>NC_142129.1:59289341-61789341 GCF_024610735.1 Ursus americanus | reverse complement strand
TATTGGTAGTAAGTGGCAGAGTAATACTCAGAGTCATATCTGCTTGATGCCCAAACCCATGCTCTTTCCACCCCAACATGCTGCCTCTATTGAACAAGCTTAAAGAAAGTCAGAAATGCTAGAAAATTATCTCTTAATTGTAGACTATTTCCAAAATCCAGAAATCCAACAGCAAACTATCAAAAAAATTGTCTAACATGTATGGGACTTCATACTTTACTATATTATGTACCTGACCATATTATCAGTAAAACAATGTGTGAGAGGCTCATTTATATTCAAGGCAAGAAAACTTTTTGAAAAAAATCTACCTTAAGCTGAACTTTTTATGCCCCAAAGGGAAGATTTTTGCTCTGATTTTCAAAGCAGGCCTAGATATAAGCAACATTTTGCCAATATAACTACACAGGAAGATTTCTTCTTGGGTTCAAAAAGAGGATATATTATATTCTTTGCTGGTTTCAATGCTAATTTTGGCTTTTCACATAAAAGGCTTTCCTGAACAGTTGGGCCAAATGTGTGGTAATTTTTGGATACAACCTCTAAGTCACTGAATACTCAGCCAAAGTTACCAAAATAATTTAATTCAAGAGAATTTGGATTCAGTCCTTTCATAAATAAAGAAAACCTAGGAGGAGAAACAAAACAAAATGCATTATTTTAAGTAGGGAAACAATACCCACCAGAAAGCAGCAGTGTTTAATTTCACAATGTTATTAATAGCAAGGTTAGTGCATCTTTTCATAGTGTACTTCAATACCACATAAAGCTTTTTAACTATGGATACCCCTGGTACAGAATTAATCCACAGAAGTGTGTCCTGGGCCCTCCTCTCTTCTTTTGCCTTAGCCTGTATGCTTTTGTGGCCACCTCTCAGCTCAATGTGAATAATCCACAAATCTACATATGAGTGTTTTAGAAATCTTGAGTATTCCCATGCAATTTTGGCATCACTTGAAACAGAGAACAATAGAGTCTAAAGTGAGCTCACCCTTTCACCCTTCCAAACCTTTTTCTCTTCTTGTGGCCCCATTTCTTTTTTATTGCACTACCAGTTATCCGGAATTGCATCTTTGGATCACTTTGGCTCTTTTTTTTTTTTTTTAATCTTTCACTCATCATAAGCAAACATTCTACTGCATTAAATACTCAGAATCTGAATATTTTTACCACCTCCACTGTTGCCACCCAGTCTACCAAGCCACTGTCCTCTCTTCCTTGGGTCACTGGAATGACCTTATAATATGCCTTCCTGCTTTCTCACTTCCTCCTGTATCAGTTAGGATTAGGTATTAGTATATATGATTGAATACCCAAAATAATAGGACCTTGATCAAGACAAGAGTTTATTGTCCTCACACATGAAATCATCTACATAGAGGTAGTGCAGGGCTGGTATGGTGTTCTATGATATCAGTGGCCCAGGCTCCTTCTACTTTGTTGTTCCACAATAAAGAGGGTTCTTCTCATAGTCAAAGATGTTCACCCAAGTGTCAGCCATACAGTCCATATTTGATTCACTATATAAGCAGGAAGATTGGAAAAGAAATGCTTCCTCCTTTAAAAGACAATTTCTGAAAACTGCACTTAATCTTTCCAGTTTCCATCCCTAGAGCTGAATTCAGTTTCATTGTCACACATAGATACAAAAGAGGCTAGAAAACATAGATTTTATTCTGAGTGGCCAAGTAACCAGCTAAATATTAAAAGAAGGTAAGAGAATAAACACTGGGCAACAACTAAATACTCTTTGTCATAACCCAACAGAATCAGTTATCCATCCAGCAGCCAGAATAATCCTTTTAAAACATTAAGTTCTCTGATCATATCATCCAAAGTTCTTCAACAGCCCACAAGGCCCTATATGAAATACAAATAAGTAGTAGGATTACCCTTAAACCTTGCTGGTCTTGAATTTTATGTGAGATATTTCGGGATGGTTTTGTTTCCAACATATTCAGCTATAGAGATGCAGGCACAGAGTAGGCAAATCACTGTACATAAGCACAATTTAAGGTTTGCCAGTCAAATATGACAGAGTCAAAATACAAAATAAGTGAAGTACAGTCTGAAATGTGAATGAATGAAAGTAAGGATATGAGCAAAGTGAGTCCCGCTCCTCCAAGAAGCAGATGCAAAATGGGATTAAAAGTGCACAAATTTTAGTAGGAAGAATGCCTGCATGAAAAGAAGTAGGAATGGAGGCAGAGAGAGCAGGAGAACTGACAAACCATGATGCAAGTTATCTGACAAGTGGGAGAGTAAGTATCCTAGACTATCATACAGTCTAAGAAAAATTTGGCTAGCCATCAGAGCCAAAGTGGGCAAAGAAGTCCCATGTCACCCAAGAATGGGTCTGCCTTAGAATGCCTACCACACTCAATCATTGGCCTCACTGCTAATTCAGCAATGGATTTCAGACTGCAAATGCAGCAACTGGGGTCCTCCATCAATTCAATCCCTGTAGTTGGAGATCTGCAGGATACATTCTCATGGCCACCACACTAAGAGACATTTAAAAAGTGATCTGATCAAAAGATTCTAAGTCTCAATAGTTACAAAGCAATTTTGCAGATCATATATTAGAAGGAGGAAGCTGGATATATAGGAGGTAGAAAGCCTGAAATTCAGATTTCAAAAAGAAAGTAGTCATTAACAGTAACAAAGTGGAGACTACAGCCATGAGAATAAATAGCTGAAATCAGAAGAAGACAACAGGAGAAGGAAAAATCAAGAAGACAAGGGCATTACAGAAATTTTCTGCTTGTAATATTGAATGCATCAAAAACTGTGAATGGAGTAATCTGGAGAGAATAACAACAATCCAGATATTGAAGTCTTCAACGAATTAAGAATTTGGCTTAGGGTCTCCTAATGATGGTGCAAGGAGGCAGGTGGGTGGTATAATCTGATGGTATGAGTTTTAAAGCTGTGGTTCTTTAGGAAAAGGAAGGGAGAAAATTTTGAAAGTAACAATGAGCAAGTGGTATATCTGTACCATTTCCCAGACCAGGGGTTCAAGGAGCATGGGAAAGAAAGCAATCACCCATCTAGAAGGACAGAGGCATACTATTATCTTCAGTTATGGGGGGCGGGGGGAGAAGTGAAAGGGATTGAGAGGGTGCTGAGCTTTAAAGCTGAGATATTTTTGCTTAAGACAAATGCATTCTACAGGGCAGAAGAGCTGGGTTTTAAGAAATGGAGAAAAGGGGGAGAAGGGATCCAACTTAGGAGCTACACAGAACCATATGGGAATGAGAGGCCAAGTAATTGTCCAAACGGACTTTGGGGTTCTTGTGGTAACTGATTAAACAGGGATAGAGGGCTTGATGCAGTTCATATCCTATCTGCATATATCGGATATATCTGGCACACATGAAATAGTCCAGATAGAGGATATCAATAGTGAAGTTCTCCTCTAAACAGTCTTAATTCTATTCTTTGGTAAGATTAGACTACCAAAGGCTACATATTTGGACTGTATTCTTTAAATCTAACTAAACCACCTTTTAAGAGTCTATATTTGACTTTTTTAAAAGTTGGTTATAAGAAACAGCTACACGAAATCCACTTCTGCATGTGTCATAAAAATTTTAATAGACTGTAAAAAGTTAAAGAGCTTTAGAGAAAACACTAAAAAAATGATAATATATAGCTGAAAATAAATTATAAAAAGGTAAACCTGAATCTAAGTAATTAAAAATATATATGTTAAACATTAATGGACTAAACACACTGGTTAAAAAGCCAAAATTGTCAGGGTGAATATAGAGCAATACCCAACTATATATTTTCTATCAGAGGTCATTTTAAATATAAAGACGCTAGATTAAAAATAAACAGATGGGAAAAGATACACCATGCAAACAGCAAGCATTAAAAGATTCAAGTTGCTACAGTATTATCAGATAAAGTAGACTTTAAGGCAAAGAGTATTACCAGAAATAAAGACAGACAATCCATAATAATAGAAGAGTCATTTCATCAATTAATTTTCCCACTTAAGGCCTTGCCTCTCAAGGAAGCCCATAACCAGGTGTAGTCTGGCTGCAGCTCAATGAAATTGAGAGGAGTCTGGTTTGTCTAAACTACAGAGCTGCTGTATTTCTTTCAATTCTGCCCTTCTTATTATGTGTCTGTTCATTAAACTCCGATCAAGTCATGCCTTATTTCTCATTTACCTTAATTGGTACCAAATCTTGTGGCAGACTGGGCATCAAGTGTCAGACATGAGCTCTTCTCTGAGGACCCCCTTGGTTAATCCATAAACTTTCAACACATTGTCAGACCCGTTTTCTACCTGGTTATTTTGTGGGACAACTAATATAAGTAGTTCTTCAAGTTCTTTGTACAGCTCACAGTATTCTGGCGCTATTGGGAATATTCCAATTGGAATATCAGGATTATTCCAATTATTCCAATTCCCTGTATCAAATTCCTTTTCTAATTTCACAAAAAAAGTAAGTCATGTCTATGCTACATCTACATAGACTTAAGAGAAATGGAATACCCACATATGTCTATACAAATGATATTGCATCATGATCCCTAAGGAAGCTATACACTATTAGGGTGTGGGTTCCTTTTCTTGAAGGGTGAGAAATTATTTGTAAATATGTTCCTTGGATTTGATTCTGAAATTTTCAGCTACAAATTGCTAGTGAACTGTTTTGTAAATGAATTCACCTCAAATGATAAATATGGCTAGTTGCCTTCTGCTGTAGACAACAAAAGAGTTGCTAAAAGATTGCAATACTCCCTGGGAAGAAGGTGAAAATGCATCTTAAAGTTCTTATTATGAGTCATACCAAATTGCAACAAACTGTTTTGGAAAGAAGAAAAACATCAAGGAGAGGTTATCAAAACAGAAGGCTGTCAGATGTTATATCCAGACTAAAAGATATCCGTAGATGAATAGATAAAGTTTCAGTTCTCTTTGCTACAATTTCAAAGCAGTGAATTTTACCCTATGATCGACATCAAATGAGAAAATTTTCTTTGCCACATTACTGGTTTCAAATCAATGTTGTTCTTACACTTCTGTATATATGTACATATATATGCATACACAGACACACACACATGCATGCATTTCTCTCTTAAAAGAATAATGTTGGTGATCAGAATATGTATACAATCATCCTAACTTCATTTTCGAACATATGTTTTTGTCTTTTTCTGTCACATAGCTTTCCACAAGGGACAGTAAATATAAAACTTAAAAATTGTAAGGGCTATTGTCTGCCAAAGGTCTAGTGGAGTTCACTTATATCAGCTCCAATATTTCTACCTTTATTTCAGGGAATCAAATGTTTCAAATAACAATCCATCCTGTTTTGAACAGAAAAAGGCAATTAGAATTTAAGGTGGCAATGTCTATAAGAATAAGAAAAAGAACTTTGCCCTTTAAGATTGCCAGCTTCATTGCCAAATTGATTATTTAAAACAAAGATAAGTCTGTGGTAAGGTGAATGATGTAGGTTTGGCTATACAAAATCCATTCATTTTGGTCACTTTCCTCATCAGCTTAACTAGTCCTGCAGCAATCCACATTGACCAGGTTTAAATTAATAAATCAACTAGGTTCCAATCTATTTATTTCATCAATACAGCCAAAAGGAGTATGAATGAAAAAATTGAAAAAGAAAAATAATAGCCTCTGTTTTATTCCTTTCTGTTTGTTTTCACTTGTGATGAAAATCCTTGAAATTAGCTTGCTTTACAAAAAAAGAAACAATTATGAGTGGCAATTCATGTCATGTTCTTCAAAGGAACACAATCTACTAATGATGAAGATACAGTCTATATGAATTATAATCCTGCCCCTTATTAACCAAAGACACCCCCTCATAACCCACTATCACTTCCACAGTAAAACATGTCCCTCCAACATAAAGGAAGGATATCAAGGAATCAAACAGAAGTTGTTAATATTAGAGGTTCAAGTGTTATAAATGTACTGCCTTGCTGTTTTCATTTCTAAACCACAAACAATTGAAATTTCTTGCAGAGTTCCTACATATCCTTAATCCTTAAAACACATGCAAATACAGAGTTCCTGAATATGTTTGATCCTTAAAACACATACATGGGGCGCCTGGGTGGTTCGGTAGGTTAAGGGTTTGCCTTCAGCTCAGGTCATGATCCCAGGGTGCTGGGATCCAGCTCCATGGCAGGCTACCTGCTCAGTGGGAGCCTGCTTCTCCCTCTCCCTTTGCCCCTCCCCCTGCTTGTGCTCTTTCTCGCTCTTTCTCTCATGAATAAATAGAAAATCTTTGAAACACACACACACACACACACACACACACCTTTTAAGCACTTCACTTGCTCAGAGTGAACATGAGCACATTTTGGTTACCCAACACTGAGATTTCCATGAAGTAGATTCTCAGTATGTCCACTCTCCAGCCACTCTCCTTCATTTATTCTAAAATATAAAAATGTTCAGCAAATATTTCTTGAATATCTATCACATGCCAGGCATTGGAAAAGGTGCTAAAGTTCATTATGAATGTTTTCTGAGCTCATTCTCCTTGCCACATTCAAGGGAAGGATGGGTACCTCACAATTCCCCTTTTTCTTTCCCATGTAAACTATGTATGTGGGCATGTATGCTTCATAATATCAGCTCTCACCCTGTGTGTTCCTTGAACCCATCTTAGTGCATTGCACCAAAATACAATCCAAATTCAACCACAAAATGGATATTTTAAACAAATTTTTATTGGGAGACAAAAGAGAAGTTATATTACAGTCATAGAGAAAAATTTTCTCCCCACCCCATCAATCCCCACTAGCTCTATTGCTCCTCCCCTTCCTAGCTGATATATTCAAAATCCCCTAGCTGATATAGCCTACTTGGTAAAACAAAAGCCCAATAACATTCCAAACAGCCTCCACTAAGTAAAGTCTCGGTAGGCAGCCAAATCCCAAGCAAGTATTTTCATTCCCCTAAAAAGCTTCAATTAAAAAAATATGTATCTATATATATATAGAGAGAGATCTATATATCTGTATTGTTATACATCTATATCCTTCACATTTGAATTTGGACCACTGAACCAGTGGCCCATGGTGTCTTTTTTAGCATATCATTTACATGAGCATATAAAGTCATGACCATCAATCCTTAATTTAGAAAAAAAAAAAACACCACACCTGGATTCTTGATAGCATGGAGTATGCCCAAGCTATATACAGTCCCAGTTCTACTTCGTTGCTCAGCCTTAAGCCAGCTCCAAAGCAGAAGTCCAGGTTGGGACACGGAAGTCAAAATTGTTTGGTTCCATTATACAAACTCACTGGGACTGCTCACAGGCAACTCCGTAGATGCCTGTAGAACCTCCTGTCCTCATAATCCCATCTGTCTAAAAGCATCCATTCTTCCTCCAACCACTCCCTTCCTCAATCCAAAACCCAATCAGGCTTCCCCAACTGCATGTTCAAGACTGTCTCTGAGTACTTAGGTAAGGAAATAAGGAGAAATAAAAGCTGGGCAAGTGAGTGAAATTGGGCAGGAGCATGCTACTTACTTGTCTACATAAGCAATCTTTCTTCAACTTTTCAGGAGTCATAAAAGATGAATATATAAAGTTGATAAAAATCAGATAAACCCTCAGTAAGTGTTAATTGCTGTTATAGTTGTTGTTGCAAATATTATTTCTATGTGTTTCTCTGTCAACCACAGGAAAAGAGACCCAAATTGAGGTATTCCTTAAAAACAGGCACATGTGGGGCACTGGGTGGCTCAGTGAAGTGGCTGACTCTTCATTTCTGCTTAGGTCATGAGCTCAAGGTCATGAAGTGGAGCCTGGCTTTGGGCTCCATGCTGGGGGTGGAGTCTGTTTGGAATTCTCTCTCTCCCTCTCCCTCTGTCCCTACCCACAACTCTGAACTCAGGTGCTCGCTCTCTCTCTCTCTCTCAAATAAATAAATAAATCATAAAAAAAAAAAAAAAACCCAGGCACTTGCACTACAAGCAAACTGGAGGGAAGGAGGACTATCCTTGCCAAGGACAAGTTTTAATTGATGATGGCTGCAACACTAATGAGGCTGCCTCCCATCGATATGGCTCCTGCTCCTAAGTACCCCTCAGAGGGGCAGCCATAGAGACAGACAGAAACCACCCACTCTGTTGCCAGAACCTCCCACATGGCAACATCAATAATCGGAGCAGCACTGACCCTATGCCTTTAAATCCATGTTGTCAGCTCATATCATGTTTAGGGAAATATACTCTCCAGGGAAATACCAGTTAATGAAATAACTAGAGAGAAACCAAGTGTTACTCTGAAGCGGTACTTACGGTAGATGACCAGTGTGTATCATAAGGAAAGACTAGTGACATGAAAAACATTTCTTTCAAGGCTTAAGAAAACTAAAACTTTTAATGGTAAATTTAACAATTATAAATAAAAATATTTCTACGTTGTTTCAGTTTTCCATGTGAACAAGGTATTTTAAACACAGATACTCATTTTTTTCAAAAGACAAGAATAGCCTAAAAGTTTTGAGCCTGACTAGAAGAGGTTAAAATTAAGGTAATTCACTCCCAGTAAACCTCAAATATTCAGATATCTGAGATGACCTTTCCTCTTTTTTTTATGGATTTATTTTTTTATTTTTTTTAATTTTTTTTATTATGTTATGTTAGTCACCATACAGTACATCATTAGTTTTTGATGTAGTGTTCCATGATTCATTGTTTTCGTATAATACCCAGTGCTCCATGCAATACGTGCCCTCCTTAATACCCATCACCCGGCTAATCCATTCCCCCACCCGCCTCCCCACCTCTTCTTGTTCTTTTGGCTCTTTAGATTGGTTCTTTGAACTACCTGTTTCACTAAAAAAGTAACAGCTTCCACTGAGTGTTTGCCATGTGCCACAGTGTACCACGTACATTAGGTGAATTGCCTCATTTATTAGTCACACTTTCTGGATAGGTACAGTTGCAAATGAGAAAACTGAGGGATAGAAAAAGTAATTTTCCCAAGGTCACATAACTAGCACATGACTGCAGTGGGATTCAACACACGTGGTTTGATTTCTCACCTGCTCAGTTGTAACCACTAACTTTACTGCTTTCTTTATCTGATCAAATAGAGTTCGCCAAATAAGTTCATGTCTACTTAAAAGTAGAAGGTCAGACATTTAGAGGAAAACTCTTTGCAATCTTCTTCCATATTTTCAAATTAAATCTAGACAAGTCATCACATATTTCAATATAACACAATTTTACTGCATTTTTTATATCACAATTCCCCTCACTCTCCAAAATCCACTATCAAGACCTAGCAATTCTAACTTCAAAAAAAATCCCAAATCATCCCACTGCTTTCCAACTCCACTGCCATTATTATATTCTCAATTACTGCTGTCCCTTTTCTGGATTACTGCAATAACCTCCTCATTTATTCCATTTATATTCCCCCCTAAATCCCTGAAATTCAATCCCTCTGCGTAATAGTGTGATTTTTATAAAATTTAAATCAGATTATGCCCCTCTTATGCTTAAAAGCTTTCAATGACTTCACACTGCTCTCAGAATAAAATATAAACTCTAACATAGCCACAAAGTCTTTCACAATCAAGCCAATCAACCTCAACTCACACTACTCTCCCTCTTGCTCACTAAGATTTGACCTCTTTGGTCTTCTTTCTGTTCTTTTAAGGTAAGCTCTGTTCCAACTCAGGACCTTTGCATTTACTCTTACCAACAATATTTGTCACCTGGCCCTTTTCTTAGATGGCTGGCTCCACCTCATCCATTAGGACTCGGCTCAACGTCACTACTCCAGAGATGTTTTCCCTGACCACTGCCTAAAGTAGCACACACAGGCACAATGTGCCCCTGCTTTTCCATTAGCATCTATGAGAGCCCACTGCTTATTTCCATTAAGATTTTTGGGGCGCCTGGGTGGCACAGCGGTTGGGCACCTGCCTTCGGCTCAGGGCGTGATCCCGGCGTTCCAGGATCAAGCCCCACATCAGGCTCCTCCGCTATGAGCCTGCTTCTTCCTCTCCCACTCCCCCTGCTTGTGTTCCCTCTCTCGCTGGCTGTCTCTATCTCTGTCAAATAAATAAATACAAATCTTAAAAAAAAAAAAAGATTTTTACCAAAATGTGCAGTTCTTATCTGCTTTCTCTACTGGAATGCAGGCCTAAGTGGAGGAACTACTTCACTCTTATTTGTTGTTGTATCCCACGCCCAGCACACAATAGAAACTCAATAAACATTCCTGAATAAATGAATGAACTCTCCAAACTTCCTGTCCTGCTGTTTTTAAAATCTAGCTATAGAAATTCCTCATAGGTACTCAAAAAATCAAGGAACTGAAAAGAATATTAGGTCAGACTAAAGGGAAATGTGTACACAAACACATATACCAAAAGAAGTTAAAAATATTTCCATAATATATATACCACAAACCATAATCCTAAATTTGAGTGAAAAGGCTACAAAAAAAGCATAATGCTTTCTAAAGTTCATAAATTAGCCCCAAAACTCAACATTATTGAAATAATTTTAAAATAGAAATAAAGGTTGAAAAAATTTTAAAGTAGCTTCATCTATCCTTGTTCATTTACATGCTTTTTGTTTGTTTAAAAAAAAAAAAGCTAACAGACTTAGAAAATCTCAGATTCTACTTAGTTTTCATATAATTTGAAAAACTACTTTTCACCACCTCAGTGGGAAGGGTACAAAAATTCTCAACAAATTACAATCAATAAGATATTTTTGGGATAGGTTAAACATGTGTATACATCTTTGGTTAACTATGTCAATATATTTTTTTATTGTCTAATGAGCAAATTTCTAGGCAAATTTATTGTCTGTTTCAAAGACTGGAAGGTAGCCATATTCTGTATGCCAGCAATAAAAACAAAGAAATATGCTAAAGCATGAAATATTATAGGAAGAGAGCTCAATGAGAAATGTAAAGCAAACTAGTTAAAGTGATACCCAAATTTCAAGATCCAGTGAGTCTCCCATGAAAAACCACCAGTTGGCAATTTCTACCTAAATGATTATTTCCTGCAATCTAAGACTTTTGGGGGGGGTTTGCTTACTATAACATTTATTGATTTCCTATTATGTACAAACTGACACATATAATTTAAAAGTTGAATAATGTTGAAATATGGTCCCTGCTCTTTGACTGATTGTAGTTTACCAAATTGTGCACACTTACAAACAACTCTTACCTCAAATACTTCCTCATCCTAGGTAGAAAGTCCCAACTGACTTCATGATCTCATATGTCAAGAATTTCTTCACAATGACGTTATATTTCTGTATTTCTGGTATCTTTTCACTACAGAAAAATAGAATATAAAACTATAATTATTCTTCCTTGCACATGACAATTCACTTTAGAAATAGTGCAGAAATATCTGTTATGAACAATGATAGTTTATATACTGAAGCGGGTAAACTAAAAGCAAGTCCTCCAGATCTGATTCCAAGGTCCTGACTCAGCAAAAATTCGGAAACTTGAATACAAGTGCGTGCAAAGGATAGACTCATGCCCTCAGGAAGTAAGAGTGGTTAAAAGTGCTAAATCCAGCTACCAGTCACAATATCACCTATTGCGTATCTATTGCATCACCTGACTTCATGAGATTAACCTGGGCAGAATTTCCGTTTTAAAATGGATTAAATGGAAAATTGAAAGATATCTTAAATACACTAATGTCGAAAATACAGAGGAATGAAAGTGACTTTTATTCATTAAGGGATATATTGAGTGTTTAATATACATGTTGCTTTTACTAGGCACCCTGACAGCTTTTTTCTTTAATTAGACAACACGTGAACATCGTTTACCAAAGATACACCCATGTAGGCAAATATATACCAAAGAGAAATGTGCAATATAATAAATGACATGTGATTAATAAACTTTATACCACTCTACAAAAAATAGCCCACCGCCTTTTATTTCATTTAATAAAAATTTGCTGTATTCAGTGGAGTACAGTGAAGTGGAGACACCAAGTTCTTTTTTACATGTAAGAAAATACGGTGTATGTTACCTTTACCTTTTATGAGTTGCTTGCTCTCCGTATTTGGCAAGACAAATAGAATTACATACTGTGAGTGACTCAGAACAGAACTTCACTATCAATCATCTGCCTGGCTCTGCACAAATTCTGTAGGGCATTCAGGACATTTTGCTGCCTATGAATATTTTAGACAAGAAGAATCCTTGAAAGCTTCCTGATGGATTAATATAAGAAAGGAGGATGTTTTCATGTTTTATAGCTATTTGCTAAAGTACTACGGCCATTACTACACTCCAATGAAAAGATGCCTCTTTAAACAGAAAGAAGCAGCCCTGTGGAAGAGTTCTGGCTCCTTTTATCATAAACTGATTTCAAAGTAATGATATATAATATATAAATATTGCATGCACTCCTCTGTAGAAAATGAAATGCTGTACTGGTGCCAACACCTTTACACCCAGCAATGATTGTGGGGAAAGAAAGAAAAAGAAGGAAGAAAATGTATGTCAGCCATTTAAGAAAAGAAGTTTGCTCATGTACCTCTTTAGCTTTGCCAATGAAATAAAAAGCAATTTATTAGCTTCTCTATCATTTTATTCTGGGATTCACACCCATGAATAAACAGCAGAGACTACTCTCAACAGCAGTTCACAGCTTCTCAAATAAAGCTTATACTTTATTTTAAAGGTAACAGAAAATTCAGAGGCCACAGGAAAATAAAACAAAGGAAATATTCACTTGTGGGCTCACTACTATTGATATTTCATAAAGTATTTCCTTCTAGTTTTTCATGTACTTTTATATGTAGTATTCTGTATCTTACTTTTCACTAATATTTAAACATTTTACCGTGTTATAAAGTCCTCATAAACATTTTAACGGCTAAATAACATTCCCTTAAGTATATGTAACAAAGTTGAGTTAACATTGGTCTATGTCAGATATTTAGAAGGTGCCCAATGTTTACTCTTATAAGTATCAGTACTTCACATCACTATTCATATGTATTTCCTATATTTTTTATTACTTGAATTTTTTTCATTTCTTTAAATTAAACAATCTCTCTTCCATCTAGAAATGGTGGGGTAACGCACCCGACTCCCCAGGGACAAAACAGGTCTTTTTTTTTTTTCTTTTTTCTGCATCTCTTCTATTACAAAGGCTAACGTATAGAAAGTTCACATCTATCTAGAAAATAAACTAATGACTACAATTATAATGAGTTTTGCAATTTATTAACATTCTCACAACTGCACTGAGATGTATAATTATGTCACTTTTTTCAAATCAATAAATTATGGACAAATGAGTTTCATTGCTCTAATTAAATACAAACAGTAAGTGGGGGGGGCTAATATTTTTCCCCATTCTCTTCCAACTTCAACAGCCACCCTCCTTTTATAATATTGATAAGGCAGGGAGCTAGAATAGGTACTGTGTAGTTGTAGTGAGCGTGAGCACTCAAGACCAACAGCCTTGATCCAGACCCCATTTCTGCCACTTATTTCTGTGATCTTATATAAATTACTCATCCCTTCTGTGCCTCAGTTTGCTAATCTCTTAAACTCTGAAGATAATAAAAAACATTAAATCTAGCATAGGTTTGAAAAATCAAATGAAAAAAATCATTTTATTAAGCACATGATTAATGCCTGCATTCATTTTTTTACCTGTTAGCTTACACTTTCCATACACTTGATTACTATAGACTTTAATTTGACACATTGTCCATATTTACGCTCTCTGAAATAGATAATATACACTTCATCCTCCATTAAGAATAAATATGAAACAAAGCTATACCTCAAAACTGACACCGACTATCTAAAAAAGTATAAAGCAGATTACTCAATCAACCCATGTGCAGACAGAATGCTTACATTTGTTAAGGGCTCAAATTAACTTATCTAGCTACACCTCCAATAAGTGTTCAGTACAAAAATACAGTTTATACCATTCAAGTGAGATCAGCTGATCACTCCCTACTCTGGTATTATACCCTCACATGATCTTGTACAAGGCCTTCAAATAATTAACTTAAAAAATAGCAGAGTAATGTATGATTATAGCTTCGGTTACTCTCAGTATGCAGCAAAATGAGAACACTGAATAACACTAGAAAAATTAATTTAGTCTTGCCAATAATGAAATCGAATTTATTTAGGTCCAAGAAACAAATCTTAAATATGCGTGTTCGCGCGCACACACGCGCACACACACCCATAGTAATTCATGACAAAGGACAAGAAGCAAAGAATAAGTATCAGAACGGGTTTCAGCATGAAGAATTTAATCACTTAGGGTTCAACTAGGAAACAGAGATTCACCATGAGCTATGAGCTAAGAGATTTATTATAAGTATCATCTCATATAATCAGGGAAAGGGCTGGGCAAGTGAAGTCCAAGCAGGAAGTTGGAAGATTAGAGTAAGAGTGACCAGACAGGCAATCTGAGAAACCAAGTATATCTAACCCCTGAAATGGGCTGCAAAAGGAAGGCTCATGGAGAGGTCTATGGGAAGCGTGCTTCTGTGCAGCTACTATATCTGTGAGCCCACCATGCAGAGTCCGGGAGTGGGCTGGCAGCCACTGTGGGTCAGGTAGGGTCAGCAGTCAGAAACAAAAGCTGGATGCAGAGCAAGGACCAGTTGGAACCTGCCAGCACCTGCGGGCACCTCTGCATCTATAGGCAACTGCATCTAACCACGTGAGCCTGCTAGGGATATGGTCACTGCTTCATTGCTGCTTTTCAAATCTTGGATAAAGTTCCCTTTTGGCTAATGCTAACCACACAGAGAGGAGCATTCTAACACAAATGGTTTTAGCATAACTGACACAGTACAAACCACCACAAGAGTCTGGATTAAATGGACAGGTGATTAGCATTACAACACAGCATGCCTATTCTAACAGTTCTTGTTATCATAGGAAAAAAAAAACCTGTCAAGACACTGGTATTAAGGAAAACTGCAACATTAAATGGGGGGGGGGGGGGAGCAAAAACTTTCTTTTCACACCAAAAGATAAGAAATAAAATGGGGATAAGCAAGTAAAATTGTCTGATTTGCATGTCTGGAGGAGAAATGATCTAGTAAGATTACTCTTCTCAAGTTAATAACAAATTGTTTCCTCATTAATCATCACTACCATTAAACAAGATTCAGCTAGAATCTTTGTTGCTCATCTATTACAGCTTACGAAGAAAATGCAGGATTTTTCAAAAAAAAATTTCCAAATTTTTGAGGGGAAAATAAAACTTACAAGGCCCAAAACAAAACACAAGAAGGCAAGAGAAGGGCTAAATGATTGCACTCCATCAATCTGAATGGGACTGATGGAATGTGAAATAAGTTCTAGGGCAAAAATACGCCATGGAACAATAGGAAATGTCAAATATTATTTATTTGTTTAGCATTATAAGGCACAGGTAGGAAAGGAAAAATGGAAAAAAATGTTTTCCTTAAATAAAATGTCTAAAATATTTTGGGCACTGAAATGTGCCCTATATTCCTCAAATAAGAAATGTAAGGCCACTGTTGTTATGAAAAAATACATATTTTTCTAAAAAAACAAATTATAATGATAACTATGGAATTTCACAGTGAGGCTAGTTTACAAAAACAAATTAAAATGATACATAATTATCTAGTAATAGAAAGACTATCTAAATTATCAAAACAAAGGTAATTTTCATCTGAATTACTCTAACTCATTGTAAAAACAAATTCAATTCAAAATCAATTATTTATTACTTCATGTTTACTATTGCTACATGAGGTGCTAAGTGTACAAAGATGAATAAGATATATGTTGGGGAAAATCTGCCTTTTGTGTTATCCCTCCAGAATTTGAACCTCTTTCTACTTTGTATACAGGGTCTCCACTCTATTGATAGAAGAGCAAACACTTCTTACCACCTTGGAGCTGAAAATGTTAGACACTCACATTCCCAGTCATTCCTGCAGCTACAGAATAATCTTGTGACCTAGGCTCTGGCAATCAAATGCAAGCATATCTGACTAACTCATCCCCACTGCTGGCAGACGCAGTATTGGTAATGGAGGCATCAGGGTCAAGGCACAGAAATGCCATGTGGTAGTGGCTGTGGTAAAGTTGAGTTGCTGGCATCAAAGAGGCAGCAGTGTAGACTGGTGGTCTTCCATGGTTCCCTCTTCGGACCAGTTCTGATGTGGGATTTGGAGCTCTGTCCTAGAAACATTTTCCCTTGCCTAGTGTTCCAACTTTCCATTAAACCCAGAAGACACCTAATACATCTTTTTAATAAACTCCTCTTTGCCTAACTGGAGCCAGTATCTGTTGCCTGAAAATAAGAACTTTGAGTGATATAACATGTTTCCTAGCCTCAAAGAGTTCACAGTCTCAAAAGAGATACTAAATGGTAACTCCATATAAAAGCCATAAGCATGGTGTATCTAATTAATAACCAACACTTCCACTGTGAGATCTCAAAGGTCCTTTAAACATAGAATATCCAAAGCTGGAACTCAAACTGGGCCCTCTGTCACTTTTCTTTGAGTCAGTGATTGTTCGTGACAAAAACCCCATAAGACTTCTTTTGGTGGGGGGAGAGGGGCAGAAGGAGATGGAGAGAGAGAATCTTAAGAAGGTTCCATGCCTAGCGCAGAGCCCTAAATGGGGCTCAATCTCATAACCCTGAGATCATGACCTGAGCCAAAATCAAGAGTCGGGTGCTTAACCCACTGAGTCACCTAGCCCCCACACCCCTGCCCCTGAATGACTTCTTAAAACCACCCCTTTCCTTGTTGTCAGTATTCAATATCCCACACCCAAGTCCTACCAATATTGGCTTCTATGTACCTCTCTAATCATTCACTTCTCTGCAGCATCATCACCACCCTCAAAGGCTAAGCTTTCATGATCTCTCCCTGGACTTCACTCTTCCTTACAAGAAGGCCAACTAGCAACTATCCATAGACATGACAATATTGTGAAACCCACAGGTGAGGACAAAGCCCTCCCTCGGACAACAGAGACTGAGAAGGACTGCATTAAAAGGGTGAACATTACATCTCATGTTTTCCTGCCCTCAAGACTGGGATTTACACCATCAGTTCCCCTGGTTCTCAGGCCTTCAGACTCAAGACAAAATTATACCACTGGCTTTCCTGGGTCACCAGCTTGTAGACTGCAGATTGTTGGACTTCTCAGCCACCATAATTACATGAGCCAATTGCTTATAATAAATCTCTCCAGATAAATAGATAGATAGATAGATAGATAGATAGATCAATTGATCTCTGAAGAAAGCTAACAGAATTACCTATAAGGGAAGAGAGGGAACAACCAAAAGGGTACAAAGATAAAGCTAGACTTTTCAGATTATATCTTGCTTTGTGTATTTGATGTTGGGAACACATAAGTATCTCATATAAATATAAAATGAACACTTTTAAAAAGCAATCCCTTAATAAGCAAAAGTAAAAAGAAATTTAAAAGCCAAATGGTATAACAAATTATGGCATAATCACACATGGCATTATTTCAAGGGATTTTAAAATACAGTCATTTGGTCCTACATATCCAGTGGAATATACCTAAGCTGCAATATACAAAAAGAACTGCAAAAAAAAAAATTCTTAAACTGTTCTCAGTAATCATACCATTGAATATAGTTTTGGTATTATTCTAACTGTATTGTGAAAAAAAAAACACAAATGAGTAATTATAGTGATATGACGGGGAAGCAAATGTAAGATTAAAGAGGTTAAGTAAAGATTCTATGTTCTTGAATTTGAAATGAAATTGTCAGTGTGAAATCATGATATATTTTATCTTTATTTTGAACACATATACACTTCTTAGCTGTTTACTGAAAAGGCAATAGTACGCTTAATACATGGTGCTTTCTAAATACCATCTTCCACTAAGAAAACAAGGACCCCTTAGACAAGTGGAGTATTCCAAAATGGAACAGGAAATGCACAAGATGATTCTAGAACATTTTGTCAAACCAAAAACCAAAAAAAATTCAAAGACTGCTGATGATAGATACAAAGGATTTGAGAGCCAACTGAAGAAGTTCTTTCCAGTCAAATAAGAGACAATTCGAAAAGCAATAAGAATAATAACTGCAATGGAATTGAAAACCAAAAATGCCAAAATTCATGAATACATAATGAAACTTAAAATAAAATCGTTGACCACCTTAAGAAAATATTAGGGAACCAAAGTCATTATTTTGAGAATTGATAAATCCTGACTTTCTTGCATGAACCAAGGATATTTCAAGGTAATTAAGTAGTTGATTAGGGTTAAGTTTCTCTTTATAGAAATATACCAAGTACCAAATTTTAAAGGGAGACTTAATACATCACCATTTTGCAACTCCTAATAAAATAACATATCCTGGGAGTTATCATCAGTAGTTGTTAACATCAACAAAAGGGAAAGAACTAGATACACTGTACCTTCTATGAATACTCTTTAAGAAATGTTCTTGCAAACTGGAAAAAAAGAGAAGAGAAGAGAAGAGAAGAGAAGAGAAGAGAAGAGAAGAGAAGAGAAGAGAAGAGAAAAGAAACTGAATCTGGTCAAGCTTCTAAATCTAACTACTAATTTATATAAAATGAGGGAAAAAGGGGAACCTGTTAAAGAAAATAGCAGAACTGCAGTTGGCAAAATCCACACTGCAGGAAAATCTGCAGAATAAATTGCAATGAAAAAAGAAAACAAAAAACAATAAAATTGATTTCACATGGTTCTTCTTTTCAATTTCTTGTCATTATGGACCCTATTTGGATCCCTATTTGAACTAAAAAGAATTATGAGACCATCAGGAATATTTGAACACTAGATATTTGATGACATTAAGTAAAGTTTTAGAAGTGATTATGGCATGGTGCTTATATCTTTGAGCGTCCTTACAATTTAGAAACAAATACTGAATGATTTCAAAAGAAATCATATGTAGTAGAGAGTATTAATAGATGAAACAAGGTTGACCAATTATTATAATTGTAATCACTGTTAAAGCTGGTACCAGGCACAAAAGAATTCATTATACTGGTATCAGAAACATGCATATGTTTGAAATTTTTCACAATAAAAAGCTTTTTTAGTGTTATGTAAATAATTATATTTTTAGAAACTTAAAATCTAGAGAGTTCCTCAATAAATATTAGCAAGTTCATTATAACTGCATAACTTTTGTCTCAAAATGGCAGAACTCTAGGCTTTCTAAGCAATAGATATGAAAGATTAAAAATGCAATCTATAATTCCAAAGTAGCCCAACGGTTCAAAAGAGAAAAAGAGGAGAAAGCAATAAAAGAAAGTTTACTATTCTTACAAAAGGTAGAAAACTAGGGGGGGGGGATTAAATAAGGTAAACAGAAAACACAAAGTAAGATGGCAAAAACTAGCTCAAATAGACAGCAGAAAAACATAAACGGACAGACTAACAAGAGGAATTGAGGGATCAAGTATAATGGTGGGAGAGGTCTGAAGGCTGTAGGCTCTACAGTGCAGCCCCTTAGCTCCCCAAAATACTACACCCAAACACACACACACACACACACACACAGAGAGAGAGAGGGAACAAGCTGTTCAGGCATCCATTCAAACATCTAATGAGAAGCCACTAAGTCCTTGGTACTGTCTAGGAACTAGTGATAGACAGTAAACAGGATAGGCATGAAGCCTTCACTGTTGGAGCTCACAGTCTAGTGGAAAACTGCCTTAAAAAATAAAGGTAATTCCAATCCAATGCATGAAGTGCTATCATGGGGGATCTACAGATACTGTGATAAACAGAGAAAATGTTTTATATGTATCATCTTTTTTTTTTTTTAAGATTTATTTGTTTGAGAGAAAGAGAGAGAGAGAGCACATGCACAAGCAGGGCGAGGGAAAGAAGGAGAGGGAGAGAGCATCCCAAGCAGACTCCCTGCTTAGCACAGAGCCTGAGGCAGCGCTCAATCTCACAACCCTGAGATCATGACCTGAGCCAAAATCATGAGTCTAAGGCTTAACCGACTGAGCCACCCAGGTGCCCCTATCTGCTCTTCTTTTAAGAATGAGTTATATTAAAACATGCAAAACCTAAGGAATGTCAATACACGTAGGGAAATAATATTCACCATCACACCATACTGATGCACAAAGCCACAGGGCACTCCTGGTTCTTGTCGATGGAGTACAAGACAGATCCTTAGCCACACAGATGAACTGAGAGTGCCCACTCCAAGCTAAAGAGGGTCCAGTTTAGAACAGTCTGGAGTAATAGAAAGATCATAGAAAGATCATAGAAAGATAATGACAGTACAGAATCAGGAAAGTCTCATCAGGAAAACAGAAATTGTGCTAAATAGTTTAAGCACAGAGTATTTACTGCAAGGAACCCTATAAAAAATGACTGATGGGCTGAAGGATCAAAAAGTTTTCAGTAAGGTGAGGAAAACAAGAGAATAAGAAGCACCGAAGTTGCTACCCCTTGGGCTAGAATAACAAAATGGAGGACGGGGGATTGCTGGAACCCACAGCACACTGACTGGTAGCACTGCTAGAGAATGCTGCTGCCACTGAAACCTCTCACACCCTGCCTGAACCACCAAAACCCACTGGGAACAGTAGTCAACCCTCACCTCACTTCTGATACCACGGAAGCCAGAGGAGCCACTTCTATTGTTGGTGGAACTACCAAAGGTCCCTGAACCACTGTATAGGTGTTGGAAATGCCACCAGAAGCAGAGGCTATTCCTCTCTTCCCATGGCTACCAGAAATGTTTCCCATTAGTCAAATCTAACTGGCAGTTACTTGGCAAAAAAGACTGGAAATTGAAGTTTCCAAGGATCCAGCTTCCTAGTACACGTAATAAGGCATGGATGGGCAGGAATGGATCTAAGGGCAGCCCAAAGACAGCCCAGCACACTCCTTTGGCTACTCAGCATCCCTTCTCTCCCTTCTGTCCATATTGAACTTTCTTATAACAACTTGCTATCTGGAAGAATATAAGTTAGGGTTTCAAAAATTGAGGAGAAGCCCCCAGACTCAATGCTGAGCTGACTTCAACCACGTTGAGTCTATCGAAGAAAGTATAGCATGTACCTGAAATAGCAGTGATAGGGGATGGTCAATTCCAAAGAACTCTAGCCCAGAAGCCCTAAAATGAAGCAACATGTCACCTAGTGTTAGTTGACAGTTATGATTCTATACTATATGGTTTAGCCTTTACACAACATGGGAGTTTTGCTCCCAATAGACAAAAAGTGGCATACTACCAAACTGTTTCTTTCACCGAGCAGTAATTTAACAATAATTGTACCTGAAATAATTTAAACACCTCTAAATTATAGAAATTACACCAATATATGGCTACTTGGCTCCAGTAATTAAACCAGAAATTATTAATATATTCCCTAATAATTCAAAGGTTTTATAATAAGAAATGAATCATTCTATTCCTGAAGGATTATTTTAATTTGGCTCAACTATTTAATAGTAAGCATATTATAATTTTATTAATCTAGATTTTATGATGATCTTTAACTTTTATATATACCATACTTAAAACAAAGACTGGTTTATTACATATCAACACTGACATCACAATAACCCATAAAATTACCATTATGTTCCATAAAAATATAATTGAACAATAATAACAGAAATCTTTTATGCTTTAATGTATACTAGTGACAAAAAATTCACTTGACTAAAAAAAATCATCATGTTTGATATATCAGGACAACTTCCAATATATAAAATGTCATCCACCAGGTGTAAATGTAAAATGATTCCTTATTTTCTAAAATCCCCATCCATCCGTTGTATAATATATCATGCTTCATGCTGTTTTACGTTATGTAAAATAAACAATGAATACAGACTCTTGGTTTCAATGCCTGAGGTGTGAAATTAGTTCTCTGTCAAGTGTGTTTTTGATTGTTAGAGATTTAAAACATTCAGAAGTGTGTCAGTCTGAGACACATTCCCTCAGTTCACTTACAAGAAATGAAAAGTTACCTAGATGTTTGAAAGAAGCGAATGGGACTATGTCATAGAATGCACTGTGTTGTGATTGTGCACACAATCTTTGGCATTCATTGGATTTTATGCATACCACTAACTTGGGCAATAAATAGTTCTCATACTCAGCTTTCCTAATTTTTCCTCTGAGGCTCCTTTACATTGCAGTTATCACAAATCCTCCATTATAACAAGATCATCTTGTTTACAGCAGTATAATCTCAAAAAACATTTGCATCTCTAATGTAATTAAGTATTTGTTCACATGATAATGTGTCCTTCCTAATCTTCTATTTGAAAATTTCCTTATCTGCACAAAGAATAGAAATATTTTCCTGGTTAATAAAAAGCTTTGGGGACTGAGTTAAGATGGTGGAATAAAACTGCTGTAATAATTTCCTCTCCCAACATCCAATTCAGTGAAATAAGAACAGCAAAAGCCAGGAAAATTCAGCAGCAACTAAGCAATCCAATACCAGGAAGCTCAGAAAGTGGCAGCCAAAAAGGGGAGCAAAGATGAGTCGCTGGAGCAGCATGTGAGGCACCTAATACTTCACCTTGCCCTTTCCCTCAGAAACCAAATAGTCCTTTCTGAACATCATCAAATCCAGAGGAAAATGAACTGAGTGATATTTTGATGCGAGAAGTGGAAAGGGCTACAGGGAAGAAACAAGTAAAGTTCAGGAAATGTACCATAAAGCTAAGTAGCCGAGTATCTCTAATGGAGGCCAAAGCTCCATGGCTACACATGAGGAATGAGGAGGAGGGCAGATCCTCAGTAAGAACAGGACATGTATTCTAATTAGTTTTAGGGAACCCTATTGTGGAATGGTTTACAGAACCTCAGAGGTGAGAATGGAGCACAAATATTCTAACAAAACAAACAGAAAATTCAACTCAACTTTTTTCTCAGCCCGCTCCCCATAAGTCCTTCACTATGGAAGACATAGCAATATGCAGCCATCAGGTACAGTATGTAGAAGAAAATCACCGACTCTCATAAAATCAATAATGAATCACCTTTGATTTTATTTGAGTTTTCTCTTTTCTTTTTCCTTAGTAAATCTGAGTCAATTTTGTTTATATTTTCAAAAAACAACTCTTGGAATTGTTGATTTTTTTTATTGTTTTCTATTCTCTATTTTGTTTATGTCTAGTCTATTATTTCCTTCCTTCTGCTAACTTTGGACTTCTTCTTCTAGTTTCTTGAGGTACAAAGTTAGGCTGTTTATTTAAGATCTTTCTTTTTTTAATATAGGGATTTATTGCTACAAACTTCTCTCAGTAATGCTTTTGTTGCATCCTATAAGTCATATGTTGTGTTTTCATTTTCATTTCAGATCAAAAAAGCCTATCAGATTTCAGAAACATTTGAGGCAAATGCTAAATATTAAAACATATCTTAAATTACTGAATTTCAAGGATTACAGAAAGAATTCTTGAGGCAGATCTCTAGGAAAGATAAGTCACCTATAAAAATAATCAGGCTGAACTTCTTCCATATACATTTAAAAGTTATACATATTGCCATGAGTGCTTTTTAAAAAAGATTTTATTTATTTATTTGACAGAGAGAGAGAACACAAGCAGGCAGAGCAGTAGGCAGAGGGAGAGAGGGAAGCAGGCTTCCCGCTGAGCAGAGAGCCCACGTGGCACTGGATCCCAGGACCCTGAGATCATGACCCCAGCAGAAGGCAGACACTTAACTGACTGAGCCACCCAGGCACCCCTGCCATGAGTGCTTTTTAAAAGCATGTGTACTTCATTCTCAGAATTAGATCATAATCTTTTTGGGAAGAAAAATGAAGGTTTATAGCTATTAATATTCCCACCAACTCACTAAGCACTTAAAAACTGTATGCTTAAATTAGATATTTATACATTAAAAATAAATTTTAGGGGTGCCTGAATGGCTCAGTCAATTAAGCACCCGACTCTTGATTTTGGCTCAGGTCATGATCTCATGGTCATGATATCAAACCCCACTACGGGCTCCACGCTCAGTGTAGATTAAGATTAAGATTCTCTCTCTGCACCCCCAAATTAATTGATTAATTAATTAATTCGTTAATTTTAGGCTTTTTTTGTTGTTGTTGTATTTTGAACCATAGAGAATATTCTGTTAGGAATCACAAAATTAACCTGGTATTCAAATATATTTTAAAACACACATAAAAATATTTAAAACACATAATACACAAAAAGAACAATGTTTTAACACAATTTATTTGAAGAATGAAAATAGAAACCTATTGGCGTGCCTGGGTGGCTCAGTCAGTTGAGCAACTGACTCTTGGTTTCAGCTGAGGTCATGATCTCAGGGTCCTGAGATGGAGCCAAAGTCAGGCTCTGCACTCAGCAGGGAGTTTGCTTCTCTCTCTCTCCCTCTGCCCTTTCCCCTGCTCACACACATGCTCTCTCTTTCTCTGTCTCAAATAAATAAATAAATAAATAAATAAATAAATAAATAAATAAATCTTTTAAAAAAAGAAAACAGAAACATATTTATGTTTGTTCCTATTTTCATAAAGAACCTCTGGAAGAGTAACAGTGTTAGTAATATATTACCTTA
This sequence comes from Ursus americanus, assembly GCF_024610735.1. NCBI lineage: Eukaryota > Metazoa > Chordata > Mammalia > Carnivora > Ursidae > Ursus > Ursus americanus. Next base: position 61,764,753 of record NC_142129.1, on the reverse strand, counting down.
AATTTTATTAATCGAATATACTTCCATTATCCCTCCCTATTTTTACTGAGATTTTTTTTTAAAGATGTTATTTATTTATTCGACAGAGACAGCCAGCGAGAGAGGGAACACAAGCAGGGGGAGTGGGAGAGGAAGAAGCAGGCTCATAGCAGAGGAGCCTGATGTGGGGCTCGATCCCATAACGCCAGGATCACGCCCTGAGCCGAAGGCAGACGCTTAACGACTGCGCTACCCAGGCGCCCCTACTGAGATTTTTTTTCACTGTTTTTGCTGAGACTTTTTAAGATATCTGAAGGGACTAAAGCAATTTTTTTTTCAATAACAGTTACTACTCAAACTTTCATGAATGTAAGCAGCAACTGCAATATAAAGCAAAATCCCCCACACTCCCTCCGACCCTCCCTATTGGTTCCCTTGAAAGTAAAAAGGGTATGATAACTGAATAAATGCTCATTTACCCAGTAACCCTCTCAAGTGCTATTCAACTCGAGGTGTGTGGATTGTAGCTGCTGACAACTGCCATAAGGTGAGAAGATGCATATAAGAAAGAAAATAACGTACAAGAAAAATATACACATACATACTTCCTCTTTGAATTGAGAGAAGAGACACAGAAATACACACTAAGAAATACATATTTAAATAAAATACTTGATTAATTATACCCTATTGACTTCTCCTTTGACTTAAAAGACAGGGGAAGCGTAAACATAGTATTCTGGTATTTATAAGTATTTTGAAACTGGGGAGAATGGAGGGAGAAAAGCAAACATTTTTAATGTTTCCTCCACTTTGGACTTGGAGCCTGATTTTACAGACCAGGGCTCCAAAGTTCAGATCCTGAAGAAAAGAGAGCAGTTATCCAGGTCAAATCTCCCATGCACTCCCTCAGAAAATGGGGGTACCTCAGTAAGGCCATTAATTAAATGACTACAAAGAAATATAGCTGGAGTAATTGATTTTGGATCACTCAGGTCAAGTTGAGCACATCAGTATTTTGTGATCCTATTAGTCAGTCAAAGATAAACATAGCACTTTAATCAAATGGAATTAAATTATTGCTATAAGTCCAGGTCTTAATAATCATAGCCAAAATGCCAGTTGAACCCCCCCCCCCTGCAAAATTCCCCTGTTTAAAAAATTCCTCAAAACACCATTCTGTAATCTTGGGGTGCCTGGGTGGTTCAGCCAGTTAAGTGTCCAACTCTTGATTTCAGCTCAGGTCATGATCTCAGGGTTGTGGGATCGAGCCCCCCATGCTTAGGATTCTCTCTCTCCTTCTCTCTCTGCCCATTCCCCACTGCTTGTGCTTTCTCAAAAAAAAAAAAAAAAAAAAAAGCAAAAACCAAAAAACACCAGTCTGTAAATTAAACGAAATTCTTTTCATGTTTGTTCCCAGATGTCTCTCATTGTATTTATGGGCATGGTATATATGGAACTAGAGTCTGAAAAATGATTAAGGGTATTTATGAAGATAACATATATTTATGATTTAGAAAAAACATATATAGCTTGAAAAAATATTTATAAAAATGTATATTTAGTCTGAAAAATGACTTCCTCATTTTTCAACATAACCGAACTTTTAAAATGATTTTTTATAATTATGCTTGTTTCTAATCTTATAAATCAAAAAATTTACTGTAAAATAGCTTACTTTTCCATTGCTCTTTTTAATTGAAGGTGAGCAGTTAAAAATTCTTTGGAAAAAATTAATTCTAACCAGTTATTTTATGTACACTGATTCACATTTGTATCTTTCCCAGGTAAGTATTAGAAGCCGCTCACTATAGTGCACTTAACAAAATAAGATATAAAACATGGGTTACAGATGTTATTATAATGTGGCATTGTTTTATGTTTCATATTGTTTGCCTTCTTTTCTCATAATACCTTTCTAGCAGTTGTTAGATGCTAATTGTAAATTTCAAAAACTCCCAATCAACAAAATAGACATATAGACACTGGGTATTAAAATAGAAATCATGCATTTTAGGCTTTAATCATATCAATGTATAAACATGATTGCTAGTCTACTAATGTTTAAATTGTGTAGATTAATACACTCCTACTGTTACAACTCATGGGTGTTTTGAAAGGTAGCCAAATAGAAAACACTGCTCCCACCAAGGCAAAGATGCTTTTATTATTGCTGTTAAACCAGCGTTTTCTCTCTAAATATATATCATAATAATTTGAGAGAGTTAAAATTCTATGAAAATGCAGTAATTAGTACTACACAAATGACCTTCTAAACGCTTTTTAAGGCAATGCTCAATTATTTATGAGAAACTGGTAATCAAGATACAGAAAAACAAACCTGCAAAATGGAACAACCCCACTCTAATTTGTAGATTACAGCTCCTCCCTGATCTGTACTAACAGATTATTTTAGTTTATTTTTAAAGAGCTCATCATTTATATGAAAAGACATAGGTTGAAATAAAAATGTGTAGGAGAAAACAATCCTCATAATGAAAGAAGCACTGGCTTGCTAAGGGGTGACATAGCATCTATCAGTAAAATGAAACAGCTGTCTCAGAAAACAAAGATAAAAGCTGAATGCCTTCATAAAACAAAAGGAGATGGAAGACCATGCTGTATTATTCAAGCTCAGAAGTCTTGGAGACAAAGAAAGGTCACTGGCAGGTACATCAGCTGCGGTGGAGCTACCCACACTAAACGCTGAGGTCTAGGGGGTCAACACTGTTCTGAATGGTTTCAGTCTAAATGACACCTGCTCAGAGATCTTTCCTCCTCCCTCCCTCCCTCCCTATGTACTCTCAACTGACCCAACCCAGAGGCCACATTCTCAATCTCTATACTCTGTTCATTTCCTTCAAGGCACCTGGCACTTTATTTTTTTTTCCCACTGCTCCAGGAGGGCAGAGCTCACTTTAAATTTGTTCACCACTATATTCCCAACATCTGACATATGCCTAGCACATAGTAGGCCTGCAGAAAACAGTTACTTAATAAATTAACCAATGTTCCACTGACACAGAGAGAATACCTAGACCCAACTAGTCCGAAAAAGATAAGCTGTGACTTCTTAAGAATGGATTCTGGATCTTTTGCCTCGTCATCATCACAACTGACTACAGTATCACTGAACTCAACATGGTGAAAAATGCTAACAGATTTTTAACAGACTCCCAATATTAAATGTGAAAATTCCTCTCCAGGGGCGCCTGGGTGGCTCAGTCAGTTAAGCGCCTGCCTTCGGCTCAGGTCATGATCCCAGGGTCCTGGAATCGAGTTCCCCATTGGGCTCCCTGCTCAGCAGGGAGCCGGCTTCTCTCTCTGCCTTCTGCTCCCCTTGCTCGTGCTCTCTCTCTCTATGATAAATAAATAAGTAAATCTAAAAAAAAAAAAAAATCCCTCTCCAAAGAGAAAAAGCTGGCCTCTACTTTCAAGGAGAATCTATGAGTCTGTGAGAGAGGTTAGACCTACAGGTAGTAGGTTTTTTATATCATGTGTATGCTGAAGATATTATAATTACGTTATGGAAAGAAACAGTAATTTACTGACAGACTTTAGGTATCTGTACTTACTGCAGAAACAAAAAGAAAATGGCTGTCATCTGTACTTCAGAGACAGACGTAATAGTTTTTAAACTTCTATGTAATAATTATTTAAATTCTGATTAATATCTCAAAAAAATCTCATGGAAAACACGAAGTACGTACTTTCCCATTTAAAAAATGTTTATGCCTTTAGTGGACAAACTGCAATAATCCTACTTATAATACTATGTCTTAGTACCCTATGCCATAAGTAGTAATAATAACCACAAAAAGAAAACATTCTATCTGCTAGGCATTTTATATATTATTGTATATTATTCGTTAGATTCTCACAATTTCATGAGATGACTATTGCTTTATTTACACTTATATTTAAGAAACTGGGGCTCAAATGAGTTAAAAAATATTGTCTAAGGCTAAGAGACTAGTGCATGGTACTATAGAGACATTGCAGTTAAGCATGACTCAGTGGAACAGAGCACAATGAAATGTTTTGGTCAGCCAAGCAGTAATCCAATATCAGAAGAAAAATATTTATCCAGAGAAAAATAAGGAAGAAAAACCATCAGTCATTTTTAGATACTAAATATATGGGTTCCACAAAGCAAAAACCATAATTCCTCCATACTTTGTACCTTGGAGAGCTTTGTTAAATTCAACCTGAAACCTACCTCATACCTCTCTTCTTTGAAAAAACTCTTTTCTAAGTTACAGACTTCGTATTTTAAAATGTGGTATTGAAGAAAAATGTGAAAGAAGATTGTAAGTGATCTTATTATTATCAATAAAAATCCAAATTCCAAAGGTGCACTGTGGACTCCCCTGTTGGAAGGTTTGTAGCACAGCCTGTTATGGCTCTTATATCCTACTGATAACCACAGTGTTCTGAAAGTAGATCCTGGGAAGTGGGAACAATTCACCCAAAATTTAGTTTATTTTCTTTCCTCCCAGCCTGCTTGGATTGAATAAGGGTTTGTTTCGTTTTGTTCTGGTGGGGTTTTTTTTGTTTTGGTTTGGGTTTTTTTGCCAGTTTCATTGCTCCCTTAAACACATCTTCAAATAGATGCTTCATATCCTGTAACCATTATACGTCCATCCAGGCAGCTTTTTCTTGAATCCAACAAAATAGGTTTTTTTTTTTTCATTTATGATCTTATGCGTCTTGAGTGAGCATTGACTTTGTGTCCTTCCTAACAGATGACCATGAAGTCTGACACAGGTTGCTTAGCAACTGCCTTATGCCCAGAAGTAGAAATAACTCTTTGATATACTCACTATGTGTATTTCTCCTGATTTATTTCATTTGTGTTTAACATGGTAGATCAAACAGAATCATTAGAATCCTACTAACACCCCCAAGGGTAGAAGAGTTCCTGGTCCACTTTAAGCTAAAGTACCCAGAGATCAAAACAGCTTACGAGTCAGTACTGCAGAGTAAAAGAACAATAAAATACACTGTGCCCATTACCAAGGACAAGGTGCATACATTCTCATCAGTGCTGGCACGACGATGTTCTTTGAAACTTGAAAAGAATTCTCAACATTGTTATTTTAACTTTCACTTTTTGCGAAATGATAAAGGACTATATATTTCCCATCATGTTGTTGCTAAAAAGTCTTTGATATCCTGAAGGACAATCCATTGTTTTAATGCATGATATGGTGTAATTCATCATGCAGCAAGAACAATACTAATCACCCCTCTTGTTTGCATCAACCATCACTCTTCGACCCTCATTGTATCTGATCCAATCTAAGCTCATTTATATTATACGTGACTTGTTTATATAGAAAGAAGTCAACCAAATATGCAGTGGTACTGTACCTCAGAGCAATAATCCATGCAGAAGGGTCCTGGATCTAAAATTCAAGAGTAAAGACCTTAAAAGCTTTTAAAATATAATTTTGGGATGAAAATATGTAGTTAACATTAGGATATAATATCAGCAAGGATTTAAAGAAAGAATTTTAATAAAGGAAACCAGTTAAATTTTTATAAGCCTACTATTTTTAGCACAAGTTTAAAAATTTCAGTGTTCTGGAAACCTGCAAACTTTTTTATACCTAACCAAATAACAAGTGAAAACTCATTTTAAATTGTAAAAAGTCAATTTAGAAACCATAAAGTTATTAAAATAATAGTATCAAGGCAAAATTCACCTAGTCACAAGACTAACATTAAGGGGCTATTTTGTTTTAGACAATGATTTTAAAATAATCCAAATGTCTATGAAATGGAGAGTAGTGGAATAAATTATAGAAATCCATACAGTGGAATATAGTTAGATACATTTAACAATCCATACAGTGGAATGCTCTCCAGTAGTGTTAGTTTCTTTTTTCCTTTTGTTAATGATGCAGATCTCTAGGAACTGATATGGAAAAATTCCCAAAATGAATTGTAAAGTGAATAAAGTGGGAGGGTAGAACAGCATGCTATTACATCTGTTACATTTTTGTTCAAAAAGGGATGCTTTGTATGTGTAGTGAATGCAAGTATTACATACTATGTGATATATGTTATACATGCATATGCATATATCCTATCTCTAGAAGAATATACTAGGAACTAGTAACAGTATTTGCCACTGGGAACGGGGAATGTGGGTGAGAGGGAAACTTATTTTTCACTGTACATTCAGGCAAAACTTTATTTCTCTCCTTGTTCTGTTCATGTGAGATGACAGAGACAGAAAGGTGGAGAGTTTCTTTTACTTATGGATAGAGAAAGAGCATATAACACATAATGCCCACGAGATTCCACGAGTTGCACAGTTTTATCAAGAGAGAGTGACTCATGATAATAAAGCAAGGAGCCAAGGGGAAAGAATCCGATTATCTAGTTTCCTGTCCAATCTTCTACCTACTAACCCAAATGCAAGCAAACAAAATTAACAAGATTCAAAATATTAAAGAGCAGTAATTTTCAGTGAAATATTATTTCTCTTAGATCTAAAACCTGGCTTTTCAGAATTCTAACAAAGGAGAATTTATTAATAAAGAATTATTCTACATCAACTCAAAAGATTAAAACAGATTTTGAGTTAACTATCACAATGCAGTAACACTGCAAATGTACCATGCAGTAAAAGAGATGGCAATGCATTCCAAAGTGGGTCCCACAAAAGTCTACTCCTCTGAAAAGTTCCCACTAGAGAAGGTTTCACGGTCAGATAAGAACACTGTACCCGATAATCCTATATGATATATATTGGTATATTGGAAACTCTGGGTAATTGGTGGAGTAAAGAAACTTGTTTAACTTCCTTGACCACAAAAAATATTTTCATATATATACAACTAGTAAAATTCCCAGGAACTAATACTTCAATGATCCCCTTTTGGGAAACAAGGCTCTAAGAATATAAAAGCCAAATTGGTGACCTTTCCAATAGGGAAAAACACACCTTATCAATGAATCAGAAAGCCTAATATTAAAAGGCTCTGATTAAGTTGATTATTCTTCTGTAGAGTCACGTTATTTGGTAAGACATTGCAATTAATTTTCAAGAAAAATTAAGCTACGCTTTTCTTTTTTTAAAAAGTTATTTTTATTTTTTTATTGTGTACGGTTGACACACAACGTTATATTAGTTGCAGGTGTACAAGGTAGTGATCCAACAGCTCTATGCCTTATGCTATGCTGCTATAAGGCTAGACTTAATTTCTGAGCGCTCAAGAAAATTTTACAGAGCTTTTGGGGAAACTCAGGAAATACATGTGGCTTCATATCTGCATTTCTTCTAGTAGTCCTGCAATATGGGATTGGAATACCATTGTTACATTTGCCTTAACTTCAGTTCTTCAGTAAATCTTCATTTATTCACAGCTATGCTGTCTAATATGGTAGTCATCTCTTAATCCACACTCTGTCAAACCATTCTATTTTCATCACAGCATTTATCACTACCTGGTTTTTTGTTTGTCTGCTTACTTATGCTTACTTATTATTATCTATTTATTCCAACCGCAATGTAAGCTCCATAAGAATTGGAATCTTATCTGTCTTAATGCTGTTATCTCCAGTACTTGGAATAGCATACTAGTTTCTCAATAAATGTTGACTGAATAATGAAGCTTAAATAAATGTAGCTCTTTTCTCTTTCTTACCTCCTTCAGTCAAAAGAGCACTTCCCACTTTTTCTCCTAAGACATCAGCAGTTAAAAGAATACTCTGTACTGATTTACTAGCTGTGTATTCACCTTGAATAGGTTAACTACTCTATGTCTCAGTATCCCTCAATAATAGAATTGTTGACGCAGTGAGTGAATATATGAAAAGTACTTAGAGAACAGTATCTGGTGTATGGTAAACCCTCTGTAAGTGTTAGCTATAACGATGATGATGATGATGATGATGATGATGTTAATATGTTCTAAGGAAAAAAATACTGAATTCGAATAAATTTGGGAAATGCTTGACTTACAAAGTTAAAAGGTATTTTGCATTTTTAAGAGCTTTTAATTGCTGTTAATATCCATTTGTGAATCTACAAAAAGTAGAAACAGTTGGAACAAATAAAAAAATTGACTCTTAAACTGTCTTCACAGAACATATATTAATATCTCCTAAGAATACCAGCACTCTCAGAAAGGTATCTTGGGAGAAACTAAATTAGAAGTTCTTGCCCAACGCAAACACATACCTCACTCCACCCACCCCACAGCACACACAAATCCCCATAGGATAAATTAGGCACTTACATCCATGGTCTAATTTTATTACCAATCCCTCTTGCTGTCAATATTGTCCTTCCTTGAGGTTCCCTGATATCCTTTATCCTTGAAGCAATTGGCTGTGTGGTTTACTGAGGCCTACACTTCAGATTCCATCTTCAGACTTCTCTACCCTGGGGCTAGCTTGGGACTATTGCCATTCTTTTTTTTTTTTTAAGATTTTATTTATTTATTCGACAGAGATAGAGACAGCCAGCGAGAGAGGAACACAAGCAGGGGGAGTGGGAGAGGACGAAGCAGGCTCATAGCGGAGGAGCCTGATGTGGGGCTCGATCCCATAACGCCAGGATCACGCCCTGAGCTGAAGGCAGACGCTTAACCGCTGTGCCACGCAGGCGCCCCTAAGGGACTATTGCCATTCTTGTGTTTCAGCTACCATCTCTTGTGAAAGATTTAAGGTAACATTCTTTACTTTAGCCTTTTTAGTCAATGAGAATTCAAAGGATAAAAGAGAATTTTTCCATGATCAAAAGGCTAAAGTTGTAGTAAAAGAAAGAAAATCTGAAGGTCTTTCACCTAACAAGTCTTTACATAAATGAAAAGGATTAACAGTTGATTTTTAATACTGTTTAAAGGAAACGAATTTTTGATCAAACATAGATCAAGACAAAATTAGAATCCCAGGGGCCAATAAAGTCACCTCCTGACAGGAGGGATGGGAAAGCTATGGTGATGAACCAAAGTGATTGCAGGGAAGTGTAGTGAAAACATGGGCTATGGAGCATAGTAAAACTGAACTGGAATTTCAGCACTACTAGCTCCCCAGCTGTGGGCCCTCTCTGAGTTTCCACATCACCATCTACAAAATCATAAAACACTATATAGATAATATTCATTGAGCACTTACCCAGTATGAGGCACTGTTCTAAGTGCTTTACATGGATTAACTCATCCACTCCTCATGTCAATGCCCACTAGCCAAAGACCACAAGGAGCACACCTTTGGTCAAATAAGTTGGGTTTATTGACTTGTTACAATAAGAGAGACCACAATTGTGGACAACTGTGGGGCATCGCCACAAGTGGGTGTTAGAAAGGACTAAGGTTCAGGCTTGCATTAGGTAATTTAGGGAGAGTTAGAGGAAATAGAACATTGCTCTGTACTTGATACTGTCAGAAAGTATAGGTAATTCTATGATTGGTATCTTAATAATTCTTATGTAGAAGGCAGGGAGAATACAGTAAGGCTAGATTTGTAATTGGTAAAGAAGTTACAGTCATTCATTTTAGCCAGGACAAGGGGATGCTTGATCATTATTGTGGTCAATTTTCTTGCTTTTGTCTGTGTTCAGACATGATTATAATCTTGTCTTGATTCATCACGACCACAGAAAGGCCTTATCTGCCGTTAAAGTTCTATGAAATTTTTATGTTCAGCAGGCAAACACCACAAACTAGCTGCCAGTTATCAAACCTGCTTTTTTTTTTCTTCTTTTTTTTTTTTTAATGGAAGCCTGCTTCTAACTATACCCAAGTCCTAACTGATGGAGCCAGGCCTCTTTCTCACTAATAGCAACACTGTAGGATAGGTACTACCTATTTGGATCTTAAAGAAGCCAGGGCACCTGGGTGGCTCAGTCATTAAGCTCTGCCTTTGGCTCAGGTCATGATCCCAGAGTCCTGGGATCGAGCCCTGCATCGGGCTCCCTGCTTGGCGGGAAGCCTGCTTCTCTCTCTCCCACTCCCCCTGCTTGTGTTCCCTCTCTTGCTGTCTCTCTCTCTCTGTCAAATAAATAAAATCTTTTTAAAAAGAAAAAAAAAAAGATAAAGAAACCAAGACCACTCAGCCATTAAGTAACATGGGTGGAATCCAAATCCAGACAGGTACTAGGCACTTTTCTATGTGACTCAGAACCAATACTCCTAATCTCTGTGCTATTCCACCTCTCAGTATTAGCTATTACCACCTTTCCAGGATGGCTGTAAAGACTGCAGATGATGATGTAAATGTCTGATTCATGACAAGACTTTGACAAAAAGTGGTACCTATTATTATTAAACAGAGAAACTAAAACATATTCAATTTAGGTTTATTTTTAGGTTTTCAGGAGTTCCTGACTTGTGAATTGAGCATCTGAAGGAGGAGCACGAAACTTGTGTCTATGTCAGATTTTCCCACTAACCAACTATACGTGTATGAGTTATACGATTCTTTAAAACCCTGCAATATTCTGTTCCCAAGGAGTTCTCCAAGTAATTTTTTAAATAGTTTCCTTTGAAGAGCTCTAAGTGTTTTTAGTCAAATTATTTGGTTCTGTTTTTAAAGATGCCTTCTTCACAATATTCTCTGTGTGCAAACATAAAATACAAATCCAAGAACTTTTTTTCAGGTATAAGACTAAAGTATTTTTTAATTGTTAATACTTAAAAAAATGCATAAAATTAAATTTTCATTTTAATCTAGTGATGACTGCAATATTAAAAGCAAGGCCCAGCAATAAGTGTTCCAATGACAGACTAGTGCTAGAAGCAGGCACAAAAATATTTCATTTTCAAATATGTCCTTAAAGGCTTGGTTTTCCTCAGAACACAAATACTATGTATAGAATTAATCCAAACTAAATTATGAGTAAGACAAAATCAGTCAATTCTTTGATTCCAACTCCAGGCTCCTTGTGCCTCCAGGGTAACTGGCTGTCACTGCCCATCACTTGAGCATTCTAAGTTCCATTGTCCTTCATCTCGCTACTCTTCCAAATTTCATTTTTCCTGTTTCTCATCCCTATTCTCTGCTAGTTCACCTTGTTAAAAAAAATAGTTCATGAAGACCTGGTAATAAATCATTGTGTTAACCCTCCAAGATGAGTTACTTGGATATTTTGATTACAAAAAAAAGGGGGGGTTGATGTAGAAGTTTCAGGCATCACAGTAAGGATGGCAAGAGATAGTTTTAGCTGTGTGTACACAGGGAAGGAGGAGGAGCCAGAGCTAGTTCCAAAAGTAGGAGTAGGTAACCTATATTTGGTATTTCAGTACTATTCAAAATAGTCCTCTTCCTCACCTCTAAAAAAATATACATGTATAACATATTCAGGGGAATGGTTGGAGAGACACCTCAAGTAATTGGCAAACACACACACACACACACACACACACACACAATATTACTATTTAGCTTCAATGGAATCAGAAATTAAAGATTTTCTATTTTGCAATTAAGTTATTGTCTAATAAAGTTTAAGTAATGAAATGACAGTCACATCGACATTCTGCTAAAACAAAATAATCTCTCAAATCTTACTCTTACAGGATTCCAAAAAGAAAACAACAGTAAGGAATGCTACACTGGAATTTATTTCCAGGAACTATTCAGAATTCAGTTCTCTGTATCTGCTTGAGATACCTCCTAAACTTTAATTTGTTCAGTTTAAATGTCATCTAGAGAGAGGGAGTTAAGATGGCGGAGGAGTAGGAGACACCGTTTTCAGCCGGTCCTCCGAGTCGAGCTGGGTAGGTACCAGACCAGCCTAAACAACCACGGAACCAGCCTGAGACGCAGGAAGACGCATCTGGATCTCTACAAATGAACATCTCCAGCGCTGAGTATTGAGGTACGAAGCGGGGAGCCATGAAACTGTGCACAGATATCAGAAGATAAACGGAAGGGGGAGGGAGCCGCCGTGTTCGGGCGCCGGGAAGCGGTAGCCACTTGCACGGGAGAGCAGGCGGGGCTCGCGGACGGCACCCGCAAAACAGCAGACTGAGACCGTGAGCCGGGTGCGCGCGCCACCAGGCATCTCGCGGAACACCGGAATCCCGGTGCGCTCACTGGATCCAGACTGAGACCGGGAGAACCGGGAGTGGCGCGGGGCGGCTGGCGGCATTAGAAACACAAAGGACAGAGACGCGCGGGCCCTGGAAGTGAGGGCTGGGACGCCGGGTGTGGGGCGCACATCCCGGACGCTGCAGGGTTGAGCAGCACCAACAGAAACAGAGTTAAAGTGGCCAGAACATTAGTAGAGAACGGGCCGCAATCCCTCTGTTCTGTGACAGAGGCTGAAATTTGGCCGCTGCTGCTCTGACCCTCAGAAGAGGCATAGCAAACCGCCAGGGAAAGCCGCCAGAGAACAAAAGCCTGGAAATACCGGCTCAGGGAGTGCCCATCCCCATCCCCCCTCGCAGGGGACGCCGAGACTCTACCCACACAGGGCTGCCTGAGTATCGGCGCGGCAGGCCCCTCCCCCAGAAGGCAGGCTGAAAAATCAAGAAGCCCACAACCTGGGCGCCTGGGTGGCGCAGTCATTGAACGCCTGCCTTCGGCTTAGGGCGTGATCCTGGCGTTCCGGAAAGGAGTCCCTCATCGGGCTCCTCCGCTGGGAGCCTGCTTCTTCCTCTCCCACTCCCCTGCTTCTGTTCCCTCTCTCGCTGGTTGGCTGCCACATAAATAAATAAATAAAATCTTTAAAGAAGAAGCCCACATCCCTAAGATCCCTATAAAACAAGGGGCACAGCCTGGGACCCAGTCAATAATTTGGGCTCTGGAAACCCCGCAACCTCTCTTCATCAGAATGACAAGAAGGAGAAGCCCCCCCCCAGCAAAGAAAAGACAGTGATTCTGTGGCCTCTGCCACAGAAATAATGGATATGGATGTAACCAAATTATCAGAAATGGAATTCAGAGTAACGATGGTCAAAATGATGAGTAGAATTGAAAAAACTATTAACGAAAAGGTTACTGAGAATATAGAATCCCTAAGGACAGAAATGAGAGCGAATCTGACAGAAATTAAAAATTCTATGAGCCAAATGCAGGCAAAACTAGAGGCTCTGACGGCCAGGGTCGCAGAAGCAGAGGAACGGGTTAGTGAATTGGAGGATGGGTTAATAGAGGAAAAAATGAAAATAGAAGATGGTCTTAAAAAAATCCACACCCACGAATGTAGGTTACGGGAGATTACTGACTCAATGAAATGATCCAATGTTAGAATCATCGGCATCCCCGAGGGGGTGGAGAAAAACAGAGGTCTAGAAGAGATATTTGAACAAATTGTAGCTGAAAACTTCCCTAATCTAGCAAGGGAAACAAACATTCGTGTCCAAGAGGCAGAGAGGACCCCTCCCAAACTCAACCATGACAAACCTACGCCACGTCACGTCATAGTGAAATTCGCAAATATTAGATGCAAGGATACAGTATTGAAAGCGGCCAGGGCAAAGAAATTTCTCACGTACCAAGGCAAAAGCATCAGAATTACGTCAGACCTGTCTACACAGACCTGGAATGAGAGAAAGGGTTGGGGGAGCATATTTAAAGCTCTTTCAGAGAAAAACATGCAGCCAAGGATCCTTTATCCAGCAAGGGTCTCATTCAGAATTGATGGAGAAATAAAGACATTTCAGAATCGCCAGTCACTAACCAATTTTGTAACCATGAAACCAGCCCTACAGGAGATATTACGGGGGGTTCTATAAAAGTAAAAAGGCCCCAAGAGTGATACAGAACAGAAAGTCACAGCCAATACAAACAAAGACTTTACTGGCAACATGGCAACATTAAAATCATATCTCTCAGTAATCAGTCTTAATGTAAATGGTTTGAACCATCCCATAAAACGCCACAGGGTTGCAGATTGGATAAAAAGAAATGACCCATCCATTTGCTGTCTACAAGAGACTCATTTCAAACCCAAAGATGCATTCAGACTGAGAGTAAGGGGATGGAGTACCATCTTTCACGCAAATGGACCTCAAAAGAAAGCTGGGGTAGCAATTCTCATATCAGATAAATTGGATTTTAAACTACAGACTATAGTTAGAGATGCAGAAGGGCACTATATTATTCTTAAGGGAAGTATTCAACAAGTGGATATGACAATTATAAATATATATGCCCCCAACAGGGGAGCAGCAAGATACACAAGCCAACTCTTAACCAGAATAAAGAGACATATAAATAAAAATACATTAATAGTAGGGGACCTCAACACTCCACTATCAGAAATAGACAGAACACCCTGGCAAAAACTAAGCAAAGAATCAAAGGCTTTGAATGCCATACTCGACGAGTTGGACCTCATAGATATATATAGAACACTACACCCCAGAACCAAAGAATACTCATTCTATTCTAATGCCCATGGAACATTCTCAAGAATAGACCATGTTCTGGGACACAAAACAGGTCTCAGCCGATACCAAAAGATTGAAATTATCCCCTGCATATTCTCAGACCACAACGCTCTGAAATTGGAACTCAACCACAAGGAAAAATTTGGAAGAAACTCAAACACTTGGAGACTAAGAACCATCCTGCTCAGGAATGACTCGATAAACCAGGAAATCAAAAATCAAATAAAACAATTTATGGAGACCAATGAGAATGAAAATACAACAGTCCAAAACCTATGGGATACTGCAAAGGCAGTCCTAAGGGGGAAATACATAGCCATCCAAGCCTCACTCAAAAGAATAGAAAAATCTAAAATGCAGTTTTTATATTCTCACCTCAAGAAGCTGGAACAGCAACAGAGGGACAGGCCTAATCCACGCACGAGGAAGCAGTTGACCAAAATTAGAGCTGAAATCAATCAAGCAGAAACCAGAAGTACAGTAGAGCAGATCAACAGGACTAGAAGCTGGTTCTTTGAGAGAATCAATAAAATTGACAGACCACTGGCAAGACTTATCCAAAAGAAAAGAGAAAGGACCCAGATTATTAAAATTATGAATGAAAAAGGAGAGGTCACGACGAACACCATTGAAATTGGAAGGATTATTAGAAATTTTTATCAACAGCTATATGCCAATAAACTAAGCAATCTGGAAGAGATGGAATCCTTCCTGGAAACCTATAAACTACCAAGATTGAAACCGGAAGAAATTGATTCCTTAAACAGGCCAATTAATTATGAAGAAATTGAGTCAGTGATAAACAACCTTCCAAATAACAAAACTCCAGGCCCGGATGGTTTTCCTGGGGAATTCTACCAAACATTCAAAGAAGAAATAATACCTATTCTCCTAAAGCTATTTCAAAAAATAGAAACAGAAGGAAAGCTACCAAACTCATTCTATGAGGCCAATATTACCTTGATCCCCAAACCAGGCAAAGACCCCATCAAAAAGGAGAATTATAGACCGATTTCCCTAATGAATATGGATGCCAAAATCCTCAACAAGATCCTGGCTAATAGAATCCAACAGTACATTAAAAGGATTATCCATCACGATCAAGTGGGATTCATACCTGGGATGCAAGCGTGGTTCAATATTCGCAAATCAATCAGCGTGATACATCATATCAACAAGAAAAGACTCAGGAACCATATGATCCTCTCAATCGATGCCGAAAAAGCATTTGACAAAATACAGCATCCTTTCCTGATTAAAACCCTTCAGAGTGTAGGAATAGAAGGTACATTTCTCAATCTCATAAAAGCCATCTATGAAAAGCCTACTGCAAATATTATTCTCAATGGGGAAAAGCTGGAAGCCTTTCCCTTAAGATCAGGAACTCGACAAGGATGCCCACTCTCGCCACTATTATTCAACATAGTACTAGAAGTCCTTGCAACAGCAATCAGACGACAAAAAGGGATCAAAGGTATTCAAATTGGCAAAGAAGAAGTCAAAATGTCTCTCTTTGCAGATGACATGATACTCTATATGGAAAACCCAAAAGAAGCCACTCCCAAACTATTAGAAGTTATAGAGCAATTCAGTAACGTGGCAGGATACAAAATAAATGCTCAGAAATCAGTTGCATTTCTATACACGAATAACGAGACCGAAGAAAGAGAAATTAGGGAATCCATCCCATTTACAATAGCACCAAAAACCATACGTTACCTTGGAATTAACTTAACCAGAGACGTAAAGGACCTATATTCTAGAAACTATAAATCACTCTTAAAAGACATTGAGGAAGACATAAAAAGATGGAAAGATATTCCATGCTCATGGATCGGAAGAATTAACATAGTTAAAATGTCCATGCTACCCAGAGCAATCTACACTTTCAATGCTATCCCGATCAAAATACCAAGGACATTTTTCAAAGAACTGGAACAAACAGTCCTTAAATTTGTATGGAAACAGAAAAGGCCCCGAATCTCCAAGGAACTGTTGAAAAGGAAAAACAAAGCTGGGGGCATCACAATGCCGGATTTCGAGCTGTACTACAAAGCTGTGATCACAAAGACAGCATGGTACTGGCACAAAAACAGACACATAGACCAATGGAACAGAATAGAGAGCCCAGAAATGGACCCTCGGCTCTTTGGGCAACTAATATATGATAAAGCAGGAAAAAACATCCGGTGGGAAAAAGACAGTCTCTTCAATAAATGGTGCTGGGAAAATTGGACAGCTACATGCAAGAGAATGAAACTTGACCACTATCTCACACCATACACAAAAATAAACTCCAAATGGATGAAAGACCTCGATGTGAGACAGGAATCCATCAAAATTCTAGAGGAGAACATAGGCAACAACCTCTACGACATCGGCCAAAGCAACCTTTTTCATGACACATCCCCAAAGGCAAGAGAAACAAAAGATAAAATGAATTTATGGGACTTCATCAAGATTAAAAGTTTCTGCACAGCCAAGGAAATAGTCAGAAAAACTAAGAGGCAGCCCACGGAATGGGAGAATATATTTGCAAATGACACTACAGATAAAGGACTGGTATCCAAGATCTACAAAGAACTTCTCAAACTCAATACACGAGAAACAAATAAACAAATCAAAAAATGGGCAGAAGATATGAACAGACACTTTTCCAATGAAGACATACAAATGGCTAACAGACACATGAAAAAATGTTCAAAATCATTAGCCATCAAGGAAATTCAAATCAAAACCACACTGAGATACCACCTTACGCCAGTTAGAATGGCAAAAATAGACAAGGCAAGAAACAACAATTGTTGGAGAGGATGTGGAGAAAGGGGATCCCTCCTACATTGTTGGTGGGAATGCAAGTTGGTACAGCCACTCTGGAAAACAGTGTGGAGGTCCCTTAAAAAGTTAAAAATTGAGCTACCCTATGATCCAGCCATTGCACTACTGGGTATTTACCCCAAAGATACAGACGTAGTGAAGAGAAGGGCCATATGCACCCCAATGTTCATAGCAGCAATGTCCACAATAGCTAAATCGTGGAAGGAGCCGAGATGCCCTGCAACAGATGACTGGATTAAGAAGTTGTGGTCCATATATACAATGGAATATTACTCAGCTATCAGAAAGAACGAGTTCCCAACATTTGCTACAACATGGACAGCACTGGAGGAGATAATGCTAAGTGAAATAAGTCAAGCAGAGAAAGACAACTATCATATGATTTCTCTCATCTATGGAACATAAGAACTAGGATGATCGGTAGGGGAAGAAAGGGATAAAGAAAGGGGGGGTAATCAGAAGGGGGAATGAAACATGAGAGACTATGGACTATGAGAAACAAACTGAGGACTTCAGAGGGGAGGGGGGTGGGGGAATGGGATAGACCGGTGATGGGTAGTAAGGAGGGCACGTATTGCATGGTGCACTGGGTGTTATACACAACTAATGAATCATCGAGCCTTACATCGGAAACCGGGGATGTACTGTATGGTGACTAACATAATATAATAAAAAATCATTTAAAAAAAAAAATGTCATCTAGAAAAAAACAAAAAAAAAAAAAACACAAAAAACTAACCAACCCAAATTTCTAGATTCACTTTTTATGAAAAGTATGAACTTAACTTCATTCATTCCCATAAGCTTGTAATGATTAATCCTAAAAAGAGGGAATATCTACCACTGTAAATACAGATTGGACTTGTATCAGTGGTACTTTAAACAACTGATTGAGCTACTTATCTGCAAATTGAGAGAGGTAGAGAAAAGAAGTAGTTCCCCAGGGTCCATAGGAGACCTGGAGCTATTTTTAATATTTCAAAACTATAATAGAATTAATGTATTAGATATAAAGAACAAATTGGTGGTTGCCAGATGGGAGGTGGGTGGAGGGTTGGGTGAAATAGATAAAGGGGATTAAGAGGTACAAACTTCCAGTTACAAAATAAGTCATGGAGATGAAAAGTACAACAGAGGGACTACAGTCAATACGATGGTAATAACGTTGTTTGGTGACAAATGATGACCACACTTAATGTGGTGAACACTAAGCAATGTATAGAATTGTTGGATTATTGCATTGTACTTTTCACTAATACTACATTGTATGTTAATTATACTTGAAAAAAAGAATTAATGTATTTGCTCACACTAAGTGTGCACTAAATACTAGGTTTTTTTTTAATTTGGTTTAAATTCATCATCTCGGAATGGTATCATTGCTAAACTCATGCTAGAGAGATCAGCAGTTGTGTTTCAGATTTCATTTAAAATGAAAAACCAAAGAAGTGCTTTTGGTGAGGAAAAAATAGACAAAATATTTCAAAATGTTGAATCACTAGAGAAAAAATAATTAAAAGAGCCTTTGGCAATGAAAAGGTCAAGGACACCTCGTACCAGACAATTTCTACGATACCTTCCCACTTGAAAAATCAATTCAACTATGCATCATTTTTAATAATATTTTTGAATTTTTTTTCTATAAAATCAGATGAAAAGGCAGATCAGATTCTATTTCCAACCAGCTTTAAAGTTATTGATATTTTAAAATGCCTACATTTGACATTCTCTTATTTCTACTCACAAGAGAATAGGTTTTCAAAAAAAAATGCTTGTAATCTAATAACTATAAACAGCCTTCTTAGATTTATCTACTTACTGAATCTCTCCATAAATATATAAAATTCAAGAAGCAATTACTCCAATTTTAAAATGAGAGTTACAAATTTAAAAGAAATTTGAAAGCAAAAAAATTGCTTGTAATTGTACCGTGATAATCAGGAGAAAGGGAATGATGAACATTTTGACAATGTGTTTATCATTATCTAGTACTTTAGAATTCAAAAATATGAACTCCAATTGGAAAAATCTAAAATATTCTGAGGTTTCTTTAAAATTTTCCTAACTCTAGGACTCAAAGTGTCAATAACTAAAGAGCCAAACAGCAATGATGAGTTTCTGTGCATTCTTTCACAAATCCTTCAAAAATTTCACAAAGACACATACCAGTCTATTTTAAACAGGATCAACAACTCCTAAGAAACATGTTCTTTCTTCTTTCTTTTGCATGAATACACAGTATGAAACATCAAATAGCCTGGCTTCTGTTCTTCATGTAAGTACAAATAAGAAATGGTGGGATTACATCACTCCTTGGGTAGCTACATTAGAACAATTTGTAGAAACCAAAAAAGGATTGATGGGCTGGACAGCTTTTTCACTCTATCTACACAGTGTAACTGGGTGATGATTTTGATTAAACTAATCACCCATCAATCCAGTCCTAGGATTTCAAATATTTTAGGTATCTTGGAACTTATCCAATCTAATTCCCAAATTTTTCCGTGAGAAATCAGAAGCCCAAAAAAGTAAGTAACTTGCTCATGGTCATATAACTAGTTGGTGGTAAACCTTAAATCCAGCTCTCAGTATTCTGCCCAGTGTTTTTCCTACTACCAGAAGCAAGAAACTGTTTTACTAAAATGTTCCTCTTCCCATAGTTTCCAAACCTCCCAGGCTGTCATGCCCTAACATTTACTCACTTGTGGTCTTGGTATGTGGCCTCTTCAAATGGAGGGTTTGCTCTGATGATGTCACATTGTTATGGCCCTCTGATATCCCTAGTTCTTATAAAGACATCTTGTTTCCCTGATATATGCACTTCAAACTTGACACAGTTTTAACTCTACCTTCTCCTTCAAATGGATAACCTGATAACCCCTAGCTTTGGCTTAAACTTGGTGGTTCTTCCTAGTCTTCATTTGTTAGTTTCACTCCTCCAAAGGTTTAGGGTTAAGTGACTTTTAAGTACCTAACCCTTTTAGCACTCTTGCCATTCCCTATTTTGTTAGCCTCTCAAGTTACTAAAGAAACCTTTATTGCAAACTCTTTGAACCCAATCTTCTGTCTCAACCCTGAACAGATGGTTCCCCAGACCTGGGCAGAGCCTCTTCAGCCTTTTCAAGCTAGTGCTTTTCCTGTCAGTTCCTGGCTTCTGCTGCCCTCTAGCAGCCATTAGTAGCATGGCAGGATATGAATAGAGTCATATTTTTACTGAATTGAATTACTTGATGGGTTATTTAAGCATCATGTAAATATGACCTAAAAAAAAAATCGTAACATGTAATTGGTGCCACTGTTCTTTAATCTCTCCATCCTCGGGGCTGAATCAGAACCTGTTTTTAAGTTAAGGCTATAAAAAACAAAACAAAACAAAATAAAATAAAGTTAGGGCTATAATGGAGCTAATGGTAATGACTATCCATGCAATAGATTCTTATATACCTTAATTTATCTGCCCAACTCATGCCCATCAAGTGTCCAAATCTTTAATCCCTTCACCCTTCACCTTCTCAACTGAAATCCTGGAACACTTCAAAATGAAGTGACAAAACAACCTAAATATCCAAATATCAGGGATTACTTAAATCAACTTTGGTAACTCTTACAATGGTATATTTTGTGACTAATAAAATTTGTGTTTAAAAAAAAAAACTCCACAACTATGGGAAAATAATATAATATTAAGTGTAATAGCTAAACATTAAAAAAAGAAGAAGAGGGGTGCCTGGGTGACTGGATCAGTTAAGTGTCAGACTCTTGATTTCAGTTCAGGTCATGATCTCAGGGTTATGAGATCAAACCCCACATCAGGCTCTGCACTGGACGTGGAGCCTACTTAAGATTTTCTCTCTCCCTCTTCCTCTGCCCCTTCCCCTCTCTTTCTTTCTAGTAAGAAGAAGAAGAAGAAGAAGAAGAAGAAGAAGAAGAAGAAGAAGAAGAAGAAGAAGAAGAAGAAGAAGAAGAAAAGGAGGAGGAGGAGGGGGAGAGGGAGGAGGAGGAGGAGGGGGCAGGGGGAGGGAGGAGAGGGAGGAAGAGGGGGAAGGGCAGGAGGAAGAGGAAGAAGAATTACAGGAAAATCCCAATGATAGAGAAAGAAAGAAAAGAAATGGTCCGAAATGTTGGCTGGTAGTTGTTTTTTGTATTATCCCATAAGCACGTGTAATATTTTATAAGCATAAAAGCCACATTCGTGTGTCCAAACCGTGAGCCACTCATGCCTGACTACAAGACTGAGAGAGTAGGATCTCCAAAAAGAACTACTGTGGGGGCACCTGGGTGGCTCAGTTGGTTAAGCAACTGCCTTCGGCTTAGGTCATGATCGCGGGGTCCTGGGATCAAGTCCACATAGGGCTCCCTGTTCTGTAGGGATACTGCTTCTCCCTCTCCCTCTGCTGCCACTCCCACTGCTTGTGCTCGTGCTCTCTCTCTCTGTCAAATATATAAATAAAATCTTAAAAAAAAAAAAAAAAGAACTGCTGTGGTACGTACAGGTCATCACAGTGATGACAGTGGTATCATCGTAGCCAAGCACATGGGTAGTATTAGTATGCATAGGGAAAAATGTTACAGTGGCAAGACAAAATCATATGTTTAGTCACATTCTCTTGTTGCTTCTATGCCTCAAGAATCTGTAGGGAGATGATCTTTTTTTGGCAAATTAAGCCCACTAAATTTTTCAACAATTTACATGATGCCAACTTCAAAAGTGAGTCACCGGATGCTCTACTGTTTGAACATGGGGAACCTTGAGAAATGTCTGTGAATTATGTGAATTTTTCAACTAAATGTGACTTTTTGTGTAACCAGTCTGGTGAAATAGGTCAATCCATGTACATGAACAATCCTGAGTGGGATATAGAGTGGGAATCATGGTGTCAACCTTCACAAATATGTTTAATTTTTCTATATGTATTCTCAATATCATACGAGAAAGTTTGTACCAGTTTACAGTATAGGTAAGTGTACATTTTCCAGTGTACTTGTTGCAAATATGCTGCTTTGTCTAATTAAAAAAAAAAAGGAGAGAGTATGCTATAATAAGTATAATCACATCTGCTCTTATTTTACTTTTCCAATAATATCCTACTCAAATTTTGATGCTTCCTCATTGTGGGCAGCAAATTTCTTGCCACTCACCCCATGTGCACAAGAATGTATCATGTCATAGCAGGTGAGTGTTAATGCCCTAAAGTAGGAGCTACTGAACACAATCAGGACACTTCAGTTTTCCTAATATTCAATTTAAGAAGGTATTTTTGGTAAAAGAAAACATTTAAAAGTGTATTTTTCTTTTATTGTTTTCACCTCACATTTTATCAGTTGATTAAATATAGGTTTCCCAATATTTTTCAGTGGTAATTTCTAAACCCACCATTAAAGAAGATGTGAATTCCCCAAGAGGCACAAAGGCTAAGTATCCTCTTCATTTTTTTTTTTTTTCAACAATTCAACAACTAGTTGTTGAATATCTGTTATGTGCCAGGCATCGTTCTGGGAATTGGGGATATAACAGTGAACAAAATGGACTGAAGAGGAAAAAAAAAAAAAAATCCCTGACCTCCTTGAGTTTACATTTCAGTATTTTTTAAGTATCTGTTACCTATATATCTTTAATTCTTACACTCTGTATCTATCTAGTCAGCAAACCTCATCAACTCTACCTTCAAAATGTATCAAGAATCCGACTACTTCTCACCACCTCCACATTTACCACACTTAGTCTAATTTCTCCTCTAAATATCCCAATGGTATTTTCACTGTCTGTTTGCTTTCAACTTCCCTCTTCCCCCACCCCCTACCATCATACACATATACACAGGCTATTCTCAACACAGGAACTAGCATGATTCTTTAAAACAAAAATCAGATTACATAACTTCACTGCTCAAAATCCTCCTATGGCCCCCTAGCTCACTTAGAGAAAAGCCAAGACTATATAGTGGTCTATAAGATCTTAGAGTCTATCCTACTGACATCTCTCTGACCTCACCTACTCTCTCTCTCCCTTTCACTGTGCTCCAGTGATGGGGGCCTCCCTGCTTTTAACTCGCAGGGTACCTTTGTGCTTCAGGACCTCTGCACAAGTTAGTTCCTCTGCCTAGAATACTCTTCTCCCAATATCCACATACATGATCCACTCCCTCACCAACTTCAGATCTTCCCTCAAATCTAATCTTAGCAAGATGTCTCCTGACCATGATATTGAAAATTGCAACCCTGTATTCTTCCTGCATTCCTAAATAATTTTTTCCAAAAGCACAGAAAGGTAGTCATCTATGCAGAGTTGGGTTGGGGGAGGCAGCAGACCTGCGTGTTGTGTAGTAATCCATGAGTTGCAGAGGCCGTCTGTGCAGGGAGAGTTGAGAGAGGAAGCTTGGAGCAGCACGTTGAAGTCTCCACAGGAAAAAGTGGTAGAGACTGAAGAGTTTAGCCCTGTGAAGGAAGGGAGCTAGTAGCAGCAATGAGAGATTGGTTCTATTCAGAAAATATTTATCTAATATGTAATATTAAAGGTTATGGCAGCCATGTTTCTTACTGGGGGAGAAGGGAGTTACAAAAGGAAAGGGAGAAAACTAGAATGAACCTTGTGGTGTGGGATTGGAGTGGGAGGTTAATGTTAACTCATGCTTTCAGAATACATAGATACAGAAATGAATATGTACATAAATAAGTGTGTGTTTATAAGTATATGTAACCCTAGCTATGAACACTAAAAAGATTTCGGAGCAGCAATACCCCATTGGCAACAAATATATCTAGCACTCAGACCTTGGTTTCCAAATATCCAGTCATTTTCCACTTAAGAGATCCAGGAATCAGGGGTGCCTGGGTAGTGCAGTCGTTAAGTGTCTGCCTTCGGCTCAGGGCGTGATCCCGGCGTTTCGGGATCGAGTCCCGCATTGGGCTCCTCCGCTGGGAGCCTGCTTCTTCCTCTCCCACTCCCCTGCTGTGTTCCCTCTCTCGCTGGCTGTCTCTCTGTCACATAAATAAATAAAATCTTAAAAAAAAAAAAAAGAGAGAGAGAGAGAAAGCCAGGGATCCTCAAAAGTGGCTGATTCCAGGGCTAAGCAGAGAAATCACAGAATAAGCCTGAAGCAGCTTTTTATGCCAGAAAGACAGGAGCACTCAAAGATGGGGCTTTGTCAAAATGACACAGGTGTCAATTTAAAAGAACCTCCACTGGCCAAAGCCGGGAAAATTTGAGTATCAAATTAAACAATGCTAAAAATTATATAAAATTATTTAACATAAAATTATATTATAAAAATCCATAAGTTTATCCTGATCTAAACTTTTCAAATAATAAGTAAATATAAAGAAGAGAAAGATTTTCTCATAGTAGAACAATGACTAATAAATGTAATGAAAGTCATGGACCATGATAGTAATTATCAACAAAGAAACATCAACAGATGCTAAAATAGTGGGAATATGGAATGGGATATTTACATACTCTCAAAATACTTCCCCATAAAATGTTTTTTAATTACAAAGGGAAAAAGAATAACTTTGCAATGGAGATGCCTGACAGACGTCTTCTTAATTAAGTGATCAAAGTTAATGTTAACAATTATGAGACAAATTGAAATAAACCTCTCACTTGACTGGATGCAGTAAGAATACAATTTGACTTGTGTGGCATTCTTACCAAAAATGTATAATTGGCATCTAACCATGAGGAGTCATCAGACAAACACATATCCTAGGACATCTACAAAATGTTTAGCAAGTAATCTTCAAAAGTGTCAAGGTTGAAAGTCAAAGAAATACTGAAAAACTGTTTTGTTTTTTCCACAGCTTTATTAAGGTCTACCTGACAAATAAAATTGTAAGACATTTAAAGTGTACAACGTCATGACTTGAGATAAATAGACAGATTAGATAGATAGATAGATAGATATGGTGAAAGGATTTTCACCATCAATGAAAAATTATTATTGATTTAGGACACTAAAAGGACATGACAACTAAATGCAATATATGATCTTGAATAGGGTCTTTTTGTATAAAGAATACTATTGGGACAACTGATTAAGCTGTATGAACAGTGAAGAATCAGTGCTAATTTCTTGATTTTGATTGCTATATTATGATTGTGTAGGAGCAAGTCCTTGTGTATTGTAAAGTAGTCAGGAGTGATAGCAACTTACTCTAAAATGGTTCTTGAAAACAGAAGTTTCTTGCACTATTGCATTTTTTTCTGTAAGTTTGAAGTTATTTCTAAATAAACAAAATTGTAAATTCACCCAACGCATTTCCCACTCC
This sequence comes from Ursus americanus, assembly GCF_024610735.1. NCBI lineage: Eukaryota > Metazoa > Chordata > Mammalia > Carnivora > Ursidae > Ursus > Ursus americanus. The sequence continues at coordinate 61,739,314 of NC_142129.1, read as the reverse complement.
CTTCTCTAATTTATTTTTCTCCAGAGCACTTAACAACTTCTAATCTACAATACATTTTACTTGTTATTGTCTACCTTTCTCTCCTGGAATATAGACTACAGAGATTTTTATATTACTTTTACTGCTGTATTCTAGCACCTCCCACAGTGTCTGATCCACAGATGATACTCAATAAATATTTGTCCAATGACTTGACTCTTCCTATCTTCAGGTATAGATTGCCTGTGATCTGCTGCTGAGGCAAGTACACAATCTGACCAAGCCAGTTAGCAGGCACAATTCCATTGTATGACATCCATAGAAAAAGAATCTCTTCTCCAAAGAAAAGGATGTGTAGAAATGAGGAAATGCAGATCTATTCACTTGTAGACAAACACTGTTTTACTATAAAAGACAGTTTTACCCACTAGAACCACAGTTTCCCAAACTCCTTCAATTTCATTGGTAGTTTTGAATAATGAAATGGACCACAGCAGTCAGTTTCTCCATGAAAAAGAACTGCTTCTAAGTCAATTCAAGGTATCTCTTTTTCAAGCCAGATTTTTAAAAAAGGTTCTGGGTTTGAATACACTTTTTTTTTTTTTTAATCCTCTACCAATCTCATCAATGTTTTCAGTGTTCTTAGGGAAAATTTAAGTCAAGACATTTTGTTAAGTCATCTTCAGATTTTTAAATATACACTGAGAAAAAAATGAAATTTCCACTTGAAAGAGAATTCACCTGAAGTTAAGTTTTTATATTTTTTTTGTATTTTCCTTATTAGTCATATAGTTCTCCAGAATGTACTTAAATTAATATGAGATTATGGGAGGAAGCAGGAGTATTACTGGATAAAAATATAAGTCTTATAGTCAGAAAACCAGGGATTCATTCCACCTTCATCAATTATTAGCAGTTTAATCTTAGGCAGGGTATTTAACCTTTCTAAGGTCTATTTTCTTACTATAAAACTGGTATGATAATGATAGTGGCTACCTTATAGACTAATTATAAAGATAAAATATGTATATGTATGTATACATATATATATATAGAGAGAGAGAGAGCACTTAACACAGGGTCTACACATGGTGATAAAAATACAAATATTAGCTTCTTGCTGTATATGTAATTGAATATAAACTCCATATATAAAATGCAAATATGCAATAAACCTAATTGAAAGAAAATACACAAACATCGGGTTTTTCTTCTGAGCTTCATTCTGGTAAAGTTTTCTCTTTCTGTAACTCACAGTAACATGTTCTTGAAAAATAATATCATAGAGTGATATAAATGTAAAGATGCAGCTTTGACTTTGCATTGTTAATATTTATGGGAAGCTCAAATTTTATGTAGAAATTATATTATTTCAGCTTGAAATTTACTTGTACCATATGACATTTCATTTTCATTTGCACACATTTTATCTCTCACTGATTAAATAATTTCCCAAATCAGCTTGAATTTGTCATATCTGTTTATAGCTAAAGGTAACAACCAAATCGTTCTGGGGCTAATTTACATAGTAAGTATAGTGGAATTTTTATTCTATATAATGCATCAGATATTGATATTAGTTCAATACAATGCTAAAGAATTTAATAATGTAAATTAATTATGTGATCTGTATACATCTGTATTCAAATCTCATTAAAATGTTAAAATAATTCTAAAAAAGCAAGTATTTCATAGGCTACTCATTCTCTTTTTTCAGTTAACATAGTTTTATAACATATCCCTAGTATCATCTCATATTGAATCTGGTTTTATAGAGCTAGTCCCAGTTGCTCCTGATTCACTTAACTCTGAAGTTGGGTAGCAAAATATTTCCAATCCTCAGGTCTAGTCTTGGGTTTCAGGTCTTCTGGCTTATGTTAAACCCAACTAATGTCAGGAAAGCTTACATTGATTGATGATGTAAAGATGGTCAATAAACACCTCTGCAGCTACAGCACACAGGCTCAGTGCAATGTTATTTCAATTGTACATTAATTATCTACTAGAGTCTAGATCTTTCTGGAGAAGCAATTAAGCTTGTAACAAAGATTACATATAAAATAAAGATATAGATCAGGACATATATAGAAAACTTTTATATATTCAAATTTTCCAAAAAAGTTTCCATGAACTGCCAAATCATACTTTTGTGCAGACAGGATAGACTAAGATGTCTTGCAATAACAATATTCTCACTACAATTCACCACAAGTCCACTGGTGGTGGCAGAGTACGTAGGAGGAAAGGTGTTGGCTTGGGATATCATCACACAGGAGCTCAGGAAGAAAAAGACTCCATCTCTATGTTCCAAGCCAAAAATAAAGGATAGCAGCAAGTCACATAAAAGCTCTAAAATTTTACCCAGGAATGATACTACTGCTCACACTGCATTGGCAAAAGCAAGACACACGGTCCCATTAAGCTTCAAAGGCACAAGAAAAACAATACTACATATACCCAAAAGAAGGAGAGAACTGGAAAAAAGTTGGTTAACAACAATAATGACCACTATAATATGCCCAACACCACACCAAATATCCTGTTCATTATTCTTCCAGGCAAAATATACTCATCACTTCCCCTTGGAGTCAATACAAAAGTCATGGCATCAAACTCAGAGTTCAGGGTCTTTGGGCGATGTACAAAAATCTCTGCATCAGAGGTTAATATAAAGTCTTGGATGTGACTTCTCTTGATCCAGAGGCAAATGAACTAAAACCCAACATACAACAGTGAAGCAGGGCAGGATAACCAAAATAAATACATTGACAAAGAAAAAAAAGAGAGAAAGAGAGAGACATTTGTGGAAGACATTGGTCCTTAGCAAGTTCGAAATCTGCAGGGCAGAATTTTGAGGACACCCTTAAGAAGTGAAAAATGATTTTTAATTAAGCATTAATCTCAGTTACTGAAAGTAACACCATTCTCATTTTTCTTCATAGTGCCTGGTTCATCCTTTGGGATATTCTCTTCCTTTAGTTTTTTTTGCCACATATAAAGTGGGCATCAAGATATCCACACTTCATGAAATTTGAGAAGCTTTCTCCTGCCCATAGATGAAATATGTTAAACCTCAAACAGTCATAAGCTTTTTGTTCTCCAGGATAACAGTTTATCAGAACCACTTTCTTACGAACACAACAAACGTTTTATCTGTTTGATTCTAGTCATTTCAATGTGGCAATAATCACAGCCATAATTCACTTCCAGACATATTTTTTAATTTGCTATTTGTTTTGTTTGTTTTGCTTTCCTGCCACCATGTCACACCCACCTTCAATACAATTATGTATTCTATGGACCTAGTAAGAGGATTACCACTTTAATCTTTTGCTAAACAAGCATTTTTTCCCTCAATTTAGGGTATTTACTGAATGCTCCCATAAGCCATTCATGAGTTTTAGCAATGAATATAATCAGAAAATATCAAGATTTGAGCCTTAATATATGGTTGAATTTTAAAAGACTTGTCATTTTGTATTTATTAATTGGGATTATGAAGCAGTCTCTTCGTACCTTCCTCAAGTTTCTAAATTTATGGACTCGTTCTATTCCCTTTAATCCCTGCTTGTAAGCAGACCAATTCTTTTCTGAGCTTGTTTCTATCCTGTAATACCTCATCAAGTGCAATCAAGAGAAGCTCACTTACATTTTTAATAATTTGCTTAAAACCTCTTCCCTAAGACTAACAAATTCATTTGGTTCATGATTTTCCTTCTAAGTCATCTCATATAATATTTTTCCCAAGTTTTACCACAGCAATATGAGGTTTTCTATCCTTCCAGTCTCCAATAACCATTTCTGAAGGTTATTTTCAAATGCCTAAGCCAATGTCACATATTTTAGATTTTTGTATTATGACAGTCTCTACTTCAGGTACTAATTTTCTATAAGATAGACTTGATTAGGCTGTAGTAATAAATTCGGTAATGATCAGGAGTTCCAGGGGAGATGGTGTTGTAGGAGGACCCTAAGGTCACCTCATCCCATGGATACAACTAGATAACAGCCATATCTGAGTAAATAACCCAGAAAATTACCTGAAAAGTGGCAGAACAAACTCTCCACAGCTAAATATAGAGAAGAGGCCACACTGAAGAGGGTAGGAAAAGCGAAGACACAGTCAGGAGATAAACACACCTTCAGGACTATCCATAAGAGGGAGAGACATTGCACGCACAGAAAGGAAAGAGAACAGAATCTCAAACCAGGGATCCCACAAGGGGAAGATGAATTGCCATATTTGGCTTTGAAAACCAGAGGGACCAAATTTCATGAGTCTTACAATCAGCAGGGCTTAAAACCTAGAATTTTAAAAATCAGTTTCCTGAGAGGATGAGAGTAAACTAAGTAACCACACTTAAAGAGAACATAAGAAACAGCCCTGTGGAGATAGAGCATAGAAGAAGTAGTTTGAAAAATGCCTAGGGTATACAATAGTGAGATTTGTTTACTAATCTCAAAGTGTGTGCTGGAGGATCAGGGGTCATTGGGAGATTTCTCTAGGAACAACAGAGCTGGCAGGTGTATTTCCCTCCCTCACACCTCAGCCTAGATACACGGACACCTGTGGGAACCAATGTGGTGCCAACACTTGCTACCTAACTTGTTAACAGCATATTCACCCCTGTTTTCTCCTGCAGACACACCTGCCTTCAACCAGACCTGGGTTCCAGGCCCTCTCCCCCAGCAGACCCATGCAAACCTTGGTAATACTGCCACCCTGCCCCTCCCCCCCCATCATGCTTCTGCTGATCTATCCCCTTCAGCCTGGCTTGCCTTGGTTCCCTGGCAGCTGGAGGTCCCCTCCAGTCAGCACAAAACTTGCTGGCACTACACACTCCACCTCCACATTTTCTTGCAGTTTAGTGCTACTACATCTCTGGCAAATGCCTGGTCTGACTCAACTTAATCCCAAGGCAGTCCCAAATTAGCCACCAACACAGGGACCAAAACCTGCCCACAACAGGCAAAGGGAGCCATTGCAGATGACTGGACTGAAGGTACAGCCACATTAGGGTGCACACAAAACACAGAGGAGACACCCTGAAGCACAAGATTCTGATGAAGAGGGGACATTGCACTGCAAGACACTATAGGAACTCTTCTTCATAAGGCCACTACTTTCAAGAGCAGAAGATATAGCTGACTTCCCTAATACAAAGAAGCAGACACGGAGAGTAAGACAAAATGAGGAGACAGAGGAATATGTCCCAAATGAAAGAATAAGGCAAAACCACAGTAAGAGATCTAAACAAATGGAGATATGTGCCTGATAGAGAATTTAAAGTAATGGTCATAAAGATACGCACTGGACTTGAGAAAAAAGTGGAACACCTCAGTAAGACCCTTAACAAAGACAGAGATGACATAACAAACAGCTCAATAAATGAAATTAAAAATATACTAGAGGGAATAAATAGTAGACCAGAGGAAGCAGAAGATGGGATCAGTGACCCGGAGGACAGAGTAATGGAAAGGAATCAAGCTAAACAGGAGAGAGAATAAAATAATAGTAAAAAATGAAAATAGATAAAAGGAACTCAGTGACACCATCAAGCATAATAACATTTGCATTATAGGAATCCCAGAAGGAGAAGAGAGAGAAAAGTAGGCAGAAAATTTATTTGAATAAATAATAGCTGAAAACTCCTGAATCTAGGAAAGGAAACAGAAATCTAGATCCAAGAGGCACAGAGATCCCCCAACAAAAACAACTCAAGGAGGTCCAAAGCAAGACATATAATAATTAAAATGGCAAAAAGTAATGATAAGAGAGAATTTTTAAAGCAGCAAGAGAAAAGAAAACTGCAAGGGAAACTCCATAGGGCTACCAGCTGATTTTTCAGTAGAAACTTTGCAGGCCAGAAGGGAGGGGTGTGATATATTCAAAGTACTGAAACAAAACAAAACAAAACAAAACAAAAAACAAACAAGCAAACAAAAAACTGTAGCCAAGAATCCTCTATCCAGAAAAACTGTTATTCAGAATGAAAGGAGAGATAAAATTTCCCAGACAAACAAAAGTTAAAGGGATTCATGACAACTTAAAGAACCCTATAAGAAATGTCAAAGGAGAGTTTTTGAGTGGAAAGAAAAGACCATAAGTAGGAGTAAGAAAAATAGGAAAAACAAAAGCAGTAACAATAAGTATATCAATAAAAATCAATCAAGGTATTCACACACACAAAAAAAGGATGTAAAGTATGACATCATATACCTAAAATGTAGAGGGGAGAGGAGTAAAGTCCGAATTCAAACTTAGCTATCATCTTAATATAGATTGCTATATGCAGAAGATATTATATATAAATCTAATGGTAATCACAAATAAAAAACCAGTAATAGATATGCAAAAAATAAAGAGAAAGGAATCTAAATGTATCACTAAAGAAAGCCACCAAACCATGAGAGAAGACAGCAAGAAAAGAAAGGAACAGAGAAGAACTACAAAATCAATCACAAAACAAGTAACAAAATGGCACTAAGTACATAGCTATCAATAATTACTTTGAATGTAAATGGACTAAATGCTCCAATAAAAAGACACAGGGTGACAGAATGGGTAAAAAGGCAAGCTCCATCTATATGCTGCCTACAAGAGACTCATTTCAGACCTAAAAACAGATACAGATTGAAAATGAAGGAATGAAAAGCATTTATCATGAAAATGGAAGTAAAAAGAATACTGGGATAGCAATACTTATCAAACAAAACAGATTTTAAAACAAAGACTGTAACAAGAGACTGAGAAGGGCAGTATATAATCATTCAGGGAACAATCCAACAAGATGTAACAATTGAAAAAAAAAAAATATGCACCCAATACATAAAGCAGCTAATAACAAACACAAAGGAAGTAATTGATAGTAATACAATAATAGCAAGGGATTTTAAAACCCCACTTATATCAATGGATAGATCATCCAAACAGAAAATCAGTAAGGAAACAGTGGCTTTGAATGAGACATTGAACCAGATGGATATACCCAGATATATTCAGAACATTGTCTTCAAGTGCACATGGAACATTCTCCCAAATAGACCACATGTTGGCCCACAAAACAAGGCTCGACAAATTCAAAGAGTCTGAAGTCATACCACACATCTTTTCTGACCACAATACTATGAAACTAGAAACCAATGACAAGAAAATACCTGGAAAAAACCACAAATACATGAAGGTTAAATAACATGCTACTGAACAATGAATGAGTCAACCAAGATATTGAAGAGGAAATCAAAAAATACATGGAGATAAATGAAAATGAAAACACAATGTCCAAAATCTTTGAGATGCAGCAAAAGCTATTCAAAGAGGGAATTTTATAGCTATACAAGCTAACTTCAAGAAGCAAGAAAAACCCCAAATAACCTAATCTTACAATTAAAAGAGCTAGGGAAAAACAAACAAACAAACAAAAAAACAAAACAAAACAAAAACCCCAAACCAGTAGAAGGAAGGAAATAATAAAGATTAGAATAGAAATAAATGAAATAGAAATTTTTAAAAATAGAACACATCAATGAAACTAGGAGCTGATTCTTTGTAAAGATCAATAAAAATAATAAAATCTTAGCCAGATTCGTTAAAAAAAAAACAAAAACAGAGAGAGAGAAAGAGAATTCAAATAAAATCAGAAGTGAAAGAGAAATAATAACCAAGTCCATAGAAATACACAGAATTATAAGAGAATATTATGAAAAATTATATGCCAGCAAATTGGACAGTCAAGAAGAAATGGATAAATTTTTTGAAACATATACCCTCCCAAAACTGAATCAGACAGAAATTGAAAATTTGAACAAATTACCAACAATGACATTGAATCAGTAATAAAAACAAACAAACAAAAAACAACAACAACAGACAGAAGTCCAGGACCAAATGGCTTCCCAAATGAATTCTAGCAAACATTTAAAGAAGAGTTAACACCTATTCTTCTCAAATTATCCCAAAAACATGGAAGAGGAAGGAAAACTTTCAGATTCATTCTATCAGGCTCGCGTTACCCTGATACCAAAACCAGGTAAAGACACTACCAAAAAAAGAGACCTGCAGTCCAATAACGCTGATGAACATAGTGCAAAAATCCTCAACCAAATATTACCGAACTGAACCCAACAATACATTAAAAGAATCTTTCACCACAATCAAGCAAGATTTATTCCCGGGATGCAAGAGTGGTTCAATATTTGCACATCAATCAATGCAATACATCACATCAATAAGAGAAAAGATAAAAAACATTTGATCATTTCAATAGATGCAGAAAAAGCATTTGACAAAGTACAAAGTACAACATCCATTCATGATAAAACCTCTCAACAAAGTAGGTTTAAAGGGAACATACCTCAACATAATAAAGGACATTATGACCGATTAAGGCCACAGCTACCGTCATACTCAATGGCGAAAATCTGAGAGTTTTTCCCCTAAGATCAAGAACAAGACAAGGATACCCACTGTCACCACTTTTATTTAACATAGTACTGGAAGACCTCGCCACAGCAATCAGACAAGAAAAAACAAATAAAAGACACCCAAATTGGTAAGGAAAAAGGAAAATGTCCACTATTTGCAGATGGCATGATGCTATATATAGAAAATTATAAAGACTCCACCAAAAAGCTACCAAACTGATAAATGAATTCAGTAAGGTCACAGGATACACAAAATTAATATACAGAAATCTGTTGCATTTATATACACTAATAATGAAGTAGTAGAAAGAGAAATTAAGAAAACAATTCCCTTTATAATTGTACCAAAAACAATAAATTATCTAGGAATAAAGTTAACCCTGGAGGTGAAAGACCTATACTCTAATAACTATACAATACTGATGAAAGAAATTGAAGACGACACAAAGAAATGGAAAGATAATCAATGCTCATGGAAAAATCAATATTGTTAAAATGCCACTACCCAAAGCAATCTACACATTTAATGCAATCCTATCAAAATACCAATAGCAGGTGCCTGGGTGGCTTAGTCAGTTAACAGGTCATGATCTCAGGGTCCTGGGATCTAGCCCCTAGTCAGACTCCCTGCTGAACAGGGAATCTGCTTCTCCCTCTACCTTTACCCCTCCCCCCTGCTCGTGCGCACACACACGTACTCTTCCTCTCAAAAAAAAAAAAAAAATCTTAAAAAAAAAAAAATACCAACAGTATTTTTCACAGAACTGGAACAAATAATCCTAAAATTTGTGTGAAACCACAAGGACCCTGAATAGCCAAAGCCATCTTGATGAAGAACAAAACTGAAGGTATTACAATCCCAAATTCCAAGATATATTACAAAGCTACAGTAATCAAAACAGTATGATACTGGCACAAAAACAGACACATAGATCAATGGAACAGAATAAAAAGCCCAGAAATATGCCCATGATTATATGGCAAATTAATCTTTGACAAAGGAGACAAGAACATGCAATGGGAAAGAGAGAGTCTCCTCCACAAATAGTGTTGGTGTTGGGAAAACTGTACAGGTACATGCAAAAGAATGAAACTAAACCATTTTCTTACACCATACACAAAAATCACTCAAAGTGGATTAAAGACCTAAATGTGAGACCTGAAATCATAAAATCCTAGAAGAGAACAGAGGCAGTAATTCTCTGATACCAACCACAGCAATATTTTTCAGTAACATTTTCCTGTAGGCAAGGGAAACAAAAGCAAAAATAAACTATTGGGACTACATCAAAATAAAAAGCTTCTGCACAGCAAAACAAACAATGCAGAAAACTAAAAGGCAACCTACAGAAAGAGAGAAGATATTTGCAAATGACAGATCTGATAAAGGATTAGTATTCAAAATATATAAAGAACTTATACAACTCAACACCAAAAAACACAAATAATCCAATTTAAAAATGGGCAGACATAAACACATTTCTCTATAGACATGATAGCCAACAGACACATGAAAAGATGCCCAACATCAGTCAGCATCATGGAAATGTAAATCAGAACCACAATGAGATGTCCCGGGGCACCTGGGTGGCTCAGTCATTAAGCGTCTGCCTTTGGCTCAGGGCATGATCCCAGGGTCCTGGGATCAAACCCCACATCGGGCTCCCTGCTCCACTGGGAGACTGCTTCTTCCTCTCCCACTCCCCCTGCTTGTGTTCCCTCTCTTGCTGGCTCTCTCTCTCTGTGTCAAATAAATAAATAAAATCTTAAAAAAAAAATGTCTCGTCATTCTTGTCAGAAGAGCTAAAATTAAAAACACAAGTCACAAGTGCTGGTGAGAATTTGGAGAAACAGGAACCCTCATGCACTGTTGGTGGGAACTCAAACTGGTGCAACCACTATGGAAAACAGTATGGCAGGTCCTCAAAAATTCAAAACTAGAACTACTATATGATCCAGTAATTCCACTGCTGGGCATTTACCCAAAGAATACAAAAACATTAGTTCAAAAGATATATGTACCCCTATGTTTACTGCAGCATTATTTACAATAGCCAAATTATGGAAGCAGGCCAACTGTCCATTGGTAGAGGAATAGATGAAGAAGGTGAGGTCTGTATGTATATAATGGAATCTTATCCAATCATAAAAAAGAATGAAATCTTGACATTTTTAACAACGTGGATGGATCTAGAGAGTATAATGCTAAGTGAAATAAGTCAGTGAGAAAGAAAAACACTGTACATTTTCACTCACATGTGGAATTTAAGAAACAAAACAAACAGACAAACAAAAAGAGACAAACAAAAAACCCAGACTTTTAACTATAGAAAACAAAACTGATGGTTACTAGAGGGGACGTGGGAGGATGGGTGACATAGGTGAAGGGGATTAAGAGTACACTTACCAGGATGAGAACTGAGTAATATATAAAATTTATGAATCACTATATTGTACACCTGAAACTAATATAACACTGTATGTTAACTATACTGGAAATAAAATTTTTAAAAGATGTTAAAAATCAGTAACAATCAAATTCCCAGTGTCTTAGAACAACAGTGGTCTATTCCCCATCATCTTACATGTCCATTATGAGTGTGCTAGGCTACGGGTGAGAGAGGTGTGCTCTGCTCTGTATCATCATAACTTAAGAACCCTAGCTAAGGGAGCCCATCTGCAATGTTTCCATTTCCTGGGTAGGAAGAAGAGAAGGTAGTAAATTATACACTGGCTCTTACAGCTTCTATGTAGAAGTGATTCATATCACTTCTATTCCCATTTCATTATCTAGTGCAAGTAACCTCAAGGTACAGGAAAGTGCAATCCTATCTGTATCTGGAAATATTAGTAAATAGAACTAATCACTCTCTCAACAGTTAAATGAGTCAATATATAAGGATGTAAGGGCTATATTACTTGTACATCACCCACTTCACAAGTACCTCATCACCCAGGGCTAATTGATATGGAAGGAGTCTCCTTGATCATCCTATGTACTCCCTTTTTAAAGCTGCCACTCTCTTGAAGAGTACCACTTACAAGATAGAAGAAAACCCCTCCTTAGTCTACAATAGCTATGTTCTTCTTCTATATGAATCTTGATCCACTTATAAGATTCCAACATAACCTCCAAAGCATACTGGATACTTAGCCAAAACAATCCCAGAAAAGAAGAAAAAAGTAGGGGCGCCTGGGTGACTCAGTTGTTAAGCGTCTGCCTTTGGCCCAGGGTGTGATCCCAGGGTCCTGGGATCGAGCCTCGCCTCGCATCAGGCTCCCTGCTCCGCTGGGAGCCTGCTTCTTCCTCTCCCACTCCCCCTGCTTGTGTTCCCTCTCTCGCTGGCTGTGTCTCTCTCTGTCAAATAAATAAATAAAATCTTAAAAGAAGAAGAAGAAGGAGGAGGAGGAGGAGGAGGAGGAGGAGGAGGAGGAGGAGGAGGAGGAGGTAAGGAAACTAATAGTTTTCAAACTTACTACAAAGCAATGGAAACAGAGTGCGGTACCAGTAAAAAAAAGATAGACATACAGATCAATAGAAAAAAATTGAGAATTGAAAAATGAACTCATATACCTATGAGTCAACAGATTTTCAGCAAGGGTATCAAGACCACTCAATGGGGAAAGACTAGTCTTCAAAACAATGGTGCTGGGACAACTGGATAGTCACATGCAAAAAGAATGAAGTTGGTCCCTTTGTATTACAAGGTCTAATATTTCGTGTGCTGCATTGACATCTTTGAGCCTCATAGGGCCCCAAAGTTCTAAGCATGTGATATCTTGCTCTTGCCTAATATGTCCCACACTTAGTGCAGGAAAAGCTCCCCATCTGGCTACTTCTATCAACTGGATGAGCTGCAATCCACTCAGTCCTCAGTCTAATAGGTTCCAGCTCCCTGCCAGCCCATGAAATTCAAACAAGCCAATCCCAAATAAGCCAATGACCACCCATGGGAAGCAGGGATCACCTCATCCTCTTGATTACTACAAAGTCTGACTTCCACAGCCCTTGTTTATTCCTGCTATTCCCAATTGCAAACCCTATGTGGCCCTGCATGACATGCTGTGTCCTCCTCTAGGGAGGAGTAGATTAGTGGTTGCTTAGGACTAAGATAGGACTAAGATAGGAGAGTAGGGTAGTGATAGCTAAAGAACACAGATTTTCTTTTTGAGGTGATGAAAATGGTCTAAAATTGAGTGTGGTGATGTTGTACATATATGCGACCATATGGAGAACCATTGAATTGTATGCTTTAAAGGAGTGAGTTGTATGGTAAGTGATTCATATCTCAATAAAGCTGTTTAAAAATATAGTGGCTATTACTAGAAAACTGTTGCAATATATTCAAGAAGATTGACACAAATGCACAGATGACTTATTTACTTACTTATTTTTAAAGATTTTATTTATCTATTTTAGAAAGAGATAGAGAGAGCATGAGCAGGGGGAGGGGCGGAGGGTGAAGGAGAGAGAGAATCTCAAGCAGACTTGCTCTGCTTGCTCTGAGATTGTTCTTAGTGTGGAGCCCATGCCGGGCTTGATCTCATGACCCTGAGATCATGACCTCAGCCAAAATCAAGAGTTGGTCACTCAACTAACTGGGCCACCCAGGCACCCCCAGATACCTTATTTATAACAGAGTGTTAAGAAAAGTTAGCAAATTTGGTTTTATTACTTGCTTGAAGAGAATTATGTTCCCCCATAAAATATTTCTTGGTGTCAGTATACAAAAGTAGATACAGATGGATGATCCATTGGTCTAAACAAATATGGCATTTGGGTTTTTTATGTGTTAGACAAAAACGGGGAAAAGGATACAAAGAGTTTTCAGAAAAAAAAAATAATTAAAAAAGTTTTTAGAATTTAAGCTCTGAATAAATGAAACTGCTCTTTTTCCTTACTATAATTTCTCTTCGTTCCTTGAGATTGTCATCCCCCTTCTGATTTTACTTGCTTTTTTCCAAAACTTAAGCAGAGATCTCTGAAATGATGCTCTCTTTAACTTTAAAGAGGCACGGTGGGACCTGGATCTACCACAACCCCACCTGGTAACCTCTTACACAAAGCAACCTCCTCGGCGGCGGCTCCTCAGGGGACAGCCCAAGGGCTGCCTCAAAAAATGATGAGTATCCTTTGGTGTGTTCTGTTCTATCATATGATGATGAGTACAAACAAGGATGTGTTCTATCACCTAGGCATCCTCAAAATCTGGTTCAGCAGTCAATCACTGCCCATTCCCCACAAATGAACCAGGAAGCTTTGAAGGAGTTTGTGTTCCAGGCATACAGCACATTTTCCAGAACACTGGCATGAGGTCAGGCAGGGCATCTGGCAGTCACAGTTGGGGACTACGTCCCAAAATCCACCATCGTAAATAGTACTTATGGTTTATCTGCCCTTTCAGCAGCCACCAAGCTAGCTACAGGATGACTCTTCTAACAATGCATAAATATTCATATGCTTAGTCTGAAAAAGTTTAACTGGATCTGAAATCTTGTTTCACTATCTCAAAAAAGTACCACATTTAACATTTAAATGTTTAGAAAACCGATTGCAACTATTATAAAATCAAATTATTCTAAAGAATTTGTTCTAATTTTTTAATATACATATGTGAACAATGTTCCTCATCAATAATAACTATTAAGAACTCATATAGATCATCACATAAAAATTTTGGTCTATAATTGCATATGGCTATTCTAAGGGGGAAACCATCCTGACATTAAAAATGATATGCTCAGAAAACAAACTCAAGTTTTTCATTAAAATTTTTAAAAGATTTTATTTAGAATTATATACAAATTTAATATTAATATCTTCCATATTATTTGGTATTCATTATTCTTATTATACTATTACTAAAAAATAAAATTAGCAATATAAAATTTTTCCAAGACCCATGTAAATAACTCCAAACACCACAAAAATTATCTTTTCTATGTCATTTTCCTACCACATGAAGAAAGTTAGGAAAGCATTAGTTTGAATCCAATGGTCAACTATTTTGAGGAAGTCCCCATTAACTATATTATCTGTTCCTCACCTCTTCCCCACTATCCCAAATACTCCTGTGTTATGTCTATTACTCCATTTCCCAACCCTGTTTGATCCCTGGCTTTTATACAAAGTCCCACTCCCAGGCTACCATGTCTTGCTTGAGAACATAATCAAACTATAATAAATGAGTACACACTTCTTACTAACTAAAGTCAAAAAGAATGCACTCTTTCATTAAGAAGAGTAAAACCATCTGGTAGGGACTGAATCATGTCCCCCCTACCAAATTCGTATATTGAAACAGCTTAAATCCCCAAAATGACTATATTTGGAGATTGGGCCTTTCAGGAGGTAATTAAGGTTAAATGAGATCATAAGGGTGGGGTCCTAATCTGACAGGACTGGTCCCCTTATAAAAAGAGGAGGGGACATCAGAGATCTCTCTAAAAAACACCTGCACAGAAGAAAGGTCATGTGATGACAAAGGGAGAAGGTGGCAGTCTGCAAACCACGAAAAGAGTTCTCACCAGAAACCAAAGTTGCCAGCACCTTCATCTTGGATTTCTAGCCTCAAGAACTGTGAGAAAATAAATTTCTCTGTTTAAACCACCCAGTCTAGTACTCTCTTTTGGTAGCCTGAGCTGACTAATAACACCATTATAGACAACTTCCACACTTGGTTACTTACTACATATTTTGCTGTGTCTCATTACATACTATCTTCTCTACTTAAGTCTTAGGGAAATAAAACAAAAAACAAAAACCTCTTATCTCCAAAATAAATCCTTCCATCTGTAGCCTTCCATCAAAACTCCTCTCTGTTTCTCTTTCCCTTTTCTCTGATATCAGGTTATTTGGAGACAATGAATTAGTGAGAAGGTAAGAAAAAGTGAAGAGAAATAGTCTTGAGGAAATTTTTTGCTCAGACAATGAAATCTGAAGAATTATCCTTGCTCTTCACTGAGTCAACTCTGCGATCATGAAAACAGTTCTTCCCTCCAGGTTCATTGTCATTCTCCCAATGAGCCTGTTTGATTAACTATTCGATTCCTGGACTTTGGTCTCCCCTTTGTAGGTTCTACGCTCACTAACACCTTCTGTTAATTAATTTCCATCTAGAGATAAGTAATATAATTATGAACTGGTAAATTTTCCATTTCCTCTAGTATATTAAGTTGCCACTTAATTATGATACAGATGTTTATATTTAATATGATTAATTAATGCCTGGAGATCTTTATCTATACTCACTGTCTTTATTTCCTCATTTTCCACTCATTCCTCAACCTATTCCATAGAGATTGCTCATGTGGCAATCTGCATGTTGCCAAATGTGGTGGCTATTTTCTGTCCTTTTCTTATTGAGCTTTTCAGCAGCAATAGCATGATTTTCCACCACACCACATTCTTGAAACAGTCTCCTCATTTGGTGTTCATTACACTAGACTCTCTGATCTCATCTTCTCAGTCTCCTTTCCTGTTCCTCATTCTTTATGAAAATCTCTAAATGTTGGATTTCTTCCAGATCTGTCCAGGATCTTCTTGTCTTCTGAATCTATATATTTTCCCTACACATTCTTAACCATTATCCTATCTTTAAATACCATCAATATGCTGATATCTCATAAATGCCTTCTCTCCAGGTCTCCAGACCCACATACCCAAGTGCTTACTTGATACACCCACTTGGATATTCACCAAATATATCAAATTGTTGGTCCTAGCAGAAATCTTGATTTTCCCATAGATCTTGTTTCTTTCTAAATTATCCATAGGTTGGTAAAGGGTACATCCTCTTGTTAAGTTGCTCAAGCCAAAAACTAAAGAGTCATTCTTAATCCTTCTCTTTCTTTCCCTCCTTACATCCATCAAGTCCTATTGCTGCTCCTTCCACATTATATCTAAAATCCATCCTCTTCTCTCAATCCCCACTGCCACCACCCTAATCCAAAGGTAATTTTATCTCATCAAGATTGTTAAAAGTGGTTCCCAATCAGTCTCCTTGCCTTTGCTCTTGCCCTCTTCCAGCCATTCTCCAAACAGCGATCAGACTGTTCTTTGTAAAACAACAAAAAACAGATCATATCACTTACTGAGTAAAAATCTTTCTATTAACAACATATAAAGTCCAGTCTCCTTACTCTAGCCTGGCTCCTACCTTTTCTCTTACGTTTTTTTGTAACAGTTTTCCAATGACTACACTCTTGCCATGTAGGCTTCATGTGGCTCTTCTTTCAAGGCTCGGTGCCTTTGTACTTACTAACACTTGTGACTACGGAGCTATTCTACCAGCTCTTCTGTTGGCCATCTCATGCCTACCATGCAGGATTCAGCTATATGATATCCTCACAGAGAACTTCCCTTATGTCCTGATTCAAAATGCTTCCTACCTCTTCTTTGCCCTCTATTTTAGTTCTCCAACTTATCTTCCTGTTTATTTCTCCACAATAATTATCACAATCTATAACATATGTACCTGCTTACCTATCTCCCCCAATAAGAAGAAGACAGTTATATGTCTACCTTCTTATATGTCCCTATCACCGCTTGTCCCTCAATAAATATTTGTTGAGTAAATTAATACATGAATAAATGATTGACTACTATTCTGAACCTAAGTCTAGTAACTAATAGACTTGGAAATCCTTAAATTTCATTTTTACATTTGTTGAGCTCAAAAAGAGCAATCTGTACAGGTGGCTGATTTGCATTCATTGCCTGTATTTTCTCCAAAATTTCACCCTCGGAGTGTAACTGATCTTAAAATTCTACATGTATTATATCCACCATCATACATGTACATATACTAACTAAAACCAAGTTCAAATTTCTAGTTCAAAAGCAGATCTTGTTATCTTTTAAATCTGATTTATCTTCTGGATCACTTTCTGAACATCTGCTTTTACCATTTTTATATTGATTTTATTTGTGCAACTTTTCCTAAGTTTTTGTGTCATAAGCCACCACAATTTCTTTTATATGCCGTGGCCTCACCAGCTGCTTATCAAACCATTTTGTCTCCTTCCTGAGCACAGAGCTAGTGTGGTAGTTCTTTGTGCTGTTCACTAAATATTTCTACTTTACATACACATGATAGGTTGTTCTCTGCCCACTTTGATTTTAGACAATGACATCTGGCTTGCATTGGCCAATGAGAGGAAGGAGAAGCAACAGGTGTCATTACTGGGCTGATTCCTTAAGAGCAACATTTCCTTACCACTGCCGCAGTGATTGCATGGGGTAACCAACCATCCCAATTTTCCCAGAACTGAGGACGTTCCTGGGACATAGGACTTCCAGATTTAAGATCAGAACAGTCTACACAAATTGATCTGGTTTGACAGGGACCAATGGGAGTTCTTGGGAAGCCAGGTTTTTAGTGCTAAATCTGGGAAAGATCTAGACAAACCAGGATGGCTTGGTCACCCTATGATTTCAGAAGAAAATGGTTTTTAGATGAAACCTTTACTAGCCTTGATTCCATAGTGTCTATTATGAACAGAACCTCTCGTCCAACCCATACCAGGAATGTAGAATGAAAGAAAAATAAGTTTTCGTTTAGTAAGTCACTGAGATTTGGGAGATTTTTATTCTATATCTGGCCTATCCTGAAAAAATACTAAATTAGTACTTGCCAGTCAGGTACTGCCATAACAACAAAACCAACTGTGGCATTGTATTCAGACAACAGGAAACTGTGAGGAAACTCTTTTCAGAGCGTGAAAATATGATTTCCAATACTAATGCCAAAGCAAAGCATTTGATAGATCTGCCACCTGCAATAACTTAGATAGAAGACTATACACCTAATGAACTTGTGGGCATAAGGGAAAGGTTAAAAAGAGAAGTTCAGTAGCATATTTTGATTAGTGTTGCCTACATTCCATGAGGCATTACAAGAAAATAAGAAGGTCATGAAAAGAACTGGCTGGTAACAAGCAAGAATATCAGCCTGAATTTGTTGACTTCTAGGGTTGGAAGAGGTAACTCCTCAAACCCAAGTAGTTAAAGATAAAACAGAGAAGACCTCTGAGCAAGAAAGACCAAGTAAAACTCAGCCTTCTACAGAGATCAAACCTAAGGTTTGTCAATAAATTGAGTTGATACCCAACATATGTTTTCAATTAGTCAAAATGATCCAGGAAATATAAATCAAGGGTGTATTCTGCCACCAAAGTCTAGTAAGTCCAAAGTACTCCAATCAAGCTGAGATACCAAGAGAGAATGGTGAAAGTGGGAGTAATATAGAGAGAGCAGATGGGGATGAAAAAGAAAAGTTATATGGTAAATCTACATATGTCTAGAAAAGAACTGTGGGTGGATCATTGGCATATAAAAGTAATGAATCAGATTAAATGCCTATTAAGTTTACAGAAACCTTTTTCTTTCAAAAAAATCACAAGTCTAAACCAGAAATTTCTATGACTGCTTAAGACTTAGAATGACCCTTGGCCTCCAACCTTCCTTGGACAAGAAGCAGATTGAACAAAAGCTACTCAGTCTCCAAGGAGGACATATTCTACAATGTTCACTTTAGGTGAGACAGAGAAATAACAGATAGGCACAATCTTCAAAAGGCAAAACCTGGGAGCCACAGAACAATGGACTGTGTACCACCTCCCAGAAAGTAGAACTGACCCAATCGGGGTCCTTAGGTTTGGGGACCCTCATAACATAGAAAGATGTCCGATTTTTAATGGACCAGAGACTACCGTGTGTTCCCATTCTTCCTCTGAATGGGAATGTTCATTGTGGTTATTTTGTGCCTATTCTACCACTATATATTGAGTATGTGGGATATATATAGTTTGTCTCATAGTTATCAAGTCTACTTTTTAAGTTTTATTTATTTTTTTTAGTAATCTCTACACCCAACATGGGGCTCAAACTCAAGACCCTAAGATCAAAAGTCACATGCTCTTCCAACTGAGCCAGTCATGTGCCCCCTTCAATTCTCTCTGAACCAAGAGGAGCTATATCCAGACTTAATTTAGAGATGACTACATAGTATTCCCTGATGTAGAAACTGTTATGTATCACCCAGAAATCAATCGCAAGTTTGAGGTTAATTCTTTATCTAGATAAAATTAGGAGGTGACCACTTCTGCTTGAGAGAAAGGGGATGAGTCAAATTTTTAGTAATCAGAAGAGTAACCTAGGAAATAAGGTCCTCATTATCTTAGGGTGCAAAGTGACTTTGAAAAGCAGAGCTCCCTCACTGACCTGTTTTGGAAATGTTCTATGAGTGAAGAATAAACTTTTGTTAGTGAAGTTAATGAAGTTTTCGGTATTGCTTTTTACAATAGCAAAACCTAGCCTATCTTGACTGATGCAGCTAAAGTACATTGTCCAGTCTGTCTCCCTTGCAATGAGCTATCTATATATGAAGGAGTTATTGTATAAGGAGTGTGACAGAAGTGATATGAGCCTTTGCAGACAAGTCCTATAAAACTTCCAATGTATGTTCCTCTATTCTCTTTACCCATATGCCAAATAAATGCAGAGGTCTCTAAGGTGCTATAAAAGGGTAGAATCACATACAGAAAGGTCCCAGAATATGAAACATATTAAAATCTTCTGCCAAGGAATGCCTGTGTTGGACCTCACTAAATTCTATTGTGTTAAGCCACGAAGGTGTGGGATGTTATGGACTGAATGTTTACGTTCCCTCAAATGTTGAAACCCTATACGCTAATGTAATGGCATTTGAGATGGGGTCTTTGGGATATAAGTAGGGTTAGATGAGGTCATAAGGGTGGTACCTTCATGATGGCATTAATACCCTCATAAAAAGACAATCTGAGTGCTCTCTCTCACTCTCTCTGTCATGTGATGACATAGAGAGAAGGCTACAAGCTAAGAAAAGTGTTCTCACCAGAAACTGAACCATGTAGGTACCTTACTCTTGGATTTCCAGCCTTCAGAACTATGAGAAAATAAATTTCTGTTGTTTAAGTCACCCAATCGATGGTATCTTTGTTATGGTA
Organism: Ursus americanus; assembly: GCF_024610735.1. Classification (NCBI taxonomy): domain Eukaryota; kingdom Metazoa; phylum Chordata; class Mammalia; order Carnivora; family Ursidae; genus Ursus; species Ursus americanus. The sequence goes on along the minus strand of NC_142129.1, from coordinate 61,718,923 downwards.
GCCCAGCTAATACAGGGAGATTTATCTGTTTTAACAGTATTTCCCTAATAAATACATGTAGTGTATATTATTTTTCAAATAGGCTTCCAGTTGGACTTCCTAATTCCAATGTCTTCTCTTTCCAACTCACCATATATGAACTAGACCAGATTAACCTCTTAAAGGTAACTTCTATCTATCATAATGATTGTGTCTATCATAAATGCTCCTCTCTGGAGTACCTGCGTGGCTCAGTTGGTTGAGCATCTGACTCTTGATTTCCGTTCAGATCATGATCTCAGAGTCCTGGGATCGAGCCCCACATCAGCTGGGAGTCTGCTTGTCTCAAGATTCTCTCTCTCTTTCCCCTTCTCCCCCTCCCCCTCCCCCCACTTGTGCGAGCTCTCACTCTCTCAAATAAATAAATAAATCTCTAAAAAAATAAATGCCAACTACCACATAAAATTTAATCTTGTCTTCCTTTCTTGATCTGTCCCCAACACACATTTTCAGTCTTATCTCTTATTATCAGCTTATATACCTTATGCTATAAACTTTATACCTTATATCCCTATTTATCACTGTCCAAATATACCTTTTGTCTTCCCATCTCCCACAACATGTACCAAGAGCAGGTAAAAATCATAAAACAATCACCAGAGTAATTAAAGAACTGCATTTGAGTTCCATTCCCTCTGCACTCCCCTCTCACCCATCCCCATATCCCCAGCTATTTATCCACAAACAGTATAAATCACCAGAAGATAATGAAACCTGTAGCAGGCAGGAAGGATTATATTTCCTCCTCCATGAGGCTTGACATTTTTGCACATTGGTTAAGCATGCACACTCTGGAGTTACCCTGCCTGGTTTCAAATCCCATTTCAGCAATTTGTGTCTATGTAACCATAGGTAATTTACTTAACTGCTATACTCATTTCTTCATCTGTTAAAACAGGAATAAAAATAGCCCAAAGGCAATGAAAAGAGCAAATTACAGTAAAGGCAAGATGAAGCCACTCCCACCAGGTCTGCAGTTTTGTAAAGCTGGATCATTTTGCAAATGGCTTTAGGACTCAAAATTACTGATGCTTTTCATGTGCTACCCTGACAAGCATAGCTGGAAGTAGAGAGACTCTTATCAGAGAAGAGGTATGGTATCGTAGAAAGAAAATAGACTTTGGCGCTATGTAGATTTGGATTCAAACACCTGTTCCTATAAGCTAGTAGTGTAACTTTAAAATTATTATTCAACCAGCCTCTCTGAACTTCATTTCTCTTATATGAAAATAAGTAAAATAAAGCAGACTGATGGGAAGATAAAAAGTGAGGTAACCCAAGCAAATAGCCTTGCATATTCAAACATGAGCTCCAGCTCTCCCCCTCACTATCCATTAACAGAAGCAAAAGCAAAATTAATCCACCTAATTCCTGAAGCTTTATTTTTTATCCTTAGCAGTCTGATAATTCAATGTTTCTCCATGTACTTTGCTTTCTAAGCATTTCTTTCCTAACATAGTATTTCATTAGGTTTGTGCTCTTAAGAAGCAATATAAATTAGCTAAAATGTCTTTCTGTTTTCTTTCCAGTGAACTAATTTTCACTGCATTCTAATAAATAAGTAGCACTGCATTTCTTGCAATTTTTTATGATCAGCAATCAAGTCTACATGTTTACATGCTAGCAAATACCATACTCATTTCTTCTGCCAAAATTTTCTGGAATTCAAAAATTATACTTATTTGATAAGTCAACTCCAAAACAAAAATTAAAATATTTTTATACCAATATTGGCCAGTAATATGATCTTTTTGCTTTTTTATTGACCTAAAAATTAATAATAGTCATCCAGTTCTGCTCCTCCATGGAGTAATTTACTCTCATTATCCACTAGGTCTTTTGTTTTATTTGCCCGAAGTAAGGAAACTAAAAGAAGAGGACATTTAATGCTCATAGTCATTTTCCTTCAATATGAAAAACAAGTCTATAAATTTATTCATGACTGTTAGGCACTGTGGGATTCTAATAAAAAAAAGGAGTATATCACCATATTATAATGATAAACTACAAATGCCTATATACATTGTTTTTTTAGAGTAATTAAAATTAATAGCTTCCATCTAGAAATGTCATATAAGATGTCTACATAGTAAACAACTGTCAGTAATTAGGGTTTTTCAACCACTATGTCATTGCCGTTTTATATGTGATCCCTTCAGGCTTATATAAAAAAAATTTTTAATGCATTTTATTTTCATTTTAATAATCTATAAGCACTTGAGCTTTTGCTTCTAAACATTCATTCAAAATTCAACTACCATCTACAGATTAAGTTATACAGTCACAGAGAAAACGTCTATAAATCAAAAGCTTTGGCAATCACATTGTGTTCTATATACTCAATCAATGAATATTTGTGGGCCTATTAAGTAGAGAAACATACAGGCCTTGAGGATACAATGATGAGCAAAACAAACATAGATGCTCTTCTTATGGATACACAGAAAACCTCAGTGTTGCACTCAAGATATGTGAAATGGGGAAGCAGATTTACACATAGAGTTTTGGTAGCCATCATAAATATATCTATGGCCATGTATTATGAGAGATCCAAGGGGGAAAAAAATCTAGGCTGAAAATCATGTTCTGGATTTTTTTTTTTTAACCCTTCCTTTCTTCTCTCCCTCTCTCTCTCTCTTTAAAATAGAGCAGTTTTAGGTTCACCGCAAAATTAAGGGGAAGATTCAGAGATTTCCTAAATACACCCTGTCCCTACACATGCATAAACTACTGCACTATCAACATCCCTGACCACAGTGTTACATTTGTTACAACTGATAAACCTACATTGACTCATCCCAATCATCCAAAGTCAATAGTTTACATTATGGTTCTCTCCTGGTGTTGTTCTCTCTATGGGATTGGACAAATGTATAATGACATGTATCCATCACTATAGTATCATACAGAGTATTTTCAGTGCCTTAAAAATCCTGTGTTCCACTTCCTCACTGCTGCCACCACCCCCAACCCCTGGCAACCACTGAACAAAATATTGTCTCCATAGTTCTGATTTTTCTAGGTCACATAGTCAGAATCATACAGTATACATAGACTTTTCATATGACTTCTTTCACATAGTAATATGTATTTAAGGCCCCTCCTGTTCTTTTCATGGCTTGACAGTTCCTTTCTTTTTAGTGCTGAATAATATTCAACTGCCTAAATGTAACAGTATATTTATCCACTCATCTACTAAAGGACAACTTGGCTGCTTCCAAGTTTTGGCAATTACAAATGAAGTTGCTCTAAAGATCATGTTCAGTTTTAGTGTGGGCAAAGGTTTTCAACTCCTTTGGGTAAATACCAAGGAGCATATTTAGTTTTATAAGAAACCCACCAAACTGTTTTCCAAAGTGGCTGAACCATTTGGGGGTGGAGGGCTTACTATCCTGTTCCATTCATCTATTTGTGTATTCTTTTGCCAGTACCAACACTGCCTTGATTACTGTAGCTTTATAGTAAGTCTTGAAATTGGGTACGGTCAGTCTGCCAACTTTGTTCTTCTCCTTCAATATCATGTTGGTTATTCTGAATCTTTTGCCTCTCCATATAAAATTCAGAATCATTTTGTTGATATCAACAAAATAACCTACCAAGATTTTGATTGGAACTGCACTGAATCTATAGATCAAGTTGAGAACAACTGACATTTTGAAAATGCTGAGTTTTCCTATCCATGAACATGGAATATCTCTCCATTTATTTAGGTTTTTTGTTTCTTTCATCAGAGTTTATAGTTTTTCTCACATAGGCTATATATATATTATATTATATTATATTATATTATATTATATTATATTATATTATATTATATTATATTATATTATATATAGTTAGGTTTATATCTAAATATTTCTCTTATTTTGGATGCTGATATAAAGGGTATTGTGTTTTTAATTTAAAATTCCATTTGTTTATTGCTGGTATACAAGAAAATGATTGACTTTTTTAATACTTTTTTTTTTCAGTTTATTTTTTTAGCCCCAATATAGGGCTCAAAATTACAACCCTGAAATCCAGAGTTGCATGCTCTTCCAACTGAGCCAGGCACGCAGCCCAAATGATTGACTTTTGTATATTAACCTTGTACCCTGCAACCTTGCTATAGTCACTTATTACTTCCAGACTTTTTTGGTGAATTATTCCATATTTTCTGCATAGATGATCATCTCATCTGTGAACAAAGACAATTTATTTCTTCCTTCCCAATTGTTATACCTTGTCTTCCTTTTTGTTGTCATTGCTTTAGCTAGGACTTCCAAAGAGAGTGCAGAGAATTGGTATATCTTCCCTAAATGTTTGGCAAAATCTGCCACTGAACATCTGAGTCTGGTGCTTTCTGTTTTTGATGGTTATTCACTGTTGACTCAATTTCTTTTATAGATATAGGCCTATTAAGATCGTCTATTTCTTCTCTGTGAGTTTTGACAAATTGTGTTTGTCAACTGAGGACTGAGGGGTGTTGAAGCTACAACGAAGGATTCATCTGTTTCTCCTTGAAGTTCTATCACATTTTGCCTCATATATTTTACACTCTATTGTTAGGTACATACACATTAAGGATTATTATGTCTTCTTGTAGAATTGATCCCATTATCATTATGTAAACACCCCTCTTTATCCCTAAACTTCTTGCTTTGATATCTGCTCTGTCTGAAATTATTACAGCTACTTCCGCTTTCTTTAGATTAGTGTTAGCATGGTATACTTTTCTCCATCCATTTATTTTTAATCTATTTGTCTTTCTATTTAAGTGGCTTTCCTATAAACAACATATCGCTGGGTCTTGTTTGTGATCCATTCTAACAATTTCTGTCTTTTAATTGGTATATTTAGATCATTGTTTTCAAGGTGATTATTGATAAAGTTTGAATAAATATTACATATTTGTCATTGTTTTCTATTTGGTGTCCTAGTTCTTTGTTCCTATTTTTGTCTTCTACTTTTTTTCTGCCTTTTGTGGTTTTAACTGACCATTTCACATGAATCCATTTTCTCTCCTTTCTTAACATATTTGTTTGTTTCTCTGGCTTCTTTCAGGATTTTTTAAATTTAAAGTTGATTTCCTATGTGTAGTATTTTTTGTTTTGTTTGTTTTGTTTTGTTTTGAATTTATCTGCCAGGTGTTCTTGAGCTTCCTGGATCAGATGTGTGGTCTGCTTTCTGACATTAATTTTAGCAAATTCTCTGTCATTGTTTCAAATATTTTTTCTGTCCCTTTCTTCTCCTTCTTGTATTTCTATTACATGTATGTTACACCTTTTATAGCTGTCTCACAGTCTCTGGGTATTTTTTTTTTCCAGTCTCTGTTCACTTTTTCAGTTTTCAAGGATTCTATTCATATATTCTCTTGCTCAGAGATTTTTTTTTTCCCCTCAACCATATCCAGTCCATATAGAGCCCATTAATGGTATTCTTCATTTCTGTTACAATGTTTTGATCTCTTGCATTTATTTTTGGTTCTTTTAGGGAGACAGAACTAAAATCAAGTTATATATATTCCAAACCCCATGCTCTTTTTCCTACATGAAAAAACAATCAAAGAATAGCAGTTTTCATATTTGTATAAAAATTTAAAACCATTTTGGAGGCTTAATTTTGCTCAACTCCATGGGATGTTATTTGTACCACAGTCCATATGAAAAAGCCCTCTTAGGAGTTGTTCAATGTAGTGACCCTGTCTCATATCCCTTCCCTTCTCTAATTGCTCACTTCCTACCTTCTGGCTGCCTTAGGTCCTAAAAAGCAAGAAAAAAAATAAGTACTAGGAAACAGTTTAATCATAATATGAGATTTTCTATTAGTCATTTTTTATCTAGTTTATTATTCTACTATAAAATATAAGGAGAAAATGAAGAAAACTTTTGAGTCCACTCAGTGGTGTGCTTGAACCAGTTCACATCATTTCCTAAGAGATGAATGTTCTCATCTTTTCCCAACCTGTGATCAATAACACCAACAGGGTGCCTTGAACCCTGCCATGATGGGTGTATTAGTTTTCTATTGCTGTTACAAAAAATTACCAGGAATTCAGTGGTTCAAAACAATGTAAGTTTAATATTTTAGTTATATAGGTTAGAAGCCAGTCGCAGGTCTATGGGGTGCATGGATGGCTCAGTCCGTTAAGTGTCCGTCTCTTGGTTTTGGCTCATGTCATGATCTCATGGCTCTTGGGATTAAGCCCTGCTTCAGGCTCTGTACTCAGCAGAGAGTCTGCTTGAGGATTCTCTCTTTCTCTCCCTCCTCCCACTTGCTTACTCTCTCTCTCTCTAAAATAAATAAATCTAAAAAAAAAAAAAATTCTGTTACAAGTACCATTGGGCTGAATTTCTTTCTGGAAGCTCTAGGAAAAAAAAAAAAAATCCATTCCCATAGATGCTCCAGATTCTAGAGGTCTCCCAAATTCCTTGGCTCATGGCCCCTTTCTCTATCTTTAAAGCCAGCAACATTTTATTTCTTTGATCATTATTTTGCAGTCACACCTCCTTGTGACTTTCTTCTTCAGCCTCTCTTCCACTTTGAAGGACTCATCTAATTACACAGAGCTCTGTATAACCCAAGATAATGTCCCTATTTTAAGGTCAGTTGATTAGCAACATTAATTTCATCTGCAACCTTACTTCTCCTTTGCCATGTAATTTAACACATTCTCAGTTTCCAGCATTAGGAAGTGAACTACTTTGGGGGGGGGGGGGGGCATTAGTCTGCCAATAACAGAAATTGGCAAATGCTACAAATCAAGATTCTTCCTCCCAGAAAGCTGTTTGTTAAATATTTACCAGCACACCACTGCTATGAGTAATCATGAGGGAACATCAGACAAAACCCCTATAAGAATTATAAGATTAAAGCAACTTATAGAATTCTAACAAAGTTGCTTTGTACCTTAAGATGTTTAAATACACTAGATAACTGGGAAGGATAAATTACTCTCTGAACAGTTTAAAACAAATTAAGTTTGCAAAGTGTCTTCACGTAGGATGAATTAATATGGAGTCTAAAAATCTTGTGTAGCATTAGCTGGTAAGTAACAAACAGGAAAATGTTATTATAAAGTACATAAGCTGTTGCCTTTTACGATTAAAAAAAAACAACAGCAGGGAGGAGACTTAAGGATTTTTTCAGATGCTACTTGTCATTCATATAACATCAAAGAATTCTTTCAGTATCAGGCATGGATTAACTCAGTATCATTTTCAACCTAGAAGAATGATCTGCATATCAAGATTTTAATTCACCAAGTCATAATGCAAACCAGAGAAGGTGGAACATTATTATGGCATGCTTTGTGGGCAGGCAATGCTTTAGCAAACCTAGTTGAGAAACATAAATCACACCACTTCTTAAGTTATATAGCTCTGGTATAAAAGGTGGTCCACTTTGTCCACATGTTGAAATCAATGATATTTATAATAGAGGATCTTTTGATCAGATTGTTGTTGGTTGGATAAGCTTTTACTAAATAGCAATTTTTTTAAGTTTTATATAATATGGCTTTTAGAAGCTTCTCATGGAAGGAGAGGAAGAAATAAACTCCAGGGTTTATAATAACAATAGCTTACAACTTAAGTCATGCTTATCCTGCCAGGAAATATACTAAACTTCTTATATATATTATTTTATTTAATTCTAAAGGCAAATCTGAGACAAGTCTAGAGGGTTCAGAGAATGAACTCTTAGGTCAAATTCCTTGGATTCAAAACCTGGCTCCACCACTTCCTAATCATGTTTGACCCTGGGCATATTTTTATGCCTCGGTTTCCTTATTTGTCAAAAAAGGGGTGGGGAAGGAGTAAAAAGTCTGCCATACAATGTTGTAATTAATAATATATGAACACATGTAAGGAGCTTAGTGTGGTGCCCAGCTGAATAATGTTAACTATTATTATTAGTTTCATCCCATTGTAAGACGCCCTCTTATAACCCTTTCTCGGTTTCATTAACTTCTACGTAACCAAGTGGAGATTTCCTCCACAAATGAATTCTACCAACCACCCCAGAGGAAAGGAACAAACTGGTACAATGGGAAATGTTAAAGTGTAGTAAATGTACATATAATTCATATGTATAATATATATTTTTTCATTGTTGCATTTCAGTATCATTAACATACATGGTCTGTTTTGCTTAACAGTAACTGTTATTTGTTAAAATAAAGACATTCCTGAATGCCATATTTGAGCATTTTTGAAAAAGTGGTTACAAAATAGCATCTAACATATCCTCTACACCACAAAAAAAACATGCCTTAGATATATATTTTTTGTGTGAATTATTTTAACTGCGCTGAGCATGCATTGCTTTTACAACTGGAAACAAAAGAAAATGGATAGTTTTGGCAAGGACGATGGTATTGAGGACTCAAAGACTTTTTTTTTTTAATATAAAAAAAGGATCTATCCGGTTTTGTGCCTATACTTCTTCATTCAGATTTATCTTGATTATAGTTTGTGAAAGAAAATAACCTTCGAACTCCAGAACAGTAGATACTATTTTAGTACAAACATAATAATGTTCTAGTTGAAAAACTTAAAACCTATTAAAAATTGTCAACTGGGAAAAAAAAAATATCAGCTGGGGGCAGTGACAAGGGAGCACAGCTCAGAGTGCTTTTATAAAAGATGTTTCACCATCTCCCAATTCTGATTGTCTGCCTCCATTAAGAGACACCTGTATCCACTTAAGACTATATACTCTTCTAGATGCTTAATGAACTGGCCTTTTATTTAAACATCCATTTAACAAGTATTTATTGAAGACCAACTATGTGCTAGGTACCATTGCAGGTGTTATGGATACAAAAAACAGACAAAAAATACGTGTCCTCATGGAGCTTAAATTTTAGTGAGGGGAGATATTTCAAAGTAAGTTAATTACATATTAAGACAGTAATAAATATGGGAAAAGAAATAGAAAGTGATGATGGTGAAGCAGGGTGCAAAATTTTGGACAGGGAAGGCCTCATTGAAAAGGTAACACTGGAGAAAGACTATAAAAAGTGAGAGAGCAATCCATGCCAATATTTGGGGAAGAGAATTCTAAACCAGAGATCAAATCCCTGTGGCAGGAATATGCACTGAGGCGGAAAATCGAGGAAATCCACTTGGTGGAGGTATGTGAGCAAAGTAGAAAATAATAGAAAATAGAGTCATAAAGTTGAAATATCTAGTTTTTGAATAAAATGGGAAAGATGTTGGTGGGCCTTGAGCAAAAGAATGTCATATTCTGACATATATTTCAGATCACTTAGGTTGCTGTGTTGAGAACCATAGAGAAATTAGTTGAGAAGTTATTTTAATAATTGAGGTTAGCTGACAATGGCTTAGAACCACGGTGATAGGGGAGGGAATTGTATGTTGAAAACAGTGATATTCTGGGTGTATTTTGAAGGTAGAGCAAACATGACTTACTGATATATTGGAATATTAAAAAATGGTAATGAAGACTGAGGATTTTGGCCTTAATTATAAGGATGGTGTTCCCATAAACTGGTATGACTGAAGATAGTGGGATTGAAGATTGTAGACGTGGAGTCTGAGAGGTTCACAAATTCAGAATTGGACATGTTAAATTTAAGATCCCCATTAGACATCCACATGGAGAGGTGGAGTGAACACAAGATATATCCATACATAGTATGTGTGTAGGTATATATATATGTGTGTGTGTGTGTGTGTATATACATATGGAAAAAACATTTGTTCTGAAAAATTACCTAGGACATGCACAACATTTAAAAATATGAGACTGGATGAAGACTGCAGAAAATGAAGAGGTCCTAAGTGTTTTTCTTTGTGGTATTCCAACATTAAAAGGTCACAAAGATGAAAGTGCACCACCAAGAAACTGAGTAGAAAAGCCAATGATGTGAAAGAAAAACAAAGTATGTTGTTCTAGACTACAGATGAAAATGTTTCAAGGAAGAGTTATGTCAACTGTTAGTGTTAGGTCAAAGTGAGTACTGATAATTGACTTGAATTTAGAAACATGGAGGTAGGTCATAGATGACCTTAACAAAAGCATTTTTAGTGGAATAGTAAGGGTAAATCCTGATCATGGTGAATTGACAAACTTGAAAAAAGTGAAATTCAGTGTAATTTTTGGTTGGCTCTTTTTTTTCCTTCAAGTATCTACCGGGAAGCATTTGCAAATTCTGAAAACTGCAACTTATCAAATATACATAAATGCTAACCCAAGACATCAGTATTTAAATGCAGCTTTGCTTGGTGACCTCATTAAGATGAGGAACGGGCAAAGCAGTCTGTTGTGTGATTAAATCAACACAGTAAAATCATAATGGTCACTAGCTCAATGAACTAGATGGACTCAGATCCAACTACAGTCCCTGATAATCTTGAAAATCTTCAGCATAGAGTATGCCATTGTAAAAATCATTTAACAACAACACACTTCAACATCAGTCATTAGCAGAAATCCAAGTTTCCACTTTGCCAATGTCAAAGACACCTGACTACTCTTCCAGATCTATCTTTGCATAATTTCCAGCTCCAGTTGTTAAATATACTTCAGTGAAGTTACCAATGTCATACACACAAAAAAATGAAAAGTGATTTGAGCAGCTTAAAGTCTTATTTTCAAATTATACAAATAGATGGAAATTCAAGAAATTCCTTGAATTCTAAGCCTATTTCCTATACCCTAGTTATAAAGTTCAGAGCAGATTTTTAGCATTAAATAGTGACACATATCAAGTTTCAGATATTTATTATTCAGTGTAAACCCCAACATAATACACCAACATGATTTCGTGCATTTAGAAGGGAAATATTTCCTGGATAAGTGGAAAATTGTGCGGATGGCTTCTGGAAGACCTTCATTCTAAGCAGCTTTATAGTGAAACATTTCATTTAGAAGTCTGGACCTTCTTTCTTCAGTTTGCTGTAATCTACATTCACTGAGTAGAACTTGGAAAAGAAAAAAGATATTTTAGATAATCTATCAAATACACAGAGATGATACAGAAGTTTTAAAATTATTTTTATTCAGCTTTCTATAGTAACAATTACAGACATGAATTTTTTATTATGGATATTTAACAATATAAAAATCATCCAAAGACAGACACTAAAATTCCAGTCCTTTGGTAATGATTTTGGTAAGGTAAAAATATTCAATCTACCTCAGAAGAACAGTGTTAGTATGTTCCCTCAATTTCCTAAATCAGATTGCATCAATATCAAACTGACGACACCTGACCACTTCCGGTACAAAAGTTTTTAAACAATACCGAATTTTTGCTTCTAAATAATTTTTTATTTAAATCATAATGCATGTTTGGAAACCTGTAATTTCTAAAAAAATTTCCAACTAGGGCGCCTTGGTGGCTCTGTCGGTTGAGGCTGCCTTTGGCTCAGGTCATGATCCCGGAGTCCCAGGATCAAGTTCCACATCAGGATCCCTGCTCAGTGGGGAGTCTGCTTCTCCCTCTGACCCTCACCCTGCTTATGCTCTCTCTCAAATAAATAAAATCTTAAAAAAAAAAAAAATCCCAACTAAAATTAATTTTAGAAATCTATGATTGCTTTAGGAAAAAAAACTGCCTCTAACTCTCACGAACTTTTTTTAAATGATTTGTATTTGAAACATCTCCACGAGTTCCTACTGAGAAAACATAAGGACTTATACATTAAGCCCAAGGCTTAATCTTGGGTTTACACATTCTTGTGCCAAAGAACGCCGAAGAGGCTGTGATTTAATTACCTGAAGACTACATTATTTTAACTCCAAAAGAACTAAAAACTGCAGAATCATTTTCTTCAGGGTTTTTTAAGAAGCTCATAAACCTGATCTATTATTTCTTCAAATTCTTTTCTTTATTTTTCCAAACATACCCTAACTTCTTTATCTCCAACTGAAAAATTCTTAAGTTTTAAAAAAAGAAAAGTTTCCAGGTTGTAAAGCTTATCCTTGAGATATACACTAAATTGCATAGACAGAGAAGTATAAATAAGCCAAAGAGCAATAATCTTTGTTCTGACATTGTTCTTATGAAGCAATTGAATCTAGACAACGAGATTTTTAAAAAGAAACTAATTGTGCTATCTTAACATGTTAACAAAATTAGAGGGAATATTTATAAAAGAACTACAGGCTACAGATTAACAAAATAAACATTGATTGGGTTCTTCTAATGAATGCCAGACACTGAGGGCACAATGCTTTATGTTTATCTTAATTATCACAGCCTTACTCATTCTTACTTTATAAAGAGACAATTGAAGATCAAGTTATAAGATTCGCCAACACTGAATAAGAAGCAGGATCAAGCCCTCACACTCATGCAGAGTGGAAAGGTCATAGTATCTCTGCCAATTTTCCCAAAACTAAGCAGACTTCTGATGTATTTGCTTCTATTCGGTTCCATGTGCCAGCAACAAAATTTTCTGTTGAAGTAATGAAGTAATTTTCGAATCTGTTTTATTTTTCAGCTTCCATGTCCCCATTCTTTTTCTCAGTTTAATGGTGGCTATCTGGAAGGTCTCTGGAATAGTTGGGAACGCACACATATTCTGATCGTGGCTTTGGGACACTTTATTCAGTTGAGAGTGTTGCTGGGCCTTTAATGCTTTAATCCTATTTTAGTTGTCTCCTCTTGTTGGCCTTAACTTTGGCTAAATTTGCAAAGTGGCAACAAATAATCCCCAAAACTTAGTGGTTTACAACAAAAGGTTTGTTTTTCACTTGCTTATATGCCATTTGAAAGCTGACTGCTCCGTGTTCTCTTCATTGAAATTCTGGGTTGAATGAATAATAACTGTCCATTTTGGTCTCAGGACAGAGGAAATAGAACAATGGGGGAAGCACACGCTGGTTCAGAAGTGGCAGATATCAATTCTCCTCACTTAAGAGTTTTCCAGAGTAAGTGGCATGGCCAAAAACAAAAAAACTCAATTATCTTAGGTGAGGGGTAGTGAATGATAAAAATAATCTAGTCTACCTCACTGTTTAGGTTTACGAGCAGCAGCAGGTTTCATTCACTCTAGGCTCACAAGTTCAGGACTTGGTTCCCTTTTATTTCTGCTTACAAATCGCCCAATTCTTCTACAAGTTCATCTCTTGGCAAATACAGCCAATAATAGTCCACTAACATCCTGTTTTCCAAAATCTTTTCATAACAAGCTCTTTAGGCACATGGTCCACTTTCCAAGTTACAGCAGGTGATACTTTATCAAGTATTTTTTTTATCAAATATGATTCATCTTTCCAATCTCTAAATCAAGGTCATAGCTACTCATCCCATTCATGCCATACAAAATAGATTTTTGCTGTAGCAACATTCCATTTCCAATTCATATGTCCTCGTTCTGGCATGTGTTATTGCAGTGCCAGGGCATTGGTAATTGCCTTCATTATCAGAATCACCTAGGGAGCTTTTTGAACTACACCTACCCGGAGACTCCAATACACAATTTGGTGGAAGGATCAAGGCCTGTTTTTTCCCTTTTCTTTTTTAAAGTTTACTGGATGTGGAATCATTTTCTCTAAAATGTACTAAAACAATCTTATAAGAGAGGAAAATAAATCAGGATGCCCATTTACCATTTTTTCAAGTTAAAATGTAATACACAGGTTAGGTGGCTCATTTCAGCTTTGCCAGCACATTTTTGTTTCTTGCAGGGAGATCCATTTAGAGATTTGGGAGCCCAATTACAATCAGCCAATTGAGTGGAAAGCTTGGAATCAGCAAAGGCAATAATTATCTTAAAAGCTGCTCTTATTAATAATAATAGCAGCCACCTCCATTGGATGTCGATCTCCACTCATTGGTCAGGGTACCCGTTCTTGAGAGTGCTTAAGCAAACTGCTATTTCTCTCTTTTGATGAAGCAGCAAAGTGCACATGGTGAGTTACACACTTTAAATAGGTACGTTGTATGCAATATGAATAATACTCTAATAAAGCTGCCCTGGTTTTAACATTTCCAGAGTTTCTTTGTATGCAAAATTTTTACACATAAGGAGGGTTATGTTTAGGGAATCAACAAATGGTCTCAGATTAATAACAAAATGGATGGGCTTTAAGAGCACTATGCTAAGTAAGATACACCACACCGAGAAAGACAAATACTGAATGATATCCCTTATATGTGAAATCTAAAAAAGCTGAACTTGTTAAAGTAGAATGGTGGTTACCAGGGGCTGGGGATGGGGGAATTAGGGAGATGTTTAAGAGTACAAACTTGTGACTAGTAAATAAACAAGTCCTGGATATTTAATACACAACACAGGAATTATAGTGAATAATGTATTACACACGTCAAAGCTGCTAAGACACTAGGTCTTAATTTTTCTCAACACACACAAAAAAATAGTAATTATGCGACAATAAAAGTGTTAGGTAATGCTATTATAGTAATCATACCGCAACACATAAATTTATCAAACCAACACCTTGTATATTTCACACTTAACGTAATTTTATATGCCAATTGTATCTCAATAAAATAACTAAATGGTCTCAGTCCATAAACTCATTCTGTGAAAGAGTAGCTCCATAAACCACTTTTCAGGTAAGATGTTAAAAAGTTTAGTTAGAAGTTCATTGTAAAATTTAAGTTTCAACTGAATTTCATTTCTTCCTAATTACCCTCACCTGAAATATTTCAACCATACCAACAAGAAAGAAAAGCCAACCAAACCATCCACTGGAATAGTACTACTCAAAGTGCGGTCTATGGACCAGCAGCATCAGCACCACCTGAAACATTGTTAGAAATGCAAATTCTTAGTCTCCACAACAGACCTCCTAAATTAGAATCTCTCGGGATGGAGCTGAACAATATGTGTTTTAACCACCTGTCTACGTGAGGCCTACGTACACTGAAGTTTGTAAACCACTGCACTAGACTATTCAAGATCTAAGAAAATGGTATATGATAGCTACACCACCTCTACTTTTTTTACTTAGTCAAATAATGAAAACATTATCTTAATTTCACATCCAGAGTCTAGTGTCTGTGAATAAAACCTTAGAAAAAAATATGTGCTAGGGAAATACGCCATTTTAATTTCATAGAACAATCTAGCAGTTCCTCCAAAGTTCATTATAATGGAATTTTACATGTATATCCAATTTCAAAACAAAAAAAAAACCCTACTACATGAGTATTAAAATACACTTTCTAGCAATTCTGAAACAATACTGTAGCTTACCTTGTATTGCTCATTGGGACCCAGTTTGTTCCAGGGTTCTGGGTTATTCTTCCTATCCCAACTAAAAGGAACAAATATTGTAATTGTTATAGTAATAAAACTATTTAAAATAGTTTTGTACTTCCTAAGAAGCCAGTATTTTGAATAGATCTCATTTTCTATTAGAGTAAGTATGGTGTTGTTTTCATTAGAGCTGAAGCAGAGATAGGCTCTATAATTAGCAAAACCATGTCATCAATTAGAAAAAAGGGTACAGCACTACTGGGTATTTAGTGAAGTAGTGGAAAGAAGGGGCACCTGCACCCCAATGTTCATAGCAACAATGTCCACAATAGCCAAACTGTGGAGGGAGCTGAAACGTCCTTCAACAGATGAACAGATAAAGAAAATGTGATTCATAAATACAACAGAATATTACTCAGCCATCAGAAAGGATGAATACCTACCATTTACATCGACATGGATGGAACTGAAGGGTATTATGCTAACTGAAATAAGTCAATTGGAGAAAGACAATTATCATATTGCATCACTCATATGTGGAATATAAGAAATAGCACAGAGGATCATAGGGGAAGGGAGGGTAAACTGAATGGGAAGAAATGAGAGAGGGAGACAAACCATGAGAGACTCTTGACGCCAAGAAACAAACTGAGGGTTGTGGAAAGGGAGGTGGCGGGGGTGGGTAACAGGGTGGTGGGCATTAAGGAGGGCATGTGATGTGATGAGCACCGGGTGTTATACGCAACTAATGAATCACTGAACATTACACCAAAAACTAATGATGTACTATATGTTGACTAATTGAATTTAAATTAAAAAAAAAAAAAAAAGAAGAAAGGGTAGAACACAGGGCCTCTGGGACAGTGAATGTCCCTATCCCTGTCACAGGAAACTCTAAACTTGGCTTTTAGTAAAGAAGTGATATACAGAAAAGTATACATAATAACAATAAATCTTTTTGTTGCCTGTTGTTCTCTAAGTTCAAAAAGAAGCATTCCTAGGACACCTGGGTGGCTCAGTAGGTTAAGTGTCTGCCTTCAGCTCAGGTCATGATCCCAGAGTCCTGAGATGGAGCCCAGCATCAAGCTCCTTACTCAATGGGGAGCCTGCATCTCCCTCTGCTTGACGCTCCCCCTGCTTGTGCTCTCTCTCTGACAAATAACTAAATAAAATCTTTAAAAAAAAAAAAAAAAGCATTCCTTATTGAGGAAAAGCAGGCAAAAACCATTTACATGTATCAGCAACCCTGATTAAGTATTTTATAAAAATAGTTATCTCAATTCTCACAAGATTCTAAATAGATATTAGCAGTTCTACTCTACCGATGAGAAAAATGAGACTCAGAGAAATTTAGACAATTTTATGAACCAAGAAAAGTAAATGACAACAGCAGAACTAGGATCTGAACTTCCTATACACGACTACAAAACTTAGGCTCTACTACTTGATGTTGCCTCCCTGAAGATTATGGCTTCTAAACCAGCTGTAGACCATCAGAGTTATAAAATTTTTAAGTACTTACCTGACATCTGGATTGAACAACGCCAGGCGCAAGACATACAGCGCTGCTCCAGTACCTCCGGCCCCAATAAATATGAAGAGGGGGATCAACTAGAATCAAACACAAAATAGACAAGAATTAACTGCCAGCTTCAAATACCTAAATACTGAAAAAATGAAAGGCTACAGTAGTTTCTACACACCAGTTATGAAGTCTCAAACTGCTATTTTTCGGTCTTGTTTTAAAATTTTAATAAAGGTAGACCTTACACTGAGGTAAGATTTCTTATAACTGTGTTCAAAAGAAAGAAATGGAATTTCTGAAAGATGTGAAGATGAATCTGGTTTCATGCAGAAAAACTCATATTCAAATTTTTAAATTTCCAGTAAAATATATCAAGTCTTCTTCACCTCTCTAATATTTATACATTATTCTCATTGCATTTCCCGGCTTCCTTTCTCTCGAGGTTTGTAAAACAACTTCTTGGCCTGTCTTGTTACGAAAAGCATAAATTCTGTGAAATTAAAATGTTGAATGAGCAAAAAAAGCATGCCCATTACAAACATTGGTTACATGCATAAATCTCTGACAACATATTGCTACCAATGCTTAATGTGTAGTTATACAACGGGTTTAAGATAAAGACTGCGTAATTGAGTTTTAGGACAACACATTGATATGGTGGGGAGAAAATTGAGATACAGAAGAACTTAACTGCGAGTCACCTCTGCGCTACCGAACTCCCCCAAAATCTAAAGACGTCAAGACAAACTGAGGATTCCAAGATTATAGACCTTTGTAATTGCCACAAGGCCTGGTGGTGCAATGCAGGGAGCACTAAATCTTTGAGATGGCATAACAAATAGAAAACCTGACCTGCTGGTCTCCAACCCACACTGGGCACAACTATCCCTCGGCCCAACCAACACACCAGAGGGTGCAACCAGCAGGCTGTTCCAACATTCACCAGTTTATTTTCCTCGAAGGTATCCCTCACCTTCCGCCTGCCAGCCTAAACCCCTCAAAGCACGGCGTGGTCAGAGCTCGAGGGCCCGGAGCAATTAGGAGGACAGCATAAGTGAAGCAGGGTACACCCCAAGAACAGTGAAGGAGGAAGCCCCCAGAGAGGTAAGGAAGCCGCAGCCGGTGACAGGATGGACAAGTGAAGACACTGCGAAAGGGGTCACGAACTTACGCTCGGGTGCTTCTTGGCCTGACCGATAATCTGGCGTAACATGGTTGCGGCAGAGGCCTCCTGTCCAGGAGAGGAAAAAACCAAAAGTGGAAGGCCCGGCACTAACTAAACCCTACACCGAGGATGAACGGACGTCCAAAGTCACCCAGAACCTCCTACCTGAAGGACCCCTGGCACGGAGGGCAGTCTGCGGCACGAGGGCCCGGATGCGACTGTCCTTAACAGTGCCTGCCTTGACCCAGCGCCTTATGCGTCCGCTCTAACCTGCCCAGACCCTTAGCGTTCCAGTCCCAGGCGAAACATTCTCACTCCTGTCCTATATATGCTTCTGACCGGTAACTTTTGCTTCGAAATTTGAACACTTTGATTGACTAGACAGGCACTTTCTCGGTAAGACTCGCGTTGAGACATGGGATGGGTGGGGTCTTCTTGGGAGGCGCGGGCGAGCCTGTCCGCGCGCGCTAAGGGTTGAGGGCGCGCGTGCTGGGCGCGCGCTTGCCGGCCCTGAAGGTCGCTGAGGGAGCTGCACGGCGCCTGCGGCTGCTGAGCGTCCGGCGCCTGGAGAGCAGGTCGAGTCTCTTGCTGCTAAGGTCAGCGACTGTGGTTTAAGAAGACTGCAGCTGCTTCCTGTGTTAGACTGTCGCTAACGGGCAGAAGTTAAAAACTAGTAAATGACTTGACGATGGCAGTAGCCCTCTCAACGTACGTAATCTCTAAATCCCCAGGTTCTGGCTCTGGATTTAATGTTCAATGGCATACCCTTATACCCTGTCCAGGGACCCGAAATTGCATTCTTAAAAGGTATTTTGAGTGCTCCTGTTCCTACACATATCTTACAGTACTCTAACACAATTTTCATTTATCTGTTGTTTTTATTTTTTTTATCTGAAAGTCATAACATGGGACTGGCTTCCGGGGTCTCGGGACAATCTGAACCCTCTCCAATATCCTACGTAGTTTTAAGCATTAATCGACTCATCACTCCAGTGATTGGGACTGAGAAGACTAGGACAAGGCTCCTTCGAAAAAGCAAAGTGAAACTGAAAGGAGAAGTAAACATTGACCAAGTTAAAACGGATGATGCAGGTGTACATAATAGTGTTAGTAAGTGTGACAGGCTGAAACTGGAGAGATCCTTCTGAAAAGCGGAAGGAGGTCTGGCATGGTTGGAACTTGAAGAGGGAGAGCAGGGTGGGGATCAGATCTGCTGGGCTAGTGACCACTTAAACATCAAGGGTTTTATGCTGAGAGCATTAGGAAGTTATGCAAATAAATAAGTAAATAAAAGAGTTGCTGTGGTTGTAAACGATTGCTTTGTCCATGAAGAATGGATTAGAGGACAAAAGCATCAAAGGGGAGTGGATGGTCAAGGGCCATGGTAGTAGTCCTTGCGAGAGATATAGTGTCTTGGACCAGTGTGGGCAGTGTGATGATGTAGAAAGGATTGCAGACATTGGTCGAAAGTGAGGCAGTGAGGAGAAGGAGAAGCCCAAGATATTTTCAGAGGTTCAGTTTTGATTGGCTGTGTGGATGTTGATGCCAATTATTGCGATAAGAAACAATAGAGAATGATGGATATGTATTTATGTAAAATACAAATCTCTAGGTCAGAAGAGAGATCAGACTAGAAAAATATATATCATAGTTGTCTAAATTAGATGTAAGTTGTACTGCAAATAGCTCTAAAAATGTCTAAGCAGTGTATCAATAGCACCCCCCAAAAATGATTTCTCTTGCAGAGTTTCTCTGTAAATTCAAGCCTAGAAAATTCTGGAAGGCAGAGTGATTATGTGTTGTTATTAATGTGTGACAGTAAAAAAAATGGCTTCTTTAAAGAAGAATAATTTGGTAAGTGAGCCGTGGAATATGATAATAATGCAAATTGAAGGCAGAATCTTATATTTTTTACTCTGTTTGCATTTAGGCATTTAATTATTTTTCTAGCAGATAAATTGACAACTGTAGTTGTTTTTCTGATAACACAAATACAAATTATACCTTCACTTGTTAATGAAGATTCTGCAGCTATCCTTAATCTAAAAATAAATATGTTCTTCCACTAGTATAATGGTTACTTAGCATAAACTGTATTTAATTATAAAATTTCTATTAGAAAAATGAGAACATATTCTGGGCTGTGAAAGTTTACTTCCACTGTTGTAAATCTCAAAGCTTCACATACTGCCATTAGTTTAAATTAAATACCTTAAGAACTTTATGTACAAAATTCAATGAATACTGAAAAGCAAAGAAACTTTAACAATGTATTTATTTATTTATTTATTTATTTTATTAAAGATTTATTTATTTGAAGGAGAGAAAGAGAGAGCATGCACAAGGGGGTGGAGGGGTAGAGGGAAAAGGAGAGAATCTCAGGCTGACTTCTGGCTGAGTGTGGAGCCTGACCAGGGCTGGATCCCACAACCCTGAGGTCATGACCTGAGCTGAAATCAAGAGTCTGACATTTAACCGACTGAGCCACCCAGGTGCCCCAAAACTCTAACAATTTGAAATAGTGACACTCATTTTCACTGAAACTTCCTGGTTAAACAATATTTTAGGAAAACTGCATATTTACAATTTTTGGAAAATTATACCATACACCTAGATCTTCAAATTAAATTTTTTTAGAATAGCTACGTTCTATTCTTCTGTTATTTATTATCTCTCTGAAATTTCTATCTTCTGTATGAATCCATTCATTCATTCATTCATTCATTAAACATATATTAAATGACCACTGTATATTGCTCCTCATGCTGGGTGCTTAGGATAAGAAGAATAACACATTGCTTTCTTCAACATCTTCAAGTCTAGTGGGGCTAGTGGTATCATTATTACAAAGCTTTATGACAAGTGCTACAGTAGACACTGATATATGACTTAGGCTACTGGATATATAGTGTCCTAACCAAGATCAAGAATATAAATTCATTTTTGGAAATGTTAAGTCTGGTATACCTCTAAAATATCCAATTAGAGATGTTCTGAAGGCTGGCAGAAGCATCACTCTTCAGCTCAAGAGAGAAGTTTGGTCTAGAGGTACCATTTAAAAGGAAAGGGGATATAGGTGACAGTTATTGGAAACTGATGAGCTTGTCCATGAAGAATGTGTGTGAAGGAAAGTATAATGAGAGAAGAGTGTTAATGCTAAAACCCTAAAATAGGGACCAGGCCAGGAGGGAGGAATCAGAACAGCAAAGTTAGATCAAGTCAGAAATGGAGGCAAATAAATATACCATTCAGGGCTTAGCCAGAGAAACAGAACTCCTAGAAAATATGCGTACATAATAAGGAATTTATTACAAGGAACTGACATTATGCAATCATGGGAGCAGTATCTTATTGCAGTCTGAAGTCAACAGGAGAGGCAGTCAGTAAGGGAAGAGGAACGTGAAGTCAGAAGCAAAGATAACATTAGAAGTGGGGACAGGTGGAACCCATGGAGACAGAGAGACCCTATTTCTAGAGCCCTTTGTCACAGAATTAGATATAAACGTAGTTCAGGAATATAGAAACTAAAGAAGGAATTTGGCAAGAAAAGAAAAAATAAGAGATGCCCTAGGGGAATCTCATGCATTCCGGACATATTCCTCTTTGCCATCATTGAGTTGTAGTATCCCAATTTCCCCATGCTAATCAAAATCAACCACCCAAGCTAATAGAGTAATAGAATTTTCTTTCCTTGAAATTATGACTTCTAAACCAGCAAAGCCACAGTTGCAGGGATGGTAAATCAGAATTTTACTAGTGGATCACTAGGGAAAGTAAGAAGAACCACTTCCATATTGTCTCTCACGACTGTCCTTCAGAGTCAATCCAAAGTGGGACTACAGTACTACATCTGTCTACTTTGGAATATTGATAGCACTTTATACAGAACAATCTGTAAACCAGGCTCAAATATGTCTTTCTTAGTTAATTGTTCATAGGCAATGCTCCATTACCATAGGTGCAGGTTGAGAGGGGAGTATAGAACACGGACATGGAACTTATGCTTTCAGGACCTACTCAAATCCATCAGGTGATGGTTTCCACTTGGTGATGAAATGCTGCAGTGCATATTCAATATTATAGCTTCGTTGGTCAGATAAGACCCAGTTCATGGTAGATAACCGAGGTAGCATGGTAATTTGCTTCCAGCACCAACAGATTTGCTAGGTTATACATCTCAGGTGAAGAACAATTTGCAGGGGAGCCCAGACCTGTTGCAGGATCCTGCCCAAAACTAGCAGCTTTTCAAGTTGCTCAGTAAATGGGTCAGGGTAGCACACACAGATCATGTAATTGTTGCCTCCAAAATTCAAAGAGGCCCACATAGTAGAAAGCTTCTTTGTGATAAGAGGAGCCAGATGCAATAATCTGCCCTTTACTTTTAAAGAGCTATGTTGACATGTCCCAGACTGCTGGAACCCTAGAAATTTCACTGAGGTGGCAGAAACCTGATTTTTGGCCAGATTTACTTTCTACCATCTGGCCTATAATTATCTTACCTATGTCCTAAGTAGTTGTTACTTCTTTCTTACTAGGTCCAATTACCATGATACCATCAATGTAACTGACCAACATGAATTTCTGTGGAATAAAGAGGTGATCAAGGACCCTGTAATAGGACTGCAGAGTTGATGTATCCATGACGTAAGACAGTCAAAGTATGTTACTCATCTGCAGAGAGCAAACTACCGTTGTTGGTCTTTAAAAACAGCTATATATATGAAAGCATTCACTAGTCCAAAATTAAGGTGTCAGCAGATTTGGTCCCCAGTGAGAACCCTCTTCCTGGCTGGCAGATGGAGGCCATCGTCACTTGACAGAGAGAGTGAGCTCTGGCCTCTCTTTTTCTTATAAAGATACTAACTCCATCATGGGGGCTCCACCCTCATGATCTCATCTACACCTAATTACCTCTCAAAGGCCCTATCTCCAAATACTGTCACATTGGGGTGTAGGGCTTCAACATATAAAGGGGGGCACACAATTATTCAGTCCATAAGTATAGATAATTCTTATGCTATTAAATTTGTCCCATATCTTTGAAAAAGGAATCTTCCAAATTCACATTACAAAATAAGCATTAACCTCATAATAAAACTTGACAAGAAGAGTCCACCCATGTTTCCTTTAATCCCAACCAGTCTAATAACAACAGTTTTATCAAAGAAATATCAGATCCCTCATCTATGGGGCCCTAGTGAATATGAGTTAAAATTATTGATTTAGAAATTGCTCAAAAACTTTCACCACCAAGATTGGCAGACTACGTTATTCGGTCAATGCAGACTATCTTTTTGTGTACAAAGATATTGAAGACTGTGGAGGGTTGAATAATGTCCATTGACATTATTTGTGAATACCTGGAACCTCAGAATATGAAGTTATTTGGAATTAGGGTCATTGCAGATGTAATTAGTTGAGGTCATACTTAATTAGAATTAGTTAAGGTCGTACTTAATTAGAATAGGCCCTAAATCCAATGACTGATTTTTTTATAAGAAAAGAAGGGAAGACATAGATACACAGAAAAATCCATGTAAAGACAGAGATAGAGATTGGAGTCTTGCAACAAGCCCAGGAACACCAGGAGCCACTAGGAACTGGAAGAGGCAAGGGAAAGATTCTCCCCTAGAGTTTTTGGAGGAAATGTGGCCCTGTCAACACTTTCATTTCAGATTTCTGACCTCCAGAACTGTGAGAAAATAAATTCCTACTATTTTAAGTCACCCAATTGTAATAATTTTTATGGTAAACTTTTAAAAAATAAGGCAGATTTTGGTACCAGAAGTGAGTTGCTCCTGTAACAAATACCTGGAAAAGAGGAAATACCTTTGGAATTGAGTAATGGGTAGAAGCTGGAAGAATTTTGAAGTGCATGATAGAAAAATCCTAGATTGCCTTAAAGAGACAATTGGTAGAAATACAGACATCAAAGGCAGTTCTGGTGATGGTTCCGTTGGAAAAGAGGAACACAGTAGAGAAAGCTTCTATCATCTTAGAGAATATGCATATTGTCACTAACAGAATATTGGTAGAATTATGAATATTAAAGTTGCTTCTGGTGACAGAAAGAAATGGGGAACATGTTATTGGCCTTTGTAAGAAAGGTGACCTTTTTATAAGTGGCAGACAACTTGGCTAAATTGTGTCCTTTTGTTGGGTATAAAGCAAAATTGGTCGATGATGAATTTGGATATTTAGCTGAGGAGATTTCCAAGTAAAGTGTTAAAGGTACAACCTTGCTTCTTCTTGCTAATTATAATAAAATGCAAGAGGAAAAGAATAAAGAAGTAACTGTTAAGCAAAATGGTGATAGTGCAAGAGACATACGTGATAGCATCCAAGATACATGAAATCGAAGTCCTGAAGAAGACTAAGATACTGAGGCAAAAAAAAAAAAATTGGAAATATAATAACAAAGATTGTTTCAAATCTGATGTAGGATATCAAACTAAAGATTCAAAAGACTCCATTAAGTATCCTATAGAAGAGAAGAAAACCAGACTTAAATACATTGCTGATGAGAGTATAAATTGGTACTACACTTAGAAAATCTGCTTGACTTTTTGTACCAAAGTTGAATATTTGAATACTATCCAGTATTCACTCTGAGATATAAACCCAACAGTAATGTGTGCTTATGTGTACCAAGAGACACAAACAAGAATGCATATAGAATCATTATTTATAATAGCCTTGAACTGGAAAGAGCAAAAATGTTTATCAAGGGCAAACGAATAAATAAATGTAGTACATTCAAGCATGGGATTCCACATTGCAAATGAACTACGAGTACACATAACAACATAAATGATTCTCACAAAAAACAAATATCAGTACAAAAAGAAAAAAAAACAGAAACAAAACAACACATACTGTGTGCGTCCATTTATATAATATTTAAAAGTAGTATTAGACTCAGGATAATGACTAACTTTATAGGAAGTAAGGAGTATTAATTGAGGAGGCTCGAGAGAGGCTTCTTTTTTTTTTTTTTTTGATTTTATTAATTTATTTAACAGAGATAGAGACAGCCAGCGAGAGAGGGAACACAAGCAGGGGGAGTGGGAGAGGAAGAAGCAGGCTCATAGCAGAGGAGCCTGATGTGGGGCTCGATCCCATAACGCCGGGATCACGCCCTGAGCTGAAGGCAGACGCTTAACAACTGTGCCACCCAGGCGCCCCAAGAGAGAGGCTTCTTTGGTCTTGGCATGGTGGGTTTTTTTTTCTTAAGATTTATTTATTTACTTGAGAGAGAGAGAGAGAGATAGAGAAACAGAGGCAGAGTGAGAGGGAGAAGTAAACTCCCTGCTAAGCAGAGAGCCTGACAAGGGGCTCAATCCCAGGACCTGAGATCATGACCTGAGCTGAAGGCAGAGGCTTAACTGCTGAGCCAACCAGGTACCCCTTGGCATAGTGTTTAGAAAGGTGTTTGCTTCTTGATGATCCTTTGATCTGTACTTTTATTTATTTTTCACTTTTCTTTGTTATATTTTGCAATAATTTCTTAACTGAATTGTATAGATTTAGAACCATGTTAGGGAGTTTGCTTATGATTGTCACTTAAATATCTGATGGATTAAAAAAAGAACAGAAGGTATCATTTATGCATTTTTGTTTGTTTGAAAGCTCCTCTGCAGCTTTTGAGTTGATGACACGAAACCTGTCTCTAACTAACCTTATTTGTCTCTCTAACATCCAGTATTGTACATTTTATGATGTTGCATCACTGATGCTGTCTTTGCCCATCTGCTTTGCTTTCTTGGGACTTGCCCCTTGTGAAACACAGCTCCATAGACTGCCATTCATATGCACTGAAAAATAATTGAATACCTTAGCTTGTCTAAGAGATCTGTCTAATAAACAACTATTACAGCAAATATTGAAGTACTCACCTCTCACTTTTATCTTTTTTCTTTTTTCTTTTTTTTTTTTAAAGATTTTATTTATTTATTTGACAGAGAGAGACAGCCAGCGAGAGAGGGAACACAAGCAGGGGAAGTGGGAGAGGAAGAAGCAGGCTCTTAGTGGAGGAGCCTGATGTGGGACTCGATCTCAGAACACTGGGATCACGCCCTGAGCTGAAGGCAGATGCTTAACCACTGCACTACCCAGGCGCCCCTATCTTTTTTTCATACAGAACAAATACTGATAACATTTCACAGTATCATGTTAGTTTTTTAAAAAGCTATGTTACTATGTGAATGAATCATGAAAACACTGTGCTTGATTAAAGAATCCAGACACATGAGACCACACATTTTTTTTATTCCATTTATGTGAAATATCTAGAATAGCCAAATCCATACAGACAGAAAGTAAATTATTGATTGGCAGGGACTAGGAATAGGGGAAATTGAAGTAACTGCTACTGGGTATGAAGTTTCTTTCTGGAGTAAGTAAATGTTCTAGAATTAGGTAGTGGTAATTGTTGTACAACTTTTGAATATGCTAAAAACTGCTGAATTTTACACCACAAAAGGGTAAATTTTATGGTATGTGAATTATATCTCAATAAAGCCGTTATAAAAACTCAACCCTGAGCTAAGCACCTTTTTTTTTTTTTTAAAAAAAAAGGTCTATTTATTTATTTTAGAGGGAGAGAGTGCAGAACAGGGGGAAGGGCAGAGGGAAAGGGGAAGCAGACTCCCTGCTGAGGTCAATTTCTGATGGCAGATCATGACCTGAGCCAAAACCAATAGTCCGGCACTAAAGTGACTGAGCCACCCAGGTATCCCAAGTACCATTTTTAAAAAAAGTTAACTTGTTGGAGTGCCTGGGTGGCGCAGACGTTAAGCGTCTGCCTATGGCTCAGGGTGTGATCCCAGTGTTCTGGGTTCAAGCCCCGCATCAGGCTCCTCGGCTGGTAGCCTGCTTCTTCCTCTCCCACTTCTCCCTGCTTGTGTTCCCTCTCTCGCTGGCAGTCTCTCTCTCTCTGTCAAATAAATAAATAAATAAAATCTTAAAAAAAAAAAGGTTATTTTGTTATATCTAGAGAGATGATTGGGTAAGGTACAAAGATAAGATGATAATTTATTTTCATGATACTCTTTTGCACATTTAAAATTTTTGTACTATATATACATACTAGCTGTGAGAAACTAACTTAAAATCTTTTCAATATTATTCATTTGTTAAATATGTAGAAAGTTTGGGGCGCCTGGGTAGCGCAGTCGTTAAAGCGTCTGCCTTCGGCTCAGGGCGTGATCCCGGCGTTCCGGAATCCAGTCCCACATCGGGCTCCTCCGCTGGGAGCCTGCTTCTTCCTCTCTCACTCCCCTGCTGTGTTCCCTCTCTCGCTGGCTGTCTCTCTGTCACATAAATAAATAAAATCTTTAAAAAAAATATGTAGAAAGTTTTTATTCATGTAATACTAGAATAGACCTTTGCTGCCTAAATCCTTGAAGAGAATCCTGCAGTCAGTATATTTTACATAATTTGAAAAGGATGATTATCAGTGAACACTTTATTGCAAAGCATTGAAAGGATTTTAGAAGTTCCCCAACATCCAAAGTTGCAGTTAACAATTCTTATTTGAACCTAATTCCTACTCCTTCATAGATATTCTGTCTTTTCTCTAAAGGAACATTTAGAATTCTCTTCAAGTTCAGAAATTTGAGCACAATCTTTTCTTCGTCAATATTGTTTTCTCTTGAATACCTCTGAAAATATTAATTATGGCAAGATAAAATGAGCCATGGGCTCTCTGCAGGAGATATCCTTAAAGGATCATAAATGATGGCTAGCTGCTGGCTTATGCTGGTTCCAACCCTGTTCAATATTTCTTATTCTCATCTTAGCATTAGATCATAACAAATACTTGTTACAAAGAGCTGGCCTTAAGAGGCACCTTATTCCAGGTAATATCATGTGATAATATAAGTAACTCTTTTATCATGCATGCCTTGAATTGCCAATATCTTATTTTCCACTGGTAATAAAATCACCACTGTCTTTTGACCCGCACCAAATTAAATAATAAATCTTAAATTCCCATTTTGAGGTTTTATTTATTTATTTTCTGAACACCTTTCTGTAAACACTGTATCAGACAAGGTTTCAGTAGAGCAAACAGAAACCAGTCTAGGTATGTTATGCTGAAAAGAAATTTGGTGCATATGAAGTCATTTGAAAGGCTGGAGGAATGAAAGTCAGGGATCCAATGAGACTTAGTTTGAAGATCATACACTTGTAGCTGTGATCTAGAAGTCAGAAAATGAGTACAGCTATTGGCGCTAACCTTTTCCAGAACTGTTCATCCACCGTAACCTTATACCTTTGAAGCTGGTGAGTAGATGCCAGAATGTGGATTCTATCTTCGTAGATAACGGAGCTTGTTTTGGTGCTGCTGCAGCTAAAAGTAGATGGCCTCTGCCTCCCTTTTACCTTCTAAATCTCATGATGTACAAGGAACCCTGATATATCTGAATTATATAATTGTTTTAAAGGTTTTTAAAACTTTAGTTCCTCTCATGTTGTTAGTTTTACTTTAATATTTAACGAAGCTTGCTTGCCTATATGTCTGTATACATAGATTCATGGTATTGGTAGCCAGAATTTATATCCCTTGCCTAAATAAGAAGCCCTGTTCAACCGGCAGGTAACGAATGCTAGTTCTGTTTATAGACGTCCTTGCTCCAGTGGTTATAGTGGGTGGGAAGAAGGTTGGTGGTACGGGGAGGGTGCATGTGAGTGAGTAGGCTATCCTTTATGGTTTATGAGTAGTTCATGATGCTAGATTTTTCCTGTGGCAGTTGATCGTCACTGGGCTATCATTCTTTCTCTTATAAACCTAGCACCCATTCTGAAAATTTCTGGAATCAGACTTCCCATTTAATAAGAACTGAACTTGAACTTTTATTCTGGAGAGAAAGCTGAAACAGGATTGTTGTGTGACTTTTTCCTTTTAATGAATCACCCATACTGTTGTCGAAGGCTTAGCCCTTTTTATAGGCCTTATTATCTCTCATCTGAGGGTCATGCAGACACTTAATAGGAAAATCTCACTTCAGTAACTCCTTTCTTTCAGCTGAATGAAATTAATAGCTTCTTAGCCTGGTCGGTTTTGTTGGCAATCTGAGCCTACCTCTGTAATTATCAAAATTCCTCAATAGCCTTCAAAAGTTTGTTGGTGACACTCCTCCTGAGTTTATAACAGTACTGTGGTTTTATGGCCATTTTATATTTGTTCTGCGACTTCAGTGAAATTTAGGAAGGGTAGAAAGGTAGTTCATGTGTTCAACTACCCTTTGTGAACCAGGTATATTGTCCTTAGATTTATAACAAACTGATTTGTATTTTCCTGGATTAAAAAAATTAATCAGAATCTACAGCTTCTCCCTTGAACCATATAAGACAATTCAATTTTTGTTTTCATTTCTCTTATTTTACTTTCCCCATGCTTCCCATCTCTTTACCTCCAACTCTCTTGGATTGAGTTATAATCTTTTAGAATTATGGCTCTTCTGGTTACCTATCTTTGCTTAATAATCATATTAAATTTCACAATTTCATTATCAATAATTAATTCATATTTAATTATAACTTTTTTTTCTCTTTTCTTTTTACATCATTATGTGCATTGCATGCCCTCCTTGTTTTTTTTGTTTTTTGTTTTTTTGTTTTGTTTTGTTTTGTTTTCTCCCATTTTCTGGAGTAATTTTGGAGAGAGTCCTTTGTCATCTACTTCTCAAAACTTTTCATTTAACTGGAGAGGTTATTATTATCATGTCCAGATTCTATATGAAGAATCAGAGGCTCAAAGAGTTCAAGTTGCCTTTTTGAAGGTCAAACAAATTCAGTGGCAAAGCTTGGACTCGAATTCAGTTCTGCAGACTCTCTGTTTGCTGTCTTTTGTTTTTCTGTTTGTTTCTTTTCCATATAGCAAGTATCCATATAACACTATGCTACTTACTTCACCACCTTTTGTAGGAGTAATTTGAAGGACCACTTCTAAATATAAATCTGCTTTTTATACTTGTTGATGATACTTGTACAGTCATTTTCAACTTAATTAGTTGGAGAGAATTGTGAAAATTAAGAGTGTTCTTTGGCAAAATACTACATTAAGGCTGTCCATGGTTGCAACTATTAGGAAATACTTATTCTCCTAATATGTGTACTAATGCATGAATACCTTGAATTGAATGTAGAACAAAAGAAAAGCATGATAGATTATATAACAGAAGTAATTTAACAAGAAGATGGCATATCATTAGGAGATTCAAATTTTTCTGAGTTAAGAATGCCAATAGTAATTTACAGTGTGTACCTTCAAGACATATAGAAAAATATTATAGGAGATGCTAATATGGCAGTTCATAAACAATAAAGATTTTTTATATGACAGAAAAATAATAGCAAAGCAATATCCCTTATGAATATACAAGCAAAAATACTCAACAATATACTAGCAAAACTGAATCCAGTAACATATACATCATGACTAAATGGAATTTGTACCAGTTAGGCAAGGTTGGTTCAACACATGAAAATCAATATACTATGCCATACTGACAAATTTACAAAATTATAAAAACCATATGATTGTTCCAATAGATACAGAAAAAGCATTTAATAAAACTCAAAACTCTTTCCAAATGAAAACAATTAGCAAACTAGAAACAGAAGTTATTCTCTTACAAAAGAAAAGCATCTATGAAAACCCACAGCTAACATCAGACTAAAACAGTGAAAGATTGAAAGCTTTCTTTCCAAGTTCAAGAACAAGACAAGGAAGTGTATTCTCACTACTTTTATTCAACAGTGTACTGGAAGTTCTACCCACAATGATTAGGGGGGAAAAAAGGCATCCAGAAAAGTGCGGAAAGAATTCATTTCATGTAATTTCCTGGAAGTTGTAAATACCTTTTAAGCTAGCATCCCATTGGCCAGAACTTAATTATGTAACCACATATAACTTCGAGAAAGTTAGAAAATGTAGTCTCTATTCTTGAAAACCTTGTGTCTAGTGGGGCACCTGGGTGGCTCGGTCAGTTAAGTGTCAGACTCTTGATTTTGGCTCAGGTCTGATCTCAGGGTCATGAGATTGAGCCTGTGCTGGGCTCTAGGCTCCTCCCTTCCCGCTCCCCCAGCTCTCTCTCTCTCTGATAAATAAATAAATAAAATCTTTCCAAAAAAGAGAAAAAAAAAGAAAAGAAAAACTTGTCTAGTTAAAATTTGGAGCTTTTATTTTTGAAGACAAGGATAATAGGTATTGGGAAATACCTACAAGTTTCTTCCACATTTATTAAATACAAATCAAAAAAGCAATTCACTATTTAATTTTTTTTTCTCTTTTCTGTTTCTTTCCTTTCTTTTTGTCTTTTTTTTTCTTTTAACACATGTATTGCAAAGTTTAAAAAGATTGCTAATTTAAATGCAACATGGTCCTCTGGATTGGATCATGGAACAAAAGGGGACATTCGTGAGAAAACTAGTAAAATCCAAATAAAGTTTGTGGTTTAATTAACAATACTGTGCTAACGTTAATTTCTTAGTTTTGTAAATGTAAACATGGTTATGCAAGATGTTGACATTAGTGGAAGCAGGGTGAGGAGTATACACAAATTCAGTATTATTGTTGTATTCTTTCATAAATCTAAAACTACTTAAAATTAAAAATTAAAAAAGATTATTAATACTCAATGGCCAGGGGTTTGGAAAGAATTCTCATGCACTCTTGGTGATAATATATATTAGTACAGCCTGTTTTTAGAGAGCAATTAGGCAATGTTCATTAAATATAAATGTGTTTATATTTTTTTATTCAGAATGTCTATTTCTATCAGCAGCCCATGGCAGCAAGATGGTGGTGCAGATTTCCAAGAAGAGGAAGTTTGTCACCAATGGCACCTTTAAAGCTGAACTGAACGAGTTTCTCACTTGGGAGCTGGCTGAAGATGGCTACTCTGGGGTTGAGGTCTGAGTTACACCAACCAGGACAAAATCATTATCTTGGCCACCAGGACACAGGATGTTCTTGGTGAGAAGGGCCGGCAGATCTGGGAATTGACTGCTCTGGTTCAGAAGTTTGATTTCCCTGAGGGCAGTGTAGAACTTTAAACTGAAAAGGTGGCCACAAGAGGTCTGTATGCTATTATTAGGGCAAAGTCTCTCCGATACAAACTCCTAGGTGGACTTGCTGTGCAGAGGGCTTGCTATAGTGTACAGCAGTTCATGATGAAGAGTGGGGCCAAAGGCTGTGAGATCTTGGTATCTGGGGAACTCCAAGGACAGAGGGTTAAATCCATGATGTTTGTGCATGGCCTGATGATTCACAGTGGGAAGCCTATTAACTACTACTTTGACACTGCTGTGCACCATGTGGGGCTCAGATAGGGTGTGCTGGGCATCAAAGTGAAGATCATGCTTCCCGGGGACCCAAGTGGTAAGATTGGCCCTAAGAAGCCCCTGCTTGATCGTGTGATCATGTGGAACCCAAAGACAAGAAATTGTCTACCACCCCCATCTTGGAACAGAAGGGTGGGCATCCAGAGTGGCCTGCCATGCTGTAGCCAGAACCCACGGAATAACAGGGTCTCCTTGGCAGCTGGATCTGGAGCCTGGATTTTGCTCTGTAAAGGCCTTTAATGAAATCTTAGAAGAAAAAAAAAATCTATTTCTAGAAATTTCTCTTATAGAAATTTGAATGCTAGCTTTCGGAGTGCCTTTTCCCTTTTAGATAATTCAGTATAATTCCTCCCAATGAATCTAGGAGGAGAGTGGAATGTTTGGTTCTCTAACCTCGGAAGTAAAACAATCCTTAGTATGGTTCATGTTTGAAATAGAATGGAAATTAAGTTCCCGAAGTGGAACTGGTCAAATAATTAAGTTGCTATGCTTTTAACTGGATGAATAACAGGTCTGAAGGCCAGTGGGGGGTATTAAGGATCAGATGCCACCCCTGGTTCTTGAGAAAATGAGGTGTGGGAGCCTGAGTGGCCTCCAGTTGAGAAGGCTGCAGGGTAACTTTCCACTTTAGACAAGGAAGTGCATGAATGATCATAGAAAAGAAAGAGGGTTTACTAAGTAGCTTTTAAAATTTTGGAATGTAACTTTCTACAGAAAGATTTGAGGGGGCACATAGCTGTGGTAGTTTGGTTCAGGGGCTAGAGATTCTTAGAGATTGGAGGAGTTTACATTTTTGGCAGGGATAAAGAACACAGAAAGATTAGGTAGAGCTATAATTTGAACAGCTACTGTTACGGTGGAATGTCCTGGGGCATTAGAAGTAGTCCAGCTTTTGGGGAATCTAACTAGCCAATTCTTCTTAGCCCTGAGCATTTGCACATGACCGTTCCTTGGTCTGGAACATTTTTGTCTCCTTTTCTCCCTTTCTCAGGTCAGTTCAGAGTATGTTTGGCTCTATCACTTTCTCCAGGAAGCCTTCCCTGAGTGCCTTCTCTCCTCTTAGCATTTGTACTCTTTCTCTGGTAGCCTGTCTCACAATATATAGCAATTGTCTGACCTGTTTGTATCCTTACCTGTACCTTAAGTTCTGGAAGGGAAAAGACAACTATCTTGCAGGTCATCCAGCCTCTATGTAATCATTCCATAAATTATACTACTTTGTAGTAAATATTTACTATTTTTTGTCAAATTTAATATTATAAAACTCAGTTCTAGTTCACAAACTAATTCAACATGTTTCTTTAAAGAGTAAGCTCCACTATTGCATTATATAATTTGATCCTTACACATTTATTTTCCCATGTTATAAACACTGCCACTCCATGTTTATGTGTGGAATAAACTAATGAACTGAATCAACTTTATCCAAATCTTTCTGTCCTTGATATATAAACTTTTGAAAAGTATTAATACTAGTCAGATTCTAACATTTTAATATCATTTAAAAAGTATTTAACCTGTATGTAAATAAATGTGGCATTTGAAACTGTTGAAGGACTACCATATCCAGTTGTACATACTGACCTGAGTTTTTATGGGTTTATAGATTCACTTTAAAAAATAAATTCCCTAAGTGGATGCAAGGCATTATTTCACATTCATGTGGACACACATCCTGAGGTAATACACGATATACTTGTGAAATGGAATGTTTTCTCTTACATGTTTTCTTAGTAAAATTAAATATTCCTTTATGTGGAAATGACTGTCCACATTACACTCGTTGTAATAATAGTTCATTAATGTAACTAAATTAATGCTTTTTCCCCTCTCTTACAGTTGTAATTTTCAAAGCAGCAAGCAAAATCTAATGCGATTCTCACATTTCCCCCTCAGGAAGTAAAATATCCGCACGTTCCAAGAAGCAATGCAATTTACAGAGGCAGCAGGTAGAATGTTGCTGTCGGTATTATTTATGTTTTTGGTAGTAACTTAAGCTAGCAACGCCCCTTTGTGTAAACTGTACTCTGCGTAACTCCCTGAGAAACAAACACCAGGAACAAACATTGGCTTCCCACGGATTTGGGGGAGGGGTGGAGCCTCAGTGATTTGTGGGAACAGCCGCTCAGGGCTCTCGGCTACCGCTCGTCATTATTCGGCTCTGCTCGGCTCCCTCTCGGTTCTCGCTCGGCTCTGTTCGGCTCCTCCGCCGGAGAGACACAGAGCGGCTGCAAGCCCGGCGCACGCGCTCACGCCTCTTGCTGCTCTTAGGGCTGCGCTTTGCCTCGTGTTTTCACTTCCTTCTCTACCGAGCTGTATCCGGGTCGTTGCTTTCTCTATTGTCTCAGGCAAACGACCTCGGACTTGGCAAATTCTGGGTCTTTTGTTGCTTCTGGTGCAGGCTAATAAAGTTTTTCTTTCTTTTATTTTTTCTAACAGTTTTAACGGAGGAAATTAACGCCCCAAAGCTGCCGGGGCCTGAGGGAGCCTCTGGCACGGGAGCGCCGTGGGAAGGGGCGCGAGCGGCCGGGGCCGGTTCGGCGAGGACTAGGGGGCGGGGTGGGGGGCGGGAGGGGACTTAAGCGCTGCTCTCGAGGCGCCCGGGTCCGGTCGGCAGCAGCGCCGCCGATTTTAAGTAGCATCTTTCGGATTTGTTTCCGCGGTTATCAGTTCCGACCTCAGCGCTGCCTAGGCTCTCGCAGCCTCTCCCTAGGTCTCCTCCAAACGACCACCTCACGGATTCCTTAGTAAGTGTGTCGGAGGCTTCCGTCGGGAGAAAGGTGCATTTCAACCCTTCTAGAAGTCAGGGCCTGTGGGAGCAGGGTGGGGGGTGGCAGGTTTCTGCTGGAAGCTGGACCTTTCCGGGGCGCTTCCCTTCCAGTCTGCGGGAATGAACAAGGCTTCTTTCATTACCTGGGCTTCGCGTTTTCTTTCTCTTGACTGTCCGTGTCTAAGTGAGGGATTATGAACGAGTCGCAGAAACATAAGAGGATGTTATGGGGGTCAACTTTGATTTTGGCTGCCCGGGGTTCGTCTTTGCCACACCCCAGCCTGGAGCCGCCTGTGCTGCTTGCCAGCCCTCCCCAGCCCGTTTGCCCACCCCAAGCTTCCTCCACTTTTTTGCTGAGAACTGAATTAGACAAAGATTCCCTGCACGAGGTCATCCGTATCTTCCCTTAGCATCACAGCTGTTCTCTGCTTGGCGTGATTATTAATGACGATGTAATGTTTTCTCTTAACAGTGGATCGCAGCTCCAAGAGGAGGCAGGTGAAGCCTTTGGCAGCTTCTCTGCTAGAAGCTCTCGATTATGATAGTTCAGATGACAGTGATTTTAAAGTTGGAGATGCCTCAGGTAAATGTTTCCTTTTCTTCCCTTTTCCCAGCTGAGTTGGGCTTATTTTCAGACCGTTTTTAAAAATCGGTTTTGAAATGCCAGTTTAAAGTTAAAGCACATAAACTTCATTTATTTTGTCCATTTGATTTCTCACATTTCCTTAAGATCCTTTCACTAGATCCTATCATTGCTTCTGTTTATATTGATACTGAGATGATTAACAGGCAGAAAAGAATTTATGCTATAGATACCAAAGCGTTTTCTCTGTTCTTTACTCAAAAATAATTTATGCTTATTTTATGAATAGAGGAAAAAAATAAATATCCAGAAGTCAAATAATATTCTAAGAGTAATGTGAGCCATGAACAGCCCATAGCGGGGTTCTTCTCTATTCAGATCACTTGGCACCCTTTGAGGGGAGTTTTGCTTTTTGTCTATTAGCTCCCTTACCAGAATAAAATTGACCAGAGTAAAAAGTTGTACTTTGTTGTAGGTGTTGGACCTTGTGGATTGGGCTTGTCAAAAATCTATAAAATACAAAGATACATGTTTGCTGATTATATTTTGTGATTTTAAAAACAAACTTTTTAAAAAGGTCCTATGTTGACATTGTACAAGATTGGAAAACAGAAAAATATGGTTTTCCGTGGTATCTTCTGTTTATTGTACTTCACATATATAGATAGATATGTATAGTTTTAATTGCAGGAATCTGAGAAATGCATACAAATTGTGTTTAAATATTTTATGTGAAAAATACCAATACACACATGCACAATAGAAATTACTTATAATTTTGCCTCTTATGATAGAAGTTGAAGTAAAGTGAGAAATTAAAGACTTTTCAGTTTCATCCCTTTAATAATTTTAAAGTATTCTCCAAGAGAGTTTTCTATGCTTAGTCATATCTCTCTCCTTTCCCCTGGTTTTTCTTCTTTCTTTCCTTCTTTTTTTTTTTTTTTTTAATTTCTGGTAGGGATGGTAAGAGATGAAATTAGGTTGTGTTGTGTTTCTGTTATTACTTTAAATAGCATCAACAAGTAGAATTTGCATGGTGATTTACTGAGAACTTTTTATTTCCATAATCTCATTTAACTTTTATAATAGCTTAGTGAAGGAGATATTATTTTACAGATAACAGGGGACTTGAGTTTAAAGAACTTGCATGGGGTCACTTAGGCCATAATGGATGTAATCCATGTCTTTTGACTCCAAAATTTAACAGTCTTTTTGCTGCTTAGATCCTCAAAGTAAATAGATGTAGTCTTAAACTGAAACTGCTTGGATGTTGTGACTAATTGAGGTCACTCCCAACAATCATAAGTTTATCTTGATTAATTGTCTTTTAACCTCTGCTTCTCAGCCAGTTTCTCTCCCTTTTAGTCAATTCACTGATGTTTGGTACTTCCCAAGAAGGAAAGAAAGAGAAGGGAAAGGAGCCAAAACTATTTAAGTTCTTTTGGTGAGAATCTTGGTAGATAATATTTTTGGTTAGAATGTCGTTTTGGTTGAGATTGTTAACTCTGACAACAGTTAATGGGTTTCAGAAGTTGTGACTTATTTGAATACCATTATGAAATAACTCCAAAGCTTAATCTTTAAGTATTCCATATTGTTTCTGTGACAATAAATCCTGATTTTGTAGATTTTTTTCTTTTTGTTTATTGAGTTATAGTCATTCACAATTATCACTTCTCTTTACAAAGGTTAAAACAATCTAATGATACAAACTGCTTTTTCAAGATAATTTTTGGTATCAAGCTAAGTGGAGATTCCAGACCTTGTTAAATCTTAATCAGAGTTAATGGGAATTATCAATTATGTATGAAAAGTGGGAGGATGAGTTCTGTTAGGCTGATAATTTTTTAAGAAATGTCTTCAAAGCACTAAAAAATACGTACTTTCTATTCCCTCTTGTCATCATATCTAGTCTGCTCTATTTGTAGTTTACTTCCCTGGACCCTGTATAGTTCTTGTTACGTTACTGCAAAGATTATAGTAGTAAATGATTTTGTTTAAAATAGTTAATAGTAGAAATTGAATCCTATTTTCCATTCTTGGTTAAGGTGCATTGGTATCCCCCATAGCTAACATGGTGGCTTATTGTAGATTACCATGGTTTCCTGTTTCAATCCTTTCTTTGGCTGAAGTAGTTGGACTCTTACAGGAAATAAAACATTAGACTTATCACTGGTTTTCGGTCATGTTAGAGTTGTGGAATCCCAACCCTACATATGAATAGATTAAACTGGATGTGGAGAAGTAGTAGCTAATCATATGTTTGATCAGAGCTTCTTTCAAAACAATGTCTAGAAGTGACTTATTGAATGAACTGACTCCCTTAGAACTTAATGTTAAAATGATTAGATTGGCTGGCCTTAATTTTTTTAACAGGATTCTGTGCATCAGTTTCTTCTCTTCATTTTGGAATCAGAAGTTCTGACTAACGAAACTTCCTACTCCTGTTTGGCTTTAAGAATATAGACAATTCTGGGGCGCCTGGTGGCTCAGTCGTTAAGCGTCTACCTTCATCTCAGGGCGTGATCCCAGCGTTCTGGGATCGAGCCCCACATCAGGCTCCTCTGCTGGGAGCCTGCTTCTTCTCCCACTCCTCCTGCTTGTTCCCTCTCTCGCTGGCTGTCTCTCTGTCAAATAAATAAATTAAAATCTTAAAAAAAAAAAAAAGAATATAGACAATTCTGAAAGATTATATTCAACACTTTTGCAGATAAACATAATTTTATTCATGTGTTTCTCAGATAATAAAATAGAAAAAAAATATTGTTAAAAAAATGACCTGCCAATAAGATTGTCAAGTAATTGATTATTGATAGTTAATAACTATAAGCCTCTGCCTTTAGAAAAGTACAAAATGAAAATAGATCATCTTTTGTTTAATCTTTAATGTGAAATTAGAGTTAGATTTCTCATTTTTTTAAAGATTTTTATTCATTTGAGAGAGAGAGAAAACAAGATGGGAGAGGGGCAGGGGGAGAGAGAGAAACAGGCTCCCCGCTGAGCAGGGAGCCCAATGTGGGGTTCGATCCCAGAGCCCTGGGATCATGACCTGAGCCGAAGACAGACACTTAACCAACTGAGCCACCCAGGCACCCCTAGATTTCTCATTTTTAATTGAGGACAGAGTATAACCATATTAGAATTATGGTGATAGTTGCTAGAAGAACCGTATGTGGAAATGTTAAGTTGAACCATATGAAATTACCGATTTTAGATTATTGGCAGTTTCATCATTTGACCTAGTTAAAGTTGTTATATTTGAGACTTGGTCCTGGAATTGGGGTTAGGATAGATTACATTTAGTTATCTGATATATAAGTGGAATGTTTTTGAAGGTGAGTGCAAATACGACTTTTATTAAATAAGACAAAATAGCAGTGCTGTGTCCCCTCTAACCTGCTGGCCACAGTAAGGTGATTAACTTTAGATCTTGAGCCATAGTTAGTTTAATTAGGCCAGATCGCCAGAAAATTAACTGGAAGAGTCAGGCTGAGACTTTGCTTTGGTGGTATTTTGTACTTAATCTAATTTTGGCTAAATGTATCAAGATAGTGGTCATTGATGATCTGTAGTTTTGTTTTAAAGCACTTCGCTGAATATTATGGTGAATTCACAAAGAAATGTGATAATATCAGAATAACTAAAGTAGAATAACATAATACAAAACATGACTGATTACTTGGGTAGTTCAAGTCAAGGAGATAGGACTACTTTAGACTGGGTTTATCTAGAACAATTTATTGAGGAGTTGAACTAAGAACTGAAAGAGAAGCAATTGAGGTAAGGGAAACAAAATAGTGTTAGAAGTGTGGAGGCTGGAAAATATCATTTATATTTGGGAATCAGGATTGATTAAAAGAATAAAAGAGATGCACCTGGGCAAGTATAATGAGGTCAAATGAAGGCCTTAAGTTGCTAGACCAGGGTTTCTCAATCTCGGCACTATGGGCATTTGGTGTTGTATCAGTCTTTGTAATGGAGGCTTGTCCTGTTTACTGTAGAATGTTTAGCAGCATCTGTTTTCTACTTACAAACTGCCAGTAGCATTTTCCCTTCCTGCCCCCCCTCCACCTTCATGGCAGTCATTCGTTGTCTACACATTGCCAATGTTCTCTTTGGGACAGAATTCAAAATTGTCTTTACTTGAACCACAGGTCTGGATTTATTTAGAAAATGTTAAATGACACAGCTGGAACTAGAGATGATGAGTAGACGATGAATTGTGTTGACTGACTGGCCTTTTTAAAAAGAGAAAATACAGGATTAGTCAGAAATGGCCCCAAGGTGATGATTGAATAGCCATAGACTGGTAATCTATTATGTATTGTATATATTTATAAATACTAATTACTATTGCATTAGATCAATGAACAGAATAGTTAATTAAGGTTGATGAACAAAGGTGATTCTTCATATCGCAAAGCTAAAATAAAACTGAATTAAATACTAATTTTATTGTTTAATATTTATCATGGGGAAAATTTAAGCATTGAATATTGTGAAGGAATTCTTGAAGATTGTTTTAATTCTGTATCTGTAGAAAATTCCTTAACTTATGTTAGATGAAATAGCTATTGCTTGGAGAGATTTTGATATATTGTATATTTGAGAAAGGTACCTTTTATTTAACTGAATAGGGAGGAGGGATTTCAATTTTAAAGATTTTTTTTTTAAAGAAAAAATTTTATCGTACAGTTAGAATTACTTTTTTTTTTTAAGATTTTATTTATTAGAGAGAGAGAGAACTCGTGAGCATGAGCAGGGGGAAGGGGCAGAGGGGAGAGGGAGAAGCTGACTCCTTGCTGGACAGGGAGCCTGATGCAGGGCTCGATCCCAGGACCCCGAGATCATGACCTGAGCAAAAGGTAGATGCGTAACCAACTGAGCCACCCAGTCACACCAGAATCACTTCTCTTCTAATGCAAAGAAGCATCTGACTTATTTATCTAGTCTATTACCTTTAAAAAAAAAAAAAAAGATGTTAGAGTGATGGATTTGGAACATGACACAGTCGTTATTTGAATTCATAATAATAAGACATTTTTCTTTGCAGCCTATAAAAATAGAATTATCGATAGCCAAAGACTGATTTTTCCTTGTCATTTTTGTCAAGCTATGCTTATAACTAAATATTGTTTATCTCCATCCTTCAAGTGCATATGCATCAAAAAGAAGTGATGACTAATCAGATGAAGAAGCTATTTTTCAGAAATCAAAGACAGATAAAATTTGATATATCCCTGATGCCTGCAGTTGGAATATGGATAATGTATTATGTTTGGAGAATGAAGGGTTGGGTAAGCTACTAGGATTTGGATTTGTGGAAAAATTTCAGATTCATCTAATAATATGTTAATGGATGTAAAGCATTTAAATCTTTTTTTCTTTTCAAATTGCTTTCTATTCAGACATGATTATAAAACAGAAACAATCAAAGACTATCAATTTTGTCATACTTTTTTTTTTTTTAAGATTTTTTTTTTTTTTTTTTGAGAGAGAGAGAGAGAGCCCTCGAGTGTGAGTCAGGGAAGGGGCAGAGGGAGAGGGAGAGAGACTCTCAAGCAGATTCCCCACTGAGTGCAGAGCCCCATGTGGGGCTCAATCCCATGACCCGTGAGATCATGACCTGAGCCTAAGTCACTAGGCAGTTGCTTAACCGACTGAGCCACCCAGCCCCCCCCCCCCATACTTTTAAAAATGATTGGCATTGGCAACAACAACCAAGACAAAAATCATAAAAATTCTTAGCATTTTGCAAAATTTACCAAGTAATAGCAAAGTTGGATTGGTCTTTTTTGATTAAGTACGCACATTTGTGCCCCAGTTAGTCTAACTTTTATATCTACTGTTGTTTTTATTGGTAAAAATTATTAAAAGTACTCTTTAGGTACTTTTATTTTTTTTAAGATTTTATTTATTTATATGAGGGAGAAAGAGCATGAGCAGGGTGAGAGGCAGACGGAAAAACAGACTCCCTGCTGAGTAGGAGCCCCATGTGGGGCTTGGTTCTGGGACTCCAAGATCATGACCTGGGCCAAGGCAGATGCTTAACCAACTGAGCCACCCAGGCACCCCTTTTTAGGTACTTTTAAAAAGTAACTCTCTTAATTATGGCATTGCTTCTAAGACGTTCCAGTCTTCTGTAGTCAGTATGCACAGAGACTCTTTTTGCCTTAGAAGTGTTTGGTCAACTCTGCTTATTATTTATTAGACTTTTATCTAAAAAATGTCTAGAAATTGTTATTATTCTTATTTTTTTTTTACCAGAAGTAGTTTTTCTTGGTAGGTTGGGTTTAATTATGAGTGGTATTAAAAAACATGATTTTCTTAATGATTTGTATAACTGTTGGACTGAAAAGAAGTTACCTAGTTGTGGGTGATACCAGATTCACGCTCTTTGAAATTCAAGAAGCTCACAAATCCAAAGTGTTTCCTAAGTTTGGTACAAACTTGTTTGTTGGTAAAACCAACTGGAAATGATAGTTTATTTGCAGTGTTTCCTTATCATATTTGTAAATATTTATACTTTTCATTGCAGAAATGTGTTTGATTGTAGGGTAGTGCCATAGGTATCACTGGAGATTTTAGTGTAATATATTGGGTATACACCATGCTACCCTTCTAAAATCTGAAAAAAAAAAAAATAAATAAAAATTCTGGAAGATATCTGGCTTCTGTTTCAAATAAGGGATTGTTGACCTATGTGATACTGCTCTTATGTCCTAAGATTGTTTACGATAAGAGTATTTTTTCATAACAGTTTTGAATAAGCTGTGGGTTCCTGCATGGTAATCTTGAGATTGACAGTTATTTTATAGGGCCAGTCAGTATCTCTTGTATGTTAGTCTATATTTTTAATCAATTTAACTTGCAGGATTTTTTAATTTTATTTTTTATTTTTTTGCCATTTGTAAAGGATTTCTAGGATATTTTAGGTACCAGATACTAATTACAACTTTCTTTACTTTTTAATTTTTTTTAACTTTCTTTACTTTTAATGTCCATCTAATTATAGTAGCTAAGGCTGGTTAACAGAAATTAAAATAATGTGGAAACAGACTTTTTTCACCATTTTATTATTATCCATTTCTTAGTTAAAGCTCAAAGAATGTATTACCCTACAGATTTTACTATAGTTGTTGGCCATGACTTGACTATGACTAGTTGTTTCTTACTTCTTTCAGCTCCCCTTCCTTTTTTTCTCCTTCTCGTTATTTCAGATTTTAGATTTTTATTTATTCGAATAGGTGCAAAGAGGATTGGAAGGTTACTGAGTAGTGTTGGGCCAAGATGGCCTGGGCTGCCCTAGGCAGGAATGGAAACTTGCTAGAAAGCTTGTAGTCCTGCATGAACTCTTTAATATTCTAAGCCTATCTTTTTAGCAACTACCGTGGTTGCTCCTTTCCAAGATGGGTTTGTTTTTTAAAAAATTACTAATTTCTTTCATTCTGGGGAGCTGTCATAGTTAGTGCCTAGAATTTTTGAAAGTTTAAGTGGCTCTTATTGATATGAACAGTATCCTAATCAGCAGGAAAGTTGATAACTGCTCTTGCAGCTTTCATTTACTGTGCCACTGCTACTGTCTCCTTTCACCTGTGAACTTGATACTCCTAAAATTGATTAGTATGTTAGGGATGTTGACTATCATAAATACCTGTGTTCATTTTTGCTGGGTAAAGAGTGAAATAAGTGAGACCAAGTTTTGGGGGCCTTTTTTTCTTGTTCTGAATGTGACTCAATGCTTGTAAGTTCATACAGTTTATGAAACGAAGATAGAAGAGAATAAAAATTTGGTCTGTATTATATCATTAAGTTAAAATCAAGTGCCCAATTTAAAAAGAAGCACCTTTACTTTTAGAAAAAGAAATTGCTTCTAGGGTACCAAATACAGCATGAGCTATGTGACACAAAATAGTGCTCCTCTTTTTAAAGCATATTTTAATTTAGAATTACATATATTCATCTTCATTAGTGCTATATTGAATTAGAACCATTATACCAACTTCATTGATTTATTATTTAATCAGGTTGGGAATGTCTACCATTCTTTGACTTAAATTTGTTTATATTGTTTTGCAAGTTACTCACAAATTTTGGTGGTTTCATTTGTGTCAGCGTTGTGTGTGTGTGTGTGTATGTATATACATATGTGTGGTTTTTTTTTCTCATATTTTCAACAGATTCTGAAGGGAGTGGTAATGG
Source organism: Ursus americanus (assembly GCF_024610735.1). NCBI lineage: Eukaryota > Metazoa > Chordata > Mammalia > Carnivora > Ursidae > Ursus > Ursus americanus. The sequence continues at coordinate 61,675,108 of NC_142129.1, read as the reverse complement.
AAGTGAAGATCCTTCAAAGGACAGTGGAGAAGGTTCCTGTAGTGATTCTGAAGAAAATATTTTAGAAGAAGAACTGAATGAAGATATTAAAGTAAAAGAAGAACAACTTAAACATTCTTCAGAGGAAGAAATACTGTCATCAGAAAAACAGTTAATTAAAATGGAAAAGAAGGAGGAAGAAGAGAATGGAGAAAGACCTAGAAAGAAAAAGGAGAAAGAGAAAGAAAAGGAAAAAGAGAAAGAAAAGGAGAAAGAGAAGGAGAGAGAGGATAAAGAAAAAGCAACAGTATCTGATAATGTGGCTGCTTCTGCTGCTTCTACCACACCAGCCACAAGTCCTCCTGCTGTTAATACATCTCCTTCAGTCCCCACTACAACAACCACTACAGAGGAACAAGTCAGTGAGCCAAAAAAGTGGAACCTTCGTCGAAATCGACCACTTTTGGATTTTGTATCCATGGAAGAGCTGAATGATATGGATGACTATGACAGTGAAGATGACAATGATTGGAGACCTACTGTAGTAAAGAGAAAGGGGAGATCCGCATCTCAGAAAGAAGGAAGTGATGGAGACAATGAAGATGATGAAGATGAGGGAAGTGGAAGTGACGAAGATGAGAATGATGAAGGCAATGATGAAGATCATAGCAGCCCTGCCAGTGAAGGGGGTTGTAAGAAGAAGAAGAGTAAAGTTCTTAGCAGAAACAGTGCTGATGATGAGGAACTGACCAATGATAGCCTGACACTATCTCAAAGCAAGAGTAATGAGGTAGATCAACCCAATTTTTATGATATCTGTCTGTCTGGGGAAAAGGGAATTCTTCTCTAAACATTCTACTCGTTATACTAAGTGGCTTCCTTGAAATCCTATTTATAGACAGCTGTGGGAGTGAATGAGCGCCTTAACTGTAACATTTATTCATTTGGTCAACCAGCCTTTTTTGAGTATCTGCTATTTGTCACCGTCCTCAAGGAGCTCACAATCACCGTCCTCAAGGAGCTCACAGTCTTTATAGTTAGAGAAATATTTTTAGATCCATAGACTAGGGATATGGTAGTTTTTCTTTTCCCTTTCTATCCTCTCACCCCATTCTTCATAGGACTGCTGAATGGTGCTGAGTGGAGTATGAAAACAAAGGTCACCTTTATTTTAACTTAGCTATGTCCATATCCACATGAAAATTTAGATTTCTAGAATACTTCAGAGCAGGACAACAAACAGCTTGATTGCCTCAGACTTTTAGAGATTCATTTTAGAGTTAATTCCTTTATCAGGTGTAGCACTCATCATCTGAATAGTCACCAAGTCTTTGCTTTAGATGTATGGGAGTAAATATGAACTCTATGTTTACATGTATTTAGTGAATAAGTTCTCTCTACAAAGAAATGAAAAAGAAAAAGCAAACACTCCTATCATAAGACAAATATTTCTGTCCTAAAACTACGGTAATGACTCAGTTCTTCCACTTGAAGTTCTACTACCGAAAGTTAGGTTTATCCTTTGGGCCCAAGATGCAACATTCAAGATTCTTCAGTCGAACACATTTGTGTCTCTTTGTCTGTGTGTTTATGTATATGTTTTTCTTCAAAAGCAAGATTGAGTTGTTGTCTTACATGTAGATGTACCTGTTACATCAACATGTAGAACTATAATATTTCTGTCATTTCTGTTAATGCATTTATTGTCACAAAAATTCAGTTCTTTAGCAAGCACTTATTTTTTTGTTTTTTTCATATCATTGAAAAAGGTTAAACTGGTAGAAGATTTTCCTTCCATGCTGTATTCTTTTACATTTCTTCTGCTTACGAGTTTTACATAGCAGTGATTACCTATTTTAAGTAAGTTTCATTTAAAAACTTGGTGATTTTCTCTTGTCAAAATAATAAGTAACAGGCTATGAGGGGCTTATATGTCAGTAGTGATGAAACAGCAGAATATATTTTAATTATAAACATTGGTTAACTTCTAGGTTATCCACTTTCATATGAAGATTGTTGCCTGCCTCCAGTGCTATCCTAATTCTTATCTTTAGGTAACCGGAAGTTATCATTTGGAGTATAATATAGTATTTATAATGCTGTAGCACAAACAGTTCCGTATTCCCAGTGCCAATTTAGGGAAATAGAAATGTGGAAAATTCAGTTCATATTCGATGTAGGCTTGTGTCCAGTTTATTTTATATCTTAATTTAATAGTCTATATCTACTGAATAAGTTTACCTTTGGTAGCATTGTTTTCTTCATTTTTATTAGCCTGACAGTCACAAAAGTAGGTTGGCTAATGATAAAGGCAGAGTTAGATTTCATATTATGGTGTGGGGAGTACCGACAGATGTTTAGAAATTTGCCAGGTAAAATGCATACGTTATCCATTTGTTAATAATCTGTAATACATAACATATTGCTTAGGAGGTTGTAGACTGCCCTTTATGATGCATTGGAAGGCCATGTGTGCTGTTTAGGTTTTTTTCCTACCAGGAGAGACTTTAGTAAATAATGGGACTTCATATATTTAGGTTAAGTCCCAAAGAAATGTGGTTCCAGAGCATTTCTTGGAAATGTGCCTCCATAAAGTTGTCAAGAACTTTCTTCTTATAGTAGCTAAACTAATTTCTCTTGTGTTAATTTATGTTAATTTTCCTTTTGTTCTACCCTATGCAGAAGTGTAGAACTGATAAAAAGTTAGTTTTAACTCAATAATATCCTACCTGAAATCTTGCTATTTTTCCCCAACACCAGTAATTTTTGATGATTCTACTTCTATTTGTCACTCAAATTAAATAACAGATTTTAATAAAAACTGAGATTATTATTTTATCTTATATTTCAAGATTTCCTGTTCATATGCTCTCGATTGTAAAAAAGATGACTAAAGGTATTTCTTGTTGCCTTATGACCATTGTGTCTTAATCTTCCTGATTATTTTAGGTAGTGATACCTTTTCATTAAGGTATCAGTTATCTATTAGTACAGATATATTTGATTATATTTGAAGTTTTATTTTTCTCTACTTTTACTTTATGTTTTCAGATACTGCCTTGTAGTAGAGATAGCTGAAAGTGTGGTTTTAGAAACACATAATTATGTTTAGTTTATAAACAGCAAACTTTCTTGGCTGTTACGTCAAGTGCTTTTGTAGGAAACGATGTTGGACATCATGTAAGTGATGTCCAGAAACTTTAATAATTTTGCAGTTTTTTTAGGGAATTTTGATTTTTTTTTTTTTTTTTGAGTGGAGAACCTTTTATGGAGTCTTCACTATTGACTCTTAGTGGACTTAACATGCCTATGCCATAGGCCTTGAAATACTTTAGAGCAGGGTTTTTAAACTTTTGTCTCAAGACTACTTCACACTCTTAAAAAAAGAAAATTATTGAGGACCCCAATTCTATATATGTAAGCTGTAGTTTTTGTTATTTACCATTTCAAATTAAAACTCAGGAATTTCAAAAATTAAGGCATACGAAAGCACACAAGTTGTCAGATTGATGACTGTATCCCCTGTTGTGTAGTTCTGGAAGACTATATTGTACACCCATGAGGGAGAGTGAAAAAGGCAAATAATCTTAGTATGAAAATAGCCTTTAGCTTGTGGACCCTATGAAGCAGAGTCCCACAGACTGCACCTTGAGAACTACTGTTCTACAATTGGATGTTTGATAAACCTGCATTTTCTACATAATGGGCAATTTCCTTGGCCTATAGAATTATGACATTTTTTGAATTTAGTGTGGTCTGAACAATTTCCTTGGAGATGGTTATATGCCATTTTCAAACTTTTATCTTGATGCTTTTGAGATTAACTGATGTTATATTGCTTTTTGATTTTCGAAAGTAAATATTTTGGGGATGGGTGTGTAGCATTTTCAGATAATGGTTCTATTTTCAGGACCTTGAAACTAGAGCTTTGGTTGAGGATTAATATTTGACAGAAAATTATATCGATAGAAATTTTCAGGTGGAAGTTTTTTGGTTTCTTTTCATAAAAGGCTCTCTTATGTTAAATGGATTATTAGATGTTAAATGTATGTGAAGAAATGGCAATTGTCATCTGATTTTTGGTAATTAAAATTTTTGCCAAAATTTATAAATAGCCATTTCTATTTGGGGTTTCTTTTTCTTTTTTTTTTTTTTCTTTTTAAGATTTTATTTATTTATTTGACAGAGAGAGAGGCAGCGACAGAGGGAACACAAGCAGGGGGAGTGGGAGAGGAATAAGCAGGCTCCCAGCAGAGCAGGGAGCCCGATGCGGGGCTCGATCCCAGGATCCTGGGATCACGCCCTGATCAAAGACAGACACCTAATGACTAAGCCACCCAGGCGCCCCACTATTTGGGGTTTCTGACTTACTAAGTATCAATTGTTGTTTACACATTTCAAAATAAAACAACTTTTTTTTTTTTTTAAGATTTTATTTATTTCAGAGAGAGACTGTGAGAGAGAGAGCACAAGCAGGGGGGAAGGGTAGAGGGAGAAGCAGACTCCCCACCAAGCAGGGAGCCCAATGTGGGACTTGATCCCAGGACCTTGGGATCACGACCTGAGCTGAAGGCAGACGCTTAACTGGCTGAGCCACCCAGGCACCCTTAAAACAACTGCTTTAATACATAAAAAGGCAGTTTGAAATGTTGTACAAAAATTACTTCAGATTCTTGAGAATTTAACTTTGTTTAAAAACTTAGAGGAAGGCCTATTGCTCAAACTTACTAATTTTTTCTCATTCAGAGCAATAAGGATTTTTCTAGTTTTGCATGAAGTGTTTAGGAATTCCCTTTTATTTAATAATTTCGAAGATTTTAGGGAATTTGACACATAAAAATTAGAATTTGCCCTGTTGTATATATTATTTATAATCATCTTTGTGGAATACATAAATGAGCACTAAATCCAAGGAGAGCATTGGACAATATTATCATTTTAGGTGTAAATTTTAAATCCCAAGGGAAAAAATGAAATAGTTGAGTCACTGATTTATTACTACAGTGCGCCATTTATTCTTCTAATTGCCGTTAGATTCCATTAAACTGTGACATGATATAGAAGTTCTATCCTAGGTGATACTCTTGTGCCATTCAAAACCTACTTTCTCAATTTCTATTTTTATGTAAAAACCATATTTTCAAATGATACATTTTTTGGTAAAAATTTTAGCTTGACTGTTTTGTCCAGAAGCTTAAAAAAATGATACACATCTTCAGAAATATGCTGACAAAAATTGACACTAAATTTGCTTTTATATCCTGATCATAAGTGTGCTCAAACCCATGTTTGACGTATTAAAGACAACTTAGAGCATAATTTTTCAAGAATTTGTTACTAAGATTTTTCCACTGACGCATTATCTGTCAGTCATTTGATAGGGTTCCAGTTCCCTCCACTTCTCTCTCTTCGCATTACATTCCTGGTAAGAATCTCAAATGATGGGGATCCCAGAAACACCAGTTGATTTTGTTTTCTCTGCCTCTAAATCATAGTATGTATAAAGAGAAATTGGTATAGATATGCTATTTAGACATCTACTGTTTTTTTCTGAGCAAAATGAGAGAACAGGAAAATAATGGAATTAGAGCTACCTATTAATGCTTGTTTTTTTGATCCATAGAAATTTACTTGTTCCCCACATGGATAAATCTTTTTTCAAGGGCTCATTAGTTGTAATTCCACCAGAAAAATATTGGCAGAACCCATTTTACATGAGTAGCCTCTCAGTCATCAGACTCTGGTTGTTGGCTAATCTTTTTCTAGTTTGTGATTTTTTTTAACCTAGATGTGGTATTTTGGGGAAAAAGTCCTTTTTGGACTTACCGTGGGAAAATATTTAAAGCAGCATTACCTATTGAGGGTTAAAACTTTTGGGGGAATTCCAAAGAAGAGTCCTCAGTATAATAAACTGTTAGCTCATATTCCTCTTCTTGAACCACCTACAAGAATTAGGAAAGGAGACTGGAAATGAGCATAATTATTGAGTTCCTAATATGTCTCTGGAACATTTGTACCATACAATTATCTTCATTTTTACAACAGTCTCATCAGGTATTATTTTTGCCATCCTATTTTACAGATGAGAAAGCCGTAGCTTTGAGGTTCAACAGTTACTAAATGGGAACTGAGAATGAAACCCAAGAACGTTAGACTTTAAGTCAAATGCTCTTAAATTTGAAGGATGGCTAGTGGGGTGAATGGGTAGATTTTTGTTTTGCTTAATGTACCAGAGTGCTATAAAACATGAGTTTTCTTTTTAGAAAGTTTTTACCTTTATTTGCTGCTTATGTCCAAAGCCCCCAAACTACTTTGGTTTTATAACAAAGAGGAAGGGGGGAGAGCAAAATAGACAATTTTAAAGTACTAGGCTTCTCTAGAACAAGGACACTGCCTCCTTGTTCACTTTGCATTCTTTTCTGATTTGTTTTACAGATCAGCTGCAAGTTTAGATGTATAACACAGAATTGAAAAAATGTTATTGATGTGACATTCAAGTGTCATTCAAATGTCATTTACAGATTGCTATGAAGTGATGACTCTCAGTGTTACCTGTGGATATTGATCTGTTTAAAAGAATATAAAAATATAAAAAAAAATGGTTAGGTTCTTAAATGAAAACATAGACTCAAGTGCTATCTTATATAATGCACAATATGATAATACAAGAATTATTATATTGTTAACCCTTTAAAGTTTAAATCTATAATGCAATTTAAATTAAACAAAGCAAACTCTTTTCATTCTTGATTTATATTTATTGTCTTCCTTTCTCCTTTTATATTATAATTTGCTCAATATATTTATTAATAAGTTTATACTAGCTATTTCTTGACACAAACCTAATAGAGGACTGTCACGCTTTTAGCAACTAGACAACCTGGAACCTTTTTTAGATGGTTTTCTGTACCTGTATATACAGATATGCCAATGCAGGCTCTCTCGGATGTATCATCCAATAGTTTGATGACCCTGAAACTTCTGAATTCCTCAGCAGTTAAGGAGTATATAGTTTGTAATTATGCCATCACATACATATTTGCTTATATGTTATCTTGGATTGATTTTTTCCTGTTTGATATATGTGTGTCTTGTGTCCCTTAAGGCAGGATTATAAGCTTCCAAAGTGTAGGAATTATGTCATACTTTTTCAGTCCATTGTAGGATTTAATAATCACCTGTGGGTTAATTTTTCCTTTCTCCTAGTTTAAGGGGTCAGACTGGAATGGCAAAGCAGATGAAGAGTTGTTAGTTGCATGCTTTTTCATTTCTTAAAGAAGGGTGGATATGGGACTTGCAGAGAAAATGAAAAAGGGTGCTTAGAGGGTCATTTGTCAAAGAGATGGATTTTTCAAATGTTTTGAAATTCCTAAATTTCAAACTAGATTACTAAAGTAATGGAGAACGCAACATAATTTTAGAAATGCATAAAACAACTTTGAGAATTTTAGTTCTTAAAATTATCTTTTAATTTAAATATGTGATTTTTTTTTATATGTTTTAATATTAGGACTCGCTGATTCTTGAGAAGAGTCAAAACTGGAGTTCTCAAAAAATGGACCACATTCTGATTTGCTGTGTTTGTCTTGGAGATAATAGCGAGGATGCTGATGAAATAATTCAGTGTGACAATTGTGGCATTACAGTCCATGAAGGTAATTATGCTTTGTTTTGTCTTCTTTTTGAAACAGCTAATTGACACTGCATTTAAATAAGTAAAATCAGCTCTTTTACATTTGTACTGTTCTAAGGTTTTTCTATAGTATTTCATGGTTTTTCAATTGAAGTAGGACATACTGAATCCTCAGTGTCATGGGTGTTATTTTCAGATTATGTTAATTTAAAATGTGTTTTTAAATAACAAATAGAAATATTATATGGAAATCACAGTTATTTCTTTTGAAGGTCAGTGTTATGATAGTTTCCTTCATGGCATTTGTTTCTAGTTTTTAAATGAAATTTAGATACAGGAAAAAGTCTAGTATGTTCGTCTGGTAGAATATGTTATTTAAAAAATTACATTCTAAGTCTAGTGATACAGTTTCTTCTTTTGTAGTTATAAGTTTTAATTTTAAATTTGAGTATTTAGAAAGATTATCTCTTAAAATCTGAAATAAAGGCTACTATAATATATTGCAAATATTTTTCCCAATTATATTTTTGAACCTTTTTTGTTCTTTTTTTTACTTTGTTTTTTCACTTATTTTTTTTTTTATTTTGACGTAATTTCTGACTTACAGAAAACTTATAAGAGTACTACAGAGATTCCCATATACTCTTCACTCAGATTTCCCAAATGGTAACATTTTGCTGTTTTATCTTCTCTCATATAACAATTTTGTTTTTAACTCTATGAGAATAAACTGTAGACATAACGTCCCCCTCTACCACTAAATACCTCAGGGTGTATTTCTTCACAAGGGCATTTTTTTTTTTTTTTACATAACCATGTAATTATCAAAGTCAGGAACTTAGCGTTAATTGAATTCTATCTAATATACTGACTGTGTTCACATTTTGCCAGTCATCCCTATAATGTCTGTTCTAGCAAAATAAAATCCAGGATTATGCATTACATTTAGTCATTATGTCTATTTGGTCACCTTTAATCTGGAACATTTCTTGAGTCCTTGTGTTTCATGCCATTGGCATTTTTGGAGAATACAGGACAGTTCATTTATAGAATGTCCTTAATACTAGTTTTTTCTTATCTTTTCTCATGGTTAGATTCAGGTGACCTGTTTTTGGCAGAAATGCCACAAAAGTTATGTTGTGTTTTCAGTGTATCAGATTAAGAAGCATATAATACTTATTTTTCCCATTATTGGTGATGTTACTTTTATCACTTGGTTTAGAGGGGATCTTCCAGGTTTCTCTGTGGTAAAGTTATTATTTCTTCCTGTCAGTTAATTTTTTCCTACAGGGCCCATGATTACCACAGAACAGTTTTTCTACGGCCTTGTCCTTAACCTGCTCTTTTGGTATTATATAGCCCTTCTCCCAAATAGTTCTGGGAGTCTGCTGGGCTTATGGGACCTGCAGGGTCTGTACTTCTTTAGCCAATACCCTCTTGCTTTATATGAAAGCAAGGAAGGGCAGCTTGCTGCTAAGGCTCACTATGGATATGTCTCCTATTACTATTACTCATTCACTTATTTTTTCAGTAATGTTTGTTGAGTATCTTCTGTATGGTAGGCATTCTGTAGATTTTAGGCAAGTACAATAATATAGAAATTGCTGACCTCGTGGAGGCTAATAGCTAGTAAGACAGGCAATAAAACAATAAATAAATATAAATATATATTAGGTGCTAGTCTGAACTGTGAAGAAAAATAAGGCAGAACAAGGAGTATTGGAAATGCTGTGAATTGGGGGGGGGGTGTTGAGTGGGCAGGTGGAAGTTTGTATTTATAAAAGGGGAAACCTCTCTAATAGGGTGATCTTTGTGCAGTGACCTGAAGGATGTTATGAAGCAAGTCATGCAGGTCTTCGGGGAAAGAGCACCTTAGGAAGACGGAGTAGCAAGAGTAAAAATCTTGAAGTGGGAACATGGTTGGAGTGTTTATATAATGGCAGGAACTGAGTGAGCAAGCTGGTGAGTCATGGGGGTGGAGATGGGAGCAAACTAAGGCCTTGCAGGTCATAGATTTTAGATTTGACTATGATGGATGTGGGAAGACCTATATGAGTTTTGGGCAGAAGATTAGTATGATTTGATTTATGGTTGGGAAGACTCACTCTGACTACTGGGTTGGGAGTAGACTGAAATGGGTCTAAGTTGGGAATAAGGAAAACTATTTCAGAGACTATTTCAGTGATGTCAAAGAAGAATAGGTTTTGAGGTAGACAGTAAAAGTTTGGTTTTAAACTGTCTGGAGTTCAGGTAAAATGTTGGGACTAGAGATAAAAATTTCAGACTCATCAGCCTGTAAATGTTATTTAAAGCTGTGAAACTGGGTATGCTATCTAGGCAGTAGTAAAGTGGTTCTAGCACTTCAGAGGAGATTGGAATCATATGGCCAATGGGATAGGAGGAGAACCAGGAGTAATGACCCAGAGGCTAAGTAAGGAAAATGTTTCAAACAGAGAAAGTGAGTAACTGTCTTCTGTTTCTAGAGTCAGAACAAGACCTATGTCATGTGACCAGTTATCCCAATGCAGTGCTAGACTCCCGGGTACACTACCAGACAAGCCATCCCAAAGGTTGTAGGAGAAAAGGTTCATGGACAAAATGCTTATATTACATGGTTTATTAAATAAGTGTAAAATACATGGAGAGAAGCAAGGGGAAAAATACGAGATTAGTTAACATGCTTAAAATAGAAAACAAGTTGTTGGAAGGATCACCTGAATCAATCTTGGGGTCCACAGAGTTTGTATTGCATGTCCTGCCTTTCTCTGCGTTTTCAGCCTCCCCTGCTAATGCTTTGGTTATGAGGATCAGAGCCCACACGGGCAGTACTCTAGGCCAAACACACACTTTCTTGGATGGATCCAGAGACAAGCATGCCTGGTTACAGCTTTAGTTCCCCAGTTAACCTACAGAATAGCTATGGGTTTTGTGTTTCTTAGGCTGTGGACACATAGAGCCAGAATAGGTGTAACTGATGGGTGGTCATACTGAGGCCTCATGAATATTGTGTTTTTTGTGTTGTGTACATTTAGTATATTTCTGATTCTTCTGTGTCTTCTGTATATGTAGTAACTAGGTGCCTCAAGAATGTTAGTGTTAATGTTGGTCTTTCTGTCCTTTTCCGTCCATGTTTAATATACACATGCTTTACTTTTATCTGTACATGAAAGTTTCATCTATCTCATTTTGTTTTTCTGTAGCAGAAATGAATTTTCTCAAGCAGAAAAAAAACACCATTATAATTGAGAGTTTACCACTGAATTTAGTAACATGAGTGTCATTGCTTATCTTCAAGAGAGTTCAAGTGGGAATAGAAGAAGGAAAGTGAAGATAGTGACGAAATGCAATTCCTACAATGAATTTGTATATAAAGAGAAGCCGCAAGATGGGACCTTAGCTGAAGGGATGTGGAGTTGAGGGAGGGTTTGTTTCTTTTTATTTTAGATGCTGTTATCTTTTACTGTGTAACAGACTATCCTGCAATATATCAGTTTAAAATAGCAAACATTTTTTACTTCACAGTTTCTAATGGTCACGGATCTGCTAGGAGTGGTTAGTTGGATGATTCTGGTTTAGAGTCTCATGAAGTTGCGGTCAAAGCTGTTGGCCTGGGCTGTAGTCATTTTAAGACTTGACTGGGACTGGAGGATCTGATTTCAAGCTTGCTTACATAGTTATTGATAGGCTTCCATTCTTTGGTGGCTCTTGGCTAGGGACCTCAGGTCCTTACCATGTGGGCCTGGGTGTTCTCATGACAGGACAACTGGCTTCAGAATGAGTGATCAGAGAGAGAAGGGGATAGAAGCAGTCATATGAGAGAGCTAGTGTCTTTTGTAACCTAATTTGACATATACACTGTAATTTCTGCATATTGTTCACACAGACCAATCCTACTTAAATTTAAATGTGGGAGGGCACATTCTAAGATTGTTAATATGAGGGGCACTGATCATTGGGGGCCATCTTAGAGGCTGCCTATCACAGATGCAGATTATATATAGCATGTTAGTGTACCCTAATAACATGGAAGTGACCGGTGAAAAGGGAGAGTTGACAATTGATGTAAGAAGAGAAGAGGAAGCAGTTGCTGGAGCAAAAGCTTTGAGTGCAAGGCTAGAGGGGATGGGATCCAGCACCAAGTAAAGACATTGAGTAAATATGAGTAGCTGAAGTAACCAGAGGGAAAAGGATATATGGATAACAGATGTAGGTAGGTTGTTAGATGTGGTGGTCAGAGCATGTGCAACTTATTTTTGAATGCTTCTTGTTTTCTCAGTGAAATGGGAAGCAAACTCATTAGCAGAAAGTAGAGGTGGGGAGATGTTGGGAGATTGGGGAAGAGAGGTTGGTATAAAATAGTTATTTGGGAGAATGAAGTGGACTAGGGAAATATTGGCATAGTGTGTGTGTGTGTGTGTGTGTGTGTGTGTATGTATATGGTGTATATAGCTGTGTATATACAGCTATAAAGGACCACTTGTGATTAGTGGTGATGAATATAAACAAACACGACATGGTTGTGTGTATGTCTGGGTTTTTTTTTTTTTTTTTTTCCCCTCCAGGCATGGTTCAGAGTCCTTGGAGCAGGTGCAGAATAGGTAAACATCAAAAGCAGCTGCTGTGCTGCTGATGTATTTGTTGTATTCATCACCACTGTTGATCACAAGTATGTTACCACTGCTTATATCCATAAATGTCATTGCTGATGTGTGATGCAGGCATGACTAGTACTATTAATGTTGTTGACTTCTCATCATGCTGAGAGTGCTATCTCTACTTCATAGGTCATCGCTTTGACCATGGATGTGTTTTTGAAGGCCAGCACAGTGGTTTTAAGGAATTGAATTGGTTCCTAACATTTAAAAACTGGAAGATTTTATTTTATACATTTTGGATTTCAAACTTCTCTTTAAGCGCTGGCAGCAGTTTTTTCCTCTGAGGGCAACAATCTGCTGGAGTTGTTTAGGGCTGCCCCCTGCTGGTAAAGCCTACAGTTTCTTTTTGACCACAGTCCTCTCCCAGATCACTTACTTATTTTTGTCAGTTATCTTGTCCCTGGAGGTATTTGAATGTATAGTTCCCCATCTGTTTTGAGGGTGCTGTCTCTTGGCGCTGGTATTCAGGTTACTGAGGCCTTGTGTCTCACAGCTATAGTAGTAAAGGAATTATTTTTCTAAATGCCTACCTTTAAGACTCAGTCCTGAATCCACTAGGGACGAGTACCATGTACAATTCAGAATGAAACCTCCTCTATTTCCTGTTGTCTTTGATTCAGACTTGTGCACCTTGGATTCTTAGTACGAGTTCTTTCCCAGTAGATTCATTGTTCAAACAAATGTAGATTTCTGGAAGGGCACCCCATTAGTACCCTTAACATGCCTAGAGCTATTAAAGGTTCATAATGGGACCTGTGCTTCAGGTGAATAGCCTCAGTAATGTCAAATCTACCTTAGAAAAAGGTAGCTTTGATTTTTTAGAAACAGCCAGAAAGTCTTTCTGTGTCAAGGCAGACAAATAAGATGATCAAGCTAAGTGGTAATTCCATTTAGGTCAAAAGCAAGTTATGTCTGTAAAGTCATATAGCATATTTCCTTGCATAATTCATTTAACTGGCTCTAATGGCAGTTTAAGTTCCAAATGTTTTTGAGCATTTGCTAATGATTGTTCATTTTTCTTCTAAGACTGACTAATAGAATCAGATACCTATTTCTTTTTTTTTTTTTTTTTAATTTTTACTATGTTAGTCACCATACAGTGCATCATTAGTTTTTGATGTAGTGTTCCATGATTCATTGTTTGCGTATAAAACCCAGCGCTCTCTGCAATACGTGCCCTCCTTAATCCCCATCACTGGGCTAGCCCAACCCCCCACCCCCCTTCACTCTGAAACCCTCAATTTGTTTCCCAGAATCCATAGTCTCTTGTGGTTCATTCCCCCTTCTGTTTACTCCCCCTTCATTCTTCCCTTCCTTCTCCTGCCAATCTCCCTGCTATTCCTTATGTTCCACAAATGAGTGAAACAATATGATAATTGTCTTTCTCTGCTAGACTTATTTCACTTAGCATAATCTCCTCCAGTCCTGTCAGTGTTGCCGCAAATGTTGGGTAATCGTTCTTTCTGATGGCTGAGTAATATTCTATTGTATATATGGACCACATCTTCTTTATCCATTCATCTGTTGAAGGGTTTCCTTCCACAGTTTAGCTATTGTGGACAATGCTGCTATGAACATTGGGGTGCATAAGGCCCTTCTCTTCACTACGTCTGTATCTTTGGGGTAAATACCCAGTAGTGCAATTGCTGGGTCATAGGGTAGCTCTATTTTTAACTTTTTGAGGGACCTCCACACCTTTTTTCAAAGTGGCTGTACCAACTTGCATTCCCACCAACAGTGTAAGAGGGTTCCCCTTCAGAGACCTATTTCTGTTATAAGAGAAGTTTGGAAAAGGGAAGACAGGAAAGGAAAATTAATGCTCTAGAGTATGAAGCTTTGTAAGTTTTTTGAGAGGTAGCTAATATGTGGAATAAATAAATAAGGAAAACTAAGTGGGGAAACTGAATAGTTTTCTACATCTTTAGGTGAATCTTTGTGTGTGGTATAATTGGTTTGTTGGTGGTATTATGAATCCTGTGAACTTCAGATAAATTCAAAGTGCAAATTATACATGAAAAATAAAACATAAATCTTGAGAGTTTTTTTTTTTTAATTATGTTACAACTTTTCCCCTCTGGTATAATTTCCCATTTCCTTTGTTAATCTTGGAGTTTCTTTTGTGCAATTGTGATTGTATAATTCTCTCTCTCTTTTTTGGTTTCTTAGTAGAGTTAGAACTAATAGCTTAAAAAATTCCTTAGTAGAGTTAGAACTAATACCTTCATATCTGTTTTGTTTAGGGGAAAAGTGTTAGTTACATTTTTTAAAGATTTTATTTATTTATTTGAGAGTACAAGCCCCTCTGTGCTTGTGTGTGCTACTGGTGGGGAGGGGCAAAGGGAAAGCTGAGCAGGGGGCCTGACTCCGGCTTCATCCCAGGACCCACTGATCATGATCTGAGCTGAAGGCAGACACTTAACCGACTGAGCCACCCAGGCACCCCAAGGGGAGAAGTGTTATTAAACATTAATGTATTTTTCATAAATACATTACATAAATACATTTTTCCTTTTTAACTTAATTTCCTGTAGGTTATTTTTGTCTGACTAGTCTTAAAAGATTCCTTTACCAGGTATCAATACTATGTTTGAGAAGGGTTGTGTTTTTTTTTTATGTGGATATACTCTGGACTTTCCATCTAAGTTTTTTGGGTAATACTTGGGTAGTATCAGCAAGAAATTATATTGATTAATAGATCTGTGAAGAAGTTTTCATCTTTACTTGGTTTTACATCAATTGAATCTACTAATAGAAAAATAAAAACAAAAACAAAAAACCCTGCTTAATATTCATTGGTTAGATGGTTGATTTTCTCTTCTGGGGAAGAGTAATGATGGTAATGCCTAGTATAATAATGTGCAGCCCGATCAGCATATGCATTTTCTGGTCCGTTTTTGGGTCATCACACTGTTGTCAGCCTGTGTTAATTAAAGCTTGGGTTGAAAAAATAAGTAATGACATGTGACTTGGTCCAAATAATTTAATTTTTTTTGTTTTTTGTCTCTTTGTAGGTGTACCATGTTCTTAGTCCTTTTTAATTTTTAATTTTGTTTTTCTCTAAAATGGGGTTAGCAGCTTCTTAGAAGTATCAGTTCTTGACTATCCTAGTGGGAGCTTTCATGACTGCTTAATTATTTTAGTTTTTAGGTCTTTCTCCCTATATAACTGAAGTCTTGTTGCATCTAAAGTGATAGGTAGAGAAATAAGTTTTAAAAAATGTTCCAGAACTCATAGTATTTATTTATTTTTAAAAGATTTATCCATCTGTTTTTGAGAGAGAGAGAGAGAGCACGTGCATGAGCAGGATGGGCAGAGGGAGAGGAAGAGAGGATCCCAAGCTGACTCTGGGCTGAGTGCAGAGCCTGATGCTAGGCTCCATAGGCTCCATCTCAGGACTCCAAGATCACAGCCCGAGCCAAAACCAAGAGTCAGGCTCAATTGACTGTGCCACCCAGGTGCCCACAACTCATAGTATTTAAATTAAAATGTCACTCTTAACTATTTTGGTAGTTTTTTTGTAAAGTGTTGCTACTCAGAGTAGCGTCCGTGGATCCACAGCATTAAGCAGTAGCATCTATATAAACTGGGAGCTTGTTAGAAATGCAGAATCACAGACCAAGTCCCTTCTGAATCAGAATCTTTATTTTGAAAAGATCCCAAGATGTTTCATATACACATTAAACCATTAGCTATGTTAATAATATAAAGAAGTAGCTCTGCAATGCTTAATATGGTAGCTAAACTTGAAGATTTTCAAGATTATCAGTGGGCCCATTTATCACCAGTTTATTCAGAAGGATAGAACAGAATCACAGCTTGCCACCAAGGCAGCCCCCTGCCTTCCGTGAGTCTTTGTAATAGTCCCTACAGCAAGCGGCTCACTGTCGTTTGGGAGCCATATTTGGGCTGTGCCATTCTCCCCAACCTACCCCATTTATAGTTACTCTCAGTTCACATGCAGTCTGCCAACAGGGTCTTTTTTACCATAAGCAATATTTCCAAGTAACACAATTGATAACTCTTTATCAGTTTCCTAGAGTAACAAAGGTGGAAACTTAACAAAAAGTCAGAGTCTAATGAAGCAGGCGAAAGAGTTAATGGAATCAATGGGATCCTACTAGTTCTCTATACTGAGGACTAAGAGACAAAGGGCTCTAATGCATGAGTCCCTCTTGGACCTGCCTTCTGTTGGCCATGCAAAAGCTATTATGTATTATGTATAACCACTGAAAGTATTAAAAGTTCTTTCTTGTATACCACCCCCCCCCCCAAGACTTCCCTGTTACTATCTTTGAGTCATAGATCCCATCAGCATTTCTGTCTCTCTAGTGTTGCTCTTTTTACCACCTCGAAAGGAAAGGAGAGAGGGGTTTGGTGAATACAACTTTCTCTATGGTGTTGATGTAAACATTAACTACCATTTAAATGAATTTATTTTGTTACCTTGATTCTATAAATATTTAAATGTGTGATTTGGTTCTAGGAAACTGGAGGATGTACCAGATACAGTCTCTGCTGTTTTTATATAATAGGGGAAAGAAAACATGTAAAATAAGAGCAAAGAATAACGTTTTATAAGTGAGTTATAGATTCTGTGCTATGGGTGTATTGAGTGCATCATACCTTATTGGTAAATCTAGGTGACTTCTGAGTCAATTGCATGTTCTCTTTTTGTAACTGATTTCAAGGGGTTCATTTTTGGTGTGCATCAAATTGGACACAACCCAAGGAAGGGTTGAAAACAAAGAACTTTTTATTGTTACAAGTAGGGGGACAAGGAGATAGCTGTCATAGTACTGTCTCCCATGGGGTTAGTACAGGAAGCTTTTATTCAGTGTATTAGGGGATGGGGGCAGGGAACTTATAGAGGCACTTCTGGTTCAGTCGTGCATGCTAAATATGTCAGCATGCTACTGGATACATCATATGTTCAAAAAATGGCAGAAAGCTCCACCCATAGGAGAGGATTTTAATATTATAATGAACCGAGGATAACTTTAGGATAACTCAGGGGGCATTTGTGCAGTACATCAGCTCCAACCCAGCTCAAACTGGCTCTCCTAAGGAGCTGTCAGGTGAGACACACCTGGCAAGACACACCTATCAAGTGAAACACCTAGTTGGGTGTCTCCTTGGCTGGAACTGTTGGTTCTGCAAAATAAAACACAACTCCTTCCTTGCTTTTGTCCCTTCTCTTCCTCCCTTTCTGGTGGTAGTGTTCAGCCCTCTTATTTGAGTAATTTTCTGTTGCATCCTAGCTAACATTTTGATATGCAAACAATAGGCTGCTAATCCTTGACCTAAAATATGTATTTCTGATACATTGTATTTAGCTTACTGCTTTTTTAGTTCTGTGAAATTTTAAGGTATTTATGATTTTTACCATATTTTATACTATTAAATTCATTTATGGGCTGTTAATGTGACTTTTTCTTTGCATTTAGAAATCACTTTTTCAGGGCTCCTATTATGTCTTTGCTTTTTAGTGTTATGCGACTGTTCATTAAAATAAGCTCATCGAGAACCTGGAGGGTATTATGCTGAGTGAAATAAGTCAATGAGAGAAAGACAATTATATGGTTTCACTCATGTGGAATATCAGAAGCAGTGCAGAGGATCATAGGGGGAGGGAGGGAAAACTATATTGAAAGTAATCAGAGAGGGAGACAAACCATGAGAGACTCTTAACTCTAGGACATAAACTGAGGGTTGCTGGAGGGAAGGTAGATGGGGGCTATGGGGTAATTGGGTGATGGGCATTAAAGAGGGCTCGTGATGTGATGAGCATTTGGGTGTTATATGCAACTGATGAATTATTGAACTCTGCATCTGAAACGATGTACTACATGTTGCTAATTGAATTTAAACAAAATAAAAAAATGAAATGAGCTCATCGAAGCAGAGATTACTTTGTATTCGTAGAGACAAATTATATTTCTTGTGAAAATATTTTCAGCACAGAATCATAAACTGTTTATTTTTAGAAATGGGTGTAAGACAATTTAGAGATATTTTATGTATGTATAAAATGGGTATAATCTGTTTTTTTAAACAGAATGTAAAGTAAAACCTTGATGAATTTGTGGGGTTTTTTTATTCTGTGGTAAATAATCAGTGGCAAATACTTTTTGTGTATTTGTATGCACATGAGAAAGCAAGACAAGTCTGGAAGAATACACACCAAAGTTTAAAGTATATTTATCTCTAGGTGGTATGACCATGAAGGATGTTTTCTTTAGCTCATTTTGTTGCCAACAGTATGAATTAGGGATAATAAGTTGTTTAGAGATACAGTCTTGAATGATTGTACCTATATTTGGAATCTGTGAATATCTTGTTAACAAGTTCCTGTGTTTTTTATGTAGTCAGAGTCTAAATCTCCTGTATGTTTCTGTTTCTGCCATGGTTGTGGCTGATATTTGGGTGGTATACAAAATAAATATTGATGCTTTTTAGATTAGAGATAATTTCTTTTAGTTGTCTGATGTTCTCTTCAGTGGTCTGAGATTTTATAGTGGGAAAGAATCACCTAAGGTGCTTGGTTTTTTTTCTTTTTTTAAAAAAATATTTACTTATTTATTTTAGAAAGCGCACATATGCTTGCCTGTGTGGGGGGAGGGGCAGAGGGAGAGGAAAGAGAGCCTCGAGCAGACTCCCCGGTGAGCGGGGGAACCCAGTGCAGGGCCTGATCTCAAGACCCTGAGATCATGACCTGAGCTGAAATCAAGAGTCGGTCACTTAAGCGACTGAGCCACCCAGGAACATCCCCCCTCCTCGAGGTGCTTGTTTAAAACAGATTCTTGGGTTCTACTTCTAGAGATTTTGATGGATTAGTTCTGGGGTGGGGCTCTAGGATCTGCAGTTACAAAAGGTACATTTGGGTTCTCTTGCAGGAGGTGGGGAAGATCATCCTTTGAGAGACATTGGTTTAGAAGGAAGTAAAATTTGAGAGAGAAAAGGCGTGGCTAGGTAGATGTCGTGCTGGAGCTGAAGAGGGCTGCAGATACAGGTCATGGAAAGGAGTCAGGGCAATGTAGAATAAAGTATACTTTCTGGTATAAGGCAGGTAAGACTCACAGTAAGATTTTTAAAAGTTTAAACTTTTTTATTTCTTATAGAAATGGTTGGGATCAAGGCAATAAGAGATAAAAACGAAGCTCTGAAGACAAAAAATTATGGTTCAAGCCGATAGAAGGTTGAGTCTTGAGGCAAATGGGAGCTAGGGTGTAAACTTCTAAACAGTTGCACCTCTTCTTGCTCCAGTTCTCCTACTGTCTTCAGGGCTGATTTTTCTGAAATGCACATCTGTTCATGTTAGTCCGCTGTTTAAAATCATTTTGTCCCTTTAGAATAAAGTTCATACTCATAGCAGGACTCTTGGATTTCATAACCTGCCAATTTGGATGACTTGCTTTTCCAGTATTAGAGGACTTTCACTTATACTATTCCCTCTACCCAGATTCCTTATGTTCCACAAGTATAACCTAAATGTATAGGTGTTAAATTAGTGTTTACCATTGTCTTATGTTATTAGGAGATTTGAAAAATCATTTTTTTTAAAATATTTCCTGTTAAAGTAGCGTATAAACAGAAGTTGCAAATATAGAAGTACATAAAGTAGAACAATGAATTACTGTTCTTCATCTGAATTATTTTTGTGTAGGATATTACTGTTAACAGTTTGGTCTGTATCCACACCTGTCCCTCTCTGGTACTTTCTAACCCCCATACAGGTGCCGTTCATTTAACTTTATTATATTACACGAATACATTTTCATTGTAGGATAAATGAGTATAAATGAGCTAAAGAAAACATCTTCCACATGATGATATCACCTAGAGATAAACATACTTTAAACTTGAGTGTGTATTCTTCCAGACTTGTATTGCTTTCTCATGTGCATACAGATATACAAACACATTTTTTAAGAAATTTAATGGCTGGTAATATGCAAACTTTTTTTTTTTTTTTTTTAAGATTTTATTTGAGAAAGCGTGCGTGTGCACGTGAGTTGGGGGAGGGGTAGAGGGAGAGGAGAGAGAATCTCAAGCAGATGCCAAGCTTAGCATGGAGCCCAGTGTGGGACTTGATCCCACAACCCTGAGATTATGACCTGAGGCGAAATCAGGAGATGGTCGCTTAACTGACTGAGCCACCGAGGCACCCCTATACAAACTCTTCTTGTGACCCCTATACCTCTGTTAACACTGCGGTATTGCCCTACTCCCGATCCAGAATCCATTCATATATTATGTGTTGCTTTTTGTGTCTTAGTCTCCTTTAACCTAAAACAAATGTTCTTTTTGTGTCGTAAGCCAATTTTTAGAATAACTTGTAGAATTTCCCTCAAACTAGATTGGTCTGGTTTTTTTTTCCCTCATTATTAGGTTCAGTTTAAACAGTTTTTGGCAAAAGTACTATGTTGATGATGTTTATTTCCCATTATACCATATCAAAAAAAGTATGATACCAGTTTATTGAATTTTTGGTGTAGTTAAAGGTAGTGTCAACTAGAACTTTCCATTTTAAAGCCATTTGTTTTTCTTTTGGTAATTAACAAGTAATCTGTGGGGTAATAACTTTGAGACTTTGTTAATATCCTGTTCCCTAATAGCCTTTTGCATAGTGGTATTAGGGTTCTTGTCAGAATCAGTTATATATGTAGCTGCAAGATGGGCCTTTTTAATTCTGTCATTCCTCTACATTAATGGGCAGTATTTGTTTTGTAGAGAACTTCTCCCTTTTTTCCTTTTCAATATTATTATGCTCTCATATGTTATCACCTATTACCTGATTACTCTTTCTGATACTTAAATTGTCCAAATTTGACCAGTGAGAGCCCCTTCATGCAGGCTCCCGTGTACATATGTGAACACACACATCACATGCATATGCTCATGCTCTCTGTCTCTTTCTCTAAATAAATGGGATAAATACCATGGGACTTTTCCCCATGTTACTTGCTGTATTTCACTCATATGTTAATCTGTTAATACTGAGATTCTTTTCATGTGAGTACACATGGGATATATTATTCTTTTTAATGGTACATAGTTAACTATAGAATGGTTCAACCATGATGTCTTTGTTTCTTTTTGTTTCGTTTTTCACTTATAGATAGTACTAACAGATATGTGTCATATATATTTATGAAATAATTTCTGTGGAAGAGATTCCTAGAAGTGAAATTGCTGAAATAAAAGATAAGTGCATTTTAACTTTTAAAAAGACGGAATTGCCGGAATGATCTTCAGAAAGACTGTACTTGTTGATATTCTTACCAATAGTGTACATAGTACTTGATAACTGCATATTAGTAAATTTTCTTTTAATTTTTGGAAACTATCACTTTATTAAAATATGCATTCAAGTTATTATGAGTGAGGTTTGGTATCTTGTGGCCATTTGCATTTTATGTTCTGTTACTTGCTGTGCGTTTCCTTTGTCATTTCTTAATAGGTCTCTTTGTCTTTTCTCATTGATTTACTGGAATTCTTTTCATTTTAATGTTAATCCTTTCGCGGCTTTATGTGTTACAAAGATTTTCCATCCTTGCAAATATTTTTTTTCACCCTTTCGTGTACTTTGTAACTTTGTGGTATTTTTCATTGTTTATAGAATGTTCATTTTTTGTACATTTACAGCTGTAGATCATTCTGTACTACTTTTTAAGTTCCAAAATGAATTTTTATATAAAATTAATCCTGAGAGAGTGAAATTTTCTAAAGCAAAATAGGAAGCTAGTGTAGCTGGGTTTTTTTGTTTGTTTATTTTAAATTCAGGTGCCTAAGTGACAGACTTCCTTATTATAGTTCAGGCATGGAACATTTTCTTAAACATTTCATGGTTAGGGGTACCTGGGTGGCTCAGTCAGTTAAGCATCTGCCTTTGGCTCAGATCATGATCCCAGGGTCCTGCTCAGCAAGAAACCTGCTTCTCCCTGTCCCCCCTACTTGTGTTCTGTCTCTCTCTCACTGTCAAATAAATAAGAAAAATCTAAAAACAAAAACATCTCATGGTTAAATGTGAAATTCTTGAATGTCTCATTTTTGAGAAAACTGTCCATCTAATATATACAGATATTAAATAAAATGTGGGAAATATAGAACAGAGAAAAGAAAAAACATTCCTAACAATCCTAATATCCAGACAACCATAGTTAGTGTTTTGGTGTTATCCCTTTAACTTTCTTTCTTGTTCTAATTCTTCGTTGTCTTTTTTTTTTTTTTTTTTTTTTGGTTAAGATTTTGTTTATTTGAGAGAGAGACAGCAGAAGTGGGGGAGGGGCAGAAGGAGAGGGACAAGCAGACTTCTTGCTGAGCGGGGAGCCCGATGATACAGAGCTGGATCCCAAAACTCTGAGATCATGACCTGAGCCGAAGTCAGATGCTTAACTGACTAAGCCACCCAGGTGCCCCTTCTTTTTTAAAATATACTTATTCTTTTTTTTTTTTTTAAGATTTTTTATTTATTTATTCGACAGAGATAGAGACAGCCAGCGAGAGAGGGAACACAAGCAGGGGGAGTGGGAGAGGAAGAAGCAGGCTCATAGCAGAGGAGCCTGATGTGGGGCTCGATCCCATAACGCCGGGATCACGCCCTGAGCCGAAGGCAGACGCTTAACCGCTGTGCCACCCAGGCGCCCCAAAATATACTTATTCTTTTTTTTTTTTTTTTAAAGATTTTATTTATTTATTCGACAGATATAGAGACAGCCAGCGAGAGAGGGAACACAAGCAGGAGGAGTGGGAGAGGAAGAAGCAGGCTCATAGCAGAGGAGCCTGACGTGGGGCTCGATCCTATAACGCTGGGATCACGCCCTGAGCCGAAGGCAGACGCTTAACCGCTGTGCCACCCAGGCGCCCCCCAAAATATACTTATTCTTAAGCATGATAAAGAGAAGTTTTTAAGTTGAGATTTTGCTAAAAGATGGTATTTGAAATATTGCTTATTAAATGTATAACTGTCTAATTACTTTTCAGAGTACTCAGTGTAGATGAATTTCTTTTTGAAATCAAAGGATTCCAACTTGGCACTTAGTATAAACACCTTTGTTGACAAAATCTTATAACTGACTTGTATTGGTAGGGTACCCCTGACTGTGATGTCAGTTATCCTGATATACTGATTGCATTGTATCTGAAGTAAAATGTCACATATGTGTCATAGTACATGGCAGAACATTGGGTAATGCACTGCATTTGCCAGCAGTTACCCTTCAGTTTAGCTGCTGTGCATTAAATGAGATAAGGTCTACTAAGAGATATTCCCCCCATTCATTTTCTCTCTGTTATTAACTAGCTCTAGTACATTTTTATTTCTTAGTATATGCAGATATATATCCTTATGAATGTTTATTGAGTAGTAAAGTATGTTTAAGTTATAACCATTTGAATTTTGTAAGTCAGCAGACAATTTTCGTTCTTTTATGCTTTAGGACATATTTGTTACAGGTATCCTACATCTTTTCTCATAAATAACAGTATTACTTTAAAATCTTTCTCTTTTTTTAGTGAGTAAAAACCAGAGGTCTTAGTGATAGGATGTTAAGAACAGAAAAAATGCTTTAAGTTTTTAAATGACACCTTTTGGGTTCCTATTTTTTTCTTTAGGAGAGATGTTATTAAATACATTTGTAGATCATTTTAACTCAGCCTCAGAGATGTGATTTGTCCAAAGTTTACATAACTCTAGAAGACGAAAGACTGAAGGTCTTTTCTTCCTTGAGACAAGTTGAATGGCGAAAATTTCCACTGATTTGGATTAGCTATACCCTTGTGTAATTCGAAACAACTGTAAACACATTTTATATTATTTGTCCTTAAATATGATTTGTGTAGGTTGCATGTGTTACTCAGAGGTTGATCCTAATCAGATGGCCACAGAAACATGTTTTTTAAGTTTACATATTTGAAAACCTGAAAACTCCGTATAAAACAGGTTTTATATGTCTCTTATTTTATATGGGTACCCAAATGAAAAAATTCTTTCCATAATCTTATTGAATGAAGATGCGTCTACACAGAATTAGGTAAGTAGAAGGAGATAAAGGTGGGTTTTTGGTTTTTTTTGGGGGGGGGGATTTTATTTATTTTATTTGAGAAAGAGCGAGCACGAGTCAGGGGCAGAGGAAGAGGGAGAAGCAGACTCCCCACTGAGCAGGGAGCCCGATTCAGGACTTGATTCCGGGACCCTGAGACAATGACCTGAGCCAAAAGCAGATGTTTAACTGACTGAGCCACCTAGGTGCCCGGAAATAAACATTGTTTTATGGTACTTTAAATTATTTTTTGCATGTAGGAAAGAAAAAGATCTTAAAATGTATTTAGTCATTAATTAAAAGGTATCAGAATGGTTATAATATGTTAGAACTTTGGTCTAGAGGTCAGTAAACTCAGTAGGTATGGTAGAGAAATATTGGAAAAGTGGCAAGTCAAGAACTCTGTAAGGGTCATAACACACTGTGAATCATCTTTCAGGGGCATTGAAGCTGAAGAAGAAATACTTACGCACCTGCTGGTTGCTCTTTGAACTTACATGATACCGATATTGTAGGTTACAAAGTAGGGATTTCCTAAGAGAAATGCTCAAAAATCATTCTTCAGGTTGTTTGTAGTTTAATCTCTGTGCAGATTTTTGCCATGTGTGTAGAACATTCTTTAAAAAATAGAATTGAAATTTTACTTTATTGTAAAAAAAATGCTGTGATTTACCTTGATTTTGGCAAATGAGGTGAATAAAATAGCTCCATGGGGGCTTTTTTATTTTGGTAATTGCCTACTTTGTGTGAATACAGATGAAAGAATTTACTTCAAATGAACATTATTTTGTAAAGAAAATACATTTTTCCTTGTAGTATTGTATAAACCTTTGAGAAAGCACATTAATTTTTATTGTTTTGTTTTGTGATTTTTCTTTGAATACCGTGTTTTGCTTACTATTGAGTTTACTGAAAAATTCTTTTATTGGTGATAATAATAACTGCTCCCAAGAAGAAAATTATATTTCCTTTTCATTTTAGGATTCATCATCTAAAAAATGTATATCTAAACAGAACTGAAGAAGATGATTACCAACACAATTTAATGATATTAAAGAAATTAATAAGTTTTGATTTTTTTTGCTCATCTTGTGTACTATAGTGTAGCTCCTTTGAAATCTTTTCTTTGGCATTCTTTTGTATGATTTTCAGATCATGTTAAGGTTCACTGTTATAAAGCCTTCGAATAGCATAAAGATGACAATTACGGCAACTTCTTGAGGTAGCTTATATAATCATAGTTGCAAACCAACTTTTTAGTTTTCTGCCTACCAGACTGTTTTAATTATACTCTATAGTCAGTGATAGCATTGTATGACTAAAATACTTACACATGACTATTGACCCATTAATGACATCTAGTAAATTAATGTTGGTACTTTAAAATTATTTTCTAGTTGTGTATCGTTCTTTTTCTTTCTGGGTGATTTAACTCAGTATGTATGTATGTATGTATTTTTTTTTTTTTTTTTAATTTGAGTATCTTTGGTGTTTGTGAGAACACACTCTCCAGTTTAGGTTCCAGTTGTCTGTTGAGTTTTTAACCAGTTTGAGTAATCACATCTTACACTAGATGCATATAAACTTACCTGTGTGGTAAAGCCTCTTGAGAGATGATTGTTACTTCCGTATGCTTCTCATAGTGTGTGTGTGTTTGTTTTTGATGTCTTCAGTTTATTGGAGGTCACTTTGGATGCCCCTTAGAATTTGGCACTTAGGGGCGCCTGGGTAGCGCAGTCATTAAGCGTCTGCCTTCGGCTAAGGGCGTGATCCCGACGTTATGGGATTGATCCCCACATCAGGCTCCTCCGCTATGAGCCTGCTTCTTCCTCTCCCACTCCCCTGCTGTGTTCCCTCTCTCACTGGCTGTTTCTCTGTCACATAAATAAAAAAAATCTTTAAAAAAAAAAAAAAGAATTTGGCACTTAGACCACCCTCTTAGAATAAACCACCCTCTTAGAATAAACCTGGAAGGTTGATATTTGGCTCTCTGTAGAAGCAACCTATCTTGGAGAGGTAATAAATGTGTCTTAAGAGATCAGAGAAGTGCTCAAGCCTAAAGAAGACTAGGATGTATATCAGACCTAGAATTAAGTTGTAGTTTATTACTATTTATGCATTTTTTTTTCTCTTCAGGATATTTTTATCATGAGGGTGGTATCTTCCTTTCTAGAAGAAAGGAAATTAGGTAATATGAAGTGTGTCAAGCATCATTTAGGAAAAAAAAAAACTATATAGGAGTCATGACTATTGTAGTCGTTATTGTAAGTCATCAAGAGTTCGAAATGGTTTTTTGTAGTCTGGGTGAAATGATCTTTGAACTTTTCAGTTGCCCTTTATTGCATTCTATATTTATCAGTATTGTGTTGGTGCCAGTACATTCTTCTTGGTATTTTTATACTGAGAAATAATTATTCATGATAATGGATGTGACATCACTTTTTAGTGAGTTTGGTTTGTCAGGCACTAAGAGCCTCATCAACACTGAGTTCATTGACAAAATTGAGTTTCAGGAATTTTAATGATTTCTGATCTTACCAAAATGTTGGCAGTGATGTTTTGCTTGAATTTCTTGTTGGCTTACATGTTTGACATCTAATATACTCTTTTTAAGCTCAAAATCAAGGAAAATGTTTTTGATCTTATAAAAAGTTTAAACAAATCTGGACGTGCAAATAGTAACTTTAAAATCTGTAATTGCAGATCGTATATTTGCATTGATAAGGAAACATTTTGCTCTTAATAGAAAGGTAGTTGAAGAATAACATGACCTACTCTAAAATGTAAAGATCTATGCTAATTAATCTTGTTTGTTTGCTATGAGCAGCTTTAAAAAATTTTACCACATTTTCTGATTAAATAATTTAATTTCTCTCAGAATACTGAGTTAAACAGAAAAAGATTAATCTCCTGTTTTCATTAATTTCAGTTATGGATAAATTTTTATAGAAAATAGAATTATAAATTTTTAAAAAGATCGAATACCTCCTGGAGCTAGAAGTTGGCTCCGTTGTGAATGGAACTCAGTTTGTCTGACTCCAGTCTGAACTATTCAAATTGTTCTATAGCCTTAATTTATGTCTGTGTGGGTTTCTGTATGTATTTTTCTTTTACTAATGGTTAACTTTGTGTTTATGGTTATATGAGTTTGTGTTTTATCTACCGTCTCCAAAGTTAGATTAGAGACTTTTTTGATTGTATATTTATTTTGCATGAGCATGGTCTTAAATAAATTTAAGTGTCCATTACAAAAGGAGCTCAATAAATATTAACCAGTAGTTCCTAGATGCAATCTGATTTCTTTTTAATGAAAAATTCCTATTTTTATGTAATTTTTTAAAGAACTGTACATTTTTCTATTCCCGTAATGCTTTTCCAGTAGATGTAAAATTATTTTAAAAGGTCATTTGTTTAATTGTGCATACTATGGTAGGTGAAAAAGTACTTTTATAAAATGATTTCACTTACATGTTTTGACTTTAATATCATTCTTATGAACCATTGGTTTTTCAGATTTGTTCTCTACTTCCCTTTTTCTTTTGTAATTTTAAAAATGAGTTAAAAAAATAAACTATTTCATCATACTTTTTTTCTCTTTTCTTTTTTAGGTTGCTATGGAGTTGATGGAGAGAGTGACTCTATTATGAGTTCAGCTTCTGAAAACTCCACGGAACCTTGGTTTTGTGATGCCTGTAAATGTGGTGTTTCCCCTAGCTGTGAACTCTGTCCCAATCAGGATGGAATTTTCAAGGAGACAGATGCTGGAAGGTTGATGTCATAATTCTGATATGTTAATATGCCTGCTTTATAATGTGTCTGCTTCTGACTATTCTAATTTTTTCAGTTACACACTTTTGTTTGGTTGTTTCTTTGTATTTTTTTGGCATAGAGTAAATGGACAGTAGGCTACAGATCAGGGGAAGAAGGAGAAAATACTGTTTGTTGGTTGTTTGCATTTGCCTTTATAGCCATAGTCCCATTTAATCCCAATAATGGCTCTATAATAAAACAGGTGCTAAAGTTTTCCATTTTATAGGTGTGGTAGCTGAGGCTCAGATCATTAAGTAATTTTAATTTGATCAAGGCCACAAGCAGGTGGATAGTCAGATTGGAACCCAGATCTGTCTGACTTCAAAAGTATATCAGAAGACAGAACCCATACAGTGGTTTTAAAAGGGGAACTTTACAGAATTATTAAGCTATGATAAGAGTAACTGTGATATCACAGCCTGTACCCCTGAAACAAATAATACATTGTATGTTAATTTAAAAAATTAAAAAAAAAGAATGATGTACTACATATTGGCTAATTGAATTTAAATAAATAAGTAAGTAACTGTGGTATAAAAGGACTCTAAAGGATACCCCAAGGCTGAGGGAGAGTATCCAGGGAATGACAAACTTGGAAGACCCCTCCCCCAGGCTGAAGTTCAGACCTTATTGGAGGAGGTGTAGTTGCAACCTATTGGATGGCAGAGATTACTGGTTTGCCTGGGCCAGAACCAGCCCTTAGTTCTTGGCAAGTGGGCGTCTAGGCACAAGTTGCAGAGGGAACTGGGGCACCAGTGTGGTATCTGGAGTGTGTGGGTCTGTGTTAAGAGGGCCATAGAAAAGTGATCTCTAGGCTGGGCTTGCGAAGTCACAGAGTTGGTAGTTGGTGTATGTGTCTGGGGCAGAGCCCTGGCAGATGCTGTTTGTCATCCCTGCTGAGAAGTGCTTTCCTCCTATGGTGCTCTCTACCACTTCTAGTAAGACAGCTTTAATATCATGCTCACTGTAAAGGAGAAATGCTGAAGGGATTTTGTCCATTATTGTATAGCAGATATTTAAGGTGGATTTAGAGCTGAGAGGCAATAAATTGATAACTGGCACAAAGACCTATGTTTTTTTCACCATACTCACACTCATCTTTATTATTATATTTAAGTAATTGTCATCCTAATAGTGTTGACATTTTTTCATGTTTTTGTCCAAGAGACTACCATCTGGAATGGGTGATGGAAATTTAAGAGTAGTTCCTGCCCTCTTGTATTTTATGGATCATTACCTACCTGACCTCCCCACCCTGCCGGCCCCCTCCCCATGTAAGAGGAGTACTAAAATGTATTTTTTATTTTGTGATGTTAAGTTTTTTATTTTGTGATATAAGTTTTTTATTTTGTGATGAAATATTTCAGTATTTTAAAAAATGTTTAATATTGGGACAGGAATAATAAAATAACCTATACAGATTTTAAGCATTATTTTCCATATTTTAACATTGAAAAGATAGGAGACATTTTATCCCAAAATAAAGGTAGTCTTTAAAATTTAATACATGTTACTTTAGTAAAGTCAAAAATATTTTTCTTGTATTTCCCTCAGTTGGTGGAGAGGCCTCTGAGAAATGTCGCCATAAAAGGTTGTTGGGATAGCATAGAATCTACCATGGAGTCTTGAAGAACCCTGTGTGTTGATATTTAGGAAGAATGGCTAAAAATCTTAGCTCTTCTTCCTCATTGGACATCCAAAAAGATGAAATAAAATATAAGATGTAGCAGATGATTTGATGTATTGACATGAATCTTTAGTCTCTGTCATAGACCTGGGCATTATTTCATGTTTGGACTGACTTGGGCCCAGAATTAGGGAATTTAGTACAGCATTAAAAGTATGTGTTTTCAGGTTGGACTGCCTGTATTTCAGTTCTGGGGTTTTTTTTTGTTTTTTGTTTTTGTTTGTTTGTTTGTTTTGTTTTTACTAACTGTGATTATGTGATTTAAACTTATTTTAAAAACCTCCATTTTCGTAGTACTTTTGAGAGGATTAAATGAGGTGATTCCTGTAAAACAATACAGTTTCTGGAGCATAATAAGTGGTTAATAAATGTATCCTTATTTCTACTGCTGCTGCTTCTGCTGCTGCTAGTGCTTTTCTTATTATTGATATTGTTCCATTTCCTTAAGGTGCTCATAGAGTACCAGCTGTATAAATTCCTTCTGGTAACTATTTAGTCCTGACAGTTGAAATTTTTGGTGATAAATTGTAGTGAATAAGTAAAACAACTTTGGAAAACACAGAGCTTCCTTTTAGGGAAAATAATTTGTTTTACCTCTTTTCTTGTTCATAAATTGAAAGTTCTATTCAAAAACTATAACGTACCTGTCCCTTCACGCTATGTAATCCACAAAATAACTCGTAAAATTGTTTCTGAATGGAGAAAAGAGAGGCCTCTTGAATTAGATTCAGTGAGAAATATTTGTACTGACTCCGGTGGATCTTACCTCTACAGACACTTCCCTTGATGGTACAGCCTGGCAAATTTCTTTTATAGCGTTTGAACATTTTATTTGCATTGAGGCACACACTCATCTATAGGCTATGGTGGAAATATAGGTCTTGATATAGTTTGAAGGATATAGTTGAAGCTTGATATACTTTGATTCAAGGCAAAAAAAAAAGTCAAGAAAATTTGACAAGCCATTTAGTATTCTAGCTTCAAATGGTAAATGGGGGGAAAAAGCACAATGTATGGAAAGAATGAAAAAGGTTTTGAAACTGCCATATCACATAGGCTAATTAGAGTTTTCCCCCTGTTTCTGATGGGAACCACAAGTTCTACATGGAAAATGATATGATTTAGTGTGAGGAAACCATTAGTACTTTTTCGTCATTAAATTTTTATTCCATTCCTTAGAAAGAGTATTTTACCCTGTCTTAAGTGGTCTTATATAAACCTGATTATGGGAAATATTAGACTCTAATCCTTAAAGATTGCATGCCCAACGCTATGCTGCAAGTACTTAACATTGCATGATTATACTTCTAAACTGTCTTCGTGGTTCTCTGTCCTAGTAGTCACTTAGGAATTGATTACTGAATGAATAAATGAAGAATGAAAATAACATAATGGAAATGGATTTATTTTACATGTTGTAAAGGCACTACAAATACAACACATTTCAAAATCAAATTCGATTAAAGTAGTTCCCATTCTGAGTGAGTCCTTGATAAATCTAGCTAGTTTGCTTTATTAAAATATGTGAGTTTAAAAGGATATATTAATAATTTTTATGCTAGAATGACAATTTTGTCTCTTCATTTTTTTTGGTGCTATTATGTGGTGCGTCTTTTCTGTTTCCTTTCCCCAGTCCAGCATCTGTCCTTATAGCTTCAAGCAAAATGGATGTTAAAGTAGCAAAGAAGATTATTCTTTTTTGATTTCTCCATTTGTCTTAATTAAAGAATTCTAAAGTATGTACAATTAAACAAATGAACAAAAAATTATTTACAACAGGTATTAAAAAGGAACAAAATTGTCTCAGCTGTTTGATATGCATTTTAATAAAGACCCAAGTTGACATCCTCACATCAGTGGTTGGGGAGAAATTATACACTTGTGTGCCAATCACACTGAAATAGCAGTTTAAATCTGTAGTACTTGCATGACTTGTACTAAAACATTTTCAGAAGGTCAGTATGAAGCAAGAAGCCAGCTGTTGGGTTTATCAAAGATAAACTCCTACAGAGTACAGTGGCATTTAATACACCAGTGGAGCATGAAAAAACTGCGCAAATTAAATTGAGAAAGCAGCTGCTTGTTGAAGATGTGTATCTTTATATTGAACTCCACAGGATACATTTGGGAGGTTGGATTAAAACATTTTATCAAGAAAATCTCAAAATCTTGGATTTTCTTCTCAATAAAAAAGATAATTTCTAAAGATTTGTAACTGTTTTCCCCAGCGCTTCTATAAAATGATTCTTAGTCTTATTCTTTTAAAACTTTTAGTGTCACAAAACACAACCATGTAGCAGTCATAGCCGCTCAAGCTGTGATAAAGCAGAATTTGTTATTAATATAGTCACAAGATTAAGAGAGATTTGCCATCTCATTTTTACACTTCTTTCTCACAGAAGTGATATAAATCTGTTTAAATTTCAAAATCCAGTGATCCCATATATTGTATGGTTGTATGTAAACAGAAAAGCTTCCTAATGCATTTCAAAAGTTTCAGGGTAGCTTTGAAAAAAATGAAATTAGAATCAACTCCCTTTTTAGTGTACTGAAACTTTGAGCATTCTTTGTTTAGTGTTGTGCATCATTCAGACTAAAAATATATATATATGTGGGATGTATAAGTTTTAGTACAAAGGTTGTATGGTGAACAGATGAGTGAAAAAGGATTTCCTTATATGTTATAACTGTTCTGAACAGTCTTTGAGAATCAGTTTTAACCTGGGAACAAAGAAAGTCTGGATGAACACCAAAAAGTTTTAAAGTATTCTGAAGGACTGTTCTAACAGCTTTTAGAAAAAAGTAACAAGAACAATTTTACCTAATTACTGCAGAATTACTTCACAGTTCTTAAATTAGATCCTTACTTCTCAGAGTGCTTAAAATAATGAATGTGAATACCTTTCCATGCGTAAGAAAATGATGTTTTGTTTCACTTGAATAGTGGTTTTGTGCAAATATTTAAGAATAACAGGTGAGTGCAAAGTGCAGTGAATTGAAGTGAAAGGCAATTATAGTTGTTAACTCTTAGCTTTGGCTAAGCTGCTAGAAAAGTACTTACTGCAGTCGTGCTTACTCCATATTCTTCAGTTATATGAGATTCTGAAATCTGACCATAGAATTCTTTCACTAGTTATTTGAGGTGGCACATATTTTGTGTTTATTTTCCTCGTGAGCATTTTATGAAAGGGTTTGATAGCAAAATCATATTTTCTCTCCTTATAGATGGGTTCACATTGTTTGTGCCCTGTATGTTCCTGGAGTAGCCTTTGGAGATATTGACAAATTACGACCAGTAACACTAACAGAAATGAACTATTCCAAATATGGTGCCAAGGTGAGACAAACTTTTCTTGATTGTCTAAAAGAAAAAATTTTACTTGTTTGTTTATATGGCTTTTTACTAATATCATATCATTGTTGAATACAGAAATGCTTATTTGTAATCATACTATTTGTAAAGCAGTTGGCATTAAATCATCTATTATTAGTAATTTAACCAGAAAGCCCATAATTTATAAATTCTTTAATGCATTCTTAATTTAATGTAACTTGTGGGTAAAATGATAATTGATTCTACTTCTATTTCTTTGGCATTTAGCACACTCCCTAGCACACATGAATTCTCAGACGAGTTAGAGCAAATACAAACCTAATTTCTGACTTTACTTTTGAAGTGGAATTTACCAAAAGTACGAAAAGAGTCTTACAAGAGGCACCTGTTATTTTGCTAAGACTTCAAGTGTTGTTGTTGTTGTTGTTGTTGTTGTTGTTGTTTAAATGACTACATAACCTG
Source organism: Ursus americanus (assembly GCF_024610735.1). Taxonomy (NCBI): domain Eukaryota; kingdom Metazoa; phylum Chordata; class Mammalia; order Carnivora; family Ursidae; genus Ursus; species Ursus americanus. Next base: position 61,641,507 of record NC_142129.1, on the reverse strand, counting down.
TTTAGCAACTGATTCTAAGCCTCAGGTTTATAAATTGGTTTTTATAGCTCGAGTTTTAGAATTATAAGTGATAAAAATACACTTACTAGTTTAAATTTAGATATATAATTACTATAGACACCCCTGTAATATTAGAATGAACTAGGCACTGATACATTCTCTTCCATTGCTGTCTTTTGGGAAATTGGGAAGGAAGACTCCTGAATAGCATAAGTAACACATTAACGTGGGGTGGGAGGCTTACAGATTGTTGGAAAATTCCAGAATTTGATAGTTTCTGCTGTTATATCCAGAATATCCTCCTTAGGTTCTAACCACCACCTGCATCCCTCAGACCTGCAGGCCTCCAGCCTCACTCTAAAACTCTTGTGCTTTAGTTTGGGTAATTTCTATTGAACTATCTGCAGCATCCCTCTCCAAAATTAGCTAAAGCCCCCAGAGAGAAAAACAGGCACAAACACTGAACTTACTTTCCTGCTCCTCAGGTAATTCTATACTATCTTGTTATCTCTCTGATGCCTTTAAAGCTATAGTTTAAAAAAAATAATAATTTGTCCATATTTTCTGGTTTCTAGCAGGATTAATACAAATTTCCTAGTGCACCCATTACTGGAAGTGAAAGGTACTGCTTTTTGATAACAGCTTCATAATTCACAAACACGGAGCCTGGAAGGGACTAGCTTAAGTAATTTTCAGTAGGCACACATTATTATCATAAATATAAATCTCCAAGCAATGAAAAACACAGGAACCAGATATTATTTCATGTAACTGAAACCAGCAGTGACCTTTGAACTGAAAAAGAGAATCATTAAATAGTCGTCAGCAGCCGTCAGCTGATTTTTCATTATCACCTGCTTTTGTTTTAAAGTATGATTAGGAAATGGAGTAAAAAATTATGTATTCTCTACCTCATCTGCAACATCAACCAGTAATGTGAATTATAACTGGGACAGCTCTTATGGACATATCTATCCGTTTCCTAATCCTGGCTGCTTTCTTTCCTGTGTTCTCAGTTGCTTAGTTCCCTAGCATTTTAAATGATTCAGGCAATTGAGGAAGATTCCCTTTTCTTTGTTAGATTGTTCTATAGTCTACAAGACTTTATGGTCATGAAATTTCTCTGTGTATTTACTGTGAAATCTCTTGCTCAACTTTATCATATTACATTGAATTAGTTTGGGAACTATCCTGAACAGTTTGGTTCTGTGTGTGCTATTGACATTCTTGAAATAATTTAATTTCTTCATTTCTTTCTCTACCTTCCTCTCTCCTGTCTCATTCTTTCTCTCTTTTTTGGTTTCATGTTTAGATTACTATTTGCTAGTATTTTATCCCATACGTCTTCTATTGTTTTTGGAAAAAGACATTTAACCAAGCAGTAGAGTGTCAGAATTTGGGTGTGTTTTCACATCTGTGCCCAGTTCTTGCTGTTTGCATTCATTGCTGATGTGTCAGTTTGGTGCTATCTACCTAGTAGATAATCCCTAACTATTACAGTCTTAAAATGACATTTTTCATGTTTGTTGAAACTATTTTTTTCTTTATGATTCCCTTATATTTAATTTACTTGGAATATGTTTACTATAAACAGTTCTTTAATTGTCAGTCTTTCACAATTTAGCAGGTTTTTCTTTTATGAAGATTACTATCACTTGAGTAGTTTGTATTTTATGACTAGATTTGTTTTTTTTCTCTGTGGTTTAGACAGTGAAAAGGATAAAAATAAATTTGGGGGGATTGGGAATAATTTCAGTAGTTTAAACTTTCAGTTTTACAGTTTTTTCCTTTCTGTTCAGAAAGGATGTAGTTGGCTGTAATATCTATCACAGCAAATTGTTTACTTAAGATTACTTTTAATTCTTTTTAAAGTATTTCTCTTTAATAGTATTTAATTTAATAGTACTTAATTCTCTTAAATGTATTTTTTAAATATACGATATTTTTGGCTGCAGTGCCTAGATTTTTTTGGTGAATTTTCTCTGGCTTCTTATTTATTTTCTTTAATTTTCTAAGCAGTGTTATATTGTTCAAATCAGTATAGTTTAATGGTTAAGAGCATGGACTTTAAAGTAAAATTACCCTGGCTTGAATACTGAGTTGGCAGTTATTTTTTGTGTTATTTTGAACAGATTTCTTAACCTGTCTTCACCTCAATTTTCTCCTGTGTAAAATGGAGATAATATTTCTTCCACATATTAGAGTGGAAGATTCCACAGTATGGTTACATATATTAATATATATAAAGTGCTTAGAATAGTGCTTAGCACATAGTAAACGTTCAAATTATTCTTATTATTACTGTCATCATTATTATATCAGTGGAATTTTGGTTTATTAGAACTATAGACAGAATTTTTTCATATAAACTTTTCTTGCCTATAATTATTGTTTCTATTAAAATGCTATTGATTATTTGTGTTTTATGAATGCTTTGTATGAGAATGGAGTCTTGTTTTAGAGATACTTTCATTCTGAGAGTTTTCCTATTACTCCATTGTAGGAGTGTAGCTTCTGTGAAGACCCTCGTTTTGCTAGAACTGGAGTTTGCATTAGCTGTGATGCAGGGATGTGCAGAGCCTATTTCCATGTGACTTGTGCCCAGAAGGAAGGTCTGCTTTCAGAAGCAGCAGCAGAAGAGGTAGGTTTATTTAAACTCATCATTGGTGAATATGTTCATAATGTCTCATGACTGTTAATGTCCCACAACAGGTGTGCATCATAAAAAAAATTAAAAAGCTTATTTTAAAAGTCTTCGTCTAGATCACTGGTTTAAAATTTCAGAAGTAAACAATGCATGAGTTTTTTTTCTGTATTAAAGCTAGTTAGACATTTTGAAAACATGTTAAAATTTTTATAGTGAAATCTGACGGATAAAATGAAACATAATCCAGGTTGTTTTAAAGCATTAAAATGTCAGCATCTTGGATATCCTCACTCTGTTTTTACAAATAAAATCACTACCCCATCTTCAGTATCTGCATTTCTCTCTCTTTACAATTGTTTTTAATTTTATGGTTTTCCTTCCAGGTTTATTGGCTTTAGATTAAGCAATAATTTGTTTTCAAAGTATGTTTTGGGGACTCCTTAATATTCTTTCAAGGAGTCTATGAGGTTAAAACTCTCTTTGTAACAATATGAAAATGGTATATACATTTTTTACTATTAATTTTCTCATGAGCAATAGGGGATATTTTCAGAGATTATATAACACATAACAATGTAACATATTAAATGTGGAAATAGTTTTGAGAATCCAGCTATCTTCTTTTATGTGGGCTATCTAAACGTTAAAGAGATTTACAGAAATGTAACAGTGCCACTCTTCTCACTGAATTTGTGTATGTAAATTACAGTATTTTTAATAAAAATGTTATATATCTTAATTTGTAATGGGATTATTATTTTAAGATGAATAAATATATTAAAATTTTATTTATTTTCTAATATAGGGACTGTCTATAAATATAACTCACATAAGGTCTTTCACGTTCCAATAATTTTTAAGACTTTTAAGGAGTCCTGAGATTAAAGTTTTGTTGATTCTTTTAAGTTCTTTATATAGACAGGTATTTGAGTGTTTGCTTGGTAATTCTTACTGTCTATTCATGGTGGATCTGTGGTATAGCTAAGTCTCTTGTTGTATTTCTTCTTTTACTGGCTAAATTTTTAGTATTATATAAAAATATGTTTATTATATTGGGTCTTTATCTTATCCCATTTAATTCATAGAAGGAATTAAGTGAAAAAGATAATCTGATGAAAATTTGTTGAGTAGATTCAGAGCGATATATTTTTTGAATAAATGAATTCTATAGCTGTTATATGTTGGTACATGATTTTGTACCAGTCTCTGATTCTTATGAATTGTACTTTGATTACTTGATGAAGGGTACTGGGTAAGCGTTGAATATTTGCACAGCTCTTAGGCATAGAGGTATAATTACTTATATAATAGGGTTGTGTGGATTAATTATGACTACAGCTCAGGATGGTGAGCAGAAGTGCAGAGGGGCAATGCGAGTAAGATTTAGAAGACCAGGTAATTCCAGGTGAATACTTGGATCACAGAATCTGTTAGGTTATTACTGTACTGTGGTAAACTTTGAGCTTTGCAATCAGGAGGACTTCTCTGTAGCCATTTCTTTTAGAACTTATTGAGAGCTTTACCTTTCATACTATATGGTAGTTTGGGTTCCTTCGCATAGCACCATTCACCATTTTTTTGCGGGGGTAGACAGTAGCTAACGAAAATGTGTGAAGTTGGGGCCCCTGGGTGGCACAGTCAGTTAAGGGTCTGACTTGGTTTCAGCTCATGCTGTGATCTCAGGATCATGAGATCAAAAGGCCATGGCTCCACTCAGTGCAGAGCCTGCTAAAGTTTCTCTCTCTCTCTCTCTCCCTCTGCTCCCTCCCCTGCGTGCTTATGCAGGTGCCCATAGGCACGCTCTAAAATAAAATAAGTCTTTAAAAAAATAAAAAGAAAATGTGTGAAGGAGCTATATACTGCTGCCTTATTAGGTGTGCTTTTTGGGGGGGGGATGATTTAAAACATATTTGTATATGTTTCTAGTGTCTTGTTTATAAACAATTATAGAATTGGAAAATTGTAAAAATTTCTGACCAGTGTTTTAAAACCCAAGACTTTTTATGAATCTGTATCAATGAGGTTTGCTCTTGGCAGTAATTATTCTGTTAAAAGATGTTCTTGGCTACTTCTTATGGTCGTACTTCTATAGAGTAAGATTTTTGTAATGTAATAGTATATTTAATTAAAAAACAAATTTTAAATTAAAACATATCTATTGTTTGTGGGCATATCTTCTGTTTTATTATTATATGACATTCTAGAAAGCTTTTTCTCCCCCCCTTTTTTAAAGACTTGTTTGTTAAATGGAATGTCTTTTCTTTTTTTTTTTTTTTTTTTTTTTTTTTAAGATTTTATTTATTTATTTGACGGAGAGAGAGACAGCCAGTGAGAGAGGGAACACAAGCAGGGGGAGTGGGAGAGGAAGAAGCAGGCTCCCAGCAAGGAGCCCGATGCTGGGCTCTATCCCAGGACCCTGGGATCACTCCCTGAGCCAAAGGCAGATGCTTAAGGACTGAGCCACCCAGGCGCCCCAAGTGGGATTTCTTCATAATGGCTGTTGTACTTAGGCAGTAAAAGAAAGGTTGAGAAAGAATAAGTACCTTAGTTTCATCCAGTGACATCATATACCTTACCATATTCTAATGATTTTTTTTTAAAGATTTTATTTATTTATTTGTCAGAGAAAGAACATACAAGCAGGGGGAGCGGCAGGCAGAGTAGGCAGAGGGAGAGGAAGAAGCGGGCTCCTGGCTGAGCAAGGAGCCCGATGCAAGGCTTGATCCCCGGACCCTGGGATCATGACCTGAGCTGAAAGCAGACTTTCAGCCGACTGAGCCACCCAGGCATCCCACTAATGATTTTTTATAGACTTCTGACATAGTACTTTATTTTATTGGTGAGGATCCATTTGAAGTTTCTTATCTTTCTGATCCACTTTGTGAAAATTCCAGATTCTTTAGAATATTCAAACCATGTTATGATAAGACATGTTTATTATTAAAACTGAGCAATAGCACAGGTTTAATTATGCTGACTGAAATTTATGTGATTATGTTTCACACTATTTAGTGAGCCTTAAGGTTACTTATATTTCATGTAAAATCGTATGGTAGTTTCTTCTGTGATAAAGTATTATTTGTTGCCTCTGTTACCATGTAGAAAACTCTCTTTGAAACAATATAAGATTATAGATTTTTATTGATTCTTTTTTTCCCATAACCTTTGACTTAATGGACTAAAATCATTCATGGATTAAATGTCAAGGGCTCAAATTAGATCTTTAGCTATTGAACTGATGCCTTAATATTGCTGGGAAAAACAGGATTGGTAGGAATAGGCTCTTGGTAGATCAAGTAATTTTTCATGAATTCATCAAGAAGTTACATTGCTTAAAACTAGACATTTTAGATGAGATGTTCAGTAATACCTTTATGTGGCTTTTAGGCATGTGATAACTTATATTTTTATTTTAAAAATTATTTAGTGTATTCATGTGTGTGTGTGTGTGTATAAAATAAGGCTGTATCTTGAGAATATGTCTAGAATATGTCCACTTCTTAACAAATTCATTGCTGCTATCCTAGTCCCAGTAATCGTTAGTCACCTGGATTAATAACATGCTAATTCTTTTCCCTGCTTTTCTTTGCCTTTTTAGGACAGAGAGTGGCATTTTATTTTTTTCTCTGAAGAGCTGGATAGCAAATATTTCAGGCTTTTTGGGCCTATGGTTTGTTTCACAACTATTTAACTTTGCCATTGATTGTGAAAACTGTCTTAAGAGAACATGTAAATGAATAACTATGGCTGTGTTCAAATAAAACAAAACAAGATGGGCCCAGATTTGGCTCTCAAGTCATAGTCTACCAGTCCTTTCTAGAGAAGGAGGACCTTTTCAGTAACAACTAACTGTCCCATTAAGATCTAAGTCAGAGCTGGTCACTCATCTGCTCAAAATCCCTTCAGTGGTTTTCTATCTGATTTACACTGGAGGCCAGTTTTTTTTTTTGTTTGTTTGTTTTTTTTTTGTTTGTTTGTTTGTTTTTACAATGATTTTAAAGCTCGGTGTTGTGATCTGAGTTCACATTACCTTTCTGACCTCATCACTTCCCCTTATTCAATCTCCCTGGCCTTTTTCCTGCTTCTGTAATGAACGTGTTGGGTAAGCTCCTACTCTGGGTCTCTGTACTTGTTGCATGGGCTGCCCTTCCCTCACGTATGTCCTCATGGCTCATTCCCTCACCTTTTTTTGGATCTTCGCTCCATGCCTGCTTCTCACTGTGTACTTTCCTGGTCACCCTAACGTTGTAACACTCTCTGTGACGCTTTCTAATTCCCTTTCCTGCTAATTTTTTTCCGTTCTTTTTAATATACTGATTCTTATTTATATTGTTTATTGTTTCTCACCTTTATTAGAACATGGATTTATGAGGAGAGGGTTTTTTAGTTTTCTCTTATTTTTCACTGTATCTTCAGTCGTTAGAACACAAGTTGAGGGAGTGGTTTCTTCTATCAGTCAGCTTTTGTTTGGTCAGCTCTTTAGCCTTACTGGCTTTTTTTTTTTTTTTTTTTGGTAAGATTTTATTTGAAAAAATAATTCTAGGGTAAAATTAGTTTTCAAATCATCATTTTGTGTTGTAGTATTTTGCATATTTCCTTTCCCATTTATTTGTTTTGATTTCCTATTTATATAAAGGCATTGCCTGAGGGTATCCCTTTGGCATATTTTTTTGTGGTATTGGAATAACTGTTTATTCATATATGTGTCTCTTTATCTCTTTGGTTTATATGAAATGATATTTCTGCCATCCCAGCTCAGGGAACTATTATATATTAAAGCATGTATAGCAAATAGATCACTTTCATTTTGGTACTTTTCTAAGGTAACCTTATTTAACCTTTATTTGAAGTTTAACTATAAGAAGTATGATTTATTTGGAGTATATTCAGAGTATCAATTCCTTTAAATAGTCTATATGAGCTCTATTATTAGACATTTACATACTTGGACAAAATTATTTTGATTCTTAGGATTATTCATTTGCTGTTATGAGCTTTTTACATTTTGATGTTGTAGCATTTTTTATTGTTACATTTTGCCTTACTGATTTTTTTCTTTTCAATGGGAATATTGATGAGCCAATTTTTCAGTATGTAGTGTCCTTCCTCTTAGTTCTTAATACTAGGTATAGCTGTGAGTTTGCTTATGAACTTGTTTGGGTTTTTTTGTTGTGATTTTGTTTGTTTTTATCTTTTGACCCCCTTCACCCATTTTTCTACTGGTCTGTTTTCTCTATGAGTTTGTTGTTTTCTGTGTGTGTGTGTCTGTGTTTTGGTTTTTTTGTTTGTTCGTTTTAAGATTCTACATATAAGAGGTATCATACTGTATTTGTCATTCTCTGTTTGACTTATTTGACTTATCATGATGCCTTTGAGTCTAACTATGTTGTCGCAAATGGCAAATTTCATTTTTTATGGCTGAATAGTATTCCATTGTATAATATATATCACAGTTTCTTTATCCATTCATCCATTGGTGGACACTTAAGTTCCCATATCTTGTCTGTTGTAAATAATGCTTCAGTGAACATGAGGTTGCATATATCTTTTTGAGTTAGTGTTTTCATTTGCTTTGCATAAATACCCAGAAGTGGAATTGCTGCGTTATATGGCAGTTCTACTTTTAAATTTTTGAGGAACCTCCATGCTGTTTTCTATAGTGGTTGCACCAATTTACATTCCTTCCAGTGCACAAAGTTTCCCTTTTCTCCACATCCTCACCAGCACTTGTTATGTCTTATCTTTTTGCTAGTAGCCATTCCAGCAGATGTGAGGTGATATGTCATGTGGTTTTGATTTGCATTTTCCTGATGATTAATGATACTCTGTGTTTTTCATATACTGGTTGGCCATCTGTATGTCTTCTTTGGAAAAATATTCATATATTCTGCCCATTTTTAAATCAGATTGTTTGAATCTTGTTTTGTTTTGTTTTGCTATTGGTTTATATGTGCTCTTTATGCATTTTGGATATTAGCCCCTTATCAGATATATGATTTGCAAATATCTTCTCCCATTCAATAGATTCCTTTTCATTTTGTTCGTGGTTTCCTTTGTTGTGCAGTCTTTTTAGTATGATGTAGTCCCATTGTTTATTTTGCTTTTGTTGCTTTTGCTTTTCATGTCAGATTAAAAAAAAAATCATCACCAAAACCTTGCCAGTTTTCTGCCTATGTTTTCTAGTTTTATGGTTTCAGGTCTTATGTTCAAGTCTTTAATCCGTTGTGTAAGACAGTGGTCAGGTTTCATTCATTTGCATCTGGCTATCCAGTTTTCACATCATTTATTGAAGAGACTATCCTTTCCCATTGTATGTTCTTGGCTCCTTTGTTACAAATTAATTGACCACACGTGCATGGGTTTATTTCTGGGCTCTTTATTTTGTTCCATTGATCTACGTGTCCGTTTTTATGTCAGTCTGGTACTAGTTCTAATTACTGTAGCTTTGTAATACAGTTTAAAATCAGGGTACATTATGCTTCCAGCTTTGTGTTAGCTTATTAACTGGTTTGGTTTTTATGTTATCGATATAATGAATTATGTTACTGATTGTATTAACTCCTTTAATTTTCTGGAAATCTCAGAGCCACATTTTGAGTCTAATACCAATATGCATGGGGCCTTTAAGATACGTTTTGGCTGTTCATCTTGATGTTGCATCTTACCTAGGCTTTCAGCAGCAAGTAATAGAACATTTACCTGCAGTGGCCTAATAGTAATGTATTAACTATCCTATATGACAGGAGGTATAAACATATGTAGTTCTGGGGGTGTTTTTAGTGCCTTAATAATCCAGTCTATTTTATACTTCTATCCCATCAGCATCTTTATGTTTTTCTTTGTTGTTGTTGTTGTTGTTAAGCTTGTTTGTCTCAATATTGTTGAAATGATACTAAGCACTCGATATTGTTGGAATGATCCTAAGCACTTCATTTTAGAATTCAAAAGAGGAGAACAAGGGTTCTCTTCCTATTAGAAATGAAATTTTTTTTCATATTTTCACTCCAGTAGATTTGTCCATTATTTTATGTCAAAACAGTTGACAAAAATAAAACTCAGCTAGCATTCGTGGAATATGAATATATAGTCCTTATTGAATTCATGTTCTAAAACCCAGTTAAAAGGTGACCTATATTTTACTTAGCAGTGAAATTTATATTCAAAAGTAACTTCATAGCACTCAGTCAGTCAGTCATGATTGAGGGCCTATGCATATGTGCAAGGCACTAAGCTAGGTATTGGGGTGGAGAAGTCTGTCAGGGAGCATAAAAACAGCTTTAAGGCATAGTATTCTCCTATGTGGGGATAAACAGTAAATACAGTGAAATGTTAAATAACCATACAGGATGACATTAAAAGATGTCACAAGTGTCTAGTATGGACAAGAAGTAATACAAATACAGGAAGAAATTTTCCTGGAAGAATCAGAAACTTCAGCTGGACTTACTTGTATTTTTTTTTTTTTGTACCTTATCTGTATTTTACCTTTAACTATTTAAGGATTGCAAATTAATACATTTTATTCTCATTTATTCAGTATATTTATTCAACAGATATATTAACCTACGGTGTTAGGCCTTTTTATAGACCTTATAGAGATGGCAGTGAAGAAAACAGACAAAACGTATATTCTTTAAGGTGACTTACATTTGAGTGGCAGATGGGGAGAAGACAGAAAGTGAAAAAGTAAGTGCGCACGCACACAACACACGCACAAACCAACATTGTGATAAGTATTGTGAAAAAATACAAAGCAAGGTAAAGTATTTAGAGAGTAAGGGAGGTATGGTAATGCTAGGTGACATTTTATGAAAATATGTAAGGAAGGTAGTAGGGAACATATATTTATTTGAGAGGAGAGCATTACAGGCATAGGGAACAGAATACGCCAAGACTGAGATAGGAACATGCTTGGTTTGAGGACTGACAAAGAGACTGGTATGGCTGGTACAGAGTTAGGGACTAGGGTTGGTAAGAGGGGAGGAAGGCAGTCCTAAATATCATGTAGGACTTGGAAGAATATGGGAAGGACTTGGGATTTTTTTTTTTTAATAGTAGCAGTTTTTTTGTTTTGTTTTTGTTTTTTTAGATTTTATTTATTTATTAGAGAGAGAGAACACTAGCAGGGCATAGGGGCATAGGGAGAGGGAGAAGCAGATTCCCCCCTGAGCAGTGAACCCGACTTGGGACTCGATCCCATGAGCCAAAGGCAGATGTTTAACTGACTGAGCCACCCAGGTGCCCAGGACTTTGGATTTTTACTGTGAGATGGTAAGCCCTAAGAGTTTTGCATAGAGTACATGTGAACCAACTAATGTCTAAAAAGACCACCAATTATTGTGTTGAGACCAGAGGGAGACAAGGGTGAAAGTAGAGAGACTGGTTAGGAATCCTATTGCAACAGATTTTAGGGTGGAGGTAGTGAGAAATGAAAGGGTTTTGTAGGTATTTGCTGGTGTTTGTTTGTAGAGTATTAAAGAAAGTGAGAGATCAAAGATGGCTTCTATTTGACCTGAGTTCCGAGGAGAATGGAGTTGCAGTGTACGGAGATGGAGAAGACTGTAGGAAGAGTGGATTTGTTGCAGGAGAAAGGGAAATTTAAGGATAGTTTTGGACATGCTGGGTTCAAGATGCTTATCAGACATCTTAGTGGAGACATCAAGTAGATAGCTGGCTAGGAGTCTGAAGTTTCGGGAATCCGTCAAGGCTAAAGGTATAAATTTGGTAGCTCTCAGAGTGTAGATAGTATTTATAAAGAGATGGCTAGATGAAATTACCTAGAGTATAAGAGTAGATGGAGATGAGAAGAGGTCTGATGACAGCCATAGAGCTACTTCGGCATTCAAGGTTGACAAAATAAGGAGGAATCTACCGGGGAGACCAAGGAATAATAGTGAGGTAAAGGAGAACTAAGGAGAATAGTATTCCAGGGGTGTTTCAAAGAGGGAGTGAGCCCTGAGTAAGATTAAGGTTGAGAAATGATCACTGGATTTGGCAAAATGAAAGTTTTTTTTCCCTTGATAGGAGCTATTGGAGTGATTGGTAGTAGTCATGAGAACTTGGGAGTAGAATAGAATTAAAGATAGCTAATATGGAAAGGCCTTTAGAATTTCCATTTAAAGAGGAGTTTAGAAGTCAACAGCATATGGGAGCCCAAAGAAGATCTTTAAAACTTTTTTAAAAAAATGATTACGATATGTTTTGTATACTGTATGCTGAAATATGCTGAAGGGAGTAATCCAGTAGAGAGAAAAAATGCTGGAGAGGTTGAATTGCTGGAGGAAAGAAAGTTAATCTTAAACAGGAGCAATGGTCAGTTTATCCGTAGTAACACATTAGGCAGAGGATATGGATATGAATGCAAATACATTGGTGATTGGAGGATATGGAAGTTGTTGTTTTGTTGCTTTTTTTCCTCCCTTCCTAACCCTCTCCCCTTAAAAAAGAAACAAATAAGGTCAGCATCTGCAAGTCAGGAATAGGGAGGAGCTGTTAAAGATTTGAGGGTGAGATGAAGTTATTCAATAGTTATCTATGCAAATAGAGAATAAATTAATTTGAGAATGTGTTCAGCTGCTCAGATACAAGTGTAGAGTAGGGAGGGCAGTTGGAGTTACCTGTGCTTCAGGTTTTGTTAAGTGAAACTAGATGAGAACAAGCAAAAGAGCCATTGTTCTATGCAAAAGAGTAATTAACTGAATGAAATAGTCAGGTAAAGAGGGCAGTCATTTGATGTGCATGGGTGGTAGAAGTCAGGAGGTAGAAAGTCAGTACATTGAAGATCCGAATGGTATTAAAAACTTGAGTCTCAGATGGAGTGACCAGGACAGATAAAAAGTGATGCTCAGAGAATGATATTTTAGGCATTAAATTATGGAGAGAATGCAGAATCTTGGTATAGTCATGGCAATTCGGTGGTTGAGGTGTGGTAGGATAAGAACATTGATGGTGTTATAATTGGAAGACAGATATGCTTCTTACTGTAGTATTTGCACTTTTCTGGTTTCAATACATACTTCAGTTTTATAATCAAGATACCAATAAAGCATCTTCACTTTCTTAAAAAATACACTGTCTTTACATTTATGGAGCTTTATTAAAAAAAAAAAAAAAGTTTTTTTTTTTTTAAAAGATTTTAGACCAAATCATGCAATACAGAGGCTCGCAGGCTAAATTTGACCTGTGGATACATTTTGTTTGATAGGACAAGTGTTATAAAAATAAAACCTTGAGTATGAATGTCTTTATAGATGGGCTATTCCAGTTTGCCACAGGCCCTACAGTTCTCATATCCTCATTATTTTCCCTTTCCCCCAACATCATTTACTTTTGTCTTATACTTTTACAGCATCTTTCAAGCCTCCTTTACTCATTTATGTTAATTGGTACTGTTTCTCAAAGCATTCTCATTAAAAACCTTTGCCTTAGAGTTACTGAATCAGAATCTCCCAGAGTTGTGCTTTATTCGTCTCTATTTAGAGACCTCCTTAAGTGAATCTAATTGGTCAGGTAGTGGTTGAAAAAGAGAGATCTTAGTTTTTAGCCACAGATCTTGGGTCAGCAACTTAACATCTCTCATTTTCATTTTTCTATCCGTAAAATTGATATTAAAATAACTCATCTCAAGTGGTAGTGATACAGACTAAATGAGATAGTATGTAAAAAGTCACACAGTCGACATTCAGATAAATGTTTTTACCTTTCCCTTTTCCACTGGGAATGGGTCTCGAACGTTCCATTTCTCTAAGCAGTTTGAAAGGATATTCCAAGTCAATCAATACATTAATTAGGACACTGTTTGAACTGGTTTAACAAAACCAAATAACTGTGGTATAAGAAGGAAGAAGTTGAATTAGCTCTAATATAAGATTCTAGACTGATTTGATATTCAGGGGAGTTTGGTTCTAGGGATTGGGCGCTTTTACTTGTTTCATCTTCCCTTAGTCTGTTGCACTTTCTTACATTGTCTGAGATGGTTTATCTCTACTTTTACTGGATTCCACCCATTGGAAGGAGGAAGGAGAAAATTAAGAGTAGGCAGCTTCCTTTCAAGGGCATAGTCTGGAATTTTGACCCATCTCATTGTCCAGAACTTACCACATGACCGTGTCTAAAGGCAAAGAGGCTGGAGCAGACAGTTTCTAGCAGTGTGACCATTTACGCAGTAAAAACTCAGAGGGTTTTCTACTAAAGGGAAGATACTGGAAGACAGTGGTTTCTGTCATAGTTAATATTTGTTTGGTATATCTGTTCATTCTCTGAGCAACATTAATCCCTTGATCATTCTAGCCTTAGAATTAGGTTTATTGTCCTGTAATCCCAAGTTAATTAATGTAAAAAATTACCCAGTTTACTTGTTCCTTTTCAGATATCTTTTAGACCAGAGATGACTGGTCTTTTTCCTAATTCACTGTCTTGATCCTAATGCTTAATTCACTTATGCAAGCATGAATCCTATCTCTGATAACTCAATTTCAACCTTGCCTACTTTAAAACAATAAAATATTTCTTTAGATCTGGCCATTTTGGCTGAGGTTCAATATAATCTTTATTTTCATTTATCATCTTCTATCACCAAGATTTAGAACATGTCATGAGAAAGCAGCTGTGTGCATATATGTGTGTGTTAATACAATCTCCTGCCTACATTTTTGTTACTTTACTTTATAGCTATATGAAGTAGTTATTATTAAATCAGTTTTACAATGAGTTAAAGAGACCCAGAGATGTATAGCAACTTGTTTGAAGCTGTAAAACCAGTAAATTTTGGAGCTGACCCAAGATTTGTATTCAGGCTTTTGTATTTCCCAATTCTGTGATCTTATCCACAGTACTATATGGTGACATCTGTGGATATCACACTACAGAATTGACTCATGTACTTTTTTAACTTTAAGGATACCTTAAATTTATTGTTGTTGTTGTTACTGTTATTATTATTATGTCCCTTTCTGTTCTTTTTCATTTGCTTCTTTTTTAGTGTCCTCATTTCTCTTTGGGTTGTAAAACCCCATCTTAGTCTAAGACACTCTTTTAACATAACTTACGTAAAACTATATGGAGAGCTTATCTTTATTTCTCCTCCTTAGGACAGATCTAAAGAGTAAACTTCCTGTTATTTTGTTGGCAGTTACAATGCAGTTTACATGTTTTGGCTAAATATTTAAAAATTATTTTTGTTTTTGATAGAGTAAGGTCCTTCCTTCCTTCCTTCCTTCCTTGCTTCCTTCCTTCCTTCCTTCCTTTCTTCCTTCCTTCTTTCCTCCCTTCCTCCCTTCCTCCCTCCTCTTTATGAATAAAAAGAGTAACCCATTAGGTTAGTATCATGATAGGTGGCTGTGAGAGAGCTGTGTTTTCCATTTGAGGTTTTAGAGTTATATAAAGAGTTAAAGGTGATACCTAACGTGTTCAATTGACAGGGCCTGGCTTTCCTAATCCGTTTTTGTCCTGGATAGAACATATCCATGCATTCATTGCTAGCCAATTAAAAATGTTCCATTTATCTGTGTTGGCTAGTCCTGTATTTTTCTGGATACATTGTCTTATTAATCTGTGTTTGCATAACTTTAATATTTAATGATGGCCTCTATCTAAGATTATTAATATCCTATTTGTTTTAAACAGTGATTATTTTTTTAGGTATACAAGTTTAACTAAATACAATACATAAGATTTGATTTCAGTATTTTTAAATCTACAAGGCCCTTTAAAGAAAAAAGTGGTTGTTAATTTGAAGTTGGTATACAAGATTAAGTTTCAAAAGTAGCAATTTTTATCATTATCGGTAAAAATTACTTTTGTTACTTCAGAAATATCAACACTGTCGGAGATTCTGCAAAAAGGAAATATTATCTCTTGTGTTAGGTTGTTTATGACCCTTTGTAGTAAAAATGTTCACTCCCCCCTTCTGTTTTTTGGTATAGGATATAGCAGATCCATTTTTTGCTTATTGTAAGCAGCATGCAGATAGGTTAGACAGAAAATGGAAGAGAAAAAACTACTTGGCTCTACAATCCTATTGTAAAATGTCTTTGCAAGAGAGGGAGAAGCAGCTGTCACCGGAAGCACAGGTATGGGATTCATGCCTAAAGTCATGTCTTTTGAAAGCTTTCAGGGTTATGGATTTCAGATCTCGTGTGTGTGCCAATGACATGTGAAGTTTATTTATGAAATGTGGTTAGTTACCTAGGAAGTGGATTGTCATTAAGGCAAATGGTGAGTGTAGTTTGTAGCTGATGAATATTCCTCATCTAGTCAATAGAGCAGCCTTTTATGAAGCATATTTCCAAATACATTGAAAATCATAGCTTAGAGGAAATTATTCTATCAATGCAATATGTTGACCATATCTTTTTTCAGTCTGTTTCATTGTTTACTTATGTAAAGGATCTGATCAGTTTGCCCGTCTTTTAAAATGTATTTCTATGTAAATTAAGAAGAATTTATAGAGACTTGCAGTTACTGAGAAGAGAAGCTTCAGTTTAATCAAATTAGTTTCTGATAATTCTGATCATAGATTGAGACATAGAATAGTTACTAGGGGTAGACCTACTTTATTGTAACCCAAGAATAATACAATATATCTTAATAACTGTGGATAGATGTAATTTGCCTTGATACAGGAAATTGTGGTTATCTTTACTTTCTCTAAGCATGCAAGTAGAGATTGTAAGGAATATGTTACATTTTAATATCTTTTAAAATTTGTATGCATTTCTTTTATAGGCAAGAATCAATGCCCGGCTTCAGCAGTATCGTGCCAAAGCAGAACTAGCTCGATCTACCAGACCCCAGGCCTGGGTTCCCAGGGAAAAATTGCCCAGACCACTTACTAGCAGTGCTTCAGCCATTCGTAAGCTGATGCGGAAAGCAGAGCTAATGGGGATCAGTACAGATATCTTTCCAGTGGACAATTCAGATACTAGTTCTAGTGTGGATGGAAGGAGAAAGCATAAGCAGCCTGCTCTCACTGCTGATTTTGTGAACTATTACTTTGGTCAGTATAGACACTAATGTATGCACATTGTCAATGCGAACAATTTGCTATTGAAAATATTTGTTATACTGTCAATTTTTAGAAATTTATTAGCCATGCAATATATATTAAGTGTAAAGCATGTTTATTTTCCTAATAAGTTGTGGGTTGTTGTAAAATGCTGAGTTCCTGTATTTGTGAATAGGGTTAAAAGTGTTGTAAACAATGTAAGATTATCCACGTGATCATCTTAATGGTTAGCTTCTTCCTTTTGTGTGTTTTGTGTATCAGCTTTTATTTCCTACTAAAGTAAAATTGGATATTTAATTTAAATAGAGAGAAATATGCGCATGATTCAAATTCAGGAAAATATGGCTGAGCAAAAGAATATAAAGGATAAATTAGAGAATGAACAGGAAAAGCTCCATGTGGAATATAATAAGGTAAGTTGACTACAAAACTACAAATATCATAGACCTTATTGATAATGTCATTTGTGATTTTAGAGAATTTCTATTTGTGTCTCATTTTGAAATTCTTATGAAGTGTTTAGGCCCTTCTCTACACGTCTTACTCTTATTGTCTTCATAATCATCCATAACACTACCTCCTATGTGCCAGATACAATTTGGTCATGTTACATATATTAACTCATACAATTTTCACTTCAGTTTCATAATGTGAGCTATAATTATTGCTCCCGAGGAGAAAATTGAATCCTAAGGAGGTGAAGTTATTTGCCCAGACTCACATAGGTAGTCAAGTCATAGAGTTGGGGTTTGTGGCCAGTCTGACTCCATTCCTTATTCCTAACTAATGTACTATAAAACTTCTCTAAGTTTGTAGGAAACTTAGAAATTTCCTTTAAATTACTGTTTTTATCTTGAATTGTTTTGTAATGTTACTTTTGATTTAAGAAAAATACCTCCCAAATTAAATTTTCATTCTACATCTTCATTGTAATGATGAGGGAGATCAAAAGAAATATCCTATAAAAGCAAAGTGTGGCTAAAATGTTAGGTAATAAGTAACATGAGCATATAAAACTGATATTCACTCATTGTTAGATAACATTTTAAGTAAGAGGTACATTTCCAATATCAGCCACACTGTAGTGAAAGAAAAGAGTACTGGGATTATATTCAGAAGACCTGAGGATTCTTGGTCAAGTCACAGAAACCCTGTGATCCTTAGTTTTCTCATTGAGAAAATGGTGGAAATGCATCTTTATGGATTCAAGGATTAATTGAATGTTTGAAATTATGTAGAAAACTATAACAGAATGATAAATATAGGTATTATTAGTAAAAATGCTAACATGAAACAATGCTTACGTCTTATTGGTGCTGCTTATTCAATAATTGGATAGCCTCTCTTTAGATATGTTAAAAATATGGACTGTCATACAGATACTCTTGGACATTTGTTGATAAATTATTTAAATTTTCCCATATTTTACTCCTTATTTTAATGGTTTACTGATTTGGAGTATTTACATTGTAGCTATGTGAATCTTTAGAAGAACTACAGAACCTGAATGGAAAACTTCGAAGCGAAGGGCAAGGAATATGGGCCTTACTAGGCAGAATCACAGGGCAGGTTAGTTTCTTTCCAATTGCTATCTCCTATTCTTACACTCTATATTATTTTCAAAGAGCAGATTTCTGATAAAACTTTCCTAACTAAAAAATAATGTTTGATTAGGGGAAACTAATCTTCTTGGGTAATGATAATGCCTGAAATACATCTAGAGCATTGGAAGCTGCCTACTGAGAGCCTGTAGCTTAATTTGGTTGTTTTAACAGCCGTCTTGTTTGCAAATTTTTTTCATTGGCTCTGACTGACCTGTCATTTGTGGTGAAGCTAAGATTTGAAGCATGAGTTACTCCTGTCAAATTCTTGTTATCTCTAATTTAGCAGTTAGATTCCTTGCCACATTTTTTTTTCTATCCTGTTCATCTGTTATATTTCGTTCCTTTTTTTTTTTTTTGATGTAAAATTTAAAAGGCAAACTAGAGAGATTTGTTTTTGTGTTGATGTGGTTTTGAGTTGTGTAAGAGATGGGTTTTGAAACTTTAATGTTAAAGTGTAGTTTTCACCTTCAATAGCTGAGCATTTTTAGCCTGTTAAAGTTCTTGCTGTTAAAAAGAAGAATCATTGCCAAATAGATTTTTTGAATGCTTTTTTTTAGTACTGTGTACGTGTGTGTGTGTGTGTGTGTGTGTATATATATATATATGTATATATATACACACACACACACAAGAATCATTGCCAAATAGATTTTTTGAATGCTTTTTTTTAGTACTGTGTATATGTGTGCACACACACACACACACAATGAATTAAAAATTCATTAAAATAATTTAAGTTATATTTTAAAAGGATGAAGGGGACTCATTGTGGTCCTTTTACAGTGAAAGTAGTCTTATTGTGAAGGAGGCTTATGAAAGAAGAGATATTTTTCATTGTACTTGTTTCAGAGGTTTACGAAGGGTTAAATTTATCGTACAATTTGTGTAGACTTAATATTTTAGAAAGTAATACATACTGATATGTATTGTGCTATGCTAGCTTTGAAGATGCTTCTTTTGTGAACAGGATGTATGTGGCTTATATTACAATGAATAACATAATTTAAGAGGTGAGAATGAGCAGTCACCTATGGCGAATTGACCTTTCTTCCTATTGATAGGTTGTTGATGGATTTTTGGAAGATTATGGTGTTTTGTGTTGAGTACAAGGCTATTATTAGTTTATTTGCCAAGCTAGCATTATCTTTTAGCTTGATTTGCAAGATCATCTCATAAGAATCTCCTACTTAGTGTAAAAGATTACCTGGTTGTTTAAAATAAAAGGGCTTTTCATTTATTAAATGACTTTTAACAGAAGTTCACAAATTTCCTTGTACAAATGTAACATTCACAGAAGCGGAATTCATTTGTACCACTTGCATGACACTTTTTCCAGTTGGTTGAACAGATGCTGGCCCACCGGGCTACTGAGAAACGACTTTGATAGATGGTTGCTGTCTCAGAAGCCAGCATACTACAGATTAGTAGAAAACCAAAAAGAATCTCATTCACTTTGTGGAGAGTTTGGTCCAATAAGATAATTTTTCTAATTAACCTATGGAGCACCAATGTAGCTGGGATGTTGAGGAAAATAAACGGTTTCAATAGTCTTTTTGTCAAGTGTATTGTGTGTCGTTTTTTTTTAAGCTCTTAAATGCTTGTCCTTGTCTTTCACTTTTTAAAGCTAAAGTAGAAGCTTAATTTTCATAATGTTTTGGTATTTCACTGAAAATTGATGGAAGTATGTAATTATAGGTCTCTAATGGAAGTTAACTTTGAGACAGAAATTCATTTTAATTCTTTTTGCTGGTGTAATAGCTGGTAAAACATTTCTCCCTCACAATTCTAGCATATTTAGTTGACTTGAGTGGCAAATAGAGGAGAATGTTGCTTTATGTTTTTTCTTTAAAACAAAATAAACTGCATTTGTTCAAATCAATAGAAGTTGAACATACCGGCAATTTTGCGAGCACCCAAGGAGAGAAAACCAAGTAAAAAAGAAGGAGGCACACAAAAGACATCTGTTCTTCCTGCAGTACTTTATAGGCAAGTAATAAAATGATAACAGATTAATATTGTGTTTTTTTAAACTCATACCTTAATAACAAGATGCTTCAAATATTTGTGAATGAATTATGTCCATACTAGAGTTTATATTAAATGCATTTGATATTCATTTTATGAAAATCTTCATCAAAGATGCTTTTTAGGTTGAATGACAGGAGATTTTTGCTCCTCTTTTAATGATAAGTGACTTATATCCTTTAAATAGGTGGAGATAGATATCCAAAAGTTCCATGGAAGAGAACAGTTACTTCTCTTTGGGGAATTGGAAAGTGACTTTAAATAATGTAGATGATCATTTTCTTAAATAATTAAAACAATATATAAATGGGCATTTATATTTTATTTTACTTTAATGAGTTTTAGAGCTTTTTGCATGTGTTTTTAGGTAGTGAGTGATAGATATCATGTACATGAATTACTGCCTTTGTACAGTGGTGGATAATGAAGATAAGTTCTAAATTTGAATCTGTCTGCATTTTTTTTTCCTGTGCTCAGTTGTAATAATTTTATTTCTAGAAGTGTTTTTTGTTTTTTACTTTTTTGTCTCAATAGTTTATGGTGTTCACCATTTGTAGTAATTTTACATAACCAAAGACTTCTTTCCATATATGGATAGGTTAGGGTCTTATTTTTTTAATGTAACTGATCATATTAGTGGGAAAAATTAGAAGATGGTAGTATATTTATGTATGTGTATATGTGTATACACATACAAATGTATAAATTCACATACATACCTATATACACTTACGTAAATACAAAAATATTTTCCCCACAGCGTCTTCCTTTCTCAGGAATAGCAGCAATAACAACAATATCAATCTCAATAATTACTTTCCCTTCTTGGTTGGAGGCTTCCTCCATAGATAATAGCAAATGACTTCCTTGAAATGTGGGAAAAGCCCACTAGTGTTTTAGTGTACAGTATGAAGACTAGCACATTCTCAGTCCAGCTTTTCCTAAAAGTTGGTTCATTTGGAACCATCACACATATCACAGTGCTTCTGACTTACCACTACAGTTCATTTTTGTTTCAGATTGTATTTTAGGTGATTTTCCTTTTTAACTCAGAGCAACATTGAGACCAGATACTAGTGGTTGTTGTAGCATTTATGTGATCTTTTTTTCCTAGGATAATTTAAAAATTCAAATATTGTTGTTTCTGTACATGGATGGATGGGTCTTATAGATTCTGAACAACTTTTCCCTCACTCTTTATGTTCTCAATATAAAAAAGACCCTAGATTTTCAGGTCAAGGTGCTTGTGCTTTAGAAGTAGCTAAGTTGCCTTATTGCACAAGAGAAGTTGGATTCCTTGAAAACAAACAAAAATCAAAGTAGCAGTAACAACAATAGTAAAATGCCCCATTCTTTGCAATAAATATCAATTGGTATATTTTTAAGATTTAAAGTCAGATTTTGAAAAGACTTATTTATAAATTTAGCTTATTTTTATGTTGAAGACTCCTTGAAAGGTTTATAATTAATGTAGAAAATAAACTGAATTTTGTTTGTAAATTAACTTCTCTTGTAGTTTTAGAGAAGTAGAAAACTGGAAAATGTTTTTGTTTAATATTTACTTTTCTAGGGAAAAATTAAGTTAATATTAAATGAGGTTTAAGTGATCATTAACATTGAGATAGTGATGATATTGAGAATACTATTTTATATATGCCTTTCTATGAAAGGTTTGACTCTAGAGCCATATTTATATTACATCCAGCTATTTTTCTATAGTCTCAAAAATATTTAGAACTAATAAGTATTGATATTATAAAAAAGCATGTATTATGAAAAAATGTTTGATTTTAACAGAAGGAATTTTAAGGTGAAATTTAAAAACTATGCTATATGAACAGCTATTTCACTAAGAATTATTCTAATCCTTTATTTGCTGCCTTTATTCAAAGTTGTGGAATTTGTAAGAAGAACCATGATCAGCATCTTCTTTTATTGTGTGATACCTGTAAACTCCATTACCACCTTGGATGTCTGGATCCTCCTCTTACGAGGATGCCAAGAAAGACCAAGAACAGTTATTGGTAAGTAAAATGAAAGAGATTTTAATGTTAGAACCGGTTTACTCTCTGTTTCAACAATGTAAGATATATTGTAACAATGTAAATATATATTGTATTGCTTCATAATAAAGTTTTCAGCACATTTTTTAATTGGTTTTTTATATTTTTCCAACTTTGTTGAAGTATAATTGACAATTAAAAACTATATATTTAAGATATACAACTTAATGATTTGATATACATATACATTGTGAAGTAATCACCATAATGAAGCTAATTAACATATCCATCACTTCACATATTTTCCATTTTCTTTTTTTTGGATGAGAACACTTTAGTCATAATGTTTATTATAATATATGAATAAATCTGTAGTAGTTTTTTTGAGAAATGAATTTTTAGTTAATTGAGATTGTGGTATCTTAGCAGTGGTTAAAGCATGAATTCTGTCTCGTGTGTTATAATTCTCTTTTACTTTTTTATAAGAATTTCTTAAATGCTTTATTTTTGTTTTGAAATTGAATGAATTTATCAGGAATTTGCCTCCATATTCATCCTTTTATTTGCAATTTAATATTTTTAATTAGTTTCACCCAAGGCTTTACTTCTGGTATTTTTCATTTGTACTAGTTATTTTTGTGTTTAACCATTCTTTGCAAATCTAGAAACATTTGACATATGTTTCTAAATTTTTTTTCATTAACTTAGGTATATTACATTACTACAGATGTTTGATAAAATCTTATGTATGATGAATTTTACCCTTTCCTTAATTTTAGTCCGTGGGAGAGACAAATGCTTAAGTTTTAATAGGCTGATTCTATTTAGGAAGAATATAGAATACGGGAAACTTTGGAATAAACATCAGTATTCTTTTTAGGCAAATTATCTTTTCAGTTTTAGAAAAGAGTAAACCCCAGATTCTTAAATGGTAATTTATACAAAAAGTCGTGTGTTTGTCAAACACATTAAGCATATTTTTTTACCTCATTGTTTTATCTCGTAAAGCAATCTCTGTTCATTTTATTAGGAAGGTTGCATTCTTTCACCATTTTCACAGAATTGCTTTTTCGTTGTGTTCTTTTATCAGTTTGTCTTGAGACAGACCTACTAGTCTGCTCTTTTCAAGTATAATGGAGTGCATATATGTATATTTTATATATGTGCTTTCGAAACCAGAATTTGTTAAGAAAAGGCTGTGGCTTATTAGAATGCCAGCAGTGTTAATAAGCATCCTAGGTGGGTGTTTTTTTGCCTTTTTTAAAAAGATTTATTTATTTGAGAGAGAGAGCATGTGCACACAGCAGGGGAAGGGGGTGGAGGGAGAGGGAGAGAAAGTCTTTAAGCAGACTCCACTGAGCATGGAGCCCGATGTGGAGCTTGATCCCATGACCCTGAGATCACAACCTGAGCCAAAACCAAGAGTCAGACTCCCAACCAACTGTGCCAACCAGACATCTCATAGGTGGGTGTTTCTAAATTGAAAGCCAGTTTGAATAGTCTCCAGGGCCAGGGTGCTTTGTCATGATCTTTGACATGGAGTGATATGCAGTTCTCTCCTTAAATGAGGAGATGAACTTTTCTAATACTGCTCTGCCTGCAGAGCTCTGGTTTCTAGTATGTAAGTCTCTGGAAGAACTTCACATAAACTGCCTTGCCTAGGATGTTTTAGGGGAAGCTCTCCCCAAAAGACCTAAAACTACTTAGGGTCCTATGCATTGGTTACAGAATTTTAAAGTAAAAGAAGCTAATATTGTGGCAAAGTGCAGTCTTCAATATCTTCTAGTTTTTAGTGATCAGATTTCTTCTGGCCTCTGAAATCAACTTAGTTTTGCTTAGCAGTTAATTGAGTATATTAGTTTTGGAGTAAGTTTTATAGAATTATGTTTTTCTTTAGTGTATCTCAATTGTGAGAGGCACTTTTTGCTTTTTTAACATTTTCAGTTTAATTCTGAAGTTATGTTAAAGATAACAAATATTAAAGCAATTTTACTTACCAAATATTTTATTATTACCTATACTTTTTGCCTAAGTCTATTATATATGTATGGTAGAAAAACCGTGTTATGGTGTGCTACTATGCATCTGTTCCCCATTCTGCATTCTCTGATGCCATTTTGGTATTTTGAAATTGACCGTGGTTGGGGCGCCTGGGTGGCACAGCGGTTAAGCGTCTGCCTTCGGCTCAGGGCGTGATCCCGGCGTTATGGGATTGAGCCCCACATCAGGCTCTTGCGCTATGAGCCTACTTCTTCCTCTCCCACTCCCCCTTGTTTGTGTTCCCTCTCTCGCTGGCTGTCTCTATCTCTGTCGAATAAATAAATAAAAAAAAAAAATCTTAAAAAAATAAAAAAAAGAAATTGACCGTGGTTAGTAGTATGCATAACGTGGAAATTGGTAACTGCTACAGATACTGACTTTTTCCCATAGAGAATTAGGTGTTAGATATTTACTTGCACGCTACTGCCTAACCTCTGCTTAGTTTCCGTTTAGTTCTTACTCTTTTTCTTAGGAAAAGAGGTCCTAGAAAGGTCTTAGGGAAACAGTTCCTGGACGCTTATCTCATGACTGGGCCCGTTATTGGCTTAAATTTATACAGAGCCTAACTGGTACACATTTCTGAATGTCACCAATTACCCCTTTTGCTGTCTTTATGCTATGCGTATTTGGTAACACCCTTTTTACTTATATACCCCCTATGTTCACTGCTAGCTAGAATTACTATGCAATCGTCCCTTCACAAATGCCGTGTTCTGCTTGATAGACTGATCTAAGCACCTCCTCCCAGCCTTTTATTTTTTTTCTTCTAGTATCGGCACTGCTTGTGGGAAATACTAGTTTGAGATCTGGATGCTTTCTGTTTGGTCCATACCACAGTAGTTCACTGCTTATTTTGTACTGATTTAAGACATGGGACAGGAAAGACATGCGACAGGAAAGAATAAAGATACAGAGGTAATTATTGATGGAAGGTAGGGAAGTTGAGTAAGTTCACATTAGACAAGCTGACTTTTCAGTGAAATAGTAGTCTGTGGAAAGGGAAAGGACCTGGGATGATGGTGGTGGCTTAAGAAGACAGGAGATGGTTTCCAGTAGTTACTGTGGAAAACGCAGGTGACTTGATGAGGCTATATACCAAGAATGTTCAGTGAATTGGTTTAATAGTGTGATTAATTGATTTTCCTCCAATAATGCACAGCTGTCCAGGAGCAAGAGAGGGAAAAACTCAGGGACATCTTAGGTTGGGTTAGGAATGGGCAAATCAGATGAGAATGCTTGGTGGGTGAGGAATTTGCCAAGGGATAAAGTGGCTAGTGAAATGAATCTAGGCCCCATTTTGCTTGTACTTATTTCCACTGTTTGAAATGTATTTTGTCTTACTCTTAGTTTATATTATCTTGGTTTGTTTCTTTTTAAATATGTAATGTTGCATGCTGTGTTACGTTCTTCTCAGACAAGCCTGATAGTGTATAAATAAACAGTAAAGTTTTGATTTATTAGATTAGCTCAAATAATAAATACTTCTTTTACTTTTAGAGTAATCTTATGTTTCTATCACCCGTCTGTTCAGAATTTGTATTGCCTTTTCTAATTAAAGAATATTCTGGAAAAAAAAACCCAAATATTCTGAAGAGTATTATATGACAGATAATTGAGTAATATTTATCATATCATCTTATTCTTTTGATATACCTTTGCTTATTCTTTTAAGAGAAAAGAAAATCTATAGCACAGACTCTTCAGTGAATAATTTACAGGTTTCTTCCCCTGTTTTTCTTAATAATTTATCCTTCCCTTCCTCTGTTAACTCTTTTTCTTTTTATTGAGAGATAATTGACATATAACCTTGTATTAGTTTTAGGTGTATAGCATAATGATTTGATGTATGTATATATTGTGAAATGATTACCACAGTAAGTTTAGTTAACATCCATTGTAACACATAGTTAAATGTTTTTTTTTTTCCCTATGATAAGGACTTTAAGATCTGTTCTCTTAGGGGTGCCTGGGTGGCTCAGTCAGTTAAGTGGTCAAGTGGCTGACTCATGATTTCAGCTCAGGTCATGATCTCAGGGTCCTGGAGTGTAGCCCCATGTAGGCCTCCACACTCAGGGTGGAGTCTGCTTGCTTGTGCCTCTCCCTCCCCCCTCCCAGCCCACCCATGTGCATGCGCTTGTGTGTGCTCTCTCTCTCAGATAAATAAAATCTTTAAAAAAAATGATTTCTCTTAGCAACTTTCAAATATACAATACAGTTATTATTAACTATAGTCACCATGTTGTATATTACATCCCCAGGACTTATTTATTTATTTACTTATTTAGAGAGAGAGAGTGCGGGGAAGGGACAGAAGAAGAGGAAGAGAGAGAGAATCTTAAGCAGGCTCCACCTTGTGGCTCCATCTCACAACCCTGAGATCATGACCTGACCTGAAATCAAGAGTCCGATGCTTAACTGCCTGAAACACCCAGGCACCACCCCCATTTATTTATTTATTTATTTATCCATTCATTCATTCATACATACATATATACGTAAATTTATGTTTTAACTGAAAGTTTGTTGCTTTTGACCACCCTTACCCTTTTGCACCCCCCTGTCCCAGTCCACCTCCCCTAGCCCGGCCTCTGGCAACCACCAATCTGTACTCTTTATTTATGAATTTGTGGGTTAAAAAAAAGAAATACTCCACATATAAGTGAGGTCATATAGTATTTGCTTTTGACTTATTTAGCATAATTCCCTCAAGATCCATCTATGCTGTTACAAATGGCTTTCCTTTTGTATGGCTGAATAATGTTCCATTATATATGTACCACATTTTCTTTATCCATTCATTCATTGATGGAGAAAGGGTATTTCCATGTTTTTGCTCTTATAAATAATGATGCATAAACATGGGGGTGTGGATATCTTTTCAAGATAGGGATTTTGTTTCCTTTGGATATATACCCAGTAGTGGAATTGCTGGATCCTACAGTAGTTCTATTTTTAATTATTTTGTTTTTAAAGATTTATTTATTTATTTTAGAGCAAGAGAGCACTCCTGTGGGGGGAGGGGCGGAAGGAGAGAGAATCCCAAACAGACTCTGTGCTGAGTGTGGAGCCTGACTCGAAGATGATACCATGACCCAGAGATCATGACCCAAGCCAAAATCAAGAGTTGGATGCGCAGCCAACTGAGCCACCCAGGCGTGCCCTATTTTTATTTTTTGAAGAACCTCCATCCTAGTTTCCATAGTGGCTGCACCAGTTTACATTCCCGCCAACAGTATATGAGCATTCCCTTTTTTCCACATCTCCTCCAACACTTATTATTTCTTATCTTTTTGATGACAGCCATTCTAACAGGTTGGAAGTGATATCTCATTGTGGTTTTGATTTGTATTTCACTAAAGTTTTATATAGGCACCTGTGAAGATTTTCCTTTAAAAAGAGTGGAAAACATGAAAAAAGCTTAGAGATAAGGGAAAAAACAGACTATGAACAGAATCTTTGAAGACTGAGAAAAGTAATTTGTAAAGGAAAAAAAAAGCAAAACATGAATTATGTATAATATTTGAGAAATAAATTGTCACTGAATTTGTTACATTTAAGGATTCATAAAATCTATTTTTCTCTAACATATACAAGTAAATTTTTCTATAAACTGAAATAGTGTACTTGTCTTAGCATTATTATACAAGGAAATCATTTTTCTTTAGTAATTGAAAATTTTTAAATCCCCTTCTAAACATAAGTTGGAATGTGTGGCGTAGGAGATGAAGAAGGTATAGCAAATGAGAAAAATCTCTTGGCATTTCATTTCAGTATGAAGGTTGTTCTTTTGTGTAAATTCCTGATATTAATTTTTATTGCTTATACTTTAAAAATTCCTTTTTAATTAATTAAATATTTTGATTACATAAGGTTATTTTTAATATTTTGCATGGGAATTATAAATTACAGGATTTTCTTCCCTTCGTAGAATATAAAAATACACAGGATTAAATATACAGGATAGCAGCTTAGTGGGTTATTAGAAGAAGCCAGGTATGTGTTTTGACATTATGAAGATAATTATGACCTTACCCCCAAATATTACTTAATCCCATTGAATTAGGCCATAGCTTTATCCTAGATTATTATTCCTAGGATCTTGTGTACTGATTAATGTAGTAGAGATGCTTTTTCATATCTTAAATGATACATAAAAGATAGAGCCTATAGTATTTAATAGATTGTTGAGAAGTTTCAAGTGGTATGTTCATCTGTGTAGACTCTGTACTGTAACTATGATGTGGCAGTTGTTTTGAAACACATAGATAAATTTCTGCATTGGTGGTTACATTTCATCAATGTTTTGTTGTGGAGTTCAGGGAATAACAATTCTGTCAGAGGGCTCTAAAGCAAGTTTCTTTGTGACCTAAATGTATTACTTTTAGTGAGGATGAGAATGAGCATAAGAAATTAGAGAATGTCCTGACAAAGATTATTGTTACAAAATGAGAAACAGAAGAAAAAAATTTTAAATTAAAAAAAAAAAAAAAGCTGAGGGGCACCTGGGTGGCTCAGTCGTTAAGTGTCTGCCTTTGGCTCAGGGCGTGATCCTGGTGTTCTGGAATCGAACCCCGCATCAGGCTCCTCCACTGGGAGCCTGCTTCTTCCTCTCCCACTCCCCCTGCTTGTGTTCCCTCTCTCGCTGGCTGTCTTAAAAAAAAATAAAATAAAATAACTGAAACAATGATTCATCCTAAAAAGGTACTTGTTTCTATATCCCAGAAACTCATGCATGTTAAAAATGAATTGGAACTGAGAAAATTTGATTACATTTCACTTTCACTGGTAGAAATGATGACTTAAGGAACTAGTCCTTTTGTTATATAATTTGCTATGTTTCTATAGGCATTTCTGTTTTGATGTTTGTTGTATTTATTATTTACTAACAATAACATTTGTGGGGTTTTCACAATTTAGGATTGCCAATAGATTGTTTCAAAATATACTCATTATTTCAATTAGGAATACTGTTAGGTGTTTATTGTTCATCCTAGTCTTTAGTCTTTTCATATAGGACAAACAGGAGCAATTGGGTATATTACACTTTATTCGTATTTTTTAAAAAATTATTTTAGAGAGAGAGAAGAGAGCATGCGAGCAGGGAAGGAGAAGGGGCAGAGGGAGAGAATCTTGAAGCACACTCCCTACTGAGAGCAGGGCCCAACATGGGCTTGATCTCACTACCCATGAGATCACAACCTGAGCAGAAACCAAAAGTTGGATGCTCAACCGACTGAGCTACTCAGGCACCCCTGTATTTTAATATTGGTGCCAGTCTGTGAATCCAAGGAATAAAGTGCTTGGTTGTTCTAGCAATAGACATATAAAACGTTTTAAGTTAACAGATGGTAAATTACTTCCTTGTTTTTTTTCTTACTCGTCATTTTTTTAGTGTTAAAATTTTTACTTAACAATTTTGGTTTAATCAATGGGAATTTTTAGATATTAAAATCAAAGCCTTAAATATTAATTTGCATTTTAGCAATTAATGTATGTGTCTTATTAACACAAATTGCATGTTGCATTTAACTCTGTTACTGGAGTTCAAAATTTAAAGTTGTCACTTTTTTTTTTTTTAAAGATTTTATTTATTTATTCGACAGAGATAGAGACAGCCAGCGAGAGAGGGAACACAACTCCTCCTAGCGGAGAAG
Organism: Ursus americanus; assembly: GCF_024610735.1. Lineage (NCBI taxonomy): Eukaryota > Metazoa > Chordata > Mammalia > Carnivora > Ursidae > Ursus > Ursus americanus. The sequence goes on along the minus strand of NC_142129.1, from coordinate 61,611,529 downwards.
CCTGATGTGGGGCTCGATCCCATAACGCCGGGATCACGCCCTGAGCCGAAGGCAGACGCTTAACCGCTGTGCCACCCAGGCGCCCCTAAAGTTGTCACTTTTAAAAAATAAATATTAGTTTGATAATGTTTACTGTATTCAGTGAGAGATGTGAGTTTTGATGGAATATGACTTCAAATGATAAGAAGTCTTTGAATGAACTAAGGATAATGATATGTAAACTAATTATCAAATATAATTTTATCTACTATAACTATTTTTATAAAGATAACACTATAAGTTAAGCTTGTAAAAAACTTTTTGATCATTCTTTTAAATTTGAAGAAAATATATGAAAAAAATTTACTTTTAACAGTTTCTAATGAATTTTTAAACGGTCCTTTATAATTGGCAATATCAAGATTTTCAACAATCATTTTGTAAACTTTTGCTGTCTAAGTGTTAGTCACTAGCCACATGTGACTCCTTGAATTTAAATTGATTAAAATTAAAATTTAAAAATCAGTTCCTCAGTTACATTAGCCACATTACCAGTGCTCAATAGCTGTATATGGCCAGTGGCTACTGTACTGGATAATGCAGTATAGATAATTCTAACATAAAGTTCTGGATAGTACTGATCTAGACTGAAGTTTCAGTGTTTAATTCTCTTTTAATGTTACTCTTGTTTTTTCAAACATTTTATTGTGGCAAAATACACATAACAAAATTTACCATCTTAATCATTTTTAAGTGGTACTGTTCAGTGGTATTAAATACATTAATAATTATTATATTATTATATTAAATACAATAATCTATATGGCATTTTTCATCTTGTAAAAATTGAAACTCTCTACATATTAAATAATAACTCCCCATTCCTCCCTCCCTTCCAGCCCCTGGCAACCACCATTCCACTTTCTGTCTCCATGATTTTAACTACTCTTAAGTACCTCGTTTAAGTGGAATCATATAGTATTGGTCTTTTTAGTGACTGGCCTATTTCACTTAGAGTAATGTCTTCACATTCATCCGTGTCATAGCATATTGCAGAATTTTCTTCTTTTTTTAAAAAGCTGAATAATAGTTCATTGTATGTGTACCACATTTTACTTAAGCATTTATAGGTCAGTGGTTACTGGGGTTGTTCCCACAATTAGCTATTGTGAACAATGCTGTTACGAACATGGATGTACAGATATCTCTTTAAGAATGGATTATATGGTAATCCTATGTTTAATTTTTTGAGGAACCACCATACTGCTTTCCAGAGCAGCTGTACCATTTTACATTCCCATTAACAGTGCACAGGGTTCCAATTTCTCTACATCCTTGTGAACACTTTTACTATTTTCTGTTTTTTTGTTTTGATAATAGCCATCCTATTGGAAGTGAGGTGGTATCTCATTGTGGTTTTGATTCTCATATCCCTAATGATTAGTAATGTTTAGCATCTTTTCTTGTGCTTATTAGTCATTTGTATATCTTTGTATATCTTATTTATTTATTTATATTTTTGAGAGAGATTGGGAGTGTGAGCCTTTGGGGGGGCGGTGAGGGAGAGAGAATCTTAAGCAGGCTCCATGCTCAGTGTGGAGCCTGGTGCAGGAGTTGATCTCATGATCCTGAGACCATGCCCTGAGCTGAAATCAAGAGTCAATTGCTTAACTGACTCAGCCACCCAGGCACCCCTCTGTATCTTATTTAAATCCTTCTTCAACATGAATGTGGACTTAAGAAACAGTTATAATAGGGGCGCTTTGGTGGCTCAGTCGTTAAGCATCTGCCTTCGGCTCAGGGCGTGATCCCAGAGTCTTGGGATCGAGCCCCACATCAGGCTCCTCTGCTGGGAGCCTGCTTCTTCCTCTCTCACTCCCCCTGCCTGTGTTCCCTCTCTCACTGGCTGCCTCTCTGTCAAATAAATAAATAAAATCTTAAAAAAAAAAAAAAAAAGAAAAAGCAGTTTTGTAATAATATTAGCTTTTAGGGTATTAATTTTTTTTAATGTATTAGTCTCTTATTTAAAAAACAAGAAGTAGAGTTATGACCCATTGTTTTAATAATACTAGCTTTTATAATTGATCATATATTAACCTTTATTGAGATCTTTATTTCTCCATAATGGGCCCTGAGTTACTGTCTTGTGTCCTTTTTTTCCCCCTCCACCCTACAGGTCTTTCTCTATCATTTCTTGTAGGACAATTCTGGTGGTATCAAACTCCCCCAGCTTTTGTTTGTCTAAGACTGTCTTAATTTCTCCCACACTTTTGAGGGTCACTTTTGATGAACATAGGATTTTTGGTTGACAAATTTTTTTGTTTGTTTGGTCCTTTTAGCACTTTGAATATATTGATACACTGCCTTCTGGCCTCCAAAATTTCTGATGAGAAATCTGCTTGTAGTCTTATTGAGGATCCCTTGTATGTGATGATTCTGAATTTCTCTCTTTCTATTTTCAATATTCTCTTTATGTCTTTTTATTTGGAAAGTTTGATTATAATGCATCTTGGTGTGTGGGAGACTCTTTGAGTTTTTCTTGCTTGGTATTTGTTGAGTTTCTTGGATTTTATATTATCTTCTTTCATCAAATTTAGGAAGTTTTCAGTCATTATTTCTTCAAACATTCTCTCTGCCCCTTTTTTCTTCTTCTGGGCCTTCCACAGTGCAAATGTTGGTCGAGTTGTTGATGTCCCACATGCCTCTTATGATCTATTCACTTTTTTCCAGGTTTTTTGTTTTGTTTTTTGTTTTTCTGGTTGTTTCTCAGACTTTGTAGTTTCCATTGTTCTTTCTTTAAAGTTTGCTGCTCAGGTCTTTTTAATCCCTCTAGTAAATTTTCTATTCAGTTATTGTACTTTTCATCTCCAGAATTACCATTTGGTTTATTTTTAAGCTTTCTGTCTCTCTGTTGATATTTCCGTTTTGTTCATAAATTATTTTTTTGTCTTTCTCCACGATTTCTATTAGTTCATTGAGCTTTTAAAAAATAACTCTTTGTCTTGCAGATCTGCCATCAGGTCTTCTGGGACAGTTTCTGTTAATTTCCCTCCTTTTAATGGACCATACTTTCCTTTTTCTTTGTATACTTTATGAGGTTTTTGTTAGAAACTGGACATTTGGAATTTAATAATGTGATAACTTTGGAAATGAGATTTTCTTCCATTCCCAGCATTTGCTGTGTTTTGGTTATGTTTGTTTCTTTTTTTGTTTTGTTTTGTTTTGTTTTTTATCATAGTGTGCTGTCTCTGTGCTGAGAAACAGACTAAGGTGTTAACTTACAGCCTTATGTCTTTTCAGAGCCTTTCCCTGAGCAAGTGTGATCACCTTCTAATTTGTCCTGTATATTCACTTATTTTTGAATGTCCATGTCTTTAATGTCTGGCTCCCAAAAGGGGGCAAAGAGAAAAATGAAGGTGGGGGATAAAGGGAAATGGTCTTTTAAGTTCTAGAAGTCTTTTCGGGCCAAGGGGGAGTTTACCCACCTCTTTGTACTTCTGTGATCAGAGCACAGATGCTCAATATTTGGAGGACGTGGTTTATTTTGCCCATCCTGGCTCCTAACAGCTGTATGTAAGCTACTGCAGGAACACGTGCACACCTGCCTGCTTTGTGGCTTGGTTGGAGAATGGGTAGCTGTGACTTGGCTCAGAGCTGAAATTGACTAAATTAATACAGTTTACCTGTGCAAGTCTTTCATTGGAAAGGAAAGTTGGAAGTTGCAGGCCTTTACTAGACTTCAGAGTTCCAAAATAATTGCATCAAACAGATTCTGCCAATGCAGTTGTTTTCTAGGTGGAAAGACAGATTTCTGTTGCCTTGGACTCCGCCATCAGTGCTAAATCTCTTATGTTGGTCCACCTAGAAATTGCTTTATATATTTACTATTGTCGTTTTTACAGGAGTGTATATTTTTATATATTCTTCACATGTACCTGAATTTTGTATTAATAGAAACCATAGCTAATGCTAGAAAATAAAAATAAATGTATGAACTTACATTTTTTTCGTTATGTAGGCAGTGTTCAGAATGTGACCAGGCAGGGAGCAGTGACATGGAAGCAGACATGGCCATGGAAACCTTACCAGATGGAACCAAACGATCAAGGAGGCAGATTAAAGAACCGGTGAAATTTGTTCCACAGGATATGCCTCCAGAACCCAAGAAGATTCCAATAAGAAACACGGTAATTTTTTTCCCCCATTTATCATAATCGTCACAGAAATCTGAGGCCAAAATTTAAGAGGTGAGAAAGACGAAGGGTGAACATATACTCAGGAGTCAAAGGAAGAAACCAGTATATTGCTATTGGTCATTCTTAAGAGTTATTGTTTTACGTTATGAAATATACCATACATACATGAGAATTTATGTTTTATGTATTCAACTTAAAGCACAATAATAATGAATGTCCACTATATCCACCGACCTGCTTCAAAAATCGAACATTACCAGGGGCGCCTGGGTGGCTTGGTTGTTAAGTGTCTGCCTTCAGCTCAGGGCGTGATCCCAGCGTTCTGGGATCAAGCCCCACATCGGGCTCCTCCACTGGGAGCCTGCTTCTTTGTCTCCCATTCCCCCTGCTTGTGTTCCCTCTCTCACTGGCTGTGTCTCTTTCTGTCAAATAAATAAATAAAATCTTAAAAAAAAAAAAAAAGAACATTACCAAAGGCTTTGATGTCCCCTGTGAATCCTTGGTAATCACATTCTTATCTATGTAGCACAGAGGTTACCTCCATCCTCAACTTTTTATATTTCTCATTTCTTCTTTTTTTAAATAATTAATCTCCAAATGCGTGTATTCGTAAGTAACACATAGTTTTGTGGGTTTTGAATTTTGTATGAATGGAGTCAGACTTTTTCTTTTGTTATTTGATACTTTAACCCATTGATTTGATTCATAAATACTGATCTGTGTAGTTATAATTCATTTATATTCACGGATGTGTAGTTTTTTATTAAAGGAATAGATCATATATTTTGTTCTGTAGATTGGCAGTTTTGTTTCCATCTTTTTCCTTTTGTAAACAACCCTGTTTTAAATATTTTGTAGCTGTCTCCTGCAGCATGGTAACAAGGAGTTAGGGTATATACCAAGGTGCTCATTTGCTTAGTTACTGGGTTGTGCATCTTCAGCTTTGCTAGGTAATTCCGGTGTGTTCCAAACCAGTTCACACTCATAGCAATGAATAATCTAACTGTTGCTCCCCAGACTTGTTGTGTCCAATATTTTAATACTATCCAGTGCGGTACATGTAAAATAGTATATCATTTTATTTTGCATTTCCCTCAGTATTAATGACTTTGAGTATCTATATATTTGGTAAGTTGTATTTTCTCTTCTAGGAAATGTAAATGCAGTTCTTCTCCAGTTTTTCTATGAGATTGTTAGTTTCTCAATAAAAATTTTTTGAGGTTAGAGTTTAAAGAATTTCTTCCAGGAGGCATTTATATTTGTTACTACCAGGTACCTGGGAGATCTACCAACTTAAGACCATTTTAAATAAATTTGGTGTATGTGCCTTTTCCATTACGCAAGTCGTATGAATTTCTGCCCCAAACAAATTCTTAGGGGAGGCATTTTTTACTTTCTTACCTTGAAACAAGGTAGACACTTTTCAAAAATCTGCCTCCCTGAAGGAGATGTAGATACTTTTTGGATTAGTTGTCATCCTTTGTTTTGTTACCTCTTTAGTTTTAGAGAGTTTTTGCTTTTTTCCTGGAAGTAACAGCTTTCTCAAAAATGTTCTTTAATCTGTAGTAACCATATTTAATCTAATCACTGAAGAGATCTTATTTAAGAGAAGTCACCTAGAGTATTTCATTCAGCTTTGTGTTATGGCCTTATTTGAAATTGATGACCCAGATATGGAAATTGCCTCTTAGATAATTTAAATAGTTGATTTTTAGTACTCTAAATTGATCAACTTGAAATTGTTTTATTTATAATTCCCACTAGTTTAAAACATTTTTTTAGGCCTCATGAATATATTTTGTTTACAAATGAACTAAAGAGAATTTTCCTTCTTTAAATAAGCCTGCTTATTTCTATTTCTAATATACTTTCTGTAACTTCGATGCCAATATCTGCAACTATTAAGATCTTAGAGAAAAACTATTCATGTGTCTATGTGTACAAAGATTATCCTTTTATGAAATATTTTCTTTCTTTATTGTTTAAAGAAATCTTTAGGCCCAGTGTTATTATCCTTAACTTTGGAGTTATATATAGAGGGGAAATTTCATACCTATTATAGTGATATCTATGTGCCCATATTTAATATTACTTAAGATGAAAGATGATCCTATATTTTTCTAATTTACTTGTTTGCTTTTCCAGCCTAGAATTATAAGGAAGCTTTTAAATTTTCTAGCGTAGTCCTATTCTTTTTACTTTATTCTTTGTCTCTTGTTTTCTTGTGTAAAAGTCTTAGTCTTCTTATAGATATGGGTGGGTAAAACACAAAAGAATTCCACGGCCAGTAATTTTAGGAAATATAATATGATTATTTTCTCTCATGGATGAATTCAAATATATATTGAAGATCTGAGAAACACTACTGTTCAGAAAAATGGTTAACTTTTTTTCTAGCTTATCAAAGAGTACTTTATTCAAGACCCATTTTTTTATTGTACCGTAGAGTTCTGGGTGATAGGGTTTGGAAATGGTGTTCTAGAGGCCATGAATTACTTGTATCAGGATCTTCTGGGGTGTTTGTTGAAATGTAGGTTTTGGACTCATTCTAGAGCTAGTGAATTAGAATTAGGGGTTGGGTTGAGCAGACTTCTTAGGTGTTATTCTCATGCAGACTAAAGTTTGAAAATAACTATCTACATAATATTTATGATTATTACTCTTACTCTTTTCCTTCCTTCTTCCCTCCCTTCCCCCCATCAATCCATAAAGCAATTCAGAAAACCTTTGATGAGAATGTTCAATTGGTCAGGTACCTGATCAAGGAACGTAAGAATGAGAGATGCAGAAGAGAGTGATTCAGTCATCTTGATCTTGATCTTACCATTTAGGCTGAGTTTCTATTGTTATCTTAATTTTTATCTTATTTCTGTTTCAGTGTTGTATTAACATTTTGAATTATTAGACAGCATGGTTAAAAATGAGGCAGTCTACTTTCTTTTCTTAGCATACTGTTAATTATGGGAATCCAGGTACCTAACTGCCAACTCATTTGTATAACCAAGTATCTTTCATAATAAATAAGTGATTTATCTCTCCCTTTGTTTAATTTTTTAATTGTTGTTCCTAGTATCTTCCTACTTATACTTTTTATTTTAGTACATATATTACATCTTTGGACATTCTAGCCTTAAATTTCTTATAATTCTTGCTTTTGTTAGTTTTTATTTTTCCTGTCATTATTGATCAAAGTGTACTTCATTTCACAATAGTCATATTGCTCTATCAAAATTTTCAAGAAAATTTACCTTTGTGATGTAGGGAATTCATGACATACATCCTAAGCTTTAATTTCTCATTTCAAAATAATATATCACTTAATAAAACTGTTAAAATGATAATTCGTTCTACAGCTTTCTATCCATTTCTGTTAAGTTCCTTTGGGTTATAGTACTAGCACAGTTTTTAGAAAAGTTTGGGCTATTTCATGCTAGTAAAATGATTTTTCCCTTATTTCAAAAATCTATTTTGTGGGATATGTGAATTGGTATTCTGTTAGAATAATTTTATTTTTAAAATTCAGACTTTTATAGTATGATTAAGCATATAGCACTTTTATCTTTTTTTTTTTAAAGGACTTTTGCTATTGAGTTGTCTCTAAGAACCATCAAAAATATAAAGTCATCACGGCTGCCATAGATTGAAGTCCCATTTTTATTGAACGTATTTTCTTCCCCCTGCTACTACTTTCTTACCTTTTATACTTTATATCTTTATGTTTAAAAGTAACATCATGGTAGTAGTAAAGAAGCAAAAGAGGGAAGGAAGGGATTTACATGTTGAAATATTTGAGTAAATCCTGGTATGTTGCTACTCAATGAATTTAACTTCTGTTTGTCCATACTGCTAATAAACCCAACCATCCTATTATTTTGTCTTTCTTCCTACTATTCAATCATTGGATATTTTACTTCATTATTTTCTTCAAAGTATAGTAAGTCAGAAGAGGACATGAGGGATTAGCCTACTTTTATCTGAGACTGTTTAATAGTGATAATATCTAATATTTATTGAGGACTCATCATATGCCAGACACTGTACTAATCCTCTGGCCTACTCGCCCTTTAAAAAAAATAAGTTAGTATTTGACTGTTATAACACCTATTTTACTCAAAATGAAACTGAGATGCAGAAAGCTTGAGTAACCTACCTATGATCTTACAGATAGTAAGCAGAATAGGACTTAAACTCAGTGTGAATTAATGATCTGTGGTTGTTTTTTGTTTGTTTGTTTGTTTGTTTGTTTTAAGGTCTGTAGAAATTTAGTTGTACAAATGGAGTTGTAAAACATTTGGTTTTTAGGTAGCATAGTTGGGAATGTGTCATGGATAGCACAGTGCTATCCATGGTAAGGTGGTCACATATCCACTTATTAACTTGCATACCTGAGTTTGTTCACATTAAATATAAGATTCAACACTCCTTTTCTTTGCACTTTCGGTTGAGTGTGAAGTGTTTCTCTCCCCCCTGCAAGCTTGTACAAGACCATTGGTGTCACTCCTCTCAATCACAGTGCAGTAGTGTAGGAGTTAAAATGTTTGAAGGTTATTCTACCTTGAGGAAATGGATATTAAAAAAAAAAAAATAGAAGCAGCAAATCTGTAAGTACACTGATAGCATGTGTATATATTAGCCACCAGTATATGTTTATTTTGTTATTCTATGTTGGTTTGCTTTTTTTCCCTCTAAATTGTGAGTACAATGAAACTTGCTGTAGAAAAAAAGAGTGCAGGCTTTGGTATTGGCAGTGAAGATGGAGAAGTACATAGTGGTTTTTGTGTTTCCTAACTAGTTACTCCAACTCTACCTAAAACATTTGGCTTATTGCATCTCAGCTTTTTTGATTAAGCAACAAATATCTTTTTGATTTGTTCATTTGATTTGATCAGTGTTAAGAGAGATGGGCCCATGGACTCAATTTTTGTGCTCCAGTGCCTGCTTTGTGCCAATAAGGCCGCTATTAGAAGAATAGCATCCACTTTTTCCTGCTGACAGGCAATTTCCATTTATCATAGCCAGAGAGTGCAATGGGGAATAGAACACTTCAGCAAGGCTTACTATATTTTTATTATTTAGATACTGAGGAAACTCATTTTTCATTTTATTCTACTCTGATTTCTTTAATAAGAATTTATAGAAGTCTGAATGAATACAGCATATTTTGAGACAGTAGATCCAATAAGATATAGATGTTTTCAAAGTAAGTAGTCCCAGTATTGCTTTTTTTCCCTAATTTTTTGCAACGCAAAGATGATAAAAGATTAGCCAGAAAAGTTACTTGAAAAAAATGACAGCACTAATAAAAATTTTTTAAAAATTTTAAAAAAGAAAAAAATGATAGCACTAAAGACTTGGTGTTAAAAGAGCTATTTTTAAGTTGTAAGAATGAAAATACTGTATTTTCAGAAAATATTCCTCCTGTACAAACACGGATATTCTCTCTGATTCATATTTTCATGTTATCTCATATTTAATTGTTAGGTTACCATTATTTTTAAAAATTTATTCTGAACGTTAGAATTATTTTTAAAGTAAATGTTAACTATGAAAGTAATATGTGAATATTTTTTTGTTATGAGAAATTCAAAAAGTGTAAAGTCTCCTTTGACTTTCCTCCCAACATTACCCTTCCCCAGCCCAATTCACATGCTTTGAATCTACCTGTATTATAAGGGTATGTATTTTGAACTTTATCTGACATTTCTTTTGGCATATCTGTCAAAAAATAAGAAAAAAGTGATTGTGAGTCATATGGAAAAGTAATATGGGCACGGTTCAAGAAACATGGAAATAATGAAGTATCAATAAGTAAAAGGGGAATGATCTGGTTTTAGAAAATTCTTCACATATTGTTCCCTGCTCCAGGAATATAACTTTGTAACATCATCTTAGATTGGCTCACAAATATCCCATCTTCAGTATTTCAGTCTCTCAGGAACCATATTCTCTTTTTTATTACTGGGCACAAATAGGAGGACTAAGTCTGAAGAAAAAGGGTTGAAAAGCATAGTTTCATTTAACCATTTTCTGTTATTTACTTTGTATTTTATATTGTCATTACTATGCTATGAAGTAGTTACAAATGTCATTACCATTTTATAGTTGAGAAACTGAGGCAAAGCATTTCAGTAACTTGCCTAAGGACATAGCATCTTCTAAGTGGTAGAGCCAGGAATCAAACTAAGGTAGCTTCTGAGGCCAAACTTTTAAATGCTTCATTAGGCTGCTTTTCCAGGCAAGATTCCAGTGATGGTTCCTGGCACGTGTCCTTGGGCCAGAATCACAGGCTTCTCATACTTTCAGCAGCTTAGTGGCTAAAGGTTTGGTCAGGAAAATAGAATTCATTCTGTGGGGAATTAAGGACTTATACTACTGTTGGCATAGCCGGGGTTTCACCATACGTCAAGGGGTTCTGGCGAACATCAGAAAAATTGTCAATGAAATATCTATCCTAAAGCACTGAGTAGGTGGTAGGAGCTGATACCAGGTCAGAGAATTTGACAGTGAAGATCTCAGCCCAGAGAGCACTGTGGTGTGGATAGAAAAATGAGAATTTGTGGGGAAGTCTGCAAAGCCTACCAGGACTGTGAAATGGGAGCTGATGGAAAGGTCTAGAAGGCTGCAGCCTGTGAAAAAGCGAAACATCTGACTCTCATGACCTCCAGAGTAAAATGGCCTTCACTTAATGTTTCAAATCTGAGGTTACAAATATGGAACCATAGACAGAAGGCGAGAGGGAGGACTTTGGGAAATTAAGTAATTAAATTTAAGTAACTCTTCTGTTTACTCAATTAGAAATATCTTGTTTATAGATATGACTTATAATTTTGCTTTAGAAAGTATCCATTAATGTACTGATATTTTCCTCTCTAGGACATTTTCTTTGTAGCATTATTCCCTTTAAAAAAGTAGAAGATGGTACAAAGTCAATTTCTTGAGTGTTTTAGATAGCATCAAAACCTGTAAGAGATAGCATAGTGTGTGGTGGAAAGTACCAGGACTAGCAAGCACATGGTAGATTTGAATTGTACTTCCTACTCTGCCAATAACCCTTGTGTGGCCTTGGATTAGTACTTTACCTTGTTTATACTCAGTATCTTCATTTATAAAATAAATTAGATAATTGGCAGTCCTTTCTACAACTAAAAGTCTCATCTTAATTCACATTTGCATGTATTATTTTATCTTTAACACTACTGGGGGAGCCTGGGTGGCTCAGTCAGTTAAGTGTCTGCCTTTGGCTCAGGTCACGATCTCAGGGTCCTGGGATTGAGCCCCTCATCAGACTCCCAAGCTCAGTGGGGAGTCTGCTTCTCCCTCTCCCTCCCCCCTCACCCTCTCACTCATATTCTCTCATGCTTTCTCTCTGTCTCAAATAAATACATAAAATCTTAAAAAAAAAAACACTCTTGATTAGAGGGTTAAAGTACACACATTGTTATTAAAAGAATCTAGGATGGTAATACTTTATAATTAGGCTCATGACATGTAATAAAAATTGTTTTATTTTTCAAGACTATATTTGTTGATAATCTTACTTTTTCCCTTTCTGGAAGTTACCTTTATTATAATTACTGTTCTTCTAAAAAAATTTTATGAATGCATCCAGCAGACACTTTTCAACAAATGAGCTACCAGATGTGTATACTGTATATTGACTTGTTTCTAAGATTTTATTTTTTTGAAATTGTCCTTTTGCTTACTTTCAAAGTGACATTTGATTGTTTTACTTAGCCAATTTCATACTGACTTCTTTATGATAGTAACTTTTCAAAGACAAAATATTGCTTGACGATAATAGAAACGTGCTTTCTCACTTTATGAACACCTTTTACCATATTATTGTTGTAAGGCTGAGTAGGCAGGGGGTGAGGCAGATGCTAAAGGAAACCGTACAATTGAGACTATCCCACTAATGAATTAAATTTTAAGGATTCTCATTGATTCAGTTTATTTTTAAAGGAAGGCATGAATAGACTTTTAAAAATGACTTCCTTTGCCTTATATTGTTTTTCATTTTTTTTATTCTCCTTGCATCTAAGAGCAACTCTTCTTATAACATTCAACTTCTTTGTAAATCAATCTTCCTTTCTTTCTTTCTTTCTTTCTTTCTTTCTTTCTTTCTTTCTTTCTTTCTTTCTGTAAAATATACACAATTTTTTATATGGTCAGCCATGTCAAATAATTTATTAAATATTTCCTCTGGATCCCTTTCTCCTCCAGCTCTAATTGAATTGGTTTTTCTGTGTCATCCTTGGACTTTGCTTCATCATCATCATGGGACTTCCTTTTAAACTTTCATAGATGGAATTTTTTGTTGCTTGCATTTAATTTTTTTTTTTCTTCATTTAGTCCCTTATCTTGATGGGACAACATCTTCAGGGATTTATTTGGTAAAGGTTAGTGAGAGGTAAATTTTTGAGATCGTACATATCTGAAAATTAATTTTTTATGCTCAATAATATGACTGTGTATAAAATATTACATTTTTTTTTTTAAGTACCACTTGACTGACTCCTGGCTGTCAGTATTGCTTTCTGCTTTTAAAACTCATTTTGTCCTCTGTCTGGAAACACCTGGTGTTTTATTTTCTCTTTTTTCAGTGTATTCACTGGTATGGTTCAGTACCTTTGTTGGTGTGATACATTTTTATTCATTCCTGGGAGCTTAGTGAGTCCTTTCTGTCTAGAAACTCATGTATTTTAGTTCTGATGCATTAGTTTTTGTTATTTCTTTGGTAATTTTTCTCTTTCTCTTTTTCTGGAACTTCTCATTGTATTTTGGTGCTGCTAGACTAGTTCTCTAATATTTTTTTTAAATATTTTATATATTTATGTCAGAGAGAGTACAAGCACGGGAATTAAGGAGCAGAGCAGGCAGAGGAGGCAGAGCAGGCAGAGGGAGAAGCAGGCTCCCCACTGAGCAAGGAGCCTGATGCAGGGCTCCATCCCAGGACCCTGAGATCATGACCTGAGCTGAAGGCAGACGCTTAACTGACTGAGCCACCCAGGCATCCCTCTAATAATTTTTTCTATCATACTCATTTCTTTCTTGCTTGCTTTCTTGCTTTTTTTTTTTTATAATTTTAATTTTGTTATATTAGTCACCATACAGTACATCCCCAGTTCTTGATGCAGTGTTCCATGATTCATTATTTGCATATAACACCCAGTGCACTATGCAATATGTGCCCTCCTTAATACCCATCACCAGCCTATCCCAGTCCCCCACCCCTCTGAAGCCCTTAATTTGTTTCCCAGAGTCCACAGTCTCTCATGGTTCATTCCCTCTTCTGTTTTACCCCCCCTTCATTGTTCCCTTCCTTCTCCTACCGATCTTCCTATTTCTTATGTTCCATAAATGAGTGAAACCATATGATAATTGTCTTTCTCTGCTTGACTTATTTCACTTAGCATAATCTCCTCCAGTCCCGTCCATGTTGCTGCAAATGTTGTGTGATCGTTCTTTCTGATGGGTGAGTAATATTCCATTGTATATATGGACGACATCTTCTTAATCCAGTCATCTGTTGAAGGGCATCTCAGCTCCTTCTATGATTTAGCTATTGTGGACAATGCTGGTACGAACATGGGGTGCATATGGCCCTTCTCTTCACTACATCTGTATCTCTGGAGTAAATACCCAGTAGTGCAATTGCTGGATCATAGGGTAGCTCAATTTTTAACTTTTTAAGGGACCTACATACTGTTTTCCAAAGTGGCTGTACCAACTTGCATTCCCACCAAGAGTGTAACAGGGATCCCCTTTCACCACATCCTCTCCAACAATTGTTGTTTCCTGCCTTGTCAGTTTTTGCCGTTCTAACTTGTGTAGGGTGGTATCTCAAGGTGGTTTTAATTTTAATTTCCCTGATGGCTAATGATTTTGAACATTTTTTCATGTGTCTGTTAGCCATTTGTATGTCTTCACTGGAAAAGTGTCTGTTCATATCTTCTGCCCATTTTTTTATTTGATTATTTGTTTCTCATGTATGGAGTTTGAGAAGTTCTTTGTAGATCTTGGATACTAGTCTTTTATCTGTAGTGTCATTTGCAAATATCTTCTCCCATTCCGTGGGCTGCCTCTTAGTTTTTTTGACTGTTTCCTTGGCTGTGCAGAAGCTTTTTATCTTGATGAAGTCCCACAAGTTCATTTTTTCTTTTGTTTCATTTGCCTTTGGAGATGTGTCATGAAAAAAGTTGCTGTGGCCGATGTCAAAGAGGTTGCAGCCTATGTTCTCTAGGATTTTGATGGATTCCTGTCTCACATCGAGGTCTTTCATCCATTTGGAGTTTATCTTTGTGTATGGTGTGAGAGAGTGGTCAAGTTTCATTCTTTTGCATATAGCTGTCCAATTTTCCCAGCACCAGACTGTCTTTTTTCCACTGGATGTTTTTTCCTGCTTTGTCAAAGATTAGTTGCCCAAAGAGCCAAGGGTCCATTTCTGGGTTCTCTATTCTGTTCCATTGGCCTATGTGTCTGTTTTTGTGCCAGTACCGTGCTGTCTTTGTGATCACAGCTTTGTAGTATAGCTTGAAATCTGGCAACATGACGCCCCCAGCTTTGTTTTTCCTTTTCAACAATTCCTTGGCGATTCGGGGCCTTTTCTGGTTCCACACAAATTTAAGGGCTGTTTGTTCCAGTTTTTTGAAAAATACCATTGGTATTTTGATTGGGATGGCATTGAAAGTGTAGATTGCTCTGGGTAGCATAGACATTTTAACTATGTTTATTCTTCTGATCCATGAGCATGGAATATTTTTCCATCTTTTTGTGTCTTCAATATCTTTCAAGAGTGATCTGTAGTTTCTAGAATATAGTTCCTTTACGTCTCTGGTTAAGTTAATTCCAAGATAACATATGATTTTTGGTGCTATTGTAAATGGAATGGATTCCCTAATTTCTCTTTCTTCAGTCTCACTGTTCATGTATAGAAATGCAACTGATTTCTGAGCATTGATTTTGTATCCCGCCACATTACTGAATTGCTCTTGGCAAGAGTGGGAATCCTTGTCGTGTTCCTGATCTTAAGGGAAAGGCTTTCAGCTTTTCCCTGTTGAGAATGATATTTGCTATAGGCTTTTCATAGATGGTTTTTATGAAATTGAGGAACGTACCCTCTATCCCTACACTCTGAAGGGTTTTAATCAGGAAAGAATGCTTTATTTTGTCAAATGTTTTTTCTGCATCAGTTGAGAGGATCATATGGTTCTTGACTCTTTTCTTGTTGATATGATCTATCACACTGATAGATTTGCGAATGTTGAACCACCCTTGCATCCCAGGGATGAATCCCACTTGGTCATGATGGATAATCCTTTTAATGTACTGTTGGATCCTACTAGCGAGGATCTTGTTGAGAATTTTGGCATCCATATTCATCAGGGATATAGGTCTGTAATTCTCCTTTTTGATGGGGTCTTTGTCTGGTTTGGGGATCAAGGTAATACTGGCCTCATAGAATGAGTTTGGTAGTTTTCCTTCTATTTCTATTTTTTGAAACAGCTTCAGGAGAGTAGGTATTATTTCTTCTTTGAATGTTTGGTAGAATTCCCTGGGAAATCCGTCAGGCCCTGGACTCTTGTTTTTGGGGAGGTTTTTGATCACTGCTTCAATCTCTTCATAATTAATCGGTCTGTTTAAATAATCAATTTCTTCCTGTTTCAGTCTTGGTAGTTTATAGGTATCCAGGAAGGCATCCATTTCTTCCAGGTTGTTTAATTTATTGGCATAAAGCTGTTGATAAAAGTTTCTAATGATCCTTCCTATTTCATTGGTGTTGGTTGTGATCTCTCCCCTTTCATTTCTAATTTTATTAATTTGGGTCCTTTCTCTATTCTTTTAAATAAGTCTGGCTATTGACTTAGCAATCTTATTTATTCTTTCAAAGAACCAGCTTCTAGTTCTGTTGATCTGCTCTACTGTGCTCCTGGTTTCCAATTCATTGATCTCTGCTCTAATCTTGATCACCTGTCTTCTCGTGTGTGGGTTAGGCCTGTTCTTCTGTTCCAGCTCCAGCTTCTTGAGGTGAGAATATAAAAACTGCATTTTAGATTTTTCTCTTCTTTTGAGTGAGGCTTGGATGGCTATGTATTTTCCCCTTAGGACCGCCTTTGCAGTGTCCCATAGGTTTTTGACTGATGTGTTTTCATTCTCATTGGTCTCCAGAAATTGTTTAAACTGATTTTTAATTTCCTGTTTTACCCAATCATTCTTGAGCAGGATGGTTCTTAGTTTCCAAGTGTTTGAGTTTCTTCCAAATTTTTCCTTGTGATTGAGTTCCAGTTTCAAAGCATTGTGGTCTGAGAATATGCAGGAATAATCTGTCTTTTGGTGTCAGTTGAGATCTGTTTTGTGACCCAGTATATGGTCTATTCTGGAGAAAGTTCCATGTGCATTCGAAAAGAATGAGTATTCTGTTGTTCTGGGGTATAGTGTTCTATATATATATCTATGAGGTCCATCTGGTGCAGTATGTCATTCAAAGCTCTTGTTTCTTTGTTGATTTTCTGCTTAGGTGATCTGTCTAATGCTGAGAGAGGAGTGTTGAGGTCCCCTAGTCTTAACATATTATTATCTATATGTGTTTTTATTCTGGTTAAGAGTTGGCTTCTGTATCTAGCTGCTCCCCTATTGGGGGCATATATATTTATAATTATCATATCCACTTGTTGGATACATCCTTTAAGAATAATATAGTGTCCTTCTGTATCTCTAACAACAGTCTTCAGTTTAAAATCTAATCTGTCTGATATAAGAATTGCTACCCTAGCTTTCTTTTGAGGTCCATTGGCATGAAAAATGGTTTTCCATCCCTTCACTTTCAGTCTGGATGTATCTTTAGGTTCAGAATGAGTCTCTTGCAGACAGCAAATGGATGGGTCATGTCTTTTTATCCAGTCTGCAACCCTGTGGCGTTTTATAGGAGCATTTAGGCCATTCACATTGAGAGTGATTATTGAGAGATACGATTTTAATGATGTCATGTTGCCTGTGAAGTCTTTGTTTCTATAGATTGTAAATTTCTGTTCTGTATCACTCTTGGGGCCTTTTTACTTTTATAGAACCCCCCCTTAATATCTCATGTAGGGCTGGTTTGGTGGTTACGAATTCCTTCAGTTTCTGCCGATCCTGGAAGGTCCTTATCTCTCCATCAGTTCTGAATGACAGCCTTGCTGGATAAAGGATCCTTGGCTGCATGTTCTTCTCAGATAGAGCTTTGAAAATATCATGCCAGCCCTTCTCTCTGTAGACAGGTCTGACGTTTTTCTGATATTTTTCCCTCTGTATGTAAGGATTTTCTTCCCCCTGGCCGCTTTTAATACTGTATCCTTGTATCTGATATTTGCAAATTGCACTATGACGTGACATGGTGTAGGTCTGTTCTCATTGACCTTGGGAGGGGTCCTCTCTGCTTCTTGGACACGAATGCTTCTTTCCTTTGCCAGATTAGGGAAGTTCTCAGCTACAATTTCTTCAAATATCTCTTCTAGACGTCTCTCTTTCTCCACCCCTCAGGGATGCCAATGATTCTGACATCGGAACATTTCATTGAGTCAGTAATCTCCCATAACCTACATTCTTGAGATTGGATTTTTTTGAGCCAAGTTTCTGTTTTAACTTTCTCTTCTATCATCCCATCCTCCAATTCACTAATTTGTTCTTCTGCCTCATTTACCCTGGCTATCAGAATGTCTAGTTTAGACTGCATTTGATTCATAGCATTTTTAATTTCTGCCACATTCACTCTCATTTCCGCCCTTAGAGATTCTATATTCTCATTAATATTTTTGTTAATATTTTTATCAAGTCTACACATCATCTTGACCATTGTTACTCTGAACTCCATTTCTGACATTTTGGTTACATCTGTATCCATCAGTTCTGTGGCAGAGGCCACAGACTCGTTATCTTTTCTTTCCTGGGGGGATTTCTCCTCCTCGTCATTCTGATGAGGAGAGGTTGCGGGGATGCCCAGAGCCCAAATTATTGACCAGGACCCAGGCAGTGTGCACTTGTTTTATAGGGACCTTAGGGATGTGGGCTTCTTGATTTTTCAGCCTGCCTTCTGGGGGAGGGGCCTGCCATTCTGATACTCAGGCAGCCCTGTTTGGGTAGAGTCGCCCTGTCCCCTGCAAGGGGGGATGGGGATGGGCACAATGTGAGCTGGTATTTCCGAGCTTTTGTTCTCTGGTGGCTTTCCCTGGCGGTTTGCTGTGACTCGTCTGAGAGTCAGAGCAGCAGTGGCCATAGCCTAGCCTCTGTCTCAGAACAGAGAGATCGCAGTCCACTCTCCACTGAGCTCTCTTGGCCACTTTAACTGTTTCTGTCGGTGCTGCTAAAACCCTGCAGCAGCCCGGGTTGTGCACCCCACAGCCGCTCTCCCAGCCCTCACTTACAAGGTCAGCAAGTCTCTGTCCTTTGTGCTTCTAACACCGCCAGCTCCCCCGGTTTCCGCGCACGCTCTTGAGATGCCTGTTTCAGTGTGGTTCGCGGGCGCTCCGGAGCACCGGTTTTCAGTCTGGTTGGGCATGCACTCCTGAGCTCCCGGTATCAGTCCGGTTCCAGTGAGCGCTCCCAGTTCCTGTTTTCAGTCTGGTCAAGTGCGTGTGCTCCCGAGCTCTCGGTTTCAGTCTAGTTCGAGTATGCATTCCAAAGCTCCGGTTTTCAGTTTGGACGCTTGCGCGTTCCCAGGCTCACGGTGTCAGTCTTCTCCCTCGCGGGTGCCGGTCCATGAGTCTGGCCCGCTCCCCAGTGCAAGTGGCTACTGCTGCCCAGCGCCCGTGCGCATCAGCTCCCTCCCCCTTCTGTTTATCTTCCAATATCTGTACGGGATTCAAATCTCCCCACTTCGTACCTCAGTATTCAGCGCTGGAGATGTTCTTTGTAGAGATCCAGATGTATCTTCCTGCGTCTCAGGCTGATTCTGTGGGTTTTCAGGATGGTCTGGTAGATATCCAGCTCGACTGGGGACCAGCTAAAAAAGGATCTCCTCCTCCACCGCCATCTTTTCTCCTCCTTGCAGAAAGCAGTTGCTTTTCTGTTCATAGAGTTTCTGCTACTCTTTTCTTTGTTCTCCAGTTGCATTCATAGATATTCAGAATGGTTTGGTAGCTCTCTAGCTGAATTCCTGGGACCAGACGAACTTTAGGTCTCCTGCTCCTCTGCCATCTTGGAATCAATCCTGTTTCTTTCCTTTCTTTCTTTCTTTCTTTCTTTCTTTCTTTCTTTCTTTCTTTCTTTCTTTCTTTCTTTCTTTCTTAACTTCTGGGAGATTTTCTCACCTTTATATTCCAACTCTTTTACTGAATTTCTGATTTGGGGATGCATGTGTACTTTCATTGTTCCTTTTTCTTTTAATAACAGATGCTCTTATTTCATGATGACAAAAACTTCTTTTACCTCTTTAGGAATATTCATTGTAATTACTTCTCAGTTTCTTTTAATATCCTTCATTGTCTTTGTTTCCTGTGGATTCCCTAATTCTGTTCATGTTTGTCTCTTTCATATCAAAGCTTTCAGATGACTGGCGATCTTAGATGTCCACTCATATATTTATTTAATAGTAATTAAGTTTATGTGATGCTGTTTTCCCTATAGGGGTGATTTTATGATTGGGGCTTTTTTTTTTTTTTTTTTTTTTTTTTTTTTTTTTTTTTTTGAGAGCATCTTAAATGTCAGTATCTGTAGTTTTTTCCACATCAATTCAGTAGAAGTATCCTCTTATGTCCTAACTGGTAGGTATAATGTTGACTGTCAGACCTCTGAACAGGTGAGGAGAAGGGGGCTAAAAACCTCACAGTTCAGAAAGCAGAATTCCATGTAAACTGTATAATTTCTCTTTGCTACATTACTGCTCCCTTCTCTGTGCCTGATAATCTATCCTCTAGAGTCTGTCTGGTTTTTTTCTCCAGAGGATAGGCCTCCTGTGTCTGGTGGGAGAGGAGTAATCTCTTGACAGTATAGGGAAGGAGTGAAATCCCTTATACCTTTATGTTACTGAATTTTGACCCAAAGTAGCATTTTATTTCCTACCTATATAGTGATTTCCACAGTGTGGTAAGTGGAATAATGGCCCTCCAAAGATGTCCATGTCATAATCCTCAGAACCTGTAAATATGTTCTCTTACATAGCAAAAGGAACTTTGCAGGTATGACTAAAGTTATGGACCTTGAGATGGAAGGTTAACCAGAGTTGTCCATGTGGGTCCAGTCTAATCACATAAGTACTTAAAAGAAGAGGACCTTTCCTGGCTGTAAGTAAGAGGGAGATGTGGCTATAGACACTGGGTCAGAAAGTTGCAGCATTGCTGCACCGGAAGATGAAAGAAGGAGGCCATGAGAAGGAATATTGACGCCCTCTAGAAGATAGTAAAGTCAAGTAAACTGATTCTTCCCTTAGAGCTCCCCCCCTGAAAGAATTGCAGCCCTGCGAGCACCTTAATTTTAACCTAGGGACACCCATGTCAGAACTGTAAGGTAGTGCATTTGTTTTGTTTTAAGCCACTGAGTTTATGATAATTTGTTACAGCAGTAATAGGAACTAATATAGAGTAACTTGTACATTTCTTTTCACATTTAAAATTAAAATGGGACAATTATTTATAAAACTGTGTTTTTACTTGAAGCCATGCATGTTGGAAACGAATGACACATTCCTTCATATGTTTGCAAAGTTCCAGTAGTACAGTAGTTTATTCATACTCACTTAAATGTTTTATATATCATTAAATGATGTACAGTCAGTAGGTGAATTTTATAGTGCTTAATTTGTTTTTTCAGCACTGATGGATGTTGAAATAATTTTGAAAGGCATTTTAGTTTTTTTTTTTTTAAGATTTATTTATTTATTTATTTATTTATTTATTTATTTATTTATTTATTCGACAGAGATAGAGACAGCCAGCGAGAGAGAGAACACAAGCAGGGGGAGTGGGAGAGGAAGAAGCAGGCTCATAGCGGAGGAGCCTGATGTGGGGCTCGATCCCATAACGCCGGATCACGCCCTGAGCTGAAGGCAGACGCTTAACTGCTGTGCCACCCAGGCGCCCCAAGGCATTTTAGTTTTATTTAGGTGTAAGTTAAATATAAAAATTAATCATTAATGCGGTATTGGTAAATTGGTTCATTATTCTTTAAAGTTTGCTATAGGGACGCCTGGGTGGCTCAGTCGTTAAGCGTCTGCCTTCGGCTCAGGGCGTGATCCTGGAGTTCTGGGATCGAGCCCCACTCAGGCTCTTCTGCTGGAAGCCTGCTTCTTCCTCTCCCACTCCCCCACTTGTGTTCCCTCTCTCCCTGGCTGTCTCTATCTCTGTCAAATAAATAAATAAAATCTTAAAAAAAAAAAGTTTGCTACAATTAAAATTAACTTGATCAACTTATGGCTGATGATTTTTTTTTATAACAACTTTATTGAGGTATAATTCACATACCATGCAATTCACTCATTTAAAGTTTTATAATTTAGTGGTTTTTAGTAAATTCATAGAGTTGTACAGGCATTACCACAGTTAATTTTAGAATATTTTTATTATTGTGGCCCCCCCCACCCTGAATTCCCACCAGAATCCCTATACCCATTAGCAGCGACTCCATTCTCTACTCTCCCAACCCCAGGCCTTGGCAACTATTAATTTATTTTTCATCACTGTATGTTTGCCTATTTTGGACATTCCATATAAATAGAGTAATGTAGGAGTGCCCGGGTGGCTCAGTCAGTTATGCATCTGCGTTCGGCTCAGGTCATGATCTCAGAGTCCTGGGATCGAGCCCCACATTGGGCTCTCTGCTCAGTAGGGAGTCTGCTTCTCCCTCTCGCTCTGTGCACATGTGCTCTTTCTTTCTCTCTCAAATAAATAAACCCTTTTTTAAAAATGGAATAATATGTGGTGTTTTATGACTGGATTTTTTTCACCTAGCATAGTATTTTCAGGATTTATTCATGTTATGGCATGTGTCAGTACTTCATTTCTTTTGATTTTTGTATAGTACTCCATTTTATGGCTATACCAAATTTTTAAATTCATCCATTCATCTGTCACTTGATGGACATTTGTGTGTTCGTTTTTGTTTTTCACCTTTTGGCTGTTACAAATCATGCTGCTATGAATATTCATGTGCAAGCTTTTGTGTGAACGTGAGTTTTTCACTTATTTTGGTTGTATTCCTAGGAGTGGAATTGCTGGGTCTTATGGTAACTCTAATTTTAGCATTTGAGAAACTGCCAGACTGTTATTTAAACTGGCCATATAATTTTCTATTCTCACCAGCAGTGTATGAGGACCCAAGTTTTTCTACATACTCACTAACATTTATTATTGTCTGTCCTTCTGATATAGTAATTCTAGAGGGCATAAACTGGTATCTCATTATGGTTGATTTGTATTTCTTTGCTGGCTAATGACACTGATTATATTTTAAAAAGAAAAATATGGTACACCCCCTTTCCCTCTCTTTCATCTGTGCCATGTAACAGTGCTAAAATGATGTTTCTAGTTGGACTCTTACACAAATGAAAAATGACTGAGATTACACATCTGTTGTAAAGCTTTAAGTAATCCTCTATTATTATTTCCCTCATCCCTAATTTTAGTTTGTATGAGCTAAGCAAGCAAAACCTAATGTGATAACGTGATGAAATTCCGAACAGATATTCTGGGAAATAATTGGAAGATTATTGCCAGGCACTTGGGTGGCTCAGTCAGTTAAGCATCTGCCTTCGGCTCAGGTTATGATCCCAGGGTCCTGAGATCGAGCCCCACTTAAGACTTCCTGCTCAGCGGAGAGTCTGCTTCTCCCCCCGCCGCCCACAAATAAATAAATAAAATCTTAAAAAAGAAAAATGATTATTGCCGTGGCACTATTTTCTTTTGCTGCCCTTATCACAATTGGAATTATTTTTTTTGTATGTTGTTAGTTTAGTAAATGAACAGAGACCCTTTACGTAATAGAGACCTGGCTATTTACTTCAAATATTTAAACTTTCATTACGTGAATGCTAGGTTAAGTTCAGACAGTAAAACGGACCAACAATTAGAATTGCCTTACTGTGGTACATGCTGCCTCCTTCTTTGGAATAGTTGAAGCTATATGACTATCAGGGATATTTTATGAAGAATTTTCCGAATTGGGTAAAGAGAAGGGATTATATGAACTAATACTTAATTTTAAGATGTATGTGAAATAAACATGATTAAATCCCAGTTCCTTTGACCTCAGTATCTTATGGATCCTTCTTTACATTCCTAGTGTAATAGCCATTTTATTGTCACAATTACCAAGTGGCATAGTTACGCACATACATCTTGCCTTCACTTAAAATTCCAGTATCTTACTTGGATCTTATATTTAGTCATTTTAGTAATGCTTTTGCTACCATCCTTGATTCTTTCATTCTCTTGCCATTCCGAATTCTTTTTTTTTCCATTCCTGCCTGAGAGTTACCAGTTAAATGTGTTTTTTGAGAATTTTTTGTGGTTATTAGGCATTTTCTCTGTACCCGTCTTTAGGATGAATGTTGAGTTTTACATCCTTATTAATGGTACTAAAAATGACCCCTAAATTTAAGAACAATTTTGACTATAGTTGAGATTTTTAAAGATCTGAGTACTATTTTATTTTTATGTTTCACCTTGGTTGCACTTACCATATTTATAAATAATTATTCATGTAATTAATTGGTATCTGTAGGCTCATGGACATGAACTCCCATGTGAATAGGAACTGTCCAGTTTACTACTATATGTCTGTTGTCTTCTACAGAGTTTGGTTCACAGAAAGTATTTAGTATTCCACAGTTCTTTCTATCTTTCACTGTGGCTGTACATCTGAAGCTAGTGTACTTTGGAAGAGTCTTTTTTCTAGCTTCTTACTGTTAGGAAGGGAATTGGTCTTTTTCTCCTTATATATTAATCATAATTCATTGGCGAAACTATAGAATTACTCAAAGGCAGCCTGGGATAATTTTGTGTAAGTGTCTGTTATTTAGACATTTTCTTTGCATTATTTTTTCTGTGGAAACTTTTCACTTGCTTTTATGCAAGGTAATTACTTTTGAAGAAAATATAAATTAGCTTACCTGTGTCCCTTTTGAAGTTATTTTAAAATTGATGTTTGTACTTTTTTACATATTTTCTAATAACTTTAATGTAACTTGAAAGCTTTCAGATTTTCTTTTTGTTTTCTTTACACTTTATGTTATCTAGTGACTTTTCATCTTCTATACAAGTGCCAAAGGACTTATTGAGACCTATCTTCTCAAAGTCTTTTACACACATGCATCATCTTCTACTCTCTTTGAAGTTGTACATCGTTTTTCCCATCTCTTACTGTTTTATTTTGTTTTCTAGATCTCCTTTTTTGGGAAAATAAATGCAATAAAAAGTCAAAATAGCTTTTAGCAGCTTTGACTAAAACCATATTGTCTTTCAGGATGCACCTGTTGTTATAGATCATTATTTTGAAAAAGTCTTAAACACACGGTTAAACTGTTTTCCATCTAACTTAGAGTATTGTCTATAGCCTGTTCCAAGTGGCATTCTTAATTTGAGAGATAATCAAATATCTCAGAGTTTACTTTCATTACATTTGTTTTTAAACTAATTTTACACAGGTAAAATAGAAGCCTATTTAACAAAGTTAAAGTCCCAAGACTTCAAGAAACTCGAATATGTTCTGTGTGTGTGTCTGTGTGTGTGTATAATTTTCGATGCTAGTTTAGTGGAAACAGAAATGTTTGGACTCAGCTCTATTGAAATGACTATAGGTTATTGTGCATTGTTTCTTAACTTGTTATCTTTGTACTTTTTAAATTAAATTATTGCAGTTCTTGGAAGAAAGGGTTATATATGGAAGCTTTATGTAAAAGAGTTATAGAGTCTCTTATTAGACTCAAGGTGACCTCTGCGGTACTAAACAGATTATGTAACCTCTGTTTGTTATAGATCCTTAGAAGAAACCCTGGCAAAAATTTTTGTGGTGAACTGGACTATATTTAACTCACTTTGGTACACTTGGAAGAGAACTACTATGAATATCCTTAGCTCAAATAATCCTGTTTAGAGCCTAAAGGCTCCTGTTGTGCTTTTTGCCCCTTGGAAATCTATCATTTTTATTTACTTCCTGGAGTGTGGAATAAGGAGAACAAAGAATAGGCAGAGCATCAGGATTTTACTTATTTTGAATATACCATTATTCGTGAGAAGGGTTTTATGGAATCATTTATTTATTAATATGTAAAATGTGTAATTTGTTTTCTAGTTTTAGGCTTGTGGTTATTTTAATTTATAGTGTTAAGAAAAATTGGTCATAATTTTATTCTTCAACATACTTTCCTAACTCTATTAATATAAATTAAATTAGATAAAAACTAAACTGTACAGCCATTTGACAAGAAAGGAAAACACTCACTTATGGTGATCACCATTCCATCTGTTATATGCCAGTAGCCAATAGAAACAGATAGTGCTTTATTCACACCTTCTTTATATGTATAACGTTTTATTTTAAATATTTTATGAGCTTTGATATATGACTGTTCAGTATATTGTTTTATAATTGGAAAACATTTAGTTTTTTTAGGAATTTTATATAAATTTATGTAGAAAAATTAAAAATAAATTATGTTGAAGGATTTTTGTAAAACTGCCACACAGCTGTTGGCATTTATTCCTCAGCATAAATCTGAATTTTAGCTTGACAGAGGTTTTCAAGGTTTGACCTAATTGTCCTTATTACCATTGAATTTGGAGTTTTGTTCATGAAGAAGCATTTTCTCTTTTTTATAGAAATTACACAGGGAAGCATTTCTTATGTTTTTTTTCTAACTACGTAGAGCTTATTTATTAACTGTCATAAAAAGATCCATTTTAAATTTAGAGAAAACAGTACGCAATGAATATGTGAAACCCATCTTAGTGAGATTGAAGATGTTGAGGCACTTTTAGTTTTAAGTTTAGTTCATTTGTCAAATGAATCATTCTAACCTTGGGAAAGTCATCATGCACCTAACTTTATTGAAAATTAAAATAACCCCAGCACTAAAGAATTAATTAAAACTTGTTATAGGTTTTCTAGTCCAAATGAGTGAAGTTATTGAAACATTTAATTATTTGTTTCAGATGAATAAGCTATTAAAATGATGCTTGGTAGCTAAAAGTACTTTACTCCTTTTTAACTTATATATGCATTGTCTGTAATACCATGCTACTCTCTTTGTGGATATTTTATCACCACCTGTTTTCAAGAAAATGTACCATAGGCAGATAAAGAGCCAGGTGATCTATGCAGCTCAGATTGTACTTGTTTCTTAGGCAAATAAAATTCTTACAAAATAACAACACAGAAAAAAAATGGAAATACATCAAGTTTTGGAGTGAGTTTCAAACTTTCATTTACTCTTAATACCTTAATAATTACAAAAGAAAGCACAATTTGCATTTGGACCCTCAGTCATTTGGAACTTTGAGGTAATACATCTGTGTTAAGTTCTAAAGCATATATTTTCCTGGTTGTTGGAGGAGTTGGTATTATGAAAAGTTGTGTTTAGATTAAATCCTTTTTTTTGTTTTTGTTTTTTTTTTTTGGAAATATTACTAATGTGATAAATGCTGAAGAAGAACCTTGCTATGTTTTACTTTGGTAATGGATCATGTTAGTCATTGTACTGTATAGAGTACCAAATTGGGTAGAATATAGTGTCAATTTAAGGTATTGAGGTCCTCTTCATTGGGTAAAAGTCTCTACTTGTTTCAAAATAGAATTCTTCCTATAGGCATCACAGTGTTATAGTTTAAGTATTCAAGTCAGAATGAGAGATTTGTTTTTTTGTAATAATTTTACTCATCTCTACTTGGATTACACTATTAACCTTGGATTTGGCAGGCAAGAAAAATCACTGAATTCAGAGTTGAGATACTTGGGTTTGCAGTTTACTTCTGTCAGTTACCAGCTGTGTGATAACCAGATCACTTCCTTGGACCGCTTTTTCAGAATTCAAAGATGCTCTAATTTCATATTGCTTGTAACACCTTTGTTTTTCTGGCTGGAAGTTGTTTATGTTTAGTTACTTAAAATCACCACAGGAATACATCATTGGTTATCATTTGATAATAAGTGTACTTAATTTAAAATGTTTTAAATAATTATAAATACATTCACTTTAAAAATAGCACTTTAATAAGACATATACTTCGAAGAAATTTATACAGAAATTTAGCTATGTCAATGTGTGATAGTATCACTTATTGACATTATGCCTTATGATACTCATTACAGTATGGGCCTTAAAAACTTCCAGTTGATGGAATAATACCAGAGGTTTAAAGATTTAAAGTATTAATAAGAAATGGTAAATTATTGGGACACCTGAGTGGCTCAGTCAGTTAAGCGTCTGACTCTTGATTTCAGCTCAGGTCATGACCTCCAGGTTGTGAGATTGAGCCTCAGGTCAGGCTCCTTGCTGGGCATGGAACGTGTTTAAGATTAAGATTCTCTCTCTCCCTTTACCTCTGTCCCTCCTCTCTTCTTTCTGTCTCCCTCTCCCCCTCCCTCCCTCTTGAAGATCTTGTAGATCTTCAAAAGAATTGAAAACATGAATTTAGTGCATTCACATCTGTTTTAAAAATTAATTCAATGATTAGATGATTCAAAAATTAGTAGTTTGCTACTAGATAAAGTAGTTCAAAAATTAATATGTACTTCAAAAATTAATTCAGTGGTTAGATAATTTAAAAAACTAGTAGTAGTTGACTTTTATGAAAAAAGAACAAACAACCCAACTACTGCTAGTTTACTTCTAAATAAAGTAGTAAACTGAATTGCTACTGTATTACCTAAAGATGGGTTGAATGAAGAGAAATGTGGAAATATGTGAGGCCTTTTGAGCATTCTTAGATGTTTAGAGAACTGAAATAAGTCATTTCAATATTTTCCCTTTTTTTTTTTAAATAAAATTTTATTTATTTAAGTAACCTCTGCCCAGCATGGGGCTCAAATGAATGACCCCAAGATCAAGAGTCACATCCTCTTCCACCTGAGCCAGCCGGTGCCCCAAATATTTTCCCTTTGATATCGGTTATTTGGATCACCTGATTGAAATGCCCTTATGCATAAATTATGCAAATTGAAAAATAGATTACTGGAGAAGGGAACAATAATTTATCCACTTTGTCAACTGTTTCATCATTTGCATTATCTAGTATAATTATTTATGAGTTTAAATCTAACCACTTATTTATTTTATTAAAACAAATTTATTGAGCTTTTATGTAATACATATTGTATTAAGTTTAATTGGTTCTAGAAATATGAATATGATATGGTTCTTACGAGTTTTATGATAAATTGTGTTGGAGGACAGAAGTTGAAGCATAAAGGACAGGAATGTCAAGAAAGGAAAGATGAATATGTAAAGAGCTTAGCCTCAAGGTTTTGGGTAGAACTTGGATAAGTGTTGTCAGTATTAAGGGCTCTTTTACACTGATGTTCTCAGACTTTAATGTGTGTATAATTTCCTTGCAGATCTTGTTAAAAGGCAGACTCTAATTCAGTATGGTGAAGTGAGCATGAGCTTTGATGTTTCTGACAAGCTCCCAGGGCATGCCAGTGTTTATGAGCTATGACTGGTATTTTGAGGAGGAAGACTTAGTGCTGTTTTTTAGAAGTAAGAATAGACATATGTAGGGCCTGCACTTAAAGCCTTTTCCTGGATATAGTCTTACTTTTTCTAACTTATTCTATAATGTAAGTAGGACATACTGATTAGCAATACAAATGTAAATGAACACATAGTTTATAAAACTACTTCTTTTGAATAACTAATTTAGTCAGCTTTTGGTTATCTTTGGGCAGATGAAACAGTATGCAATTAGCCATGGTATTAAATAATAAGAGTGTTGATATTATGAAGAATTGAAATGACAGTCATTTAGGAAAACATCAGTGTACTTGTACTAGACATCAGTTCTGTATAGGATTATTTGGTACCTATTCTAATTTGGGAATGTTCCTTGATCTTAGCAGTCAGGCAAAAGAACTGTGGGAACGGTGCCTCCTTTCTCTTTCATTCTCTCTGAAGAACTATGGTCTGCACATGGGGATTATAAATCTACAGAGGCTGGGCAATGTGGGTGGAGATTTTGAACATATTGGATGCAAATATTACCATATTTTTATTACTTTTAGTATTTAGATGTCATCTTTCTAACGGTAAATGTGTTATAAGTATATAGGATGTAACATTTCAACGATACAAGTTTAAAATAAGTCATTTACACCATGTTTTAGTTAGGTGTTTTTTGTTTTTGTTTTAAAGTGGGTTCCATGCCTAGTGTGGAACCCGAATTTTAGTTAGTTTTATTTCCTCTAGGATTTAGGGACATCTGAGATCTTTTACTCCCCCTTTTTAATGGCAGTTGAAAGCTGATTGGTTATGTTATACAAACATGTATGTACTCTACACACACGTGTATGAGTCCAGGTTTAGCATTTTGGCTGTAGAGGTCATGGAAGTTACAAAAGTTTAAATGCTCTGGGTAAATCATAATTGTGTGACATGTATGAAGTGTTGAGAAGTATTCCAATTGATTTTGAAGAACTTACTTTTCCAATCAGATAGTTGTGCAATTTAAAAGTAAAGCGCTTGTAAAGTGTATTTAATTTGTCATGTTTTTATCTCTTATGACATATTGTAACATAGTGCACTAGAGCAATACAGTATTAATTAGAAAAACTAATTTTCTAAGTGCTTAACTTAAGCATTAACATTTAACAGAGAATATTTGTTTTTATTATTAATTAAACATTAGATATTTTTGTGGAATTTTTTTTTTTTTCTCAGAGAACCAGAGGACGAAAGCGAAGCTTCATTCCTGAGGAAGAAAAACATGAGGTTGGAATAAGTTAAGCATTTTTTACAGTCTAAACTTTGAGAAACTTTCTTGCTTAATTTTTTTCTTTTTTCCTCATATCCTGATTTTGTTTTATGTTTTGTTTTGTTTTTTTGTATGGCAGGAAAGAATTCCTAGAGAGAGAAGGCAAAGGCAGTCTGTGTTACAAAAGAAGCCTAAGGCTGAAGACTTGCGAACTGAATGTGCAACTTGCAAGGGAACTGGAGACAATGAAAATCTTGTCAGGTAATTTGGATGCTGAGACTTTGTCTTTAGGGGATTAAGATTCCATCTTCATCATTTTCTCATCACAGATATAATGGGGGAAAAATCACAGGATAGGACCTTCCTTAAAATCTTATTTAGTGGAAATAGTAGTTCAGAAACAGATTTCATCCACTTATTAACCTGCCACATATGGTTATTCTCTGGCTTTAGGTGTAATTAAGAGTGATAATCTGGATTTTGAACACAAAAAACAATTTTTTGACAAGAGCAGTGGTAATGCTCTGTATATAGAGGCCACAAAAATAATTTGCTCTAAACACTTTGTACAGAGATTATTTTATTTTATAAAACAATAAAATTACTAGGTTGTTACATATATAAAAGTTGAAGTTTATTAGTAGTAATGATAAGACAGATTCTTTTTTAATGACAAGAGTTTCATTAGTACTTCCTTACCATTTATCAAAACGAATGTGTTAAATGCTTCTCTCATGAAATAAAGAAAGGTGAAAAGATGGCCTAGAAAGATTTTTTGTTTTGTTTTGTTTTGTTTTCTTCTTTGTTTCTTTGTTTTGCTTTGGTACTTTTTTTTTTTTTTATCAGACATAATGCTAATCAGGAATCTCAGCTGATGTTGCACAGTGACTCTTCCTGAGGGTCCAGAGACTGCTATTTTTAGCCTTTGCCTCTTTTGCTGAGATGAAGAAATTACTCAAAGCCCTGGGTGAGATGGAGGAGTGGGTGAAGTGGGTGAGCAAAAGGAGATGTAATTTAAAAGTAGTATCATTCTTTCAAACGACAGTGACACAAAGAGTCTTTTAGTATGTTAAGGAAACCATTTCTGATTTCTTTCAAAAATTGTCTTTTGATAAAGCCCTGTGAAATTACCTGAGGGCACAGAAATTAAATGTTTCAAAAAGAATGAATTGTTAAAACATATATTAGTACTGTTAAATCATTTTAAATATTTGCTTCCAAAATGGTGTCATTGATTTGTCATTAAAAATCTAATTTCTCTTTGTTTTAATTTCTCAAATAAAGGCATGCAGTTTTAAAATTTTATGAGTTTTTTATATTATCATTAAAGAATGAAGAAAATAAAAATTCCAGTGAAGAAATACAAAGTGCTTCCATAAAGTTAAGAAGGTCTATCATGTTTGGTCAGTGATCTCTGAAGTAGTACATACAGAATGTCATTAGAGCTCTCCTGGAGATGAAACTCATTTAAATTTAGGATAGAGTAGTTCCTGTATCAGAAGATACAGATGAGTAATTCTGACCACAATACAATGTTTTTTATGTTAAAAAAAAAAAAAAGAAATCCCAACCATACGCATAGCATGATGGAATACATTAAACAATAAAAATAAATAAAAGAAAAAAAAAACATTAAACAGTCTTATATAATGAACAAAAATTCAATCTAAAGGAAATCCCCTTGGGGTTGAGGGTTGCATCGTGGGACATGATCAGTTTGAAACAGTAATTAAAAACTTAGAGAACTGGTTATTCTCTCTCTCATTCTTTGAAACTATGTAAATATCAATCCTCTTATTTATTTTTTCAAGATAGGAAGATGATTCATGACATTTTTGCTGCAGGACCTATACATTTTTACCAGGTTTCTATTTATTTATTTTATTTGCTTGGTCATATATTTGAAAGAACCTCAGACATAAGTTAAATTTTTATTTTAAAAACCACTTTGTAATAAGAGCATCTCCAACACATCATATTTTAGTTATCATTAAAAAAAAAGTAGGTACAATCTTTCTTCGATTCTTGATGAGATTTTTAAAATAGTATTAGCCTTTCCTATCATTTAATTAATTTCTGTTATAAAATTTCCATTCCTAATTGCATTTTTATAATATGCCAATGTCTGGGATTTTGTGGAAAGTCTTCTGGAAGGTAAAGATATTTTTGTTACTCTAGAAATGAATATTCAAAGTCTTCTTGGTTTTGCCTTGTTAAGAAGATAACATCACAGATTTTCTGCAAAGGTTTTAAAGAGGTAATGAAGAGGGGATTAAATGTTTTATAAATATTATATATTAATGTTTTTGAGGATAAAATAAGCTGCATATAAAGCAATCCCATAAAATGTTTTATGGTTATAATGTGATTCTTCTGTTAAAAAAAATACATATTCAGTTTAAGCACTATTGCTCTTGGGTAAAGAATAATTTTTTTTTTATGTAGAATTTCATGTGTTTAAAAAGGTAATCTTATAAGTTAATATCAGCCATTTACCCTAACATCTCTTTTATTTTCTAATTGGTACCATTATTGTTTGCAAATCACGAAGTCTATACTTTTATGATTAAGTTGCATCTTAAGTATTATCTACACATGCTATTTTTAACTTTAATTTTAAGACATTATAAATTAGACTTTATTTTTCCTAAAGATATATTTCAGTGCTTAGTCAGAGTTACATTATACTTATTATGTATGTCTATTAGGTTCTCTTATAAAATTAAACTTCTTAGGTGGTAATTTAATATTTTGCTGAATATACTATATTTTTTTTCTCAATTTCCTTTGAACTAATGTACTTGAGTCACTAGAACCTGCTGTTAAGCAGCTTTGATTTTTGAAACCACACTTCTCTATGTAATTCAGGCTATATAAAAAAAAATTCCTTCTTAATTATGTTCTTGGCTTTTTCAGTTATTTGTATATGTGTATATGTGAATTTACATGTGTAATTTTTTAATATCATTGGGAAATTGAGTTCAGTTAATCCGTTACCTGTGATACTAGGTTCCAACTGTTATTTTTGGTTTGCCTCTAAGTTTTCTTCAGGTCTTTGGCAAGTAATTTAGCATTTCTGTGTCTCAGTTTTTCCCTTTATTGTACATGATCAAAATTATACTCTGTTCCATTAGGGACTTAAATGAGTAACTACTGAGTGATAAATATTTTCCATATAAAATAACAAGGTAGTGGTATTGTTTAGTAATACAAAGGATACATATATGTGGGCTCCGAAATAAGGGTTCCAATTGGTAAATATGTTTTAGTAATAATACATGCTTATTTTTGCCTTTCAGAGAATGTGCATGCCCTGTTTTTGTTGAATTTGTTGAAACATGTTCTCTAAAATGATTAGACTCAGCTATTTCCACTAGACATGGGAAATCTGACAATGGTCAAGGTCCTAAAGAGAAAGATGGTTTACAGTATCTTACACATTTTTAAAAAATAGCGCCTCCATTTTGCCATCTGCTTTTAAAATTGAATTAAAAATTATGTGGGAAATTTCCAGTTACAAATGTGTATTTCATAATGCTAAAGGCCAAATTGAAACTCTGTTTTGGAGTTGTGAGGTCTTTTTAGGTATTTATCTCTTTGTGATGGATGTTCTTTGTTTGAGGTAGTTATGGCCACGTAGTGATATATTACTGGTTTTTGTTCTCACAGTTCCTGAAACAATTAATACTCAGTAAATGCTTGGTAAATGAATGACTATTTCATATAAGTAATGACTGATCATTCTTTGCTGAATTAATAAAAAAAATTTACTGTTATAATTTATTCCTAGAACAAATAGGTCATTAAATGTAAGTATTTGATGAAGATGTTTAGAAGACTTAAAAGAGGAAAGTTACTTTTATGTCACTAAAAATTAGGGGATGAATTTTTTCTGTGTGTTAGGTAAGGAAATAGGAAGTATAGATCTGAGATTAGTTAGTTGATACATTAGTGTAGCAAACAGATATGAAGTGATCCCTCTCACTGATCATATTTGATTTGCAAAAGATAGATTTTTAGATGTCAGTGTGCCTGTCTTCTAAGTGTTTATCAAGCTATCAGATTAGGAATAAGACCAAACTTTTAGACTTCAAATTTTTAACTGTGTAAACTCAGTATGACACATTTTATTACTTAATGGGAGCTAAGAGAGAGAAAAAAGTTTTCCTAAAACTAAAAACCCTAGAATCCTGTCGGTTTCCTTAGAAAGTATCTTTAATTTTATTTTGCATTGTGGCCATTACTCAGAAGCACTGAGTCTATGAAATGATCTATGAAGCTATTTTACTTTTATAGCTAAGTCCATACTATTAAATGCTTTCTATATTCTCTTCCTTATTTGAGTATATGGCAAATTATATAGATATTGAACCATTTTGGTTGTAAGATTAGGATGTCTGTTTGGCCTCTTAACGATATTGTTAGCACTTTCACATTTTAAATATCTGGCTTCTGAGTGCTTCCCTTTTAACTAAATTTGATTGTATCATAAGCTTTTAGGAACACCAGCAAAAATTCATATTTATCAGATTTTTATTTCAAATGTTAGTCTCTTTGATTACTCAGATTTTTTTTTTTTTTAATTACCTGTTTTGTTCAAACATGTATGGAGGCTTATTAGATTATCTGTGTTGTAGTTGAAGGGTTGTTTTCTTGGAGATTTTATCAGACTAGAGAGTAAAGGTAAGATTAGGAATAACTTGTTACTATACTCATGGAACATCAGATCACTGAAAATGGATTGTTTTAAATTACTTTAAAAAATGAGGGGCGCCTCGATGGTTGATCATCCGACTCTTGGTTTCTGCTTAGATCCTGATCTCATGGTTCTTGGGATTGAGCCCTGTGTCATGTCCAGCTCCATGCTCAGCACGGAGTCCACTTGAGTTTCTCTTTCCCTCTGTGCCTTGCCCCCCGCCCCCACCGCACATGCACTCTCTCTAAAATAAATAAATCTTTAAAAAAATACCTAAAAAAGTGAAACCTAGTGTTATTTTTTAAAAGCAGTTAAAATTGCAATTGGTAGATTTCTTAAAACAAATAGAATGTGTTACTTTAATTATGCACTTGTTAGTTTACCGTTTCTTGTGCAGTTTATCACATAGTAATCATTCTTAATGATAAAATTTGCATACTGATGTAGGAATGTCATGATTGTAAGTGGTGGTGTTTGGATTATTTGGATAATTATGAATTAAAACCTAGAAACAACTACAAGCTTTAAAATGATTTGTGTCTTCTAATAACTTTCAAATATGTGAAAAACAGGCATTCCCTCTACAAAGACATTTCTGGACAAACTTCTGTTTTTATTCTTTGCCTCTACCAGCAATTTCAAGGATAGGTTTTAGGTTTTTGTTTACTTTGTTTTGTCTTGTATTCCCGAATCAGTGGTTAGTTAGTACCATAAAGTTACCTTATTCTAAAGGACTACTTCCAAAGCTTGAATTTTAATTACTTTTTTCAGTTATGTGTGGTAAAATGTATCACCTTATGTCACCCTGACAGCCTTTGTGATATATCTCTTTGTTCAAGTTTGGCTGCTACTCTTTATGGTACATGTTTAACTTGTCTTTTGTCTCTTGAAAGTATAACCATCTTGAAGGCCAGTCTCTGTTTCACTTAACCTTGTATAGCTTTATGTTCTCACTCCAAGTTACTGGACCCCTCCCCCTCAACCATGGGGTTTAGTGGCTTACACACTTCTCAGGAAGTTGCATTAAGGAATCATTGCCAAGATATTAAATCTTAATAATTTTTATGTTAGATTTAATATGAGAAAAAAAGTAGAGAAACCTATCAAAATTTCTCAGAAGACATATGGACTTCCTGTTAACTTATAGACTGAAGAAATACACTGCTTAACTCCTTTAATAGGATTCACATAAAAAGGGGAGAAAAGTCTGGGATTCTAAATCCAAACTGATGAAGCCTTAGGAATTATTTGAAAATGTAAGCAAAGGAACATAATTATGACCTCTTTGAAATTTTATCTTCTTAGATTTTTAACTGTCCTTTTAAATTTTTATATATAATTTAAAAATGATTGTAGAAACAGTTGCTTTTCAAAGAAATTCTGATATGATTAGTAAATAATAGCATCATCTAATACTTAAGCAAAATGAAAATTCAGTAAAATTAAGAACACCTATTTCTATTGCATTCTGGAGTGTTTAACATAATTATGTCCCTGTATTGAAAAAATATAAACTTCCATTTTGTTTAGCACACAGTTGAGTTTTGGCATCTTTAAAAAAGATATTACTTTATGAGGTCATCTTTAGTTTTTTGAAAGCCTAATTTATTCTTGGAAACTTGGTTGTTTAATTGTATTAACTTTTGCATAACACAGGACATAAAGCTATAAGAATGACAATATTTAATATATGAATAATGCTAGAGTGTATAAAGAAATCAGTCTGATTATTGATTAACAAAGATGTTTTTCTCTTATTAAAGATAAATAGGAAAAAAAGTTTTAAGATATATTATCCTTGGTGATACATTTTTAAAAGTAGATGTTTTGGTGAAATACAATCTTAGTTATTTGGATAGCTAATCTATTTAACAATGGCTGTCCCTAAATAGAAACTTGATCATACATGTTTTGTTTCAGTGTTTTAAAATCTAGACTGTGTCAACTACATAGACAAACAACAATTCAATCCCTAAAATTGTAAATTCTAAAGTAATAATGAAATGATGAAACAAGCTTAAACAGTTTCATGGAAATATTGTTTCCATTTATTAAAATATTTAAAAGTGTCATGTCCAAAAGTTCTGTTTGCTTGAGTTTAGAATGTATAGGAGGTAGTTTCAGAATTGCCAACCCAAACAACTACAAAAAGTAAATATACTAAGTTCACTAGTATGAATTTGTGTGTGTGTGTGTGTGTGTGTGTGTGTGTGTGTGTGTGTGTGTGTGTTGGGAGGATGGTAATAAGTTATATACAATGAAATGCATAAATATTAAGTGAATAAATTGATGACTTTTCAGAAAAGTATACGCTCATGTAACCCCCATTTCTAATAAGATCTGGAACATTTCATCAATTCCAAGAAGCTGTGTCCTTTCTTAGTCATTCTTCTCAGAGGCACTCATTTTGCTGTTTTTTTTCAACCTTATGTTAGTTTTGCCTCTTGTAGAATTTCATATAAATGATGTGTTATTTTTTATTTGATGTCAGCTGTTTTAATGGTAATGTAGGGAATCCCACTGTGGTTTCAATTTACATTACTCTGATATGTACCTATGTGATATATAGGGCTGTTGAGCACATTGTCATGCACTCTCTGGCCAGTTGCATGCCTTTCTTTCAGAACTAATTCAAACATATTTTCCTTATTCATGGCTTGCCTATTCATTTCCTTAATGGTATAATTTAAAGAGCAGAAGTTCCTAATTTTGTTGAAGTCCAATTAAGCACCTTTTTCTTTTATGATTAATACTTTTGTTTCCTATCTAAGAATCCTTTGCCTAGGTCCAGGTTACAAAGATTATCACCTTCATTTTCTTCTAGAAGCTTTATAACTTCAACTTTAATATTGAGATATGTGATCCATTTGAAATTACTTTTTGTCTGTGGTCTCACGTAGAGTTAAGGAAGGTTTATTTATTATCTCATGTGGGTTTCCAGTTTTCCAGCACCATCTGTTGAGAATGCTTGCCTTTCTACATTAAGCTGCTTTGACACCACTTCTAAAAATCAGTTGGCTTTTTAAATTTGTGTTCTTTTGGGGCACCTGGGTGGTTCAGTCGTTAAGCGTCTGCCTTCAGCTCAGGTCAGGTCAGACCTATGATCTTTGGGTCCTGGGATTGAGCCCCCACATCAGGCTTCCTGCTCAGCGGGAGTCTACTTCTCTCTCTCCCTGTGTCCCTCCCCACTGCTCACGTTCTCTCTCTCTCTCTCAAATAAATAAAATCTTTAAAAAAAAAATATGTGGGTCTTTTTGAAACTGTATTATGTTCCATTAAGCTATGTACTTCTATGACAGTACCAATTGCCTTGATGACTGAAGCCTTATAGTTAAGTTCTTTTGTGCTTGTAGTTCCTTTGCATTTTCATATATGTGTCAGAAACACTTGTCCATTTTCATTAAAAGAAAAAAAAAAAAAAGAAACCTGGATATAATACCATAAAAGGCACAGGCAGCAACAACAACCACAATAGATAAGTTGGACTTCATTAAAAGTTAAACTTTTGTGCATCAAAGGCCAGTGTCAACAGAGTGAAACGGCAGCCCCCCAAAATGGGAGAAAGTATTTGCAAATCATATATCTGATAAGGGATTGATAATCAAGAATACATAAAGAACTGCAACTCATCAAAACAAAAAACGTGGTTAAAAACGAGCAAAGGACTGGAATAGACATTTTTCCAACAAAGATACACAGCAGTCAACAAACACATGTAAAGATCCTCAACATCACTCATCCTTAGAGATATTCAAATGAAAACCACAGGATACCACTTCAAACTATTAGAATGGCTATTTAAAAACAAAATAGCAAGTGTTGGTGACTATGTGGTGAAATTGGACCCCATGTGCACTGTTGATGAGAATATAAAATTGTGCCTCTACTAAGGAAAACAGTATAGCAATTCCTCAAAAAATTAAAAACGGAATTGCCATATGATCGAGCAGTTCCAGTTGTAGGTATATATCCGAAAGAATTGAAGGCAGGGACTTAAGATACTGTGTATCACATTCATAGCAGCATTAGAGGCAATAGCCAAAAGGTGGAAGAACCCAAGTGTCCATTTATGGATGAATGGATAAAATAGGAAATACACATACAATGGAATATTATTCAGCCTTAAAAAGTAAGGAAATTCTGACCCATGATATAATAATGGATGAACCTTGAAGATCTTATGCTGAGTGTATAATTCCATGTAATATGAGGTATTTAGAGTAATCAGATTCATAGAGACAAAGTAGAATGTTGGTTTCCAGGGACGGGGTGACTGGGATGTTACTGTTCAAAGGGTACAGTTTCAGATGGGGAAAATGAAAAGTGGAGTGGATGGTGGTGATGGTTGCACAGCAGTGTGAATGTAATTAATACCGGGGCACCTGGGTGGCTTAGTTAAGTGTCCGACTTGATTTTGGCTTGGCATGATGTCAGGGATGTGAGATGAGCGTGGGGCTCTGCTCTGGGCATGGAGCCTGCTTAAGATTCTCTCTTTCCCTCTTCATCTGCCCACCCCCCCCCCAAATCTACTCAATGCCTTAGAACTGTGCACTTAAAAATGGTTAAAATGATAATGTTATGTATATTTAACTACAATTTTTTTTAAGACCAAAACAGAAAGCCTACTGGGATTATGATTAGCTTTGTGTTGAATACGTGGATGAAATTGGAGAGCATTAAAATCGTAACAGTATTGTCTTTTTTTTTTTAAGATTTTATTTATTTGAGAGAAAGTGAAAGCACATAAGCGGAAGGGGGGACAGAAAGAGAGAAGGGGAAGCAGACTTGTCATTGATTGCAGAGCTTGATGGGGCTGGATCCCAGGACCCTGAGATCATGACCTGGGCGAAAGTCAGACGCTCAACCAACTGAACCACCCAGACACCCTTGTCTTTTTTTTTATTATTTTTTTAAATTAAGTTTTTAATTTTAATTCCAGTATAGTTAACGTACAGTATTATATTAGTTTCAGGTGTATAATATAGTGACTCAACAATTCTATACATTACTCAGTGCTCATCATGATAAATATACTCTTTAATGTCCATCACCTGTTTCACCCATTCACCCCCCCTCCTCTGGTAACCATCAATTTCTTCTCTATAGTTAAGAGGGTGTTTCTTGGTTTCTCTCTCTCTTTCTTTGTTCACTTGTTATGTTTCTTAAATTCCACATATGAGGGAAATCATATGATATTTGTCTTTTCTGGCTGGCTTCATTTGCTTAGCTTATTCTCTAGCTCCATCCATGGTGATGCAAATGGCAAGATTTCATTCTTTTTATGGCTGAATAATATTCCATTGTATGTATAATATATAATTATATATTAAATTATAAATCATAATTATATAATATTAGATCATATAATTATAATTAATAATTATGTTATCAATATATATCTCATCCTTATCCATTCATTTATTGATTAACACGGGCTACTTCCATAATTTGGCTATTATAAATAATACTGCAATAAACATCAAGATGCATGTATCCCTTTGAATTAGTGTTTTTGTATTTTTTGGATAAATACCCAGTAGTACAATTACTGGATCATAAGGTAGTTCTATTTTTAAGTTTTTGAGGAACCTCCATACTCTTACACAGTGGCTACAACAGTTAACATTTCCACCAGCAGTTCGTGAGAGTTCCTTTCTCTCTACATCCTTGCCAGTGCTTGTTTCTTGTGTTTTTGATTTTAGCCATTCTGACAGATGTGAGGTGATATTGTAGTTTTGATTGCATTTTCCTTATGATCAGTGATGTTGAACATCTTTGTGTGTTTTGGCCATCTGTATGTCTTCCTTAGAGAAATATCTGTTCGTGTCTTCTCATTTTTAATTGGATTATTTGTTTTTTGGCTGTTTTTTGGGGAACACAAAGGGTTATGTTCTGATCCTTGAAGTTGATATATCTCTACATTTATTCAGATTTTCAGATATCCTTTATTTTTTTCTCATCAGTGTTTTTGTAGTTCTCAGTATAAAAGTCTTGCATGTGTTTTATTAAATGTATTCCCATGTATTTAGTGTTTTTTGATGTTATATAAGATTTTTAAATACAATTTTTAAAAACTGTTTATGCAAGAATGGAGAGCTGCCAGGTGTTGAGGTGGTCAGGACAGTTAAAATTATTTATTTATCACAGCAGCATAAGCAAGAGGCCAAACAGGAAAGGTTGCTGGCTCCCCAAATACTCCATTTTTTCTCCAGTGAATAGCACTGGGTAAAGGTCAAATGTATCAGTGCAGACATGGAGGGGAGTGAGGCATTATTGTCATGGCTAAAAGTTTTTGCTGTTTTCAGGACCCAGGCACTGGGGGAGAGGATGGGCACAAGGGCTATGAAGTAGAAAAGAACTGAGTCAGTAGAGAAAAGTGTTTTTAAGACCCCTCAGTAAGGAGATTTTGGCAGAGGTGCGTTAGGTCCTCCTTCAGTGTTTCAGTCTAGCTCCTTCAAAGGGTGTTTCAGGCTAGCTCCTCCTTCCTCGGCATAAGGAGGCTTCAAAAATTATCATCCTTGCAGTCCTGGGACAAATCCCTCTAGGTCATGAGGTATTGCCTCTTATATATGTTTTTGGATTTCATTTGTTATTATTTGATAAAGGTTTTGTGTCTATTCATGAAAGTATTGTTCTTGTTAATTTCTTGTAAAGTCTTTATCAGGTTTTATTTTCAGGGTATACTGATGTTCTAGAGGCACTAGAAAGTGTTCCTCACTCATCTCTCTTTATGATTGGTATTT
Organism: Ursus americanus; assembly: GCF_024610735.1. Classification (NCBI taxonomy): domain Eukaryota; kingdom Metazoa; phylum Chordata; class Mammalia; order Carnivora; family Ursidae; genus Ursus; species Ursus americanus. The sequence goes on along the minus strand of NC_142129.1, from coordinate 61,570,044 downwards.
TTTCACTAATTTTTTGTTGAATTCCCCATTGAGACCATCTGGACCACAGTTTTCTTTCTTGGATGGTTTTTCATAATTCAATTTTTAAAATAAGTACAGAGCTGTTGAATTTTTTTTATTTTGTTTTGTGTCAGTTTTGATAAGATGGGTTTTCCAAGGAATTTTTTAATTGCATCTCAGTTGTCAGTTGCTTCTTTTCTTTAGTTGTACATATCTTTTGAATACGCACTGCAACTATTTGCTTACTTTTCTCCTTGTAATATTTTGGATCACATTCTCTTCTAAGACAAGGTCATATGTACTTCTTCCATGTATCCTTCCTGACTTAGATGATTCCAGACTGAACTTTTTCTTGCTTTGATTGCGCTTGGGAATTATATAAAATCCTATATCATGCTGTCATCCTCTTGTTTGAAAATTGCCTGTGAATTGTTTTTACTTTTTCTATTAGATAAGGGCAGGATCTCAGCCTTCCATTTATTTGTGATGGTTCTTAAAGTCTAATACAGTATGCCACAGGCAATTAATTCAGAATAAATACTTATTAAATTATTTGCTGATACATTGCTAGGTCTGTACACCTTTGTAGCTTTATACAATTGAAATAGTTTATAATTTCTTTGAGGGCAGGGACATTTCTTTAAATAGTTTTTGATTATTTTTAAAATTCATAAGCATTTTTAATTATTAAAAACAAACTTAAAAATAGCATATACATGTTATAAACAAAAAGTAGGTAAATAGTTTTTTGATTGATTATTTCACTGAGAGATCTCAGCTACTTCATACTTGTCACTTGCCAGTTGTGTCATTTTAGGCAAGTTAGTTCATCTCTACGTATCTCTGTTTTCTTGTTTTAGGAGAAGAACTTAGTCTATATCATCTCTGAAGTCTAACATTGTAGCTCTGATATTCACAGATTATGTGATGCTCCAAGTTCCCAAGCCCATGCCAGCTATTTGTTTACATTCCCTCGCAAGTGCTCCTGGAAACACATATTGTCAGTAGCATCTCTTTCTAGGCTACTCTGTAACTATGTAGAATGTGATTATTTTTCTTAAGTAAAAAAAAAAAAAAATCTCTTAGAGTGGAAGCCGTCTTCTTGTTGCTGTGTCTCTCAGCTGAAGAATGGAAAATAAATTCATTAACAACACCTTCTTCCATTGTTAAATAGCAAATACTTCTTTTTTTTTTTTAAGATTTATTTATTTTGGAGAGAGTACAGGGTCAAGGGGCAGAAGGAGATGGAGAGGGAGACTCTCAAGTGACTCCCTGCCTAGTGCAGACCCTGATGCGGGGCTCAATCCCATGACCCTGAGATCATGACCTGAGCCTAAATCAGGAGTTGGAAGTTCAACCGACTGAACCACCCAGGCGCCTTGATCTTTTTTCCTTTTTAAAAAATGAATATATTGAGATCCAGTGTTCATACCATAAGATTCAGCCATTATAAGTGTAGAGTGTAATGATTTTTAATAAATTTGTAAAGTGGTTTGCCATCACTACAATCCATTTTTAGTGCCTCAAAAGGTGCTATCAAGTGTTTACTGTCAAACCTACCTCCCGCTCTTAGCCAGCCTCTGTAAATGTTCTCTTGTCAGTGGTTCCTCATAGCCTATTCTTCCCTGGCCTCTTTTTTTCTCATCTTCGTATTACTATTATATGTGTTTCTGGTTACCAATTTTTATTCAGAAAAAATTTTTTTAACGTACTAAAGGCAACAAAGATTCTTTTTCTGATCCAAACTTTAGTCAGGCTCCTGAACTTCCTCCTAATAAGCTCATCTGTGTACTTCTTTGTAAAATACAGTTTTAGGAAGAATCCTGCTAAGTCAGATCGTTTTTTTTTTATTTATTTTTCACAGTTTTTATTTTTGTACATTTTTATTTGTAATGTTTCTTTCAGACAAATAGTTTTTACCTCTCAGTTAATCTCATTTTTTGCTCAGTTCCATGTATTGCCCTGCATTTCTGGCCTCCAAGATATCTTAATGTTATTACTCTTTTAATGCCATGTTGTTTTTAGCTCCTGTTTTGTTTTTGTTTTTGTTTTTGTTTTTGTTTTTTAAATTCACTTATTTATTTGAGAGAGAGACTGTGAGCAGGGGGGAGGCGCAGAGAGAGAGGGAGAGAATCCCAAGAAAACCTCCGCCGAGCATGGAGACCGAGGTGGGGCCCAATCTCATGATCCCAAGATCACGACCTGAGCCAAAACTAAGAGTCGGACATGCAACTGACTGAGCCTCCTAGGTGCCCCACTTTTTTTTTTTTTTTTTTTTTTTACTGAAGTATAATTAACATATAGTGTTATTATATTAGTTTCAGGTATGCAATCTAATGATTTAACAATTCTGTAAATTACTCAGTGCTCATCATGGTAAGTGTACTGTTAATCCTTTTTATCTATTTCACTTACCCCCCACCTACTTCCCCTCTGGCAACCACCATTTTGTTCTCTATATTTAAGAGTCTGGTTTTTTGTTTTCTCTTTTTTTAAATTTTATCATTTGTTTTTAAATTTCAGGTATGAGTGAAATCATATGGTATTTGTCTTTCTCTGACTGACTTACTTCACTTAGCACAGTACCCTCTAGGTCCATCCATGTTGTTCAGAATGGCAGGATCTCATTCCTTTTTATGGCTGAGTAATATTCATATTCATTCATTCATATTCATACACACGCAACATGCACCACATCTTTATCCATTCATCTGTCGATGACAACTTATTTACTTGGCTTGCTTCTATATCTTGTCTGTTGTTAATAATGCTGCAGTAAATGTAGGGGTGCATATATCTTTTCAAATTAGTGTTTTTGTTTTATTTGGGTAAGTACCCAGTAGTGGAATTACTGGATCATACGGTAATTCTGTTTTTAATTTTTTGTGGAACCTCCATACTCTTTTCAACAGTGTGTGCACCAATTTGCTTTCCCACCAATAGTGCATGAGGGTTGCTTTTTCTCCACATCCTTGCCAGCACTTATTATTTCTTGTCTTTTTTATTTTAGCTGTTTTGACTGGTGTGAGATGATATTTCAGTATTGTTTTGATTTGCATTTCCCTGATGATGTGTGATGTTGAGCATCTTTTCATGTGTCTATTGGCCGTTTTTATGTCTTCTTTAGAAAAGTGGTCCTTCGGGGCGCCTGGGTGGCACAGCGGTTAAGCGTCTGCCTTCGGCTCAGGGCGTGATCCCAGCGTTATGGGATCGAGCCCCACATCAGGCTCCTCCGCTATGAGCCTGCTTCTTCCTCTCCCACTCCCCCTGCTTGTGTTCCCTCTCTCGCTGGCTGTCTCTATCTCTGTCAAATAAATAAATAAATAATCTTTAAAAAAAAAAAAAAAAGAAAAGTGGTCCTTCTCCCAATTTTTAATGGGATTATTTGGTTCTTTGGTGTTAAATTGTATAAGTTCTTTATATATTTTAGATATTAGCCCCTTATCAGATATATGATTTGCAGATATCTTCTCCTATCCCATAGTTTGTGTTTTGCTTTTGTTGATGGTTTCCATCACTGTACAAAAGCTTTTTATTTTGGTGTAGTCTCAATGGTTAATTTTGTTTTTGTTTCTCTTGCCTGAGGAGACATATCTAGAAAAATGTTTGCTAACACTGATGTAAAAGAAATTACTGCCTATGTTTTCTTCTAGGAGTTTTATGGTTTCACGTGTCACATTTAGGCCTTTAATCCGCTTTGAGTTTATTTTTGTGCATAGTGTAAGGAAATGGACCATTGTTTTTGTTTTGTTTCTTGTTTTTTGTTTTTGTTTTTTGCATGAAGTTGTCCTGTTTTCCCAGCACCATTTTTTGAAATGGCTGTCTTTTCTCCATTTATATCTTTACTTCTTCTTGTAGTTTGACCATTTATGCTGGGGTTTATATCTAGACTCTCTAATTTGTTCCGTTGATCTAGGTGTCTTTGTGCCAGTACCATACTGTTTTGATTACTACACCTTTGTAATAAATTGTACTCTGGAATTGTTATCCTCGAGCTTTGTTTTTCTTTCTCAGGATTGCTTTGGCTCTTTGGGGTCTTTTGTGGGTCCATATAAATTTTAGGATTGTTTGTTCTAGTTCTGTGAAAAATGTTGTTGGTATTTTGATAGTGATTGCATTAAATCTATAGATTGCTTATGGACATTTTTAATAATATTGGTTCTTCTAATCCATTGGCATGGGATATCTTTTCATTTGCTTGTGTTGTCTTCAATTTTTTTCATCAGTGTTTTACAGTTTTCAGAGTACACCTCCTTGGTTAAGTTTGTTCCTACGTATTTTATTATTTTTGGTCAATTGTAAATGGGATTGTTTTCTTGATTTCTCTTTCTGTTACTTCATTATTCATGTAAAGAAATGCAACTGATAAATATTGTAGAGAAATGCAACTGATATATTTTGTATCCTGTGACTTTACTGAAATCATTTATTAGTTATAGTAATTTTTTGGTGGAGTCTTTAGGGTGTTCTGTATATAGTATCATATCATCTGCAAATAGTGAAAGTTTTACTTCTTATTTACCAATTTGGCCTTTTATTTCTTTTACTTGTTTGATTGCTGTGGCTAGGACTACGTTGAAGTGGCAAGAGGGGACATTCTTGTTCCTGCACTTTTTCACCATTGACTATGATGTTAGCTGTGGGTTTTTCATATTATGGCCTTTATTATTCTGAGGTATGTTCCATCTAAACCTACTTTGTTGAGAGCTTTTATCAAGAATGGATGTTGTACTTTGTGAAATGCCTTTTCTCTATCTGTTGAGATGATCATATGGTTTTTATCCTTTGTCTTGTTAATGTGATGTATCACATTGATTTGCAAATATTGAACCACCCTTTTATCCCTGAGGTAAAACCCACTTTTTTCTGGTGATTGATTTTTTTAATGTACTGTTGGATTCAGTTTGGTAATATTTTGTTGAGGATTTTTATATCTATGTTTATCAGAGATATTGGCCTGTAGTTTTCATTCTTTGTTGTTGTCTTTATCTGGTTTTAGTATCAGGTATTGCTGGCCTCCCAGAATGAATCTGGAAGCTTTCCTTCCTCTTCTGTTTTTTTGGAATAGTTTGAGAATAGGTATTACCTCTTCTTTAAATTTTGCTAAATTCACCTGTGAAGCCATCTGGTCCTGGACTTTTGCTTGCTGGGAGTTTTTTAATTACCTATTCAATTTCATTGCTAGTAATCAGTCTGTTCAAATTTTCTATTTCTTCCTGATTCAGTTTTGGAATTTATCCATTTCTTTTAGGTTATTGAATTTGTAGGCATATAATTTTTTATAATATTCTCCTATAATCCCTTGTATTTCTGTGGTGTTGGTTGTTACTTTTCCTTCATTTCTGATTTTATTTTTTTGAGTCTTTCCTCTTGCCTTTTTTTTTTTTTTTTTTTTTTTTTAATGAGTCTGGCTAAAGATTTACAATTTTGGGGGCGCCTGGGTGGCTTAGTCATTAAGCGTCTGCCTTTGGCTCGGGGCGTGAACCCGGGGTCCTGGGATTGAGCCCCACATCAGGCTCCTCTGGGAGCCTGCTTCTTCCTCTCCTACTCTCCCTGCTTGTGTTCCCTCTCGCTGGCTGTCTCTCTCTCTGTCAAATAAATAAATAAAATCTTAAAAAAAAAGAGATTAATAATTTTGTTATCTTTTCAAAGAACCAGCTTCTGGTTTCATTGATCTGTTATACTGGTGTTTTTTAGTCTGTATTTCATTTATTTCTACTCTAATCTTTATTATTTCCTTCCTTCTACTGGTTTTGGGCTTTTTTTTTTTTTCTTTTTCTGGCTTCTTTAGGTGTAAGATTAGATTGTTAATCATGCTAAATCAGTTCAGTCAACCTCCCCCACCCTTGATATCTGATCATCCGAGATATCTGATCAGGTCTCATCCTCCACCTTCCCCCAGGGGATGTCTGATCACCTGAGCTAGCTTTAGCAACAATCCTGTTTGGTTGGTTTAGCTAGAATCTCCCCTTAATCTTTGATGTTGCCTCTTAGTAATTTTTCATCCACTGACTCCCACCCTTTTCCTTGGCCATAAATTCCCACTTGCCCATGCTGTATTCAGAGTTGAGCTGCATCTTCTCTTCCATTCCAAAATCCCATTGCAGTGGTCCCAATATCTATTGTGATGGTCCTAAATGAAGTATACCTTACCATCTTTAACAAATGTGATTGAATATTTTTTTAAGAAAGGAACGTCTTTTTTTTTTAAGATTATTTATTTATTTATTTGACAGAGATAGAGACAGCGAGAGAGGGAACACAAGCAGGGGGAGTGGGAGAGGAAGAAGCAGGCTCCTAGCAGAGGAGCCTGATGTGGGGCTCGATCCCATAACGCCGGGATCACGCCCTGAGCCAAAGGCAGACGCTTAACAACGCCGCCACACAGGCGCCCCTAAGAAAGGAACTTCTAATTAAAAGTGTACTAAAATGAAGTCTTGAAATGTGAAAAAACTACCCCATTTTAGTCCTTCAACTTGATTTTAACATTGGATATTTTAAAAAGAAGCCTGCTAGATTTATGTGAAGAGCCTAAATTTTATTAAATTTCATTATTTTTCTACATTTTGGGGGACAGTGTTGTGTAACAAATGATTTGTTTGAGGATTTGTGGCCACTAAGCTGGGTTTGACCCTGTTTCTGTTATTATTAACTCTTCCCTTATCTTTCCTGTGGCTTAGTTTCTTTATCTGTAAAATGGCAATAATCACTAATACCTACCCCTTAGGTTGTTGGAGGATTAAATGAGATAGATGCAGGTATAGGGATTGGCTCAATTGTTAGGGAATTGTAAATGCTCTATATATGCAAACAACAAAAACAACTGTAATAAAACACTTAAGTAATATGTATAAGGTACCATATATATTTAATCACTTAATCCTGATCCTATGAGCTAAGGAATATTACTATCTCCATTGAATTGATGAGGAAACTAAGCCATAAAGAACCTGAATAAGTTCCCAAAAGTTGCATAGCTTTGACAGTAGTGGAGCTGATACTTGGTGGCAGTCTGGCTCTAGAGTCTGTGCTGTGAACCCTATATAGTCTCAGTATAATTTACATTTCAGCTCCCTGGTTGGATAAAATGTGCCTTTGATAAATGTGTTGTTGCAGGCTAAATGGTAACAGGCCTTTCAAGACGATCTGATGTTGTGTTTATTTTATAGTTTTCATGATATTCTCTGAGACTTCAGTGCTATAATCTTTATTCTTCTACCATGTTATTTACTAAATGCTTTTGAAGTCCCTCTGTCTTGTCATAAGAACAGCATATATCATTGTCCTAATCGTAGATTAAAGAAATTTCTGAATATGCCAGCACAGTGATGAGAAATTTTAGAGAGGTGTATTTGTATTAACCACTAGTTGGGCAAAAAAAAAAAAAAAAGAGAAAAAGAAAAAAAATCACAAGCATAGTATATTTGCATTTTGTGAATTATATTTGTAGAACAGATATATGTCACCTATAGTCATCCTCTTGATTGTGGTCTGAGGGTTGTTTATTTGTTTGAAGAGGAGGGGTCATGTGAGTGGAACAATACTAGATAATAGAGATTGCTGTCCTTTGAAATTTAGTAAGTTTAGCAAATAAGACATTACGATTTTAGAATCTTCATAAAATAAATGTTAATTTGTTCACTAATTGAGAATTTGATTCTTCCATCAGCTTATATGAAACTTAGACTTAAATCTCAGAAATACATAAACTCAGAATTACATAATCCTAGGGAAATTTTGCTCAGGTATTAAAGTGTGTGTGGGCATGCCTGTGCATGCCGTGCATGTGTATTTTAGTTAACACTGTGGTATCTGAACAGAAATGATTTTATGTTTCTGTTTTATGATTAAGGACAGAGAAGAAAAGCTATCAAACCTCACATTCCCTCATTTCATTGTATTCACACATTCTCTAGATACAGTATGCGTCATTAGTAAAACTTTAATATTCCAGTTAATATTGTTGACATATATAGGAAGACTGTTAATAAGGAAAATTAGAATGATAATTTTTGTTTATTAAAGGAAGAAATCTCTCTTTTTTTTTTTTGCAGCGATAGTGCATTTAATATTTAATAGGCTCAAAAAGTGGGTCTCACTTGAAAACTTAATTAAGTAATCAGCCACGAAAAATGGTAGGGAGGGCACAGAGCTAAAATTGAGAAGTTGGAATTTTAGGTAAGACTTTCCCAACAAGAGGCTGTGTCACCATGAGGAATAAAGATAACTTCTATGGGAACTAGTTATTCATAAAATGAGCAGCATATTATTAGATCGATTTGAAAATCCCCTTTAATTTTCATTCTATGATTTTGTAATAGTGTAGCAATGAAGAGGAAATTCTGAAATATTTAGGTATGGAGTTGTGAAACATGTACCATATAAAACTTTCACCAACAGTACTATTTTATTTGTATTATTGGCCCATAATATTTTCTAATTTTGAATTGGGTTATACATTTTATAGATCATAGCCTACCAAAATAATGTGAGTTCGTTATAAGGTAGTCACTTTACATTTTTTTACTAATTGAGATGTAGGTTTGTGAGGAATGGTTTATGGTAGAAAATGTTTTCTTTTAATCTGAAACATTTTTTGTTCTTAATTCTCTAAAACAAAAAATAGATTGAGCTTTTAAATAGGCTGAAGTATGTTTGTACATAAAAATGACAATGTTATCTAAGTAAGTACTTATAACAGGTCTCATATTTACTCTTCCTTTATATCTCCTAATCATTTTACATGTATGATATATAGTTTCTTTTCATTTTAATTAAGATTTTTTAGAATTCTTAATTCATTTTAATCCTTTCTGTGAAACAGTTTCAAGGAGCAATTATGCTTATCCTCAACTGGAATGACTTAAGATGATCAATTTCTGAATTAGCTCTTCCTACTACAAGTGCACTTAATAGGATTTAAAGCTAAATATAGTATACCTTTATACAGAAAGCTCCTATTTAGGAGTTTCCTCTAATTCTGGTGTCCCTTTCTAGGCTGCCTCAGGTATAATTAAGAAAATACACAATCAAGAATTAAGTTGACAATGTGAGATGACTTGGTAGCCGACTTTCACCATTGCACATAAACAGCACAGTTATTCTAAATCTCTGTATCACTTTTCAGCCAGATAACCACTAAAATCACTGCAGTGTGCTTTCCTGAAAATGCCATAATCCTTCAAATGCCACATTAAACCGAGGGAGAAAACCATCAGTAGTGCCTGCACAGTTGTGTAGAAGGATGAGCCATGAGCCAAGTGAAAAGATGTTCTGGAAGAATAGTAACCTTTTCCGTTGATGTGTGCATTTCCCATTACATTTTTGACACAAAATGTTGCAAAATGATTTAATGGTGGCATTTTGTTTCGCTGACTCCTTTTTTCATTAAAAAAGAAACCAAAGTTGGGTTAGAAATGTAGGGGAAGGGTGACCAAGCACTCAATTCTATTGTAGAAGTCTCTTTTCAAAATAAATAAAAAAAAAATATTTTAGGAGCATGGCTTTTCCCCATTTACTTTGTATATAAACCGTGATATACAAATCATTTAGTTCTATTATATCTGCAAAAGGATGACTTCTTTATTCTTTAAAGTTAATCCGTTTCTCCATTGTGCACTTCCGTTCTTTTTGATCTTAAATGGCCTGTCAATAAATCAGGAAATCTTTGTTTAGTAAATGCATATGTCTCACTTATACATGTAAACCAGAAAGTGTCCTTTTTATTATCACTTTTCATGTATATTACTAGAGCTGCTTATACAAGGAAACAAAGTATGAATAGATGCAGTGGTCTAAAACATCAGTTCCTACTTGGAAGCCTGGGCGGTTCAGTTGGTTAAGCATCTGACTCTTGGTCTCTGCTGGGTTCATGATCTCACAGTTGGTCTAGTCCAGCTCCACCTTGGCTCTGCACTGGTGTGGAGCCTGCTTGAGATTCTGTCTCCCTCCCCTTCTGCCTGCCCCCCCCCCCGCCCCAGCTCGCACTCTTGCTCTAAAATAAATAAATGAATGAATGAACGAACGAATGAATGAATAGCAATTTTTTTTTTAACTTTGAGAGGATACATTTCTAGTGGGACTTAAGTTATGAAGTTGTCCCACATAAAACTAGTATAAAGCTTATTTGCATCTGTGAAAACATTTTAAGAAAGAGAAATTAACTTCCCAAAATAGTTTATAAGACTTCCGCAGCATTGGATTTTCGGTTTTAGTATTGATATGGAGTACTTGGATATGGGCCCAGTCACACAATTATTGTAAAAAACAAAAATGAAAGACTTGTGAATTTATTTGGTACATGCACATTTCTTAGTATCTCATATTTTTTTTAAAAATGCATCAAATAGTGTTTAAGCATTACCTTGATTCTCCCTACCCCCAGGATTATAGGAATAGTCATAAAAGGTACAGTATCAGTTAAAGGAATGTAAATTTAATGTAAAATTTCTCAGTCAGTATGCTGTCCATTGTTCCCTTTTACCCAACTGGGTAACTCTTCCAATAGACTTCATTGCTCTCTTTGAGCTCTGTCAGTATAGATTAGATTTAGTTTCCTAACAAACGTTAACTCTCTTTTTTCTTCCAAATGTCTCAAAATTGTAGAGTTTACATTGAGTTCAACAATTCTTTATCTTCATTTTATCTTATTTTATTTAATTTTTTGCTTAACAGCAGTTATCAAGATCAAAAGAATCAGAACAATATGCAGTATGTATATATATCCCCATGCTTTTAACTAAAAGTGACTGAAGGCCTTTCTTTTCCTCCCTTCCTCCCTTTCCTCCTTTCCTTCCCTCCTTTCCCCCCCCATCTCTCTTCCTCTCTCCTCCTCCTCACCCTGTTACACTATCATGATCAGAAAGCCACAGAAATTTGTTTTAGAGGAAGAATCTGTTTTCCCAAGAATTTTTCATAATAGTATAGGATTACCCAGTGAGATGATTGCCAGAAATGAGTGGTCCAGTAAAAGCGATGGGGCTGTAAAAGGTTGGGTAGGTTTAAGCAAGTAGGGAAGAAAGGCATTCCATAAGAGAAGAAAGGCTCTGTGACCATAGCCGGAAGGTGGGAAGTTCTTTTATGGCAATAGGTAGATTCAAGCAGAGATCTGTGGAGAATTGTTTTACCTGGTGAATTATTTGACCTGAAAAAGCACAATGTGTGGTTGTTTTTTTGGACTCTAACATTACATAAATGAGATATACAGGGCCATTTTATATGACACTATTTTCCAACTATTACTGTTTGCTAAAAATTTAGTTAAAATAACAATTATAAAACAAACTACAAAATGTTCATGAAGAAAATGAGTATATCTATCTATCTATCTATCTATCTATTTATCTATCTATCTTGGGAAAAATAAATAAAACCAATAGTAAAACAACTGCTTTGGCATATACAGATAGATTTTTATTTTAAGAGTAATTAATGGCATACTGGATTAGAACACATTTATTAACTTAATGGATTTTTTAAGTGCCAAAGCAATATATGTTGTTTGTAGCCATATAAATAACAAATGTATAGAGGAATGTTATTTTCTCCTTACTTACTCTAAACCCCACTCCTTTGATGGAATATGTTCAGTTTCCTGTATAATCATCCATACTTCTTTCTTCTAAGTACAAAAGAAATATTCGGGGCCCATTGGCTGACCTTCTTCCTCCCTCCCTCCCTCTAATCTCTCTCTGCTTTTTACAGTTATAGTAGGCTTTACTCTGACACCTGCTTTTTTTTTTTAACTTGAGAACACATAAAAGACGTTTTTCAATAAAAATAGAACTAAACCAGTTTTTAAAAAGCTACAAATTATAATGTGGGTGTGCCATGATTTATTGTAACATTTCTCTATTGATAGATTTTTTTCTGTTTGATTTCTATTTAGAGTGCTTGACCAAAGAATATGTTTATTAAGTATATATACATATAATGAGTGTGTACTTTACATTTTAATAGATACAATTATTTCATTACCCAATAGACACAAATATGTGAGAATATCATCACATGGATTTTTAACAATCCAGTGGATAGAAATTGGCAATTGATTGTATATTGTGACTACAAGACTGGGAATTGACCACATATTGATTAGCCATTAGCCCTCTGGGTTTTCTCATACATATGTTGTCTTTCTGTTTCCTGTGTCTCTTTATCTATTAGGCGTTTTCCTTTTTTAAAATGAATTTATCACATGTCTTTGTATAAGTTGCAGATAACTTTCTTTCAGGTTTTGTGTGTGTGTGTGTGTGTGTGTGTGTGTGTGTGTGTGTGTATGTGCTTTGTTTGCTAATGGTACTTTTTGCCAAATCAAAATTTTAATTATTTATGTTGTAATATTTGTCTGAAAAAAACTAATCTGACATGCTGTTACGAAATGGCCAGCTAATATATCATACATTACTTAGGCAGGCACCACATATTATTTGTCTTTGCCTTGTAGATTACCTGTGTGAAGTTTTGCTTCAAATATTTTTAAAGATCTGCTGAAATAGTATGCTATTTAAGAATAATTTTTTAGTTTACATTTTGGCATCAGCCAAATGTAATTTGGCTAACAAAGCTAACAAAAACATAATTTGTTAGCTTTCAGACTCTATTCTAAATTAAAATAAATGTAATCTAATAAATTTCATTTACTAAATTTTATTTATTAAAATTAAATTTTAAAGCATGTTGAAGCTACTTGTTAGTGTTCTAACCTTTTATATAAAGTGTTTGGTATCTTAAGTTGAATATATGTTTGGTGATTGATATAAGGCAAAAATTATGTTGAAAAAGGCACTGGTGAACTTGAAATGCTAAATTTAATGGTCTTTTTAATTTTTAAGTACTCATTGCATTTGGTCTCATTTCAGCATATAACATTAGTGACCAGCCCTCTTAAAACTTTTGGTTTTTATTATACAGTGTTTTTTTCTAGTTCTCAATAGCAACATGGTTAAAATGTTTGAATTTTGGAACCAAGTAATTTGGGTTCAAATCTTCCCCCCAGGGCTTATGAGTTGTGACTTTGATTTGGTTTTATAATCTCTGTGCTTTAGTTCCCTCATTTGTGAACTGTGAATAACAACTATTTCTGTCTCATAGAATTGCTTACGAGGATTAAATCAATGTAAACATATAGTGATTATATACCTTCATCAACTCTCTCCTAGTCTGTTGTAGTAACAAGCACCTTCATTAGTTTGAATGTCTGTAGTCTATCCAGTTGTCTGAATGGATTTGTTCATGTTGTACTTGAATTTGTCCAGCAACTTCCTGTTTCTTGCAAGGTAAATCAGGTTTATACCATGGCTTATAAGGTCCTCCAAACCTGACCTTAGTTTAATTTTTATCTTCATTTCTAGTTATTCACAGCTCCAGGTGATATCTGTTCAAACCATTGCAGGCTATTTCTCCTTAATAAAACTTTCCTGTTACTTTCATGCCATCTCCCTTTTACTTTATGTTATATCCTCTTACCTAATATGACCTCCCCTTTTTCTCTGGAATGAGGGTTTCTCCCTTGTTTATATTTAGTCTATATGTCTTGGTCAGTCCATGATTCTTAGTGTGTAAATACTATATCTAAAAAATTAAAGCAAATTAGTTTTAATAGTCCCAATCCCAAGTTCAGTGCTGATCACATAGTGTACCCTTTACACATCTGAAGAGAATAAGAATCTATCGATTTTAATTAAGTGACTCTTAATATTTTAAGAGTGACAGTCGTAAGATAGTAGTGGGAACTTGGCTTAGTTATTTTTATATGCAAAACACTGAAGCCTTGTTTAGATTGGGATGGCAGTTTTTGTCATTATTTATTTTAATATAATTTGTGTAGTAATTCAGTAAATTTTTTTTCATGGCTATATTGTTCTATGAGTAAAGTATATTTTAAAATTCTTAGATGAATTTTATTACCCTTAATATTCCTATTGTATGTCTAAAGATAGTACCTATATCATTGAAATCTGAAGTATCTTTAATCTGAAAATATGTGTTACCATTAGTTTTTGCTGATTTCAACTGCTTGGGTAATATAGAGTCAGGTAAATTAGGTCTGACTATATCTTAATCTAGTTTGGTCAGAAGAGAGGAAATAAAGCTATATAATTTGTTTTGTAATAGTAACTGGGTCTCTATTTTACTCTAATCTTTTTTTTTTACGTTTTTATTATTTACGTTATATTTACCATGTGTGTTACGTATCCATATGTTATAAACCTCAGAACAAAATATCTAATCTTAAAGAATTTTATTAACAGATTGAGAACTTCTAAAATCGATTTCTGGAGTAATTCCATGGCAATACAAAGCATTGTGTTTTTTGTTTTGTTTTGTTTTTCAGGTTTGTTTGTTTTGTTGATATAGGTACTTTGATATAGTACCATATTCTTTTACTTCACTGCAGTGATTGGCTTCTAAGGAGTATTTACCTCTGCAGTTACTTCTTTCAGTGGCTTTTGCTGACATGAATTGTATCTAGCAGCTATTTAACTCCCAGTACCCTTTATGTTTGTAGCTTCATTAGTATATGTGTGTTAACTCTAGCACTCTTTTCTGGTATCAAGTAAGCATTTTAAATATGTAAGATGAAAATCAGCTAAGAATAATTTGGGGAAATTATGATGATTTCCAGAAGCTGAATGGAGGGAAAAAGAAAAAATGAAATAAAATAAAACAAAACATGTATCTTTAAACTAACATAAAGATTATAAATCACCCAGAATTATTTGTAGGACATAATTTTATAAGTTTTAACTTTTGGTAGAATACTGCTTACTTCCTTCAGTATAAAATTTAACTTTATAAGATTGTCATTGTTAATCAACTTTAGAAGGCAATTTTTTATTGGCCACACACATACATGCACATGTATACACACAATAGCCTATTTCCTAACATGTATAATTTACAAACTGTCAAATGCCAAACACTAACAACTGATGAAAGTACCACAATATTTTTTATTTGCTGGCATTTAAAAAATATCTTTTATAAATTAAGTGTATTTCATATATTATTCCACTGTAAACAATGCTGCAATAGATACAGGAGTCCATATATCTTTTTGAATTAGTGTTTTCATTTTCTTTGGGTAAATATCCAGTAGTGGGATTACTGGATCATCTGGTATTTTCTATTTTTAATTTGGAATACTCAAATTTTTTAATTCTAGCCAGACTCTGTCTACTTAGTTTCTGACTGGTATAGCCAGTCACACACATCTCCATAGCAAATCTGTACCTTCTGTGTCTATGCCTTCATTTTGCATCTTCACTTCTACTGCTTCAGTTTTGGCCTTTCTCTTGTCATATGTGGACATTTGCAGATAACTTTCTAAAATTTCTCCCTCTTTATAGCTTCCTTTTCCTTCAGTTAATGCATCCACAGCTCTCTTTCTGTATCACATATTTATGTTATTGATTTGCTTAAGTACTTTCAGAGGACTGCAGGAAACTGTCTAGACCCCTGTCACTTACCCACAAGTGACCTTTACTCCAGTCATACCAATGTGGCTTTTCTGACATACTCTTGTAAAAAATTCCTCTGTACTTTCCTTCTGCCTCAAATTTTATTCCACATATTCTCTGCCTGATAAATTCCAACTTACCTTTTAACACTTGCTTTAATTTTTTGTTAATCTTTTTTGTTAATCTTTTACTTAACCTTCTCTCTTCTACTTCTCATCCAAAGATTGTCTCTTACTACATTAGCAGCTTATGCAGGCTTCTGTGATAATAGTTGTCACCCTGTCCTGAATACCTCTTGGAGTCTTACACTTTTGTTCAATTGACCCCTTATCAGACTGTGAACTTAATGAGTTTTATTTATCTTTATATCTCAAGAGCTAGGATAAAACTTGGCATGCTATAATCTTTCAGTAATTTTTTTTTGAATGGATGGTTTATAAAAGACACTTGGTTAGTGTGGGTTACGCTTAGAACCCAGACCTCTTGACTTCCGTGTTCATTGTCATATTGTTTCTATAGGTTCTGTGTTATTAAGTTCCTAAAATAATTCTACTCTTCTTAGAGTCTGTTACAGCACAGTTGTATCTTTGCATGCCCTGTCAACAATTTCTTTTTTTAATGAATTGTGTGTGCTTTTTAACACTTTTATTCTAGTGTTTTGACTGTCATTTTGGAGAATACTCCTCCTTCTGTATTAACTGTATAAGTCTCTTCATTGTTTAAATACTTGAACTAGTAAACCTTTTGCAGTGTCATGTCACTGTGTGTCATTGGGTTTCTAGGTTTTCCTTCTATGACAACAGCTACTTTCTGTAACATTTTATTCAGTTAATCTGAACACTTCAGTATAATTGGTAACCAATTCTTGATACATTTCTTGAGTTTTAATCATCAGTCACATCTTTTTAAATTAAATTTAAATAGTAGTATATCCCCTAAATAAAATAGTTCACTTAATTAATTTCACTTAATAAATTTCCTAGACCACTTTGTTCTGACGTTTGGCTCTCTTACATTCTTGCAAAAAAATTTTTGGTAACAGGGGCGCCTGGGTGGCACAGCAGTTAAGCGTCTGCCTTCGGCTCAGGGCGTGATCCCGGCGTTCTGGGATCGAGCCCCACATCAGGCTCCTCCGCTATGAGCCTGCTTCTTCCTCTCCCACTCCCCCTACTTGTGTTCCCTCTCTCGCTGGCTGTCTCTATCTCTGTCGAATAAATAAATAAAAAATCTTTGAAAAAAAAATTTTTGGTAACAATGTGTGATTTATTGCCATTAGTCATGTTATCTGCAGGTATGTTTTCCAATTTCACTAAGCCTCTTTTTTTATGTTGATAAATAAGAAAAATAACTCTTATTACATATATATAAATATATAATATATAAATATGTATGTATATAGCATTGCTTTCTTCGTACTTTATTACTTAACTTGTACTACTCTAAAGAATGACATTTCACATTAAATTGTCTTCATCTTGATTGTTATTTTTATCAACTTCAGTTTTGATTTACACTAACTTTATTAGTTAGTAGAACTAGAATTAGAAACAAAAATACAAGTAAGTGAAATAAATGACTTATCAAAATTTTCAAAAGATTTATTTACTGTTAAATTTGGATTTTTCTCTTTAAAACCCTGCATATTTTTTTAAAAAGGTTCTTGTGATCTTGATTCCCTTGAATGCATTCATTTTTGAAAATTAACCTATCAATTCCAGAATTTATTATCTCTCTCCAAAACAATACCTCTTTCATTTTCCCACGTTGGTTATTATATATAATTCTGTCCTAGAAAAGAGTTACACTGCTTTTTAACCAAAGTTGTTTTTTTTTTTGTTTGTTTGTTTGTTTGTTTGTTTTGATTTGTTTTGTTTTGTTGTACCCTTTATTTCTTTGGTGAAAGAGAGAGGAAGAAATTTAGAGAAAAAAAAAAAAAAGCAGCAGCGAATTACCTAGTTTCTTCAGCTTCCTTTTCATAGGAACTATATCAGTTGTTTAATTCTTTATGGGGTTCTTTGAACCTTATCTGAATACTCCATGGTTTCTTTAAAAGGTAAAATTTCAGAATTCTGGAAACTTTTTTTTTTTAATGAGGTACTTTATGTATGTATGTATGTATTCCTAAAATATTTAAGCCTAAGTTTGAGGGAAGTATTAGGGTAAAAAGAACAGAGTAGAATGGTGGAGTGTTACCTTGTGAATATACTATTAAAAATGTGACTGCATAATGTGACTTAGTGTAAAATTTTAGTTCATGCATTCTGTGTGTATATGTGATTTTTTAGTATAAAGATAATAAATGAAACCAAGGATCCTAAGTGTGATCCTAAGTTCATAAATAGGCAACCGTTGGAGCACTTGAGAATTGATAGATTGAACTACATAAAAGTAACTTGTTAAGTATGTTCTTTCCAAATAATAGCAAGTGAAGGAGGAGTTCTGCTTTGAAAGAAACTGTTAGATGTTCCCTGTAATTGCTCAGTAAATCAGATAGACACAGACAGCTGCACAAGGAAGATAGGCCTAGGAAAGACTAAATCAATGGGATTCAGTCACATCCAAGTGAAATTACATCAGTCAGTAACTTTCCTTTTAAGTGACTGAGATCTTCCAGACCCAAATTTCTCTTGTCAGGTACTCATTTATGTCATTTATTAAGGAATTGAAAAATTGCCTAGTTATATCAAGGACCTTGTTGTGACATGGCCTGTAAATGTAGATCTTTTTTAAAAGGAAAGTTGAGTTTTATTTAGAGCATTGAGCACACTGCCCAAAGATTTGACTGTTCTTTTGAAGCTTTCATTTGTAAATAAATTATGAAATCTATTTTTTTATTCTTTTGAATAAGATTCCTGTGTTTAGTTTCAGATTTATTTTCTAATCTGTCTCCTATTTATTGAGGATATTAAAATCCATTCATATATTCATCCATCAAATTGTTATTATGGAGGATATATAAGAGACATAAGAATTTAGAGGATCATGGAAATATTCTTAAATAGATGACTGACTAACCCAACTGACGGACTAACCCAACTGACTTTAAGATAATTAATTGAAAAGGATGGTGATAGTAACAGAAAGATGAGTGGCCATATTTAATTGTTGGATACAAATACAATAAATGATATTATAGGGGATTGTGAGTTTCCTCTTTGGGAGTGTTAACTAGAAATTTCCAGAATGCATTTAAAGTTATGGGATTATAAATAATAGAGAAAAATCAAATTCTGGAAATAGATTTGGTAACTTTTATAGATTTGTTCTATACAACTCAAGTATCCAATCCTAACTTTACTGCCTTTACTTTTGAGTAAATGACTCTGTCTCTGAATGGATACTGGAGGGCTAGTAGGAAATCATGTTCTATAAGAATGGAGGAACTGAAGAAAAAGGGGTGGTGGGGAGGTGGGGAAAGAATGGAAATAATTGGATATAGGTGTCCTTGGTTTAGTTGGGTCACAGGCTGAGTCCAGAGATTTAATTGCCAAGTAGGAAATCCTCAAGATGAGGTAGTGTGGTACTCTGTGGGGTTTTTAAAAGATTTGTTTTAGTGACCAAAATATCTCCATGTAAACACAACTTATCTTTGAGTAGTTGAGTGTCAGCTGGCTCACCTTAAGTAAAGTTGTGAAATATTTATAATTTGTCTCCTACCCTCTTTTATTATTATTATTATTATTATTATTATTATTATTATTATTATTAATTTAACTTCCTTCCCGTGACTCTTTGTATTTCCTTCATACTAGCTGTATGTGCTCTACTTTAAGTGGAAGTTCTTAATCTTTAGGGTACATTCAAACCACCTGACAGGATTATTAAGCCACAGAATTTTGTTTTAGGCATCCTAGGGTGGTGCCCCAAAATTTGTATTTATAACAAGTTCTCAGTTAATGTTGATTCTGATGGTTTGGGCATACTTTGAGAACCACTGTTTTATTCCAGAAATCCTTTTAGCTGAAGCCCTAAGATTGTGGTTCTAAGCTTGTTAGGGATGCAAATCACCTTTGGAAAGAATTACCAAAAACAAACAAAAAGAAAAATCCCACTCTTGGGAGATTCTGAATCAGTAAATTCTAAACTGTGAGGTGGAATTTGGACATCTGTGGTTTTATAAAGCTTCAAAGGTACTAGCTCCCTAATAGTACCTGTGCCAGTTCTCTCTCTAGCCCTTAGATTTGCCTTTTCATTGCACTAAGTTCCAGTTGTTTGGGGAAGATTCTAGAAAAGCATTCATTCAGCAAATAATTACTCTGTGTCCCTTTGTGCCAGGTGCTGGACTTAGTTCCAGAAATTCAGAAGTGAACAGGGGTGCCTGAGTGGCTCAGTCCATTAAGCATCCGACTCTTGATTTCAGCTCAGGTCATGATCTCAGGGTTGTGAGATCAAGCCCTGCATCAGGCTCCGTGCTGGATATGGAGTCTGCTTGAGATTCTCTCTCTCACTCTCCCTTTATCCCCACCTCCTGCCTCTCTCTTTCTCACCAAAAAAAAAAAAAAAAAAAATCAGAGGTGAACAACATAGGCATGGTACCTCAGAGTTTAAACACCCCCTGCCTTTTTTGCATATGCTCACATATTTACTGATCCCACCCAAATGAGTTGGCTTTCTTAAATAAGTCTTTATACTGGAGCTGTGTTTATGTAGGGACCTCATAAGACCAGGAGTCCCATTCTCTCCTAATTGAACCAGATCATTGACTTTTAGAGCCTTTAGGGAGGAAACACTGTTCTCTTGGCCAAAATAGTATTCTAAAAAACATATTTTTGTATGATTTCAGTTCTTTTAAATTCATTGAGGTTTATTTTATGGCCCAGAATATGGTCTGTCTTGTTCTTTGTGCAATGGAAAAGAATGGATATTCATCATTTCTTGAATGTCCTATAAAAATAGGTTGATACATTGCTCAGGTGTTTTTATACATATTCATTTTCTATCTACTCGTACTATTAATTACTAAGTATTAAAGTCTCTGACTATAATTGTAGATTTGTATATATCACCTTTCAGTTTTATTAGTATTTGCTTTATACATTATTTCTTCTTAGTAAATTGACCCCTTTATCAATGTAATGTCCCTTTTAAACTCTGGTAACATTCTTATTCTGAAGCGTACTTTGTCTGATGTTACTGTAAGTATTCCAGTAAGCTTTTCATTGCTATTTGCATGGTATATCTTTTACTCTTTTTTTTCTTTTAACTATCTATATCTTTATGCCTAAAATAGCTTTATAATTAGTTATGATATATATATCTCCATACATACATGCAGATATACAGACTATATTTAAAATGGATTGTACTTCTAGTAAATAGCATATAGTTGGAACTTGCTGTTTTATCCAATTTGACAATTTCAGTCTTTATAATTTTCATAATATTCATATTTGGATAATGAAGGTAACCTAGGTGCCACTGAATTTTTCTTATTAGGGTGATATTCTGATACAATTACATTAAAAAGAAAATGTTTACTCAATATATTTTTTCTTTTATAACTAAGTTGATTTAATGAATTTTGTTAGATGTAGGATAGCTAATTTGCCTTACACATTCAATATTTAATATGACATTCTTTGACTTGTAAATCTATATTAATTAAAGCATTTAACCTTTAAGTAATTTTGTATGATTCCATAAATATTTGTTACATGTTATCAGTGTTTGAATTTTTAAATTTTATTTTTCCTTTTAAATTAAATACATTATAAACAAGTAATTTGTATTTAAAGAAAACAAAAGCCTGAACATGGTATATATTAATTACATAGTGAAGTGTGGTATTTCTGGAGTAAGCAGTGTTAGAGTAGTAAACATTGTAATTTCGAGCATATATAGCAGTGAAATATTTCTCGTTCACTCATCTATTTTTTCAGTAAAATTTGTTTTTGAAATTTTTTACTTATTTTCCATTGCAATGTGTTAATATTTTAAGTTTACAGAAGGGATTGTCTATTATACATTCAATTGTTTGGAAAGACTGAAACTCTAGCCACAGTTCTGCTTTTGGCTAGATGAATGACCTTGAATTAAATTACCTCTAAAGTCATTTTCTCATCTGTAAAATAAAGGCATCAATCTTATTTTTTTCTCAAATTTTGTAACATTTGTAACTTGAAGAGATTCCAAAACAAACACTGTACAGTCCTGAAAAGGATTTCGAAGCCTGTAATCCCCCCATCCGATACTTGAATCATCTGCCCAGTATCACTACTAAGAGACAGGGAGACAGCTTCTGTCGGGGATAGGAGTGTGTAAGTAACCCATTTCCTCTTGAGGCAGGTCTGACTGTTGGCAGTTTCTCTCCCCAAGTGATTGAAATGTCTCTTTTTAATAATTTCAGTCTTTGGAGTCATACAAAACAAGCATAATCCAAGTCCTAGTATTAGAAACCAACTGTATTTTCTGGCTTTTCTTTTTTTTAATCAAACATCCCTTTTCATCTGTTCCTTCTATAGCAGAGTTTTGATTTGTATTGGTTTTGCATAGTTTTGGACATATGAAATAAACAAAATGTTAATGAAATTAGAGGTGAAATGAATTTGAAAATAACACTGGATATAAATTTTGTAGTTGATAGATTTTTATATCCAGGTAATAATGTATAAGAATCTCATTAACATTTGTAATTGAACCCTAGAAAAATGTCATTTTAAAGTCTTTATGGACTGGGAATTTAAATAATGCTAATGTTAGATGTTTACTATGTCCCAGACTCTCTTCTTTTCCCTCTAAATGTATCATCTCATTTAGTTCTTAACAACAGTCCTATGAGGTATGCACATCTCCATTTTGTAAATTAGGTATCTAAAGTACAGAGATACTAAGCATCATGAAATAGAAATTATTCCAGTTATATATTGATACTATATAAATTATGTATTAAAATATAAATTTTTCCCTTCCAGTAAATACTTATACTGTTTGATAAATCTGCTCTGCATATTAGTTGCTGAGATTTACTGAGTGCTTTTTATGGGCCAGTGTGCTAGTGATTTACATATTTTATCTCATATAATCCCAGGAAATAGATACAGATTTTATCCTTATTTTATGGGTGAGGGAACTGAGAAGAATTACTTGTCCAAGATCAAACAACTAGAAAGTGGAGGAATTAGGGTTTGAGTCTAGATAGTCTTGACTATGTGGCCTATGCTCTTAGGTATACAGCCTCTCGACTACACTGCGTTAGCATATTTGACTTTGTTGGGTCAGAAGAAGTAAATGCTTCTTGGCAGGCAATTCCAACTATACAAGATACAGACTACTGGTGCATGCATCAGGGAAGCCCTTTGAAAATACTTAATTCCTTTTCTCTACAGTAATTTGTAAGTAAGCTTACTAGATACATATGGAATAAATGCAAAGCCACAACTTGATCTCTGATGTAAAAGACCACAGAGTCTTTTGTCCTAGGAAGATAGTAGCCAAAACAAGTCACACTTCTTATTCTGGCTTTAAGGGAGATTTGGAATATTAACTGAAATTTTAGGATAGAGGAATATTAGCAATAGCTTTTTAGTTTTTTTCAAAGTTGGGAGTTCAACTTAGATTTAATTGGGGTTTAAAGCAGATTTCCATGATATCTAATGTTTCTATGTTCAAATTCCTTTTAAAGTTAAATACAGATCTTTTGGGTTGTCTGCTAGTCTCCAGCATTTGTGCATGTAATTAAGATTTAATTATACTTCTGTGGTAAATGGTGTGGTTGCTTCCTCTTGCATTATGCTTATGTAGTAGTTCTTAAGTTGTAGTCAAAGCACTTCTCAGAATATCACATTCAGATTGTGCTTAAAGCTCTTAGAGACTGAAGCACTGAGAAAAGTTAGCATATATGACTGTTTGACACAAGGGAATTCAGCTTTCCCTATGTCCTTGTTATTTGACAAGGGAAATTCAGCTCTTTCTGTTTATTTCTCATATGTCGATAAGTGCATTTCTCTGAAAACTGTGTTTCACATTATATTCTTTTTTTTCTTGTACAGTTTTGTTTTTGCTTTCTTTGGAAATTATTCAGCTTGGTGTGGTCGCTCTTCTCAGTAGTGCTGTATTTGTCTGTGATTGTGCCACTTTTCACTTTCTTTTTCTCAGTGGAACTTAGAAGCATTAAACACATCTTTCTAGTAGTTAAATATTAAAATGAAGTTTCTCTATGATCTGTGACTACTTTGACAATTTCACGTCATCTACATAGGTATAACTATCTGAAGGAAATAAATAAATTTCTATGTTTACCACAGTAAAAAAAAAAAAAAAAGTTCTTCTAGTCACTGAGCACCTAACATTTCTCCTCTGAAAATAAAGGCATGAAGGTAGCAAATGAATACATGTTGTTAGTGAAATAAATACAAGAAATACCAGAAAATAGTTTTTAGAAATAAATGCAAGTGAATGAGTTTTGAAAATTTGGCTAAAAATTAGTACATTCATAATCTATCAGGCCTTCACAGTGAGGTATAGTCTCTGCCATTGCTGTTGCACAGTCCACTAAAATAGCTAGTTCGGGATATACTTCTCACAATTGTAGCCAAACATTTCTAGTATAGTCCTTAACAAAGGAAGGCAGTGTAGGCACAGGGGATAAGAATCATTTGAAAATGTCCCCCCTCAGACTGTATAGTTGAGCAGAACCAGCCCTGTAACATGGTGATTAGGTGTGCTTGTTTTCAGCACAGTTGCATTCAGTGTATGCCTTCAGCATAGTTTCTCAAACATTGTTAAATTGCCATAGCTGAAGAAAAAAGAGCAAACTGCTATTTTTTGAAACATTTATTGATCAAATACATGTTTGCTTATGTAAATATAAACCCTCCAATATTTTTATATTTTCTTTTTGTTTTAGTGAGATAGATTTATTTTGACAACTAAAACTAATAACAACAATACTAATAATACAAGAGGAGGCAACTCGATGTTTCAAAGGATAAAATGATTCCATTTTAACCAGTAAGAACTTTATACAAGATCATGGCATTTAGGTTTAGGGTATCTATCTCTTTGGACCAAATCATATGTTATTTGAATCTACTGTGGTATTGTTAGTATGTTTCATAAGACATAGTACAGAGCTGCTATGATCTTTAAATGTTAATGTTCTTTTCTTATCACTTTACTGTGTAGATACCCTTCATGAGACCCAACTCTGCCACAGCTCATCCTCGGAGGCAATCCTGGAAACCTCTTTTATAAGTGTGATTTTTAAAATGTGGATAACACTCTCAATAGAGTACATAAAGTAAAGGAGAACAGCTATCTTGTCCTTCCCATAAGCTTATCACTGCAAAAAGTTGCCTTTGCTTGTCAGGTTTGGATAGAATGTAATTGATTGGTTTGTTGCTTGGACTGACAAGGCAGTTAATTTACCTGTGTGGATTTTTTCCAATTTTTTTCTTATACTTTTTTTTTTCCTTGCACTAATCAGAAACATTTGATATGTGCATTGTTGAAAAATAGTAGATAATGTCTTGTCAGAATTGTCCTATTAAGTAATGTCTTTCCCTCTTGCTTCTTTGGCAAATGATGATATACAGTGTTTGGACTTTCTGAAGAGTTATGGAAGCCTGTGGGACTTAAATGCAATGTGCTACTCACTGTTGTTGTTGAACAATACCAGTAACAAACAAGAAAGACAATGCATTCCATTAGTCTGCTATTCTATTTCATCCAATTTAAAACATATATTCATATGTGAAATGTTACTTTGGGAAACAACTATAGACTCTTATATTAAAGGTTCTCTCTATTTATAATATTCATCAAAAGTGAAAGACTTGTAAAGCATATGCCATTCTAGTTTTGGCTCATTAGTCCTAGTGTGAAAGCACTAATGTTATTAGCATGAAAC
Source organism: Ursus americanus (assembly GCF_024610735.1). Lineage (NCBI taxonomy): Eukaryota > Metazoa > Chordata > Mammalia > Carnivora > Ursidae > Ursus > Ursus americanus. The sequence goes on along the minus strand of NC_142129.1, from coordinate 61,544,736 downwards.
TTTTACAACTTCAGATTTTAAGCTCATTAGTAAAATATTTGTGTTGATCTCTAGATATTTTTAAGTAATACCCAAATTTATTCAGTCTTTATTAATTTAATATGAACTTTCTGTGTTCAATATAATTTTATTTTTCCTGACCTTAAATATGAGGTTATGAAATAAGGAGGGAGATACAATGCTTAATGACTATACAACCTGCCAGCTGAAAGATCTTCATCAACATCTATATTTTTCCAGAGATTTACAGAATTAAAATTTGATCTTCAAGTTTTAATGATCCAGTTTTAAATCAACGACAGAAATATGTTGAATATTCCATCACTCCATGTTGAACTGATTTAGAAGAGACTCATGGCTGAAATTGAAATGTACATTTACATGTAATTGTTAACATGTCTCTTGGAATTTCCTGATTTATAAATGTGGTTTGGACATCTTTCAGGTATAGTGGCAATTGAAAATAGTTTAAACTTTAGGAATAGAGTAGGCAATGTTCTAGATAATCAAAAGCAAGTGTAAGTTTAAAGTTGCTGTATGCTAGTAATCTATAGTTACAGTAAGGAACCATATTATTGGATAAGATGTTTAATAAAAGTAATATGTATATGAAATATGTATAAACTGACATTATTAACTTATCAAAAGATCTTTTAACATTGGAGGAAAAATATTAATAGACTGTAGCAAAACCAGTAGGCATTTTTTTTTTTCTGGAATAAGGAAGGATTCATTATCTCTACATAAGCTTAAGAGAAAGTTGATAATTATTACTATTGCTTAATTGCAACTGATTATAAAAAAATGACAGATTGCTATTTCCTTAAAAGAATATGCTAATACTCCTGGCCCTCCTTTGATATATGGTGAGAAATTACTAGTGGTCATTTTATTTTAGATTTTGTGAAAAATCATTAAGCCTGTGGTTTTGGTGTCACTATTAATCAAAATCCTTTCCACCTTGGTTCTAATTAGAATACTACATTATCATCATTCTCTATCTTACAGCCTTCAGTGGTAGATATGCTATTCCATATTTGGTGCTAACCCTAAAATCTTTGTCACACATCACAAATACAAATCTCATAATTCATAAGATCATTGGTCCTGCAAACAGGTATTCAGAGTAGAGAACTTTTAAAGGAAGTAGAATAAAACATTTTCTCCTAATAATCTCTTAAGTGCTCTCATATTTCCACAGTATAAAATTAACTCTCTTCCATAATCGGTCCAATTGCTATTTAAAGGAGTTATTAATGTGTACTTAAGAAAATATGCACTAACTGATGCGTATTTCACAGATGTGTAAAATCTGCAGGACAGGTAAATGATGGCTATTTCTAACAAGGTAGGGAAAGGAAAACACTAAAATATCAGGAAGGTAATTAAATGACTCAGAAATATAGGAAGAATGACATAGTATTATCTAGTGGTGGTTCTCAAACTTCATAGTGCATCAGAATCATAGGAAGGATTTGTTAAAACACAGATTGTTGTGCTATTTCACCTCCTTATTGTCCTCTTCCCCACCTTACCCCCTCCTGTCTCCCTACAGTTTCTGATTCAGTAGGTCTGGGATGAGGCTTGAAAATTTGCATTTTTAACAAGTTCCTTAGTGATATTGCTGGCCAAGGACCACCACTTTAAGAACCATTTGTATATAATAGTTTTTAAAAGAATCATTGTGTTGTGGTTGACGTTGATTGATTGAAGATGGAGTTAATGTCCTTAAAAGAGCCCTTACATTTTCAAAAATAATTGTTTCTAGATAAGTTTGTAGGAGTTACATCTAAAACACATACAGTGTCTTTATTTTTATAAATTCATTTGAACAATTTCTTTTTTTACTTTTTAAGTTTTTAATTTTTAATTTTTACTATTATGGGGACAGCACTATTTTACATAATAGAAATTAGTCAAAAAACATTGCCTTTGTCCATAATTCACTAATTCCTTTGCTAAAAAAAAGATTGGAAATTAGGGTTATGTTTGAACATGAAAAGGTTAGCCTTACCCTTTATCCATCTTAAGTTTAGAGATGGTATTTATGTAGCACTTATATACCATCATTATTCATGTATTTCTTGATGTTTATCTGATTTTACATTTATGGCATTAAAGATTTATGGCATAAAATAAATAATAATCATTTATTATCATTATCCTATTTCCTTGTTTATACATCTTATCACTTAATGAGACCACTGTTTTTAAACAATGTTTCTTATTCGACAAAACTTACCACTGTTTTACTTGATTCACAGTATGGGAATATTTTATGAATATTTCACCAAAATCTGTTCAAGGAGTTGTAGAAGGACTTTCTACAGCAGAGTGGAATGTAATGTTCAAAAAAAATTTTTTTTATTTTCTAAGATTATTTTTGACAATCGAAACTTGTTTAAGAGACTCAGCTTTAGGGTTGCATGCATATGGAGATAGGTTTTTTTCCTACTTGTTTGAGTCAGCACTTTGTAAATTTACATAAGGATTGTGATTAAAAATATTTCTGAGGTGGACGTGGTTTGCAAATACTTTCTTTGTAAAAACATAGGCCTCTTTCTCCCAGTGCTCACTCTAAGACTTTCTGCAGGCCTGCTGATAAGATTCACTGCTGTTCAGGTACATAAGATATAATGAAATTGGATGTTCATTCTGGGCTTTGTAAGTAAAATGAGATTGACCCCCCAGCTATTATCTCATTTATCTGATTTACATTGTAAAATCAGGATCTACACTATTGATTAGAGCATAATTAGTTAATTATGAACAGGGAAATACAAAGTTATGTGGGGCTTGAGCACAGGAGGTTGTACTGCTGAAAAATTTCCAAGGGCATGAGCAGATGGAGATCAGTTTATTAAAGGACAGAGCAGACGTGTTTCAGGTATGGAAATGTCTAATCATTCTCTCGTGCTGTGAGGAGGTACTTGACCTTAATTGTGTATTTTTATATGAATTCTTTTTGTTTCATGTTTTGTCTTTCTTATCACCCATTCATTCATTATTGCCTGTGATAAAAATAGAGGTCTACAGTGGCATTGAGGAAAATATGTTGAAGATCTCCACATTAGTCTTCTATTTGTAAAATATGATATAAAGTACATTTTCTAATTATTTTGTTTAGAAAATGGTCATTTAGGTGGTTTGTACTAAAACTGTAAAATATAAGGAATAAAATGTCCTTATTGATATAAAATGTTATTCTGATATTGGTAGAATGCAGAATTTTGTTCAAGCTTGTATTATCTTAAAAGGGATTTAACTCATGGGCCACAATCCTGCATTTTCTCCATCTGTTAAAATGAGTAATTGAAATAATTGGCCAATATTCAACAAAAGAATCTATCACTACTGTTAATAGATTTGTGCAGGTGTTTTAAGCTGCTAGTGAGATTTTATTTAAGTAATGTTAACATTAAAGATCATTTCTTTTGGTTTTTCTCATATAGAAGTTTTACAAAGAAATCATGAAAAAGTAAGGAAACCCATCAGTTCTCTCAGTATTTAGTCTGTTTTCTTTTTGAGTGAACAGATGTAATGGTATATATTTTCAATCAGTATTTTACTATATATAGACATGGATCTAAATAAAATGTTCCTTGACATAAAAAATAGCTGTCATTATGGATCGACTTGATCACAAAAAATGTACATCCCTTTTCAAGTCTCATGTTATGGATTTCTCTTCTTCTGAAGTTTAGCTTATCATCTGGCTACAAGTTATAGGCATAGGAGGTGCACTTTTAATTGTGTTAGTTTAAAAATAGTGATTTAGTATATTCTAATGAAATTATCAATTGGAAATTAAGAGGGTTAAAGAAATCCTTTGGAATACTGGCTTTAGCCTTTCTCTTGGTACAGGCAGAAATAAAATAAATCAGTTGTTTCTTTTTACTTGTATTCATATTTTCAGTAATCAGGTAAACCAAGGACTGCTTGTTGTATGGATCTTAGGACATGAACATAAGTCATTTTCTTCCTCTTCTTTGTCTAGGGTGCTATACTTAACCATATGCTAAGTAAGTATTTTAAATACATATTTATTTGGTCACTGCATTTTGTCAAATCATTGTGTAAAAGACCACATATATATAGCTGCTTTATTATTTATATCTGTATCCTTTATGAATCTGATACCTAGAAGTTGTATTTAGTAATAATCTAATTAAACAATCAGGTTTCCTTTCATCTTATAAATGGGATTCATTTTATCTCATTAAAACTATAATTTTAGAATGCCCTATAGTGTTAATGTGTAAACAATATTACAATGTTTAAAGGATACTTCTTTAACCATCCAATTTGTATTTTATTTTAAAAAAATCATAGTGTTTCTTTATAGGTTAGTTTAATATTCTTTTTAAATATTTTAAGATACTGCCTTTCTACTTAGTATATGTGCTGTTGGTATATATATATATATATCTTTTTTATTTTTTACATAGACACTTGTGTTCTTTAATAAAATATGTTGTGTTATATCACTATACTTTTGTGGGTCAATAACTGCTCTTGGAAAAGATTTAAAACATTGTATTCACTATTTTTTGATTAATTAAATATGTATATATTATGTGCTGCAGTTATGTGTTTCCAGCTATGTGTACGAAATAGAAGTAGAGACCATAAATAATAATTTGATCAATAACTACTTCAATTTTATTTCACCTTTTAGGTAGCAGAATGATCGCAGACCCTTAGGAGTTTCTGATTTTCAATTTTTAAAAAAGATCTAAATTTGTAACATAGCGAGAATTTATTGGCTGACAAAATTTGCTAAAGTTTCCAAAGTGGGGCGTGTGTGTGTGTGTGTGTGTGTGAGTGAAATAAGTAATCCACTATTTTTACCATCTACATTGTTCTTTGGTTTCTAGGATTCTTGATGGTATCTCTTGCATTTATCTATGATGTATTAATTCTTACAAATTCTGTTGGAGTTTACTTGTATCATTCAGGATATTTTTGTACCAGCACATAAAGCTATGGATGTCCTCAATATTCTAATGTAGAAATGACCGTATTTTTTCCACATGGAAATAAGTTTAGTCATTTGTAGAAAGAGCTTTAATTTGCATATTTATTAACGAAGATATTGATTTCAAGATTGATTTATTTCTCTTTGTGTTTTTCCTCTCCTGGATTTTGACAGTTCCTAAGTATATTAACTACTCTTTTTTGTTATTTAGTCTTGCAATTGCCGTTTTTATTTACTGGTGAGTGAGCTATAACTTGAGAGAACTCTCATATCACCCCCTAATTCTGACAAGCAAATTGTCTTTCCTCTGAGACCCATTACAAATACATTAGAGTTCCATATGGAAACTAAGTCATTCTAAAAGGTATTACTAATGAAGTAGTCAGTAAGGATTATGTTATTTCCAAATGGCATATACTTCCAACATTATCATCTGACAAATCTAGCATATGAAACCTTTCTTTTCCCTATGCGTGTATTCTTAGGCTGGTAACTTGATTTTACAATAAATTGAAATCTGGTACAAACTGGAACTATATCTAAGTGTAGCAAACTTGTTCTTAAATTTATTAGCTGGAAATACATAGATATAACAACAAGAATTACCTGCATAGATGAAGGTGAAAAATAATAAATTTAAATTTATGTTTATATATTCACCATGGTGTTTGACGTGAGTTATACACTACAAATCATAATTTCAAGTTATTATGGCACAGTTTTAAAGTAAATATGCAATAATTAGGTTGTAATTTGATATAAACTAGGAAAACATTAATGCCATAACTCTTCACCTATCAAGAGCCCAGATTATTGGCAATCTGAATTCTGAGGAACGTTGCCCAAAAACCTGAAATGAAGCAAAAAGGACTATATAGTTAACCAAAATTTAGTCCATGTACTTAACTCAGTAGAAGTTCTCGTTTTCATGTCTTTTAACTGTCCGTTTGCATAGTTTTACTAAGGTTAAAGATCTGTTTTCTAAACCTACAACAAATTATTGTTAGGGAAATGCTTAGACAAATAGAGTCACAATATCAGAAAGCAGTAACCGATAATTTTCAAGCAAGTGAGAACCCTGATAACCTATGAAAGTTGAATACGAGAATTCAAACAGAACAGCAGATGGATAGTACTCAAACACAAAAGGCTGGCATGCTGTTTGACACATAGCAGCATGTGTTCCTTGTATTCATGACCCTGAGATGACAAAATAAAGTAAATTATATTTAATGTATTTTCTTGATGAAGCAAAGAATGGATTCTTTTTAAATTTCCCATCAAAGGTGATTGAAATACTAGTTTTCATGCTTGAAGGAATATGCACTCAGCTGTCTGGAAGTCTCAACCTTCTCATAAATTCAGAAGTGCTCATATTCTGAAGCTTCTGTAACTATATGTAATGTAATTCAAGTTTTAACTATTGAAAGGTAAATAAGTTGACAAGAAAGAACATAAAATTGGGTGGGCTTGTCATTTAGTCTCTTTATGTTACATCTGAAGTTAGCTATATATTATCTGTTATTTTTTCTTAATGCCAGAACAACAGGTATATGAATATTTTGACTGCTTTTAAATATATTTTGGTTTATTTATAATATATTGGCATAGTAAATAAAGTGCTGTTATTCCTATTTTTCATGTAGCTAGAATTATCATGATAGACCATTTTATTCAAGTCTGTGTCTTGAGTCTAAAAAAAGATTTTTGGAAAAGTGCATAAGTTTATTTGGTTCATAAGAAAGTTGTGGAGGAAGAAATGCATAAACTTATGACATACTCTGTTTTAAACTTCTTTATAACTGCATAACTTAGCTAAGTTGCTAACTTTCTAAAACTCTTGATTTCCAAAATGGGTCTTTGGACGTTTGGATTTTGTAGCATGATTTGAAGTTTTTACATAATTGTAGATTTATAGTCCCCTTTGTGATGGTTTTTGAAAATCAATCATTTTTCTTTGTGTGTGGTTTATAACATTAGTTTCTTCCGCCTTGTTTCTAATAAAGGTTACTGAATAGTGATTTTGTATTTTCTTCAAGTAATACATGTATTATAAAATTTTCTCTTGGTTTCATAGTTGTGGATTTCTCAATGTTTTAAATCAGTAAGAGAAAATATATAAAGAGAATCTGACAGATTGAAGAAAAGTATTTTAACTTAAAAGAGCACAAAGATAATGAGGATATAATCCTTTCTATAAGATGTATACATCTTTGTTATTTGTTGTTAAATTTTGGTATTGTTATTCCAACTGATGCAAATTTTTTTTTTTACAAAAACAATGAAATAATGCAGATCTTTCTTCATTGTCAGCAGGATGAGATTGTCTGAAACGAAGAATAGGTATGATAGTTTTCTTAGATTTTGTACATCATAGGTGGCAAAGACACTATCAGAATATTTGTTAATAAGCTTTAAGGTGTACTAGGAGGTACTTTGAAAAACCAAATGCACTGAGAGAAGGTGACAGGTAAATTTTGAGAATATTTGTATTTGAGAAAATAATAGCAAATTCTTAGGATGGTTTTTATTTGCTAGATTGCGTTAGCATGCTGTAAACATTAGAAAGTGTATTTACAATCTACCTTAACTTGGAGAAAGAGTGATAAGGTATAAATTGTATAGGATTGATTACAGCTTAAGTTTTTTTAAGTAATCACAATGTATTAGATTGAATTCATAATCTAGAATTATATAGATCTTACACTAAGTGTTTTTAAGTTAATGGGTTAATGATTAATTCTTGAAGTTCAAAACTGAAATTGTTGTTTTTGTTAGTTTTGAACACATTTGGCTATACACATACATTCATTCATATGCTCTTAACACTTCTATCAAAGTGTTCTGAATGATATTTACTTTGTTAATTTTATAGTTGTATTTTGTTTTTTCCTAAAACATTTATTTCAGGTTTAGATTGTCTTTGTCATAGACATTAATTTAATAATTTTGTGAACTGAGCATAGAATTAACCATGTTAAAATGTATAGTAGTTTGTCATTTGTCTTTGAAAAAGACAATTTTTTTATATTATTTAGATATAGCATGAATCTGTTTACCCTGCAGGTGTGATGAATGCAGACTGTGCTACCATTTTGGCTGTTTGGATCCTCCTTTGAAAAAGTCTCCTAAACAAACAGGCTATGGATGGATATGTCAGGAGTGTGATTCTTCATCTTCTAAGGTAAGGAGAAAAAAAGTCCATAAGAAGAAGTGTTTTATTTCATTTTGATAGCCATATTATACCATCATCTTCCTAACTTTAAAAATAATTATAATTGTGAACGACCAACATTTTAATCTAATGTACTGCAAGAATATTTTGTGATGGTGATTTTATTGCCTTTAAAATAAGGAATAAACAGCTCTACTAAATTATAGTAGTTTCTTCTGAAATATTTTAGCTGTTTTGTATATTTTCTATATTAATGTAACATATTAAATAATGTTCAATTCGCCAAAGAAAGTCACCCTGTACTAATTTACCACATGTAAGGAATGGCAGGGAAATTCTGCCTTGGGTCATAAGAAATTTGTTTCGACAAATATATATTAACATATATAAATGTGAGTCAACAGAATAACCAATAAAATCCTATTTTATTTTGTAGATAACTAAGTATATTGTAAATGTTTTATAAAATCTGTTCTTTGAGATCTAAGTGAAATAAGTCAGAGAAAGACAAATACCATGATTTCACTCATGTGGAATTAGAGAAACAAAATATGGATATAGGGGAGGATAAAGGAGAAGTTTATTCTTGAGAAAACTAGTTTTTATATCCTGAAGTTTATTTTTGATACTTATTTAGTTAAGTAAAAAGGATAATAAGGTTGTTTGATATTTTATCTCCAAAAATTACTGAAATTGTATCTTTTGAAAGCAGTATTATAACCTTAAATTGTAGTGATCTACAGTTTAAAATTATTGTTTCTTTAAAGTCTGTGAATACTTAGACTCCTGATACTTTAACTCATTTGACAAAAATATTGAATGTATTTGAACTAAGACATTCTGGTCAGCTGTAGGTTAATCACATTGTTCTTCCTTAAATAGACAGTGGAAATCAGCTATCGGAATATGGACATGAAGCCATCTTTCTTAAATGCCATTTAAATGCATTTGTCTGTCCTAGAGTTAATTAAAATTGATACTGAATTCCTTTCTGATTGTGGAAATCAAATTGTGTGTGTGTGTGTGTGTGTGTGTGTATGTGTATATGTTTGGCCAAATTGTTGCCTTTAGATTCTGAGTCTAATTTTGAATGTTCAAGAACCTTGATAATGGCTACAGAGAATGGTATGTGCATTGAGTCTAGTAAGTCATTAATGAATGATCCGTTTTTAATTTGAGAACCTCCAAAGGATAGAAATTCACTGTTTTCAGAACATACCAAAATCATGAAGCATAACAGATATCTGTATAAATGTTTGCTGTTTTACCTTTTAATAAAGTATAAGCTCTAATAAAAAAACAAAAACAAAAAAACCCAAAATACTTATTTTTTAACTTAAAAAAATTACCTAGGTTACTACAGAGGCCATTTGTAAAAATGTATTCGTGAAAAAATGCAGAAGAACATTTGGTTATAGAAAAAAACCTATTTAAAGCATTCTTTAAATAACCAACTTTATTACAAAGTTTACATATTTGTATAATGATTATTAAAATAGAAAATAATGTGCATTTTATTTAATAACTAAGCATTTTTGCCCAAGATTTTAGACTATACAATATTAAAAATTATTTTCCAGGAATTTTATTAAGACCTAGATTTAAGAGGGAGCATATTTAATAGCAAAAGTTTATGATTAAAAAAATGCTTTACAGAAATTATATTTAAAAATGAAAAAAATAGTGTTTGTACTATAGATTTTAGAGAGTTGTCTTATGGGACTCTTTGTGGTATAATATGATTTTTCTAATACATTTTTTGTGAGGGGTTTCCTCCAACTCTCAACAAGCAAATTAGGAAAGCATCTTTTAAGGGATTTATTGCCCTTTATAAATACACTTTTCTGTATATATTCTTTTGAAAAGATTCTGTACTACTATAAATGTGTACCATTTATTCGGTGCTTAAAGAATGGCTTTAAGGTATATAGTAATTTCATTAATGAATACTGAAAAGGAAAGGGGGCCTATTTCACATATGTTAGGAGTATATTATACATTTTGTCATGCACTTAGGATGCCAGTAGCCAATGAGAAAGATAAGGCATTTTTATTTTTGTTTTTGTTTTTCCCTCTTAATGAGACAGTAGGTCTTTGGACTTTTATGGAAATCCATTAGAAAGGCACATTGTAGGAAAACTTGCATCGTATTTCCTGTTTTCTGACCTTTGATTGAATACCAAATATAAACAACCAACTTGGTCAAAATTTCATCCAATTATGGTATTTAATCTTTGGAATGTTGCAGCATCTTACTGTAAGATTTACAGCAGTGAAGTGGATTTTGTATTTTTATCACACCAACATGACTATACTTATACTTTTTTCCGATAAAAAAATTAAATTTAATGTAGTAGTTAAACTGGAAACTTAATTTATTCCCTTGAATATTTGTGTTGCATCCATTCTGTTTTGTTTACTTTTGAAGACTTCCATTCTTGACCAGCAGGTAGTAGATTTCTGTTTACATTTTCCTTTGAAAGATGTTTGCCGTCCCAAGAAGAAAGCACTGACAGATAATGTCATGCTTTATAATTCAGTGAATTGCTGCAGAAGCTATTTTAAATTAAGAAATAAGTATATTATTAATATCTGAGTCAAAATCAGTATCATCTTAGGGCCTAAAAGAATACCACATTGGAAGTTAATATACTTTACTTGTCCTTCATTTTCTTCTATTAAGATTTGGTGGAGTGTTATTTGTTAGATAATACTGGGTATATTTGCCATATTCATATAGTTTAATGAAAAGTAAAGTAGAAATAGTTATTGCCAGGAGAAGGAAAGTGAATCAGTTGCTAATAAATTTAGGTGGGGGAGGTGAATGTGTGAAATTGGGACAGCCATAAAATATATATCCAACTTCCTTTCTCTGTGGTAGTCAGGATTATTAAGTCCAAGAAGTCTTAACTTTTATTATGAAAAATCGACTCCCAAATAAGAAATTATTTATTTTGCTTAGAATTTTAGACAAACTACAATGTGAGGGTGTATAGCTGAATATGTGCTTGAAAACGCATTGCACTTTAAATATTAATTTAACTGTTAATAGTCTCTCCAAATTTTGTGTAGGAGGGGAAACTCTAAAATATCGCCATGTTATTCTCAGCAGCATAATACATTTATACATGTCTTTGTCTTTCAAGTAATAGGTTTATTGCGTGGGTTTTATGAGGGCAAAAATCTGTCACAAATCGTGCTTATTACTTTTTTGGAAATTCTACTAAAATCTAAGAAGATTCATCATACCATAATCCATAATTTAAAGTTTCAGTACATGATAAAATAACACCTAAGTGTAGTTGCTTTTAATACTGATTTAATAACAATTTACCTAAAAGTAGGATATTTTTTTTAATTGAGAAATAATTGACATATAACATATTAGTTTGGGGTAGGATAACATAATCATTCAATATTTGTATATAGAATGACTTTTTATTCTATCCAAACCCATGAAGTATGGCATGATAAAGCTTTCTCTGCCTTATCAACCCATTATAAACCTAGTTAGTTCACTTTAGGTTTCATGAAAAATTATTGCACGGACATAGATACATACATATACATGTGCACACATGGAAACACAAATTTACACACATACAAACACATGGAAAAACACATGCACAAAAAATATCTTCTCCCATAAGCTATGCTTCAAAGACATTTGACTAAAGCAGCAGCTATCTAGTCAGTGTATTATGTTTATGTTCAGTGGAGCAAGTTCATTGCTACTTATCACCATGCATTAGTGTTTTTCTTTCTGCTCTTTACTGTGTTGTGATAATAGTATTGTTAATGAGTGCTATATGCCCGGAAAATCAATTCATTTTATTCTTTTTGTTTTGTTTTGTTGTTTTATTAACATATAATGTATTATTTGTTTCAGGGGCACAGGTCTATGATTCATTAGTCTTACGCAATTCACAGCACTCACCATAGCACATATCCTCCCCAATGTCCACTACCCAGCCACCCCATCCCTCCCACCCCCCTCCACTCTAGCAACCCTCAGTTTGTTTCCTGAGATTAAGAGTCTCTTATGGTTTGTCTCCCTCTCTGGTTTTGTTTCGTTTTTTCCTCTCTTCCCCTATGATCTTCTGCCTTCTTTCTTAAATTCCACGTATCAGTGAGATCATATGATAATTGTCTTTCTCTGATTAACTTATTTCGCTTAGCATAATACCCTCTAGTTCCATCCATGTTGTTGCAAATGGCAAGATTTCATTTTTTTAATGGCTGAGTAGTATTCCATTGTATATATATACCACATCTTCTTTATCAATTCATCTGTCAGTGGACATCTAGACTCTTTCCATAGTTTGGCTATTGTGGACATTGCTGCTATAAACATTGGGGTGCACGTGCCCCTTTAGATCACTACATTTGTATCTTTAGGGTAAATACCCCGTAGAGCAATTGCTGGGTCATTGGGTAGCTCTATTTTCAACTTTTTGAGGAACCTCCATACTGTTTTCCAGAGTGGCTGCACCAGCTTGCATTCCCACCAACAGTGTAGGAGGGTTCTCCTTTCTCCACATCCTTACCAACATCTGTGATTTCCTGACTTGTTAATTTTAGCCATTCTGACTGGGGTGAGGTGGTATCTCATTGTGGTTTTGATTTGTATTTCTCTGATGCCGAGTGATGTTGAACACTTTTTCACGTGTTTTTTGGCCATTTGTATGACTTATTTTAGAGAAATGTCTGTTCATGTCTTCTGCCCATTTCTTGATTGGATTATTCTTTGGGTGTTGAGTTTGATGAGTTCTTTATAGATTTTTGGATACTTGCCCTTTATCTGATATGTCATTTGCAATTATCTTCTCCCATTCTGTTGGTTGTCTTGGTTTTGTTGACTGTGTTCTTTGCTGTGCAAAAGCTTTTTATCTTGATGAAGTCCCAATAGTTCATTTTTGTCCTTGCTTCCCTTGCCTTTCATGATGTGTCTACGAAGAAGTTTACTGCAGCTGAGGTCGAAGAGGTTGCTTACCTGTGTTCCCAAGGATTTTGATGGATTCCTGTATCACATTTAGATCTTTCATCCATTTTGAGTCTATTTTTGTGTGTGGTGTAAGGAAATGGTCCAGTTTCATTCTTCTGCATGTGGTTGTCCAGTTTTCCCAACACCTTCTTCTTTCCATTGGACATTGTTTTCTGCTTTGTCAAAGATTAGTTGACCATAGAGTTGAGGGTCCATTTCTGGGCTCTCTATTCTGTTCCATTGATCTATGTGTGTGTTTTTGTGCCAGTACCTTACTGTCTGGATGATTACAGCTTTGTAATAGAGCTTGAAGTGCGAAACTGTGATGCCACCAGCTTTGATTTTCTTTTTCAACATTCCTCTGGCTATTCGGGGTCTTTTCTGGTTCCATACATAATTTTAGGATTATTTGTTCCATTTCTGTGAAAAAAGTTGATGGTATTTTGATAGGGATTGCATTAAATTTGTAGGTTGCTCTAGGTAGCATAGACTTTTTCACAGTATTTGTTCTTCCAATCCATGAGCATGGAACATTTTCCCATTTCTTTTTGTCTTCCTCAATTTCTTTCATGAGTATTCTATAGTTATCTGAGTACAGATTCTTTGCCTCTTTGGTTAGATGTATTCCTAGGTGTCTTATGGTTTTGGGTGCAATTGTAAATGGGATCAACTCCTTAATTTCTCTTTCTTCTGTCTTGTTGTTGGTGTATAGAAATGCAACTGATTTCTGTGTATTGATTTTATATCCTGCGACTTTGCTGAATTCCTGTATGAGTTCTAGCAATTTTGGGGTGGAGTCTTTTGGGTTTTCCATATAGAGTATCAGGTCGGTCATCTGCAAAGAGTGAGAGTTTGACTTCTTTGATGATTCAGATGCCTTTTATTTCTTTTTGTTGTCTGATTGCTGCAGCTAATTCATTTTATTCTTAATCCTCCTCTTCACCTAGCTCTTATTTTTTCTTCCCTCTCTATTCTGTCTGTTCATGCAGGCCATATAAGTGGAATCATCTTCAAGCCTTTCTAATCCTTGTCCCATATAGAAAATCACTTCCTGACTCCTGTAAAAGTTTTCTTCCTTAAATGTTTCTCCATTTTCTCCATTGGTACTGCCTTGATTCAATGTCTCACTTTTTCCTCATTCTGTCAGTTTCTCCTATTTTGGAAACTATCTAAATAGGTCTGCCATACTCATCTATTTACCCATTGTTTTTACTAGAGGCTTCCAAAATGAAGTGTTTGCACCCTAAGAGATAGACGAGATAACTAATAAAATCAACGTACTTCAATATAACATCCCATTTTAATTTCTATGTCTGTGTTTTATAATGTAAATAATATATTGACCTGAACTGAAACCAAGAGTTGGATGCTTAACCGAGGTGCCCCACATTATTCTTAAATATTTTTTATATGATTAGTCCCCTGATAGAAAACTAATCTCTTGTCACTCTCCAATCCCACCCCATATGGAGACCTATTTTGCTTTCTATACCCTGAAGGTTTTTAGACTGAATTGTTTGGGAGGAGGTGAGAGAGGGAATGAGGGTGGACATTTATATTTTTTACAAGCTCCCTAAATTATTTTAATGAGCAGTCAAGAATAAGAATCTCCGTTTTATGTATATTATGAATTCTTCAGTTATTAAGATTTTAATCTAAATATTAATTTTCAGAACTTTAAAACAAATATACACAATGCCTATAACCCAACTGAAACGTCAACAGACTACTTTAAGATAATGTTGTATACTTACATATATGATACAAGGTAAACTAAATACTGTATTTTTTTAAATATAGGGCACAGTTCACTATTCAGTCTTTTTCTAGAGTATACTTGATATAGATCTCAACAACTTCTATCTGCTAAAACACCCAAAATAAAGATAATTTATTTTTACATGATTAAATGAACATGCATAAATATTTTTTAAAGTGCTTCATCCATGTCATAAAAATTCACAAATGCCACTAAGAATTTAAATGCATATCACATAATTTACAGTGCTTGTGCCAGTTATGATTTTAGCTTTTCATCCTTATTTAAGCTCTGTTTGGTGAAAAGCTATAGAGTATACATGACATGTCATTATCTGACTAATACAAGATGAACTGTCTTAGTATGGAGACCTCCATTTGGCTCATTCTTATTTGATCTAACTAGTGTACTACTCTTTTTGAGCAATAATAAGTTGAATTCATATACATAGAAATGTCATCTACATCCCTATGTAAGATTTTCTGGAACTACAAATGCAATACATGCCTGCTGGGGCAAGTGGGTACTGTTTGATAATCATTTGTATTAGAAATCCCTCGCCTGGGTGGCACAGCAGTTAAGCGTCTGCCTTCGGCTCAGGGCGTGATCCCAGCGTTGTGGGATCGAGCCCCACGTCAGGCTCCTCCGCTATGAGCCTGCTTCTTCCTCTCCCACTCCCCCTGCTTGTGTTCCCTCTCTCACTGGCTGTCTCTATCTCTGTCAAATAAATAAATAAATAAATCTTAAAAAAAAAAAAAAAAAAAGAAATCCCTGAGTAGGGGGGCGCCTGGGTGGCTCAGTCGTTAAACGTCTGCCTTCGGCTCAGGTCATGATCCCAGCGTTCTGGGATCGAGCTGGCATGGGGCTCCCTGCTCGGCGGGAAGCCTGCTTCTCCCTCTCCCACTCCCCCTGCTTGTGTTCCCTCTCTCACTGCCTCTCTCTCTCTGTCAAATAAATAAATAAAATCTTAAAAAAAAAAAAATCCCTGAGTAGGGAAAGGATGATTTTTTTTTTCATCTTTATTTTCTAGTTAACTGCATTAGGCAACTAGAATTCTACAAAGAGTATGCCTGAGTAAAAACTACATATATAAATATGTATTTTCAAATAAAATATTCATTGTGAATTTTGCCCCTTTAAAAACTGAACAAAACAATCTCTCCAAGGAGTATCTTGCCACAATACATATTAAACAAGCACATTTAATTGAACCTGGTAATATTGGATGTCTGAGTTTTTTATATGATGAAAATTTATGAAAAATATAAAATTAAGGGGTGCCTGGCTGCCTCAGTTGGTGGAGCACGCGACTCTTGATTTCGGGGTTGTGAGTTCCATCCCCATGTTGGATGTAGAGATTACTTAAAGTAATCCTTTAACGATTTTTAATTTGAATATATAACTGACCCTTTAAAAAAAAAAGATTTTAAAAATATTTGAACTATTCATTTGACCTCTGCGATTTTATCTAACATTAGGTTAAATTTTAAGTTTCTTGATTTAGCATGGTTGACTGAGAAGTCACTTTCAGGTAAAAATTGTACCATTTAACTGTCTTAATTCAGTATTCTTCTAGCATTTGTATGACAAGCATTAAAGTTTAGAACAGTGCTTCAGGAAGTTTTACTGTTTCGATTTGCCTTTTTACTGATACAGGTATGTAAAAGTCTGGAGACAAGTTGTTCATACAGTATCTTACAGGAGAATACCATAGAACAAATCTGTGGTAGTTCGTTGATGTACTAAAAGTCTGAGAATTAAAACTAGTATGGTTATCCTTGATGACAATTGTAGTTACATATTTAAACTTAGATTTCCTCTTTGCTAGTATGTGGGATAAAACCCACAATCTTTCCGTGGATCTTCTACCTTATATCTAGATTAAGTTCAGGATATTGCCAGTTACTCTAGCATTTTCTATGGCAGGCAGAATTGTATAAATGTCTTATTTAAGCCCTTAGTTTCTAAATGAGTGTTGTAATTTTAGATTAGTAACAATGATTTGTGAATTCAATAAGAAGTAATAGTCATTAACAATTCCACTAATTATAGTTGGAACGGTGCTTTTTTTTTTTAAAGTAGAATGTATTTTTTTTAAACTGAACATTTATGTACAGAACTGAACTTACTATTTGTCATTATTGCTTGCTCAGAAGTTCTTCACTTGATTGTCCTAGACATTTTCTGAAACCTATTCCAGGTAATATTTTTATCAAGTAACAGTTTTGAGCTAAATAAAGACTGTTGGTTATTCTTTATAATAGAATTGGAATCTCTACTGATCTTTTAGTTCTCTAACTTAAGGTAATTTTCATGGGGGCTATGTAGTGCATGTTAAGCATTTTGGTATACTTTGGTATGTCATGGGTAGGTACTCATTAAGAATCTTTCTGAAAATATGATTTCTATCATCCAGGTAAAATTTGTCAGTTTTTATGACATACATTTGTATATATTTCAACATCATATTCTCAGAAAGAAAATGACTGGAATCTCTAAAATTAGACAAAAATTTTAATGTAAATAATTTGCAAAATTGAAAAGCTAAAACATTTTTTAGGTTACACTTATTACAAAGTGGAAAAACCAAGCTGTTTTCTAATTTAGATGACATGTGGGCCTGATGCATTTGCATAGCATGCTGTGGAATACCATATGTGATAAGAAACTAACTCATAACTGAGAGATAATTAATCAAAGTACAGTAGGGTGCCATACATGGGAATGCCTTTCAGAACTCACCAAATTTATACTATCCTTTAGTTTTTAAATTGTTTTTAAAAATTATATGTATTTATATTATGTTGGAGGAAAAAGCCACCTACTAAAAATCTGGTAGTTAGCTTAAGGATTTTCATTACAGATTTTGAAAAGTTAATAAGAATATTTTTACCTGTTAACCCAGCATTATTAAGTTTGGATTATATAATATATTAATGTAAGGATGCAGAAGGAAGGTGAAATAAATTAATTATGTAAACTTGTTCTTCCAGTATTTAGGTACAAAGAGATGGTCCTCATTGAAATAGGTTAGCCCATTCTCAAGAGTTGTGGAACTAACCTAAATAATAGGAAAGGCTTAACTCCTAGCTTCAAAAAACAGAGTGAGATTTCATGTATTCCTGCTGCATATAGTTTATTCCTTCTAATTTATTAAACATTTATTTTAACTATTTCATCATTGTGTGGAATTACTTATCTGTTAAAAATTATTTTTCTAACCTATGTATTGTGGTTTCAGAAGTACCATTTATCTACAAGTAAGACTTCTTCAAATCTAAGCTAAGAAAATTCAGAGAATGATTCTGAAAGTTAATAGAATTGAGTTCTGAACACAAATATATTTAAGTGTTCTAATCTTGATGTTCTCTTAGAATCCTTACCAAGATTGAAAAATATTCTAGTTTAGGGGTCGGGGACATAGCCAAAGTGTTATGCCATGTTACTTACATTTTAACATGTTCATTTTTGGACATTTCTGAAATTAGGGTCTGTGTAAGCACTTTGCATTTCTAAGTCAAAATATTAATTTCTTTCTTAAAAATTTGCCATTAAATTTATGGAGTTTCTTATACTCTGAAGCATTGTTGAGTAACAAAACAGAGTAATTTAAAATATAGGGAAAGTCAAAGTATGCAGTACAGTATAGAATAAAGAGGTTTACGAGCTTTGAAAAGAAACAGACTGGGTCCAGATACTATTTATGATGCTTGTGACCTTTAGCAAGTTGCTTCACTTCATTGAGCTTCAGGTTGCTTATTTGTGAAAGGTTTAATGGCAATACTTGAAATACTATCTCTTCTTATTCTTAAAAATAAACAATCATTTTAGTTACAGAAAGAAAAGTTCAAAACTAGTGCTAATGTTCTGATTTTTGAATATAAGAAGTGTTTTTAAAAAGTAATCTGAAGAGCATTTTTCTGTTTTGTTTTTTTGTCTTCGTGTACCAAGTAATAATCTTTTCTTGCCTCTTTATCATAGTTCACACTAAACAGAGTAAGGTCATTTCTAACATTTCCATTCACAAAAAAGTCTATTTGTTTTAATTTCTTGCTAGAGTTAAGAGGTAATGAAAGCTATCTTTATAATTCATCTGTTTTTTAAACTAAAGAACCTAAGGCTCTCTAACTTTTAAAATTACATATTATACTATTCTGTGAGGTATTTTTTCTAAGTCTATTGTGTATCATTAGTACATAGTTTTTTTTTAAATATTGATGGTAATTGATGGTAAAGATTCTATTTCACGTTGAATATAGAATTATGGTCCTCTGTGAATCACACAGATAAATACACTAATGTTTTTCATTGTTTTATAAGTAGAAGGCATATTATTTAGAAAGTAGAGGTTTACCGTCATATTTAAACCACTGGTTCTACCAAGCATTGAATAATAAAAAAAGCTGTAACTGGTATGGTCATAAAAGGAAACTTGTTTTTAACTAAAGATAGATTGTGTTAATAGGTGAAGAAATACTCAAGAAATTTCCCATAGACTGTGGAGGGGTGTATTTCCTGGTCAAGGTCATGAAAACTATAAACCTGAAACTGAAATGAAAATAGGAAGTAAATAAAATGAAATTTAAAATTAACAAACCATTAAAGATAAGTGTAAGATAATTTATGAGTCTACTTTGTCAAAGTATATACAGTTTTTGATAATAAAAGATTTCATCAAGCCTAATGAATGACTTAATAGAGAACAGGCGTATATCAGCAACACATCCTTTTACCGTATAAATGTTTGAAAACTCCTATGGATGGAAATGTGGAAGGTTCTAGACTAGTCTTTCACATTCCTTGTAAAACCTGGAAATTAAGGTTATTAACTTTTAGGGCATACTGTGTAAACATATTTAGAATTTCATAACATGATTATGTGCCTTCAATATGTCTTTTTTTAATTAACATATAATGTTTCAGGCATAAGGTCTGTGATTCATCGGTCTTACACAACAACATGTCTTTTATTTTATTTTATTTTATTTTATTTTATTTTATTTTATTTTATTTTATTTTATTTTATTAAAATTTTGTTTATTTGAGAGAAGAGTGCATACACAAGTCGGGGAGGGGCCGAGGGAGAGAGAAAATCTCAAGTCAACTCTGCACTGAGCATGGCACCTGACGCCGGGCTTTGATTCCATGACCTTGAGATCATGACCTGAGCTGAAATCAAGAGTCAGGTGCTTAACCAACTAAGCCACACAGGTGCCCCTTCAATATGTCTTATGGCATTTATGCCAAGCAAAAGCCTCATTTTTTTTAAAGATTTATTTATTTACTTGAGAGAGAGAGAGAGAGAGAGCATGAACAAGCACACAAGCAAGGGG
Source organism: Ursus americanus (assembly GCF_024610735.1). Taxonomy (NCBI): domain Eukaryota; kingdom Metazoa; phylum Chordata; class Mammalia; order Carnivora; family Ursidae; genus Ursus; species Ursus americanus. Next base: position 61,524,507 of record NC_142129.1, on the reverse strand, counting down.
AGGGGCCGGGGGAGGGGGAGAAGCAGACCTGCGAGGTGTGAGGTCATGACCTGAGCCAAAGTCAGGCACTTAACTGACAGAGCCACCCAGGTGCCCCTGCGAAAGCTTCATTCTTAAGCAAAGAAATTTGTACTCATTCTCAGATGCTACTAATGTCTTTCTTTTGGAAAAGTAGATCTCAGTACGTGCTTTACATGTATGATGCAAAGGGTAGAGATTTATACGTGTAAATTCTTCAGAGCCCTATCTTTACACCCCATATTTCTTCCCCTCTCTGCCACCCACTCTATGGATTTCCAGTGGAAACCTTTAATAATATATTTTTCCTTAGTCATAGCATATAAATTTCTGTTACCTTACGTTACTTTAAAAAATGAACATCTGACTTTCTGGGAGTATCAGATATGCTGTTTTTAACTTATTTTCCATTGGTAGAATGCTAAGTAAGGCAATTATAAGACTGTGGTCCATACCATCTTCCCATGGCCCCAGCCTAGTCCTGTCCTGCTCCATATTAAATTATTAGCTTCAGTTCTTATTTTGACAGAGCCTCAGAACTGCCTTTAACTAACTTTAATAAGTTAAGTGAACATCACTTTATTCCTTCTTGTGCTTTGCCAAAATATTTTTCAGTCTTTCGATTTATATCATAATTTGACATTTTCATCACTTGTCAATTCACATAGCCCAAATGCAAGTGATTTTTCCTCAAAGCCTACACACCACCTGCACCAGGACCTTCTAAAGTGCTGTTAAATATGCAATTTGGAAGGCCCCATACAGACCTCCTAAATCAGTATTTCTGGAATGGTGCTCAAGAATCAGCATTTTTACTTACCACAGGTGATAATTAAAGTTTAAGAACCACTGCTTTTGACCCTAATTTCTTCTAAATTCCTTAAAAATAGTTTTGTCTCTACTTCAGGTATTCACTTATTGTACCTACAGACTGTCTTTCAACCCCCCCAGACAGATTCAAGGTAGACTGATAATAACCTGATTCAGGTTCAGTACAGTAGCATTCCTTTTCTTCCCTTTCTTCTTTCTTCTTTCCAAGTTCTGGAATTGCTCAGCAACATCTTAAGGATCTTCTCTGAGCTATAAATTCAGTTTGCCCCTATGCAGAATCTTCCTCAGTTACTCTTTTTTCTACTTCTTTGCAGCAGTTGATACTGGTGGTAACTTCCTCCTTTTTACAAACGGCCTTCGCGCCTTTCAGTGAATTTATTTTCTCCTGGTTTTCTTCCTTCTTTGGTCTTTTTGATAGGCTTCTTTGGCTTCTTTTCATAGTCTTTTTTTCTTACTTTGCAGGTGATAGCATCCACACCCAAAGCTACAGGAAAACTTGGGATTTAGGATTTAATGATCCAACTATTCTATCTTTTCGATTGATTGATTGATTGACTTACCTACCTACCTACCAACCAGAGAGAGAGCACAAGCAGGGGAGTGGCAGGGAGAGGGAGAAGCAGGCTCCCCGCTGGGCAGGAAAACAGACATGGGGCTCAATCCCAGGACCCTAGGATCATGACCTAAGCCAAAGGCAGACGCTTAACTGACTGAGCTGCCCAGGTGCCCTGATCCGTCTACACTTTCTGAATTAATGTTCATCAAGGGAGACTTTCTGCCTTTTAAAATATTATCCTTTGAAAGAAATTAAGTGTTATCCTTTGCCTAATAATTAAGACGTAATTTAGTAATAAATTCACCAAATTTTAGTTGGCCATTTCCACTATCTAGTAGTCTACTGAGGAAAAACTAAAAAATTTTACAGTAGCAACTTCTAACAGGAAAGAGGAGCAAGTGAGTTTTGGGTGAAGATGTAAAATCGTGTAATCACTTGGAATGCAGAATAAGTTCTGGTGATCTAATGAACAGCATGGTAATCACAGTTAACGATACTGTATTATATACTTGAAAGTTGCTAAGAAAGTAGATCTTAAGTGTTCTCATCACAAAAAAAGAGATGGTAATTACGTGACGTGATGGATGGGTTAACTAACACAATGGTAATCATTTTGCAATACATGTGTATCAGAACAACACGTTGCACACCTTAAAACTTGCGCAATGTTTTATGTCAATGATATCTCAATAAAGTTGGGGAAAAAAACAAAAAAATTACTACAAAGTTTAAATAGCAATTTATTTAAGTAGAGTGCTTAACAACTTGATCGCCAAGTGAAATATTGTTCTGGCCATACAATTAAATATGCTGTAATTGAAGTGTCAGACTTTGAGTTTTCTTTAACTTTAAAGCTACAGAGTAATCAAAATAGCAGTTTTTAATATAATTAACATCCTTTGTGTAAGGTCTTGCTTTAAAAAAAATGTATGCTTGTCTTTTTATTTTTTTCTTTTCTCTGACTCAGCTTTTCTGGAGAAATTTGGATTCAGAAAAGAAATTACATACATTGTGTTTTTTAAAATTTCTTACAAATATAATTTATGGTCATTATAGAATATTTGGAAAATTTTTTTAAAAACATAAAAATACTTAAAATTACCTGCAGGGGCACTTGGGTGTCTCAGTCTGTTAACCGGCGGCTTTCAGCTCAGGTCATGATGCCTCTATCCTGGGATCAAGCCCCTGTGTTGGGCTCCCTGCTCAGCAGGGAGCCTGCTTCTCCCTCTGCCCCTGCCCCCCACTCGTGCTCGCTCTTTCTCTCTCTCAAATAAATAAATAAAATATTAAAAACTACCTCAATTATGGTACCTTATAGGCATCACATTTCTGCTCTTGTTTCAGTAGTATATCGTACTACAACCTACTCTTTAAAAATTTCAATCATATTATATATTCTGTGATTTTTTTTTAATGTAACTGTTTATGTGACCATTTTCCATGATGTTACTTTTTTCTAACCAGATTTTTTTAAACCAGATTTTTTAGTATGGTACATTTCTTTGCACAGATATACTCTTGGTGTAATTTCTGGGTCAAAAAACTGAACATTTTTAAAATATAGTTTTAGAAATAATAATAGTTAACATTTATTGAGTACCTCTATGTGCCTAGCATTATTTAAACACATAAAACATACCATCTCATTTACTCCTCACCATGGTCTTTAAGGTAGTTACTGTTTTTTATCTCCTTTGTGTGGGGAAAAAAGTGAGGTTCAAAGGATACACACCTACGTGGTAACAGTGATTCAAACCCAGATCTGCCTGACTGTGTAGTCTGTGTTTTAGACTTGCTTTCCTATATTGAAATAGGTATTTTCTGTTCCTTGTTGCATGAGATTCTCCAATTAGATTTTTGTCCTGAAGTCATTGTAAATTTTCATAATGTAGAAACTCAGATAATTTTGTATTATAAATAAACACCACTGTAATAGGAAAAGGAAAAATACCTTTATTGTTAAATGGGATCTGTTTTGGTGTTTCTAGTGAATAGGGGAATGAATAAAGCCTAGAGGTAATTCTTAAAACAGATGAATTAATTAAAAATGGTCCTACTGTTAAGGTGTAGAAGATAGACCGTTACTTCTCAAGGCCCTTTCTTCATAAAATTGAACGAAACAATTCTCTTTGTTAAGGGAGTTACCACTTCACAATATGGATGATTTATGTAGACCCAGCAGAATCTAATCTATTGTACTTGGAGGGAGGTGAAGGAAAGGGATCTAAAAGTGAATTTTTCATTAGGCACTAAATAGTGTATTTTTGCTGAATCAAATATTGTATCTTAATGTTTGTCATTAATTGTGAAGTTTGAAAACCTGTACTGTGAAAAGAAACTAAGAGCAGCCACATTTAGTTTCTTTGCAAAGGTAGTTTAAGAATGTTATGATTTGTGCAATGTCAGCCACTTTGTGTACAAACTGGAAGGCTATATATATATATATATATACACACACACACATATATATAAATTTAAATTTTTAAAATATATAAAGTTTATAAATATAAATATATATTTAATATCAGCATTCTTTTACAGAAAAAGATTACTCTTATTCAAAAATAATCCCTCATAAGTGGCTTAAATACTAATTATAATGCAATTTAGATTCATTTGGATTAATTCTTTTAATTTTTTTGTCAGCCAGAGAGTATGAAATTATTACCTAGCGTATAATTTAAAGTTAAAAAATGTCTCCCCCCTCCTTGGCAGATAAAGATCCATATATGTAACTGTGTTGTTCTGCCGTATTTCTACCTATGACCTAGCACAGCCATCTATGTTCTTTTGTGATTTCAGACTTCTAAAAGTTTTTTTAGCTTTAATACATTGTTCTCTTTTTTTTCCTCTGAACTATATTCATATGCTAAATTTAAACTCTGGTCACCTAAGATGCAATTTATTTTAATGTTTTCTCTGAAGGTTTCTTAAAGGTTTATGTTGTAGTGTTATATCTTCATTGAAGTTAAGTTGGTTTTTTGTTAAATGTACCTTCAATAATGGCTACAAATGATTATCTGGTTCGTTGGCTTGAAAACTCTTTAAAGTATGCATATAGAGGTTACAGTTTTTAAGAATCACTTTGAAAAGTTCAGGCTGCATCAATGCACTTTATCAGTTCACTTTGTGTTCCTGAGGGACTACACTATTTTCTCAGTTTTCAAAGACATTACATTATACCATAGTGTAAATTCTGTTTCTAGATCAGATTTCTAGATTTAGATTACCAGATATTTGTGAATCAGTTTCCAAAGCACAGATGGCTTAAACCAAGTCATGAATATAGAGTATTTCAGTGTTATTACCTTATTTTAATGCAGCAGTTTCAACATATATCCCACAACAATAAAAATCATTACTTAATAATTCAGTTTAAAATGTATTCTAGTATCTAGTCATTAAGTTTACTTGTCACTTATTAATTTTTCCCTACTTCAAGTCATTTTAAGATTGTGAATGAAATATTTTCAGAAAACATTCTCTTCTATAAGGTGTACTGCTGTATAATTTAGAGAATTTTCTCTTTCCCCTGTGACATTTAGTGACAATATGGAAGCTTTAACCTGTTTGCAGCATAATGACTATATTAAGTACCATCTTATTTCCCATTTCTTTTCGAGTGCTCCCAAGTCTACTACTCATGAATCTAATTTTTGCAGTGAGGTAAACTTTCTTTCTTTATGATTTAGCAGTTCCAAAATGTCCCAGTTTTTTCTTCCCTACTCATTTTCCCATCCTCATTTTTCCCCTAAGGTGTAATGAATACCCTGTGTATTTGTGGTCCTTTATCAGTAAAAACCTTCCTTAGGGTAGGAACCTTTCTAATAGGGTCAAATATAGTTAGTTGCTTTTTAAATTAATATTATTTTTTACTGACTAGCAATTTGGGGGGGAAAAATCCTTTAGTCTGAAATTGACCCCTTTAAATAAAAGCCCTTAAAATTAATTTTAAGTAAAGAATATATAAGACAATAGAAGTAGTTTTATCTGTTCTCCATGTTCAATGCTTTAAAGACTATCCAGTTCCTATTTTTAAAATATTAGTCTTTTTTATTCAGATATAAGTAAATTTTGTTCTTGAATTTAAGACAAGATACAAACAGGGGTGCCTGGGTGGCTCAGTCGGTTAGGCAGCTGTCTTCTGCTCAGGTCATGATCCCAGGGTCCTAGGATCAAGCCCCACATTGGGCTCCTTGCTCAGCGGGAGCGTGCTTCTCCCTCTGCCTGCTGCTTCCTCTGCTTGTGCTCTCTCTCTGTCTCTGACAAATAAATAAATAAAATCTTTTAAAAATTTTAAGACAAGATACAAACAGAAAGCACTTAATTCTTTCTTCCTGGTGCCTTTAAACAAGCCGTGTTGGATGTTCTTTTCTCCCATGACTCTAGGACGTACCTCATGGCTTTTCCAGAGTCTCCGTAAGGTATTAGTAGTCTTTTGGGGTTTTTTTGGTTTTTTTGTTTTTTTATGTAAAAAATCCAGTCTACTTTAATGTCAAGGCTTCATTCTGTCAACAAGTTCAAAGCTTCTCCTCTCCCCAGTTGAGGCCTGCTTGAAACTGGAAAAGCTACAGTTTGATGGGGGCCATACTGGACTTTCATTCTTTTCCCTGCTTTCTTTTGTGGGTTTTTGGTGATCTCTCATTGTTAAGGCTTGCCTACCTGCAGTTCCCTTGATGTGAGTGAGAGATGGATGTCTTCTCCTTTATGTTACTTACAACTCATTTTTAGAACTTAAGTTCTTTTTGTTTCCTCTTTGCTTGGCATCACCTCATTCTCACTAGGTTGTCCTATTTGGCTAAATCCCATTCTAGATAACCAGAATCTTGCTCTCTTTCACATCTCATTACTATTCCTAAAATAAGCACATACACACACACCCCTGCCCTGCAAGCTCAGAAAAGCAATCATTCCATCTGTGGCCCTGATTTTTTTTCTCCATTGCTCTGCCACATGCATCACCATTCAGTTTCTGTGAACCTCAAACTCCTAGGGACAAACTCTCCGAGTACCTTTCAGAAAATCCCTCTCATATAGGGTCTCCCTTTAAACTACCTCTTCTAAAGAAATCCTTGCTCTCTTGTCTCACCTTTGCTGTCTTCAGGCTTCTTTGATGAGTTGCCAGACCAATTTTTATATGTGTGAGACTTTGACATAATTTTTTGAAATATTTTACCAGTGCATATCTTTACAAAAATTAAATTTCAAACCATTTATGATAAAGTTTCGCCCACCCCATGAATCCTTTAATGTATGTCAAATGCCCTGTCACCATGACTCAAATCATGATCATCTTCTTAGTTTTTCTACTTCTTCAAATACATTCTCCTAGTTCCTCAACTCTTCAAGACCCCTAGGCTCTCATCTTCCTTCTGACTTTATCCCTCTCCCCTTGTTAAACTATTTTTTGGCATTTAATATTATACCTTAAAAAAAACATTAGAGCCCTCTATTATAATTCCCCAGCTTGCTCTGGATCCATTGTACTGTTTCATCTTAACAGGGTTTTTTCCTGGCCAGAAATAACTGGAGGAATATATGGACTTAGGTTCATTTAGTGAGCTCCTTATCAAATTTCCTATAGCAGCTATGTCAAATCTTTGCCACATATCTCAAGTGTCAGTTTTATTTCCAGCACCCTCATTTTTTCAAGATGACTGTGTCTCTTAACATCATTGAGGAAAAGGGCCCATATCCCCATCGTATATCCTCTCAACCTTAGAAATAGTCCTTCATACTTTTCCTAATTCACTCTTTGTTACTTTCCCTACCTAAGTCTCTTATTTCCTGTGTCCAAAGGGGGGTAAACAATGTAAACAAATGTTTACTTTTGTTCTTTATTCCCCAAATCACCTTTCTCTTCAGAATCTAGGTTTCTATTCTCATTAAGCCATTCTGCAAACTTTTCCAAATCAGGCTTTTTGAAAGACCATTTTTCACATGTCCTTCCAGGTTAGAAAATTCCAGGAAGGAGTTCTCCATTGTCCATATGTAGGACAGACACCTGTAGACACTGTAGACAGACAGGTTTTATCCCTGACTTCCAAGGCCATCTGTAATCTGTCTCCATACTAATACTCCAATACCTCTCTCTGCCTTTCTCTCCCTCTTCCCTCCCTGCTTCACTCTGCTCTCTCTTTTATAAATATGAGGGTATTTTTTAAATTAATTGTTTGGCTTAAGTTCCAATTTCTGTATAATCTTGAGGACGAGACTGAATTTCCTTGTTCATTTCTTTGCTAGAGTGTTCATCTGGCATTCAGTAGCTGTTTCTTTGCCTTCTTACTCATCTTTTTATGTCTAGGTCCTTTTTACCAACTATATTACAAATGTGTATGGCAGAGTATTTCTTTTCATACTTTCTTGAAGACAAGGAGTCTCAGTGTTACATGTAATTTTTTCTAAGACAGATTTAAAAATGCTTCTAGTAGTTCTTCACTGCTGGCTTATTTCCTATTAGTTGTTGTTAAAAATATTTTTAAAGTTTTATTTTGCTGAATGGCAGACGTAGCGCAGGTTCTACTTTTTTGCCTTAGATGCCCAAGACTATTTGTTGAAACAACAAATGCTGTCTGAAACATACATTTCTGCCAGCCATGACCCAAATATACATAAAAGACCTAGAGTAAGAGACATAAGAAAATACCTGTTCAGCAAATTTAAAATAATATCTTTTCTTAGAATAGTTTCTATTCCTAATTCACTCAGCATTTCTGTTAACATTTATGAGTACCTATTGATTATTATACATTTCTTTGGAATAGGGATGCAGTTTTAAATTAAAAAGAAATTGTTTCCTCCAGAATGTAGAACACCAGGGTTGTCTAAGAGGGTAAATCTAATCTGGAAGAAAATGTCTGTTTCATATTTTTTGTACATAAATTGAGAAGAAATACGGGTATTTTCTTTCTCTTGATGGCCCTACCAATATGTCTACAATAGTAACCTGATTTTATTGAATCAAAAACTATCATATTCAAAAGATATGCCACACACAGTACTAGGTGCTTGAGATATACTAAGATAATCAGACATCGGGCCGCCTGGGTGGCTCGGTCTGTTTTAGGCTCACATCGTGATCTGAGGATCCTGGCATCGAGCCCCATATCAAGCTCCCTGGGAGTCTGCTTCTCTCTCTCCCTCTGCCCTCCCCCCGACTCATGCTCTCTTGCTCATTCTCACCCTCTTGCTCTCTCTCGCTCATGCTCTCTCTCTCTAATAAAATCTTTGAAAAAAATATCAGACATGAATCTGGCCCTTAAAAAACTTAGGTTCTAGTAGGATAGATAAGACATGTATGAGTATAATCATAATACAAGATTTAAGGTGTTATATGCCATTAGAAGGTATAGATGAGCTACTCTGGGAATTTAGAGACTAAGAACATTAGTTTACTTTCAGTTCCAAGAATCAAAAAGAAATTGGTGGGTAATACATCATTTGAATGGAATTATGAAAACTAGGTAGGATTTGATAAGAATATAAGTGAGGATAGGCTAAGTTATGCAACACCCCCCCCCCAAATCCCAAATTTTTAGTGGATTAATACAAGTTGAATTCTCATGCAGGTAACATGTCATTACAGATTGGCAGAGCAACTCTGCACATCACAGTAACTTGGGGACCCAAGCTGATCACAGTTTTATTTCAACATATAGGGTACCTGGCACTATAGCAGGAAATATGGCAAATTGCAGAATGACTTTTAAAATCATATTCGGAAGTTGACACCTACCACTTCAGTTTACATTCCACAAATTACATTGTTAAACCTACCTTTAAGAACCCAGGGAAATATGCTACCATGTGCTACCACACTTTAGAGGCCTTTCTGGTATTTGAAGCAGTGTAGGGGAATCCTTGGAGAGAAAAAGTGTTTGTATAATTTGTATGAAGGAAACTACATAATAGTTTTAAAAGTCATAACAGTTACTAATATGTTTTTAAAAATTTTTGCTTTAAATTTTTTTTCAGAGCAGTTTTAGGTTTACAGAAAAACTCAGTGGTAAGTATAGAGAGTTCCCATATGCCCCCTCATTCCTGCCCTGTTATTAACATCTTGCATTAGTGTGGCTATTTCAATTCCTTAGTTTAGGAGCGCCTGGGTGGCTCAGTCGGTTAAGCATCTGCCTTCGGCTCAGGTCATGATTCTAGGTTTCTGGGATTGAGCCCCGCTTCGGGTTCCCTGCTCAGTGGGGAGTCTGCTTCTCCCTCTCCCTCTGCGGCGGCTCCTGCTTATGATCTGTCTCTCTCAAATGAATAAATAAAATCCTTAAAAATAAAAGAAGAAAAACATTGATCTAGTCAAAGTGCTTTGTTTTACAGATAAGGAAGGTGAAACTCAGAGAAGTAACCTCATGTTCACATTAGGGTTACACAGCTAGTTAATAACAGAGCTATGACCAGGTTAGTACTAGCTAGTACTCCTTCAGTCATCTATTAATCTATCATTGAGCACTTCAGAAATTACTGTACATTGTCATTAAATCTGTTCAGTGATTAAAAATAAGTTTAAGACTAAAATATATATACCTACAAACATTTTGCAAAAACATAAGTCAACTCAAACTGTATAACAATATACAGTGAATGATTGGGGAGAGAAACACAAGTCCTTTTTAAGTAAGCTTTGTCAAAAGACTAATTCTTGCATTATATGAGCACTTGCCCATAAATATCCTGATTTCTTTGTCTACTGGCACTAGAACCCACCTCTTTCTTCACTTGACATACCCTTCTAAGGCCTATAAACTTGATTTTATTCTGTCATCAGTATCCCTCATTACTTCTTCTGGTACAAACATGTTTCCTGAGAAATCAGTCTCTTACGTGTTCTCAGTGTTCCTGTAATTTAGTCAACTAGTCTGCTTCAAGAACAGACTCATAATCATATTGTCTCGGTAACTGTATAAATTCGGGTAAATGACTTAATCTTTCTGCCTCATTTCCTCATTTTAAAATGGAGACAATAATAATACCTACTCATCAGGGCTTTTGAGGGGCTATTTTATTTGTGTTTTAGAGTCTGATAACAATGTCGATGAGCCTGACCAGGACTTGATTCACTCTTCCATTTAGTTGCATGTCCACAAGAAGTATTGAAATGGTTTTCACTAAGATAAAGATGAAATATATATACTTTCTGTCTATTTCTGAAACAGAACAGCACATCCCTTGTTTTCATTTTTTTCATTTGAGGACCATCTAAAATTATTTTCATAGAATGTTGGCTTTAACTATAATTTTTTAAATACTCCATAAAAATTTAAGTTTAAGCTAGTGTTAATTTTTTGTATAGTTTTCATGGTAAATGTCTTTTTTTCCATTCAAGTCCAACTTTGTTAAGGAGCACAGTTTCCTGCATTGGTAATGTTAAATGTAACTTTAGCTTTCAATTCATTGCTGTGGTTGTGTTTCCAGAGCCTGCTGTAAGAGATAAACCCATTGCAAATGAAGACAGCATTCATTTTCTTCCACCTCAGGCCACACAGAATTGATTGAGGTAATAAAATGACAGCAACTTGTAATATCCTGAAGGCTCTTTAATTCAAAAACCAGTTCTAACCTGATTCAGAGCTTGTTTAAAGCTAATTTATAGCTTGCATAATTTTTAGGCAGCCAACCAAGGTAAAGGATGATATATGAAAACTGATAAAGAATTAACTTCGGATACATTCAGACTTGTTTTGTTAAAGTCAACTGGTATTAAAAAACATAGGTGGTAGCGGAATGGCAGAAATAATAATTGGTAAGCTTTGCTTCACATAAGTAGCATTGTTGACAATAGTTAAGATTTTTCATCATTTTGTTTCAGACCTAACTTCTTGTCCTATCTTTGTAAAATCGGTTTTATTTGCATTTCTTGTATTTTAAGGTCCTTCATTTTTCATCACATATATATATTAAGATTAGTTAGAGGCTGGGTACAGTTTGCAGCTGCTGTAACTTCCACAATGACAAATGTACTGTATGCCATGGTGACAATGCTGCTGCTAAATAGTTCTGTCAGCATTTAATTTAATCTTTTTAAAGAGGAGTTAGAACTCTTCAGTTTTATTTGGGCTGAAAAGAATCCATAGGCTTTTGGCCTTTGTGGGGTTTTTTTCTCTTTTTATTTGAACATTTTTTGACCCACAAATAATATAACTACTGTAGTAGAGTATTTTGTACTATGAATGAAGCCAGATTTTCAGAAATTTCATGTCAGCATTCATGAGTAAAAATGGATTACATTTTCCTTTTTTATATTTAAATCCTTTTCATGGTTATAACTTTTTCCCTTAAAAAAAAAAAAAGGACTGGAGGATGAGCATATCTTTTGTCATATGCTATTATTATAGGATCCTAGAAAATTATGAAACTTTTTTTTAAGATTGTATTTATTTGAGAGAGAGAGCATGCAGGTGCATGCATGAGCAGGGGGAGGGGCAGAAGGAGAGGGAGAGGCAGACTCCCTGCAGAGCAGGGAGCCCAATGCTGAGCTCCATCCTGGGACTCTGGGATCATGACCTGAGCGGAAGGCAGATGCTTAACTGACTGAGCCACCCAGGCACCCCAAAATGATGAAACTCTGAGAAGGGCATTTATCATCCTTAACCATATGTATCACACTTAGTACATTGCAAATGTTTTGGATGTCTAAGCTAAAAATGTCAATAAATGTATATAAACATAGGTTTAGATATGAGACTGTACTCTCATATTCTATAGTTTCTTCAGTGAAGCTTGTGTAGATAGCTTGTGAGGTATTAAGACAAAAAGATTGTGGTTAATCTAATTCTGCCCATAGTAAACATGGCCATAATTATTTTAATAACTTTTGAAAATTATAAAGCAGTACATGATTATAGAATAACATATAAAGATGAAAATAAAAGGCATTTAGGGAATAACCACTGCTAGCATTTCGTTTTATTTTTGTATGTGTATTTTTAAAGATCTTAACATTATATGACATATGCCATGCATTCTCAGTAGAGGCAGTGTTGCTTCAAGGGGTTAAAACTGGTTCTCACAGGAGTAAAAAGAAAAGAGGGTTTGTGACCCTCCACTGTTCAACCTTTTCTGATAAAATCTTATTCTTAGTATTTAATTTTTTTCAGGTTTTCTTGGGTATCACACAAGTAGTACTATCATTAAGATTCATGAAAAATACACAAAATGTATAATGATCAGTAGTAATACAGAACAATGACAAACAGATGGTTATGATCACATGACATTCCATCAGTTGCTTGATCTTGAAGTTACTTCACACAAGGTGGCTACACGTGCCTGTTGGCTGCTTGTGGCCATCTTGTGGATGTTTATGCTTGATCTTCAGTGTTGTGTATAACTTAGGCTTTGAGAATGAATAAAAATAGATTATTTAATATTACAAAATTTAATCCATCATTAATTATATCAGTTGCTGAAATGAGAACATACAATATATGAATGATTATTTAGCAGCTAGTTATTTTCTCTTATCAAGCAAAACCTAAAGTTCACTAAAATTTTAAGACCTACTTAATTTTTTTGGTTGCTTTTGCTGGAAACAATAGTTTGAATGATTTAAGACTTGATTTTACATTGTTATTCTTACATGTTTATGTTGTATGTAACTTAACATATAATTTTTAAATCTCCTAATGTTTTATAATTTTTTCAGTTGGCACAGTGTTAACATTAGTTTCAGGGGTACAACATCATGATTTGACAAGAGTATACATTATGTTTTTGCTCATCACAAGTGTAGCTGCATCTGGCACTGTACATTGCTATTACAGTATCATTGACTATTCCTTATGTTGTGCCTTTTATCCCTGTGACTTATTCATTCCATAACTGAAAGCCTGTATATCGCAATCCCCTTCATCCATTTTTCTCATCCCTCCACTCCCCTCCCCTCTGGCAACCATCAGTTTATTCTCTGTATTTATAGGTCTGGTTCTGCTTATTGTTTATTCATTTGTATTTTTTTTAATTCCACATATAAGGGAAATTTATGGTATTTGTCTTTCTAGGTCTGACTTGTTTCACTTAGCATAGTATTCTCTAGGTCACAAATGGTAAGATCTCATACTTTTTTGTTGCTAATAATATTCCATTGTGTGTATCACATCTTCCCTATCCATTCATCTGTCGATGGAACCTAGGTTGCTTCCATATTTTCACTATTGTAAACAACGGTACAGAGATACCTTTTCGAATCAGTGTTTTTGTTTTCTTTGGGTAAATTTAAAAAGTCTGTATTTTTTTGAGGAACCTCCATACTGTTTTCCATGGTGGCTGTACCAATTTACATTCCCACCAGCAGTGCATGCGAGTTCCTTTTTCTCCATATATTTGTCAACACTTGTCTTCTTGAGTTTAGCCATTCTGACAGGTGTAAGGTGATATCTCATTATGATTTTGATTTACATTTTTTCAATGGGATCAGTGATGTTGAGCATCTTTCATGAATCCATTGACTATCTGTAAGTCTTCTTTGGAAAAATGTGTATATTCAGGTCCTCTGCCCATTTTTTAATAGGATTTTTTTGACATAAAATTTATATTAATAAATTACTCAGCAATTATAGTTACACAAGTTACAAGCTTTTTAACTTCTGTTAAATTATAAAATGATAAAAATTTGTTTAGTCATTCATAATCTTGTATCAAAAAGTTAAGCTTTTTTTTTTTTTAAGATTTTATTTATTTATTTGACAGAGATAGAGAAAGCCAGCGTAAGAGGGAACACAAGCAGGGGGAGTGGGAGAGGAAGAAGCAGTCTTCCAACGGAGGAGCCTGATGTGGGGCTCGATCCCATAACGCTGGGATCACGCCCTGAGCCGAAGGCAGATGCTTAACGACTGAGCCACCCAGGCGCCCCAAAAAAGTTAAGCTCTTTTTAAGCAGAAAGCTTAACTCCTTTTATTGTATAAAGTACAGCTATACATTCAGGACATAAAGGGATACACAGTATATCTGTGGCATTAAAATTTCATGGGGTGGCTTTTAGGAAAAAAAATTCTAAAAAGACTCTGGGTGATGCTAATAAAACAGTTGAGAAACACTAGCATAAACAACTTATCCTGCTCTTTCCCTTAATATTACATAGTAACTATTCAAATTATTTTTATGCAAAGCCAGTTTTGTGCCCTGCACACAGTGGGATAATAAATTAAAAAGTAGATTCACTGTGACATCAGTCATTATAATCATTCTTATTTGAAATTGCATTTGAGATGATAATCCATGAATTCTAGTAATCCACAAATATCCATATAGTACTAGATCATTTTGTGATTGTTGGAGACAGAACTATAAATATCTACCTAGAGATTGAAACATCAGTCTTAATAAATCTAAGTTTTAGTAGGATTCCTTGATAACATTTTTTTATGTGTTACTGTTTTAAGTCTTTGAATGATCTGACCTTTGTATTTACTGTGGTCTTTCTAGTTTGTATATTCTCTTACATAATTCTAGTGTATGATTTATGACCCTATCATTTACAAATATTAATGCCTTTGAGCTGACCATTACTGTTACGAAGATTAAAAAATTAGACACTGTGTCTTAATTAATGGGAGCAAGACAGAATTCTTCCTCTGAGTAACTCCATCTCATTGGGAAGATAGGCATATAAAATGAGGAACTAAGGACTTGCTAGTGCTTTAGAAGTCTAAGTAGGAGCACCTGGCTGGCTCAGTCAGTAGAGCATTCAACTCTTGATCTTGGGGTTGAGTTCAAGCACCACGTTGGGTGTAGAGATAACTTAAATAAGTCTTAAAAAAAATAAATAACAGTACCAGGTATTTGATATTGTAGAAATATAGAAACCATTATTTTACGGAGCCAAGCAAGCAAATATCTGGCAGAATGAAGTATGACAATAACAAATGTTTTACCATAAAAAATACCATATATTACACTCGATACTGTAACAATTTTTAAAATTTATCTCACATCTGTATTTCCATTAACTATCTAGAGAAAAAAGATTCTGAGAAATAAGCACTCTAAGACTGAGAATAGTATTTTTTTTTATTGTTTTCTTATTTTTATGGCCTGAGGACTTTTTTTTTTTATTATTATTCAGCTCCATTCTGATTTGGTTCTTAGTCACTAAAATTTAAACTCCTGGACTTGAACCATATAATATAAAAATTTTATTTTAAAAAAATTGCCCTCCCTTTTAAGTGAATTTGAAGCCATTGTAACAAGTGATTTTTGGAACCCAAGTAATGAACCAAACGCAAACATACGGTGGTTATATTTTTCTTGTTTTTATAGCTTTGGGAGGATGGTGTTTTTAGAGCAAGTATTTTTTCCCAGTATGAGTTTAAAAATCTAATAAAAACAAAGGCCTTGGCGATATTCTTATTACAGAGTTTCAAGGAGTAGGATTGTCTGCAAAAAAATTGTTTTCATATTTACAACATTTATCTAAGAAAAAAATTTGTTTTACAAGCAGACAGCTTTTTATATATGTTCTTCCAATCCCACTGGGATTAACAATAGAAAGGAGTTGGTTTCAAAGTAATTTAAAGCAAAATTTGTCCCTAGAACAGATTTAAAAATTTACAGATTAACAAGTGACCTATTAAGAGAAAACGTTTAAATAATGTTGTGTTGTTTCTATTATCAAATATAAGCCATTTATCTGTATTTAACCTTTTAGAATCATTGTGTTTATTTCAATGTATACTCGTTTCTTCTAACATTTGGAGGATATTTAATACATGACTTAATACTATTTGCTTTTAGGAATATTCATTCATTTTAGAAGCTCTGTTCTCTATTTAAGTAGCTTTACGTATTGACCCAGGTAAGAGAGCATAATCAAGTTAACTAATTGTCACATTCTCATGAACTTCACATTGAGAGGAAATTAAAGACAAATAGAAGCTCGCCTGGGTGGCTCAAGTAGGTTGAGCAGCTGGCTCTTGGCTTGAGGAGAGGTCACGATCTTAGGGTCGCGACATCAAGCCCAGTGTTGGGTTCAGTGCAGTCTGCTTCAGATTCTCTTTCCTTCTCCCTCCAGCTCACGTGTGCATTCTCTCTCTCTCTGTTTCTCTCTTTGAAATAAATAAATGAACACAATCTAAAAAAAAAAAAAAAAGACAAATAGAAATCATCAGCTTTTAGTTTGAGATCAAATTTAAAGGATTTTACAAAGTTCTATTATATTTAAATGAAGAATGAATGCATTTTACATTAACACTAAAGTATAGGTAATTTAAAATGTTAAAAGGCAAATGTGTGGAGTATACCCAAGCATTAGCTTTGTTTCTAAAAGAAAAGAAATTACAAAAAAAGAAAAATTACAGAAGGTAATTAAGGTACCTTAAAAGAGAGCAAAAGTTACAGTAGGTATACAAAAGGTATAGTACATGTTTCTAGAAATAATGAGAGTTGAGTAAAATTTTCTACAGGATACAAAGTAATGTATTAAAAATAATGAATCATTATGATCAGCAAGTTCATATAATAATGGCATTGACTTCTGGATTCCTGTAGGGTATGGGGGTGACCTGGCCCCTGAGGCCAGTTATTTGAAGACCCAAAATTCTCTACCCATTTCTACATACCATTCTACACAGATCACTGTATATGTCCTCACACACATTTTTACACAATTCTATACATACCTTGGTACACCAATCTTTTCATACCCCTATATACATCCCTACAGACGTTCCTACATACTCCACATTTCCCTACACACTGATCCCCTACAGAGCCCTTTAAAAGACCCTTTGTACACACACCTGTGTATACACATACACACTCTACACTAAAACAAAACTTACCCTTCCTGTCCTTAGTATGTGTGATATACCCTATCTTACTCTTTTCTATTAAATTTTACTATTAAAACCAAATTGTTCAGAAGTCACTAAACCCACATTTTGTTTAGACTAGAACATACTTGATGTTCTAGTACATCCAGAATGGTATATAGGCCAGTATATTTTTGCTATGTGTCTAGGCATATGAATACAGATACGGAAGCAAATAAAACTTAGGAGGAAGTAATATTTTGTTTACATTCCAAATTTTGTTGTTTTTAAAGCTTTCATGTTGTGATCTATCATTGTTCAGCAGTGATGAGCTATAGATTTATAATTTTTTTCTCACCATATGATAGGCAAACTATAAGAATATCTTACATAAAAATATTTAAAGAAACTAGAAGTTTAAGCAAAAAGGTTCAAATGTTAGGATTTAAAAGAGCTTTATATCGTAGGATTGAAATTTCTACCCTTTAAATGATAGGCTTCATGCCAGTAAAATGGCAAGAGGTCTTAAAGTTTGGCATTATCTGAAATTATTCCCAACTATTTACCAACATGGAGAAATCTTTAATTCCTGGGAAACATCTTTGATGTATGGTCAGTTGTGTCATGAAAATGTCAGGAAGCCAGTGTGTTTTCTGTTATATTTATTATCTGTGAAGTAATCTCTTTCTTTATATGTCTATTTCTACAAAATTGAAATTAAGTGAAACATGCCTGAGGAGTGTCAGGTTTATGGTCAGTAAGACCTGGATTTGAATATCTACTCCTCCACTTAGTAGTTGTGACACTCTGGGCAAATTCCTTAACCCTTCTGAGTTTCAATATCATCAGTAAACTTAATACTTAAAAGGCATGTTTTGAGGATCAAAGAATACCATATACAGAATGCCTGGCACAATCCCTGGCCCGTTAAATCCTCCATTAATGGTAATATATATCATTGTGAATATTATTATATACCAAAAGTTATAATAGGTATATAAGATATAGTAAATGTTTCTAGAATTAATGGGAGTGGAGTAAAATTTTCCATAGGATATGATGTATTGTACTATTATTATAATAATCTTTGTCCTGATTTGTGAGCAAAGTCAAGCTATTTTGTTTTATCTGTGTTTGATTTTTCATAACTCAAAGATAGGAATGCCTAAAAACTTATAGTAGTTCTTTATATAATTGTTACTGTCAAAAAATTCCTTGAGAAAAGTAGTGTCATGTATAAATCTGGTTATGGACACTTTTTTTCTGGGTTAATATGGAATTATAGCACAGTACTATTTCATAATTTTTTCAACAAAGGATTATATGGATATTGTATTTTTTTAGGCATCTCAAGTTTTAATTCAAGTTATTTTTCACATGCTATTAAATTATTGCTAATAACAGGTCAACAGATACTGCAAATGTGTTCAGAATAAGTAATGTCCTCAATAAGTAATGTCTGCCTTAAAAGTTCAATTGGTTAGAATTATAAAGCATTTACCCAGGAAAAGAATTGGTCCCCCAAGGTTGTTTGAGGAAAATACCAGCTTCGCCTTGAGTTCTATTAATAATAATATACCTCTCATTTATTTAAAATAGTTGGAATCTTTGAATTTAAATCTAGAATTGACTTTGTAGTCAACTGGTCAAATACTCTTAGACCTTATCTCCTTCAAAGTTATCTCTGTATTTAAGAAATCTGGGGTTCCAGAAAATTTGTGAGTGAATTATCAAAGACCCATAATGATTAGCAGGGCCCAGCTAGGGACTTTGACTTTCTGTCTCCAAGTCCGTCGGTCTTTGCCCTGTATACTACTGATGTTCAGTGTTTCTTTATAGAATTTTGTGGTTAAATCTCTCACAGTGCCTATACATTTCCCTAAGACTGTATAACTTCTCTGATTATCTAATTGGGCTTATTGTTTGGCATATGTAGACAAAATAATATTTTATCATTTTGATGTAAAGTAGGTTATTTAAAAATTTTTCTTCCATTGTGGTATATAATAGTCTGAGTTTCGTCAAGAGCATAATTTGATACATGGTTCCTACAGAGAAGTTTAATCTGTACAAATTTTATTCTTTGAAATTATCAGCTTCATTTGCATCAGAGTAGTATGTGAATCTCTGATAATAGGTAATTTTGTCTTTCATTTTTTAACCTAGTTTGAAATTGTTTCTAGCACATATAAGTTTTTATACTTATTACTTTATTAGTGATATTGCTGTTTCTGATACTTCCTTCTCCTTACTGTGTAGTCTCCCAAAATTTAAAAATACTGCTTCATGAAAGAAAAAAAAATACTAGCATGTTTTCCTCAAATTATCAGACTATGAGAACTTTTTGCCTATAAAAACAATGGTGGCTACCTTTTAAATATCTAGATATCAGAAATGGCAAGGTAAAAGGAGGAATTTAAAAACTTCACTGGTTATTTTTATTTTTACATGTTAGGACTTTTTAGACTTTGTTTGTTTACGGATGCTTTTTCAATCAAAGCCAATAGTTTTATTGTATTTTGACAAAGTGTGCTATAGACAACAATGTCAAATTTATTATAAATATAAATTCATAAGCCATAAATGCATACCCCAAACACATGTACTTGCAGATTTTAAAT
Organism: Ursus americanus; assembly: GCF_024610735.1. Taxonomy (NCBI): domain Eukaryota; kingdom Metazoa; phylum Chordata; class Mammalia; order Carnivora; family Ursidae; genus Ursus; species Ursus americanus. The sequence continues at coordinate 61,504,729 of NC_142129.1, read as the reverse complement.
TTTCTTAGTAACCTTAGGTATCCTCAAATTTAAAGCTGGGAGAATACTTGATGCCCTTTTCCATTCTTACAGTGATATACATTGCAATTATTCACTGCTCTATAATGGATCATTTTTTATCTACATCTTGTGTTCTGTTTATAAAGAATAAATATTTCTGTTCTCTCATTTTTCTGAACTAAGAGATACATGTAAAATAGGTTTGAAGTATCCAGTATAATTCATTGTTTGAAAAGAAAGGCCTTACACTGATACTGTATGGAAGAGAAAACTATCTAAATCATTTTAGCTGCAAGCTTATAACTAAGATAATATCAGCGTATTCCTTTCCTTTCCTTTAATATATGTATCTTCCATATATTAAAGGATGCAGTATTTTATTAAAAATAGTATGAAAAGTTTAATCTGTCATTATCACAAACCTAGCTTAAAGAAGATCCTCTTACGTTTGATGGGGGGGGGAATAGTAAGATTTTGTTGTAGTCACATGTTCGCTATACAAAATCACCAAAAAAACACTAAAAACGCAAAAAAAAGTGAAATAGTTCTTATGTTAATAATGTAATACTTTAAATCCTCAAAAACATGATCCTCTATAAATATACAGTGATAAAATGACATTAAGGACTAGTGGCTAGTTGACTAATGTCTTAAAAGTTATATTCTGCTCACACAAAATTAGGTCTATAATTTACTGCTTCGTATTTTCACAGTTAAATATATACTACTTGATCTGCATTACTTAAAAATTAGAAATATAAAAGGTTTTAGGTATGTTAGAAATACATGACAGGCTTTGGGAATCCAGATTTACATTTTTTTGACTTTGACATTGCCTTTTCCAACAATGAAAAAATTTTATTAAACAATGGTCTATATACTAAAATATGCCCTTAATTCAAAATTTTTTTCTTCAAAATAGCGGTATGCTACAGTAATTTGTGAGTAAATAAAATACATAAGCTTCATTTAACATACTTTTTAGTACAATAACTGCATTGTTATTGTAATTATTACTTTGCATATTGCTGCTTATCTATGGTGTGTTTAGTAAGGAATTTAGTGGCAGATTACTTTAATAACTGCATTTTTAAAATGTATTAATTATTTCGCTCTAATTTTTATTCAAGTAATGTATGTTCACTAAGATCATTCAGAAAATGCAGAAAAATGGATAAAGAGAACAAAACTCATAACCCGCCTTTCAGAGATTACCACTGTTAGCATTTTGGTATATCTCTTTTTAGCTTTTCATCTTGCCTTCATTTAACAAATATTTACTGTGCATTTTATAAGTGTAGGGCCCAAGTAATTGTTGCTGAATACTATGGCATCTATGGCCAGATTAGTCTATCAGAGAATATAGACAAGTGGGATAGAAGCTATGGGAAAAGCCCCCAAGGTACTGTTAATATCTGTAGCAAGGGAACTAATAACCTGGTTGGTTGGGTCCCAGCAAATATTCTTGCTATTTTTAGAATGAAGTAGGGGTGTTCTGTGATGCCAGTACAGTTAAAGGCATATGTTCTCACTTGTTCTTTTTTCTTTCCATCCTGTCTCATATTTTAAAATTTTCATTGGCCGTTTCACTGAGGATCTAGAAGAAAATAACATTCTTGTGTACATAAACCTTCATATCTGAAAAATTCACATTATTTTAAAAACCACTGTGGTATCATTGTCACTGCTATAAACTTAAATAGACTGAAAATGAGCAAATCTCCAAAATGTCTCTTAGGCAATTTCTTCATTATGGCCCGAAAAGAATCTAACATTTCCAAATTATTTTTACGATAATACAAAGTTGCTGATTCACTTGTTACGATTTATGGAATTATTTTATCGAGCTTTAACACACTAGTATTGTCCTAAAGCAATTAGCACAGTTGCATAGCAACTTTGCAATAATAATTTATAGTAATATACTTAATTTGATTAAAGACCAGTTTTTCTAATAAAATAATTATGTGCTGTTTTTGCCATGATGAAATATGCTAATAAATATGCTAATAAATTTGAAAGTAACATTTATTAGATATATGAACGGTACCATAATCCTATTTCAAAATCCTATTTAAAAACAGTAAATTGATGTCATACAATGCTAAGCCTTTTGATTTTTTTTGTTTTATTTCTATTTTCATTCTATTCTGTATGTTATACATTACCATATTTTAAACTTGTTATATTACAAAGCAAACAGGAAAATATGAAAGCATATTTGATATTAAAAAATTTTAACAGTGGCAAGTAAGCTCTTGAATATGTTGAACCTAAATTCTTCATCATGAATGGACTATATTAAATTAATTCTATTATCTTAAAATGTTTCATTAGAAAATCTAGACTTACAACAGTATTTTTCATGACAGTTTCGAGTGCTTTACAGTCAAAATATAAAGATTCCTATAGAATATTTAAATATTATAAAATTAATTTTGAAAGCAAATAATTTTGTTATGATCTAAGACTTCATTTTAGAAACTAATACCAAATGAATATCAAATAGAAAATATTTTAGTTCTTTCAAGAAGAATTTCATTTATTTAAATGTTCTTGGACAAACATGTATTAATATCTCTTTCAGAGCCTCTAACTTTGACCTCATCCTTTCTCCAACTATTGCCCATTTCTAAACTACTACAACAAAACCTCCAAGTAGTTGTCTGTACTCAGTACTTTCATTTTCCTTTTCCTCCAAAATTAGAAATTTTTATAAAAAATAAACAGTACAAAACATTATATACCTCCTGACTACTGTCAGGTAGTGATAATTCTCAGAACACTAAACTGAAGTTGGGAAGATCACTCTGATTTAACTGATTATGGTTGGGTGTATAAAGCAACATAATAGGCACATTTCTTTAAAAAGCAGTTATAGATCGCTGCTTTGTCTGAAAGTGTTTCCCTTTCATACATACATTCAGCTTCTAGATAACTAGAACATACAGACTTAAAGGAGATGCTGAAAGAAGTTCTTACAGTAAATGCAGTGTACTTTGTGTAAATCAGTGCTGCAGTTGTATTTTGTTTCTTATTCAAACTGAAAGTCTTAGAGGCTAGATTAGAGAATATGCTACATATTGTTTTTAGAGGGATATTTTTATGCTGCAGGAAAGGTTTGATTAATATAGAAGATATAAAATATGATGCTTAACAAAAAGCCCAGAAATAGTACTGTCAGGAACCCAGGCGATCAGGAGTAATCTTATCATGATTCTTTTGGTCTTTCTACCGTGGTTCAAAGATTGCTGTTATTTAACTCCAGTCATTACATCCATGTTTGAAATTAAGAAGGACGAAGTGTAAAATATGTTCCATTCCCTCTTTAAACTATTGCAACTACGTTTTGATACCTACTACTCCACTGAAATGGTTCTTGTTAAGGTCACTTACAGTCTCTTTCTTTGTCAAATTCAGTAGTCATGCCTTTGAATCTTATCTGACCTCTCAAATCATTTGACAATCTATTGGCCATTCCCTTTTTCTTGAAAAAATTTCTTACCTTGGCCTCTGTGACCCCCATTATACCCTAACTTTCTTCCTACAAAACTGGCAACTCCTTCTCAGTCATCTAAGCTAAATTCTCCACCTCCATCCAAGTTGTATTACCATGACTTAGTCCTTAAGGCCTTTTTCTTCTCAATTTACCTATTGTTCCTTAGGTGATTGCAAGTAGTCTTATAACTATATGTTGAGGACTTCAGAACTTATAACACCAGCCCTTAATTCTTCTTCCAAGATCTAAATTCATATATCCAAACATTTGTCTGACATTCCCACTGAATACCTAAAGATTGTCTTAAGCTTAATATTGCCAAAATATAATTCTTGTTTCCTGATCCTTCATCACTCCATCACAACTACTTCTCCTGTAGTTTTTACCAACTTAACCATTTTTGGTGCCAAAAACAGGGAATCATTTCTAATTACTCTTCTTTTGTTTATTCCCATATTTACCTATCAACCTGCCCTCACTCTGACCTATAACATACTCTGAAGTATATCATGCTTTCTATTCCCACTACTACAGAACTCCAAGACGCCCTCCTTCCTGATATGGACTGTTGGAATAGCCTTTTGCCTAATTTCCTATTTTCATTCTTACCTATCCTCTACTTTCTCTATATTGCAACCAAAACAAGCATAAAATTCAAAATCCAGTCGTATTACTTAAATTTTTAAACCCTTCAGTGGCTTCTCATTGCAAAAAGACTATCCAGCATGGCCTACACAGTAATACGGAACATTTAATCTCATGCCAAATATGCTGACCTTTCTGGTGCACATCCATGCTGCACTCATTTGTACTATAAGGCCCTTGCTCTTGTCCTCTGTGCCTGGACATTCTCTTCTCACAGATGGGTATATGAGTGGCTCCTTCATATCATTCAGGTCTCAGCTTGAATGTCACCACATTAGTAGAGGGACTTTCCTGACTACTTTGTCTAAGAAAGTGTGCTCCCACACTTTGTATTCCTTTCCTGTGTTTTTTTTCTGCTACATCAACATTTGAAATTACCTGTTAATAGTTTATTATCTGTCTTTCCCCGTTGGAATTTAAGATCCAAGAGGATAGGGGTGCCTGGGTGGCACAGCGGTTAAGCGTCTGCCTTCGGCTCAGGGCGTGATCCCGGTGTTCTGGGATCGAGCCCCACATCGGGCTCCTCCACTATGAGCCTGCTTCTTCCTCTCCCACTCCCCCTGCTTGTGTTCCCTCTCTCGCTGGCTGTCTCTATCTCTGTCAAATAAATAAATAAAATCTTTAAAAAAAAAAAAAAAAAGATCCAAGAGGATAGGTATGTTGTTTCTCCATTTCCTAGAACAGAACCTGGCGCACAGACAATATTTGTAGATTAATCAACAAATAGAAAACATTTCTATAGTGTAAGGTTAAGTAATTCTTAATGTAACAATTATCATTTGTATTGAAATACTAAAATTGTAGTTAGAAAAGGAAGCAAATCTGACCGTTTTTATTCTGGTTAGGTTTTGAGGTTAGGTTTTTATTTTTTCCCATTTTACAGGTAAGGAAACCAAGACTAAGAGGTCACATGCCTTTCCCAAAATCACATCAATAGTAAGTGCCAAACCAGGATTCAGATAGGTTTGTCTGACACTAAAGCCTACACATTGTCCACTGTGCTCATGTAGATGTCTTGGGTAAGAACATCACACAACTGTTTTTCAGTATAAGATCAATTCAGTTTACAGATTATATATACACACACACACATAATGTTGCCAACATTTTGATTTAAAATCATATTGCTTCATCGCAGTCAATACTCATCATGAAAGACAGTTCCAGACAGCAGCTTAGGAGACCTGAATTCTGACTCCAGCTCTACTATTAATTAGCTGTGGGACCCTGGGGAAATCAGTTATGTACCCTTAAGAGGCTATTCTGTCAGCAGCATAAAAAGAATAGATCAAATGATCCATCCTCTAAGTAGGGTACCTCCTATCTCTAAAATCTTTCAGCTGTTAGTAGAGAAGAGTGGTCTAGAAAAGATCATAGAAATCTGTTATAACATCTTGATATCTGATTTATCTTTTGAATGTAAACTGCTTATATATTGATTTGCTCTTCTTGGAAATAAACACAGTGGACAATTTTCTTGCTTTGATCACTCTTGAAATTTAGGGAGGTAATTAGAAGAATACTGATACAGAATTTAGGGTTGTCTTGAATAATCTATATTGTTTTATTGTTACCTACTGTTGATTTTCCTAATATCAATAGAGGTTCTCACTTTATTCACTTATTGTTTGTAATGGTGTTTCAGTTGATTCTCTTGATGTATCTAGGCATACCCAAATAGGAATGGTTTTTACCTCCTCTTACAATTTTGTACTGTGTCTTTCTCTTGTCTGTGTTGGCTAATATATCCAAAAAAGGATTAAATAATAGTAGTGTATGTGTTACCACTTTGACTTTAGTTGGAATGTTTTAAGTTTATGAAGTTAGCTTTTGAGCTAAATATTTGAGTATTAAGAAAGTTTAATGTAAATATGTAAAATGTAATCCCTGAAAATAAACTGCAAGTTGTAGAAGATCCATAGTATGATGCCATTCATATAAAATGTTAAAATATAAAAACATACCAGAGAATGATTACTATCCAATTTAGTGTATTGGTTACAACTGGTAAAAAGAAAGGAAGGGGAAAGGGATTGGAAAGGAATACCCAAGGGTCTTCAGTAAGTGTTACGAGTTATGGTTATGATTAGTTATATTTGCAACATTTTATAACAAAATAATTTGATTTGCTGAAGAAACAGAGGTGTCTTTGACCAGGTGTCTGGTATAAAGAACATAAGCCTGAATTGAACACACTTTACATTTCAAATGTATAAGTTTCCTGATAGCAGGGATCAGCTCTGTTTGCTGTTCTCTCTACCCTCAATACATTGCACGTAGTAGGTATTCACTAAATAATTACTGAATGAAAAACTAGAGAAAAGATAAAGTCCCTACTTCTTATTTCTCATCATTTCATACACATCAATTTCTAAAGTAAAGCTTAGTTGAAATAAGCCCTGTATATTTGATGTATTTTCTATTTTAGAAGCTTCAGTTTTTCTAAATAACAGAATGTTACCAGGTTTTCCATACAGCCTTCAACATATTTTTTTAAAGATCTTATTTATTTGAGAGAGAGAGAGCAGAGAGCTCAAGCAGAGAGAGAGGGAGAGGGCCAGACGGAGAGGGAGAAGCAGACTCCCCACAGAGCAGGGAGCCCATTGCGGGGCTCGATCCCAGGACCCCAAGATCATGAGCTGAGCCGAAGGCAAACAGTTAACCAACTGAGCCACCCAGGCGCCCCCAGAATTCAACATATTATTACATATTTAGTGTACTGCTTGTGGTATGTGTGAAACATTAACACAAATTAATTATGGGGTTTACTACCTGCATATCAGCAAAATAAAGTCGTAACTGATTCAGGCTACCTACATTCAAAGGGGACAATTGTTCAGTTATAATCCTGCTTTATCATTCTTTTGAAATTGAATATATCAATAAGACATTTCAATCTGTGGTAAATTACAGAGTATATTCTTTATTTTCTATTTTAAAAGAAAACTGGAAGAAAGCCACATTCTATTTATGTATTTTCTGTGATAAAATATATACCAGTAATTTTAAAAATAAGTAAAATCATTTTTAAAAAACCCTCTCATAATGCAATGGAGAATTATAAATTTAAATTTCCTGGGTAATTGCTGAAAATCTGTATTATGAAAATTAGCACTTCTTAAATGTTTAATGTATTTTTGATTGAACAGTATGGTTGCCACATAATGTGACTATGAGATCATTAACTTTTATTTTTTCATTTTTATATTTTCGAATTTATAACCTCATTTTTCATTGAGTTATATCAAATTTTATATTCAATTTAATAGTATACTAGGATTTCCTTTTGAGACCCTTGAGTTTGAAATCTCAACATTCCCAAGAGCCCAGAGGAGTCCTACATAGATCCACCTGTAGGGGTTTATGATTCTTCTTCTTACAAATAGAGTTTATTTTTATTTTCTTAGAAAGTAAGCTTTTGTGTTAGTAGCTGTGAAAGAATTGAGAAAGCCATGGATCTTGATAATCTTCTTTACATCAACTTATATTAAGATATAAGAGCAGTTATCCCAAAGTAATGCAGAATTATTTGTTGCTCATAAACTGATCCTTAAAGCATTTTCCCAATACCCTTTTTTGTCCTCAATTATTTGTTTCCTCATGAGATTTAAATATAATACAACAAATCGTAAATATTTTCATAATGCTTGAAAAAATGAAAAGCCAGTTGGCATGTTTATCAAAATTTCTATAAATTATCTTCAGGGAGCAGAACTGTTTTGAATTTAAAGGTTGCTTTTCAATCAGTTCTACAAGATAGACTTTTAGGTTCTTTTTGTGTAACTTAATAATTAGTGGTCAGTATTCATTAAGCAAAAATTGAGTTACTTTGGGAAGATACGGGAAGCTTTTAAAATTTATTGATCATGAGCAATTCTAATTGTCCCTTTAGTATATTGGAAAGAGGACTTTTTGAAGTCGGAGCTGAGTTTGAATCCTAGGTCTCATATTTTAAAGTGAAGAGCAGTTCCTTAATGTCTCCAATCCTCAATTTTCTCAATGAGAAATGGGAATGATAATATTTATTCTTGCCTGGCATTTGTGAAGATTACATATACTTCATGTAAGTACTTGGTATTTAATAAGTAGTCAAAAAGTGAAAAGTATTATTTGTTTCCTGTGCCATCTATACAGTAGTGAATTTATTCATACAGTCAAGAAATATTCATTGAGAGGCCAGAGTATAATAGGAATAGCACTGGTTCCTGAGGATACTGTTAAGACAGAAAATCTGCTATCATGGAGCTTAGACTCTAGTGAAAGAAGACACATGATATATACATAAGTAAATGATCATTTCATTGTGATAAACGTTAGGAGAACAATCTGAGTGCTGAAGGAATAGCTAGTTTCGTGCATAAAGTTAGAGAACTCCTCATTGACTAAGACCTATATGACAAAAGTAAACTAAGCATACAAAATCAGATGCAGAGGAACCACCACCATTCGTCTAGAAATCAGAGGCAAGATGAGCATGTTTGGAGCCAGGTAAACAAGTTGGAAAAATGTACAGATGAAGCTAGGAAGGTGAGAGGGACCAGATGATAAATCAGATTTTATAGACCATGGCAGGAGTGTGGATTCTACTCTAAATACAGGGCTATAAGAAGGACTTCATTCTAGGGTGAGATGTGATGTCATCTGTGTCTTATAGAGATTGCTTACTTTGTGGAGAATAGTTTTTACAAATATAAAGTGGAGAGGAGGGAGTTAAGATGGCGGAGGAGTAGGGGACCCCTTTTTCAGCCGGTCCCCTGAGTCGAGCTGGATAGGTACCAGACCAGCCTAAATAACCACGGAATCAGCCTGAGACGCAGGATGATGCATCTGGATCTCTACAAATGAACATCTCCAGCGCTGAGTATTGAGGTACGAAGAGGGGAGCTGTAAACCGTGCACGGATATCGGAAGATAAACGGAAGGGGGAGGGAGCCGCCGCGTTTGGGCGCCGGGAAGCGGCAGCCACCTGCACGGGGGAGCGGGGGACACACAGAGGGCACCCGCGAGAGAGCGGACTGAGACCGGTGAGCCGTGAACGCGCGCGCGCCACCAGGCATCTCCCGGAACACCGGAATCCCGGTGTGCTCACGGGATCCAGACTGAGACCGGGAACTCCCGGAGCGCGCGCGGGGCGGCTGGCGGCTGGCGGGCCACCTGCACGGGGGAGCGGGCGGACTCGCGGTCGGCACCCGCGAAACAGCAGACTGAGACCCTGAGCCGGGTGCGCGCGCCACCAGGCTTCTCACGAAACTCCGGAATCGAGGTGTGCCCACCGGGCATAGACTGAGACCGGGAGACCCGGGAGCGCGCGGGGCGGCCGGTGGCTAGCGGCATTAGAAACACAAAGGACAGAGACTGGGCGGCCGGTGGCTGGCGGCATTAGAAACACAAAGGACAGAGACGCGCCGGCCCTGGAAGTGAGGGCAGGGTCGCCGAGTTGGTGCGCACATCCCGGGACGCCGCAGGGTTGAGCAGCACCAACAGTAACAGAGTTAAAGTGGCCGGAACATCAGTGGAGAACGGGCCGCAATCCCTCTGTTCTGCGACAATGCAGCCGCTGCTGCTCTGACCCTCAGAAGAGGCATAGCCGGCCGCCAGGGAAAGCCGCCAGAGAACAAAAGCCTGGAAATATCGGCTCAGAGAGTGCCCATCCCCATCCTCCCTCGCAGGGGACACGGAGACTCTAACCAAACAGGGTTGCCTGAGTATCGGCGCGGCAGGCCCCTCCCCCAGAACACAGAAGGCAGGCTGAAAAATCAAGAAGCCCACAACCGGAGGCGCCTGGGTGGCGCCGTCATTGAGCGCCTGTCTTCGGCTTAGGGCGTGATCCCGGCGTTCCGGAAAGGAGTCCCTCATCGGGCTCCTCCGCTGGGAGCCTGCTTCTTCCTCTCTCACTCCCCTGCTTCTGTTTCGTTCTTGCTGACTGTCTGTCTCCCTCTCTCAGATAAGTAAATAAATAAAATCTTTAAAGAAGAAGCCCACATCTCTAAGATCCCTATAAAACAAGAGGCACGGCCTGGGACCCAGTCAATAATTTTGGGCTCTGGAAACCCCGCAACCTCTCTTCATCAGAATGACAAGAAGGAGAAGCCCCCCCCAGCAAAGAAAAGACAGTGAGTCAGGGGCCTCTGCCACAGAAGTAACGGATATGGATGTAACCAAATTATCAGAAATGGAATTCAGAGTAACAATGGTCAAGATAATGAGTAGACTTGAAAAAAGTATTCAGGAAAATATTACTGAGAATATACAATCCCTAAGGGCGGAAATGAGAGCGAATTTGACAGAAATTAAAAATTCTATGAGCCAAATGCAGGCAAAACTAGAGGCTCTGACGGCCAGGGTCACGGAAGCGGAGGAAAGGGTTAGTGAATTGGAGGATGGGTTAATAGAGGAAAAAATAAAATTAGAAGATGGTCTTAAAAAAATCCACGCCCACGAATGTTGGCTACGGGAGATTACTGACTCAACGAAACGATCCAATGTTAGAATCATCGGCATCCCCGAGGGGGTGGAGAAAAACAGAGGTCTAGAAGAGATATTTGAACAAATTGTAGCTGAAAACTTCCCTAATCTAGCAAGGGAAACAAAAATTCGTGTCCAAGAGGCAGAGAGGACCCCTCCCAAGCTCAACCATGACAGACCTACACCACGTCACGTCATAGTGCAATTCGCAAATATGAGATCCAAAGAAACAGTATTGAAAGCGGCCAGGGCAAAGAAATTTCTCACGTACCAAGGCAAAGGCATCAGAATTACATCAGACCTGTCTACACAGACCTGGAATGAGAGAAAGGGTTGGGGGAGCATTTTTAAAGCTCTTTCAGAGAAAAACATGCAGCCAAGGATCCTTTATCCAGCAAGGCTGTCATTCAGAATTGATGGAGAAATAAAGACATTTCAGAATCGACAGTCACTAGCCAATTTCGTAACCACGAAACCAGCCCTACAGGAGGTATTACGGGGGGTTCTATAAAAGTAAAAAGGCCCCAAGAGTGATACAAAACAGAAAGTCACAGCCAATACAAACAAAGACTTTACTGACAACATGGCAGAATTAAAAGCATATCTCTCAGTACTCAGCCTGAACATTAATGGTTTGAATTCTGGTTTCAAACGCCACAGGGTTGCAGATTGGATAAAAAGAAATGACCCATCCATTTGCTGTCTTCAAGAGACTCATTTCGAACCCAAAGATGCATTCAGACTGAGAGTAAGGGGATGGAGTACCATCTTTCACGCAAATGGACCTCAAAAGAAAGCTGGGGTAGCAATTCTCATATCAGATAAATTGGATTTTAAACTACAGACTATAGTTAGAGATGCAGAAGGGCACTATATTATTCTTAAAGGAAGTATTCAACAAGTGGATATGACAATTATAAATATATATGCCCCCAACAGGGGAGCAGCAAGATACACAAGCCAACTCTTAACCAGAATAAAGAGACATATAGATAAAAATACATTAATAGTAGGGGACCTCAACACTCCACTCTCAGAAATAGACAGAACACCCTGGCAAAAACTAAGCAAAGAATCAAAGGCTTTGAATGCCACACTCGACGAGTTGGACCTCTTAGATATATATAGAACACTACACCCCAGAACCAAAGAATACTCATTCTATTCTAATGCCCATGGAACATTTTCAAGAATAGACCATGTTCTGGGACACAAAACAGGTCTCAGCCGATACCAAAAGATTGAAATTATCCCCTGCATATTCTCAGACCACAACGCTCTGAAATTGGAACTCAACCACAAGGAAAAATTTGGAAGAAACTCAAACACTTGGAGACTAAGAACCATCCTGCTCAGGAATGACTCGATAAACCAGGAAATCAAAAATCAAATTAAACAATTTATGGAGACCAATGAGAATGAAAATACAACAGTCCAAAACCTATGGGATACTGCAAAGGCAGTCCTAAGGGGGAAATACATAGCCATCCAAGCCTCACTCAAAAGAATAGAAAAATCTAAAATGCAGTTTTTATATTCTCACCTCAAGAAGCTGGAACAGCAACAGAGGGACAGGCCTAATCCACGCACGAGGAAGCAGTTGACCAAAATTAGAGCTGAAATCAATCAAGCAGAAACCAGAAGTACAGTAGAGCAGATCAACAGGACTAGAAGCTGGTTCTTGGAGAGAATCAATAAAATTGACAGACCACTGGCAAGACTTATCCAAAAGAAAAGAGAAAGGACCCAGATTATTAAAATTATGAATGAAAAAGGAGAGGTCACGACGAACACCACTGAAATTGGAAGGATTATCAGAAATTTTTATCAACAACTATATGCCAATAAACTAAGCAATCTGGAAGAGATGGAATCCTTCCTGGAAACCTATAAACTACCAAGATTGAAAAAGGAAGAAATTGATTTCTTAAACAGGCCAATTAATTATGAAGAAATTGAGTCAGTGATAAACAACCTTCCAAATAACAAAACTCCAGGCCCGGATGGTTTTCCTGGGGAATTCTACCAAACATTCAAAGAGGAAATAATACCTATTCTCCTAAAGCTATTTCAAAAAATAGAAACAGAAGGAAAGCTACCAAACTCATTCTATGAGGCCAATATTACCTTGATCCCCAAACCAGGCAAAGACCCCCTCAAAAAGGAGAATTACAGACCGATTTCCCTAATGAATATGGACGCCAAAATCCTCAACAAGATACTTGCTAATAGAATCCAACAGTTCATTAAAAGGATTATCCACCACGATCAAGTGGGATTCATACCTGGGATGCAAGCGTGGTTCAATATTCGCAAATCAATCAGCGTGATACATCATATCAACAAGAAAAGACTCAAGAACCATATGATCCTCTCAATTGATGCCGAAAAAGCATTTGACAAAATACAGCATCCTTTCCTGATTAAAACCCTTCAGAGTGTAGGAATAGAAGGTACATTTCTCAATCTCATAAAAGCCATCTATGAAAAGCCTACTGCAAATATTATTCTCAATGGGGAAAAGCTGGAAGCCTTTCCCTTAAGATCAGGAACACGACAAGGATGCCCACTCTCGCCACTATTATTCAACATAGTACTAGAAGTCCTTGCAACAGCAATCAGACAACAAAAAGGGATCAAAGGTATTCAAATCGGCAAAGAAGAAGTCAAAATGTCTCTCTTCGCAGACGACATGATACTCTATATGGAAAACCCAAAAGAAGCCACTCCCAAACTATTAGAAGTTATAGAGCAATTCAGTAACGTGGCGGGATACAAAATCAATGCTCAGAAATCAGTTGCATTTCTGTACACGAATAACGAGAACGAAGAAAGAGAAATCAGGGAATCCATCCCATTTACAATAGCACCAAAAACCATACGTTACCTTGGAATTAACTTAACCAGAGACGTAAAGGACCTTTATTCTAGAAACTATAAATCACTCTTAAAAGACATTGAGGAAGACATAAAAAGATGGAAAGATATTCCATGCTCATGGATCGGAAGAATTAACATAGTTAAAATGTCCATGCTACCCAGAGCAATCTACACTTTCAATGCTATCCCGATCAAAATACCGAGAACGTTTTTCAAAGAACTGGAACAAATAGTCCTTAAATTTGTATGGAACCAGAAAAGACCCCGAATCTCCAAGGAACTGTTGAAAAGGAAAAACAAAGCTGGGGGTATCACAATGCCGGACTTCGAGCTGTACTACAAAGCTGTGATCACAAAGACAGCATGGTACTGGCACAAAAACAGACACATAGACCAATGGAACAGAATAGAGAGCCCAGAAATGGACCCTCAGCTCTTTGGGCAACTAATATTTGATAAAGCAGGAAAAAACATCTGGTGGGAAAAAGACAGTCTCTTCAATAAATGGTGCTGGGAAAATTGGACAGCTACATGCAAAAGAATGAAACTTGACCACTATCTCACACCATACACAAAAATAAACTCCAAATGGATGAAAGACCTCGATGTGAGACAGGAATCCATCAAAATTCTAGAGGAGAACATAGGCAGCAACCTCTACGACATCAGCCAAAGCAACCTTTTTCATGACACATCCCCAAAGGCAAGAGAAACAAAAGATAAAATGAATTTATGGGACTTCATCAAGATTAAAAGTTTCTGCACATCCAAGGAAACAGTCAGAAAAACTAAGAGGCAGCCCACGGAATGGGAGAATATATTTGCAAATGACACTACAGATAAAGGACTGGTATCCAAGATCTACAAAGAACTTCTCAAACTCAATACACGAGAAACAAATAAACAAATCAAAAAATGGGCAGAAGATATGAACAGACACTTTTCCAATGAAGACATACAAATGGCTAACAGACACATGAAAAAATGTTCAAAATCATTAGCCATCAAGGAAATTCAAATCAAAACCACACTGAGATACCACCTTACGCCAGTTAGAATGGCAAAAATAGACAAGGCAAGAAACAACAATTGTTGGAGAGGATGTGGAGAAAGGGGATCCCTCCTACATTGTTGGTGGGAATGCAAGTTGGTACAGCCACTCTGGAAAACCGTGTGGAGGTCCCTTAAAAAGTTAAAAATTGAGCTACCCTATGATCCAGCCATTGCGCTACTGGGTGTTTACCCCAAAGATACAGACGTAGTGAAGAGAAGGGCCATATGCACCCCAATGTTCATAGCAGCAATGTCCACAATAGCTAAATCGTGGAAGGAGCCGAGATGCCCTGCAACAGATGACTGGATTAAGAAGTTGTGGTCCATATATACAATGGAATATTACTCAGCAATCAGAAAGAATGAGTTCTCAACATTTGCTACAACATGGACGGCACTGGAGGAGATAATGCTTAGTGAAATAAGTCAAGCAGAGAAAGACAACTATCATATGATTTCTCTCATCTATGGAACATAAGAACTAGAATGATCAGTAGGGGAAGAAAGGGATAAAGGAAGGGGGGGTAATCAGAAGGGGGAATGAAACATGAAAGACTATGGACTATGAGAAACAAACTGAGGGCTACAGAGGGGAGGGGGGTGGGGGAATGGGATAGACCGGTGATGGGTAGTAAGGAGGGCACATATTGCATGGTGCACTGGGTGTTATACACAACTAATGAATCATCGAGCCTTACATCGAAAACCGGGGATGTACTGTATGGTGACTAACATAATATAATAAAAAATCATTATTAATTAAAAAAAAAAAAAAAAAAAAAAAAAAAAAAAAAAAAAAAAAAAAAAACAAATATAAAGTGGAAGCAAGAAGTCTGATTAGGAAGCTGTTGGAGTAATCCAGGCAAGAAATATGATATCCTGGACTAAGATGGTAACAATGGAGATGGAAAACTTACTAGACAGACTTCAGATACCCTTTGGTGATAGAGACAGCAGGAATTGGCCGTGTGTGTGAAATTAACGAATGACCCCTAGAGTTTGGGTTTGAGCAATTGGGTGAATTGCAGACCAAGGGAGGTATAAAGCTTTTGCAGGGGGTGGGAGGGTTGATAGTGGTTGAGAAAGAGGAATCAAGAATTTGGCTTTAGGGGTACCTGGGTGGCTCAGTCAGTTAAGTGTCTGACTCTTGGTTTCAGCTCAGGTCATGATCTCGGGGTCCTGCGACTGAGCCTTGTGTAGGGCTCCATGCTGGCTGTGGAGCCTGCTGAAGATACTCTCTTTGTCTCCTCCCTTCCTTTGCTCCTCCTCCCCCACCCCACCCCCACCAAAGCTTGCTTGCACACGTGCTTTCTCAAAAAAAAAAAAAAAAGGTTAAAGAATTTGGCTTTGTACATGGTATGTCTGAGGCACCTATTAAAAGTTCACTGAAAGCATCAAGCAACAGTGGGTATATGAGTTTAAAGCATGAAATATATATATCAGTGCTGAAGATATAAATTGGAGAGTCATCATAAAATAGGTGGAATTTCGGCTCTTCAGAGCCATCTCCAGATCAGGTTATCCAAGGGTAACAGAGTTCTAAAGACAGCAATAAAAGGAAGTTAAAAGATATGAGGAAAACCTAGAGAACTAGGAGAAGAAGAAATTTAAGAAAGATGGCAGTGTTGTATTGGTAAGGATGCTTTAACTGCAAGTAATAGAAAACCAACTACTTTTAACATTTCATACCCTGTATTTCAGAATTGAGAAGATTAGGTGGTTGTAGGACTAATTAAAGAAGATATTTTGTCTTCTGGAATTATCAGTGTGTTTACTTTTGGCATTAAGCTTGTCTCTCAGTGATCATGAGATGGCTTTAGGAGCTCCAAGTATTACGTACTCAGATAATACATAAAGGCAAGCCAAAGCAAGTGTGATCCCTGTCTTGTGTGTGGGGTTTCTGTTCTTTTTGTTTGTTTAAAGAGTAAAGAATACTTTCACAGAAGTTCCTAGTAGGTTTCTTCACATATTTTATCTAAAATCAGTTCATGTTTCCAGTGGGGTCTATCATGATAGTCAAACGTATTTTTAAAAACCTAATAAATTTAACCAGGTTATTCTATGGAATTTACCTTGCAATGAGAACTCATTCCTGTGGCATGGACTGTTTACTCAAATAATTAATACTATATTTATAATAAGGAATAATCATATTTACCATGTATCTACACAGGCCTCACAAATATCAAATATTGTCCATTATAGTATATCTGTATATATCTGTGTATATACATATGTAAAAGAAAAACAAAATTTAAATATAACGTAAGAGAGGTGAATTAAATTACTTTTAGCTTCTCTTCCAAGATTCATTTCTAAAAACTGAAATATTTATTTGTAAGACTGTTTTTTTGAAGGATATGCCTAAAAGTTGAAGTCAGTTCTGTAAGAACAATACTTGTCTAACCTCTACAAATAATTATTCATTGTTCTTATGTATTGGACCTATCTAGATCCCAAGATTATTTTCATTTCAGTTGGACTACACAATAAGATTGTTGCTTTACTCAGGGAGAAAAGCATTAGTGTACATTCATCTACAATCATAACATTATGCAGATTATAAGGTAAATCTAGGAGGAACTTCAAGCAAAAATGATAATCAAAGGCTCTTGTAATTCTGAAAAATTATTTAATTATTTTGCCTTTCCTTAATTATTACTATTTTTGTATGATTATCTTTGAGAGTAATCTTTCACCCAATTTCTCTTTCATTTACTATTGCTTTGAGTCTGGTAGTACAAACAATTGCAAGATCAAAAAATTAATGAGACACAAATGGAATAGAGTTCTACTTAATATAATGATGGTGATTTAGCTAAGTACTGTTTTTGAAAAGGATCCCACTGCTTAACAGCTTATCAGTAGGCCATTGATGATTAAACTCTGTCATAAAGTCAGCCCTGGACGGAAGCAGGAATAAAGCTTATTGAATGCCTTCTGTGGGCCAGTATCTATGCTAGTCTCCTCACATTTTATTTGATTTAATACCTTTTGCCATCAGTAACAGTTATTTTATAGAGGAGGGAAACAAGGTTCAGAAAGAGTATTTTTTTTTCTTTTTTTTAATTTTTTTTTTCTTTTCAGAGTTGCATATCTTTGGATGTGTGTATGTCAAAGTTTTTTTTATTATTATTTTTTTTCTTTTCAGAGTTGCATATCTTTGGATGTGTGTATGTCAAAGTTAGGATCTGAACCTGGGTTTGCTAGCCACTGACCACAAAGGCCAAGTTATACATCCACTACTACCCAATTGCATAGAGGAAACAGGACAAACATAAAAGTGTATCTAAAGTAACCATCCGTGCAAAGTGTAATGCTGGAACCAGAAAATGCTAGAACCAGTACTGTCTACCTTTCCATGTCATTTCCTCCTCTTTTCCTCTCTCTTACTGGACTTCAGCTGATTTTACCTTCTCACTGTTCTTACCTGGAATGCTTATCCCTTTACATTCTTTAATTCTACTCCTTCTTATCCTTCAGATCTCAATGTATTTGTCATTTTCAGGAGGGTGGAGCGCTTCCCAGAAACTTTCAGATCCTTGTATTAGAAGTTTCATAGCACTATACTTTTCATTCATTGTACATATCATAATTGCAATTATATAGTTACTCCAGTGATCAACTGTTTTAGTCACAGATTACAAGCTCCATAAAGCAGGGACTATGTCTGTCTAATAGATCATAATTTTTGAGCACCTAGCACAATACTTGATACATAGTTAATAATCAGAGAGGGATATACGGATGGCTTATTTAGCTCTCCAAGTATTTTTTTTTCAAACAGGATATTTGAAAATGTTATTGTATGAATTATTTTTTCTAATGTCCTATAGGTTACATTGTGGAATACTGAGAAATAACTTTATACTTACAGAATAATTGGTCATAGAAAAATATTAAATAAGTGCATTTTTAGGCAAGTTTTCTAAATGATTCAGTACTTGCAAAGAGGCCTCCTTTTTTGAACATATCATTGCATGGTTTTCATTATGGTAATGCTTTAAAACATTTAATCTTTTCCTTAAAAAAGCAAAATAGTGGCTAAGCAGTAATCCACAAATTCAAGATGTGTAAATGTGGCTGTTATTTTTGACACTCATTATGAAATACTGCCATTAGAGAATTTTTTTGTGTGGGATTTTCTAAAATAGTATTTTTAATTTTTCTTGAAGCAAAAACAGTGTTTTAATCCATGAAAAATTAATGTGCCATAGGAGATGTGTTACTTGGACATCTAATGAGCTATTAATTTCCAATAAAACTGTGAAGATTAATGGGTTCACTCTGGGGAAAACAGTATTCAACTTGAAATAGATATCTGAGGCAACTTAATCTGTTTAGTTGGGATTAAAGTTTTTAAAAATTCACTTTCTAAACATAAATCTATTTCTGAAAGATGTCCTTGAAGTTGAATTGGATCTTAATACAAAAACAGTGTTAAGTTACATTGAGAAGTATTTGTTTTAAAGATTTACAATACTAATCTTTGGGCACAAGGGAAGGTTTATTATTTTGATGACATAACCCAACTCTGTACGATATTAATCATTAATAAAAATACTCTAAGTATTATGGTTCAGTTTTCTTCTCTTCACATTTATATGTCTGATGTACTTTCTTCATTGCATTGTAATTATATGCATGCCTGTCTACCAAAATGGAACATGGACTCCTCTAGGCAGCAAGACCATTTATTCATCTTTGGTATTTCCAATACCTTGCCTAGTGTCTAACACACGGTCATTGTTCATTAAATTTTTGTGAGAGAATAAAAGGAAGGATTCTAGGAATAGAGGTTACTTCAAGAATTAAGTGGACAATATATATTTCAGACTCTTCTGAAATGTAAAGATCATTTAATCGATACAATCAAATCTGTCATTGGGCTACCAAAAACGGATAGATCGATCGATCAATCTTTAGGTTTTGACTTACTAACATTTTTACTTTGTTTTGACATTTGTACTCTATTAAGTCATCCTCAGGTCAAATGATGTTTCTTTGCAGAAATTTCTTTTGTTAAGCAAGAGTACCTCTTTTCCTCTAGGTAACAGTCAGACATTATTTTTGAAGGCCCTGATTAAAGGTTAGTGAAATAATATGTCAGTATTAATAAGAACATCTGCTACCCAAGAAACTATCAAATAAATAATAAAAAGTCATATTTTATCATATTACAGTTGAATATTGTTCTAATGGTTCTTAAACTGCATGAATCAGGAAAACATGACAGTGAACTTCATGTGTGAAACACTATTCTGTATTGCTGAATATATGATTTTACAAGCACTTTTTTACTAAAAGCACTATACAGTGTAGAGTCTATAATGAGCTGTTCATCACAGAAATGTCAAAACCTCTTCACGTACAATTCTGATTACCTTTGCATACTACTTTGGTGAGAAACTTTATGGTATTTAAACCAAAGTATTCTTATTTCTAAATCATCCTAATAAAGATTTTGTTTATTTGCTTATCTGTTTTTACTTTTTGTGTCGAGGTAATTTTAGATTTTAAGAGTTGTAAAAATTGTATGGAGAGTATGCAGTATCCAGCTTCTCCTTATGTTAACATCTTGAATGAACACAGGACAATTATCAAACCTAAACCCTAGTATTATAGTAGTTTTAAGCAAACTTATACAATTTATTTGGATTTTATCAGGTTTGCCACTAATGTCCCTTTTTCTGGTCCAGAATCGCCTATTTCATTCTGTCATGGATCCTCCAATTTGTGGCAGTTACTTACTCCTTCCTTACCTTTCCAAAATCTGGACACTTTTGAAGAGTATTATTCATTTATTTTGTAGAATATCCTTCAATATGGGTTTGTCTGGTATTTTCTCATGATTAGATTGAGGCTACCACAGACCAGAGGTGATGTTCCTTCTCAGTGCATCCTATGACAGAAAATAGGATGTCAGTAGGTATTACTAGTGAGGTTAACCTTGCTCAAGTTAAGTTAGTCAGGTTTCTCCACTGTAAAATTACTGTTTTTCTTTTAACAATGTGGTTTTAAATCATCTGAGTTTGGCAAACAGTTTGGGAAGTCGTTTTAAATCACTAGAAAACCTAGTGAAGAAATTGATTTCATGTATTTGTCTATCTAGTGCTCAGTATTTTCATACTGAGGGGGAATTAGGTAAGATCTGATAATCTTTCAACTTTACTATTCTGAGACTTAATTACCCTGAGGAGAACTGGAAGTGAGTTAAGAGATGTCCCATACAAACATAGTTGTTTACAAATTAGCCTCAAGTCCATTTCTGAATTTGGTGTGGCTTTTGAGATAAATACTTCAATTTCTTGCTTAACCAGGGCATTATATATTGACAACAACTTAAATTGAGACAGTTTATAATTTCCTAACTGAAGGTCTACTATCTAGACATTTTGTTACTTAGATATGAAATTATTTCATAGTCTAAAAATTGTCAGTTTAAAACATTTATCTAGTCTCAGAAACAGTAACATTAAAAGAATTTTAATTAGTGAAGTACTCTGTCAGCTTTTTTAATCTTAATATAAACTGTAGTTTACACTTTGATAAATTCTATTCAGTGAAAACAAGTTTTGTAAATAACAGCAAATTATATAAATAATATAATTTTCATTAAGGGAGTTTTTGGTACCTTTTCCTTTTTGAATGTCTTCTACGTAGCTCTAAAGTAATATTAAGTTTGTAACATTACCATTTATGTAAATTCTGTTTGTTTCTTTGACAGTGATTTGATACATATGAGCTATAACTATCCTTTCTTTAGAATGTCATAATTCAGCAAAGGAAATACAAAATGTATTTTCTCTCTTTCTCTCTCCCTCTCTTTTTATTATGGTTTCAATGACAATGGCCAGCGATTTCTCTAATGGCTGTATAGAAATTAGTTTTGGTAAAAAGTAACCTTACAGCCTTACTAAGCAAAAAAAAAATTTCTTTTAAAATACAAAGTGTCTTTTTAAATCTGTGTTGCATTAAACTCCTCATTGCATTGTGAAGGATAAACAAAATGCTGTCACAATTGGCCACTCTTCTAGTGGCCAATTCCAGTATCATGGTTATTGCTTATGTTATTGAATAAATATACTACATCTAAGTATTTTCCAGCTTTTATAACAAACTCGGTTATTGCTGAATCATTTCTGGTCATAGTAAACAATGCATGTATCTCTGAAAATTTTAATGAGACAATCACTGTGGTTTTTTTTAATCCAACTTGGAAATCTCTTGACTACTATACTTTGGTGATCACCATATCTTATATCTTGCATATTTCAAACATTTTTAGACACTATTTTTATCTCATTTTAATGTGGTAGAATTTTTTAAACCTCTGGGAATTTAAACCTGTATATGTATATTTAGAATAAAAACTAAAACAGCATAAATTTAGAAATGTCTCTTCTCCTTGAGTATCTATGGGGAAAGTAGAAATTTATATGTAGTGTCTCTAAATAGTAGCACATTTAGGATTTTTGAAATGTTATATTTGGTGAATAGATGATTATATAAAAATATTTGCTAAAGGACCTCTTTAAATATGTTAGTATACTATAAACTTTAATATATATTGAACTTGTGAATGTGCTACCTGGAGGGTAGAGAGATGGCAGAGCTCACCACAGATACACCAGGGAAACAACTACATGTAATGTAACACACTCTGCAAATGACCTGAAGATTGGCAGAACAGATCTTCCACAGCTAAAGACATAAAGAGAAGGCCACATTGAGAAGTGTTGGAGAGACAGAGACATGGTCAGGACCCAAAAACTACCAGTGTGACAACCCACAAGTGAGAAGGATATCACAGGAACAGAAGACTGAGGGGATCAAGCCCCATATCAGGAATCCCCATTGCTGGAGACCTGCACTGAGAAGACAAGCCCTGATAAGGTTTTCTTTGAAAAGCAGCAGGACTTAACTCCAGGAGAGCCAGAGGGCTATAAGAAACTTGAGTCTCAGCTCTTAAAAGGTTAGCACGCCACATCACTGAGTTCAAGACCCAGCACAGAAGTAACAGTTTGAAAAGCACCTGGGTTATATATGAAGATTTACTGACTATTTTTAGGATGGATACCAAAGAGGCAGGGACCTAAGGAGCTTTCTCCAGGAACAGAATGGTTGGTGGGCACCATTTCCTTACTCCCCATCAGCCTAGCTGGCCAGAGGCTTGTGGGAGCCAGTTCTGACAATCTTTACCTTGCTAGCACCACTTGCCCTACCCCAACATACCCCCTATGGAACTGCGCTATCCACCCTGGCAGGTAGATACTCCTCCAAAGTGTCTTGCACCCCACCATACTGCCTCATTTGGGACTGGCATTTCCCCCCAGAGCAACTACTGCCCTGCCACAGCTGGCAGGCAGCCCTGTCCTGGACCATCGCTCATCCAGAGCAACTCCTGCCCTAGGGAGAGGGGAAGATAGCCCCACTCAGCAGCACACTCAGAGTTGCTTAGCTGGTTCCCTCAGCCAGCTGCATGGTGAAGCCATGTCCATCAGTGCACCCACATGGTCACTGCAGAAGGGCAAGCTGAGGGCAAGTTCTCCTCTGCAGTGCACCCACAGTGGCTTCAGTCAGGCCTGTCATCCAGCCATGCTCAGGGCAAGCTCTCCTTACCAGTGTGCCCAAAGTAGCTGCAGCTGGTCACTGCTGACAGCTGGGCAGCAAGCAAGTCCTGCCCACCAGAATGCCCATTCCGGCCCAATCACAGCAGGATGGCATATGTAGCCCACACAGGGGACATCCCTGGAGCACCTGGCTTTAGTGGCCAGAAGGAGCTATGCTACTGGGCATCTCAGGATGCCTTCTACATAAGGCCACTACTTTCAAGACCAGGAGATGTAGCTGACCTACCTAATAGAAACAAACTCAGAGAGTCTGACAAAATGAGGAGACAGAGGAATATGTTCCAAATGAAAGAACAAGACAAAAACCCCAGAAAAGAGCTAAAAGAAATGGAGATAAGTAAACTGCCTGATAAACAGTTCAAAGTAATGTTCATAAAGACACTCACCAGACTTGAGACAAAAGTGGATGAGAACTTCAGCAAAGAGAAAGAAAATGTGTGTATATATGTGTGTGTGTGTGTATATATATATACATTTTAATATATATATATTTTTTAAACAGAGCTGAAGAATACAATGAGCTGAAATGAAAAATATAATAGAGGGAATCAACAGCTGATAAGCGGATATAGAACAGATCAGCAATCTGGAAGACAGTGTAGTGGAAAGCAACCAAGCTTGAAGAAAAAAAAAGCATTTTTAAAAATAAAAGAAAGAAAAAGCATTTTTAAAAATAAGGACAAGTTAAGTGACCTCTAGAACACTAAACAGTTAATGGATCAATGAAAAAAAGAGGAAATAAAAAATTACCTGGAGAAAATGAAAAAGGAAACATAATGGTTTAAAATCTTTGCAATGCTGTGAAAGCAGTTCTAGAGGGAAGTTGGGTGATACAGGACTACCTCAAGAAACAAGAAGAATCTTAAATAAGCAATGTAACTTTTACCATAAGGAACTAGAAAAAGAATAAATAAGCCCAAACTTAGTAGAAAGAAGGAAATAATAAAGATTAAAGCAGAAATAAATGAAAGAGAAACTAAAATAGAAAAAAAATTAGTGAAACTAAGGGCTAATTCTTTGAACAGATAACAAAAATTGATAAACCTTTAGCCAGACTCGTCAAGAAAAGAGAGGACTCAAGTAAATAAAATTAGAAATGAAAGAGAAGTTGCAACCGACCATAGAAATACAAAGGATTACAAAAGATTACCATGAAAAATTATATGCCACTAGAAGAAATGGATAAATCCCTGCAAACATTTTTTTTTTTTTTTTAGATTTTGTTTATTTATTTGACAGAGACAGCCAGTGAGAGAGGGAACACAAGCAGGGGGAGTGGGAGAGGAAGAAGAAGGCTCCTAACGGAGAAGCCCGATGTGGGGCTCGATCCCAGAATGCCGGGATCACGCCCTGAGCCTAAGGCAGACACTTAACGACTGCACCACCCAGGCGCCCCAAACATAGTCTTTCAAGAGTGGATCAGAAAGAAAGAGAAAATCTGCACAGACTGATTACTTAGTAATAGAATAGAATCCGTAATCAAAAACTCCCAACAAACCAAAGTGCAGGACCAAATGGCTTTACAGGTGAATTCTACCAATTAATTAATACTAGAAAAATTAATACCTATTCTTCTCAAACTGTTCCAAAAATCAGAAGAGGAAGGAATGCTTCCAGATTCGCTCTACAATGCCAGCATTTCTTTGATTAAAACCAAAGACACTACAAAAAAGTAAATTACAGACCAATATCCCTGATGGACACAGATTCAAAAATACACTAAGAGGATCGTTGTACAATTATCAAATGGGATTCATTTCAGGGATGCAAGGATGGCTCCACCAATCAACATTATATACCACATTAACAAAATTAAGGATAAAAATCACATGATTATCTCAATAGATGCAGATAAAGTATTTGACAAAATTCAACATCCATTCATAATAAAACCTCAACAAAGTAGGGATAATGTGAACATACCTCAACATAATAAAGGCTATATATGACCAATCCACAGCTAATATCATACTCAGTGGTGAAAAGCTGAAAGCTTTTAAGATCAGGAACAAGAAAAGGATGTCTACTCTCAGTACTTTTATTCAACATAGTACTGGAAATCCTAGCCACAGCTATATGATGAGAAAAAGAAATAAAAGGCATCCAATTGAAGGAACTCATACTTGCAAATGACCTGATACTAAATATAGAAAACCCTAAAGACTCCACCAAAAAACTGTTAGAATAAATTCAGTAAAGTTGCAGAATATAAAACCAATATACAGAAATATGTTTTCATGAACTAACTACGAATTAGCAGAAAGAGAGATTAAGAAAACAATCCCATTTATAATTGCATCAAACACAATAAAATACCTAGGAATAAATTCAGCCAAAAAAACCACAAAAGGTAAAAGACCTGTACGTTGAAAACTATAACATAGTGATGAAAGAAACTGAAGATGACACAAATAAATGGAAAGATATACCATGGTCATCAGTTAGAAGAATTAATAATGTTAAAATGTCCATCCTACCCAAAGCAACCTACAGATTCAATCTGTATCAAAATACCAATAGTATTTGAACAAAGAATCCTAAAAATCTGTATAAGACCACAAAAGGCTTCAAATCACCAAAGCAGGGACACCTGGGTGGCTCAGTCAGTTAAGCATCTGCCTTCAGCTCAGGTCATGATCCCAGGGTCCTGGGATGGAGTCCCACATTAGGCTCCCTGCTCAGCGGGAAGTCTGCTTCTCCCTCTACCCCTCCCTCTCCGCTCCTGTTCTCTCCCTCTCAAAAACAAGTTAAAAAAAGTTAAAAAAAAATGTGTGTGTGTATAAATAATATAAATATAAATAAAACACCGAAGCAATCTCAAGAAAGAACAAAGGTGGAGTTATCATGATCCCACATTTCAAACTATACTACAAAGCTATAGTAATCAAAACAGTATGGTGCTGGCACAGAAAGAGACACATAGATCAATGGAACAGAATAGAGAGCCCAGAAATAAACCCGTAATTATATGGTCAGTCTTCAACAAAGGAAGCAAGAATATGCAATGGCAAAACAGTCTCTTCAATGGATGGTATTGGGAAGACTGGACAGCTACATGGAAAAGAATGAAACTGGACCACTTTCTTACATCATATTAAATAATAAACTCAAAATGGATTAAAGACCTAGATGTGAGACCTGAAACCATAAAAATTTTAGAAGAGAGCACAGGCAATAGTTTCTCAGAGGTAAGCCGTAGCAACACTTTTCTAGGTATGTCTCCTAAGGCAAGGGAAACTAAAGGAAAAATAAACTTGGGACTTCATCAAAATAAAAATATTTTGCACAGCAAAGGAAACAAACAACAAAGACAACCTACTGAATGGGAGAAGATATTTGCAAATGATAAGGGGTTAATTATACACACACACACACACAAATTCTAAAAACAAAAACAAAAGATCCAATGGGCAGAGGACCTGAATAAACATTTTACCAAAGATGATATACAGATGGCCGACAGATACATGGAAAGATGCTCAACATCACTGATCATCAGGGAAATGCAAATCTAAACCACAAAGAGATACCACCTACTATTAGAAAGACAAGAAATAACAAGAGTTGGCAAGGATGTGGAGAAAAAGGAACCCTGTACTCTTTAGGTAGGAATGTAAATTGATGCAGCTACTATGGAAAAGAGCATGGAGTTTCCTCCAAAAGTTAAAAATAGAAAACCCATACAACACAGTAATTCTACTTCTGGTTATTTACCCAAAGAAAAGAACAACGGTCATTTAAAAATATACATGTACCTTTATGTTTATTGCAGCATTATTTACAACAGCCAAGATATGGAAGCAACCTTAATGTACCTGGATATCTGAATGGATAAAGAAGTTGTGGTATATATACACAGTGGAATATTAGCAATAAGAAAGGAATGAAATTTTGTCTCTTGTAATAACATGAATGGACCTAGAGGGTATTATACTAAGTCAGACAGTGAAAGACAAATACCATATGATTTTACTTCTGTGTGGAAACTAAAAAACAACGGATGAAGACACACAAAATATCAGAAACAGAACAAACCAATAACTGCCAGAGGGGAGGGTTTTGGGGGAATGACAAAATAGGTGAAGGGGACAAAGAGGTACAAAGTTTCAGTATAAAGTAAGTCATGGGAATGAAAATTATAGAACAGGGAATATAGTCAATATTTTAGTAACTTTGTATGGTGACAGATGGTAACTATTCTTATTGTGGTAAGCACTGGATAATGTACGTAATTATCAAATCACTATGTTGTACACCTGAAACTAATATACTATGTCAACTATGCTTCAATTAAGTAAATAGAAACAAATAACGTACTACATGGAAAAACATGGAAAAATATAGAGAGGACTTGTGCTGTCCTCACTTAAAAGATATTTATGTTGGCCCATTATAGAATGAGGTGTTTTTGTTTTGTTTTTATTTTTTTCTATAATCATTGCTCACTACATACCAACTTCTCAACCTAAATTCTTCAAACCAAGTAATACCTTTTAAAGCAAAAATGGGGGCACCTGGGTGACCCAGTCGGTTGAGCACCAACTCTTGACTTCAGCCTGGGTCATGATCTCAGGGTCCTGGGATCAAGTCCTGTGTCAGGCCCATGCTCAGCAGGGAGTCTGCTTCAGAATCTCTCTCTTTCTCCCCCTGCTCACACATGTGCTCACTCGCTCTCTCTTTCAAAATAGATAAGTCTATTAATAAATAAAGCAAAAATGTTATAAATGAAGGTGAGTTATCAAGGTAGGGGCTTCTAATGTAGAATCTAGCATACACGTCTGTGCTTATTTCCCAAATATTAGACTTCTACTAGAGAAGAACTTTTTTTTTTTTTAATCTTGAAGACCATAAATTGCACATGTAGAGAATAGTGGTATTCTTAGTTCTAGAAGATTCATATCTTAAACATATTTGAAATACCCAAAAATTCAATTTATGGAAGTTGTGTTTTCTCATGTTTATGGGAAGATACAAAGATACAAGTTTATAGAATTGGGTTTATGCTCATTAAGAGTCTACCCTAGCTCACACTTACCATTCGTTACTGATTTCATGTCTTTTATCCTACTTATTTTGCCCAACTCTCAGCTTCCACTCACTGATCTTCATTCCCTTTACTATTAAATATACCCTCCTATAGATGGTTGTGCCAGTCCTTAGGGCCTTTCTTCCCAGAGTTTCCCAAATTATATATGGGAAATCCAATGTTTTATTTTTTAACTTTCCCATTTCCATGCTGCCAAAAGTACCCACCAAGTAAAGAGTGACAAGAGGAACTAAAGACTTAGAAAGGCAAACCTATTCCACTTAATCTCCAAAATCACGAATTGGAGATAAGGGCCCAATAAATGAAACAGAACTATGCATATATTCTTATACATGAAATTAGATATTCATGACTGCCCTTTTATCTATCTTGCTGTTAAAATAAAGGATATGATTTTATAATATTATATAAAAGGGAATTTCCTTTATGATTTCTTGTTTGAATCACTAAGTAGAGAGAAAAGGCAGAAATTTACAAAATAGCTCCATTCTGTGTAACGATGTAAGTGTTTGAGCTAGGTTTACTAAGAACCTCCCAAGTTACTTTAATTTTATAACACAGCCTAGAATTTCTAATTAAATATGCAACTTCTGTCAAAAGAAAAAAAACCATCGTATGCTTTTTACAGTATATTTAATTAAGCATTTCTTGTAAGTTCATTTCAATATGTATCATGGCCCACTAAAGTTGGAATTCAGTTGTAAAATGGTAGATTAATTGCCTTTTGTATTAAATGAAATAAGAATCTCAAATATGCAAAGTCAGGAAATTTAATTGTGGCCTTCAATTGCTTCTTCAGTGCATTGGAAAACTGAATGCAGAAGTACAGAAAAAAAGCCAAAGGTTGTTAAATGTAGCACATCACACACATCTTGCACTTTACTTAATGACCCAAGTGTTTATTACTATGAAGTAAATGCACCATTTAAAGAATTATGGTGGAATTGTAAAACATTAAAAACTCTAATTAATTTTAGTCTGAAGCATGCAGCATGCCCATTTTGCCTAAAACATTTTCATTATCATCAGTATTTTCCAGTTATTAAGATAAATTTTTTCCTCCTTGTGCAGCACTGGCATATTTTCTGTATTAAAAGCATAATCTTAAATGCTGTTGAGAATTATATCTAGAATATGCTTTAAGTGAATAAAATAAAGCAGTTTTTGACCACAGTTTGGAACAGTATATATTGCTTTTTGACAATCTATAACTAACATAACAGGTTAGGTGTACATATTTTTTTGCCAGAAGCTATATATATATGTACTAACATTTTTAAAAGGATCATTGTTCAAGCATACAGATAATTTTGACTATTAATTTGAATCTAACCACAATAATTCTTCTCTGATTGAAAAGGAATATTTAAAATCTAAAGATTATATATGAAAATAGAAATATGTTAAGTTAGTTCTTGCTGCACCTTCTCACTGCATTTTATTGTTGTACTACCATGTATCTGTCTCTATGAGTAGCAAATTCAGGTTAAGTAAAAACTGAAACCATTCTCTTTGTAAACATTCACCTCCATTATACTTACTTATTTCTGGAAGTAGTTCAAATGGCCAGATTATAAAGGGATTTATTAAAAGAAAGCTTATGTTCTCTGTTTATAAAAGTAATCCATGCTCAGAGTGGAAAAGGAAACACATGAAAGCACAAACAAGGGACTAAAAATTAAGAACTTCACCATTATGAACATTAGAGATACTTACAAAAGGAATTTTAAGTAGAACAATGAAACGCAAACTTTTAGCTGTATATTTTCAGTGTAGGCAGCTATAGGTGACTTGATTTTTTTTTCCCCCCACATAAAACCTTTGCCTATACATGATACTTATTTTGTATTTAGAAAACTTTCATTAAGTTGCCATTTTTTAATCTTATTTTGAAATAACTTTAGACTTACAGGAAAACTGCAGAAATCACAGAGATAATTGCCATTTGCCCTGCATCCAGCTTGCTATAGTGTTACCCACTTCTATAACCAAAGTATATTACTGAAACCAGGAAATTGACATCAAGACAATACTATTTACTACTGCATAGACCATATTTAAATTTTGCCAGTTTTCGCAATACCCTTTTTATGGTACAGGATCCCACCACTGTCTTTAGTCATCATGTTCCCGCAGTCTTTTCCCATCTGTGATAGTCCAAGCTTTGTATTTACTTTCATGACCCTGATGGTTTTGAAAACTAGTGTTCGATTATTTTATAGAGTGCTTATCTGATGTTTTCTCATGATTATACTGAAGTTATGCTTTTTTAAAGAAAGATACAGTAGACCAGAGTTGTGCCCTTTTCAGTATATCACAGCAAAAGGTTAGTGTTATTATGTATTACTGATGATATTAACCTTGATCACTTGGGTATGGTGCTGTCTGACTGGTATCTGCACTATAAAGGTACTCATAAAGTCATCTTTAAGATAAAAAGAATCAACAGGGAAAGTTGTCCCCTGTGTACTTCAAGGGAAATCATTTACAATGTGGCTGTCTCTAGGGTAAAGACAGAGTCATCTGTACTCAGACTAATTTGAGTCCAAATATTACCTAAGCAGAATTCCAGCTGCTAAAATAATTGCCCTTTATTTGGAGTTAGGTATCTCCTAAGAGAAAGGGAAAGCAGGATGGATAGGTTTGATTAACTGGCATCAGTTCTTCGAACTATTATGAGAACTAAGGCAATTTTGTAAATATGGAAAACTGAGGGCGCCTCTGTTCCAATTGATGGTAGAAACTTGAATAGCATTTAAACAAATCTTGCAAGTTTTATTCAATGACAAGAGGGATTTAGTTTAGATAAGAATGGCAGTTTTTTACTGATTTCTCTGTTAGAATAACTCTGTCTTATGTTGCCACCTGGAGCATTAGACCATAATCACATGGTCTATATATGCCTAGAAATTATCCTTCTCCTTACTACAACAATGCTGTCAGTGTCAAAAGAGCAAGAAGGCTAACGAACCACCTTAGTTATGTGGCATTATGAGTAGTTGTTGTTATGTGGCTGGGTATTCTTGAAATTCCACTGGTAACTAGCAGGTCTGCAAGATTGTTACAAACAACATGTTTTCTGGAGTATGAATTAACAAGCTTCAAAGTTAAGAGGTAAACCTGTCTACACTTTCCAGTGGCCCCAAAGGGTACATTTTCTTGCTGGCTGCTTCAGAACACTTCATGAAACAAATGTCAAAATTGTCAGGCCTGTCACTAAGAAAATGATCCGTGTAGCAAGGGTCTTCTTTCACTGGGAAAGAAACAGATGTCTTATCTCAGCAAAGAGTAACAAAAGCCTGACATTTATCAGAAGAAATTTTTGCCTGCCCTTAATATCAAGTAGTGAAGAAATACTTTGTTAAAAGCTTCCTTTCTTTGCAGTTTCATTCATTATGCAATCATTTGTCAATGATATTTGATTTGCTGCCTGAGCTATTTTAATGATTTTATTAATCTTAATTGCTTATAAAGTTCTTATACAAATTGACCTGTAATGTTAGAAACACAAATTAGCATTTCCAAAAAAAAAAAAAAAACAGCAAAGCAACCTCTAAAATCCTTTCTGGACCTTCTAATGTTTTTATATATAGTGATAAAATCTGTTATTCTTATTTTCATTATTCTGTTGATGTTCTACAATAGCGATTACAGTGTGTTATACTCTAGCAGTTAGGGTTCAATGCCTTTTCCTCCCCTTCATAATCCTTTTCTTCATCCAAATCACAGTTTTTCTTGTACAAAGGAAAAAAGAGATTGGATATCATAACCTATGGAAATGGTTTAAAGGTATAGAAAGGCAAGATATTGTAAGACACGTCCTCAGCATAAAGAAAAATGTGGAACAGTTCTTCACCTGTCCCAAACAGGAGGCAGTGTTACAAGAGACACACATTTATAAACTACAGTTGCCCCTTGAATAATGCAGTGGTATTAGGGGTGCCAACAACCTGCATGTGACTTTTGACTCACCCAAAATTTAACTAACATAGCCTACCATTGACCAGAAGCCTTAGTGATAACATAAAGAGTTGATTAACACATATTTTGCTATGTGTACGATATACTATATTCTTATAATAAAATAAGCTAGAGAACAGATGTTGAGAAAATCAGAAGGCAGAGAAAATATATTTGTAGTACTATACTGTATTTGCTGAAAAAAGTCTGTGTATAACTGGACCTGCATATTTCAAGCCTATGTTGTTCAAGGGTCAACTGTATATACTTTATTACTAAGAAAAATACAAGAAGACTGGCATTACAAGAATTTTAGTTAAATATGAAAGTAAAGTTTATAGGTACTTCCTAGTCCTCAGGGTTACTATTAGGCCTTTACATTTCCATTTTTACTTAGAGCACTATTGAAGGCTACTAGGGAAAGTGAGATAATCGAGCTCATGAAACCAGTACGTCATATCAGTGTGGGAACTTAGACTGTCCACATAATAAAGGTTCCAATCCTGTCCTTCAAATTAAGGATATGAGCTTGAGAATGGCTATTTTGACTAATGTTGCTTCACACATTACTGCTTATTGTTATTTTTAGTACTGTCCTGATAAGTTTAAGATTTTTAGAAGTGTGACTATTGGATAAGGAAGAATATTATGCTTTTCCAAGTTACATTAATTTAGGCAGACTTCTATTCATTTTTTTATTTCACTTGTTTCACATAATTCAGAAAACATTTATTGTACTCGAAATATATACTAAACATGCCCTGTTGACGATAAGAGTATAATATAAAAAAAAATAAAGCGCTGCTTTGAGGAACACAGGGATAAATTCAGTGCTACCTAACAAAAAATTCCTTGCCACCTTTACCTGCTGATCTAACACTTCCTGTCAGTGTCTCACCCGAAGACAACAGTGGAAAGTATAGAGCAGGATTTGCTTTTTATTAGTATCTAATCAAAATGTAATCTCTAGAAACTCCTGTGGAACAGTGGAAACTAACTGTTCAAGAGTCAACTGAACATAATATCTCTGAGATAAATTGGAGAAAAAAAAAACAACATACAGTGGCTGTTATACTTAGGAAAATATATTAAAATTACATTGCCAAAATGATACTCAAAACCCCATCTTTTATATGCTACATATTTATAAATGGTACAAGTTGGATGATAATATTGATAACTTCTCCACTTTTCTGGTATTGACAAAGTCTAAATCACAGATGCCAGTGAGCTTCGAGAGAGACAAAGTATATAAAGGAAGCTTTCTCCACCTTAATGTTTACAGGCAAGGATGTGGTTTTTCATGGGAAACAAATATATATGCCTTGATTTGTATTTACTTTATGTTAACTTACTAAGCAGGACTCAACAATTATTTAATTGAATTTGGTTTTATATGATTTAGAGAGGGTGACGTATTTGGTGATACTGATATTATTGTTCTCTATAGATACTTAAAAAATTGCTATTCATGCTTTAATTCAATAGAAAAGACAATGCTTTTTAACTTCAGTTAATAAAAATGAAAACTCTTACTTGATAAATATTAAAAATATTAGGAAAGCAAAACTGCTTTATACTTGGTATTGTTGAAGGAACATAGATGATGAAACAGGTTACAAATTGTAAGATGAAATATTTTTCCAGACTTTTCATTATTTATACTTTGGAGGTCACCATTTACTACTGAACACAAGATGCACTTCATTCCTATGGAGACTGACATTATGAAGTCACTTCATTTATTCACCATGTTCCACAGGAACCTGCTGTGAATTATGAAGCCACCACTCAGAATCGAAACTATAGAAGACTGTAAGCATTCAATAGCCTGACATGCCCATGTTTCCTATTTTAGAGCTGACTGATCTTCAGATAACATATGGAGGTACAAGTAATTGGAAAATTGGCAGACCTGTCAAGACAGTATGCTAGATGAGACAAAAATGCCATGCCGGAACACATAAAGTGTCTCAGAAGTTAAATTTATTTTTATCAAAGAGTGAAGTAAAAATACCTGATCACCTCCTAAAAAGGACACTTTTATGGGCAGGTGTTTTCAAAAGTAATTTTTAGGTCATTAATAAAATAAGTTGCTTTTAAAAACATATAGAAAACTTTAGTCAATGGGTAGTGTAAAATAATACCCACTGTAAATATTTAAATGTAACATAACTTTACCATTTTGTTTCTAACCTTTTTTCTAGGATTACCAGAATCACAGTAGTTAATTCTTCAGAGAAATAGAATTAAAATGTATTAAGTATAGCTGATAAAATGCCCATTTGTTTAATGTTTTCTAAAATTTATTTCACAGGAAGATGAAAATGAAGCTGAAAGAAAAAATATATCTCAGGAGCTCAGCATGGAACAGAAAAATCCAAAGAAATAAAGGATTTTCTGTAGTGTTTTGAAAAGTTTGCAACTTACGTAGTAGCAGATAAAATTTCTAATTGTAAAATGTTAAACTGTAAAATCTAATTTGCAAGTTGTTCTCAATAAAGTCACTGAAAATGAAATAGGACCTTGCATTTGGAATTTGTATGTTTTCGAAAGCAATTTAAACTTTCACATAAAAGACCATTAAAATGTTTTTTTTTTAATTCTGAACTGAAATCTGAGAATAGAGACAGAATTTTCTGTCTATAACCTGTAATCTGTAAGCATTAATACATCTGGATAACCTAAACAAATCTCTGACAGTTGTTTTTCCCCTTAATAGTCTCAGTTATCTTCTTCAGGGGCCTTAACAGAATCCCAACTATTAGTATCAAGAAAAACCAACATAGTTCAAAAATGAACAGGGAACACTTGCATGCGAAAACACTTAAAATCAAACAGTGCCACAAGATGAAATACCATTTTGTGATCTCATCAACTTATGTATGACATACTACTCTAGGATCGCGGGTAAAGGCTAAAAAGAAATAATTTAATATTCTCTGCAGCAGAAGTAGTACCATGATTTTTAATTCATATAAAATACCAACTAAGGGCCTACTATTTACTGTGCCCTACACACTCTTCCTACACATTTCAAGAACAGTTCCCAGCTGTATTTCTTTGGCTTAGGAATTTTCTAAAATTCCTTTGATACCTGTCTTTATCAGAGAGAGTTCTCACAGCAAGACATTTGACTTCCCCTGATTCTAATTCTTTAGCTATCATTTACCAACTCCAGCAGGAGCAACGAAACGACTTGCTCTTTGCAGAGCCAAGTGTTTTTGGCAGACGTCTTTGTTGGATTATTTAAGGCCGAGTTTCTTAAAATGAGAAGCAGAACTTTGGAGGGAGGGCTTGTAAGAGAATGTCAGCATACAACTTCTTCCCTGTGAGAATGAAATCTGTGTACTTGCCCTGGAGCCATAGTTTTATCACATGCATCTGACAAGCTCAGTAAAGGTGTGACAGTGGGACATGCTGACAGTTACGATACAGTGAACCAAAATGGGAAAAACTACAAGTAGGCAAGATAAAAAATTCATTGATACATAGCTTCAAATAATATAACTGGATTTCAGGAAAACAGCCATATCCCACATACTGGACTCCCTGGATGCGTTTTGGGACAAAGACTTTGAGGCAAATGCCTCAGAAAGGCAAGTTAGAGTCTAAAGAGGGCCTTGGCAATAAGTAAATATAAAAATTAACTTGACATTTGTCCCCATTTTTTTCTGTTTTTGAGTTAGATATCAGTCTGTGTCAAAATACCCAAATTCACATAGATTAGAATTACATTAGTAGTGTAACTTTTGAAGAGAAGCAATAATACATGATTTGTATCATCGGTAGCATTTACTGTATTTATTATGTTGCAGGTGCCGTGCTACATGCTTACCACACATTATGCCAGTACACTTACTGACGATTATGCTCCTCATCCCTGTTAACATATAGGATGCTTACTATTACTTTTCCCATTTTCCAGCGATCAATCTGAGGTTTAGATGGGAAATAAGCTAAGGTTATATAGCTTGTAACTGGCATAGCAAGACTTCAAACCCAAGCAGTCTCACCCCAGAATATCACATTTAGTTATTGTGGAAATACTTATTACTACCATACTTCTTTCAATCCACCATCTTCCCCCAAAATGTACAGTCTTGCTTGTTAGCACCTCATTTATCACTTCTACTTCTCCTTTAGTTACTTCTCTTCCCCAACTACTCAGCCATGTTTAATTTATTTTGAAGACTTTGGCTTTGGTGAAATAAGTGAAACAGGTTTAACTACCATTCTACCTGCTCCATAATAGCAGACTCCTGCTTTATCTTTTGTACACTGAGTGCCAATGAAACAAGTATAACAAAATCACTTTTTTTTTGGCCATTTTTTTTCAGTAAATTGTTTATTCAATTAGCGCACTGCCATCTCATCTCTTACTACTTTCATTCCTAAAATAAGTTGTTGAATAGTATGAGAGGCACAGTGACAGCCACCGGACAGGCATTTTAAATAGTTATATTTAAGTGATACCTTTAATCATTTAAAACTCCAGTTTTCCTTTAAAAACACACACACACACTCCTTGGTTTACGACAGTAAGTGATAAAGTAGAATCACTGTAAATTTCTTTTAAGGATAATTTGCCATCTGAATTTCTCAAATTTTTAGGGTCCATAAATTCATGCCATCAATAAATACATATAAATCCTGTTGTCACCCTACAAGGCTGCCCACGTTATGTAACTGATTAAATTGGTCATTTTATTTGAATCAGATTATGCATATTTTGTATTTTAAAAAATATTTTATAGAATATTACATATTATTTTAGCTCAGGCTCCCATAATAAAATACCCCAGGCTGGATGGCTTAAACAAGAGAAATCTATCTTTTCATGGTTCTGGGAGGCTGCAAGTCCCAGGTTTCAGCTTCTGCTGAGGACTTTTCCTGGTTTGCAGATGGTGGCCTCACTGCATCCTCACACGGGCTTTTCTTGGTGTATGCATGAGGCAAGCGAACAGGCAAGATCTCTGGTCTCTTCTTCTAAGGACACTAATCCTATCATCAGGATTCTAAAGTTATGACCTCATTTAACCTTAATTACTTCCTTACTCCAAATCTAGCCATACTGGGGGGCTAGAGCTTCAGCATATGAATATGGGGGTTGGGGGGACACATTCAGCCCATACACATGATTTAAGTCCAAGTGCCTCTGTTAATAACTATTCTGTCTTATTAAAAAGCACTAGAGGAAACTCCCAATGAAATGTCTGTGACAGTATGGATTATATATACTTATAACTACTATTCCATCTGCTCCAAAACATGAGAATTCTGCTTTATCTTTTGTACACTGAGTTATGATGGAACAAAATATAAGAAATGTTAACTGGAACATGATCTAAAATTGAATTTTAAAGACAACAAAACACTGCACATTATGTATACCTGTTTTCTCTCTATATATATCCCCATTACTTAGCTTGTTTCCTGGCCCAGATTAGGTGTACCACCGCCACTCTAAGTCAGCCTATGACTAACAACACAATACTTACAGGACAAAATTCCTTTGTACCTTACGATGCCTGTATAATCTCCACCCACTCAACCAAATTGTTCTCTCTCCGTGTTAGTGATTTGGCTGTATTTCTTCATGTCTTTAGAAAATTTAAAAATAAAACAACTTTACTCAGCATTTTTCTCTGTCATACTTATGACCAGCATTTTTAAAAAATAGTTTTCAGAATTCAACTCTTTCCTCAGGTCTATGAAATAAACAGCAGAAGTAGGAAAAGGTGTTAGGCTGTTCTCAAATGGAAATTGCTGAGCACTACGATCTTAAATTCATTCAACAGCACTTTATTGGAACCTTCTATATGCCATGCACTATTACCAGGAATTCAATAACAGACAAACTCCCTCTGCTGTCATTGTCTTGAAATTCTTAATACCTTTTAAATTAGAGGGCCCACAGTTCTACTTTGCTCCGGGCCTGTAAAGTACATAGCAGGTACTAACACGTAATGCTTTTACTCTTTAAATCAACGGTATTGGAGTATAGTTTACATACAGTGTCATGTACCCATTTTACATGTACAGCTCAGTAAATTTTGGCAAATGTATATACGTAATCACCACTCCAAGATATAAAGCATTTCCATCACTCTAAAAAGTTTTCTCACGCAGTTCTGCAATCATTCACACACCCCTATTATAACCACCGATCTGCTTGCTTCTTGACTAGCCGGCCTGTCTGAAGTTTCTTGCAAGTGGAATCACTTCAGATGTATTCCTTCGTGTCTGGCTTTGTTCACTCAGCATAATATTTGAGAGTCATCCAGGTTATTGCATGAATCAATATTTTTTTTCATTGTTACTGCTGAGTGCTTTTTCATTGTGTGAGTATGCCACAATTTGTATATCCATTCACCTGTTGCTGGACATTTGAACAGATTTATTATTTTTTTTTTTTAAGATTTTATTTATTTGACAGAGAGAGAGGCAGCGAGAGGGGGAACACTAGCAGGGGGAGAGGGAGAGGGAGAAGCAGGCTCCCCCTGAGCAGGGAGCCCGATGTGGGGCTCGATCCCAGAATGCTGGAATCATGACCTGAGCCAAAGGCAGACGCTTAACGACTGAGCCACCCAGGCACCCTTAAACAGATATTACACAAAAGAAGATATACGAGTGACTAAGAAGTACATGAAAACATGGTCAACATCATTTAGTTATCAGGAAAATGCAAATTAAAACCACAATTACCACCATATACCCACTAAAATATCTATAATTATGTTGCCCAATACAGCAACTACTAGCTACATGTGGCTATTAAGCACTTGAAATAGAACTAGTCTGAATTAAGTTGTGCTGTAAGAATACATGCCAGAATTTTTTGGCTTAGTATGAAAAATAAAGTATCTCATTAATTTTATTCTGATTACATGCTGAAATGACAATAAATTTAAATAGATTTGGCTAAAGAAAGTATACTATTAAAATAAACTTCAGGGACGCTTGGGTGACTCAGTCAGTTAAGCAACTACCTTTGGTTCAGGTCCTAATCCCAGGGTCCTGGGATCAAGTACCACTTCCAGCTCCTTCCTCAGAAGGGAGCCTGCCTCTCCCTTTATGTGCCACCCCCCCACCGCTTGTGCCCTCTCTCTCTCTCTCTCTAACAAATAAATAAAATCTTTAAAATAATTTTTTAAATAAACTTCAACATTTCCACTGTTAATGTAGTTGTCTATGTGGTTTCCACTGTATTTCTACTGGACAGTCCTGGGCTCTAATTTAAAGTCTGATGATGAAATGCTGGTGAGGTTATGAAGCAACTGGAACTTACATAGAGGACTCAACTAACCCATGTTCAGACTTATGCCCCATAGAAAGTCTGAAATAATAAATGTGTGTTGTCATAAGCTGCTAATTTTGTGGTAATTGTTATGCTGCAATAGAAAACTAATGAGATACTGCATAAGCAGTAGGCAACAGGCTGCTACTTTGGCAAGTCAGGCATTCAGCAGTGGTAACCAAATCTCCTTTCAGAGTAAACAGCCACGTTACTGAGTCCACACATCGCTCCATCCCTTCAGGATGGGCATTTTATTCATGAGCCTATTGAGGAAGTAATGATGTAACCATGGAAAGAGGCTGACAGCTGAAGAATTTGTCATCTTGTCCACCTGATTATCAGTGCAAGTGTACAACAGTACACTTTGAAAAGGAGTTTGGAAGTTCTGTATGAGGTTAAACATACTCTTAATACGTGACCCCATACCTCCACTATAGATTTTTACGCAAGAGAAATGAAAATATATGCCCACACAAATATTTGTTTACATGATTTACATGTAAGTTACATGAACTACATGTAGTTATTTACATGGATTACATTTATTACATAAATATTTTAAACAGCCTTATTCATAATATTCATAATTAGCCAAAACTGGAGGCATTTTTTTTCTTTTTAAGTAAAAGTTATATTTCATAATGGTTATCCTTTTCAGAAACTACTTGTCACACTAAGCTGTAGTGTATATGGTTCACAAAATCCCTTTTCTTTCAGGGAAACTGGATGTATTGTGCAATAGATTTCTAACAACAGTGTAAAGGGTGGGAATAATCACTAACTACAAAAGATGCTGATGAAAATTTAAAAAGAAATTAAACAACATACCAAAAAATTCAAGAAATTCAGCCGTCAAAAAACAGTGCAATGCCTTACTTGAAAATATGTAATGTAGTTAAAGCTTTTTAATGACTCCATGTTCTGTTTTAATGATTGTTTTGAATGACCTTTGCAGCTGAAAGTACATTTATACACAATCTAAAATTTTTAAATCATAACTATCTTCTGAATAAATTCTATCCTTTTCCCTTGGGATTGAAAGCGTGAGTG
This sequence comes from Ursus americanus, assembly GCF_024610735.1. NCBI lineage: Eukaryota > Metazoa > Chordata > Mammalia > Carnivora > Ursidae > Ursus > Ursus americanus. The sequence continues at coordinate 61,464,197 of NC_142129.1, read as the reverse complement.
AGGCATCGGGCTCCTCCGCTGGGAGCCTGCTTCTTCCTCTCCCACTCCCCCTGCTTGTGTTCCCTCTCTCGCTGGCTGTCTCTCTCTGTCAAAATAAATAAATAAAAAATCTTTAAAAAAAAAAAAAAAGCAAAAAAAAAAAAAAAAGAAAGCGTGAGTGAGGGGGAAGCAAGATGTGCACCCAGTTGCTCCAACTTAAAGTGTCTGTGAACTGCTTTGAGTTTCAACTGTCTATGAATGTCTCCAAGTTTGCTTCCACACAACCCCACAGGACATGCTCTTCCCAGGGTATAAGAGTTGTTCGTTTGTAACTTTCTGATCACCCAGATGAAATAAGGTGAGTCTAGGTAGTTTTGCTTCTCTAACACTTTTTTTGGAAAATGATAATCACATTCTTACTGCTCATCTTGTTTTGATATTCTTTCCGTAAATCACTAATGACTTTCCTTTAAGCTTAAACCATTAGAGGCATTTGACATTTCCATACTCTCTTGCCTCTGTTGTAATTTGTCTCGTTTCCCCCAGATACAACAAACGGTTGCTCTTTAAGTTAAATGAATATAAAACAGAAACAGGGGAATGTTTCTTATAAATGCACCTCTCACATGGCTACGTAAGATTTATTACAAAGTCCATTGAGAAAAAGAAGTAAATTCAGTTCATTGCGCTGACATGTATTTCCCAATACCGTGGGTCCCTGAGGCCTACACGCACTTCAGTCGGTTGGTTGCTGACAACACATGGGGCTGGAGCAACTTAGTCCTCCTCATGCAGGCTAAGTAAGATTCACTCTGAATAGCGAAGGTTGATTAGAAACCTACTTCAGTTCACATCACCTCAAGAAAACAATTTTTACCTAGCCATGACTGAGCAAATTTCATCCCCATCCCAGACTATCCCGAACAAACATAGCAGGTAATAAATGTTTCCCTGTGGTGAATTCAATGTGGAGTCCCTGGTTTTGTTATCGAGACAAGAAGTTAAGTGCTAACGGCAACAGCATGAAAACACATGCCACTATAGGCATAATTCTGATTTGTTTTAGAAAAACTATTAATTTCCTTGTTACAAAGCCAAGTAAGTACAACCCTTTAAAACTGCTGAACCGTGAAAACCATTTTCCTTAAGGGTTTTAAATTTGGGAACAGACTTGTGAAATTTATAGCTTTAATGAGATATTCTTTGCCTGCAGCCAAGATGAAAGCTAGATCATTGGTTTCCCAGCATGACACCTATGTGTTCTTGATATCATTAGGCTCATAATAACACAGCCCAACATCACATTAATGTTTGAAAGGTTCACTTTTGTCTCTTAGTTTATCTTTCATTTACACCTACAGCATGTTAAATATCTCTCTAGACAATAAGATATACTCTACCTTTATTAATACTGTCATGGGAGTAAAATAAAAATCACTATTTTCAAATTCATGTTTCAAGCCACAAACAATAGATATGGTTTCTACAAAACAGTAATTGAATCAGATGTTGTATGTGTAAGTTTGAAAATGATAATCTTCCTTGTTGATACATAAGGAGATGAAAACATGGGTCTCCCAAATGCAGGCCAGTTCCAACTATCATTTTTAACACTGTCTAATTCAAAAGGTGAGGCAAGGTCATTGTTACTTCTAAAGACAGATGAACTCTTTCAGAACATTCAGATTTCAGGGGGGCACCTGGGTGGCGCAGTCGTTAAGCGTCTGCCTTCGGCTCAGGGCGTGATCCCAGCATTCTGGGATCGAGCCCCACGTCAGGCTCTTCTGCTGGGAACCTGCTTCTTTCTCTCCCACTCCCCCTGCTTGCGTTCCCTCTCTCGCTGGCTGTCTCTCTCTGTCAAATAAATAAATAAAATCTTAAAAAAAAAAAAAAAAGAATATTCAGATTTCAGGTCAGTAAGAAAGGTAGCTTATTAAATAGCATCAGAAAGAGGTAAAATCATTGTAGGACTCTGTCATTCTATGCTCCATGGTGAAAGTAACATGGTATAAGACCTCTAAAGAAATAATCAAACCTATTGTTTGTAAAATATCATTATTTTTTGATATAACACAATGTAATTCTGTGATTAAGGAACCTAATTCTGTAAGTTGTACCCTTAAATTTGTGCAAATATTTGAAGGCATTTTATCTGTAAGTTTATGATTTATATTATTTATATTTATATTATATTTATCTACTATTTATTATCATCAACATCAGACATATGCAAAAGTAGGCAGAAGGTTACAATGACTCCCCATCTACTTGTAACTGAGATTCAACAATTCTTGAGATTTTGCCATGACTGCTTTATATGTTTTTTCCTCTTTCTCTTTTGTCTAATTATTTTAAAGCAGATCCCCGACTACAATGCCTTTTAACATGTATTCTCCTTTCGACGATTTATTTCTGATTGGATATATTTAATTTATACATGTTTTTCTATGACAGATGTATTTTTTTTTAGTAATGTGAGACTGTAGGTTAATATGACTTGACAACAGTATATTGTGCCTTGTGCACCTCAGGCCACACTTTTAGGGAGATTCAAAAAAAAATATTTGGTCTGAATTTTTTAATGGTGATGATGTAAGAAGCAGAAATAAACACAGAATCTCAATTCACATTTGCATTTTTGCACCTTGGGCAGAAAAACAGAATGAATCAGAGCTGCAAATCATAAAGGAGACACGTTTCAACCTCCAGAGCACTGTTGAACCAAGACATCCTTCTGATTATACTATACTAACAAGGAACAAAACTGGTACATTCAGCAATGCCTTCAAAAATGTATCTCGTTAGTAAAAATCAAATTAACAAATGGAACATCTGTTCAGGGTTATGATTCTCTTTTTTTATACTGTATCTTTTTGGCAAGTATTGATTTGGGATTTGAAATTTTACATTTGCTTATGTCTAAATCTGGAAGTCCTGAACAGTCTGATGTAAAATGTTTTAATAGGCTGTTTGCTTTCAGTGCCCTTAGATACAACCCATATGTGAGTTCCTTCTTCCCTCATCCTAGCAGCCCAGGTCTATCTCCCCTGCGGAACCATTTTTGCTCAAGACCTTTTCTTAACCTGTATCTTTCTTAGACCCTCTAAAATCAAGCTCTCCCACCTGTTCTCAAATCCAAGATCTCTTTCCCACGGAGTTCCACATTCTCCATTTAGTTATATCACAAGAGAACAGCTGGTGAATATGATGAATGAATTCTTCACAAGTGTATTAGGCTAGTCTAGGCTACGCTGTGGAAACAAACAGTCCCTGAAATCTCAGTGCCTAAACCAACAAAAGTTTACTTCTCACTCGTATCACTGTCTGTGGCTCTTCTCGCCAGTTCTTCAAGAACTGCATCATGGATTTATATGTTCACATTGCAGCTTCACCGTTTGAGTGTTCACCACTTGAGAGAGAGAAAGAGAAAGAGAGGGAGAAAGAGAGAATCTGGTGGGAGAGACAAAAACAGACACAGAAAATTGTCATGAGTTAAGTGTTCCAACAGAGGGTCATGAAAGGTACTATAGATCACGGAGGGGAGCAGCTAAAGGACCCCAGAGGTGGAAAAAAATACTTCATATAAATAATACTTGAGTCTGGGTTTGAAGGCATGGGATTTTATCAGAAGTAGTAGTGGGAATAATGCTTCAGAGAGCTAAAATAGGAATATGCAAAGATAATAAGTTTTCAAAGGTTAAAGATGATTCAGCATGTCTGGATCCAAGAGAAAGCAGGGCAGGAAGTGACAGGGGCTGCATCTAGGAAGAAAGGATGAGATATTCTTATGGAAGGTTTTAGGAGCTTCCTAAGGCACCCGGATTTAGTCCTGCAGAATTGGACATTTATTAAAATCAAATAGGGATGAGGAAACAGTGGTGATGGTTGTACAATATTGTGAATGTAATGTCACTGAATTATACACTTGAAAATAGCAAATTTTAGGGGCTCCTAGCTGGCCAGTTGGCACAGCATGTGACCATTGATCTCAGGGTTGTCAGTTTGAGCCCCATGTTGGGTATAGAGATTACTCAAAAATAAAATCTTTAAAAAATATATAGAAAAAAAAAACTATGGCAAACTGTGTTATAATACACATTCAAAAAATCAGTAATGGGATATGCTAAGAATGATTTAATTGTACAGTTTAAATGGATGAATTTTATGTTACATGTATTATATCTCAATAATTTTATTTGAAAAAGATTTAAGCCTTGAAAAATAAAATCATATGAGCTTTTAAAAAAAAACCTGACACTTGAACCCTATCCAATAATCAATTAAGTCAGAATCCCTGGGGGTGGGCCAAACATTCAGCATCTTGAGGCACTGCAGGTGGTTGTGATGTGTGGTCATGGCGCAGAATCACTGCTGTAGGCAATAAGGAACCAGGGAAGAATTTTAATCAGGGGAATAACATGATCGGATTTGCATTTTAGGAACAGAGATCCTTGAGTCTTCTGCTCAGATCCTTCAGTAGCCACACAAATGTGTATGGAGCCTATAACAGCCTGAATCTGGAAACAACTCCAATGTCCCTTAGCGTCAAAATAAACTCTGGTATATTCAGTACAATGGAATACTGATCAGCAATAAGAAGCCCCCACCACCTTGATCATATGAACTGCCAATATTTCTGCTGCCTCAAACTCTACTTGCCAAGGCAGAATCTGCCCTTATTTCCTTTCTGGCTTGTCTGCTGCCCAGCCAGGCTTTCCTATTGACCTTAGCAATGCCTTCTCCAATTGTAACTCAAGCCAGAAACCTCATTCATTTTTCCTCCATTTTTAAAAGTTATGATTTACATACAGTAAAATTCACACTTTTAATGTGCGGTTCTTTGTGTTTTGACAACCATACAGTCATGTAAACACCATCACAATTAGCTAGAAAACAATTCCACCACATCCCCAAATTACCTTATGCCCCTTTATAGACAACTGTCAATGTCTCCTCCCCCAACCCCAACCTCTGGCAACCACTAATCAATTTTCTGTCCATATAGTTTTGCCTTTTTCAGAATATCATAAAAATGGGATGCTACAGTATGTAGTTTTGGGGTGGGGCTTATTTCACTTAAAATAGTTCATTCGTGTTGTTTCATATATCAGGAGTTAATTCCTTTTTATTGTTGAGGAGTGTTCATTGTAAGGACATACCACAGTTTATATTATCCACTCATCAGTTGAGAGAAATCTAACTGGTTTCCAGGTTTGGGAGATTATGAATAAAGTTTCTATAAACATTTGTGTCTTTGTGAAAACATAATTTTTATTTCTCTTGGGTAAATGCCTAGAAGTGGCGTTGCTGGGTCACACGGTAGGTGTTATAATTATTTAACTTTGTACTATGCTGCCAAAGTGACTGCAAATTGACATTCCCACCAGCAAAATGAGATGGTCACAGCTGCTCCACATTTCTACATTCTCACCTGCACTTGTTATTTTATGTTTTGTTTTGCTTTTTTTTAGCCATTCAAATGGGCATCTCACTGTGGTTTTACTTTGCACGTCCCTAATGACCAATTCTGTTGAATACTTTTTCATGTTCCTATTTGTGACCTGTATATAACTGTACTGAAGGGGTTGTTCAGATCTTTTTGCCCATTTTTCTATTGGGTTGTTGGTTTACAAAGATTTTTTAAATGTCCCTCATTGCTCTTCTCTAACTATGACCAAAGCAGTCAGTTTTTCCTCTATTACAATAATCAAATTTTATTTTTCTATCATTAAATATCCTTCTAAGTCCTGCTTTCTGGATTAGTAGCCTCCTCTTGTTATATTTAGCCACCTATCTTCCCTTATCTGAGGCCATTCTCTCACAAAGCTGATGTCTTCAAATTCACCTCTTTATCTTTCTGAAGTTTTTGTCTCCATTCTTCTATGTCCTGTCTGGGCAATTAACATTTCCTTATAGATACGCATACCTCTAAACCCGTATTTAGCCAAAGCTATCTAGCATTGTCTCTTTTACCCCTTTGTTCATCCAAATACTCTTTTCCCTCTTTTTCTCCCCTTTCATCTTGAAGGCTTTCCTCAAATGTCTGGAAGATCTGGAAATCTGTTTGGTTTTTTTTTATGTTCAGTTAGCCACTGTATAATACATCATTAGTTTTTGATGTAGTGATCAATGATTCATTAGTTGGATATAACACCCAGCACTCACCACAACATGCACCCTCCTTAATACCCACCACCCTGTTACCCCCTCCCCTCTGAAACCCTCAGTTTGTTTCCTGAGGTCCAAAGTCTCTCATGGTTCATCTCCTTCTCCGAGTTCTCTCCCTTCAGATTTCCCTCCCTTCCCTGATGGTCCTCCATGCTATTGCTTACATTCCACATATGAGTGAAACCAAATGATAACTGAAATCCTTGACAGCCCACTTATTCTTAAAGAATTGGCACTATGTGTGCTATGTACACAGGATAGGTTGTAAGCTGGTGAGCTTCACCCCAGGAGGCACTGATAAATTGCTAAGAGAATCTGCTAAAAGCTAGCACACCTCTAATTTTATGTGCCTGTGTGTGTGTGTGTGCGTGTGGCCATTTCCTCCAGGAAAAATGCTACAGCCTCCTTTTTGAAACTATGCATCTCAGGACAATATGCCAAGGGTGAGATAAGAGTGAGAGAACCAAGGCTGCAGTGGGGCTACAGAGTCTCATGGCCCCATATGTAAACTCATTCAATCTCCCTGTGAACAGTAGGGAGCCGCCCCCCTCTGTTCTTAGAAGGACTTGCTGTCTGTCTGGAAACCCTCTGGTCTTTTGGTAGGGGATGGACATCTTTCCTTTAGCTGGAAGGACACTCATCTGACGGTGTAGACTGGGGAAGTGCACCTAGATATCTGTTTCATTTGTGTTCTTTCTCCGCTTCACTCTTCACTCCAGCCTCCCACATGACCAGTGGTTCAATTTCTTGGGTTTTTATGGGGTTTGGAGACACATACTAGTCTGATTCTCAGGCACCTTTACAGGAACCTGGCCGTCACCTTCTCTGCTGAGCTAAGAGAGTGACCACTCATTATGCTCCTTCCATTGTTCCAAAATTTGACTTTATTCCTCTCCTTGTCCCTGGGATTTCAAATCCTTTTTATCTCTTTATTTCAGTTTTACTGGGTCTTAGAGAGGCAGCAGAGAGACACATGAGTTCAATCTACTATTTTTTTAAACAAAAATCTGCCCTAATTTTTAAATAAAATTTTCACATGACTGTTAGGAAGTTTCTTAGTCATATATAGCCTGTTCATAAGTACTAACGATCCACTCAAGCCTACTTATAAAGGGAGATTTCATGTGTGAGCACGGGGATATCTCACAGAATCCAAATCCCTGAAAACCTTAGGCTGGAATGGGGAACTAGAAAATCTTCAAGAATCAGGAGAGCTAACTGGCAACATACCTTTCTGGAGTTTCCCCTCTATTTTTACCTAAAATCGGTTCCCTTCTCTCTTTTCTCTCTTTCTCCCTCCCACCCTCCCTCCCTTTAAAAGCTCTCTCTTTTTGATTCCTCATCAGCAAAGGGTCTAAATGAGCCTAAACACAGGCTCCTGATCTTCTAACTCTAGAAACTTCAATGAACTAACTCTAAAGTCTCAAATGAGGTCATCTGATTGGCCTAGTTCTTGAGTCACATGTTTTCCCATATCTAATCAGCAGAGGGCAGGGAGTTATGGATAGGCTCCAAACACAGTGACAGCTAGGGCCATCGGAAGGAGGCATTTCTCCTGGACCAAGAGCACTAGGATTTATCTACTACATAATAATTAAATAAGTAGTGGACATTACAGTGTTCTAGTACAAGGTAGATACTAAACTTTTCTCAAATAGTTCCAAATTTATGGAATATCTTCATCTTTTATAATTTCATGAAAATCTTTCACTCCTAAATAAGCGTAAAAGATAATATAATCTAGTAAGAAAAGAAAATGAAAGCTACTAAGGTTAGCCAAGTAGTTCAGAGAAGCTACACATGGTGATGGAATCTCAAAGCATGAAGAACATGATTGTCCACAGAGACCTTAAATGAGAAGGTAGTTGAGATGCAAGACTCTAGCCCAGAATCTTCAACTCAATGACCAACACTCAGAGCAAGACCTGAAACTTCTTAATGTAGTTAGAACAACGTTAAAGGATCTAGAACCAAACCACTAATGGATTAAAAATATAAATGAAGTCGTCCATATGAAAAGAAACAGTTTTATTGAAGAGTAGGTCTAAATCTCAGGGGGAAAACACGAAATATAAAAGAGGAGGCAAAAATCTATATAGAATTTAATTTCATTTTAGAGCTATTGTAGCTTTGGAATAATATTACTTTTCCCAAGAATCATATTTTGAAGGATCCTATATAATGATATTGCAATGAGAGAAATGATGAGTTTGGGATACTAAAGATAATACAAAACTGGGGAAATAACTGTTGATTTAAAACACTCTTGTGGAATTGGAACCAATTAATTTTTAAAAGGATAAAATCAAGAGGAATATTATTTCCAAAACTTTGAGAACAAAAAAAGTTAGACACAGATTGGTCTTTATTCTAAGCACACACAAGGAAGATATATTTCTCTGGCTTGGAAAGGTTTGCATTTTCTGCAGTTCACTGAACAGACAAAATGTCAAAGGGAAATCTCAGCTCTTCTTGTCCATAGTTTATACTATAAAAGAAGCTGTGAGCTCCCCTTAAGAAACAAAACACCAGCATCTACAAAGCCCTCTTGCTCTGCACTCATTCGACACCTGTGCAATGTCTTTGTCCTCCTGGCTTAGTGCATCATGACCCATGAAGCACATTTACCCTTGGACAAGCTGGGTAGGAGGAACAGGCTCGAGGCAAAGGAGCTTGCTCAGCAGGGTCAGAAGAGAGATGTGTGCTAGAAAGTGATCCACTCCCAGCAAGAGACCACAAAAGGTGGTCCCCGCTCTTTGGTTGATTGTGGGCCTCAGTGGAGGAGGCCAGAGGGAACACGTGCTGTCACCACTTCTCGATACAATACTACCTCGAAGAGATTTTTTTAACTGAAGTGCTCAAAAAAATATCCCAAAACCTTTGCTTGGCAAGCATCTTATAAAGCCCCAAGTCATTTTCATTTTGTATCAATTCTTCTATCCTCGGTTTGAGCTGGATGAGCGGAATATTTCTCTGCTTAGGATTCTCCTGACTCCTTCAAGAGAAAAAGACTGAACTCCCATTGAAGGGCCGGAGAGGGGAATAATGGTGTGTTACTTGACTCCAGCTTAGTTTCTCCATTCCGGCAAGGCTGAGACCTTTTTTTCCCCCCTCCAAAATTATCTAAAGGTAATCACACCTCATCACCAAGAGAATTCATTTCTGCCTACCAACCAGCTAGACTAGTCTATGTTAGAGCCAGACCTATAAGCCAGATGTACTTCTCTGCTTATGTTTCTTTTCAAAATCAAAGTCCCCTTATAGTTTCACTTTTATTAATTTATTTTGAAACAATTGCCTTTCTTTAGGAACATTTCTATTATGCAAAAGGAGAAACGCCCAAGTTACTCTACAAACATGTAATCCAAAAATGCTCATTGAAGCTCAGCTTTGCTAGACTAGATGTGTTAGAATGGAATGCGAGATGATTACAAAACCTCTGGGTGATTGTGGAAGATAAACCTGAAAGCTGCCCCTGTCAAAAAAGAGTCAGACATTCGTCAAAGGTGGCAAGACAGATTTTATTCAGGTTATGGCAGTAGGGGACAGAGACCTCAGTATAAACTGATTCAATTCCACTGACAGAAGAAGGATGCCTTTTAAATGTTGGTTGTGCTAAAGGAAAAGCACTGAAGGACATTGTGGGGAGGTTGGCCAATGTGATTAGGGATCTGTGCCCGCTAACTGGTGCTTATTGAGGTCAGGCTCATTGCTTCCCAGGGAAAATGGAAACAAAGTCCCTATCTCTCTTAATGATTACATTTCAGAGAGATGGCTCTTGGGTCCTTGAGAAAGACATTCCTGGGTTGCAGAAGACACACCTCAAAGAGGCAGAGAAAGGATTTACAATTGCAAGTTTTCTAAAGTAAATGCTTCACGAAAAGGGAGATTGGGGACCTATAATCAGATTTTAGCTAGAAGAAACAGTGAATTCCTTTGGCAGCCCTGAGCTTTTTCAGGCAGCCCTTTTAAGGAGGCAGGGGTTGTCATCCTAGGGACACAGCCTTGAGCTGATAGAAGGTATGCTAGAGTTTGTTCAAGTGTCTAAGTGTGGGTAGTGGACAAAGTCATTTGTACTGATAGTTTTGCAGTTCTTACCTCCATGATTCCTACCTCTTGATATTCATGACTTTGTGTAATCGCTTCCCTTTGAGTGCAGGTGAAACCTATAACTTGCTTCTAATCAACATTTTCAACAAAGATGACAAGATGAACACGACTACGTGTATACAATTACATTACATAAGATGGCAAAAACATCTTGTGAAGAGACTATCTGCTCACTTATTGGTCCTGATGAAAGGAGACTCAAGTGGCGAGGAACTAAGGATGTCCTCCAGCCAACTGCCAGTGAGAAAATGAGGCCCTCAGTCCCCAAACCACAAGGAAATGAATTCTGCCAACCACCTCATTGGAATGAACCCCTTTCCAGTCAAACACTCAGATGAGATCCATCCCAGACAACACCCGAATTGTGCCCCTGCAGAAAATGAATCAAAATGTATCCACATTCTTGACCCACAGAAACTGTGAGATAATAAATGTATGTTGTTCTAAACTAAATCTGTGGTAATTTGTAACACAGCAATAAATAGCAAATACAGTCCATGCTTCCAAAAGCACATGTAATTTAACCTTATTCTCATATCAGGCTCCACGAAAAAAAGTAAATAAAGGTTTCTCATCCAATTCCGTTTGGAGAATGCTGTATTCTATATCCTCCACCCCTTGAGAGTCACTGTATTCTCAGACATACAAGAAAGAAATATTGTTAAACCAGAGTTACCTGAATTTTTTTCCATTATGGAGACCAGCTTCATTTTGATTTTTTTTTTAACTTCTAGTAATATCTTATAAAACCAGTTTTCAAATTATCACACCACAAAGTAATGGTCGCAAAGAGCAATAACTTTCAAGGTAGGAAGCTCATCCCATCAAAGGTACAGTAAGACCTACAACAGGTACATGCCTATGGCGATTTTAAGGAAATCAATTTCCAGATTCCCACTTCCTTATATTGTTTTCCCCAAACTAACCTGCCAGACAATAGTCATGGGGAGAAGCCTTCAATTTTCCTTTCCCATTTTACAAAAGAAAGGTGTCCTTCCCATCCAGCCCCAGGAAAGCTCCAGATGACAAACAGAAGGACAATTTGGAACACTGGTGTCCATGTTTAGAGAGTGAATTACCATAAGATGGGTATTAAATCCTTTTAGAACCCTGATTTTTCTTTTCTTTACTTTCACACTGCAGAAGAGCTTATGGGGTGAGAGAAGTTGTTGTGGCCATCTTTGGAAAATATGAAATGCCAAAAATTACCAGGTAATTCCTTAATGAAGGTTTCCTCAAAGATTATTAAGGCAAAATGAAGGATGTCCAAGGGTAGGGCGAGATGTTCCCTGGGGAAAGCATAAAACCCAAAGCCCTGAGCTGCTATTGCTGTAGCCTGCCCGAGCACGGAGGCCAGCCATGAGAAAAGAAAGAGGCTCCAGAACTCCAGAGTTCACACATACAGGCTTAATTCCTACTGCAGGTCAGGGAGGAAGTTGATGATGAAGGAACCCTGCTCCATGCCAAGGGTGCTCACATGGACTTTTCACAACCACTCGAAAGGTGAGAGGAATTTTTACCCATATTTTGTAGGTGCAGGAAACTACACTTCAGGGCTTGAGCCCAGATTTGGGGCTTCAGGTCCAGTGTGGTTTTGTTGTTTCTGTTGTTGTTGTTTTTAGAGAAGGGAAAAGAGTTTTATTTGACCTCAATTTAGGACAGCTGCCGCAGAAACACACTCTTCATAAGGAAGAAAGCGTTCCCTAGTCCAGTGTGTTTTTAGTACATCATCAAAGGGGCTTTCCCCAGGATAGTGGGAAGGCAGCTAAGCGACCCTTTTGTTTTCCCCTTTAAGGCAATACTTTGATTCCTTTTAGGGAGATTTCACCTCTATAAAGGGATCTGAGGACCACTGGGCTCCCAGGGTGATATTTAGATGTAGCTTAAGTCTCTGAGTTGTAAGCCTGTTCAAGTTGAATTCTTAACCTCTAGGCATAATGGCAACCATTTTCTAGCTCATGAGCTGTTTATAGAAGATGGACGAGATTCTGATGATCAGCAAGTACTTTTCTAATAAATAATGATATGGCTAATAAATATTAGTAAATACAATATCATTTAAACGATGTGAATCATTGTAGGAATTGAGACATACCGATTGACCCTACTATGACTTTGTCCATTCCTAAAGTGCATACAATAGTTACATAGCATATGGACTAGAGAAGTAAAATACCCAAGTGTCTCCCTGTCTTTGAATGAAATACACCAGGAAAGGACAACGACAAGGGAAACTGTAATTTTTCCAGGAATTACTCTTATAAGATTGAATACAGAGGCATTTATAATGTGCCTGTATAAACACTTTCCTTTCAATCTGGCCTATTCCCTAAAGAAGTAGAGCTGGCTTTTGCAACATTAACAAAAAGAAGAAAAGAAACTTAAATAAGTAAAATCAGTAACAAGTAAAATATAAATAAGGAACCAAGGTCAAGACTGGAAAAGGTAGAATGCAGATAGGTGGGTCCTACTGAGTTACTAAAGTTGACACAAATTTGGCTCTGAGCTTCCTGGAGGCTAAGCAGCTAGATATTAATGGATAGACCAACAGATTTTGATATGTTATCAGTAAGAAAAATGCAATTGCCATCAGCCTTTTAATTCTTTAATACTTCACATTTAGAATTCTTTGCAGATAAAAGTTTATATATGGAAATCTCTGTGCAAAAATAAAGGTCTTGCTAATTAGAAGGAAATGCAAAAAGTGTGTTTACAAAAGTGTTTCTCATTATGAAAACTGATGGTTTTGAAAAACAGTATAACAAAGAAAAGAGTTTCAAAGTGTTCCCAGGTTAATCACAAAAGTAACCAAAGGCCTGCTGCTTTGAAGGTTTAATCCAAGGTGCTTATCCAACCTCTTTGTTGAACAAATCTTGCAAATAAGGCCTTCTCAGAAAATTCACAGAGTTTTCTGTGGGAGCTTGAAATGTCAGCAGAAGAGGCTTTCTGATGATATTATGCCGGCATTACTATCCTAACAGTTGGGGTGGGGGAGGAAGTGCAAGATAGTAAAATCATTTCATTGCCTAATTTTTATGCCATACTACATAACAGCTTTTCTGGCAATGCTGATAGGTGTAACAAAAAGAGAAAACAAAACAAGTAAATAAACCAAAGAAAGAAAGCAAAGCTTGACAAGTGCCAGAAGCACAGATCCTTAGTTCTGAGCAATTACTAGTGTTAAAGGACACATTTCAAAAGAGGATAAAATTATAATTCTCATGCAGATCAAAAGAACACACATTAAAGATTGTATTTAACTTACTGTTAACAAAGGAACCAGGCAGATGTTAAAACCTGTTTAAAGGAGAATCCAAAGAACAGATACATTCACCAGGCAGAAATACTGAAGTGAATTTGTAAATGGACCCATACATGTCTTTTCAACAAAGAGGAGAGCAGTCTCTGCACCAAACAATTCATTTGCATGTCCACAGACATATATGATTTCCCTTGACATCAACTGTAAAATAGCTCAAAGACAATTAGAGGCTATCATCAGACAACCCCAGAAAGGTGTTCGTAAACAACGCATAGTCCGCCTTTGGAGACACCCAGTCATCTTATTTGCTCGGACTGAATTTCCTTACACTGGTGAGTGAACATGACCGCACTCCCGGACAACCTGCTGGTACTAGCAGCACCTACCTTTGAGTCATTTCAAAGCCTATGATGCGCCTTATCTCGGGGGATTCATCAACAGAGCAGGGGTTCTCATCTTACTTGAAGTAAACAAAAGAGAGGGTTCTGAACAGAGTCTTATCATTCTGTGGGCCGTCAAATTTGCTCTAATGACAGATCTTCCAATGGCTGCCTTTAATCTGAGACTAAGGCATTTGATGAATGGATGAGATTAGTCAATGTCCCTATTGCATCTACCTCAACAAAGCTGTCTTGCAAGAACACTTACCCTAATGCCACAATTTCAAAAGAATGCTTTAGTAATAACTTCAATTTTATATACTCAACAGAAATAAAATTCATCAGAATTCTCTTTCGTTAGGTCTTTCCACTGGTGGCAGAGACACTACCTGTCCACCAGATTCATCTCCTCCTCCAGGCACACAGCTAGATGTGTTCCCAGCTTCCTTCGTAGTTAGGTGTAGCTTTATGGGGGCATTCTGGCCAAAGCAATGTGGGTAGAAGTGATTGCACTTCTAGGCCCGCGCCTCCCCTGCACCCTCAGCTCTGCTAGCTGGATGCAGAGAACTCTGAGATATTCTGGAGGAAGGAGACCTATTTTGAAAGAAGCGTGGGTCCTGAATGACCATTCGCTTCTGGACTTTGTATGAGTGAGAAAGAAACATACGTTGTATTAAGCTTTTGAGTTTTGTTGATTTATTTTCAATTGCAGCTAGTATTACCTTAACTAACAAACACACATTCCAAATTTTGTTTGAATTTAAAATTTTTAAAATAGGCAATATATTCCTATTGTTTAATAATCAAAACAATATAAAAATAAATAAGAATATAAAAGATGCACATTGACAGTCTCACTCCCAAGTCATTTCTGTACACAATGCTCCATGCCCTCTCCCCTTTGTCTTATAGTGAACTACTTTAATAATTTCTTAGATATCTTTCCAGTGTTTCTTTATACATACAACACAAAAGTATGTAACAATGATATATGTAAATATGTTTTCTTTCCTTCCTAGCCCAGAGATAGCATACTATTTAAACTGTTTTGTGGCGCCTGTGTGGCTCAGTCGATTAAGCATCTGCCTTAGGCTCAGGTCCTGATTCCAGGATCCTGGGATTGAGCCCCATGTCAGGCTCCCTGCTCAGTGGGGAGCCTGCTTCTTCCTCTCCCCCACCTGCTCATGCTCTCTCTCGCGTTCTCTCTCAAATTAATAAGTAAAATATTTTTTTAAAAAAATTAACTGTTCTGCATCTTGCTCCTTTCACTTAACAAAATATCCTGATGACCTTTCTATTATACAAGAGCCTACTTATTCTTTTTTCATAGTTGCATAGTATTTCCTTGGGTTGGCTACTATAGATTCATGATGGGCATCCACTGATGGGCACTTGTCAACCCGTCTTCGTGAAGATAGATAATACAATTGGAATGAATCAGTGCCTGTTTCAGATTCAAGCCCAGTCCTAGTTGACTGCAGGCCACAGGCCCTGCCCCACCCTCTTTAGGAAGATGGGTACCTGAAAGGACTTTTTCTTTTATTCACCAAAGACAACAATATAACCCACATAGGGAGTGTCAGATCACTAAAGTAAAGTGAGGATGGCATTGAATGGAATTGCTCTCATCACACCAGGTGACAGGAGAAAGCCATGGCAGCCTCATCTAGCTGTCCGCCTCGTATTCTCTGTGTCGACACAGCATTAGAGCTGTATTTGTCCCCCAACAGCCTCCGTTGCTTACTCCTTACAAAACACCATTTGTAAGGCCATTGTTAATTTACATGTCCGAGCCGAATTTTTTTTAGCTTGTAGCCCTCATTGTTGGAAGAAAAAAAAGATACCAACTGATTTTCCAATTTAAAAATCTGTAGCCCTTGGCCTCCTTTCTCACTTCTCTCTCCACTTCCTGCACATTTTCTCTTGAATATCTAAAAGCAGACTCTTCTTGCCCACCTTCCTACTTCTCCCAGACTCAAAGTCAAGGAGCCACTGTAGAGTGCTCTGTACCAGAAAGGCAGGAGCCAAGTTTTAGTGATTCTTTGTTCACAATGTCCCTCACACTAGGCAACGAGGAAGAGGGATGATATGAACATCTGCGCAATTCCCAACGCTGAGTTCTAAATGCTCTTCTGTGCTGTATAAATTAATTACGGAGGATAGCTTAGTATATAGACACTCTTCCCACACCAATGTTCCCAACATCCTCACTAATAACAAAGCACACCGAGAACACATCAATCCCGGCAAAGGTTAGGAATTGGGCATTCTAGTGAAATTGTACATTTTTCCAATGTGTAAAGATTCTCAGAGATTCATTTGTCCAACTGGTGCTTTTCACAGATGAAGAAACAGCATCAAAGAGGCTGTGTCTTGCTCAAGAGCACACACAGAATGAGCATCAGAGATCTGGTCTCCTGATGCCCACTGCTTTTTTTCTTTATATTTCATGCCCCTCTTTCAAAATTCTCTATTATTAGCCATGCTTTTAACTATTCTCAACTTAGGAAGTGTATTAATGGGCTGTTTTGACCTGCCAGAGCAGTCCCCGGTTTAAATAAGGCTGAAAGAAATCACAAAAAAGTGCTGACCCTTTGTATCTGTGAGTACCAAAGGTTCCTGTGCTATTCTGAAAGCAACGCTGCGTTTCTCAGGTAGGGGTGGGAGTGAGGGAAGAGCAGCTGCTGGGCTGGGATCTGGCCATGCTATTCCTCTTTCCACCTTTCCCTGAGCATCTGGAATGCTGCTGATTCCAAATCTTCCACGTCAGTATTGTAAGATACATGAGTGCCTCCCCAAGGGAGCGAAGGAGATAAAAACACACCCACTCTCTTTCATCATTTGATGCTCAGCCAGCTCTTTCTACCTCACTATAAATTTAGCATCCTACCCACAGGGTTGACCTTTGCAGACTTAATTTATGACCCGTCTGAAAGCTTACTCAACCCATATCATTTCGAATCATGACTCAAGAAAAGCAGTGCCAGACTAAATGTTGTTTGGCTGCTCCATCCTTAGGAAAGGGGGACGGTCCCTGTCTAGTCTTGCGCTTTTCAGGTTCAGACTCAGTTTCATCTGTTAGCCTGGGGATCACTGGACATCGGACCTCATTGGTTCACGATACACAAAGGTGGGAACAGTGATTTTCTGTCCAAGAAAACACCCACCCCTCCACTCCTCAAACTTTGGAACAATATGCTCACCCACCTCGGACCACATGATCCAGAACTAGACCAATCATTCTACTTCGTTCCTTTGGCATCCCTCACAAATGAACACATAATCCAAATCTGAACAACAGGAGGCATCCTTTAAGATTTTCTCTGCTGGAATGAGCAAAATAATTTTTCTTCCTTCTTGCTGGTGAGCTATAAAAATACACTCTCAGAGCAGCCAGTGTCTTTCCGGGTGGAGTAAATCTCAAAACAACGATGAGAGCAGAACACGGACTTCGAGCTTCCATGTTCTGAAGGCTCTCAAGTAGCCCTGGGACCTGACGTTCCTCCCCAGTGAGCTGAACTGATAATTCTCCAGGAAACTCTTTTTGTTTAGCTTATGTTGGATTTCTGTAAAATCAAGAGTCCTGACTAAACACTCAACTCCCATGAGTTTGTTTTATAAACTAGGCTGTCAATTTAAAAATTGATGCTAAGAAATATAACCATCGAGTGGACTGGAATAATGCTGTAGGTTAGCTCATCCTCTTCCCCAGAGGACAGCTTACGTGGGAAACCAAATAAGGGTGAAAAGGTTGCTTCCCAAGAACAATATCAGGATGAAAGGAGTAGGACAATCTCCAGGGGCCCTTTCTATACCCCATGGCACTTTGGGGACATAATGCCTGTTTAGTGGGACAGAACACGTTAGTCACACAAGGCCCCAATCCTTTGCATAACCCTTAGAGGCACACTGACAAATTCTTCTTTCCAACGTTACACTTAAAGATTTCTTATCATTCACCAGGTGATTCCAATCCCTTCATCCGATATCATGTCGTTTTTATACCTCAATGACTTTGCCCACTGTCCTCACTTCCTATCTCCCTACCCCAAGCACACCCCTCACTGGCCCCCCTTTGTCTTCTCTGATTGTAGAAATCCTCCTCATTTCCCAGGACTTGACAGAACACATGGGTCCCTCGAAGGCATTCCCATTTTGGCCTTAATCACAGTTTTATCCCACCTTCTCCTGTGTTTCCCTAATTCAGGAGAAATGCACTCATTTTGCAGTGCTGTGTATGTGCTGTGTCTTCTTCTGAGGAATGTGTTCTTTGAGGATGGATTCAATCTTACCCATTCTTTTTGATCCTCCGTTTTTAATGTAATTCATTGCAAAGAGTAGATGCGTGAAATATGCTGAATGTTAGATATCTTAGCATGAATTACTGCAGACTGCCTGACTGATTTTTACTCACAGTCTGGCTGTTATACTGCTTAGGACATTTTGAGTAACATTTGGCAGAAAATAAACCTAAATTAGATAACTTTGGGATGAGAACCTCAGAAGCAGGCTTGACCCACCAAATGACAGGAAAGGCAGGGACACAGATGAGGCTGGAAGAGAACTGGTCTTAGGGTCATGAGCATCCCTGGGACTATTCATGTCTTGTCTACGACTGCAAACCAACTTCTTCCTCTCTCTGGGGCATGTGGGTGCTGACAATCTTAGAGCTTAATTTCTCCTCACGTCACCTACCAATAAGGAACTGAAATTCCCCAGATTGAGATGGAACATCCTAAAGAAGTAGATGGGATTATGTGGGAGATTGTAGCATTGGCCGCGATTCTTCACTTCTCCCAGACTCTTTATTTTTGTCTTTGACTATGAAGTTCTCCTCACAAAAGACAGACTACATTTCTCACTTCTTGACGATGTTTGGATGAGAAGACATCGGTGTGTGGATTCTGAGCCCAGGCCTTAGGAATCCTCTTTAATTTCCACCTGTGCCCTGGCTCTTTAGCTGTTCTGTAAGAATGACATGGCCAGGCCAGGTCCTGAAGGCCCCAAAGATGCATGGGGCACAGCCACCTAGCCAGTCCAGGCTGTACGTGCTGGTCTCAGCTGACTCAACTGTATGAGTGATCTCAGCCAAGATCAGAGCCACCCAGCTGAGTTGGGCCTCGGCCAGCCAACACTTAAGTGACCCCCAGATCAAGGACAGTACATGACTGTTATTTTAAGGCAATGAGTTGTTAACCTAGCATTTTTGTGGCAATAGCTAAGTGATATAACACCAAATCTCAAATTTGCAACTTTCCAGATATGTGACCCTGGACAAGATGCCTACCCATCCGGATTTCACTTTCCACCTCTACAAAATGGAGACAGTAATCATACCCATATCACAGAATTGTTATGAGAAATAAGTTAAAATGTAAAGTGTCTGGCACATGAAAAAAAAAAATTGTTAAAAATTATTATTACTGTTTCACATGCCCGGCCACAAACACTTGTAGTCAGAGAAGTGGGAAGCGTCCTAGAGATTGGCCTGTGGACAAAGAGTTTGAGGGTCTGTGAGAAGAAAGCAGTTCTCATTTAATGAGATGGTTAGATATGGTGAAAGAAGCATTCCCCAGAAGCCGCAGCTGCTGATTCCACGTTATGATGGGAGGCAGGCTGGGCAGACAAAACAAGAATGTGCCCAGGACCTTGTAGTTCTTTCCTCAATTTGTTTCATTACTAAACTCTGAACCACAAGAGATGGTTTCACATTCCAGGCACAGAGCAGCAGCAAGAATGTATGCGGTCTCTTCTATTCCCTAGACATTCAATCTTTGGGATTATTCCGTTAGCTTACTTAAATTCTTTGCATATTGGAGAATGGAAACACTGACTCCCCTCTCCCAGCACAGGTTCAGGAATTCAGCGAGATCAGGTATGGAAAACAAGTGCGACGGTACATGACCCGTAGTAGCTGCTCTGTAAGTGATGGCTCTGGGGCGCTGCTCTCGTTCCTGGCTCATTCTGTGATCTGCTGCTTCTCGTTAGCTTCCATTGCAAGAGGAGAGCCTTCCTGACTCGGCCTCTTCTGTTTCTGGAGTTCTCTCCACTGGCTGCAGCCTAAAGCATATCCTATGAAGATCATGTGTGTGAAGTCTGAACGTGAGCAAGGTGCAGCCATCGCAGAGCAGTTAATGCCGAACACGTACATGTCCCTAGTTTTTCAAAGGTGACAGGCTTAAAAAAAACTTATAATATGTGATCTGGAAACCCTTTTTAGTGCAAAATCTGAATTGCAAAGTTGTTATTAAAAACTGCAAATGATCAGCAGCAGTAAAAGTGTGATATTAACTGCCTCTAGCCCTCTTCGTCTCTCCTTGGCTGACACTCCTGACTGACACTGGGGACTGGTGAGCCACCCGCCGAGCTGGGCTGTAATTAGTGTGTGCCTAGAAACGCATATTGTTCACAAGCAGACCTTTGCAGGGAATTGCTCATTATTCCCATAATTTCAGGAAAAAAAGAAAGACCCCAATTAATTTCCAAGCCCAAGAGAAAGAGAAGAACAACCAGCAGTTTTCCTCTGGCAGCATGAAGAAGGGGAGACGCCGATGAGACCCAGTTGTCTACCCATGATCCCAGTCTGATGGCACGCATTTGCTCCTTCCGATCCCCATGCCTGGCCGCAGGAAGACACACCTTCCACCTTGCCCAGAAGAAGATGAAGGTGTGCTTCAGCAAGCTGGCCTTTCCACACTGAAAGCATCTGGCCCTTGTCACACCACAGGCTGGGGTCCGGGATGTGCTCGGGGTGTAGGGGGAGAACAGGAGTGAGTGAAGCACTCGAATGAAAGGATTTACCTTGAGGAGGAAACGAACAAAGAAAACATACCAGGTTTCTATGTGGAGTTAAATAAACTGCCAGTCATTGGGGGCACCTGGGTGGCTCAGATAGTTAAGCGTCTGCCTTCGGCTCAGGTCATGGTCCCTGAGTCCTGGGATCGAGCCCCATGATCCCAGAGTCCTGGGATCAAGCCCCACATTGGGCTTCTGGTTCAATGGGGAGTCTGCATCTCCCTCTCCCTCTACTGTTCCCCCTGCTTGTGCTCTCTCGCTCTGTCAAATAAATAAATAAAAATAAAATCTTAAAAAAAAAAAAAACCTGCCAGTCATGATTATAGATACAGTCTCTGGATAAATTAACGGTTTTCATCCTGGCATGTGTATGTTTGAACATGCGGTATGCTGGAGTGAGGACAGGGAGGAGAGGTTGTAAGTGGAGCGCAGTGGGCTAGAATATTCTGACATGTTGCTGAACATCAGGACAGTGGGATCGTGTGCACTATAGGTTGTTCTGGCGCTTGGCTGTTAGTTCATCGGAGGAGACAGAAAGATGTCAGCAGGCTCGGGCATCTCAGTGCATCCATAGAAATGCCACTGCACTTGCTGCCCTTCAGGGAAAAAGGTGAATTCTCTCACTGGGTTAGGACTGCAGTGAACAAAGGGAACGCTGTGCTCAGACAGGACCAGTGGGCCCGGTACCCGGCGTGTGTGCCCGTGGCTTTGCATGGAAAGCATGATCAATGGCTGTTTTTGAAAGATCTTGATTTTAGGTAAATTTACTTTCCCATCATGAGTGCCATGCTATCAGAAAGACAAATTAATTTAACATGAGTGACTTACTGCTGCCTTATGAATTACTTTCCAATTGTTTTTAATAGCATCTCTTTATCTCCAGCACAAGGAAACACAGTTGACCTTTAACAGCCTCTTTTATAAATGAACCCAACTGCAGTTCAGCTTTTCCACTTTCAGATCTTTATCTCCTGCCACCTTGAATCCCAGCTCATCTGAATGCAGGTCCAGCTGTCTCTCTAATGGTATCTATCCATTAATTAAACACTTGGTGCTTAACAGCTTGCACGCCGGCAGCTGTAAAGGATGAGAAGGCAGTTCTCCTTTAATCTACAAATATTTATTTTCTTTTAGGGGGATTGGTTGGGAAAAGATTAAGTATATAGGAGAATAACCAGCTTATGGAGCCTGTGCGTGTTGTGGTGGAAATCTCCTGCCGAGTCACATCAGGTGCGGTTAGTAAGCAGGAAGGCTGGTTCCTAATTCCTACAATCATAAATTATAAAGTACTATTTAAAAGAAGCATCTTCCTCCATCTGGGCTGAGGAATGTGTCTGTGTTTTCTGAGCATTTAAATGAGTGCATGCAAATGAGTTTACAGAGAGGAGTGAAGATAACTCACACAGAATCGGCCTCTGGTATTTATGGGATCCTGTCTGCACAGGAGCCGGGGGTCATGGCTTCTATGGTCTTATCCTGCCGCAGCGCATTACGAGACCCTCCTTAGTCCATTTACATTTTTCTTTGTTTCTCAGACTCATTCATCACTGAACTCTATAGAAACTGTCCTAGAATAACAAAACAGGTTGAAAGTTGGACATAGCATTAGCTTTTAAAAAACGTTCTTTAAATACAGAAGCAGTATGTGTATGGTAGAATATTAAAAAATACAAGCAAAACTAAAGGAATAAAAGGATTACATTGCAAATACCTAGAGACTGAACAGTCAATGCCTTAGTATATATCTTTCTTGATCATTATTTAATTTTCATATGTCTTGGGGGATATATAAAATTATGTTTTGAAATCTGCTCTAGTTAACAACATCTGTTTTTCCACCTCCATATATTTTTATCTCCTCAAGTACCGAACCATACTCACATTTTTATAACTGTCTCAAAAATGTCCTTTATATCTAGCTTGTCCAGACTAGCATTCAACCCAGAAACACACATTGTCTTTAATGGTTATGTGTCCTAGATCTCTTTCAATCCAGGCTGGTACATCTCATGCACTAATGTTTGAGAGAGGGTCTGGGTTGTCCAGGACAAGGTCCCATGGCTTGGTTTAGGTTCCTTGAAAGCAGAGCCTGAAATAAAGACTTTTGTGCAAGTAGTTTCTGGAAGGTGATCTCATGAAGAAGAAATGAGGGAGCAGGAAGACAAAAAGGAGGAAGGGAATGCTAAGAGGGACATTATGACTGTAAGGAATGGGGTTCGTTTCCGCCAGGACTGCTGAGAAGCACCCAAGATGCCTCTGGGATTGCCCACCGGAGTGATAGGAGTCTGAAGTATTTATCTGCCAACTCATCTTGGGACAAAGGGCATTAACTCCCCCCTGCTCCCAGCTGTGCTTATGCAGGCCTATCAGAGAAGGTCCTGGGCAAGAATGCAGAGAGGCTCCCTGGCCATCTGTCCACTCCAGCTGCAATCAGAGGTGGGCCGAGGGGATGTGATGGGGGCACCAGGAGCTATAGCCCATGTTACAGCTTTGTCTTTTCTTCCTCATTTTTTCCTCCATGTAGTATTATTCATTTTCTTATTCTATAGGAGTATTTCCTATAAACAAAAGTTATCTAAGGCCAGACAGAGTTAAGCATTTTTGGGAAAAGAATGTTTGATTACTATTATTTCCATATGCCTGCAAAGATGTGCTAACACCCTTTGTTTTCAAGAGATGAGTTCATCAAACTTTTATTGAGCCCCAGACACTGAGGAAAGTGCTGATAAAACAACTCTGCCCTTAAGTTTAGCAAGTTTTGTAGAATAAAATATTGTGGTGATATGGAAGAATTTTATATGCAGTATGGTTTTGGGTGAGTGGTGAAAGCGATCAACTCTTTCAGGGTAGTGAGGGAGGAGGCAGAAGGAAAGAGAAAAATCTTCATTAATGTACTGATGCTCGACCTGGGTTTTGATACAAGTAGGTGGAGAGGAAAGTGTTCAAGGCTGAATTATATTGGGAGCAAAGGTTGTAGGCATGAAAATAAAACTTGATTGGGAAACTGAAAGTCATTCAGTATGACTGGTGAGTGGGTATAAAGGGGGTGAAGCCAGAGTTGGAAAAAAAGGAAGGGACAGATCATGGAGACTTTGTACATAGGACTAGGTAATTGACTTCACTACTGAGCTGACGTGGAATATTCCTGCCAGGAACAGAGTGCTCAAAACTGTGAGTTTGGAAATACACAAAATTGTGCTTTAAAAAAAACCAAGAAACTTTTCTAGAAGTCAACTTCAGTGGGTAGTGACAATTAGTGAGGACTCTAAATACACAAGCATGCCTTTCACATGATTTATAAAATGCAGCTATGCAGGTAACTTCTTTTGGGGTCATGGAATTGCATTAGATGGTAAATGTACAAAAAAGAAGCAACTTAAAAGGACTGATGAAACAGGAGGATTCAGGCCCCTAGGCCTGTGTGTGTGGGAACTGAACCCTTTATCTCTGCTATGCTGTTCTTCATGCCTGTGTTAGGGTCTCACTCAGGTCTTCTACTCTCTTCTCAAGTCCAGAGCACATCCTTTCAATCATTGCTTTAAATTCTGTATCAGGCATGTTACATACATCGGTTTCGCTCAGATCTCTGGCTGGGGCCTTGTCCTCTCCTTTCATTTGGGATACATTTCTCTGTCTCCTCACTCCGTCTGCCTCTCTGTGTCTGTTTCTGTATGCTAAGAAAGTCAGCTAGGTCTTTTGCTCTTGAAAGTAGTGACTTTGTGAAGAGGAGGTCCTGGAGCGCGCTGCGGCGCAGCGTCCTGTGTGCGTGGTGTCTGAGCCACCGTTCCTTCCGGGACGGTCGTCTGCACGGACTCTGCCTGTTAGTGCTTGTGCTTGCTCTCCGCGGTGTCAGTGAGACCCAGGCAGGCCAGCTCTGAGAGGCGTGCCTGACAGGAACTTGGGTGTTAGCAAAATTAGCTCTGGGCCACTGGTCATAAGACAGACCCCCAACAACTGTGACAGCTGGGGGCCTCACTCCAGGTGGGCTGCGGGCGCAAGGCTGGGTGCTGTGCGGCAGCCGCCTGCGCAGGGGCTAGGTGGGCTGCTGCTGCAGCTCTAATTAAATCCCCCCTGAGCTCGGGGCCGAGGCTACGAGTGTCTGTGCAGCCCTGCCCCCTGCCGGTAGCTCTGCGTTTATGCTGGGGGGCGGGGGAGGAAAAGGGTGCCTGCCAGCTCCAGCGTTTTCAAAGTCCCCAGCACGCTCTGAAATCAATATGAACAGATCTGTCTCCATGTGCCCCTGGCGTTACGGAAACTGTCATTTTTATGTTGCCTGTCTGCACAGGCTGTGTGCAGGAGCTGATAGGCATGAGTGGAAGCCGACCTCAGAGAAGTTAGAAACAGGAATATAGGGGTCCAAGCCAGGGCTACTGCTCCTGATGGCTC
Source organism: Ursus americanus (assembly GCF_024610735.1). NCBI lineage: Eukaryota > Metazoa > Chordata > Mammalia > Carnivora > Ursidae > Ursus > Ursus americanus. The sequence continues at coordinate 61,439,117 of NC_142129.1, read as the reverse complement.
AGTACTAGAGATTTCTGTCTTAAAGAGGGCCTGGAGGCCAAGATTCATGGAGCTGTCTCTATGAGGGAATGTGAGGCGAGGAAATGTAGGCAAGGGGCGGTGGCAGAGCGGCTTTGGCAGCCAGGTGCTGAAGGGCAGCACAAGGGAGAAGAACATCCTTCTACTTCCTCAGCAACACAGGAGGACCACACTAGCTCTCTGCAGTTTGGGAAGATCAGGAGATTGCTCCCTTGACAGAGACGTTCAAGTTCTCATGGCAGCATGGCTAGTAAGACAGCATCTGTAAGTGCCTTTGCAGGTAGGAGTTACAAAGAAGGAGGCTGGAGCAGACCAGAGAGAACACGATCGATGCTGCAACATAACTCGACTGGAACTGGGGAGTATGTAGGTATGGATGCAGAGTGACCCCATGGAGACTCCCCAAAATAATGAGGCCAGACTTTATATTGGACTGCCTAAGCAGATGGAGTTAGTGCCACTGAAATCAGTGTTAACCTAGACTGTGTGAGTCCCATTTGTTTCCACCTATGGGTAAGGTCTGTAAGATTTGGGCTGCACATAAGTAATACTAGATTCTGGAGTATACCTGGTTGGGTCTCGTGGTTCGGTACCCTTAGTCTGTTACGTGCTCTTGTGGCACTGCTGTGATGGTGCCCATCTTGTGCTCAGATCTTCCTAAATGTGCACTATTTTTATGGATTACACCATAAAGGTTAGATACCCCTCAAACATGAGATATAAGCATGGTAAGAGCCAGTCCCTTTGCTCTCATTCACCCTTTGTTGGTTGGCTTATCTCCGTGCAAGTATTGATAACTGCAAGGGGAAGAGGCCGTATATTCAACCCCTTCCGCCGAAGTGGGAAGATTTATCTGAGTAGAAATAATAGGAGGTGGCAAGAAGAGGGGAAATATGGCCAGGAATCAGCTACATTCAATGAGACAGTGATGTCTGGAGGAGTTAGTGACAAAAAGGAGAAAAATCAAAGCAGCGTCACTCTCTAGAGCATGGCCAGCAGCACCTCCAGGTGATATATGAGGATACAGGCTGCTGAGTGCTACCTTCCTAACTGGGCTACGTCAGGCTCTCATGAACAAGCAGATTTATTGTATTGTCATTGGTACATCATCGAGCAGAGAAGTTGCAAGGAATTGTGGGTAATAGGCTTTGTTTTTTTGTTTTTTTTGTTTTTTCTGGTTGAAGCTAACAACCTGCCTCCTTTATCTCAGCAAGCAGGAGACTGAGAGACAGAGCAAATTGGAATTTATACATTCATGATTATGTTCCTATCCTTCTACAGTGTGCCATAGCGTGTATTTGACTTTTGTTGTTACAAAAATAATGTAATAAAAGTAACACAAACTACAGTCATATATTATGTGTGAAGACTAAGCTTTATCTTCTGTCTTTCCTGCTATTACTATATTTTTACAAATAATCTATCATTATAATATTTTAAATAATTACGAGCTAATGATAAAATGCACCTGGGGTTTCTTTTTCGGGGAGTCACTTCTGACATGGATGCTAAATAAAATAACTCAGAGAAAGATCAATACATGTACTCAGGTATATGTGGAATCAAAAACAAACAAAACCAAATACAGAGAACAGACGGGTGGTTGCCAAAGGCAGAGGGAGGGGGAGGGCAAAATGGGTGAAGGGGGTCAAAAAGTACAAACTTCCAGTTATAAATAAATCCTGGTCCTATGATGTACAGCATGGTAACTATAGTGAGTAATACTGTATTGTATATTTGAAAGTTGCTAAGACAGATCTTAAAAGTTCTCATCACAAGAAAAAAAAAAACTGTAACTATGTATGCTGCCAGATGTTAACTAGACTTATTGTGGTGATCATTTCACAATGTATACAAATATCAAAATCATTTCGTTGTAAGCCTGAAACTAATAAAACATTATATATCAATTTTACCACAAGTAAAAAGCAGAGGGAGGAAGCTTGATGAGACAGGGTGGGAGGTATGTTCACATAGCCTGTTGGTGTCAAAGTCAGTTGGGACACTGTTTTGGGAGGCAGTTTAGATACCTAGCAAAATTTAAAATATGAAATTTCCTTTGATCCTGCAATTTCACTACTAGGAAAATTTCCCTTCACATATATCCATACAAATGTGCAAAGATAGATGGAAGGATAATCACAGAAGCACCCTTTAGAGGTGAAAAACTGGAAGTGATCTAAATATTGGTCAATAAGGGATTTGATTAAACAAATCATAGTGAAACTTCATGATAAAATATTACTTAGCATTAAAATGAGTAGTGTGCATTGAAAAAGCCAGCTGTAGACCAGTGTGTGGAGTATGATTCCATTTGAAAAACACATACATGTATGTACATGTATATGCCTAGAACATTCCTGCAAAGGTGAAAACTCTGAAAAATCATTCTTCTGGAAAATGTGCCCAAGGGGCTGAGGTTAGATACTGTTGTACAAGGTAAAATAAATAAATAAATTATATATATCACCAACATTTTTTCTTAATGAAAATCTTAAACATACTCAAAAGTAAAAAAAAAAAAAAAAAAAAAAAAAGAGAGAGAATATAATTAGCTTTTGGGATTTTTGTGAACACAGCCTGCCTCAAGATAGGCTGGGGACCCAAATGACTAATCCAGGTTCATCCTTGTCCTGTGATCTTATGGTTACACATTCCTCCTCAATGGGGTTTTTCCTCCTCCTTTTCTCTTTCAGTATGATTTCTAGCAACTGCAAAGCACATCAACAAAGGGGGAAAAGAGAAATTGAATAAAAGTGGTTTGTGAAATTACAAAAAACATCTAGAAATGGTAGGAAAAAATCCATGTTGACAGTCATCAACTAAGAGGAACGCACTATTTACTTTCTATTACTCTTTGTAACTCTTTCTGTATGAGGCTACTGACAATGCCCGTTTGAACAAACTCATAGCTATTCCAACAACAGTGAGCTCCCAAGAAGTTGGGGGTTGGAGTCCTTAATTTTCTTTCCTGTGTAAAGCCTGCAGGTGAGGAGAGCCAGTTTGCTTCAGGGGAAGAGTATCTTCAGTTCTCAGTAGGAATTTGAGCTGAGAGACCACCGCATCCTGGGATGTCACCCACTGTTTGTTAATACTTGTAAAGAAAATCTGTGCGTGAAGCCCATATATTACTGATTAACCTGAACTTTTATGATTGAAAGCCATTTCATTTTTATTATCATTTATTATTATTTATATTTTATATATTATATTAATATATAATTATATATTATTTATTATTATTTTTATTTTTTAAATTTTTTTCATATTTTATTTTTAACACTTTCTACTCCATAGGCATCATCAAGCACTTTCTATGTATCAGGCCCTGCTAGACACTGGGGATATAAAGATGAAAGTATATATTCTTAAGAGTTCATAATCTAGTTGAAGAAGTAAATATAAAACACACACCAATTACAATATAGCAATTTAACTGCAATGAAGTAAGTAGACCCAAAGTACAGTCACCAGGAAATACACACACACTGACATTTATACCTGGAAAATACTTGCCCACTTAAGCTTCTTAGCAGCTGAAGGAATCTATTGTTTAGATTTAGACATCAACCTAAGCTTTTCTGAGGACAAACTGTACAATGTTGTAAAATAATAAACTACTGGTGGGGACGACAGTCTTGGGGGAATAGAAACCAAGATAGGATTTTGTGACCGTCCATTTATGAAATGTGTCCTGCTTTCATTCTTGAGAGGCTCCCAGTTTCTCCAATTAACATTGCAATAAAAAATCTAGGTCCTCGAGCATTTTTTCCAAATCTGTTCGAGAAAAACTTACCCTTCTTAATACTGAACAAGAAAAAAACAGATTTGGATTGTTTACAAAAACTGCTTAGGAAATTTTGATACAAGAGGTAAGCAGCTATCAATAAATAAATGTGAGCTCTTGACATTCTTAAAGATAATTAGATATTTCCTTCTAACATCTTCCACGTTTTTAAATTCCATTTATTTTTAATTATACCACAATGAGTAAACCACATGGAAAAACAACAGATCTGTGTATGTTACTTACATATTGAAAGACAAATAGAGTCAGCAGATTAACTGAATAGAATAAATATATATATGTTCTTTGGTTATTTTTGTCTGTCTGTTTTAACAAGCACCACCCAGATTTACTGTAGCAATAGTATAAAGGGAAAGCAAAAGGAATATGACAGCTAAATCTAGGATTATGTTCAACTAAAATAATGGAATTAAAAATAAAGAGCCCAAAAGTTGTAGACAGCAGTACAGTGCTCCCCCCTCATCTGCAGGCGACCACGGTCCAGAAGCAGACGACCCTCCTTCTGACATATCATCAGGTCAGCAGTACCTAACAATACGTCACAATGCCTACATGATTCATCTCATTTCGTCTCATCACATAGGCATTTTATCATGTCACATCATCACAAATAGAGGGTGAACACAGTATAGTATTTTGAGAGAGACCAGTCACATAACTTTCATCAGAGTATATTGTTATAACTGTTCTATTTAGTTAAATTAAGTTATTCTTGTTAATCTCTTGCTGTGCCTAATTTATCAGTGCAACTTTACCATAGGTATGTATATCTAGGAAAACACATGGCCGATACAGGGTTTGGTACAGTCTATGGTTTAAGGCATCACTGGGGGTCTTGGAATAGATCTCCCATGAATAGGGGAGGGCGGGGGGGTACTTAATTTTTCGTTCTGTAGTTTGATAATTAGGGCCCTCTAGAATGTGAACTCTTTCTTAATTTCCAGAAGGCTTTGGAGTTTTCCCCCTGTGTAGGGTTTGCATATGCACTAGGATGCAATCAGGAAAGACACTCTAATTCACATTTAATGTCTCTTGTGCTACTGGCCATGGCAGAGTACCCTTTCCCCCCATCATTTTAAGTTTGTTTTTTTACAGCATTTTGTTGTAAATATGTTTTATCTTTCTTCTGTCTTTGCTGCCAGAAAGATTGACCAAATTAAGAAAATTCCATTTATTTTTTAAGATTGATGTGTATAAAAGATGGTCTTCGCAAACAAATGAGTTTTAGAGGACGAGTGAATGAATGTCTAGACCCAAACCTCTCCCTCATATGCTTATCTGGGTGGTTATATCCTTAAGCAGGGGATGAAAAATGTATTTAGATAAACTGATCTACTAATGAATTGCTTTTTTCTATTCTATCAAATATCTTGTAAACAAAGGTATCCCTATTAGTTTTATTCTGACAAATAAGCTCTGTTTGATATAAGAAAGAGGGAGATGTGTTTAGTGAAGAGAAAGGAATTGGTAAAATAATGAATATTTAAAATTAGGTTTATAGAAATATCAGTACTTGAACCTGTGACAGATAATTTCTTTATTGTTCTAGGATAACTACACTGACTTTGAAAGCAAATCATTGCCTTAACACCTCAAGAAATTGTCACAGAGTAGACTGAATCAAAGATTAACAAAATCAAGTAAGTAAAGCTATAGGAAAAAGCCCAAAGGACATTTTCTCATTAGATGAACATGTGAGGTCCTACTGGTCACGGGTTAACTAGTTGGAGTATTTCAGATTTTGAAATTGCTGGGCCATTCACATGGGAAACAAATGTGACCACTCTTTCTGTGGTAGATTTTCCACCATTTTTGTTCTTTATCCTTTTGCCATTTCATGTCATACCGGTGCTTGTGGCAGGATGGCACCTGTATTTCTAACTGCACTTTTAAGCCTAAAAAACTAGTATTTCCCACTGAGCCAACCAGACCCACCTCAACAAGTCAGGGAAAGAAATGCATTTGAAACACCAAGTCCCTGTCTCACAAATTGTGGCAGCTCATGAAAAACACTGAGCCAGGCAGCAAGCTCGCATTATTCTTTTATGTACAGGCTAAGAGGTCAGCAGGATTGCAGCACGGGAGAGAGAGCAAAGGTCTAGAGACTGGGGACATACAGAACTGACAGCTTGCTGCAGTCATGTTATGCAAGATCAGTTGCTCAAGAACAGATCTGTTAATCTCGCATTTCCTTCTTGTCTGTCACTGGGGTTGACCCCTCTAACAGATGCAGATGACAAGAGGAAGGCAACTGTAACAAACAGAGCCTTGCATCTCAGGAAAAACATCTGTCACTGCCCTTTTCACTTAACCTCAGCACTGGGTCCCATTACACCGGTCTTCCAAACACCTCCTTATCTCTGGGCCAAGCTGGACCCAGAAAAGACTGAGTTCCATGAGTCTTGGGCGAAACAGAAAATAGGTACACAAATACCTATGGCTGGAAACTCTTGAACAAAGCCACTTCTAATAGTTGATTATTACAAGTGCCCCTAGCTTATTTAGAAGAGTAATAGCAATGAAAGCATAGGAAATAAATTCTATCATCACTAAGAGAACAGCTGCCATTGGCAACTTTTAATATATAGTCACGGTACCTTAGAAGGCTCCTTATTTGTACCAACAGATGATGGGAATGAAAATATTGCCTTCCTTCACCAGATATGCATAGTAGGCCCTCATTAATTATATATTTTGTATTTGTGAATGCTGAGGAATGGAAATCTATATTTTTAACAAACTTTCAGGTGATCCTACATGATAGCATTTTAGAACACTGTTTTAGGCTCCAAAACAACAGCTTACCTATTGGCAAGCTGTGGTCAAATGGGAAGATTGGCAGAGGCTCTGTTTACTTCCCCCAACCCCTCAATTCCAGAGGCTTAGTTGGTCTGTGAACTTCTGGGGCAGAAAACACTGGGAGGTGCTCTTCCTGGGAATCACTATAGGTACTCTAGTGCATGCCTTTGAGAAGACCTGGAAGTGTAAGTCTGAAGCAGTGTTTAGTCCCCAACTCCTCCAGTACTCCGTCTGAACAATCCCAGTATAGTCAGTTCATCCATCAGCCCTTACACAGCCCTTCAAGATGTTCCCTCTGGCCTTCACCTCCTGCCTCTGCTAATACGACTCTCCCCTCACTCACTTTGCTCCATATGCATGGGTCTGCTGACTTGTACTTGAACAAAGGAAGCCCATTCCTGCCACAGGGCCTCACACTTATACTTCCCTGGATCTTCCCATGCCTGGTGAGAGCTCTCACTTAATTTAGCTGTCTTCTCCTATGTTACCACTTGAAAAGCCTTTGCTGGATGCTCTATCACTCTCTTATTATGCTGTTTTATTCTTTTAAAAAAAAAATCTCAATACCTGATATTATATTATGTGATTATTTTTTTAATTGTCTCCACCCCAATACCCGTCCTCAGAATGTTAACCTCATGAGGACAGAGACTTTGTCTTGTCCATCTGTGTATTCTCTGCCTACAGTAAAACACTCGAAGGGTGCATGGGTGGAACAGTCTGTTAAGCGTCTGGCTCTTGGTTACGGCTCAGGTCATGATCTCATGGTCATGAGACTGAGCCCTGTGTCAGGCTCCACGCTCAGCATGGAGTCTGCTTGAGATTCTCTACCTCTCCCTCTGCCCCTCCCACTCATGCACTCTCTGTCTCTCTCTCTCTAAAACAAATAAATAAATCTTTAAAACAAAACAAAACAAAAACAAAAGCACGTGGTACGTATAAGTTCTTAATAAAATGCAGAGTAACTGAATAAATATTTGTCCATTTAAGGGTCTTTAGAAATCTTTTGGCCCCATTCTTATTGCTATTCACCTAGTAAGGGGAATCCAAAATTTGATTAAACAATAGTCACTTTATATTGCACTAACACATGTTTGCATTTAGAACACATTATACTTAAAATTAATTGCAAGACACTAACACACAACAAAGAGAATGCAAAGCACGTTGTGAAATGCTTCCTGAGGAAACATTTATCCTGTAATAGGAGGGTCTGGAAGGGTGGATATTAATTCAATATATACATCTAGGGATTGGAAGTGCTGTGAGTAGTCATAGGGTATTTCAGAAGCAAGAACAGCTTGAACAAAAGCAAGTTCTATTTTTGTAAACTGGGAGTAAGTACAGGTGACTAGAGATAAGGGCATATGCAGGGAAGCGGAAAGAAACTGTGAAAAGATAGAGCCAAGTTATGAATAGCTTTTCCTACTATACAAAATACTCTATTCTCAATTCTGTTTTGAAGAAATGGGAAAATCAAAAGCCTTAAAATGGTTAAATAACATAATTATGTTTGTATTTTAACAATACCAATGGTAGATGGCATATGGATTAGAATAATTCTGTTGCAATTAGTGAGGAGAGTTAGGAGGAGGAGTCAGGGATTATGGAAAAGTGTGGAGTGGTGGCAGCGAGGGAGGGGAATTATCTTCCTGAAGCAGAATCAATAGGATTTAAAGATAGTATGGGTGTGAACAGAATATTTATAAGCAACCAACCCACTGGATAGTTCTGTCCTTTGGGTGTGGGGTGGATGGAGAACACTACTGAATAAGGAAATGCTTTAGAATGATCAAAGAAAGGGAAAACCACAGTCCCCAGTCCTGAGGAATAAACAGTAGGAATACAAAAAACCAATTGTTAACATATCAAGGAATTTAGGATAGTGCACCAGGATTTAGAAACATTCAGGCCCTGGGTAGGTTTCTCTGGGAGAGATCTATGATAAAATGAATACAGAGCAGAGATGGAAGACATCAGAAGAATACTAACTTAAAAGCAATGAGAGACACCTGAACAACAACCAAAGGGAAAAAGGATTTAAAATTCACAGTTATACAAACTGACAACATATACCTATACCACCTTCATTAAGATAATTATTGTTAGGAATACATTCTTTAAGCTAGCCAGAAAGTTTCCTGTGGCTTTTTCCTAACTCAGATCTAATAACAGAATTGGGTATCCAATTCCAGGCACTTAAAAAAATGAAAAAGGAATAGAGACTTACTTGATAAGCAGCAAGGGACCAAGTGGAAATACTGGCAGCAACTGCCCACCCTCCCCCAGTTCTTCTGCCCCCTGTCACATCTGGGGAACTTTTCACTAAAGGTCATGAGACTGGTGAACGATGCAGGTTTAACAGCACCTCCATGACCCATGACCAAGCCTCAGTAGTGGCAGCTCCCCTTCCCAAGGACCTTGTTCATGAAGGAAACAGAGAGCAGAGCTGGACTTCTAGGCATGGGCGTATAGCGTGTCAATTGCAACAACCTCATTCTGTGATCTAAAAAGCTCCCCCTTCCAGCTTCAGAATATTGGAGATGTAAGGTTTTCCCTCAGTGATTCATGCACCCTTAAGAACTACTTACAAAAGTAGGGGCTCAACTGATTGCTCTTACTCAGGAGGATCAAGTTCAGTAAGATTCAGGCACCTTGTACTCATCATTTTTTATGGCTAGGTTGTGCTCATCATTTCAAATGTATCTCACATTCACCATAAATTTTAAACCAGAACAAACTCAATATCCAGAACTAAACATGCCCAATGCGGTTTTCCCTTTCCTTCTTTGGTGAGATAATTGCATCAATTCTTTAGAGAATTCTTTACCATGATTAGACTGATCCCAACTTTTCTCACCTCCCCAGTTGAGATCATCACAAATAAAATCTTGAAAATTCTGTTCAACTATTAAGTGTTGCTTGCATTTTTGGGTGGCCCAATAAAATAAAATATGGGGTGGATGAACTGGAGCCTCAACTTCAGTTTTCACATGCAAAATTTTTAGAAAACATTTTTGTTCATCTCATCTGACCTTTACAAAGAAAATGCATGCTCAATGAATCCCCGCATTCAGTGACTTCCAAGCCAGTCTTATCATCTTTGGCTTCATAAAATGTATGTACAAGCTGCCATACCGCAATCAAATAAGTACTCAGGAATAGCTCTTCTTTAATTAATTTGTTTCATAAATAAGTTTTTATGTTTTTTCTACTCTGATATATTTGTCAGCCATCTGTAGCTGCCTCAGAAATTTTTAAAAATCTTCTACCTACATATACACATAAGCATATCCATTGTTATGTATTTTCATAATAATCTAGTGCATACTTCAGAGTCCCTTTGACTACTATTCTAGCAGTATTCTAATTGGAGTATTCGGCTTGAAATTATATAGGAAGATTGTTCTGAAGAGCTTAGAGATAATAGGATTGACGTAGAACTATGGATTAGAAAAATAAAGGGCTGAGTTAGGTCAATAGGATGACAGGAACATTTGTCTAACTTGGGTCTAAGTATATTGCTAAGTTAGGATCATTCTATAAATGATTGAAATGTTAGTAGTTTTGCATAGAATAGAATTTAGAACAATGAACATCATGTGCAAGGCATAAAATGGGATAAAGCCCATATGCTACCTCAGGAAGCTTATTGTCCAATATGGGCAACAGACTTCAATATATCAAACTGTAGTAAAATGCGTTATGCAGTGATTATCCCCAAATGAGGGATAAACAGAGCACTATGTAAAAGTAATAATTCTGAGCAATGTAATTAGGAAGGGCTTTAGGGAGGAGATGGCATTGAAACAAGGCTTTGAAAGACAAGGGAATAAGAACTAAGGCTGATAGAATAGCACAACTGTCATATCCAGGTCAGAGATAATGAAGGGCTAAAGGAGGCCACAGGGAATTGAGAAAGAATCAAAAGTGTATTCAGGGAATGGCCTATAGTTGTACGGGGCTGGTGTGTGGAGTATCTATGATTAGACTTTTCATCACACTTGAGAGGAAATCAGAAGCCACTTTTGTGTGCCAGGAATGGCAAAGACAGGATCAAAAGCATGATTCCAGGTAATTCTATTTAACTTTATAATTCACAATTCTGTGTCAATCCAGAAAGGCCTACTGATGATACTGAATAATTTTCCAGTCCCTACTGATACTGTGAGAAGGTATAGTTTCACATAATTGCATGACATCCGTTATGAATATTCATTTCCTTCAGATTTTTTAATTGAGTGGCTGCTAATTGCTCTCCTCACACCAAGGTTCCAGGTATAATCACTAGTGGTTGTTTTCATTCATCAATAATGCTCACTATACTACAGTGAAACAGTCCATGAATATCTTCTGAAACTCTTTATTAGGTTTCTCTTATTGCATTGGGAAGACCAGCACCAAGAACAGATCATGTGCCTGAAGTTAAATCATTAATTTTGCTCCTGTTGCTGAATCTCTCAGATTCTTTGTAAATTCCCTGTGTTATCTGAGCTTTAACCATAGTCTGACTATGACAAATTCATTTATAGGACCAAAGTTTGCCTCTGAAGGGCTCCATGCACTTCCAATATACTTTCTGAAGAATGATGGTATGGGTGGTCACCCCTTACTCATGTAGAAAAACCAGGTTCTGTTTAATAAATATATTTTTAAAAAATACATGTCAGTGGGAGTGGAAGTAGAAAATGAAACTATTTCTCATCAAAACCATACAGCCATTATTTATGACATAGTGTTAAGGAAAAGAACAAATTCAGGGTATTGCCAGTAAGCTACTGCCTCAGGGTAAAGATGAATTGAAGACCGTGGTTGTAAGGTCCTTTGCTGAGACTCCTGAAATGATTAAGGTGCCACTAGATCCTCTTACATGGACAAAAGAGTTCCTACAAAGGTTAGGGTTTTGGTCTATAGATGCCTGAAACCACCAAACTCTCTGTAATTGAGTCTTGAGAGAGAGAGAGAGGCATGTCTCAAAAATAATTATGGGTATCATATATTTTGGTGCCATGATGTTTGGAACTTAAGAGTGTTTTTGAAAAGAACCATATTGGGGAAAGCACTGGCAGCCTGAACTAAAAGACTGAAATCATCTGAGATATAAAAAGTTCTTGGGACCTGCTCTCCTCAGGCAGGAATCAGCGTGGGAAAACCATTCACTTTTCTAATGGGAGTTATTACTTCTCTCATCCCTGTTCTGCGTTTGTATGTTGGATGCGTACTGGGCAGATGACTTGTCATTTTATTAAGAGACCTCTGGATGAAGAAAAGCTACATTTAGATCTGATGTAGATCACAAGGCTCTGGACTTTGAATCTGATGCTGTGATTAGACGACACTTCTAGGGGGTCTTGGGATGGGGATGAATGGGTTTTGTACATGGGAAGGATATAAATCAATGTAAACAGAGAGTTGACTATAAAAAAAAAAAGAAAAAGAAAAAAAGAAAAACACCTTTCCCTCACCTCCCACTGCTTCACTGGTGCTGAGCTTGGCCATGTGATTTGCTTTGGCCAATGGGATGTTAGTGAAGATTACATAAGCAAATGCCTGAATCATGCTTGCATGACTGTGCTTCTGTAATTGTCATTAGAACATGCCCTGGGGTCCACTGGTGCCAGGAGAAGGGAGACAAGTGCATCAGAGCCTGCTCAGCTTCCCTGAATGGCAGCTTGAAGTTACCACCTTAATCAACTCTAGACCTATGTAGATGAGAATGAAGCTTACTGCTGTCATGCCACTGAATTTAGGACATCTTTGTTAAACATCAATAGCTGACTGATACAATGCTATTTCCGAGGCACCAGGCTAAGCTCTGAATCATTTGTCAGCCTTCTGAGCTATATTATTTTGCAGGAAAATGGAATTTAGAGAAGTTCATAACTAAGTGCAGTTTATAGCCAGGCCTAATTATAAGTCATTCCTCTTTAACCCTATCAACACCTTACAATGTTCTAGAAAATTCAGGTTTGATCCTTTTCTCCCACTTTCCCTTAGCCTGCTTTTGGATGAACATACTCAGTGGGTAGGACTAGAAGGCCTTTTCTCCCTTTTCTTCTGTTTTGTTGTTGTTGTGTTTTTTTTAAAGATTATATTTATTTATTTGACAGAGAGAGAGACAGAGAGAGAGGGAACACAAGCAGGAGGAGTGGGAGAGAAAGAAGCAGGCTCATAGCAGAGGAGCCTGATGTGGGGCTGGATCCCAGAACCCCAGGATCACGCCCTGAGCTGAAGGCAGATGCTTAACGACTGAGCCACCCAGGCGCCCCTCTCACTATTTTTGACCTGAGTAGAAATGACACTACATGGACCTGATTGTGAAGCTGGAAAAAGTTGATTTGGGGCCATCCAATTGCCCCAATTTATGTTACTGTTTCTTCTTCCAGTGAAGTATACTACTCTTTCCTTTCAGGTACATGTTTTGTTCTTGTTGGTGGGGTTTTTGTTTTTATTTATTTAGTTTTTGCTTGAGTCCTTCTCAAATTAAAAAGAAAAAGATCTCAAATATTTGTTTGGTGAAAAAAACTCATCAACAATGGTCTTGATCTTAGTTACTTACATTTTAATCTTATCCCTAAATGAGAAATTTATTTATTTTTAAAGATTTTAAGTAACCTCTACACTCAACATGGGGCTCGAACTCACAATCCTGAGACCAAGAGTCCCATGTTCTACCAACTGAGCCAGTCAGGTGCCCCCTCTAAAAGAGGAATTTAAGGCTTTGTATTTTTTTTTTTTTTTTTTTTTTTTTTTAGGGCTCTGTATTCTTTTAAATATATTTGAGATAAATGCTAGTAGGTTACAAAGATTGTTGGGGCTAGGAAGAACCTCTTCAGTCCTGAAATACTACAGTAAATAAGTCTAGCTCTGAAGGAGAGGGAGGAAAGGAATAAGAGTGTACAGTAGTTCACAGGAAAGAGAACAAAATGTAGATTTGAGCTCACTTTAAGTGCTGGACATTTTACATGCGTTCTGATGGAGCTGGTAGCCCACTTGGATAGAAAATGCCCTACTGAAGATATTTTATGAGGTGTCACATACCCCTTTCATCTTCTTGTGGGTTCCTGGACCCAATTCCAATGTATGGTTGGGACTTCTCACACAAACCAAGCAATTTTTGGATGCCAGCAGGATGTCTGAAAATTCAATTCAATTCTGACACTGACACCGGGAGAGAACATCAGATTCTATAGGTTAAGGGTTTAGTCCAACAAGAATGCACGGCCCTCCCCTCTTCAGATGCCAGTCACAAACCCAGGTTGTTGTTACCTGTGCTTCTGAAATCAGAGGTTCCAATGACTCCCTCCTTGGGTTCCTTTAGTTTACCAGAGCAGCTCACAGAACTCACAGAAACATTTTACTTACCAGATCATTTGTGTTTATCATAAAAGGACAGAACTCAGGAACAGCCAGATGAAAGAGTTGCATGGGGAAATGGCACAGAGCATCCATGCCCTCTCCAGGACCTCCCTGCATTCACCAAACTCTCTAAACTCCATGCTTTTGGGGTTTTACGGAGGCTCCATTACATAGACATAATCGACTGACCCTTGAGGACTGAATTCAATCAACCTCCAGCTCCTCTCTCATCTCTGGAGTCGGGGTGGGCCTGAGAGTCCCACTCTTTTTCTTCTTTTAAAGATTTTATTTACTTATTTGAAACAGAGAGAGAGAGAGCGTGTGTGCATGCATGCATAACTGGGGAGAGGGGCAGAGGAAGAAACAGACTCCCTGCTGAGCATGGAGGCAGATGCAGGGCTCCATCCCAGGACTCCGGGATTATGACCTGAGCAGAAGGCAACCACCTAACTGACTGAGCCACCCACGCGCCCTGGCACATTCTAGCTCTTTAATCCAAAGGTTGTTTCTCCTAAGGACCAGCCTCTGTCCTTAGGTGGGGTCCAAAAGTTACCTCATTAGCATAACAAAAGACATCTTTATCACTATCACAGGAAATTCCAAGGGTTTTAGGAGCTATGAGCCAGGAACCTTGGACTAAGATCAAACATAGATTTTTTTATTATAAATCACAGTATCACAATTTTCTCTGAAAAGTTGAACCCTGACTGAAATAGATAGGTGTACTCTCCTATAACCCTTCCCACCAAGAGAAAATGACTTCAAGCAATTCTTGGGGAAAAGTCCTTTTAACTGTTTTACTGCAAACTATACCTTATGTTGTGTGGAGTCCACTTTCAGATTTCTTCCTTTTTCTTCATTAAGGAAACTGGTGAAAATCTTTAGCCAAAGAAAAAATTCCCCAAACCTCATTGAAACAATTTTTTTTGTGCAATGTAATTCATGACTCCCTTCTGGAAAGATACTGGCATGGCTAAAAAAATACTAAGCAATTGTCTTTCTTTCTTTTTTTGGGGGGGGGGGTGAGGGAAGAGTGAGCACGTGCACAGGGGAGGGGCAGAGGGACAGGGAGAAAGAGAACCCCAAGTAGGCTCCATACCCACTCGGGGCTTGATCTCAGGACCCCAAGATCATGATCTGAGCCAAAATAAAGAGTCAGATGCTTAACTGACTGAGCCACCTAGGCACCCCACTATGTAATTTTCTGATAAACTTCATGAGAATAGGATAAAATTTGTTCTTAGGAAAACTGTCACCCATTCTTTCGAGCGTCTAGTGATATTTTGCTTTGCTGTTCTTTTTGTATTTAACAAATGCACCTTGGCCTGCTAACAGCAAAATTGTAACCAAATGTTTGCCTATCAACAGCAAGATGATAACCAAACACAAATCTATAACTCAATTAACAATACTGGAAAAAATTTTAAAACATATGTCTGTGCCAATTTGTCCTCTCATTTTGCTCCTTGAGGCTACTTATCCTCTGTATCTAAGACGGGTAAGCTGAAGTCAGCTGTGATGAACCCCACATTATCACAGTGGACCCCAGGATAATATTTCCAAAATGCCTGGCATGAAATATCTACTCAATGTTGACTTCCTTTCTTCCTTTTTCATTCCCTCTGCTCAGAACAACCATAACTGTCAAACGGTTTTAGGGCAAGAAGATTCGCCTCCAAACACCAGGCCCTTATCTTCACTGTCTGCTCATGACATTTCACAATTTCCACTTGAAGTAGTGCCTTTATGTTTTTAACAGAAATCTGTTCTTTCAATATACTCCATTAATCACAGAATGATTGACTGTATCTGTGTGGCTGACCCTGAAGGTTGCCTTTATTGAAATTGAGTGCGCTTGTTCCTATCCTATGGGTGGGGATTGTATCCGTGTGGGGATGAAACAGGTGTGGGGGTTTTGTTCTAATCCCTTCAACTCAAAGAACAACTTCATGGCTGAGGTCAGGCTGAGAATAGATCCCTCCCCACTGAGCAGAACCCCAGCGGCCAGGACACTGTCTGTCTGGTATGATTAAAGCCTACCCCTGACAGCAGAAGCCCAGGGTTGTCCTTGGCCCACGTCATGCCCCCCATGGTGTGTGCAGGCTTAATATCACACTTAGTCACCTCAGGAAATCTGAACCGTGGGGACAAGTACCTTTATTTCCCAGAGGGAAAAGCAGATTCTCAAAGAGATGAGCTCAGTTTTCCCAAGGTCATATGGCTAGTGAGTGGGGGAGGGAGATCCCCAGGCTGGCTGACTGAGGAGTCCCTGTGCTCCCAGTGCACATTTCGGTACCTGCAATGACCCCCGTGTTGCCTAGGGGCTTGCTATACAAAGCATGAGCTGCAGACCAGCAGCCCTGGCATCTCCCCCAATCCTCAGACACCACCGCCCAAGAGGAATCAGAATCTTCACTGATACTGAGAACCCCAGGTGATTTGTATGCACATGGAAGTTTGGGAAGCACAGAGATAGGGCATGACATGCAGTGACGAAATAAAGTCATAAAGAGTATGAAAGAACTTTTTAAAAGATGTAGGATAGGTGAGGACATTCTGGTGCCAGTCAAGTAGGAGATCCCCAGAGAGAATGGATGGAAGGCAACGTGGCAAGGAGAGCAGAGCAGAATTTCTCTGCAGTAAACCTCTGACTGAATGGGTTCACTGAGTGCTAAATATTAGGACAAAGGAAAAACAAGTGACACTAGATAAATGGAAGACATGTTTCAGAACACTTAGGATAAGGAAAAAACTGGTAAAACTTCCAGAGAGAAGAAACAGATTTACTGGGGAATGAGAAGCAGGGATAGAAGTTGCAAGAAGAAAAAGGAATCATAAAAAAAGTCTGAGGGAAAATGAATTTGAAGCTAGCACTTCCTACCTAGTGAATGGATCATTCAAAGACAAGAACAGAAGAAACATATTTTCAAACATAAAAGTTGATTCAGTTAGGATTCTTAGTGGCAGATCACAGAATTGTCCCTCTCGAGGTTAAGCAGAAAGGGACTTACTAAAGGCTTTTAGGTAGCTCACAGAACCAGGCCAGCAGGCCTCACAGCCTGGAAGGAAGCAGCCAGAGGCAGGAGCATGGACTCAGACCTTGGGGTGGAGCTGTGGAGAGGACCCTGGACACACCATTCAAAGTCATCCCTCACTCCTCCCACCCCATTGTCCTTTGGAAGCGGACTCCCACTCTGCTTTTAGTTTTATCTCTCAGCCCTGAGGCCTGGGAGACCAAAGATGTCCTCCATTCAGTGAGACCAGCCCTAGTGAACCAGAGCCCTCCTAATAGGTGTGAGGTGGTATCTCATTGCGGTCTTCATGTGCACTTCCTTGCATTTTCCTAATAATTAGTAATGTTGAGAATCTAACACACAAATTTTTAAGGCTCTCGATTATATGCCAATCATTCTTCACAAATGTTTTACCAACAAAAGCTCTTAACAATAGTGGCTTATTTGCCCTCTCCAATACCCACAGGTAATATTTACCATATAACTTTGAAACAATACTAATCACATACAAGGAAAATGTTGCTGTAAGCTCCTTTGATTGCAATGTAAGGTGCTACATTTCTTCAGAATTATACATGGATTTAGCAAGCTTGGCACTAAAAAGATACACTTACTGAACGGAAAGTTACATTTTTAACAGACAATTGACTTTTAGAAAGATTACATGAGATTAAACACCGGATTTGATTCTGTTATATCTGCATCTTCTCTGCCTCTTCTAACTCCTGCTAACACTAATTCCCAAGGATACCATGTGGTCTCCCATCTCCCTCCAGACTCCTTGAAGATATTTAAGTTTACTTATTCAATCCCTACTTCATTTGACTTCCCTTCTGTTGACATAGTCCATAAATAGTAGTTATCCTTTTATAAGGAAGAAAGGAAAGGAGAGCAGGAAAAAGCATATTTTTCTTAAGTGAGAAAGCTCCCGTTTCTTGAATGATGGCCAAAGAATCCACTGACATGTTGTACTGCACCCTTTCATTACAGTTAACACTTCCCTTTCTCTACCCTATTAACTTTAAGGTGGTGAATCTAGTAAATCTTCTATTGATGATGTCCCTTTCTTTAGGAGGCAGATGCAGCTGAGTAGCCTTCTAATCATGTCCTGCCCCTTGAATCTCAGATTTTAGTGACTCTTTAGCTAAAACTATGATTTGTTGATAATACCATTGATAAACAGAAGAGGAAAACTTCCAGATTTCTACCTTATCTGACAAAATGGCCTGACCAGTGTGGAAATTGCTTGGAGATTTCCTTCTCATGGAGCACTGTACCCTACTTTGGCTTCTTTTGCTTTTCTAATCAAAACAAGGAAGAGCCATTCAGTTTCTTTCTTTCTCAGGAATATAAAATAAAGAAAATACACATGTTCTCCTGAAATGAATAGGGAGCCATAAAACGGTATAGCGTGCAGGTATACATAAAAACATAAAAAAATAGAACACCAAACAAAATCTTTTGGGGGTGCATTTAGAGAATAATCACCATCCACCTTTACACAAGTAAGAAAAAAAAAATATGGAAACCTCATAAGTGAAATCATGCAGTATTTGTCTTTCTGTGATTAGCTTATTTCACTTGGCATATTGTCTTCAAGGTTCATCCATGTTTTCACATATTGCAGAATTCCCTTTTCTAAAGGCTGAATAATATTCTGTTGTGTGTTTATATCACCTTTTCTTTATCTAGTCATCTGTCTATGGACATTTAGTTGTTTCCACATTTGGCAACAGTGAAAAGTGCTACAAATGGTCAACAGATATATATGAAAAAATGTTCAACATTATTAATCATTAGGAAATACAAACCAAAACTACAATGAGATATCACTTCATACCTGTCAGGATAAAAAAAAGAAAAAAGAAAAAAAGACAGCAAGTGTCAGCGTGGATGTGGAAACTGAAACCCCTGCACACTGTTGGTAGGAATGCAAATGGTGCAGCATCTATGGAAAATAGTATGGAGGTTCCTCAAAAAATTAAAAATAGAAGTACCAAGATCTTTAATTCACTTCTGCATATTTATCCAAAAGAACTGCAATCACAGTCAGTTAAGCAAATTAGTTTTAGCTCAGGTTGTGATCTCAGGGTCATGAGATCAAGCCCTGCAACAGGCTCTGCACTTGGGAGGAGTCTGCTTGAGAGTCTCTCTCCCTCTCCCTCTGCCCCTCCCCTGCTTGTGTCTCTCTCCCAAATAAATAAGTAAATAAATCTTAAAAAAAAAAAAAAAAAGATTTGCAATCAAGATTTCAAAGGGATAACAGCCCTGACATGTTCAGAGGTGAGTCTTAAAATGTGAAGAGATAGAATAAGGTCAGGCAGAGACCCAGTTGGAACAAAAGTCCCAGGGACAACAGTTTGTATGTGGGGGGCAATCACAAAGCGTACACTGGTTAAGTGAAGACAGGCAAAGAATAAAGTAAGAAATGGTTAGATCACCTAGAGTGGGCATGGGGGCTTCTGTATTTGTTATGGCTTTTTTAACATACAGGATGGATGTTCACCAAAGTCATGTAAAGAGTATACTGACACACCCCATCCTAGGATCACACATTTGATTGGGTGGACTTTTATTGACAAATTTGGGGAGGATAAAACTAGAGGAAGTATCCAGCAAGGAGTCCATGGCAATGGTCTAGGAGGGAGAATGTGAAGACATGAAATAAGAGAGCAAGGAAGGGTAGAAAGAAGAAAGAACTGATAAATTTTTAGGTAGATTGAGTAAGAGGAAGAAGACAGAAGAGAGGGAGGAATCACTATGGTTATCTGAGTTTTTCATTTAGGAGACTGTGTACTTGGGGATGCCCAAAACTTGGTGATAATTCAAGAGGATGACCTCACTCAGGTTTGCAGATGACAAGCTCCATTTTGATGCCCAGTTTGAAGACTCCTTGAAGCTATGGAAAAACAACTCTTGGTCAGTGCTTCTTAGACTGTGACAAAAGGCCTATTTTGTTTTCTTTTTAAATTTCCAGTCCATCATGGACTAAGAAAAATAACTAGGAAAAGTGGAAAAATGAATAACTAGGAAAGTAAAAAAAGTACAAAATAAAAGCCCTAATAAAAACATAAAATGACTGTCAAATCACTATCAAAGTTTCTAACTCCTTACTCTTGATTTGTGACTTTGTTATGGACCTGTAACAGTTTGTTTTCAACAGGACTGGCATGCTTTGCCCAGCTTTAATGAGGTCTAATTGGTATACAAAACACTGCACAGAATTAATATATGTAATTAATGTATGAAATTTGATGACTTTGAAAATATGTCTATACTCATATTACCATAATATGAATGGTAATTTTTAAGGATAACATGTGTAAGGACCTAGGTAAAGTAGGTTTCTAAAAACCAGAAATTATGGTTAAAAATGGTGTTAACAAAAGTTCTGGTTTGTATAGTTTATGGCTGTTATCATCCTAATTTATAGTTTCCCTTCTCATTCTTGAAAATTTCCTCATTTGGGGTGAAAGATCTGTACTCTGAAAACTATAAAACAGTGATGAAAGAAATTGAAGAGAGACAAAGAAATGGAAAGACATTCCTGCTCATGGATTGAAAGAACAAACACTGTTAAAATATCTATACCACCCAAAGCAATCTACACATTTAATGCATCCCTATCAAAATATCACCAACATTTTTCACAGAGCTAGAACAAACAATCCTAAAATTTGTATGGAACCATGGAAGACCCCAAATAGCAAAAGCAATCTTGAAAAAGAAAAGCAAAGCTGGAGGCATCACAATTCCAGACTGCAAGTTATATTACAAAGCTGTAGTGATCAACACAGTATGGTAGTGGCACAAAGATAGACACATAAATCAATGGAACAGAATGGAAAACCCAGAATGGAACTCACAATTATATGGTTAATTAATCTTCGACAAAGCAGGAAAGAACATTCAATGAGAAAAAGTCTCTTCAACAAATGGAGTTGGGAAAACTGGACAGCAACATGCAAAAGAATGAAACTGGACCACTTTCTTACACCATGCAAGGAAAACAAATTCAAAATGGATTAAAGACCTAAATGTGAGACCTGAAACCATAAAAATCCTACAGGCAGTAACTTCCTTGACATCAGCCACAGCAACTTCTTTCTAGATAGGTCTCCTGAGGCAAGGGAAACAGATGCAAAAATAAACTATTGGAACTACAATAAAATAAAATAAAACTTCTGCACAGAGAAGGAAATAATCAACTAAAAGTCAACCTATGGAATGGGAGAAAATAATTTGCAAACGACATATCCAATGAAGGGTTAGTACCCAAATATACAAAGAACTTATACAACTCAACACCCAAAAAACCCCCAAATAATCCAATTAAAGAAGTGGGCAGAAGACATGAAAAGATATTTCTCCAAAGACATACAGATGGCCACAGATACATGAAAAGAAGCTCAACATCACTTATCAGGGAAATGCAAATCAAAACTACAATGAGACATCACCTCATACTTGTCAGAATGGCTAAAATCAACAACACAAGAAACAACAGGTGCTGGTGAGGATGTGGAGAAAGGGGAATCTTCTTGCCTTTTCGGTGGGAATACAAACTGGTGCAGCCATTCTGAAAAATAGTATGGAGATTCCTCAAAAAGTTAAAAAATAGAACTCTCCTATGATCCAGTCGCACTACTAGGTATTTACCCAAAGGAAACAAAAATACTAATAAAGTGATACATGCATGCCAATGCTTATAGCAGCATTATCTACAATAGCCAAATTATGGAAACAGTCCAATGTTCATCAATTGATGAATGGATGAAGAAGTGATATACACACACACACACACACACACACCATACACAAACAATGGAATATTATTCACCCATCAACGAATGAAATCTTGCCATTTGCAATGACAATGGATGGAATATTATGCTAAGTGAAATAAGTAAGAGAAAGACAAAGACATATGATTTCACTCATGTGGAATTTAAGAAACAAAACAAATGGACAAGAAGAAGAGAAAGGGGAAAACCAAGAAACAGACTCTTGATTATAGAGAAAAACTGACAATTACAGAAGAGAGGTGGGGGGAAAATTGGATGGGTTAAACAGGTGACAAGGATTAAGACATGCACTTGTGATAAGCACCTGGTGATGTAGGGCAGTGTTGGATCACTATATTGTACACCTGAAACTAATACTACACTGTATTTTAACTAATTGGAATTTAATTAAAACTTTAAATAAAAAGAGGGGCACCTGGGAGGCTCAGCTGGTTAAGCATCTGACTTCAGCTCAGGTCATGATCTCAGGGTCTTGGGATTGAGCCCTGCTTTGGGCTCCCTGCTCAGCAAGGAGTCTGCTTGTCCCTCTCCCTTTCTCTCTGCCCCTCCCCCTGCTAGTGTGTAGTCTTTCTCTCTCCCTCTCTCTCTCTCAAATAAATAAATAAAATCTTTTAAAAAAAACTTAAAAAAAGAAAATTTCTTCATTTGGATAATAAATAACTAAAAGAGCAAATTAGGATCACATGTAGATGCTCTGACCCTTCCTCCTCTAGGATTTCTTCATGTACTGATGGCAGACCAGTCTGGAGGCATCACGGAGCTGTGAATATCTGATTTACTTTGGATTTGGTAGATCAGGTTTGTGGGAGAATTGATAGGCAGGACCGGGCAGATGCTCTTGAGCTCCTGGGCTCAAAGACTTCCTTTTAATATACACAACCTTTTCCTTCCCATAGGCTCTCACTTATTGTTCTCCTCAGAAACTATACCTTAACTACAGGTCCCCTGCTGGCAAAGACATCTTTGGCTTTCTGAATCACATCTGTGTCATTTTGTTGATGTAATTCATTCTGCTTTTATCATAGAGCAGCATCTCTTACGACATATTGTCTATCCTAAAGTTCTCCCTGATTTTAAAATGGTAAAATTTCCTCCTAATAGTACTACTTAGCCCTTCATCATGTGTTACATGTGTCCTACAATTTTTATCTCTTTTACATGGAGCTAACATCTAAGTTCTCCACATTCTTCTCCCGATTGGTACTACCCATTAAAACCAAGACAACACATGCTGTGGCCACTGTAAACTCAACTCAAATACTGACAGCCCATTCCATGGATTGTCAGTTACTGTTGTTCACAGTTGATGTCATTTACATTTTTTACAGACTTAACAGTTTCCTGCAAGGTGTCTCTCTGAGAAATTAAGAAAAAAGTGGAAACAATATTTGAGATCGTGAGTGTTGGAGGATCATTAGAAGGGGCCAGAGAGTCTAAGCTTATCCGATATAACAGTTCGAACAAGCCAAACACCAAATTCAAAAACTGGCATGTAAGTATTGGGGTGTTTAGAAGAAAGAGGCCAAGAAAGCAAATCTAGAAGAAAACTTTGTTTATGAAAGACAAGGTAGACCCAGGTGAGCCACGACAGCTAGGGAAAGCTGAGTTTATCAACATTGACGGTGGCTACAGGAAGACAGTCTATAGATTTAAAAAAAGAAAAATGACTGTTGCAGCTGTTTTATGTGATTTGCACAGTTGCTTATAGTACTGGTTTATTTTACCTAATAGTTCAGTTTTACAAAATATCATTAAAATGAAGATGTTTGAGCTAAAAAAAGATTTCACTGTGCAACACATCTATGGGGTGTCAAGACACAATTATTTGTAGTGAGATATATTTAAGTGTATTACTGGAAACAATATCATTATTGGATTATTGGCTGCTATATGGGGATATTCAGAATGAGTTGAAGCTGTTGGCAGTGTTTAAAGAGATTTCCTACTTTTCCTATTTTAATAATACCAGTAGTGCTTGTTTCTTATCTCAGGGGCTGGCAGCAAATTGTCACTAGAGAAGAAGACTGCCACAAGGCTGCCCAGGTCCTAGTGCTGCTGCAGATGGTCTGAAGTATTTTAGGACCATCTCTTTATTCAGACCAATCCTCTTTATTATGTCGTGTGCTCTGTCATAAATGACAACACTGAATTTCTTTTTGTTTGCTGACAACATGCCAGCTAAACACTGTACAGTGTTCCAGGGAAAACAAATGTTTGTCTTGTTGCTAACTACCTCTTCTGTATCTCAAAAATATATATAGATATAGATATAGTCTAGAATTAGAGAATTAAACAACGAAAAAAAATCCACAACAAAACCCTGATTACTATTTGGGCACCAATTGGGTTTCACACATTGAACTATCCTAGAAGGTAATGAACTAAGGTTTTTTTTGTTTTTTTTTTTTTTTTGGTTCCCCCCCCCCCTGAGATTTTATTTATTTTGGTGGGGGAGGAGGAAGAGAGAGCACACAGGAGCTGGGGGAAGGGCACTGAGTGCAGAGCCTGACTAAGGGCTAGATCCCAGGACCCCGAGATCATGACCGGAGCCAAAACCACGAGTGGGACACTTATCAGAATGAGGCACCCAGGCACCCCAGTAATGAACTAAGTTTATTAAACATTTTCATTATTCCTTAATGATGTCCAGACTGTGTATGTGCAGGCAGGTATAGGCTCCCAGCTATTAACTACATTAAGCAGGAGGAAAAGAAAATGGTATGAGGTGTTTTTTGTACATACAGGATTTTAACATCTCAGGAATTGATATGCAAGCCTGATGAATATAAAGCAATGCTCTGAGTAAAATGCGTAATTATTGCAAAAAAAAAATCTGGGAACCCTGCTATCATTTGCTGTGGTTAGCACCATAAAGTCTATTACCCTATCTTTTGTTTTCCATAGTTTGCATCACAGATTGTAAAGTAACTACATGCTATATTCTTCCACCAAATAAATATAACCATTAATAGAGGCAGTTAACATGCCTCTAAGTGTCTCCATCTCTTACACAGTTCTTCCTCATTAAGTGTTTTGATGATGATGTTACTGAGTATATCCTTTTGTTGAGTTTAAATGGAAATCTGACAGTTTTCTTTCAGCAGTCCTTAGAGCCCTAGGGATTTGATTTTTTTTCTACTACGTTGAAGTTGAGTTTTTAGTTTTAAATTCTGTGATGTGCATGTCAAATTCTTCCCATCTCTGCCCCTTGTGAATTTTGCAGTTGGTGTAAAATGAGAAAGCTGAGGTAAATACTACCAGTAGAATGGTAGTGTTAAATAATTTTTTTGCTACATTGTAAACCTCTCTTAAAGTCTTCTCTGTGCTCACGTGAGAACAATGCACCTGCAGTGCTCCTAGGTTTTTCTACCCTGGCCATGGCCACAGCTTCTTCCCTGGTTTTTCGCCCTCAGTTTCACTCTTCTGTATTCAATTTTCTTATCAAATGCCACTTCTTCAGAAAAGAATGCTCTGGTCTCTCCATAGAAAACAACACCCCAGCATTCTCTTTCTTATTACCTTACTTTATTTCCCCCTTGAAACATTTATCTGTCATTACTTGAAAATACGTTCCCTTTTACATTGTAAATTCCACTGGTTCATGGATTTCTTCCCTGTACCTGTAGCACCTAGGAAAGTCCCTTACCTACAGTAGATACTTAGTATAACATTCCTAATAAAGGAATACCTTTTGTAATTGAAAGAGGACTTCAATTACCTCGTTTGGGCCTCCGTCTGCACTTTCTTTTTCTTTTTTCCTTTCTTGTTTTAGATTTTATTTACTTGAGAGAGAGAGAGAGAGAGAGCAGAGCCAGACAGTGAGGCAGGAGTGGGGGCGGCGGTGGGGAGGGGAGGGTCAAAGAAAGACTGAGAGGCAGGCCCCCACTGAGCAGGGATCAATCCCAGCATCAACTGGAGCAGAAGACAGGCGATAAACCGACTGAGCCACCCAGACCACCACCCTCCCCCCCTGCTCCCTGTACTTTCTGATAAAGTTCTTTTCAGTTTACATTTTAACTCAGACAAAAGACCCTGCAGGCAAAGCATCCCTTTTCGGAATTCGAAACTTCTCCCTCAAGCAATAGCGACTGGCCTGATCCAGCAAGACCCCAAGTGATTGACCCTAAAACAATGACCAGCCTGACTTTTAGTGCCCACCTGCTCATACCCACTGACCTTTGTCCCACGTTTTCCTTATATACACCTAAAAGTATTTTCAGCAGTTTGGAGGCCGTTTTTTGAGATGTTAGTCCGCTGTCTTCCCGACATTGGCCTCGCGGAAATAAATTCCCTTCTTGTTTCACCACCACTTGTCTCTGCGTTTGGGTTTTGTCGAGGCCAGTTTGGGACCCTCAGATTGAGGTACTCTTGCGCCCCACTTACAGTAAGTCTTAATGGCTTAACATATTTGTATTGTGGGGATAATTTTAAAATACACTCTGCACACACATTAGGTCACGCACACCACAAAAACTAGTTTCTGCTCAAGATGGCGATGTAAGAGGTGAACTCACCTCCTCGCACAGATATACCAAATCTACGCTACATTTGGAACTACTCCGGAAAACAACAACAAAACACTAAGGACCACTAAGCGCCGGGCAAACGGAGGCCCACACTGACCTAGATAGGAGACGCAGGGAAACAGTCTGGCAGGAAATCCCACCCCTGGCGCAGTGACAGCCGGGAGGGAACGCGAAACCCAGAGCTTCTCCCAGAGGAGCCAAGGGTTCAAACCCCACATGGGGCGCCGCCACCTTTGAGACCTGCACCTGGGAGAGGAACCTTGAAAACCACCTAGCTTTGAAAACCAATGGGGTTCATGTCCACAGATCCACAAGACTACAGAGATCTGAGAAATAACTCTTACAGGGCTCATAGCGTCGGACTCACCCTTTGCAGGTCCCAGCGCGGACGCAGCGTGCGAGAAGCCCGTTTTCCTATCTTGGAATGTTGGTCTGAGGGGCAGGCAGCTCCTTTAACACACACTAGGGGTGGTGTCTGCTGGGACGGAGACAGGTAAGCTCCACCTCTGTGCCCTCCTCACGGCTTGCTGCAGCTGCGGGACGCCATCTTTTTTCTTTTTTTTTTTTTTAACTCGTTTTGTTTTGTTTTTTCTTTCTTTCTTCCCCTTTTTTTCTTTCTTTTTTCTTTCCTGGCAGATACCATCTCTATGCCCTCTCTCTGTCTTGCTTTAGCTGGCAGATGCCATTTTTTTTTCTTTTTTGAACGCTAGTTTTTATTCTTTTTTTCTCTCTCTTTAAGATGTTTGTTACGCGGCAGGCGCTATCTCCCCGCTCTCCCTCTGCCTTACTACCCCGGTGGGTGCGGTCTTTGCGCACTCCCTCCGCTCTTCCTCAGAGCGCCAGTACTATGAGGTGTCTGGATGCCACAGTTTTTGTGGCTTCTGCTAGGGGCGACCTCTACATTGCCTGGTTCTAGTGGTCAGTGGGGCTTATGCTCCTGCGTCCTCCAGAGAGAAACAGAGAAAGAGTTCTTAAATGGCTACCATCTCCAGGGCACAGCAACAGGCATCAGACCCAGTAGGTCTGTCTTCCTGTGAAAGAGGCCTATTAGCTCTTCCTCATAGCTGCGGCTTGAGGGGCGGGCTTCTCATTAAACACACGTGTAAGGGCCACCTGCAATCCTTTCCAGAGACCTTCGAGGGTGGGCGCTATCTTCATGCTGTCTTGCTGCTGCACTCCAGCCTGCCTGTATTTCCCAGAGGGGAGCTTGTATGCACGTCTGGTGCCCTGGTCTTGGTTGCTGCTACCCCTTGATAACCTGGGTCTGGTGGCCAGGGGAGCTTGCATTCCTAGATCCCACAGGACTGTAGCGATCACAGAGGTGATTCTTGCCATTCCCAGCACACTGCACGGACAGCCGACTGAGACTTAGTCTCAGTCTTTCTGTGATGGAGGCCTGTTAGTTGTCCTGGAGCTTTTGCCAAATAGCCTTGGCAGATCTAGGGGACTGTGGATGTGCTCTCAGGGAATGTAGGCCGATGCATGACAGCTTTGTGTTTTCTCTCTAGCTCACTATAGCTCAGTGGTATCTCCCAGACAGGAGCTTATAATTCACATGGTGTTCTGCTAGGTATATGGCACCTTCATCTTACATTGTTCACCAGCCTCTTTGTCATTAATGAGTGGAGTGATCGTATCTGCTTTTATTTGTACAATTTAAATCTTCTTATGATTTAAGATACTTATTGAAATAATTTTGTAGAGCTATTGCCAATTTGCTGAATCCCTATGTAGGGGAGGAAAAGTTTTCTTTTTCCTCTACCCATTTGAGGTTCTCCACCTGGAGCCCTGCAAAATTGGACTGACAAAAGACAGATTAACAAGAGAAAAACAAATAGAAGCTTATTAACCTGTGCATTGCACATATACATGAGAGTACTCAATGATAAATAACTCAAAGGGGTGGTTAAAACTTGGGCTTATGCAGTATCTTAATAATAGAACAATAAATTTTCAGAGAAGTGGCAGGACAAAGGAAAGAGACTTTGAGTTTCTAGGATGGCAGATTGTGGGAAGGTAAATGTATGGGGGAACTAATGGGAAATAAAGTCGAGTAAGTAAAGTTTGATATGTAGATTCCTCTAGTGCATTTCTGGGCTGATAAGGGTCTAGAGTTGTCACTGGTGATTATATTGTGTCCTTCCTGGTAGAAAGGGGAGGGGGATCAACTTTACAAATTTATGTCCTATTTTTAGGCAAATGGGTAAGGGCCAAGAGCTTTTTGCGTATATATTCCTTCTCAGTTGCATTCAGGCTAAAATTTTCTTTATGCTAATGTGGCATATTTTGCTACCCTTCACCTGTTAACTCACTGTTTTTATGAAACTACATAGCCCTTTGTCATAAGGTGACCACTTCCTCATTTTTAACATAAAATTTTCCATTTATATATCTCTTTATATTTCATGATTAGAACTATTAAATTGCCCACAAAATCATTTTAAATTATGATCTAGTGTATTTAGTATCCTTTACTGATAATCAAAAAATAATACTTTGGTGAAGGACTATGTCAAGTTTCAGGAAAAATGATTCTCTTTATTACTCATATAGACTTACCCTTTATCTTCTAGTTACAATTTATTGCAGTTTTTAACTTCCAGCTGACCTTAGAATTCCTGGCCACCTTTTTCTTTTTCTTTAAAAGGAAGCCTATCCTAATAGGATGTTTCCGTAACTTGAATCTAACTGAGTGTGAAAATTAGAACAATATAAACATAAGCACTTTCCATTAGGAATTTCACTCAAAAGTATTTTTCATCTAATAAAAGCTAGTGAAGAGATAGATACCCCAAGGAAGAAAGCAAATAACTCTTAATACTTTTTTATTTCAACGAATGATTTCATTATTTATTTAATTATATGATGTCTTTCTCGGTCTTTGAAATATTAATGCTTGAGGATAAATTTTTATTTATTTATTTATTTATTTATTTATTTATTTATTTATTTATTTATTTTTAACATTTTTCTTTAATTAAGTAAGCTTTATGTCCAGAACTCACGACCCTGAGGTCAAGAGTCCCATGCTCCACCAACTGAGCCAGTCAAGCGCCCAGATGATAGAGCTTTTATAAACACTATTCTTTGTAGTGTTTTCTTGCCAAAATAAAAAGGTTTAATGAAATATTATGTGATTGTATCTGTATTCAGTACTGAAATTTGCTCTTTCTCTCCTGTTCTCCATTAGAATATGAGTCAAATCGTGAGTTCCACTTAGATCCAGAGTAATGCAAATTGAGTTCTTGAAATACAGCCCCTCTTTGTGAGCATATTCTAATGTTGCAACTCAGGCTGAGAGAATGTTTCCTCCGTCATTTACCTGTACCTAATTCTAAGTGCAAAGTTAACATCCATGGAAGTTAGGCATACCTCATCTCAACTTCAGTGCTCAAATTAAATACTTTTATGTTAATCAATCTTTATATAAATATTTAACAGTAAAATCAGTTCCCAGTGTTTTTCTTTGTTCATCAAATAAAGCAAGGCAACATTAATGTGAGTTCATGAGTGCTCATTTACATTTTAGTTTCCTTCCTATTTTCAACTTATGGTCTGCTTTGTCCCCAGTTATCCTGCTTTGTCCTGCAAAAATCAATGGGAACGTTTTCCACGATTCAATTTGCTTTTGGGACATCAGCCAATGTTTTCCTGAGAAAAGGGACGTGATGACAGTTTTACCGACCTTGTTTTATTTTTGAAGCAGAAAAATAGCAAGTTTCCATCTTTCTTTAATTTTTCTTTTCACAGGTGAGAATGCTAAATGACAGCTGTGTGGACCAAGTTCAGCTTTTCACATCAAGAGAGCTGACTAATGGGGCATGTGATAAAAGTGTTGCTACCATTTGAGCATCACAATAGTTTCCCTCCTCCAAAAAACATCAAAACAAGCATGAAACTTGAAAACTAGGAACCAAAGGAACCTTTGTCCTTTTGTTCAACAGGTACATTAACCCCAAATTCTTAAATATTTTTTAACAAGTGGGCTAAGAAACAAAAGCATCAGAATTCAAAAGGCAAGAGTCAGAGCTTATAAACAACTGTGGCCACAATCTAAAGTACTTACAGATTTGAGGTTTGTGGAAGATCTGCTGCTACTTTGTTTCATATCTTCATGCTAATCACTATTATGATTGTTCTCAATAGTTTTTTTTATTATCAATGATGACTAGTAATAGTAAAAAGTAATAACACCTTTTTTTAAAAATATGAAAGTAACATTTTTAAAATTTATTTATTTATTTTTAAGTAGGCTGCACACTCAACATGGGGCTTGAACTCAAAACCCTGAAATCAAGAGTCGGCACACTCTACCAACTGAACCAGCTGGGTGCCCCCCAAAATTAATAATTCTTGATAGCTACCTTCACCAGCTCCATTTTAGTATACTCCTCAATACATGCTTTCATTTAATTCTCACATCAAACCTGTGCAGTAGATATTCCCATTTTACTGATGAATGGGCTGAGTCTTGCAGGAGTTCAGAAACTTGACTTCTGATCACATAGCTGGTAAATGGCCGAGCTGATATTTGGACTATGGTCAATCTGATTTCAGAGTCTTAGCTTAGCAATTACATATTCTTATATATCTATATTCTAATATAATATCTATATTATTTTAAAGAAGAGTTGCCTGAGGGGTGCCTGGGTGGCTCAGTCATGAAACGGCTGCCTTCAGCTCAGGGCGTGATCCCCGCGTTCTGGGATCGAGCCCCACATCAGGCTCCTCCGTTGGGAGCCTGCTTCTTCCTCTCCCACTCCCCCTGCTTGTGTTCCCTCTCTCACTGGCTGTCTCTATCTCTGTCAAATAAATAAGTAAAATCTTTAAAAAAAAAAAAAAAAAAAGAAGAAGAAGAAGAGTTGCCTGAAACTTGTAGGATCAGGTTAGAGTTTTCTTTGATTTGATAGTTTATTTTTAGCTCAATTTGTTCAGTTTCATTGTACTGCCTAAATGTAAATATTGAGGAACCAAAAGAATTATATAAAGGGGATACATGGATTGAATGTGTAAGTGGAAAATTCTATTTGTTTTTCATGGAGATCTTGGCAAATATTTTAAAGAAAAATAGTCTAATAATCTCCATGACAAACAAAGGCAAGGTGTATCATTTAACTCATAGAGTGAAAGTGCCCATTCTTATACATTAAGTCCTATGTTAGCATTTGAAACATGCCTCAGTGAGGCATATAAGGCTCTTTTGTCCACTGCCCAGAGATACCGTGTGGAATGGTTAGACGAGCACAGATCTTTTTGTGTCTGTCTCTAAAATCTCAGTCGTCATTCTCAGATATGCCAAATTGCCCTCTAGAAAGTATACACCAGTTTTCTTTTTCTAGTAGAGTGTAGGACAGTTCCAAAAACAATCACCCTAAATAAACAAACAAATAAGCAAATAAATATCAGATTTTTACTATTTGTTTTAGAGTTGTGATCTATTTGTTTTAGAGTTGTGATCAAATGTCTGTAGTTTTAGGGAGGCTGAGTGACTCAGTCAGTTGAGCATCCAGCTCTGATTTCTGCTCAGGTCATGATCTCATCGAGCCCCTTGTAGGGCTCTGCGCAGGGCATGGAGCCTGCTTAAGATTCTCCTCTGTCTCCCTCTGTCTCTCCCCTGCATGCTTGCTTGCTCTCTCTCTCTCTCTCAAAAACGAAAACTAATGTCTAGTTTTAGGGAAATAACGTAAAAAGACTGAGATTCAGAGATCACTGTTTCAATTATACAGAAGCTGTATGACATACATTTAGGAGTATACACAAATGTTGTTAGGCTACATGGTAATTAGACATAAATCTAAAGTAGTTCACATAAATAATTTTAGTGGTTCTTTTACTTAAAAAATCAAGACTTTCAGCCTATGAAGTAAATTTTCCAGTATGTGTTTTTTAGGTTATCAGTGTTGATGGTTTCTTTGCCTATCACAGTACTAGTTAACAATCTCTTACCAACTAGAACACTTAGACATTGCAGAGTACTGGAGTTCAGATTCCAAGAGTAAGAATTTCTCTTCCCTAAGACCTTCCTTTGATGTTTTCTGTGATCTACCACTAAACATTCCAAACCTGCCACCTTTTTGCTTCCCTAACTCCTAGGTTTCAAAATTTCTGAAGTGATATATGCATAGTCTTTGCATCAGCATCAGCATCACCTGAGGTATTTTATAAAAACATACATACTTGGGTCTCTCTCTTGAACTACGAAATAGAATCTTTGTTGCATGACGGAGTTACTTAAACTAACTTTCATGTTTCTGATGCAGACTAGATGTTCCCATATCAGCTGTGTTGCATTGGAGGTCTTGAAATTGCAGACAAATTATATCATGCACTTGAGGTTTTTGTGTGATCAAGATACTGTGGGAAGAGAGAGAATATGCAGACCAATGAGGAAAATGGATAAATTTCAGCAAAGAGCCTTCTCTAAATCTCACTTTCTCAAATTTATAATGAAGAAATCTGAAGGATGTTTGAGTGTTATATGTGTAGTATACATAAAGCATGGTGTATTTATTACCCATCCTAAGTGCTAATTAGTTGTTCTTTTGTGATATTCATTCATTCATTCAACTAAATTTTTTTAAAGTAATCTCAATGCCCAACATAGGGCTTGAACTCATGACCCTGAGATCAGGGGTCACATAGTCTACCAACTCAGCTAAACAGGCACCCCATTCAACTAATTTTTAAGTTCCTGTAATAGCCAAGCCCTATGCTAAGCACGAAGACTACAGAGATGAGCTAAAGCAAACATATCCTCCGCTCACAGGGCATAGAGAGCATTGGTAATGTAAATACAAAATGTAAATACAAAAATGAATATAAAATAGCAACTGAGACAAACACTAGAAAGGGGAGAGAGATGGTGTTAAGGGAATATATATAAGAGGGAATTTAACCTAAGTAGAGAAAGGAAACAATGTGTTTCCCAGAAAAATCCAAGGGAAAAGTAGAAGCCTTGGAGAATTGGAGTATTTTAGGCAAAACGATCAGCGTGTGCTTTACAACCCTGCCTGTGGTTACTATAAATGCCTATGCTTAGTGATTTTGCTTCATAAATCTTTAGACTTATCACCCTATATAGATGAGAAAACTGAGACTTAGGAAAGTTGAAGTGGGCAAAGTCACATGTGTTTAAGCAGATAGTGGGTTTATAATGAGAAATCTGTTTGGTTCTGTTTGGAGCTTATGATCTTTCTTTCTCATGTAGACATGAGTGTATTTCAAAGGGCAAATGACACGAACATCTTCTTAAACTTTGATTACAGGAGGTGTTAGAAATGTAGCATTAAATCTATACAGTTGAGAGTAAGGAGCAAAAAGGAAAGAAAATACAAATATAAATATACTTTCTGAATTACAATTTTTCTCTGGGTTGAGAACAATTGGTATGAATCCCATTGTGGTAGAAATTGCAAAGTGGAAGCATCTGAAATTGCTATTCTTTCCCAAAAGAGGAAATCAAAAGCAACCCTGTATCTCTGAAGAAATTCTAGATGTTAGTGCCACTACTCACTACTAAAGGCTTGAATGATGAAGATTGATGATTCTTATCACATCCCCAGTTAGATTAATGCAGAAGACAGATGTAATCGTGGAGAATGATGGTAGATTATTATAAACTTAATCAGGTAGTGAATTCAATTATAGTTACTTTTCTTGATGAGCTCTCCTAAGTTGAGAAAATCATTGCAGCCCATTGAATCTGTTATGTAGCTAATAAACTGGTGAATATTTTGTCTTTATCCATTAGGTAAAAAATAACAGAATCTGTTTGTTCTCACCTGGCAGGGAAAATAGTACACTCTTAATGTTTTGCCTCAGGGTCCAATCAGTTGTCCAGCTTTATGCTACAGTTTTGTCTAAAGGAAATGTGGCTGTGTCACTGTCCCACTGAATGTCATGTTGGTTCACCACATTTGTCACATCCTGGTGATATGAGGAGAAAGGGAAGTGGAAGAAATCCTAGAAGCCTTGGTAAGACATCTTACCAGAAGAGGAGGATAAAAATCTTGACAGTATAGCATCCTTTCACCTCTTCGAAGACTGTCAGGATTTTTTTCTTCAAAGTGAAAAACAAATAGTTATTCAATGAGCCCATTACCACTAAGAAAGAGGTACAAATCTTTGAATTTGTGTGTGTTTGTGTTTGTGTTTATATGCTTAAGAGGTAATGCTTTTTACATCTGCATATGTTTTGTGAACCTGAAGGTTTTCAGAACAAGAGAAGAGCTCTCAAACTGGTCCAGTAGTCATGCCACTCTAATGAAGTAGCAGATACCGTGATGAAAAATTGTCTGTGGCAGATTGGGAAGTTGAGTGAAAACGAGTCAACCTCCAAGACAAGAATCCATAAGAGAAGGAGCAAAATAGTCCCCTTTGTGCAAGTAACTGTAGTCACATTAAGAAGTAGCTCTTATTTGCAACTAACTCAACTCAGTAGACACCATAGGACCAAGGGATGAAGGGCCCTGAGTTGCGCCGTATAAATCGGTACTGTCCTATATGCCTAGCCATTAAGTTGTGGGTGCCGAGCAGCACCCTGTGATCTAATTGATTGTCAAACCAGCATATCCTGAAGGGACAAGAAAGTTGCCTGAGTAGGTAGTTCAATCTTTCAGCATCCTATTCCGCCTTTCTGCTACACCTTTGTGAACCTGCATTCATGGCCACCTGGGGAGTTAATTATGATATTGACGAGAAGATTCAAATCTTAATTACAGACAGTGCTGCATGATATATAGTGTTCCTGGAGGACAGTGGGAAGGAAAATTCTCTAGGTGGGCTTAATCCAAATATATCACATTGTCCTCTTTGTCTGGCAAGAGAAAAGCTTGAGATAACTGTATGACTCGTGTAATACAAAGATTGGCTAAATGATCAGGGTCTTAGAAAAATTCAAGTATTGGTGACAAGAAGGTCTAAGGGAAAGTAAATATTTTTTTCTTTTCTTTTTTTTAAAGATTTTATTTATTTACTTATTTGTCAGAGAGAGATTGAAAGAGAAAGACAGAGCACAAGCAGGGGGAGTGGCAGGCAGAGGGAGAAGCAGGCTTCCCACTGAGCAAGGAGCCCCATGCAGGACTCAATCCCAGGATCCTGGGATTGTGACCTAAACCAAAGGCAGAAGCTCAACACACTGAGCCACCCAGGCGTCCCTGGATTTTCTAATATGGTCGCAGGTGAGAGAATATTTGGGTCTTATGTGAATTCTCATCAAAAGTAACCTATTGCAAAGGACAGGATGACCATCCTATGGATATCAATCAATCTCATTCCCTTGCCACTCCAGTGCTTCTCTATTGAATTAGTTAATTCAACCAGTATTTACCAAATCCCTATATATTCTGAGCAGTGTTTGAGGAAGTGGGATATAATGGTAAGAAAACAAAACAAAAATGCCCTTACTCTTATGGAACTTATAAACTTCGAGTGGGAAGAGAGATATCAAATAAAAATGCACATACTATTTTC
The DNA here is from genome assembly GCF_024610735.1 of Ursus americanus. NCBI lineage: Eukaryota > Metazoa > Chordata > Mammalia > Carnivora > Ursidae > Ursus > Ursus americanus. Next base: position 61,403,317 of record NC_142129.1, on the reverse strand, counting down.
TGGGGGGTGGTAAATGCTAAGAAAGAAAAAAAAATGTCAGTAGGTAGACAGTAATGATGTGATATTTTAGATACTGTTTAGGGAATTTTACACTAGTAAGGGGTAAATGTGTTACAGAGAGTTTCAAATAGATAGCAGGAATACGCTTGGTTTGTATTCTGGAAATGGCAAGGAGGCCAGTTTGACAGCAAGCAAGGGGGAAAGTAGGGGAGGCAGAGGCCTAATCATGTAGAGTCTTATAAAGTACAATAAAGACTTTGAAATTTAATTCTGAAATGGGAAGACACTAGAGGATTTCAATTAGAATAGTAACATGATATAACATGTTTTAAAAGGATAATTTGGAATGCTGTGTGGGGACATAGACTGTAGGAGGGGAGGGGGAGAGAAGGAGCCAAATTAGGAAACTATTTAGTGGTTCAGGAAAAGAAATAATGGATTAAACTAGGGAGGTTGTGGGCAAGGTAGTAAGAAGTGGTTGGATTCTGAATATACTTCGGAGGTAGAGGTGATAGAATTTGCTAACAGATTGGATATGGGTTTGAGAAAAAAGAGAGGTGTCAAGGATGGTTCCAAAATTTTGGTCTGAACAGCAGAAAGATAAAGGTGGCATTTACTGAGTCAAGGAGGATTTTATGAGGAATATACTATGGGATAGGAAGGAATAATTTTTGTATGTATTATTTTTGAGATTCCTTTTAAATGACTACATGAAGATATTGAGTAGGTCGTTTTATGGTGTGGAATTCAGGGAGGAGGTCTGAACTGATGATATAAATGTGGAAATTCCTAGCTTAGAGAGCAAAGTTAAAGCTAAGAGAGTAGATGATATCACCTCTAAAGGAAGTGTAGTTAGGGAAACGATGTCTCAGGATAGTGCCCTGGGGATGGGAGATGAGAAGGATCTAACAAAGAGGAGAAGTGAAGTAGAAAGAACATGGAGAGAGTGAGGTTCCAGGGGCCAAAATAACCAATGTTTCAAGAAAAAGAATTGAAGAGTGTTGAAAAGGATGCTGATTAATTACCATTGGATTTGGCCAAATGGAAGCTTTTAGTTCTCTTAAAAAGAGTTATTTAACAGGGCGCCTGGGTGGCTCAGTCGGTTGAGTGTCCGACTCTCAATTTCAAGCCCTACATCAAGCCCTGCAGCTGGCTCTGCGCTCAGCAGGAAGTCTGCTTGAGGTTCTCTCCCTCCCTCCACCCCCCCAATAAATAAATATATATTCTTTTAAAAGCTACTTAAATCCAGTGGTGAGTATGAGTGCCACATTGAGTCAGTTTCAAGAGTGAATTGGAGATGAGAAAGTGAAAATAACTCACATTGAAAGCTCCCTTGAAAAGAATAAATAGGTTAATGAAGAAATTGATGATGACGTCAGGGATGGGGACTAAGCATGAGCCCAACAACATGTATTTTTCTTTTCAAATGTGTATTAAAAATTTTAAAAATTTTTAATAAAAATACTTTCTAGTTTAGATGTTATGAGTGGCAACGATAAATCAGAAACAATGGAGAACTTGAATTCATTCATTCCCTCCAGAAATATTTATTAAACATTAATTACATTGGTGGCATGGTGCTGGATATTGGCCTGATCTCTGCCCTCAAGAAACTTAAAAGGTACAATGGATAGAATGAAATTGCCTAGGTAGGCCAGGGACATTTCCTTTAATCATATGTTACTGAAGGATCTAGAAATTAAAATTAGATGCTGTAAATTAACTGTAAGTTATTATGTCTCTTTATGTCATACTTAGATTAACAGGTAAATAAAGTCCTCACATATAGTGTAGTGGTGTAGGATGGCAGAGATTAAGAGTGCAGGTTCTAGGTGGAATGTCCAACTTAAAATCTTAGGTCTACTACTTATTAGCTGTGTGGCCTTGGACAAGTTATTTAACGTCTTGGTTCCTCTGTTATCTCAGTTAAATGGTGAAAGTATTAGTATGTACCTTAAAAGGCTGTTCCTTACTCCAGAACAGGAGTAAATGAATAGTACCTATTCAGTGTTAAAGTGGTGCCTTGTACATAATGTATGTGCAGTACATTTTGCTATCATTGTAATTTGAACTTACTGTATTAGCTATTGGGTAGTCCAGTTACTTTATTCTTTGTTGTCATTTTAAGAACTTAAGACCTTTTTAGGTTCTCTCATAGGTAAATATTTGGACAGAACAGAACCAAACAAAAACATATAGTAAAACTCTCTTTGAACTAAATAAACCCACAAAACAGCCCTCCTTACCAAATGCTGCCTCATCTATAGTAATTGCAATACATACAGACAAATTTCCTACAATAGCATGATTACTTAAGGGTAAAAGTCCCATAGCAGGATGCAGGCTCTTTTCTCTGGCTCTGCCATTGGCAGTGGTGTGAATTTCATCTCTCAATGTCTTCGTTCCACATCTGTAAAATGACAGGTTATTGCAAGATAATCTCCAAAGTCTCTTGAGGCTCTAATATTTTATAAGGTGGTTTAATGAGGGCTGTTAATAACGTTCTGGATTTTCTTCCAGCCACTTGAAGTCAGTAACTTGCTTGGCCAATAAAATGTGAGTGGAAGTGATGTGTGTGTTTTCCAGACAGAAGTTTTTATAAACCAATGCACAAATTGCCACAAACTTTCCCCTGTCTTAGAGATGGTGGAAGCAAGTGTTGACGTAGTATTCTGTCAGCTCCAGCTGGTCCCTCCTGGCTGCACAGTGTGGGCCAGAAATAAATCTTTGCTGTTTCAAGCCACTGATATTTCAGGGCTATTTGTTTCATAGTATTAACTAACATGTCCTGACTGGTACATGGAATAACCCAGTGCAGAGGCAGTGTATATAACAGGATGGCCATAAATGTAGTGCATAATAAGTACTTAAAATTCTCTTTTTTATGGTTATCATTATGATTTGTTTTCTAACCCAAAAAATTGATAATGAATATCAAGTGGCTCAAATTTGCTTGTACAGTGCATTATTGAGTAACATTTTCAGCCTAATTTTTGGTTGTATCCCTTTCTCTATGCAAGATTTGTCAGTCTGTTACTATCAGGCCCTGTGTTTGTAGTGCAAAATGTGTGTGAATTGGAATATCTTTTCTCTCAATCTGCTGAAAATTGTTATGACTGGTTCAGTTCAGTTAAAAAGCTATTGAGCCCATGTCATGTGCCAGGTACTGTTTTATGTGACTATTAGAATATCTTCTGGTGTTAAGAAAGTAATTCTCAGGAAGCCTGGCATGAGGTACATTGTTTTGGACTCAGAAAAGTTGTGTGTGAAATGGTTCCCTTTAGCGTGTCACTCTTAGTCATTGAATGTGGCTACACTCCGGAAGCCTGGTGGTCTTGGACTTGAGAGAGAACGTGGCAGCTGGGCTAAGTTGTGGAGGCTTGGCACCTAATGAGGAGCTTAGGGGTGAGAGTCTGATTGACGTTAGGGAGGAAGTGAACAAAGTAAACTTGCTAATGTCCAAGTTTTAGGCCTTGTTGAAGGAGAGAAGAAAAACATGTATAGAATATATGTCTTATAAACCTGTTACTTTTATACTTCAGTTATAGATTTTAAGATAAGGAGCCTGAAGATAATCAGAAAAACATGATAACACAACGCTTTTTTTTCCTGCAATTTTTCATTGCATTTGGAAGTCATCATAGCCCATGTCTAGAAGCTGCTACGTCCTACCAAAGAAAAAAAATGTTTAAATTGAAGTTGATTACACTGACCTAGGAATCTCCTAGTATCTAATTCTTGCATAAAAATGTAAGTAGCAGGATGACTCCTGCTGGCTTATAATATGCTTATTTTTTTCCAAAAAAGCCTACTTATCAGACACAGAGCCTTGATATGGATATTTGAACATTATGAAAATGAATTCATAAGCCAAGTCTGTCTGTCAGATGTTTGTAATTTAAATGTTCTGATGGGTGATGAGACTCAGCATGAGGGCGTCCAAAATTGTCTTGTGAAATTAAAACAAATCAGGGAAAGAGGCTAGAAAAACTTTGACATTTAGCTCGTAATCCATGTGCCTATTTGGAATATAAAGTTTCAGGTCAAGAAAGGTTTTGATTTTCCAGGTGTGGACTTTACTACTTAAAAATCAAGTGCATTCTGTTGGCATTTCTTTGTAATGACAGAGGTTAAACATTTTACCACAGATAGCTTGTGGAATACTAGAGAGGTCAATTTAGTAATAATATGAACGCTTTTACCTGAGCTTCTATGGTGAACAATACTACACATTTATCTTTTTAAATAAACATGGGTAGCTTGAGGCCATTCTAATGTCAGGCTATTTTAAAATGTATACTTAATTTTTTTTTTTTTTTCAAATGCATGTTGTAGTTTTTGTGTAGCATGATGCTCTGGTGCACGAGGACCTTCTTGAGAGCAGTGTTTTGCTGCAAATCCTGCACAGGGTCATTACACAGGCTTATTGCTAATACCTGAGTGGCCCATAGCTATTTGGAGGTCTACAGCCAGATGATTGTTTTTGTTTTTTTTTTTTAAGATTTTATTTATTTATTCAACAGAGATAGAGACAGCCAGCGAGAGAGGGAACACAAGCAGGGGGAGTGGGAGAGGAAGAAGCAGGCTCCTAGCAGAGAAGCCTGATGTGGGGCTCGATCCCATAACGCCGGGATCACGCCCTGAGCCAAAGGCAGACGCTTAACCGCTGTGCCACCCAGGCGCCCCTCACAGCCAGATGATTGTTAACTCTGGCCCACCTTGCTTTAGTTCACAGCTTAGAGAAGCTCTGTGTTGGTGCCCTCCTGATTCCTTCTGTCCAGCTATACTGCCATCGTGGCAGTGGCATTCTTAATACTAGCCAATAGACATACAAGAGAAGTAAATAATTTGTTGGAGATGGCAAGGATGGTGATGATGTAGGCTCTTTGAAAATTAGACAGTTCCAACCTGCAGAGCCGATTCAGAAATCAGGTTTGGAGATAGGTTCTTACTGATTCTTTCACTTTGCTTGGATCTTTTTCCAACATTCCGAGTTAAGCCTTACTTTTAACTTTAAGCCAATGCCCAATTTCTCAGGAAGACTTTCTTCCCTATTTAGAGTCTTCCCTAAACATTTCCTATAACGCTTCTCCTTTACATTTTTGTTTTTCCTCTCAAAGTATGCTAAAGTATTATGCAATGAGGTTTTTTGTGTAATTGTCACTATGTGCAGTGCTAGACATTAAATGAAAGGTAATTATAATCTAGTTGGAGGTGTTATATTTACATGTGTGAAACATTTAAATAGCAAGGGAGTAGGCATAACTATGATGGGTCTGAGATTTTACTGTACTGATAAGCTTACAAGTTGGCCTTTCAATTAGTTTCATATGTGCTGGCAGAAGACACAAGATTTAGGTGGGAGAACAAGGACTTCAATACTTAAAGAAGTGTACACTATATGAGCATTAGCATATTTGACTCAGTTCCCCTTGCTTCTAAGTCCTAAAGAAGTAATACCCATGGACCGGATGAATACTTGCACACTCACTGGGTTTTGTTATAGAAGAGTGACTCTATGCTTAGGAAACCTGATTTTTTAATAATAGGCAGTAAGTACTGTCCTTTGCTACAGAGGGAAACACTGCCTCTATCTTCCAAGGCTGTTTGCTGTATAACAATCCTTGAAAAGATAGTCTAGAACAAAGAGCAGTCAGTGTCTCTGCTTATAAGATATGTAGAAATGCAAAAGATCTATGGAGAGTTGACTCTGCATAGTCTGCATATCTCGAGTGAGTCACATAAGCAGTCCTTGCTAGAGAAATTCAGATAAGGGGTCATTCAACTTGATCTTTAGACTCAACTCAAACAGCTTTGGTTAGTTCAGAAAAGTTTTACAGAAAAAGTTAACATTAAAGAAATCTTTGGAAGATGGATAGTATTTGGGGGGATAAAAAAAAGGGCAATGCTATTTCTTTTGCGGAATGCAGTACAAGTTGGGAAGTGCTCAAAGCTAATAGGTTATGGGGACACATTGATTCAGCCTTATCAATCCATTCTGATTGGTCAGTGTCCATGCTACACTTACTGTTTGGATTTTTTTTTTTTTTTTTTAGCTAGGCTCCACACCCAGTGTGGAGCCCAATGTGGTGCTTGAACTGATGACCCTTAGATCAAGACCTGAGCTGAGAACCAGAGTTGGATGCTTAGCTAACTGAGCCACCCAGGCTTCTCTGATGATTTAGATTTTTTTTTTTTTGTAAAGATTTTATTTATTTATTCGACAGAGATAGAGACAGCCAGTGAGAGAGGGAACACAGCAGGGGGAGTGGGAGAGGAAGAAGCAGGCTCATACCGGAGGAGCCTGATGTGGGGCTCGATCCCATAACGCCGGGATCACGCCCTGAGCCGAAGGCAGACGCTTAACCGCTGTGCCACCCAGGCGCCCCTGATGATTTAGAATTTTAAATAGTAGCAAGCATGGCATTTGTTTGGTTTGGGAGTAGTTTGGTCTCACTACTGCAGTTGGTTATCCTTCAGTAAGGATTGCCAGGTAAAGTCCTCTATTTTTATTTGTTAAATCTGGCAACCCTATCTCCAGTACAGTAAGGCTACGTCTCTGTAGTGCAGGACCTCAAATCCAAACCAGTATTTACTCTTGTATGTAAAGGGGACCCTTTATGGTACTTGGGCAAAGGGTTCCAAAAAAAGAGTTGTGTTTTAGGAGAACAAAAATGGTAGTGGTATACTGGGATAGATGGTAAATCATATTTTCCTGATTACCTAGATAATTCCTGTATCTCTAGTTGGAACAGTGGTGGAGAAAATGTATCCTAGGTTCAGGAAATAAGTGATTTAAAGTTAGGTTTTATGAAGACAGTAGATTCTGTGGATGCAGCATTCATAGCATGTGGGGAAACTATGTCCCAAAGCGTGGTTATGACATGTTTGCACTGTGATTGTTCTAGGAGTGTGGTGTGGAACGCGTCACTAGTGATCCAACTGCGTGGTAGAGAAGGACAGAAACAGCTGATGCCCTTTTATTCTCTAGTCTGCTCTGAGTGGAAGGAGCCAGAGGCAGGAAAATCTTTAACCGGCAGGGAAAGATTTGACATCAATGCATTGCTTAATTTCTGTTAGGATATGAGCCATAATAATGGAGTAAAACAGAGTTTTCACACACTAAGATGTAGATTTGGATAAGCTTTCATTTATGTAAAGGTAGTAGGTTTTGGTGCCAAAGGTTTTGTTGAAGAGAACTAGGATGAATAAGATCGTGGGTTGGAAAGAGGGTAGGGAATATATAAATAGTGCATGGGGGGGTTGGCTTGGAAAGGGGAGTGATGAGAAATCAGAATGTCCACGAGAATGAGGTAATTTACAGAGTAGTAGACCAGAAACACTAAGGAGGAAAGTAGGCAGGGATAGTGCCAATATTTTAAAAAGAAAAACAAGTTGGTGAGGTTTCACTAGAATAAAATTGTCTTCTGTGGGATTCAGTGAAGGCCCTGCAGATGAAATTTAGGCCTTTTTTTTTTGTTACTTTTTGGAGAAAGCATATGATGCTTGTGATAAGTAGAAGATAAAACAAAAATAAGGCAATTTTTTTTTCTGAAAGGTAAACAGAATAAATCCATTGACACATCAGAGTTGGTTTATTTTCATTTGACATAGAAAGCAGGTGCTCTAAAATATCCTAACAGCTAACATTTGGGGACTTCTAATATAACTTCTGAAAGTTATGAACATAAGGAAAAAGGGATACATAAGAAAAGGGTGTTGTCACAGAAGTTTTGGTTGAAGCCCAGAGAAGATTGATACTATATTTCAGAGTGAGGTACAAAAGCTTGATGCACAAGTTTCAAAGGAGGTTATCTGTTCTAACTTTAAAGCAGGGTTGAATTTTGACCATTATATAGGAATAAATCAATTAATTACTCTACTGTAACTGTGTTGTGAGACTTGACCATAGAACTTTTTATTACCTAAGACGTACCAGAAAACATCAAGGGGCTTGCCTTAATTTTCACCTAGCTACCGGGAATGATCTAGTCCATAGAATGTACTTTAAGACATAATAAGACGCAGAAATAACTTTCCTTTTTTTGTATTTTGCAAGTCATGATTGTGGAATGTAATGATCACACAAAGTTAATACAGCAGTCTGGGGACACCTGGTTGCCTCAGTTTATAGAACATGTGACTCTTGATCTTGGGGTCATGAGTTCAAGCCCCACATTGGGCATAGGGCCTACTTAGAAAAAAAAAAAAATATATATATATATATAGAGAGAGAGAGAGAGAGAGAGAGTTAAGTTCCTAAAAGTTTGGCGGACAAAATACGTGATAGGAGTAACATTTATAAAGTCAAGCCTTTCTAAAAAAATATGATTTAAGTAGACAAAAAGGAAAGCAGGGTTTCCCAAGCACCATAATTTTCTCCAAACTTATCAGTAGGTGAAGCTTAATTTTATAAAGAAAAAGAATTAATAACATTGGTTATCTTATCTTGTATGACGTATTAGAATTCAATGTTCAAAATATGCTGACTTGAATTCAAGAATGTCTCAATCAAAATAAAAAGTATAAAAAATATCATTGCCCAACACTTACCTCAGGCATATAAGGTATAAAATTAAGGCCAAAACATCCTTTTCTTCTATGTCTGGTATATAACAAGGACTTCTACCAAAAACAAGACATGGAGAATTCTTTAAAATAATTCATCTATAATAGACTAGAAAATGTATTCCAATTATTTATTTTCTTCTTAAAAATGGTCTGTAGTTCTAACTTTTCTAAGATTCAAATGTGTTACTTTTAAAATAAATATTGAAACATTCTAGGTTTCTTCTCTAGCACAAAGAATCAGATGTTTTATGGGGAAGTAGGGATATTGACTGACACAGTAGCTGTGAATTACTGACAGTGACCAGTCCCAAAGAGGAAGCGACTCTTCACAGGGTCGGTGCTTTTTGTCTGAAGCACCTTGTCTGGCTTATAGAGGAGGGAAGGGCAGGTAAATTTATCTGGTATGGATCCCCTTTCTCCTGTATACCTTGATGGACTGTGACAGGTAAGACTGTGCTTGAGCCACAGGGAAAGAAGAAAAGAACTAGCAAAGGGACAGCAAGCTGGGGAAATCAGAAAACTAGGCTAAGTCACAGTGGTATGCCCAAACAGGTTGCCAGCAAGCCACCCGCCAAGTAGCACTGCAGGGCCGTAGCAAAATCTTTAGAGTAGAACACCAGCATTGCGCCCGGAACACAGAGACTTTTCAGTTGGAGTCCAAACGCAGAGCATCTGTCACTAAGTCACTTATAATTAATCCTGCTTTTAAATTAGCAGCTGTCTTAGGACATTTTGCTGGTGGGTGGGTTGCGGACGAAGATACATTTAGAATGTAATGGATTTGAGCTTTCAGTTTTAGGGTGTCTACAGTATCCAAGATTGGGCTCTTCTGAGGGCTGTTCATGTTTGTAACAGGGGTAGTGACCCGTTTTTGACATCTCTAATATTTTCTTGGCAAAGACTAGGGAGACAGCTATTTTAGTTCAGGATTTAGCCAATCAAGTTCTTTGAATTCCCCTTTCATTTTTCTCCTACAGCTTGTATTCACTTAATTTGAAGAAAATCTGATTTGGTTTTCAAAAATCATTGCTTAGCCATTCTGCCAAATTCCTGAAGTAATGGATACTAATTTTTCTTTGCCCCATATCACCTTTTGAGAGATAGCAGGACATTTCTTAATTCAGGTGTCTTCAGTTGCAGAATCTAGTGGTCATGGTGAGAGCAGACCACTTTTTTCAAGTCTTCAGAGTGGAGAGATGATGCTGACCCTCCGCATAGCCTTGCTTCTGACTGTCTCCGCTCCTCCCTGATACAGATGTTTTATAATGTTGTGTGTTCAGATATAACTTGCTGGATTAATATTTTGGCTTGAGTTTCATACTTGGGTGTATCCATTTTATTTGCTCTTTAGGACATTATTTGAAGCTTGAGCACAAGTAGTACGTCCTTTATCTGCTAACAATATATAGCTGTTTTGTAAATTTTCCAGAAGGTAATAATCCTAGGAGCTAGCACGTCATGAGCTTTCAGTATATGCTAACACTTTGCTAAACACAGTTGTGGCAGGCAGCCTCCAAGATGACCCCCAATGATCCACCTCCTGGAATTCTTGCTTTGTGTAATCCTTTCCTCTGAATGTGGACTGAGTTAAGTGACTATAACATGATCAATTTTCAGCCAGTAAGTTTTGGGGTAATTTGCTACTCAGTAATCAATAACTAATACAACTTTAGATATATTATTTCATCTTCATAACAGTCCAATAAAGTAGGTATTGTCATTACTGTTATGAAAAAAGACTGAGATGTTAAATATCTTGTCCAAAGTCATACAGCCCAGGTGAAATAGGGATTTAAACTCAGATCTGCCTGACTCTAAAGTCTCAGGTAACAGAAATTTTAAACGGTAATACACAAATAAAACTTGGGCTTTTCTCATTAATCAGAAAGTTGATGCCATCGAAATCCTCTCTTTTAGAAATTTAGGTGGACATTACTCTGAACCTTGGTTCTGGTTGTAGCTGTGCATGGATTACAGTGTTCAAATGGGGTTCCATGGCATTGCTTCAATTCCCATGCCCTCTGGTTCTTCTGCCTCCTCCCAAGTCTGCACTCCCTATTTCTGGCAGCCCGTTAGGAAACTTGGCCATTTTCTCTCCCCACTGCTATCCTGCTATCCTCTTGAGAATCAGCCTCACTTTGCTATTGACCATCTGTAGCTCTCAAGAATTCTGGAGAAAAACGTTCTCTTGTTGAGTTATAAATATAACCAAACTCATCTTGATGATGATGTTAGATGAAAATGTTCCCTAGAGGTATTGCTATAATAGTTTTTCTCCTTTTATATATTTTTAAATTCTCCTTCGTTTTGAAAACACTTTCTTTGCAACCTGGGTTGGATTGCATGATTTATATACAAAGTAAAAATAGGCTCTGAGTAGGGTTGAGGGTCATTTTCTTATGCATGTGCTTGTGGTCATTTTTTGTTCCAGGACAGTTTCATAGCTTTGTTTTGAATGACTACGACCTGCCAAAAGTTAATTTCCACTTCAGCGGGATAATACTCTGTTTTTAAATTTTGTTTTGTATTATTTGCAAAAATGAACACATTCTTTCTCATTTTATTCCTGAATAACTCCAGCAACCTTCTAACTATTCCTTCTGCCAACATTCCATTCTCTAGCCCCTCTGTGACTTCCTGAAGCACATTTCCAACACCCGACTTACATCATGGTGTAGCCTGATCATGGCCTCCAGCATATCTTCACAAAATAATATGAGAACTCTTTCTGGGGTTAAATATTGATTGTTTAAATATGCTAGAATGGAATGTTTAGAGTGAGGACTTGGCTCAAGTCGAGCTTTGTCTATTAAATTATCAAATAGGGTTATAATGACTATACTCCTAATCCTGATTTATATTAAATTACATTCAAGTGTGAAAAGGAACAGGAAAAAATGTGATTTCTTTTTTTTAATTAAAGTTTTATTTTTATTTTTATTTTTAGAGAGAGAGAGTGGGGGAAGAGAGAGGGAGAGAGAGAATCCCAAGCAGGCTCTGAGCTGCATGACAGAGCCCAAGGTGGGACTCAATCTCATGACCCTGAGATCACAATCCTGAAATCACTACCTGAGCTGAAACCAAGAGTTGGATCCCTAACTGACTGAGCCACCCAGGTGCCCCCAAAAAGTGTGATTTCTAAATGATAGTAACCTCTGATATAATCAAAGTTATTTAATTGCAATATAAATACTTTTAATTAATATATTGTGTTGCTTAAGGTATATTAGTAGTAGTAGAGGTAACATTAGTGGGGGTGCCTGGCTGGCTCAGTCAGTGGAACGTGTGACTCTTGATCTCAGGGTTGTGAGTTCTAGCCCCATCTTAAAAATAAAATCTTAAACAAAAAAAAGTAACACTGGTGGTGGTGATAGTAGGTATTTGATGGAATACCTGCTGATTGTGACAGGGACCTTTCACATATTGTCCCTATGAAATAGGTACTACTACCATCCTACAATTTATAGTCTTAATTTCACAAATTATCTTATTGCTTTTTTTCCCCCCCAGATCCCAAGTAACTATCAGTGCTGTTTTTATCCGTCCATAAAAGTCTCATATTTCTTGCTCTTCTCTTATAGGCATGTGCAATACAGCAGTTTAGGGAAATGAAATATCTTCTATCATGAAATATTATACTTCTCTAAATCAAGATTTATTATAGCTGTTTGAAGCTTCCACCTGAGGGAATTTTCTGTCATGCAAGTCAAAGGACTTCTATTTGTTCTGCCTAGTTTAGCTTTTCTCTCGACTTTGCTGAATAAAATAAAAAGATGTGACAAAAGGAGACATTAATATCCACAAATCCATCTCTGCAGAAGTGAAAATCGGTAGCTTTTATGATTCCTTTGGCAAGGGGCTCCTTTTAAAAGCGCGTAGCAATTATAAATAATACTAATAGCTGTGGCTCAAGTAATAGTAGTCCATTTATCTTAGAACTTTTTTATGTACTTTTATTTTTCTAAGTGAATCAAGATAGAATAAAGTTCATAGTGTATTATAGTTGTGATGTAGAGGTGGGTTAGGAAGAGACAAAATATAAGTAATTTTTTTGTCTGTTACAATGTACCATAAAGAATCATCAAGCTTTACTTGTTATAATGCTCTTAAAGTTCTCACATCTCGGTTATTTCCAAACTTGTTTGGTTTAGAATAGTGACCTTGGAGGTGATTTTAGATAAAAAACAGCAGATAGATAATCTGTTATAAATGATTACTATTGAGTATGTGATCAAATAAAAGCCAATCCTCCCAGGTGCATCCTCCCCCAAGCAAGTCCCCATATGCTTCTTATAAGATCATGTGGTTGAAATAATTTAGAGAAAACTCAACAATAATCTTAGTTAAAAATATAAAGTGTATTAAAGAATAAACAAATTCACCACTCAGTACACTCTTTGTTCTCTCACTTCCTATGTTTGGGTGCATGGTATAAAAGTCACATGGAATAAGAATGGTTTTGGGGGCTTAGTCGGTTAAGCATCTGCCTTCCGCTCAGGTCATGATCCCAGGGTCCTGGGATCAAGTCATCGGGCTCCCTGCTGAGCGGGGAGTCTGCTTCTCCCTTTGCCCCTCACCCCACTCGTGTTCTCTCTCTCTCTCTCGCTCTCTCTCAAATAAAATAAGTAAAATCTTTTTTAAAAATGGAGTTTTGGAGAACTGCTGATTCTAGTTTTAAAAAAGCCAATATCAAGGTGAACTGTAGCTGTTGTGAGAAATTTTATCATGTCAAATCAAAGGATACATTCCAATGAATGAAAACAAAATAGTGAAACAACTACTAGTTTAGGTGTTTTATATCTGCCAAGGATAAATGCCTTTAGTAGTCTCTTTGCTTCTGCATGTGTGTGCTTATTTGCCCAGTTACTTGTGGTTTTTCTCAAATAATCACTTCATACTATGTTATTTCAACTGGCAGGTCATTCTAATAAATAATAAGCAATTTCTCAGTGATTTTGACTATTCATTTCACTCTAGTGCACTCGGTAAATTTGGTAAAGTTAGCAAATAAAAAAAATTCACACCCCATAAGCATATCCACAGTCTTGAGTGGCTTAAATGTCTTAATAGAGTCATCAACTCAGAATCGACAGAATTTTGTATCTTATTCTTCCAACTTAGCATCCTCTTGCAATATCCATATTATCTCTGTTTTTGTCCATACTTAAGTGCATCTCCTAAACTTCCAGGCTTGGTACCTTAGCTTCAATTTGGATTCAACTCTTATCCTTATTCCTCACCTAGAGCCTCAGTTTTGTCCATGCTTGTTTTATCGTATGCATCACATCCCCCTTTCCTCATTTTTATCTCATTCATTCAAAATCTTATTCAATCAGTATGTTCTCATCATTTTGCATAAAATTGTTTAATATTACCCCATAGCATATAGGATAGTATCCAAAACCTTTAATCTGACATTCAAGATATTTCACAGCATAAACTAAAGTAAAGATGTTCTATCTGATTTCCCTTTCATTTCCTTCACATTCTACTGTAACCAACTTTATCTTTTTGCTGTCTTGGAAAATGCAGTTCTCTCTCCTGCTTCTCTATTTTTACTTCTGAGGTTCTCTTTGCTTCCGTCTCCCAATGCCTGTCCCAGTCTGAAGCCTGATAACCTCCTCAGATCATTTCGGTTTATAGCAATCATTCCTGCATTTAAAGTCAGAGAGTCTGTCAATTTCAACTTCACTACTATTCTGTGTTCATCTTTAGGATAGAACCATACATATATTTCTTTATGTCTCTCCTTTGAGCATATTTTAGGACCCTTAGATATTTCCTAATTTTTTTTAAGTGTCCAAATGAAGCTACTTAGATGAATTCAATAGTGAATTTTATTACCAAAAGACAGGCTATGACACCTTTTCTACGTTTCTCGAGTCCCAGGCCCCTACTAATACAGAAGTGTATCAGTTAGGCTCTGAAATATGTGGATTATGGCACTCAGAAGTTGTGAAGATTTTTGTTAATGGAACATTTCAATAGAGCCCTTGGTTTACAGGCCCATTATTGTTTCTATGGCCACCACAGAATGAACAGCAAGTTTAGTTTGTTAAGGATGAATGTATATGTGGGACAGATTAGTGTACAACTAATAGAAGTTCAGAGGCTAAAAAGAACCAGATTTTGAGAAAAAAACTGTCATATAGTCTAAATTAATGAACTAATTTTGGTATTTATTTTGAAGGTAAAAGTAGTGGTATCAGATTTTTTCCTGAACTTTCTGTATAGTTTCAAATGCTCCAGATATTCTGATACCTACTAATAAAAAAATAGTCTTTCCAGATGTCCCCATAATCTGTCAAAATGTCTCAGAAAATTTCAATTTTCCATAACTTAAAAATACATTTCCTAAATAATTTTTCACACGTAGTAAATTATTTGACCACCTGTACATATGTACAGAAAATACAGTCATTGTTCACACTGGCTCAAAGGGTTCAAATGGGCCAGAAAGTGAGTTAATTGAAATAGTAGTTAAAAAAGAGCTGTGTTTTAAAATAGATCTAAGTTCAAGGAGACCTGAATACTTAGACCTAAAAGATAGAAGAAATGGAGAATTGCCTTTGGTTCAGAAATTGTATTGAGTAAGAACGTCTCATTCCAGTAGGTTTAAGTCCCCATTAGTTATAGAATTTGATAATCTGAAACAGTAAGTCATACGATAACTTAGGGGAAATACTATAATTTTCTGAAATAGAAGTATAGAGGAATATGATGTGTAGGCTAAAACAAGGAGTTTCTGTTGATCTGTGGGCTGTAGGTTTATTTTGGAATCTTTCCTCTGAGTGGTTAATGGGGTGAGGATGGGAGGGAGGGAGTTTTACCCACAGTACAATGGGAAATAGTTCTTGGAAGCCAAACTGATCTGTGTTCCAGACCTTGCTTTTCCACATAATAAATACATGTACTTGGGAAAACTACCTAACTTCTTAGTATATATCCTCATTTATAAAGTGAGGATTCTAATATCTTCTTCACAGCATGATAATGAGATTAAATGAAATAATGTATATAAATTACATAGCACTGTGCCAGGCACCTGGGCAGTTTTATTACATTAGCTCCTTTACCTTCCCTTGGTAATAAAAATGATCTAGTTATAAAATTATATTGTGGAAAATAAGGATTTTATTATTTTTAAGTATTATATATTTAGATAATTGTTAATAGGATAATGATATATAATATATAATATATATAAATATACGACCATTTGCCCCTCCATGTGCTTGTCCACTAGAAATATAATGTGAGCTACAAATGTAATTTTAAATTTTTTAGTAGCTGTATTTAAAAAAGTAAAAATAAATGGAAATTAATTTTAATAATACATTTTATTTAATTAATTTCTGAAATACCATTTTATTTTATTTATTTTTTTAAGATTTTATTTATTTATGAGAGAGAGAGTGTGTGAGCGGAGGGGCAGAGGGAGGAGACTCCCCGCTGAGCAGGGAGCCCAACAAGGGGCTCAATTCCAGGACCCTGAGATCATGACCTGAGCCAAAGGAAGACACTTAACTGACTGAGCCATCGAGGAGCCCCCAAAATACCATTTTAACATGTAATTAATAGGAAACATTTTTAAGGAGATATTCTGTGGTTTTGTTTGTTTGTTTGTTTGTTTGTTTTATATTAAGTCCTTGAAACCCAGTATAGCTACATTCAGGTGCTCAATAGCCACTTGTGACTAGCTCTGCTCTATTGAACTATGCAGACCTAGGTACTTTTTGTGGAAGGAAAAGAGAAGTGGGCAGAACTCTGCAAAACTTAGGACTTAACCCTGAAACAGATAGTTTTAAACTGTTAGGAGACAGTTCATACTAACAGTCACTGAGGTAGTGTTGTTAACTGGACAGGGTTATCCATTAGAATTCTTACTTTCAAGTGGTAGAACCAGCTCTGGCTAATTTAAGTAGAAAATTGGA
Organism: Ursus americanus; assembly: GCF_024610735.1. Classification (NCBI taxonomy): domain Eukaryota; kingdom Metazoa; phylum Chordata; class Mammalia; order Carnivora; family Ursidae; genus Ursus; species Ursus americanus. The sequence goes on along the minus strand of NC_142129.1, from coordinate 61,386,812 downwards.
TTTATTAAGGCTATTAGATGGTTAACAATCTCTGCGACTGCTAGAAAACTAGACTTGGAGGGTACATAGAAGCAAAGTCCAAATCATTCTGCTGCACTGGTCTATCAAGACAGCACTGCTGAGAATGAGTGTTTGCACTAGAATTGTCTCCTTGGTCAATGCTGGACATTAGAGATAATGCTAGAACCATTTTCACTGCTGCCTCCTCTGGGAAATGAATTCAACTACTATGTTTACAGCCAATATTGGCAGAATGGATTCTGCATACAGCCTGCTTTTTTGCATCCCAGCTTCTAAGCCAGTATCTACTGTGCCTGCATTTTATTGGCAGAACCTGGGTCTTGTGACCTAGCTATAAAGAAAGCTGGGGAAAAAAAGCTTTTGGTTCTCAGAATGGGCAGTAGTCACTGCCTCTCATCAAGATTCATGGAGTAGGAAATTCCCCCACATATAGAGTGGGGTGGGTGGGGATGCTATAGTCCAAACGAAAGGCAGTGTCTGCCTAGTAAGTTTGGGTTTTCTGACTATCCAATACCCTAGGATGGAGGGCTTCTGAAGATTAAAAAATTTTAGAAAAGTTAATGTAAAAATATTTTATATGTATGAAATCTTTTCTTCCCAATATGAATATAGTACCCATGCAATTTGTGTTTGTTTTATGCCAAAAATATAACATGACGGGATTTATAAAATCTGTAAAAGTATGTTTATTTGATCTTCACTTTTTTCTGTAAAGATAAAGTTCCAAGTATTTAGAAACCAGAGGATATTCCCAGCGCAAATACGTAGGAGTGAATGTTCCCATTTTGATATTGAAAATAATTTGAAAACTTGACAGGTAGGATGTTTAGGAATCTGAGTAGGCTAATAAGCAACACCCTTATTCTCTGCCTGAGTGCAGAACTACTGGAGACAGTTACTGAAGTCGGCCAATATCACTACTTAACTGCTAGTTTGAAGAATGTGGCTTAAATGAGAGGAACAAATGAGGTTGCTGGCGCTTCCCAGGTGGAGACCTACCCAGTAGCACTGCCACCCACTCGCTGATTTGGATGGCCAGAGAAGAAAAAGAGACTAATCCTCAATGTTTAAGAGACATAATATGAGACTCCATTGGATTCATAATATGAGACTCCATTGGATTTGGAAACCTGATGTGCTGCCTTTTCCCCACGAGATAGTGGGTGAGCAGTGAGAAAGTGGTGGTGCAAAGGTCTAGAAGCCTTACTCTACTTGAAATCTCTCCAGAGGGAATCCTGAAGAGTGAGAGATAGATAGTCCCCATAACATTTCCAACTTTTTGCTCTTTTAAACCATTTGGTTTAGCAGTTAGCCTGTGATTGCCCAGGGATGTGACTGTGGGCCCCAGACATCACCTCTTTTTTTTTTTTCTTTTTTAAAGATTTTGTTGATTCATTTGACAGAGAGAGAGACACCCAGAGAGAGAGGGAACGCAAGCAAGGGGAGCAGGAGAGGAAGAAGCAGGTTCCCAGTGGAGGAGCCTGATGCGGGACTCGATCCTAGAACGCCAGGATCATGCCCTGAGCCGAAGGCAGGTGCTTAATGACTGAGCCACTCAGCCGCCCCCCCCAGAGATCACTTCTTATCCAGATAGTACTCTGACCTTTATGAAGCCATTCTCTTAATTCCAAGCCATGCAGCTTCCTGAGATCTGGTGAGCAGTGTAGACTTTGATCCAGGAGACTCTAAAAATGAATGAGAATGGTACGTTATTTAAATTAATACCAGGACCCTGCTCTACCCATTGCTCAGAGATCACCTTATTCTGTTTCTCCTCCTGCATTATATCTAGACACATCGCCTACTAGAGCTCACCAGATATGTAATGAGATTATACAACAACATGAAGGTATTCCAGTAACGCAGTGCCACCAATGCAGGGGAGCCCTAAATTTGAATATCTGTGCTACACTGTTACCAAATTTCCTGGGAAAAACTAAAGTTCAAAGATTAAAAACACAAACCAAATTCCAGAATTCTTAAGGTAAATTCCAGAACAATTAAAGTCCCAAATCAAATTCTCTTGTTTTTATGAATTATAAATCCAATGAATTAAAGTTCAATTTTTTTCTCCTACTACTTCTTATAAAACAGGAATATTTTAAAAACATGACCCTGAGGCCCTCTTGGTGGCAGTCTCTTTACATCTGCCCCAGGTCCAGAACCATTGGCCTATACTACAGTAGTTCTGGCCTATACTACAGTCCCCAGCATAAAGTCATGAATCCCTTTTAGGAGAAAATATGGTCAGTGACATGATAAACATTGAGTGGGCTCAAACAATTCCCAGTCACTGCTTATAGATGAATCTTTTAGATGACATGTTGTTACATTTTGTAGAGGAGCAGGAACTCTCCTCTTCCCAGTTAGAATGAGAAATCAATCTCTCATTTTAAAACTGGGGCTCCCACCCTTCCAGGGCAGCATCTGCAACCTTATACTCCAAAATTTGCCTGGCCTACTCAGGGATGCTTAGGCCATTCACAGCACAATTGGTATACCAGACAGCAGTTGACAATCAAAATTCTAGCCTGAGCTTCTTTAGGTAATTGTTATGTTACAGGTAGTAACACACACAAAACGGCACAAATGCAGCAAAATTTCCCAGGCTTCCAGATGTCTGCAGGATATTTTAGAAGACACTCTCCTGAAATCCTGGGTGTTCTTTTTATCCATCCCCGTATCTATCATCAAATTAAAGGGATTGTCCACTCTTCCTCCAGTGCAGTGATCTCATCCCTTTGGATCAAAGTCCCCCATGGTATTTAAGACAGCCCATTGTACCTCTTTGCAGGTTCATATGCCCCCAAACACCAGTAAACTCCATGGCATGCTGTGATGTAGAACACATTCTAGGTCATCTGGGTGGTTCTTACATGTTATGTGATTGTACATTCTTGTACCTTTATTCCACAATCTGGTAAATTTTCATGGTCACAGTTCACTCTGTGACCAAACAACTATTTTTTAAAAATACCTTTTATAATATTTGTGTTATTTCCCTTTCCCCCCTTTTGTAGTGGTAGAAGCCAAATCTGGAGTATTTCAAACATTATTTTAATGGTAGCCAAACTAATGATTACTATAGGAATCACTCCCAACTAACTTATGATCATTTCGTTTTTAAGACAAAAAGGATGTCTACAGTTTTTCCTCTTATATTTGATACAAGAGCAACTGATGAAATCCCACTCACACATACTATCAGAAAGTATACTTACCTTGAGAGGAGACCAAGCGGAAGGCCCTGAAGACTTGAATCTTGTCTCTGAACAGGTGTCAGCCAATCTGGGGCACATTTACAAATGGCATCCTGCTGTCAGTCCATGATGCCTGGTTGTTTTTTTTTTTTAATCTTCATGGGAAAAGGTTCTATCCATTGGGATAATTGTAGCTTTTTAACACATTTCACTATAATTAGTGAATCTGCATGTCAGTGTTTTCTAGCATATTCTCTGATTGAATTGGAGACCGTTTTAGTTCTCCCCATGACCCGTCAAAGATAAAGAATTTGTTTACTGTAAATTGCACACCACTCACTCCTATATGCCATCTGCCACACTTAACTGCACAGCGCTACAATTTTCTAATAATAGTTCTTTGAACTTAAGAAAAATAGTCAGAGGTGTTAATCATACTTTCTAGGGGAATATTTGCTTCTCTCTATCATCCTTTTACTTCTTGATGGGATTTTCATTTTAGAGTGTTAAGTTGACATCGCACTTCTATCAATGCACAGCCAAGCAGGATTCAGAGATTCCCCTAAGTGGCTGTCATTTAACATAATTTTGAGAGGTGCACTTCCAAGAAAGAGTAGAAAGTTCCATACTTCAGAAAGGAATTTAGATATTTAGCATGGTTCTTCAAGGACTCAGGTCAAATCTGTGAGTTGTCTCACCTCCTTCTTTATTGTTTTCTCCTTTTTCCCTTCCTCTTTTTTTTTTTTAAAAAGATTTATTTATCTATTAGAGAGAGAGAGAGCACAAGCGGGGGGAGCAGCAGGCAGAAGGAGAGGGAGAAGCAGGCTCCCCACTGAGCAGAGAGCCTGATGCGGGGCTCAATCCCAGGACCCTGGGAACACAACCCCAGACGAAAGCAGACGCTTAACTGACTGAGCCACTCAGGCACCCCTTTCCTTCCTCTTTTATGGCAGTCTGGGTAATGAAGTTTATATGTCATGCTCTTGACTTATTCTTCATATTTTTCCTTATTCTAAATGGCTCTACATAACTGCCATATGGAGAAGGGTAGTAAGCAAAGTTACTTTAATGCATTATTAACCAATAGACCTTGAATGTTAACAGAGCCTTCCTTTAAAGAAACAAGTTGCTGAAATTTATCTATCTTTGACAACGTTGGATAGATGTGAAAAGGCCGTATTTGGTTGGAAGTATTCAGAGCCCCTTATACTATAATAGCAACCCTCAAATGAGGTATCTTTTCCTATGAAGTTAGAACAATTAAATTTTTTATTTATAAAAATAAAAGGAAACTGCAACAACCACAAAACCACTAATTCACCATCTCTTTACAAAGTACTATGGTCCATTGCTCTTTGAGAGTTTTGTGTTTTCACTTGAATAATCTTAGAGGACACTGCATGATGGAGGAAAGCCAGCTGGCTGGACTCGAAGGGCAGGTTGAATCCCTTTTTCAACATTTAATATTTATGTTCTCAAATATATCCCCAAACATTTGAGGATATTGATGTTACAACTATTTTGTTATCTCTGAGTCATTGCACTGCCAGAACCCTCATTTAACTAACTGTGATGAAAGAGTGTCAAAGATAGTCTGTCCTACAGAGGACAAGCTGTAAACTTTTCCTTTGAAATTTATCTTTTGTACTTTGATATTTTTGTTACCAAATGTCCCCTGTTCTTCACAAGCTTGTGGATAAAATGAAATTGCATTTGTATTTACGACCAAATTTCAGTGGATTTAAAGTTTCACCCAGTTTACTAGCAAGGTTCCCCTTCCCAAATGTTTCTAAGACTCTCTAGGGATGCCTACACATGCCCATGAATCAGTTGTTTTAGCAGAAATAGAAATTCAGAGCTTTTGTCTGGACCCCACTGTGGCTGATACCCAGATAACTTGATCTGTCAGGTACGTACAATCAATCAGGTGCTTCCAGGTTCATTGGAGCCCACGCTCCTCAAGTCAATGAGAAAAGCCACAAGGACCAGGAGATCCATAGAAATATGGCTTAGGTAAATTTTCCGTTCCTCCTGGTTCTTATGCCTCACTTGCTGATCCCATTGCTATCACCATTGTACCTCCCACTTCTTTGGATGCCTTGTCCAGCTATGAGGTTTCCTCTTAAGGAGGAAGGGGACATTTCTTTCCTTACTATCACACTCAGAAGAGAGATCCACAACAGAATTGCATAGGCCCCCAATTTGTATTAGTTATAATGTTTTAACTCTTCGCATGCACATCCATAGAGTCATTTCTCTAGACATATCCATAATATAAGAGTGACTTAATAAGGATGAGTTCCAAAGTGAACCAAACATGGACTCTAAAAGCAACATTCCTATGTGAAACACAGAAACACACCCCTTTTTTCTTATGGTTCATTTCGAGTCAGAAGCTCTCATTGTCCTTTATTGCAAAAAGACATGATTTTATATTTTGAACTTTAATGTTGATGGTGATGTGGGGAGTGGGGAGAAGAATCATGGCCCAAGTTCTTTATCTTCCACGAGACTCATATTCTTGTATATAAACTTGTGGCATTAAATATATATGCTAGAGGAGGGATTCCCCCCCCCCACTTCCTCACAAGCCAAACCATTGGAGAGAGAATGACATCTCATTTCTATAACTGATTAGATATAAGCACAAATTTTTACTTAAGCAAACCTCTCTGTAAATTTTTGTATTATCTGTGATAAAATATTTTGGATACTTAGACTGAATGCATTTATTTTGCTGAAGTAGGGCAAAAAACGTACAATATGAGGATAGAATGATAGTGTGATAGTGGTGTTAAGGTAGTAATTGTCATATAAAAAATATATATGACCAACAGTCTAGTATTTTTCTAACTTGGAACAATAACATTTACTTAATGAAAAGCATGAATTTAAGAAATGAAAAGATTTGTAAATTATGTGGCAGGTTTTCCCTGACCCCTTTTCATCTTCTTAACTACTCATATTCTCATTAGATTTTTATTCAGCTAACATCTATTTTAATTTAAGTAGGTGAGGTCTTAGAGATACCAGGTTGGATTTGATACAATTCTTACTCTTAAGGAGTTCATGGTCAGAAGAAACTGAGTAGGTTACACACACACACACACACATGGCACATTATCAGGAACTCAGTGAGGGTCTGAGATTTCACCCTAGTTAAATGCTTAACAAGTGAGCCTGCTACAGTTTCATAGATGCTGGCATAAGATATGAGATTCCTGGGTCAGAGAAAAGGACTTAATTACTCATGGTATAGTAAGCACCATGAACCTCATGTTCTCATGAATTCTTTCCCCACCCTCACCAAGTTCCATGAGGTGATGTGAAACGGCCCAGGTAGATGTGTATACAGTAGTTTCGTATCAGAGTTGAGGAACCCCAAGCTTAGGAAGCTCTCCATTGTATAAAGGACACTGCTAGCAAATTTGCCCAACCTTTAGCTTGGTGGGAGACAGTACCTTTATCATCAAGACAGTTTAAGAAAAACACCCACCGTCTTCCCCCTCAAAGAGAAACAGTATCTTTGTCTTCTAAGGCAGTTTGCCATACACACATCCTTGAAAAGATAGTTGGAAACAAAATCTGCCAGAGTCTGGGCAAATGAGCAGGAATACAAGACCCCTATGGAGAATCACCTCTCAACATTTACATAACAACAATAATAACAACAGTGCGCGATGTATTCCAAAAAAGAGTTATGAGTATGCTACAAAGGAAGGCACAACCTAGCTGAGTCTAGGAAGGGAAGATACATTTTAACTTGGTAGGAAGGGGAGAAAAATCAAGACAAAGGAACTTCGTCAGCATTGAAAACACCAACTGCTGCTCCAAGACTGCCCTCTAGTGTATGGAAAGCTTCACCTCTGTGGTGTTTGGCTTTGATGACAACTTTGTGCAGTCACGGGTGGGAGGGTGGGGATGTGGCATTTGCTTTGGAGGTAAAAACCAGGTCTTTGGTATACCACCTGGAGATCTATTTCTCTTGGTAATCCTAAGAATTTACACTACTTAAAGTTTCTCATTAAAAAATTTCCTTGTTGCCTTTATGTGACAAGTTTAAGGGAATGATTTCTCTATGAGTTGGAGAATAGAAGAATAGCTTCTTGGCTTTAATAGATTACACCTTACTTCATGTAAATTATATGTGCATAACATGAGGGTCTGGCCAACTAAATGAAATCATGGAGGCAGAATATTAGAACTATGAGTTCTAAGAGTTATCTAGTTAATCCCTTCTTTTTTCCCCTTTCTTCCTCAAGGACTTCAATTGCCTACTGTGTTCGTGTTCCATGCTGGGGATACAAAAATGAAAGACAATGGCTTCTTTCCTTAAGTTGCTGACAAAATCTTAGGACTGAAGAGACAATCAGTCAATTATAACAAACTAAGATAAATTCTAAGACAAAAAAAATAGCACCTACTGTGGTTAGGGAACCTTATTAAAATAAACATTTCACAAATGAATATTCAGAGCAGATAATTCTTAAATTGGAATTGGAAGGACAGCCAGGAAGTATCTAGGGAAAGAATGTGTAGGAAGTAGGTTAATCTCTCTATCAAGGGCTTTTTATGTAATGCTAAGGAGTCTGGATTTTATCCCATTTGGTATCAGGGAACTTTTGGAGAATATCAGGGAAGTGATATGATCAGATTTACATTTTAGAATGATTGCTTTGGCAGCAACATGGAGAATAGATTGAAAGAAGAAACACTGGGGACAGGAAAGTCGATTAAGACACTCTTACAGTACCTTTGCAAGAGATGGGTGAGGCTCTGACGAATATCATTAACATGCAGATTGAAAGGAGTGTCTGTATACTGGTAGTGAAATCAATATAATTGGTAAAAAGTGGGACAAATGAAAAAGAGCAAGGATTCAAAGATGACTGAGGTTTGTTGTACCTGGGTAGATGGGCTGTTTTCAAACAAGATCTGAAGAAAGAAAATTTGGCAAGAGACTTGAGATGAATTCAGGTTTTGCTGTACTGTGATCTCTGGATCATCCATAGAGAAATGATATCTGGACTTGGATATAGCGATATGGAAACTCACTTTCATTCTGCCCTTTCACTGCTTGATCAGTATTTATTCCAATTTTTCATTTCCTTCTGTAGCCCCTTTTGAAGTTATAATGCTCGAGCAATGGACAGGCTTTTGCAAAGCATTTTGGGTTCTCTACTTCACTGAGCATCTTTCTTTCATCTGAATGCTCATACACCTAAGGAAGTTTTTCATGTAAATCTTTTCCTCATATTGAACGTTACTTGAAAATATTGCGAGGGTCACATGTTTATTTGAAAGTTATTTAATTCAGTGTTTCTATGTCATGAAAATGTTTTTCAGTGGTTCTACTCCCACCCCCCTTTCTCACCCCGTCTATTTGAAATGTTTTGATTGTTCAGCAAATGTGCATAACATTCTTAGAACTCTATTCAGTTTGGCCAGTACTTTCTGAATCTGTTATACCTGGAAATTGTAGATTCATACGATGACAATAAAAACTTTAAATTCTTCGTTGGTCTTAGCTGTTTGTGGAATTTGGTTTCTACATTATATTTATTCAGCATGAATTATTTAAGACTAGGACACATCAATAAAGGCATTTTACACACTTAAAAAAAACAACAGTTTTGTTTTTCATTTCCTATTCACCCTTTGCTCCATGCTGTACAATTCAGCCTCTTAATTATTGTAATCTTAAGGCTACTGGCAACTTAAGAGCTATTTCTTCCTTTGTATTAAGCTGACTAGTGAATGTAGATTTATTAACAAATATGTTTGTCATTTTTAAAAAAAAACAGAATGACTCTAAACAGATATAAAGAAATTATTTCTATCAGCGAAATGAAACTTGACGAGAAAAGGATAGGCCTGTGAGGTATACTTAAGGTCTTCTCAGATATTTTGTGAGTCTGTACCTTTGCCCTTGTCATTTTCTAATTTTCCCCACATATGCAGTTGCTTTAGAATGACCTAATATTTAATTTCTGACTCCCAAAAGGGAAAAGATAAAAATGAAGTGGGGCAGGAGGAAGAGGGCTAGCCCTTTAAATTCTCGAGAAGTCACTTCAGCTCAGGAAGGAGGGGCTTGCAATAATAGGGAAAGTGCAACCACAATGGCTCACCAGCTCCCTGAACTTCTGTGGTCAGAAGCCACATTCAGCAATCAGAGAGCACAGGTCCTTTTGCTAACCCTGTTTCCTGCAAGTGCTGGTGCAGGTTGCTCGGGCACATGCACAGCTGCCTGCTATGGAGGTGGGAGATGGATAGTGCTACTGCACTAAGAGCTGAAATTGACCACAATTAACTGCAATTTACTGTCCAAGCTTTCTCCTGTAGGTTCAAGCCTTCCGTAGGCTCCAGAGTTCCAAAATAGTTATTCCAGAAAGATTCTGCCAGTGTAATTGTTGTCTAGGTGGGGAGACAGATTCCTGGGGCTTCCAATTCCCTTTTTCCCTCCCTCCCTCCGTCCTTTTCTTTATTTTTTTTTGTTCTCTCCCTCTCTCCGCCTTTCCTCCTGCTCTGTTTTTTCCCCTGGAGAGCCAGTTTACCAGCACACCACTGGAAAGGCTGCTGCTATGTGCTCCTTGGGACAAAGCTGGGCTGGGATGAAGTGGGCCAGCTGCTCTGCTGGCGGTTCTGTGATCAGTCTTCACCACAGTGCTGCATGGCTGCTTCAGTGTACTGACTCTGGGGGTTATTTGAAGTGGAAGTGTTTGCATCCTGTGGTCCCAAGTTATTTTTAAAATATGGATCCCGTTCTTCCCTTGTACAGGGTGTTCAAATTTGTCCCTTACCTGCCTGAGCATAGAATTGCTTTCTCTCACCATTGTTGGTCTCTCCAGCGCTGTCCTGTATCAACTTCTCCTTATTGACTGGACCATCTCAAGTAGGCATCAATTTCATAAATTTCAAGTAGGCATTTGAGGAGGCATAAATATTGCAGGCACGTCTTTCTATTAAAAAGCAACAAAAACAAACCTTATCTTGACCCATCATCCCTGACTGGCTATTATCCTGTTTCCAGTGCTTGTCCACATTTTCACACCTCCTGCTTGCTCTTAATCCTACTCCACCTTAAATACACTGTCTTGTCAGGGTCTCCAGTGACCTCCATGTTCTAAAATTCAATGAAGTACTAATTGTTGGATTGTTTCTGAGCTTGTTCTTAATATATCTTCCTCTACCCATTTCATTCTCTCCACAATTGAGTTAATCTAGACCTATTTTTAATTTTTTAAAGATTAAAATAAATTTATTTTTAATGAGTTTTAATATCAGAAGTAAGCTTATATGAAATTAAAATTTGATTTTCTCTCTGTTAAAAACACAAAGTTTTCTTGGATTTTTGGTCTGCTTTTTATTTTATTTTTACTTAAATTCAATTAGCCAACATATAGTACATCGTTAGTTTTTGATGGAGTGTTCAATGATTCATTAGTTGTGTATAACACCCAGTGCTCATCATATCACGTGCTCTCCTTAATGCCCATCACCCAGTTATCCCATCTCTCCACCCCCCTCCCTTCCATAACCCTGTTTTTTTCCCAGAATCAAGAGTCTCTCATGGTTTGTCTCCTTCTCTGATTTCTTCCCATTCAGTTTCCCTCCCTTCCCCTGTGGTCCTCCACGCTATTCCTTATATTCCACATATGAGTGATACAATATGATAATTATCTTTCTCTGATTGACTTACTTCACTTAGCATAATACCCTCCAATTCCATCCATGTCGATGCAAATGGTAGGTATTTATCCTTTCTGATGGCTGAGTAATATTCCATTGTATATATGAACCACATCTTCTTTTTTTTTTTTTATTTTAATGATTTTTTATTATATTATGTTAGTCACCATACAGTACATCCCCGGTTTCCGATGTAAGGCTCGATGATTCATTAGTTGTGTATAACACCCAGTGCACCATGCTATACGTGCCCTCGTTACTACGCATCACCGTCTATCCCATTCCCCCACCCCCCTCCCCTCTGAAGTTCTCAGTTTGTTTCTCAGAGTCCATAGTCTCTCATGTTTCATTCCCCCTTCTGATTACCCCCCTTTCTTTATCCCTTTCTTCCCCTACCGATCATCCTAGTTCTTATGTTCCATAGATGAGAGAAATCATATGATAGTTGTCTTTCTCTGCTTGACTTATTTCACTTAGCATTATCTCCTCCAGTGCTGTCCATGTTGTAGCAAATGTTGAGAACTCGTTCTTTCTGATAGCTGAGTAATATTCCATTGTATATATGGACCACAACTTCTTAATCCAGTCATCTGTTGAAGGGCATCTCAGCTCCTTCCACGATTTAGCTATTGTGGACATTGCTGCTATGAACATTGGGGTGCATATGGCCCTTCTCTTCACTACGTCTGTATCTTTGGGGTAAATACCCAGTAGTGCAATGGCCGGATCATAGGGTAGCTCAATTTTTAACTTTTTGAGGGACCTCCACACTGTTTTCCAGAGTGGCTGTACCAACTTGCATTCCCACCAACAATGTAGGAGGGATCCCCTTTCTCCACATCCTCTCCAACAATTGTTGTTTCTTGCCTTGTCTATTTTTGCCATTCTAACTGGCGTAAGGTGGTATCTCAGTGTGGTTTTGATTTGAATTTCCTTGATGGCTAATGATTTTGAACATTTTTTCATGTGTCTGTTAGCCATTTGTATGTCTTCATTGGAAAAGTGTCTGTTCATATCTTCTGCCCATTTTTTGATTTGTTTATTTGTTTCTCATGTATTGAGTTTGAGAAGTTCTTTGTAGATCTTGGATACCAGTCCTTTATCTGTAGTGTCATTTGCAAATATCTTCTCCCATTCCGTGGGCTGCCTCTTAGTTTTTCTGACTGTTTCCTTGGCTGTGCAGAAACTTTTAATCTTGATGAAGTCCCATAAATTCATTTTATCTTTTGTTTCTCTTGCCTTTGGGGATGTGTCATGAAAAAGGTTGCTTTGGCTGATGTCGTAGAGGTTGTTGCCTATGTTCTCCTCTAGAATTTTGATGGATTCCTGTCTCACATCGAGGTCTTTCATCCATTTGGAGTTTATTTTTGTGTATGGTGTGAGATAGTGGTCAAGTTTCATTCTCTTGCATGTAGCTGTCCAATTTTCCCAGCACCATTTATTGAAGAGACTGTCTTTTTCCCACCGGATGTTTTTTCCTGCTTTATCAAATATTAGTTGCCCAAAGAGCCGAGGGTCCATTTCTGGGCTCTCTATTCTGTTCCATTGGTCTATGTGTCTGTTTTTGTGCCAGTACCATGCTGTCTTTGTGATCACAGCTTTGTAGTACAGCTCGAAATCTGGCATTGTGATGCCCCCAGCTTTGTTTTTCCTTTTCAACAGTTCCTTGGAGATTCGGGGCCTTTTCTGTTTCCATACAAATTTAAGGACTGTTCGTTCCATGAACCACATCTTCTTTATCCATTCATCTGTTCAAGGATATCTGGGCTCCTTCCACAGTTTGGCTGTTGTGGATATTGCTGCTATGAACAGTGGTCATTGCTGCTATGAAAGAAGGGTGCATGTGCCCCTTCTTTTCACTACCTCTGTATCTTTGGGTAAATACTTAGTAGTGCAATTGCTCGGTCGTAGGGTAGCTCCATTTTTAACTTCTTGAGGAACTTCCATACTGTTTTCCAGTGTGGCTGCACCAGCTTGCATTCCCACCAGCAGAGTAAGAGGTTCTCCTTTCGCCACATCCTCACCAACATCTGTTATTCCCTGTCTTGTTAATTTTAGCCATTCTAATTGGTGTGAGGTAGTATCTCATTGTGGTTTTGATTTGTATTTCCCTGATGGCAAGTGATGTGGAGCATTTTTTCATGTGTCTGTTGGCCATTTGTATGTCTTCTTTGGAGAAGCGTCCGTTCATTAGGCCTATTTTTTAAAAAATATTTTGTTTTATTTTTTTATTTTATTTTATTTTTTAAAGATTTTATTTATTTGTTTGACAGAGAGAGACAGCCAGCGAGAGAGGGAACACAAGCAGGGGGAGTGGGAGAGGAAGAAGCAGGCTCCCAGCGGAGGAGCCTGATGTGGGGCTCGATCCCATAAAGCCGGGATCACACCCTGAGCCAAAGGCAGACTCTTAACGACTGCGCCACCCAGGCGCCCCTAAAAAAGATTTTATTTATTTATTTGAGAGAGAGAGCGTGAGCATGGGGGGAGGAGTAGGAGGGGTGGAAGATGGACAAGGAGACTCTGCGCTGAGTAAGGAGACTGATGTGGGGCTCAGTCTCACAAACTCGAGACTACTACCTGAGCCAAAACCAGGAGCCAGCAGCTTAACTGACTAAGCCATCCAGGCACCCCCAATCTAGACCTATTTGTAACATACAACTTATATACTGATGATTCTCAAAATTTATTTATCTAATCCTGACCTCTTCTCTGAGAATCTCACATAAACAAATATTTAATTGACATCTTTATTTGGAGGTCTAATAACCTTTTCAGACTCTACACATTCAAATCTGAACTCTTGGTTTCCCTCTCAAATGTCTTTCTCTCTTCATCCATCTCAGATCAGTCATCCTCCTAGTGAGGGGGAAAAAATCAGGGGATTATTTTTTATTTTCCTTTTTTCTTTCATCTCCTATAAGCACACCACAGGAATTCTTGACTTTTCTGTAATACATCTCAAACCCATCTACTTCTATTTTTCCTCTCTCTATTCTAAGCCACTGCTGTCTCTTATTGGGAGTGTGACAAAAGCATCCTAATTGGCCTCTCTGTAATACCTTCTTTACAAGCCAGCCCTTAAGGAATATAATGGAGTGTACCATTTACAGTGCTCTTAGCAGGAAGTGATACCTCTTCCATATGACCTAGAAGTCTGTCCCCGCTGCTTACTTCTCAAACTCCATTGCATATTGCTTCTCTCCTTCTTCTCTGATTGTGTTCTTTTGCTGACTAGGCTTTCTGCCTGGAACTTTCTCCTTCTGTTCTATTTACATCTGTCTCTTTTGCATCCTTCAGTCTGTTCAAAGTTATCCCCTCAGAGAATTTTCCATTGACCACTTTTTAAATGCTTTGTGGCACTTCCTGCTGAGAGTATATTGCTTGATTATGTTTTTACTTGACTTTTAAGAAATCTGTGTCCTCAGACTAGAATAAAATTTCCCTGAGGTCAGGGTCTTTGTCTTATTCACTGTTTCATTCCCAGCTCTAGAATGATATACAGTTTTGGTCTTCAAACTGGAGTATAAATACTCCCAGAAGGACATAAAAATTGACAGTTTTAAGAGAGATCCACTTCTAGTCCAGCTTCCATATGTATTCTTTTCTAAAATTAATCTTGAAAATTCATCATTCAGATTTTTTTTTTGCCAATTCCCTTTTAACGATAGTCTCTAGACTCCTTAAAAAAAACCAAAAAAAAGCAATGTCTGTTTCTTGCCTATCTTAATATAATGTATTGCTCTAAGATGTAAAAACTTCTGATGCACCAAAAAATGGTGACAGATGTGACCAAATTTAGAAAGTGAAGCATTCAGATATCCAGATAGCGAATAGTCTCATGATTCAGGTGGTTTCCAACTGATTGTTTTCAGCCAAAGGGAAGACTAATTGCAATTTTAAAAAATGTTAGATTTGTATGTGACTTTATTTTTGTTTGACATATAAGTTCAAAGTATTGGGTGGCATTGCGATAAGAAACTCTTCACATTCTCTCCTACTCTTTGGCCTTGGAATAATACATTAGTCTTATACTATCCAATAAACCAAATGATACTAAAATATCACTAAACATTGAAAAGAAATAAAAATTGTTAGACTTAAAAGTAGGTCATGTGTGCGAGCAGTGTGTATCCAGCTGCCTTACTTAGCTAATAACTTTGAGCAATGCCCTTTGCTGAATGTCAGTCTGTATTAGCCCAGACATCTAGTTAGAATGGAAAGTGGGACTAAGCTTCTAGAGTCTGAAAGTGCCAAAACATAAGCTAAGTAGGAGAAGGGAAGGAAGTTCAGTTAGTCTAGGAAGTAGGAGAGAAGAGAAATGATGTCTTCTATTGCAAGAATAATTTCCACAAAATCTGATATACAGAAATGCATTGCTTTCTTTATTGTCTTAAAACCAGACTTAGTATCTCTCTTGAGCCCACTCTTTACCTGAAAATAGGAAATTTAATCCATTCTTGGGTATACTGAATAAAGTTCAGTAATGTTTATATCATTTTTTGTATTTAGTATTTTGGATTTTTATCTCCTGTCTCCAGGGGTATGTTTATATTTTAAGGAGCTTGGATTTCATCGTAACATCTTGTGGTTGGACTTCGGAGCTGAGTATCTGGTTTATATTGTCCTCTGTTCATTCTGGCTTCTGTTTGGATTTTGAAAGTTGACATCTGTCCCACCACCAAATGCTGCTGATGTCTGCATTCTTAGCATGGTTTCTGACTCTTTTTTGTCCATACTACCTCTGCTGACAGTGTCCCTTTGTCAAAACGATGAGACCCCTTATATTTTTCTACCTTCTCTGAGTCATTGCTGTGCTCACCTTGGGTGCTTGGTGAACACTAAATGCTTTCCTATATCCTGTAGTCGTGGGTCATTTGGGAAGCTGCCTCAGTTCATTTCCTCTGGGACCTTACTTGCTGTCATCATATTTTTTTTCTGGCTGTGGTACCATGTTGGTACCTGAAAGATCTCAGGATGCCTTGTGGTCTGCTTTCAAATCACTCCAAATATAGATGGAATTTCTATGTGCCCCTTGCTCCCAACACACTGGGCTGTGTGTGTGTGTGTGTGTGTGTGTGTGTGTGTGTGTGTGTGTGTGTGTATGTGAAGTCCCTGTTCTGAAATTCACAGGGGAGTTTATCCCCTCGTTCTTTTCTCCATCTGCTATTTGTTCCTTTAGCAAATCTCCTAGCTTTATCTCCCATTGGTGGAAAAGTCAGCTCTTACATTAACTTGCATGCTTCCCTATATTCTATTATTTATAATTTAAACATTAAGAACTTAGTTTTGGGGGGTAAAAGTGAGAAGAAAAGGATATATGTGTTTTTAGTGACTGTTGCAATCAGAGGTCCTGGCTTTCATATGTTTGTATTTGCTATAAATTTTTAATCCCAGGAATTTGACTCTTTATTCTTTTCTGTATTATTTCCATGATAAGAGTGAGTCTATAGAATTCTGCATCCTGTTTTATGGGAAAAGGTAAGGGGTACAAAAAAATGATAAGAAAGACTCCATTAATTTATCAGAGGGAAAGTAATAGATGATTGACCAATCTGTGGGAGGCAAGGAGAAGTTTCCAAACCAAGTTGGTAATGTTAGTTATAAGAAATTTATTTTTTTTTGTTTTTTCAAATTTTTATTTAAATTCTAGTTAGTAACATACAGTGCAATATTGGTTTCAGGAGTAGAATTAAGTGATTCATCACTTACATATATAACACTCACTTCTCATCATATCAAGTGCCCTCCTAAATACCCATCACCCATCTAGTGCATCCCCCACCCACATCTCTCCATCAACCCTCAGTTTGTTCTCTAACTTTAAGAGTTGCTTCTAGTTTATTTCCCTCTCTCTTTTCTTTTTCCCCCTCCCATATTTTCATCTTTTTTGTTTCTTAAATTTCACATGAGTGAAATCATATGGTATTTTCTCTGACTGACTTATTTCACTTACCATAATACACTTTAGCTCCATCCACATCATCCCAAATGTCAAGATTTCATTCTTTATAATGGTTGAGTAATATTCTATTATATATATTATATTTAATATGTATTATATATATGTATATATATATATGTATATATGTACATACTTCTTCGTTATCCATTCATCAGTTGATGGACAGTTGGACTCTTTCCATTGTTTGACTATTGTTGATAGTGCTGCTATGAACATTGGGGTGCATGTACTCCTTCAAATCTGTATTTTTGTATCCTTTGGGTAAATACCTAGTAGTACAATTGTTGGATCACAGAGTTGTATTTTCATAATTGATCATAGAGATCAATAGTTCTATTTTCAACTTTCTGAGGAACCTCCATACCGTTTTGCAGAGTGGCTGCACCAGTTTGTGTTTCCACCAACAGTGCAAGAGGCTTCCCCTTTCTCCACATCCTTGCCAACATCTGTTGTTTCCTCTGTTGTTAATTTTAGCCATTCTGATTATGTGAAGTGGTATCTCACTGTAGTTTTAATATGTGTTTCCCTGATGATGAGTGATGGTGAGCATCTTTTCATATGTCTGTTAGCCATTTGGATGTCTTCCTTGGAAAAGTGTCTGTTCATGTCTTTTCCCCATTTCTTAACTGGATTATTTGTTTTTTGGGTGTTGAGTTTGATAAGTTCTTTATAGATTTTGGATACTAACCTCTTTATCAGATATGTCATTTGCAAATATCTTCTCCCATTCTGTAGGCTGCCTTTTAGTTTAGTTACAAGAAATTTAGACCATGGGGAAAATCTAAGATGAGAAGAGTAGTCTAAGTTTTCAAAAAGGGGCTCACAGGTCTGGCATGCATTTCAAAAGAGTGAAGTATAGAATGAAATCTGGAGAGGGCAGAAAGCCCTAGAATAGCACCATTGGGATGTGTTGACTTCACCATAGGTTCTTATTATCCTCCACCCTGGTCTGAGCCCTGTTCTCCACAGGGCAGCTGGGAAGGGGCTGGAGGAAGTGTGATATTTTTCAGAGCAGGCCCTCTGAGTGTTTATGGCTGAGAACTGAAGTTCAGTCAGAGAACCAGGGTCTGAAGAGGTTCTTATAGTTTTAATATCTTTTATTATTATGTTTAGTTAGCCTAGTTTTAATGTTAATATCAAAGAAAATTTGAATTCCCTGAACACTTGGTACAAAATGGGTCCGTGAATGACCTCCTATCTATAGTTCATTCTTTGTACCTGAATCACTATTTCCTGTACTAGCTCAGAACTCCGGGATGGTCACTGAGAATATTAGCACACTAAAGACAACTATCCTAAATAAAGGGTTATGTGATGTAATTTGGGACTGCCAAACAAAATATAATGTATTTTATTACCCTGTTGCTTAGGTTATAAACAGCTGATAAATATAAATTATCAGGAAAACCAGATTTATCATCTTCTCCTACTTTTGACCCTCCCTTTTATCACTGGGCCCCCGAGATGCCTATAAGACCTCTCTGCTGCTCTGTCCTCCCTGGCTTCCAAGTGATAAAAAAGAATGAATATGTGGCACATATGTTGGGAAAGCGGTACCCAAACCCACCCCCTCTTGGGCGTGGATATAAGTTTTCATCTGTTGTATCAGTATTTCTTAAATAGTACTTATTTTTTATAACTTGAAGTTAAACATCCTGTTGTTCACTCTCCCATTCTCTAATTTTTTTACATGATATGAATTATACGTTCTTGGGCAGCCTAGGATTAAAAAAAAAAAAAACTCCATTGACAGATGAGTGGGAAAAGAAGATGTGGTATGTGTACACACACACACACACACACACACACACACACACACACACACACACACTGGAATATTATGCAGCCATCAAAAATGAAATCTTGCCTTTTGCAATGACATGGTAGAACTAGAGGGTATTATGCTAAGCAAAATAAGTCAATCAGAGAAAGACAATTATCATATGATCTCACTGATATGTGGAATTTGAGAAACAAGGCAGAGGATCATAGGGGAAGAGAGGAAAAAATGAAACAAGAAGAAACCAGAGAGGGAGACAAACCGTAGAGACTCTTAATCTCAGGAAACAAAGTGAGGGTTGCTAGAGTGAAGGGGGCGGGAATGGGGTAACTGGGTGATGGATATTGGGGAGGGTGTGTGTTGTGGTGAGCGCCATGTATTGTGTAAGATTGATGAATCACAGACCTGTACCCCTGCAACAAATAATACATTGTATGTTAATAATAAAAAAAATGAAAAAAAAACTGCTAAGGGATAAAAATCTAGTGTTTATGTCAAATTTTTTTGTAGTAATTGAAAATAAATTTTGGGTAATTTTAGTTAGTGATAGTCTAAGTAGGTTTTTATGTGCCCTGAGTAGGGCCATGATTGCTGATTACTTCATAAATATCCTTGCATATGATTCAGCCCTTTGAAGCAAACCATAATCTCTATGCTGTAGAGGAGGGGGGTGCAACAGACATTCTACTTTAATTCCATCTTACTATGAATTATTTCTTCCCTTTAAATCACTATGTTTATGTTACGTGCTATCTCCTGACTACATTCCCTAAAACCCATAATCCATTTGTGATATTTAATCCTACTCAGAATCTTAAACATGGGCTGGTTTTCCTAATTTCCTCCATCTCACCAGGAATTATTCATTGTTCTTATTCTCCCTGGTTAGGTATATGTCCCATATCATCCCAGGGGTAGCTGTCATGTTATCAATACTGATAACCTTGAAATTATCTTCCCCTCAAACTGGTGGCTAATGTAATAATTATTTTGATTTTTTTCTTTAAGCTATAGCAATGCAATTTATCTTCAGTATTGTCATTTTTAAACATCTATTAATAATTTACAATTTGCTCTTCCTTTTGCACAAAATGCTATTAAATAACATTGAGTAATTAGTTATGTACACATGCCAAGAACTTTACAGACTTGTAAAATAGCATGCCATTTCAAGGATTTCTGTCTTGGTAGAGACATTTATAAGGAAAAGAGGGCAAGATTCAAAAATAAATTTAGTTCAAGGTCAATAATAGGCAACTCAATTGGATGGATTACTGTTTTCTCCAAAGAGATTTTAATCCAGTTAATATCCATCAGAAATGGCTTAAATAGTTCATGAGGAATACCATTTTTTTTTCCCCTTGGGATGAAGTTTTTGTATTACATTACAAAAAAGATTCCCAGAGCAGGTTTGGGACAGTTTTTAGGTTAAAGTCCTCCTCTTGACTCAGACAGTCTTCGAAGATCTGTCTCAGTCAAAAGGTATTTTTCATTGCATATTTGTGCTGAGATCATTCAGTGGATTTTTTTGTCCAATCACTTTTACATTTGTTATAAATGGTAAAAATTAGACATAGGCTGAATTTATGCAGTATAGAGTTCATGCTTACCAGATCTTCCACAATGTTTCATTATGTACTGTTATTCCTTGTCCTTTATAATAGGAATATTTCCAGACAAAATCCTGTGGCAACTCAGAATTAATATTAGCTGTTTTACATGGTCATGGACTAAAGTTTTTATTTCTTTTCTTTTCAACATGACCTACTTTATTTACCTAAGTCCAGTTAAAGGGTAATGAATAGTGCTCTTGCTGTTTGATTAATAAAACTGAAGCTATTTCATACTAAGGACAGAGAATTAACTTCAGAGATTTTTTTTAAAGTTTATTTTATTTTATTTTAGTACTCTCCATATCCAATGTAGGGCTTTAACTCATGACTCTGAGATCAAGAGTCACATGCTTGGAGTGCCTGGGTATCTCAGTCAGTGAAGCATCCGACCCTTGATTTCCACTCCGGTCATGATCTCAGGGTCCTGAGATTGGGCCCCGCCTCAGGCTCTGGGCTCAGTGTGGAGTCTGTTTGTCCCTCTCTCTGCTCGTATCCCCATTGCATGCTGTCTTTCAAATAAATAAATAAAATCTTGAAAAAAAAAAAAAGAGTTGCGTGCTTTTCTGACTGAGCCAGCCAGGCGTCCAACTTCTGTTCAGAGATATATATATAAAAAAAAAAAATCCAGGCTACATTATTGTTACAGAATTTCCTCTTCTTTTTTCCCCTGCATGCCCTCTCTTCTCATTCCCCTCTTTATTCATCTCCTCCTTCCTCAACTTTATCTTTTCTCTTTTCTCTCCTCATCCTCTACTTTCCACTTCCCTTCTCTTCTCTTTTTCCTTTAGTTTTTCTTACTTTTCCTTTCTTCCTTCTTCCCTTCCTTCTTTCCTTCCTTCATTCCTTTCTTCTTTCCCTCCCTCCCTCCCTCCCTCCTTCCCTCTCTCCACTGTTCTTGTCACCTTGTCTACTCTGAAGCCAAAGGACCAAAGAACAAGTGACTATTTTCTTCTAGGATTACCCACTGTCTCTTAAAATGTAGGACTATTTGTGTTTGTTTATTTATTTATTTAGCCTCTGAGGACCCCAAATTCATCACTGTAACTGGCCTGCTAGGAGTGGTGATATATCCTGTAAGGCTGGAACCCTGTTAGTCACAGAGTAGGTACCAGACCAAATTCCATATATAAGGTGCTTAATTTCTTCAGAGTGGGCTTGTCATAAATAAGTGTTGCCTTCAAATCTGACTTTTCTGGTACAATTATGATTATAAATTAGATTTACCTATTTATGTTAAAATTGTATAAATAATCGCATTGCCATGAGCAGTACAGGGAGTCCGTAAAGGTACTGTACATAATATTTGACCTATTTTACAAGTAGTTTTACGGCAAGGCCAATCCATACATATGCTATTTTTATAGAATCGTCATAAATACTATCAGTGGTTTGATTATTTAATGATATTTTGTGGTTAGAATAAGTAAACTTTAGCTCAACAACTTTTAACAAAAACAATTATGCTTTTTTTCCTGAGCTCAACCCATTTTAAAATCACTTCTGAATTCTAAACATTATAGGCATTATACTTAATTTCTTTTGAAAATCCAGTGGTTACATTTACAGTTCTCATTTTAAGAATTCATAAACTCATAGCTTTTTCTGTGTGTAGATTCTATTGAATTTCTATATACGCAATTGTATTATCTGTGAATAATGACAATTCTACTTTTTCCTTTCCAATATAGATTTCTTTTATTTTTTGTTCTTGCCTTATTGCTCTGACTAAAACCTCTGGTATAATGTTGAATAGAAAGGATAAGAACAGACATCCCTGTCTTGTTCTGATATTAAGGGGAAAATATTCACCATTAAGTGTAATGTTACCTGTAGGTTTTTCACAAATTCCCTTTATCAGGTTGAAGAGGTTTCCTTCTATTCTTAGTTTGTTGAGAAAGTTTTTATTGGGAAGAGATGTTGGATTTTGTCAAATGCTCTTCTTGCATCCATTGAGATATCATATGCTCTTTCTTTTCTAGTTGTTTAATATGGTAAATTACAATGATTGATTTTCAAATCATAAACCAAGCTCACATTCCTGGAATAAACATTACTTATTTGTGATTAATTATTAATTTTATGTATCACTGGATTTGGTTTACTAAAATTTTGTTTTGAATGCTTCTGTGTTCCTGAGAAATACTGATTTGTGATCTTCTTTACTTGTAATATCTTTGTCTAGTTTTAGTATCACAATAGTGTTCTTTCTTTTAGAATAAATTGGGAAGTGTTCCCTCTTTTTCAATTTTCTGGAAGAGTTTCTGAAAAATTGATATTTCTTTCTAGATACTTCATAGATTTCACCAGTGAAGCCACCTGGGCTTGGAGTTCTCTTTGTCAGAAGGTTTTTTTAACTAAAAATTATTTTCTTTAATATGTATAGGGATATCCAGGTTATCCATTTCTTTTTGAGCGAGCTTTGATAGTTTGTGCCTTTCAAGACATTCTGAGTTGTTAAATTTATTTAATTTATTGGTTCTCCATTGTGTGAAAACTCTATCAAAGTAGTTGGCTGGGACAATTGTGGGGTTCACCTCATTTATTTTCCATCTCTCAAGAGTCATTGCCTTTTGCTGCCTGATATCCAATGTCTTGAAAATCCTTCATATATTTTGTATGCCTTTTGTTTTTTCAGGCAGGAGAGAAAATCCAATCCTTGTTTCTTCATGTTGGCCAGAAGCAGAGGTCGTAATCCAGGTATTTTAAAATTAAAATTTTAAATAAAATAAAAAATTTCTTACAAGTCAATTTATTGGGAGTCACTGTGTCAGACCATGTTCATGAACTTAAGTATGTTTTCATTTGTTTTCAGGGGTTATATACTCACTAAATTATATTCATATTAATAACACTTTCACTGATGAGATTAATTGGGTTGAGCTTCTCTTTTTCATTTAAGAAAATATGGAACATATCTATTTTAACTCACTATTGCTAGTATCCCTTCTTTCCAAGGCCAATTCTCTTACAAGGTGAGAGGGTCTGTATTTCAAGACAGTACCAGAGATAATTTGAACATAGGAAACACCTGGTCAGTTTTATTATTTGGAATTTGGGGCCTTATCCTGGATCAACAATGAAATTGTTGGATAAAATCACAGTTCCAAAGAACAAGAAATAGCCGCAGTATTGGCTGTGTTATTAACCTGAATGGCAATACATTAGAAGTACCAAAGGAATGTTAGCTTTATAGAAGTGAGAAATACCTTATTTTCTATTTGTTTGCTTATGATTATTTTACAGTTATCAAATATGTCAACAATTATTTACAGTTACAAATACGAATTTATTGAATATCAAATTCAATAAACCTTTTTAACAGTACATATGCAGTGGTTAGGCAAAAATCCTGACATCTAGGTAGAATATGAAGAAAACAAAAATATTTTTGTGCAGCTTTCTATTTAAAACAGGCTGGACACTGAAAGACCAATTTTATTTGTGAGCCACCGGTGCTCAATTTCTCTATTACACATAGCTTCTTTTAAATTTAATCTTACTGGGCGTGTAGGTGGCTCAGTTGGTTAAGTGTCTGCCTTCTGTTCAGGTCATGATCGCAGGGTCCTGGGATGGATTCTGGATTCCTGCATCAAGCTCCTTGCTCAGCAGGGAGTCTGCTTCTCCCTCCCCACTGCTCATGCACTCTCTCTCTCTCTCTCTCAAAAATAAATAAATAAAATATTTAAAAAATATTTACTCTTACTACCTCCAAATGTTTTTAATATATATACATGTATTACACAATAATAAGATAATACTACTAAAGCTTAAATCATTAGTGTTAAAATACAGTTATTCTTATAAGCATATTTTAAGACAATATTTTCACTCTTCTGATTTTATCTTCTTTTATTTATTTTTATTTATTTGAGAGTGAGCAAGAGAACTTGTGCAGAGGTAGGGGGAGGAGTAGGGGGCAGGAGTAGGGCATAGGGAGTGAGCGAGAGGCAGACTCCCTGCTGAGCAGGGAGCAGGATGCAGGGCTCAGTCCCACTGGAATCATGACCTGAGCTGAAGGCAGATGCTTAGCTGACTGAGCCGTGCAGCACCCCTAATTTTATCCTTTTAAAAAATATATTAAGAATAACAAATAAGACTACATAAATAAAAATTGTGTGGTAACTATACTATTGCTAGGTCCCTACTTGCCAAGTTCTACATCCTTTGTTGCAGGAAGTTTCTATTTATTTTAATTACTTAAACATTTTTAAGCCTTAGGTCTTAAAGTTAATTAAGTCTGAAGTCTTAAAGTTAATTAAGGGTTTCAGAATTACAATTTAAGTTGACATTAAAGAACAGTAAATCTACTTGGTATTAAACACTTATCCCTAAAATTTTACTCAGATAATACAAATAAAGTAATTGTGGAGTTAGGTAATTTTTAGCATTGCTTGAAGTTTATAACAACAGTGTTTAAGATGTTCATTATTTTAATTCAACATGGTTTTATATCCATATTTACATCTTTGCAATCTTAAAATCTCAGTATAATTAGTAATTACTTACTGATCTGTATGACAAATACAAGTTGTTGCCAATGAATTAGGCTCCCTGTCAGAAAATAAATTAGAGTCATGGATAAACGGAAATGTTGTTTGCATTTTATCCTACACTGTAGTAATATTTCATTTGTACATGTATTACCATACTTAGGAGTATTAATGTAATTTTATAGAAAATATTTAGTTAGTTAGTTAGTCAGTAGGCTCCACACAGTGTGGGGCCTAAGGTGGGGCTTGAGCTCATGACCCAATGCGGGGCTTGAGCTCTTGACCCTGAGGTCAAGACCTGAGCTGAGATCAAGATTCAGATGCTTAATAGACTGAGCCACCCAGGCACCCCTATAAAATATTTATTTATAAATTATTTATCAATAGTTAAAACTGTTATATACTAATATTTTAAAAAATTTCTTATAAATTTTTTTTAAAAGTTTCTTGAGGATGACCTGATGACTGTTTATCTTTTATATCTTTTATTTTTTTTTATCTTAGTCACCAGGGTCCTAACCATTAATAAAATTCAGTCACTTCCTTTTCAGAGATTTGTTGTCCCTTTCTGTTAAGGGGAGCATAATTATTTTAGAACCAATCATAAAAAATTTCCCTGCAACACAATTAATGTGTAAGTTATTGTTTCTACCTAGGTATTCATTTTTTCAATGATTCATTTCTTTGCAAATATACAGGTGAATTAAAAAAGGCTTGACACTTCTTGGGGATTTTGAAATGTATTTGGACTAATTTGGGCATCCCCTAATTGCTACATTTCTCAAACTAACACTTACTTTTTGCAGATTTCTAACTGTCTCCTAGGATGTTATGTTGGCAGTGTTCTTTTTTTCTTTTATCTTTTTTTGACAATGTTCTGATGTACCTTGAATTTCATCCAAAGTGGCTCTTTCACAATTGAACTTTTGCTTTTCACTAAGCTTTGGATTTCAGAATTTAGCCTTAAAAAGTAGCAGCCAAAATGTTCCTATCTTTATGTTAGGATATGTGATACCAGAGTGTTGTAAAAATAGCTAGTAGAAGCTGACTTAGTAATTTGGTACTAGCTCTCCAGAGTTTTATATACCGTGTTATATTTTGGTTCATAAAGAGACAATTTAGATTCTTTATTTTGAAGAGTAATTTTAAAATTGATTTTATTTATTTAATCTTTATATTTTAAATTATTTTCAGAAAATTTTAAAATTATTTCAGGAAAGGTTGTAAGGATTGTACAAAAAACTCCAGGTGAATTACCCTCATATGGATAACTGCAAATGTTAACATTTTAATCACACTTGCTTTGTTATATTCTATGTAAATACACATCTAAGTATTATAATTTTTGAAGCATCTGAGAGTAAGTTGCAGACCTATAATACTTTATAGCATCATAAACACTTCAGTGTATACTTCTTATTAAGGGACACATTTTCTTATATAACCATTGCACAATTATCATTATTAGGAAGTTAACACCAGTATAATATTATTATCTAATCCAAAAACCTCATTCAAATTTCACTAATTGTCTCACTAATATCCTTTAGAACACACTTGAGAGCACCAGATCCAATCCAGGAACATATGTTGCATTTACCTGTCATGTCTTTTTAGTTTCCTTGAGTCTGCAACAGTTCCTAAATCATTCTTTTTCTTTCATCTGCTTGATATTTTTGAGAAGTGTAGTTCATTTATTTTGGTAAAATCTTCCTCAGATTAGGATTATCTGAGGTTTCATCTTGATTACATTTGGACTGTACTATTCTGACAAGAATATCACAGGAACGATATGTTCTTCTGAGTACATACTATTAGGAGGCACATGACATTTGTTTTTCCCATTACTGGTAAAGCTACCTTTGACCACTTGGTTAAGGTCACGTTTGCCAGGTTTCTCTTTCCTGTAACTAAAATGTCTTCATGGAGATTTACTTTAAGAACTTGTCAGTACTCCTCATCAAGCTTGCATCCACTAGTTTGAGTATTTATTGATGATATTTGCCTGGAGGAATTATTAATAGGTGGTTGTCAAATGGTGATTTGTCCAATTCCAGTATTCCTTCTTCATTTATTACTTGGCCTACTACTGTGAGGTAGAACAGTCTTCTTTCCCTCAGTTGAGTAATACAAATTAATGGACTCATGGACTCTTATTTAATGGGACATAATCCATTACTGTTGTTATTTATTTTGACACTGAAATTGTTTGTTATTTTGCCAGTTGGAACCCTTGTGCCCTTTTGCCATGTCCGCATCCTTCTTTAAGCACTGCTTTACAAAGCAATCAAATAGTATTTAAGAGGACTTCACACTTGAGACTTGTGTTATCTTTTTGAGAATAAGTTACCTCCATCTTCTAGAGCAGACACTGACTTCAAGAAATTTTGTTGCTATTTAATGTGAAGCTTCTCTAAAGTGGTTTGTTGTAGTCATATTAAAAGAGACCTTCAGTGGTCATTGTTATAGATTAAAAATGGCCCTAAAGTCTTTGCAGGCTCTTCCATCAAGCTCTGTGACTTGCTTTGACCAATAGGATGTGGTAATTTCTACTTTCACTTTCTTGAATTTTGCCCTGAGATCACCATGTAAGCAAGCTAGTCTAGCCTATTGGAAGATGAAAGGCTAGAGGAAAATCTAAGCTCCCAGTGAGAACCAGGACCAAGTGTCTGACATGTGAGTGAGGCCGTCATGGATGTTCTAGCACAGATGACCCTCCAACTGAATTGGCTGCATGAAAGAGCTCAGGCAAAACCAGCAAAACATTTGGCCAAACTACAGTATTGTAAAGAATAATAAACCTTTTAAAAAATATTTTAAATATTGGAATTGTTTGTTACTCAGCAATACTTAATGTACCATTGTAAATTAAAATGATTTCTACTAATTTACATGTTCTTAAGTATCTCAGAGCTTTTCTCTATAATGTGTAAATAGATAAAAAGTCCTCTGAGTCCCGTTGGCTGGAAGGCCTATTTGTTTTGATTTAGGTAGACTCACAGTCACAGGAATGATGAACCCTGCAACCAGTGGTATTTTTCATGGAATACTGTTTTTACTTGAAGGAAAAATTCAGATTATTCAGACTTGGGTAGTTGGCAGTCACTTCTCTGAAAATGAATAAAGCAAGTCTGTCACTTCAAGAAAAACATCTGAGGGGTGTCTGGCTGGCTCAGTCGGTAGAGCATGCGACTCTTGCTCTCAGGTTTATGAGTTCAAGCCTCACATTGGGTATAGGGATTAATTAAAAGTAAAATCTTAAAAAAAGAAAAAAAGAAAAACATCTGATAGTATTTGTTGCCAATGATAAAATTTCAAGTAAAATTTTGAATTTTGGAAAACTTGTCTCTGCCAGTAGGAAGCTCATAGCCTAATAATTCCTTTTGAGATTGGTGATGATACTGATGAAAATGATTTTTCTGTTTTTATTTTATAATGAAATTTGTTAACATTTGGAAGGTCTGCATAACTCAGTGAATCCACATTTTCCGAATGACAAATATATGATATTACAAAATCATATAGGTGTCAGAAAGATCCATTTATGCAAAGTAGAACAATGGGTTTAATGTAATGATGTTTAAGAATTTCATTCGTGTCATATCAGTTCCATATAACAGTAGAGTTTTAGTGTCAATGAAGAATATTCAGTTATCTGAAAAGTTATTAAAGAATTCTCCCCTTTCTAACTATTTATCTGTGTAGTCCAGATTTTCCTTATTACTTAAACCAAAACTGTATTGCAATAGGCGAACATAGAAGCAGGTATGAAAATACGGCTTATCTTCCATTAAATTTGACAATAAAGAGTTTTGTGAGAAAGTAAAACAATGCTAGTCTTCTCACTAAATATATTTTTGTTCTGGAAAATTTTATTTCTTTTTCATAAAATATGCTATGCTAGTATGAAATTGTTTTTATTAGTTTGTAAAATAATAAATATTTATAACCTTTCTTAGTTTTTATTTATAGTATATTAAAAATCAATGGGTAAAACTCCTCTAAAAAGGCTGTTTGGAATCCTCAATTTTTTTTAAGAATGTAAAGGAATCCTAAGACCAAATTTTGAGAACCACTGCTCTCAGCAAATGGGCAGCTGAATATTAAAAGGTTTTCAGAGAATTTCGCTGACTATAAACACAAGGACCTAGAAGTGGCTTCCTAGACACATAGGCAAACATATAGAGAATCCTGAGTGAAATATAATATTCTAATCAAAAGACACAAATGTGTCCAGAAACAACCCTGCAGGAAGAAGACAATATATGATCATGGATTCCTCACACATCCCTAGAATTCCTCAACACAGGACATTGACCAAAACCTTAAGGCACCATATCTAGTTCCCCTGTCCGAGGGAATCTAGTATCCCTACCTGCAAAATCACGTACTCTCGCTCTAGAGGAAGTCACTGATAGGACCCAAATTATAGACCCAAATTACCTTTGAAAGCTCTTACCTTGGATGGCAAGATGTCTCAAAAGTAACCATCTTTTAAAATGGCTGAGTAATGGACCTCCAAATATGCCAATGCTCTAATCCTTGAAATCTATGAATATGCTATTATGGCAAAAGGGACCTTGCAGATGTAATTAAGTTCACAGATGTTAAAAGAAACATTATCCTGGATTATGTGGGTGATAGAATCTATGAGCCTGTAAAAAAAGAGAGTTCCTCTAGCTGGAGATGGAAGAGATGGCACTGAAAGGAAAGTCAGAAGGATTTGAAGTGTGAGAAGGACCTGATGCATTGTTGCTGGTTTAAAGATGGAGGGGGCACACATGACAAAGGAAGGAGGCAGATTTAAAGAGTCCAGGGAGGCTAGTTGACAGCTAGCAAAGAAAAGATCTTCTAGTCTTACAACCACATGAACTGAATTTGGTCAACAACCTAAAGGAGTTTAGAAGATTCATCCCCAGAGCCTCCAGAATGGAACACAGCTCAGCTGACATCTTGATTTCAGCCTGTGGGACTCTAAGCAGAGGAACCAACTAAGCCACACAGTACCTATACTTCTGACTTAAAAAATCATGAGATAATAGATAGATGTTGTTTTAAGATGCTAATTTGCTTATTTGTGGTAATTTATTATTATGGCAATAGAAAACAAATATAGTAGCCATTGGACTTTGATGTGCACGCACTCTGAAAATGAGCCATTTTTCATGCCTCAGCAACAACTTCCAGTAGAAGCTCAGGTACCAGAGGGTTGGGGCAACAGAAAGAATCTCACCAGTGTGCTTGAAGTGTTCTTTAATCCCTTTAAGTCCATTTGAGAAAAGCTAATCATTATGGGTTCTCCAAAACTGTTATAAATACTTCTGATGATAGTTACAAGCTTGTGTCAATATTTTATTACAGTTTTGCTACAACCGAAAAGATCTCTAGCAAGCAATTCAGAGATTTATCTCAGTAGTGATGTTTATAGGAAAAAAGGACCGTTCAATAATCATGAATGGATCGGACAGAAAGGGAAATGAATCTGGTTAAAGGTCAACTGACAGTCAACTGGAATGTATATATTCCAGATAGAAACTATGAATTATATTGCACTGAAGGTTCTGTCCAAGTCAAGGGTGGGACTGTTTTTTCTTTTGCAATGCTCTTCTCTTCTTTACTGAATTAACTTCTCACATTTCATATCTCGTATCATGTATGACTTCCTCAGAGACAGCTACCGTGAGCTTTCTAATTCCTAGCTCCCTATGATGCACTCATAGTGTACTTCATGCCTCCAAAACTCTTCTTACACAGGCAATTTTACATTTGTTTTGTTGATTAAATAATTCCTCTTTCACTTTTTGGACTTTCAACGGGCAGGGGTAGGACTATTCTTGTTCATTAGTAGGTCCTCAGTGCTTAATAGTGCTGGCCATATGGAAAGGGCTCAATACATAATTTTAAATAAATAAATGAGTACTATACCATTTAAATGTGGTAAAATAGATGACTATCCTTACTAGGACTATTGAGCTTCTTTTTTTTCTTTCAGTGGTTTATCATCACTTGTGAAGACCAGTGAGATGTACAGTATGAATGTTTGAGAACGATTGCTCTAATTCACTGTGTTAAAAAGAAATGTTGGTCTGATTTAGATAAACTTTGTTGTGATGAGAAACTGGCCCATTTTATAGTTAGAGAAAATTTGGCCTTAAGCAAGTTTACTAAAATCAAATAGAAAATCAGAAGTGAGATTATATTCTTACATTTCACATTTATTACTTTAATAAACAAAAAAGCACCCTTAGGAAAAGAAAATAAATTTTTACATTTCCAAGTAGCAACTGCAGGATGCTAATACGAATGAGAGTATATCTATAAACAGAAAAATTAGTTTTCTTGATTATAAATAGGATAATATACCTGGTGTTCTACAAAGCTCATATATGCAGGGAGGATTTTGTCAGGTCTTTGTTGTAGTGGCTTTCTGTTCAGGATATGAAATATTGAATCCACCATGCCTTCTCCCTTTCTTCTCCACACTCCATTCTGCTGGTCACCTACTTATTCTTTTAGTGAATAGCTGTAAAATATCATGGTGCTTAGAAAAATCTCTTTGTAAATGTTTTTCTTGGTTTCTTTATCCAGGAGCCAAAAATATCATGTGTTTCTGTTTTGGGAGTGTAACAAAAAGAGCTCTTGAAAAATACGGGTGGTGTAGCTGAGATAGGATGGCAGTATTTTTTGGAAACACGTTTTTATAGAACCAGATGGTCTAGTATATTCTCAAACAAATATGTCACCTATAATTTGATGAATACCTTCCAAAGGAAAATAATTTTTTCAGTAGATAACAGATGGTATCAGTCAAAAGCATATCGAGGCACTTTAAGAAAAACTTGATGGCTCAAGTGATTTAACAGGATTTTCTTCAATGTACCAAGCATGTTTTAGGGTCTAAAATTTGTCATCTGCAAATAATTCAGCCTCACTTCCAAAGTTTACTCCATGGAGAATTGAATGCAACCTGTTTTATATGCTAGCTATAAAAATGATGAAAATTCCAAAGTTGTTTCCTGACTCTGTTTTTGAAGTATCTATTATATTATGCTAAAAGAAAAAAAGTACATATCTAAGTGTCTTAAAACTATAAACAGTTTATACTCATATATAAACATATTTTAATAGACCTGAACTACATGTTACCTATGGGGAGTATAAGGTGGTGAACTTTTGGCAGTGCTTTTCTTAAAGCTGTAGACATATGAGCATAACAGAAAAAAGTTCTAAAGCTGCAGATATAAATTATTAAGGAATACCTAGAATACAAGTCATTTATTTTCCCCTGATTTTGGCAAATGATACCATAACAGGGCCATGATTCAGAAACCCAGCGCACTGGTATGCTGATAGTAAGATCTAATGACATATACGAGCATGGGAGGTAGGAGGTACAGTGAAAATTGGAATGTTGTCTTTCTTCGTGCCTCACATCCATATATGAACTAAGGTGGGATATAATTTATCACTTTACCTATGATATGCTTGTGAGTAAAAGGGACACTGCTTGTAGTTACTAAGTGATTGTAAATGTAAACTGGGACTGTCCAGGGAAAATTGGAATATATATTCATGCCAGGTGTACAAAACTAGTGCCGTAATAAAGGAATCTGCTGCTTTCTCACTAGTATGTTCTGGAGAGTGGCCGCACCTTGGCCATTTCAGACATGGTTAGTTTGGTAACGCCAATTATTGTGTATTATCTAGAGTATCATTACTATTTCCAGACCTTTTTCAACATTATAAGCAAAAGACTTGTTTTTGAGACCATTTGCAATTGTTTCTTTTCTTTTCTTTTTTTTAAAAGATTTTATTTAATTATTTGACACAGAGAGAGAGAGAGCACAAGCAGGGGGAGCGGCAGAGGGAGAGGGAAAAGCAGGCTCCCCATTGAGCAGGGAGCCTGACTTGGGGCTTGATCCCAGGACCCCGGGATCATGACCTGAGCTGAAGGCAGACGCTTAAGGACTGAGCCACCCAGGCGCCCCTACAATTTAGTTTTAAAACACTTCCATCACCCCTCCACATTCCCTCAAGCTCATTGCAGTCCCTTGTCTCCTCCCACCTCCTGCCCCACTCTGCTTTCCTCAAGAATGAGAATTTTAACTTAGGATTAAAATTTATAAAAGAGAATAAAATTGACATTTAGTAGTAAAAATATAATAACCAAAAATAAGAATAGTTTTGTGGCTTAACACCAATCTCGATATAGTGGAAAGCAATGTTAGGGGACTTGAAGATGTATCAATAGAAGCTCAAGTAAAGAGGAAAAATAATGGAAAGAATAAATTAAAGTACAGGGGGCACAAGACCCGAGGAAAGTTCCAACATACATGTGGTTGGAGTTCCAGGAGAGTTGAGAGAGAATTGGACAGAATCAGCATTTGTAGAGATAACATCTGGGAACTTTCCAAAATTGAAAGAAGATATCAACACACAGATACAAGAAGATTGCCTGGGTGGCTTAGTCAGTTGAACATCTGACTCTTGGTTTTGGCTCAGGTCGTGATCTCATGGGTTGTGAGATCAGGCCTGCATTGGGCTCCACGCTCATCAGGGAGTCTGCTTAAAGATTCTCTCCCTCTGCCCCTCCCCCCACTTGTGCTCACTCCTCTCTCTCAAATAAATAAATATTTAAAAATAAAAACAAAACATAGAGGCACAAGAGACTCAGTGAACTGTAATCAAGATAAGTACAAAGAAATCTGTATCTAGGCACATGATGGTGAACAGCTGAAAGCCAGTGTATAATAAAAAGCTTAAAGTCAGCCAGAGGCAAAATAAACACACATTATCTTTAAACTGGGAGCAATAAGGATAATCACTAATTTTTTGGTAGAAACTGTGGAATCTGTAAGAGTAGAATGATATCTTTAAAGAGCTGAAAGGAAAATAATGACCAATACAGAATTTTATACACAGTAAAATATTCTTGAAAGATAAAGTTGCTAGATGCTGTATATCATCTCAGATTGTATCCTAGGGTGGAAGAAGAACATTAGTGGAAAATATGGTGAGATAAGTAAAGTCTGTAGCTTAGTTAATAGTAGTGTTAGTGTTTATTTATTTGTTTTTTTAGTAGGATTAGTGTTTTAGTTTTGAAGTGTGCCATGGTTATGTCACACGGTAACATTAGGGAGAATCTGGGTGAAGACTGTAAGGAAACAGTAACTATCCTTGCAACTGTCATATAAATTTAAAATCATTCAAAAATTTAGAAAAGTATTAAAAAATAAGGATAAAATAAGTTCTCAGACAAAATCTTATAGTCACCAGTGGAAACAGCCCGTACAATATGCTGAAGGAAATTCTTCACAGTAAAGGATAGTGATTCCAGATGGATGCGTAAAATTTCAGGAAGAAATAAAGGGCAATGGAAAGTATAAATACAGGAGTAAATATGGAAAGATATTGTTATTTAAAACAACAATAATCATATCTTTGTGGT
Organism: Ursus americanus; assembly: GCF_024610735.1. NCBI lineage: Eukaryota > Metazoa > Chordata > Mammalia > Carnivora > Ursidae > Ursus > Ursus americanus. Next base: position 61,352,609 of record NC_142129.1, on the reverse strand, counting down.
TTATAATATATGAAATGTAAAATGTATGACTATAATGGCATAAATGTCAAGAAGCATGTAAGGGGAGTTAAATTGTTGTCAGGTTATTGCATTGTTTGGAAGTGATAAAAGTACTAATGCTAGGATGATCGTATGGAGGAAAAGATGAATATTGTAACCTCTAGGGAAACTTCTAAAAAGTGATAAAAATGTAAACAAGCTAAAAGAAGAAATAAAAGGGAGTAAAAAAATTTGATTAATTCTAAAGGAGGCAGGGAAAGATGAAAAAAGGAACAATGACCAGATGGAGAAAAGAGAAACAATTATTGAGATGTTGTTAAATGCAACTACATTAGTTATTACATATACATAGATTAAGCACTAGAAAGGCAAATGGATTAAAAACAAAATCTAAGTATATGCTCTGTAAAGAGATCCATTGTAAATATAGATATAGATTGAAAATAAAAGAATAAAAGTAAAAAAAAAAAAAAAGGATAACAGTAGCAGCCTGGGTCCTCCAGGGCCATCAGCCACCTTGGCCTCATGGCGCCCCACATGGCAGGCTGGGGGACAGGAGCCCAGCAGAAGTCATGGTGGGCCCAGGAGGCTGCCCTGGGCAAATGCAGCCAGAGCTGGCGCTGATCACGGTGCTGCCCCCTCCACGGTCACAGCTGCTGCCAACCCCAGCCACCCTCACACCCCCGTGGCCAGGCTGGACCTGGGTGACCAGCGGGAGCACTGGCGGATGTTCCAGAGCGTCATCTTCCAGGGCACAACAAAGCTGCTGCTGGACACCTTCCAATACCAGAGCGAAGTTTGGGCCTCAGCAGATGTGCACATCTTTGACTGTACCTGCAGCATTTGTGAGAAGAAGCAGAATAGACACTTCATTGTTCTGGCTTCTCGCTTCAAGCTCCTGAAGGGGACCAAACCACATACACATTCAACAGGCACAAAGCACAACACCCCTGTAAGAGATGGGATGTTCAGAGCCTTTACACTCTCTGCTCAAACCCTGGAGGTTCCAGATTTGCAGCCCCCCCCCCTCCCCGCACCGACTGCCTGGATGAGGGCGCTGCCAGGAATGTGGTCAGTGAGGAATTTAATGGCATCTGTTGGGAGAAAGCCATGAAGGAGCACAAGACCATCCAGAACCTGTCTAAAGAGTGAACTCCTGCTTCTCCCTTCCTGAGCAGGAGGAATGGTTGGGACTAATAGCTTTGCTGTCCCTGCTGCCCCTTGGTGGTGCTCATGAATGTGGCTGACCCAGACTGCTGGTTCTGTTGGCCAGCCTGTGGCCATCTTGATCTCTGCAGACTGCTCCAGCTACAAGTTTCTCCAGGCAGCACTTTGTCTTTCTTTAGCCCAGGTTTTGATGTAGGCTAGTTGACATCCTCCTTTCTCTTCCCAACTTTTATATAATCTTTTAGAAAAATAAATATTTTTAACATTAAAACAAAAGAAAATGATGTAAGAAGACATAGAAACAATAACACAAAGAAATTTAATGTGGCTATAATAATATCAGGCAAAGAAGACTACTGCAAGGAGTACTGAAAGATATAAAAAGGTATTTCATAATGAAAAAGGGTCAATTAAACACAAAGCCCAAATAGTCCTAAACCTGTATGTATTTAATAACATAGTTTCTTTCTTTCTTTCTTTCTTTCTTTCTTTCTTTCTTTCTTTCTTTCTTTCTTTCTTTCTTTCTTTCTTTCTTTCTTTCTTTCTTTTTTTTAAGATTTTATTTATGTATTTGACAGAGAGAGATAGCCAGCGAGAGAGGGAACACAAGCAGGGGGACTGTGAGAGGAAGAAGCAGACTCCTAGCAGAGGAGCCTGATGTGAGGCTCGATCCTAGAACGCTGGGGATCACTCCCTGAGCCGAAGGCAGGGGGCGCCTGGGTGGCACAGCGGTTAAGCGTCTGCCTTCGGCTCAGGGCGTGATCCCGGCGTTGTGGAATCGAGCCCCACATCAGGCTCCTCTGCTGGGAGCCTGCTTCTTCCTCTCCCACTCCCCCTGCTTGTGTTCCCTCTCTCGCTGGCTGTCTCTATCTCTGTCGAATGAATAAATAAATAAAACCTTTAAAAAAAAAAAAATGAAGGCAGACGCTTAACGACTGCGCCACCCAGGCACCCCAAATAACATAGTCTCAAAATATATATAAACATTCACAGAATTAATTGTGATTGTGCATTTATCTATTTCTCATTTTAATCCAGTCATTTATATTCTAGATCTTGATCTTGGTAGTGATTGCATTTAACATTTGTGTACTGTATATGTTATACCTCAATAAAAAAGTTTATTAAAAAAGCTTATAAAAATATGTTATGGGCCAATTATCCAGGTAAAATTTTAACATAGTATATTTCTTTCCTATTTTACCAAATCCTTGAGACTGAATAATGAATAATCCTATACTAGAGGTTGCTAGCTTGTTTAAATGATGTTTAATAGACAGAAAAGGTCATAAAATTTATCATAGTAATAAAGATATTTGACACCCAGTATATATAAAGATTCCATTATCCTAAAAACATAATGAAAAATACGAGTTCAAACTGTTTTAAGATACTCCTTTTTCATAAAAATTATGGAAATGCATATTACCGTAAATGTTACCAGACCTAGGAAAACCAGTAAATAGCGAGTAAACTTTGAAGAACCTTTAGATAAGCAAGTTTTGAAATTAGTATTTATTTATTTTCTGGCATTGTGTTAGACAATGCTATTCGGATAGCAGATTCTAGTGTATATTATGTTCTTTAAGATAATTCAGTTTCATTCAGTTCTCTTAACAACTTTCTAAGATATTAATGACCAGTATTTTCCATATGAAACACTTGCATTTTCTGGTAGTTAAAAGCTACCATATGCTTTTTCATGGTTTTTGCTAATGATAATAGCCATTATTTAGACAAGAATTTGGAGAAGTGCTGTGAGAAATCTCTGTAGTGTGTACTTTGTTCAAGAGTGTTCAGTAAGGTGACTGTGAGTCTTAGAATCTTTAAAATATTTATGTACTTTTCGTCAGTATGTTCTGTTATAATTATTACACACTTAGAAAGCAACTGGGGTACACTTCAGTGCTGTACTTGTTGAGGCATTTGCAGGATTGGCACTGGACTTCGAGGATAGGTTGGTTTTATAGAAAAAGAAAGATAAAGTTATGTAATATAGGAAGAATAACTGACCATAGTATCATACTGAGAAAGAAAAATATGTATGTATTTATATATATATATGTATATTTATATTTATAAAGTTTATATATACATATAAAGTGAGATTCCCTATCTAAAGCTTAGATGTTTGTGTAGAGGTTATGATTTGCTCCCTAGATTCCCTCTTCAAGCATGAAGACGTTATTCCCCTAACTATAGCATATGCTGCTGACAAACAATTCTCAATTCTTAGCTCTTTTTGGAATTGTTTCAGTTGAAGAAAATCATGTAGCCTAGGGTCATGCCCCCTTCCGGGGCAACCTATATTCATGAATGTGACTGGTTGATGAGTTTGAATAAAGACTTGGCTCCCTTGCCCCAACTCAGGACAATTCTGAGATGTCATCCCAGCTTCAGAACACCCTGTAGGGTTGACTGAGTTCCTTATAGAAATGACATTTTATCTATACTTCTTGTTTGTAAAATCGTTTTTTCTTTCCTCTCTCCCAATTAATACTACTACTATTATTATTAATAATAAGATAATATTAATGAGATTAATGCTAGCTTAATAATATAAGATTTCAAATATGTTTTACAAGATTTCATTCTCCCCCTTAAATAGTTTATTTGTAGTGGGCTGGAAAGGGTGATTTGAGTTACTTATATACAGATAACACCATACACCAATGTTACAAAGGAGGCAAGAACGATGGGAAAGAGTAGTGGAGCCCTGAATAAAGTCCCCTCTTTAAGAGTGAGTTTGGGGAAAAGGCAGAGGCCTGGAATGTTAAAGGGAGTATGACGAGTGTATTTCTTTCTTTCTTTTTTTTTTCCCCTAGAAAGTAGAGGGCATAAACCACTGTAGATAAGTAGAGTTCTTATAAAAAGGAATTATAGTAATTAGTGGTAGGAAATGCCTTGCCAAGTTAAAAGGAGAGGGCTAGGAGTCCATCATAAGAATGACCCATGTCATTTTGTTCTCAGATTAATTGTGGCTTTTTTAACAAGGGAATTTTGCTATTCAAACATGATACGGAACATTCTGGAAATGACTACAAAAATTATTTAGTAAGAGTCCAGTTCCTAGCATGGTGTTTGGCATACAGAGAAAGTAAAGGACAGTTTCTGCCTTTGAGAGGAAACCAGATTTTTTTAATAGAAAGGGTTATAGAAGAACACAGTCCAAAGTAACACACTTATTGAAAGATGAACAGTATGATGATGTGCCATTGTAATTTCTCAAGTTCATAGACACTTAAATTGGGAATTATACTGATATTTTACTGCCCATAATTTTTTTATGCTTACTTCTTTCTAGGGATCTGAGGGCTTCAAGATTGGCACTAGAAGTTTGAACTCTGGCTCAAAGTATCTGAAACTCCTGTGATATTAGATAATCTGTTAGGTTATCTTACCCTTCACCAAGTATGTCATGGAAAATTACTTTCTCAAGTGAAATACAGACATTAAGAGTTGGTATCTTTCCTTCTTATTTGAAGAGACAGATGTTGAGGTCTTGTTATTTCTGAAAGCCATGAATTAGGAAAGGTTCCTTAGTTTTTAGTTTTTAGCCTAACACCATTGCGTGTGATTGTTCACACTTCCTGTGATTTGCACATCAATGGCTTTGGTCTGGCATCCTAGAGAGCTTAGTGTTTATTTCTGGTCTGTCATCTTCTCTGGAATGTTGATTGTACTCTTGCTATCTACTTCCCTTTTATTCTTTTGTCTCTAGAAGGCTATTACTGTAGTCACAGTAGAATTAATCACTGTCTATAGACCTAGTTTTATAAGGATTTAATGAGCTCTCTTGAATTCTCTAGAGAAACAAGAGACATGTATGTATGTTCCATTATGTTCTATACATTTTTCTTTTTGTCAAAACTCTGGACGACAAACTTTCCATAGTCTTTCTAGGGTTTATAGGGATAAACTAATATTGTTTTCCAAAAGTCTCCTAGGTTTGGTATTTAATTGTCTTGGTGTCCACCACAGGAAAGTTTTCATTCACTGGAGGAGTACATGTGTGCTGAGAGTCAGGAATAAGCTATTTCTCTCCAGGGCAAACATACAAATCTGAATTACAGGATCAGAAGAAAACTTAGCTTATTGACTATAATAAGAATAACCTGGGCATTTAAAAGGGCTCAGAATAAATTCATAAGCCTGTTCCCTTTTTTTAATATTACTTAATACAGTATCTTAAATTTGTATTTTCCTGTCCACATTCTGTGTATGATCATTCCTTCAGTACTCAGAGATTTCCATGTTGCCTTGAAGAGAGTTAAGATTGTTACAACTGGAAAGCAAGGAGAAAGAATCAATGGCTGTTCGGCTTTTGACTTCCAAAATAGACTCTTAAAATCCACATCAAGATCAATATTTTCAAAAGCCAAAGATTTTGTTTTACAAAAGCTGAATTTAATGGAAAGAAAAACAGTCTCTTGAGAATCAAAAGGGAAAACTCCGAAAGAGGCATGCATAGACATTAAGACTGTAACAAGGGGTGCCTGGGTGGCTCAGTCTGTTAAGCTGCTGCCTTTGGCTCAGGTCATGATCCCAGGGTCCTGGGATGGAGCCTGGTGTCAGGCTCCCTGCTCAGCAGGGAGTCTGCTTCTCCCTCTGTCTTTGCCCCTCCCCCCTGCTCATGCTTGCACACTCTCTTTCTTCTCTAGCATGCTCTCTCTTAAATAAATCTTAAAAAAAAAAAAAAAGACTACAACAAATAGGGAAGAGAGCAGAGAGAGGTCCAGTTACCTCACCCTCTAGGACATGAGATGAACAACAACTGATGTATCAGTTAGGAATTGTGTTTGGTTATAGGTAACAGAAACCAGCCAAAGGTGCCTTAACCAAATGTGTGTTCATTTAAAAAGAAGGCCAGAAAGGGGCGCCTGGGTGGCTCAGTCATTAAGCGTCTGCCTTTGGCTCAGGGCGTGATACCAGAGTCCTGGGATTGAGCCCCACATCAGGCTCCTCCACTGGGAGCCTGCTTCTTCCTCTCCCACTCCCCCTGCTTGTGTTCCCTCTCTCGCTGGCTGTCTGTCCCTCTGTTAAATAAATAAATAAAATCTTAAAAAAAAAAAAAAAAAGAAGGTCAGAAAAAGCTGGCAAGGCAGTTCCATGATATCAATATCCAGGGCTCTGTCTTTTGCTCTGTTATCCAGTTATCTCTGGTTTTCTTATACATGGTGATTTCATGATCACAATATCACTGCTTCAGCCCCACATCTGTGTCCTAGGTAGACAGAAAGAAGCGGAAGGAAGCAATGAGGAGCACAGGGAAAGCAAAACACTCCCAGAAGTCTGCTAAAGTATTATAGGCCAAAGTTGTCTCTACTACACTTAGTTGCAAAGGAGTCTGGAAAATATACTTTTTTTATTTTTATTTTTATTTTTTAAAAATAATATTTATTTTGTTATATTAGTCACCATACAGTACATCCCCAGTTCTTGATGCAATGTTCCATGATTCATTACTTGCATATAACACCCAGTGCACCATGCAATATGTGCCCTCCTTAATACCCATCACCGGCCTATCCCAATCCCCCACCCCCCACCCCTCTGAAGCCTTCAGTTTGTTTCCGAGTCCACAGTCTCTCATGATTCATCCCTCCTTCTGTTTACCCTCCCTTCATTGTTCCCTTCCTTCTCCTACCTATCTTCCTATTTCTTATGTTCCATAAATGAGTGAAAACATATGATAATTGTCTTTCTCTGCTTGACTTATTTCACTTAGCATAATCTCCTCCAGTCCCGTCCATGTTGCTGCAAATGTTGTGTGATCGTTCTTTCTGATGGCTGAGTAATATTCCATTGTATATATGGATGACATCTTCTTAATCCAGTCATCTGTTGAAGGGCATCTTGGCTCCTCCCACGATTCAGCTATTGTGGACAATGTGGCTACGAACATTGGGGTGCATATGGCCCTTCTTTTCACTACGTCTGTATCTTTGGGGTAAATACCCAGTAGTGCAGTTGCTGGATCATAGGGTAGCTCAATTTTTAACTTTTTGAGGGACCTCTACACTGTTTTCCAAAGTGGCTGTACCAACTTGCATTCCCACCAACGGTGTAAGAGGGATCCCCTTTCACCGCATCCTCTCCAACGTTTGTTGTTTCCTGCCTTGTCCATTTTTGCCATTCTAACTGGCATAAGGTGGTATCTCAAGGTGGTTTTGATTTGAATTTCCCTCATGGCTAATGATTGAACATTTTTTTCATGTGTCTGTTAGCCATTTCTATGTCTTCATTGGAAAAGCGTCTGTTCATATCTTCTGCCCATTTATTAATGTGATTGTTTCACATGTATTGAGTTTGAGAAGTTCTTTGTAGATCTTGGATACAAGTCTTTTATCTGTAGTGTCATTTGCAAATATCTTCTCCCATTCCGTGGGCTGCCTCATAGTTTGACTGTTTCCTTGGCTGTGCAGAAGCTTTTTATCTTGATGAAGTCCCACAAGTTCATTTTTTCTTTTGTTTCATTTGCCTTTGGAGATGTGTCATGAAAAAAGTTGCTGTGGCCGATGTCAAAGAGGTTGTAGCCTATGTTCTCCTCTAGGATTTTGATGGATTCGTGTCTCACATCGAGGTCTTTCAACCATTTGGAGTTTATCTTTGTGTATGGTGTGAGAGAGTGATCAAGTTTCATTCTTTTGCATGTAGCTATCCAATTTTTCCAGCACCATTTATTGAAGAGACTGTCTTTTTTCCACTGGATTTTTTTCCTGCTTTGTCAAAGATTAGTTGCCCAAAGTGCCGAGGGTGGAAAATATACTTTTTTTAAATTAAATTTTCCCAGGGAAAGAATTACATTGGATTGGGGGCAGAGAAATGATGAGTTGGACAGGAAATACATTAAGGGATGTTGGTGAGACATGAGACAAAAGCCCTCCCTGAGGTTACCATATGGAGACAAGCTGAGTGAAGGTCATTGTGTCAATGCCATGAGCTTCATGTAGTCTGTGCAAAAAAAAATCCTCATTAATTTGTGTGTGAGGGGCATAGGGAAGATTTTCCATTGACACTTGCCCAAAGCTTTTATAAGATGTATTTGAAGTCCCTCTTTTGGAACCTACTTTTTCAATGGCTAAGAAACTCATAGCCTCAGAAATAGAGGGTAGGTTTCATGACGCTTTAAGATGCCAGCCAGGATAAAAGGGAAAATGGATAGCTCTTAGTCTTGAGCAGGACTATGTAGGAATAAAATTTCCTCCCATTTACTCCTCTGCTAATAATTTATGCACAGATGTCAGAATATCTCTTTGTAATTTAACATGTTTCCCCAAACTCCTTTTGGCTCCAACTTCATTTTTAAGAAAATTTCAGTGATGAAAAAATTTGGAAAAGGAATGGTAAAAAACCCAAGAGGAAATTTCAAATAAAGCTGTATCTGCGTTTAATACTGCAATAAATTCAAGAGCCCTTCACCAACTATTCTAACTATAAAAGCAGTTAGAAATATTCTTGGACAGCTTTTGGGAATGACCCTCATCATTGTTTTTAACCTTTGTGTCTGCGTGTGCACTTTCCATTACCTTTGTGTGATTTATATTGTTATCAGAGTTGTTCTACTTCTACTGTGGGGACTTTTGGTAATGGATGGTCATGTGCTTATCATATTTTTAAAAGTGTTGGGCAAACAGGATGTCGCCTTTCACAGACTATCCTAGGGAGAACGCATGTAAATAAGTAATGCCTGCTAAGAGAAGAAAGGAAAAAGAGGTGTAGATTTGGATAAATATAAACCTTTTAAAAATTTTACTTCCATAGTTTCAGAAGTGAGATATTTTTGTCCCCCTAAAATGCATTAGATGGATACTTCCAGAGGTGTGTGCTTTTCTTATGCTATTCATTTGATCCATGATTCATAAAGCACCTTTGTACAAAAGCTGGTTAGTGTCTAAGCCAACACACTGACTATAAAGTTATGCTTTGGCCATATTTTTCTGTGCTCTGACTAGAGCAGTCCAGAATGCCAACAGAATTTAAACTCAGAGTTTTTTTCAAAGTAAAGTTTGATAAAGAGAAGCTTACCTAAAATATTGTTGATAAAAGTAAAAGAAAGACAGTGGCTAGGAAAAAAGAAAGGAACAGAATTGTTCCCCTTTGGAGCTATATTTTGAAGGAAAATGCTTCATATTTTCATTTCTGGCATTAAATTATTTTCCCCAACCTTCAGAAAAAATAGCATTATCATTGCAGAAAAGGGTGGTCAGATGTTTTATTTTTAACTGGAATCAGAATACTGTGGTTCTGATTAGTTACTGCAAGTTTTAAAATCTGAGAACCTCGTTTGAGCCAGGAGTACATATGGGCTTTTAGTGGATGGGGAGTCTGCCTGTTTATATTCTTCTTGACACAATTCCAAGAGAGCTGGGTTCCAACAATCACAGACAACTCTGCTCTCCATTTGTTTTGATGAGCAGAGCATTTCACACAATACCAATAAATTCTTTAAATGGTTTTTCTTGTATAATGGGCTTTTACTCTCTTCAGTAACAAAATCAGAGAGGTAAATAATAGCAGTTAGAGCAGAATGAAACAATGTAGCCAAGGGGAGAACCCACTATTACTCTTAGCATTCTATCCCACTAGAGCTAAAAGCTTTAAAATAAATGTTATTTTAGAAATCATTAAAAATTTTTCTGCTAACAAACAAGGGCATCATTTGGGGGATAAGCTTCATGGTAAACATATATTAAAAAGCTTTAAATATATACTAAGCTGGGAATAAGGGAAGGAACATTTTGTGTTGAGCACAAGCAAAATTCTTTGGATAATATATTTAGAGTCTTGGTAAGTAGTTGACAGTATTGGTGAAGGATAAAAAAGTAGAATCTCAAATTCTACTCTACTTTGCTAGAGCCTGTTAGGAAATGCTTCCTCAGCCTGTTGCCTTTTCCCTCTGTGACTCGGGCACCAGGTATATGGAAACCAGTCTAGGGCCTTCCCGATTAGCATAGGAGTAGCTCTTCATCCCCCCCCCCGCGCCCGCAAAATAATAATTGCTATTTATTTATTTATTTATTTATTTATTTATTTATTTATTTAAGGGGAGAGAGAGGGCATGAGCGGGGGGTGGGGAGGGGCAGAGGAAGGGGGAGAGAGAATCTGAAGGAGACCTCATGCCCAGCGTGAAGCCAGCACAGAGCTCAACATGGAGTCCTAAGTGGGGCCGGATCTCACCACCGTGAGATCATGACCTGAGCTGAAATCAAGAGTCAGATGTTTAATTGACTGGGCCTCCTAGGTGCCCCAATAACCACTTTATTTATTTTTTAATTTTTAAAAATATTTTACTTATTTGAGAGAGAGAGAGAGTGCGCGCACGCAGGAGCAGGGGCAGAGGAAGAGGCAGTAGCAGACTCCCCACTGAACAAGGAGCCCAATGACCTGAGCCAAAGGCAGAAGGCAAGTGTGTAACTGACTGAGCCACCCAGACACCCCCCAATAACCACTTTAAATAATACATATATGTAGGGACGCCTGGGTGGCTCAGTCAGTTAAGTGTCTGCCTTTGGCTCAGGTCATGATCCTGCGGTTCTGGGATTGAGCCCTGAGTCAGGCTCCCTGCTCAGCAGGGAGTCTGCTTCTCCCTCTCCCTCTGCCCCTGATCGTGTGCTCTTCTGTTGCTCAGTCTCTCTCTAAAATAAATGGATAAAATCTTTAAAAAAAATACATATGTAGAGGTGGCATTTTTATCTTATTTTTACAACACCTTATGATAATTGGAGTATGTGATACTCCCTTTTGCAGATGTGTATGGGACTTTAAAGTTTGAAAAGGTTAGGTAACTTACCCACAAGCCTGGAACATCCTATAGCTAAGACTAGGGTGTCCTAGAGTCTGTAGTCTCTTCTTGCGATTAGTATTCTATAGCTTTGCACATCAGCAAGATTGGGTGACCTCCAGAAATTCACCTGGGCCAGTGCCCAAGATGTCAGGCCAATTGGCTTGATTTCCAGCATTGGTGGAGCCCAGCTGCTCCCTCACCAACCTGAGAGTGGGGTAGATCAACTGAAAGATAAATATCTGATTCCTATCTGGAGTGCCACCCCCCCACTTTCTACTATAGCATTGGCTATTTAAAAGTAGGGATTCTGTCTTCTGTGGTGGTTTTATGTCTGGCATGGAGTTCTGGGAAGTATTCTAATGAAATACTTGTAGAAAAAGAGAAAGAACTATTTGCCTATCTCTGTGGTGCTCAGATCATTCAGCTGTGAGTAAGCAATGCCTAATTGCATGGAGATTACTATGAGGTATGACTAAATCAATTCACACATGTTGTGAAAGAGCAGAGATAATAGCAACTATATAATATCCAGTTAAATTCATGGCTTTTACTTCCCTGACCTGAAGTTGGTATGTTGAATAAAAATGACTTTATGTTATTAGGTGCTCATTTCATTTTTTTAATTTTTAATTTTTTTTTGAAGATCCTATTTTGTTTGAGACAGAGAGATCATAAGTGGGGAGGAGGATTGGAGGAAGAGGGAGAAGCAGACTCCCCACTGAGCAGGAAGCCCGAGGGGGTTCGATTCCAGGACCCTGAGATCATGACCCAGGTGCCCCTAGGTGCTCATTTGAGGAAAAAATGTTCTATATTTGGGGGATATTTTCCATTTGATTAATGAGGCACTAATATATAAAAAATTTAAGAAAATCTCACTAAAGAATGTAAAAGATTAATATTTTACAAATAGTAATCCCATTCACATAGCATCATCTCAGAATTGGAAGGGTCCTTGGATAAGTTGTGTGTCCTGCCGTATGCAAGAATTTTCTCTACAGCATCCCGAATGCACTATCTCCAGCCTTTACCCAACTCCCAACATGGACAAAATTATTTTCTTAAACAGTCCATTTGAATGTTGGATTGCTGTAAATGTTACAGCTCTAATACTGAGCTGAAATCAACTTCCTCTGATTTCCATCTTGCTAGTCTTTTTTTTTCCTTTTCTTTCTTTACCTTCCTCTTTTCCTTCCTTCCTTCCTTCCTTCCTTCCTTCCTTCCTTCCTTCCTTCCTTCCTTCTTCCTCTTTCTCTCTCTCTCTTTCTTTCTTTTGAGTAAAATGGCTCTAAACTTGCTGGTCTGTCATTTAACATCTAATTGAAAAATCAGTGTGTAGTGTAAGGTGTATGAGTCTTTAAATATACTCTGTGAATCGTCATTTGGGTTGGGTCTTTCAAACAATGCAAAGGGGTTAAAGAAGAAAATGAGACTACTTCATTTTTTTTCCTCCTCATTTGTTTTATTTTGAAATATCCCCAACACACTGTTTTGTTCCTCTGAGTGAAATAGGGATCTCAGTTTTGGACTGAACTGGAATGCAAACAGGAATGGGCATGATTGCCATCTGGTGGGTGACTCCATGAGAAGCTCATTTGTGTTTAAAAAAAAAAAAATGAAGGGGCTGCTTAGGAAGAAAGCTGTTTGCTTTGTTTGGGCTGCTAATTTAGGAGTTGAGACATAGAGAGTAGCATGGTGTTTGTGAGTCAGACCGTCCCTACATGAGTCTATAGAGCTGCAGCCAGAAGGTAGAGGGACTCTTTGCATAAAGGATTCCATGAAATATGGGAAAAGTGATAGTGCTTTGGCTTTACCACGTTACAAACTGTGACCTACGTCAGGGAGAGAGAGGTTATTTCTGCATCTCTTTGAGTCCCTGGGGGTTTACTGGTCTGAGAGTTTTTGCTGATGGCACTTTTGCTCTGGAAGAGTTGTGCTGATGGAGTTAAATAGGAAAAGTAAGTGATTCAGGACTATCGTAATAGAGGGAGAAAGATTGAAACTCAACTGCACTGAGACAAAAGGTGGGAAAGTTTTTAAACACTGGGGTAAATTAGTTGAAAGTAACTGGAGGGTGTTAGTGAGGAGGTTGGTCTATATAGTTTGAGTCCATCTCTGTTTGCTAATTGGCACTTATCAAAGTCAGGCTCCTGCATTCCCACAGAGATGGGGAGACAGGTGCTCTATCTTTCTCGATGATTATATTTCAAAGGGATGGCTCCCAAGTCCTTGAGGAAGACATTCCTGGGTTGTAAAAACTGGCGAGAGGCAGGAAGAAGATTTACATCTCAAAGGGGCAGAAAAGAATTTATAATTGCAAGTTTTCCGAACTAAATGCTCTAAGAAAAGGAGGATGGGGGGGGTGGGGGGGGTTAGACTCAGGAAGAAGCCTGTCTAAAGTTTAAGTCAAGCTGAGGGAATGTGCTCATTCCTGTGCCATTTGTGCCAAAATGTGCCATTTTGGTCAGACCTCAGTATTCTCATGGAATATGGCTATACAAGTGGCCCTGAGAGTCACTGCCCTCAGGTAGTTTCAAGGTGGTGGGCATCATTGAAAAGACGGTGCTTGGAGACTGTCAGAGGACAGTTTGTGATAACTCATGAGACTCTTGAAACTCACGGAAGCACATGGAAGGGGTTGCAAAGGGCTAAGAGTATGTGGAATGTAGGGAGAGGCTAGACCAGTGAAATCTGGTTTATTGCCATTAATAAAGGTCCTGCAGATAGATAGCCAGTAACTGGCAAGGCCTGGAGAAATACTTATTACTGAAGTAAAGCATTTCAGGCTGACTTTAAAATGATTACACCCTTCAGTCCAGGAGTGCGTATACTGTGAAATCTTGCTTCCCTGTCCTTCATAAACAGAGTAGAGTGGACATAACACTGATACACAGCTAAAAGGTCTGACTTTTTGTGTTTTTTGTTTGTTTTTTTATTCTACCCATTATCAGCAAAATGAGCTTATATGAGGCACTCAAATTTATCAGGAAATTGATTGTAGTGTATCTACTTCACAGGGTTGTTATCAAGATGAAATCAATGTCTATGAACAAGTATGATGCCTTTCTTTTGACCTCTAATGTCTCATTAGAGGGTCAGCTTTAATGTGACCCCAGTCAAGTCTCTTTAGGACCATTGTAAATTTCATAATCAGATTACTTCCCCTGTTCTCTGTTTATGCAAATTTATTCCAGTTCCCATTAATTTTAGCAGCACATACATGTTTTATTTATTTATTATTTTTAAAGATTTTATTTATTTATTCAACAGGATAGAGACAGCCAGCAAGAGAGGGAACACAAGCAGGGGGAGTGGGAGAGGAAGAAGCAGGCTCATAGCAGAGGAGCCTGATGTGGGGCTCGATCCCATAACGCCGGGATCACGCCCTGAGCCGAAGGCAGACGCTCAACCGCTGTGCCACCCAGGCGCCCCAGCACATACATGTTTTAAATAGATTCCCCCCCTGTTTCATCTGCCATGTTTAATCTATCTCTCAGCTCCCCCAGCTTTGGACTTGGGCTTGTACTCCCTCCTTGTCTACATACTCTGTCTCTCAGGAGAGCTTTGGGAGGAAATGGAAGTCAGCAGCAATCTTGCCTCATGCACTCCCACCTGAATACACATGTTGCCATTGGCTCACCAGTGTTTCAGTGTCTGGTTAGCAGTTTTTGTGTTCCTTATGCATCCGTTAGAATCTATCGCAATTATACTATGTAGCCATAAGCTGCTGGACATCATTATCTATACCTGATAAATGATCTAGTTTAGAGGATATCTAAAGAAGATGCCAAAGAAAAATCTGTAATCTCTGATAGAAAATGTGAGTGTTGATTTAAAAAAAAATCATTATTTGATGGGAAACTTAAACACTTGCTTATCAGAAAAAAATAAATTCCTAACGTCAAAGAAATTGCTTATTTTTTCATTAAATCCTCAGGATAAAAAAAATAACTATTTTGAGAGGACTGTCTAAAGATGCAGTCGCAGTTACTTTGGTTTTTGGCCCTTGTTCTGTAGTAATTTAGTCTGAACAAGACCCGAGTGTGTGCTATTCTTTGGCTTTATAGTCCTCTAACCATAGGCACTGATGGCATTCATGATTATGGATTAAATAGGGCCAACTCTTGTCAGTAATTTGTCAGGAAAGTCCCACAGAGATTCCCATGGTGCTGTTGAACAATGATGTTGGTAGTGTGTTATTTTGCTTTAGGAAAAGCTACAGCATTCCAACACAGAGTTCAATGCCTGGTACTGGAAGCCTCCTCTCTATTTGATGTAAATTAAACCTTGAGTACACTCTGCCTGGTATTGCAATTAGCATCTGTGGCCTGACCAAATTCTAATGTGTGCAATTGCAGATTACTTACCACTGGATAAGAAATATACTCTGTCATAGCCTTGCTTTGTTATATAATTTTGCCTGGGGTTGTTAAATCACTGTTGCATTCTGCCACTGTGTGCAGCCAGTAGGCTTTTAGAAATTTCAGCATGAAAGGCTCTCAAGAAAACATGAAAATCTTTTAACATAAGGTTATCTCCAGGAGACTACTTTTTGGTTTAGTTATGTGATTGTATTTGAACAAATGTATTTTTCTTTAGTTCTCCTCAGTGTTTTTTAAATTGATGGACTTTCATGACAGGTTTTCAGATCTTGTGCTTTCAATTCCTTTTTGTGGGGGGGTAGAAGTTTCAGAGTGAAGTGTGAAGTGTTTTGTGAGACGAATACATTAAAATATCAATTAGTATTTTGCTGATCTGATTTTTTTTCCTCCTGGAAATAACAAACAATAGAAAGCTAGTATTCTTAAGAGAAAATAAAATTTTTGGAAGGCAGCTGCCAGATAGTCTAATATTTTATTTACTAATGAACTCTTTCACATTTTGAACAAAGTACTCATTGAGGCACACTTGGGTTCTTTGTGAGGTGGCAACAAAGGACTGCTTGGTTAACACCAGGGTCAGCAAACTACCTCCCACAGACAAAATCAAGGCAACCACCTCTTTTTGTAAACAAAGTTTCACTGGAGCATGTCCATGCCTATTTTGTTTATGTATTTCCTATGGCTGCCTTTGTAGAAACTATACGGCCTAAAATATTTACTACCCGGCCGTTCCTAGAAAAAGAAACCCCTGGTCAACCCCTGGTTACGTCATTAACTTTATCTTGTAGAATCAGAGCTGAGTGTGCAGATCCTCTAAACTATGGGAGAATCAAACCACATATTTGACAAACAATTTAACCTAGGTCTTTCCCCTCCCTTGAACTCTCAGATAGACATCTGTGGCAACTTCAAGCTTCCCTTTGTCTTTCTTCTTTCTCAGGTTACTGGGCCCTAGCTTTTATTTGTAACTGCGGCACCAGTGATTTAGAGTTGATGAACTATCGTTGGACTGATGGTGTGTATTTTTACCTAAAACACTGGAGTCATGTTTTGAACCCAATGGAAACATTGTGTGTTTTGCAGCAGCTTCATATTTTAGGCTGCCTGTTTAGAACTGCTTTTATGCTGTAGTTTCTTACACTATACGGTAGAAAAACAGTCTTCTCTTTTATTGTTGCCCCAAACTGGTTACACTCTTTCCTAAAACATTACTCTAGACTAAACAGAATCTATACGTGGTTTCTGGAATTGGATCACTGACCCCTGCATCACTTGGAAGAAGGATGGACAGTGAGAGTGCTTATTCTCCTTTTGCTCCTCCAGAACTACCCATTCTACATCTATTTTATCTTGAGTTCCCCCAAAATCAGCACTTGAGAAGAAGGATACATGAAGGTAGCTATTTTGGGAAATGATGTTAGGGAACAGGAGTCAGGGGACTAGGAGTAGTAACACAGAGAAGGAGGTAAAGTTAATCCAAGAGTGGAGTTATTAAAGTTGAATGTTAGTTACTGTTATGGGCAACTGGGGCTCAATCTAGCTAAAAACATTCTGCAGAACTCTCTGTGGATCCATTCTGAGAATAGTTTGCTCAAGACATGGAAGAGGATATATTTATTTATTCTGGCTTCCAAACCTGATTGGCCAAGGGTTGTCCCTGCAGCCACTTACTTCTTTGCATGTACAGTTTGAGCATGCTGTAGCATGGATACACAGGCTAGTCTCATGTAGGTGTCTCACCCAATGAAGGCAAAAGATTCCTGAGGAATAAGAGGCAGTTGAGTCCAAGAGCCATTGCAGCACCGGGTTGACATAGGAATGACCAGAACAAAGTGGTGGTCCAGGAGGATGTGAGACAGGACATAAAAAATGTATGTCTCACTGCCCTTCTTAACCTGCTTCATACCTCAGGGAGCTGATCTCTGTGGCCTGGATCACCTGAGATCCCTTGCCAATTTGGCTTCTCATTGAGTCTTGGTACCAGGAAAATCTGGAAATCTGAAGGCAGGAGAAGAGAATAGTTGGGGTATTTATTTCCCCATGCTTCCTCCTTTCTTGCACTGCCACTGGATACAACTCTTGTTGGGTAGTACTGCTACTGTGGCTCCAGCTCTCTTTGGGTTTTGGTATCACCATTCTCTTTATACCAAAAGCTACAGATACTTCCAAGAGGCCTTCTCCTGCAGCTGTTGCTCTTCCTTGGATTCAGGAACTTCTTTTCCCTCTTTTCCTTCAGGCCTAGAGTAGATTTTAGCTTTCTGTTGCTACTGATCCTTGGACCCTGCCCAAACCGTTCTAAACAGTCCTTTCATTAAACTTTCATCTTTTTAATCTGTTATGCTTTGTTATCCACCTAAATAAAATTGAGGTTTTGTTAGCAGTAAAGAAGGGGAAACATTTTGGGGTTTGGCATTTGAGAGCATCTATTATTCTTGTTATAAAGGCCAAGATCAACAGAAAGCTTGCCACTAGTGTAATGGTTTCAACACACTTTGAAAAATGCCGTAGAGATAAAATTCTTATTCGGGGACAGTTTTCACCTTCATTGGCCCCTACGTCCATATTTTGGTTTGTTGAACTGGGGAGAATGCTGTACTTTACATTTCCATTGAATTATTTTTTCTTCTTATAACATTAATGTCTTTTCATTGTAAAGGATTAAAATAATACAAAAAGGCATAAAGATAAAAGTGAAAATATCCTTTAATTCAATCTCCCACAGATAAATATTAACATTTTGATATGTTTTCCTTCAAATATTATTTTTTTCTCCTCCTTTAAACAACAGAAATTTATTTCTCACAGTTCAGGAAGCTAGAAGTCCAAGATCAAGGTGTCCCCAGAATCGGTTTCTTCCGAGGCCTCTCTTCTTGGTTTGTAGATGGCTGCCTTCTCCATGTGTCCTCAGTTGGCCCTCCCTCAGCATGTCTGTGTCCAAATCTCACCTCCTCTTCTTATAAGGACCAGTCAGATTGGATTAGGGCCCATCCATATGACCTCATTGTACCTCAGACATTCTTGAATGGGACTATAAAATAAATCAGCACCTCAATTTTATGTTTGGAAGGAGGATATAGTAAAAAAAAAGTGGATGGGGTGAGAGGAAAGGAGAATTACATCATCTTGTTGCTGGATAAGAACCAAGTTTAGATATCTTGTATTATTCAAGGATATGCAAACAGGAAAAAAGGAAATAGTAGAAAAAAAAAAGAAAACAAAAACAATAAATATTTATAATTCCCCCAAGAAACATAACTCAAGAATCAAAGGAAGACTATGCTTTTTAAGAACATTTGTTATGGTTGAATATTTGTGACAACTTAAATGTCTATCATGGGGTAGTAGATAAATGAATTATGATGGATTCATTCAGTGATACCTGTTCACTACTTTGAGAACAGTGTGGTTTTTCTGGTTTTTTGTTTTTGTTTTTGTTTTGAGAACAGTATTACTTCAATGAATGGATGTGATAGGCATTCTGTGATACATGTGGAGTATTTATAAACATGTTAAAAATGTTTGTACAGATGCTATTTTTTTACTAGTGTGAGAACAGTGTTATTCTATGTTAGTGGAATGAAGTAGAATGTTATATGCTAATACGAATTGATCTTTAAGATATATTAAGTGAGGGGCGCCTGGGTGGCACAGCGGTTAAGCGTCTGCCTTCGGCTCAGGGCGTGATCCCGGCGTTATGGGATCGAGCCCCACATCAGGCTCCTCCACTATGAGCCTACTTCTTCCTCTCCCACTCCCCCTGCTTGTGTTCCCTCTCTCGCTGGCTGTCTCTATCCTGTCGAATAAATAAATAAAAAATCTTCAAAAAAAAAAAAAGATATATTAAGTGAAAAAAAGCAAGGCTTACATCAAATGATTCCATTAACACCAGAGAACATAAATATACATTTACATGCTCGTATATACATAAAACATTTCTGGAAGGAAATGAGAAATTATTGACAATTTTTTGTTTTAGGAAATTGGTGAATTTTTGGGATGAGAGATTTGCTTTCAATTACATATATTTTTGTCATGTTTGATTGTTTTTTTCTGTTCACATATTACTTATTCAACTGGAGATTTACATGAGGGAAAAAAAAAATCACATCCTAATTGTGCACCCAATTAATTTCCAGAAGACACAGAATTTCTGAAATGAGAGAAGAAAGAGGACATAAAAAAAAGTAGAAAAGGGATTTCCACACAGTTGTAAGTATAAAGGGAACTGGCAAGAAAGTTTAAATTGGAAAGAAATTTAAAATGTAATGAGGAAATTAAAGTATATGTTAGAGTACAGATAACTAGGACAGATAAGAATCGTTTCTTACGAGAAGTAACTGTAACTTGAAAGACTTCTTTCAACAATTTCCCTCAAAAAAGATATGAAATTAACAAGAAAGAAGAGGACAGGTGCAAAAGGCAAAGAACAGAAGTTCATCCTACAGAAAATTGGTCTTCCAAGAGAAGAGAAAAATAAATGAACAGAGCAAGAATGAGGAAATAATGGTGTAAAAGATTCTGGAGATGAAGAATATCCTGTGGCAGCACATAAAAATTGGGCAAAAGAAAAACAACACCTAAACATATTCTGGTGAAATTTTTGAATTTTAATAGTAAATAAAGAATTTTCTGCACAGGAAAAAAATGTAGTGAGAACTGGCTGATCTTAATCCAGCATAATGATGAACATTAGCTGTCAGTGGAGCAGTGTCTATAGAATTTTGAAGTAAGTAAAAATAATTTGAGATCTAACCAGGAATTTCCTACTTAGTCATGGTATCAATCACGTATAGAGACTTTTTATTTAGTATATATTGATGTACTAATTATGAGCTTTAGGAAATATGCTCCGTATAGTACCCCTCATGAAAAAAGATAACTCAAAGATACACTTAAACTAGGCAAGTTTTTTTTTTTTTAATTTATTTTAAAGAAACTCAGGACTTCTCCTGAGAGGATGAAGTAGACATGCTTTTCTTTATTCTTGCCTCTAAGTACAAACAAAATCTCTGCACATTACATATAAATGCCATTGAAATTTATTTAAAAAATCCAGAGAGAAATACTTAGGTGTAAAACTATCAAATCTATCAAAATGTGAGCAAGACTTGGATACCGAAAACTACAGAATGTTGATGGAAAAAATCAAAGATTATCTAAATAATTGAAGAGACATACTATGTTCATGGATTGGAAGAATCAACATAGTAAAAATGTCAGTTCTCCACAGATTTATATAGAGGTTTAATCAATTCCTTTCATAATCCCATACATATTTTTTTTGTAGATATGCACAAGGTTATTCTGTTTTCAAATGGTTAAGTCAAAGGAGCTAGAATAGGTAGAACAACTTGAAAAACAATAAATTAGGAGGAATCAGTCTACCCAATTTCTACAATATCAAAACTGTATGTCAGTGGCAGAAGTATAGATGCAGGGATCAATGAACAGAATAGAGAATTGAGAAATAGACCCACAAATATGCCTGCTTGATTTTTGACAAAGATACAAAAGCAATCCAATGGAGGGAAACTAGCCTTTTAACAAATGGTGCTGGAGCAAAGTGGACATCAGTAGAAAGCCAGAGATACATAACTTTGGAAAAACATAAGTAATCTACTAATTGAAAATAGAAGTAAAACAAGAAGTATTTTCAATATAGCAAAAAAAAAAGGGGGGGGTGAGAGTAAATATAAAAGAATAAATCTAGCAAGTAAAGGGCATAAAACATACTGTATTTTATTTTATTTTATTTTATTTTATTTTATTTTATTTTTTTGCGTTAGGAAAATCACTTTGGTTTTTTTTTTTTTTTTATTAATAATGATTTTTTATTATATTATATTAGTCACCATACAGTACATCCCCGGTTTTCGATGTAAGGCTCGATGATTCATTAGTTGTGTATAACACCCAGTGCACCATGCAATATGTGCCCTCCTTACTACCCATCACCGGTCTATCCCATTCCCCCACTCCCCTCCCCTCTGTAGCCCTCAGTTTGTTTCTCATAGTCCATAGTCTCTCATGTTTCATTCCCCCTTCTGATTACCCCCCCTTTCTTTATCCCTTTCTTCCCCTACTGATCATTCTAGTTCTTATGTTCCATAGATGAGAGAAATCATATGATAGTTGTCTTTCTCTGCTTGACTTATTTCACTAAGCATTATCTCCTCCAGTGCCGTCCATGTTGTAGCAAATGTTGAGAACTCATTCTTTCTGATTGCTGAGTAATATTCCATTGTATATATGGACCACAACTTCTTAATCCAGTCATCTGTTGCAGGGCATCTCGGCTCCTTCCACGATTTAGCTATTGTGGACATTGCTGCTATGAACATTGGGGTGCATATGGCCCTTCTCTTCACTACGTCTGTATCTTTGGGGTAAACACCCAGTAGTGCAATGGCTGGATCATAGGGTAGCTCAATTTTTAACTTTTTAAGGGACCTCCACACGGTTTTCCAGAGTGGCTGTACCAACCTGCATTCCCACCAACAATGTAGGAGGGATCCCCTTTCTCCACATCCTCTCCAACAATTGTTGTTTCTTGCCTTGTCTATTTTTGCCATTCTAACTGGCGTAAGGTGGTATCTCAGTGTGGTTTTGATTTGAATTTCCCTGATGGCTAATGATTTTGAACATTTTTTCATGAAAACATACTGTATTTTAAAAAAAGGAATAGAGTAAGACCAAATATACAAATTTTGTTAATATAATTAAGTGGGTTAAACCTTTCTAATAAGAAAATGAAGATGTTTAGGTATGGTTAACAAACATATATCAAATGAAAGTGCAAAACGAATTCTAAAAAGTTAAGGTAAATGCTATATAAGAGATATATGAAGAGAGAACATTTCAGAGTAAAAACTAGGAACAAGATACATAAGGCAAACACAAACAGATATAAAGCACAGACAGCAATGTTAATGTTAAAGAAAATAAAATCCATGGCAAAAACCATTAAGAGAATCAAGAAGATCTTTTTGTATAGCTGTAATAGTTAATTTTAATTTACTGAATAAAATAACATCAAAATATATAAGCAAGCACTAAAAATATGAGATTTTAAACACACCTCTCAGTTTTTAACAGATCAAACATAAAGAAAAGAACAACTAAATAAACCAATTAGTAATAGCTTTTCATAGTACAATTTATAACATTTATATTTATAATGTATATAATACACTATGTAGTATTACAGTATAATAAAATAATAGCATCTGAATAAAATAATTTGTATTTTATTGGCATATTTCAAACACCATTACTAACACGAATATACTTTTTTGTCAACCCAAAATAAAACATTTACAAAAATTGAGAACGTATTAGTCCACAAGAAACCAGAAACAATTCTAGAATATAATAGGTACATGTTTGGCTCTAATGCAAAATAAACCAGAAATTAATAATAAGGAAGCAAAATATCTCCAACTTTTTGTTTGTTGAGATTTACAAACATTAATACAAACTAGCCTTTTACAAACTCTTAAGTCAGAGAGATGTTCAAATCAGTTATTAGAAAAAACAATGGCAAGAAAGAAGTTGAGTAAAAACATTAATGGCATATCAAAGCCATAATCAGAAGCAAATTTGTAGTTCAAATCTTTCCATTATTAAACAAGAAAAAAATAAAGCGATTAACTCAGTAAGTTATTAAAGGTAAAACCAACTAACGTGAAGTTAAGCAGGACCTGTGTGTTCTCTTCAGAGCTGGGGGCCCAGACCTGTGTCTGGAAGTGGGGAGAAGCAATTAGTAAATGGTTGTTGAATTGATATGTGAATGATTAAAGAAGTGACTGAATAAAAATAGAATTTGTGGAATAAAAAGAATATTAATAGAACTGAAACTCTATGACTTCCTAAGTCATAAGGAGGCTCAGGCTGTATTCTTGAGTAGGACTAGAACTGTGAAAATGGACGGAACAGTGCAAGTGCCTGTTTACAGAGCCAAGAGGTGGGCTGAGCCAAGTCTGGGCTCAGGTGTACAGGTGGGGGAGTGCTAGAGGCCTTATGGTTCATTTCTGGAATGTTTGGCACCTTCCAGGGGGAAATCTGTCGCAGAGGAGGTTTGCCTGAGAGTAGGCAATTTGGTGGCACTGCAGAAGAAGAAAGGTTTCCCTTTCTTTCTGTTTACCTTCAAAATTCTTTGAACAGGTACTGAAGGCTTCCATTTCAACCCCCAAAACAAAACCTTGCAGTAACAAAGTGATTTAGGTTTACTGTTGAGTATTGTTACTGGTAGCAAAACGTTTCCTGAACACACAGTTTTACTTATTTATTTATTTAATAATAATTTTTTTAAATTATGTTAGTCGCCATACAGTACATCCCTAGTTTTTGTTGTAAATTTCCATGATTCAGTACTTGCGTATAACACCCAGTGCACCATGCAATACGTGCCCTCCTTATTTATTTATTTATTTATTTATTTATTTATTTATTTATTTATTTATTTTCGAATTGATGGCACTAGTTTATTTCCCTCTTACAAGACCAACTGCAACCAAATGAACTGAACGTAACCTCAAGATTTTACCGTCTTCATAACGTAACAAAATACGAAGCTTGGAACTGGATCACTTGGCCCTTTCTCTTCTTATCTCCTCCCAGTTCAGAATGCTTGCATCTCTTAATAGCCAGCATTCTCTTAGATCTGCAGTTAGGCTCGACACATTCAAGCCTCAGCACAATCTTCTTTGTAGTGTTAGCCTTTTTCCGGAAAATCGGCTTAGTCTGCCCACCATAGCCGCTCTGCTTCCTGTCATAACACCGCTTTCCCTGGGCATATGGAGAAATCTTTGCCTTTCTTGTACTGTGTCACTTTGTGGGGTTGGTGCTTGCCACACTTCTTGCAGAAAGTCTAGCGGGTTTTAGGAACGTTCACCATGTTTGCGAGAGCACCATCGGCTCGGAAAGAACAGTGCCCTCCTTAATACCCATCACCAGCCTATCGCATTTCCCCCCACCCCCCGAAGCCCTCAGTTTGCTATGGACTCTGGGAAACAAAATGAACACACAGTTTTAAATAGGGAAAGTTGTTGCACTGCTGGGCCCGAAAAACTGAAGGAGGGGTTGGGTTTTTATTGCCACAGGAAATAACATAGGATCATTAAAGACTCATTTTGATTACACATTTTCTTCCAGAAAAGCAAGAGCAACAAATAGTATCCCAAGCTAATGACACATCATGGGATGTATTGACTGTGGTAAAGTCAACTTCTCGTGGTTCCCTGTGTCAAGTCACTCTGACTGGCTTCACTTACACGTGCAACATCCCCAAGTCTCCTGAGGTTGACATGAAATGATACATTTTTATCCACTATCAATCCTTAGTCCTCAAAAAATTCCCATTCTTTTTACCTGTGCGAAAAATCAACCAAATTGAAATGAAAGCCTTCACATTCAAAATATTGAATACTGTAGATAATTAAAATTTCCTATCATGACAAGGCTAAGGTCCCGCTCACCTGGCCTCCCACTTAAAAGAGCCCAACATACTCCTTTTGAAATGGACAGTATTTTTCAAGATCCTGTTTAGGCTCCAAGTGAAACCTCCTAACTTCTCAGGTGCTTCATACAAAACACTGGTTTGCCTCTTTGCTTTTGTTTGGAAGGTCACCTTTATCAGGGCTGTAATTAATTCTTGCCAGGCTAATAGTGTTCCCTGCGAATCACACAGGTCTTGAGGGGAGAAAATTGATAATCTAATAACCATAGCAAAGTGAGACATCTTCACCTTCCAGACCAGGTATCTGGCTTTCTCTTTTCTTGGCTTACAATGAGGTCTGTGGTTATGATTGCTGCTAGCGGTAGGAGAAATTAAAAAAAAAAAAAAAAGTTTCTTGGCTTTCTGTAGGTTAGCAGCATGTCCCGGTTTTCAAGTACAAAGTCAGATTCTGAGTCAGCCCATCCCCTTACCTGGAATCAGAGGGTTTTCACGCAATAAGATATAACAGCTTAGCTTGCATGAGGTTTTTGGGAAAAAGCCAAATATTCAAAAAACCATCTGCTTGCACTGCTCATAAATCACAGAAATGATTGCCCTTGATCTGCAGCCATTCCCCATTATAGAGGATATTGGTTTCCAAAAGATGTCACAGCATATTGAAATGAGATGGTCTCTTCCAAGCAGAAAATTCCTCTTTACCATTACATTATATAGTGGAGTAGAATTATGTCATGTTAGCCCTCAAAGGCAGATAGGATCTCAGAGAGGATGCGGGTAGAGGGGTGGTTGTAAATTTTGCAACTAGCATAAAGGACAAGCCACTAAAATTTTTTATGCTTTGCTCCAGTCAAATGCTGTAAGAGTTTGAAATGATTGGGAGCAATGAGTTCTATTTCTGAAGATGTCTTTGAACCAGGTGTCCATCTTGTCACTCGTAATACTGTTTCGCACCAAGAGTGAAGACAACAGCAGTTGATAGAATGAGTATAAAGAATGACTGTACTGCAAATAGCCCTTGAAAGCTAGACACTGTTATTATTTAGCGCTTGGGGAACCATCTGCAGAATACTTGGCATTGTGCAAAGCATAAGGGATGACCGGACATCTGGCCAATGGCTTTGATGATCTCAGTGAGACACGACCTTCCATGAAGCTGGCGTGGCACATGCATGCACCACTCATTTACCCTCTGTTGTCACAGCTAGTGAAGCACTGGGTCTGAAACCCACAAAGCATTGGGAAATTCCTAATGCATTCTTTAACGCCCAGGGTTCACTCCAGCTGGGCTGATCTGACGGCATGTTTCTGGGTGATCTATAGGGAGCTAGTTGCAGTAACAGGCTCATATGTAGTATCTTTGTTGAGAAAACGGTTGCAATGAGGATTCTCTCATTCTAAGTTTACTTTACCATCTGGTCAGAAATCACTCATGTGGTGTGTATCTATCTCGATTGACATGAAAATTCTTTTGTTATTAAGTGATGATATATATCTCAGGTAAGTATTCAGATGTCTTTAATAAGCATTAAGTACTATAATGTAACCAGCCTTGATTATCATTTTTGGTTTTAATTTGTTTTTTGTGACAGTCCAGTGAGATTTTATTAACCTGTTTTAGCTATTGAGGATGTTGGGATATATTATGTGACAGTCCAGTGAGATTTTATTAACCTGTTTTAGCTACTGAGGATGTTGGGATATATTATGTCTCATACTTGGGATTGGGAAGTAGGGAAAAGGCCAGAGTGGGAGAGAAAAGGAGGAGAGAGTGGTTAAGTGAAAGATTTTGGTGTTTTACAGACCTGGGCTTGCATTCCAGTTCTACTGCTTAAGGAAATACATGATCTTGGACAAGTTATCTAACCTCTCTAAGGCTGACTGTCTTCATTGATAATAATACTACTACCTCATAATAATGTTATGAGGATAAAAAATACACATAAATGTATACATGTATTATATATGCAGGTGTGTGTACATAGTGCCTGAAAGAGTTCTCAGTAGTGGGTAGCTCTTATTCCTCCCATTCAAGAGAGTCGTATTTCCAAGACAAACTCTGGTAGAACAAAGAAGTTAGTGTCTGAGACAGAATGGAACAACCAAAGTGAAAATGAAGACAGGGCAGGATCCTTTCCTTTACCCCCCCAATGGGTTATGTGTTTTACCAGTTCTTATGAGGAATAGATTGGAAGTTCAAATTGCATTAACAGGGAACACTGTGTGTGTGCCCGCACACACTCAGATGCATGTGCCTGTCTGTGTGTACATGCTTCAGGGTGTAAGGAAAAGAAATAGGTTCTGTTACTTGAGGGATGGAGACTTATTTCAAGGACACCTGGAAAGTAAGGAAATACAGGGAGCTCTTTGCAGCTGCCTTGGGCTTCAAGAGCCTGCAGTGAGGTTCACAGCTGTTTAGGCTACGGCAGCAGCTCCAGTGACTGCTGTGTGTATGAACACTCAATCGTTCATCATTCCTCAGCAACATGCCTATTACCCACGGCCACCCTGCTCTAGTGAGCACAATTGTCTTGGCTAAAGTTACACCTTTCCCTCCCTTCTCCTGACTTTCAGAATAGCTTATCGTCTGTCTTCTGTTGCTTTTCTCTGAGGACCGAGTCTCCGGGTGTCTTGTATGTACTACAGGGTCTTGTCTCCCTGGCATAGTTGATTGATCCAAGGGCGGACACCTAAGCGGGGACAATATTACTCTTTCTCGCAGGAATTACAGAATCAGGATGGATAGCTAGGGAGGAGCAGCTGAGTTTTGTCAACAGCCACCCTCTAGAGCAGGGTTTCTCAGCCCTGGCACTTTGACATTTTAGGCTGGGCAATTAGTTGTGGGGGCGGTCCTGTCTATGCATCGTAGGATGTTTAGCTGCTTCCCTGGCTTCTACCCACTAGATGCTACATGCACTCTCTCTGTACTCCTCTCTCCCAATCTGCCATGGTCTGACAATTAAAAATGTATCCAGATCTTGCCCAATGTCCCTCCAGGGGGACAGCACCTCTGGCTCAGACCCACCGCTCTAGAGCAGTGCTAGCAAAAGTGTGGTCTAAGGACTAGCAGCATCAGCATCACTGGGGAGCTACTTAATAATAGAAAATGTTGGCTCTCACCTCAGAACCAATGAATCAAAATCCAGTGGTTTCACAAGGTTTGCAATGACTTTTATGCTAGCTAAATTTTGAGAACCACTGCCCTAAAACTTTGCTATCCTAAGTGTGATTTGAGTATCCATAGCCTCAGATCACATGAGAGCTTATTAGGAATACAGAATCTTAGGCCCACCCCAGACCCAGGTTCAGCATCACCTGGGAGCTTGTTATAAATGCAAATCATTTCTGATTTTTATGTATATCAGAAACTCTGGGATTGGAGCCCAACAATCTGTTTTAATAAACCTTCTAGGTGATTTTGATACAGCTAGTTTCAACAATGGCTGCCGATTGGTATCACCTCTGGGATTTTGAAGGATATTAATGCTTGGGTCCCTTTCCAAAAGATTTTGATTTTAACTCATTTAGGGTATGGACTGAGTATCAGCACCAGGATTTTATAATTCTCATGTGAGTGTAATGGGCAGGCAAACTTGAGAACCACCACCAAAGGCAGAGGGTTTTCAGTCTCTACTGCAAATGTCCCTGGAGCTTCCATGGTTTCTTCACATCTCAAATATTCATTGCTCAACCTTTATTTTAATTTGGGGGCCACTCCTATACTCTTCCACTAATGTCTGCAATTAAGCTAGCCAGAACCCATTTCTGTTGGTACAACCCTAGTAACCTCAACCCAAATAGCCATCATACAGGGGAGAGCTTGTGGTAGACTCTCAGGAAATATGTAAAGCCAGGTATTTCACATTGGTCATTGGATTGTGTGTGTATGTGTGGGGGCACCCCAGTATATTCTGGAATGGAAAACTAGCAGCCTCTGATATACAGTGGGCCATGAGGGACACTGCTCAATAAGTCTCTTCCTGCCTGTAGCCATTGGGCAAAAGGTTGCAGCTAGAAGTCATTAGCCTGTAATAGTCACAGCATCTGGGGGAATTGGTGCACTGGCCTGGACAAGGAGGTCTGGGTAAGCCATCAAGAGTAGCTTCTGTATGGGTTCATTACACTGATGATGTTAAAGTGATGGGCCTGGGAAAACAGGAACTGGAAGATGCCCCCAGATGTTTTGGTTCAAGGGATAGGAGATAATGCTTACAAAGATTCTGGGGTTTGATACTTTGACATTTCTATGGCATTAATGGTTTAGAGCATATTAGGATATGATTTCTAAAATAAAGGACATGGTATATACCTGGTGCCTCCTACATGAGAAGGAGGCACCACCCAGAGCACGGCAATCCTCTTCATATTCTGAAGACAGTTTGCATCATATCTGAAAGGAACATGTCGTGCATGGTCTCTGACCTAGTTATTTGGCATCCTAGTGGGCTTTCGTAGGTTTTACTGTGTAACAAAAGCCTTGAGAATCTAAGTGGCTAACAGAAGTAAGCATTTACTTTTCTTTTACTTGAATCGCACGTTGTTATGGCAGCTCTACCACAGGCAGCAAGGAGGGTTCAAGGTCTGCTCTCTGTGTCTTTTCATTCTAGATTGCCACCTACTTGGGATGTTCTCTTGGTTCAGGGCAAGGGTACAAGAGAACGATTAATGCACATCACATTTTAAAGTATCTTTTAGGAACTGGAATACTGCCATATCCACTCATATTCCACTGATCGAAGCAAGTCATATGGTGGTGAAACCCAGTCTATGAGACAAGAAAACATATCCAGAGTAAATCATGCAAGAAAAGAGAGAGAAAAATTGTGAAGTTTTCACCTCTGGGTATCTGAAAATCTCCCAGAGCAAAAGAAGCATCTTGGCTCTTTCATAGCAAAGTTTGTGTTGTCCTTTACTCAGCCCTAATGACCCAGCAGTTCCAAGGGTACTGTTTGGAGACCAGATGCACAGTGGAGTCTGTGATAAGCCCTAATGGGACAATCCAGTCATGATCTCTAGAGTTTGAGAGCAAGCCTTGCTCTTCTTTCAGGTGACTCCTCCTTTTCAGAATGAGCTCCCAGATTTTAAATGGACTCTGGTGAAGACAGAGTCCCTGGTCTTGGACAGCTATAGGCTTTGAGCTATTCATAAGCTACTAATGCTCTTTGATATACCTAGCTTGAAAGCTGGGCATAGCTAGTCATATTCCATCATCAAACCAGGTACTGAAGGCCCACATTATTTGCACAATCAGGTAGCACACACTCCCACTATTCATGAATTCCTTGGTCTATATCTATGGATAGCTTCATGGGTAGTTTCCTGTAACATGTGGCTAAAAATAAAACACTTGTACTGGGTTCTCTGTAAAATACTGATATGAATTGGAAGTAGTCTATGGTATTACAGCTCCAGATAGGAGTGGCCCCGAAAGACAGTAGAGAAAATTAAACCTCTTTTTGGCCAGAAAATCAAGCATAACAATTTGCTATTTACTTTGCCTAAGAGGAAATTTGACTTAAAATTGGGATCTATACTGATTTTTAGGCAATTGTTTTTGTCTGGCTCTTGTTGGGAGAGAGCAAGATTAGGATACTGCTGGTAAGATAGTTGAGGAATGGTCTGGTTTAGATGGCTCTCTCAGAAATGAGCTTGGAGCATGAAAACAGTTGTATCTCATATATACCTTTCAGAAGACTTTCACTGGAGAAGAGACTCTTAGTAATCAGGTAGATGAGATGGCCCGTAGATATCAGTCATTTTTCTTCATTAGTCAGTACAGTTTTTAATCAATGGGCTTCTGAATAAGGCAGGCATGGTGGCAGAGAGAAATGCTATTCTTGCTATAGGCTCAACTTCATGAATTTCCCCTCACCAGATCTGACTTGTCTAGCTAGGATCATTGCTGAGCGACCTGTTTTCCAAGCAGTGCCATCCAATCCTGAACCGCAATCTGGCACCAAACCTCAAGGGTGCTTCTGGATACCTGGTAATTAGATCAACTAAATTGGGCCCTTGTCATCAGTGAATAAATCAGAAAAAATTTTTTTTTTCACTATCAGAATAGATATGCATGCTCTGGACTTTGTATTTCTTTTTCTTCCCTTTATACCTACACTCGTCTTCTTTGAGTTTATTGAAGGTCATATACTCTGTCAGAGTAAACATTACCTCTAAATTCACTTCACAGCAAAAGTGGTAAGCAATGGCATGGTACCCAAGGGATTACTGGACACTATCGTATGTTCTGACACTCAGAAAATACTGGCCTTATAGGATGATTCCGTGACCTAATAAAAACCCAGCTGTGACATGAGCTGGCCATTATCCCCTTGCAATCTTAGGGGGCTGTTTTGTAAGACGCACTATGTGGTCTATATCTGTTATTGGCAGATTTGTAGAGAAAATTCCAAGACATCCTTGGAGCATCCTTATTTTGTTTTCTTTCTTTCTGAGAGTAGGTTATTCAAACTTCTCTTCACTTTTATGAAACAACCTAGTACCTGTCCAACAACCCACCCTTCTCCTTTTTTGCCGCAGCTTGTCAGTTGGTTTCAGTTGCTTGCAACCAAGGATTCTTATTGAATACACCCGACTACTAAAATACGTTTCTTCTTTTAAATAGCTATATGAGAATTCCCAATGATCATGTTCATTGAGGCAAATAAAATAGTTGGCAGTTTTTTAAGAATATGGTGATATTAGTTGTACACCCACTATCTATTCTCCTTTACTTTATTCCTAAAAGAAATTCTGATGGCCTTTAAGAAAGCAAGGTACTCAGTTTTAAGAAAGGACATTCATTGCCCTGCCTCTTCTGCAGCTGGGGATGAAAAAGCGAGACATAGCTCTGGTAACAGGATGGAAGGAGATGCTGTGTTCAGGCAAGCCTTTGAAAGGGAACGGTAAGCCTTTTACCTCTTGCCCTTTGCACTCCCTTCTTGTTCTTGCCTAGAATGGAGAGTGAGTTGAAGTTGGAGCAGCTGTCTTGTTTCCAGGGGTTAACAGGTAAAGCAGAGGCATCTGCTGAGGATGACAGAGCAGAAGGTAGAAGCTGTTGAGACACTGATGTCATTGTGAAGTCCTTGGACTCTCCTCGGATTGTCGACCTCTGAACTTACTCTAATGAGTGGAGAGTTGAACCCTTTTTGATTAAACCACTGAGTTTTGGGTTCTGTTACATTTAAATGATGGCAACGTTGAACTGGCTCACACAGCTTCCCTTCTTTGTATTATAGTTTCAGGACAGAACAAAAGCCTTCCCATTTCCATATAGATGACAGAGCTATGCAGATGATTTGAAGCTATTGAAAGTACAATTTATGGCCACATTTATTTTTTTAGAGGTTGAAATAACTAATAACTTTTGTTAAGATTGCTATGATTTTAGCTGACAAAAGGATCACAGATGAGGCATTTAGGACAAACTAACTTTTGGTGTGCCAATTTCAGGCACGTTTGTTTATCTTCAATTTATTTCCCAAACACAGAAATTACCTTATTTTTAAAAAAGTGCCATTTTTTTTTCCTGTTACCATTAAATTCTACCATCACCAGGGTATGCATTCTTCCCTCTAGAGGTGCTGATGGGTTTGTGTTTTACCTTCAACTCTGCAGGACTCTCTCCAGATTTCCTTGAGGAATATTCACATTTGCCTTTTTATAAGCAGCTGTTAGTTCATTGTGAAGATTTTTTTTTTCCAGGGCTGACTCAAGGGTCTTGTCTTTAGCTTTCTCTTGTTCCCTTTCTTACTAAATAATCTTTGAGGCTTTATAGGTGACCATCTGTGGGTTTTCCATTTTAGTTATTCAGGATTTTATGTCAATGTATTGACCATGTCAAAGCTCAGGAAGGTAAACTTCAGGAGCCCCAGGATTGAACACTGAAATATCGAGGCCACAATCTAGACAGAAGTTTGAAGATCACAGCATCCTAGAGCTGGGGATCTTCCGGATCATGTCACTTATGCCCTGCTGCCAAAGATGCTTAGACAAAGGCTGATTCTGAGAGGAACCACCCTACTCTTATAAGTAGAATCAGGGAGAACAGAACCCTAATTTCTGACTTAGAGTTCTTTCTAGGGCCCTATGCTTCTCTTTCCTTCTCCCTTCAGTTCTTTGTCCTCTTACTTGGTTTCTCTTTGAACTTCCTCCCACGTGACCATTCATTGCCAGTTCTACTTCTTTTGAACCTTTGCCCCATAAAGCAGAAAGGATTTGCATCTGGTTGTTCAGTCATGAGGTACTTCCTTTGCGTGTATATGAAGTTTCTCACTCCATGTCAGAAACTGGCTGATGCTGTGATACCCCCCCCCCCCCCACTGAGGCAGAATTATGGAGGCTCCTTTTGTATTGAGAGCTCAGAGCTTTACCAAGAATCCCCTCCCTAGACATTACCATCCCTCTTTGTATTTTAAGAACTTCTATATTAGCTCCCTATGGCTGCTGTAATAAAGTACCACAGACTTGTTGGCTTAAAACAACACAAACTTATTCTCTTACAGTTCTGGATGCCAGAAATCTCAAATGGTTTTCACTGCGCCCATATCAAGGTGTAAGCAGGACTGTGTACCCTTTTGAGGCTGCAAGAGAGAATCTAGTTCCTTGTCTTTTCTGATCTCTAGTGCCTGCTTGTCTTCCTTGGTTTGTGGCCCCTTCCTTCATTTTCAGAACCCTTCACTCCAATCTCAGCTTCTATCTCCTCTAAATGGAATTCCCCTCCACCTGTCTTTTTTAAGGACACTTTTGATTCCATTAGGGTTCACTTAATAATCCTGGATAAACTTCTCATCTCAAGATCCTTAACTTAATCACATTTGCAAAGTCACTTTGGCCACATACGTAACATTCAGAGGTTCCAGAGATTAGAGCCTAGATATCTTTGGGGGAATTTTTCAGCTTACCACAATCATCTTCTCCCTTATTGACCTTTATCTGGCCATCGGGTTGCAATGAGCACTGACATCTGCATACACCTGAACACAGTTTATAGTCTAAGATTAAGGTGCCTACACAGCCCAATCAGAATATTAGCCTGCATTTTAAAATTTGTCCCAGGAAACATAATTCTGTTGTTGTGTTTTTCTGCCATAGGGACAGAGAAAATGATACCAAGTTGAGATAGAGTGAGAGCAAGAGAGAGAAAGACTGCAGAATGCTCCGCAGAGATGGGGTAGGAGCACTACCATGGTCCTGCTTCTATTCATGAACCGCGTGCCCTTACTGTGGTCTGCTGGTCAGCCCTTTCTTGGTTTCTGTGAGATACCTTCATCTCTGAACAACAGATTCCTTTTCTTTCCCGTAAGTCTGCTTATGACACTGTCAACCAAGAGTCTTAACAAATGCAAGATTATAGAGACAGAGAGAGAGAATGTGGCTGTTCACAGGATAGAGAGTGCAAGACCTGTGGGTAAGAATCTGACTTTGATTCGCTTGATACTGCTTAGCAGGAGGGTGATGACTGGGCCTGGAGACAGAGCTACTAGGATGGCTTCGGTAATATTCTGGCTTTGGTAACGGCATTTCAAGTGTCTAGGTGCTGTGTTGTGAAAGCCCGTAATATGTGCAGCCAAAAAGTAGGAAGGCAGATATTTGTGACCTTAAAAGAGCAGTTCGTTTGTTTGGGTTTCTTTTGATTCCCTGAAGCACTATTACTTAATCTCTTGAAGATTCCATAGTTCAAGGTGTTCAAGCAAGAGGACAGGCATTTTCTTAAGGAAAGGCTATCAAGATGAAGGAAGAGGCCATGGTGAGGGTCCTAGCCTTCTTGAAAGTCCCTAGTCCTGCATGACATCCTTGGAGTCACTTCAAAGATGTTATTTAGAACACGGAACGGCAGCCTTCCAAGGTCAATAGCAGGCCTTCTTTGCTTCTCACTTTTCAATTGCAGACCTCCCTGGAAATGGCCCCAAATTAAGCTGGTATTAATGATCTGTTAGCTGGCAGCAGCCAGCCAGAAGGAAAAATGGGGAAGAGATGCCTGGGAAGAGTGGGCTGGTAAAGGTGGGGGCAGTTTTGCCTGGGGTTGGCCGTGCTGCGCATACTCATCTGGTGGAAACCCATATTGTTTTCAACTTGATGAATAGAGATCAAGTTTTCTTTATGACACATCGAGACTTGCTACAACGGGATTTGAGGGACTTCTAAATTGAAGAGGAAAACTTAGGTGGGACACACACGTAAAGTCTGGGAGGAGAGACGCCCTACCCTGTAGTGGTACTGTGACATCCTAAAAAACTGCAAAACAACCTGATCTATCAATCCTTCTAATGAGCCAGGTTTCTCAAGAGGAAACCCGCAATCCCCACTTAATGCAAAATGAATGAATTATGGCATCTAGGACACTGGAAAGTAAAAGAGATTCTCTCTGCTGTGAAACAAGAAGGTTGGAGATTACCCAGGTGCTTCCAGCAGTAAAGATGGGGGGAGGAGAGAGAGGGAGAGGCAGGGAGGAGGGGTACTTACATGTGGCGGGGCGGGGGGATGCTAGATGCTGCTGGGGCCGAGGGGGGGGGAGGTACTATCACAGATTCAGAAAGAAGGGAAAGCCTCTGAAGGAAATGGAATGACAGCACAATACACCCTGTCCCGGAGGAGGTGATCTCCCTTGAAGCACTTGCTTCCTGTGACGGATGGGGACCGCTCATTGCTAGGGTTGTATTATAAATGTTAGCTCCGCTGACATGACATCTCTTAATAAGGGGCGAGTCCTTCATGTATTTTTGATGGTGTACCAGTAACAAAATCCCTCTCAGTCTAGCAGAGAAATACTGCAGGAATAAATTGTCAGTGACAGCATCAGTGTCCTCATTCGGCTTCAGGGAATAACTGAACAACAGTCCGGCCAGGCCTTGACATGGCTTTAGGCACCTTAAAAAAAAAAAAAAAAAGCAACCAAATTAAAGCCACATATATGAGGGAGGGAAGCCTCTTACCCCAGCAGGGAGATACCTTTGATTAAAGCTCAGTCTGACCTTCCTGCTCCATCTCCACGGAAATTGAGACACATTTCCTAAATGGCAGGACTTTGCAGAATCATAATGAGCAAGGACCAGGATGCTTTGCGTAACATTTCCATCTTCATTCCTGGAGTAGGCAAAGGTGAAAATCAGGGAGGGTCTCTGCTATTTGTTATCAAAAGAACAATGCAGTCCTCTTTCCCCTGTTTCTTTTGTGCAAAGGCAGGATTATCTGTGGAACAGGTAATTCATTCCCGGACTCCTCAGATTGCTTTTCTGCACGGCTGAATTCTTAGGTTATTAGTGTTTAGTGGATGCCAATAGTTTGATGGGAAATCTTCTATTTTGAGGGTGATATGTATTAGTAAAGAATTCACTCTGGGAAAGCAACCCAAGCTTCAGAGAATTTAAAACAAAAACAAAACCCAATAAAACAAATCTGTTTCATAGTTAATGAGGGTAAAATAGACCAGAGTTTTATTTTAAATTCTTTGATGTTTCATTAAATTACAATTACTTAAATTGTGAAATGCCCAAGTCGTCTATGCGGTCAATATGGCTCTCCTGTTTTTATCACATTTTCTACCAACTTGGAAAATATATCCACTGCAACACTTTGAATTCACATAAGATCAATAAAAACTAGATTCTTACATATTAACACTCTCCATTTAACTTTATTTTCTATGTGAACTATAGTACCCAGCACTTAAAAGATTAAAACATTGTTAATACAATATTTATATGGGAAGCAAGGCCCCAAAGAAATTGTATAAATAACTTTTAAGCTTGGGAAACAGTACCCGATGTTTTTACATAAGCAGTATATGTGGCTCTAAGATTTTGGTGAATATATATTCACCCAAGAGAGGAGGATAGTTTTTTCTGAAAGTCAACAATGCTTATTAAAGAGAAAAATTCTGCCAACTTGTGTAGCATGCAATGACATGAGCTCAAACAGCTTCTCCACTGTCACTGTGGCAACTTAACATGCTTTTTATGCAATGTCCTGTCTGTGTTCCTGCAAATGGCGAGCATGTGTCCAATAAAATCTCACCTGTGCCTGTATAGGAGAGGAATGTATTATGTTCACATCAGCATTCCCAGATGAAACCAAAACACGTTTATGTTTAGCAGTGGTCTGCTAGGGAAAAAAAAGAATCCCGACTGGAGAAGAGAATGGAAGCAAACCCCAAGCCGTGCTCTATTAAAAAATGAGGACATGCTGCCCTCTAGTGGAAATTTGTAGTGCTAGCATTTGCGGCCAAAATTGAGTGTCTTGCATATTCCTGCGGAAATGGTTGTAAGTGGTCTACTTAACTAGGCTCTCAGAACAACATTTGAAAATTTCTAGTGGCATCCATATACTATATTTATTCTTTTGCCTACCCTCTCGATGCAGAAGGTCAAATGTAGATCCAAAGACTAGACTTAACTATTCTTAAAAAAAAAAAAAAATCGTGATGTGCCTTCTCCTGAGAGTATCTATTCCTTTTCTTTGACTACCTTCTCTTGCTCCTCCTTGCTGTCTTTGCTAATCATACCATGAAAAAACTTTACAGCTTTCTCGGTTAAAATAAACTAGAGACATCTGACATTTCAAGCTCTTTTTTTTTTTTTTAATGTAATTCATGCACAAAACTTGGATGAATGGTAAACAGGGGAAAGCTAAGGAAAAGCCTGGTGCCAAGCTAAAGAA
Source organism: Ursus americanus (assembly GCF_024610735.1). Lineage (NCBI taxonomy): Eukaryota > Metazoa > Chordata > Mammalia > Carnivora > Ursidae > Ursus > Ursus americanus. Next base: position 61,315,168 of record NC_142129.1, on the reverse strand, counting down.
TGCAAAAAAAAAAAAAAAAAAAAAAAGAAAAAGAAAAAAGAAAAAGAAATGGAAGAGTTCATCCCTCCCTCTCCCCAATTGCTTCGTTCAGCTGTCTTTTCTCACCTCAGCCCTTGGCACACTGCTTTTCCCTTCACTCACAGAAGACAGTCTTACTTCCTACTTTGCTGAAAAAGTAGAAGACAGTACATTCATCTGTCTTGTAGTTACTGTTTCCCTCCTTCACTGGCCAGTATATCTGGGTCCATATTCCACATCCTTCCACTAACTGCTGGAATTGCCCTATCCCCAGGTATGGCTAATCTTTACCTCTCTCAGGAATGCACACCTCCTGCTAAGGAGTGTTTGTATTTTGAAATTCTTTCCTTCTACTGACTCATTCCCAGTGAAACCACACCTGCCCCAAATCTGGTACTGTCCTCTGTCTCTGATCCTACTTGTTTGGACTTTGCTAAAAGTTTTTTTTTTTTTTTAGATAATATATTAATTTTATTTTCTTTACATAAATTGAGGAAGAAACATAAAGCAGATCCAAATTTATCACAAGGCATTGAGGAAGGTGTGTTTTGTTGCCCAACAGAAAGTTATCTGAAATCGACCTTCAAAATTGAAATAGTCATTTAAAAGCATTATCCTGGCTCTTTTCTTGTTTAGAATATACCCTGGTTTTCACAGACGTATCAGTAAATGGACTTGAAATTCTGTCTTTGGTTAACATTCCAGATGTTCCAAAAAAATCGTATTCAGCACATTCTTCTAGTTGTTTCAAGACCCTTGGGCTGTCTGTGACAGCAAACTCCAAGACTGGAGGTCCTTGGGTATCAGCAGGCAGTTTACTTTGGGTTTTGAAAGCACAATTTAGAGTCTACACTGTCTTATTTCTTTATTGTCTACTCATTGTTTGATCAGCCTGCCCACTGCAGAGATTACCATACTGGCTCTTTTGTAGGAAGAAGTCCCAGGCATTTTCTCACCACCGAGTAACTTAGTATCTCCCCCAGTTCATTCTCCAAACCGCTAGTTCCTTTTACCCACAGAAGAAGATTTGAGTGATTCAGTAAGTTTGGGAAGGGCCCTCCTGGACCCAGAGTGCAGAGTAACACAGTGAAAGCTCTGAGAAATCCCATAGGAACAAAGTGAAACCAGTTTAATTTAACTCAGAGTTTCCTTAACTTAACCTACCTGACCGAGAAATCCTTTTTTGCTTAACACTAATTAAGCATCTGGAGAAACAGTGTTTCACTGCCTACATTTTGTACCCTACAAACAATTCTTGACTTATCCTTGAATATCCTCCTTGTGATGTGTGCCAGGCTTTTCCTAGGTGAGATTCAGAGGAGGAAATGTACTGAGTCTTAGGTGCATTCAGACAGATTGCCCTTCAGTGTAGCTGCACCAACTTGGGATGCCCGTGGTATGCACAAGTGTGTCTGTTGTCTCACGCCATTGTCAGATCTTGGTATTATCCATTTTTTTTTAAATTTGATGGGCTAAAAAGGAAATATTGAGCTTTAATATCTAATTATCTGGTTTTTAATGAAGTGAAGGCACATTTATACTTTCCTCTTACCTGAGAGTTGCTGTATATATTGTTTGATTTGGGGGAGGTAATTTTATTCTTTATATATATTCGGGATTCTGGTCTTTTGTCTTTTATGGATAATGGAAACATGTTCCTTCAATTCGTTACTTACATTTTAAATTTTATGATTCCTTTTGCAACTTTAAAAAAATACCCTTTGTAGGGGCGCCTGGGTGGCACAGCGGTTAAGCGTCTGCCTTTGGCTCAGGGCGTGATCCCGGCGTTATGGGATCGAGCCCCACATCAGGCTCCTCTGCTATGAGCCTGCTTCTTCCTCTCCCACTCCCCTTGCTTGTGTTCCCTCTCTCGCTGGCTGTCTCTATCTCTGTCAAATAAATAAATAAAATCTTTAAAAAAAAAAATAAAAAAAAAATAAAACAATACCCTTTGCAAAGTTTTGAATTTTGACATTGTCAAAATTATTATCTTTTAAGATGACTTGTATCTTTTAAGATGACTTCACTGTCCCCAAGAAAAAAATGTGTATTGTCTTTTATTTTCTGTATCAGACTTCTTAATTCAGCGTTTTCATTCAATCCATTGATATTATCTCAGTATCAACTTGTCTTGGCACCTTTGTTCAAGTTCATAAATGTTTATTTTATAGTGAATTTTAAAACATGATGCATAGGAAGTCTTGAGGGGCGTCTGGCTGGCTCAGTCGGTGGAGTATATGACTCCTGATCTCGGGGTTGTGAGTTTGAGCCCTATATTGGTTGTAGAGACTACTTAAAAATAAAATCTTTAAAAAAGTCTTGAAGTCTTCAGGTACACATTTGGGTACATACAGAAGAAAAATTTGGATGGCAAAGGACATATTGCTTTTCTTTCAAATGAAGACTATTTGGTTAGTAAAAAGATATCTAGTCACTATGTTTTTGAAACAGGCTAGGTGTTTATGCTTATATCATCATACTCCACGTTATTGATAATGGTACATTTCTCGATAGCATTTTTTTTTTTATTTTGGCTGTTGAAGTTTATCTAAGTTTCGATTGTTCTGATTGACTGTTAGAATTTAAAAAATCATGTCCTGAAATTCAGTGCAGCATTCTTGAAGATGTAACTGACACTTTTCTGACACCATTCATTTTTTATATTCATCAAATCTCCCCATTTTGCTTTTATGAATTACAGACCATTACTTTGCTGCTGAATTCTGGAAGGGGCAGAATAAAGGATTACAGTGTTGCATAGGGAGTGAAATAGAGTCACTACCCTTCTCGACCCAGCTAGTGAATGCCATTAAGTGATTTCTACCGAGTCTTCGCACCAGCAGTTCAGTCTCAATTAGTGATGATTTTAATGGAAGGATAAAGACCAATTATCAGAGACTCAGAGATATTTCATTGTCCAGGTGCTTTAGTGCTGCTGGTAAGTTTATTGGCAGCATTCTTGAAATAACTGGAGACTTCCTTCCATTCTCAAACCAACACTGAAAAGCGTTAAGGATCCAAAGAGGAAAAGCACAGAAAGCCACATCACACAGTGACCTGCACACCGAAGGCCTGAGGACAGGTGTGGGGTACTGTTGCACAACCTCTCCATTGTGGGAAAAAAGAGTTTCTCAGTTGGAAGGTCTTGCAGGGCTGAACTTTGCTTCCAGCTTTTACTGCAGCCTAAAGGAATCAGTGAAATGGTTTCAGCTGTGGGGAACTCAGAAGTGGCTGAATTTAAATTCAGAGTAATTTTCTTTAGAATAGAGGTGAATCATTCAATTAACATAAATTAAGGTGGTGTCTTGAGAAGGGAGGAGAGAGAAAGGTACATGATCCGTCTGCCATCTTGAATTGCAGATTTGTGTCTGTGTTTGTGTGTTTTGTTTACGTCTTTGTGTGTCCCTCATTTTACTTGACATGTGTGTGAGCCATCACCAAGTGAAGATGATTCCAGAACCAGAGAAAGATGGCCACTGCGAGGCCACACTGAATCTGGTCCACACACTGACGAAGACTGGTTCAGTGAGGATGCGATCATGGCCTGATGAACACTGTGGAGGGACGTTGCTAGTACAGCTCAGACCCCTGAGGTGAGCATGGCCAGACATCAGCATCTTCACAGCAGCAAGTGCTGACTGCCGAGATGTGGTAGCTGACCAAGGAGTAATTGCTGTTGACTCTGAGCAGATACCCTAATTGTCACGACACACAGTCTGGATGGAAGACCAGGGTCATCTCTGCTGTACTGTAAACCACCTGCATACACATTTTATTAGACATCTGTCTCCTTCCAGAGGATGTGCTCAAGACTTTAACTGCTTCTCTCCCTAAGTTGTAGGATATCAGAACAGATAACCCTTAGAAGGGGAATTGCCCGTTTTGGGTCACCAAATAGAATGTGCACAATATAGTCTACCTTTTAGCTTTGGAGTCCAAATGCCTTTAGGAGAAGTCCCTGGATTCGAGCCACAGTTAAATCTGGGAACTGTCTTAGCTGTCATCAGCATATCATAGTCTATACCAATATGATGGCCTTTCTTCATTCTCCAATTTATCTTTCTAATTTTGTGTGTGTGTGTGTGTGTGTGTGTGTGTGTGTGTGTGTGCCTGCCTCAGGACTTTGGCGTGTGCTGTTCCCCATCCTGGAATGCTTGGCCTTCACTTTCTCCTCCTTGATGTCTGTGGTCTCCTCCAGCACAGCTCCTTCTCTGCCTAGATATTTTTTTGTTCATTTACCATCATCTGATACATGTATATTTTACTCGTTTATAATATGCCACAGAAACAGGGATTTTTAAAAAAGATTTTATTTACTTTTTAGAGAGAGAGCACAGGAGGAGGGGCAGAGGAAGAAGGAGGGAATCTCAAGTACACTGTCTGCTGAGCACAGAACCTAGTGTGATCCCACAACCCTGAGATCATGACTGAGCCAAAATCAAGAGTCACATGCTTAACCAGCTGAGCCACCCAGGCACCCCCAGAAGCAGGGATTTTTAAACTGTTTTGTTCACTGCTAAATTGCTAGAGTCTGCAAGAGTACCAGGAAGATAATAGATATTCAATAAATGTTTATTTTAGATTAGGAAGTAAACACACTAATCACCCTGAATGACTTACTGCTCCCTTTGCGCAATCCACAATTTATGAACCATTGCTTGTGCCCAGTAGCACAAGTCCGAATCCTATCCACCCTTCAAAGTTTGCTCAGTGTCACCGTATTCATAGAATGTCTGTTGATTCTTCCTAGTTGCAAATAATGCCACCTCTCTGTCCTCCCTAAAACTTTTACAAAAGTATCACTTTCTAAGTGGTATGGAGACTTACTTATCCCTATTACTAGACTGTAAGTGGTTGAAAGGGAAGACATATTTCTTATTAGAATGTAGGATACTAGGGCACCTGGGTGACTCAGTGGGTTAAGCATCTGCCTTCAGCTCAGGTCATGATCCTGAGGTCCTGGGATAGAGCCCTGTGTCTGGCTCCCTGCTCAGTGGGAAGTCTGCTGCTCCTTCTGCCCCTCCACCCACTTGTGCTCGTTCTGTCTCTCAAATAAATAAATAAAATCTTAAAAAAAAAATGTATGATACTAGAAGCTTAACACACTGCTTTTCACATAGTATGTGTAAAGTAGACCAGCGCTCACAGCCATGGGCTCTGCAGTCAGATAACCCTGGATTTGGTGTTTGACTGCTCCTTTTCATCGTCACAGCCACTCCTTTGTTGTGGGCCCTGGGTTCTGATTTTGAAATCATGAAATGTGGTGTCCTAGCTCTCCATGTCCTCCATGTCAGTCCTTCGCCTTCTGGCACCACCTCTCCCCTTTTAAGGAGGCAATAGCTCTGGAGGGCAGTGACCATCACTCTTTCCTTTTAACCCCATTGAGTGGCTGGCATGTAGTAGAAATTCAAGAAATATTAGTACAAGAAATGAAATAGTAATTGTGAGATCGGAACTTTTAACAAATGAGTATGTTCACCCTCTAAATAGCTGCTTGGTGAGCTGAAGTATGGTGATGGCGGGTATTAGAAAATGTTAGCCTGGGAGCAGCGTGTTCTCTGCTCCATCACGCAGAGCGACTGCAGCAGACTGTGGTGAGAGATAAATCACAAGGAGCTTACACATGGAGTTCTCACTCAGTTACTGACTCACTGGGAGACCTAATAAGTAATGCCATCTTTGGGGCAGGATGGGGGCACCATTAATCATTGGTAGAAACAGGATTCTGCAACACATACGTTGTAGTATCACGTAAAATCTGGATTGCATTGTGCCTGCACAGAGAGCCACCAGTGTTTGCTGAATGAAAGAGAAGTGAATGGATCATTATTAGTAGGAACAAAGATAATGTTATTAATATAACCATTGGTAGCAAAGACTTATTTTTTATCAGCATGTCTGTGATTTGTACTTGAAGACATGCCAGCATTATTTTTCAAGGTTGCTTAGTTACCTCTCTTTCTTTGTGGAATATATGTTGTTGTTTTTATATATTTTTTAAAATTTTTTATTATGTTATGTTAGTCACCATACAGTACATCATTAGTTTTTGATGTAGTATCCCATGATTCATTGTTGGCCTATAACACCCAGTGCTCCATGCAATACATGCCCTCCTTAATACCCATCACCGGGCTAGCCCATCCCCCCACCCCGTTTTTATATTTCTTTTTTTTTTTTTTAAATATTTTATTTATTTACTTGACAGAGATAGAGACAGCCAGCAAGAGAGGGAACACAAGCAGGGGGAGTGGGAGAGGAAGAAGCAGGCTCATAGCAGAGGAGCCTGATGTGGGGCTCGATCCCACAACACTGGGATCACGCCCTCAGCCGAAGGCAGACGCTTAACGACTGCGCCACCCAGGTGCCCCTGTTTTTATATTTCTTAATCAAAGAAAGCAAAGTAGGAAGGGGAGTGAACTATATACTGAGATTGAACACTTAATAAAAATAGAGATTTATCATCTTTATTTCCCACGATTAGTCTCAGCTGTGATTATTCAGTATTTCCCCCTTGCTTATTTATATTACCTCATTTTAGCATTTTCAACCTTATTTTACCTTCTCATGGTCTTTTCTTAGACTTTTTGGTTATTGTTCAGAAATTACTCCATTTGTTACTTGTAGCATCCCATGTCTGCCATCTAGTGGAATTAAGTGGTCAAGACAACTTTTAATATGATGGTCGAAACAGTCTAAATCAGGGGCAGTTTTGCTTGAAATAGAAATTACTTCTTTCATCAGAGTTCAAAGCAATGCCTGGACTCCAACTTATAAAATTTCTGTAGTGAAACTGAAAGTTGCATTTAATTGTCTAAAATGAATGCAGGATATATAACTATGTTTGCTGTTTTATTAAATTTTGCAGAGCCTCTGAAGAGTTGAGTAACCAGAGGTAGTGCTGTTATATTTGCTGTGAAAAGTGGGATGATGACACTAATGACAGAAATTATTTTAGAATAAAGGCTAAAATTAGGAGCAGGTGTCTTTTTGAGGACCATCAAAGATCACAGCTGTTTTGTTGTAGGAAAAGAAACTTATAAAAATATGTCATTAACCCCCTTATTGTAACTGTATGCCATGGAAAATTTTAGGCTGTAAGAGATTCTCTTCAAAAGACAAAGGAAACATATAGCTGTTCTGTGGAACAACATAGTATCAAATGATTTTCCATTTTTTTCTTCATAGGTGAGGGAAGAATTTTTTATTTATTTTTATCATCAGTTTGTGATTTTTGAAAAACATTCTGTATAAGAACAGGACAGTGTCATTGTAGATAATTTTTAAAATTCAGAAATATTAATAAAAGAAATAAAGTAAAAAAATACCTGTAATTTTGCTCTCCAGGCATAACCACTTTTTATCATTTTGATATATTTCCTTTTAGCCTTTGTTATTTCATACCTGTAATATGTTTATAATTTTTCTTTGACAAAATTTTAATCTGTATGGTTCCACTTTTCTTAATTAACATTACAAGAGGAACATTTTCACTCATGCGATTCAAGAATACAATTTTTAATGTCTGTAAAATATTTTTCATAGTTTTGTATGAATTAGTTAACCAATTCTAATTATTAAAAGTATAGTTTTTTTTTTTTTTAATATTTTGCTTCTAGACATACTGCCACCTTGATCTAACATGTACATATTGGTGAGAATTTCCTGAGGACAAATTCACTTGAAGTTTAAGAATTCAAGATTATAAAACATTTTAAGGCTTCTGAGGTAAATAACAAAGTCACCTTTCATAGTTATAACAGTTTTGTATCAGAGGATCCTTTCATCTCACCCATGGCAACATTGTTTTCATTTGACTAAAGATATAAAGAATATCTCATTGAATAATAATTTGCATTTCTTTGATTATTAAACGCACTGAATTCTTTTACATTTACCAGAAATCACATTTCTTATGTAATTAGTTGTACTCTTTTTCTTCTGTGGCATCTTTCTTGTTGATTTGTTAGAGCTATTTATAAAGTTAGGCTATTAATTATTTTTCATCATGCATGCTGCCAATCATCTCCCCAGCCTGTCGCGCATGGTTTTTTTGGTTTGTGAAGTTTTAACTTTTTTTGCATATAGTAAAATCCGCTGATCTTTTCCCTCACACTCCGTTTTCAGCTTTTATGTTCAGAAATGTCCCTTTCATTTTCCACCTTCATCTCTATCTTTTGCTTCTGCTTTTCCATTTCCATTTCATAGAGGCTGTGCCTTTTTACATCTTTTTGAAGATATCTTTTAGAAATGAAAATCATTTTCTTTTGTTTTTTTTTATTAACCATTTTCCAATATAATTTTTCCCCGTAGTCTTTAGGAGTAATAAAGCAGCACCTTCCATAGGTCATAATTAGTGAAAAATTTTCCCTAATTGTAGGAAAGTTTTTGTTAGAGTGAATTATCAGTACCGTTCCAAAGTTTTTTCTTCTTTTTATAAATGCAAATTTTAGTAGGACACTGGGAGACACTGGGGCGTGACTTCCTTGCCATCTGAAACCATACGTCTGTTTTGTATCTTTTACTGAGTAAGGATCAGGAGAAAAGGAGGAATGAGTGAAAGTTGGGAGTTGTGGAAATTAAGATAATCCTAAATGACACTGACTAATACATATCCGATACAGATGACACAGATATGCTTGCGTCCTTGCTGGGATTGTGGGTCATATTAATCCCTTTAATAAAAAATATGGAGTTTTGAGGAAATTTAGGCAGTCAGAAGGACTGGTATTTTTATCCTAAAACATTTCTCCCACCTACACCCTGCTCAGCAATTACTGAACTGTGGCGTCTCGTTTTTCTCCAACCCCCGCTTACTAAAGTGACAGGTAAATGAAATTGAGCAGTGTGACATTTCAAGCCACTGTGTGACCTTTTCCTATTGTCCATTTGATAACCTGATTTTTTTTTTGCCCTTTTGCGGTAGGAAGTCACCTTGAATAGCATTATGGCGCTGCACAGTTTGTGGTTTTATATCCTAATTCAAAATGAAAGCAAATGAAAGTAATGCCGATCGGTTATTTTTTTAATTTTTTTAAAGATTTTATTTATTTATTTATTTATTTATTTATTTATTTATTTATTTATTTGACAGAGATAGAGACAGCCAGCGAGAGAGGGAACACAAGCAGGGGGAGTGGGAGAGGAAGAAGCAGGATCCCAGCAGAGGAGCCTGATGCGGGGCTCGATCCCAGAACGCTGAGATCACGCCCTGAGCCGAAAGGAGAGGCTCAATGACTGAGCCACCCAGCCGCCCCCAATCGGTTATTTTTTGTTCCCTCTATTTTCTCTTCTTCCCCTCCTCCAGTTTCTCCTATAACAGCACCACAATTCTAAAGTTTAAAAGCATGTAAATAAAGGCTGTTGGGAAAACTGGACAGCTACATGCAAAAGAATAAAACTGGACCATTATCTTACACCACACACAAAAATAAACTCAACATGGATTCAAGAACTAAATGTGAGACCTGCAACCATAAAACTCCTAGAAGAAAATAGAGGCAGTAAACATGTAAACACATTTTCTCAGGCTAGGAAAACCAAAGGAAAAATAAACATTTGGAACTACACCAAACTAAAAAACTTTTGCACAGCAAAGGAAATCACCAACAAAATGAAAAAGGAACCTACTGAATGGAAGAAGATATTTCCAAATGATATATCTGATAAGGGATTAATATTCAAAATATATGAAGAACTCATACAACTCAACATCAAAAGCCAAATAATCTGATTAAGAAATTGGCAGAAGACCTGAAGAGATGTTCTTCCAAAGAAGACATACAGATGGCCAACACACATATGAAAAGATGCTCAACATTAGTATTCATCAGGGAAATGCAAATCAAAACCAGTGAGATATTGCCTCACACCAATCAGAATGACTACTATCAAAAAGACAAAAAATAACAAGTGTCTTAGTGTTAGGGAGAATGTAAATTGGTATAGCCACCATGGAAAACAGTATGGAGGTTCCTCAGAAAATGAAAAATAGAAATACCATAAAAACTAGCAATTCCAACAGTGGGTATTTACCCCTCAAAAAACCCAGAAACATTGATTCAAAAAGGTATATGCACCCCAATGATTATTGCAGCATTATTTACAACAGCCAAGCTATGGAAGCAACCCAAGTATCCATCGATAGATGAATGGATAATGAAGGTGTGACATATACATATACAATGAAATATTAGTCATAAAAAACAATGAAATCTTGCCATTCGTGACAACATGGATGGACCTACAGGGTATTATGCTAAGTGAAATAAGTCAGACAAAGACAAATACCATATGAATTCACTTATGTATAGAATCTTAAAAACAAAACAAATGAACAAACAGATAAAACAGAAACAGACACATAAATACAGAGTACAAACTAGTGGTTGCTGGTAGGGGGGTGGGATCAGTAATATAGGTGAAAAAGATTAAGAGATACAAACTTCCAGTTATAAGATAAAAAGTCACCAGGATGATAGCATAGGGAATATAGTTGATAAGATTGTAATAACTTTGTATGGTGATAGATGGTAACTACACTTACTATGGTGAACATTTTATAGTGCATATAATTGTTGAATTACTATGTTATACATCAGAAATTAATATAATAGTATAGTCAGCTATGCTTCAATTAAAAATGAATACGGTGTGCCTGGGTGGCTCAGTTGGTTAAGCATCTGCCTTCAGTTCAGGTCATGATCCCAGGGTCCTGCAATTGAGCCCCATGTCAGGCACCTTGCTCAGTGAGGAATCTGCTTCTCCCTCTGTGATCTCTCTTGCTTTCACTCTCTCTCAAATAAATATATAAATAAAATATTTTAAAAAATGAATACATAAAAGGGAGACATTTACTAGTCAAAAAAAAAAAAAAAAAAAAGCCTTGGTCAGACCAGGTTTGAGAGCCTGACCCACCACTACTACCTGTGGACAAGTCCCTCAACTCCCGCTGTGCCTCTCTTCTCTCATGCCTGGTTAGAACTCTACTTACTTCATGGAGTGGTTGTGAGGATTAACTGAGATAATGCATCTAACATATTTAGAAGAAACCCTGACACATAGTAAGGGCTTTAGAATGTTTTGGGTTTTGGGTGGGCTATAGATTTGATCTCCTTTAAACCAAATACTCAGCATGTCTAAGTGGAGATTCATTACATCAAAGATCATCTAAGGGATGATAATTTTATATTCTTCCACTACAGGTCTCTGTTACTGTATTCAAATGTCTATTTAGCGGGGGCAGGAACTGAGGTGTTAGAAATTACAGATAACTGGAGATAGAGATATGTACATTGTCTCCCTAATAATACAAATCTAGGAATTTTGGGACTGCAATTATGGCAGCCTCTTTGAACTAGCATAATTAAAAATGGGGGGAAGGGTTAATACAGCTATAATTGAACTCGAGGAACCAAGAGAGTTAGAGCCTTGTACACCCTGAGAATTTCTTTCTCACTTGTGTCTGATTTACTCTTCCCCGCCTTCATTGTTAACTGGCTCTCTGCTTCCCAGGCCACACAGTCTAAAATACTATTCCCAATAATTGCATGTTTATATGTTACGGCTTCAGCCATCAGAACAACAGAATGAATCAATTCTGATTCCAGTTCCAGGGCTACCCATCCCCCAGACCAATAGATGGCATTACCCTATATGACCATTTTTGGTCAGTATGCTTCTCACCCTGTCCCATCAACTGTGACTCTTCAGTAAACATGCCCACTGTGAATGCTCTGCACAGCATGTGCATGGAGGGAAGGGGGAAGACCCAGAAAGGAGGGACCAAGAGTTGACCCAGAGGTTGTCCACTAAATACTGGTTTATAAATGTCTGTTGGGGCAGAGAAACTAGAAGTGCTAAAAACTATAGGTAATAAAGGCAGTTCGGAGGAAATGATGAAAACTCTGAAATAACAATATATCAAAAATTTTACTAATTTAGGAGTTACAACTTTATACCTTAATTCTGTCCAAAAAACTGATGAGAATAGAAAAACACTTGATTTACAGAATTTTATTTTACCAATTTTTTGGGTGGGGAACATATCCATTAGTAAAGCAAAATAGCATAGCTGTGGTTTGTATCAAATCACATTCACATTTGACTATTCTTAAAATCAGTATTTATTTGTGAATTATTAATATAGCATATTAGAACTGAATCTTTTCGGAGACTATATTCCTTGTAGCTGATACTCAGCAAAAGATTTTTTTATAGATTTAACTTATCCCACAACTACTGACTGTGGGATTTAGAAAACCCCAAGTAAGATGTGTGTTTACTATAGTCAAAGATGAATGTCTGTTCTCCTCATGTAAGATCTAAAATAAATTTCCCTGTCCCTGGTAAACAGATTAAATAACAAAGGGTGTGTGTGTGTGTGTGTGTGTGTGTGTGTGTGTGTGTGTGTGTGTTTGAAAGCTCCCCGTCTCACTCCCTGTTTCTACCTCCACCAATCCATAGGTACCCAGTGTTCTCTCATGCCTCCTTGGGGCTATCAGGATTTCCTAGAAAACTTGTTTTCAGAATTGTTGTCGAAAATATCTTAGTTTCTTTCATTTTCAAAAGTCAGGTATTATTTCAAATTACAGAAAAGTAGAGATTAATAAAAGCCACTTATTTATCCACCACTTAGATTTATTATTTTGCTTGAGAATTTTCTATCAACTACTATAAAATTTACATACAGAGTAATGCACACATCTGAAGCCTAAAGTTACATGTTTGGCATTAAATCTTTGGCAAATACTTATTTCCTTAAACCCACACTGCTATCAAGATAAAATGTTTTTCCATTACTCTAGAAAGCTCCTTTATGCCCCTTCCCAATTCATCACTGTCCTAACCTCCCAGAGGTAATTCTGATCTCTATCAGAATTATTAGTTTTTTGAGACTTCTGTGTAGATGAAATCTTACTATAAGGATTCTGTGGCTTAGAATAATGTTTTTGCAATTCATTCACATTGGTCATTATTCCTTTAAAAATTTCTGAGTAGTATTTGATTGTAGAAATATCCCAGTGTTTGTTTATCTGTTCTCCTATTGATGAACATTTGGGTTGTTTCCATTTTTGGCAATTATGAATAAAGCTACCACGAACATTCTTGTACATTTCTTTTTGTGGGCATGTTCTTTCATTTCTCTGGGTAGGATGCCTAGAAGATGAATGGCCAGGTTGTAGAGTAGATGTATTTGTAACATTAGAAGAAACAGCGGTTTCCATAGTCAATGAACTGTTTTATTATCTAATCAGTGATATGTGAGAACTCCAGTTACTCTGCATCACCACCAGTATTGGGCGCTATCAATTTTCAGACATTTATCATTTTAGCCTTTCAGTGTTTGTAAAATGGAATCTCACTGTGGTTTTCATTTGCACTTCCCTAATCTGTTATTTTGAGTAACTTTTCATGTGCTTATTGGCATTTTTACATCTTCCCTTGTGAAGGTCTATTTCTGTCTTTTGCCCGTTTTTTGGATTATTATTACTTGTTTGTTTGTTTATTTATTTATTTATTTATTGGTGAATAATTAACATACAGTGTTACGTTAGTTTCAGGTGTACGATATAATGATTCAGTAATTCTATAGGTTACTCAGTGCTCAACGTGATAATGTACCCTTAATTCCCTTTATCTATTTTACCCGTTCCCCCCCTCCCCCACCGGCAACCACCAGTTAGTTCTCTGCATTTATGAGTCTTTTTTTTTTTCTGTTCTTGTTGTCGTTTTGTTTGTGTCTTTTTTGTTTGTTGGTTTTGTTTCTTAAATTCCACATATGAGCGAAATCATATGGTATTTGTCTTTCTCTATCTGACTTATTTCACTTAGCAGTTTACCCTCTAGGTTCATCCATGTTGTCACAAATGGTAAGATTTCATTGTTTTTATGATATATATAGATAGATATAGATATATCTATATCTATCTATCTATATCTACTGTACCTTCTTTATCCATTCCTCTACTGATGGATACTTGGGTTGCTTCCATATCTTGGCTGTTGTACATAATGCTGCAATAAACATCATGGCGCATATATCCTTTTGAATTAGTGTTTTGTTTTCTTTGGGTAAATGCCCGCTAGTGAAATTGTTGGGTCATATGGTAACTCTATGTTTAATTTTCTGAAGAACTTCTATACTGTTTTCCACAGTGGCTGCACCAATTTGCATTCCCACCAACAGTGCACAAGCATACCTTTTCTCCACATCCTTGGCAGATTCTTGTTATTTCTTGTCTTTTTGATTCTAGCCATTCTGAGTGGTGTGAGGTGATGTCTCACTGTGTCTTTGATTTGCATTTCCTTGATGATGAGTGATGTTGAGCATCTTTTCATGTGTCTACTGGCTACCTGTGTGTCTCTTCAGGTTTTCTGCACTTTTAAAATTGGATTATTTGGGGTTTTTTGGTGTGGAGTTGCATGAGTTCTTTATATTTTGGATATTAACCTCTTACCAGTTATGTCATTTGCAAATATCTTCTCCCATTCAGTAGGTTGCCTTTTCATTTTGCTGATGGTTTCCTTTGCTGTGAAGAAGCTTTTTAGTTTGGTGTTTTATGGTTTTTTTTGTTTCCCTTGCCTGAGGAGACATACCTAGAAAAATGTTTCTATGGCTGATGTCAAAGAAATTACTGCCTATGTTTCCTTCAGGCATTTTAGGATTTCAGGTTTGCCATTAGGTCTTGAGTCCATTTTGAGTTTATTTTTGCGTATGGTGTAAGAAAGTGGTTCAGTTTCATTCTTTTGCATGTAGCTGTCCAGTTTTCCCAACACCATTTATTGAAGAGACTGTCTTTTCTAAATTGTATTTTCTTGCCTCCTTTTTCATGGATTAGCTGATATATAATCCATATAATCATGGATTTATTTCTAGGCTCTCTATTCAGTTCTGCTAATCTATGTGTCTATTTTTGTACCAGAACTATATCATTTTGATTACCACAGCTTTGTAGTTTACCTTGAATGTGGGATTGTGGTACCTCCAGCTTTGTTCTTTCCTAAGATTGCTTTGGCTAGTCAAGGTCTTTTGTGGTTCCATATAAATTTTAGTAATATTTTTTCTAGTTCTATGAAAAGTGTTGGTATTTTGATATGGATTGTAATAAATCTATAGATTGCTTTGGATAGTATCACATTTTTAAAAAGATTTTTTTTTATTTATTTGAGAGAGAGAGAAAGAGAGAGATGCTTGACCTCACAACCACAAGATCATGAGCTGAAACCAAGAGTTGGACTCTTAACTACCTGAACCACCCAGGTGCCTGGGTAGAATTACATTTTAACAATGTTGATTCTTCCAATCCATGAGCCATTTACTTTTTATTGGATTGTTCTCTTTTTCATATTGAATTATGGTTGTTATATATTTATTTTTATATTCTGGACACCAGAATTTTGTGACATAAAGATCAGAAAGGAAGGAATAAAACTATTTTCAGATGATGATGAAATTATTTACATAGAAATTCTTATAGCAACTCTTGAAGTTAGGCAGTTTAAATTTTTGAAATTTGTATTTTTCAGGTTTGTTTTGATGACTCCAGGTTCTTTGCATTTCCATGTAAGTTTTACAATAATCTTGTCAGTTTCTTCAAAAAAGCCTGCTGGGATTTTAATTAGTATTACATTGGTTTTATAGTTCAATTTAAAAATAATTGATATCTTAGGGGAGGAGTTAAGATGGCGGAGGAGTAGGGGACCCCTTTTTCAGCCGGTCCCCTGAGTCGAGCTGGATAGGTACCAGACCAGCCTAAATAACCACGGAATCAGCCTGAGACGCAGGATGATGCATCTGGATCTCTACAAATGAACATCTCCAGCGCTGAGTATTGAGGTACGAAGAGGGGAGCTGTAAACCGTGCACGGATATCGGAAGATAAACGGAAGGGGGAGGGAGCCGCCGTGTTTGGGCTCCGGGAAGCGGCAGCCACCTGCACGGGGGAGCGGCGGACACACAGAGGGCACCCGCCAGAGAGCGGACTGAGACCGGTGAGCCGTGAACGCGCGCGCCACCAGGCATCTCCCGGAACACCGGAATCCCGGTGTGCTCACGGGATCCAGACTGAGACCAGGAACTCCCGGAGCGCGCACGGGGCGGCTGGCGGCTGGCGGGCCACCTGCACGGGGGAGCGGGCGGACTCGCGGTCGGCACCCGTGAAACAGCAGACTGAGACCCTGAACCGGGTGCGCGCGCCACCAGGCTTCTCACGAAACTCCGGAATCGAGGTGTGCTCACCGGGCATAGACTGAGACCGGGAGACCCGGGAGCGCGCCGGGGCGGCCTGTGGCTGGCGGCATTAGAAACACAAAGGACAGAGAAGCGCCGGCCCTGGAAGTGAGGGCAGGGACGCCGGGTGTGGGGCGCACATCCCGGGACGCTGCAGGGTTGAGCAGCACCAACAGTAATAGAGTTAAAGTGGCCAGAACATCAGTGGAGAACGGGCCGCAATCCCTCTGTTCTGCGACAATGCAGCCTCTGCTGCTCTGACCCTCAGAAGAGGCATAGCCGGCCGCCAGGGAAAGCCGCCAGAGAACAAAAGCCTGGAAATACCGGCTCAGAGAGTGCCCATCCCCATCCTCCCTTACAGGGGACACGGAGACTCTAACCAAACAGGGTTGCCTGAGTATCGGCGCGGCAGGCCCCTCCCCCAGAACACAGAAGGCAGGCTGAAAAATCAAGAAGCCCACAACCGGAGGCGCCTGGGTGGCGCCGTCATTGAGCGCCTGTCTTCGGCTTAGGGCGTGATCCCAGCGTTCTGGAAAGGAGTCCCTCATCGGGCTCCTCCGCTGGGAGCCTGCTTCTTCCTCTCTCACTCCCCTGCTTCTGTTTCGTTCTTGCTGACTGTCTGTCTCCCTCTCTCAGATAAGTAAATAAATAAAATCTTTAAAGAAGAAGCCCACATCTCTAAGATCCCTATAAAACAAGGGGCACGGCCTGGGACCCAGTCAATAATTTTGGGCTCTGGAAACCCCGCAACCTCTCTTCATCAGAATGACAAGAAGGAGAAGCCCCCCCCAGCAAAGAAAAGACAGTGAGTCAGTGGCCTCTGCCACAGAAGTAACGGATATGGATGTAACCAAATTATCAGAAATGGAATTCAGAGTAACAATGGTCAAGATAATGAGTAGACTTGAAAAAAGTATTCAGGAAAATATTACTGGGAATATACAATCCCTAAGGGCGGAAATGAGAGCGAATTTGACAGAAATTAAAAATTCTATGAGCCAAATGCAGGCAAAACTAGAGGCTCTGACGGCCAGGGTCAAGGAAGCGGAGGAAAGGGTTAGTGAATTGGAGGATGGGTTAATAGAGGAAAAAATAAAAATAGAAGATGGTCTTAAAAAAATCCACGCCCACGAATGTTGGCTACGGGAGATTACTGACTCAACGAAACGATCCAATATTAGAATCATCGGCATCCCCGAGGGGGTGGAGAAAAACAGAGGTCTAGAAGAGATATTTGAACAAATTGTAGCTGAAAACTTCCCTAATCTAGCAAGGGAAACAAAAATTTGTGTCCAAGAGGCAGAGAGGACCCCTCCCAAGCTCAACCAAGACAGACCTACACCACGTCACGTCATAGTGCAATTCGCAAATATGAGATCCAAAGATACAGTATTGAAAGCGGCCAGGGCAAAGAAATTTCTCACGTACCAAGGCAAAAGCATCAGAATTACATCAGACCTGTCTACACAGACCTGGAATGAGAGAAAGGGTTGGGGGAGCATTTTTAAAGCTCTTTCAGAGAAAAACATGCAGCCAAGTATCCTTTATCCAGCAAGGCTGTCATTCAGAATTGATGGAGATATAAAGACATTTCAGAATCGACAGTCACTAGCCAATTTCGTAACCACGAAACCAGCCCTACAGGAGGTATTACGGGGGGTTCTATAAAAGTAAAAAGGCCCCAAGAGTGATACAAAACAGAAAGTCACAGCCAATACAAACAAAGACTTTACTGACAACATGGCAGAATTAAAAGCATATCTCTCAGTACTCAGCCTGAACATTAATGGTTTAAATTCTTGCTTCAAACGCCACAGGGTTGCAGATTGGATAAAAAGAAATGACCCATCCATTTGCTGTCTACAAGAGACTAATTTCGAACCCAAAGATGCATTCAGACTGAGAGTAAGGGGATGGAGTACCATCTTTCACGCAAATGGACCTCAAAAGAAAGCTGGGGTAGCAATTCTCATATCAGATAAATTGGATTTTAAACTACAGACTATAGTTAGAGATACAGAAGGGCACTATATTATTCTTAAAGGAAGTATTCAACAAGTGGATATGACAATTATAAATATATATGCCCCCAACAGGGTAGCAGCAAGATACACAAGCAACTCTTAACCAGAATAAAGAGACATATAGATAAAAATACATTAATAGTAGGGGACCTCAACACTCCACTCTCAGAAATAGACAGAACACCCTGGCAAAAACTAAGCAAAGAATCAAAGGCTTTGAATGCCATACTCGACGAGTTGGACCTCTTAGATATATATAGAACACTGCACCCCAGAACCAAAGAATACTCATTCTATTCTAATGCCCATGGAACATTTTCAAGAATAGACCATGTTCTGGGACACAAAACAGGTCTCAGCCGATACCAAAAGATTGAAATTATCCCCTGCATATTCTCAGACCACAACGCTCTGAAATTGGAACTCAACCACAAGGAAAAATTTGGAAGAAACTCAAACACTTGGAGACTAAGAACCATCCTGCTCAGGAATGACTCGATAAACCAGGAAATCAAAAATCAAATTAAACAATTTATGGAGACCAATGAGAATGAAAATACAAGAGTCCAAAACCTATGGGATACTGCAAAGGCAGTCCTAAGGGGGAAATACATAGCCATCCAAGGCTCACTCAAAAGAATAGAAAAATCTAAAATGCAGTTTTTATATTCTCACCTCAAGAAGCTGGAACAGCAACAGAGGGACAGGCCTAATCCACGCACAAGGAAGCAGTTGACCAAAATTAAAGCTGAAATCAATCAAGCAGAAACCAGAAGTACAGTAGAGCAGATCAACAGGACTAGAAGCTGGTTCTTGGAGAGAATCAATAAAATTGACAGACCACTGGCAAGACTTATCCAAAAGAAAAGAGAAAGGACCCAGATTATTAAAATTATGAATGAAAAAGGAGAGGTCACGACGAACACCATTGAAATTGGAAGGATTATTAGAAATTTTTATCAACAGCTATATGCCAATAAACTAAGCAATCTGGAAGAGATGGAATCCTTCCTGGAAACCTATAAACTACCAAGATTGAAAAAGGAAGAAATTGGTTTCTTAAACAGGCCAATTAATTATGAAGAAATTGAGTCAGTGATAAACAACCTTCCAAATAACAAAACTCCAGGCCCGGACGGTTTTCCTGGGGAATTCTACCAAACATTCAAAGAAGAAATAATACCTATTCTCCTAAAGCTATTTCAAAAAATAGAAACAGAAGGAAAGCTACCAAACTCATTCTATGAGGCCAATATTACCTTGATCCCCAAACCAGGCAAAGACCCCCTCAAAAAGGAGAATTACAGACCGATTTCCCTAATGAATATGGACGCCAAAATCCTCAACAAGATACTTGCTAATAGAATCCAACAGTTCATTAAAAGGATTATCCACCACGATCAAGTGGGATTCATACCTGGGATGCAAGCGTGGTTCAATATTCGCAAATCAATCAGCGTGATACATCATATCAACAAGAAAAGACTCAAGAACCATATGATCCTCTCAATCGATGCCGAAAAAGCATTTGACAAAATACAGCATCCTTTCCTGATTAAAACCCTTCAGAGTGTAGGAATAGAAGGTACATTTCTCAATCTCATAAAAGCCATCTATGAAAAGCCTACTGCAAATATTATTCTCAATGGGGAAAAGCTGGAAGCCTTTCCCTTAAGATCAGGAACATGACAAGGATGCCCACTCTCGCCACTATTATTCAACATAGTACTAGAAGTCCTTGCAACAGCAATCAGACAACAAAAAGGGATCAAAGGTATTCAAATCGGCAAAGAAGAAGTCAAAATGTCTCTCTTCGCAGACGACATGATACTCTATATGGAAAACCCAAAAGAAGCCACTCCCAAACTATTAGAAGTTATAGAGCAATTCAGTAACGTGGCGGGATACAAAATCAATGCTCAGAAATCAGTTGCATTTCTGTACACGAATAACGAGAACGAAGAAAGAGAAATCAGGGAATCCATCCCATTTACAATAGCACCAAAAACCATACGTTACCTTGGAATTAACTTAACCAGAGACGTAAAGGACCTTTATTCTAGAAACTATAAATCACTCTTAAAAGACATTGAGGAAGACATAAAAAGATGGAAAGATATTCCATGCTCATGGATCGGAAGAATTAACATAGTTAAAATGTCCATGCTACCCAGAGCAATCTACACTTTCAATGCTATCCCGATCAAAATACCGAGAACGTTTTTCAAAGAACTGGAACAAATAGTCCTTAAATTTGTATGGAACCAGAAAAGACCCCGAATCTCCAAGGAACTGTTGAAAAGGAAAAACAAAGCTGGGGGCATCACAATGCCGGATTTCGAGCTGTACTACAAAGCTGTGATCACAAAGACAGCATGGTACTGGCACAAAAACAGACACATAGACCAATGGAACAGAATAGAGAGCCCAGAAATGGACCCTCAGCTCTTTGGGCAACTAATATTTGATAAAGCAGGAAAAAACATCCGGTGGGAAAAAGACAGTCTCTTCAATAAATGGTGCTGGGAAAATTGGACAGCTACATGCAAAAGAATGAAACTTGACCACTATCTCACACCATACACAAAAATAAACTCCAAATGGATGAAAGACCTCAATGTGAGACAGGAATCCATCAAAATTCTAGAGGAGAACATAGGCAGCAACCTCTACGACATCAGCCAAAGCAACCTTTTTCATGACACATCCCCAAAGGCAAGAGAAACAAAAGATAAAATGAATTTATGGGACTTCATCAAGATTAAAAGTTTCTGCACAGCCAAGGAAACAGTCAGAAAAACTAAGAGGCAGCCCACGGAATGGGAGAATATATTTGCAAATGACACTACAGATAAAGGACTGGTATCCAAGATCTACAAAGAACTTCTCAAACTCAATACACGAGAAACAAATAAACAAATCAAAAAATGGGCAGAAGATATGAACAGACACTTTTCCAATGAAGACATACAAATGGCTAACAGACACATGAAAAAATGTTCAAAATCATTAGCCATCAAGGAAATTCAAATCAAAACCACACTGAGATACCACCTTACGCCAGTTAGAATGGCAAAAATAGACAAGGCAAGAAACAACAATTGTTGGAGAGGATGTGGAGAAAGGGGATCCCTCCTACATTGTTGGTGGGAATGCAAGTTGGTACAGCCACTCTGGAAAACCGTGTGGAGGTCCCTTAAAAAGTTAAAAATTGAGCTACCCTATGATCCAGCCATTGCACTACTGGGTATTTACCCCAAAGATACAGACGTAGTGAAGAGAAGGGCCATATGCACCCCAATGTTCATAGCAGCAATGTCCACAATAGCTAAATCGTGGAAGGAGCCGAGATGCCCTGCAACAGATGACTGGATTAAGAAGTTGTGGTCCATATATACAGTGGAATATTACTCAGCAATCAGAAAGAATGAGTTCTCAACATTTGCTACAACATGGACGGCACTGGAGGAGATAATGCTTAGTGAAATAAGTCAAGCAGAGAAAGACAACTATCATATGATTTCTCTCATCTATGGAACATAAGAACTAGAATGATCAGTAGGGGAAGAAAGGGATAAAGAAAGGGGGGGTAATCAGAAGGGGGAATGAAACATGAGAGACTATGGACTATGAGAAACAAACTGAGGGCTACAGAGGGGAGGGGGGTGGGGGAATGGGATAGACAGGTGATGTGTAGTAAGGAGGGCACATATTGCATGGTGCACTGGGTGTTATACACAACTAATGAATCATCGAGCCTTACATCGAAAACCGGGGATGTACTGTATGGTGACTAACATAATATAATAAAAAATCATTATTAAAAAAAAATAAAATAAAATTTACAGAGGACTCACAAAGACAGTAAAAAAAAAAATAAAAATAAATAAAAATAAAAATAATTGATATCTTAATAAACAATATTGGTTTTTCCAACTCATAAATATAGTATATCTCTCCAAATAGTTGATCTTTAAAATTTCTTTCAGTAATATTTTGCAGTTTTCAGTATAAAGATCTTGTACATCTTTCATTAAATTTATCCCCAAGTATTTTATTTTTTGATGCTATTATCAATGATATAGTTTCTAAATTTTATTTTCTATTTGTTTGTTGCTTGTATATAGAAACACAATCAAATTTTATAATTGGCCTTGTATCCTGTGATCTTGTTAAATTCATTTATTAATTCTTATAGTTGTTTTCTTAAATTCCCTGGGAATTTCTATGTGAACAATTGTATCACCTGAAAATAGAAACAGTTTTAATTCTTCCTTTCTGATCATTCCATGTTTTATTTTTTCTTGCCTTATTGCAATGTTTGCGTCCAATGTAATGTTAAATAGAAGTGATGAAGCCAGACATCCTTGCCCTGTACCTTGTATTAGGAAGAAACTATTCACCATTAAGTATGCTGCTAAACATAGTTTTGTTTTGTTTTTTTGTTTTTGTTTTTGAAATGCCTTTTATCACCTTAAGGAAGTTTCCTTGTATTCTTAGTTTAATGAGAGTTTCTATCATAAACAGGTTTTAAATTTGGTTTAATGCTCTTTCTGTATGTATTGAGATGATCATGTACATTTTCTTCTTTAGTCTGTTAATTTAGTGAATTACATTTATTTAACAATATTGATTAACTGATATTGCTTATTTAACACCGTATATTCATGGGATAAACTTGATTTTGCCATCACGTACTATCCTTTTTATATATTTTTGGATTTGATTTGCAAATTTTTAAAAAGATTTTGTTTATTTATTTGAGAGAGAGTGAGCAAGAGAGAGAGAAAGAGCACACAGAGGGAGAGGGAGAAGAAGATTCCCTGCTGAGCAGAGAGCCCAACATGCGCTCGATCCCAGGACCCTGAGATCATGACCTGAGCTGAAGGCAGACACTTAACTGACTGAGCCATCCAGGTACCCCTGATTTGCAAATTTTTAAAAGGATTTTTATCTCTGTACCATGAAGGCTATTGATAATGATCTTTAACTTTCTTTACTTTCATGTTATTCTCAGGTGTTTATATTAGTTTAAGCTGGTTGGTTTGGTAGAAAATTATTTGGACATGCCCTATCATCATGCATCTTTTTTAGTTAGTATAAGATTGGTACTATTTCTTCCTGAAACATTTATGAGCATTCACCAGTGAAGCCATCTGAACCTAAAATTTTCTTTCTGGGCATGTTTTAAACTATAAGGTCTATTTCTTTAATGTATAGGGAGATATCTAGACTTTCTATTTCTTCTTATGTCATTTTTGATAATATTTGTCCTTCAAGGAATTTATTCATTGTATTTAAGTTGTCAAATGTATTGATATCATGCTTATAATATCTCCTGATTATCCTTTCAGTGTCTAGAGGCTCTGTGGTAGTTTTCTTCTTTCATTCCTGCCATGGATAATTTGTATATCCATTGTGTTAAAAAAATTTTTTTTTTGATCATTTGGGTTTAGGCTTTAATTAACTTTATTGATCTTTTAAAATAATTTGCTTTTGATTGTACCAATTTCTGTATTTGTTTTCTACTATTGATTTCTGCTCTGTTCTTTATTTTTTTTCTACTTGCTTGTGATTTAGTTTACTCTTTATTATTATTTTTAGCTTTTTAGTGGTTGTAGTTTAGATCATTATTTGTTACCTTCCTTATTTCCTGATATTAGTATTTAAACCATAAAATTTTCTTTAAAGCTCTGCTTTAGTTAAGTTTCAAGAGTTTTGACATGATGAGATAACTTTATTTCTTCCTCTGGTGTGGTCTGAGCTCTTTGGGAAGAGAGACCCTATCCTATGTAGTATATCCTCAGCTCCTACTACAATGCATGATAGTGAGTAATACTCAATAACTCTTACAATAAAATTATCTTTCTTTGCCACTTTCTTGTCTTATTCTGTGTTCATAGGATCCTTCTGATAGTTACTTTGTTAAGGGGTCTTTTTGTTCTCCGGTAGCATATAAAGTCCTCTGTATGCTCCAAGAGCCTGGGTTACTTCTGGCTTATGTCCCCTCAGTTATTCAGGACATTCTCATTCTACCTTTGCACTGTTAGTCACAGCAGATAAGATACTCATCATCCCTTTCTAATCCTCAATAGCAAAATACTCTAAGAAAATGACCATATCTATGTAAATGAAAAATAAAAGGCAAAAATGGATTTAAACAGATTTATCTCATGGATGTTTTTTCTCTCAAAACCTATGCCTTTTGTCTGTACTTCAAAGTACTCATTAAACCACCTCCTCAATATGCAGACACTTGTATTGTCCCCCATAGTTAGCACACTTATTTCCATACTGCAGGACACAACTTACCTCTCTGAAAAAGTAGAGCAAGGAATACATTACTGTCCTTTGGGATTTGTCTGCATTAAGAACAATTGATAGAAACAATGAATTCTCAACATTATGTGACTAATTTTTTTATTAACATTTTTCTGAAATCTCATGTAGCCTTACTTTGTAGTCTGTTGCTTTAGACAAGCTCAGCTTTATCATGCTAAATCATGAACTACATAGAGGGGCGCCTGGGTGGCACAGGAGTTAAGCATCTGCCTTCGGCTCAGGGCGTGATCCTGGTGTTATGGGATTGAGCCCCACATCGGGCTCCTCCGCTATGAGCTTGCTTCTTCCTCTCCCACTCCCCCTGCTCGTGTTCCCTCTCTCTCTGGCTGTCTCTATCTCTGTCGAATAAATAAATAAAATTAAAAAAAAAATCATGAACTACATATAAATGTGTATATAACAGGTTACTTATTTTCTAGAAATACATGAAAAATCTGTGACTTCCTGAGCATCATCAAAGGCGCCATGGCAGTTTTATTTTGAAGACCCCAAACGGATCCTCTTGTTTTTCATTTAAGTCAATTGCACATTTTCCTGTCAAAACTGTTGGCATAACAGGCTTGGCAAGTTTATCTTGAAAACCATTTAAAGTAATTTGTGGTGGAGATTGGAGACACTTCAGTTGCCTGACAGCTGCTCTGCAGTTAGTCACGATGGCAGAAGTAAATTAATCCCATGGCTTTCTCTCTAGAGAAACCTTTATGCAAACAATCTTGTCAAAGAGAAATGTGATGGTTCTCGGTAACATTAAATAGAAGCTGAAGCTGGTTTTCTTTAAAGTACACAAAGCTATCTTTGATTTCTACATTCGGCTGCCAGCCTCACCCTCAGAAGCCTTTCTCGAATTGCTGAATCATGTAGCTCTTAAAAGGATGGAGTTTGGAGTGTATCCACATACATAGCTTTGGGGGGGAAGATAGAGCCAATTACAATTGTGGTTTATGAAAGAAGCTTTGTGTGCAAAACATAATTTGGAGAAACTTAGGCAACTAAGAGAGGTTTAAGATTGTTTAACCCAGTTGATACTATTATATGAATGAACATGTTTAACCATGCAGTGGTTCTCCCAGAGAATAGGAGGGAGCTCAAAATACACATTTCAGGCCATCCTGACATGGAATACAGTTTCTTCTTCTTCATCTTCTCTTCTTTCTACTTCTTCTTTTTTGGATGACTTTCCATAATTCTGTGAAACCTTGACAAGAATTTTTGGAGATGGAAAAATGGTAGCTAGAGTAGGCCAGCTTTGCTGACAAATGTACTGAGTTCTCACTGAGAAAAAAAAAAAAAATCAAGTCTGAAAATGCCACAGACACCTTTGGCGCGCTCTCTCTCTCTCTCTTTTTTTCCCCTTAAAGACTTTATTTTTGAGTAATCTCTATGCCCAACCTGGGGCTCAAATTTATAATCCCAAGATCAAGAGTCATATGCTCCACGGACCAAGCCAGCCAGGCACTCGACACCTTTGGTTCTTAAAGAATACTTTTTTATTTTTAAAATGATCCTTTTTTCTTTTTCTAAGAGGCTTTATGTAAAGATAGAAGAAAGTTCAGATCCAATGCACCATGGTCTGAATTCCAGGGATATAGCTTAATGAACTCCAAACTGAAATGCCTCTTATTGTGATCCTAATTACAAATAGAGGATGAAGTAGAGGTGTTTAAATGCTTCACTCTGCAGGATTACAATAGCTGATATTTGCAAATATCTCATTTTAGCCTTGCCCCAGCCTGTAAGGTAGACAAGTCAGGAATTAGTATTCCCAGTTTTCTTTGCAGGACATGTGAGGCGACTTGCTTAAAGTCATGTGGTTAATGAGCGACAAAACCAGCACTCTCACATTGACTTTAGTGTTTTTCTCTCCCAAACTGCAGTTACTTCTTTTGTTTTTTTCCTCCAGACCTTCTCTTTTTTTCCTTCTAGGAAATGAACAAACAAATATTCACTGAAGATATTATAAAACGTCTGGACTACATACTCAAACGGATATAATATGGGAATCATCGGGAATTGTTACATTCCCAAAAAGTGATCATAAAAATATTTACAACTATTCTTACTAGTTGTGTCTGCACATGAAAAGACTTCTAGTTTAAATGGTTTCAATTTCAAGATTATCCAGCTAGTTGATTAAAAATTTGAGATATAGAAATTTGAGGGCACTATGCTAAGTGAAATAGGTCAGAGAAAGACAAATACTGTATGATCTCATTTACATGTGAGATCTAAAAAATTAACAATCAAACAGAAAAAGAGATCAGAAAAAGAGTAGTTACCAGAGGTGGGATGTTGGGGAGGGTGAATTGGAGGAAGGTGGTCAACAGTACAAAATTTCAGTTGTAAGTTAAGTAGGTACTGGGGATATAATGAACAACAGGATGGCTATAGTTAACACAGCTGTGTGGTATATTTGAAAGTTGCCAAGAGGGTAGATCCTAAGAGTTTTCATCGCGAGGAAAAAAACCCATTTCTTCTTCTTCTTCTTCTTCTTCTTCTTCTTCTTCTTCTTCTTCTTCTTCTTCTTCTTCTTCTTCTTCTGGTATCTATATGAGATGATGGATTTTATTTAAATTATGTTAATCATTTCACAACATAGGTAAGTCAAATCATTATGTTCTATGCCTTAAACTTATACAGTGCTGTATGTCAATTATATCTCAATAAAACTGGAAAATAAAAAAATTTAAAAATGTGAGATATAAAAGTCAAAAGATTTGACAGTTTTAAAAATGAGCAATTACTGTCAAGTTTTCCATTTTGGAATTTGTAGTCATGTTGATAATATCATGATAGCTACTTACTAAGAACATATTTTAATATAGGTAGGTATAGTAGGCTAAATAATGCCCTCCTCTTCACCAGAGATATCTAGGTCTGAATCTGTGGAACCTGTGAGGATATTACCTTACATGGAAAAAGGGATATTACACATATGATTAAGTTAAGGATCTTGGGACAGGGACTTTATCCTGGAGTATCTGAGTTGGCCCAATATAATCACAAGGGTCCTTACAGAAAGGAGGCAATCGGGTCAGAGCTAATGTGATATGATTGTGGAAGTAAGAGGCTGGAGCCATGTGAGGAAGGGCTCTGAGGTGAGCCAAGAAAGGAATGTAGGTGGCTTCTGGAAATTGAAAGTGGCAAGGAAACAGATTCTCCCTTGAAATCTCTAGAAGGAATGTAACCCTGCTGACACCTTATTTTTAGACTTCTGATCTCCAGGGCTTTAAGATAATTAATTTGTGTTGTTATAAGTCACTAACTTTGGGGTAATGTGTTACAGCAGGAACAGGAAAGTAAAACATGGGAATTTGTCTTAGTTTTTTTCCCTTCAATTTAGAGCATCTTAGTCAAGCAAAAGAATATCTATTTTATTAAATTAAAGACAACATACTCTTCCATTACATTGTTTCATATAGATTGTGATATTTTAATTACTGGCTCATTTTCAATTTTTTAAAAGATTTTATTTATTTATTTATTTATTTATTTATTTGAGAGAGTAAGAGTGAGAGAGAGTGAGAGTGAGAGAGATCACAGAGGGAGACGGAGAAGTGGACTCCCCACTGAGCATGGGTCCTGATTTGGGGCTCGATCCCAGGACCCCAGGATCATGACCTGAACTGAAGGCAGACGCTTAACCGACTGAGCCACCCAGGCGCCCCTCATTTTCAATTTTTATTTATTCAAAATGAATCTTTTTGAAGCAACATTTAATTTATGTTGGAGAAAAGTAAGCCCCCTGAGCAAATGTTACTCAGAAGTGGATTTTTTTTTAAATGAAAATGATTATTTTTCTTCTTATGGAAAAAATATTTATTCACTTCAGGAAATAAAAAGTTATAAATGAGAAAGTTTAAGTTGTCCATAATCCTGCCATAGTTGTGAGATGCTCTGATGTGGAATATAGTATGATTATCTTGTGAATTTTCCCTGAAAGGAATATGTGTTTCTCCAGTTGATCATCAGAGAATGAGGGCTCCAGAAGTGCACTTTGGACTAGAAGGTGAGCTTGGGAAATGAGAGAAGTAACACTAACGAATGCCAAGGGTCTGTGTTGTGTTTAGCCTGGTAGAAAAGCCTCAAGTTGCCCTGGTGAGCCATGGGTTCAGACAGAGGACTCTGGCAAGGAGCCCTGGGATCCAGCGAGGTGTATGCCCTCTCCGTGTAGCCACAAATAATGCTGCCCATAAACATTGCCCTTCTCTCCCTTTGCCCCACATCTTTCCATGAAGTTTAGGTGAAACTTATAGGCTAGTCTCTGTTTTGTTTTGTAGAATTAATTGAAATTCTGCCCTTGGGATGGAGTCATAGAGGTTAACACACATTCTTCTCCTCGGAAGTCTGGGTGTTACTAACAGTCCAAGGAAGAGTGGCTTAGTGTTTAGTGGCTTCTCCTAACACTGTGACATTCTGCCTTGCTGCTGCAGAAGTACCAAGTCACCCTCCCAATCAGGCACTGCTGCAGTAGCTCTAAAGTGTCTCCTTACACAGTCACTTACCTGCCAAGGAACAGTCCCCAGAGTCCTCTTGATAGAACCTCAGGGACCATCCAGCATTAGAAAGGCCCCATGTTTGCTCAATGTAATATCACCGAAGCAAATGCAGTGGGAGAACAACTGGATGCTACCTTGACCCCAACATCCAAATGAGAGACCCAAATTACATCCTTTCTTGAATTTCCTGTTTTGAGATCACACAAGACTATCTCTTTCTTCAGTCTCTTCACCCAGGAGACAGAGGCAGGAGGGAGTCTGATATTTACCTTGTCTCCCATCTGGTCAGTGAAGCAATGCGTGGGCGGTATGCAGTTCGGAGGTACTTGTCAGCCCCCCGGTTCACACTGTCTAACCCACACTTGTGGGGGTTATAGGCTGAGGAGGCAGCAGCAAAGTGGCATGATGAAGCTAGAGCTGAAGAACATGAGGGACCCTTTTCTAGACCATGTGAGACAGCATCATTGGGGTTTAGAAGTAGCTGGAGTTCATGGCGAGTGGGGATGAACTTCTGACAGGTTGGTAGTAGCTCAAGAACAATCATTTAGGCACAAAATGTAAAGTGATATAATTTGGAAGTTGGGGGGCTTGTTTTATACCAGCAAGTTGTTATCCACAAGAGCAGCCGTGGGAAATCCTTGTGCCGTGTATAGCTCAAAGTTTAGAGGCAGCAAGAAAAACCCTGCTGGGATGCCTTGGATGACTGTCTCGTGTTTGCTCTGCATCATACCAGTCTTTTATGTACATGATATTCCCTAGAGTTCTGCAATGCAGCTGCCCTGTCACCTGACTTCTGTGTATTCAGGTATTTGAAGTTCAGTGTTGTATAATAATTAATTTGCTTAGAGTTGTCTGACATTATCTGTCACACACTTTAGTATTAAAACACTCAGGTGTTTGCCATAGTCTTAAAAGACATTTGATGTCAATCTGTTTAAAGACAAGTCAACTACGGAAGGCTCTGTGTGTGTGTGTGCGTGTGCGCGCGCGCGCGTGTGTGTGTGTGTGTGTGACAGCATAATCAGCTTTGCTTTAGGGGAGTTTTGTTTCCTGAGATTCAAGCAAAGATATGAAAATAAATGTATGTATAGTCTGCAGGGTTCTCTTAATCCTGTTGCCTTCAGAAAGGACCAAGCACAGAAGTTAACAATCAAAACAGGCTTTTTAGGATGATGGAATGCAAAGTAGCAGCTTTGTGTACTTGCTCTAAGAAAGCAAGCTCATTCAGAAGCTAGGCTGTGAGGACTTCTCGTAGGAGCTCGACGTTATCTGGTTTCTTCATTCTTCTTTTCACCAAATGCCTCATGCCATTTTGTACCTGGTTGAGAATGGGCAACACTCACTCTTGAACGGATGGAGAGCATTGTGCTGGTGAGAAAGCCCAGACCACCAAGGCCTAGTTTTCGCTTTAAGAATGTCCATTCTTGGGGTGCCTGGGTGGCACGGTCGATTAAGCGTCCAAATCTTGACATAGGCTCAGGTCATGATCTCAGGGTTGTGAGATCAAGCCCCACATGGGGCACTGAGCTCAATGGGGTGTCTGCTAGAGATTCTCTCTCTTGCTCTCTCTGCCCCCTCCCCACTCATGTGCGCATGTGCGCTCTCTCTCTCTCTCTCTCAAATAAATAAATCTTTTAAAAAATGGGCATTCATTATCATCTTAGGCTATTTCCATCTTAGGTTCTACCCCAAAGCACTGCAAATAACTAGTTCAGTTAAAAAAGGAAGTGGACACAGTTTCCTCTTGCCTCCCTGGTTCTCCAACAATATCTACCTAAAGTTTGTTCCATGTGACTCATGTGGAATGGGGAGTTCTCCACGTCAGAGCAGCTTAGAGCAGGAGCATACTGCGTTTATGCCGGGAGACTGAGGATGTGTCATGTTGGCATTTATGCATCTACCTACTACCATGTAAGGGATTCCTGTCTGGGCACTGGTCCTGTGTTCTTAGTCTTACTGACTGTATCTACCAGAGAGATAATTCCAGTGGTTCTGTCTCTGACCTTTTTGGGCGTAGGATTTATCCGCAAGTCCCCATTGCGTATTGTTTTTTCTTTTGAGGCATAATTGACATACAATATTATGTTAGTTTCAGGTGTACAAGATAATGATTCAGTATTTTTATAAATTGCACATTGATCAGCACAATAAATCTAGTTAACATCTGTTACCATACATAGTTACAGAATTTTTTTCTAATGATGACAACTTTTAAGATCTATTCTCTTAGCAACTTTCTAATATGCAGTGTTGTATAATTAACTACAGTGGCTCTGTTGTCTCTTATTTTGGACTCTGGTTCAAACACAAGTGAGCACAATTTCCATATAGCCTGCAAAGCAAATACAAGCTGAATTCAGTACCATTTGCCACTAACTCCTTATGCCAGATTGTGGTTATTCCCCCTTATCTATTTTTCCCTTCTTTCTGAGACATTGCTGGCTAAACTTGAGACTTGTGGCTGGGTGTAGTTACATGAATAAGTTTTCACTGATAAGATGTGAACCTCACCAGAAACTCAGGTACCAAGAATCTTGACCCTTGATGATGTAACTGAGCTAGTAAAGCAATCAATCTTTCAGGGGTCTTGGTCTCTGGCTCTGTGAGATAATACATGGCTTCACTGCTTAAGCAGCTGGAGTCAGGGTTACTTGAAGCTGAAAGCATGCAGATGAATCCTGAGGCCAACTAGTTCATCTCCCAGCTTCTTGTCAGAGTTTGCCCTGGAGGAATAGTGACTGATTTATACCTTCTCAGGACTTACAAGCTTAACTCTTTTTGCCAAGTGTATTTTTAATTTAGCCTGTCTCCTTCCTGCTGTTGTTTAAGCACATGTTTTATTGTCCTGTCAGTGGAGAAAAACTCTAGGTGATATACCGAGTGTCATTTGGCAAATCTTCCCAGCCACTTCTATTCCAGTATTAATTAATCTCTAGAACTTAAAGACTTTCATGATAGATCTTATTTTACAACCCCTTACATTGGATCCAAAGCAGCTAATTACATTCTAGTCTAATTGATCTCTTTTTTTTCATTCTTAAATTATTTTATACTTTAAAACTTTGAACATAAGCTTCCAAAACTTGGGAGTGAATAATTATTCTAATATGACTTCCCAAATCTACAACTGTCCTATGGTAGGAAAGGCCCTTCCAGCTTTTACAAGCAGTCTTCTGGAGACCCTTCCAGCTTCTACTGCTATCTGGTGGCAAAGCTAGTGTCACAGTTTTAGGTTTTTGTAACTTATAGGGACCAAATTTTGTTGTGTTACTGATTGCTGAGTAACAAATCATACATAGCTTAATGGCTTAAAACAACAGTAATTTATTTGACTCACCAGACTGTGATGTGGGCTTAGTTTGGTAGGACTAGCTGATCTCTGCTGGAAGTGATACAAGTGGGGTATCTTAACTTCTAAGATAACTCACTCATCTTGTCTGCCAATTGGTGCTGGCTAATGGCTGGCAGCCCAGCCAAAGTTGGTGGGTGGGGATGATTCCTTTCTAGAATGACTATTCCTTGTAGCTACTTGACCTCTTGCACAGCAGGGTAGCAAGATTCCAAGAGCAAGTGCTCTAATAGAGAAGAGGAATCTACCAAGCTCTTAAGCATAGCATCACCTCTACTATATTCTATTGATCAAGCAGTCACAGAGTCTGTCCAGTTCAAAAGGGCCAAATGCAGCAGGAACAGCAAAGAACTCACAGTCATTATTACCAAGGTGAGGGTGTTAATTTTATCCAGACTTTAAAACCAAGAAAATGGAAACACATGAAAGTTAATTTCCTTAAGGTCACGTGGACTGTAAGTGGCATATCTAGGATTTTAATTTAAGCAGTATGGTTACACAGTCTTAGTTCTTTACAAGCATATGTTTATGAGAAAATTTGACAAAGGGAAGCCTTTCACAACTGATCACTATGATTTAATGTTAGGTTGGCCAGTCAGGGCCTAAAGGGAACCAAGTCTCAATATATAAATATAGGAAGAACTCCAATTAATCAGTAAAGACTAGGTTTTATTCCAGTGTAGTGATATGACACATTTTTAACAGTTTAAATTTAACAATTATTAAATTTTGTTTTACTAATTTAAAATTAAAATTTTTAACAAACTTTAAATTCCCATTATTTTTATTTTGCTCAAACCTAGTAAGAGGGAGAACCTGGTAAGAGGGAAAACCTGGCAAGAGGGAAAAAGTCAACTTTTCTGTCAGTCTGATTTCACAAGGCTATTCTGCAGGGTTAGCTAAAGTACTGAAGCCAATTTACCATAGACGTCTTCTAATTTAGCAATATTAATTTCTAAACCTATTGAATAGCTTAAAATACCGAATACTTTTTTTTTTTTTAGTTGAAAAATCAGAGAGGAAATCTATTTGCATGAATGAGAAAAATGAAAGGCAAAGTCTCTGGCAGAAAGAAAAGAGGAAAATGGTAAGAATTTCTAAGCAGTTGAATGGAACAGGGTGCTGTTGGAGGTAGTCTGATGGGCTTGAGAAGGATAAAGGAGAAGGAGAAGAATTGAGATGATTGCCAGAGGAAAAAAAAATAGAGAAGGGAAGATATGTAGCAGTTCTAGTTTTGAAGGTCCCACCCATCCCTACTTTTAACATGAAGTCTTCTAGAAAGTGTACGTATTTATGTTTACATTTGTATGCATACAGATGCATATATACATGCATTTGTTATCTTACCATACATCCAAAATGACACACAATTTTGTGTTTACTGTGGTAAATGTTAAAAGATGAAGGTCTACTTTTATTTTCTTCTATATGTATATCCAATTATATCGGTACGATTTTTAAATAATTCATCATTTTCTCAGGTAATTGAACTATAGCATATGGACCATCTACTACTTCTCATGTATACTGGGTGCTATTTCTGGATTCTATTCTGCTTCACCGGTCTGTTTGTGCTGTCATACAAATACTTTGCTTATTTAATTATTCATAATATTTTCAAATATCTGGTAAATCATTATTATCTTTTTCTTGACTATTCTTTGATGATGGCAGTTATTTTTAATATAAATTTTAAGATCATTTTCTCCAATTAGAAAAAAAAGCCTTGAATTTTTGATTGGAATTTTATTAACCTTATATGTTATTTTGGGAGAAAAAAAGCTTGAATCAACTTTTCATAATAGATTAAAATATAAACTGATCTGATCATTTAAATATTTTTCAGGTTTTCATGGTTAAAAAGTTCAGTCTCTAAGATCATCTGTTTCTCTTCCTGCTTCTTTCCAAAAAATGGCATACACCTAGATGGGCTTACCAAGTCTGCTCTTGTGGGAGTCTTCCAAAAGCAACACAAATTCCTCTGTAGTATTTCGAGCACCCAGAGGAGAGCTATTTGTCAGAGAGCTTATGCCTTTCACTGTGCCCTCACCTCTTTTCACTTTGATCTGGATGCCATGGGCCTTCGAAGGGTTGTGTCATAGTTACATAGAACCTAGAAGAGGCACTGAAGTAACCCCATGAATCCACAAAATGACTTAATGTTTAAAATGGAGTGTTCTTCTCATTTGTGGGCTCCCGTTGGGTGTCTAGGATGAGGTGAGAGGTTGAAGCTATATTTCCTTATTCCACTCGCTCTTGAATTGGCAGGTTTGGGTATGCGGACATCCTTCGGAGAAGTCCTGACTAAAGGATAGGAGGGGTTGGAGTCCTTAGGAAGAGATGAAAGGAAGAGAACCACCTTTATTTTCTCAGGTCTTGGTAACAGGGAGCATGACTGGTACATGAAAGAGGTCTTTGTATTTCCTTCACTTTGGGCAAATATCAATTTTAATTTTAATTGGCTTAACTTAATAGAATTATGCCTTTCTGTTTTTTAGTTTATTACTTTTCCTACTATCTGCTTGAAATGGAAAAAAATTGCAAAGTTTTAACTCTTTTGATATTACCAATTTATAAGTGAAAATTCCAAGTTCCTTTATTTTTGACATCAAATAACATTTTGGTAGAGATGCATTTCTTACTTTGTCTCAAGTGATCTTTTTTCTTGAAAAGTTTATCTGTGACTCTTGAGCCTACTAAGAAGAGGGATCATGATTTTTTTATTGCTGGTTTCTCTAGAGTCTAATGCATAGCATGACATATTAGATACACAATATGTGTCTGTTAACGAATGAATGGGCAAAGAAATGTATCCTATGCAGTTGCAAAGTCAGGTTTTTGAATTAACATTTCTGCTAGGAATTAATTTTTCCAATTGTCACATGTTTTTGTTAGAAAAGTTTTTCTTTTTTAATATAAGAAATTGTTGGCTTAGACACGAAATAAATAACAGAAATGAAAACAACTTGAAATGAAAACACATTATGATATATTTGAAGTACTTTTCAAATCAGGGAATGTAAAACTATAGGGCAAAGTTGTAATGTTAAAGGTGAAAACGCAACACTTCTCAGACTAGAAATCACAGACTGATAAAGGAAAAATTAACTGTAAAATAAAACTGTAAAAATAAACCATAAAATTAGTGAGGATTATTTTTCCCCAGATGGTTACTCAATTATCTCTATATTACCACTTATTAAATAATTCATATTTCCCTCAATGATTTGAATTAACACCTTTTTTTATAAACTCAGTATATCTAGATATATTTCTGGACTTTTTTCTGTTGCACAAATCATAAGTATTTTGCTTACTGAGTTATCTTAATGTGATCTCACTGGTTTAATCACCACCTGGGTAACAGAATAGAGCATGAGTAGCACCCTAGAGGCCCTTGATAAATACTTATTGAGTGAATAAATGAAGGTCAGTCTCTGGGGAGTATTCAGGATCTGTTTTCTAATGGTCATGTCTAATATTATGAATGTATTGGATGAAGACAGAAATGTGCTTATTAAATCCACGAATGGCACAAAGATGGGAGATAGTAATACACTGGATTAGACAAATCTCCAAAATTTCTCAAAAGTTAGAGACTGTGAAATGAAGCTAAAATTATGTAATAGATAAATGTAAATGGTTGCATGTCACTCTAAGTTCAGTATTGGGAAGAATCTACCACTCTTTGACAGTTGAGAGTGTTAGTTATTTTAAAGGACACTATGAACCAAAAAATGTTAGTATACTTAGTATGCTCTTCTTGTGCTTGGTGTCAGAACAAGCATGGTTTGACCTCATCTGGCATGTTGTTTTTAGTTGTAGACATTTTATCTGAAGAATGATGGAGAATGTCTACA
The DNA here is from genome assembly GCF_024610735.1 of Ursus americanus. Classification (NCBI taxonomy): domain Eukaryota; kingdom Metazoa; phylum Chordata; class Mammalia; order Carnivora; family Ursidae; genus Ursus; species Ursus americanus. The sequence continues at coordinate 61,278,848 of NC_142129.1, read as the reverse complement.
CTAGAATGATTGGGATGGTAGAAAGTTTATGAACTTCAAATCTTTTACAAAAGGCAAGCCTAAAGGTAAGTAAATTTTATCTGAAGAATGATGATAATTTAATTGAGAATGTTTTGCTTGAAAAGGAGTTGTGGAATAACATGAGAGCTTTCTTTAAACATTTAAACAATATGGTAAAAGAATTATGATTATTCTCTGTAGTTCCAGAAGAGAATCTCACGCTTTCACATTTTTAGGCTGCAGATTTCAGCTCAGTAAACTTATAATAAGGCATAGCCCAGTGATTAAGAGGATGGGCTCTGGAGGCTGAGTCCCAATATTGTGACTTTTAAAATGATGTTATGTTGGTTACCTCATTAAACCTTTATTCAAAGGAAATAATGCTGCATACTAAACTCTTAGTACAGTTCATGTGGCAAATACAAAACAAATAGATACTATTTTTAATAACAACTATCTTTTTCAACCTTTTATATCATCCATATTTATATTGCTCTATCATATATTTCATTTATTTAGGGAAATGTCCTCTCTGTCCTATTACCCAATAACCTCAATAGAACAATCTATAAAATTTCTTCATTTCCTGACCTCCAACTTGCCCTTCTACCAACTACTGCACCCACCACTCCACTAACCCTGCTCTGACAAAGGTCAAACTGCCAAATATCATAGATTCCAATTTTTGTCTCACGTTGCCTTCTCTACAGTATTTTGACAAGTTCTTTTCTTCTTCTTGACCAATATCCTCCTCAGGCTTCTGGACTGATAGAGAATTGGAATGGTGGTTAAAAAATTGTGCAAAGCAGGCGTGATGAAAGCAAGAGAGGCTCGCTCACACGCCTTCACGAGTGTGTGCAAACATAGAATGTGAACATGAATGGTGCTAAAAGGAGTGTCCCACCAGATCGATTTCTTATTTTTTCTGGTGGATCTGGGGAAGAGGGAAGAATTTTGTATGCACATCACAGAATTTAAAACTAAAACCCATCTTCAACATAGTAGGAAAAAAAAAAAATCAAATCCCTAGGGCTCTAAGGACTGCTGAAAGAGAAAACTGTCACATTTCCACTTAAACTCAATGAAAAGATATACTCAGTAATGCCATCATCAAAACACTTAATGAAGAAGAGATGGAGACACTTAGAGGCATGTAAACTGCCTCTATTAATGGTTATATTAATTATTTAATGGAAGAATATAGCATGTAGTTACCTTACAATGTGTGATACAAACTATGGAAAACAAAAGGGTAATGGACTTCATAGTGCTAACCACAGGAAACGATAGCAGAGTTCCCAGATTTTTTTGCAATAATTATACATTTTACTCAGAGTATTGCTTTATATTTATCAGGCTTGCGTATCAATTCCTGAGATGTTAAAATCCTGTATGCCCAAAAAAAACCCCATACAATTTTTTATTTTTTACCTCCTGCTTAATGTAGCTAATAACCGAGAGCCTGTACCTGCCTGCACATAAAAAGTCTGGACATCTTCAAGGAATAATGAATATGTTTAATAAACTTCGTTCATTACCTACCAAGATAGGTGAATGTGTGAAACCCAATTGGTGCCCAAATAATAATCAATATTTTATTGTTTGTTTGGTTCTCCAATTCTAGACTATATATATATACACATTTGAGATACAGAAGAGGTAGTTAGCAACAAGACAAACCTTTGAAAAATCATAAAGCAAATACTTCAAAGAAAATACATGAGTAAGAGAGGTAACCATAAATAAATCAGGATGATAAACCAGAACATTTATTAACCTTCTTTTTAAGACCTTAGAATTTCTACTTTGCCTAGGATAACATGTCCTTGTACATGTTATCCTTAAAAAATTACCAGTAATATGATGGTACAAGTGTAGACATATTTTCAAAGTCATAAAATTGTGTACATTACTTGTGTGCATTAATTATGTGCAGTGTTCTGCAAATAAGTTTTTTTTTTTTTAAAGATTTTATTTATTTATTCAACAGAGATAGAGACAGCCAGCGAGAGAGGGAACACAGCAGGGGGAGTGGGAGAGGAAGAAGCAGGCTCATAGTGGAAGAGCCTGATGTGGGGCTCGATCCCATAACGCCGGGATCACGCCCTGAGCCGAGGGCAGACGCTTAACCACTGTGCCACCCAGGCGCCCCTGCAAATCATAAGTTTTTCCCATGGCTTCTGGGAACTCCATGCTCGTGTGGGTTGTTCAGGAGAAGCTAGGCATCCTACCTTCCACAGGAGGGTGAAAATGGGCAAGGAGTGCTGCAGGTTGGTAGTTATCAACCATGGCTGTCCCAATCACCCAGGGAATTTTGAAAACTCTCCAGCCCAACAAAATCAGAATGTCTGTGAGTAGGGTGCCCACCTAATCACCCCAGGTGATTGGGAAGCACATACTGAGGGTCGAGAAGCAATTGACAGACCTTGCTATTAAGATGTGGACCATGGACCAGAAGCATCAACATCACGTGGGAGCTTACAGAAATGCAGAAGCTCAGGTCTTGCCTTAGACCTACTGAATGCAATTCTGCATTTAACAAGATTCCCAGGAGATTGCTATGCACTTAAAAGTTTGAGATGCTCTGAACTAAAAAACAATTGAATTGGTAAGCCTTAATAAGATGTTTTGATTTTATCATGATGACGATATGGAGAAATAAAAAAAAAATTAAGCAAGTATATGCTAAATAAATGTAGGGTAAATATATGGTGACACTCAAATCTTTAATTATAACCTATAACAATGTTACTGAAAGTGTGGTCCCTGTTGAAAGACAAACTGTTACAGGTTCATAACAACATAAGTAAAGAAATCAAGAGTGAGAAGTTAGAAATTTTTTTTAAAAGATTTTATTTATTTATTTGTCAGAGAGAGCACAAGCAGGGGGAGCGGCAGGCAGAGCAGGCAGAGGGAGAAGCAGACTCCCCAGTGAGCAAGGAGCCTGATGCGGGACTCAATCCCAGGACCATGGGATCATGACCTGAGCCAAAGGCAGATGCTTAACCAACTGAGCCACCCAGGCATCCCAAGAACTTAGAAATTTTGACAGTAATTTGACACAGTCATTTTATGTTTATTTGGGTTCATATTTTGTATGCCTTTTTCACTTTTCCTACTTATTCATTTTTTGCATGTTTCCTAGTTATTCATTTTTCTTTGTCCATGATAGATTGGAAATTTAAAAAAACAAAATAGGAGCTTTGTCATAGTCTAAGAAGCACTGGTGGAGAACCATGCTTTCGTTCTTCCTATAGCTTCAGGGAATGTTCAAATTGAATATCAGTGGAATATTACTCAGCCATAAAAAAGAATGAAATTTTGCCATTTGCAATGGCATGAATAGAGCTAGAGAGTATTATGCAAAGTGAAATAAGTCAGAAAAAGACAAACACCAGGATTTCATTCATGTGTGGAATTTAAGAAACAAAACAAATGAGCAAAGGGAACAAAAGAAAGAGGCAAACCAAGAAACAGACACTCAACTATAGAGAATAAGCTGATGGTTACCAGAGGGGAGGTGGGTGGGGGGATGGGTGAAATAGGTGATGGAGATTACTAAGTGCAGTTGTCATGATGAGCACCAGGTGATGTATGCAAGTGTTGTATTACTATATTGTGCAACTGAAATTAATATTATACTGTATGTCAACTAACTGGAATTTAAATAAAAACTTAAAAAACAAAACAAAACAACAAATTGGGCATCAAAATGAAGCTTGTCATTTACAGACCTGAGCGGGTCCATCCTCTTGAGTTATTGCCCAGTTTAGAGGACCTCCTAACTACACACTCACCTAAACAAAAAACCCAGATACTGATAGTGATTCCTCCCCTTCCTCTATTTTCTCCCTTATACGCAATCTTCCTAAAAATTTCTCAGTTCCCTCCACCGTTCCTTGCGTAGTCTTACTTCATGCCCTCACATTCTCCTCCTGGACCATTGCCACAGACTCCTTGTTGGATACCTGCCTCTAGCTCCTACTCCATGCTCCCAAAATTTGTCCTCTCAAAGTCCATTGGGTCGAGAGTGTGATCCCAAAATTGGCCATGTCAGTGTACTCTTTAAGTGGCTTTGGTGAAGGGGCACCTAGGTGCGTGAGTAGGTTAGGAATCTGACTCTTGATTTTGGCTCAGTCATGATCTCAGGGTCCTAGAATTGAGTCCCGAGCTCTGTGCTCAGCCGGGAGTCCGCTTGAGATTCTCTTTCTCCTCACCTTCTGCCCCTCCCCCACTAGCTCACATGCACTTGCATTCTCTCTCTTTCAAATAAATAATCTTTAAATGGCTTTGGTGAATATCCAGCCTTATGTTACAAAAGAGAAGCTCCATAATGTGATACAGAAGCCCCTGTACCCACATCAATGATCTAGCCTCTGTTTATTTCATTCTTTGCGTAACCAGTGGACAGTATCAAACTGTTGACATTCTTGTGCCTGGGACTTTACTCTTCCTGGGCCTCTGCCTGACCTCATTTCATCTCTTCACTTCTTAAGACTTACCTCTGAACATGGAAATGCTATTATGTCTTTGAGATACTGGTTTTAATTCTTTTGGATAAATGTGCAGATGTGGGATTGATGGATCCTAGGTAGTTCTATTTTTAACTTTTTGCAGAACTTCCATATTCTTTTCCTTAGTAGTTGCACCATTTTTCATTCCTACAGGCGGTGTACAAATGTTTCAGTTTACATCCTCACCAACACTTGCTGCCCTGCTTTTTTATATTAATTATTCTGACAGATGTGAGGTAGTATCTCATTGTAGTTTTGATTTGAATTTCCCTAATGACTAGTGACATTGAGCATTTTTTTCATATACTTGTTGGCCATTTGTAGCATCATTCGTAACAGTCAACTGTGGAAACAACTAAGTGTCCATAGACAGATGACTGGATACAGAAAAGGTGATATATACATACAATGGAATTCAGCCTTTTAATAAAAGGAAATTCTGCAATATGTGACAACACTAATGAAACTTGAAGACATGTGAAGTGAAATGAGGCAGTCCTAGAAAGACAAATACTGCATGATTCCAATTATATGAGCTATGTATTCCTTTTCTTCAGTCTGGGAAGGTGGATGATATTATTCTCTAAATGTCCTACCCAAAGATTATATTTGGTGTTCTATTTTTAAATATTTTTAAGCATGCTTGCACGCTGAACTATTTTATGGCTTCCTATTTGTTCCAGTAGAACGTGTGTATTTTTATTCATCTATTTTATATTCCTGAGAAAGAAACTGAATGATTCTTCCTTGTTTTGATTAGAAAAGCCCAAAAAGTCAGAGTGGGGTACAGAGGTCAATGAGAAGGAACTCTCTGAGCAATTTCCACACAAGTCCACACAAGTCTGGACATTATGTCGGATAAGGTCTAAACTAAAAGTTCTTTTCTTCTTTCTATCAATTGTATTATCAAATTACAGATAAAGCAAGAGTCACTAAATTTGAGATTCAAGGGGCAGGACATGAGCAGAAGGCTACTTAGGTGCATGCAGCTCCTAACTGAAGGGCATGTTCTTAATAGAAGATTTACTAGTAGATTCACCACCTTAAAGTTAACAGGCTAGAGAAAGGGAAGTGTTAACTGTAATGAAAGGGTGCAGTACAACAGGTTAATGAATTCTTGGGCCATCGTTCAAGACATGTGTGCTTCCTCACTAAAGCATAAGCTTTCCTGCTCTCCTTTCCTTTCTTCCTTATAAAAGGATAATAGCTATTTATTGACTATGTCAACGGAAGGGATTCTGAAGTAGGGATGAAGTGAAGTAGGAATTCAATAAGTAAACAAACATCATCATGGAGTCTCTAGAGAGATGGGAGGCCATATGAAATACTTGGGAATTAGAAGTGGTGGGGTTTAGGAGAAGCAAAGAAAATGTAGATATAAAATAATCAAATCAGGTATTCAATCTCATGTAATCTTTGTAAAAATCAATTATATGTTTGAAAATGTAGCTTTCAATTCAGTAAGTATATTTGTAGTGCCAGCCCTGCTAAATCCATGTATAATATTGAAGAAATGTAGCACCTTATAACTGTAGTCAAAGGAGCTTACAGCAACATTTTCCTTGTATGTGATCGGTGGTGTTCAAAAGTAATATGATAAATATCACCAGTGGATGTTGGAGAGGGTGAATGAGGCAGCACGCTTAGAACTTTAATTGGTAAAATATTTCTGGAGACAAATTGGGAATATAAATCAAAAGCTTTAAAAATTTGTGTATTAGATGGTCAACATCACTAACCATTAGGGAAATGCACATATATTTTATTGATATGTTCCCAAAATGTAAAGTTATTTTTATTTAAGAAAATTATAACAATTGAAACTGTAATATAGAAAGAAATTAGAATCTTTAAGACTTGAAAGGTAATCCAAAATAAATAGCCTAAGGAATCAACTGCTTATTTTTCAATTATTTTTCAATCTCTGCCTAGGTTAGTACCAAAACCCAGAGGCTATGAATTTTGACTCAAGTTCTACCAGAATTTTCTACATATATTATCTATTTTCCTGCATTTTTTTATCTAGGCAGTATTCTTCAGAAAATCTTATGCTTAATACTAAAAAAATAATCCCTCTTGTGCCTGCTAAGAGATTAAGTGGCACAGTCCTGACCCTGTAGTAGGCTAGCATTCAGCGGCCTTTCCCCAGCTCCGTGAAAGACTGGCACACTGTACAACAACTCTTTTTGGTCTGAGTATTGCTAGAACAGATTGTCTCCTACCCTGTAAGGCCAAGTGATGTGTGATTCCCACATTGGTAGCCACCCAATCCTACCTGCAAGCTGGTCTCACTGAATGGAGGACTTCTTTGGTCTCCCAGGCCTCAGGGCTGAGAGATAAACCTAAAAGCGGAGTGGGAGCTTGCTTCCAAAGGACAATGGAGTGGGAGGAGTGAGGGATGACTTTGAATTGCTCCGGGTCCTCTCCACAGCTCCACCCCAAGGTCTGAGTCTATGCTCCTGCCTCTGGCTGCCTCCTTCCTGGCTGTGAGGACTGCTGGCCTGGTTCTGTGAGCTACCTAAAAGCCTTTAATAAGTCCTTTTCTGCTTAACCTCGAGAGGGACGATTCTGCGATCTGCCACTAAGAATCCTAACTGAATCAACTTTTATGTTTGAAAATATGTTTCTTCTGTTCTTGTCTTTCAATCGATTCATTGGGTAGGAAATGCTAGCTTCAAGTGTATTTTCCCTCAGAATTTTTTTTATGATTCACATTTTCTTCTTGCAACTTCTATCCCTGCTTCTCATTCCCTAGTAAATCTGTTTCTTCTCTTTGGAAGTTTTACCAGTTTTTTCCTTATCCTAAGTGTTCTGAAACGTGTCTTCCATTTATCTAGTGTTGTCACTTGATGTTGTTTTTCCTTTGTCCTAATATTTAGCACTCAGTGAGCCCATTCAGTCAGAGGTTTACTGCAGAGAAATTCTGCTCTGCTCTCCTTGCCACGTTGCCTTCCATCCATTCTCTCTGGGGATCTCCTACTTGACTGGTACCAGAACGTCCTCACCTATCCTACATCTTTTAAAAAGTTCTTTCATACTCTTTATGACTTTATTTCATCACTGCATGTCATGCCCTATCTCTGTGCTTCCCAAACTTCCATGTGCATACAAATCACCTGGGGCTCTTAGTATCAGTGAAGATTCTGATTCCTCTTGGGCGGTGGTGTCTGAGGATTGGGGGAGATGCCAGGGCTGCTGGTCTGCAGCTCATGCTTTGTATAGCAAGCCCCTAGGCAACACGGGGGTCATTGCAGGTACCGAAATGTGCACTCGGAGCACAGGGACTCCTCAGTCAGCCAGCCTGGGGATCTCCCTCCCCCACTCACTAGCCATATGACCTTGGGAAAACTGAGCTCATCTCTTTGAGAATCTGCTTTTCCCTCTGGGAAATAAAGATACTTGTCCCCACGGTTCAGATTTCCTGCGGTGACTAAGTGATATTTAGCCTGCACACACCATGGGGGGCATGACGTGGACCAAGGACAACCCTGGGCTTCTGCTGTCAGGGGTAGGCTTTAATCATACCAGACAATGTCCTGGCCGCCAGGGCTCTGCCCAGTGGGGAGGGATCTATTCTCAGCTTGACCTCAGCCATGAAGTTGTTCTTTGAGTTGAAGGGATTAGAACAAAACCCCCACACCTGTTTCATCCCCACACGGATACAATCCCCACCCACAGGATAGGAACAAGCACACTCAATTTTTTTTTTAAGATATTTATTTATTTATTTATTTATTTATTTATTTATTTATTTATTTATTTATTTATCAGAGAGAGGGAGCACAAGCAGGTAGAGAGGCAGGCAGAGGCAGAAGCAAGTTGAGCAAGGAGCCCTTTGTGGGACTCGATCCCAGGACTCTGGGATCATGACCTGAGCTGAAGGCAGGCACTTAATTGACTGAGCCACCCAGGTGTCCCTTTTTTTAATTTTAATTTTAATTTTTTAAAGATTTATTTATTTGTCAGAGAGAGAGCAGAGGCAGGTAGGGAGAAGGGCCGAGGGAGAAGCAGGCTCCCAGCTGCAAGCACACTCAATTTCAATAAAGGCAACCTTCAGGGTCAGCCACACAGATACAGTCAATCATTCTGTGATTAATGGAGTATATTGAAAGAACAGATTTCTGTTAAAAACATAAAGGCACTACTTCAAGTGGAAATTATGAAAAGTCATGAGCAGACAGTGAAGATAAGGGCCTGGTGTTTGGAGGCGAATCTTCTTGCCCTAAAACCATTTGACAGTTATGGTTGTTCTGAGCAGAGGGAATGAAAAAGGAAGAAAGGAAGTCAACATTGAGTAGATATTTCATGCCAGGCATTTTGCAGATATTATCCTGGGGTCCACTCTGATAAAATGGGGTTCACCACAGCTGACTTCAGCTCCCCCAAGGGAAAGAACAGAATGGAGTACACAGAGGGTAAGTAGCCTCGACATCAAAATGTGAGGATAAATTGACCCACACAAATGTTAAAAATTCTTTTCCCAATATTGGAAATTTATATATAGGAATGTGTTTGATTATAATCTTGCTGATTACACATACAACCAAACATTCGTTTACAATTTTGCTGTTAAGAGACTAATTTAATTATCAGACTAATTTAAAGATTTAATCTTGCTAATGACATTTTTAGAAACAGAAGTAGAATAAACTTTGTTAAACCAAATACAAAAAGAAAAGAAAAGCCAAAGATCACTAGACTCTTGAAAGAGTAAAAGTGAACTCCTCTTGATATCGCATAGTTTGCTAGAAAACAATTAAAAGGACTTTTTCCCAAGAATTGCTGTGTCAATTTCTCCTGGAGGGTAGGTTACAAGAAAGAGACCCCTTTCTATTTCTGCCAAGGTTCAACTTTTCAGAGTAGATTGTGATATTGTGATTTATAATAAGAAGTATGTATTTGGTCTTAGTCCAAGTTTCCTGGCTCACTGCTCCTAAAACCCTTGGAATTTCCTGTGATGGAGAGTGAGAAAGGTGTCTATCATTACGTTAATGAGGTGAGTTTTGGGCCCCACCCCAGGATGGGGGTTGTTTGCCAGGAGAACCAACCTTGTGACTGGTCCCACCCCCTGACTCTGGGGAGGGGAGTAGGGCTGGAGATTGAGCTCAGTCCTCAGTGGTCAGTGGTTTAATCAATCATGCCTGTGTACGGAGACCTCCATAAAAATCCAAAAGGCGGGGCTTAGGAAAGCTTCCAGGTTGGTGAACTTATGGATGTGCTGGGAGCGTGAAGCCCTGGAGAGGACACGGAAGCTCCGTGCCCTTGTGCTCTTTCCCCATGCTTTATCAACTCCAACACCCGGCTGTTCCTGAGATTTCTCCTTTTATAATACATCGGTGATTTAGTAAGTAAAATGTTTCTCTGAGTTCTTTGAGCCGCTCTAACAAATTCATTGAACCCCAGGAGGGCGTTGTGGGCTCTCTGATGTATAGCCAGTCTGGCAGAAGTATAGGGCACAACCTGGATTTGGGTAATGGCATCTGAAGTCCAAGGAAGGAGACTTTGGAACCTCCAGTTTGTTGCCAGTTGGTCAGAAGCTCAGGTAACAGAGGGGGCTGTGACTGGCGTCTGAAGGGGGATGGTCAGTACTGTAGGACTGAAGCCTTAAGCTGTGGAACCTGATGTTATCTCCAGGTGGTTAGTGTCAGAATTGAGTTGAATTGTAGGATCTCCAGCTGGCATGGAGAGAGAGTGTTGCTTGCTGCTGATGTGGTCAGTCTTCCCCAGCTCCGCCTCCGGGTTTGGGTTTGGGAATCTAAAGTAGTGGCTTGCCACGCGGCCCTCGCCTCAGTGCACTGGCATTCCCTGTCACCTGATTATTTTCTCCCTGGCAATTTTCACCAACTGGCGTATTCTATTTCCTTATTTCTTTTATTGTCTCTTTCCACTCCTGTGAATGTATGATCAATGAGGGCAAGTTTTGTCTTTTTTTTTTTTGCCACTTCCTGCCACTCAGAACCTAGAATGGTGCCCCGCACACAGTGTTCTCCGTAATCCCCACTGCCTGTATTTGGTGAATACTTTCATCACCTCTCATTCTGTTTGGGAGAAGGTTTCAGACTGCTCACTAACCAAGTGGCCTTCTCCGACTAGCGGCTTTGTCTGCAATTGCTTCTATGATGTAATATAAACTGTTTCCAGCAGTTATGATATTAACAAAGCAATTGGGGAATGTTAGAACTGTCCTTTCATTTGGTGAGATAACATTCTCATTTACACCTGCTTTTGGATTGACCATGGATACTCGGTTCCCAGTGTTTTCAAATTCCTCTAACTAGCTTGGGGTGGAACGGAGAAGCTTCATGCGTGTTTGTTGTTTTTGTTCTTCACAGACTTCTAATAGTGTTTCAGAAGATATATAGTGATAATCCAATTAGATAAACATTTGTTCCAATATTTTTACCCAGAGGCCTCTGATACACATTTTTTTCTTATCTACTTTATTAGCTTCAAAAATTGAGGCTGAATATCTAATCAGAAAGACAATTATCAATTCTCTGCGCTTCCTGGCTGGTGTTTGATGTTTTTCTAAGTCCAGATGAGCTGCAAACGTTTTTGCTCGTTATCTGGTAAGCACCGACTACTACAGACAGAAATGGGGCTTCTTTTTCCAGCTGCTCTCCCTAATGTTGCAGAAACCTTCCTTTTCAGTTCATTAAATTTAACTTCAGGCAATAGCTAAAACACAAGATAATTCTTTTTTGTTATTTCTTTGGCACTTCCAAAGTTCCGTCTCACATTAGCAACAATGAGCCAAAGGGTTTCAAAGTTGTGTTTTTTTGGTTTGTTTTTGTTTTTTTAAGTTATTTGGAGGATAGGGCGTTTTAGGCAGGAGAAAGGATTCATTCCAAGCGACCACTATTGAGCATTATTTTTCCTTTTATTTATACCAAAGGGCCCTTAATTGTAATTGCTTTTTAAAATATTTATTTCTTAAAATTCAGTATAGTCAACATACATTATTATATTAGCTTCAGGTGTACAATACAGTGATTCAACAGTTCTATACACGACCCGGTGCTCATAATGATACGTGTACTCTTAATCCCCTGCACCTATTTCACCCATTCCCCCCCACCCCCATCCGTTTGTTTTCTGTAGTGAAGAGTCTGGTTTTTGGTTTGTCTGTAATTGCTTTTTAAGTTGGCTTTTCAAGGGGCGACGGGGTGGCGCAGTCGTTAGGTGTCTGCCTTCAGCCCAGGGCGTGATCCTGGTGTTATGGGATCGAGTCCCGCATCAGGCTCCTCCACTAGGAACCTGCTTCTTCCTCTCCCACTCCCCCTGCTTGTGTTCCCTCTCTTGCTGGCTGTCTCTATCTCTTCAAATAAATAAAAATAAAAAATCTTAAGTTGGCTTTTCAAATGCATGATTAGGAGGAAATGAGGCTTATACTGCACCCAAAAATCTTGACTCTCAGTTTTCAATCATTTGTAACATTTAAAATGAATGGCTTGAAGACAATTTTAGAAGCATAATTAAGAAACATTTTGTGAATATGTGTGTGCTGTGATTTCTCACTAATCTTTGCCAGTCCTAGGTTCTGAAAATTTAAAGACAGCTATTAGAAAATCCTACAGACATGATCTTGCATAGTATCCTGTGTTATGTATACACTATTACTTAAACTTTCCATGCTTTTTTTTTTTTAACTTTTCATTATTTGTATCCATTCATGTTGTTGCTTCTATATGTTTGTAACTACAAATGTGATAAATATCTTTCTGTCATTGTACACATGCTTTATATCCGTTCTCTCTCCCCACATGCACCCACATCCTCATGTCTACCATCTCTCTCTAGGCTTTAGGATCAGCTACTAGAAGTGGAGGTACTAGGTCAAAGGATATGTTTGTTTTTAATTAAAAAGATAGTGTCCGTGTTGCCCTTCATTGATTTGAACATTTTCCTCACTAGGATTATAAATATATATATATATATATATATATATATATTATTGCCTTATATTTGATAAGATTGTGTATTGCCAAACTTTATTTTCTCCATCTATTGGGTCACTGTTCTAAGTGGCATTTGTTCGACTATGAATGTTTGCGAGAATCTTTTTCATAAGTTCAAAAGTTATTTATTTTTCCTTCTCTGTTGTGGTGCTGTTATGTTATCCTACCAGAAAGTGATATGGAACTTTCAATTGAAGTTTTTGTCCTTCCTTAGGTTCCTTTTTAAACAACCTGTAAAATATGCAGGATCTGATCATTATCAGTGGCGGGAAGTGCTCTTTACACTTACACGCCCAGGGGACTGTGCCTGTGAGTGGCATGGTAGTCTAAGATGATGTACCAATTTATTGCTACATCTGCTTTGGTTATGGATCCATAATTACATTTAAATGTTTCTGGCCAGGAATTGCTGTTTTGTTTGAAAGCCAATATGGTGGTAATTCTGAAGGGAATTTTATCGAAGTCCTCTTGAGTTTTTATCACTGAGCAAAGATTGCCATAATCCTTTTGCAACATGCATTATATCATCATTACTACCAGGCATGGCCTCAGTTTATCATTTTTTACTTCATCATAGGAGATATTTTAATTTGATTTTCCTGCGGATTCTTAAATATAGACATTAGAATAAGCATGAGTATACAAAATTCTTAAAATTCTTAGCATTTTTTATACAGATATCGGATCAAAATTCTGTACATTCTGTACATCTTCTACAGTCAGGATACTTTTTCTTGATTTATTTTTATAAATCATTTTTCCCATACGTATTAAGGTAGTGCCAGCAGAGGAAAGAACTAGTAGCCCTTTGGCAAAGATAGTAAAAAGTGATAAACATTAAAAAAAAACAAAGACAAAAACTTCCAGCAGACAAATATTATAAATGAGTGAACCTTTCATAAAGATAAATTTTGGAAGGGTATGGTTATATATCAGCCGTCAGACTAGAGGTGGAGGGTCACTGGGGACATGGTTTGACAGTGTTTTCACTATAATCACTGTGTTTATGAAAGACTGGGACACTGGCCTATCCCTCCCCATAAGGTGTTCACTTTCTCCTCCATGTTACTTTCTAGACTTACTGGTTGACTCCAATTTTGAAATTCCTTTTACTTTTCCAGGAAATCAAAATGTTATATACTATAAGGAATTTTAAATGATCTATTAATGTATTTACCTGGTTGCTAAAAGTCTCACTCTCTTGTTCCAAAGTGAGTTAACGGGGATTTGGGAGGCACTCTGAATTGTCACTTTATACCGTTCTTTCTGGTTTATTTCTGCTTTAAAGCAAATAGCATTTCATTTTGATGTTTTTGATACCATAAAATAATATGGTTTAAGACTAAGTGGATAGTCAGGCTGCTTTTTTATCGTGGAACAAAGGCATTCTAGAAATTTGCAATTGCTTGTTTCTTCCCTTTCTCATTTTCCAGTATTCCCAGCTCCCTCTTGTAACTGGTATATTCTCAGCTGCCACTCCCTGGTGATGTGAAGCTCAGTCACGACTGTTTTTATTTCTTTCACTGCTCTGTTGCGGTTCTGTCCATGTCACCACATTGTGCCTTCTGAAGAGTAGGGGAACATACTTCTGGCAGGTGAAATAAATGTGAAATGTCTTCATGATGGAAGACTGACGAGTTTGAGCTTTGGATGAATTTGTTGTTTTCTTTACTGGCTGCCTTGTAATTGATCTGCTGTTTAATCTTAATCACTCTTTGCCCATAAACCTTGCAGTTTATTAATTCTTTTGTTCATTTATTCATCCAACAAGAATTCATTATTTCATGTGTTGGGCTTCGTTCCAGGCAAGGAACAAAACCGATAACATGGCCTCTCATGTGTGAGAAGGCATTAAAAAAAAAAAAAAAATCCCCACAAACTAAAAGGATATGTAATATCAGGTGCCACTAAAAACAAAAAAACAAAACAAACTATGGGTGCCTGAGTGGCTCAGTCAGTTATGTATCTGCCTTCTGCTCAGGTCATGATCCCAGAGTCCTGGGATTGAGCCCTGCATCGGGCTCCCTGATCAGCAGGGAGTCTCTTTCTCCCTCTCCATCTGCCCCTTCCCTGCTCATTTGCGCTCTCTCTCTCTTTCAAGTAAATAAATACATAAAATCTTAAAGGGGGGGGCAGGAGTACAGAGAATGACAAGGGTAGTCAAGGAAGGCTTCCGAGAAGAAGTGGCATTTGGACAGCCATCTGTGCAAAGTAAGGGAGCAGCCAGGCCTATATTGAAGGAAAAGAGCGTCCCAGGTACAAGTAATAGTAAGAGCATGGGTTTGAGAAAAGTGTATGGTTTATTAAAAGATTGGAATCCAGCTTTAACACCTCCATGTGACAGTGTCCTTGAGGGTTAGCATGAGATGCGGTGAGGATGCTCAGGATATAGCAGCTGGGGGCAGTGAGGTGGCAGAGCCCATTGTAAGAGCATCTCTGCCTGAGATTAAAAAAACAAAACAAAATAAAAAACTATGGAGGATTAAAATCCAGAAAGCTCTTTTCTTTACTGAAAAGTTAAAATTGTTGATGCCCTAAAATTAACCACGTGGCATCACCAGAATTGTCATTTAAAAATAACATGTAGTAGAGGACTGAATCCAATGTGAAAAGATGAAAAGTTGATCAAATTTGCTAGTAGTCCAGGAAATGGAAACAATGAGAGAGCGTGATATTTCATTTTAGCCTGATTGGGAATTAAAAAAAAAAAAAAGAAATGACATTGTTGACGAGGTTACATTAGTTTCAGGTGTATGACATAGTGAATTGACAACTCTGTACATTATGATCTGCTCACAGATGCAGCTACCATTTGTCCCCATACAACACTACTACGATAGCATTGACTATATTCCCTATGATGTATCTTTTATCCCTGTGACTTATTTATTCCATAACTGGAAGCATGTACCTCCCACTCCCCATCACCCATTTTGCCCTTCCCCCCCCCCCCCACCGGCAACCACCAGTTTGTTCTCTGTATTTATTGGTTTGTTTCTAATTTGTTTGTTTTTTAGATTTCATGTAAAAGTGATATCCTCTGAGATTTGTCTTTTTCTGACTTAGTTCACTTAGCATAATACCCTCTAGGTCCATCCCTACTGTTGCAAATGGCAAGATCTCATTCTTTTTTATAGCTGAATAATATTCCATCGTGTGTGTGTGTGTGTGTGTGTGTGTGTGTGTGTATACACACACACCACACCTTCTTTATTTGTTCATCTGTTGATGGATAGGAGGTGCTTCCATATCTTGGCTATTGTAAATAATGCCCACAATAAACATGGGGGTGCATATATCTTTTTGAATTAGTGTGTCCTTTTTCTCTGGGTAAATACTCAGTAGTGGAATTATTGGGTTGTATGGTATTTCTATTTTTAATTTTTGAAGGATCTCCATACGGTTTACCACAGTGGCTGTACCAATTTACATTCCTGCCGACAGTGTGTAAGGGTTCCTTTTTCTCCCCTCCTCACCAACTCTTATTTTTTGAGTCTAGCCATTCTGACAGGTATAAGGTGTATCTCATTGCGGTTTTGATTTGTATTTTCCTGATGATTAGTTGTGTTGAGCATCTTTTCATGTTTTGGCCATTTGTAGATCTTCTTTGGAAAAATGTCTCTTCAGGTCTTCTGCCCATTTAAATCAGATTATTATTACTTGGTGTTGATTTGTATAAGTTATTTATATATTTTCAATATTAATCCCTTATTGAATACAGCATTTGCAAATATATTCACCCATTCAATAGGTCACCTTCTTGTTTTGTTGATAATTTCCTTCTCTGTGCAAAAGCTTTTTATTTTGGTGTGGTCTCAATAGTTTAATTTTGCTTTCGTTTCCCTTGCCTCAGGAGACCTATCTAGAAAAACGTTACCAAACCCAATGCAAGGAAATTACTGCCTATGTTTTGGGAGTTTCATGGTTTCAGGTCTCACATTTAGGTCTTACATCTATTTTGAGTTTATTTTTGTATAAGGAAGTAGTCCAATTTCTTTCTTTTTCATGTAGCTGTCCAGTTTTCCCCAATACCATATATTGAAGGGACTGTCTTTTGTCCATTGTATCTTCTTGCCTCTTTTGTCATGATTAATTGGTCATTTAAGGGTCAGTTTATTTCTGGGCTCGCTATTCTGTTTCACTGATCTATAGATCTATTTTTGTGCCAGTACCATATTATTTTGATTAACACAGCTTTGTAGTATATCTTAAAATCTGGTATTGTGATACCTCCAACTTTGTTCTTCTTTCTCAGGGGTGCTTGGCTATTTGGGGTCTTTCCTGGTTCCATAAAAATTTTAGGATAATTTGTTCTAGTTATGTGGAAAATGATGTTGGTATTTTGATAGAGATTGAATGCAATCTGTAGATTGTTCTGAGTCGTATGGACATTTTATTAACATTCTTCCAACCCGTGAGTATTGAATATCTTTCTATTTGTGTCCTCTTCAGTTTCGTTTATCAATGTTTCATGGTTTTGAATGTAGGTCTTTTCACTTCCTTGGTTTATTTTTAGGTATTCTTTGTGGTGAAATTATAAATGGAATTATTTTTTAATTTCTCTTTCTGCTATTTTGTATATAGACACACAACTGATTTCTGTGTATTTTGTATCCTGCAGCTTTACTGAATACATTTATTATTTCTGATAGTTTTTTAGCAGAGCTTTAGTGTTTTCTATGGGATTGTGACTTTTCAAAACCCAAACTGTGACCAAAAAGTGGTGGGATTTGCCTTCGGTGTTGCCGAGGTTTGGGAGGGAGGACAAAGCCCATTTAACGTGTTTGAAAACAGCAATACATACAGAAAAGGAAACTATTTTCTGTTGTATCTACTCGATTCAGCCCATTTTTTTCTCTTTCCCTCTCCCCTACCTCCCTGTCCCCATCATGTTTATAAGATTATACAATAAAGGAGAAAAATATGGCAGGACACACATCAGATGATTAAGTTGAGCTGCCTTGGCAGGGAGATGCTGTGGAGTAAGGTAGGGGAAAGAGAAGTCATCTGAAAAAAAAAAACAAAAACCCCTGCAATATTAGAAAGCATGACTGTTTAAACATTTTGTATGTATCTCCTTTCTTTTGAGACTGACACTGATGAGAACTGTACATTGAAGTATGTTGGCTTTTCTTTGAAATATGTTCAGAGTTTCATGACAAATCACTCGATACTCAGAAGCAGCAGATATAGAATGTAGACTGGTCACGTTCCTATTTGTGTTTGCAGGACATAAATTGGAGTTGCAAAATAAAAACTGAAGTTCGTAATTTGAGCATCTACATATAGATAAGGAATAATTTGGGTGATATATTTAAACATTTTTTTCATCTAGATTCAGTTGTAATGAACAATACGGAATATAAGGAGACTGCAAATCATTTTTTTGTCCAGCATTTATGGCTAGCTGCGTATTTTGAAGGGTTCATATACTGAGTGTTTACAGGGTTCCCTGCTTAGTTATATTTCAGCAAACCGCTATCTCAGAAAATGTTTTAACTCCAAGCTACAGTGGCAGTAATTTATCTAATTTGTGCATCCCTTTCTGAATTTGTGAATGTGCATCTTAATTTAGGGAAATTGAGGGAATCTTAATTTCTTAATGTGTGAGCGCCTACCTTGTTTTTTAGGTTTGATCTTTTATTGGTGGGCACAGAGAGGAGAGGCAGGGAGAGGCCTGCCTTCTGACTAGGGGGCAGGGAGAGCTGGACTCTGTTCCAGGGTGTCTTATGAATCTTCTGCTGGTGCTCTCTTTTGACTGGAAACTGAGAGGTCATTTGTCCATAATGATTAATGTGGTGGCCTCAGCGGACTTTTAAAGTTAAGGTCTGCAGCTCTCAAACTTTCTGTTGGGGTTGTTTAAAAAAAAGGGGGGGGGGCTCCTGAACAGGCAATACAGTAGTACAAGGGTTTGGATATTCTCTGAAATTTTTTTTTAAACCCGTGTATGAACAGCAAATGATGCAAATTTAAAAAGTACACATGAGTAGAATGAAAATGATTTCCATGTTTATGTTTGTCAGCAACATAGTTATTTACAAATAACCCATATGAAAATGTAAAAAAGCATATTACATCTTCACATGCCATCTGTATTAACTGAATAAAGCTTAGTGACATTATTTTCAAATCTGTAGTTAATTGTACATAGACATTTTGTGCGTTAAAAAAGAAATGTACATAATTTAAAATAAATTACATTACACAATTTACAAAGTAATATTAACAAAAACTTCTTAGACAGCTGCCTCCTTACTTAAACAAAATAAATATTCAGGTAATTAAATTAACAAAACCATTTAGGGGATTACAGTTTATATAAAGACATATTGCAAATTTAATAAAGTTATAGTTTACAATGACCAATACTGATCTCTTCAAATCTCTGTGCTACAAATAGGCAGGAAAAAGTACCAGAAGGGGGATCTTAATGTTTACTTTTTAAAAATAAACATAAATAGATTGCTGAAAAATAGTTGTGAAAATTTCATTGAGGGTTCAAAGTAGATGACCTAGAAACTATTGCTTTAAAAAAAAAAAAAAGTCTACAAAACACAATAAGACTGACCGTTATATTCTAAATAGACTAGATTTTGATTGCTGAAAACATGACTGCCACAAACTAAAAGTCTTCATATACTGCCCATTTTAAGATCTGGCTTGGTAGAAGCATGAAAACCTAAAACTACAAAGTTAACTCTATCCACTTAGCATTTGTTTTACTCATTTAATAACGTAGACGTAGCCATTTTCAGTGTTCCTGCTGATACAGAATTACCGTATGCACGCTGCAAAACATTCTTTTTTTTATAAAGAGTTCTGTTTGCTATGCCCACACTCCAGTTTCAGACCCCAAAATCCTCTTCTGCAGTCATGGCCACCTGGAGCTAGGACCAGGTGGGACAGGCAGGTGTGTTTTGTTCTCACGTGTAAACTAGACCCAGGAAAGCTCACTTTCTGACAAGATGCTTCACACATTTGTTCCTAGACTGCTCTCGTTTCAACACCCTCAGTCTTAGTGGGGAAAACATAACATGAAACACATTTGAATTTGGTAATATTTTACAAATAGATCTCAGATCATTTTGGAGGCATGATTCTTGGAAATCTATTCAAACTCCAAGTAAGTCCAGGAATGGGCTCTCCTTTCTGTAAGGTACAGGCCTGTCTTACTGTCTTGTAGGATGAGTTGTGAACACAGAGGCAAGGTAGAGGTAGGAGCATACTGGGTCATACTTAAATAGAGTATAAAAATGGACATATTTACAGAAAAAGCATTTTTTTTGAGGGGGCATGTCTTCTACATCTTTCCTTACGTTTTTACTTATGTCTTTGACCAGTACATTTTGCTTAAATCAAGATGTTCACACTCTTAGTGAGACTTTGAGTAGCAGGTAGGGAATAGAGACCTGTCACCTTCTTTTTCCCCCCTTATTTAAAAATTTGAGCATGTTTAGTAGAAGGTAGTTCTGAGAAAAGTGGGTCAGATTAGTTGTAAGCAGAGTAGAGAGAGATCAGAGAAAATCATTATAAAGGAGCAAAGGAATAGGGATTTGAAGGAGGTAAAACAAAAAAAACTGAGAGGTGTTAATCCCTGTAAGAAGTTCTGGGTAAGTGACTTTATCTTGAAATGTCCAGGAACTTGAATGGGGTTCTGGTTGGGCAAATGAACGTTGCCACGTCCCTGAGGATGGAGGAGGATTACAGTGAAGTCCGACAGCACGGCCTGAGACAGGGACGTTACATCAGGAAAAACACCACACTGGAAACAAGTCCAGAGTCAAGGGCAATTGAAGTGCTGTCTTCACTCATGAAACATTTTCCCTTCTTCTGAGTGTCTTAGATTCATAGGTTATACAAAAGCCATGACTAATTGTATTATAGTGCCTAGCAGAGTGTCTTCCATGTGATAGTTCAAGAAATGTTTGTCTTGTTATAAGTTATTTGTGCTTTGTTATAAGTACTTAAGAACATGCTTTTATGCACTCCTTTGCAAATTACCTTTAAGCTACACGGTACTGTTCTCCAAAAGGCTTTCAAATAAGAATTATGGTCCGTATCTTAGATTAGGTACTGATAAATAAGCAAATCAGCCCCTTTCAAGAGAGATCAGTTGTGCCAATTGTGTGGTTTATACTGAAACAGTCCAACAAAATAGAATATGATACTGTATCATTCTTTTTTTCTCTTTTTCTTTTTTTTTCTTTTTTTAACCAAGCAGACCTTCATATGTATAGAACAGTAGTTCTAAATCTTTTTGGGCTCATAGGCCATTCTAGTAAGGCAAAAGTGTCAACAGACCAGTAACTACTATATTCCTCCCCTGAATTGTCAGAATGAACAGGAGGAATAAGGTTTTGAAGAAATTCCAGTAACATACTTATTGACTCATGCCAGGAACAAAAATAAGGCTATTTTCATGTTCTAAACATGAATACAGTAACCTTCATTTGTCCAAAATAGCCAACTGGCTATGTACCCTTCCTTCCATCTTTCCAACAAGAAGCCACCCAGAATTTATCCTAACGGTGAACTTCCGATATGTTTCCTAGTTTTAGGTCACATTGAACCTAGTCTCCTCCATATATGTAGTATTGTAAAATGTGATTAATTTATGACTAAGATCATGTATTTTCATAAAATTTTATAATTTCGATCAATCTGTTAATTCTTACAGTATGGGTTGGATGATACTGATCTGCGTTCTGAATTAATGACATTTTACAGTATCCTAAGTATAGCTTTTGTAGCAACAATATATTATTTGGTAATTTCAAAGTTATTAGGTGTTGCATACATTTTATAAGGCTGTTAGCTAAATTCTTCAAGTAATGGCAATAGATTCTTTCTCAACCATCTTGGACAAATGGAGTTCATTTTATTCAAAGAGATCAACTTGAGGATTACCTGGAAGACCCCTGAGTACATACATTAGCAATCACAGTTTTAGAGCAACGGTATTATTTTTGTCTTCCTCTTCAATAAGACCGATGCAGTGGAATTTTTTATGCTTTCCTTTTTTAAATCCTTGGTTTAAAGTAAAATTCTCATCTTTGTGACCACCTGTTTGCTTTGAAATAGTTGCTATGCCTAATACAGTGAGTGTTGAGTAAGGAATTAGTGCTTTCCACATTTAATTCATATTGAAATAGGTAGAAATCTGTTCCTTTTGGGCGCAACGACGTCCTAATCTGATGTCTTTTGTAATCTTTGCAAATACTTTAATGAACAGCAGGGGGAGTTCAAACTCTACTTGAAGGTAAAACACCTTCTAGTCTAAACCACTTTTACAGCAGCACAGCCATGTTTAAGATAAAATAGCTTGTTACATTATTTTTAAAAGACCTGAAAACCTAATGTCCTCGCCTCTACCAAAGGTTGTTGCAGTAAATATTGCCTGAAAAATGGAATTGCTTTTTAATGGCACCTTTGGATTTTTATTTTATTTTTTTTCCCTTGAAGTCTGCCAAATTAGTATTTCACTGTGTCATTTCCAGGCCTACATGTGTGAAAAATATAACTACTTGCAAAACAGTGATAAAGTTTAATGACTGTTTTTCACCTTTGAAATTAAACACCGATGGCATTCTAAGGGTAAACGAATGAAAGCAAAAGATGACCTAGTAAAGAGGTAAGCACTGAAAAAACTTCTAGACCAGTGGTTTGCAAACCACAACCTGCAGATGTGGCCTGCTGTTGTCACAAAGCTTCATTGGAAAACAGCCATGCTCATTCTTCTATGTACTGTATATCGTCCACACCTGCATCCTCACGATGACAGAACTGAGAAGGTGCGACATAGGCCTGGCAGAAAATACCTACTATCTAGCCCTCTATGGAAAACGTTTGCCACCCTTGGTCTAGATATTTAATGAAGCCTGAGGCAAACTATTTATTCTTTTTTGAACATGTTTTTGAAATCCTACAAAGCCTGCTTCAAATTTTACCAGCGAGAAAGACAAAACTATGAATACATTTGATGTGAAGCTAGGAAAAAACAAATCCGGGGATAAAGAAAAATCACAGGGTTTTGAGTTCTTTTAGGTACAAAAATTATCAAGACGTTATTTTCTCCATCTGCTCAAAATTAAAAAGACAACCAGCTCCTTTTTTTTTCTTTTCTTTTTTTAACAAAGATAACAAATATAAAAATCTAGTCGTAAACCACCTTCAAAGTACAATTAAAAACCAACTAGAGGGATCCATCTTTTGAAGGGTTAATGAGTTCGGGATTTGAACATTTCAATCACCGCCATGTTGTCGATATCACAATGGCTGCAGCAACCAGGAAGAGTGTAGACAGCAGATGTAATAGCTAATTCCATCCTGCCGCCATCCAAACTGAAATTTATTCTCTTCCGGATGTAAGAACTTGCAAATGGTTCCATGACACTCTTAGCACAGATGTCTTCATCCCATATGAAAAGAGGCAGTTTCTATGGCAATACTGGTTAAATGCCTATCATGCTGCACTAATATAGTGCAAAAATGTGCCTTCCATATAGCAAAAGAGATGCAGGCAACCAGTGTGAAAATTAGGGAAAGTAGAAACGTATTAACACAAGCAAATTAGTTTTCCAGACAATAACCACTATAAAGTACTGAACTTAAGGACTTTTTTTTTGTTTTCCTAAGATACTAGTACATGTCCAGCATTCATACTTTGGAGAAAGACAAGAATTAAGTCTTATAAAAGAGTCTTTGCCTCTGAAATGCAGGTTAATGAAAGCTACCACCAACCACCAAGATGCTGAATTTATTCCATGGGTTTTCTGCTCACCTTAGAGTTTATCTCTTATTCACCATTAAAACTGCTTATTAACAAATACATAGTCTGACATAGTAATGTGTATCATTCAGTTGAGTATACATGTTGTTATGCTTGACTATAGTATTGTAGAGATCTTGGTATAAACTCTTCATGCTAAAATGTTATTATGGGTTAACACTGCCGACAGAGGCTTGCATCAGGTGTCCTAACTGACCAATTCCACAACCGTATTTTAGAGATGAAAGTGAATTGCCAGTTAGTAGATTTCAGAAAAGATCACAAAAGACTTTCCGAATGCAGCCTGTATTCAACTAAATCTCCTAGATTTCTCAGGGCTGATTTTTTAATTTTTTTTTTTTATGTTAGTGGTACTGTCTTGGTATCTCCAATGGCACTGATTTTCACTTTTTTTTTTTTTGATGCTCTTTTAATAAGATACAATGCATCTGAATTCACACAGTATGAAGAGCTTTGTGGCTGCTGGATGTCTACTGCAAAGTCAGAAAGCTGAAAGTGGTTGTTGCCCGGGTAGGTTCAATCTTACATGTCTGCATCTCCATCGTAGGCTAAGGTTAAAGGTTTCAGTCGGTTGTTTTGCCTTCTTTGGGGTTTCTTTGGCTTTTTGCTGTAAATAATAATAAAAATAATTAGAGAAGGTAAATCAACCTTTAATCATAAATTTTATTGTTTTAAATGAAAAAATTCAAAATATATTGATAAAGTTGTCTAACTGCCTAATGACCTAAATTCAACCTTAAAGTTTGATATTCTGGTATCTTTGAATTTCTTATTTTATGCTCTGAATAAACCTGAAATAGAGCCCCTCAAATATTTTATTATCCTGTAAAAGAATTATCAAATGAAATCCCTCACTAACAATGGAAATAATACTATAGTATAATCATTAATATTTGACCAGAAATTTATAAACAATACACAATTTATAATAAATGTTTGAAAAGATAGTTGAATAAAATTAGGTATCACCATAAGCTCTTTCTCCAGTAGTAATTCAGTATCAAACTGTGTAGTTCACCATAAGCATCCAAAGCGATATGATCTTGTATAACCAAGGAGAACATCCTTGAGATGACCTGGAGCAGCTCCGGCTCAACTTCAGATATTAAATGGTTCAGATTTGGTAGTTTTTAGAATATCTACAACTAAAGCTGTTTTTATTTCTAATTTCAGACAAACAATAAATGCAGAATACTTATTTCGGACAAATTGCTGTTTCTGCATTGTAGTCAACTGACAGTGTTTTTGCTGAAAATAAAGAGATATGTATCCCCTTAGATTTTGAAATATGTAATCACTCACCAAGCTAGATAAATCATGGAGACAATAAAGATGAGTAACACAAATGCCCCAGCTGCTACACCGTAAACCCAGGTCTTTAGTCTCCCATCTAAGAAGAATGGATATTAGTTATTAATTTACATTAGTCTGGTGTGTGTGTGTGTGTGTATATATATATATGACAGTCTTTAACTATGACCAATGACCAGTCACATACGACCAAATCCTTTCAAAACAAAATGAATTATTGCTTAGGCACAGTTAATGATTAATGCAAAGCTGCTATTATGAGTTAGATGCTGCTTCATTAAAGATAAATTATCAATGAGAATTGAATGGAAAAGAAATGTTTTCAATTTGTGTTCAGATTTCAAGTTCATATGCTGAAATTTTTGCAGCTGCTTATCTAAATTTTACTTCAAATCCAATATATGTGTAATGCTAAATAAACATTTTCTATTTTCATTCTGAGAATGGAAATTATAAGGAAAGAAGAAAAGAAATGTAATTTCGATAAAGTCCTACAGCTTAGGGTTGATGCAGACAGGTATCTGAACATAAATTTTATCATTTTAACCTTTTTTTTTTAGATGAATTGAAAGTGAATATATTTAACATTTTTGGGAGGAATTAATCTCTTATCTAATTTACACTTACATTGTACTTTAAAGTTCGATTGACAATATCCTTTGTAAAAATAGCCAAGTTTGATTATAACATATAAATAAATAACATTTTTCTACCTTTTTATTATATGGAATTAGTCAGGATAGGAACTTTTCTAATTTTGTTTTCTGCTCTCATTTTCTTTGAGCTTCTTAGTTTTGTGTTCAGAATAAACTTCAACTAGATGGTAGTATTAATTTGCCTAACGTGATAATTATATCAACATATATTTTCTGTTGCATACATACAGTTCAACATATTAGTGCTAAAATTACAGATTGGGCAAATTGACTCCACAGACACTCTGGTTTATTCAATATTTGGAAGGCATCAAAAACAAATCAGTACTGTGAAAGTGTTTCTGCTTAAAGCTGGATCAACTTACGGATCCATTTGTTGGAACTAAGCTGTTAATAGTCTAAATATACTTCTTTTCAATTCTACAGATTTTAAAAATTAGGGACTGGGTTTAAAGTCAACCACGGTTGGGTTTATCTGCCCTGAGAGTTCTTCAACAAATATCCTCTGAGTTTTTCAAAAAACCAAGAAGAAAGTCTAAATGTACTTTTTTAAGAACATAAACCTTGTTAATATATTAAAATACTCATTTTAGGGAGGGTATATATTAAATTTAAAATGATAATCTTCTCTTTTTTAAAAATGAGTTGTGATGTGAGAAGGTTTGCTTGGATTCTTAGTCAAGGTCAAGATTGCTAATTGGCCATTTGCAGGTCCACTATCTTGAACACTGAGAGAAGAGTTTCCCATGTTTGCAGACAAGTCAGCTTTGCAAAATAAATTGTATTTCAGCTAACCACCTTATGAAGGCAGGGATAAAGTGGTTAAATCACAGTATGTGGGTTAAATCATCCGAATACTGAAAATACTTAAATCCTAATAGTGACTCTCTAATAAGGGAAAGTGTTTTGACTTAATGCATTAGAAATAGAGATGTGCTATGCAGATTCCTTCTTTTCTCATATTTCTAACAACTGTAAAGTAGACTTTGCCTGGCTTTGCCTGGAGATTTCCTTTGGTCATTAACTTGTAATCCCTCTTGGTGTGAGAAAAAGCACCATGATCTTAGCTACCATATAGCCCTTGTGGCACAATTTTAAGCACTGGCTGTAGTTCCAGGAATAAGCCTATAGTTTATTCCAACTGGGGAGAGCATGTGTGTGGGGTAGGGATAGCACTGTATTAGGACATCAAGCTTTTGCCTGCACTGGCTTCAAGTCCATTACTAGACACATTAAGGGTGTCTGTTTAATATGACAAGGGTCTGGTCAGTCTTTAAATTTAAATCATCCCATCTAGACAGGAAGGCTCCATCCTTGACCTTTTATATCTGGTGCTAGTACAGATTCTGATTGAGTTTATCAAATCTAGGGGCTGAGAGAAATTGGACTGGCTACCAAGTGCTTCCCCACCCCCCAGCACAGCACGGCATTACTGATGTTCCTATTTTAGGTTCAAATTATTACCAGTCTGTGGTCAAATGAAAAATTCTTGAGTGTCTTTAGAGTTTTATTTGTTTCAGTTCTGAATGACAATATACTTTATTCCTAATTAATATTTCATTGTTAGATTTTTTTGTTCAATGTGAATGTAATTATACTTGTAAATTTAGGTCTGAGATCAAAATAACTAATATCCTAATTTTTTTTCTAAGAAAGTAATTTCATTTCTCTGAACTTCGAGCATGAGTGCTTTTTTCATAATTAAAACATTTTGCTATATGGCAATATCAGAATGAGTACAGATGAAATAATAAATAACTTATGTGAAAATGCTTGCTTTTTTTTTTTTTTTGACCCCTTTACATTGGTTAAATGTATAACTAAAGGATTCTACATCAACCCTGTCTAGTCACTTCACCTGGCCCAAATGGCTGTAGAAACCAGGTCCTTCCCCGTCCTGTTGGGTTACTGGAGGATTGGGTTGGGTGTACTGCCCGACTGGTTTTCACATCTCCTCTTTTGTCCTCCACAGTGGGTATCACCACCACGGGGATAAGTGTGCACTGCTCAAGTGTACCGTTAGAAGACATGACTTCAGTGTACCCTTCTTCACAACTGCATGTCCTCATCTGCAGGAGAACAAGAGGATTTCTACTATCCATAGAAGGTGATCTTTGATAGCATAATAGATCTGACTTGAAGAGAAGGCTTTAAGGAAGTACTGTTTTGGGAATTTACTACATGTAATTTCGGTCTTAACTACATAAAAACACACTTTTTGTACTGTACACAAATTATTTTAACAGTAGAATCACTAAAAACATTCAGAATATTTATACTGATGAGAGGTCCAGAAATAGACCCCAAGACACAAGACATGCTTTTTCTTGGGGGGGGGGGGGGTTATGGGATGGACTTTTTAAGAGGTGGTGGGTGACAAATAATGAAGCTGGCTTGTCTTTTCTGATGAAGTCACACATACCTCACTACAGTACGAGTGGGGTTGACTACACGGTGGGTTACAAGACCTGTCAGCGTCAGGCTGGTGCACCACCAAGCAGCCCCCTGCAGAACAGAAAATCATACGTTGACAAGTAGCTTCTCTTGCAATGATAGAAACACCCTGTTGTATAGACTTGTCTTTGAATCCCGAACCACTTTGGGAGCCCCATGGGTTTTTCTGAGGGCGACTGATTGTGAAATATTTGATTAACCTTGACACTTCATGCAGGAACTTGAGGCCCATCTTATTCAGAGGCGAGAGCTCCGTGCCTGACGCTCAGCAGGTGCTACACAAACCCTTGTCTGCAGAGTTGCTACTTTGAAAACACTAACTGCACACAGGCTATTTCTGTCATCGTCCCCAGTCCCCACTATGGGCCCAGTCCAACATTAAAAAGCAAATTGAATTTTCCTTTAAATTTTCTTGGCTAGTCAGAGAAATAGTTTTCATGTCCCTTGAGATGTCTCTTTAATTAACGACTATCACATAAATGGGTTTTTTAAAAAAATAATGCATTTTTCTTGGAGAAAATCATTATTCCTGCCAATTCAGGATTTTTGTGGGTATAGGAAAGAAAACCTTTGTAGCTACTAAGTGATATGTTTGCATTACTGTTTAACTTGACATTGCAGCTCTCTGGTTTTTCTTCCTTCTCTTTCTCAAGTATAGTACTAAGTGTGCCTATGTTGTTACAGGTGAGGTTTTAAAATGAGAATAGGTGTCCTAGAGAAAGAATATTGGTGATGTTTCAAACCATACTTGCTCAGTTGAATAGAGTTTTAGGCAAGCAAAGTTTTTCCTTTACTTATGGAATTGATCCTCTGGAATTTAATCAAAGATACCTATTGTTAATTATTCACCTTATCTCTCAATAATATAAACTATTCATCAAAAAATTGTGATGGGAAAGGTGTTAGTCATTGCAAGGCAATTGCAGTTAAAAGGCCATATTGAAGTTATCATGAAACACATGAAGAAAAAGGAAAACATCATCTTGATTTCTAATAAGGACAACTTCATAAAATTAAAGCAATTGATCAAGATAGGTAATATACTTTACATGCTTGTCTATTTCTCAAAGAATCTCGTCTCTCCTAAAAGATGGAAGAAGAATGCATATAGAGTTTATCACAAATCATTTACACATTGGCCTTTTTGGTATCAGAGTATTAGAAAGACATACATTGGGTACTTTAATGGATTAAAAAGAAGGTGAACACTGAATTCTACAGGTAAGTCTTTTAAAATTGGACTTACCTTTGCATTGGGGAATATCCCCAATTTTAGTGGGAAAAGAGCTTTTAACATGTAGAAGAAAAGGCAGACAGATATTACTTGCATCGATATTGGGGGGAAAAAATAACCCTGAAAAGTAACAGGACCCTCTGGGGAAACTGCAACGTTCCCTCTGAATAATTTCAAGAAGAATGTAGACCTTCATTTTCAACACTTGAGTTGAATGGACCATCTCTGTAAGTGCCTTCAAATTCAGAAAACCTATGCTTCCCTTCCTAGGGCTCTTTCTCCCCTTAGGCTTCTTACAGTGGTGTGGTTGGAATAGATTTTTTTTCCCCCAATAAATAACACTGTGAGAGAGCAGAGGGTTTCCTGGTAGGTGTCTCTTCTTTGTTATATATGTGTCCATTGGGAGTTCTTATTATCAATGGTTTCTTGATACAGATTTCTCATATATAAAATCTTACCTTCACAAGAATATAATTTGATATCCTGTTCCAGCTTTCATAGGGAGGAAATAAGTAATTAGGTTTAAATAAATCCAGGTAATTTAAAATTTAATATAAAAATTGATGCTTTCCAAAAAGCGTATTGATCTCTGTTCCTGTTATCTTACTGTATATATTACAGCTAAATTTATAAATGGACATTATGATAGGTACCCAAATGCACATTACTTTTTATCTCTGCCAGAGGGTCAAAATGATGGCAGTAAGTCAGCAGGTCCCCCTGAAGAGTTAACTCTCTAAACTCATGCTACTGGTTACACTATGAAGATTCCTATAGATTAGATCTATGAAAATGTTAAAGGAGCGACATTAGATCTTTGGGTTATGTGCTTAAGACTGAGGTTCTGGTTCCGACCTTGGTTTCTCTCTAGGAAATTAGCAAGGTGCATATCTGGAGCCAAGTTTCTTTCCACTTCATAGGGGCCTCAAGAACCCTTGCATTTACTGGGTTCAGATGAGGAAATTTATAGTAATCTCAGATTAGAGAAGCTCTTTGGGTCAAAGGACATTTCAGAAAAATTTTTCATTTGGTTTTCTTCTTTGAATATATAATTTTTGAGTGGGGACAGAGTGGACAGAGTAGGTTAGCTGCCCAGATGCTCTGTGTTTGAGATTTGCCAATAGATCTTACCTATTAATAAAAAAACTGAATCATAGATTTCTGAATTCAAGCAAGATACGTGGATATAGTCAACAAAATACTGATTTTTTTTCGCACATGGTGAGTTATTCATATATAAAATTTTTAGGAAAGATAATCTAAGAATTATAATTTATTAGGATTAGATAGTATTTTAACTAAATTCTAGGAACATTGTCTAAAATGGCTGGATGAGGGAGAATTTAACTGAAATAATAAAAATAAAATAGTCGCTGGTTATAGTTATACAGCCTAGGTACTGAATCCCAACCATATGCTGAATACTGAGAGAATATCTTTGTTTTCTTCATTATTTTCTTAAGCAGACTGCTTGTGTGTTACAGGAAGACTTTGAAAAAACAAAGAGAAATTGGAAGTTTACCTGTTACATTTATACCATCTGACCTTTGACACCAGACTGTTCGGGAAGAACCCTTCCAAGCACTGGCCATCCATTTATACTCATAACACTGTCCATCTGCAGGGATACAATAAACATGAACAGAAGCATTCTGCTGTCCAGAAGGACAATCATGGGGAAAGAATATTAAGAAATTATTTATAAACAATTGAAAAGTGGTAAGTCCATCTCAAAAATGATTCAAATGTTAATTTAATTTATTGTCTTGAAATTGCCATATAAATGTTATAAAATGTTATAAAATTCCTGATCTATTCCCAAACTCCATTTCTTTGCCATGGTTTTTATTCTTTTAATGTTAATACAGTATAGTTGATCCTGGAACAACATGGGGATTAGGGGCCTGTACCCCTACGCAGTCTAAAATCTGTGTATGACTTTTGATTCTCCCAAAACTTAACATCCTACTGTTGACCAGAAGCCTTACTGATAACACTAAAGCCGAGTTAATTGTTTTATATGTTATATACTATATGCTTCTAATAAAGTAAGCAAGAAAAAGATGTTACTAAGAAAACCATAAGGAAGAGAAAATATTTTGTACTGTATTTATATTACTATTAAGACTTTATTTGTCAGAGAGAGAGAAAGAGCACGAGCAGGGGGAGTGGCAGAGGGAGAAGCAGGCTCCCTGCTGAGCAAGGAGCCAGATACAGGACTCAATCCCAGGAACCCCGGGATCATGACCTGAGCCAAAGGTAGACGCTTAACTGACTGAGCCACCCAGGCGTCCCTGTACTGTATTTATATTAAAAAAACCTCTCATGTAAGTGGACCTGGGTAATTCAAACCTGTGTTGTTTGAGGGCCAACTGTATTATTAAAAATTTTAGAAGTATCCTACTCTATGTATCATTCTGAAATGTAAATATTATGAAATATTTCTATGTGTTTTTTTTTTTAAATGTAGCTATTGTACATTTATTTTAACTGCTATATAGAATTCCACTGTACTAAACACCACAATTTTTTTTAGCTATCTCCTCTCTGGATGGCTTTTTAGGTTGTTTTCTATTTTAGCTGTTAGAGCAATGCCTCAGTGGTCAACCTTGTGCAAGTCTCTTCATGCTTCCTTAAGGTAAATAACTAGAAGACAAATTGCCAGGTATCACCATAGGGATGGCTGAAACTTTACTAAATCTATTTTTTTTCCTTGAAAAAGTGACAATCTACATATCTACCGCAGTGAATTAGGATTACCATTGCTTAAGCCTTCACAAACGATTATTGTCAGATTTAAAATTTTTGGTTTGTCTGGTGGGTGTGGAAGCTATATTGTCATTTTAAATTGTAGTTTTCTATTAATGCTATTAAATAGTAACAAATGTTTTGGGGCATTTAGACTTCCTCTTATGAGTGTCGCTTCTTTTTATCTTGTGGCCATTTTTTTTTTTTTATCCTATTGAAATCTATGCCTTTTCTTACTGAATTGTGGGAATTACTTATTCTAGAGTAGCAGTTCTCAAAGTATGATCCAGAGAACCTGGGAGACTTTAACATTCTTTCAGATTTTGTGTGTGTGTATTTTCCTTTTCCAACTACACATCTGTGTGAGTAGAGCTGGATTTTCTTCATATACATAAACGAAGATCACAACAGATTGAGTGCAGAAACAGAGAATCCAGCTGTCTTCCTTTAAGACAGATATTATGGATTTGTAAAACTGTAAAACAAGATTATGCTTGTCAAAGTTGCTGTTTTTGTTTTACAAAGTAGTATTTTTCAGGAAGTGTTATATAAAATTGGTTTATGGTTATTTTAAATCTTTTCATTTTTAATATAAATTTATGTATATAGGACTCACAAAAGAAAATCTGGGGTCTTCAAACAATTTTAAGAATATAAAATTGGGGGGCGCCTGGGTGGCACAGCGGTTAAGCGTCTGCCTTCGGCTCAGGGCGTGATCCCGGCGTTGTGCGATCAAGCCCCACATCAGGCTCCTCCACTATGAGCCTGCTTCTTCCTCTCCCACTCCCCCTGCTTGTGTTCCCTCTCTCGCTGGCTGTCTCTATCTCTGTTGAATAAATAAATAAAATCTTAAAAAAAAGAATATAAAATTGGATCAATTTTATACTCTTGGACCAAAAAGTTATAAAATTGTTGTTCTAGAAGCTAATCCTTGGAAATTAATCAACTTCACAAAATATCTTTTCTAAGTCTGTGGCTTCTCTGCTAACCTTGTTTATGATCTATTACTATGTGGAAGATTTAATTTTTCATCTTTCCTACTTTTGTGCCGCTTGTGTCATATTTAGGAAATTCTTCTCTACTGTGAGTTCATGATGAATATTCTCCTATATTTTCTTTAAATGTTTTATAGTTATGCTCTTCACCTTTGGGTCTATAATTAATTTATCTAGTTTAATGTATCAGTTTTGTATATGGTATGAGCTTAGAGATAATTTTAAAAACATTATGTGGATAACAAATTATTGCAACATTTTACCCACCATTACCCTACTGATTTTCACTTCTGTTATGTACCTATATACGAAAATTTGTTCCTGAGATTCTTTGTTTCATTAGTCTAATTGCTTTATTGTTGACCGGTCACTCTTTTTAAATTATTAGTGCTGTAGGATAAATCTTGAATAAAGCCATGTAAGTCTCTTGACCTCCTTTCCCATTTTTTCTTCTTGAAATTCTGGGCTTTAATAATTCTGGATCTTCTTGGTCTTCAACCTCTCCATATGAATTTTAGAATCAATAGATCACTTAAAAATCTCTGCAAATTACATGGGATTTATAGATAAGTTGGTATAAAAATGAGATGTAAGGATATTGAAGCCTACCCCTGAACATGCCTATTTTACTAAAGTTTTAGTTTTTTATGTGCTTAAGATTTCATCATAACTTATTTCTGTTAAATACATTTCTACTTGTAGTTTTATTTTGATTTTTTTTTCTAATTAAATTTTGTAATTGAGTCTTACTGGTAAAAGATTTTATTTTTATTTTGTATTCAAGTGTAGTTAAGTATTAGATTCAGATATATGAGTGTTTCAACAGTTACATGTATTACAAAACGCTCACCATTATAAGTGTAGTTACCATCTGTCACCATACAAAGTTATTACAGTCTTACTGACTACGTCCCTGTGATGTACTTTTCATCCCTGTGACTTACTGGAAATTTGTACCTCTTGATCCCCTTCATCTATTTTACCTGTCCCCCACTCTGGCAACCACTAGTTCGTTCCCTGTACTTATGAGTCTGTTTCTGTTTTTGTTTTGTTCATTCATTTTGTTTTTTAGGTTTCACATATGAGGGAAATCATGGTATTTGTCTTTGACTTATTTCACTTATCATAATACTCTCTAGGTTCATCCATGTTGTCTCAAAAGGCAAGATCACATTCTTTTGTACGGCTGAGTAATGGAATATTGTATGTATGTATACATATGCCACATTTTTATCCATTCATTTATTGATGGACATTTAGCTTTTATATCTTGACTACTGTAAATAATACTGTAATGAACATGGGGTGCATATTTTTTTTTGAATTGTGTTTTTCTTTTATTTGGGTAAATACCCAGAAGTGGAATTACTGGGTCATATCTTGGTTTTATACTGTTCACCACAGTGGCTGCACCCATTTACGTTTTTGCCAAGAATGCATGAGGATTCCCATCCTTGCCAACACTTACTTCTTTTTGAAATTAGCCATCCTGAGTGGTGTGAGGAAATTTTCATTGTGGTTTTGACTTGCATTTCCCTGGTGATTAGTCATGTTGAGCATCTTTTCATGTGTTTGTTGGCCATCTATCTGTTACCTTCCTTGGGAAAAATGTCTATACAGGTCCTCTGCCCATTTTTTCATTAGATTTTGTGTGGACTGAGTTGTGTAAGTTCATTATATATTCTGGATATTAACCCATTATTGGATATATCATTTGCAATATCTTCTCCCATTCAGTAGGTTGCCTTCTTGTTGGTTTCCATCTCTGCAATAGCTTTTTATTTTGGTGTAGTCCCAATAGTTTTATTTCTGCTTTTGTTCCTCTTGACTGACGAGACATATCTAGAAAAATGTTGCTAAGGCCAATGTCAAAGAAATTACTGCCTATGTTTTCTTCTAGGAGTTTATAGTTTCAGGTATTAAATTTAGTTCCTTAATCCATTTTGAGCTTATTTTTGTGTGTGGCCTAAGAAAGTGGTCCAGTTTTCTTCTTTCGCATGTAGCTATCCAGTTTTCCCAGTACCATTTATTGAAGAGACGGTCTTTTCCCTATCGTATCTTCTTGCCTCTCGTGGATTAATTGACCATGTAGTAGTGTGGTTTTGTTTCTGGGCTCTAGATTCTGTTCTGTTGATCTAGGTGTCCATTTTTGTGCCAGGTCCATACCGTTTTGATTACTACAGCTTTGTAGTATAGTTTGACATCTGAGATTGTGCTACTTCCAGCTTTGTTGCTCTTGCTCAAGATGGCTTTGGCTGTTCAGTCTTTTGTGATTCCATATAAATCTTAGGATTATTTATGCTAATTCTATGGAAAAATACTATTGGCACTTTGGTAGGGGTTATATTTAATCAACAGACTGCTTTGGGTTGTATGAACATTTTAACAATATTCTTCCAATTCATAAGCATGATCTATCCTTCCATTTATTTCTGTAGCCTTTAATTTCTCTCATCAATGCCTTATTGTTTTCAGTGTACAGTCTTTCACTTCCTTGATTAAGTTTATTTCTAGGTCTTTTATTCTTTTTGGTACAATTGTAAATGGAGTTTTGTTTTTTTCCCTTCTACCTTGTTATTAGTGTATAGAAAAGCAGTGGGTTTCTATGTATCAATTTTGTATCCTGCAACTTAACGTAATTCATTTATTCTAATAGTTTTTGGGGGGAGAGTTTTCTGTGTATAATATCACATCATCTGTAAGTAGTGACAGTTTTACTTCTTATTAGTTTTATTATCCAATTGCTTATTAGTTAGTTTTATTATCCAATTGCTATGGCTAGCATTTCCAGTAGTACATTGACTAAAAGTGGTGAGGGAGGATAACATCCTTGTTGTACTTCCTTTCTTAATGATGAACAATTACGAGCTTGTCCACTGAGAATAATAATGTTAGCTGTGGGTTTGTCAAAGATGGCCTTTGCTATGTTGAGGCCCACCTGTTGAGTTTTTATCACAAATGGATGTTATATTTTGTCAAAAGTATCTATTGAGCTAATCATGATTTTTATCTATTTTGTTTCTGTTAAAATTTTTAATGTGAAAATCATATAGTAATGTGAATGATTATTTCTCTGTTTTCAACTGTTAAGCTTCTGGTTGTACTTCGACTAAAATCTTCTTAGTAGGTTGAAAAGAAGTAGCCATAGTGAGCATCCTTCCTTTGTTATTGACTGCAAGGGAATGTCTCTTATGTTTCCCCTAATATTATGATACATGATGTTAGTTTTGGTAGATATCATTTATCAGGTAAAGTGATTTCCTTCTAGTTCAAGTTGGGAAGTTTAAATGTTGCATTCTATAAACATCTTTTCAGCATATATTTAAAAATCCTATGCCTTTTTTTCCTGTTACTGTGACTTTAATTTTTTTCCAATATTTAGGCATCTTTGTACTTCTAAAATTATAATTAGTCATATTAATGATTGTTTAGAAAATAATCTTTTATGATTTTGACATCTATTTTATTGGTGACTTTATTGACTGATTTTACTGTCGGGGTTATACTCTCCTAGAACTGGGGGGATTTTCCTCCTCTTTTTCTTTCCCACTTGACTTTATTTTTAAAGATTTCACATAAAAGGGAGTTGTTTCTTTAAATTTTGGTAAAACTCAAAGCCATTTAGGTTCTAGCTTGTTTCATGTGTAAATATTTGATAAATATTTTAATAGTTATAGAAGCCATGGTGTAGATTCTTAATTACTCTTGGCATAAAGTATAATAACATTCTAGATTATCTTGAAGTATTTATAATTAATTAGCAAAATTAAAAAAAAATATTTCTAAACTCTATTCTATTTGTAGTATTGATTGTGCTCCCCCCCCCCTTTTTTTTCCCTTGATTTTTGCCATGAGGTGGTCTATTTAGTTTTGGTCAACTATTGGTTGTTGACTATCTTGTTTTCTACCTCACTAAATTTATTAGTTACATTTTACTCTTCTTTAAAAACATCTCTCGAGTTCAATGTTTAGCTCATTTTAAACTTCTCTCTCCTACTTAGGCATTTAAGGCTTTAAGTTCTCTCCTAAGTACTTTTGTGCTGCCTCCCACATACCATTTGATATGTAATGCCCTAGAGTGTGGTTTTTAGTTTTTACTGATGTGTGCGCATAGGGCGATTTCTTTTGTCACTGTTATTGATTTCTAATTTTGTCATTTTGGGTTGAGCAAATCGTTCCTTGGGATTTTTTTTTTTAATTATGTTCAATTAGCCACTATATAGTACATCATTAGTTTTTGATGTAGTGTTCAATGATTCATTAGTTATATATAATGTACCCCTTGGCCATCACAACACATGCCTTCCTTCATACCTATCACCCTGTTACCCTCTCCCTCCAGCCCCTTCCCTCTCTGATTTCTCCTCCTGCAGATTTCCCTCCCTTCCCCTGTGGTCCTCTGTGCTATTTATTGCTTATGTTCCACATATGAGTGAAACCATAATTGTCTTTCTCTGCTTGACTTATTTCCCTTAGCATAATCCCCTCCAGTTCCAACCATGTCAGCGTGAATGGTGGGTATTCATCCTTTCTGATGGCTGAGTAATATTCCATTGTATATATGGACCACATCTTTATCCATTCATCTGTTGAAGGGCATCTCGGCTCCTTCCACAGTTTGGCTATTGTGGACATTGCTACTATGAACATTGGGGTGCATGTGCCCCTTCTTTCCACTACATCTGTATCTTTGGGGTAAACACCTTGTAGTGCAATTGCTAGGTCATAGGGTAGCTCTATTTTTAACTTCTTGGGGAACCTCCACACTGTTTTCCAAAGTAGCTATACCAGCTTGCATTCCCACCAGCAGTGTAAGAGGGTTCCCCTTTCTCCACATCCTCGCCAACATTTGTTTCCTGTTGTGTGACTTTTTGGCATTCTACCTGGTACAAGGTGGTATCTCATTGTGGTTTTGATTTGTATTTCCCTACTGGCTATTGATGTTGAGCATTTTTTCATGTGTCTGTATTTCATTCATTACCTACACTGTCTTAGGACATAAGGAATGATTTATCTGGTTGGTAAATCTGGGAGGATACAACTGACAAGGTGGATGATTCTATCTAATTCTTAAGTCATCTAGCCCATTTGGTTTTTATTCTAAGCATTCTTCCTTCACATTCTAGGCTCTCTGCTCCAACTTTTCAGTAATAAGAGTAATATTTTGGCTTCTATTTGCTATTAAATGTCCTACTCCCTAATTGTTTCAAAACACAAGCAGGAAGGAGAGGGTTGTTTGTTGACCCTATAAATTCTTTTGTTTTCATTTAGACTGCCTCTGTGTTCCCACACTGTGACATTTTAATGCTCTGTGGTTCTTGGAAATGTCATGTATTGTTTATATTGGGTGCGTGGCTCTATATGTGCATGTACATACACACATAAACCTGTAAACATGTATGTTCATGTGTTACATGTCAAATTCTTACCAATACTTTACCAATCTCTAAGAATATAGTAAAACCTCACTTTGCTGTGGATTTTTGTTTACTTTGATTTAAATAAAGGATATTATTAGATTTATATATGATCAGGATTGTCCTGGGTGTACAAATAATGTGCTCTTATCTCAGTCTTCCATAGCTCATAAAACTGAAATATTTTTTACTTTTCATATCTAATTTATGAAGGGTGGAAAGATTTTTCTTACTATAAATTTTTAAAATTCAGAATACTCTTAATTCTCAGTCTTAAGTGAGATCCTAGCAAATTACTTATTGAACAGAAAATTCTTTTTGTCAACATAAAACTAGATTTCATGAATTATAGCACTCACCATTGCATGATTTTGTTTCTAACATTTGCTCTGGGCACAGATGTTGATTTTCTAGTTCCTGTATAATTACAGCTCTGGAACGGACCTGTATTCCACCAAAGCCTAGGTCTTCACCATTCACACAGGTTAGCTGACATAGGCTCCATGAAGACCAGTCCTTCAGATAACAGTCACCTGCAAAACACAGGTTTGTAGTTTATACATACCCCAAAACAATAGCCAGCCATATAGTAATTTTATTTCTGAACCTCACTGGGAAATACATGATATTTTAAAGGTTTAGGTAAGGATTTAATATTTACAAGTTTACATGTGGTTTATAAAAGTGTGTATTAATGTTATTTTTGGAGCGGATATTATTGGGTATAGACTATGGCTTGAAGGAGCTTGTTCCTTGTGATTCACCTCCTAAGAGACAAAAAATAGTTGATTAAAACCTACCACCACTCTTGTCAAACGATTTGCTAAGTAGTATCAGTGAAAATCAAAATACATATATAACGTTTGTCTTATAGGTGTTCACAATTTCAAAAGAACTTGAACTCCAAGGCTGAGAAAACTGGCATTTATACTTTTTTCCCCCCTCCTATTTCTGGCCAGAGGTGTGGAGGTGAGACAGACAACTGACCAACTGGAGTAGTGGCAACAATGCTTGTCATTTTATCTGATCTACAGTTTCTTTTTTCTATTATTGAAGAATAATATACATGAAAAATGATCATATATCATAAATGTAATTTTCACAATCTTATTATATAACCCAACCAATACTCAAGCAACAGGGCATTCTCAGAATTTCAGAAACCCTTCTTGTGTTATAGATGGAATTATACCCTACGTATCTTTAAAAGATATTTCACTCATTTATGTTTACAAGATCCACATGTATTTATGTAGTTCCACTTTGATCATTCTTACTGCTGTACTTCATTCTAGCATATAAAGGTATCACAATTTAGATATCCATTCTAGTGATGGGCATATAGAGAGTTGTAATTTTTTTCTATTATGAATTCTGCTGTTGCGAACATTTTAGTATGAGTGAGTCTTTGAACTTATACGTGCATTTCCATTAGGTGAATACCTAGGAGTGGAATTGCTGGACCTTGGTGCATCATGTGTCCAACATCTTCAACCAGTTTGAGAACAGGGAAGAGTTAATGAAATATCTTTCCCATATACCCATCCATTCTTCAGGACTAACTGGTGATACTGTTCAGAGGACACAGTAAATTATGATAGACACAAATCCATAGGGATTCTTATCATTTTAATTATTCCAGCCACACCACATGCATAATTCATATTGCCTTACATTATGCTGAAGATGTCTAATATTAGCACAAAGTTGCCTGGAGATCTGCTTAATGAAAACATGTCTTGTGCTATAATTAAGAAATCTTGGTCAGACATGAATTATTGACTAATAGATGTAAAGTGGAGTGATTTTTGTTATAGTATGTCATTAATGTTCAATGATGTCATCCTGAAATGCAGAAAATTCTAGTAAATTTTAGAAGTGTTAAAAAACTAAAAAGCATGTTTAAATACTTTTGGGTTACTCAGTTTTTAAGAAACTATTAAAATTTTAAAGGTAATATAACTGCACCTCAGCAATTGCAAACTACAGGGAAATAAAACATACCTTTTTTACGAGTAGGCTTTACTTCTGTGCTTATAGCACTTGACGTGGTGTATCTTAGAACTCAATAAATCTTTTAGTAGTTGTCTGTGAATTATATAATTCTAACCACCATAGAATCCATGTCAGGCTTCAGAGATTTAATAACAGCAAATGAGAGTGAGACATTAGCTGTCCTAAACATACTTTTGTATTTTGACCATACAAACCATTGTAATAATAAACTAGACTATGCCTGCAAAAGATAGGACAAGTATATGAAATGCATGTCCCCACTTTAGTATTTGACTCTTTAAAACTTGGTAGCTCATATAATGCTAACTTTTAAAACCCATTATTGGAGAAAACTATCAACAGAAGAACTGAGATGCATAGATTGTAATTTATAAAGGAAGCACAGACTCCTCCTGGATTTATAATTAATTAGAATGGGGTGTTTGCCCTGTTTGATGTTATTCTGGGATCTTGCTTTCCTTTGGGTCCCTTAGGACAAGTTTCAGTCTTTGTTCACTTATGTTACTATTAGATTACCAACTGTCTCTTCCATTAGAAGGTAAACTCAATGCAGACAGGGTATATTTGTCTCTCACTGTATCTCCAATCTTGAGCCCTAGGCCTGACCTCCAGTAACACTTGATAGAAATAGTCAAATGAATGGGTGATGGTGCTGCAGGAAGTATAATGAAAACAAGTAGGAGAAACTCCCCAGGGAAGTAGACACTAATGCCTGGCAAGGAGGCCAGTACTGTTCCGTGTTGTATCACAATTATCCCATTAATGGCACTGGAGATTTGGCTTTGGAAGAGATGCGCCTTACCAACTTATAGCTTTGGTCACCTTTTATTGACTATGTAGCCATTCGCACATCGAAGCTCAAAGGTTCAGTCCTTGGCTCTACCCAGAGCCCTTACCTGCTGCCACAGCCTCAAGCTCAGTCTGCTGTGAAGCAAAATGATTTTATTAAATTTGTGTGAGAGATCTAGACTGAAATCAGGCCACTTTGAGGGGCAGGAAGTGGAAGAGGGGAATTGCTGGATCAGAAATAGGGTATTATTAGCAGGTGTGGGAATGTCTAAGAAGCAACATTTCTAGAAAGTAAGATTTTTTAAAAAGATCTTTCTTCACCTGAAGTAGATGAACCTATCTGTATCTATAAAGACTGTTACAGTTGAATATGCACAATGAGGGATGCTCTCAAACTCTAGCACTTGGTTTAATCTGCTTTGTTTAATTTTATTCATTCAGTTCATCTTGATAAACTAGAAACTGCCAATATCATCACCTTAAATAATTCACTTACTGAAGAATAAGTAAAATGACAATGAATGAGCAACCTGTATTGTCAGCTTTTTAGTGTTTAGAGACTTAATCCATTAAAATAAACTTTTGAAAATATGTTCTCCGTCTTTAAAATTTTGACTACCCAAATAAAAAAGGTATGGTTTATTTTTGTCCCCAATATTTGTTTGCCAAATCCTTTTTATTTGGGGGGGAGGGGAATCTTGTTTGAAATAACACATTCCTTAAAGAGATCGATATTTTTTCTTATTGGGAGAATAAAAACTTTCCACTGAGGGAGAACTATAGGCGATTTACTTCCAATCTTGTTCTTTCCTGGCCTAATAAACTGTTGCCCCCCCCCCCAATCTTTCTCAAAGCCTTAGGCTCATGCTTGACACTGAACTTACTTTGACCTTCTGTCTACCCTAAAGTTCTCTGCATCAAGCCCAAATTCTTAAATGTTATCACTGTCTGCCAATTATTTCTAAACTATTTGATATATATTTGCTTTCCACATTTTACTGCATGAACCCCTTGTGTCTTTCAATTGGAATAATTTCTTTATTTTCTTCCATCATATATTTTTCTTATTCCTGATTTATGTAGCTGGGGCTAGCACTTTAGGTTCATGACCATTTTCCATCACACTTTGCCTATATTCCATTGTCATTTGGATTTCATTGTAACTAAGAAGAATTCTAATATAATTTTGATTGCCTTCAGCTGCAGGTAATTTCTTTTTTCCTTGATGCTTTACTATTTTTCTACATTTTATCTTTTTTGAGTTTTTTATGTTCAGTTGGCCAGCATATAGTACATCATTAGTTTTCGATGTAGTGTTCAACAGTTAATTAGTTGTGTATAACACCCCGTGCTCATCACCATACATGCCCTCCTTAATTTTGTTTTAACTACAATATACCTATGTGTGAATTTGTTGTTGACTCTATTCAGGACCCAAGGTAAGCTTTCATTGTAAGGACTTACGTCTTTCTTTCGCCATTATGTGTTTAGACCCTGCTTCTCTCTCTCCTGGAAATCCTAAATAGGTGCAAATTCTCTTTCATACTTGCCCTGTCAAGCACGAGCCTAAGGCCTTAACTGCCATCCCCTGCAGGTGTTAAAACTCCAGGCGGGGGGGGGGGGGGCGGTGTCAGAGGCCACATGGGAGACCCAGACTTCCCCCTTAGTTGGCAGTACTCCCTTCATCCGCCCTACAGTATCCAGTTATTGGCACAGATACTACTGAATGAGAAGTCTTGCTGACATGTCTTAGCTTAGACTACACATGCAACTTAGACTATACCCCTTCTCAACCCTGGTGCTAGTAAGAAATGACCAAACTATGAATTCTGTTTTGGTATTGTTACCTGGGCAAGGCTGGGTACAGGTCTCCTCAAGCACCATTTTTTTATTACCATCTATAATGGGATCAATGTCAGCACAGAATTCTTCATCCACCACTTTGCTGAAATCATCAGCTGACCCGTCACTCACTACACAAGAAATGTTTCTTGTTCTGGTCCCTTCACCACACTGGGCATCCTGGAATGCAGGAAGAAATAACTAATTAGGAAAAGAAAAATAATTCATTAGCGAGTTCATCACTTACAGTCATCTCTGCACCACTGCTTTTGATTTATGAGCAGTTAAAGAAGCATTTGTAACCCTAGGGAAGAAGTCCTATAGGATACTAGCTATGAAGTATACAATGAACAATTTATTTGTTTTCTAGCCAAAGACAGGCAAATACATTTTCATTAAAATGAATCAGTCTCCAGATGATTTTAAAAACACAGGACAGGGACTGCTTGTTATCAAAACTAATTAAACAGTTACAAAATGGCAAGGCACCTAAATCTTTAGGAGGAAACATGCTGTCAGCTCTGAAAAATATTTCTGAAAACAAGTCTCTGCAGATAAAGAACACACACTTCCATAAAACTTCTTGAGATCTGATTACCTGTATTTGGCATAGAGACCACTGGCCATATTGCCACTGGTAACAGGGCTTCACTGGGCAAGGCTTGGACTGCTCCATCAGGGCAGGGCATGGCCGTCCATCACCCTGAAAGGGCTGGGTCACCGTGCGCCTTCGGACCATTTTTCCTTAAAGAGATACAGAGGGATACAATTCTAGTGACGTATTTGTGCAAGTGTCTACCTTGAGAGAAGGCATCGCAGACATTTCTGAAGAGATCTGAGGAACGAGTAAGGCTCAGACATTTTGAAGATAAAGACACTGAGTCAACCTTTCTGAAGATTATCTGGTAAGACTTGAGGGATATTTTATTTCCTGTTCCTTGACCAGGAGTCCAATGTTAATGAAGGTACAAACAAACCTGTGAGGCCACATGTTTGAGAACATTCTGACCAAGGAGACCAGTCGGAGAGCTGACAGTTGACAGGGCATTCCACCACGCATGACGTGTTCATCGGCCAGTTCTTCTCCAGGCCAAGCTGAAAGGAGACAGGTAGATGTGTTTGTATAGACCTGGAAGCGTGGCTCAATGTAGCATTAGAAGGAGGGAGGGAGGAAGAGAAGAATAGTAGTGGAAAGGAGAGGAAGAAAAA
This sequence comes from Ursus americanus, assembly GCF_024610735.1. Lineage (NCBI taxonomy): Eukaryota > Metazoa > Chordata > Mammalia > Carnivora > Ursidae > Ursus > Ursus americanus. The sequence goes on along the minus strand of NC_142129.1, from coordinate 61,234,916 downwards.
GCAAGATGCATAATAGAATAAAAAGGTACCTGGAGGTCAAACACCCAAACTTAAAAATAAAAAAAATGGTTCAACCCGGAAGAGTGGGAGCAAAGGGCAGAGGATGAATGGAGGAGCCCGTTTACTCAGTGCTGTTAAACTGTTTAAATAAGTAATGAAAAAAAGTAGCTTTAGTCTCCAAATTGGCTTAATTTCCCTAAACAAGGAACAAATAGGTGTAAGCATGATTACTTTCCATTAGTTAAAAACCAAGAATATCACCAAAATATAGATCTATAGTTGTATCTTTGGGATGTAATTTTTATATATGCATATTAAACTGAAAAGCAAAAGGCTTGAAAGACAAATCACCATTCGAAAACTAATATTATAATGTATTGAAATAATAGTTGTTATGTGTGCTCTTTCAAAAGGAAATATAGGTCACTAGAATTTTTTCATTATGAATATTTTATATACACTTATATTTTTTACAAAGATTTTACTTTCTCAAAACTTAGCAGCTAACTGTAGTATAATTCACTTATTTTGGTTAGCCTCTCATCAGATACTAATATTGTGACACTTCATGGGCATTGAGTTCCTTACTTAAGCATTCTACTTTTAAAATAGGAGATTCCAAACTCATCGACTGTATACATAAACAGTTAAAAAGTCCAGGGTACAAAGTAGAATGAAAATAGAAATATTTAAGAGTTGTTAGGAGAGTATAATTTTGGGGGCAGGGGCTAATCCTTGGGAATTTTCAAGATCTTGTTTTATTTCTGTATGGAAAGGAAGTTTATAGTGTCTAATGAACATAGCAAAAGCTGGCAAAAGAAAATTTTTCTGAAATCTTGTGTTGTGGTTCAAGTATAGCTCTTGGCTTTAAGTCATCCACCGAGAGAGGCTCGGGTCAATGACTGTAGTTACAGACCTTGGCAGGCGCTCCCATTATATGCTCCACCAGTAATACTTGACAAAGCTGAGTATTTGGCATAACATTTTTTTTTAACCATTTTTACCATATCAATTAAAGTCTCATAAAGTCACTTAAACTCAATGGGAGGTTGCAGAAAGAACTTAAGGTGATTATATGCTAAAAACGATGTGCAACGTTTAAGGTAGACATTATGGAGAGAGGGTTTGAATCACAGAATTCAGCTACTACGGACTCATTTCACTACAGAATTGAAAAGGATGTCTGTGTACAGATCTTCAGGGCAGCCAGTAGTAAGACATTTTAACCCTCTGCTACTTTTTTTTCTTACATTTATTGTGTCCATTCTTTTTGCCCTCTCTTACCCTTTCATCTGTCTAAACATATGTGTCTAAATAAATTGAAAGAAATCTGTTCAGGGATCAAAGAATAGGAAAGGAGAAACCAATTACTAGGTATTGGGTGAATAAAGAAAAACATCAAAGAAAAAAATGCTGTATAAATGCAAGATGGGTTTAACCCTAATTGTCCTCTTTGTGGGGTAGGAATGACATTTTTCTTTTTGGCTGTTAGGGACACAGCAAGACTTAGCTACTGCTGTTGTGCTGAATGTAGGGTTTGCACATGTATTAGTAGGTAGGCAATCAATCCATTATTAAAAAAGATAGCCAGCTTTTCTCAGGGCTATTATTTAATACTACTGCATTCATGGGGATGGATAAAATGGGATAGGAGTTATTTATTCCAATTCCTGCAAAGAAAGCATTAGTCTCCCTAAAGACAGTATTTACCAGAACGTTAGGATTTGAATCCCTAATTGTCACCACAGTATTCAAACATAATATTAATGCATAAGAGTAAATTTAGGCTCCTGGATAACTGAAATTAGTTATTTCTCAGGGTTTTACTCACATTTCATTTAAGAAATAAAGGACTCTATTTATACCTCTGTCCTATAGTCATGTTTTTAAATTGGTTTTGTATGATTTGGGTTTAGCTTTCACAAAGCTCTCAGCTATTCATGGTAGATTTTATTCTGATCCAGGAGGACATTTATATGTACATTTGCAAAAAAAATATATTAATCAACTAGAAGTAGATCAAAGCTCTTCAGCCAATATATGACATTATATAATAATGTTCATTAATACTAATGTTATTTTTATAATGGTTACATTACTTTGATGTTTCTAGTTTCAAAACCAAATTAATTCAGGTGTAAAATTTATAATTAAAGTATGAATACACTAAATTATAAGATGGTGGTGAGCAGAATTAAGTAAACAACTCGTTTTCAGCACGCTCGGGAGCTCCGTTTCCATGGACAGATATAACAAAGTTGTTAGGGCCACATAATAAATATATCAAATGGACTACGATATTTCCATCTTGAGTTTTCTCAGGAGTTGTAACAATTTATCATGGGCTTATACAACCCCTGGGATGTTTAGATAGAGGTTATGGTCACCACATCTACTGAACCCTAATGAGGTCGTAAGCTCCTCTCTTATGTGTTCAAGATCTGTCGAGGCTCTTGCTTATCTTGGTTCATGTTTAACCCGGTGGGGCTTAGATGCAAGAGGAGTTAAAACCTGTCAGGAATGTGAGTACCTGTTTGGTATGGAAGTCAGACAAAATCATTACAACATGAAGTATAGCTTCATGAAAGCTAAGGCCAACAACTATGTTTCCTCACATTTCATAAGGTCATACTTAGAAATGATGACATTACTTTTATAAATTGGAGAATTAATAGTTACAATTCTCTGTACCGCATAGATATAACGGCAGACTTCATTCCTTTGTTTGAATTGCAAGCTCTCATCCAGACCTGAGTACTTAGACTCTCACAGCTGGATATTAGATCCTAATATCAAAATCTGCTACCAAACCACATGTGATCAATGTTTAGCAACAGAGAGAATAAATGATGGCTCTTGGCAGGTGTCCCAGGCAACACAAAATTCACATGAAATTACAAAAGATGATGAGTAGTCTGATTAAGATTTATTGCCTTTATTCACCTTGATTACTTATTGTTCCCCAAGCATTTCTTTCAAAATAGGCTAATTAGCATACCTTTGGGCTCCAAGCAGAACAAAATACAGGAAATTATATGTAGAAATCAGTAGTTGGACAGTATTTCTTTTCAAGAGGGTGCTTAGCAGCCTCTGAATAGTACAGAAAAACATCTGCTGGCAATGAGCTGCATTGAGCACAGGTCACTTGGCTCAGCATGAATCGAAATTATTAGGGAAGAATTTACTCGCAGAGATATAACACAGTATCCTCTCACCTCTTCACAATATTTCAGGTCAACCGACTTGCCGTCACTTCGAACACAATCCAACATCCTTGTTTTAATGCCATTTCCACAAACTGCCTTCTCACTCAGCTGACACGTACTCCAGTCTGAAAGGAAGGGAGCCCATCAGAACAGAGGCTACGTATGAAACAGATTTCAAATGAAACTCTGATGACCTGAATCCCATATTTAATTCACAACTGCTTCCTAAGCCCTACAATCAATCATCCCACATGCAGAGCATATGGGTCCCGGCTTTGAACATATCAAGAGTCAAAAGGAATTGCTGGGGTCGCACATAGCTACAGGGATTATTCTTGAAGGCACATGTCTACTTGACAATCTTGACAGTTAGCCTTTTGGTGATATTGTGAAACTGGCTTTGGCCTGCAGATCAAATGTCACTTTAAAAAATTTTTTTCCTAATGAAAGGAGAAATTTAAAACTTAACATTATTTTTATTTTAGCAAAACAATCATAATTTTAATGGGTGGTACTTTAACTGTGTTGTTGTATTCAAATAAAACACTATTTCACTTACTGTCCATACTTACAATGTTTTAAAATAAACACTTATTTCAAAATCACTTTGGCCATATCTATTTAATTCTTTTATTTCATGTCTTTTGCAAAATAATTCTCTCATATTTCTTTCCAGGGTAGCGTAGCGTGTCCTGGAGAACTGTGACTTCTTTGTATCAACAAAGGAAACTGAAGAGAAAAACCCAAGGAAACAAAAAGCCAATCTGACTGCTATGTGTTATTTTATGAGTTTTGGAGTTTATTTTAGTGTGAGAATTACTTGGGAAAAATGCCAAAATAAGCTTCAGTGTTGCCCTGCATCGTATAAACTAACACATTATCTTCTTTCCTACAGTATGTGCCTTGATGGTATGGAGATGAGGGTTATGGAAAAAACGGAATTCATAATGAACCTTTTTTTCTGAAACAAAACAAAACAAAAAACAACCTACTCCTCTTTTTTCATCTGTACCTTTAATAATACAGGAATATTAGTATCTTCTTCATATACTTTTTGGTAGCTTAAGATTGCCAACATTTTTACATCAGACTAATTGTGCTTATAAATTGCCCCACACGAAGAATTGTCCTGGTATGTTACAGTGATTAAACATCTTCTGAAGAAGATGTTTATCCTTCAAAAAACCTGATACTTAGGAGAAAGATGTATCTTTTCCTTGCACCTTCCCAAAGTGGGAGGGTGTCTTAAACAGGGTCACTTAGACTAGTCACAACCTACCTTAAGGACTCGATGTGTGATACTTTCATTCTCTATATCTTGATGTTTTTTAAAAATAGGTAAATATTTCTGTCATTAAATAAAGAATTATCTCTGGGAAAGTAAGCAGCCATGTCCAAGAGGGACATAGATGGAGATGAACAGTACTTACGGGGATGCTGCTGAGCTGCAAGACATGGGATCTGGCCTTTATCTCGGTGATGAGATGATTATGCACGTACCTGTTACATTATAATCATAGTGGAAGCAGTTTTTGTTTAGGTTACAAGGCTCCTTCTCAACAGCATTAGGGCAGGCTCTTCCTTCATCAGCGGGTTGTCTGATGGGATCAGCTGACCTCTGCCGGAAACTGTTTTGATTGCAAGGCTGACAAAGAATAATACAGCTCCTCAGAAAGATGAATACTCAGCCACATGAGAACTAATATATTAGGGAGAGCACTGGAGCAAGAGTGAGGCTGTTGGGGCCACTGGCTAACTTGAACAATCTCATTACACCTCAGTTTCGTCATCTATAAAATCAAGGTGTTAGATGAGTTTCCAATGCCCCATCTAGCTATGACATGCTTAAGAGTCTGTGTGTCAAATACTAATAGACACATCACATCACATATATGCAAACACATATGTATGATCATACTAATTATTGCAGATCAATAATATAGAATAATCAACCGATCTAGCGAACATAGATTCTTGGACCTGAAAAACCATTTTAAGAGTGAACATATTCGTTATTGTAGATCATGAATATAGAAACCACAATCTATCTACCTATCTATCTAGTTTCTCAGACCTTAAAAACCATTTTAAGGGTGACTAAATAACTAGCTTTTAGTGACCTTGATTGTCCTGATGGGCACATGCCCGTGTGCAGGAACACAACTGAGGAGTTAAAAAAGACTAGCTTGCCATTCTGCTACTGGCACCGTCTTGTTCTGAAAACATCTGGTTTCTAAGAACAGGAACTTCAAATCCGACGCTATAGAATTAGAACAGAAAATCATTTGCATACCCTTGTGAAACAGCTGATTCTTTGCTGCTATATAACCTGTATCCACGTCAACTGGCAGCTCTGTTTTGCTCCTGCTCTCAGTTGGCTGCTAATCAGCACCTTTAAGAATGTTAACCCTGGGACAGAAAATTAATTTCGCCTTGAAAACATGCATCATAAATTCTTTGCAACTGTCTTATATTGTATTTCAGCAAATTAATTCCACATTAGATGTATTCTTCCTGTGCTTTTTGAGGCCATTTTGAAGGTGCCTGGGCCAAGCCAAATTTCCGAAATCCTAAACAGCCAGTTCTGTTTCAAATGGATCTTCCCAGGGTCCCACAGAAGAGCCCCTACAGGCTGTTGAAATCTAGAAGCTTTGTGTGATTTGAAACTCTCAGCTGGCTTTGCAGGCGCACAGAGACACAGAGTCAGTGTGCAGAAAGAGATTCACTGACACACAGCTTTCTTCTTTCATTTCCCTTTTCTGCCAGGATCTTTTGCATTTTGGTATCAATACTCCGGCTGCAGTATACCCGCCGTGTGAAAGATTATGCCTACAAATTAAATAAAATGGATTGGGCAAAAAGCAAGGGGTGACAATAACCCGACACCATTAAAGTATCTTTACTAGAGCTTCATTCTTTTTCCCTTTACCTGGAGGGATTCATGATCACCAGTGTAGTTTTTAACATGCTGTGTATTTATAAGCCGATCTGAAGGCATTTTGTGCGGGTCCAGGAGGAGAATGGAGGAGCCTAAAGCTTGCAAGACGTTGAGCTGTTCTAGTGTGCGTCAAAACACTGCTGACTTTACATGGCACAGTCACAGAATGAGGTGGCCAAGAAAACACCCTTGCCTTCGTAACTAATTTGGTAACTAATTTAGTAATTATTTTATTAATAGCTTTAAAGCTTTAGTGGTAAGGAATTAAGTAAACGCTATTGATACATGGTCAATCATCTCACCAAAGTGCATCGGGTCCACAGACCCCATTCAGATATCACGCAATCCTCGGGACACGGTAATTTGCACTCTCTAGAACCCAGGGGCATCTCTTCTGGATCGCAGAGGTAATCTTCTACATGGTCAGAAGGGCCATCTGCTGTGTTCTGCATGCATCTAGAAGAAAACATACCTATTCAGTGAAGGAACCAGGACACCTAGAACAATAGCCAACCCATACAACAGAAGATTCTTTCCAAGACATCATTACAGGGTTGGGAGGTGGGAAGGTTTCATTTAAGAAATAAAATTCTCCAAACACGAAGACATAAAAGGATCTCTGCCCCTCATTAATAGTTGCAGAGCTTCAGCATGATATAAAATGTACACTTGTGTCATCATAATCTTTCAGAATTAAAGCCACTGTGTGGATTATAAAGTCTGTATATCTTCCTCTGAAAGAAGAGGGTCTTTTACACTCATATATGATGCCCACTAATGAGGCATGGTCCACGGAGATTCATCGAGGGGCTTATTTTTGGAATTTTGGAATGTAATACACTTTTTTTTCTGGAGAAGGAAATGGCAGATTACACAGAGAAGGTAGATTCATACATGCTGGAAGATAAGGCACACTGAACTTTCCTAGTGAGAGATGTCATTAAGTATTTTCAAAAATAACTGATGGCATTTATCTAGTTGTTTTGTCATTTAAGAAGTAATTTTAGCCTCCTGTATGCTGATAACTTTAAAAGAAAGCCAGAAGTGAAAACACAATTACAGTAGTAATTATAGCACAGATTCTCTAAGTGTGGTTGGTTGAATCTTCCTCTATCTTGACCTTTTTTATTGTTAGTGTTCTTTTTAACAGAACAAATTCAAACATTTTATTATGTTTCTTTTGTAAGCAGTCATGGAAGGCTCGTTTACTCATCTCTTAGGGATCTAATTAACGTGGCTGGTACCAGACTTCACTCTCAGCGTAGTTAATAATCTCTCCAGGTAGTTTTCTAGTGGAGGAGAAAAACTTTGTCCCTCATCTATAACTCAGAGAAGGTCAACCAAAGTAACGGGTTGGGAAGAGAGTGCGTTGTTGGGAGCTAAAAAGGCAGGCTTGTGTTCTTAAGCCTCTCAAACCCACTGCAATGTTTTTAACTGTTGGTTAATTACATTATCAATTATACCTGGAATCTCACCCTTCCCAGGGATTTACAATCAGTGGGGACATTGCATTTTCACAAATCTACTCTGCAGAAATTCCTTTCTATACAGTGCTGCCCATTTAAGAGAAATGTCGCTTTCCTGTGGGATGCATTTAATGACTGGAAAACTGCTTTTGGTCACGTCTTAATTGGGTTTGTAGTCTGAAAAAATACCTCTACGAATACCCACTTCTGCATTTTTTTTGTGTGTATGTGTGTACTGGATAAAAATAGAAAAGAGCAACCACAAAAATATGCACATGTAGATACCTGATTTCAACGCTGAAGAAAAAATTATAAATTTCTTTGGGAGAAGTTTAGTTCCCCACAAAAAAGTTCTATCTTCAATGGCATTTTAAAAACATTCTGTTGACGGCAGCTTTGAGATGACATGGAGCAGCTTTGAGACAACATGGAACAGAGTTTAGTGCTCAAAAGTTGGACCTGCTGCTAAGAAAAGATTGTATTCGTGGTAGGCACTGACAGAGTACAAGGATTAACTTGCAAAATTACCTATTGATCCAGAGTTAAAGACAGATGTCCAATACTCTATTAAGTAGTTATGTACATAAAACTACATTTTCACAGGCTTTTCTCCTCTAATTTTTTTATTATATAGCTAATTTATTCAGTTTGGGAAAATCAGAAGAAACAAAAAAAATCACATGATCCTATCACTCAGAGAAAACTACTCTTTACAGACCAGTCTATGTAAGCATATATTTTATTTCATTAAATAGAGCAAATTTTACCTACTATTTGTACCATTTAAAAAATCATTTTGAACATCTCTCCATATCATTAACTATTTTTCTAAGATATAATTTTTTTTAAAGATTTATTTGAGGGGTTGAGGGAGAGAGAACCCAAGCCAACTCTTCGCTCAGCACAGAGCCAACACAGGGCTTGATCTCAGGAGCCTGAGAGCTGAAACCAAGAGTCGGATGCTAACTGCACCACCCAGGTGCCCCAACTAAGATATAGTTTTTAATGACTACATTTGAATGGCATCATTTCAATGTGCCACAACTGCTAAAAATGCCCTTATTATTGACATTCAGATTATTTATGTTTTACTTTATTTGGTAGTTTTTTTTTTTAACATATAATGTATTATTTGTTTCAGGGGTACATGTCTGTGATTCATCAGTCTTACGCAATTCACAGTGCTCGCCATAGCACATACCTTCCCCAATGTCCATCACCCAGCCACCCCATCCCTCCTACTCCCCTCCCCTCCAGCACCCCTCAGTATGTTTCCTGAGATTAAGAGTCTCTTATGGTTTGTCTCCCTCTCTGGTTTCGTTTTGTTTCATAATAATCAGTTTTTAAAAATCATTCTAGAATACATAATTAATATTTGGACCAAGTTTTAAATGCAAAGGACGGCAGTTTAAGTTCATTTGCTTTCTTCAAATTCTCGGCCTTTCTCCTTTCCATAGGACAAGGAATGATGCTATGAGAAAACTGAACTGTGTTAGAAACACGTAGTACAGAACCAAGCTGGAGGCAAAGGGTGGGACCAGAGGCCAGCCACGGGTATGATGATAAGGGGAGGAACTGTCTGCAGAGAAGTCAAAAGCAACAATAAAAATAACCAAATCTGTTGCTTTTTATTATCTCTTTTTTATTGTCACCAGGTGCTATAAAGTCTAAAAAAATACGTCTGTGAAAAATCTCTCTTCCCACCAGGGAAAGTCACTTTGCCACCAGGCTTTGATGTATCATAGCATTCTAAAGGAGAAAGAATGACATTGGATAAATTGGTACCTGCTCTCTTATAGACTCATCTATCCTGAAATGTCACCCAATGCTTGCATATAAGCAGGACATTTTGACCTTAATTAGCAGAGGATAAGGCTAGAGAGGTTTACTACTCAATCAGTAACAAATAGGAACATTATTGCATGATCAGAGATCACAATCGATACTGACCTTCTCTTTTCTCTATTGACATTAAAGATGTTTACTGAAAAAATACATTGATCTCAAAAGTTACTCTGCTTAAGATGTATTTGGAAATGTTGAGAGTATCTTTTTATAAAGCAAGAAAAAGCAACATCTACACAGATCATTGAAGGGAAAGCTGAAAGAACAGATCTTTATTATAATTTTTCTTACTAACAAAAAACCCAACTTAATCAAATCTTTTTATAGGGAAAATATTTTTAAATTTGAAGGGGAAATTTTAAATTTGGAAGGGAATGTTGGAAAATGGAATCTCCGCCTTTCCCTTACGTTTCCCTACCGACTTATTACCTCCTAACCCTCATCCACCTTTAAGTCCCTCAGAAAAATATCTTGAGAGTTCAGAGGGCTTGTGAAAAAAGAAACAGAGATTATTTTTATTGGAAGCAAAGTTACACAGAGTGTGCTGAAGTTTTATGATACAAATGTTAATTTGCTCTACTTTTCTATTGAGAAATACAAACCTTAAATTCATGAAAAGTTAGGTCAGAGCTTGTCCACAACTTGAATTGTCGAGTTCTGGATGTTTTTACACTTGTCTTTACCTGTGCGTCACTCACCAGGGTTAAAAGAAACTGGTATAAAGAGTGACAAATCTATCACTTTACTAGATGGGTGTTCTTGGTAAATTACTTGCTACTTCTGAATCTACTCTATAGAGTGGAGATAATAAAACCTCATACACTTGTTTCGTAGGGTTACAGAACCCTTAAGGGTCATATGCAGACACCGTAGGGAAAATTTAATGAGTACCAAAACTGTATTAGGTGTTAGGGAATTTCTACGACAGGGTCTTGGTTTGGAGAAAGTTACAGAGTTTAATAAAAATGACAGACAGCAAATGGATGTTTCCAGAAACAATGAGTGGTATGTGGGATACCGTAGAGCAACACCGTGCTACAGAACTTTCTGTGATGATGGAGATGCTCTTACCTCTGCTGACAGAATTAGCCACCTGTGGCTAGGGAGCACCTGAAATGTGTCTAGTGTGGCTGAGGAAATGTATTTTTAATTTAATTTAGTTTAAATTTAAAATGAAATAGCCCCACGTGGCTAGTGGTTACCCTACTGGGCAGTGCACCCACAGAACAAATGAGCAGCACTAGGTATTAGGGAAGGCTTCCTGGAGGAGATGGGAGTTTTTGAAAGTTAGCCAGTTTGACGATACAAAGGAGCAAGAGTTTCTAACAGTTTATCAATAAAAAGCAGTCGGAAATATTTTTGGCCTTTAAGAACAAAGTCACTGGGATTGGAAAAATCTGCATTAGTTCAACTTGCATTCAGCATATGGATCTTTCTTTTCAGGAGCACCTTGAAGTGAGGCTTCTTGTCAGAAGGCCCAGTGTCACAACCTGCTGCTTGAAGCAGATCCCCTGAGAATATTCCATGAATGCAGATTCCCCAGAAATAAAACTAAAGACAGTTTTATGCAGGAGACTGAGGAGCAGTGAGAGCTCACGCTGGCGCATGTGAGGTTGGGAGGGGGTGGCGCGTTTTGTTTCTGTGCAATTAGGCTCGGCCTTACCTCACTTTCCGGGTTTGCACGCCCTCTCCACAGTTATCTCGCATGTTGACAAAGGTCACTTTGCAGATGCTCCACGGCTCTGTGACCCAAATGTACTGGTTGCAGTCACTGTGGCAAGGGACCACCTCATACACCTGAAACACACACAGTTTTCAGGGGTCTCTCCTCAGGGCACCCGATGAGCGCGAGCGGGAGCACTTCACATCACAACACACCCTGTATTCTTGTTTAGCTATTTTCACTCCTCTCCTTTATGGCTCATTATTCTAAGAGAGGAATATAGAAAAATCTCTTGAGAGTTCTAGCAGTTACGGGCAAGGCTAGCCGTGTTGTATTCTCTTGATCCTTGATCCTATATTACATTACAGTTGCACATGTGACATGACAAAGCACCCGGGACACATCGCACACTGTCCCGTACTGCCCCTCACCACACAGGACTGTAATTTCATGGGCCATCTGTCTTGTTCACGGTGTTGTGCGTCTTCAATACTTAGGCCAGAGCGCTCATATGTTAGGCATTCTATAGAGATTTGTTGAATAGATGAATGAATGAATAAATGAATTAATGAATTAAATAAGCATATAAAAGTAGCTGTTTTCAAAGAAATATAGCTTGGCCTGTTTTCCAAATGAATGTATATAGCAATAAGAATTTATATATTTTTTTGCATTCCATATGTGAAACTAAATTAAACGATAAATAAGTAGAAATAAAACCATTTTAAAACTAACCCTTATTCATTTAGGGCTTAGAAGCGAGGTCTGAAATTGGCCTCATATTACAGTTACAGCCCAAAGCAGGGAGGATCACATGACACAACAACCAACTGTCTTGCACTGGTGCCCATAAAGGCTGAAAACTCCACAGTTAGGCTGGTGTGTTTGGTTTCAGGATTTTAGAACAATGAACCAATTATGCTTTTTTTCTCAATGAGAAGAATGACTAAATCAAGAAAATAAACCGTAATCCACTGCAACACAGCTGGCTCAACCATTAAAGAAAAAAGGTATTTTAAAATAATTTCAAAATCTATGGTAATTCAACTCTACTTCCTATACACACACACTAGTATATGCATGTTTTGTGTAACTAATTCCAGAAGATATAAATAGCCCTTTGGAGCTATCCTTTTGTACAAATTTTAGTGAATAAAGTTGACCTATTCCAAGTGAGAATAGAGACTATGCACCATTGGAATAGAATCTATCATTATTTTTATGAACGATCACCTCCACACCGGGTACTGCATTAAAAGAGTACTAAGTACTACCGAGTAAAACATTACCCTACAACTTGTGGGGAAGGGAAAAATTGAAGGAGAAATGCCATTGTTCCTAATCTTTCAATGGCCTTCATTTTATTTTATTTTTTTTTTCTTTTAATTAGTAGTTGGTGATTTGCATTACTTCCTAGAATTTTTTTTTATTTTTATTTTTTTTTTAAATGATTTTTTATTATATTATGTTAGTCACCATACAGTACGTCCCCGGTTTCCGATGTAAGACTCGATGATTCATTAGTTGTGTATAACACCCAGTGCACCATGCAATACGTGCCCTCCTTACTACCCATCACCAGCCTATCCCATTCCCCCACCCCCCTCCCCTCTGAAGTCCTCAGTTTGTTTCTCATAGTCCATAGTCTCTCATGTTTCATTCCCCCTTCTGATTACCCCCCCCTTTCTTTATCCCTTTCTTCCCCTACCGATCATCCTAGTTCTTATGTTCCATAGATGAGAGAAATCATATGATAGTTGTCTTTCTCTGCTTGACTTATTTCACTTAGCATTATCTCCTCCAGTGCCGTCCATGTTGTAGCAAATGTTGAGAACTCGTTCTTTCTGATAGCTGAGTAATATTCCATTGTATATATGGACCACAACTTCTTAATCCAGTCATCTGTTGAAGGGCATCTCGGCTCCTTCCACAATTTAGCTATTGTGGACATTGCTGCTATGAACATTGGGGTGCATATGGCCCTTCTCTTCACTACGTCTGTATCTTTGGGGTAAATACCCAGTAGTGCAATGGCTGGATCATAGGGTAGCTCAATTTTTAACTTTTTAAGGGACCTCCACACGGTTTTCCAGAGTGGCTGTACCAACTTGCATTCCCACCAACAATGTAGGAGGGATCCCCTTTCTCCACATCCTCTCCAACAATTGTTGTTTCTTGCCTTGTCTATTTTTGCCATTCTAACTGGCGTAAGGTGGTATCTCAGTGTGGTTTTGATTTGAATTTCCTTGATGGCTAATGATTTTGAACATTTTTTCATGTGTCTGTTAGCCATTTGTATGTCTTCATTGGAAAAGTGTCTGTTCATATCTTCTGCCCATTTTTTGATTTGTTTATTTGTTTCTCGTGTATTGAGTTTGAGAAGTTCTTTGTAGATCTTGGATACCAGTCCTTTATCTGTAGTGTCATTTGCAAATATATTCTCCCATTCCGTGGGCTGCCTCTTAGTTTTTCTGACTGTTTCCTTGGCTGTGCAGAAACTTTTAATCTTGATGAAGTCCCATAAATTCATTTTATCTTTTGTTTCTCTTGCCTTTGGGGATGTGTCATGAAAAAGGTTGCTTTGGCCGATGTCGTAGAGGTTGTTGCCTATGTTCTCCTCTAGAATTTTGATGGATTCCTGTCTCACATCGAGGTCTTTCATCCATTTGGAGTTTATTTTTGTGTATGGTGTGAGATAGTGGTCAAGTTTCATTCTCTTGCATGTAGCTGTCCAATTTTCCCAGCACCATTTATTGAAGAGACTGTCTTTTTCCCACCGGATGTTTTTTCCTGCTTTATCAAATATTAGTTGCCCAAAGAGCTGAGGGTCCATTTCTGGGCTCTCTATTCTGTTCCATTGGTCTATGTGTCTGTTTTTGTGCCAGTACCATGCTGTCTTTGTGATCACAGCTTTGTAGTACAGCTCGAAATCCGGCATTGTGATGCCCCCAGCTTTGTTTTTCCTTTTCAACAGTTCCTTGGAGATTCGGGGCCTTTTCTGTTTCCATACAAATTTAAGGACTGTTTGTTCCAGTTCTTTGAAAAATGTCCTTGGTATTTTGATCGGGATAGCATTGAAAGTGTAGATTGCTCTGGGTAGCATGGACATTTTAACTATGTTAATTCTTCCGATCCATGAGCATGGAATATCTTTCCATCTTTTTATGTCTTCCTCAATGTCTTTTAAGAGTAATTTATAGTTTCTAGAATATAGGTCCTTTACGTCTCTGGTTAATTCCAAGGTAACGTATGGTTTTTGGTGCTATTGTAAATGGGATGGATTCCCTAATTTCTCTTTCTTCGGTCTCGTTATTCGTGTATAGAAATGCAACTGATTTCTGAGCATTTATTTTGTATCCTGCCACGTTACTGAATTGCTCTATAACTTCTAATAGTTTGGGAGTGGCTTCTTTTGGGTTTTCCATATAGAGTATCATGTCATCTGCAAAGAGAGACATTTTGACTTCTTCTTTGCCAATTTGAATACCTTTGATCCCTTTTTGTCGTCTGATTGCTGTTGCAAGGACTTCTAGTACTATGTTGAATAATAGTGGCGAGAGTGGGCATCCTTGTCGAGTTCCTGATCTTAAGGGAAAGGCTTCCAGCTTTTCCCCATTGAGAATAATATTTGCAGTAGGCTTTTCATAGATGGCTTTTATGATATTGAGAAATGTACCTTCTATTCCTACACTCTGAAGGGTTCAATGGCCTTCATTTTAATCTCCTACACTGGACTGAATACAAATCAGTTCAGAGCACTTCCTGCCACCCACCTTCAGCCCACCTGCACCTTTACCTCTCCCTCGGAGAAACATGACAGCATTAACAAGAGATGTCACTGCCTTTTCTAAGGCTGGTGAAATGAAGCTTGTTCTCCCCGCCCCTGCACCTCGGTCCTGATATTAAAGTGAGAAAACACAGGTAGCATGCTGGGGCGGGGTGGGGGGGTAGGTGGGAAGGAAACAGCTGCAGAACAAAAATTTTATGGAAAATGTGATATTTTCTCCCTGTAAAAGATAAAAGACAATAGCAGGAAAAGAAATACATTCTTGGAAGTCAGGAGTAAAAAAGAAAACAAGCAGTACTCTGCCATGACCAGGAAGGAGGTTTAGAAGTTCTTACCTGTGCCTGGAGTAGCGTTCAACATGAATGAAGAAAAGGGAGAGGAGAATATAAGGAAAAATGTCAGTATACTGAATGAAAAAATTCATGTTCTAAGTTTAAATATTATTTCATCTACACATAAAAGCCTACTTCCCTTCCTTCCTTCCTCTTTTTCTTTCTCTTTCTTTCTTTCTTTCTTTCTTTCTTTCTTTCTTTCTTTCTTTCTCCCCACCCCCCTGCAAATGATTAGAATATCTTTATTAAGGCTTTGGAGAGAAAAAGCAACTCATTATTCTTTAAAGTTAAGATACATAAATGAGTCAAGGAAAAGATTAGATGGGCAGGATAAAGAAATCTTAAAAAACTGAGTAGACCTCAAAATATATATCATGGGGGACTGATAAATGACTGCCAACTATTTTGCGATCCAAATTCTGAGTGAAATCTATCCATAGATTGATTAATCTATTGATTTTCATCCATCCATCCATCCATCCATCCATCCATCCATCCACATTTTGTGGAAAATGAGAATTTGCTTCCTCAATTAGAAAATGGCATTTCAAAAACCATTTCCAAGTCAATGGACTACTGATTATTTTATTGAGGAATGTATAATTGTGGTAAAAAAAAATCCGTGTGATTTACAATTTTCAAAGTTAACACAAACCTTTGCTTATTCTTTCCTAATATTTTACTTATAAGGTCCTAGAAATTTCTATTTTTAAATATAGAACATTTGTACTCAGATAGTCAGGAATCTATTATTTCTTGTTTTAGCTTTAATTTTTAGTTGTTAACGTCTTAATATACCACCAGTAAGCTGATTAACAAGTACCTAAGTGTCCCCAACAAACTCTGCATTAAATTTTATCAGAGTTGGAGAGTGACAGAAAAATGGCTTAGGTAAAAGACGTTTCATAGCAAAGACAACTTGGCAGAAGGTCCTGAACCTTTGAAAATTCACTAGTAAAAAAAATGCTGAGGCAAACACGGCTTATTTTAATTGAAAGCCTGACTGGCTGTACACGTACACACACACACACACACACACACACACACACACACTGAAACTATACATTTATGTAGAATTTCTCTTAATTAGGACCATGGATCAAAAGTTATTACAATTTAAATTTACTGATGGAAATTTAAGATCTCAAAACTTGTAGAAAAATATTCCTTTGCATTATAAACCTTGCGTTTCAGTTACTGTGTTTCATTAGGTGGTGACCGAATTTTCTTTGCAAATATTCACTCCGGAAGGAAAACTCATTCACCAGTAGATGGCAGCAGTGCAGTGTATTAGTCAGTGATGGCTGACTTTAAGGGCACACTCAGCAACTTCACTCAGAAAAAAATCAAGTCAGAGTAGTACTATGTCATTTAATTTTCCACTTTCTTTGTCCTTAATTTCTTTATTCAAAATTTATTTTTATTTTCTCTAGACAGTACCTTTATTTGACTTTATTATTTTTGAAGATCTAATTGGCTTTCTCACGTGATTCATGAGTTGGGTGGCATCCCATTTAGCAGGTGGAGGGGAGCACCCTACAGTGTATCTTTATTATTGTTAACAATTTAAGTTAATTTGGGAAGTAAAGTATGTGTACTGGTGAGCGGTGTGTTTGGAGATTAAAATTAGTCTATGTATGCATGAAACCTATCTGCATATTTAAGTTTGGTTCATTTGATTGTGACAATATAAATACATCTCTTAACATCTACACATACTATATTAAATTTATTCTTTGTTAACTCACATGTAGGTCAAACACGGTAATAATTGCCTGTATCTTATATTACACTTGAATTAGTCACAATTCCCTCTATTAGTCTTTTTATTTTATATCTCCAGTAGAACAGAAGTAACAACAGCTCATGAAGTGAGCATACAAAAATCAAGTAAGATTCCAAATAAAATTCAAAAGGTCAAAGACTAAATTGGTAGATAACATAGTTACACTGACTTTGAAGTTATCTTTATATTTCTTTTTTCTTAACATATTTTATATCAAACAAATTTAAATGACCAGTCAATACATATTTCCTCGTTCTATTTTTTGATTTTTTTGGGGGGGAGAGGGAGAGAGAGCATCTTAAGCAGTCTCCACACGGAGCACAAGCCCAACAAAGGGCGCAATCCACAACCCTGAGATCACGACCTGAGCTGGTATCAAGACACTCAACCAAATGAGCCCCCCATGGGCCCCCGCCCCTTTTTTTAGAGAGGGAGAGGGATAGAGAGGGAGAAGGAAGAGGGAGGGAGGGAGGGAGAGAGAGAGAGAGAGAGAAAGATTTCCTAGTTTTAGACCCAAATCCAAATACTGTCTTTCATTTTAAGTAGTTGATAATTGAGATATCTTTTCTCAGAGTCTAGGGGAACTATAATAATGAGACAATCTTGCTCTCAGCACACAGCTAGATACAATTTTATGATATTATTTTAAAGGTAGGTGTCATTTTAATTTCCATTTCCATTTTTCATATGCATACACGCAGGGTACTAAGTCTCTTAATGCAAAGATAATATATCTGATTTGGGATTATAAAAATATACATATATTTACTCAGGCATTCTAAAAATAAAATGGGTCAAATTTCTTATTCAGGACTATTATTTATTCTTCTCCATTTTGGAGGGAAAAAATAGATCACTGTGAATCTAAATAATACGTTAATATTCTCAGTATTATAATCAATGGTAGAAAATACCTGGTTGACATGGTCCAGTTTGGGGCAAGGCCTCCCTCCATTATATGGCTTCTCACGCAACCATTTAGACCGAACCTTCACACCACTCCCACAGGACTTACTGCAGCGAGACCAGTTGGACCACTCGCTGAGCTTGCAGTCGGAGGGACAGGGGATGATGCAGGCCTCTTCGATGTAACCTGAATGGAAAGAAATGAGATGAGAGCATCTTCTCCACATGTCACTTGCCCACTACTACCCACTGTTCTAGCTCATTTAGAAGGTCCAAGTTTGACTTGACAGCAACATGCAAATGCAAAGATGTCTGCGTTGTTAGGGACTGAAATTAAATTCTGCAGGAAAATGACACATACATACAGCGACTCTGTTAAAATAACAGCTGAGCAACTGCCATATGATCTGCTTAGGATTCATGCTCACCATATTTCAACATTTCTGACTTTCTGACAGCTCGTGTTTAATTGACAATAACCTGTCTGCTGCTATATCGTTCTCATGCTGTCAGAGTGATACATTAAAAAAATTATAACAGCTTTCTATAAAATTCTCTGTGTTAATGTCACACAAGTCTAAGTGTTTGAGTCCATGCAATGTTCTTCCTCAAGAAGAAAGCCAGACCCTCTCAATCAACAGCCAAAAGGAACCATTTAACTTAGCACCTTATGTTTCCCCTTCTTTGAAAATCAAATCTGGAGAAGAAAATGAAGGATGTTAAATAAATAATGTCTCATAGTTTTTAGTGCTGTTAATTTTAAAACAATTTCACATCTTGCATTCATTTGATTCTTTTGAAAATCTTCTACATGTTTTGGGGCCGGTATTGATATTCTACTGGACAGACAGGAAAACAAATGCAGAAAGATAATCGAGGTGCAGGATCACACAGTACGAGAGGGGGTCTAGTCCATCAAATCACACAGCCAATTAACTTAATAGTCTGCAGATGTGATTTGAGAAATGGGTGCATTTTCCTGGAACAGTCCCTTATTACCAACTTGGCATTTCACAATATCAATTCATCACTAGTATTCTCCAGGCAAATATGTGGAAAAAGCAAAATTTCCTTTGGTCAAGAGTCAAATGCATGGTTGTTCTGTGTAATACTCTGATGTGCAGAGGGTTTGCTCTTGTACCATTTTAGATCAGCATCAAGGATTTCGATTTTGAAAATGATAATAATATAAACAACTTGTACTAGGGAACTCTAGGGTGGTTTAGAATTTTTTTTAGTGAGATACAATTCATATACTGTAAAAGTCAGCTCATGTTTTGGTTTTTAATATATCTACCGAGTCATACAATCATCACCACTATCTAATTTTAGAACATTTTCATCGCCACAAAAAGAAACCCTACGCCCATTAGCAGTCACCTCCCATTTTCCCCTCCCCCATCACCTGGCAACTACTCATCCACTTTCTGTCCTTAAAAATGTACCTATTCAGGACATTTCATAAAATGAAATCAAACATTATGTGGTCTTTTTTGATTGGCTTATTTCACTTAGTATAATGTTTTCAGGGTTCATCTATGTTATATAGCATGTGTTAGTACTTCATTCCTTTTTATGACTGAATAGTGTTCCATCATATGGATAGATCATATGTTGTTTATCCACTCACCAGCTGATGGATAGTTTAGTTGTTTCCCTGTTTTGTATATTATGAATAATGCTTCTGCGAACATTTGTGTGTTAGTTTCTGTGTGAACATGCTTTTGATTCTCATGGGTATATATCTAGGAGTGGAATTGCTGGGTCATATGGTAACTCTGTATTTAACTTTTGAGGAAGTGCCAAACTCTTTTCCACCATTTTACAATACCACTATCAAGGCATAAGTGTTCCAATTTCTACATTTGTTAAGACTTGTCTTTTTTATTTTAGTGTCCTTTGAAGAACAAAAGTTTTAACTGTCAATGAATCCAATTTACCTATATTTAATTTGGTTTTTGGGCTCTGATGTCACTATTACCTAATCTGAGGTAATTAAGATTTACACCTATGTTTTCTTCTAAGAGTTTTACAGTTTTAGCTCTCTTATTTAAGTATATAATTCACTTAATTTTTGCATATGTTAAAAGGTGGGGGAGGGGAGAGTCCAACTTCATTATTTTCTATATGATTATCAAGTTATTCCAGACCTATTCGTTGAAAAGACTTTTTTTTTTCTTCATTGAATCATTTAGTTGAAAATCAATTGACCATAAATGTAAGGGTTTATGTCTGGATTCTAAATGTCATTCCACTGATCTCTATTCCAATACCAAACCATCCTGATTACTGTAACTTTGTAGCAAATTTTGAAGTCAGGATGCCTGAGTCCTCCCACTTTGTTCTTACTTTTCAAGATAGTTTTGGCTTTTTTGGGTCCCTTACATTTCCATATGCATCTTGGAATGAACTTGTCAATTTTTCCCCAAAAAGGCAGCTATGATTTTGATAGGAATCGTGTGGAATAGCGTGATCAATTTGGGAGTATTGTCATCTTAACAATCCTGATACATGGGATTTCTTTCCATTTATTTAGGCCTTTTTCTTTAATTTCAGTGACATTCCATAGTTTTCGTGTACACATTTTGCACTTCTTCTAAGTATTTAATTCTTTTTATTGTAGATTTAAAAGAGAACCAACAAACACTGATTTCTTTTATTATAGTGAAACAAGACCACCTAAAAACCAATATGACAAATTTCATCTATAAGCTTGTGACCAAAGTGTCCTAGATTGAGACAGTGTTAAAAAGCTAGCCAGTTACTACACAGTATTTCCTAGCCTTGCCTTATCACAAATTACCTGGAACACAGGCTAAAAGTACAGGTTTCCAGCAACCCCAAACATTATGATACAGTTCACCTGGGATAGGGTCTCACTTTTGGAAATTTAATATATTGTGTTTATTTGGCACTCCCTCTTTTTTACTGAAATTTTTTAATCACAGTAATTGTGGATTCACATACAATTGCAAGAAATAATATAGAGAAGTCCATTGTCTACTTATTTCAGTTTCTTACAATAGTAACTACAGTATAATTTCAACCAAGATACTGAGATTGATACAATCCATTGAGCTTATTCAAGTTCCACCAGTCGAGTGTGTACTGTACTCATTATGGATGGATGAGTGTGTAGGACAGAAATTAGGGAATGCTGTTGTAAGACACAGGCAGAACAAGTGGAATCTGGATGAGAAGATTTATAGCGTATCTTTATGTATATTTTCTTTTATGTTTTTGTCAAAGATACACATCAGCTATGTCTCCAAACACAAAAGTGCATCTTTTGTACAATTTCATAAGAAGTTCACTAACACACACATGAATCCAGAGCCCTCTGTGCCCCCCTTCCAATCAGTATCCCTTCCCACATGTGCAACCACTATCCTGATTTCTCACAATGCAGAATTGTTGTACTTTTAAAAAACTTTATGTAAAGGAATCACACAGTGTATACCCACGTGTGCAAGCTCTCTTTCATTCTACAATGTGGTATGAGGTTCATCCATATTGTTGTATGTTGTTGAAGACTATTCATTCTAATTGACATATAGTATTCTATTGTGTGAATATATTATGGCTTATTTGTTCATTCTATTGATGGTGGATATTTGGAAAATTTTCAATGTGGAGCTATTGTTAACAGTATTGTTATGGACATTCTAGAATATGTCTTTTGGTGAACATATGTATGCATTTTTGCTGGGAGTATTCCTAGCAGTGAATTTGATGCATCAGAAGATATGCACATTATATCACCTAATTGTATGTGAAGTATAATAAAAAAGTTTTTAAAAAATATTTTATTTATTTGAGAGAGAGACAGAGAGCAAGTGAGCATAAATGGAGAGGAGGAACAGAGGGAGAGGGACAAGCAGACTCCATGCTGAACGTGGAGCCCAACATGGGGCTCTATCTCATGACCCTAAGATCATGACCTGAACCAAAATCAAGAGTCAGACGCTTAACCTACTGAGCTACCCAGGCGCCCCTGTTGATTTTTTTAAAGATAGGATCACAAATTTGGCATGAAGAGCAGGGTGCAATGAAACAATTTTCAGAAGTGTAGGAATTAGACTCAGGTAAGCTTCAAGAGGTCAAATGTACCAGTTGGGGCTTTGTCAGTTGTGAAACACTGAAGATAGAAAAGAGATGTCAATGCTAAGTTTTGAATGTACTTCTGGTATTGAAGAAGGCTTCCGGGCTATTGATAATGATGTAGCAGAAAGTCCAATAAAGAACTGAAGTACCTTATGACAGTGTTTACCAAAACTTTGAAAAGTGTAACTATTCTTCAAATATACTGCAGTGTCTACTTAAATCTTAGACTTTGACGTTCCTTTCATTATGGTTTGAGATGGGGAAACAAGCCCACTTCACTATTTTGAGTTGAAACAAATTTAAAATCCCATTCTCCTTTCATATAGCACAGTTTAGAAAATGAATTTATCTAAACCAGTAGGAGATGCTTAAAAATGTAACTCTAGAAAGGACCAGTAGTAATTTGTTTTGTATTTCGAAGTGATAGCTTATGAAGTAGAATCAAACTGTAGAAGTGTCTAAAATTTCCAAATCAATGGCATTCTATGACCAAATTGTTTAAAGTTTGCAAAAAGTATAATTTTTTTTTTAAAAATCCCAGTTATTTCCAAATGTTATCAATAGCTTTGGTAAAAGGACACTAGTATTTCAAAGGTAATACATTAAGTTTTTATTTAAATTCCAGTTCATTAACATACAGTGTAATATTAATTCAAGTATACAATATAGTGATTCAACACTTCTGTACAACACCCAATGCTCATCTCAACAAGTGTATTCCTTAATCCCCATCGCCTGTTTAACCAGTCCCCCCATGCACCACCCTTCTGGTAAACATCAATTTGTTCTCTGTAGTTAAGGGTCTATTTCTTGGTTTGCTTCTCTTTTTTCCCTTTGTTCATTTGTTTTGTTTCTTATTCTACATGTGACTGCAATCATATGGTATTTGTCTTTCTCCGACTGACTTATTTCATTTAGCATAATACTCTCTAGGTCCATCCAGGCTGTTGCAAGATTTCTTCTTTTTTATGGCTGAGTAATATTCCTGTGTGTGTGTGTGTGTGTGTGTGTGTGTGTGTGTGTGTGTGTGTACACCACATTTTCTTTACCCATTCATCAGTCAATGGATACTTGGATGTTTTCAAAATCTGGCTGTTTTAAATAATACTGTTATAAACGCTGGGGTGCTTATATACCTTTGAATCAGTATTTTTGTATTCTTTTGGCAAACACCTAGTAGTGCAGTTGTTGGATTGTAGGGTAGTTCTAAGTTTTTGAGGAAACTCCATACTGGTTTTCAGAGTGGCTGCACCAGTTTGTATCCCCACCAACAGGGCAAGAGGATTCCTTTTTCTCTACATCCTCACCAACACTTGTTGCTTGTGTTGTTGATTGTAGCCATTCTGACAGGTGTGAGGTGAGATCTCACTGTAGTTTTGATTTGTATTTTCCTGATCAATGATATTGAGCATCTTTGCAGTTGTCTGTTGGCCACCTGTATATATGTCTTCTTTTGAAAAATGTCTATTCATGTCTTCTGCCCACTTTTGGGGGGAAGGGGGAAAGGGAGAGAGAGAATTCCAAGCAGGCTCCACACCCAGCACGGAGCCCAGTGTGGAGTTTGATTCCACAACTCCAAGACCATGACCCGAGCAGAAACCAAGAGTCAGATGCCCAACTGAGCCACTCAAGCGCCTCTCTTCTGCCCATTTTTTTTTTTTTAAGATTTTATTTATTTGAGAGAGAGAAACAGCACGGAGGGAGAGTGAGAAGCAGACCCCTTGCTGAGCCGGGAGCCCAATGTGGGACTCGATCCCAGGACCCTGGGATCATGACCTGAGCTGAAGGCAGACGCTTAACTGACTGAGCCACCCAGGCACCCTAATGCTCACTTTTTAATTGGATTATTTGTTTTTGGGGTGTTGAGTTTTATAAAGGCTTTATACATTTTGGATACTAATCTTTTATCAGATATGTCATTTGCAAATATCTTCTCCCATTATGTAGATTGCCTTTTAGTATTGTTGTTTCCTTCACTGTGCGGAAGATTTTTATTTTGATGAAGTCCCAATATTTTATTTTTGCTTTTGTTTCCCTTGCCTCAGGAGACCTATCTAGAAAGAAGCTGCTATGGCCAATGTCAAAGAAGTTACTGTCTGTGTTTTCCTCTAAGATTTTTATGGTTTCAGGTCTCATATTTCAGTCTTCAATCCATTTTGAACTTATTTTTGTGTATGGTATAAGAAAGTGGTCCAGTTTCATTCTTTTGCATGTTGCTGTCCAGTTTTCCCAACACCATTTGTTGAAGAGACTGTCTTTTTTCCATCGGATATTCTTTCCTGCTTTGTCAAAGATTAATTGACCATATACTTGTGGGTTCATTTCTGGGTTTTCTATTCTGTTCCATTGATCTATGTGTCTATCTTTGTGCCACTACCATACTGTGTTGATCACTACAGCTGTGCAATATAACTTGAAGTCTAGAATTGTGATGCATCCAGCTTTGGTTTTCTTTCTCAATATAGCTTTGGCTATTGAGGGTCTTTTGTGGTTCCATACAAATTTTAGGATTGTCTGTTCTAGTTCTGTGAAAAATACTATTGGTATTTTGATAAGCATTGCATTAAATGTGTAGACTGCTTTGGGAAATATAGACATTTTAATAATATTTGTTCTTCCAATCCATGGTTAGGGAATGTCTTTCCATTTCTTTGTGTCAATTTCAGTTTCTTTCATCACTGTTTATAGTTTTCAGAGAACATGTCTTTTGCCTCTTTGGTTAGATTTATTCCTAGGTATCTTCTGTTTTTTTGTGCAATTATAAATGGGATCGATTCCTTAATTTCTCTTTCTGCTGCTTCATTACTGGCGTATAGAAACACAATAGATTTTTGTACATTGATTTTGTACCCTGCCTCATTACTCAATTTGTGTATCAGTTCTAGCAATTTTTGGTGAAGTTTTGGGTTTTCTATATAGAGTATCATGTCATCTGCAAATACTGAAAGTTTGACTTGTTCCTTGCCAATGTGGATGCCTTTTTGTTCTTTTTGTTTTCTGATTGCTCTGGCTAGGACTTCCAGTAATATGTTAAATAACAGTGGTGAGAGTGGACATCCCTGTCTTATTTCTGACCGTAGAGGAAAAGCTCTCAGTTTTTCTCCATTGAGGATGATATTAACTGTGGGTTTTTCACATATGGCCTTTATTATGTTGAGGTATGTTCCCTCTATCCCTACTTTGTGGAGGGGTTTTTTGTTTGTTTTTGTTTTTTTTAATCATGAGTGGATGCTGTACTTTGTCAAATGCTTTTTCTGCATCTATCGAGAGGATCATATCTCTTATCCTTTCTTTTATTAACGCAGTCTATCACACATTGATTTGCAAATATCGAACCACCCTTGCATCCCAGGAATAAATCCCACTTGATCATGGTGAATGATTTTTTTTTTTTAATGTATTGTTGGATTCAATTTGCTAGTATTTTACTGAGAATTTCTGCATCCATGTTGATCAGCGATATTGGCCTATAGTTGTCTTTTTTAGTGGAGTCTTTATCTAGTTTGGGTATCAGGGTAACGAGGGCCTCACAGAATGAGTTTGGCAGTTTTCCTTCCTTTTCTATTTTTTGGAATATTTTGAGAAGAATAGGTATTAAGTCTTCTTTAAATGTTTAGTAGAATTTATCTGTGAAGCCAGCTGGTCCTGGATTTTCTTTGTTGGGAGGTTTTGATTAATGATTCAATTTTTTTGCTGGTTATCGGTCTGTTCAAGTTTTATATTTCTTCCTGTTTCAGTTTTGGTAGTTTATATGTTTCTAGGAATTTATCCATTTCTTCCAGGTTGTCCAATTTGTTGGCATACAGTATTTCATAATATTCTCTTATAACTATACTTCTGTGGTATTGGTTGTTCTCTCTCATTTGTGATTTTATTTATTTGAGTCCTTTCTCTTTTCTTTTTGATAAGTCTGGCTACAGGTATATCGGTTTTTGTAATTTTTTTCAAAGAACTAGATCCTGGTTTCACTAATCTATTTTAAATTTCTGTGTCATTTATTTCTTCTCTAATCCTTATTATTTCCTTCTTTCTGCTGGTTTTAGACTGTGTGCATTGTTCTTCTTCTAGCTCCTTTGAGTATAAGGTCAGGTTGTTTAATTGAGATTTTTCTTGCTTCTTAAGGTAGGCCTGTATTGCTATATACCTCCCTATTTGGACCACTTTTGCTGCATCCCAAAGCACTGTGTTTTCATTTTCATTTGTTTCTATGTATTTTTTTTTTTAATTTCTTCCTTGGTTTCCTGGTTGATCCATTCACTGTTTATTAGCATGTTGTTTAACCTCCATGTATTTGTATTCTTTCCAGAGTTTTTCTTGTGGTTGATTTCTAGTTTCATAGCATTGTGGTTCAGAAAAGGTGCATGGTATGACTTCAACCTTTCTGTATTTGTTGAGGCCTGTTTTGTGAATGAATATGTGATCTATTCTGGAGAATGCTTCATGTGGACTTGAAAAGAATTTGTACTGTGCTGTTTTAGGATGGAACGTTCTGACTAAATCTGTTAAGTCCATCTGGTCCAGTGTGTCATTGAAAGCCATTGTTTTCTTGTTTCTGTTTAGATGATCTGTCCATTGATGTAAGTGCGTCTGAAGGTCCCCTGCTATTACTGTTTTATTATCATTAAGTTCCTTTATGTTTGGGTGCTCCCATGTTGGGTGCATAAACATTTACAATTGTTAGATTTTCTTTTTGGCTTGTCCCCTTTATTAAGATATGGTGCCTTCTTTATCTTTTGTTACAAAGGCAATAAATTATCAAAATATTTCTGGAAGAAATGCATTTTCCCCACCTTCAAAATGATGACAAAAGTAAACTTTTAACCTTTTGTTATTTAGTACTCATAGCTGAAAGTAGAATCACAGGATCATTCATGTCACTGCCTCACAAAGTAACAGATAAATGGATAGTCCTTTCCATTTTATCTGTTGGAAGATTATGGCATTAGTGAGAGTTAACATGTATGACTTCATACTGATTCACATTATATTACTAAGTAAGCAGATATAAAACTTTTATGTCTCATCTTCTTATAGCATATTCCAGAAAACATCTCTCAAATAAAATCCAACCTATTAAATTGTTAAAAGCTATAAATTAGGCACTGACATAAAGACACAACTGCAGAGAGTATAATGCTCAGCATTCCATTTTTGTTTTCCACTGTGTAACAACACTCAATAATTGCCTGTCATGTTTATCCAGCACAATTAAAACCCTTAATGCTACTAGTAAATTGCTAGATAAGCATCCCCTTGCCTTCTCTGCTAAGATCATTTTTGAGGGCAATTAACACCAAACAATCATAGGGGATGGAAAGACAGGAACATTTCATGCGTTTTAAGGCTAAGTAAACTGCTGGCATCTTGTGGCAATTTATGCCTTCTGAGGAATGCTCAATAAAACAGATGACTTCACAATTAGGGTGTTAAAACTTTCAGTGGTTCGACAATGAATCTGACACATGGAAAATCAACCTCCTGACTTCTGATCATATTTTTTGTATCCCGTATCTATTCTGACCAGTCTTCCAGGTTGAAATAAAAACAACACACTAGCAGGCTTAGAGGGGCAACTGGAGGACATACTGCTTTTGAGATACATCCAAACACCTCTTTCACTTGAATTATGAATGCACAGATAAAGCAGCTTTCCACAACCTTCCCAGTTCCCATATTGTGTTGTTGAAAGGTGCACTGCTGATAAAGAAGTCATTTTAAGAGCACATGGAAAATATTGGTTGGTTCCGATTTACAGCTGTTTGAATGAGCAACTCTGGCACTCTATCTGAAACTTTTGGATTAATCTCAAAAGCAGCCTCAAAAAACTCTCCTACTTTAATGTATATTCTTATGCACATGACTGCAATTGGGAATGAGAAAAAATTAGCTAGAACTTTATTATTGTCCTCATTGGCTTAAAAATATTGAAAAAATCATTAAAAAATTCTCAAATAGAATATTCTTTTATAATTATATATTGAGGACTGATAACTCAATCCAGGAAAAGCAAATTCTTCTATGTAGCCAAACTCCTATCATCTAATGTTCTATCCAAATTCATATATTCAATGCATGGAAAGTTATGATCAACCTTGGGCAATTACAATTTTCACAGTGAAGTGTTCAGGAAAATGTAACTGCAATGAAATGCTATTTTAACTTTATTTATATTTATTGCTTTTTATACATATGAAGGCCTAGCTCTTCATATCTGCTAGGTACTTAAGGGGTTGTGTTGCTGTTATTATTCCAGTACTGGGAGTAACCCAACAACTAGGCACATTCAGATTCACTTAGATACAGCTATGTACGAGTTTATTATCAAGGCCATTTCTTATTGCCAACTCTAAAGCTTTCTGTTGTATAATAAGGGACTTTGGCTGTTCTTTGTCTTTGATTCCTGGGCGGTAGCCTCCAAGTCCTGAAATTTCCTGAATCTTTCTTATTCATGGTGACTTCTTGAACTACAGGTGAGTTTATATTAAAAGAGGTGTCTGAGGCGGGGCTGGTCACACCACAAAGACAGAACAAGTTTAGAGGGTTGGGGGCTTTAAGCCACATGATATCCACCCAATCTCTAGGGAAGAGTGGGGGGGAAAGACTGAGCTCAAACATGTGCCCAATGAATCGATTAATCATGTCTACATAATGAAGCCCCAATAAAAACTCTAGATACCAAAGCCCAGGTGAGCTTTCTGATAGATAATTCATGTTGATATGTAGAGAGGGCCATGCCTCCTGGAACCATGGGGAGAGAACATGGAAGCTTTCTGTTTGGGACCCTCGAAGACCTCACCTATTTGTCTCTTAGTTTTTCTTCTTCTATCTATCTATCTATCTATCTATCTATCTATCTATCTATCTATCTTAGAGAGAGTTATTTATTTATTTATTTATTTATTTATTTATTTATTTATTTATTTATTTTAGAGAGGGAGAGAGAGAATCTTGAGCAGGTTCCATGCCTAGGGCAGAGCCCAACATGGGGCTTGATCTCACAACCCTGAGATTGTGACCTTGAGCAAAAATCAAGAGTCGGATGCTTAACTGCCTGTGCCACCCAGGTGTGCCTGGCTACTTCTGATTTGTATCCTTTTGCTATAATAAGACTCTAATTGTAAGTCCAGTTGACCCTGAACAGCGTGGGGGTTATGGGAACTGATTCCTTGTGCAGCTGAAAATCCTTGTATAACTTTGACTCCCCAAAAACCGAAGTATTAATAGCCTACTACTGACCAGAAGTCTTACGGATAACATCAACAGTTGACTAACATGTATACAATATTTTGTATATTGTGTATATAATATTCTGTGTTCTTAAAATAAAGTAAGCTAGACCAAAAGAAAATGTTAAGAAAATCCTAAGGAAGAGAAAATACACTTATAGTACTGAACCATACCTATTGAAACAAATCTGTGTACAAGTGGACCCACATAGCTAAAGTCGTGTTGTTCAAGGGTCAACTGTATAGTGCTTTCCTAAGTTCTCTGAGCTGTTCCAGTAAACCTGAGGGGTAGTGGAAACCTCCAAATCTGTAGCCAGCATGTTGGTAGTAAGGGTGGCCTGGGGAACTCTGAACTTGCAGCTGATGTCTGAAGTGTGGAGCAGTCTTACAGAGGACTGAGCCCTTAACTGGTGGAGTTTGGCTTAACTCCAGGTAGTTACTGACAGAATTACACTGCACTTTCAGACATACCTTTTTATCTAAAAAGTAAATACACTTATTTATATAAGACCCTGTATCTATAGTTTACTTATTCAACCAAAATAAAACCTTGGGAATAATTACATACATTAAAGCATTTATGGACCTTATCTCCAGATTTAACATTAATAATTTTAACTAATACCATATTAAAAATGAGAGATCAGTGCTAAAAAGCCTACTTTGGGAATAAAGCTTTGTCAGCATTGTAAACATATTTGATGGAATGTTGAGACGATGAAGTAATGGGAAATAAATTAATTATGAAACTTACTAGAGTGATTTATTTTTAACTTGATCCAATGTAGGACATTTTTCTTTCATTAAATGAAAACCATATACTCCCTTAGAGTATTTCCAAAGGATGATCTTTAAACGTTAGTTTGTTGGATTCTAATAAGCATTAAATATAATTTTAACAAAAAAACATTTCTGTGGTCAAGTCGGAAAATTATTGCATTTAAGTTAAGTAGGTCTCTTTACCTTGGACTTGCCTTTCTTGCTAATAAGAACTGTGAATCTCTAGGAGAATGACTTGGATAGTGCATTCCTATGCTGACTTTTTTCTATAGTATCTCACCAGACCAGTAAGAAATAGATCATTCTGATGGATTGTAATTATAATGCATTAAACTTGGATTCATGTTTTGAGGTGTACAGTTTTAATATGTAAAAAATAGGACTTTTCATGTCCATTTCCAGATACGGAAAAAAAATGCAAAAGTGGATATACAAATAAAAACCCTCCAAATCTCCCAAACTTAAGACATTTTCTTTTTCTTAAACGATATTTACTTTAAGGTTCTAAGGCTTTAAAGGTCAAACTTATGGCCAAGGGAGGGGAAACTGTTATGTGACTAAATACCTTGAGGTTTTTTTTTTTAAATGGCTATTTAAAAAGACCGTTAGGGGAGTCAATTTTGTTTTTATGCAAATTAACATTTCCTGTAAGAGCCAAATTGGATTTCAATGCAACAATGAAGAAATGGGATAAATATGGAGAGTAAATACAAGTAAAGATTTTTCTTCAAAATTTAAATTTAAAATGCCCATAAATTTGTGTCTCAGGTTGCTTTTGAGCCCATAGATAAGGCCTACGTCTAATATATAATACTGTCTTCATGAACGTATAAAAAATTCCTTATGCATAAGCCCTGTTGACTACATAACTATTCTGATGATGCTTTGAAGGAGAAAAAGACCTATATTGTAGGAACAAGACTAGACTAATGGGATATGGGACTTTAAAACTATTTTGGATTTGCAGGTTTTACTAACGCAATAGGAACCTATATGTGGATTCACAAGGTCATTAGTACCTTTATGAATTATGAACCTTGTAACATAACGACGTAAAGAATGAACAACTCTATGGTTAAATCAATAAAATTGCCACAGATATCAGCAAGATGACCACTCTGTAATTATTTCGTTGAAAATTGGTGTTATGACTTCTCTAATGAATTAGGGGGAATAAGCGGCCAGAGGTCTACAGAAAGGATGTGGACTAAAATATAATGGTAAAAGTTGTTGATTAAGGCGAAGATTAAAATTCTTTTTTTTTAATTGTTACAAATAATGAACTATTTTTAGCAGTTAAATTTATTTTAAGCTGCAGAACACTTTCTCTCTAAAAAAGCTGAAAAGAAAGTCCAAGAAGTTTATGGGATTTATTGGAAGCTATGTTTGACAGCCTGGCCTGAGGAGCTCCGTGGAGCCCAGTTTAAAAACCATGTTATTAAGTAATAGATGAGTTGAGGTCTCCGGGACATGGAGCACACAGAACTAAATAATAACACCAGGTGTTTTTCCGTCACACACACATGAATGGTAGCTGCAGGAAATTTTCCAATGAAAGCCTCTCCCTCATCACCTCCACAGTCCTCCTTCAGGGAGCCTGTTGGAGCATAACGCTGGTCTCCATTCCTTATTTAAATTTGACCCTAGGCTATTGCTTTCTTTCTGTACTCAGTATCCACCCTGGCCCTTTCCTTCTTTCCCTGGCTCTTTAAACTTGCAACTATTACCTCAGGAGAAGTCTGTCCCTCAAACTCTGCCTCTCTTTTACATTTAAAAGGAAAAAGATCTCAACTGTGAATGATTACTGCAAAAGTCATACTAGCTGTACCTGTGTTGTCAAACGAAAGATTTACATTCTGAAATGAATTAGACAGTAAATAAATGCGACCCATGAAAAAAAGCTTTTCAGAGAACTTAGCACTCCATTTCAGCTTGTTTACAGGACTCTTTATTGCCTTTTCAGCTGGTTTAATTAAATATGCTCTTCCTCTACTGCAAGCATCCACCATGATAAGGAAAAATCTCTCATTCAATTTTGTTTCTAATTAACCTCTAATATTAAACTTATCCAACCTTCTATAGAATCCTATTACAAAAGTAATACATTCTAGTTATATTATGGTTGAGTGGTTATGTAGGTTATCCTCAGAATCTACTCTCCCCATAGTCATACTTATTTTTATCAGATGTACCCTGAGTTCCACACATGTTCTTGAACTAAAATCTATTTGTAAATCGAGTGCTGGCAATCATTAAATTGCCAATATCCTTTCTATAGGGGGCCCTATAGATTCTTTCAGTTTTCAGAATCACAGCTAAATAGACATTCACCTTATGAAGACCCATCCTTGTAAATTGAAAAAAAAAAAAATCCCTAATGTTCTTTTCCCCATAGATGTAATCAAGTGAACTATGACATGGGAGGTGTCGATTATTTTGCCCAGATCAGTTATTGTGGTTCTCTAATCTCCACAGGCCTTTCCTACAAAGATTCAAGTTCACACTCCTACCAAACCCTGTGAGGATCTACACGATCCAGTAGAGTAATCCCTAAACTTTAAATGTGTGGGGCATCTGGCTGGCTCAGTCCATAGAGCATGTGAGTCTTGATCTCAGGGTTGTGAGTTCAAGCCCCATGATGGGCGTGGAGCTTATTTATAAATGAATGAATGAATGAATGCAAATTAAAAAAATGTGTAATAGAGCTCCCCAGGGATCTCATCAAAATGCAGATTCTGACTCAGCAGGTCTGTAATGTGGGTTGAATTTCCACATTTCCAATGGTTTCCCTGTTAGGTCTAAGCTGCTGGTCTGTAGACCACATTCTGAGTAGCAAGGGATTAGATTCCAGTTGGCAAATGATAGCACAGGCTGGCAGCCTGTTTTTGTATATAAAGTTTTATTGGAACACAGTTGTGCCATTCACTCAACGTTCCGTGGCTGCTTTCATGCTGTAACTACAGAGTTGGGTACTTGTGACAGAGACCTTTTGGTCCACAGAGCCTCAAGTAGTTGCTATCTGGAGCTTTAAGAAAACATTTGGTGTAAGTAATTTAACCTAATAGCTGATTGTTAAGTTTCTTCATAGTCTCTACCTGTTAGCAAGTATTTGATAGGTATAAATAGCAACATGCTACTTTAGAACAACAAGAGAGCAACGTATATTAAAAACATTGTATATCATGGGCTGGAGGGGGGAACAATCATATTAGATGTGCCTTTCTGTTAACTTGGTATTAACAGATAATAATACATTAAAAATATAACTGAGTTATAGAATATTTACTGATAGCACATTGTAGCTTAACCTGCCTATGAGATATAGCAAAGATTAACTTGCTGGGGATAAAGATTGAAGAGAGGTGTCCAAAAGGCATTATGTAGCTCTTAGAGCTCCAGACTTGAGCATCTGACATTTTTAGATTTTATCCAATTCACCTTCCAAGTATCACTTCCACATAACTCAAACAGAAATGTTGTTTCTACTTCTCAAGAAAAAAGATGAGTGGAAACAAACAAAAATAAGTTGTCACAACTACTAATATAAACCGGGCAGTTAAGATGTCCAAATCTAGTGTTGGACAAATCAGGCAATTCTGAACAATAAGCTTTCAAACGGCAATAAAGAGACTTTATAATGATATCACCAGGCTAATTCAGTGGAATAGGTATTTGACTATTATTTCTTCTATTTAGTCGGTAGAAAAAAGCACAAGTATTTGATGAATATTATATAGAAAGTATGTGGCATGGATAGCTCTTATTCCAAAGGTCTTAGCTATTCTCAACAATCTGTTTGGTAATTTCCCAGAAATGTGACAGAGGGAAGATTAGTGTCCAGAAAAAAGAAAGAATCAAAGCCTGTGGATCAAATACAACTACAAAAATTCTCTCCAGTGCTTCACTCATTCTTTCACTCTACAAATATTGGGCACCTACTTGTTCTAGGGGCTGGAGATACATCAGTGAATAAAATAGTCCAAGATGCCCTCCTCAATCTTATACAATCTTGTATAATTCTTGTACAGGAGATAAAACATAAAGAAACAGAACAAGTAAATTATATGGTATGGTTATAGAATGATACATGCTTTAAAAATATAAAATGTAGAGCAGGATAACGGGGTTTGGGAAAGAGGGGAAAGGTTGAGGGGCAGCATGATAAAATTCTGTCACTTATATTTAAATATAAATCATGTATACATGCATTTATCATAAGTTAGATTATCTCTAAGATTCTTTAAAATATTAAGAGTAAATGATATAATTATTTTAAAAAGTCCTAGAAATTCTACCTCTTATTCTGTGAAATTTTAAGTGATTAACTTGAGAAGTACCTGGTACTATGTAGTCACTCAAGTTTCTAATGAACCAATCAACTAAGATATTAGGGTGTTCTCGCGGTGAGTAGAACCTGTGTGACTTGGTTTTTGAATGATTTAAAATCTGCTGCTACAGTGACACCATCTAAGATTTCACAACAAAAGTAAATAAATATATTTCATGTTATGTTCTTAGGATAGATAAATGCCCCCAAATATATTTATATATCAATAAGAATTATATCCAACACCAAGTATCAGATGGGTAAACATTTATGTGACTCCCCAGGTAAACTTTAAGATCTGATTTTCGGAGTATAGGTACGAGACAGTCTGGGACCTTGGGAGCAAGCTGCTATGCACCTGGGACCCTCCCTGCTGCCTGTTACGCTTTTCTTGCAGATCAAACAGGGACCAAGGAGCAAGCTCAGGCTGGTTCAGACTGAACATTTGAGAGAGGATGGCCACCAAATTTGACTTTTTATCCTCTTTTTCTCTCATTTTAATACTAGAAAACATGCCTAGAGGTGGAGACTTAACATGCAAATGAAACATCTGATGTATGAAGACGCATGTGCTGTCAAATGCACCTGTGTGCCCTCTTGCCTGGGATTCCCAGCCACTCTGCTTAAGCATGACTCCTTTCCCACCTCAGCCCCTTTAAAACTTTCCTCGGCTGTTGTTTAGAGAGCCAGGCTGACACTTTTGTTGAGACTGTGTCTCTCTTTGGCTATAGCTGCTGCCCCAATAAAGCCTTGCCTGTAACTTTAAATTTGGGTCCAGCCTTGTTTCTACTGTCTCTGGGTCCAAGAACCCGAGCCCGGTAACAGGTATATCATCTTTCAGTACAAAGTTTACTACTACAAAGAATTTCAGACATAATAGAACTGTGCCTTAAGGTTAAGACATTAAAATAATGGTGACCACATGGGAAATGGCCTAAAATAATAGAATTAAACTGGTGAAAGTCAAACTGTTTTATCAGTATAATAACTGATAATATGATCCACAGACAGCACAGATAAAATAGAAATGACCTAAGGCCACTATCAAACAGGGGATTAGCATCTTTGCACTGCATACACGTGGGTCAATTCTATGTCTGAACTGAAAGCAGAAAGAGACTTGTTCGTGAAAGCTACTTTTCCACCATCCATTTGGAAAGCCAGTTTGGCTGAGAGAAGGCAGTGGTCACTGAGAATGTAATTTAGAGTGTGCCTCGCATAGAACACCAAAGTTAGAGGATTCCACCAACACTATCAGAATTGATAGAACATATATAAGCAAAGAAGTAATTTCCACAGAAATCAAGCAACAGAGATTCAATTTCCTTGGACGTCACTTTGAGTAAATGTATTGGGGTAAATACTAAAATACCCCATTGGACATCCACCATAGATTAGATTTAATGAGAAAGAATTGATGCTGGACAGACACAAGGAACTAAACTGGAGCCATTTCCTTAGTTAAAGGTCTTAGATCCTTCCACAATCCCCATGAAGTTCAACGCTATCAGGAATCTATCTTTTGTGCTTTTGTTCTAGAATACAGTACTGCATTCTTCGTGCTTTGAACTGACAAGGCTACGGTATTAAGTCTACTGCCTTTGCTTAATTTTTATTATTTTTGTACTCTGACTTTTGTTAAGTGATCAAACATCTTTATGAGATTCACAGGATATTTTTAAGGTTTTTTTTCTAAAAAGAAGATTGACTGTTAAGTGGCTTACTGACACTCTCCTGCATCTAATTAACAGATCAGGATAAAAGTGAGAATATACAAAAGTAATTCTGAAAACTCAAAGGTTATGTTACAAACAAATGATTATCTTCGTGATTCACTAGGCATAACAATTTTAAATGTGAGCAAACCCTTATAAGCTACAATCCAGGAGAAACATATTTTTAAGAGTGATCTTCAATTTTACATTTTAATGACTAATTATGATCTTCTACCTTATCATAACATCTCAGAATGGTAAGTGCATTTACATTTTTCCTGGCCTCTAATTTATAGCACTGATGTTATGAGACAGAGAATAAAATATTCAGTTACCCTTACACCTGTTTCTCAAAGCACACCTACTATAAATATTATTTTTCCTTTTGTAGTTATTGTTCTAAATAAATTGACTATCTTTAAGTTAGGAATGCAGTAACCTGAATATATTAACCTGAAAAATACTCGTCTCTAGAGCTTCAAAATTATGGAGTCTTTGGGGCTACTTTCACTAGACTTTGATAAAAGAGGAATTAGGAGATAAGGTGAAAAAAATGAAAATGAATTTTGGAAACTTCTTTGTGGGGGGAGGTTTAAGAGATTCCAATGAATGTGTCACCAATGGTACTTTGATGGTTTATAGACGGTTCTATTAGTTCGTGTTGTTTTCTGAACCATATAATAAAACTGGAAGAGCACTGTTCCAACAGCAGAAGCTATTTCAGCAAGGTTGGAGGGTAACTGCCATGTCCCTCTCTCCTAGCAACTTAGCTCATCTTTCTGAGGTCACCTCCACGAAGAAGGTAGGAGGATCCTGTCCAATGTTTGCAAATACATGGCATCTATGATTCAGGCTGACCCACAGTAAACTAATCTCAGTCCAATACAAAAAGACAGATGTATTAAAATAAAAGAATAATGGAAAATATTGCTTAAGGACTACTATATTAAGATTTAGAACCAAAGAGTTTGCAACATACTCTGATCAAAGATGGCCACTCTTCACAAACTTCTGGCAATTTAATTATTATCACTGTGTTTGGTTTAGAAAACTAAAGTGGGCACAGCTACCTAAGAGAATGTACATTTTTCTCTTCTTCTCCCCCTCCTTTTTTTTTTTTTTTTTTTTTGGCTAATCTCAACACAATAAGTAAACAAGAGATATTTGAGTTTTCACTAGTTATGACTTTCAGTCTTTCTTCTCTGACACTTAAATTACATTTCAGGCGTATTGCAAATCTTGCCAGTTTGGTTATTAGAAGACTGTCTAGTTTATAACTTTATTTTCAGATTAAATTCAAATCTCCTCTCCTCCTCCCTCTCTTGTGGGGGCATTGTTGGGCCTATTCGACAGATTCTTGATTAGGACCAAGGGAATTTTCTGGCACTATTTGTCTACCTGTAAGGCTTTTTTGCCACCAACTTTGGATTTAGTTGCCAACTTCAGGACAAGACAAATGCCACCAATGTCCTGTATGGTGCCCCCAATATGTTCCATTTAGAGCGCAATCTGTAAACCTTCATTTCCCTCCATTCTGATCCACGTTCATTTAACCTCCACCCCCAAAGACAGCAAACATATAACACGGAAGAAAAATTGGATTACCATGGCTGTTACATCTGGATGTTTCCACGAGCCTGCCATTTTGGTCGTAGCATGCCATTGCTTGGTAACGATATCCTTGACCACATTCCTTGGTATCTCCTTGTGTTTTCACTCCCAGCAACACTTCCACTTTCCCCTCTGGCAAAATGCAGTCTGACCAGTTCCCCACAGGCTGTGCATTATACTTGTCACAAGGACAGTACTGAGTCTCAATCAGAGGGTACAAATGAGAATTTTTACATTTTTCCTTCTTTTTACTTTTTCCTGTGGAGAAATTTAAGTTGGAAAATATCGTTATTCATTTCAAGCATTTAATTTTCCTCCTTTTCTAAATTTCCTTTCTCCATTTTTAACCATATTCAACAGTAGCTTATAAATGAATGCTATTTTCTCACTCCACAGTGCTTTCTCTGGAGGCTCTTATTAGTACTGGGTGCCTTGCCTAGTGAAATTTTTCTTATTTCCTCATTTTAAAATCGCCACTTTGCAGAAGGTGTTCACTGTTGTGCCGAATTTTATACTCTTCGAATGATTAAAATCCTTTCAAATGATCATGCGCTTTCACTGACTAGGGGAGTTTAAGGTAATTGCATAAATCTCTCCTTTATAACATGAATACATGTACAAAAATATGAAATGGAGAGAGAGAGTCGCTGTACTGGACTGTACAGCTTTTTGTTAATTCTAAATAGATGGTGTGGTTATATAGGATTACAATTCAGAAAATGAGATTTTTATATTTACTTTTCTGATTATAACTTTGTATCTTTATTTCTGAAGAGTCATCAGTTTTATATACTTGGTGATTAGTGTAGTAAATAATATTCACAGTGAAGATATTTAGTGTCAGAAAGAAGTACTAGGAATGATCTGTATATAAATCTAAATAAATTTTTAAAATAAAAAATGAACAGTAATATGTGCTTGAAAAACAATATATTATTTTAACTGAATCACATTTCTATTATATATTTATGTTATATATCATATACCATAATACTATTAGTTATATCACACACAATTAATTGCGTATGTTTTACATGTATTTATTTCTAACTTTCAGAACGTGCCTTTAGTTTTCAATAGACTTCATTATGACAGGTGGTTCATTTTATAACTTTTAAATTCTGAATAGCCTACTGGCTATGTTTTTTTTAGGTTTCTTTTTGCCACTGACAATATTTTTGAATGCACCAGGTTTAGTTCAGTATCATAGCTCCTGTTCTTGCTCATTATATCACTGCTTTTTGTCACTGTGACTGCCTTTTAAAATGCAGTTTTCAGATACAAAATTAGTGTCAGATTCCTCTTCTGGGATATGAAGATTAATCTGAGGCTGTGACAGTGAGAATGGGTTAAGAAAATGAAGTGGCAACTTTCCTTTTGTTCTCCAAACACCTCACAGTCTGTAGGCAATCCACCAGCAGTGTATGTTTAAACCAAAAAAATAATCTACCTATTGTATAGGGAGCCAGCTCAACTTTCAAGGTTACTTTTCCTTTCTACTGAAAGTACATAGCACGTCTGTCACCGCCAACTTACGTTAAAATACACATGTGAATCCACTGGTGTATTACGTATCGGTGTACCAGCAATAAGGCATATCTATGTATTTTCCAAATACACTGTCAGAACTCTCTTGGGACTAACTTTTTTATGTGTTTTCTACATTGACAGTGTTGGCTTTCACACCCCAATTATTCTTACCAACAATAGTGCGCTTTCTGGTCCTAACTGCACCACAGTCTCCGTTGCACGAAGAAAACTTGGACCAGCTGGTAAACTGACAGTCATCTTGGCAGGGGATCTGGCAGGCCTGGGTGAGGGCTGGCAAGGGGCCTGCATACCAAAGGCATTCATGGATGCCAGCCTGGCCTCCATCTTGCTTTCGACAAGTAATAGCTAAAGGAAAAGCATACAGAGCTGTTTAAAGCAAATTTGAATGTCTATAAGTACTCCACAATTTCGGAATTAACCTAACATT
Organism: Ursus americanus; assembly: GCF_024610735.1. NCBI lineage: Eukaryota > Metazoa > Chordata > Mammalia > Carnivora > Ursidae > Ursus > Ursus americanus. The sequence goes on along the minus strand of NC_142129.1, from coordinate 61,195,246 downwards.
TTCTTACACAGTCAGAGGAATCCTCTTTTCTTTATTTGCAGCAGAAATCTGGGAGGAATGTTTCTAATAATCACAGTAGTCATTAAATTGATCCTGTAGTTTTTTTAATATAACAGATAACCCTCAGTGGTTTTTGTGACACAGGAAAGCGTGCATGTGCGTGCATGTGCACATGCGTGCGCGCATGCATACACACACACAGCATTTAGTAGTTTTTATTAGATGTTATTAAGGATTTCAGGCCCTTATTTAGAAATTAATTATTTAAGAGACAACACATGGGTTCTGATAATAGTTTATGCTGAACATAGACTATTCATAGAGGTCCTGGGAGACACCACATACCTCTAATATTGTTTATATATCATTGGCTGCTCTAGGATTTCTTTATAGAAGGGTCTTAGTGGCAGCAAATTGGAAGGTTTGGGTGAGGAGGGGACACTTATGGAACCCGTCTTGTAGCTGCATTTGCATGGAAAGCATGTTATTTTACTACACTGGAAGCTTGTTGGGATGGCTTTGGGGTGGTTAATGGGGAAAGGGGGGCTGTGTCAAAGTCCCCCATTCAGCTCTGTCTACAAGTTCTTCATACGCACAAATATCAACCATGGATTTAAAAATAAAAACAAAAACTTTTAGCAATCTTTATCATATTAAAATCAAGATTTCTACAATTACATACAGGCTCTAAAAAATGGTCCAAAAATTTTAATTCATATACGATTTCCCCCAAGATATTGTTCTACTGGATTTTTTAAAAATCATGTCATATTTTTATTGCTTATTGAACATAGTCATAAAATTGCTTTAAGTTATCAAGACTCAAAGAAAAAGAGCAAGTGATGTTTTAAAGTCCTCTTTCTGCCATTTTCTCCCATGGTTTTAAAAATAATTCATTCATTTATTGAGGAAGAAGATGAAACATTTAGACCTTGGTCCTAAAAGTGTCTTCCTTGAACTAGCTTACATTGCCCCAGTCAGACTGATTTGCGTGGCCCTTTCAGGTTTATGACCTAGGCTGGAACTTGATCTCTTTCCTGCTCAGGATTCTATTCTCTATCCTGCTCAGGATGACTCAGTCATCATGAAACTAAGGTGAAGGAGCCTGACATTTTGATCCTAAGTTACAGTTAGGGCACCTAGGGTCCCAGGTTAGACCATATTCTCCAGATCTGTATAGTAAAACTTAACACCTAGTGGTAGGGCTCTGTGAGGGGGTGTCTAAAAGGATGTAACAGTTTTCGCAAGGGAAGACTTTCTCTGTGTAGGTGAATACAACTTACCACAACTGGTGCAGGAAAAGTTACCTAACTGTGCAAATGTAGGGGAGTATTCATCTAGTTTTTAGCTAAAGATACCTCTTCATTTAATGTGCACAATTTGTATGAAGAGGACACAGGGGTCCCTGAATTTTAAATACACGAAAACCCGGGAGAGTGAACAATCGTGGCGGTTATGAAAGTTCTGTGACAGGCGACAACAACAAGTGCCCCGAAGAGACTCTCACCACTCGGGAGAGGAGTTGTCTGCTGCTCTGTGTTTATACTACCGGTCTAGTAGCAGTTCTCAAATCAGGCTGGATAGCTTCTGCGAGGTGTCCGTCCCCTTGCCAAACTCAAACATTCTCATTTGTCGGTTGAGGACGGGGTCCTGGCCATGAGCATCTGTTTAAAGGCTCCTTGGTGATTCAAGTATGCAGCAGCGGATCAAGACCACCGCTCCAGCAGGTGATGTGCTTCCACTTGCATCAGAAACAACTGGAAGACTGTTACAGTGGAAGATTCTTGGATTCATTCCAGAACTCCCGAATGAGATTTCTGTGTGTGGGGTCAGAGGATATGTGTTTGTTTGTTGTTGTTGTTTTTCCAAGCTGCTCAGATGTTCCTTATGCATATTTAAGTTTAAGACCCATTAGCTTGAGTAGTTAAGGCACAAGGAAGGGTCTGGCTGAGATCTGGGAGTAAGAATGAAAGTGCCTTGGTACTCAATCACCCTGGCACTGTGCCAAGGTTGAGAAACAATGCCGAGCATGTGCGGATGAACTAAGGGAGCTCTAAACGTGGGACTCAGGGGCCTTGCACAAGCAGTGAACCAAAGGAGCATGTGCATAGTTTGGGAGAATGTTAACCCCGGATGGGTGCTGCAGGACTCCCCAGGAAGTGGTATGCTAATGATGTGATTTTGCAATCCGCTGCCACGGGGAGGCAGAGTTGATTCCTTAAACACTGTAAATTTAGTAATCTCTGTGATAGTTTGTGGGCAAAGTTGTCCCAAGGAAGCGCAAGAGGAAGGACTGACAAAGAGGGAGATATTAGATGATTTACTTATCAGGATAGGTAGGAATCCGAAAAAAGACTAATTTGGAAAATAAGAGATTTGACCATATCAGAACTCTATAATAAGAGAAAATACAAAACTAAATCTGGGTTCTTTGAAATAAGACTACTTCTATCTACTCATCCAATTTGACTCTCTGAAAGAGACCTGAAAGGAAATCATTTGAGAAACTAAACGAAATTGCCTTAGGTTCTCCAATAAGGCTCTCTTTCTAAGGTTCTCTCACAAATTTTATTTCAGAATTGCTCTCTCATCACATTAAGTGATGCCAAAAAACCAAGATAAAATAAAACCATCAACAACACCATTCCAGAAACAAGCGAGTTATTTTGTGCAGATCTACACTATTTGCATATATGTGAAGCCCTTTACCCCATATACCTTAAGTATTTCAATTAGTGGAAAAGAAAAAAAAAATTAAATTTCCCATATCTGTTCTCAGAAACCCACACAGCATTCCGCTGCCCTTATCTGAAATTTTAGACAGTGTACTTTGAATGAATTACTCATGTAATGTTATCTAAACAAGTAACAACAGCAATATTTGTACAATATATTGAAAATTTATCATACATCTCAACTTGTTTCTATTCTGACTAAGAGGAAACACAACAATTCAAGCACAGAAATGCAATCTGAAATGAACTTCCTGCTACTAGGGTGAGGAAAATATAAATGCTTGGAAAGGAAACCATCTGGTCTCTCAACTTTATAAACCCTAAAAATCATTTCTAAGATACTGAAAACAGGGTGGTTTTAACCGTAGAAAAGATGCATCATACTAAGCATGGTTTCCTAGCACGCCAGAAAGCTATATACACCCAGACAGTTGCATCCGTATTCACAGGTGGAGGGTGTATGATGATTATGCAAGTTCTCCTTTGGGCTGAGGTCTTGTGAACAAGACGGGCCAAAACCCATGCTGTCCATGCGCTTCATTCACCATGAAAGCTTCTCAGTGAGGTCAGCAAATATCAAAATAATTATTTTAACGTAAAATTCTTTAACTCTATGTTGATTGTATCTGTTTACTTATAATTTTATTTTACTTATATGAGGCGTAGCAATTTTTATTTCAGTGTCATGGATGGACTACTTCCAGCAGGCTCAAAGCCTGGGAGACATCCATGTGGCTGCCTTGTGGGTTACATCTGAATTAGGTGAGGCACGCTCAGCCCATCAACACTGAGGGAATGATGGAAAGGTAAGTAAGAGAGTGAGTGTCTTCAACAAATAAATGCTCTGGGAAAGGGAGCTATAGAATTGTTAGATTAAAAGTGACTCAACAAATATTCTAACCAAATGCAATGTGAAGACCTTTATGAACCCTGCTTTGAACAAATTGTGGGCATTTTTGAGACAATGGGGGGAAATTAGACATGGTATGAATATAGATGATATTAAAGAATTATTGTTAGATTTGTTTAGTGTTATAGTAATACTACTGTACTAATACTACTGTTACATTTTAAAAAAATAAAGTATTTATGGACAATATACATCTTATCTGGGAGTTGCTTTAAAATATTCCAGCAAAATCTTTCTAAGTGTGTGAGGAGTGGCAGATGACCAAGAATGGCAACATGCTAAAGACTGCTGAAGCTGAGGGAATGAAGTCCACACTACCAGTGCTCATTATATTTATTAGTCTTCCTATTTCTGTGTCTCTTTGAAACTTCCCATAAATTTAAATAAAAAAATTACTCAGTTGAATAAGTAAAGTCAATTTTAAAATGTTTTCATGTAGGTTGAATTTTGAGCTATGTTCTAAAGAGAAGAATAATCAAGGTTCCTGGAATGAAAGGGAATAGATAACATTGGTTTGAGCTGGAAGGACACGGATATCTGTGTTATGCATATATGACTATGCAAATGGAACGTTACCGACGCAGCCCTGAAGTAAATCTAATAGAATTCCAAATGCAGTTGCTCATCTTCATTTTCTTGAAGAGGAATGAAACTCCCTTATTATTCAGGATGCACAAAAGACAGAGAGTTCTCTCGGTCTGCAGATTACCCTTCAGCATGCAAGACCATGTCACTGAGTTTGAATAATCAGTGAAAATAAATGACTAGATCTAAAATGTGCACACAGAAGTCCATTACAGGAAACAGAAGAAGATCAATGCCCCAGTGCAGTGAAAGCTGCTGGATTATATGTAAACAAAGAGTTCAAGGAGCTCTGAGACATTATTTATTAAGTTGAGTAAAATTAACATGGTTTACCTCAGAGCAACAGCATCTGGGTATGTGTTCAATGGACTGAATGCTTAGAGGAGCGATTTTTTCCTATAGTGTTAATGAAAAAAATGGCAAAAGTGAGAACGAATCATGTAGAAATGAAAAAGAAAAAGCTTAATGTGAGTGAAAGCTAGTTACCAAGAGACCTAATTGTGCTTAGAAATAAGACCCAACCCATAAATAATGCAAGAGGGCTCCAGTTGTTTACTGGGTAGATGTAATGATCCCGGGCTTTCTCTGTGTAGAAGAGATTTTCACTGACAAGTTTCCGAAACTACTTTCTAATTACAACTTGTGAGGATAACTCTAGCAGAATGGAAAGAAATGCATTTTTCTTTTTATTGATCCTAAATAGTTACCAATGATTCCCCAATCTCACTGAGGCTAATAATAAATGTGAATATATGTCAAAGTCTTGAATGAGGACTTACTAGGGAGTAATAATCAGCTCCCAGTGGAGTAGCTCAGATGAGGGACAGAGAAGGGCTAACTAACCACATCACAACAAACGCCACACCAAGGAACGACCCTATACAGAGCACGGTGTCAAGCTTATTTTATGAGCTATTTCAAAAACAGCACATGCTAATAATAATGTTATGACAGGGCCCTCACAGAGATATAAAACAAAACCAAACTCTCCACATCAACTAGGATGCTCATATTCACAGGAAATAAGAGCAAACCATTTAAATTTAGAAATAATTCTAGAAGTTTTTAAAAAAATAGCTTTGTAACTAAAAAGTAGCATTGTAAATTTGTAAACCTATTAGTGGTAACTAATATGTATATTAGCCAAAAAGTGTTTTACAATCATGTCTCTGCAAAATTTCTTTAAAGCAAGTTCCTTTGCTCTTTGAGTTACGTTGAGCATGGCTCTTTCCTACCTCATTTTTGATCCACTTGCATTCTTTTTCTTTTCATTGCATAATAATCTCTGAAAATCAACACATTCATGTGAATTACTGAGATAAATTAACCTAGATATTCTGGGCCTAACCTTGACACCGCTTCTAAAATGCAATATTTTAAAAAGAACAAAGTGGGCCAGAGTTTAAGTAAAGGAATGATGCCAAGGGTATCAATAGAGCTTAAGCCACTTAATTTTAAGCACAAGATTTAAACATATTTGCTCACAAAAATATAACTGCATAAATTATAGTTAAATACTTACATTTCACATCATTTAGATTTAATTCTCGTAGAGGGAGAATTAGAACTTCCTTTTCCCCCCAAGACTTTCCTTTATAAACTTTTAAACCAACAGATGATGTAGGATGAGTACTTTTGGGACCAGGAGGGTCCCTGCCATATGTTATAGCATGTTATCAAAGGGTTTTTTGGTTTTGTTTTTTTTTTCTCCTTTTTGCGATCTATTTGAGAATGCATCTGAATCATACTGGCTTCCACATAAAGAGACTGATGCCAGATCTTGGTGACAGGTCAACCCTAAGAATTATTAACCATACACCCATCTAATTTGCAGGAAGTACACTTGGCAGGAGACAGCATGAAGATCAACAAAGTGTTTGAACAAGAGCAAATCTGAAGTTATTTTATGAAACTCAGCATCTCACCTATGATACGTTTACATCATACTCATGGTATAAATGTGTCATAAGGTAATAAACACTGGAATAATACATATACATTTTAAGTAGTAGTGATTGACATTGCCCCTCAGGGCAGACACAGAGAAAAAAATAATTAAATTATCCAAAACTGTCATTATTATGAGCCATGTATTTAGTTTTGACTACATCTCTAATGGTAAGTCTAGCTGCAGCTATATGGCCAAGTTTCAATGATATAATCATTGACTCATATGCTATAAGTTAGCCTTCTAAGCACCATCCAAACTGTAGACATGTGAGCAGAGAGAAAAGACAGTAGAAATTACCATTCTATTTAAAGTTTATACACAAGTGACTCAAGTAGTATGAAACAAATAAATATAAGCTGTCTATTCACCTAGAAATAGAATGTGAACGTAATTTCATGTTATTTCCATTTATTTATTGACAATATTATAGGAAAGGTGTCTATTTTAAAGGCCCTCTAAAATTTCCCTATAACATTTAAGAATGATTCCAGTTTGAAAGTTGCCAAATCTGCTCACATTCTTCTTTAAAATATCTCTCCTTTATTTCTTATACCTTTAGAATAAAATTTCTTGGACCATACCATTCTCAATATCCAAAGCCTTGCTAAAATTCTTCATTGTTTCTAATTTCCTATTGCAACAATATTCCTTCTCCCTCTCCTCCTCTCTTGCCCACCCCCCCCTTCTAGTATTCAAATCCTCCTGAGTGTGTCCCTTTGCCTCCAACTCACTGACAGGAACTACAGGCAAACTCCTCAATTCACTGTTCCCTACACGTACAGATTTTATTTTGTGCCTTTTTGCTTTCGTCATCCTAGATTTAAATGTCATTTCCTCTGTCACTATGCCCTATTGGTGGTTACCTCTTTTTATCTTTTCTTAATTCTTTAGTGGTTCTTCTGTATACACATTACTAATGTATTACTAATATGCTTAAAACCTGAATCATGTATACCCATAGAATATTACCTACCATAAGAAATAAGTGAAAACAATTTATTATATACTTTTATTCTCTTGACAGTCTGGGCCCACCATCTAGGCAACATGTAGCATGTATTCAACAAATATTTGTTTTATAAAAGAATGCATTGTACTGAATGATATTCAGCAGTTTGAACTGGCTTTTAGGGACTGGACTTAACCTGTTCCCACAGCTTTCTGAGAGAGCTAGTATCCACAAACTTACCGCTGTGTACAGTGGAAAGGAATTTTTTCCCCCAAGACACTGGCCTTTCTTTATTGCTATGGACTGAACTGTGTCCCTGGAAATTCAGGTCTGAACCCCCAATGTGCTCGCATTTGGAGATGTAGCGTTCAGGAGGTAATCAGGCGGAGATGAGGTCATGAGGGTGGGGTCCTCACGATGAGGTTAGTGCCCTCAGAAGGAGAGACCAGAGAGCTTACTATCTCCCTCTCTCTACCATGTGAGGACATAGCTAAAAAGCAATCATCTGCAAGTCAGAAAGAGAGATCTTACCAGAAGCGGAATTAGCCAGCAGCCTGATTTGAACTTTTCCAGCCTCCAGACTGTGAGATATAAATTTCTCTGCTTAAGCTACCCAGTCTATAGAGTTTTGCGATAGCAGCCTAAGAAGACTGATACAGCTATCAGCACCAAGTTTTAAGCACTTATTTTATAGAGGATTTCTAATGCTTTTATTGATACACTTGATAAACTTAAGGAAAATATCCTGTTTTATAGCAGAGTAGCTAATTCAATTTAGAGAAGACTGTGATTCTGGGAATGCTTGATACAAAATTTTCCTTCACCATTATTTTACTTTTCCTTTAAACTGTAATGGGATTGGGTCATAAATAAACATGTTCCAAAGTTTCAGAGCATATCAATTTTCTTTTAAAGCTCTTTATGCTCTGATGTAATACTTCTGAAAGCATTTTCACATAGTTCTGAAATATAGAGAACGTAGACTTGGTCAAGACTGCATTTACTTGATTGGAGTAGAATCTCCCTATATTCTTCCATTCGTGTCATTTTAACCCATTTCTGGGTAAGGCTGATTCTCACTCATTTGCTTTATAGTGAGTGTCGATGCGGGGATGGTAAGCAGTTACAGTCACTTGTTAGTTAAAGAGACTCTGGGACCATAATTGCTTCCCAAATCCTTTGCAGTGTATCAACACAGACAATTCTTACAATTGGAACAATTATGCTATTAATAGCAAATATGAAAGTCTGTCCGTAATGGCCATTTTATTGTTAACCGTTGGCTAAAAGTAGGTGTAGGTGACTGGAAAAGAGGAGACTTAGGATGGCTGGCTGGTAAGCTGGTTAAAGAGAATTTAGAGGTCTATTGCTCTACTACTGTGCAAGGTTCAAGTCATTTGAGCCAATCTGAATCATAATAGGTGGCCTTGTAAGATTCTGCTGAGTGCTGCATACTGTATGAGACACACACATTCTGTCCTTTCTACGCATACTTAGCAAATGAACTCTTACTGTCCAGTTCTTAGGTATGATTTATCAGCTTCTAGACAGGGGGATTAGGAGGGTTTTCTCGCTTGTCTTCAATAGCCCAGGTATTATCTGCTTTCACCTTTCACTCTTCTTTAAAAAATCTACTGATAAAGTTTGAGAGTCAAAGTTTCATTTCTCACACTGTTTCATCCTAAAGGTGCATATTCTACTACTGTGACAGTGTTTAAAGCCCACTGCTCTTATACCTAAAATCGTTCCTTTAATGTTGAATTGAATGGAAAGATGTCTTCCCAAGTGACCAGATAAACTTCAGGGGTTCGCTGATCCTACTGAGTAATGACTACTTAGTACTACTAGAAGTTGTGACTCTATTCTTGATTATCTGGCTTCAGAGTTTAGATCGGGGGTTCAGCAAACTTTTTCTGTAAAGCACTAGATAGTAAATATTTTTTGCTCTGTGGGTCATATGGTTTCTGTCACAACCTGCTCAACTTGGCCTCATTATCATGGAAGCAGCCATAGGCCATAGGGAAAGAAATGGGTGCACTTGTGTTCCAATAAACCTTTAGATGCAAAAAAGTAGAACAACAACAAAAACAAACAAAAAAATCCTCAGGCTGCGGGTTAGACTGGGTGCACAGACCACTGTTTGCTGACAGCTGGTCTAGACCAAGAGTTTGACAAAAGCCATGCGATCAGCATTTTTATCTTAGAATCAGAGAATGGTAAAGTTAGCAATCCCACAGATTAGCTCATATGGTGTCATTTCCGACCCAAGCAAGGGAATAGTGATTTAAAGCTAATGTCATTAAAGTTCTTTAGGTAAAAAGGAATGCTTAAAGAGTATACAAATGTGAACAGATCAGAGAAAAAAGAAACCTATTAATGGGAAAACACAATAACCACCTCTCTCCTGTACAATATCTTGTAGAGATCTTAGCTTCTCCTGCGGCTTCATCAAATCCTTTCACAGAAACGCTACCCAATTTCTATCTGCTGTCCAAAGCTATCTCTAGAGTGACATTCCTACATTTCAATGTGTACCTGGATATTTCCAGTTGGCTCCCCTGCCATCATCTCTAATGCACCAATATTACAACTACTCTCAAGCTGAAAATATTGGAGTTAAAGAACCATATGATCATCTTTGAGTCACTTATTTCTATCTCTGCTTCTACAGTTTGCCACTAAGTCTTAAAGTTATTTTCCTTTACTGCATGTTGAAAATCCACTTATTTTTGCCCATTCCCCCTACTGTGGTTCCAGTCTGAGCCCCTATTACTTCAGCCTCATATTGCTACAACCCTGTGCTAGCTGGCATCCAGGCCCACACGTCTATCATTCTAGTTTATTCTGTACATGCTGACAGATAAAACAGTGCTTTCACTAGGTCCTCGTTCCCACCACTTATTGAACGAGGCCTAAAATACTGATCCTGACATTTATAGCCTTCCACAAAATCACCCCAGGCTCTAGCTCCCATTTCTGGGGCTTCAACCTACCCAATTTTCTGTGAACACTTTTAATGTTTTTGTTTTTCTTTCCCCAAATACTGAGCTTGTATAATTGATCTTATTTTCTCAACTTGCTATTTAATTCTAATATTATGGTACAAGCAAAGTCCCAGCACATCCTTTAGGTCTTTCGTCAGTGCTTTAGCTTCAAATGATCGCTTTGCAATGGATCAGTTTCAGTCTTTAACTCCTACTGGTTGGGTTACGTTACCGGTGATCTCGTTTCCCTAACTGAATGTAAGCTCCCTGAACATAGGCCTCCTTTGCTGACATTCATGGCTCTTTCTACACAGTATTCTGAATTCAATCACAGTTGAATGAGTGACTGGAACGAGAAAGTCTGACATATGAGAGAAAACAGGGGGTAGCTTCTCTGTAGTCTTTGCGGATTGATCTTAATCCTTACCATATAATTATTTCAATCATAAAAAAAACCCCAAAACCCAGTATGAGTTGGCATTTTAGTCTCTGATCAGATAAGAACAAAGATGAAAATAGCAAGAATCTGACAGGTCAATCATGCAGAGTTCTGAAAACAGCCATGACCATCAAAGGAAGAAAATTCTGCCTTTTTGCCACTAGCAAAGATATTTCTGTACTCTTAATTTTCCTCATTTCATGTTTCTGTAAGAATATAGGCTCTAAGAAAAAGCATCTTTAATCTCCCAAGGCAACAAAGAAAAAGGCTATCTTCATATGGAAGTCAAAGGGGTTCTTCTGAATGTATTCTGTATTTATGCAGAAATGATTGGTTATAATGCAACTTTTTCTTCCCAGATATCCTGAGAATAGAAGAGATCGATATGCCAAGATGAGAAAACATTATTTAAGTACAGGCAGAGGAGGAGGCACCAGTAACAGGAAACCAAGAATGGAACAGTGAGAAAGGCAGGAGAGAGTAGCGCTGAGGAAGCTAGAGGAAGCTCCCCCTTTCATGCTGGCAGTGGGTCACAGTATCAGATACTATGAAGCAGACGCCCAGGAGGAGGGATGAACAGAGGTTTTCAGTTGGAAATGAGACAGTTGCCAGTAATCACAGAAAGAACAGTTTTTATGCAGATTGCATGTCGAAAACCAAAAGGCCCGTGTTAATATTGTTGCTTTTACACCTACTACGACCTCTATGCACATTCCCTGGGGCCATGATCTAACAGGAAGGCGGAAGGAATTAACACTGAAGGTAGACTTAATATGTACAAAGCACTGTGGGGATCATTATGTTCTCAGCCTCCGAGGGAAGACATGAATGAACCACAGTTGTGCAGTGGTTAAGGAATAATTTGGAACTGAAGCTGTTTCACACTTTTGTTGTTTTACCATATCTCAGGTTTCCTCCCATGCTATTCTATAAAGATGTGGCTTTCATCTGCTTTACCTAACTTCATTTCACACTTTGATCCCTGGGCATTATCTGTGCATAGATTGCAGAATATGAAAATTGGAAAAATTCTGAAAGATCATTTGGTCCAACCCTCTTTTTTTTTTTTTCATTTAAATTAACTGAGACCCAGGAAAGTGAAGGGATGAGCAAGGCTCACCCTGTGTTAGTGAAAGAACTAGACTAAAACTCATGTTTCCTGATTCCCAAACTCAAGCCTATTTCATTATAAACTCTACACAGGGCCCGAGTTGCATGCAACTGTATGCCTGACTCAAGAGGAATGAGCAAGGTAGAATGAGAAGCTCCTGTATCACTAAATTTCTCAATGAATGGTTTGAAATGGGGAGAATGACTTGCAATTCTAAGTACCTGAGTCTCTCTAACTGTAACAGGAGATAGTGATGTTTTCACCATAGCTGATGGGAGGATAAATAAGGAAAATTAAGCATATGAAATAAAATTCTAAAAATCACTAGGTAGTTACTATTATTTATAAACTAAAACTTAGGTTTTCAAATAAAGATTTCTAAAAGGACGATGATAAAAATAGAAGATGTTTACCAAAAAGAAGCTATTTTTCTCAAGTTAAAAAAGCAACCTTTTCACTGTCAAGGATCAAAATCAACAAAGACTGGAATTCTGTATGTTCAGACTTCTGCATCATCACCACATACATAACTAAAAATGAGGGGGCAAAATACGTTTTTATTAATTAAAAAAAAAGGTGGCTGTGTATTTCATTACATGTTCAGCTACATTTTAAGTATGCAGTAGGAACTACATGCTCAAAGTCAATAGAAGTAAAAGCAATCATGTTCTCTAAAGGCTGAACTTGCCACAAGTATCAACAACATGCTCCAAAGCTTGGAATGTATTAACCACAGTATCTAGTAAATAACCATACTACCCAGTAAATGTTGGAAACGTTTCTGTCACTCATTTCTGCAAGATTCCATGTTCTCTAGTAGAGCAGACAGATTGCAGTCCACATATGGCAGGTTTTGAGTAAATAAATCTGCCATTTGAGAATCAGTACTGAATATGGACAGGATTGGGTACAGCCATGGCAACATTAGGAATGTCACTGCTGAGAATTTCTGGAAAGTTAACCAATTATAGTACATTACATGCATTCACATACCTAGTTCATATGGATGGGCAAAGCTATAAGGATCTTATTGACTATGAGGGTGACAAGCAAACCACTATGGAAGGCCACCCTCCAAAAACTAACCAAAAAATCCCAAACAAGCTGCAGGGTACCATACAGTCATAACCTTCTCAAGAACTTGCTTTGATTATCTTCTAAATATGAATGAGGGAAAAATTCAACCAGAGGAGTTCTAGGCTCCTGTCAAAGAACAAAGGACACAATTGAAAAGGATGGGTCTCCGTGTCGCCCTGTTAGGTGGAACGGGCGGAAGCAGACCGACGTCTGGCGCTTTGTTCCCTAAGCATGGCATCCGAGCGACGAACTCATCAAGCTAGCGGCTAAGGGAGTGACGCTGGAGAAAGAAGAGCGAATCAAGTGTGGAACGGAGCTTCCCACCTCTCGCCTGGCGTCCGGGCCCGCAGCCTTCCTGCGCTCCGGGGCTGGCCTGCCGCACGCTCCACGGGACTAACTGGCACCGGCGCCATTTGTGAGTCTTCCACCTGCAGGGAAACAGCAGAAGCTCATAGGGAGGAGGCGAAATGCCCGCCAAGCCACGGAGACACGGTGGCGTGGAAACACGACTTTGACCACTGCACGTGGGAATTTATTTCACAATGCTCAGTCCTATGTAAATGTAACTTAGATCTCTATCAAGAAGTTGTAGAAAGCAGCATTAAATATACAAGGACTTTCCATGGCCACGGAGACAAGAGTTCATCATTGTCAATTTCTATAGAAACGAATTCTATAGATTCATTCAGCCTTTTTTTTTTTTAATTTAAGTATAGGTGATACTTGTCACTTTTTTTTTTAATTAGGACCGCCATCGGATGTAGCAGATAGCACTAGAAGTGATGCATTCCATTTCAATAACATATGTTTGTTTTATATTCAAGGTATGAAACTGTATTCGAGTCATGAGGCTTCTGTATGGTATCTTTTGGTTAGCATTGTAGGGGTAACTCCGAAACTGCAATTACAATACATTTTACAAAAACAAATCTCCCAAATAAATAAGTTTGGGGCTGACAGTCGTCAGTCAGTGTTCAGAGTAAACATACATTTCTACTGTTTGTCATATCAGAATTAAATACAGAGAAAATAAGATGGCAAATTTGCCATCAGATGCATCTTAAGCCATTTTGTGATCACATGTTCCATCAGTTAATGCCGTAATACATCATCTGTCATCAGACTGCAATTACGTACCACATCAAGTTTCAATTAGGTGCTTTCTTTTAATAGTTACGAGAAAAAAGTTCCCTAATAATTATCAAGATGGTGATATATAGCTTGAATAACCTGAATTTTCCTTGAGGTGGCCACAAACGAACAGCACGGGCCTCTGATGAGCATCACTGAAATAAAGATGTCATTTTGTGAACCAGAATGCCAGCATTTACGAGGAACAGGAATGCATAGGCTATTCCTCTACCAGGAGAAGAACTGCTTATGTGTTTCATAATTATTGCCATTTCTCTGAAATCCTTATAGCTTATATCACCATAAGACATGTCCCACAATCCCTGGAGCTAGTGATACAGTTTCGAAATTTACACGAGTATTTGTCCCCCTGGAGATAATTTCGGTAGCAGGGCAGCTCCCCTAAAGAGGCAAGAGATGGCACACACAGCCATAACCAGTGCCAACGCCACCGAGCCCGCGGGATGGTCGTTGGCTCTCTTTTCTCATCGTCGGAAAGAAAACGTATTTGCTCAGTGCATTGCTTACAACGGCTTTTCTGTAACCCCGTTACCTGTAGCTCTGGCACACTTGAGGGGCCTCACAGACTTTCTCCTCATAGAGCGGGTCCGTGCAGTCCCTGCCTCCGTTGGCTGGCAGCTGGATGATGACCCGGTGCCGAGACTGCTTTCTGACTCCGGAGTCCCCTGGAAGGAGGCAGCTGTTTAACTGCTGTACCCTGCACTGATAATACCATCTCCAAATACCAGCCTGTGTGAAGAAATTACATTGCTTCCAGCTATATGTGCTCTGACATCCCTGAACGAGAGGCCTCATCTAGTCTAATCATTTTCTAAATTCTCCAGACCCTTATATGGAGAGCCCGATCAATTTACATTCAAAAACGTGAAGAACAGAGAAAACAGTTCCATAGTCAACTAGGCTTGCTAATGTGCAGATACAAAGTAATGGCTCTTTTGTATATTTCTTTCCCCTTGAGAAATATGACAGGTCTAATTAATTTATTTTCCTCTACCTTAAGTTTATTTTTATGTCATTTCACTAGTCCTGTTTACCACATGGGACTCATACAGTTCTAATGAATCTTTCTTAGGAGACTATATTCAGTGTTTTAATGTGAAATTTTATTTCTTTGTTATTCACTTAATTTGAAATGCATACCTCATAAATTATTCTAGTCATTTATTATTCATATTAAACAGTTTAAGATCTTCAATTCAGGTCACATTCTAAACATCAGGGCTGTAAGCAGTGAAATGAAAGTGGTTTCTTAGAGGCAGAATTCTTACAGAAGCATTCACAGCAGCAATTACTGTAAGTAAATAACTCCAAATTATGTTTAAAAAATCCAGTGGAAATAATTAAGATTTACCTTCAATGAAGATACCAACTTGACAGTATTATTCATCTAAAGATATCCAAATATTTTAGTATTTGAAAGAGACAATGTATGTAAGACTTGCCAACTTTAATAAAAGATATTCCAATTTACAATATATAGACTTTAAGTAAAGACAAATGACCACATGGCACAATTTTACTTACATTAGAATTCCTCTGATGCATTTCTAGTTTTTGCAAGATCATTAAATATTTGATATACAGATATAAGAACAGAGAAATTTAGAAGGGTTAGCAGTCCCTAACAATGGATGTTTAATAAAAAATTAAAAGAAACTTTCCTAAAGTTACTGTGTTAGTAGAAAAATGTGATTTGACAATTAGAACTTTCTAATCAGAAACATCTTTCCTCATGAAGTTGGGATATTCCCCAACATGGTCTGGGCAAATGACTCCCAGCAATGTGGATTGAAGATTTCTGGACTAGAGCAGAGAAAGAATCAGATTAAGGATTCCTAAATGTCTGACTATGTAGGAGAATTTCTTTCAAAAAACTGAAAATAACAACAAAAACAGATTTCTCGGCCTATACCCAGAACTACTAAGTCAGAATCTTGGGAGCTGGATTTGGGAATCTGATTTTTGCAAAGCTTGGCAGAGAATTGTGAATGAAGAGCCACGTTTGCCATCTACTGGAATAGATAACCTTGTATATCTTATCCCAGTTTAAGATTCTAGGGTTCACATGTAACTTTTTAGGATTATTCCCATTGTGGGGGAAACCCGTACTGTTAGTGATTGTATTAGTAATTCAGTGAATAATTAGAATACGACAGGTAATAAAGTAGGGAATTAGGGGCTGGAGGTAGTGGGTAGCAGAGAATTAAAGCATCTGAAAATATTGTCAAAGACTTTTTTCTTTTTAAATTGTTACAATAGCAGTTTGAATGTCAGTTGCAACCTCTACATATTAAATATCATTTATCTAGGAAAGATCAAAGAAAATTCTAATAAAATTGCTAACGTTGCCTCTATCTGTTATGTCATTCCAGTGGCCCCTATTTTAAGACCCAGGTGATAAATTCCTCTAATAATTTAGAGCTAGGAAAATTTTGTTTCCCTTGACAATCTGTTAAGACTCTTACAGGCTTCTATGTTTTGCTTTGTTCACTAGAATCTCAGGGCTAATTTTCTTCTCAATTGCAGGAGTTTACCTTAACTTTGACTTTATAGTGTAATCTTTCTCTTCCTCTCCCCAACTCCATGTACTACCTGACTCCAACCTTCTTTTACACTTTCTACTACTCTTCTTTTTTTAAATGTTATGATCTTTCATCTTTTTACAAGAGTATACAAACTACATATTCATTCTTATGATTTGTTTAGCATTGGGGGAAGGAGGCAGGTGTTTGTTTAACAGGGAAAAGAAGGAAAGAACATGGAGGAGCAGGTCTTTGTTTCCGGGATGGTCAAGATTCTCAGAGTGAGGAACTCACAAACCCTTCTCCACCTGCAGGTAGACAATAGACACGGAATTGAGACCCAGGGATCTGGAACTTGGAGGAGACAATGAGTTCAACCAATGAGCTCAGTGGCACCTTACACACTAAAGCTCCTCATCACTATCGCATGGGACACAGGCAGTGCTGTTCAGCTTTGAGAAGCAGTAGGTAGTGTTTCAGTCCGACTTCATTTTTTGACTTGAAAGCAAAAATTTCACCTCAGGTACAACTCTGAAACATTCTAGTGCCTTTTCATCATGACGTCCACAAGCTTGTATTTGATATATAAGATCACGATAACTCTTTTCACTTCCATAATTGATTCCACAGTGGCAATCGCTTACTCTTAAAAAAGTTCAAATACCTTGACCTCGTGCAGCCCACAGAACAGAGGCTGGGAGCTGATGAAAGCAGCACCTTCCAAAGCTGTAACACCTACAGAGGAAGTTTAATGGGGTTACACAGGAAGTGTCCTGTCCACGTTTCTATCCACTGGGAGGTGCGTTGACGCTCAGATCTCAGTTAGGAAATTACCTGTATACTCATGAAACAGCACTGTGGAGCTCCGCCAGGTCACAGTGCCCTCAGATCAGAATGCAAAGGGATGGCCCATACGGCACTTATTTTAAAAGTAAAGTGGAAGATTTCTCACTAATAACTTGAGCTGGCAAACTTGGAATTTTACAACCTTCATAGTTTCTTGTACGCGTCTTCACCCAATTTATTGTTTGTGGTTGACAGACATGCATAGTTTCCATTTATCTTTATGTCTTAGTAGCTAGAACGCCAGTCACACATGGTAAGGATTTAATAAATATTTGCTAAATGAGCAAACACATTTATTTCACTTCTCAACTGGACTGTTAGCTAGCATCTTCTACTTCTTTCTATCCACTTCCTTATAGCAGGAAGCACAGGGGTACGAAGTCTATGCACTGAGAATTAATAAAAAATAAGGGATCGTTTTGTTCATTGGAAATAATAAACATGGGGAATATAAAGAAATATTCCTGTAGGGTTTATACTTGAAAATATCTATCTAGGATAGAAATAGAAAAAAGGGATTAGATATTCAGAAAACAATTATGTGATAATGAGGCACACAGACTCAGAGGGTATGCAATCTCTCACGTAGTTACAGCATTTTACAGATTATCTTAAGACATTCAAGATAAATTTCACCAGAGCATTTACTTGATGGGAGGATTTAAAGGGCAGGCAAAACCAAGATTTGTTAAGCTAGATGGGGGAAGGATGGCAGGCTGAAGCAGCAGAGTGCTAGGAAATTGAAAGGGGAATATTTCATGCAAGAAGCAAAATGTAGAAGTAGTTTTCATATCTTTGGGGGTAACTCTAGTGCCATATTGCTTCAGGGCATCAAGGTAGAATAGATGTCCTCTGCAATACCCCTTCTAGCTCTCAAGTCAAGAATGCAGTTAGAAAAAAGGAGTGAACAGAATTTGAACAGTGAAATGTATTATTTAATCAAAAGTATTGATATTCTTAATATCATAGGTACAAGTAATTTATATGCATAAATGTTCCCTATTTTTTTTTTTTTTTTAGAAAAATCCTGTGTAAAAATTTGGAAAAAGTTAACAAGTGTATTGGTTTGGGGATTAAAACTACTCTCTACTCAATACTGATCTTTATCAGCATTGATTTTTCAAGACATACCTTGAGAGAGGGCTGAATAACATTTCAAATAATTCTTTTTATTCTTCCTGGCATGCTAAGCTATCCTACTCCATCTTCTGCAATACTACAGTGTAATTTTACCTCTTTAAAGGGATTTTTAAAGGGAGGTGGCTCCACATTTTCATAAGTTTAAAACTCTAATAAGATTTAGACTTTACCTGCAGAACTAAAAAAACACCCTACCCTTGAGTTGATTTTCTATTGCTATTATCTATCCTTGAACATAGAACCCCATTTACTATTTCTAATTGTGTGCGGAAGTCAGTGTTATTTCAATGAAGCTTGGATTATTCGCATTTCATACCAAATAATGGAAAAAGAAAAACACCCTAACCACATGTCATTGCTTTTTTTCCCTTACAACAATAGGCTAGTTTTCTATAACACCATTGTATCGTTATTATCAGTTAAAGCAGAGTCTACAGGCAAAAACAGAACAAGCTTCTCCAGGCGCACAATGCATCTTGGCACTGTTGTCCAAGAGCAACCCCCTCTCCCACCCCCTAGGCTTTATTTCCTCAATACACAATTAGAGTTATTCTTTTTAAGTCTGAGTGCCTAGGTTTCGGGTTTCTGAAAGCCTTTTGTTACATGAGACTCAATACAGAGCTTCCAAATAGAACAAGCAGGCTGGTCTCCTGCTCCTGCTGAGATGACCTGTGCTCAACCAAACACAGCCCTGCCTCTCCGAGAGCTTCCTGTCACAGGACAGCAGTTTCTGAGCTGGTGTTCTTGCCCTCCTTGGCCACCACCACCCAGGAACTGCAGGGGAGAGAACAGTATCCTAGTGGTACTGTGCATTTCAAGTCACAGCAGTTACTAAATCCTTCAAGAGACCAGCCCAACTAAACTCATTCTGTATCTCACATGTCTGTCACTCACCACAAGCCCCGCTGCCACCACCCTCTCCTGAGCACCCGCACATGTCTTCCAACATCTGGACTCACAGCGCTCCCTACGTGCATAACCCGATTCTCAATTTCTCATTTTATTCCATCCTCCAATCCTTCTACCTTAACGCCCATTAGAACACATGGTCTCTCACCTTCTAGCTCTCCTCGGAAAGTTTCCTTTGTATTTTTTGCCAGTGGAAGTTGATTCTAGCCATTTCCTAGACTTTTCTTCTTTTATCTTAAAAAAATCTCCAACCCCTCTGTCGTCAACATTCCATCAGCTATGCACCTTGTCAGAGCCAGCTACCAACATTTCATTAATTAACAACTTTAGAACGTCCCTCACTTGTAATCCTTGCTCTTCCTACCCCTGCCACCACTCTGCTGGCTTTGGCAACCACATGGTTATTCCATGCAAGGTGCTGGGCTCTGAATTACGGTACCTCCTCATCTTCAATGACCTTCTCCTCCATTTCAATCAATCACTAGCACTTTCTGTTCATCCTCTGATGCTATTATCATTAGTACTTGCACACTCTCATATTAAAACATCTTACTTTCCCGTCATTCCTCCTAACCTTCCAGTTCAACAGCTTCAGTTCTCATCTTACTAAAATTCTTCAAACTCAGCTGAGACTGCCAGTGCACTTTCCTTATTACTTTTTCATTATCTATCATTCCCTTCATGACCTCACTTCCATCCCAACCCAACTGAGATTCCATACTCCATTGTTACAATGAGGATTCCCTTGAAAGCACCCTGGATTCCCTGTTCCTCTCTTTTTTTCATTGTACTCTCCTGGAAAAGCCCCAACTCTAATCAAAACCAATTATTTTGTTACATGTTTCCTGCACTCAGGCAGCTGAACATGGCTAGAGAAACAATGACCAACTGTGTTGAGCAATCCTTTTTTAAAGACATAACGAAGTGGGCACTCCGTGGTGCTTAGAAATTCTATATGTTATTAGCTTGTCTGCTTTTGCATTCTCCAAAATGATGTCACATCTTTTCTTTCATCAAACCCCCTGCACCCGTGCCTTGATCCTTCCTACTCATTGAGAGATTAGAACAATCATTAAATGCCTGGTCTGTCTCCTACCACCAGACTGTAAGCTTCCTGAAAGCAAGGAGCATTGATTTCCTTGCTTACCGCTATATCCTTTATATTTAAAACTGGGCTTGGTATATTAAATTTATTTGAGAAATCTTTGTAGAAAGAAGAAGATGAATAATTGCTTAAAATAATACATATAATGCTTAATGACATGATGAGCATTTAAAAACAATTATCTGTAAACATATCAACATATACTTAACAAATAATAATCACATTTTTTTCTTCATCATGATCTAAATACTTTTCTCACACTGATACACAAACTTCTAAGAAAAGACTACATTTAGTAAGTCAAATTAAAACATTCACTAGACACTGACCATATGAAGCATGGAGGTTATTTCTTACAGGAACTTAAACAAAAAGAAAATACGGGATGGATGGATGGATGGATAAACAAACAAACAAACAAATAAATAAATAATAGGCTAACCAATGTTATGTCAGTTGGACCATGGTTCACGAAGCATAGAGCACGTTACCATATATTATCTCATTTGTGCCACAGAACAACTCATAGATGTTATAAGCAAGGCTTGGCAAACTTAAGTATCTTGCATAAGGTTGCCTGGCTGCTAAGTGGCCAAGACAGATGTTCGAACCAGACTTGCTGAGAAAAATTTAGCCGATTCCTCACTTTTGTGACTATCCTAGAATCAACTTAATGGAATATTTTATTTTTTCAACTTTATTTCCTTGAAATACTTAAGAGCAGTTCAACTTTTAAAATACTTTACTCAGTAAAAGGAAGTATTTAATATAAGAGGAAGGCAAAGGTTTTTCCCACCTTCAAAAATTTCACTTAAAAATGTTAGGTTTATGTTAGTTTATTAATTACATGATTATAAGTGTAACCGCATGTATTTTGGAATTATCGTAAATGGCCTTATCTTAATATTAACATGAAGATTAAGTATAAAAACATTAAGAATTAAATTTGAAAGCACATGAATTGCATGTAATGAATAACTTTTTTATTGTAGTGATGAAGAACTAGTAATTATCACACAAATATTGACTGATAAAGTACAATTCTATTGCTGATTATGACCAAATCAAATGATATCATATGCTATTTAGTTTTTAAGAAAATAAGAAAATCTGGAAAAATTGTCAGTGACACTGCTTTATGACTAAGTTTAATGTCATTAACATTGTTTTGAAAATGTTAATGCTTAAAACTTTTTGCACCAAAACCTGTTTAGATGTCTTAAAAGACTTTTAAAATCAGAATTTTATATTCTTGCTTACTTTATGGTTTAATCTTATTTGATGTTTCAAGGATACCTAAAATTTTTTAGAAAGCATAAAAAGGAACTCATGATTTAACTCTATAAAATGATAATCACACTGTAAAAACAATCCATTATTAAATTTATGATCTCATGTAGTATCTTAAAGTTAAATGATTTTTGGCAATTTAAAATAGTTGTTAATCTAGAAGTTGATTCTTCTTTCTCTCTCTTTTTTAATGATATCAATTGTTTAGAGAGAGAGAGAGAGAGTGAACAGGGGAAAGGGCAGAGGGAAAGGGAGAGAGAGGATCTCAAGCAGACTCTGCACTGAGTGAGGAGTGCAGACATGGTGCTTGAGCTCAGAAACCCTGAGATCATGACCTGAGATGAAATCAAGAGTCAGATGCTTAACCAACTGAGCCACCCAGGCACCCCTAGAGGTTGAATCTTAATGGAATCTCTTTAGTAAGAGTCCGGAAGTATAAATAAAATAAAAGCATAAAAGAAATTAAGAAATTTAAGAAAAATGATCTGTATTTGCTGGGAGAGTAAAAAAAAAAAAAAAAAAAAAAGAGGAGACAGTGTCGTCCATGACACTGAGAGAAAATTTGCTCAGGTATTGCATAAGTCACCTGGAGGATATTAACATCTCTCTCAGCAGCAATGAGAAAGGACCCCATCCTAGAGGGTAAAGAATTATCAAAGTGTCTGCCATGATATGAAAGAGTCTTTGCGAGTAATAAAAGCAAAACCAAACCAAACTGGGAACAAATCGTCATCTTGCAAATGCCTCATGGCACGTACGTGTCGGAAGAGGTACAATCTGGCCATTTTTCTCTTTCCTTTATTCCCAGCCTTGGGGGCTGCATAATTGAATCTATGGTCAGTCTGGGCCCATGGCTATCTATTTCTTGCCAGTAAGAGGGCTGGAAGCCGTGAGTACTGATAAGATTGATGTACGTTCTTCTTGAAATACAGAGGGACTATACATTCTTTTAGAATTAATGTTAAAGGAAACCTTATTACTATAATAAAGCCTAGAATCCATTCATATTGATCTACATCATATAGTCTTAAATCAGTTTTTGGCATAAAACTCATTAGTTTGGTTCTATAAAGCGGTGCCATTTTCTAGAAAGAAATGAGAATTTTATGGCATGCATGACAAACCAGGATTACTCAGCCCCATGTGAGAATCACAAACATTGCTCAGCCAGGAGAACTTGGAGGTCCTGCCTGGTGAGTGTGTTTTCTAGGTGAGTTGCCTTCAGAACTCTGTAGCTCATACCTTCTTTACATGAGGAGGGGCATGATGTCCAGTCACTATAAGGTGTCAGGATACAGTCCTTCCTACAAGGAAGTAGACAGGGCCTCACTGTTTCAGGTCGAAGGCTCTCAGGACACCTAGAAAAATGCAAAGGGAAATTACTTGGCCTCTTTGGTAACCCAGAAAACCAGGAAATTTATTATCTTTAAATTTTTCATTACTAAAATGGTTAAACAGTCACCAACCTGTATTATTTAACTTCCAGGAATCTGTTTTTGCTAAGAACTATACAACTAAATTAATTCTCCCAAACTGGACCTCAATAAAACTTCTCAAGTCAGGATGTATAAATTTAATAATAGTAATTGTGCTACTAGAACAAAATATAATACTTATACCTTATCCCCTTATAAAAATCTCTCCATTAATAAATACATATTTTCTAACATGCTCTATAAGAAATTTGTAGAAATTCAAATTACTAATTTAAGGACTAATTCTGCATCTTTATATAGGTAAATAGGCTTATTGCTGATTATAAGTTTCCAGGTTATTCTATACTTTATTTTTACAAAATATGTGTGGCATGAAACAAATTTATAATGGAATATTTTCAATACAGAGTACATGCTCAAAGAGGACTATATTTACAGCTATATATTTCATAATAGATAGCAAAATAATAAAAGTATATAAATAGAGCATTATGATAAGCAGGTTTTTTTGCTTTATTCCTGGTTTCATTTAGTGTCTCTATTCTTATTTTTTTCTTCCATGTTGTCCCCAGTTTCAAATTATCCCAATTATGGGATTTTAAATATACTTATAAATTAAAATACTTTTGGAAGAAAAGGAGTAAATATAAATAAAACAAAAATAGTCAATCAGTAATTCAAAGAAAAATAAAACACTGTGTTTTTGACAAATTGTAGTCAAATTAATTATTTTCAAAAATAGGCAAACATCTATTACTTATTAGGAACACAAGAGAAAGATAATGAGAAAACACTGAAATGTCTTACTTTATACAAAAGTTTTCACTTTTTAAAAGATTACTTTAGGAAGCTGATGTATGAGTTTTAAGTATACTGTCTTGTTGATTATATACTTAAGTGATTTTTAAGTTTCCCAATTCTTCTCTGTATCTTCAAGATCTGATTCTACTATTGCTAGTGGTCAAATGCTGACCGCTAGCATTAACACTAGAAGAGTATGTACATTAAGGACAACAAAACTATAATTCATGTGACTAAAAGTAACTTATTGTTCTGATTCTAAGGAGTTCTCTTTTGAGGTCATATAAATCTCTAACAAGGAAGCTAAGAGGCAGTAAAGAAATAAACCAAACCACTAGTATTGTTAGTTGCTGGAATAACTTGGAAATTTAGTGAAAATGGGATTTAAAAATACTCCCAATGGGAGAAGCCAAATTTTCTGTAGGTCAGGATAAATTGTCTTTTAACAAGTAAGTTAATCAGGTTTTCACAACTGAACTATGAGTGAAAAAAAAAATCAACATCATTAATCTCCTTTCCATAATTTCTTTATAAGACTTTGCTGACACTTCACTTTTTATAGAACTTGTATTACACTTATTTATCTCCATGTTCCATCTCATACATAAATATTATGTTCTATTCAATTATACAGATACATGCTTTCCTCTTTCACTCTATATCACGAGGCTTTATTTGGAAGTGGATTTGAAAAATATATTGGACTCAAGATTTCAAAAAGAATCTCCCTTGTTTATGTCATTATAACCTTGGATTTTCCTAATTGCTAGGACAACAAAGAAATTTAGATGTCAGTCACAGAAGTTACGAATTGTTAGGACTGAAATTAGAAATCACTAGAATTATAATTTAACCTGCATTCTTAGCCAGGAAATATTATATGGCAAAACCCCATATATAATACTGTTAATTCTTTAGTAATTATTATTGGAGGCACTCCTCTTCAATGAAGCAATTTTACAACTTTAATAACGAGAGAGCATTCATAGCAAACTCTTCAAATTTCAGCCCTTTATAAATCAATGGAATTTACAATGTTATCGTTGACAACCTCCAAAATTCTGTTTTAGTTTAGAAATACCCACAGCAAGATACTTGGCTAACTGTGGAGAACAAAATTACTAACAACAAAGCCGTTAAATGAACACACAAAGATAAATTATACAGCCTAGATTACATCCAATAAAATGAATTCAGACTTCCTTTGGCGAAGCAATTGGTTCAGTCAACATGCTTCTTTTCTCCTTTGTACTGTTTGTATTTAGTGTTTGTGGTTTAAATCAAGGAATTGATTTCCCCCCAAATCTTATTCAAGGTCAAATTAAACAGATGTGATAGGAGTTGAAGTTTGTTACTCAGAGGATAGATAAGATCAATAACATTGATTTTACCATTGCACAGTAATCTGTTTTATTAAGAGGAGTTTAAAACAATGTTTCTATTTGCATTTTTGTTTCAAAGGCCTAGCACTGAAAAGCAGTCACTGAATTTAACCTAGCTTTTAGGGATAAGGGCAGTAACATCTTCTTCTGGATTCACAGTATTTGCTTAATTTTTCAGAACTTTAATGGCAAAGTAAATCCATTTAATTTGACAAATCTATACACGTATCCAGGTCATTGAATAAAGGCTGCAAGGGCAAAGCAAATTTTTAATGGATTATTGTGGTAGCTTGACATGAGGCTTCAGGATACCCTTCCTACTGAATGACTTAATGACACTAATCCATCAGGCTCTTTCACATATAGGTTTATACACACGCATACCTACTGCTTAGCAAAAACGGTCTGTAACTTGGATAAGTGAGGAAAATATCAACAGCAATATTTGCAGGTGATTAACTGTGGAACAGGAGCAGAGTGAGCTCACATGTAGCAGCTCAGCCTAACAACCCTCGATCTTGTGCCAGGTTGGTCAGGTTAGAACCCTCCGCAGGGAATATTTCTACCTGCATGCTTGTCCCAGCAAGACCCCATATCCTCCAGGACTTGGCACTTCTGCCCCTGCTGTTACTGCCAGAGAATTTTAATACACTGAACATTAACTTCGTGTTACCTTGTTTACAACTTTAGCATGATTTCTATTAAAATAGTAGTTTCGGGCTACCTATTAAGGATGTGGAATAGTTTCTCAATTTATTCAAGTCTTCCTGGCATATATTTTCTAACATTTCAGAATTTCAAATTATATAATCAAATGAAGTTTGGGGCAAAATATCCTTAATGTCTGGAACCCTGGCCACGTAAAAACAACTCCTAATGGGATTATTATTTATCCCCTGAAGTTTTCCATACATCAGGTACATTATTACCATTTCCCTGAAACACTAGGAAGGATCTCAAATTTTTAAGAGAAAATAATACTTTGCTAGATTTATTTGAGTGCTTATATTACCATTTTTTTTAAATTAAATCTTTTCAATAAACTTTAAAACTAAGGCCAGAATCAGTTAAGGAGCATGCTTAAGGTCACACATAATACTGAAGCACCTGGCCAAGTATTTGGAAATTATGAGGCTGTTTTTATACCAATGTAAAACTGACTGGCTTGACTTTCCATGTTTCACACGGCCAAGAAGATTTGAATTCTAAAAGATTTATTTTGTCTATATCTCAAAAGATAAAAGTGGTCCCCCCCTTAAAGGAATGTGTTTTTGGAGCTGATTTATTAATTTTCTTGAAGAACTGATAGCTCAGTCATGCCCTGACATGTTTGTGTTTTATTTCTCACAGGGCACATATAATATGCCAACTCTGGTTCTTCTGTCCTCCCCTCTAGCAAATCGTTTGCCTTGTTATTACACTATTTGTAACCACAGTGAGAAACTGATGGCTTTTCTACTTATCATAACACTCATCCTATCCCAAGGCTCTCTCTTGGAAGTAAATGGCTTATTCATTTAACCATTAAAAGATGTAATAAGTTTGGCCTCAGTATTTTTGATATAGTATTTTCTAGGGGAAACGAAAGGCAGATCATAGAAGGCTAGAGCCCAATTAAACTAGATTGGCAGACTCTGTAGCCTACGGGTACATGGGAGGTCACGGATGACCTGACTGCTAGGACTTCATCTACTGTCATCATTGATCAGCCAGGCCCAGAGCAAGCGCTCCTTTCACTGCCCCACTAGCTTAATAAAGGAGAAAATGCTACTGTAAAACAGAAAGTGGGTACCACATAGAAACATTTCTACAGCATTTATAGATCCCAGGTACAAGACTCTGACGCTGTTATAACTTTATCAGCGGCTGACATTCAAAACAAACAAATCTCACTCTGAAGCCAGGTGTGACAAGCATCAAAATGCTTCATTTCATGAAATAAGTGAAGCCTAAGCCAATCACTTGCATGGCTGACCACAGGATTTACTTTTGTCATTCTAAAGCCCTTACTTTTTGGGTCCTACTTGGCCCACATTGACCCGCACACAGATGACTTTTCTTGTCTGCATGCCAACGGAGCAAGAGGCCTCCCCATTCCAAGTTGTGGTTGTGTTGAAGGATGATACTGAAGTGTCCTCGATGCACTGTCCCCAGGGACCAGTCTGCCAGTGGTACACAGTACAGGGATGCTCGTTACAGCTGCGCACCTCTTGCAAAGCGCTGCTATTTGGACAGTGAGCTCCACCTGTAAAAATGGACAACATAAGAGGATCAGATATGATGCCAACAGGAAACTTACCATTGTCTCCCTCTGGAATTAACAATAACAATGATACCTGCCATTTGTTAGCACGTACTGTGTGACCAGCACACTGCTAGGAAGGCAAACTACATATTTATCTTATGTCATTTGGCACCCTCCGGCTTAAAATTTAAGCTATGTAATATGCATATTGTTTGGGGGGGACTATGGAGGACCTCAAAGACAGTGGCCATTATCCTCCAGAGAAGCAGAAAATGAGGTACAAATGGAGCCTAGGGATTGCTGACTAAGGGAAACACGGGGATTGAGATTCTGTGGGTGGAGAAAACCCAGTGTGTTTTCAAATGCTATCCCCCAAATTGAAAATTTTAAATATGTGGTTTAAAGTACTGCATATTTTAATGTATTAGGCTTTAGGGTGAATAGAAACAGGGGTTTAAAATCAACTGATGCTATCTGGTCTTCCACAGCGTTACTGGAAAAGCCATGTAGTAATGACAGTACCATGTTTCTTCAAATTTAGGATGTCATTGGCTGTAAGATATATTATGATTTTGTGTGTCAAAGAAAGAGCAATGGCTACAAGTTAAACTATTATACACTGCTTCCTTATCAATCCTAATTTTTACTGTATGCTTACTGAAATAGATTTGTAGGATTTATTTACATGGTTTTAAAAAATATATCACTCAATTGCACACGTTAAAAGGGAAGACATTCTTAAATTCCCTTTACATTCAGAGTCCACATCTTTTGAGCCACTTTTTAACTCAAAGTTATCATAAGTTTGCCCTCCTATACAGAATCATGCCTATGGTAGCAAAAGTGTCTGATGCGGAATTTTTTTTTCAAAAAAGTGCTCCCTCTTGTCTCTGGGGCTTTCTTCCAGGATACTGGTACCCATTTGTAAGTTTTGATGCTGGTGCATTCTTAATTGCACCAGACGATGTCAACAAAAGATTTAAGCAAGCAACCGAGGAATGGTTCTTAGCTGTTTTGGTTTATTTTTGGCAGAAATTTCATGAAATCGCTATTGCCACCAGAATAACAACAGAATTCAAGTACTAGCAGTGACAGCTATGTTATAATTGCTGTCTGGCTACAATGGTTTTAAAATGTATCCATTGTAAGATGCAATAATTACAGAGATGATAAAAGGTAAAAGGCATGTGTCTTTAAATCAATAGAATATGGTGTGAAGTTGTCATTATGGAAACAGTTTTTATGTGTTAGCCCAGTTATAAGTACTTTGTAGGGGGGACCTCATTTTATACCCCAAACTGCCTTACAAGTTAAAAATTATAAAGTGGATGAGCCAGTACAACTTAAATGATGTCATGGTAATAGCTCAGAATTTATGGAGCCTGGTTTCTTACCACTATGCTATTTATAATGCCAATTACAAAAATAAAAGGCTTTATATTGTTAAAAGCAGACTATAGGAGGAATTTATTCCTTATTTTATTGATAAATTAATCTAGTTGAATTTATGTAGCCTTTGGATTTAATCTATTTGAACTTATGTAGCTTTTTGAATTTTAGGAACAGAAAATACTTGGTTGTTGGGGCACCTGGGTGTCTCAGTCAGTTGGGTGGCTGACTTGATTTCGGCTCAGGTCCCGATCTCGGGGTCTATGATTCTGGAGCTCTGCATCAGCCTCCATGCTTAGCGGGGAGTCTGCTTGAGGGTTCCCTCTCATTCCCTCTCTCTTCCTCTGCCCCTCCCCCCACTCTCTCTAATAAATAAATTTTTTAAAAAATCTAAAAAAAAAAAAATACCTGGTTGTTAAATAAGGTGATTCAATAGCTACTGTTCCTCATATGGAAGATGGACCCAAAACTTGAGATGTGGGTAAAAGTCATAAACAAACCACACCCTGAGATGGTCTTCATTTACTGCTTCACTTATGATTAAGTACATCCCTCCAATTCAGCAAAGAAATTGGTAGGCAGTGTCTAGGAGAATTTAACTGCAATTCAGAATCATTTACACAGTGTTGAACATGGGATCAACATCAGAATAACCTGCCTTAAGCAGCATTTCATTAAAGTCCCCTGCTTCATGATGGTGAAAACATCTGTCACAGATCATAGCCTGTCCTCCATCACACAGCTCAGTGACCCTGGCAGCCTCAGAAAAGAAGTTTAAGATTTGAATAGGAACGGATTCTAAAACATACTAATTGGATCGTGGAGAAGTAAATGAGCATTCTTACAACCCATTCCCTGAGGCTCTAGATTTATCCAATCTTATCTCAAAGACAAACACCTAATTATAGACATTAAATATATACATTTTATGTAACCATTTTAACCATACCTTTATATTTAAGAGTAAAATTATTGATCTTCTACGAAAAAAGCATTTATTTACCTCAATTTCACTGTGGGTGTATGTATGCTGTTTAGACTGTGATTCTAAAACTCTCTAATTGTTTTTGACATTGGAATTGACTCGTTGCTTTTGGAACATCTGATAGGAAAAAAACTTCTACAACATCAGCGTAACGTGTCAAGGAACTGCAAGACGGCTGTTAAGTTTACAGACATAAAGGCTATTTATTTTCTTGCCCCAAACCACATTAAAGCCACATCAGCAGTTTTGGTCTTATGTCAGGATACTTGTGCAGATAAGCCCCAATGTGGTCTTAATTATAACAACGACATGGCAATTTCGAAAGCATGGCTTGGGGTAATCAGCCATTGCAGCATCGTCCTGTTATTTTGGGAATAAGTTTATGGCAGAAAAATTGATAGATATAATATTGAAATTATTTATTATTTATGGGAAGATCTAATTCCAGACATATGGGACTATTTCCATAGTACTGGGGAAATTATAAAATGTCACCAATGACAAAATTAGTGATAGACGGTATTTTAAAAAAAATCCTCAGACACATAAAAATATATGCTTCATCCTGATGTGACTATATAGGCTTTCTATCATTCTGTCAAGTGGAAAGACTTTATAATACTTTGATGAAATTCTACTGTATAAATAAGTGTCCATGCTTATATAAAAATACCAACTATTATATGTGAAACTTCTCTTATAAAAATGAAAAAGTGATTTTTCCTCCCCACATCAAGGCTATAAAAGTACATTTGAACAGAGCTATGGTGTTCCTGGTTCTAGCATTGAAGTCCTTACAATTTAAATGGTGGATTGAAAAGATAAAAGAACCTTGTTCAAAACATTAATTGGATACATATGTATTGAGTTCTATAGTATGCAATGTTTATGTGCAATACTTCAAGAGATAGATACCTACACGGGTTAGAAATAGTATTTGCTGCTCTCAAGGATCTTATAATGCAGTGGGGAAAAGTAGTAGGGGTGGGCAAGCTTACAAATGGGTATGATTTTAGGTGGAATACAGTAATCACGTTAAAAGAGGTAGCATAATTGAGATTCAAAAGTGTAAGATTCCATTAGTTTTGGGGCGACTGAAAAATGCCTCAGTAGGAGGCATTGAGGTAAGTCTCAAAGGAGTGGGATTGTGACAAGCAGCGTCTGGGAAGGGAGAGAAAGAAGGGAACATTTAACTTACGCAGAACAATTAAAAGCTAAGGCACGCAGGCAGGTAGGAGGTGGGGAATTAGCGATACTGATGCAGTCCACTGGAGCACAAAGTTCACACGGAGAAGTAACTGGCAATGAGGATAAGGAAGGGATTGGGCCCACGCTAAGGAGTGGCTACTAGTGTACTATGAATTACAGTTCTAAAATGCTTATAATTTTGCCTGCTTATTGCAGCCCGGATCCCCTCGACAGCAGACCACCCCTGGGCGAACAATGGCATGATTTCGGGGAACTGAAGAGAAGAATGTTGGCCACAGAGAACCTCAGAAGATGTTGCTGTAGCAAGCCATCCCTACTCCTCCCCTTTGTTTTCCCTTGCAGAGAGAGGCAGGGCACATTCCACTGTGGAGTCTGCATAAATCTCCTGTGGTGGTTGTGGTTATGCAGGGACAGACTGAAACAGAACTCCTTTTTCAAAGTCAAGAATGGGAGGATGAGGAAGTGACAGTACTTTTACTTGGAAGGCAGAATTCCGTGTGTATATACGCAGATAATGGATTCTGGATTCTTGAAATTTGTCCAGGAATAAAAGTGCTCCTTGGCTCTTAGGATTAAAACCCTTTAGCTATGAAAACCCAAAGTTAAAATACTAATATTCCCCTCCTCAATGTTTTATACTTTGAAATATAATTTTTGAAGACTGCTAATTATTTGAGAAAAAAAATTGGTATAATTCTATTTCAATTTGCATCTATTTGATGTGTTTTTAAAGCAGGTGTAAAGACACTAAAATTTGGCTGATGAAGTTACAATTTCAGGTCACTTTGAACTTTAAAAAAATCGTCTCATTTCTTGTTCTGTAAGTATAATTAACTATGTAATGAGAATTAACAGAAGTTGTTATTATACTCAGTGGAAAACATTTTGAAAATCATTTTTTTCTTTTTAAATATGGTTTCAAAAAATTCAGAAGGCTATAAATCTAACATCAATTTTTAAATTTCTTATTCAAATTCAACATACTACTATTTATACTGAAAATATGCCAGGCTGAAGTATTAAAAGATTGCTTCCTTTCAGATCTTCCCAACACAATTTTTTTTTTCAGGGCCAATAGCATCTGCACCTTTATCCCCACACTGGATGGTTAGGCCTGAGACACTAACAAATCATTCTATAAAATCCAGAGGAAAGAAGAGACAAGTGCAAATCCGGGGAATAGGGTCAAGTTCCCGTGGAAAGGTTACTGTTATGAAAATGCTCCTGGTCATACACTTCAGCTACCACTTTGCGGCCAGCAAACCAGTGCCCAGTGAGGGCCTGGATGGCCTTGTGAGTCTCAGAGGCTATAGAAACCCCCACAAAAATCTTGACATGATCTCTGCATTCTCCTCCTTGAGTATTTTTAAAGTAGCTTTTGGGACCCACCCTATGGTTTACCCAAAACAAGGAAGATTTTTACCTCGAGGTATCATACAATGTCAAAAAGTGAAATACCAATTTTATTTAAACACATGCACACACACACACACTTTTGTTTTTTTTAAGTTGAAAAATATTTTTACTTTCTTCAGTACATTAATTATCTCTAGTTGCTACCATTTGTATTTGCTTTCCAAATGACATTTGGATAAGAAATACTTTGTGATAATTTTTGTGTACTGCTAACAA
This sequence comes from Ursus americanus, assembly GCF_024610735.1. Lineage (NCBI taxonomy): Eukaryota > Metazoa > Chordata > Mammalia > Carnivora > Ursidae > Ursus > Ursus americanus. The sequence goes on along the minus strand of NC_142129.1, from coordinate 61,162,462 downwards.
TAGGTTATAAAGTGTTCCTCAAGACTGCATGAAAAGCCATTGTATTCAAATTGTTTTTATTAATTTTTTATGTTGGGAAAATTGAAAGCATATAATCAATAATCTTTCTCCCTGGATCATCTGGACAAAGTTGTTGAAATGATGCCCCACTACCCTAAATACTTAAATGTTTATTTCCTATAGTCAAGGGCATTTTCCTACACATAAACACATCCAATATTCAAGATCAGGAAATTAGGAAATAAACATTGATACATTATTACCATCTAATCTTCATACCTTTTCAAATTTTCCAACTGTCCCCAAATATCCTTTTTATAGTGAAAGAATCTAGCTCAGAATCAAGTGTTGCATTTCAATATCACGTTTTGGTAATCTTCTTCAATCTAGAATAGTTCCTCAATCTTTCCTCAATTTTCATGATTAAGTGCTCCTTGGCTCTTTGGGATATTAAAGACCAGTCATTGTTTTTCAATGTTTTTCAATGAGGATGTTTCCTCATGATTACGTTCTACAGTACACGTCTTTGACAGGGATACCACAGACTTGATGCCAGTTTATCACTGCATCACACCAGGAACACATAATTTTATTTGCTCCATTACCAACAATTTAAATTTTGATCCTTGGATTAAGGTGCTGTATGTCATACTTCTCCATGAGAGATATATTCGAGACTAAATAAAATGCTCTTGGTTAGATGTTCAATTAATATATTTATTTACTTATATCAAATATGGATCCATGGTTTTCTATTTTCTGTAATGGGTTATCATCTGTTATTAATATTATTTTGGCATTTATATTGTGGGCTCTGATAAGCCACTCTGAACCACTGTAGACCCCTGACCTGCTGAGATAGATGCTCAACTGCTTGACTCCACCTAATGACTTTTTAGATAAAATTGTTCAGGAAGAGACAGCAAGAGCCTAGAAAGAAAGGGAAGGGAAAGAAAGGGAAAGGAAGAGAAAGAACTATAGTATGGGGAAGAGGATGTGTTCTCCGTATCCTATCATTCATGTGGTAGGAATAAAGAAATAATAACAGTCATAACATTTCAACAATGGAGAAGCTTGGTTTATCTCCTGAATTGGGGGCATACAGATTAGTCCTTTATCATGTATCTATGGATACAGACAGCGAGAGCAATGTAGACACACACATGCAGACACACATACCATAAGAAAACTAAGTAAATCAGGCTAAGACCAGGAGCTAGCCCTCCTCTTTCTCTAGCACACACTAGGATTATATTTCCCCCACTCTGCGCCATGACTGAAGTTAGGTTCAAATTCAAGCCATGACTATGATTTGCTTTGCCAATGAAATGTCAGTAGAAAGGACATAAGTCACTTCTGTATAGAACAACCTAAGGCTGATGCTTTGGAATCGGCAGACAGACCCTCCAACTATCTTCTTCCACCGGCATGGGGAGTAGACCTTCATATGGAGGTGCAATGCTGAGACATTTCATGGAGGGCAGACTGCCTTAGAAAGTTGCCCAACACCATGGCAAAATTCCCATAAGGAAGGAATAATTTTTCTTTTAAGTTTTTGAGCTTCTAAGCTGTTTGTTACTACAAAACAACTCAATCTCATATTAATACAAGAAGTTATATAATCTTCCGTATAATGTTCAATAGTGAAGTTATGACTGAGATAAATAAAAGTTTATCTTTTATTTTGTGAAGCAGCATTGATTTTTTAAGTCCAGATTAATACTTTGCACATGGATTTGTAACTAATTTCACCAGGAAATTGTATATCTAAACATTCAATATGTAATTTTAATAATGTGACCTTTTCCCTTAAGGTTATCACAGTAATTTTCTGATTTAGAAAAATTAGAACATGTTTGACACATACAAAACATTAATTCTTGGGGAATAACAGAAAGACCTACGTTTGCGTAGAATTATAAAGTGTTATCTAGTTAGCAGGGAAGCATATTTTAAAACTTCCTGCAAGCAAAGTTTTAAAATAATTTTAAAACTAGCTCAAAATTATGAGACTTATTTTGTGAAAGAGAAAATGTTTCGGTGTCCAGCGAATAATAGGTACTAAATAGTTTTTGAAGGACAGATTCCTTTTTAAATACCTCATATAATTATACCAGTTTTTGTAACTGTTATTAACAGAGACAAGCAGTCCCAGATTCTCCACTGACAGCTTCCTGTAAGGTTTCCATTTAAAATTATGTTTTGAATTCATGCCTTTATGATTTACTATATAAACAACTATAATTTTCCAGAATGGCTTGCTTATGAAGTAGCTACTAAACTTAATTAAAAATTATCGAAGTCTCACCCTTTCAAACTAAGTGGATGATACATATCAAAGAGCAATCATAAATTTTTGCCTTTAAAGCATTTCATGACCTTTCAGTGTGAAGCATCATGTCTATAGAAATAATGATCTGGTGAGTTCTGCAAGCATGGCAAAATCTCTGCCATGTGACTCTCGGGGCGAAAAGTCACTCATTACTAGTCACACAGCAAGTGTCTGCAGAGTATAATAGATTTATAGGAAGCAGGGTGACCACAGATCTAATTTTAATGAAGTCCAAGACATAATCTGAGCTGATAGAGTTTGAAGTCTGAATATAATCTATACAAGGTTAGAGTTATTGTTTGATAAGACGAGGAATATAGCTTTCTAAAATGTTCTAGTTTTTTTTTATTTGGTACCTGGATACACTTTTTGGGGGGTAGCAAATGGTTAAGTGTATATGAAGGTGACCAGAAAAAGATTTTCAAACACTTTGAAGAAAATTCTAAATTTTCCTATAGGTTGTGTCAAATATGCTAATTTTTTCTCTCATGTCTTAAGACCAAGGTAGTTACATTTTTGCATAGCCATTATATTCACAGATAGCAAGTCTGACCAAATGAAAACACTATCAGGTTTCTATCACTAAAATATATCATAAGTAGAAAAATAAAACCTGTGGCTTAAAAACTCCTCCACAGTTTACTATTTGGGAATATACACAGAGAAACACATGCATATTACAAATAGAAATCATTACTTATTAATGCTAAATATGAATGAGGAGAAAGTCATTCAGCTTGATAATGTTTAAATAATATACGTCCATATTCTTGAGACAGAACATGCCTTAATGTGATACAACTTGATGACTTCTATGTTTTTCTTACTCCTGTGTTATTCTCAAGAATGACAAGATTAACTATGACATTATATCACCCAGCCACACAGAGGCCAAATTAGCATTTGGATGTAAGCTTGAGAGATAATTACCAAGAGCCTTATATTTCTCAACAATAAAGCTTACACAAGTGAAGTATGAATCTCTGACAAAGCACGCTTTATTCCCCCAATAGGATGAGGTGATGAAGGAGCAGCATATTTGAAAAATGAACACAACCTACATATGAGACTTCTGGATCTTAGAGCCTACGTTCAGAAACCCGGATGGAAGAAAATCCCTGTAATTTTCAGTCAAGTAATAGTCATGCTGGTGTTTCTTTAAAAAACAAAATGAAACACTTTTATTATTGAACATATATGCCTATTTATGAGAAGGAAGAATGTGATTTCAAAGGGAAAAACGGACTACTGCAATCGAGAAAAAAATCATCAAACCTGACATCTGGAATTTGGGGAGCCATTTTCATACTTTTTCACAGGTTTATCATTCAAACTAGAAAGCAATTATTAGGAAAGAGGAAAGGCAAAGTAGGTTTATTTCTAAAAGTCTTTAAAAGTCTTTCTTCTTTTCTTAAAGATCTATTTTCAAGATTAATTTGGGGGAACAGAAGTTGCTCCATAGGTTAACAGATATTATATTTCCTTGGATTGCTGCGGTTCTGGAAGTAGATTTTTATACAGCATCACCTTAACCTCAGAAGGCCAGGAAGAAAAAAAAAAAAAAAAGAAAGGAAAGAAGGACGGGAAGGAAGGAAGGAAGGAAGGAAGGAAGGAAGGAAGGAAGGAAGGAAATGCCAACTTCTGAAAGGAATCTAAACCCCCTTTGGAAGCTAGTGACCAACCTTACCTTCCTCACCGGCGTAGGCCAGAATGGACCGGGCCCGGATCTGTTTCCCTTCTGTGGTTTTCCCCGAGCAGGTGTGCGAGCAGGAGGACCACGCAGACCACATGCTGAGCACGCAGTCCTTTGGGCAGGAGGCGTAACAGGCAACAGGGATCGGGAAGATGGCATCTCTGCACAGCTGTCTGTCAACTTCTTCTCCTGGGGAAGACATCATCACGAACAATCTATCATTTTTAAATAAATGTAAAATGAGCAATTGTAACCAGATGGGCACCAAGATAAATTAGGTTATTTTATTCTCATTTAAAAAACAAAGCTAAAACAAAGCCCACTACAGCCAGATGTTAAAAGAACACGAGGAATGAATATATATCCTTCAGTGAAGTTTCTTTTATTATCAGAAGCTTAGGTGTGTAGATACAAGCACAGGGCTGGAAGTATTTGTATACTACAGATAGCGGCCCAGGTAGTGACTTTTATAATATTAACCTTACAGTAAGGAGCACCAATGAATCATGTTCCCCTTTTTATTGCATTTATTGGAGGTGCACCGTTTACAACATCATGGACAAATAACACCTCTATCCGTAGCATGCACCATATATTCTCATGAACCGGCTCAGGTATCTCTGCAAACTCTGTGTCTCTCAGAGAATTTATTTTTGTATGACTGCCAACCCTTTTCTTTCATAAAAAATCACTCTGTTAGTTGGAAATAGCGAAGATATGTAAATGATAGGCTAACAATATAAAACTACTGTGTAAGAGGTTCCACTGGGAGAGGGGGAGAAAAACGACAAGGTAAGCAAACGGCAGGAGATGATGTCACTCCAGCGCTTAAAACTCTCCAGTAGTTTCCTGTCGCTCTTAAGACAGAGATAAGAGTTCTTAAATGTTTACAAGACCTCAAATGACCTGGCTCTGGCTTCTGTTCCCAGCTTCATCTCACTCCACTCCCCTCCTTGCCCTGAGAGCTCTAGAGATTGGCACGCCTTAATATTTGTTGAATGAATACAATGAGATATACAAAAGGCCAATGAGGAAGAAAATGTCTTTGTGGTTAATGAATGCCAAAGATAAATAAAAGGATTACAAGTAAATGACCAAAATAGAATATGAGATGAACTCTACGGTGTCGCTAGTTAATGTAGGGTGCCGATGACGTCAGCGGAACAGAGCAAAACAATACACAAACAAGCAAAAGTTAATCTACTATTTTGCCACAAAACATGACCATAATTCTGGATAAATATATTACAAATGTGTGCCCTGGGCCATTACACTTTCAGGTGAGAAAGAGTGACTAATTATGCTACTCTCATCGCTATTAGAAAAAAAAAAACAAAACTCAGACCTAGGAGCATGTTAATGTACGGTCCTTTATTCATGTGTTTGGAAAAACAAGACAGAAAATCAGAAGTCAATTGGAAATGCTCTAACAGGTTAATAGCTACTAGTTTGTAGGGCCTTAAATCATTAGACACAATCAGAAGTCAAGTGGAACATTAATAAGCCACCAGTTTGCAAGGCTTTAAATGATTAGATTTGCTCTCAAGTAAGACTCACTGAAATGACAATGGACTCATCATTATATCATTCAATCTTTAGTTACTGTGATCTGTGGGATCTCTTTTAATTCTGCTTTTATTGGCTTTAGGGTTTGGCTTAGATCCCAGTAAAATAATACGAAGATAGATTGTAGATTTATAGGTACCGAAGGTAGAGTACAAAAATCATTATAGTACAAGGTATTTAATATTTTACAATTTACATAATAATGATGACTCTTTCCTACTAAACTTTTTTCTGAGGGCAAGAGGGGACTTGCACATGTCTAATTCTCTTCATTGCTACTTTTAACGTTTTATCTACTCTCTTTCACTTTCGTTTCTAATATCCTGTGAAAAGTAAGGCAAGTTTGAGGCTATAGCCTATAATCAACCAGGAATTACAGTTTTATTCTTCTCATAGTTAATCATTTCTACTCAGAAAAATTTAATTCATTCTGCAGGAAATGAAATTCTGCTACATGGGTGCTATTATAAAATTAATTTTCATAGCATAAGTGGTATATTCCTCTTTCTTGTAGTGTAAACTTAAGGGATGTACAATTTCAGCCTTTCTTGTTTTATGAGTCCTTCTTCTTCCTTTTTTTTTTTTTCCAACCCGTGTCCCATACCTTTATGTTAGGTCTTTTCACTTGTCTTGTTCCGCTTAGCTAGGTGTATTTTCCTGTAGGCACATTCCTTTTAGAGAACATCTTAATCCTCTGTGGAACTATTAAAACCCACCTTGGCTCCAACCTCTAAATTCCCTTAGATTTCAGCCCTTACTGCATCCTCCCAAATTGCCAGGTAAGTCCCTGCCCCTGAATGCTCCTCATTGTCTTGAATCCAAATGATGGCTCTATGTTCTAGCCACAGTGATTTTTCCTCTTTTCTCCTACAGACCAATCTCATCACTACCTCAGGGACTTGGCATTCTCTCTTTATTTTGTATAAAAATTTCAGATCTCATGGCAGACTACTTTTCAATATTCAGGTTTCAGTTCAATTGTCTCCTTCCACAGTTTAGCTATACATAATAAAAAATTATTTTTAAAAATTGTCTCCTTCCTAGAGGAAGGCTTAACTGACAATACACAATCTCCCAGTAACTGCATTTTATTTTCAATATAGCTGAATACGTTTCCAGTTTCCACTGGAAACTACATTAATGAATTGTTTCCAAGTTTATTTTCTAACCCTACCACTAGATTAAAAACCCAATGAGGGCATGATCTTTAACTCTCTTGTTATTTTATACTTAGAACCTTAAACAGTGCCTGGCACATAACGGACACTAAATAATCTTTTGCTAAATGAACACATGACTTAATTAATTTTAACCTGTTGTATCAGGAAACAGAATGCTGGGTTAGATGAATATGGATTTAAGTATAGTATTTCTTAATTTGCCATCCACTCAAGTGCTCTAGGACTTTGTTAATGTGTAATCAGCGGGCAGGCAGCATATGCACCACCTGGAGTTTGCTAGAAATGCACTCTCAGATCCTATCCACTAAATCATTATTTGCATTTTATAAAGATCCCCCGGTGACCTGTGTGCACATAAAATCTGAGAAGTATTGCTCTAGAATTTTTCTGCTTTTCTTCTCTTGTGTTTTGAATAGGACCAGACTGCTTCTTAAATGAGTAGCTACAGATTCATCTGGATTTCATACCTAACATCAATCGTTTCTCTGTGGGATTTCCCTTTAGACTTCTCTTTATACAGGGTACACTCAGATGAAAACATTCAATGAGTGGTTACCGATTGCCCATCTTTTGTCAAGCACTGTGCTATGAATATAGCATATATCATCTTGGCTAATTGTTACCACACATTTTTTGAGGTATAATTGACATAGAATAGTTTCAGGTGTACAACTTAATGCCTTGATATTTGTATATATTGTGAAACAATCATAATAAGTCTAGTTAATATTTGTCCCTATATACAGTTACGTTTTTTTAGTGATAAAGACTTTTAAAATCTACTCTCTTAGCAACTTTCAAATATGCATCACAGAATTATCAATAGAGTCACCATGCTGTACATTACATACCCATGACTCATTTATTTTATAACTGGAAGTTTGTACCTTTCACAACAACCTTCTGACATAGGTACTAACATCTATTTTTTACTTGAAAGGAAACTGAAGCACAATAAGTTTAATGTCTCAAAGAACAGAAGTTTAAAGAAGCAGAAATTTGAACTGAGTTTTAACCAATTCCCAATCTACTTTTAACTGGCATGGTGGTAGGGAGAACTCGGAATGCCAAGAGAGTTAATAATGGATGAGACTTTGTCTACAAAGAAGTCAAGAAACTGGCACTCTAAGTTGTTTTTCGGGACACAGTGGAGCATAGTGGCGGCCATATACTGTCTCAAATACAAAGAATATGCATGTTGACATGTCCAAGGTTACATAATTTTGCTTATAGCCATTGAAAAAATGGCAATGGATCCATGAAAATACGAAATTGCTTACATCTCTGACTTTGCTTTCTATGAGTGCTTTAATCAACTCAACTCACTGACCACTAACAGGAACCCTTAGGACGTGTGTTCTTTTAAGCTAACTGTCCAGGAGCATTCCAGGCACAAGTCATCAGGGAAACATTAGGGGAGAAAGAAAAGCTGGGTTTATGGCCATCACAGGTAATTCCATAATTTGTGATTTTCAACCACTTTCTATGAGTGCAATGTCTATCTTGTTTTTAATATAAAAAGTGACCCTGGAAATGAAGTCTTTACCTATAAGTGCTTCAGAAAATAATTTCATCCCTCTTCTTCACATTAAAACTTGTTTATGATAAACACTATTTTAATTAGATAAGAACTGTTTTGCATGACATTACTTCAGAGTATGGTAATATGGTAGTAAATTAAACATGTACATACCTAAATATCAGGTTAATTTATAGTCTTTCCATATAGAAGAATGAAAATTTTCCTGCTGAGCATCTTGGAAACTCCATTTTTCCATATATATTACCCTACTGTTAGGACATTTTCAACTACCGTATGTCCCCATTATAGAACCTTTTGAGACTCGGATTATCTGTATGTGCATCCAAATAAATCTGAGCAGATAAATCTGATTATCATTTTAGTGAATGGTGTGGTTCTACAGCTCATTGAGGTGCAGACCAATGCAGCCTGTTTGTTTTTTTTCCTTTAGTCTTTCTGAGGACAATTTCTTAGCTAGATACTGAACATAATGTCATAAACGTTTAGAATCTGCACACTTGCCATTGTATATTAAATACACTATATATTTTTGGCATACATTTTCCAACATAAAATTTTCAAAGGACTGTTTTATATTTATATGACTTTCATTCCCCCCCCATAAAGCTCTAGGCATCTTAAGCAAACCTACAAAAATGTATATTTTACATGAAATACGTAACACAGAAAGAAATGAATGAACCGTTGTCTACATATTACAACTTCTGTCTTACTGTGATGCCTTAACTAAAGCATATCTGGCTTAAACTTGTTTGTGATACCCTATATAAAAGGTTGAGAAAGAAAATGAAAATGCTTGGGTTTATTTATTTTTGTGAACTTAAAACAAGATTTGAATGTTTAACTTGGTGTCTTCTAATCTCTGTCTTCACAAATATAATTTTAAGAATATGTTTTTAATAATTCATCATTTAATCAATTTAAACATGTATTCTGACATCTCTAAAGTAACCCCCGAATTTCCCCTTGTTTGGTCTATTTAATGAGCTTCACCAAACTCTTTCATGAACTCTTCCAAAGTATCTGCTTTCATTCTACTGTGTTTCCTATTATCAGGATAGGAGAATTGAACATCTGTTTGAAGTAATTACACTAAAAATTCATGACAATTTCCATAAAAATAAAACAAAATGAGAAGTGCGATCAGAGGATAGACTTCTTTTTCTTGGTAAAGTATATGCTGAAAGTTTACTGCATTCATTGTACTAGAGCTTAAATGTAATATAAAAGATAAATCTTGGTTTATGAAGGTTTTTATAGTGTCAAGGTTGTTATAGCTTAGGACATGAGCAAAGAACACAACATTAATACAGTAAAAATATAATTAATTGTATTTTAATGTCAGGGGTATACATGTTTAGCACTATTCCCGAAATGTTCCTTGCATTATTCTAATTTCTTTTTAATCATAGAAATGTGCAGATTGCTATGGGTGATTTTTAACAGTCACAGTAGTACTACGTGCAATGTGCCTCCAGAAGGCATCGAAGAATTGAAGTGCATCAATGTAATGGAATTGAGAGGGGGGTAAACAGAAAGGAGAAATTAAAGCAGAGAGAAACCAGATATAGAGCCAAGATTTTTAGAAAGCCTCTAGTATTATATTTTTGGGACAGATTTTCCTTGACAGACCTAAACAAACTCTATAGCAATCCTGAGAATTATTATTGAGCTGTTGGATGTCTTTTGTATTCTTCAGAAATTGTCTTAAAATTTCATATTGACTCTGACAGTGGAAGTCACTTATATATTTACTTATTTATTGATAAGCAATATAAATTCAAAAAAGAATTGAGATGGGAAAAGAAGGAAATCTCATATTTGCCTGGATCTTTCCAGAGAGCATTTTCATATAACCATCCTATCTGAACTTCATAACAATTGCAAGATATATAAGTCTGGAGTCACTCTCAGCTTATTGAAGTAAAAGACCCATGAATTGAGTCTTATACCTCTTTCTTCTGTACTCTTTCTGAAGAGAACCTCATATCTCTTCTTCTTAAATGGGAAGCTTCCCAATAATTTTTAATCCCTGCACTCTCTCAGCTATGACGTCCAGGTAGTGAATCTGATTTATTCAATGTACTATCTCCTGACCCCATGTTTTCTGCCAGGCCATTGTGCACATTTCTCCCATTTCCTGCTATCTTCCATTTCTCCTGCAGCCCTTATCCACCTTGACCCCAAAGTGTGTTTCTAAAGTGCAAATATAAGCACTACAATGTCTTTAATACCTGCTAGCTGAAGGCTGGATTCTTTACTAGAGTATAGGAAATCCTCATCTTCTGTCATTGCCCGTCGTCTCCCTACATTCTCTCCACAGAAATCCATTTGTTTTTCTATGAACTGAAAGGCCTCTTTCTTACTCCTTTGCCATTTGGTGTTCACTGTCCTCCGTGTCTGGTTGCCCAATCCTCTTGCTAAGCGCTGTTTAGGACTGTGTTTATTTCCTCTGTGAACCTTCTCCGACTTTCAAATTCCCCAAATGGAGCCGTGCTCTACACTCTCTGTTCCCACAACACTGCAGACATATCATTTTATTTTATTTTATTTTTATTTTTTTTAAAGATTTTATTTATTTATTTGACAGATATAGAGACAGCCAGCGAGAGAGGGAACACAAGCAGGGGGAGCGGGAGAGGAAGAAGCAGGCTCATAGCAGAAGAGCCTGATGTGGGGCTCGATACTATAACGCCAGGATCACGCCCTGAGCCGAAGGCAGACGCTTAACCGCTGTGCCACCCAGGCGCCCGGGGCACACAACTTTCTAATCACTACATCCATGACTTCCTTTCCCAATAACTTGGGTTGAAGATTTCACTTGGGGTTAGGCAGAAAAAAAGGGCATGTTTATACTCTGCAAAGACTGACATTAGGCCCGTGACTTGCATCCCTATTTAACGTCAACTATCATAGCACATTTTTTTTTTTTTTAAGAGAGGTAGGGCAGAAAGGGAGAGAGAGAATTCCAAGTGGGCTCCTCGTTGGGTATGGAGCCTGACTCGGGGCTCGATCTCACAACCCTGATATCATGACAAGTCGAGAGTCTTATGCTTAACCAACTGACCTACCCAGGCACCCCTATCATGGCACATTTTTATGCATGTTCTCTATGTGTGAAATATATTATGCATATAACTGAAAGCACATGTGATCTGGAGTAAAGATGTGAGATGTAATTACTTCATTTAACTGAAAATAATACTTCATTTTTATGCCCTTTCTTATTATCTATTTGTTTGATTGCCTGAAAGTCCCAGACTACCTGGCTTTGTTTATTTTCAGTGACTAAAAAGTGAAGTGACTCATGTTTTTAAAAGCATAATGGAAAATCCAGAAAATTCAAATAATAACTATCTCTGGCATTGAGATTAAACAAAGTTTTATTTGTCCTTATTTCCCCAAGATTTTTATTTTTGTTTATTTCATCTTATCATTCTTAATTCCTTCTCCTGACTTCATTATTCTTATTGTTGAGTTTGAAATCTACAATGTTAATTTCATCTCTTCCAAATTTACTTTTTTAGTAACGAAAAGTCAAACAACCCTGGTTCAAATTCTGGCTCCACCACTTATTAACTATGTACCCTGGAGTAAATTATTTAACTTGTTCTAAGATTCAGTTTCCTAATCAACAAAATGGAAGCTAATAATAGTAGTTATTTTATGGTACTGTTATGCATATTAAGTGAGATTTTTAAAAAAATTAAGTGCCTAGCTCAGTGTCTCATGTATAGCTGAAAAACATCATCTATTATAATAATACCATGCCTACTTTCATCACCTCCTGTCAGTGGAGGAGCTGACCATCTGTCCCCCACCACTATAGGAACGGAGGTGCTCCACTGCGTTTCAGTCAACTTGAATTTATGTGCTTAATCATTTTTTTTTCCTAATTCTGCTTATAAGTGGGCTTGCAGAAAGGTACTAGTAAAAACAATTCCAGTGGTCTGATAGTATAAGCTTGATCATTCAGTAATTTTACATTTTTCTTTTTCTTAAAGTGCTAAGATTGTGAGGAAATACAGAAAACTCAGGAAAAGCCAATTCATGTAATCATGACTACTAAATGTTACAGTTAATATTTTAAAAATTATAGAGTTGTGTTATAAATACTTTTGGGCCTCAATGAATTTTTTTTAAAGATTTTATTTATTTATTTGACAGAGACAGACAGCCAGCAAGAGAGAGAACACAAGCAGGGAGAGTGGGAGAGGAAGAAGCAGGCTCCTAGCAGAGGAGCCTGATGTGGGGCTCGATCCCAGAATGCTGGGATCACACCCTGAGGCGAAGGCAGACGCTTAACGACTGCGCCACCCAGGCGCCCCTCAATGAAATTTTTAATTAAAAGTTATACTATAGAATATTGAGCTTACAGTGATAAGCAGAAGTACCAAGACATGCGGCATCCTATAATCCTTCTTTAGTTCCCTTTCTCTCCATGGATTAAATCATTTACTTTGCCTCTGAAAAACTGTAAGTTAAACAGCTGCACCAAACTACTTTCAGTCAGTGTCTTCTAGACAAGAAGAAAAAAAGGCTGCTTCTGGAAGTGTTATGATGAGGTTACACTGAACTACATTACAGTACTAAATGAAAGTAATTATGCTTCTAAATGAAAAATTATATAGTAGGGTCATTTTGAAGAGTTATGAATACAATCAACAGAATAGTCGTCACATTTATTATAATGTATTGGTTTAATTTAACTTAATTTTTTAAAAGATTTACTTATTTATTTGAGAGAGAGAGAGAGTGAATGGGAGCAGGGCAGAGGGAAAGGGAGAGAAATCCTCAAGACAACTCCCGACTAAGCATGGCCAACATGGGGCTCGATCCCAGGACCCTGAGATCATGACCTGAACTGAAATCAGGAGTTGGCTGTGCAACAGACTGAGCTACCCAGGTACCCCAATTAATTTAACTTTAAAAGCTTATCTAAATAGATAGTTCCACATCAAGTATTTCAGTAGAATTCCATTTGCTCTATGATGAAATACATCTCCTGTTTTGATCTCTCCAGGCTCAACCTCCATCACACTAAGGCATCTTGTGGGTTCTGTCCCAGTCAGTTCCTCACAGAACCTTGCAGGACTTTCTCTGAATCAGGGCTCTTGGAAAGGCTTTCCCTTTAGTTTTATTTCTTCCCTGCCCCGCCGCAGGTCTTGGTTTCAGATCTTTCTCTGAGAGAGTCTTACATTTCCAATCTGTCCTGCAAATTACCAACCAAATAGTCTGCCAGCCACACTGCTATGACTACATTATACCCTCAAATGACTCCCTGTAGTTCTCCAGATCAAGCATGGCTTTGTGTCTGTTGTGTTTTAAGATATTCCACCAACTGCCCTCACTTGACATACCTTGTCTAACAAATCCATTTGCCATGCTCTGGGGATAGTTGCAACAAGACTAGGCTTAGAAGACCTTATTGCCCAGAAAAGGATGACTGCACATTTATCAACTTTTTAGGCCTAGGTTAAAAACCAATTTCAACTCGTAAATTTTCTCATTTAAAGCAAATTTTACCACCTTTCTTTCTGCACTCCTACATTTTGGGATCTCTTATATACTCACATATATAAAAAGAAAGTATAGTCACTCTATAGATAGCTATTTTAAGATCACGATATGCAAGTAAGTCTACAGAGTAATGACAAAATTATGAATAAGGAAAACAATGTAAATAGACATATATTTGGACTGGGGAATCTTGCCAGGATTAAGAAGACCCTATGACTTAGAGATACTATGTTTATTTCATGAAAATATGCACCAATAATCATAGTGTAAAATTTTGGTTACCAATAGAGACTGTGGATTGATGGGATAATTAGACATGGCACAGTTTATAAAGGGACACATTTTGAAGGCAATGAAATTTGAACATAATTTTGAGGGAATGAAAGGTGAATTGGAAATGAGGAAGGGAAGCGGTAAAAAATGTAGGAGTTTGTTCTATGTGGGAAGGCTTTGAAGCAGAAACTAATTCAAAGAATTAATCATCACCATTAAACTTTTCTAAGATCTTCTAGTCTGTCCTCTGATGACCCCCATGTAGAAACACTGTAAGTTTGCACCATAAACAAACAGGAGGCTGAGAGTTACAGGAGATTAAGTCACAATTTGCCCCTTTAATCTTCACAGTTGTAGTGGAATGTCTGCTAGCAAATCACAGGAAAATGATCTCAGGGAAGATGAAGTTTCAATGATGGGGAAAGTGTTAGCCTATTAATTGGCTTGAAAGCTGTTTGCTTCCATACTGAAAGCCACAAACATGTTAGGAACTCCCAGCTCATTTTACCAACACTTAACATTTATAAAAAGTTGCTCAGGGAAACAAACTGAGGGCTTCAGAGGGGAGGGGGGTGGGGGAATGGGATAGGCTGGTGATGGGTAGTAAGGAGGGCATGTATTGCATGGTGCACTGGGTGTTATACGCCACTAATGAATCATCGAACCTTACATCAAAAACCAGGGATGTACTGTATGGTGACTAACATAAAAAAAAGTATTATTATAATAAAAAAAAAAAGTTGCTCAGGGCCATCTCGGAGTTAATATTAAATCATAAGAGTTTGTAATAAAAATGAATGCACCTGAAAGAGAAAGAGCGTCATCAGTTCAACAGTTGAGGTAGAAAGTCTCTATTAAAATCAAACAAAAGCAAACCATGATTAATGGGCATCTGCAAAAAGAAAGCCGGAGAGTTCTATAAAAGATTCATATTGTACTGATAAAGAAGGAGTTGGTTAGTCTGAGATGGGTCAAAATGGTACCCAGGAACCACTCAACATATGTCAAAATTAAAGGACAATGAGAAGAGGCACTGGGAAAAGAGAAAAATTACCCTAGCTCAGTTTTCCAAATGTGGTAGAGGTTTTCTAAATATTAGGTGCCACCAGAGAACTACTCAACAAGGTCTTAGAAATTTTCATTTAAAAAAGATCCTTAAGCCAGGCAATCCAAGACAGCAACATAAGAAGATCCTAAACTGATCCCTACCCACCCCCCATACCCTGAATCTGCAGCTACATGAAAATGACTTGAAAACTAGTTGAACAGATGCTTCACATCAAGCAACAAAAGGGCCCAATCAAGGCAGGTAGGAGAGGTAGAGTCTCATAAAAAATTCTACCCCAGCACAGCAACCCACGATCAGGAGGGATCTCACAAATCTGAAACTTTTCCCTTAGGAGCAAAGTTTGTACTCCGCCTCAGATACCCCAACTCTTAAATACTGCACCTCTATATCAGATACTCCAGCCCGTAAGACAGACCCCGAAATGTCTGGCTTTGAAAACCAAGAAGGCTTGTGTCCATGAAACCTAGGGCTGCAATGAACTGCAAGACTGCTCTTGAAGGGCTTCATGCAGACTCACTTGCCCCAGGCCCTGTGCAGAATCAGCAGTTTGGAAAGCACCCAGCCTATACATGAAGGAGATTCACTTACTAACGTTAACGCGTCTACTGGAGGAGCAGAGGCCTGGTGGGATTCTCTCTGGAGATGGGGGTTCTGGAAGCACCATTTTTGTTCTCTCCCTCTGCCTCACTAAAGCTGGGAGGAAATGTCCTATATTCTTCCTCTGCCTTTTAAAGCTAGCCAGCTATACGCTATATATAGGAGACCCAATGAGATGTAAGGACATGCATGACTAAAAGTGAAGGGATGGAAAAAGATGTTCCATGCAAACAGAAGCCAAAGGAAAGCCAGGGTAGCTATACCCACATCAGACAAAATAGACCTTAAAATAAAGACTATACAGAAAACCAAGAAGGGCATTACATAATGATAAGGTTGTCAATCCAAGAAGAAGATACAAAATTCATAAATATTTATGCACAGCACATAGGAGCACCTAATATATAAAAAAATATTCACAGACCTAAAGGAAAAGATAGACAGCAATACAATAATTGTAGGGGACCTTAATACCCCACTTATATCAATGGATAAATCATCCACACAAAAAATCAATAAGGAAACATTAACCTTAAATGATACATTAAACCAGATGGACTTAATATATACAGAACATTCCATCCCAAACCAGCAGAATACACATTCTTGTCATGTGCACATAGCTCAAGGACAGATGACATGTTAGGCCACAAAAGAAGTCTTAATAATTTTTTTTTAAAGGAGACAGAAGTTTATTGAGTACGTGGCAAGGGAGGAGAAGGCAGGACAGAAAAGGAGAGGCTGTCGTCCACGAGGTGGTGGTGAGGGCCCAAAGTTATAGGGGGGAGTGAGGAGGTATAGGAATGTATGGAATTTTCCTTGAGTCTTAATAAATGTAAGAAGACTGATATATCAGGCATCTTTTTGGACTACAATGCTACAAAACTGAAATCAACTACAAGAAAAAAACCTGGAAAAATCACAAATAGGTGGAAATTAAGCAACATGCTACTTAACAACCAATGGTTCTATAAAGAAATCAAATGAGAAATTAAAAAATAACATGAGACAATGAAAGTGAAAAAAGTTTACCAAAATTTATGGCATGCAGCAAAAGCAGTTCTAAGAGGGAAGTTCACAGCAATAAAGTCTACCTCAAGAAAGAAGAAAAATCTCAATCTAACTTCACATCTCAAGCAACTGCAGAAAGAACAAATGAAGCACAAATTTGTAGAAGGAAAGAAACAACGAAGATCAGAGAGGAAATAAATGAGAGACTAAAAAGACAATAGAAAAAAATTAACGGAACTAAGAGCTGGTTCTTTGAAAAGAACCAAACTGACAAATCTTTAGCTAGATTGACCAAGAAAAAAGAGAGATTAAATAAGAAATGAAAGAGGTGCTAACAACTGACACTGCAGAAATACACAGGATCTGAAGAAACTACTATAAATAATTATATGCTGAAAAATTGGACAACCTAGACGAAATGGGTAAGTTCTTAGACACATACAGCCTTCCAAGACAGAACGTTAAGAAATAGAAAATATGAATAGACCAATTACTATAAGGAGATTGAATCAGTAATCAAAAACCTCCCTACAAGCAAAAGCCCAGGAGTTCACTGGTGCACTCCGCCAAACATTTAAAAAATTAATATTAATCCTTTTCCAACTCTTCCAAAAAATGAAAAGGAGGGAATGCCTCCAAACTCATTTTATGAGGCCAGCATTACTGATAGCAAAACCAGACAAGGATACCACACACATAAAAGGAAATTACAGGCCAATTTCCCTGATCAACATAGATGAAAAATCCTCAACAAAATATCAGCAAACCAAATTCAGCAATACATTAAAAGGATCATACACATGACCAAGACGAATTTATTCCAGGGATGAAAGGATGGTTCAATACCCGTAATTAAATCTACATGATACAACACATTAACGAAATGAAGGATAAAAATCACATGATCATCTCAAAAGATGCAGGAAAAGCATTTGACAAAATTCAAAATCCGTTAATGCTAAAAAAAAGTCTCAACAAAGTGGGCATAAAGGGAACAAACATTAACATAATATAGCATAAAGGGAACAAACATTAACATAATAAAGGCCATATATGACAAGCTCACAGCTAACATTGCACTTAATGATGGAAATCTAAAAGCCTTTCCTCTAGGATGAGGGACCAAAGACGCCACATTGCCACTTGTATTCAACATTGTATTGGAAGCCCTAGCTAGACCCATAAGGTGATAAAAATAAATAAAAAGCAGCAAAATTGGAAAGGAAGAAGTAAAACTGTCAGTATTCATGGATGACATGATTTTATATATGGAAAGCCCTTAAAGGGTCCACCAAAAAAAACTCTTAGAGCTAATAAAAAAAATTCAGTAAAGTTGCAGGATACAAAATCGAGACACAAAAATCTATTGCATTTCTACACAAAACTAGCAAAAAACTGTCAGAAAGAGAAATTAAAAAAACAATCCCATTTACAAATACATCGAAAAGAGTGAACTATCCAGGAATAAATTTAAACAAGGAGGTGAAAGACCTGTACTCCGAAAACTGTAAAACAGTGATGGAAGAAACTGAAGGAGACACAAATGAAAAGATGTTCCGAGCTTATGGAATGGAAGAAGGAATATTGTTAAAATGTGCATATCAGCTGAAGCAATCTACAGATTTTATGCAGTCCCAATCAAAATTCCAATAGCATTTTTCACAGAAATAGAACTAACAATACTAAAGTTTGTATGGAACTACAGAAGACCATGAATAACCCAAGAAAACTTGAGAACAGAGTTGGAGGTATGGGGCTCCCTGGTTGCAAACAGTATTCAAAGCTATCATAAAAACAAAACAAATCTAAAAACAAAACAAATAAATAAATCATAAGAAAACAAAACCAAGTTTGACAATACAGAGAACAGATTGGTGGCTGCCAGAAGGGAGAGGTGTGGGGTGTGTGAAATGGGTGAAGAGGGTCCAAAAGTATGAATTTCTAGTTAGAAAATAAATAAGTCATGGGAATGTAATTATAGTAGGATTCCAGTTAATAATACCATATTGTATATTTGAAAGCTGCTAAGAGAATAAATTTTAAAAGTTCTCAGTACAAGAGAAAGAAAATTTTGTAACTATGTGTAAGATGGATGGTACCTAGACTTATTGTGCAGACTGTTTCACAGAGTGGACAAATATCCCATCATTATGCTGCATAACTGAAACTAATAGAATGTTACATGTCAACTATTTCCTTAGTTAAAAAAACATTCTAAACACCTCCGTCACATATCCTAACACCTCCATCATATCACAGAATTACCATCTCCCATCTCTCTCTCTCTCTTTTGGTGAGAACATTTAAGATCCACTCTCTGAGCAATTCACACAGCGCAGTATCGGTGGTTATAATCATAATGCTGTGCATTAGGTCCCCAGAACTTAATTCCCTTCTAACTGGAAGTTTGTACTTTTTGTCTAATAACTCCCTATTTCCTCCACCCCCAGCTTCTAGTAACCAGCATTCTATTCTCTGTTTATACAAGTTCAGCTTCTTTACATTCCCCATACAAGTGAGATCATACAGTATTCGCCTTTCTCTGACTTATTTCACTTAACCTAATGCTAATGCTATAGGGGTAATCATATTACAGTATGTAAGTGACTCAAATAAATACCTCCTATCCCTTAAAGTTACAAAATGCTATATGTCCATTAAATATGGACATAGTTGGAGGGGCGAAAATCCCCAAATGATTCTGACACATCAGTGTGTAGGAGATATTCTATTTACTCCTGATTAAATTCCAATATGTTGGAAGAAAGAGTTAATGGAACCAAATTCTTATACTTATTTGTGACTAGAATGTATATATGTATATTTAATTAAAAATAAATAATGGCCCATTGTACCATCTTAATTTATCTCGAATAACTCTTTTTGTTGTTTGTCTCAAGCCCTGAGTTGAAGCAATGATTTAGGTATTGTTAAGGAGATCAGGAAATCAGAGTGGGATCATTTATACTTCATAGTCTTCTATGAACAAAGTAGTGAAGCTGTAAAGTGCTGGTTTCCTAATAGGGACTTTTGGGGCTAATATCTTCTAGTTAATAATGTTCTTTGATGAGCGATGGGGGATTATTTAATCATGAATCAATAAAATACAATCGCTGCTCTGAAGAGTACACACACACACACACACACACACATCAATACACACATAATATAGTCTGATACGAAATCTAAAAGCAAGAATAGGAGTACATTAGTGGGAATGTTGCTCCTATAGAAGAGATTAAATATTTTCTAAAATTGAAAAGTAACTAGATTAGGCTAAAGATACCCAATTTTCTCATGTAACTATGGTGCTTCTATTCAGTCAGCACGGGCTGGCTGGTACAGATAAAGGCACACTGATTTTTAAAGACAAACCAGTTGGTCAAGGCATCTGTTCAGATGGGTGGGTCAGTTCTTGTGCCTTCTGCTTGTGAACATTTTGTTAAAATATTATTAATAAAATCCCTGGGTACAATCAACGACTGATTTTCAAGTCACGTCCTCTTAATTCTCAGTGTTCTCATTATAGCTTAAAAGAAGACAAAGTAAAACAAAGAACCTCCCCCCAACATTTGAACTCAAGAGTCTTAAACTTCTTCCCAGTCTAAATCTACCTACAAGTACAATTTAAGGTTAAGATGACCTAACTTATTTCTTTGATGTTCCTTTTTGTTTAAAAATCTGTAATAGTTCCACACTGTTATATCCTGGATAAAAAGAAAGGAAACACTTTTAAGTACCTACTATGTGCGAAGCAAATTATCATCATAGCAAGTCAAGAGGTGAGTATTTTTTTTAACTCACATTCTGCAGCATATGAAATAGAGAATCAAACAGCTTTCTTTCTCTCCTTGCTCCAAGTCATTTGCTCCTTAGTGGCAGAAACAGGATTTCAAGCCCATATTCCTAGACTCCAAAGCTCATGTTCTCTCCATCATAACATGATGTATTTCAGGCACAAGCATCTGACAGGTACTTGATAAAAACTGGTAAAATAAGTGAGCTTATATTTCACCTATATCTGTTTTCCAAAGGTTTCCACAAGGTTTTCCAAAGCACACCTTTTTTTTTTCTTTTAGAACATAATCTACTCTTAAAGTATTCCAACTGTATATAGCGTATTACAATCTGGAAATTATCAATAGTATAAATTTGGGAAAGGGAATCACAGTACAAAACTTTTCAGAAATGGGTATTTAAATTTCTTTGGGGGTTTATTCTTCTATGCAGTGTAATTGTTTCTGACATTTCAGCAATGCATTTATGAGCAACTTGACCTTTGATACATTTTTCTTTTCAAGCTTGTAGCTTGATAAATTGCCAGAAACATTACATTCAGGAGAGTTAAAAAAACAAAACAAAACAAAACAACCAAAATAACTCTGACTTGCAAAACAATGCTTATTCAGAGGAAATTTTAATTTTTTTTTTACTTTGAATTCATTTTGATTTATTTTGAACACCCTCCATGTATATGCTGTTTTACCTTGAACCTTCATAATCTGTGGTTCAGAACATACGCAATGACTAGGTAAGTAAGCTTCAGGGAGGCATTGGCCCTATGTGCTCATAAATGTTAAAAATAATAACTGAATAAGCAAGTAAATAAAGAAAAGACATAAATAGCACATATCCATGTGAGCTCTTTGCTAAAAATCAGCTTGAGGACTAGGGAAACCAAGATCACAATCACTTATAAAGCAGCTGTCTTTACTCCCCGATTCTACAGCAGCTGCTAAACAGTATCAACGAAGACAGCATAAAATCGATTTGAATACTATCTATTGTAGGACTATCTCTTCTACCATTGTATGCCGAGATAATGCTCTCTAGAAGCCGTTAAAAAATATCAAAACCACTACTGAATTACAGAAATCTTAAAAAGTGCTTGGCTTATGTGTACCTTCGAAAGATGGCATGGACGATGCCTGTTTGATCAAACAAGGAGAGGAGATGCAGGCCGAATGAATTCCACAGCTAATGTGCTAAGACTTTTGAAGTCTTTACCCTGAGGGTACGAATAATAAGCTACTCTGCTTGGGTTTAGATGGACTTACAAAGCCAGGGGGGAAATGGAGGAGATGAAATAGAATCAAAATAATAGGGGACTTGGGGAGTTAAGATTTTCAGACAAGTTAAGTTACTGGGAAATCAGCGCAAAGAATAACAAAAGAGACCCAAACAGGAGCATCTTGTCAGCTAGTCTTCTAAGATCATAAATTTTTCAAGTGATAAAATTCTACAATGAGTCAGAAGTATAAAGAAATGCTATGTTCTTATGTGAATATCATGCTTCTGATTTCCAGTCTAAAAAACGAACATAAAATCACAATCTGGAACTGATAATTGCTGACATTTATGAGCATTGCTATGTTTCCAGGCACTGCTTTACAGGTTTTAACTGGTGTAATTCTGTAGCAATTCTATGAGGTAGACACGGTTATTATATCCACATTCAGAGAAGGAAACTAAGGCATGGAAGTTGAGCAACGTGGCAAAGGTTATGCTACGCTGCCTTTACTAGTGGGAGTGACCCGATTGATTGAACTACCCTTTTGTGTGTTTCTCCAATAGAACACTGCTCTGTGCATACCAACAGAGCAAGGTGGAAAGCACAGCCCTGGGGGAGATCTGGTCTACAGATAAGGAACTGAGGCGCACAGGGAAGACAAGCCTCGCCCAAGTTAACTACAAGTTAACGATAGAGCTCGGTTTCTAGGATTCATCCAGGGACCCCGTGGAGCTGCAGTTTACGGATGCAGTATCTGTTATTTCCCACGCATAAGGCCATTAGAGAGACTGCAGATATTACCTCACGGCATCGTGCTCAATTATCTGATGCACCGAGAAAACACAAATAAATTATGCTTCTCCCAAGGGCCAGAGACCTGGGCTATGTCAACTGCTTACAGTAGTTTTGAGAAGCACAGACTATTATCTCATTTTTACGAGTAAGGAAATTGTACAGATCAAATATAAAAGCAGGAAATCTCACTAAAATATGCATCACATTACAACCATACAAAGGAATTTCTCTTGAAAGCAAAACAAAACCAAGAAATTTAGCCAATCAAGAGTAAAACTGAAGTCGACAACTTGCGGATGGAAATGATACAATGTTATAGGCCTTGTAACCATCATTGAATCTATGGAAATAAAGGGGCAGAAGCTAAACAATTGTGAGACTTCGTGACAGAAGACAGCAGAGGTGCCATGAATCCAGAAATTAAGTCTCCAAAATAAATAAGGTAATTTTAATGGATACATATCTGCTGAAATAGGCAGGATGGTTCAGTACATCTCCCAAATTTAAAAATAATAGTATTGAGGGATGCCTGGGTGTCTCAGTCGGGTAAGTGTCTGCCTTCAGCTTAGGTCCTTGTCCCAGGGTCCTGGGATCAAGTCCTGCATCGGACTCCTTGCTCAGAGGGGAGCCTGCTTCTCCCTCTGCCTGCCCCTCCCCCTGCGTGTGCTCTCTATCTCTCTCTGACAAAAAATCTTAATAAAATAAAATAAAATAAAATTAATGGTATTGATAATAAAATCACCCCATTACACTTCACCAGAAGACATTAGAAATAAGGTAATTTCAAGAAAGCAGTTCAAACAAATTCAGTGCCCAATCTATTATTGTTTCAAAATTAGTAGCATCCTTTTGGTAAACACATCTTTGTAGTGTGATGTGCTTTCAATAATTTTATGCCTACTAGCATGTTTATCTTTGTTTTCTGTAGGAGGCAGAAAGTCAGACTGTCAGGGATGCAGGTATGTTTCAGAACTCCTGACTGGGGCCACCACATGCTCATTCGGTTCAACGAGCAGTTAAGTGGATTTGAGGGGCATATTATTGCTTAGCAAAAGTCTTGAATTTGTGAAGCTTCAGAGGATAACAAAATTCAATTATGCTTTGAAAGGAAGTAGAATTGAGTATCCTCAATACCAAAGGATTAAAATACTTTGATAAAAGGAAATAATAATTAAAATTCTGAGGCTCATTTCATCAGTTATCCTAATTCTTCTCCTTAAATTGTCTTACAAATAAATGGTCACTAATTCCAAACATCCATTCCTAATATTTGATATGAGAGCCTAATTTCCTTTTGCCTTTTCAATTTAAAGTAGCAATGATTTAAGTATTCAAAAGAACTCAGCTACAATTTGCATTTTCGAAAACTAACATTACATTGTAAAGGAACATTTTTTTTTTTCCTCCAATTCAGAAGATTGAGCAGAAGGCAAAGTAGTCCTCACACTTGAATCGGGAATAAAAAGCTCTGCCATGGATAGACATTTCAAAATTAAAAGTGGGCAATGTGAACATACATTTAAAGGAAACAAATACACTAGAGAATATATAAAATAAAAAGGCTTAATGTCTGACTCTTGGTTTTGGCTCAGGTCATGATCTCCGGGTCCTGAGACTGGGCCCCCATAGGGCTCTGCGCTCAGCCAGGGGGGAGCCTGCTTGACCTTCTCCCTCTATTCCTTCTCCTGCTCGCTTACTCTCGCTCTCATAAATAAATAAAATCTAAAAAAAAGAATAATAAAAAAATAAAAAGGTTTAAGATTCAGGGAGAATCATCTTTTCCCATTAGATTAAAAAAACCAGGAATTTATAGAATACTGGCATAGTTAGTGAATAGGGTTATGGACAATTTCACATGTTTAAAAGTGAAGTAAAGATTCAGAATAATTAGGAAACCAAGCATGCTAACTGAATGCCATTTGTGCAGTTACTGCATTAGCAGGACGTGCATTACAGATTTAGATTTCTCTATCTGTGGGGCTTACTATCTAGTTTCTTCTCCTTTGGTAGTGACTTGGCTTGATGAAATTCTAGAATTATAGGATGGAGAATCTAAGAGTGCTTTACAAAGAGTATCTGTTTTTTAAGGTACTTCTGAAGCAAATTAGATAAAATTTTATGAGAACAATACAGACTTAAGAAGGTCCTGGAGCAAAGGCACAGTTCCTGGAGCAGGACTAAAGCAGAGAGATCAGTGCGTAAAAATAATTTAACCTCGCCAAGAGGCACTACAAAATCCAAATGTTTCGATGTTTCGATTTTTTAAAAAAAGTTTTTCTATTAACTAGATATTTTCTTCGCAGAGAAAATGCATTTTACTACTAATTATAAGGACTTTACTTGGTTTATATGGCAAGTAATTGTGTTTGGTTCATTTGTATCCTGATTATCTCATTACTGATTTGGCTCCTTTCTAGGCTCCAGCTTCTACGCTTGCTCTTCTCCACTCAGCAGCTGGAACAATCCTTTTAAAACATAATTCAGATTACATCATTCCTCTACTGAAATCTTTCAGTGGCTTCCCATTAACATGGAATTCTTCCCCAACTCCCAAAAGGCCCTCCATGATCTGTTTCTTGGCTACCTCTATGCCTTTTCTGCTGCCTCACTGTTTCAGCCATATTGGCCTTTGTGATGCATACTCCTGAAACACTTTCTCCTGACTGGGCTCTTCTCTGGATGTAACACTTTTCTCTCTGATACGTACTTTACTTGCTCTCTCATGGCAAGTCTCTGAACCTTCCCTGAGAAAGGCCTTGCCTGACCATCCTGACAAAAATACTCATCTCCCCAGTCATAGCTCTCCATCACTATACCTTCTTTGTTTTGTTTTCGGATACATTTTACAATGGTTAACATACGTTGATGCATTATATCTTTTGTTTATGTTCTGTTTTTCCCTTAGAATGCAAGTGCTACCAAGTCAGGGATATTACCTGTTCACCTCTCACTGCTGTATCCCTAAGGATCGAAAAAGGATTGGGCACAAAGTATGAGCTTATTAAAATGTTGCCAAGTACATAAATGAATATGATACCTAAAGACAATGCAGTTATAATAAAGAACAATAAAAAGACAACCTAATTAAGAAATGGTCAAAAGGCTGAATAGACGTTTCTCTAAAAAATATATAAATACCAAGAAGCACATAAAGGAGATGCTCAGCAGCGCTGGCCATTAGGGAAATGCAAATAAGCCCACAGTGAGATACCATTTCCCACTTACCAAGATGGTCATGATAAAAAAAGAAGAAGAAGAAAAGAACAGGCAATGTTGAGGATGGGGATACACTGAAACCCTCATACACTGCTGGTACGAATGCAAATTGGAGTAGCCTGTGGAAACTCCACAAAACTGGGCAAAACAGTTTGGCTGTTCCTCAGAGGGTTAAACTAGAACTACCATTGGGCCCAGCAATACCCACTCCTTGATATATTCTCAAGAGAACTGAGAACATATGTCCATACAAAAACCTGCACACAAGTGTTCACAGCAGCACTATTCACAACAGTCAGGTGGAAACATCTCGAATGTCCATCAACAGATGAGTGGGGGATGTGGACTATTACTCATACATTAAAAAGGAATGAAGTACTAATACGTGCTGCAATGAAGATGAATCCTGGACACGTCATTCTAAGTGAAAGACGTCCCACACAGGTCACATATCATATAATTCCACTCACAGAAGTATCCAGAATACGTGAATTCATAGAGACAGAAGGCAGACTGGTGGTTACCATGGGCATGGGAGGGGCAGCGGGACACGGAAATAGGGAGCGCCTGCTTACTGGTTACAGGGTATTCTTTTGGGGTGATGACATGTTTTAGAACTAGACAGAAGTGGTGGTTGCACAACACTGTGAACGTACTAAATTCCACTAATTTGCATATTTTAAAATGGTTACTTTATGTGCATTGCACCTCAGTTTTACAAAATGATATGTTTATTTTTTTTAAAGATTTTATTTATTTGTCAGAGAGAGAGAACGTGTGTGCGCACGCATAAGTAGGGGGGAGCGACAGGCCGAGGGAGAAGCAAGCTCCTGATGAGCAAGGAGCATGATGCAGGACTCGATCCCAGGACCCTGGGATCATGACCTGAGTTGAAGGCAGATACTTAACCAACTGAGCCACCCAGGAGTCCCCCAAAATGATATGTTTGTAGCAGTCTACAAGGCCCTTAGGTTCTAGTCCTTGCTAGGTTTCTACTACCTACCCCCTGCCCTTCCCCAGTCTACTTTCCCCTGCAACACACACACACCCCGCCCCAGACACACTGAACCCTACTATTCCTCAAACCTGCCAAGTGTGCTGAATGTCGGGATCTTCACACTTACTCTTCCCCTCAGGGGACAATTCCCACAACTGCTGCCAGGGCTACTCCCTCTTTTCTTTCTGGCTCTGCTTTAATGTCACCTTGAATATGACAACCCAAAATAAAATAATATACTCTCCCATCTCTCTCACCTTGCATTATTTTTCTCCATAGTACTTCTTACCATCTGACTTATTATATTTCACTGATTTATTTGTCTATTGTTTGTTTCCCTCTCCGCCCTGGAAAGAAGACAGGGACATTATTTTAATCCTGTTACAATTCTTATATCTAAAATGGTGCCTGACACAGAATAGGTCATCAGTTAATATCTACTGAGTAAATTAATATCACTTATATAAAATTCCAGAATGAATAAACATAAAATGGCTAAGGACACATTCATCTGTGATAAAACCATATGATATGGCAAAACCATAATGATAAAAAACTCATTTAGAAATTCACTCTGGAGCGGGGTTAGTAGGAACCAGGAGGATGAGATCATGAGGGGTCCAGGGAACTTTAATTCTATTAGTAATGTTCTGTTTATTTAATCGGACAATGGTTTAATGAGTTGTTTATAACATATAACGCTACTTGTGATCTTTTATATACATCAAATACAAAAATTTTAAACAGGTTAGCAGTATAATTTTTTGGTAACATTTAAAAATACTAAATGTACTTAAAATAAATAAATTACTTGCTTTCTCCTTTCAAGAATGTTATTTTACCCTTTAGAAGAATATAGGGACACTTGGCTAAGGCTGCAAGGAGGCTCAAAATCTAATAATCGCTGACATTTGTGGGGGAACTAAGCCTTCAGTACTGTTACTCCAGCCTAACTTACCAGGAAGGAGGCTTTCATCCAACCCTGAACACAACACCAGCTGCTTCATATTTATATTCATTTAAAACTGTTTTCTTTTGCTTTGAATGGCAAAAAAAAGTGATAAATGAATTTGTAGAAACACAAGTTATAGAGAAAAGCTTTTATATATAATCAAGAATCACATCAGAAAGCCCATTGGAAAATATTAAAATACATGGCTTCAACTGAAAATGGAAAAATGTTGCCATGATTTCGTCTCTGTTCTAATAATGAAATTTGCTTGCTGGACTCTGGATCAGCCCCTATTGGCCCCAGAACTATGGCCCATAGTTGCTGGGCATGCAACGTTTTAACTTAATATTCACAACTCCAACAAGATTGGTATTGAATAATCATAGGAGAGGATGATGGCAAGTTGATTATATTTTTCAACCTGTTATTTATTCGCTATATTTCTGGTTGACCTCTGACAATTTCTACTTGACTTCACACTAGCACTTCTACCTTTTAGCTGAAAGGAGAGAATTCCTCTTTGACCTGTAAATGTTCAAGGCAGACAATTTAATAATTCAGAGTGCCGCAAATTAGCATAAATAGCAACAGTCAAATATGATGTACCTACTTAATATGAAAATTTCATTCAGTATCTTCTGATCATGAAAGTAACATATTGCCATTGCATTTAGCTGGATTCATTACCACATACTGCGTTACTGTTCTAGACAATTAAATCTTCAAGGATCTTATCCATGTTTTTTTTTTTTTTTTTAGATGAATAAACTGAGTTTAGGATGAGAGAAAAGACTTGTCCCGTATTTTACAGTAAGTACCAGAATAAGGATTAGAATTCAGTTCTCTTTAACTACATTTAAGTAGTCTTTCCAGTACACCTCTGGTGATGATTTGCATGCATAACATCTCGGTTGTACTGTCCAGGGATAGACTCTCACAAGTAGCTGAGAAAAAAAGAAAGAATACTGCTTTGGCTGAGCTGGGACTTCAGAACTGTGACTGACCAAACCCTGTTAAAAGGCTATCAAAATACTTCAAGTAGCAAGTATCAATCATGATTTAGAGTACAGTGCTAGTAAATAAGTAATGGATGAAAATTGTTTAAACTATATAAATATGAGAAATTTTGGCTGTGGTCATCTTTTTTAAAATTATTTATCAATTCCCCTTCTTTAAATATTCCTAAGAGCTACTGTTTCTATGCATTTTTATTTTAGGCTCTATTCTAGCTACAATAAGGTTTAATATCTAATCAGCAATTTAGTAAACTTACTGAAAAGAAATTCAAACCCAAAAGTTAAGGTGATTGCACTCATAAAATACTTACCTAATGTCAATTACACTCATAAAGTCAGAAATTTTAAATTAATGCATTGACCCATTTCTTGAAATAGGAAAGGCAGAATCCAAGATAAGTAGGGTGGTTGATTAAGCCTGGATAATGTTCCTATTCCCTAGAAATTACTCTGAGAATTGATTCATGACTCCAGATGACCTACCACTGATTTGTTGGCTCTGCCAAAAGAGAAATTACTAACAGGTACTTTGCTGATGCAATATAGCTGCCCAGCCCCATCTTCCTATAGAATGAAGCTTCCACAAGCCAGTCGACCTTGCTGGTGTGCAGAGATGACCTTGTCTAGGTGCTCAGGCCAATGTCTGGCTTCAGTTTAAACTGCTGTAAATAATATTTTGGTTTTAAATTCTTAATTACCTGCAAAATTTTTTTTCTTTCTTAAGAAAAAGTAGGCTATTTACTGACAATATAAATCTCCATATAACAACAATTCATTCCTTACAGGAGAGATAAGCAAGCAGAATGTAAATAGCAGCTTTGAAAGATTAAATATTAATTTTTAATTGAAAATCAGCATATACTTAAGTAATTCCATGTATGTTTAACAATGAAGTTGAATGAGGGGATATGGTACCAATTGTTCTGTAATCTCATTAGCACTTTAGTAAGAGGAAGATACATGCATCTTTATTTACATTACTGTTTTCTATCAGAATTATAGTCATGGTCACGTGGATAAAGCCTTTCTGTGATGCAAAGGGATAAAAGAGAGAAATCAACAGTATGTTTTCCCCCATCCAAATAATTATTTTTAAATGTAAAATGTATTGCCATCTGTTACATTCATAGAGTCATTAGTCTGAGGAGGACAAGGTAGAAATTATTTCCATACAATTAAAAAAATCAGAAAACTGCATTTCAAAACCTACTTACACTGAGATAGTAAAAAAAGATGTTTTCCCTCCTGAAACACAGCTATGTCATTAAAAATAGATGCACGGAATATAACAAGTACAGGCTGTAAAGTAAAAAAATAAGCACAAGGGAATCAGATAAGAGAAAAAGAGGAAAATTCCAACATACTTGAATATTTTGGTATGTGCTTTTGATTGCCACTTTACCTCAAGTCCTTTTAAGGGCCTTCTATTGATCTGAGCTGTCAACAACTATGCTATTTTAAATACAACTTTATAAACATCTTGTATAGAAAGCACATTTTAAAGATGCATATAATGAAATAGAGAAGAAAATCTTGTAGTTGGTTTGTTTTTCTGATGCTTTATGAAAACAGAAGGACATATCATTTCTACATGCTAATCTACATACTTCCCATCCAGAATCAGGTGCTCCTCAGGGAAATTCAACATCTATGACTGAAGAACCAACAGACTACTCAGATTCACAGCTCCTTCTGGACCACCACACGGAGGACACTGGGCAAGTAGCTGAAAGAGCCACAGGCAGACAGGATAGACACAGGGCTCTGGAGGCAGCATGCAGAGGTGAAAAGAGAACTGACTTTGGACCATGGGGACCTGTCTACAAATAAAAGCTTGACCGCTTGCTGGATATGTCCCCTCGGCCATGACACAAGCTTCTCAGAGCTGAAGTGGCACTCTGCTCAGAGTCTGGAACACAGCTCCTTAAACCATATTAGTGCCTGTTTGCCTTCTGCTTGCCTCACATAGTCTACCTTCTTACAGCTAATGTGGGAGAGGCAGACATATACACAACTAAGGGTAATGCAAGGAAAGCATCATACAAGCCATTACAGGGATACAAAGAAATCACAACTGGAACCCCAGGGGGAAGCATTTGGTTCTGACTCGGCGGTGTAAGGAAAATTGTGGAGATTGTTAAATTTGGCTTGTGAAGAAGGAGTAGAATTTCAATACAAAGAGATTGGCAGGAGAGTGTATTCTAAGCTGATGGAGAAGCAGAACAGGGTATTTATGACTGAATGGTTTGGTGAGCTTCATTCATGCGTGCTGGCACGGTTTTAGGTACAGTGGGTGCAGGAGAGAAGAGGATAAGACAAACATTGTTTTCCTGACAAAGTGAATCAACTGATTATCCTAGTAGAAGGAAGAGGAAGTAGAAATAAAAACCCCACTAGAAGTACGTATCATATATTTTTCCCTGAAATTGTATTACACAAGGAATTTTTGCCATATCTGTGCTAGGTACTCAGAACTATGTGTTGTGGAAAATTAAAAGCCAATTAAATATGGCTTGTGGTTCTCAGAAACATACAATTGAGGCCAGTGAACAAAATGAACTCACGGGAAAGAGTAAGTCACACTTTGCAGGACTATAAATGAAATCACAGTTAAGAATGGCAGAGGATGTAAGAACATACTTCATTCACAGGTATTTTTTGAGGTTTCCATTTTTACTGTTCACCAATACAAGTCTCCAAGAACCTCTACCTCATCATGACCTTTTCAACTATTTCCCCTTCCTTCCTTCTTAAAAGGAACCACTAACGTTATTTTTATCTCAGTCTTTCAGTTTTGCCTGGTTTTGAAAGTCATATGAATTAGTTACTAACATTCTTTACATATTTTTGTGCACTTATGTGTACATTTCTTTTTGGTATATACTTAGGAGTGGGATTCCTAAGTCACTGGTGTTGACTGTATTCTTTTTGGCTAGGTAATTGGCAAACTGTCACTTTTCTCCAGCTGTATTTGAGAATTCCCTTGCTCTCTATCTTCACTAACTCTTGGTACGGTCTAACCTTTTAATTTTAGCCATTCTGGTGACTGTTTGGTGGTATATCATTTTGGTTTTAATTGGCATTTCCCAGTTACTAATAAGAGTATGTTTAAATATATTTATTGGCTTAGGGTGTCTCTTTTGAAAAAAAAATCTGTTGAAGTCTCCTGACATTTTTTTTCTACTGGTATGACTGTGTTTTTTTAATTTATTTTTCTTATTGAATTGTAGTGGTTCTTTATATATCTGAAAACAAAAGCTTTGTCAGCAATGTGTTCTCTCATTCTTTCCCTTGCCTTTCCGTGATCAATGTTTTGTGATTAATAGAATTTACTGGCTTTAGCTTATGAATTTTTTTCCTTCATATGTTGTTAAAGACAACTTTCTCTATACCAGTTTATAAAGTTAATTTCCTACATTATCTTCTAGATTAGAAACTTTATTGTTTTATATTTTATATTTTGATTTATAATCCAGTTACAACTGATTCATGTGTCTGGCTTGAGAGGAGGATTAAGTTTCTTTTTTTCGTATTGTTATCCCACTGATTCAGTATCATTTATTGAAAAAAAAAAGTTTCTCCATGCTTTGCTAACTTCATCACACATTGTGTCCACAAACATGTGTTTCTCTTGTTCAACTGGCCTAATTCCGTACCTTGTCCCAATACCACTATGTCTTACTTAGGTTAATGAAAAGTCTTGCTCTGATACAGCATATATTTCCATCTTCCTGTTTCTAGAGTGTATTGATTATTCCTGGCCCTTTGAATTTCCATATGAATTTTAGACTAGCTCTAGATTTCCTACTGAGGAGGGACTAAATAAGTAAACAGGTTATAATTTTTATTACAATCTTATAGTTGGTGGATATGTTTAATACACAAACTGACTTGATTAGATAATTAATACAAGTGGTGATAACATACATTCTTCTTTGTTGTTTATAGGAGGGAAAGTTTTGATATTTCACCATTAAATATGATGTATGTTTTGTATTTTTATCATATACTTATGAAGTTAAAGAGTTTCCTTTTATGTCTAGATTGTTACAGGTTTTTTTTTTTAACATGAATGAAAGTTAAATTTTATCAAATATTTTTCCTGAGTCTATTGAGATAATTGTTATGTCTTCTTTTTTCATCTACTGTGTTAATTAGTTGAATCAACTGTTTAATTTTTGAATAACTTCTTGGAAAAGGATATTTGTTTACTATGTATTACCATTTTTATGTATAATTGGATATTATTCACTAATTTTTATTTAGGATTTTTGTATCTAATTTTCATATCTAATTTTGGCTTTAACTTTGGTATTAATATTATGTTGGGTACCATTAAATAACTCAGGAAATGTTCATCATTTTTAATTCTCTCAAAAATTTTTATAAGATTGGCATTGTTTTTTTTCCCTTAATATTTTGGCAGTATTTACTAGTAAAGCCATCTGGATCTGTGGTTTTCCTTATGGGAAAACATTTATTTTGGATTCAGTTTTGGTGAGTTGTATTTTTCTGGGAATCTGTTCATCTAAATTTTAAAATGTGTCGGCATGAAATTGTTTATCATATCCTTTTACTATTTTTTGATGTCTAGGATCTGTAATGATGTCTCACTTTTCAACCTGAAACTGGTAATATATGCTATCATTTCTTTTTCTTCATTTGTCCCTGTATAGATTTATAATTACTATTAGTCCCTTCAGAAAACCACAATTGTGTTCATTTACCCTATCCAGTGTATGCTTTCTTGTCTTGATAAATTTTTTGTTCTTTAAATTTTTTCCCTTCCTATTTCCTATTGTTTTGAGTTTATGCTCCTATTTTAATTAATTAGTTAATTAATTAATTTAGAGAGCATGGAGTAGGGAAGGGCAGAGAGAGACAGGGAGAGAACAAAACTCAAGCAGGGTCCATGCCCAGCAAAGGAGCACAATGTGAGGCTTGATCTCACAACCCTAAGATCATGACCTGAGCAAAATCAAGAGTTAGATGCTTAACTGACTGAGCCATAAAGGCACCCTTCTATTTTATTTAAGTGGATAGGAAGGACACTTAGTTCACTGATTTTTTTCAGTATTCTTTACTTCTAATTTATATGCCTTTAAGACTATTTCTCTCTACACATGGCTTTAGCTGCATCTCATAAGTTTTGATATATAGCATCTACATTATAAATCAGTTCAAAATATATTCTACTTTCCATTTTGACTTTTTCTTTGTGTTACCTGGAAAATGATTTCTTAATTACCACACATACGAAGAATTTATAAAAAATACAAATTCTAGCTTAATTTCTAGCTTAATAGAACTATGATTAGAAAACATACTCTAGAAGATTTGAAATCTTTTAAATATATTAAGACTAGCTCTATGTCCTATAATATATAAAGACTGAACATTCATTGAGAAGAGTACTATGCAATTGTTGTAGTATTCTTTTAGTTCAAATTTGTTAATCATGCTTTTCAAATCCTTGTTATCCTTACTGAATTTTTGGTGATTGTTCTATCAGTTTTTGACAGCAGTCTATTAAAATCTCATATAATATTTATGTACTTACATCTTCCAATCCTGGACAACATAATCCCATTTTCATGACTGAAGTGATCTGAAGCTAGGCTTTAGATTCTTTGTGCATTGGACTATTTTTTATTTATTCTTCTGCTTTATCACAGGGTAGAGCTCTTTGAGGGCCCCATGCCAGAAACTGATGTTTATGAGGGCATTCCTTGTTTAGTGGGCCCTGAATTCTAATTTTTGTCTCCACAGTGCTATGAAACTATTAAAAGCTCTGTGAAGCTTCTCAAGAATCTCTTCTGGACTTGCAGATCCCACCACAGGTACAACCATCCAAATATCAAACTTCTACTTTGGCCATTCTTCTCAGATCTTTGACTGTAATTCTTCACTGCCTTTTTGCCTCCCCAGTGCTTTCCAATGTTCTCCAAGAATATTTTTCCAACCCCTTTTTTAGAAATACCATTTGTCCTAATTATTACTCTTCTGACACCAGTCATGGAAGTGTTGCTAGGTACGACATTAGTAAGCTGCTTAACCTGAGTCTCAGTACACTTTTCTATGAAACAGAAATATATTACCACCTTTAAAATTTTCTAGGGCATACTTAACATAGAGCAGTAACTCAGACAAGAATTATATTTGGCTTCAACCATACTTTCTTCACTGAGAGATCTGACCTACTCTGCTGGCTTTATATATCTTTATATATTTGACAAGCTGTATTTCGTTTCTTGATATCTCTTTTGATGTTCTATCCTATATTCATCATTTGCTGTTTGCTTTTAACTTGCTTATGCTGCCAATATCTCATATATAAAACAAATCCACCTAAATAAACCCTTTTCTCAAAGTCATTTGCTCCCATAAATTTAGATAAATCTCTTCATGGTAACATTGTTTTTTGAGTTACTTAGCCCCCAAATCTCAAAGACATATTTGAATAAACATTCTACTTGAATTTTTTCAGTCACACAAGTATGATTAGTTCTTAAAAATGTCTCTCATCTAGGGGGCGCCTGGGTGGCTCAGTTGGGTAATCATCTGACTCTTGGTTTTGGCTCAGGTCATAATCTCAGGGTCCTGCCATCAAGCACCTCATCGCCTCATCAGGCTCCCCGCTCAGCAGGGAGTCGGCTTCCCCTGTCTCTCCTCTCCCCCTCCGCTTCCTCTCTCCGCCCTTCCCCCTGCTCCTGCACTCTCTCTCTAAAAGAAATAATTTGTTTTAAAAAAATGTCTCTCATCTATGCTCTTAGTTCCAGTGCATGAATACTGAGAAACTTAGCCCCCTATCTTTGGACCAGTTTAAAGGTTTCCTAATTCTTCTCTTTATTTCCAGATGTTCACGCATTCCTTCTATCCTGCAGTCCTGTCAGTTAATACAGTAGTCTTCATATAGCATTTGACAGTTTTATATTTTTCCCAAAAGGCTTCAAGTCTAGTACATTCGAGAATAAATTACAAGCCATTAGGCGGCATGCAAACCCTTCTACAGTCTTACATTATTGACTCTCCCTTCAGATTTATTACCAACTACTTTCAGATGAAATTTCTGTTCTGTACATATCAGTGTATTTAATTCTTCAGGATACATGTGCTCCTCCTCTTTTTGTCTTTTCTCACCAACTTAAAATCCTATTTTCCTTCTCTCAATGTTTTTGAATATTTTGTACTATGAAATATTGAATGGATTTGTACCATCCCTGTTGAATCTTACTGTCCACATTGCTGAAGGCAATCTCTAATTTCTTCTGAAAATCTGTATCATCTGCGGGGATGCAATGTGGTGCTTTGAGAGACTGCAGACATTAGAGTCAAATGCAACTGAATTTTAAACTTTTTTCCAGATGCACAATTTTGGGTAATTTATGAAGTACTTGTCTGCAAAATGGATTAAGAGTTAAAACTAACTCTTTTGGAAAGTTGTTATAAAAATTATATAGGAATGATATAATAGCTGAACACAGTATAAAGAGCCTGGAATGTAATAGCTGTTAAAACAAATGGGAGATATTACTTCTATCATTACTGATAGTATGACTCATATAAAATTAATTATGTGCTATTTTTATTGTCAATTACCTTTTATGCAGATATTCCATATATGCCACTGATATGTAAAGTTCTTTAGGATAAGAACCACGCATATCCCTTGCATATCTTGCAAATAATAAGTGCTTGAAAATGTTTGTTGATTGATGTATCTACATAGGAGTACATAATATTTTTAGCAACAGACTTGACGAGTATTATTTTAGGTTGATAAAAGATCTTACAGTTGTAAATTACCTTCAAGTTTTGGTATAATGTTACTAGAACCTGAGCCAGTCTAGGTTTCATTTACGAAGGTAGTCGCTGAAAAGTCTATCAAATCAGCGAACATATTGATTGCGCTCAACAACGTAAGCTGCCTTCTGCTGAATAATCCAATCAAATGTCATTTGGCACATGAAAAAAGTGAGTTTGATGACAGACAAAGGTCTGAAATGTGGAGGGGAAAATCAATTTTAGTCATGGAAGCAGGAGTATAAATATTCAGACCACCAGTATCAATACAAATACACTTAAGTTTTTACAGGAAATCAGAATGATGACTGTGCTATTTTTTTTAGAGCCCGCAAATACTGCTCTCCAAAATGAAATCATTTAGAATTTCTGTACTTTTATTAGAGAATTTTCAGAATATCACCCATCATGACTGGTGATCACATAAGGAACCCAGTGATAATACACATACTATACACTCAGACATTTCACACATCAGAGCACAACCACACACACAGACACACAAATACAGAAAAAGTACCCAACTTGAGCTATCCCATGTGTAATATGTTACAATCACAAAATGTCATCTAGGCCACCTTCTAGTCCCTTAGAAATTTAAAGAGTTAAACATGGCAAGTACCTATGTCTTGTAATTTCAAAAAACTATGCAGGTGTATTCACCATCCTGAAAAATTCATTTGCTAATTGGTAAGTGTGATCTAAGATAGAGCTCTCCAGAGACACTGAAGTTACAAGCTTAGGACAGTGAGATAGCGTCACATGCTTAGAAGTTTTCATACCATGATTTTTTATTATACAACTTTCCCTTCAACTGACTGACTGGGATTTGGGAGGGCAAGAGGATTGCCATATAGCAGGTATAGGCAGTCACTACCTTCTAAGTGGTTTACTTTAAACATTGTGGGGCAAATGTCTGGAAATGGGAATTCTTACATTAATTTTTTTTTTAAGATTTATTTATTTATTTTAGAGAGAGAGAGTAGCTGTGCATACATGCAGTGGGGAGGGGCAGAGGGAAAGGGAGAGAATCTTAAGTAGGATCCATGTCCAGCATGGAGCCCGATGCAGGGCTCGATCTCATGACCCTGAGATCACGACCTGAGCCAAAATCAAGAATTGGACACTTTACTGACCGAGCCACCCAGGCATGCCCCTACATTATTTTTATGTTATTCCCCCAAAAGTTTTTATGTGGTTTGCAACACCTAAGAGTTAGTTAACAGTAATTTTTTTAAAATGAGAAATTTATTTAGAAAGGAGAGAGAGAGAGACACTAGAGAGATGAGGTGAACAGAAATGTTTGTGTACATGAAATCCCATACCTTGGTTACAAGTTCTTAATTGTTTTTAGCAGTCTACACAAAGGAGGATTAATTACAGAATTCATCCAGAATTTGCAGATGTAAAATTGTTCTTGATTTCAAAACAAGTGAATTTCTTCCTATAACTTTTGTAAAGGAGATATTACCTAATTTAATACATAAATGTTATAATAACTTCAACATGGGTTTTGTGATAGTATCTTCAATATAGGCACTATTAAGTAAAAAAAAATTGAATGAAAAAGTAATTGTATAGAGAAACTTAGAATATATATTGCAGGGGTGGCTGGGTAGCGCAGTCTGTAAGCGTCTGCCTTAGGCTCTGGGCGTGATCCTGGCGTTCTGGGATCAAGCCCCGCATCAGGCTCCTCCTCTGGAAGCCGGCTTCTTCCTCTCCCACTCCCCCTGCTTGTGTTCCCTCTCTACCTGGCTGTCTCTCTGTCAAATAAATAAATAAAATAAAAAAATATATATATTGCAGTGAAAAAATATTATACCTAATGATTATTTTCAAAAACGATTTCATAAACCCTTCCTGATATAAGGTTAAGTTAGATTTCTGATATTAGCCTGGAAACTTTAGAATTTCTAAGCTTCTTTAGCTCCTAAATCCAGACAAAGTATAACAGAAATTAGGGAAAGGAAAATTAGGGCTTCATAAAGATTTTGATAATAGGGTCTTCCATGATACTATCTGGGAAAAACTCGGCTGGGGAGAGTGGTAAGGAAATGGCACTATTTGCCAGAGTGAGGACGTTCATAATCCTCTGTTATTCCTAGGACAAAATTGCTACTATTTAGAAGCCCAAGACTCAGAGCCTGCTTCCTCATTTCTTTTTCTTTCTTTCTTTTCTTTCTTTCTTTCTTTCTTTTTTTAAGATTTTATGTATTTATTTGAGAGAGAGAGATCGATCACAAGCAGGGAAGAAGGGTAGAGGGAGAAGCAGGCTCCCCACTGAGCAGGGAGCCTGATGCAGGACTCAATCCCAGGGCCCTGGGATCATGACCTGAGCTGAAGGCAGACGCTTAACCAACGGAGCCACCCAGGTGTCCCTCCCCATTTCCTTTTAAATGTGCATGTTTCCCCACCAGCCACTAGGCAAAAGCCCAGTTGAGGTAAGTCATTTTGCCTAAATAGGAAATATTAGAAATAGGAACTAGTAGAAATCAGTATTATTTAAAATGTTCTTTGGATAAATTTTCATCACATTGATTTATACCAGTTTTCTTTCACATACTTCTCATGTTTCTGGATGACACTTAACACTTATCTACTATATTTCAGTATTTTTCTCATTTATCCATGTGCTTGTTTTTGTTTGTTCCTTTAATTTTTGGTTACTACCATATCAGACAATCTGATATAAAACCTCTTCGTGACAGTTAAAAAATAATTTTATTCCTATAATCATTAAAATAAATTATAAAGACAAGATAAAATAACGATCTGATCAGAGGTAAAATACTGAATATAAGAATCAAGGCTGTGAAAACAATAATAAAAGAGTTCTTTAAAAGTTGCTAACAGCTCATTGCTTTTGCTTTTCTTATGGAAAGATATTTATTGTGGTAATGCTCATTTGGTTTCCACCATAATGTGAAAGTACTTGGAAAATAAAAATATCAATGTATAATACACATTTAGTCAAAACTATCAACATGCGCATGCAATTCATCTGACCCTTGAACAACACAGTCTTTGGTTACTAACCTCCTCCACAGTTCAAAATCCACACTTTTGACACCCCCAAAACTTAACTACTAATACCCTACCATTGACCAGAAAGGAGCCTTACCGATTACATAAGCCATTAACACATATTTTGTATATGTATTATATACTGTACTCTTACAATAATCCCTAACCTTTTCTTAACATTTTTGGTATTTCTAGGCTATGTGATTTCTCTGCATGTTTCTTCAAATTGTTGCAAACCTCCAACAAAATTTCCAATATACTTGTTAAAAATAAATCCTCATATAAGTGAACCTGCTTAGTTCAAACCCATGTTGTTCAAGGGTCAACCATCCATGTTATTCAAGGGCTAACTGTATTTTTCTTTTGTTAAACATACCCTGTCCCTTTCAGGATAATCTGCACTAGGTCTATTAAGGCATTTTATATATTTATGTGAATTTGAATGGCAAGAAATTTTAGGATTACTATGGTTGACAAACTCAGATCAACTCTCTCAATGCCCAAGCTACAAAAGAAAAGTTACAGAAAAATGGTACTTTGCTAGTGATACAAATTTTAATACAAAGTTACTTTCTTAAGATTTAAAAACATGTAACACACAATTTTCAGCTCTGTGTTGATTTTGTAGTTTCATGACTGGAAAGTTCACAAAGTTCAATGCATTCTATTAAAAACTACTCAGTGGCAGAGTCATAACAAACTATGTAGCTTTCTACTCCTTGGTCTCTAAAAAATACGGCTTAAGTCTTTACTATATTGATTTCTGCTTTTAGAAAATGAGAGACAAAGGTACTATGAAAAGAAACTAATACAATAATCATACAACTCTATCTCTTCCTTTGAGAGTATCTTTGTTCTACCTAACAAAATTCAAATCTCTACCAAGAAAAAATAAAGGAAAACTTGACAAGTAATAGAGGAGTACACCAAGCTGCTGGATGGAGACGATAAACATGATAAAGGGATCAGTTTTTCCTAAATTCATTTAAGATTTCCAGAATTCCAGTCAAGAAAATTACAAAAAAAAGTGAATTTCTATTTTGGAAAAATGACTAATCAGTGAATTTTTTAAAAGTTTAGAAAAGAGAAGGAAGAATGGCTTTCCTAAATGATCAGGCTATGAAAAAGTAGTCTAGTCCTAGTGAAAGAAAGGAATAGACAAAAATAATAAAGGGAAGATCAACAGACCAAATACACTGTATAGTCCTACTACATACGGATTAGTAAAACGAATACATTTTATCTACACAAAGGTATTTTTATTATTCTCTACTCTCTCTTGCAGTCCTTTTAGGTGTTCTTTATTGGCTACTTCTTCTTTAGTAAATGTTGTAGATGATTTTGTTCTTTAAGAATCCACATTTGGGGTATTAGTCCTTACAACAGATTACTAGAAGTGGTATAGACAAATATATTTGAGGTTTAGAATATACATTGTTAAACAATATTCTAAAGATACAATGATTT
The DNA here is from genome assembly GCF_024610735.1 of Ursus americanus. Taxonomy (NCBI): domain Eukaryota; kingdom Metazoa; phylum Chordata; class Mammalia; order Carnivora; family Ursidae; genus Ursus; species Ursus americanus. Next base: position 61,121,396 of record NC_142129.1, on the reverse strand, counting down.
ACAGTTTCTCCTCTTCTAAGAGTTTCATTTCATGGGACTGGGTGCTCTTTTTATTGACTTTATTATACACATAGGGGAAAATAGATATTGTCTCACCAATCTGCATCTTTTTGTTGCAGTGTTTACATAAATTGGTTCCTGATTTTGTGGTGGAGCTCACTATCTAGCCCTAATGAAAGGCTGAAAGCCTGTGTAGTGGCAGACTCCAGAGAGACACCTGGCACCTGACATTCTAGATAATGACAGTTTGTACAACTTCCCAGAGTGGGCTGGGGCTCCTGGGCTCGTGCCATGTTGTCCATTCCTAGTACAATAGGGCTCATGATCTTCTACACTGCTCAGCTGGAACAGATTTAAGACATGTACTGTTTTACAAAAAGCACGAACCCCACTCATTTAGAGGAACACTTTTGAGTGTTTTAGTGAAACTTAAGCTGAAATTAATTGAGTTCAGTTGAATAATCTTTGATCAGATGTACGAACTTAACAAGATAAATGGATATTGAAGGTAAGTAGAAAGGCGATTTGGTTGTGAAAACGTTTTCAATCTTTATATGTTACATGTGACTACTCAGCCAGAAGCTCAGTTCCATACAGTCTGAGCTCTCTCCAGGGTGCTCTGAATGGCCCCTGAACTCTGTTTTCCTCCTTTTATGTATCAGAATAACAGGGGCCACTCTACTTCAAAACAATTACTGCCATTCTCTTCAATGAGAAAGGGTGAAGGCAGAAAGAAATCAAGACATACTTGATTCAGAACGTATGGTTAATGCATACTCTAAATCAACATGAAACAGAATTGTGTAAGAGAAGAGTTCAAAAAAAGAAATGTTCTTTTTCCTGAATTTGACTAAATGATTATGGGATTATTTTTAAAAAACAGCAGGGAACCGGGCTTCCCTCCTTAATTTTAGTGGAAGATAAGTACTTCCATTTTTTGGGGATACAAGACACATTCCTCATACACATTATCATCTTTTTCACATTTAACCTTTCTATTGACAGAAGCTACACTTGAAACCATCAGTAAATCCATTTTGAAATGTTTTTACCAAATTAGAACAAGAGGATATTACTCTGTGAACAAAGGTAAAGGATTCTTTTATGACTTGGATGCAACTTTGGGTTTTTTTCCCCCTAACTGCAATCAATAGATCATGCCAGAGGAATATAGTCCATCTAAAGAGCACTAAAATCACTTAAGTCCACCTGCTAAGAAATGGCATTACGTGCACGTATTAACATACTATAAAACACATGTAATATTCTTCATATCGAATTGAAAATATACAAAAATAAGCTTTTTAAATAAAAGAGATAAGAACAATCAGATTTTAACTACTGTTAATAACATCATAGGTCAATTCTGGAAACAGGAAGCTTAAGAAACCTACTATGTCCAAGTAACAGGATTAATACAAGTATACTACTATTTTTTCACGTATTTCTGACACATAAAATTTATTTTAAAATTACAATTTTCACCAAATATTATTATATCAACCTTTTGTACTCTTAGGTAGATGTCAGAGGTATGAACGCTTAAAGCTCAAATACAGATTTCTCCAATAATTATGGAAGATATTCTTATAGCTACATTATCAGTGGCTCTTTAAAATAAATAAATAATAAAGTGCTCAATAAAACTTCTTTGTTCATTTACTTGCTAGATTATACTCATTTGGAACATTCCTTTTTTTCGTTAGTATTATGACAACCCATAAAAAGTCTTTCACATAAAACATACATTTTAAAACATACGGATATATTCCCCACTTCCCAAATTTAATGTGTGACAGGGGAACAAGAGAATATCAACATCGCAGATTAAAAACAAATTTCACTGCAATAAAATTTGCAGGGTTATGCTTAGATCAAATTTTGTTTTATAGCCAAAGAGACTTCTTGGTTTAGTTTAAAAAAGAACAAGAGTGTCTGTCTCCCCCCTTCCTTCCTCCCTTCTGTGGTTAGAGTTCTATTTCTAAATGACCTGATATACCACTTCCCTAGCAGAACACCTTTAATTCCAATGGATGAAACAGAGTCTCTTAAACTAGGGCTTCTTTCATGTCTGGTACCACCCATAAAGACTCATCTCCTCTAACTTTCCAAACACAAATTCTGCAGTGACAAGCCCAAATGTTTACAGATCCCAGATATCTCAAGTTCTTACGCATTTCTGTGTTCTTGTAAAGCTGTGCTTTTAACCTAAAATATACTGACCTTAAGAATTTTTATTTATCCTTTGAGTTAACACATAAGTCATCTTTTTTTCTAAAGCCTTCAGGGCCCCTCCAAGGCAGAGAGTAAACTACCTGCTCTGCCCCTTAGCACCTGAATATATTTCAATTTTAGTGTATGGGCTGCTGACATGAGCACCTGAATATAGTTCTAGTTTAAAAATTATTGCACTGTTTAAACAATTTGATTATACATTTTCCCATCTCCGAGGCTGTCATTATTAATATGAATATCACCAGCACATACTATAATGCCTGAAAGAGAGCAGATACAATAAATGTTGTGAAAGCAATGAATGAATCAGTCTAGGTAGCATACTTGAAAATCTAATCTATGTTCAAACCAAGTCAAACTGCTGTTTATGAGATCAGAACTTCTCTGGAGGGTTCCAGCTCTCCAAATATAGCCATTTCCTGGGTTAGGGCTCCTTCAAAAGTCCAGATTAAATATTCATATGGCTTCCTGCATAAATGTTTTGCTTGAAAATCATGATATAGCTCTGAATCAAGGCTGGTATTTTAGAATCTTATTTTTAAAAATCAAGAAGACATTTTGTGACATCATGTCACTTCTATCATGATCTCAACAACAATTTACTGCAATGGGATGTTCTAATGTCAAAGTGGTAGAAGACAGAAAACAATCCCATTTAGAAAAAAAGTGAAAAATATCAAGGAATAAACAACCAATGAGGTGAACAGCTATACTCAGGAAACTAAAAAACACTGATAAGAGGAATTGAAGATGATACAAACAACTGGAAAGATATACCATGCTCATGGAATCAAATAATTACTGTTTAAATGTCCATACTGTCCAAAGCAATCTAGAGATTCAGTGAATCCCTATCAAAACCAATGCCAACAGCATTTTTCACAGAGCTAGAACAAATACTACTAAAATTTGTATGGAACCACAAAAGACCCTGAATAGCCAAAACAATCTTGAAAAAGGAAAACAAAGCTGGAAGTATCACAATCCCAAATTTCAAGATATATTACAAAGCTATAGTAATAAAAAGTGTGGTACTAGCAGACACATAGATCAATGGAACAGAATAGAAAGCCCAGAAATAAACCCATGATTATATGGTCAATTAATCTTCAACAAAGAAGTCAAGAATATGCAATGAGAAAAAGACAGTCTCTTTAACAAATGGTGTTGGGAAAACTGCACAGCTACACGCAGAAGAATGAAACTAGACCACTTTCTTATAGCATATACAAAAATAACTCAAAATGGATTAAACACTTAAATGTGAGACTCAAAACCATAAAGCTCCTTAAAGAAAACATAGGCAGTAATCTCCTGGATGTTGATCTTAGCAACATTTTTCTAGATAGTCTCCTCAGAAAAGAGAAACAAAAGCAAAAATAAACTATTGGGATGCCACCAAAATAATATGCTTTTGCAACAGTAAAGGAAACCATTCACAAAACAACAAGGCAACCTACTGAATAGGAAAAGATATTCGCAAGTAATATAACTGTTAAAGGGTTAATATCCAAAATATATGAAGAATTTATACAACTTCACACCCCAAAAAACCAAATAATCCCATTAAAAATAGACAGAGGACCTAAAAAGATATGTCTCCAAAGAAGACAGAGATGGCCAAGAGACACGTGAAAAAATGCTAACTACTAATTATCTGAGAAATTCAAATCACAACCACAATAAGATATCACCTTACACCTGTCAGAATCGCAAGTATCAGAAAGACAAGAACTAAAAAGTATTGGTGAAAATGTGGAAAAAAGGGAACCCCCATGTACTGTTGTCAGGAATGCAAACGGATACAGCCACTGAGGAACACAGTATGGAGGTTCCTCAGAAAATTAAAAAAAAAATACAACTGCCATATGATGCAGTAATTCCACTACTGGGTATTTACTCTCCCAAACTGAAAATGCTAACTTGAAAAGATAAATGTACCCCTATGGGTATTGCAGCATTATTCACAAGAGCTAAGATATGGAAGCAACCTAAGTGTCCAACAATAGATGAATGGATAAAAAAAGGTGTGACTGACACACACACACACACACACACACACACACACACACACACACACAGGACTATTACTCAGCCATTAAAAAGAATGAGATCTTGCCATCTGTGACCACATGGATGGACTTCAGAGGGTAATATGCTAAGTGAAATGACCCAAGGAAAGAAAAATAAATATGACTTCATTGATATATAGAATCTAAAAACAACCTCAAGGGGCGCCTGGGTGGCACAGCGGTTAAGCGTCTGCCTTCGGCTCAGGGCGTGATCCCGGCGTTATGGGATCGAGCCCCACATCAGGCTCCTCCGCTATGAGTCTGCTTCTTCCCCTCCCACTCCCCCTGCTTGTGTTCCCTCTCTTGCTGGTTGTCTCTGTCAAATAAATAAATAAAATCTTTAAAAAATAAAAATAAAAAAATAAAAACAACCTCAAAACAAACAAACAAGCACACAAACAAAAAACCAGAAGTGGACCCATAAATACAGAGAATAAACGGAAGGTTGCCAGAGGGGAGGATGGTGGGAGATGGGCAAAATAGGAGAAGAGAGTGGGAGATACAGCAATGAGTAAGTCATGGGGATGAATGGTACAGCATAGGGAATAGAGTCAATGGTATTGCAATAGTGTTGTCTGGTGACAGATGGTAGCTTCACTTGCGGTGAGCACTGTATAACATATAGCGTTGCAGAATCACTATGCTGTATACCGGAAGCTAATGTAACATTGTGTCAACGATACTTCAATTAAAAAAATGTATTACTACCAATTAAAATAAAAGGGTAGAAGAGACTAGGAATGAAAAAGTTTTTGTAACAATAGCGACCAAAAAAAAAAAAAAAAAAAAAAAGATGACTCGAGGCACGTTAGCTACTCCACCACTTCTGTTGGCCTACTTCTGGTACGGACAACTGATGTTTTCTTAATCTAACATCAAATGCTCTGCAGAGACAAAACAATTTTCTCTTCTTCCTACGTGACTGTTACCCGGCATTCTTTCTACCGAGAAACCTTCTACAGAAACTCACGTGGAAGAGCTTCATTAGACCCTTCTTTAATATAATCTAGGGATTTTGCAAATGTTTCCATAGATATATTCGTAAGGGAAATGGACGGTGAATATTTGTTTAGTGGTGAATTTTGGATACATCCGGGAGTACAACCCAGGCAGTCACTCGGTCAAAGCAACGACTGTCTTTCTAGTCTTTTTCTGAATCAGATCTCTTTGGGGCTAAAAATAATGATGAGACGTTCCTGGTTTTTAAAAATGGTTTGGGTAAGGATTAAAAATGGCTTCAGGTGAAGATAGATCCAATAGCTCAAAATATACCAATAAAAACCTCCATCTCTCCTCTCTGCCTTTTATATTATCAACGTTATGTAGTGACGCTGGACTGCTCCAACATTTCTTTTAGTTATTTCTGCACAAGTTCTTGGGTATTTTCTCTCTTGCCATCCCAAATTGGGTCATAAGTTCATCCTTAAAACGATCACTAGAGCCAGGTAGATGGGATACGGCTTTGTCTGGGGATGTGATCAATCCTAGCAAGCCTTGTGAATAGGTTTAGGGAATGGAGGAATTCCTCAAAGAAAAATCAGAGGCACAGTTGATGAGAGAAGAGAATGAATGAATGTTGACAAGGCAAATGATACATGATTAATATAGGTCTTTTAAGATTTTCTATCAGTTCAGCAATTTCTTTTGATCAGATATTTAAAATTATAAGATATAAGATCAAAGATTTAAAATTCTTACGAATTTACTTAAAATTCTTTACCCCCTTGTAGCCTATTGGCAAAAATTGAAAGTCAAGAAAAAGCACTGCAATGTTTTGGCTTTTCATACCTCATTCCCTGTTTCAACAATAGGTGACCCTGAGATAATAAATCTCAGATTGAGGATCACGGCTAAGCAGCATCTCCTCTTTCACTTTTTAGTATGATTTTGGTGATTTTTTGGGGGAAGATATATTTTCCCCAACTCCCACGTAATATAGTCCTAAGTACCAGTGGTTTTGAAGTTCAAAGATTACTACGGATTTCTTTTCTCATTATATTTGATTGCCATTCCATGAAAATCTTGTCTGATTTTATATAAATGAAGTCCAATTTCTGGCTACAGTCAGTAACTTGTTATTTTGCTAAGGAAAGAAAGACTACAATTTTCTTTGTGTGACACATTTAGTGCAATTTTTATGTCATACAAATAACAAATGCGCAGTCATAACCTACTTTAAAATTAATAGCAAATTGTTACAAGAATTAATTTCCAAAATTTGGTCACACTGAAATAATCTTGATTCTCTTCAGAAGACATTACCAGCTCAATACTAGCCTGAATCAATAATATGTGTCAAGTGGAAACAAAAGAAACATCAATTCAGAGATCTATTTCCTTGATCTAGGAAACAGGTAAAAAGATTTTCGGAATTTAACAAGTGAAATAGATGATATGACTTTCTATTATGGAATTTACCATTATTTACTTATTGTATATCTAAGAGAATAATAACTAGGCACCCACTTCTTTAAGGTAATCTATAGCTATATTCATACACACATATACTTTGAAAATAAGTACACTTATTTAGTGAGGGTGCTATGAAAATAAATAAGATGGACTGTAAATCATTTGATCGATATAGGTAAATAATAAAATTCTTATCCTTGGCCAAACAAAGAAAAAAGAACAGTTTTTGTGCTTAGTTAACTTTTTTGCTATTGAACTCATCTCAGACGAATAATAGGTAACAGCAAATACTTCAGTTTTTATTATGTGTCGGGCACACTTCTTAACACTTAACATATATTAACTCATGTATACTCTACAACAATATTATGAGTAGGTAATTGTACTATTTGTATGTCACAGATGAGAAAACTTAGTCATAGGGGATTTAAATTACCTGACAAGAAGAGCAGCAAAGTTAGCGTTTGAACCTATACTCAGTGCTTCAATGACTGGGTTCCAGAAAATTGAATCTCAACAAAAAATAGTCTAATGATAAAACGCTGTGAGAGGAATCCTCCAGATTATAGGATTTTATTAACGTTCTCATTTTTCTTCTCTTTATGCAAATGCAGTAGCTGTTTTGCTCTGGTGTTCTGGGACTTTAGTGTAATAGAATTTGAACGCATATTGAGATGGTAATAGAGCGTGCAATTTGGTGTCATGCTTTGTCTGACATCTGGTAGGCAAAGTTTGAATTTGTGGTGAGAGCAATAACAAAAATTTACTTAAGGAGAAACTGAGAGTCATTTCCTGAAAAGATGTGATGTTTAGGGATAAAAGAAAGTAAGAAATTAGCCATGAATCAGAAATTTATTGACAATCTGCTATGTGAAACAGTGCTGGAAAATAGGTATAAGAAAATAAATAAGGCATGATCCCTACCCCACAGTAACTAACAGTATAGAAGGGATTGTAGGCAACAATAAAGTGTAAATAACCAAATTCTGTAAAATGTACAATGGTGTAACAAACAGAAGGACAGAAAAGGCAACTGGTAAAAGGGCAGGATGATATGGGGAAGACGTTCTGTGATTCCCAAATGGCTTTGAACTTCATGCAAAAAAAGCAACAAACAGGAAGCCAACAAGAGATTTTAAGTAGGTAAATGGCATAATCAAGAGAGGATTTGTGGTAGTAGACTTGTAATTACAGAATAAGGAAAATCTTATACAAAAGCAACATGAGTCATTCTTTAAAAATACAAGTCACTTCTGTCATTTGTTAGCTCAAACTATCCAAAAGATTTTCATCTTAGAGTAAAAGACAAAGACAGATGGTCTCACTCCTTCATAACCTCTTTGACCTCATCCCTGATTATTCTTCCCCTAATTCATCCTACTCCAAACAGGTTCTTCCCAGGTTCTTATAGGACTTATCTTCCCAGGTTCTTATAGGACTTTCCTACTTCTTTCATGTCTCTTCACAGATGTCACTCTTATCAGGACTGAGCAAATTGTGGTGCTATGAACTCGGTTAGAAACACTGGAGGAGAAACTAACTTTGGAGTAAAGATGATGAGTCTGACGACTTTGGTACATACTGATTTTGAAATGTCAGCAGGTGTCAGTTTAAAGCTTTATAGCAGAAGGCTGAAAGGGAATGTTAACATTTAAGGAAGAAGCAGAGGAAAAAAAATATATATATATATGGCGTATAGGAAACAGAACAAGTAGCCTGTATAGATTAAATACATCTACAACTCCTGATGAGTACCTCCCATCAAAAGATATAACTGATTCTACTATTCCTTGAATCTGGCTGGCCTTGTAACATGCTTTGACCCAAAGAACATGGTAGAAGTGATCTTATGATTGTTTTGCCCTTTTGGAACAAGTCCTGTGGATCACCTTGAAAAGAAGCCAGTGTGGGCTACTGGACTACCAGGGTACACACGGAGGAAAAATGAGGTAACTTCATTGATATTAATGACTTAGACATCCCAGCTACACCAGCCCTCTGGCTAAACAGTTACACCAATGATCCCAGAACTGCCCCGCCAAGCAACCAAATCGAGAAAAAAAAATTTTTTTTAAATCATTAAGTGTAGAGTGGTGTGTTATGCAGCATATGTACCTGACACAGAACTTAGTACCTAGAAATGGAGTGCTGCCTTAACAAAAACCTAAAACATGTAGCAATGACTCTGAGACTTGGGTGGGGGGTTGGTAAAAGCTGAAAGTTGGTGAGAAGATGTTTAATGGAGGATGGAGATAGAGCCTCATGTCACATATTGATGGAAAAATTGGCAAAACGATTAGTTACTTATGGAAACTTGCAAGAGGGAAAATATCTAATGAACCTATAGATACAGATAAGGATATTTTCAGGAAAAATGTTAAAAATGTCCATTAATTCTTCCTCTGGAGGATGATATGCTATAAGGAGAGAAATAAACTAAGGAGGGAATAATTCTGTGTGCAATTGGAATTTAGATGCTGCCATGATGTGCTGAAATGGAAACTAGGATGATTTCTCACCTGTAGTCATCTGGCAAGAGATTTTCAGAGTAATAAATGGCCTAAGGTAAAAATCGATTTAAGGATGTAGCTAAAAATTCTTTGATAATACCTCAGAAATAGTTAAGTGATTCCTAGAAGACCCCCTCAGTTACATAAAAGGTTTCTAAGAATCTTGAAGCCATTTTCCACAGTAGCCTCATACATGGTCCAAAGTAAAGAGAGGCTTTTCTCAAAAACAAATTATATAAATTATGGATATGGCTTTTGGGGCATGGAGTGATCGCCAATGAGATTTATAAGAAACCCAAAACATTAAGTGTTGTATTGTTAAAATACTGCCAACTTGGTCTTGGAGAAATTGAGACAGTTCAAAATGAAAGAAAGCCCCTTGGGCTCTGTGATTTATAGGGGTGGGAGGCTGATTGAGAAAGCTCATCAGCTATGGATACAAGCCATTTCTTATAAACAGGGAAAGACCTCTGTGGAAAATCCAAGAGCCCAGAGTGAAGAACAAAGAGCCAAGGAGAATAATGGACTAGAGAACAAACATAGGCTGACATGAAGGAATTTCCCCTGTCCTCTGTAAAGAGGGAACAGACTGGATTTCAGAACTGATAAAGACCAGACACTTCTGAATGCTTCCTATTTTTCTCACTTTTGAATGGGAGAATCTACTCTGATTTTCTGGTGTCTGTTACATCATTATATGTTGTATACGTGAAGAGAATTAGGGGGAGACACCTTATCTTTCTAGTGAAGAGGCCTCTGATTCTAGTTAACAGGCCACACCCTAGAAACAATAGAGGTCCAGTTTCAAGCTGAGATCAGGTTCTTTGTGATAAGTAATATGAACTGATTATATGAAGTCATTATCTTAAAGGGAACCATTTTTCAGAAATCACTTTGTGTAAAGCACCACACTAGTAAGGAATAAGATCTTGAAAACATGTATATCTTTGATTAAGGACAAAAGGGCTTTTTTAAAATAAGTTACCTGAATGGTTCAAATTTTTACTGTGTTCAGAAATTAAAGTATCTTTTAATATGAAGATCATGTTTTCCATATTTTGGCACCTTAAAAAATTCTGCAGATGTTCAGCTAAACTGAAAGATTCTGTAGGATTGGATTATTTTCCAGAGGGGGGAAAAAAAGAGCCCCCCCCCCAAAAAACAGTAATCAAAAGACCTTTGTAAGCTCACAGGGAAGGTTTCTGTACATAGGATTTAATTAGTAAGAAGAACTTGTAAGCACCACGATAAAATACTTTTTTAGAAAGCAGAAAGTACTGGAAATATAGTTAGGAACAAAAGCACTTAAACACTGGCCAAAAGCATTTTAAAAATAAGTACTCCAATCCTATTATCTAAAATAATAATGTTTTGTGTGTGGTACTATATGGGAAATACAAACTACAATTCTGTCTAAAATGGTAAGTTCTATAATTCTAAGTTAATCAAACAAGACTGTACATAATAAGAATGTTATATGTATTTTTTATATTGTATGTTTTTTTCCTCTAAAAAAATCTATGACTAAAGGATAATACTAAATTATTTTGAAGTGCACAGAAGAGACTTTATGACAAGTTTCCTTGTGTGTGTGGGGGGAAGACCACAGTGCCTCCGAAAATAAGAGCTCAAAGTTAATATGTGCAATCAAACGATCAATCAATAAAAATAAAAGAATAGCCACATCCAACTGCTGTATCTGGTAAGACTCATCTATATTTGAATCAGACACAGGTCATTAGATAGTGAATGATATAACTACAGGAGAATTTTGGTGTTCTTGGGTTAGGAGGGGGTGTGCTTTGCCTGTGAGAGGAATGAAAACAATTGTGACCAGAGGGTGGACTGCAGTAAATTAATTTTTTTGCCATAATTCTTTGTAATGTCTCTCATTGGGAGAGTCTGTTTCTCTACCCATGAAATCGGAGTTGTTACTGTGAATTGCTTTGACCAAGAGAATGTGGCAGAAGTGACAATGTGCAGTTTAAGAGCCTGCCAGCTTGTTTTTGTCCTCTCAGAGCAGTGCCCTAAAACCACCAAGTAAGAAAGCTGGTCTAGCTTATTGGAGGATGAGAGCCCATGCGGAGAAGCATCAGTGTACCTCAGCACACAGCACTCACTGGAAAATACGTGAGGGAGGCCATCTAGGACCTTCCAGTCATAGCCAACCTCCATTAATGAGCCCTGGTGAAACCTGAACTGGAACTTCCCAGAATTATGGGAAATTCTAATTGAGCCAGTGAGTTTTAAGGTGATATGTTAGCCAGTAATAGTTAAATGACACATGGCCTGAGAGGTAGGAAGGGAATCAGAGGAAAGTAAAATCAATGAAGTCATGGGAAGACAAAGTCTGACAAAGTCTGACTGGAGATAAGAGATAAGGAGAGTTGAAGAAGCAAACAAAGGATAATGTAAGGTAAGACATGCACCTGTTGGGTTTAATAATTCAACTCTGTCTAATTTGACTGAAAGGTGTCCTTTTCATCATTTTGGTTTTTATGGACCTAGCTATGAGTAAACTGACTGCCCTGAGTTTTGTTAAGGCGCTTGACTACCTATGATAAAGTGAAAGGCTTTTTGTCTTTTTTTCCCTTATATTTCCCATTTGAAGTGATAGCTAGCACCTATTGGGAAATTTATGTCATATCTCATGAAGTGGTAAGTAAACTATTGCTTATTTAACTTTTCATCTGAGGCTTCTACTAATTCTCTCTTACTTTAAAAAGGAAAATTCTTTATAAAACCTTACTCTTTGCTAAGACATTTCAGTGCGAAAGAACACTGGCTCAATCCAGATAGTTTCCTTACAAACAAAATATAATTTTTATTAACAATATATCAAAATAGGGTGGCTCAGTTAGTGTCTGCCTTTGGCTCAGGTCATGATCCCAGGGCCCTGGGTTCGAGTCCTGCGTTGGGCTCCCTGCTCAGTGGGGAAACTGCTTCTTCTCCCTCTTCTGTCCGCTTATGCTCTCTGTGACTATCTCTGTCTCTATCTCTCAGATAAATAAAATCTTTAAAAAAACCCCATTATATCAAAATATAATACATATGCATACACACACACACACACACACACACACACACACACACACACACCCCATAGCAGACAGATCAACTTATCTTGTGCTAGGTTTTTTAAGCCAAAATAAAATTGTGATTACCACAAACCAACACTAAAGAATAACCTTCTGCCTTAAATTTTCTAAAAAGCTATAATGACTTTCATCTTTACAACAAATTAAATAGAGAATCTCAACCCAATTACAGGAAAAAACGCCTACCAACAGTGTTAGATGATCCTCATTGTAAAGTAAGAGACCTTAGATTTAAGCATAATATCCAACCTAATTATATTCCAAACACATTAAATGGCATAGCATTCTCCAGGAAGGGAACTTCTTAGTTGATTTATTGCTTAAATTATGGAAAAACAATTCAGTTATAGGACATATTCTTGCATTTAAAAGATCAGCTTTTCCATGTAATGGCTGTGTAATTTGTGTTAAGAAGTAGATTCCAGTTCCAGAGAGTTGATCATGCTTTTGAAATTGTGTTCTCATCTAGCTCTACAGACATTTGAATTGATCTGAATTTATGCTTGGAGTTCTCACCAAAGTTTTAGAAGCCAATCTTATTTAGTTTCCCTTCTAAAATTCCACAAATTTTAACTTAAGTTTTCCTAACTCCCATTTGTGTATTATGATGTTCTTGCCCATCTTTGATAAATAATTATGACACAATATGGCACAAAAGTTATTCTCCTGGTGGAAAGGAACAAAAATATTTATGAATATGCTCTTTATGTTCTCAAAAAAGATATTCTAACATTTTCAAATATGAAACAATCTCAACATCTGCTGCTTGTTTTCAGATTTTTCACCTTTTGAAGTTCCATTTTCTAACAAAATTCAAATAGAATTACTTGAATTCCACTGGGGAATTCAGTAACCTCTTAAGTGGCCCTGGATCCTCCCTCTCTTTACTTTCTGTTAGGATTTTCACGGAGCTAATATTTCTCCTAAAACTTTTGGTTCCAAATTTTTGCCTCCTCTGTCTCAAAATTTATCAGTCATTCCAAGGGTGATCATATCACTTGCTTTTCAAAACATGACACTTATTAGGACAAAGAGGGTGGTATTAATAATGACTTCAAGAAAATGGTACTATCCTGAACAAACCTGCAAGACAGAGTCACCGATTTCATACCAAAGGGTATTTCAAGTTAGCTGTGGCCCTCCTCAAACTTTTTCTTCCTTGAGATCATTTCTCTCACTTCTTTCAGACCCTTCTCACATCTTTGCTATTCATCCCCAAACTCCATACCTCTCTCTCCATACTGCTACAGGGAGCTTTTATTTTGCAGAACTCAGCTCTTCTCTTGTTATTATTCAGGCAACGGAAAGAGTACTGCATATCTATCAACCAAAATGTCCCATCAAATCATTTCCCTCAACTGGAAAACCCATATCCTCATAGGCATTCCCCTCTGTAGTACAGAGGACATAATTACCAGGGTTTAGGTTTGTTCAGTATATGCGACATTTATAAACCTTCTCATTATAACTGAATCTCTTCCTGGACAATATTGTTGCACACTTGGAACTTCTGGGACCCTTTTTACTGGATCTTTGCACCCATCTCTCAGATTCTACTGCTAATAGAAGTAGCAGAATACTGTTTAAAAGCCCAGCTCCTTTTTTCCTAAAACCACAACCTTTGGGGTTTAATTTAAATTCCGGAATATTTTCCCTAATCAGAGTGAGTGTGCAACTCTGCTGTTGTTTTCCTGTGCAAAACAGCTAACAGCAGGCCCAAGAGTGTTACCCTTAGACAATCTTGCTCACTAGGTTGAGCCTTGGCTTGCATCTGGGAACTTCAATTTCTGGAGGTCTCCACCATTCTCTAAATGAGAAGTGTTGATCACTCTGCTTAAAGTATTTGCATAAAGAATGTGGGTTAGGCTGACCACGTGCTTTCCTTTTGGGAGTCCAGAATATTGTTTATGAGCTAAGCAGAGGGTGACTACATGGCTGACCCCTGACATAAACCTTGAACACTTAGGCTCAGATGAGCCTCCCTGAAGACAATACTTCACATGTGCTGTCACAACGCATTGGTGAAAAAAATTAAGCACATCCTCTGGGACTCCATGGGGAGAGGACCATTGGAAATTTGTGCCTGGTTTCCTCCAGACTTTGCCCCGTGTGCCTTTTCCCTTTGCTGATTTTGCTCTGTATTCTCTCACTATAATAGATCATATCTGTGGGTATGACTCTATGCTGAGTTCTGTTAGTCCCTCTAGAGAATTACAGAACCAGGGTGTGGTCTTGGGAACCCAACACACATTCCCTCTTCTTGATTTTGCTTCTTTATTCCCGCTCCTCTTACTGGTTTCTCCTGGGAGCATATCCTTAATAAACTGTGTGCATCCTAATCCTTGACCTGGCTTATGCTTCTAGGCTTATGAATACTCTCAATCAGTCAAAATATCAGTCTCAACCATAAGTCTTATGATTTCTCTTTCTGTTCTTGGAATGCTCTTCTCCCCATTTTTTAACTCCTCATTCCACATACCTCGGTCCCCATCCAGACTGTTTTCTTAATAAATATGTATTTGGACAAATTAATTCAGTGTTTATACAATTTATAAATTGGACACAAATTGTACCACAAGATTTAAAATAAAATAGAGCAGTACCTCACCCCATCTCTCCCTACACTGAGTTTTGCCTTCCAGAGGTAAAAATTTTCAATATTTTCTAGATGTTTATTCTGGTATTTACCTCAAGCTATTGAAATGATATCCCCTTATATTCCTCTTAATACTGAACATGTGGGGGAAAGAAGTAGGACATGCAGTACTTGGGAAAGAAACAGTATTCAAGTCTTTCCTTCCCCCTACTCATATATGGATACGTATCTCATTCCAGAAGGAAGAAACTCATGGTAAAAATTCAGGAAGAAAAAGCAGTTATGTGACAAGCTAGTGCTCGGGACATTAATATCGTCATCTCCCATTTTTTACAGTTGGCTCTTTTGGCACTTCTGATGATATGCCGAAGTGGCTCCAAAAGAGGCAGAAAAACTTACTGTAAGGTCATGCCTCACTGCTACTCTCAACGTATTCTTATTCACAGGTCTTTTTCAGCATTATCCAAATCCAGTCAGTTTGCTTTAGTGCTGGCCGTGTTTGGGTAACAGAGCTGGGTCTCAGGCTCCACCAAAACAGTCCTTTTCTCATTTTAGTACATTGGTTCATAGATTTCATTGCACACCAGAACAATCTAGGGAGCTTCATCAAAATGCAGTTTTCTGAGACTTGCCTGCACAGACTGCAATTCATTGGGTCTGTAGAGAAGAAGACTTAGGAATCTGACTTTACAGCATACTTAAGGAGATTCTGATACTGGGGAATCCAGAACACTCTTTGCAAAAATGGATCTCGCATCTCATGGTGTAAACTGAAAAAATATTTGCATAAAATGAATATATACATATGTCCATGTATCTTATATCCCTTTATATATGACTTATAAATATCTAATATTATTGATGTAATACTTCCATTTGTACATGAGGCATTTGTTGGCAGACGTTCTTAATAATCCAGTAGTTTTTAACCATGGTGGCATGATGCAATGGTGCGCTACAGTCAAGTTTTGGGTGTACGGAAAACACTGGTTGTTAATGACATTTAAAGTCAGCTGGTTTTAACAAATAAATCAGAGTGATCACAGGTGATTGATATAATAATGACATTTTCATTTATTTAAATTTTAACATGCTCTACCCAATGAAAGAGGAAGAAGTTGAGCCAGAGCCATAGCACTTCAAGAATAGCCTGATATACTTTGAGGGCCCTGGCTGGTCACTGCTATTTCCACTCTACCTTTAAGAGCAATGTAATGATGAATTGTATTGATTTACTTCCACAGAAATATTGTATTTTGTTTTCATAAAAATCTGTGTCAAGTATGAATGTGAGTCATACACGTCAATGTCATTGGTTATATGTGAACTTTTACTGATGTGGAGAAGAGTAAGACCCATAGCACAGGAGTTGTAGGCATTTGAAACTGCTGAAGTTCACTGCTTTACAAAGTAATAACAGTAACAAAATACAAAACTGTGGCTTTGAAATTCTCATATCTAAAATAGAGCACAAAGTAATGAGATATGGATGGCATCTTTTTTTTTTTTTTTTCTACAGAGGGGAGGGATATGTGGAAACAATATTTGGTTTACAGTCTCCTTAAGTAATCAGTAAGACAGTGGATTTTCTTTTCCACTTTCAGCCTAAAAGTCTTGCTTTGTTCTATCTCGAACAATCAATTTGTTGTTGTATCAACCAAAAGTATCAAAAGTACTCTTGCCCCACCAAATTTATACTTTTAAATAAAACACACAGATTTCACAAAAAAGGAAACAGGACAGATTTTGGTTTTCCTTAAAGGTCCAACAAATGCTAGGATCTCTCCCCCTCCCAACCCCAAAAGTCACCATCAGACCTTCGGAATAATTCCTGTATTTGTGCTCAAAGATCAGGAACTGCTTTTCTGATAATCTTTAAATTATGAGTGATATTTTTTTTTATTACACATCACGTGTTTATCTCTTTCTGTAGAGTCTAATTGTCTTCTGAGTTCTCTTTTGTCTCACATTTCTGTTTATACCCTCTGTCAGAGAATCTATGTAAAATTTCTCCTGAGTGTTCTTGAAACCCTTCCCCAATCCTGCTTCTTGAAAGACAACTGGAAAAATGAACAATAACCAGCAACAAATCCCAGTGATCTTTGGAAGCCTTGGCAAAGGATATTTCAGTAATAAGAAGAAAGGCTTCAAGTGCTTTGAGGTCATTAACAAAGTTGTGAAATTTGTGAGGAATGTGGAAGAAAAAAAAAGCCTTTGTATTATTTGCTAACATTCACAGGCTCTAATTTTTCATTTCCCTAGTTGAGCTTTAACTTAATTATAAAACAAAATCTATAGCTGCAGCCAGGCCTAGGGGTAGAGTCTGTACAACTAATCAACTTTAATTCCCTGGGTTCGATTTAATTACAAAACAACATTTGGTGCAGCTGCTAAACACTTACCAGGTGACCACATGATAATCCTGGAGTAGTGTTTACAAGTCTCCAGCTTTTGCTCTATTCTATCAGCACAATTAGGTTTCAGCTATATATAAATTTGAGCCAATGATAAAGAACTATCCTGATTTTATACACCTCTGTAGTTGAGCCAGTTAAAATACCGAGTTGCTCCACAACAAATTCATGTCAGGAAGTAAAACTTAATGATGAAAGACATATCCTGATAAAGGACAATAATAACACATTGAGTATCAATAGCATTCTTCTTTTCTTGCATTCATTCTTCTGGGAGACAGGCAAAGTGAAAACAGCTTATGTATACTGGGAGATACCAATGTGTCTTTTAGGTTATAGCGTACATTACTTTTCAATATAACTAGACATACGTAATACATTCTCCCGCTTGTTTTTTAGCGTTTCAGTGTTCCATGAGATAATTTAGGGGGTGATTACTTGTGTTACAAAATATTTTTTACCTGATACAATAAAAATTAACCACTGATTTTTTAAGATAGTCAATTCCTCTCATATATTTAAAATAGACTGAATTTGTACAAATATGCAAGAAGACCATTGAAATAAGTGAGATCTGATTTTTCATTTAATAATATTTAGGCAGAGTTCCATGCACAAGGAACTTTTTATCTTAGTGTTTTTTGTCACCTTAGTTCACTCATATACACCTTATACAATGTGTGGAATCCCACTTCCTCCCAAGGTCTATAGAAGGATAAGAAAAGTTTTTGAATTTAGGAAAAAAATTAATAGGAAGTATCAATAAGGGAATTACCAGTGATGCTGAAATAAACATGACTCATTATTTTCACAGCAACTCAGAGAGAAGATAACATAGATTGCCATCTAATTCAAATAAAGACTTGAATCAGATGTATAAGAATGCAATTCTTTTGCTTCTTTTCCCCATTAGATGTCAATCTCCTTCTTTCCCTTTAGAGTAGAACTGAGTAAAAGCTAAAGAGAGGATGTATCATAGGTAATTATATCTATGAAAAGCAGAAAAACTAGAAAAAAAACCCAGAATACATAAAATTCATCATAAAATATCTGGAGCGATAATCCCCTTTTTCACCTTTCCACCTTGAGTGCTGGTCTGGATTTAACCTAACGCTGTCCTGCATGATGATGCTGGTCGCTGGACAAAGACAACACTGCATGTTTCAAAGTCGAAAGGCTAATTTCTCAGTACGAGCAGTGTCTGTCAGTGTCTTACCCCAGAGAGTATCTTTCTCTACTGAACACTGACTGAGTCACAGGAGGAAACAATTCTGCTTGCTGGAAGAAAATAGGATGGAAGGAATTATGACGGTTACCAGATGTTCCACTGCCCCTGAGGGGGCACCAGAATGTCTCTGCATATGCTGTAAACAGCATAAACTGTCAAATCATGGGACCCTGGGGCTTGGTGCTCGTGCTGCTCTGATGTGCAGAGTCGTAGCATTCGAGAGTTGGAAGGACCCTTAGAGATGATCTTAGTCAAAGGTTTTAAACTATGTCGTGAGGAGTTCTATGTTTCCTAAGTGTGACTCAGAGATTACTGAAGAGTAAGGGGATCTCCCCAAAATAGTAACAGCACTCATGGAAAGAATGTAAAAAATCTTACATCAGGGTAACAACAAGACAGGATATTTTATCAAACAAAAATCAGCTGTGAAAGTCTAAGGTAATTCTTATGGTTTAGGAAAGGAACCTTGTGGAAAATCACCATCCCAGGAGCTCTAGGACATTCCGGTGGGGGCAGGCGGGGCAAATGTCAGAGGTTGATTCAGGAATCTAGGCCACAATAGGCCGTGTGGCTTGGGAGTCTGGAAATTATATCATATCCCTAAGACAAAATGTCAGGGCAAGAAATTATGGCTTCTTGATTCAAGTCAACCAATTCTTACAATCCTTCTTCATTTAAATATGTATGGCAAATTAAAAATGCCCACTTAGAAAATGTTACCTTTCCAGGCTTTTTTTTTTTTTTTTTTTAAGTAGGTTCCATGCCCAGCATGGAGCCCAACACAGGGCTTGAACTCATGACCCTAAGATCAAGACCTGAGCTGAGATAAAGAGTTGGACACTCAACTAACTGAGCCACCCAGGGGCCCCTCCATGCCAGTTAAATGGCAATTTAATACTGTACTACCTTGATGATGATTTAATTCTTATTCTCTGTTACCTGCTTTCAAATTAAAAAGTACCCTGTGATTGTTCAAGGAACCTCCTCATTGCCACCACTGGAAAGAGAGAGAGAGAGATTGAGAGACTGAGAAAAAGGAGGTAAGAAAAGGAGGGAAAAAAGAAAGAAGGAAGAAAAGAAGAAAGGAAGGAAAGAAAGAAAGAAAGAGAAGAAGTGCAAGAGAGGGGAAGAAGGGAGGAAGGCAATGAAAAAAGGAAGAAGGAAGGAAGGAAGAGAAGAAGTAGCAGCTATTTCTGTGTTTGCACCAGGAGCCCATTTTGATGAAGGGACGCAAGACTTTAACGTAAGCTAAGGCATATCTCCAGGGATAGACAGACATTCATAACAGCAGGGTAGATGCCCCCGCCTGACTCACCATCACTGTTGATGCACACGACCTCCTGAACTTGAGTGCCTGGGCCACACTCTTTTCCATTGTCTGGTTCACAGTCTCCAAGCCTCACTGCTTTCCACTCATAGCAGGATGGTTCTTCACAGGGAATGGCTTCCAGTAAGTGAGGGCAGTTCCCAGTGCCCCCAGAGCCTCCAGTGGGCTCATTGGTAATGCGCCGCTTCCTCAGTTTGAAACCTGAATTATTGGGGAAGGACATATTTGTTGTTACTGCCATGGGTTGAATATTTCCGAAGGCTGAATGAAAATTGAGTGAAAGCTGGATGAGGGTAGAGGGTCGAAGTCAGATTTGCTTTAATCACTACTGTATCCCCAAACTCTAGCTTAATGTGAGCCCATTAATCATTTATTAAATGAGTAAATGAACGAATGAACAGAATGGCCAAGGAGGGAAGGCAAGAAAAATCATATATCTCTTATCTCCCTCACAGGACTGGAGAGAGGTGGAAAGGCAGAAGCAGAGAGAGAAAGGCAGGCAGGCAGACAAAGACACACACACAAAATGACTTGGGTTGATCTGGAAAGTCTGTAGTTATAAAATATTCAAAGAGACAATGAAATCTCAAGCTGTTTGGAAATATTCATGACCAAAGTGCGATTACTTTGAATTTTTCAGCACTATCACATAATTAAATTTGAAAAGAAACCTCTGAGAAGTTGCATAGTCCCAGATAAATTGTCTCTTTGAGCTTTAGTTGATATTAGATGCCCTGGAAATATGAACTAGTGATGATATAAAGCATCTGGACTAATGAGGACTTTCAGAGTCGTGCTCCGTGCTTTAATAGCACCTAAGTGTTGCCCTTCTGGACAGACTATACCAAAATTAATAAGTCTGCTTATTGCTATGTGAACATATGAGAATCACTAGCAAAATCAATGTCTGTTTACTACTGTGTGAACATATTAGAATCACTAGAAGACTATCTTTGAAAGAAAATAAAATGTTTTTAATTACTAGAGCATGTGAAAATTACCTCATCATGCCCACCACATAGGAGACCACTGCATTTATTCTGCTCCTCTTAGATCATTCGCATCGTAAGAGCAATAGAGCTCCCCCGCTTCTTACCTTCAAAGTAATAAGGAGTTCTGTTTATTGAGGACTAGCTATGGATTAGGCACTGAATTAAGTGCTTTATGCTTATTATCTCACTGAAACTTTAGAGAAGACTTCAGTAGTAGATATTACCTCCCTTTTACAGAGAAGGGGACAAAGATTTAGATAATTAACTCCAGTTTTAATGTTCAGGTACCAACATCAGAGTAGGTTTAATCATCTTTCACAACAGATACTCTGTACCCATTTGGAAAATATCACAGATGAATAAGCACAAGTAACACAGAATAACAATCACAGTAAAAGTATTTGGTACACTAATGACATTATTTAAAATAATTCATGTTTGCCTCAGCTGATGGGAGTTTTAAGCATGTCAATAGTACATACCTTTTTTGCCTTGTTGGTCATTACAGTTTTCATAAGTACAAGGTCCCCAAGCTGACCAAGGTGAAACCTCACATTCAATAGGGCAGGGAATGTGGCACAGCTGTGTAGTATTAGGGACGGGGCCAGTGCACGATTTCAAGTCTACTGGTTTTGAGGCTGTTTGGAGAAAAATACAGAGATCCCTTAAGAATTAAATAAATTATTACGGTCAGTAGTGTGATTTTTCTATGTGTACAGAGAAGGACAAGTGCCACCAGGACATTATTCCACTGCTTCTTAGCTATATCCTAGAAAAAAAGGAGCGGGAGTAGGGAAAAAGCAGGAGAGTGTAGTTCAAGGAAACTGGACTAGAAATCTGGGGGACTGTTTGATCACCAGCTTTATCACTTATTAGCCCGGTGATTTAATAATGCTGAGACTTTCTAATTAGTACAACAATCCTTAAGGTCCATTCGATCTCTGCAATTCTATATTTATATTCTAAATAAATGGAATCTGCTTCAGAGGATTAAACACAGTGGGAGAGGGCCTAGAGCTATAACACATATAGGAAAAGTCTCCACCGGGAGGCTTCTGGTGGAGCAGTCTCCCTTTCCTTTTGGTCCACAAAAGGGTTGGTGGTTGATACAAGGAAGAGCCCATGCCACCAATGGGGCATCTCTCTCTACCTCCAGCTACATGACTTACCAGATACTTTCTAGAACTTTTACAGACTACATTATCCACATATGTGATCCAAATCTCAGAACTGCTAAGGCGACTAATTTAGAATTATCCATGTCTGTTCATATGTTGACCAATGAACTGTGAATAAATACTGTTTGCCCTTGCTTCCCTTCTATTTTGATGCCTGAAGTTTGGCTAATTTGTATGGGACACACATTTGACACTTAATGTCAAGATGTGTCCATAGTTCTGGCTAAAAATGACTAAGAAAGAAAGATATTTGAAGCTAAATAGAAAGCAGAAGAAAATCAAGTTTAGCAGTGTATTATATAATACACATCTATAGTTGCTTTTGCTGTAAAGAGACATTTCCTTTAATAAAAGCTAGTTTCTGTTCCTGTCTGATAATTTGGAATGCCCACCCTGGTAGCATAAAGGACTGAAATAATAGAGGTCTTAGATAATTCTCATTCTCTTTATGTGAAAAACTATCAAATTCCAATCACATGGGTTACATTCAGAAGCTCATAGAGAAATTACAATATTTTTAGCTAAATTATCCTTTTAAAGAAACGTACTAAATCTATTTGTTTGTAGTTTAAACTCTAAGGCAAGCTGTAGGTATTGAGCATCCCTCAATTCCTGCGCGTACACGCGTGCGCACGCACACGCACACACACACAGGCGCGCGCAATCATAAATGCTACCTGAAGGCTGTTGCATTAACTCCTCTTTCTAAAATATTTTTCAGTTCTGAAAAATATTCTACAGATTTTATTTTTTTCTTTTCCTCCTAGGAGTATGTGTCTTCATCTCTCTCCTCTCCCCTCACTACCGGCATCCCTCCTCCCCCACTGCAGTGAAAATACATGGGCACTCCTAGTTTGCTTAGTATGGAGCGCCGTGAGCATTCTCACTTAAGTCTATCAGAATTGTTGCTATCGTGTACTGTAACATCAGCCACAGCCCAAAATGATTAATGTTGCTTTCAACAGTGAAAGTATTTGGCATACTAATGACAGAAAATACAGAAATAAATGCTTCACTTCTTTAAATATAAAAAATAACGATGTCAATGATACATATTTCACATAAAATGAAAAAAATTAATATTCTTATAGGCTTAAGAGTCTTGTGATGGTTAATTTTATATGTCAACTTGTCTGGGCTAACGGATGCCCACATAGCTGATAAAACATTGTTTCTAGGTGTGTCTGTGAGGATGTTTCTAGAAGAGATTAGCATTTGCATCAGCAGATTGAGTAAAGAAAACAGCCCTCATCAATGTGGGTGGGGCACTGTCCAATCCACTGAGAACCCAGGTAGAAATAAAAAGTGGACGAAGGGTAAAATCTCTTTCTTTTTGAGCTGTGGAATCCATCTTCCCCTGCCTTGGACATTAGAGTTTCTGCTTCTGGAAAACCAGGAATTACACCAGTGACCTAATTCCCATAAATCTGTGAGCCAGTTCCTATAATAAATCTCCTCTTATATATCTATACATATATCCTATTGCTCTGTTTCTCTGGAGAACCTTGACTAATACGAGGCTACAGTATGTAGAAAAACTCCTATAACTGCAAATTAACATAAATTATTTCTTCACTTGTGGAGTCTTTCACACTATCATTTAAATTAACAATTGTGTGTATAATTACCTGAAAAGTCTCCATTTTTTTCTTTCAATAGACTAAAAGTAACTTTAAAATTTAATATTGTTACACTGTTTTGGAAATTATGGTTACTAAAAAGGGAAGTCTACTTCTCTCAAAGTCTACCTTGACCATGCAATTGTGAGGAGTATTTAAGGTTGAAAACTTTAGGAGGGAAACAGGTTTTATCAAGGAAACAGGTTAAAACATTGTTTCTAATACCTGGTCATTTTTTAAAAAATAAGCTTAATTTTAGATTTTGGTGTATTCTGAATGAATCAAATAGAATAATCAGTCATAAGAATCTTCTTGAGCTATTAAAAGAGAATGTGATGAATAAAGGCTTGAGAAAGTATTGCCTGAAGCAAAATACTCTTCAGATCTTGTGCTAAGCTAACCAAGTCTATACTGAGATAATAGTTATTGAAAAATACCTCAATTTTATAGATGTCTTTATATAAATAAACATATTTGAATATATATATATGTGTGTGTATATATATATTTGTTGTGTATGATTCTATTCCTTTGATGATTTTCATTTTATTTTATTTCATAGAGAGTATGTATTGATTAATATAAATCACAGATACTAGCTGAGCTCCTCAGAAACTCTAAGTCATTTCTATTTTTGCCCATTATCTAGAATCAGTGTGATTCAATAAATGAAGTAGGGACAGTCCCAGGAGAATTTACTGGATTCCAGTTTAATCTGTGAGATAAAATTCCTGTTGTACAGAGGAGTTAAGATGGCGGAGGAGTAGGAGACACCTTTTTCAGCCAGTCCCCCGAGTCGAGCTGGATAGGTACCAGACCAGCCTAAACAACCACGGAACCAGCCTGAGACACAGGATGATGCATCTGGATCTCTACAAATGAACATCTCCAGCGCTGAGTATTGAGGTATGAAGCGGGGAGCCATGAAACTATGCACAGATATCGGAAGATAAACGGAAGGGGGAGGGAGCCGCCGCGTTCGGGCGCCGGGAAGCGGTAGCCACTTGCACGGGAGAGCGGGCGGGGCTCGCGGACTGCACCCGCAAAACAGCAGACTGAGACCGTGAGCCGGGTGCGCGCGCCACCAGGCATCTCGCGGATCACCGGAATCCCGGTGCGCTCACTGGATCTAGACTGAGACCGGGAACTCCCGGAGCGTGCGGGGCGGCTGGCGGCTGGCGGCGTTAGAAACACAAAGGACAGAGATGTGCCGGCCCTGGAAGTGAGGGCTGGGACGCCGGGTGTGGGGCGCACATCCCGGGACGCGGCAGGGTTGAGCAGCACCGACAGAAACAGAGTTAAAGTGGCCAGAACATCAGTGGAGAACAGTCTGCGATACCTCTGTTCTGAGACGGAGGCTGAGATTCGGCCGCTGCTGCTCTGACTCTCAGAAGACGCACAGCAAACCGCCAGGGAAAGCCGCCAGAGAACAAAAGCCTGGAAACACCGGCTCAGAGAGTGCCCATCCCCATCCCCCCTCGCAGGGGACACAGAGACTCTACCCAAACAGGGTTGCCTGAGTATCGGCGCAGCAGGCCCCTCCCCCAGAACACAGAAGGCAGGCTGAAAAATCAAGAAGCCCACAACCCGGGCGCCTGGGTGGCGCAGTCATTGAGCTCCTGTCTCTGGCTTAGGGTGTGATCCCGACATTCCGGAAAGGAGTCCCTCATCGGGCTCCTCCGCTGGGAGCCTGCTTCTTCCTCTCCCACTCCCCTGCTTCTGTTCCCTCTCTCGCTGGTTGGCTGCCACATAAATAAATAAATAAAATCTTTAAAGAAGAAGCCCACATCCCTAAGATCCCTATAAAACAAGGGGCACGGCCTGGGACCCAGTCAATAATTTGGGCTCTGGAAACCCCGCAACCTCTCCTCATCAGAATGACAAGAAGGAGAAGCCCCCCCCAGCAAAGAAAAGACAGTGAGTCTGTGGCCTCTGCCACAGAAATAATGGATATGGATGTAACCAAATTATCAGAAATGGAATTCAGAGTAACGATGGTCAAAATGATGAGTAGAATTGAAAAAACTATTAACGAAAAGGTTACTGAGAATATAGAATCCCTAAGGACAGAAATGAGAGCGAATCTGACAGAAATTAAAAATTCTATGAGCCAAATGCAGGCAAAACTAGAGGCTCTGACGGCCAGGGTCACAGAAGCAGAGGAACGGGTTAGTGAATTGGAGGATGGGTTAATAGAGGAAAAAATGAAAATAGAAGATGGTCTTAAAAAAATCCACGCCCACGAATGTAGGTTACGGGAGATTACTGACTCAATGAAACGATCCAATGTTAGAATCATCGGCATCCCCGAGGGGGTGGAGAAAAACAGAGGTCTAGAAGAGATATTTGAACAAATTGTAGCTGAAAACTTCCCTAATCTAGCAAGGGAAACAAATGTTCGTGTCCAAGAGGCAGAGAGGACCCCTCCCAAGCTCAACCACGACAAACCTACGCCACGTCACGTCATAGTGCAATTCGCAAATATTAGATGCAAGGATACAGTATTGAAAGCGGCCAGGGCAAAGAAATTTCTCACGTACCAAGGCAAAAGCATCAGAATTACGTCAGACCTGTCCACACAGACCTGGAATGAGAGAAAGGGTTGGGGGAGCATATGTAAAGCTCTTTCAGAGAAAAACATGCAGCCAAGGATCCTTTATCCAGCAATGCTGTCATTCAGAATTGATGGAGAAATAAAGACATTTCAGAATCGCCAGTCACTAACCAATTTTGTAACCACGAAACCAGCCCTACAGGAGATATTACGGGGGGTTCTATAAAAGTAAAAAGGCCCCAAGAGTGATACAGAACAGAAAGTCACAGCCAATACAAACAAAGACTTTACTGACAACATGGCATCATTAAAATCATATCTCTCAGTACTCAGTCTTAATGTTAATGGCTTAAATGCTCCCATAAAGTGCCACAGGGTTGCAGACTGGATAAAAAGAAATGACCCATCCATTTGCTGTCTACAAGAGACTCATTTCAAACCCAAAGATGCATTCAGACTGAGAGTAAGGGGATGGAGTACCATCTTTCACGCCAATGGACCTCAAAAGAAAGCTGGGGTAGCAATTCTCATATCAGATAAATTGGATTTTAAACTACAGACTATAGTTAGAGACGCAGAAGGGCACTATATTATTCTTAAGGGAAGTATTCAACAAGTGGATATGACAATTATAAATATATATGCCCCCAACAGGGGAGCAGCAAGATACACAAGCCAACTCTTAACCAGAATAAAGAGACATATAAATAAAAATACATTAATAGTAGGGGACCTCAATACTCCACTATCAGAAATAGACAGAACACCCTGGCAAAAACTAAGCAAAGAATCAAAGGCTTTGAATGCCATACTCGACGAGTCGGACCTCATAGATATATATAGAACACTACACCCCAGAACCAAAGAATACTCATTCTATTCTAATGCCCATGGAACATTCTCAAGAATAGACCATGTTCTGGGACACAAAACAGGTCTCAACCGATACCAAAAGATTGAAATTATCCCCTGCATATTCTCAGACCACAACGCTCTGAAATTGGAACTCAACCACAAGGAAAAATTTGGAAGAAACTCAAACACTTGGAGACTAAGAACCATCCTGCTCAGGAATGACTCGATAAACCAGGAAATCAAAAATCAAATTAAACAATTTATGGAGACCAATGAGAATGAAAATACAACAGTCCAAAACCTATGGGATACTGCAAAGGCAGTCCTAAGGGGGAAATACATAGCCATTCAAGCCTCACTCAAAAGAATAGAAAAATCTAAAATGCAGTTTTTATATTCTCACCTCAAGAAGCTGGAACAGCAACAGAGGGACAGGCCTAATCCACGCACGAGGAAGCAGTTGACCAAAATTAGAGCTGAAATTAATCAAGCAGAAACCAGAAGTACAGTAGAGCAGATCAACAGGACTAGAAGCTGGTTCTTGGAGAGAATCAATAAAATTGACAGACCACTGGCAAGACTTATCCAAAAGAAAAGAGAAAGGACCCAATTAAAATTATGAATGAAAAAGGAGAGGTCACGACGAGCACCATTGAAATTGGAAGGATTATTAGAAATTTTTATCAACAGCTATATGCCAATAAACTAAGCAATCTGGAAGAGATGGAATCCTTCCTGGAAACCTATAAACTACCAAGATTGAAACCGGAAGAAATTGATTCCTTAAACAGGCCAATTAATTATGAAGAAATTGAGTCAGTGATAAACAACATTCCAAATAACAAAACTCCAGGCCCGGACGGTTTTCCTGGGGAATTCTACCAAACATTCAAAGAAGAAATAATACCTATTCTCCTAAAGATATTTCAAAAAATAGAAACAGAAGGAAAGCTACCAAACTCATTCTATGAGGCCAACATTACCTTGATCCCCAAACCAGGCAAAGACCCCCTCAAAAAGGAGAATCACAGACCGATTTCCCTAATGAATATGGACGCCAAAATCCTCAACAAGATACTTGCTAATAGAATCCAACAGTACATTAAAAGGATTATCCATCACGATCAAGTGGGATTCATACCTGGGATGCAAGCGTGGTTCAATATTCGCAAATCAATCAGCGTGATACATCATATCAACAAGAAAAGACTCAGGAACCATATGATCCTCTCAATCGATGCCGAAAAAGCATTTGACAAAATACAGCATCCTTTCCTGATTAAAACCCTTCAGAGTGTAGGAATAGAAGGTACATTTCTCAATCTCATAAAAGCCATCTATGAAAAGCCTACTGAAAATATTATTCTCAATGGGGAAAAGCTGGAAGCCTTTCCCTTAAGATCAGGAACTCGACAAGGATGCCCACTCTCGCCACTATTATTCAACATAGTACTAGAAGTCCTTGCAACAGCAATCAGAAGACAAAAAGGGATCAAAGGTATTCAAATTGGCAAAGAAGAAGTCAAAATGTCTCTCTTTGCAGATGACATGATACTCTATATGGAAAACCCAAAAGAAGCCACTCCCAAACTATTAGAAGTTATAGAGCAATTCAGTAACGTGGCAGGATACAAAATAAATGCTGAGAAATCAGTTGCATTTCTATACACGAATAACGAGACTGAAGAAAGAGAAATTAGGGAATCCATCCCATTTACAATAGCACCAAAAACCATACGTTACCTTGGAATTAACTTAACCAGAGACGTAAAGGACCTATATTCTAGAAACTATAAATCACTCTTGAAAGACATTGAGGAAGACATAAAAAGATGGAAAGATATTCCATGCTCATGGATCGGAAGAATTAACATAGTTAAAATGTCCATGCTACCCAGAGCAATCTACACTTTCAATGCTATCCCGATCAAAATACCAAGGACATTTTTCAAAGAACTGGAACAAACAGACCTTAAATTTGTATGGAACCAGAAAAGGCCCCGAATCTCCAAGGAACTGTTGAAAAGGAAAAACAAAGCTGGGGGCATCACAATGCCGGATTTCGAGCTGTACTACAAAGCTGTGATCACAAAGACAGCATGGTACTGGCACAAAAACAGACACATAGACCAATGGAACAGAATAGAGAGCCCAGAAATAGACCCTCGGCTCTTTGGGCAACTAATATTTGATAAAGCAGGAAAAAACATCCGGTGGGAAAAAGACAGTCTCTTCAATAAATGGTGCTGGGAAAATTGGACAGCTACATGCAAGAGAATGAAACTTGACCACTATCTCACACCATACACAAAAATAAACTCCAAATGGATGAAAGACCTCAATGTGAGACAGGAATCCATCAAAATTCTAGAGGAGAACATAGGCAACAACCTCTACGACATCGGCCAAAGCAAACTTTTTCATGACACATCCCCAAAGGCAAGAGAAACAAAAGATAAAATGAATTTATGGGACTTCATCAAGATTAAAAGCTTCTGCACAGCCAAGGAAACAGTCAGAAAAACTAAGAGGCAGCCCACGGAATGGGAGAATATATTTGCAAATGACGCTACAGATAAAGGACTGGTATCCAAGATCTACAAAGAACTTCTCAAACTCAATATACGAGAAACAAATAAACAAATCAAAAAATGGGCAGAAGATATGAACAGACACTTTTCCAATGAAGACATACAAATGGTTAACAGACACATGAAAAAATGTTCAAAATCATTAGCCATCAAGGAAATTCAAATCAAAACCACACTGAGATACCACCTTACGCCAGTTAGAATGGCAAAAATAGACAAGGCAAGAAACAACAATTGTTGGAGAGGATGTGGAGAAAGGGGATCCCTCCTACATTGTTGGTGGGAATGCAAGTTGGTACAGCCACTCTGGAAAACAGTGTGGAGGTCCCTTAAAAAGTTAAAAATTGAGCTACCCTATGATCCAGCCATTGCACTACTGGGTATTTACCCCAAAGATACAGACGTAGTGAAGAGAAGGGCCATATGCACCCCAATGTTCATAGCAGCAATGTCCACAATAGCTAAATTGTGGAAGGAGCCGAGATGCCCTTCAACAGATGACTGGATTAAGAAGTTGTGGTCCATATATACAATGGAATATTACTCAGCTATCAGAAAGAACGAGTTCTCAACATTTGCTACAACATGGACGGCACTGGAGGAGATAATGCTAAGTGAAATAAGTCAAGCAGAGAAAGACAACTATCATATGATTTCTCTCATCTATGGAACATAAGAACTAGGATGATCGGTAGGGGAAGAAAGGGATAAAGAAAGGGGGGGTAATCAGAAGGGGGAATGAAACATGGGAGACTATGGACTATGAGAAACAAACTGAGGACTTCAGAGGGGAGGGGGTGGGGGAATGGGATAGACCGGTGATGGGTAGTAAGGAGGGCACGTATTGCATGGTGCACTGGGTGTTATACACAACTAATGAATCATCGAGCCTTACATCGGAAACCGGGGATGTACTGTATGGTGACTAACATAATATAATAAAAAATCATTAAAAAAAAAAAAAATCCAACCCCCCCCCCCAAAAAAAAAAAAAAAAAAAGAAACCGGGGATGTACTGTATGGTGACTAACATAATATAATAAAAAATCATTAAAAAGAAAAAAATTCCTGTTGTACTGTATTACATAACACAGTGTTTACTGTTGATCCTATATTCTCAAATCCTGAGATTTGAATTTCTAGAATGGTCCAGTCGTTACTTTTGTACAATTTTTTCACTTAAGAAATTGTTCATCCAGTACAAGTCTCAAAGAACTTCTATTACATTTTTTTAAGACTTGTTGATCTCTTGAAAATAAAGGGCATATTTTATTGTTCACATATTAGATTTAAAGGGTATATAATTATTTGTACATTGCATTCTTCATGAGATCATAAAAGAATGTCCAAAATTTTCTGGACTTAATAAGACAAACCATAAAAAAATGAAACTGGTACATTTTTGTAGGTCTGAAATATTTTTGTATTTTTATGTTTAGAGCATTACAATGGAAAAAAATATTAAAGTAAACTTCAGATATTTGTTTCCAGCAATGTGCCAGTGAGATATTCTGAAGATATACCTAATGTATAACCCCTCAGAATAACAAATATATGATTTTTAAAATTAAATGTTTATTGTGAGATTATTATAGATTCTCATGACATTGTAATTGCACAGAGATCCTATATATCCTTTACCCAGTTTTCCCCAATGGTCAGATCTTACAAACCTATAGTATAATGTCACAACCAGAATACTGATATTGAAACAACCAGGGTACATGTATTGGGTTGAATACTGTCTCCTGCCCCAAAGTCAGTCTACTAGAATTTCACAATATGACCCTACTTGGAAATAAGGTCGTTGCCAACATATTTAGTTGGTGGGGTCCTGCCGCATTAGAATGAGCTTTAAATCCAATGACTGGTGTCGTTATAAGAAGGCCATGTGAAGACATACAGAGAAGAAAGCCATGGAGAAACTGGAGCAATGCAGCTACTTTGTTTCTAATCTTAGGGAAAAAATAGTTCAGTCTTACACTACTAAATATAATGTTAGCTATACATTTTTATTGATGCCTTTTATCAAATTGAGGATGTTTCTATTTTTCTGAGGGTTTTTATTATCAATGGGTGTTGAATTTTATATCAAACACTTTCCCTCCATTGACTAATATTATCATGTGATTTTTCTTATAGCCTATAAATATGGTGATTTTTGTTGTACTTTTTGTTGGACTGTCTTTGTCCCCTCTTTTC
Organism: Ursus americanus; assembly: GCF_024610735.1. Taxonomy (NCBI): domain Eukaryota; kingdom Metazoa; phylum Chordata; class Mammalia; order Carnivora; family Ursidae; genus Ursus; species Ursus americanus. The sequence continues at coordinate 61,089,513 of NC_142129.1, read as the reverse complement.
TATTTTATGGATCAAAATCTATTTCATATTGGGCAAATTACAGTAGGTTGTGCTTTTCCACTTTGATTTTTTGATTCCTTCCATTTAGTCTACATTGTCAAATTTGTATGTATAAAGTTGTGGTGTTCCCTTACTATTCTTTTGCTGGCTGGAAGGTCGACAGTGATATCCCCTGTTAAACTGACATTCCCTGATGTTGGTGATTTGTGCCTTTTCTCTTTTTACTTTATCAGCCTTGCTAGAAGCTTCAATTTTAATGGTCTGTTCAAAGAATCAGCTCTTTGTTTCATTGATTTTCTCTATTGTTTTTCTGTTTTCAATTTCATTGATTTGTCTGTTCTTATTTTTATTATTTCCTTCCTTCTGCTGGCTTTCATCTTCTTTGCTCTCTTTTTTCTTGGTTCTTGAACTAGGAGCTCAGATTATAATGATTTCTGTCTTATTCTCTTTTCTAATGTAAGCATTTAGTGTTATGAATTTCCATCTCAGCACTGCTTTAGCTATGTTACACAGGTTTTGATATATTTTCATTTTCCTTCAGTTCAGAGTATTTTGATTTTCCCTGAGAATTCCTTTTCCACACATGGATTATTTAAAAGTGTGTCCAGCGTTTTCTAAGTGTTTGAAGATTTTACTGTTATCTTTCTGTGACAGAATTCTAACTAGATTCCAATTGTGCTCAGAGAACACACTCTGTATGATTTAAGTTCTTTTAAATTTGTTGAAGTCTGTTTTTTGAATCAGAATATGGTCTATCTTAGTGTATGTTCTATAGACACTTGAAAAGAAGATCTATTTTGTTCTTGTTGGATGGACTGCTCTATAAATACCTACTAGATTCGGCTGAATGAGATGGTGTTCATTTCTTCTAAATCCTGGTTGATTTTTTGCCTGTTTTACTAAATGTTGGAGTAGCATGTTGTCATCTCTGACTTTAATTGTGAATTTGTGTATTTCTCCTTTTAGTTCTATCAGTTTTGTTCACATATTTTATAGTATATTGTTTAGGACATACAAATTTAGGATTTGTCTTCTTGGTGGATTGACCCCTTTTACTATTATATAATGTCTTTCTCCGTTTCTATAATTTTTTTGCTTTGAAGTCTAATCTACCTGATATTAATACAGCACTCCTGCTTTTCTTTGGATAATATTTTCATGATATCTTTTTTTCCATTTTTTATTTTCAACCTGAGCATATTGTTATAGTTGAGGTGAGTTTCCTGCAAAACATGTATAGTTTGGTCATATTTTTTAATATACTCTACCAATTAGTCTTTTTTTCCCCTAAGGAGTTTAGGGTTTTTTCTAGGTACAGAATAGATTTCAATCTTTATACTGCATTAGAAGCAATTTATAACATTGCCTGAGTGGGCATTTGTTAGGGCTTCTTAAAAAATCTGCACCCACTGGTGTACTGGGTTGCTGGCTCCTTTCACACCAAATCTGAGATATGGGAGGTAGAAAGACAACCAAGGGAACTTATGGCCTTGCTGTTTCTTGTGTCTTAAGAGCTCTAGCTTGTCTTCCTTCTCTCCAACTTTCAGAGTCGTCTTATGGTTTGTTTGCTATGTATTATCAGGATATACATATTTTTAATTTAGCAATAGGGTTAGGAAAAATAACATTTTCTCTATCTTCCTGGAAACAGAAGCCTATATGTTATTTTAAAAATAAAAGCTTTCAATTTTACAACTGGAATTAGAAGGAAAATCCCCAAAAGATTCTCCAAATTCACATTTTGAACTTCATATGCCATTAAAGTCCTAAAGCTGCCTTCTCCTATGGGGCCATTATTGATCCCAGGTCACTTAACTTCCAGTTTTAATGGCTTGGTGAGGGACCCTGAAATTCATATCTAGAGTTCTTTAATTATCAGGGACAAAAGCAGGCATTTTCCGACAGAAATGAAAATTTATCTATAGAAAACCATCATCATTAAGGAAATTTCCAAAGGACTTATTTCTCCTAAAAATGAATGTGAACACAGAAGCAAGGTCTAAGATGCCAGACAGAATGGCAGTCAAAGAAAATATTACATGTAAATAAAAGTAAATGTTGAACGTAAAAGCATAATTATAATGATTAAATAGGGGAGTGTGGTAGGTAGAATAATGGTCTTCCAAAGTTTCCATGACTTAATCTTTGGAATTTGTGAATATATTACTCTTTTTTTTTTTAAGATTTTATTTATTTATTTGAGAGAGAGACAGAGACAGCAAGAGAGAACACGAACAGGGAGGAGAGGGAGAAGCAGGCTCCCCACTGAGCAGGGAGCCCAATGCGGGGCTTGATCCCAGAAGCCAGGGATCATGACCAGGGGTGAAGGCAGACACTTAACTGACTGAACCACCCAGGTGCCCCATGAATATATTATCTTAATGGAAAAAAGGATCTCATAGATGTGAATCAGGTTTCAAACCCTGAGATGTGGAAATCATTCTGAATTATCCAGGCGGGCCCAACATAACCACAGGAGTCTGTAAAAGGAGAGACCCAAACCCAGATGGGTCAGAAAGATGAGATGGAAGGAAGAGAAGAGATTCAAAGCAGGAGAGGTGACTGATTGGCCACTGATGACTGTGGGTAAAGGCAAGGAATATGGGTGGCCTCTAGAAGCTACCAACAGTTCCCAGATAGACAACCAGCAAGAAAGTGGAAATCTTGGTACTCCAACTGCAAAGAACTGAATTCTGCCAACACCCCAAAATGAACAAGGAAACAGATCCTCCCCTAGAGCCTCCAGAAAGGAATGTAGCTCCCTTAAGCCCTTAATTTTGGCCTGGAGAGACCCATGACAGACCTGTGATCTACAGGAGTATAAGATAAGGTGTTAAATGTGTGGCCATTTGTTATGGTAGCAACAGAAAGCTAATACAGAGAGTTATGAATCACAAGATAGTACTAAAATACAAGACTACATAATATGAAGGTTGACGAAGGGTAAACAGAGGTGACCTAGTCTAAAGCCCTTAAGAAAATAAATATATTAATTATAGATTGTATTCATTTGAGTCTTTACCTTGATATTTTAAGGTCATCTCTTTATATAAAAAGGAGAAGGATGTATAATTTCTGAACCTAGGGAAGCAATGTGGTAACAACAAAAGTGTTGCAATACATTCACAGAGAGCCAAGAAAGGAAAAACAAAACAAAGCACAGAAAGAGTGGAACAAGAATAAGATGGAAGAAATTATTGCAAAAGACCAAATTTTTAACCAGTAAAAGCCAAAGTCTATCAGGCTGAATAGAAAAATAAAATCTGAAATAACATTTTATATCCACTAGTTTGTCAAAAATTCAAAAGTTTGACAATACCAAGTGCTGGAGGAGATGTAAAGCAGCTGGAACCATTCAACACTGCTGGAAGAACTCTAAGTTGTTTTAGCCATTCTGGAAAATAACTTGGAATTTTTGACTATGGTTGAAGATGCGCATACTATTAGGCATATACCCTGGAAAAACTATCAGACATTTACTTCAGTTGATATTGATAGGAATTATCATTGAAGCACTGTTTATAGTTGCAAACATCCAGAAACAACTCAGGTGTCCAACAAAAAGGGAAGGGATATTAAATTATGCTTGTCCATACTACATAATCCTATACAGAGGTGGAAATAAATGAACTAGAGCACAATCATCCACATGATTAAGCTTACAAATATATCAAAAGAATGAAGAAAAGAAGTTCAAGAAGAATATATACTAAATGATACCACCCATATAAAGTTATAAACAACAAGCAATATCATCACGGTTTGGGATAAATACCTAAGTCTGGGAAAGAGGAGAATGTCCACTATTGTCTGGGAATCGGCTAGGTACTTTCAGCTAAGCATTTTTTTAGGAGCTGGACTGGCACTCAGAGCTATGCCACGGTGCTCTCCTGTTGGACATAAACAATATCCAGAGTCTCACAGAAGAGAAGGTCATTCTAGACTATGATGGAGTAAGACAATAAATAAGACTACTTAATTTGTCAAAGTAAAAACAGAGTCACTGTGAGAACCATAAAAAGTATCATACATTCCCCTCTCCCAGCTAATATGAGTGAGTTCTGCTTTTTTATCAATTATAGCTTTAGACTCCCTCCAGACATTCCTCCTTCCAAATAAAGTTTATCAAGATACCCCATCATAGAACTACCCTTGCTTCCTTATAGCATTCAATATACAACAAAGTCCACTTACTCAAATTCTCCTAAAATATCACCCAATTGAAGCCTAAATCCTGTAAGTGCTTTCTGACACCCTTACTGAGATGCCCATGGCTGCCCATGGTACTGGTTCTCCCTTGCTCAATGAGTAATAAACCCAACTTGTTCAAATACAGGTGTTTTCCTGGTAGTCTTTGGCTAAAGAGCATAGACACATCAAAATATAAAGAAAAGCAAAGAATACTAAATATACAGTTAGAACAGGAGTTCCACTTGTGGATAGAGTAGGATGTATTTATTTAATAACAAATGCTTATTGGTATTTACTATGTGCTAAGCAATGTTATGGTATTCCAAGTATTTAACAGATACTAATTTATTTAATTCTCACAAGACCACACAGTAGTAGGTATTTCATTATCCCTATTTGGGGATAGGGAATAATTATCCCCTAAATGGGGAAACGAGATATGGAGAGGAGAGATTAGTAAGTCACTAAGTAAGAAAACTATGGATTTTGGATTTATATCCAGGCAGTTTGGCTCCTTCAGTGTGTATTTCTAACTACTACTCCCTGTGATCTTGGAAGGATACATGGGGCAGTTTCAATAATATGTAATACACCTATATAAATACAGACACACACACACGCAAATACATTTGAAATAGATCATTACGAATTAAAAATATGGTTAATGTAGATTATTAATATGCTGTGTGTCATTTTAATGTAATAACATAATGAGACTGTCAAGGTAATACAAGTTCAACCCTGGTAGTCTATCAGTGAAAATTATTCTGACTTTTGTGTGTCACGTGGGAATGAAAACTAAATTTCTATCAAGAACATCCTGTCCAATTAAATTACTATGAAAATGAAATGTTCTGCACTTTTATAGCAAGAACAGATACTTCTATTGAATTTGCCAAACTAATTTTTTAATTCTTACAGCAATCTCATGAGGTAAGTACAATTGTAATCCCAAATTTGGAGATGAGGAAACTGAGGAACAGAAAGATTAAGTAACTTGCCTAAGATCACACAGCTAATCAATGGCAGCTGGCATTAGATTTCAGAGACCGTGCTCTTAGCCACTCTGCTGTACAACGTTATGATGACTAGCAGAATCCGTGTTCTTCTCCCATTTCTTACTTCATATCCCAGAAGTCTATGTTATGAAGGGTGGCTTGACTACAACACGTAATAAGTTCTTAAAACAGCCTATTTGGTTATTGTTGTGAGGAGTGACAGAACGAAGTGGGAATATTCATATGGAAAATGAATCCTCAGATTTTTTAATAAGAAACAGTTTTTATTCTCATCCATTTTTAACACTGAATTTTTAATATTTTTTGCTCTAATGTCAAAAAATATGCCACACGTGTATTTTTAACTGTTTTTCACCATAGAAATCATACATTTGGATTCTCAAAATACTTTAAATCAGAGATCATGCTCAGTATATTTTTCAGACCTATCTGTAAAATAATATGCCTTTTCTGTAGTCAAAAGATATATTAGGTTCAAAGGTTGAAAAAAAATGCAATAGTTGAATAATTCATTCAACCATTTAGCAAAACAGCTGAGCATTTTAGGCATTCAAAACCTCCTGATGTTGCATTTATTGTCCATTGTATTCCCTGAAAACCCACCTTTTTCTTGAAATAGCATTGTTTTTTTAAACCAAGCTTATTTGAGTGCTAATTCACTACTACAAAGAAATTCTCTTGGATTTCAATCTTAATTTCTGTATAGGAACTGACAAAAAAGATTCCAAAGACTTACAAATAAAATCAGTTACAAATTGCTTTCCTTTTCTTTGTTATTCTGTTGTTCAGTTAGTTAAAATAAATATTAAATGTCTTTGTGTAAAGCCCTACCATTGTGTTAGGAACCATATGCCAAAGGGTGCTGTAGGGCCAATGACAGTGTCAACAGTGATTTTTTGGTTTGTTTTTCTTAATTATTACAAATGTGTGGTAATAATTTAAGGTATATTTTAACCAAAGCAGTTTTAATTCCAAGAAGATTCTATTGATGGTTTACTCAACACCCACTTACATGCCACCTAGAGGCACTATAAATTTACTCTCAAGAATTGATGTCAAGCAAATAAAGAAAGCCCTTATTCTGAAAATTAATCAAGTTCTACATGTAACAGTGCTTGCGTAAAGTTTTTTGAAGATGTTCTTGTATATTATTCACAGAATTTTTTTTTTTATCTTTTTCAGGCTGATATATTTATGGGGACATTAAATCCATCAAGTTCTTTTTAGTAATATAGGGCACTGTTTTTCGGATAATATTCTTTAGTCAATTCTGTAACTATATTTAAAACAACGGTTGAGAATTACCTCTCAATATTTAATGTGCTTCAAAGTTCCCTGTCAGTCCTTTCTATGATTAACTCAGACTGAGCTGTTGTTTTTGATTCATCTTATCCTACATTAATCCAAGACATTACACAGATCTTCCTTGATGTATGGTGTTATGTTCCCAATAAATCCAATGTAAGTTGAAATTATCATGAAGAATGCTTTTAATACATGTAACCTATCAAACATCATAGCTTACTTAGCCTAGCCTTCCTTAAACATTCTCAGAACATTTATATCAGCCTACCGTTTATCTTATAATAAAATGCTGAATATCTCATGTAATTTATTGAATACTAAAAGTGAGAAACAGAATGGTTGTAGGTGTCCTGGTTGTTGACCTTCATGATCATGTGGCTGACTGGGAGCTGCAGCCTGCTGCTACTGCCCAGCATCATGAGAGAATATCATAGCACAGATTGCTAGCCCTGAAAAAAATCAAAATTCTAAATTCAAAGTACATTTTCTACTGGATGTATATCACTTTCACACCACCATAAGGTTGAAAAATTCTAAGTTGAACCATCCCAAGGACCGTCTGTACAGTTTTAGGAAGCACACATGATAGTTCTTGAGCTCATTTTCTTTTTTCTTTTTTTTTTTTTTAAGATCTTATTTACTTATTTTTGAGAGAGAAGAAGAGAGTGTGTGTGCATGAGTGGGGGGGGGGGCGGGGCAGAGTGAGAAGCAAACTCCCTGCCGAGCTGGGAGTCTGATGCAGGACTCAATGCTAGGACCCTGAGATCATGACCTGAGCCAAAGGCAGATGCTTAACCGACTGAGCCACCCAGGTGCCCTTGAGCTCATTTTCTAGATCATAATTAATGTCAGTATCCAACAGACTCATTACTTCTTCTGCACAATTCTCAAATCGATAGCCTTGATTTTCATTCCCAGGCCATCCTACTGGATCACATTTTGCTTCTTCTTTGCTTGTGCTTGCTGCTTGGATAACCTCTTAAATTGTGTTGGGATCACAAATCAAAACATTTGACTGAGGTCACAAAACATCAAACATTTTTTTCTTACATTAGACTGTTTCAGAGCTAAGCTATTAGAGTGGTCCCTGTATTTGGAGTTGCGATACTTTTAGATAGGCCTCTTGACTTTTCTGGTTGTTTATTCTTTGAGAGGTAAGGAAGGTGTGGGCTTGCTCCATTTTGCGTTATAGTCAAGTGGAAGTAGCAGTGGGTTCATTTCATAAAGTTAGATGAAGTTCTACCCAAATATTCCAATCAGGATATTTGGGTCCAGATTAAAATAAGAAGAGAGTATTCTTCCTTCTTATTTCTCAGTTGTATATTCTAGTTTCATCTCAATTATGGATGTTGAGGAGACTGATGGATAGGGAAGGAGCCAGCACACAAACACTAGCTGTGAAAGATATGGACAGACTTTTGAGAAAACTGCCTTCTCTGTAAAGGACTCATCTCACGCTGCGGCTGGTTTGCTGTCTGAATGCAGCCTGTTAGAAGAGTCAGGAGGGCACTGAGTGATGGGCCTAGTACCGCTCTTGCCTCCAGCCTTTACTCTGCTAGGTTGGGGTCCAAGGCAGAGCACTGTAGCATCCCTACCTACTTCTTTCAGGACTCTACTCAATGTCACAGGGACCATTCCTTGGCCTTGATGCCTCTATTCCTTCAACCTTATATCAATATCATCTTAGCAAATAGAAACTCCTTTAAGTGTCTAGCTTCTAGAAGGGCTCTCCCCTTGTTTCAAGGAATAATGCAGTTTTTTTCTCTATTTGTATATTCCATTGGTCATTTCCAGGACTATAAAGAGAAGTCCATATGCCTCTGCTCACAATGCCATATTGCCTGCAAAAAAAACTATCCTCATATCTTGACTCAAATAAAACAGAATGATGCTATCTTTTAAAGTATTTATAGGAACAAACATATGTCAGATAATTTCTCTCAGTGACCCTGATTCACATAAGACAAGAATTTTTAAAAATATGTGGGATTATCTAAAATATCCATCTTCATAGCAGTCCCAATCATGTAAAGATTTAAATTTCACAAACTGTATTAACAGCTTGATGAGGATATCACTCTCCTACTACTGGGATGTACCATCTGTTGCAATGCTGCAAATATGGAGTCGGGGCCCCTTCCCTTTTAAAAAACAGGACATGTTGCAGCACTGTCTATGTCCAACTTACTGAAATCTTCCAAAAACACATCATTATTGACTCAAATTCCCATATACAATGTCCTCAACTTGGAAAATAATATTAACGGATAGTGTAAATTAAAAGAAGCAGTTTGGTACTAGTATGTTACCATAATAGAATGACAGAGAATCTTAGCAGTTACAATTTCAAACAACTGCAACTTTTGTTTCAAAGTGATTAATGAAAAAGAATCGAAATATCTAATCACACAAATCTACAATCAGCTCCACATACTTGCTATAAATACTATTCTGAGGACCAAGTGTATTAGTCTGCTAGGGCTGCCATAACAACATACCACAGCCTAGGTGGCTTAAACAGCAGAAATTTATATTCTCACAATGCTGGAGGCTTGAAGTCGAAGGTCACGGTGTTCCCAGTGTACAGGTCTGGCAAGAATTGCAACAACTACCTTGTCTCTGTGTCCTCACCTGGCCCTTTGTGTGCACACATCCCTGGGGTGTCCTCCTCTACTTGTTGGACACCAGTCCCATTGGAGTCAGGTCCCACTGCTTTTGACTTCACTTAACCTTAATTACCTCTTTAAAGGCCCTATCTCCAAAAAATGTCACATTGAGGATTAGGGCCTCCACATGTGATCTGGGAGAGGTGGGACACAATTCAGTGTGTAACACCAAGTTTGATGGGATATTGAAGAAAGAAATAATCTGTGAATAATTACTTAAGTGTAGTCCAGTGTGTGACCATAATTCACAAACATATTTTAATCAACTCTTCCCTATTCTTCTGGCGGAAAAAAATCTATGCTAAACTTGCACTCATTCAAGTTTCTCCACAGCAGATTGCTGCTACTGTTACTATCTGGACCGCACCTTATTTAGAAGCAAACAGGGGTAACTATCTCCAGTATGAGATTTTCTGTTTTTCCTGAAATTATCCATTATTTTACCAAAATCTCCATTTATAGAATTCTAGGTATAAAGTCCTACTTCCTAATCAAGTGTGGGCAGAAGATGAACTTGCTAAAAGGTTTGGAGAAGTTTTATGGCTTTTTCTTCTAATGTCTTAGGAGTTAAAAAATAAAATACAACCTAGAACATGGAGGTAATAGCTAAAAGCATGATTTGTGGGAGCTTTGAACCATAACATCAAAACTACTTATCCCTACAAATGAGCTATTGTTGTAATGAGTTACTTGGTTCCAGGCCCAGTCAGATTTTCTGGCCCATCTAGTTATTTTTGCCTATCTCAGATCTGATTCTAATTCTAGTTAATGTTCTCTATTTAATCCTTCATTATTATCCTTCAAATTATCCCTATACTTTGACAGGATCAGGTCTACCTCATGAACATTTGCTTAATTAATCCACCCAACGAATGTTAATTGAGCATCTACTATATACTAGGCACATACTGTACACATGGGGTGCTTAGGATTTAGTAAACAAAACAAAGGTGTTTGCTTTCCTATCGTTGGCGGTCTCATAAAGGGAGTGGGGAAACCGAAGATGAAACAGAAGCTTAATAACTAATAACTGACACAGTATGGTATAAGGCAAAAAGTGCCATGAAAAAAGAGGGGAGCCTAGGTGGCTCAGTTGGTTAAGCATCTGCCTTTGGCTCAGGTCATGATCCCAAGGTCTTGGGATCGAGCCCTGCATTGGGTTCCCTGCTCAGCAGGGAATCTGCTTCTCCCTCTCCCTCTGCCCCTCCCCACCATTCGTGCTCTCTCTTTTTCTCAAATAAATAAGTAAAATCTTTAAAAAATTTTAAAATAAAGTGCTATGAAGAAAGAAAAAAGAAGAGCAGGGCTCTGAGAGTTATGTGTGTGGGAGGTGGAATGCAATTTTAAATGGGAGGGTCCCATCTAGCCTCTTCGAGAGAGAGAGAAGTATTTGAGACAAGGCTGAAAGGAGGGGATGGAGCTAGACAAGTAAACGTCTGTGGAAAAAGCACTGCAGGACTGCAAAGGAAGCAGGTGTGATTGGAGTGAAAGGAGCAAGAGGCAGAGGAGTCAGAGACGGGGTTTGGCAGACAAGAGATGGGGCAGGGAGACTGACTTTTCCTGGGAGTGAACTGCAGCACCGATGCAGGGCTTTTAGCCGAAGAATGACACAGGCTGATCTAAGATTTAAAAGACCGCTTTGCTTCTGTGTGCAGGATCAATTGTGGGAGTGACATGGGACACAGGGATATCTATTAGGAAGCTATTGCAGTAATTCAGGCAAGAGATCATGGTCCGGACCAGGGGGTGAAAATGGAGACGAAGTGGTCAGAAAATATTGAAGGGAGAGACAGAAGAGTCTCCTGACAAGTCAGTCTTGAGAGTGAAAGAGAGAAGAACCGAAAATGACCCCAAAGATTTTGGGCAAAGCAATCAGTGCCCAGTCCTGGGTTGTCACTGCATTGTTTCTCCTTGTTCTTGACCACTTCAGCTGTGAGCACGCTATTCTCTCATCCTGCTCACTCAGATCAGGGTCCTGTGCTCTATACATTTCAACGGACAGAAATCCCCTCCACTCCTTCTCCCTGCACCTCCAATTCTTGCCCCACTCTGCTCCACCTCCAATTAATCTGCCCATTCCTGCAGCTGCCAGCTGAACCAGCATGTGTGGACTAAATGTCTGCTTTGACATTTGAGCAACAGAGTTTCTACCACTTCCAGGGTCTCCCTTTAGGCTATAACACGAGGGCTGCTAATGTTCCCCTCACTCACAGTAAGACACATGAAATCGATGTTAAGACTCCTTGAAAAAAATAGCAGTAACATTTCTGGGATTTTTTTTAAAGTCTAGCATGTATTTCTTAAAAACAAACATAAAAGGTCAAATATGTATGAGTCGCAACATCATCTGTTGGAAAATGTCATCAATGTACCCTTAGAGCTTTCTTCTGGAATGTGACAAAGTTACAGGTTTCTGAGTTGGTGGAACAGAAATCATGATTTTTATGATCCATGCTTAACTTTACGACAATGACTTTCTGATTTTCAGGGCATGCAAAAATTACTGCTGGGGATGGGGGAATGATGACAAGGTTTTGTTTTGCTTTGCTTTGACAAAGGTTGCTTTAAGGAAGCAGACTCTTGGGTACCATCCCCAGATAGTCCAATTCACGACATTTGGATTGGAACATAGAAATAACCTAGGAATATGCATTTTCAACAAGCACTTCAGTGATTCTGATGGAAGCAATGCTCATACCATCTCTCTAGAAACAAAGCTCTGCAGGATCGGAGCTGAAGTTAATCACAAAATGCCACAGCACCATGGCACTAAATGCTTACTTTTTAGAAAATGTTATGCACATTCCAGAACAGAGCTGCACACACCTTGGTAAAGAACTACTTGCTATTGTTTTTGGCCATAAGAACATCAAAAATTATTTCAGCGGTGCTATTTTATTTTTCCTATTGGTGACATATTTCCTCCTGGACATTTTTCCAAGCCTAAACCCACATTTTTATTTATGGCAGCATATAAACTGAGTTTGGATACTTTCCCCAAGCATACATTATATTATTTTTAAATAAAACTGCTTACAAGAATGATACTGGAGATTCAAAAACATCTGCCATTGGAGATCTCAAACCTCACTAGGAAATCTGTGTGGGGGTTTGATATTGGTGATCTCTCCAATGCACATTTGTAGGCTGATAAAACTGTGTATTAGGGAAAAGGGTTAGATCGTGGGAGAACAAGCGGGGTGGGGGGGGGACTGACTGGGAAAAGTCCTTGAAGCAGGTTAGCTTGTATATTTTAGATATTAACCCCTTATCAAATATGTGGTTTGCAAATAACCTCTCCCATTCTGTAGGTTGCCTTTTCATTTTGCTGAAGGTTCCTTCTGCTGCACAGAAGCGTCCTAGTTTGATGTAGTCCCACTCATTTATTTTTGCTTTTGTTGCCTCTGCTCTTAGTGCCAAATCCAAAAAATCGTCACCAAGATTTATCTGAAGGAGCTAGCCCCTCTGTTTTCCTCGAGGAGTTTTATGGTTTCAGGTCTTAACATTAAAGTTTTTAATTCATTTTGAGCTGAATTTTTATTAGTATTAATGAGCCCTTCTTACATTTTATCTCACAGGTTTCAACTTTTTAATCTCAGCTTTACGTCTTTTACATTTATGTTTTTGCCAACTTCTAGCCTACTACAATCACCCCAAATCTTATTCATTTTATTCTTTTTCATTTTCACTTTTTATTTTAATGGAATTTTAAGTACTGTATTTATTACCTCATTATGTTTTCTCTAAATCTTTTTTTGCAATTTAAAAACTCTACTCCTAATCTCTCCTACTATTATAAGTTTCTTGTTCTCATATATTTCAGACTTTTTTCCTTTAGACAGCAAAAATGCGAGAACCTACAGCAATGTATGTGCGGTAAGGTCTTCTTTCACTTTGCTCACTTTCTGTGTATTCCCAGAGCATCTCTGAGTGTTTTCAGAAAATGGAATGGACTGCTTTTTTCACATTATGCATCACTCAAATCTTACATAGAGAGCTACTTGTTTTAAAATTCATTGAATCTGACATGTAGAATCACTGAATGTGGAGGAAAAACATGTCAGCATTACAACCCAAGCAAGGAGGGGCTGTAGGCAAAGGGGTGAAGGAGGGTTTTAAGCTTCTGGCATCACCTTGAAGAGAGATCATACAACCTGAAAAGAACATTTGAGAGGAAATTTAGGAGCAGATCCAAAACTGGATTATCTGGTCTCACAGGTATTTAGCTTGGTTCTTGTGTTCTCGTGTCCATATAATTTGTCTCTGTTCTTCTTCTTTTTTTTTTTTAATTAAAGATTTTTATTTGTGATAGAGAGAGCACAAGCAGGGGGAACAGCTTGTGCAGAGGGAGAAGGAGGCTCCCCGCTGAGCAAGGAGCCCAATGTAGGGCTCAATCCCAGGACCCTGGGATCATGACCTGAGCCGAAGGCAGAGGCTTAATCAACTGAGCCACCCAGGCATCCCTCTGTCTCTCTTCTTGATGGATTCATCATAGGACCTTCTTGGCTGCAGATTTTCTCAGCTCCTTTCTCTGGTCAGAGGAGTGTTTCCCTATGGGTTCAGCTACATTTCAGTTGGGAAACCATACTGACTCGTTCAGACTGACATGAAATCAGCTGGCATCAAGTAGATCTGAGAACACAAGTATAAGAAAGGAAAGACGCTGGTCTTTCCTCAAGGCTATGGGTTTTGGTTTTACCGGATAAAGCTCTTTGAACTGAGGAAATGGTGGAGGCCCAAAGAACTTTAACTTTTCACCCAAATGGAAATTGGGATGTAATTCTGGAGGAAGGTAGAGAACTGGGCCTGAACGCACTCACTCAGTTCTCAAGATCTAAGCTATAAAGGTGGGAATATTTCTCCCTCCCAGAACTATTATTGAATTGCACACTTCTTGCTGAAGGGAAATTTATTCTAAATCACAGGCCTTATTTTATATTTTAGATCATATTGATTGAGACCTTAACATATGCCTGGTATGGTTCTTTTTTTTTTTTTTTTTTTAAGATTTTATTTATTTATGTGACAGAGAGACAGCCAGCGAGAGAGGGAACACAAGCAGGGGGAGTGGGAGAGGAAGAAGCAGGCTCATAGCGGAGGAGCCTGATGTGGGGCTCGATCCCGTAACGCCGGGATCACGCCCTGAGCCAAAGGCAGACGCTTAACGACTGCGCTACCCAGGCGCCCCAAACCTGGTATAGTTCTAAGTGCAGTACATGGATTCTTTCATTTAAAATTTAAACAAGTTCTATTATTCCCATTTTATAGAGAAGGGAACAAGTTCACGAAGAGATTAAATAATCTGTTCAGTATCAGATGGCTCAGGCATTCTGTCTTCACAATTTCTACTCTAAACTGTTTGGTAATCAATTCTCTCAGCTTTTATATTTTGAAGATGTTAGTTTGTCATACCTATGGTTAACAAATATATTCACCAGCTATAGAAATCTGACAATTGTTTTCCACTGAAGACATTGTTTCATTGTTTTATGGCCTAATCATTGTCTCCAAAGAGATTTCAATGCCCATTTGTTATCTTTATTCACAATATACATCATGTGATTTTTCCTTTTGCTGCTTTAAAAATACTCCATCTTAATACAACAATTTGAGCATAATGTATTTTTGCTGTTATTGTCTTTGTATTTATTCTGTTTGGGGTTTGCTGAGTTTCCTAAATCTGTAACTTGTTAGTTTATTTTTCAACAAATATGAGGGATTTTTGGCCATTATTTCTTCACACAGGTTTTCTGTTCGATTAGACTCTCTCTTCTAATATCATTAATACCTTAATATTATCTCACCAGTCACTGAGTCTGTTCACCTTTTCCACCCTTAGTTTCCTACCTCTTTTGTTCTTCAGATCCAATAACTTCTACTGATCTGACTTCAAGTTCATTTAGCCTTTCTTTTGCAACCCCCAATTGTTAAGCCAAGTCAATAAATTTTTTATTATAGATTTTTTTATATACTTGAAGTTCTATATTTTTATAATGTCTATTTCCTCAAACGTCCATCTGTTCACGTCCCAAGACAGTCTTATCCTTTAATATACATATAATAGTTAAAGTTCTTGCTTGCTAATTCTAAAATCTGGGTCATCTTAAGGTATTTTCTACTGGCTGCTTTATTCTTGATAATGGGTCACTTTTTTCTACTTCTTTGCACATGAAGTAACTTTTAAATCACTGGACTTCATGAATGGCATGTTGTAGAGTCTGGATTACGTTATCTTTCTTTTTAATTTTTTTTTCTATTTTACATCTTCCTTAATAAGTTTTGTTCTGTCACACAGTTAAATTGCTAAAAAATCCTCTTGGTCCTTACAGGTTTGGTTTCATTTGGATTAAAGCTTGTTTGGTTCAGATTTGAACTTTGTTGTAACAGTGTGGTCCTTATTCTGAAGCCATGGTCTTTCAGAACCCGAGGTACTTAGCAAAAATTCTGCACACTTGTGGGGCTGGAACTCTAACAACTCCCAGAATGGCACTACCTATACTATCACCTTTCAGCCCCTGCCTTGTAGCACAGGTCTTCTGCTAGACTTTA
The DNA here is from genome assembly GCF_024610735.1 of Ursus americanus. Lineage (NCBI taxonomy): Eukaryota > Metazoa > Chordata > Mammalia > Carnivora > Ursidae > Ursus > Ursus americanus. The sequence goes on along the minus strand of NC_142129.1, from coordinate 61,073,783 downwards.
CAGAGTTTCATTCCACACACATGTAGCCCAGCCAAGGACCTATGATGTATCCCCACATAGACTCCCAGACTCTGCCCCATTCCCTCCAATGCAGAACGCCCTTCTCTCTACCCTGTCCTGAAATTTCCAGTCACTTCAGCAGTCCAGAAATCAGACGTTGGACTCCTTGGTTCAACAAGACTTGATACAAAGCCTGCTTCATTTTTCCTTCTCTGTGTCAGGAAAGAGCCTCCAGTAGAAGACCAGGGTGATTGAGTACCTCACAACTGTGATCACAGTCTACTGCTGCTTGCTGTTTCATGTCTAAAAATAGTTGCTTTGCATATTTTGTCCAATTTTATAGTTATTCTTATTGAGAGAGTTCCAGTTACTTGATTATGGCTGGAAGCAGAAGCCTAACAATATGTTTGGTTTTCTAAAGATTTAAAGTACTTACTTAGGCTTATTATTTACAGGTTTTGTGATGTATTTCTAAATACATGTCTTAGAACTTTCATCTCTCTGGCTATTAGAAGAAGAAATTTTGCAGCGTAACAGTAATTGGTAATCATATGTATCAACTCTTGGGGGTCATTACTAAATCCATTTATTCATTTATTCAGTGAACACTTGTTATATATTGCCTATTTTGTGAGTGATATTTTTTCCCCTAAGTAGCTTTAAGGGATTTATATTAACATAGCTATTCAAAATATCATGCAGCTTGAACTATTCAGATATATGCACTCTGATGTTGTTTTAAAACTTTTATTTATTTTGCCATTACAAGAGTGTGTGTGGGGGGTGATAAGCATACCTGAGTGTTATGATTCAAGATGTCAAATAGAAAGATGAATATATGAGCTTTCTCCTCGGAGGAGAAGTTTGGGCTAGATACATAAATTTGGGAAGGTAAATACCCTGGAGATCCAAATAATATCACTCCCCAGTCACTGTCTCTCACATCACCCTATTTTAATCCTTTGCATAGTACTTATTGCTACCTGATTAATTTCTTGTTTACTTATTTTATTTCTTTGCTTACAGTCCCTTTCCATAAAATATAAACTCTGTGACAGAAGGAATCTTGTCTGCGTTATTCACATCTCAATTTTTAGCATTTAAACAGTGTTTACACATAGAAGGCATTCAGTAAATACTGGTCTAATAAATGAATGATTTTCTGCCATATAAAGTTGAAACACAGGCATTTTCATACATGTGTAGTTTTATTATCATTAAATAGGAATAACCTTAATAGACCATTGGCTCAGAGACCTAACTGCTATTTAAAAGAAGGCACTCATTCCAAAGCCAGTATCACGGGGGTGCCTCTGTGGCTCAGATCTAAGTGTCTGCCTTCGGCTCAGGTCATGATCTGAGGGTCCTGGGATCGAACCCCACATCAGGTTCCCTGTTCAGTGGGGAGCCTGCTTCTCCCTCTCCCTCTACTGCTCCCCCTGCTTCCCCTGCTTGTGCTCTCTCGCTCTGTCAAATAAAATAAAATATTTAAAAATAAATAAATAAAGCCGGTATCACTTAGAGAGGAGTTCACTTTTTGTGAAACATTAAACTGGCTTACAATTAATAACCCTAACTCAATGGCACAATGGTTAAAATCACAAGTTCAGGAGCCAGACATTTTGATCCACAATCCTGATTATGATATTTACTAGCTAAATGTCTTGGTAAAATTGTTTAATTTCTCTGTACCTCAACATTATATAAATATAGTACTTACTTCATAGACTTGCAGTAAGGGTCTAATAAGCAAATAAATATAAAAGAGAATAATGTCTCACATAATTTTCATATATTATCATTATTACTTCAAGTTAACTCATTTAACTCCATAGATTTATTATTGGGAGTCATTTTATCTTGAAGAAGATGTTGGAAAGGTAAATTGCTTCTTCTAAGAGATGGCATTATTGTTGAAGGTAGATCTCCCTTGTACGTGTTTCAGAGTTTTGCCATGGCTTATAAGCTATGGAATAGATTTATGACATTTGATTTTCCTTTATCTGTGCCTAAAATTTTTCTTTGCCCTGTATCTAGTTAAGTGTGGACTCATCTGTTCAAAGTAAGATAATATTTTATTCAAGTTTATGTCTTTGTCAAGCATTTCGATTTTCCTTTAAGGATGCTAATCGTATCCTCACCTAGATGATGACTGGAAAATGTGTCTCTGCATTTAGCTGCACCTAAATAGAAACCAAAATAGCAGTACTCCAGATCCTTGTGTCAGGGGATATAAGGGAACTCTCTGACTCTCAATATCTATCAAAGCCCGAAGGAGAGTTGCCTGAGGGAACAGCTGTACATCCATTCATTTAGATATTCTCAACTCTATCCCTGGGTTATCTCATTTCCAGAGACCTATAAATCTGTACTATATCACATCAACCCCCACTGATTTGCCTTTCCTAAGTTACGCTTCCATATTTAAGCTAATGGCCTACATTGAGGAAAACTGCTTTAAGAAAAAGCTTCTGTATAAAATTCGTTGTGGCGTTTCTCGTAAAAATGTTAATGAGGCTGAAATTAAATATAGTTACAGTGTCCTCTTTATGAAGGCCTACTGGTGAATTTTCTTTCTGACTCTAACACAGAAATTGTTGTGCTTTTCCTTTGCGAATGCTTTCTATTGTCCAACGGACACTGTGAATTTCACAATTACTGTAGAATTCCTCTTTGCATGGCTATTATAAGCTTAGAGCCAAAACTTGTGGTCCTACTTTAAGAGAATCACAGGATCTTATGGCATGTATTTTGTACATTTTCTTTATTATATTCATTACTGGCATTCACCTATCAGCATTTTTCTTTTGCCCCATATTATTCATCCATTTATCCCTAAAATCACTTTATCTCCTTTTATTGTTAAGTACTTACATAAAACAATATGGGGCATAGGTAACTATTAAAATAATAACATCACTGAATGCAGGAGATTTCTTTTCTAACTATGCATAGAATAAAAGCTTCTTGATGAATTCAAGTCACTCCCAAACCATCAATATGAGCTATTTTCCCAAAAGGGTATCTACTATGGGGAAATCTACATATTTTTATAGAAGACAATCATTACTCTCTCTAAAGCATACTACATACAGCACAAATGCATATTGTTCATGTGAAAACACTGACTGTAATTCATAGCCAGCAGCTGCAGGCTTAATTCTGACAGTGGAAAGTCTGGGACAAAGAGTAGATCACACCAGGTGACGATACAAAACCATAAAGGCACGTATTCAGCTGAACCATATGAAATTGCCACTAGACTACAGGTCTTGACCTACAAAGATAGTAATTTCATACAATTCAGTATAATACTGGTTCAAATAACCATTGACAAGAATCTGCATTGACCTTATAGAACCATCTCAGGAATAAACTTTGAGATGAATCCTAAAAAGGCTTAAATTGTTTCATTTTCATTCAATTTTCTGTTATTAGAGGTAGGTCTCTATGGCATTTTATTTATTTTTGTAATAGAGATAACATCAGATAATATAATCCACTTACTTCTGTGGTTTTGATAAAGTTGAGGACAGTAATTATACACAGCCATTTACTCTGAAGCAAACTCAAAGGGCAGGGAACTAATATGGAGTAAAAGACAAAAACAAAAAACTAAAACCAACAACCAACCAACCAATCAACCAACCAACCAAACAAACAAACAAACAAAAAAAGGCTTTGAGTCCATCCTCCATCACTTACTATTTTTGTTTGTCTAGGAAAATTATTCTCTAATTATCCATTTAGTCATGTATTAATGGAAAGATATTATCTATCACAAAATGTTAGTTCCTTTTCTTACCTCTTTGCTATGGATATATATTTGGAAGACAGTGAGAAATGGATCAACAGCTTTCTTAGTGAAAAACAGGATTTTATTTCAAAGTACTTCTAGAAATTTCTCAGGACGTAGGTACTTAATTGATCCAAGCCTTTCTAATCAGCCCTAGCTAAGAACATGTAAAACAATGACTTTTCTAAAAATTATTCTTTCTTCATCTCCATATTATTGTTAATATTATTTGGTCAAGAAGAGTTAAGTTCTCCAAGGCATAACGCTGCCTGACCAATGTGGTTTTAGATGCCTAGGAATCCTGTGTAATGTAAGGGGCAGACAGACTAGGGTGGCCTTCTCAGGTTGAGCAATGGTGAAAGTGTTCTTTTTAGAGCAAACAATCCCAGGGTTCCTGCAAGCATTTCCTTCAGAATCCTTGAGCAATGGAGTGCTGCTTAAACTTGTAAAGGATTCAGCGTCACAAAGTAAGGGAAGCTATAAATATTCTGCCTCTCATAACTCTAACAGTAAAATTATATTTCTTTTTAGTTTGGACTAATACAAATAAAGACTACTCTACAAGAAAGGAGCAATTTCATAGATAATGTAAGCACACCTCAGGATCTTGGGACATATCGTAAAGAGACTCCATGAATGATACATCCTCGGTTATGTTTCTCAACTAGCAAGGCTGCAATACCATTAGGCCTTAACTACATGTAAAAGGTTTAGAGTAAAACTATTTAAAATATCTCTCCCTTTTTCTCAAATTAACCAGAAAAGTAAAGACATAAACAAAAGCGATGAATATTCATTTTGGCAAATAATAAGTGCAAGGCTTTATGCTAGGATGTGTTTTATATATGTTCTCATTAGGCCTCTGTGGAGGACAGGAAAACAAAGGAGGAAAAGAATGAAGTTGGTGAGACATAGAGATGATTCTGAAATGAAACTCTATGAATCAGATGCCCAGGAAGTCAAGATCCTCTGACTGAAGGGTTTTCTCGGTCTTACAATATTTCTAAATAACACAATCAGCAAATGTACCCAGACCTCTGGTAAGAATGATGGATATTAATGCTAAAATTTAGGAGGGGAAAAACACAATGCCCTCCTCAGAAGCTTGAAATATTGGGGGGTTGGCATAAAGATTCATGAGAGAAAAGTAAAATAATAGAATAATACGTAATCAAGTGGTAAATTTTGTAATATAGTTTGAGAAGGCTTTCGGCTTTGGGTGAAGAGAGATCACTGAGGCCTTACAGTGTGAAAAAGATTATTTGAAATAGGAAGAGATATTTGGGGACAATGGCTGAAGGGCTTTTACTGCAGGAAGTAGAGGAGCATCAAGAAAAAAATGACAGAGATGGCAGAGATGCCTACTGGTCTCTGCTACAACAGACAGGTAATCCTTAGAGATTAGAGAAAGTCCTTAGAGAGAGTCCGTGTGTATAGGCAGATAGAGGCCAGACGGTGACACTGAGAACATGTAGCTTTGATGAATATCAAAAATGTGAAATCGTAAAGTACCTCAAATGCATATAATTATAAGAATATGGATGATTACTTTGAATTCTTGAATTACATTCAATACACAATTTTTTTCATAAATGACTTCGGCCAATAAGAGGTTATTTTTAGTGGACTCCAGTTTACTAATATAACAATACGGATCGTGTATTTCGAGTGTATTTTTGTGGACAATAAATGGTGAAACCTTTCCAAGATGAATCTGTTGTCATGGCTTCCTTTTCCCACTGCTATTCTCCCTGGTTTATTTCCCTTTTTATTGCCCATTGCTTTTAGAAGGAATAAATATTAATGAGTTCCACAATGTAGTTTGTACTCCTCTGTTAACACTGGTGAGAGTAGCTACTCCCTATTGAGCAATCATCAGCAAGGCAGGCAACAGTCAGCCACAAACCATTTCTTTTACATTCTTAGAGAGCAGGAATGTGCCTCTGAAAAAAAAAATGCTATTCATTCACCAGTGCGCACCCCTGAGTGCTCGTTTCAAAATTCCTTCTGGTGCTATCATTCATCTACAACGGACTCAGAGAAATAAGTGCTTAAGGGTTACAAAAAGCTCATGTACTAGAGTCACTTCACAGTGTCAGGTTATGTGACATTTTATCCACCATCTTCCTTTCATTAATGGAAGGTCCTTCATGAACAGCCATGGCTTCGTTCCATCTGGGGTTACAGGTATGAAGTGAGACGAAACAGTATCCGAGAGTGTTAGGTGTTCTTCCTCTCCACGATTTCCTAGCTTAACTACCAGCAAGGTTTAGTTCGTGGTTTTCTAAGGATTTGCCGCTCAGGAAGCTAAAACTAGGCTTGATGAGTGAAAATAAGACCAGTGTTAGAATTAAACGTTCTACTTCACTTCGGAAGACACACAGTGACTTTTCCTAGGTACCCCGTCCTCCCCAGTCTGACCTCCAGAACTGTGGAAATCCCGTTTTCTGGACATGCATGCCTTTGGTTCTGTGTCTCATCTTAAGGCAGTGATTCTCTTTGGATCTAATAGAGGCCAAAAATCTATGTTAGAATTTGGGACAGATTCATGGAGAAGCCCAGGAAGCCTAGAGGTTAAAGGACCCTTCTCATGCACAGTTCCCTCTGGCAGAGATCTTAGTGATTTTGTATTTGGAATTTTGCTTTTTAATTTTTTTTTCTTTTATAATAATAAGGGTCCCTTAAATTATATAAGCTTTGAGGCTTAGAAAATCTGGAGCTTCCTTACCCCTTCCTAACCCCTGCCCCAGTCTCTCCTTTAGTTTCAGAAAGGCTTTTAAAAGGGTTCTCCTGAGCTTTACGGTAAAATCAACTCCTGATTATAATCACAATGGTGCTTATAAAAAAGACAGAGATTCCTAAACCCATTCCAGACTTACAGAATCACAATCTCAGTGGATAACATCTGGGAATTTTTGCATTTTCTTAAAGCATCCAGGTGATACTTAAACTACATTCTGAGGATATATACTTTCCAGAAAAATAATTCACCCAGTGAACAGGATGAAGGTTCTTTATTAAGGATGGACCATGGTTGTAATGTTCCTTCAGGGCTTAATTGAAGAATCTCAAACTGGTCTGTCTGTAGAAGTCTCTCCATGTCAGCCTTGTGAAGGGTCAGTTTTGAAATCCCAGTAAATAAAATTATAGTTACAAGGTTATGATTAGGCTATAAGCTCCCTGAGGAGAGGGATGAAGGCTGCTTTTTTTTAAACATTCTATCTTCAACATTTAAATCGGTGATGCAACTTAATAATTGCTCAGTAGGTATTTACTGAGTGAATGAAGGAATACCAAGTGAGATATCCAAATCTGCAGCACTTGATCAATCAGATTGTGACTGATATTGAGAAGATTAACACTTTGGAGAAGGGACACAGAATGAGTTTAACATTAAGTCACTGATTTCAACTGTGTTTTCCACATTAAGCATTTAACCTTTGCAGCAACCAAATAATTAACATAATGTCTTAATAAATTCAATCAATATTGTCACTGTTATCATCATTGTTATTTCTATTGTTTCTTGTAGACTGAGCATTTGGGACTTAAGTTTAGGTATTTTAAGGATTTCATTAGACTTCATGCTGCTGGAGAAATTCCATTGTTTCTAGCCTATTAACATCTCTTTGTGTCATAAAAATTATTTTCCAATGTTTTATCCTTGTTAGCATAATATTACTTAACATATTTTATCAGCATACCATCTATGACTTTGTTCAAGACACCAACATAGGTCATAAATTTTATCCTTTCTAGGTAATAAATCCTTTGACATGACTACCTTTGCCTAGGCAATAATGCCCATGTCATGCATCTTTCCCATTGGCAAATTGGGAAAAATGAATGACAGAAAGGGAGAAAGGTTAAACATGAACTTTCAGAAGTTTCTCTCCTTCAGTTTTGAAAGTTTGCCATCACACTCACGCTTCATTGAACAGTATCACTTTAGCAACATAATTTTTATTGAGTTTTATGTTTCTGGAGATTATCCTTCACTCTAAAAATACTAGAGAACATTCTGGACATTTTTGATTATCCAAGAAAATTTTCTGGATAATAAAATTATCCATTTAATTGATAAAACCATCCAATCTCCTGAATAGTTTTGACATCGCACACATATATGATTTAAGTCAATCTTAACACTATTTCCTGGAGAAAATAAAAATTTCAGCTGCACTTTATATGTACAGATTGCAGTATTGCCTGGGAAATACATCACACGTAGTTTGTGTGTTTACCTATTTGCCAGCAATGGTGAATGTGTGGACTGATTAATCTACACTCTTAGTTTGATCACTGTGAACACTTCATAATACAGTTGGTTGGTGTCATAGATGCAGTAATAACTAAAACAAAATAATTGTCTGTAATAACCTTTGACTCTGACATACAGAAGTCAGATTTCTAGATTTTTTCTCTTCTTTGTTGGATCTTAATAAGATCATCTCTGTAAGAAAACCATGAGTTTTCTCTGATTTAGCATCTTATTTTTATTGAATTGATTGAACTCGATTAAGCCCCTTTTATTTCCTTTGTTGCATGGAAGAAGATATACATCTTATAATATATGATTATATAACTATAATATTAATAATTATATCTTTACTTTATAATTATTCTCACATTTTTAAAATGCATAATGACTTACTAAAAATATAAGGGTGCTCAATATCTCTACCCCAAAATATACTCCTTATCATTTCCTTCTGTCATAGATTACTGCTGTTCATCAACTAACTGTACAGTGTTTTAGTCATGTATTAATATTGCTTCATCATATCTAGACTTATTTAGATCACCCAGATGTCTATCAAATTCTTTGCACATCTTGAATTCTTCTGATTCTGGTTTCAATTTCCTTCATCTTAAACATTATCATTTAGGAGCTCTTTCAGTGAGGGCTTAATAGAAGTAAAACCCTTTCACTTTTGTCTTAATTTTGTCCATAGTTTTTAACGGTAGGTAGCTGGATAAATAATTCTAAGTTGACATTTATTTTTCTCTCAGTACTTTCAACATACCGTTTTTGTTATTTTGCTTTTTTGCAGCTTTTGAGAATTTCACTATAAATTTTTTAATTTCTCTTTAATTTCTGTCCTTTTCTTTATTCCTTTTACTTTGTCCTCATATGGTTGATGAACTGAAATCTCCCTATACCATATCTAAGCGTGCATATATTATCATACTGCTTGGAAATTCCTTCTCGATTTTGTACATTCTTGTCTTTCATCAAATCTAGAAAACTCATCTTTTCTATACATTCTCTTACTCTGAACCTTCTTGTTTAATTCTGCATGACTTATTTCACTTGTATTCTTAACTCCTATTTTCAGTGTTGCATTTTGAATAATTTCCTTACATTTTCTTGAGCTTATTAACAACTGTTGAGCTCAGTCTGTCTAATCTACCCATTTATTTATTTCCAGTAAAAGCACTTTTTCAGTTCTAGAACTTTTTTTTTCTTTCTTTTTTTTTTAATCTGGTCCTTTTTGATTGAGACTCATTATATTTAATGTTTTAATTCTTCCCTTTACATCTTTAGTAAGTTCTAGCATTTATCTTTTATGGTCTCTAACTGCTATTTCCAATATTTCCAACATTGTGAGTATAATCTTAATGTTTGTTAGCTATTTTAAATCCTGTTTAAAATGGATTATTTTTCCTCATGTAGTTTGCAGTTTTGATGGTACAGTTTATCTGGGGAAATGCTGTGGCTCACTTTAAGGTATTCCCATCTTCAGAGTTTTTGCTTTTCCTTATGTCAGGCAATCCGGTAGTACCACTGATGCCATTTCTTGCATTAATTTCTCAGCTTTGTGGTCTTTGGACTCATGCAAGTACCATCAATTTGAAACTTAACTAACAAGTACTGAGTACAGGCCCATAGCTGAATTCCTAGGAGACGTTTGTTCAGACTGATGTTGAGGCTGACCTGCTTCCTTGTTCTTATTCTCTATAGGTAAATTGAGTTTCTCTACTCATTTGTTGGTGCGATAACCCTTTATGATTGATGAAATAAAGCAGTATTTCTGCTTGTATTCTTTTTTTGGCTAAAAGTTTCACATCATACGCCTTATCAGCGTCATTCCCCCTAAATCCCCGTAATGTGTAACCCTCCCCGCGTATGTACCATTACTGACTGAGGGCGACCACGGAAAGCTCAACCTTCTTGGTTTTGGGAAATCATTTAGTTAATCAAGACCTCAGTTCTGCACTTAAAAGCATTTAAAATAATACTGTATCCTGCCTGTCTAGATGTTTTGTAAGGGATGATTTTCAGCTATTCTAATCCGCCATATTACTGGAAATGGAACAGAAGAATCATTTAATAGGTATTTTTAGGCAAATAAAGTTAAATAATGCACATAAGGACACCAGGCCAAGCAGAAATGAAAATGAGGTTTCCTGATTATCTGTCTAGGGTTCTTTTGAAAGTAGCTTCAAGATGAAAATTCAAAAGAGGTTTTTAAGCTATTATGTAAATAGAAAAGAGAAATAAGATATATAAAACACGTTCTCTTAAATGAGTGGCCGAACTGAAGCATAGTGCCTGAATTTTGACTTTCCTCATTTGATCTAACAACTAGATCATGTTTCCTTTATTCAAAGTCAGAGGTGTGAATAATTGTTTATTCAGGTGTTTGTGAATATAGCCCCCTGCTGAAATAAATAATTTTTAAAATGCATTTGAAATGTTTAAGCATTTTACAAAGGGGAGAATAAACATGTCAAACAACAAACGTTTGTTAAATGTCGACTAAGTCAAAGGTATTATAAGGCCTTTTTCATGTCTGCATGGCTTCCAAACTATCTCATTTTATATATATATATATTTTTTGATTGTTTTTTTGGTTGAATACTTCTTGATATCTCATTAGTAAGCTCCTGCTCTACTAAAAATTCTAAGTTACCTTGAGGGTAGACCACTGACCAGCTTAATCTAATTCCCAGCATGTTAAATTTTTATTAGCTCCTTTCCCAGCAGCTGACACCTCTTGGCATCTCACTTTCTGTTTTGTAATCTACTCATCACAAATTTCATAGGGTTAACAGTCTTTCTCTCCTACAAACTATCCTGAGAAGTAATTTCCAAGAAGTATCTGACTTTTTCAGGGATTTCCTATGTTTTAATTATTCTATAATTGTTATCACAGTGCTTTTTACATTCCACTGCATCCTTGCAGGCTGTCTCTAAAAGGTAGCCATGGTGTGATTTAGTTCCTTTCTCATTTACCTTATTAAGATTAGTAGAGCACAAACTGATATATTTAGAAATACGATAAATTATGAAAAGTGTTCATACTTTCATTAATTTATCTCAACAAAAGTGTTCATAACCAAATTTTATATATCTGTATATATAATTATGGTATCCTAGTGACATTTTTAAGTTGGTAAATTTAAAAATCTTTTTTGTTTTTCTATAATTTACATCTAGATAATGATGCTGTAGAAAGTCAAGAAACAGGAAAGCACTTCTATCTCAGGGGTCAGCTTTGATACATTTCTAGAAAAGTAGAAAGTAAAAGTAAACCACTATCTTTCCTAGATGGTGTAAGGATTATCTCAGGAAATGTACAGAGAATCTCTGAACATATTTCTGATTGAAATGGCATGTAAAATGTTCTCACCTACCTGTTATTTCAAAAGTGATGGATAGGAAAGGTGCAGCACTAGACTTCGACGTACTCTGATATTTACTTTCTGAAATAACAGGGAAACAGCACCATAAGCATAGCCTTTTTTCCCCCCCCCAAAATAGCTTTGACTAAAGTGGGCTAGTTTGTGGAAACCACAGATAAACAACTGTAATTGTAAATAATCTGCATTCCACTTAGAAATGGTGACTATTTTATCTCCCTGTTTCTTTGCAGAACATGGAAAATAAGAACTCTTTCTTCATCTGTCTACCCATTCACAGTTCAACCATCCTTCCATCCATCTTTCCACTGATTGTCCAAACTTTCTGCTGGTTTATCTTCTTATATGTCATCATACAGCCTCATTATCCAGGCTGTTTTTCTTAACAATCTCAAATCCCACAGACCTTATCCAGATTTCAGTGCAGATTTTTTGATATGTTTTCTACAGAAGAATGTTCTAGTTTCCTAAAATATGTATCACAGAAAGTTTCATGGTGCTTTATAACCAACACTCTTGGTTCCCCTCATTTAAAAACATGTTCAATCTGTATCAAAAGAATTTCTTGAATTACCATAGCTAAAATCTACTTTCATTTCACTTTGAGCTCTTTAAATAATCAATTCATGTTCATGCATCCAATGATCAGCAACATTTTCATCAGCTTTCTAGCTACTGCTAACCTCCCGATGGGCAAGGCCTCTTCCTGCCATATTCTGATAAGGGTAGATTTCATGCCAGCATAAGTTGAACATTCTTCACAGTCTGCTGGAATTCTGGTCAGCCAGCTGAACAGAAATTGTCCAGAGTTTTACTACTAATTCTTTTCAGTAGAAACTCCTCAAATCTTTCTTCTGAGGGAGTGGAAATTTTGTTCACCTGAACACTGTAGGGTAAAGGTTGTCAGGATTGGGAGGGATACCTATGGCCTGCAGCAGTCCATGAATAAAATGTGGACACTCTCCACTATCAAAGTAGATATATTATTCCTATTGCTAGCAGACACTATCACCAACTTAATAAATATTCTGATGATATAATTCAATTGGCATAGGTAGGATACTAAGTTGTAAATATAATACATAATACTTTGTGACTACTTTAATAATACATATTTTGATTTTCTGGAAATCAAATATTTTAGCTCCAGGGGGGAGAATTTTTATGGTGTGGTGTGAGTCTATTGAGAGTAGTGAATACACCAACGAATTAAGGGGTTTAACGTGGCCCTGTCCTTGTACTAACGTGGTCATTACCACTCTTCTGTGTAATGTGATGTGCCAAGACAATAAAGGAATTTTATGTGAATTTAGTATCAGTATTTCTGTATCAGGAAATTTTATTTTGAGTTAAAGTATTTTATTTTGGGTTAAGGTATTTTTAATAGCTTGGTTACATGTTAAAACAAGACATTTATTCATAGAACACATAGTGAGAATCTATAAAAGCAACAGTGTAGACTTTGTTCTTCATATTAACTACAATATGAATTGTTCTTGGGGTAGGTTGTTCATGGTTACACAATCAGGATTACTTGAAATCAATGCCTTCTTATGAGGACTGATTGAAGAAGTTATTTTGAGAACTTTTCCTCTCTTTATAAAGTAAGCTTTCATTCTTTAGCATTTATTGAAGGAAAACAGAATGTGAACAATCCTCACAGCCCACTGCCTAATTATTCTCCATTCACACATATTTATGTCTTTACATGTCACCCTTGGGATGCTAGCATATTGAATAAGTTTCCCATTGGGAAATGTTAAGTGCTTCTGGGGGGAAATTCATATAGCCTCAGTTCTGAGGGAAAAAAGAGCTTCAATTTTTAGGGAGAATTAACTGTTTTTAAAAAGACTATATGGAGCTTATTAGTATTCTTGGTATTTGAAATGAAAGGACACAAATTCCTATATACTTATATGATAAATGGTAATTTTTGGCAAATCGATTATTTCCACATCCATGGATCTTTGCTTGGCATTTGCTTTAGTCCAACAGACACACCTTAACAATGATATTCTTTTTGTTTTCCTTTCATGCTGTGACTTTTATTTTTGGTGCTCTGCCATGCTTTGACGGTGACAGGGAAACTCTATGGCAAAATGATTTAAAAAAATAACCAGTTGCAATTCAGAATTCTGAAAGATCTTTTGAAAGTAATAACCCACAGGACATAATTGACATTCAGAAACTAAAATCTGATCCACCTCTAGCAATGAAATTATACTACTCTGAAAGGACTGCTATAATAAATCCACCTAAGAGTGTTAAAAATGTAGCCATTTAAATGGCCAAGAAAATATTAATGTACTAACATTACATGTTTTATGCTACTTCCTTACAACCTCAAGATACATTAGTAGTAAAATGTATCCCTAGGCTAGATTCCTAAATGAGCTGACATGCTACTACAAACAATTAAATTTTGCAAGTTGCAAATGCAGAACTTCAGTGTTTAATTTCCATGAATTGCTGGTCACTGGCACCGCTCATTTTGGGGGGAGGCAGAGGAGTCCTCTCATCTTTTACTTTTTTTTGAAACACCCATTTCTCTTGGTTCTTTCCCTTCTTTTCCAGTCCTCCATCAGATTTCTTCTCTGAATATTCTCATTTTTTGGGTCTTTATTCTTATTCTTTTCCCTTTCCAACCCACATATTTGCTGAAATACTACCGTATCCTATTTACAACTTGCCAAATACAACATACTCATCTTTCTTGGCAAGATTTCTCTTTTGTTTTTGCTTTTCTTTAACAGCGTGCTTTAATATACGCTGTCCCCTCTCCCTGGCGTAAACTTCCTCTTGCATTCCTGACCCACTTGCTGTATGGAATGTGTGTGTCATCACTCAGCTATAGGCCACTTCCTCTATGTTTCTGTTTCTATGATACCCCTACAGTTATTCTAAAACTCAAATTATAATGCATTCCATATTGTATTATAACTATATATTCTGTGCCCTCATGATAACCATGAGCACTTTCCTGACACAAAATTTGTACTGATATTTCCATCCTCACTACCTTACACAATTTTTGGAACTCTGTTGGCAACTAATAATTATTAAATGATCTAATAATAAGAGCCCTGCTATCCCTCAAATCTAGGGAAGGTAAGAAGGTCTGCTTATTACATTGTTTAAAAATATTCCTATTTATGCGGACTTAAGAGTAACTAATTGAATACACACTTGATCCAATAATGATTAGAATTTTAGAGCAATATTAATATACTAATACATACTTTAATCATTGGCCATGTTGGACCCACTTATCCTTTGGTACACTTACCAAGTCTGGTCCTCAAATTGAGATTTAGACTTAAAAAAGTTCTAAGATATGTCTGTCAGGTCAGAGGGTTTAATCAAAGGGTTTTTAAAAAACGTCATGCCTTTGAGTTAATTTTTTTTTTACTGTTATTGTATTCTACACTTATTCCGTATTTATTTCATTTAAATTCACATTGACAATTTCAGTCAGTACCATCCTTTTTTCAATATTTTTATTTTTCAACCATATTATAAACAGCAAAAGGGGCTGCTCTTTCACAAGCAGGGTTTACATCTAAGGAAACCCTGGACTTTAGAATATATATGAGCATCCTATGTGTATATTTATAAGATGCTTTATTCTATTTTTATAATTAATTACTCCTGCTAAATTTTGACTCAGAGCCTGCGGTCAGACTTGTCAGTAAATCAGAACTGACCAGAGACAGAATTGGATTAAGTTTTTTTTACAACCAAAATTTAAATTACTGTTCACCGTAGTGAATATCAACCATGATGTGAACAGAATTATGGCTATTCATGTTCCAAATATCTCTATCACCTATAATCTATCTCCCTGCAAGGTGATTCCATGCTCAGTCTCCATGCATAAGTCCTTAAGAAGAAGACAGTTTACCTTCTTTGTCCTTGTGGGTGTTTAAGTGTGACAGGAGGTTTTCATTGGCCTGCACGCAGTATACCTCGCGTGTCTGGACCCCTCCCCCACAGAGGGCTGTCTGGTTGCCCCGCCTCTTGTCCTGCTGACTGAGCAAAGGGTCCACACGGCACTCGGTCCACTCCGTAGTTCTCCAGCCATACCTAAAGAAAGAAAATGCTGGTAGTGGCAACCATTTTTATTGAGTAAAACTTTGCTCTGCTTTTCCGATATTTTTTTTTTCTCAAGATTAATCTAAAAAACACTTTCCTCTCGAATCAACCATAGGCTACTACATCTGTGGTGTGGATTCAGTTTCAATTTCTTCCCCTTCGTCCTTAGCAGTGCTCCATTTAAAGAGGAGTTAAATTTAGGATGATCCTGTTTTAATTGCAATTACTGGAAGTTACTTATAAATATTTTATGAAAAGAGAGCATCACGCTGAAAACATAAAATTTTATGTTCAATTAAGCTGAACTCGGGCTTGCCCTTTCCTGATGCTTATAAACAAAGGAGGAGTGACTCTGGGAATGGAAAACATTCTAAATGATGATCAACCCAAACATTTGTTTTGCCTTTAATAAAATGCATGAAAATTGCTACTTCATACTGGATCAAAATTATAATTGTGTGTTAGGATTAAAAAACATAACAATTCAGAGTTTTCTCTTTATTGTCAAGAATGACTGTTTTTCTGTAGCGCTGAGAATCCCTGATGAGTGCCTGATGAATGTTGAAAAGAGCTGACGTTTCTAATCAGTGGAACACAGGAAAGCCGATCTGCGGTTCTAAATTAAAGCTCCAATCAACATTATGATGTGAAAGAAATGTCGGGGGCTTGTCAGCCCAACACGTGCTTTAAGGAGATAGCCAGGGAACCATTTCCCGATGCCACTAAAGATAGAAAGTGATGGCATTTCTCCACCTCGAGGAAAATGGATATTCTAAAAGCACAAAGAAAATGGCTCATGTAGCACTCTGTGCTACTTTACCCAAGATGCTTCCTCAATAATCAGATTAACAGCCAACACAGGTACAAATGGATGTGCTAATGTTCATCTCAATTAGACAAAAAAGTTAAATGGGCCTTCAGATGTCTGATCTAGGTGCTTTGCTTTGCCAACGGTAGTTTCATGACAGTCAAACTGACCTTCATATCACATGGTTTTCATTTTTATAAGTGGCTGAACACAGGTGCAGGACTGGGGTATCAAGGAACAACGCCCTTGACATATGTTTATAAAGGAAGTACAGCATTCAAGTAAATTAAAAATGAAAAACAAAAAACAAAAACAAAGCCATGGATAATTAATGCCCTGAGTAAGAGGGTGGAGTGCGGGGCGGGGGGTGGCAAGGAAAGTCCAACCAAACAAGTCATTCATTAGAGGAGTTAAAATAAGAACTGTAGGGGCGCCTGGGTGGCACAGCGGTTAAAGCGTCTGCCTTCGGCTCAGGGCGTGATCCCGGCGTTCCGGGGTCGAGCCCCACATCAGGCTCCTCCGCTATGAGCCTGCTTCTTCCTCTCCCACTCCCCCTGCTTGTGTTCCCTCTCTTGCTGGCTGTCTATCTCTGTCAAATAAATAAATAAAATCTTTAAAAAAAATAAAAAATAAAATAAGAACTGTATTTTTTATAGAATGGAGTCTGAATGTAGGGCATCCTAGGATTACACTTTTCCTAATGTAAACTGGTCACACAGGCTAAAAAAGAAATGCTACCCTCCAAAGGGGGAGAGAAGAAAGAGATTCAGAGGATATATTTATTTTGTTAGTGATGTTTGAATATCTGAGAGCATAAAGAATAAAACACCCAGCCTGAAGCAAAAAAGGGAGATACTCAAAGGAGACAAAACACAGGAGATCGTGACAACTTCCTCAAGCCTATTATGTAGAGAGGAACACAGGGTCACTGGCACAAGCAGAGAAGTTAGGAAGGAAACTTCCTGCAGTTTTCAGTCACTTGTTACATCAGGAGAGAATGGATGATTCCAAAGTGCTGCGTAATTGAAGGTCTCATGTAAATCATCACTATCTTTGCTATTACTTGTTATTATTGTTTGAAGTGGTAGTAGTAGGATTAATTTTCCTCCTCACTGGCTAATGAAGTTCACATTGTATGCATGTTCTTTAAATGTTTGGAATATTCCAGAAAAGCTTTCAATGAAGCTTGGGCATGTCTCTGAGAAACTAAGATTCTCTAAGTTGTTTTATATTCTATATTCAGACTAAGCTCAAACGTATTTATTGCCAAGATAATTCACAGTAACGTTTTTGGAAATATTTTTTAAGGATAAAAAGAATTAGGATATACTGCTAAATATTTCAGAATCAGCCTTACTTCATCGGAATTCAATAAACATTTATTGGGCACTTGCTGTGTGCCAGGCCCTGTGATATATGCTAGTGATAAAAAACAAAACAAAACAAAACAAGGTTAATAAGCATAATCCTGTCCTCAAGGAGCTTCAAGTCTCATTGTTTGGTGTAGTATCTTACTCTACTCAACAGGATTTGTTATCTATAGTACTGAAATTTAAATAGGCCTTGCTTAATAAGCAACAGGAACCTATATTGTGAAAGTTTGTTTTACGTTATAGAATGGGGGTTGACAAACCATGACCCAAGAACCAAATCCAACCTGTCTGCTGTTTTTATAAATAATGGTTTACTGGAACAGATCCATTCATTTGTTTATATATGATCTCCTGTTCCAATGGTACTGTTGAGTCATTGCCACAGAGACACCTGTGGCCCATATCTTCCCCTTTACAGAAGAAATATCAATCTCTATTACAGAAAATACATAAACAGAGAATTGCTACTAAAAATCTAAGACTTCATGGAGATTTGGAAATATAGCCTGCTAAAGAAATGTTTATTCTGTAAAACCAGAATTCTTTAAGGACAGTGCTTGTAAAAACAGTATTTCATTTTTTTCCACTTAGAATTTGTAAAAATCCCTATTTCTCAGCATACTATTCAGTTAGCATCAACTGGATAAGTGAATGTGGGGAGACACACAATTTGGGGAGACGTCACAGCAGCAGAAGCTGCGGTCCTTATTTACTCACGTGGCACAGGGGGCAACTGCATCTCCTTGAGACACACAGGGTTCTTTTTCTTCAAGTTCTGGACACTCTTTCTCGCTGCCAATAGGAAACTGCCTAATGATCCGTGTCCTGACACGAGTGCCTTTGGGGGACGCCGCATCATGGCACGTTTTGGAACAAGGACTCCATTCTGACCACTCTGACACCTGGCACTCTTTGGTGATCACACAGGACTGGAAGGTCATCGGCAGCTTCTCTTGCTGGCAAAAGCTGCAAAAGAACATTGGTATTCTCATCACAGACTCATAAGCAGTTACGAACTTTGTCTTCTACACTCTAGAGTAAAATAAGCTTGGACATTTTTATTTCTACTTGGAGGTACAATTCCAATTTCATTGAAAATATATCAACATTTATGATGTGTAAAAGCAGTTAGACTCAAAGCTAACATTTGCATTTCCTCCTATTTTGTAAGAGTTGTTAAACTATTCATAGGAAAGAGAAAATAAAGGGACTAAGCAAAATTAACTGAAACTAACTTCATCATATTGTTCATTTCACTCATTCCAGATTTGTTTTAATTTAGAAAATGTGAAACCAAGAGCTATTAACATATAATTTTCATTGTTGAGTGATTTAAACAAACATGCTTGGCTAACTTAATACGATACTGTTTTAACTAGAAAATATAAGGTTAACATTATTTTTAATATCACTTGAAACTTTAGCTGCCACTTACAATGACAATATATGCTTATTCAAATAGATCAACTTTTCTAGTTCATATTTTAATATGCAATATACATATGGGTATCTTGAATATATCATAAACATTAGAAATATGTCTGTTTATGTATTAAAGAATACCAGTGAAGTACTTATGTTCAAACTTTTCTCTCTCTGCTCTTACTTGAATTAGAGGAATGTTGGATTCTAAACTAAAATGTATACATATGAAGATGATGTTATGAATGTCAATGACTATGGGCATATGCACTCTGAGTGGTTTTCCTGGAATTGGATGGCCTTGTGTTGATTCTTAGTTGAACTCTTGCCCATTCTCAATAACCAATGTTTACAAGACACAGGCAGCCTGTCGCCATGACAGAGCCATCTGTTCCAGTGGGAGAATGTACTGATAATTCTGTCTTGTCATTCAGGTGCTATATTTAACTATGGTAATTAACCATACGAGAGGCAGGTCCATTCTAATGCAACAACTCACATTCAATCTTCTTAATTCTACTGGCATGTGTACGAAAATTGCATTCCTAAGAGACAATTAGAGTTCAAAGCATCAAAGTCAATTTGTCTGAGTTGAGAGGTCTGGGGAGAAGAATCATCCGAGAATAGTGGTAAAAGCGCCCTGTGAGTCAGCTCTGTTTTTCTTACAGCAACAGAAAGGATCAAAACCCAATTTTTACTCAAATGGCATGTACTGATTATTAATAATACATGAGGTACAACACTAACTATGAAGCAAAACTTCCTCTGTAGTAAGTTTTCATTCTTATACTTACGAGTTCATTCACAAAAATCAGACAAAATAATGACCAGATCATCACCTCTATAATGCCTCTCTTTATAAAATTCTCCATATTTTATTTCCTCTTAGATACATTTCTTATCTTTCATGAGATTGTCTTCATATAAACATGCATATATTGTCCTCTATGTAATACTTTCTAAGTTCATGTTCCATGTGCAGGCAGAGGGATTGACAATTTCTTTTAATCTTTTGTAGAGAATTTGACCATCAGCTAACTACCTCCAGTTAGTTACCCTGGTAATCCAAGTTAATTAGGTTACTACATCGTATTATTTATCACAAAATGGCCCCTTTGGATAAATTCTGCCTGCACTGGGGAAGCTACAAATATCTGGTAGAAAGCTACAGCTTTGGGCTTCCCTGAATGTGGCTACTCTTGGAACAGGGCTTGTTTTTATAGGGACCTTGCAGGCCATGACCATGGGGTTGCTTCAAGAGATACCTGCTTCTGTGGATTATGAGACTTTTAAGCCAGGGCAGCTCTTAGGCCTGTCTGATGTAGAACTTTTCTTCCATTTGAGCTCTGTTGCATGGATTTCTATGAGAATTCCCACCAGATGAGGAACGTCTGAAACTACGATCATGTCAAGTTCCTATTCTATATCCTTCCAAGCAGACTTGATGCCAAATGTGGCCTCGGGTAGTCATGTGTGTCTTGGGTATATGCAACCTAAGTTTAAAACCTCACTGGAGACTCCCAACAATCCTTTTATATATGTACCATTATTATTTCCATTTTATAGGGAAGGAGTCTCTGAAAGGTTAGGGAACATGTTCAAGATCATATAGCTAGTTAGCAGTAGACTGGAATTTGAACTTGGATTTTTAAAAATCAGAGCCCATTTTCTTAACCATTCTTCCTCCTTGTTCCAATTTAAACTGTAAATCTTGGTCTGTTAGGGCAAATGCGTTAGTTGAGGCCAATGCCAAAGTTACCGGCTAATTGTCAATCAACTAGTATTGCTAGTTCACTACCCCAGGGTTTGTACCATCCATGCACTTCGTAAACGTGCTGCTTGTCCTAAGGAGGAATTAGTGATTATGGAAAAGCCAAAACAAATATATTTCCTTGGTCGGTTAGTCACTATGGTCACTATGGTGAATTTTAAACAATGTATTAGAATTTGTCAGATTAAGATAAAGACAATTTAGGGAGATATGAAAGAGAAGAGCCATTGGTTGGTGGGAGAAACACAGATTTTTCCTTGACCTCAATGTAAGGAGTTTGTGTTGTACAGTGGAAATAGGACTGGAATAAGCCTAGGTCAGATCAAGGGCAGTTACAATGATCTGGAAAAGCACTTCCTGTGGGTGAGAGCACCACTTCAAGACGTGCAGCAAAAAGGACATTATTTGTATTTTATATACATTTTGATAGTGAGGTAGAGGGTGGAATATTAGGGCACAAGATTGGAGGCGGGGAGACTATGATAATGATTATGATGATGTCATTGACATAATATAATGCACATATCAATAAATAGAATCATATATTGAGCGCTTACTATGTGCCAGGCAATGCTCAAGCAGAAAGGTATGATCATGAACATGAGATTAAGCTTCACTGAATGTCTACTATGAGCCATGTCCTGTGTTGAGTTTTACCTATAATATCTAATTGTAATCCTCACAACTACTCTGTAAGGTGGAAAGTCATTTGTTTGTTTATTTGTTTAAGATAAGGAAATGCAATCTAAATGTCTCCCCTACATCTAGCAAATAACAGAACTGGGATTCCAACTAAATCTTTCTGCTTATGAGGTTTGTAAAGGTGCAACCAAGGTGATGGCAACAGGAATTAAAAGGAGGTACCAACTATAAGAAAAGACGACTTAGAAACCATGCAATCCAATGGACAGTTGAAAGGGTTAAAAGAGGAGGAGTCATTAAATAGCTTGGAAGTTTTTAACTTTGGCAAACTCGTGAGCAACACTGCATTTCTTTGAAATGGAATGAGAAGCAAGTTTCTGGCAGTTGATAAATGAGTTTAACATTAATGTCTTGATTTGATATGGACATATCCAGGACACATCCAACAGGCTAACAATCAGCAGGCAGATCCAGAATTAAAGGTCAGGGTTTAGTTGAAAGTTCTAGATGGCTTGTATACTTTTAATAATCATGAGCACATCAGAGTTGAAAGCCAAGGCAATAGGAGGGTCTGAAGGCTCACACCCTGGGTATGATTTAGGCCTTGGTAAACATTTTGTGAATGTTAGTGAGACTAAATAGGGTCAACTAAATGACCCGTGGTTACTAAATTTTCAGCTGCCATCCTGTACCAGTCTCTCCTTTATTCTGGCCAGGCAAAAAATTGACCCTAAGAGCTTAGGGGTACTACACATTTTGGTTCATCATGAGAACATGCCCCTCTCGTAAAGTCCAAGGCATGGGCTGTGCCTTTGCAAGGGTGGCTGGCAGAAGATGTGATGGTCACTGCGACAGTTTCCTTTTCCTTTACATGGCATGTTCAGGATAGCCCCGGTGACCAAGACTTAATGCAACAAAAGTCTGGCTTTGAGAAAGAAGCAGATGTGATTTAGTGCACCTTATATCAGATAGAAAGTAATCAGATAAATATTGAAAAAAATGAAAAATTGGAGAGCAGAGTTCAATACTTGTCTTTAAAGAGACTTTACTAAGAGATGACAGAGCACTGACATTTTTGACAGCTACTTTTAAGCTCTGATTATCCACATCTTTAACATTTTTAATTTCAGGTCAAGGTTAAAACTGATAAATTATAAGTTTCATTTTCGATAATTTGAGTTATTCAAGTTACACACAAAAAAGAAAGCAGTTGAGTTCAAATCTTTTTTTCCTAAAATTATTTCTGTAGCCCATTTAATAATTATAACATCTGTGAAAATATACCTTCTTTCTAAAGGTAGTCTAATTTATCTCCTAAAATACCATTATCCTTCTTTAGCTTCTTAAATAGAAACTTCTAAACAGCCTCATTTTCTTGGGAGCTAGTCCCAACTTTCCTTTCTGGTAACGAAAGCTCTCCATAAGCTGTCACTGCTCCCACTGCCCTCCCTCAGCTTGTCACTTAGCCAGAATTAACTTTCGGTCCTGCTCCCCAGTAGCCTGCAGCTCTGCCTGCTCTCCTAACTGAATCCACAGAAGAATAGCCTGGTTCTTCTACCCACTTTTGTCTACACTATTTGCCATTTGGAATTTCATCTCCCATCTTCTTTGCTTCTCTGAAGCAAACTCTCTCCAAATCTAGATAGCATGTCCATCACTCAGGAAAAGTCTCCAAATATGGCCTGAAGTAACCCCTGCCCCAAACAGCACATTGTGAAAATAATTCCTTTTCACGGGAAGCAGATGAAATTATAGACTGGAAGTATGGCACCATAAGCTATTAGTAAGAGATATGTGTCCCTTATAAATAGGTAGGCCGAATACATTGAGGAGGCACCTTGTAAAACCATCTGACGCCTCTTTGCTTTGAATCTTCTTTTAATCCTTTTCTCTCTCTCCTTCTCTCTCTTTTTAAAGATTTTATTCATTTATTTGAGAGAGAAAGAGCATGAACGGGGGCGGGGGGAAGGGAGAAGTAGACTCCCCACTGAGCAGGGAGCCCATTGTGGGGCTCGATCCCAGGACCCTAGGATCATGACCCGAGCCAAAGGCAGATGCTTAACCAACTGAGCCACCCAGGTGCCCCACTCTCTCCTTCTCTCTTGATAGATTAAAAAAAAATAATAATAAAAAACAATCTTGTTCTCTTTCTGTTCCTAATAAGGCAAAAAAGAAAAGGAAAAAAAAAAAAAAAGAAAAAGAGAGTTATAGTTGTATGTCACCATGGCACTTTGTTTCTAATTCAGGGAAAGAAAGAAAGTGGTCAGAATGGCTTCACATCATCTTGTTGCAGCCTAACATCTGCAGTCTGGGGCCCTGGAGATGGAAACTGTTCCTGAAGGCTTAGCATAATCCAGAGTTTTGCTACTCAATTTTAGGTCTGTAGACCACCCGTTGTAATTAACTGGGAACTTATTAGACATGCTGAATTTCAGGTCCCCGGGCTGCTCTCCGGAATCAGAATCAGTATTTTAACAACATTCTCAGCTGCTCTATAAGCACAATAAAGTTTGAGAACACTGGTCTCCAGGTAACTCCCAACCACTCCAAAAATATAAGCCACTCCATATTTATAGTTGACAAATAAATCTTTATCAGTATTAGCCCTTACTTCTTAGATAACAGAAACTAAGTAGATCACACAATAAGATTTATTACCAGATATGAGATGGTTTATAAAATAATTGGATAAGCTACAGGAGAAGGCATCTAAACCAAGCCTCCAGGACAAATTCCAGCCCTCAGAATCACACCGCTGTTTCTCTAATCCATAAAGCTGCTTTTGTGGCTTCAGGAAGCCACTTTCCTGGCACAAACTCCCCCGGGGAATGGGTACTTCTCTCTCTCTTCCTAAGTATCTCAGCTCAGATTCCAAGCCCAGCTCTAGCACATGATTGGAGTGTAAATCACATCCAGGCTACAAGCAACTTTGAAAAATATGATAGAGTTTTTTTGCCTTTGTAGCACAGAAAAATCCTCCAAGAACAGTGCTATTCAAAAAGTGGTCCATGGGTGAGGGCAACTGTTTGTTAAGGATACAACAGGAACTAAGCCCAGGAGTCGAAAGGAAGTACCAAGGCATTTTTAAAGCAGTTTGAAGTCTGCAAGACTCAAGCACATGATCCCTGGATGCAATTCGATGACCAGGGCACACAGGCCGGTTTTGTACATGCAGAATTCCGTGGAGAGATGCATATGGCACGAGCGATCTATATTCTAAACATATACAATAGGACTGTGTTATTTGATCAGTAAGACATCAAGCAAAAACAAAAATGAAAACCAGCAGCCGACATCTGATCCTTTGCTGTAGAGAGCTGGAGAAGCACCACACTGGTGCAGTGGGATGGGATGATTGACGAGCCAGCCCACGTGTGGTAGCCCCTGAACCCAGCTCAATGCTACTCCTTCACGAGGCCTATAGCATATGATGAGCTCATGGGACTTTTCAGAAACATAAATCACTTTGGCACTTAAGAACGTATTATCTGTAAATAAGATTCATAGTAATATATCTTTTTTTGTTATTGTAGAATGAGTCTATAAGCACTTAAAAAATTCTTACTGAATTAAAGAACATGTTTTCTTCCTGTTAAGATGCAAATGCCTTAAATAACACTTCTCATGTTACAGGAGAATTTTCTATATAAAGGACTTTACCCTAAATCTTCTTGTAATATTAACAAGAATCCCCAAATTTTGTAATATGAAAAAATAAATTTGGTGTTCAGAGTAGATTCGAGTATCACTTTGTATAAAGGAAAACATATGCAGGCTTGTATACTCTGTTCTTAATTTGATTAGGTATTTTTTTCCCCCAAGAATCAAAGTGCTTGTCCCAATGCTGGCCAGAAAAATGTTAAGGGTAACGAGACTTAAAGCACTTACAGAGCACTACTGCAACTCTACCGATGACCTGAGAAAAAAAGGACATGCTTTCGGAGGTAGATGCATTTCTCACATGCACTAAGACAGCCATCAGCCAACTGGCAGTCATGCCTTTAGTCCCATGTCTTATGCTTACATATAAACAGATTTAATTTTAAAATTATATCCAGAGAATGCTCAGATATATTTATTTTTCCTACTAATATACTGCTTGCTTTTTCAATGAAAAAAATGAATGGACCAAGAGGATTGCCCAGTTTTTCCAAGAGGAGTTCCCAGTTTGTAGCAAGACAGAAAATGATGTTGTCACTCATAATCAAGAGACCCAAGATATTCCTAAATTGCTCCTTTCAAGTGGCATTACTGATCAGGTAGAGATTACTCTGCTTCATAAATTTCCCATATAGTGAAATTACATTTTCCTAAAAGACCTCTAAGGTCTCTTTCTTCGATAAAATTGAAGACTCTTAAGTTTTCCTAGTCTAACCAATCTAAATTCTCACCGGCTTGTGTTTTCAGATAGAATCTTTAAAAAAACACTTCTCCCATCTTTATATTCAAGCTGTACTCATTTTTTAAACACTAAATTGAATTTCCTGTAATTTACCATTTATTTATCAAGTTGAATGAACAGTTTGCAAATTTTCCGAGCTAATTTCATTCTCTAAGTGTGCCCTTTCCTTTACAGAATTCAGCAAGTTAGAAGCAATAATTCTCATGGAAGCAAAATGCATGCACAGTGAAACCACTTTCCTTATAAAGGCAGAGGTCTTTCCCCTTGCTTTGATGTCTGAAAATCTTTTGTTGAGTTGCTGGGGAATGTTGCCAAATGGTGTCACCTGCCAGCTGGAGTGATCATATGCTCCCTATTAAAGCTGAGGGCCACGCTGCTGGTCAGCAGCTGAATGTGAGACTATCAGCGCAGCACGTATTTAGTAATGGGATAACCTGCTACAGCAATGAGGCCTCCCTGGAAGGGCCAGTACATACATTTTCTATCCTTTCACACAGCAAAGGCTTTCATGCAGCTGCCTCCTTATCACCCGTGCCGTTGCAGGTGGCGAACCACAGTGCAGCTCCATGGCACAATCCCAAAGCCACCCCAAGCGAAAACTCTACATAGATTGATGAGGCAGGGTAAAACCCATCTACCAGACTTCTAAAATGGTGTTACGGGGCAGGATTAATTTTGGCAATTCTTCTCACCAGAGTCATTCTTTAACATTAAGGAATTTTTGCCTCTATTTTGAAAAACTCAAACAAAAAGAGAAGGAAAACATAACCACGGGGGGTATTTTAGGTATTATTGTGGGTTCTGTACCCAATTTCAACATGTGGAATCGAGGGTTTCCAATGAGTACCAATGAGCAATTCTTGGGCATGAGCAAGGTGTCTGAAAATGCAACTCAATGCTGACATTAACTACCCAGTTCAATCCTACATAACTGCCCCCAGCACCCTTCCGATGCCAGTTCCAAGTCCAGGTTGTCATCTGTGCTTCTGACCAACCAGCTACAGACCAGAAGTTCCCAAGACCACTTCTTGGGTTTGACAGAACTTGGGAGAAACATTTTACTTCCTAGATCACCAGTTTATTATAAAACGATAGAACTCAGGAAGAGCCAGATGGAAGAGTTGCAGAGGACAAGGCATGGAGAAAGGGTGCAGAGCTTCCATGCCCCTTCTAGGCCCACCGCTCTCATCCCACCCAGCACATCTGCATGCTCGCCTAGCCTGGAAGCTCTCCAAACTCAATCCTTTAGGGGTTTTTTATGAAGGTTTCATTACACAGGTACAATTTATTAAGTCACTGGCCATTGGCAACTGATTTAATGTCATGCCCCTCTCCCTTTCCAGAAGGGTGGGAGGTGGCACTGAAAGTTCAGACCCTCTAATCACAGGGTTGGCCCCAATGACAATCAGCCCTCTTTAGGTGCTTTCCAAAAGTCACCTCATTAACATAAAAAAAAGGCACCTTGCTCATTATCAACATTTACGAAATTCCAAGTGTTTTCGGATCTGTGAGCCAGGAAATGCAGATGAAGATCAAATATTATTTTTCTTATACATCACAATATTCTGTATGAATTATTTAAAAGAATTATCAAGTATCAATTCAAATTTTTTTCATTTTTATTATGGTCAGTTAGCTACCATATAGTACATCATTAGTTTTTGATGTAGTGTTCAATGATTCACTAGTTGTGAATAACACCCAGTGCTCATCACAACACGTGCCCTGTATCAATTCAAATGTTAACTGTCATAATTCTCATGACAAATGGAAGGCAGAGAGAAATCAGGTCAAATATATCCAAGGTAAGGGACAGAAGTTAAAGGCAAGAAAAATTTGGGACAGTGAAAATGACTGGAAAAAATTTTTTTAAAAAAGATCTTATATATTTGAGAGGGAGAGCAAGAGCATACATACATACAAATGAGCAGGGCTCGGGAGGGGCAAAGGGAGAAGGAGAGGGAGAAGCAGACTCCCTGCTGAGCAGGGAGCCCCAAGGATGCAGGGATCAATCCCAGAATCCTGAGATCATGACCTGAGCTGAAGGCAGACGCTTAACTGTCTGAGCCACCCAGGTGCCCCTGGAAAATTTTTCTATGTTGACTAAAACAGTGGATTCCATAAACATTCACCTAATCTGCCCAATTCTCCATTTCTCTATTGCTTAAGCTAGTGGTCCCAGTGATTACTGAAACTAGTACACCACTTAATCATAAAATGTAATTCATAATTCATAGAAATGTGAGAAAATCAATGTAATTATTCTAAAAGAATGCCAACTCTTCTTGCTTTTATCGCTGATGCTAGAGTATTTCCCTTTTTCTCTTTCTCTGAACTTTCATTCTCGTAGATGAACATTCATAACCATATCTTCAACTGAAATAACTGTGGACATATTTCTATTTACCTCAAATCCAATAGCTCTCAAATGGGATCTAACATTTCCCCCTCAAACTGGCTTGCTGCCTCTCCCGTTCCTCCTGATTCTTCATTGTCAACTCCACGCCTGCCAATTCGGCAGCAAGTTATCACAAAATACTTATGCAGAGCATCCTTCCAATCAGCTCTGCCCTCCATTGCCACTCGCACAGTCCTGAGCCAAGTATTCTTTGTCTGGTGACAGGAGTAGGAGGTTGAGCTGCCATTTTTCTTTCATTTGTCTTCTGTATTGTCCTGCACTGCCCTGTCAGAATGACTTTCCTGACAAACTTTTATTTATCTAATTTATCACCTGTTCAAGAACTCACAATGGCTGGCTTAGCATTCACGGCACTCAGTTGGACCCCTTCCCCCTGACTTCCAAGGCTCTTCATAGCATCCCTAGCATCTTCTCAAGGATATGAAAATGTAGAATGCGGCTTACATCCATCCAACTCCTCGCAGCTCCCGTTCCTCTCTCATTTCTTTGGGCTGCCTCAGTCTTTCAAAGACCTGCTCAAGCCCACGACATGTTTATCGAACACTGAATTTAACAAAAAATTTTAAATACTGAATTAAAATTAGCAAATGATATGTCCAGAATCGAGGACACTTATGTGAATAATTCCTGTGACAAAGAGACAGAACTGCTCCCTAAGAACAGTGGACCATTAGGATAGGCAGAGAGGGTGAACGGGTTCAGATCAGCAGCAGAAGATCTGCTTCACAGAGGGGAAGGATTACAAAGTGTTATTGTTGCCCAAAGTGTAAAGAGCTGCCTAAAACGAGACGAGGTCTGGGACACTGGAAGGAGGGTCTAAGTGAACGTCTATTCGGATAGGGCAGTGTGGCCTTAGAGGGGAGGCTAAAGGGACTTTAGTAACAGGTATTCCTGGACCCTTACTCCCAGTTTATCCAGACATGCTTACTTAGTCTATTGTTTTTTGTTTTGCTTTTGTTTTTGTTTTTTTAAATATTGGGGCCAATGTTAAGTTTTTCTTAATTAGATGTTCTGGTGCCATTTTTTTTTTTCTCTCTCTTTTTACCTAGTGAAAGAAAGAAAGAGAATTTGGCCTGGAGAGAATGGAAAGACCTGCATACTTGTCCTTCATAACATGATCTCGAACAAATCAGTGATTTTCTCCAAGTCTCTAAATTAGAGATAGCAGCATTTGGCTTTTATATTTGACAGCATAATTGTGAGAATGTGAGTAACAGATATAAAACTACTTGAAAATGGTTAATTCCTACAAATGTGAGCTTTCAAGATGATGGCAAAGATGAGGCAAATAAAGTTACATATTTGAATCTAACTTCCATATTAACTTTCTTCGCTGGAAGCTACCTCAAGTCAACCTAAAATTGTTATCTCTGCTGACAGTAAAAGGGGCATTTGATGTCTTACTGTCTGGTTCATCTCTAATTTCTGGGTGTATGATACTACTTTCTCCTTACTGAACTTTAGTCTTCCTCAAATATTGCAGCATTATTTTATTCATTCGTTTATTTTGCCTCAATGCTGGGGAAGAAATAGTGACATACACTCAACTGATAAACCACATGATGCAGATAACCAAATAGAAAGAAATCATTGTCAACGCAGTGGGTACAGGGAGTAATGGGTATTTTAAATGTCATAAAACTAGAGAAGAGGCTTTACATTGCAAGATATAAAGAGTTCTTGAGAAATAGTACTTTAAAACATCCTTCCCACTACTCAAAAACTCTTTAATAAATTCTTTAAATATGCAGTCTGTAGGATGAAGAACACAGTTTGATCAGTTCTTTCTACACTGAGAGAAATGGGAAAGCTAAATCATTTAAAAGAAGATAATTCTATTTGCTGTTCCATAAGACATTCTCAAAGGCTCCCAGAGGCTCAGGAAAAAACCAAGACATTCAGAAATAGGACTTAAAAATCAACATCTTTAGATAAATTGCAATAAACAGGAAAAATGAAAAGTCATTATAAGTATATGGGAATTCCTGCCAGAATATTTGTTCAACTTAATGGAAAAGTGCCTGTTGTTGGCTTCATTTCTATCTCGTCATTTTTTTTTTCACTGTGTTCCAATATACATACGTTGTAATCTCAAAGTTATTTCTCTTCAGTGGTAGAAAGCTCTTTTGTTGAATTAAAAGTTACATGGAAGAGGATGCTTCAGAGAGATTAATAAAAAGGAGGAGGCAGATTCCCTGTTTAAATACCTATTTGAAGTGTTATAATACAGAGAGGGTTTCAAGTTATAAATTGAAGTCTGATCTGGCGTCTAATAACCAGAGTGAAAGAATCTCATGTTTCAACTTCAATTGTATATATTTGTCATAACTATGAGAATTTGGAAAGATATTTTTCAGTTAAAATGCAAGGTTTTTTTTTTTTTTTATTGCAGGTCTATTTAAAGTGTTAGGAAAGATCTAACTAAATCAACATTTAATGTGTAATAAAAGAAATGAATCCAATTTTTATTTTAAAGAAGGAAGGCAATGCGTTAACTATATGCAGATGGCACTTTTAAATATATAGATTTTCATTTTGGGAAGGGAGGATTGACTACAATGTTATTTTATTGTGTTATATATTCTATGATAACTGATTAATAAGGCTATTCTTCAGAGTATATTAATTCTAATATTAATGGATAACTGTGTACTCAGGCAGGAGACCTATTATATTACTTATAAAAATAATTACTGCACATTAAATGTTTACAAGGTAATAAATATTCATGATCAATTTCATTAATATTAATAATAACCATCATCATTGATTTAATGGTTTGCTAGGCATTATATCTCATTATTCGTTCAGAAAAGCTGTTATGCATACTGTATTTGTAACCAAATGCAATAAATTTATAGTTTTAATATTAGAACATAATTTACTGGGCTTTAAACTTCCTGAATCAAAGCAATATATAAAAACACAGGAGGGTGTTGAAGGTGGTAGGTTAATCCAGGATGCATTGCTATGACTGGCCTTAAGTTTCATAAAAGCACACAGATATACTTGTGTGTGTACTTTATATGTATATATAAACCCAAAATAATATCCCTAACTGATCTTTCAATTTTTGCAGATAAGGTAACTGTGACCCAAAAATGACCTGCAATTTGCTGAATTTATAGAATTGCTGTCGCTGGCCCTCTTGTTTATAAGTGCTGCCCTCTTAGGGCCTGCGGAGAAACCGAGTCCTTCATGACAGCACGCCCAGCCCCAACCTATTATATCCTGAACTGCCCAAGGGAAAGCTACTAGATTCTTGCTGCTGGGGTTCCATGCCCCTCTGGGTGGACTTACTAAGCATCATCCAAGATGACTCCATGCTGTTCTCCCTCTTCATAGCATGGTCTTCCTAGAGTCTGTAGGAAACAGCCTTTGCCATAAGTATCTCGGAGAGTTTAGGACCTACCCCATCAGCCCCTAAGGGCACAGCAGTATTCTGTTAGCACTACCACTGCAACGTAGTCAATCAGCCCAATCTAACTAGATTACTGGACCCCAGGAAATGGAGAGGTCTCAAGGAAAAGCCTCTTATTAGCTATGAGGTAAAAAGAGTAGCTGCTCTTTTCAAAGAACTTCACAATAAAATCCTTCTTTCTCAGCACTTTAACTCTTTTTTATATTTGTTAAATGTTTTTGAGGATCAAAAACTGTCAAAAAGTATTCATATATATATACATATATATATATATATACACATATATACATATATATATATATACATATATATATACATATATATATATATTTGAATCACATGTGTTTTTTAGATACCCTGCATATTTGCAAACAAGCATCCTTAAACATGTTCATGTTTATGTAAATACATGTATGCAATCTATCAAAGTATCAGAAATGATTTTATTGGATCATATATTTTAATAAGTTTTGATAGTATTATCAAATCATCTTCCAATGTACAATCTTAATTTTTATGCTGATCAGCAGTGTATGAGTCCCATTTCATCAAATCCTAACCCAAACTTGATATTATGAAATTTTATATAGTCTTTAAAACTGAAAGGGTGATAAGTGATTAACTCACTGCTGTCTTACTTTGTACTTCTCTGAATGTGAATGAACATCTTTGTATAAATTAACTGGCTTCTTCTACCTCCTCTTTGCTTTCACATGGTGAGAACAGGAGAGTTTCACTATCTTACCTTAGGGTCGCCACAGATTTTTATGCAGGGATTTTGCTAATATCATCATGCCAGAGGCCATCTATATGGATGACACATGCTCATCAATGCTTGCGATCAGAGAGTAGCAAGTACCTGAGAGTCACTGGTAAAACATTTGAGCATTAGAAGTGGGAAACAGATGAGATATAAATTCAGAGGATTCCACCACAGTGAGTTTTCTGAGTGTCCAAAATCTTTGGCAGGGGACATCCACAGTGAAAGGCAAATTGCTGTACCTTGCTTCTCCTTACACAAAGGAAAAGGCACAATGCTTGGTGGAACTCATTGGATTATAGAGAGAGCATATATAACACTTAGCTCGTTTGATCTGATGCATTTACTAGGAAAACCAAGTAAATTTGGCAGTCTTGAGTGAGGCCCAAAGCAAACCAAACAAACCAAGCACTTCTAGCTCATGCAGACTTTTGCACCAGTAGCTCTGAACCTGGCTGTTACGGCTCAGTGGAACCAACAGTCATGGAATAACCACAACAGACGGTCTCAGATTTTTGTACAAAGTCATGCTTTTTCTTTAGACCTGAATACTGCCCCCGTGAATGTCAGCCATTTTCTTTCTCTAGTCTCCTCAGGGCTTGTTCATGGAAAAGGTACACAGGCTGGCAAAGGTAAGTGTTTTGCATGAGCTCAAAACATGCACTTCCCTTCACCAAAGTTAACTGGATGCTATCATTCTGAGTGTCTATCTTGCCAATGGCAGTGAACAACCCTGAGCCCCTGAGCCTGAGCCCCGGTACAGCACCACACTGGGAGAATCTGTGATTGGAGGTAGATTAAGCCTTTAATCCTGGAAGATGGGGGCAGTTGGATCTCACTGGTATAGACAATTCTTTTGGCTATGGATTTGCCTCCCTGTTCACCATGCTTCTGCCAGCACCACCTTCTAGAGATTTACTCAATGCCTTCTCCTTAGTCATGGCATCCTACTGCTTCTGACCAGGGAACTTGTTTTCTCCAGTGAATGAATGAAGGCAATGTTATGACCACAATGAAATCTACTAGTCTTTACATGTACCTCGTCATCCAGAAGTAATTGGCCCCGTGAAAGATAGAACAGTCAAAAGTAGTTTCAGCTGAGGTGCCATCTGGGAAATAACAGTTGGTGAAGTTGGGAAGTTTTACCTGAACCGGCAGCAAATATATGGTGCTATTATTCCCAGAGCCAAAATATATATTTCTGGGAACCCAAAAGTAGGCTAGGGATTGACATCTAATGATCCACTTGAAAAATTCTGGTTTGCACCTCTTTGGACATCCTGCTTTATAGGTTTTAGTTCTTAAGTGATGAATGTTTCCACAAGGAGACAGTATTTCTAGTGATTCAGAAGCTGATACAACCACAGGCTGTGTTTGGCTCTTCCTGTCACTAAATCTACTAGCAAAAAAAGGGCAGGTGTTACTTAGTTGGCTGTGGTGATTGGTTCTCATCATCGTGGGCAAATGGAAACACTGCTTGAGAATGGAGGTGCATCCTCGTACTGCTGTCTTTAGTGCTACGAAGGCATATCCAGCAAGCTTAAGTGAATGGGGC
Organism: Ursus americanus; assembly: GCF_024610735.1. Taxonomy (NCBI): domain Eukaryota; kingdom Metazoa; phylum Chordata; class Mammalia; order Carnivora; family Ursidae; genus Ursus; species Ursus americanus. Next base: position 61,039,675 of record NC_142129.1, on the reverse strand, counting down.
ATTAAAGTTTTGGGTCACTCCACTGGAAAAAGGTTCCTGAACAGCTACTATTCTAGCTGAAAATGAAAGGACAACTGAATACACAATGAAAGTAGTATTCACTGAAGTACACATAACATAGCGATGGCCTTGTAACCACTTACAGAAACCAGGGCTATGCTAGCTTTCATTTGTTTTCTACCACATACACATGTTCATTTGTATTAATCATATTAATTTTTCCTCCCTATTGTCCATTATAGTCTATATGGGGCATGCTGGTGGTGGATAAGGTCATAATATATATTTATATAGATTTTGGATTGTAGCTGAAATATCATCTAGGGATGGAATTTAGTGACTAATTAAGACTGTGGGGAGTAGGTGAACGTATTTTCCTTTGTGAAGATTAGTGCGATTTCAATAACATGTGTGTTACCATGATATTTGCAATATTAGGATGGGAGCAAAACATTATAAATATTGAGTATCCAAAGGAGGGGACTGACCATGGCAAATGTCACAGATTGTCTTATTCCACTCTACTGCAATCTCCCTGGAACACATCTTCTTCGTACGTCAGAGGCCCAGAAGAGGAAGACCACCTATCTCAACTCCCTTGATGCTTGGGTGATATGTGTGGCCTAGATTTTTCAGACCAATGCGGTATATGCAATTTGGAAGGGGTATGAACATAACTGCATGCAGTTTAAGGGAGGTGATCATACTGAGACAGAGGCAAATGGTTACAGAAGTGTTTGGTTATTCTTCACCAGCTAGAATGTAGCTTCTGGCATCAGGGATGCTGAGGAGTGAGCAGTGAGTAGAGGCAGGGGACCACTGCTGGAGTTGTCCCTTGGTGGGCCTGGGTCATTCTCCCAGCTGTGGCAACCAAGCTTGTTTCTCTGGCTTTCCCAAGAATTCTGCCTACTGCCAATAATAAACTCCTTTCTGCTTTCTGTTTGGTCTTTGTTATCTGCAGATAAGAAAATTGACCAGTATGCTGGTTTTCTAATAAATTCACTTAGGTCTGCAGTTCCTACTTTAGCCAAGTACTGCACTATATATTTTCATATATAGTGTACTCATTTTCTATTATTTATAAATAGCTTTCAATTCTTTAGTTTTATCTCCTTTTTAGTCCCGAAGTATATATGTTTCTTTTGGCTATCTTTTAGTTACCAGTTCTAATTGTAATATGTAATTACAGTAAATGTAGTCTGTCGGAAATAAATGGAAGAACATTGATTTAATCCAGATTTGTCTGGTCTCGCACAGTGTATTTCATCCACCGCATTATATAATTTTGAAGTCTGATTTTCTCCATTATTTTAATTACTTTAATGGAGGAAGTCCATCTACAAATTAGATACTCTATGTTTTCTTTTATTTTCCTCTATTATTTAACATTTTAAAAATATCTCACCAGTATTTACTTTGTTGTAAATACTAGTATTTTTAAAAACAATTCTGTCACTAAATTCTTAGATATTACTATGTCACAGTACTATTTATTGAATGAAGTTTCCTTTACTCACTGATTTGTGATACTTCCTTTGTAATACACTACAATTTTAAAAAAGAAAAAAAAAGCCATAATTTTTATGTTTCTCTGCACCAGTATAAGCACACTGCTAGTCTAAGTAACTTTTGACACATTTGCCATTCCCTCCTTCTTGAAGTTGCCACAGTTCTCGATTTCTCTGCTTTTAAGAGGGAAATGCAACATCACAAAATGTATCCAGAATTCAGTTCAGCATGGCATTCTGATTTCACCTCTCTCCTCCCACTAAGTTAGACATACAATAAAATCAACCCATGAGGACACATGCGGGAATACCAGTAAGGCATGTGTCCTATCATAACAATATGGTCTGACAACTGTGATCCAAGGCTATCTCGAGAAGCAGAGTAAATTTTGGAGAGCACTGCTTTATCTCATCCAAGAATGGTGTGATTATTTAAGAAGCATCGCCAAAGTTGAAATTTCAGTCTTTTCTCACACATCAAAGGGAGTCCAGAAAATGCAGTTTCTATCAGCACTGATGAAGTTGCTCATTCTCTTACTTAAAGCCCAGGAAAGGGCTCACTCTTCAATTCTTTCAACCTTTCCCTCTTGGCTCCTTGCACATTCTTGTTCTCTTACTTGGGCAAGCCACGTGGAACTCTCCCCAATATTTTGTTTCACTACAACCCACAGACCCCACAAAAGTCTAGTTCTTTTGTTGCTCTAACTTGCTTTTCTTGAGAGAACACTCTCCGGCAGCCTTTTTCCTATTTCCCTCGGGGGGGGGGGGGGGAATAGGCAAAGGGGAAAGCACTTAAATAGTAAAAAGTAAAGAAAAAGGCTGTGAATTCTCACAAATTATTGATTTTTATTCTCTAACTTAACCATTAATTTAATTTTTTAAAGGTAATTATCATCTTATTCTTCAAAGAGACTCCAGAAAAAAGTTGCTGAATAAATAACATAAACAATATTTTTAGAACCTCACAGTGATGGTATATTAGTGCTTTGCAAAATAACTATGAGAAGTTTATGCAGCTATATGTAAGCAAGACATTCTATAAGCCCAAGATTTCCTCTAGCCAAAACAAATTTCTCTCTGATCCATAGTACCCCGATGCCTCTTAAATTGCTTTGCAGAACTATTGTATAGACCTGTGCTCTCAATATTTACCAGCAACTGACAGAAGAAACCAGTGTATGCACAATACCCACGCATGTCTGCATGCACATGTGCACACAGACACGTTTTAAGTAACAAATCACGTTTCATTTTTTTTCTATTAGCTGTTGAGGTTTCTCAATCTAACTTCCATTTTCAATCACTGTCACCAACTTCCAAATGTGATTCCAAAACTTCATCTAATATCTTCCTTTCCCTCTTCTTTCACTAATTGCATTTATGCATGTATATACATATAGATCATTCATTCACTCATTTTTCATTCATTTAGCTTTGTTATTGTAAATCACCCCCAAGTCCTTATTGGAAGTAAACATTATAATCACTATATATGAATACTAACAGAGACCTGAAATAGATACACAAATTTCTAGCATTTTTATTGTTGACAAATGACACAAATACTTCACACTATTTGGCATTCTATTTATCACAGATTATCAACAATCACCAATTTCTTTGTTGTTACATTAAATACCTTTTGTTGGATGTTAATGTCTGGTCTAATTAGGAAGTGAATGAGGATAAAAGAAAATTAACCACAATGTTTTGTTTCAATGCTTAAATGACTCTTCTTTAAGTAATAGGCTATTTAAGAGATCTAGAGTTAATTGAAAATTGCCATTATCAAGAGTCTCTCTTCAATTAGCAATCAGAGAGAAAGAACACATATTACTGCGTTTGAAGACCATAGGTCTCATGGCCAGCTCTGAGCTCCAGTGGGATTTAACACAAACTCTAACTACTAACACTTTGTACTGCCTTAAACAGGATTCAATTTGGGTAAGTTCCATAACGCTCAATGTTCTAAAGCCTCTCCTCTTTAGTTATTTTTATGATATATCAATCTCGGTTTAAAACATAGAATAAATTCAACGTTTTCTCACTATTCACAGAACTTCTAAAGATAAAAGAGAACTCAAATACTATACTACTGTTAAGTGACTTGATTTTGATAAGATATCTTCTTCTGTACTAATAATTTAAAATAGTTATTTTAAACTTAAATACATCCCCTGGGAACAAAATTGTATTGACTACCGTCAAAGTTGCAACGGCTTAGCTCTTCCAACTAAAAATACAATGCTAATTAAATAATTGACACAAATATTGGAAAAGATGCGAGAGAAATTTCTTTTGTTAATGCTATCATAATATAATCTGAAAACTCAAGAGACTTTAATAAAACTCTTTTGGAATTAAAAAGAGAATTGGCAATGTGGATGGATGTAAGTTAAATACATACAAATCCAAATAGTTTTTCCCTTGTAAATGCACCTAGACACAGAAATATTAAAAAAAAATTCTCTCCATATTAGCAAGAAAAAAATCACCTACAAAATATTTAGGAACAAGTGCAGCAAGAAATATCCAGAATCTATATAAAAATTGTAATATATTATTTAAAAACGTGAAATAAGAACAGAAGAAACAAAAAACTATAAGTTTTGATAGTATTTCATAGTTACATTCAAATATAAATAATTCTAGTTAAAATCACATGGCTCATCTTAGAATTAGATATAAAGACTTCAGAGTTAGAATAGTTACAAAAGCATGAAAAACCAAGAGCAGAAAGGGGAGTACTTACTATTTCGCATATAGCAAAATATATTACACATTCATTATAGACATGTCCATATGGTATCATATAGAAAGAGATATATAAATCAGTCATATAGTATAGAGAATCCAGAATCAGACTAAAATATACAAGATATTGATAGTTCAATAAATGAAGAAGATATGACCTATTTAAAACAGTACCAGACACCCAAAGTAAATTAAAAAAACAGACATAAAACTAAAGCCCTGTCTTATACGTACACAAACTAAAGTCCAGAAAGAGAAGACGTAAATTTAAAATTAAAACACAATATAAGTCTTTTAAGAAGATCTAGGAGACTAAATTTGCAATCCATGACTAGGAAGCTCACCTTAACCTCAAAGGAACATGCAGAAGTAGAAAAAAAGACGTTTGATGTTTTAAAAACTCAAAACTTGTGCTAGTCAGATTGATAGATGTGTAAAACCTAAAATGGATATTACAAAGACTGAATTACTGTAACACAAGCTATTACAAACTGATAAAAGAAACACAAACAGAAGAGAAATGAACATGTATTCTGTTCATTTTATATATAGATGCATGACAGCAGAAACGCAAAAAACCATGTACAAATGATAAAGTGCTCCGGTTTGTCATATAACTTCAGCTTGCATAAGACTGGTAACAATTAAGAGCTTTTGTTCAGAGGAACAAGAGAAAAAGGATACTCTTCAACACTAGTAAGGGGAATGTTAGGTGTTGGCACCTCTTTGGAAGGCATGTAGAAAAATCTTTTAAAATTAAATTTGACCCAGCAATCCCATACCTGGGAATATGTGCTAAAAAAGAAAAACACCAGCTCACACAGACATATATATGAGGATATGATTCCTCATGTATGGCTGGTCCTGGTAGTCATGAACCAGAAATAAAGTTAATCTCCATCAGCAGGGAACTTAAGAATTTAAGAAAAATGGATTAGAGTTATTCCTTATAAATTGGAAGGGTTTCCACAGGGTTTTATTTACTAAATGAAATATGTACAATATGATCCATTAAAAAAACAATGAACAAAGTTAGCTGTATGCATGCATATGTATAATCAATATGTGTAGACTTATATGAATACGGCTTGTTAATATAACATATCCATGGGGAAAAGGAGATGTGCTTGATGTACTAATATGATCCAAAAAAGGGGGTAGCAAATCTAGCATGCATGATACAATCCAACTTACATAAGATTATATGATACATTACAGATAACCTAATGTGACGTAAAGCCACCAAAATATTAATAGTGGTTATTTCAGGGTGGTTGGATTCCAGGTAGATTTTCCTTTTGCTTTATATTTTAACACTGTGCTCTCAGTTTAAAGACATTATTATTTATATAAATAGTAAATCTATTCCCACTATGTATAAAGAGTAATAACATATTTTTAAATAATTATATTATGCAATATTTACATGTAAACTAGAGGACACAAGACTACAGAAACATGATCAGGAAATTAAAAAAAATAAACTGGTTTCATTTATTGTTACTGAAATATACTGGATTTTCAAAGCTTTCAGATACCAGTTTCAGCGTAATTTTATAATATTGATGACCGCCACAATTACTACAACAAACGGCTGAATGACTTACGATCTTTGCTGCCATATCTAGTTACAAACAACTGTTTTCAGAGATCAATTCTGATATGATTTATGAGTTTTATCTAAGTTTTTAATTTAAAATAGGCAGCTAAATAAAGGACCGTTTCTTTCATTTTTGTACTTTTAAGAAGACAGGCAACACGGACAAAGACACACAGAAATATAAGTATCAAGTGATCCTACTATCTGAGTCAGTTTAAATTCTTACGATTTTCTGATTGTATAATTGGCATTTAACTTTGCTGTCTTCCTATTTTATGTCTTTATTATTTTAATGTGCCTATTTTATAATTATTCTATTTGTGCCTATCTCACATCATTTCCACCTTTGTGTAAGTGGAACATGCTGAAAAAACTGTCCCTATCAAATATTGCTCTTCTATCACCTAGAAAAATCTAGTCTGGTGCAACCCTCCCTGACCATACAGTGTACTCCTCTCTCAGGTCCAGAGAGTAGTTGGTAATGGCAAGCCAAGGAGTTGACAAACATCTGATCTCTTGTGTGATGATTTTTCTTAATAAAAACTAGTCATCTAAGTAATTGATAATCCTATTCTTTATACCTTTTTTTTTCTCCCTTACATACTCTAAAGTTGTAATTCCAATGAATGTTCAACAATCATTTCCTTTTGTTGAATTATATTCCACTATTAGTTTTTTGTTTTGCTTTAGCTTTTTTTTTTTTTTTTTAAGAAATCTAAAATATTTTTATCCATTTTGCCATTTAAAAAGTTTCTGGACAAAATCCACCAGAATTTTTTTTTTAAGATTTTATTTATTTATTTGATAGAGAGACAGCCAGCAAGAGAGGGAACACAGGCAGGGGGAGTGGTAGAGGAAGAAGTAGGCTCCTGGCAGAGCAGGGAGCCCGATGTGGAACTCGATCCCAGGACCCTGGGATCATGCCCTGAGCTGAAGGCAGATGCTTAACGACGGAGCCACCCAGGCGCCTCATGAATTTTTTTTTTTTTTAAATCAGTGGTAGACCTACGGCATTGAGGTTACTGTCCTAGATTAACTTAATTTACATATATAAGTACTATCATACATTTGTGTACAAATGAAATAAAAAAATACAATATTTGTAAAGAGATTATCTATATAAAGACAACTAAAATTTTAACTTTAAAAACTGACACTGTCAATATGGTCATTTGTAATAGAAGTGATCAGTGCAAAACAACAGATGCAGTTTTAGGGCCATGCTTACTAGGTGTTAATGACAAAATCCGCGTCATCCTTTGGCAGCCGTCAAGTGCTGGGCACCTCCTTAGAGTCCTCTCACAGCACAGGGACAGGGGACAAGGATCAGAGAGATATTCTCAAGTAGTTCACAGCCCAGGTGACAAAATACTGCACATGAATGATAACCTGTGCTTACTATCAAAGGCAAATTAATCTAGCAAAACTAATTTAGGTCCAAGAAGACAGAACTAGATCTTTTCCATTACTACTGTTTGATCAACTTTACCATCAGCCATTCTCAGAAAATGTCCCTGGCAAGCAATAAAAGCTCACTATGGACTGTTCAGCGATGTTCATAGCAACAAAATAGGAAAACTGCCCCCACTTCCTACACAGTCTCAGCTTTACTTGTTCCTCTGACTCCCCTGGACTCCACACTGTCAGCTTCATCATGAAAGTAGGTGGTAAAATGAAACTATACAAAAATATGTCAACAGTGCGCTCTTACCAAGGAACTCCACAAATCACATTAGGAAATGTTTTCTTTTCAAATTGATTTATTTCACAACACTTTGCTTTGGTTGTTCAAATGCAAACAGCCTCAGAAATCAAATTTGCAAGTCTAAAATTAGAATGACACAGCAGAGCACATGCATCATTCATGATGATTTCATTGTGTTCCCTCGCCTGATTTACAGTTGTCAAAATTAACGTTACATGACATGATCCGTTATGTGTTTTGCTCGACACTGTATTATCCAAATCACGACAAATTCAATTAAAACTAATTTCAATTCATTTCAACTCTTACATTTTTCTTTTTAGCTCCTTTCTACCCTTTCCTTTCTTTCTGCCAAGGTATCTTATAAACCTTATAAGATTCTATATATGACATCCTTTTAATGATAATTTCTTCATAATTTCCAACATAATCCTTTTTCATATTTTTATTTCTTAATCACAGATTTGGTTTATCTCACTTTCCTTTCTTTGGTTAATCTCCTTCATTACACAGAAAACCCCACATTTTTCTGAAGTAAGTCACAGGAGTCTATCATGGAGGGGTGGTTGTAGACATAAGTCTTTGACATTTAAAGATACAAAAATATAAATAAATTCTCTCTTACTCCACCTTTATTTCAAATGCAGTATCCTACAAGTCAGGAAACAAGGATGAAACAATTAAGAAACGCTGGTAATAAATGATTTTGCAATAAAAATTTATGATGCAGTAATTCTTCAGGAAACTCTCCATGATGTATTTGAAGATAAAAATATTCAATGCTGTTGGCTGTCACATATTTGTACTGTGTTTACTACATATCATAAATCACACAAAAATTATTTTTTAAATATCCTTATCATAATAGTAAAAATTCTGGGGTACCTGGATGGCTCAGTCAGTTAAGCATCTGACTCCTGATTTCGACTCAGGTCATGATCTCAGGGATGTGATATCAAACCCCAAGTCCAGCTCTCCACTGAGCATGGTGACTGCTTAAGATTCTCTCTCTCTCTCTCTCTCTCTCTCTCTCTGCCCCTCCCACCTGGCTCATATGCTTTCTCTCAAAAAAAAAAAAAAAAAGTAAACTTCAACACAAAGACAATTTTATTCTGTGCTTAGTAGGATGTATCTAAAAATAATATCCTATTAATGATATTTTGGATGCTTCTAGAATTTAAAATACCTTCCCTGACTAGTGTAAGTAGAACCCAAGATTCTATGAGCTTAGCAGAAAGACATACTCACCTGAGATTCTATGAGCTTAGCAGAAAGACATATTCACAGTGAAATGTATATACTTACAAAAGTCATCACTTAACACTAGTGTCATCCTAGTATAGATATAAAAAGGTGTTTATTTTCATTGTAAAATCAAATACACATTGATTTCTTTCCACCTATATAACTGCCCTTTTAAAAGAGATTTAAAGAACCTAATGGTAAGATAAAGTTTGTATTCTTTTCTCCTTTTGTTTTCAATGATCTTTACCATCTGATTATTTTAAAACTATCTTTTTCTACTAATGAAAATTCCTCTTTCAGGGAAGATGGTGGAGTAAGAGAACCCTAAGCTTACCTCCACCCATAGGTATACCTAGATAACACTCTCATTAGTGCAAATGACCCAAAAAATGACCCAAAGACTGGAAGTAAATGTAGAGAAGAGGCCACATCAAGAGGGTAGGAAGGGTAGAGACACAGTCAGGAATTAGAGGAACTCACAGGACTGTCTGCAGGAGGAAGGGATGCAGCTGCTTAAGAGAGGGGAGAGAAACAGACCCCTACACTGAGGAAGTTGAATCCCCATAACATTTGGCTTTGAAAACCAGAGAGGCTGAATTTCATAAGTTCTTATAACCAGCACAACATAAAATCTGGAAATTAAAAAAACCCCACAGGCTCAGAGCTAGGAGATCCTGGAGGGTGAGAGGAAACTGAGTCCCTACCCTTAAAGAGATAGCACAACAAACAGTCCAGAAGCAGCAGTGTGAAAGGCACCTGGGGTATATGGGAGGGAGAGTTATTTACTAATCCCAGAGCACATCCAAGGAGACAGAAATCTCTGGGGAACTCTTCCAGGAACAAAGGAACTGACAGGCTCCATTTTCTGCCCTGGTCCCCCAGCATAAACACAGGGCTACCTGTGGGACTTCTTGCTTAACTTGCTAGCACCGCCACCCCAGCCTGCACTGTGCTTCTGCCAATCCACCCCTCCTGACAGCCTGCCTCAGCCACAGTGCTGCAGGGCCCCTTCCATAGAGAAGGGGGCCTGCACAAAGCTTGCCAGCACTACTGCCTTACCACCCCGCCCTCCCTCTGTGCTGTGTTTCCGTAGATCCACCCCTTCCAATATGCTCTTGGCCAGAGCCCATACCAGGTGGTGCCAGAGACCTGACAGTATGCAAACAGCCCTTACAGTGGTCAGCACTATTCTAAAGTGACTACTGCCCCAGAGAGAGGGAAAGATAATCACATATACCAGTTACACAGAGGTCCCAGCAGTGGGCTAGAGGCAGATAACTGGACTGACTATAGGGAACAACACAGGGAAAGTGTCCTATAGTTCGGTGTTGCTGCATCTCTGGCAAATGCCTAGTCTGACTCAATTCAAGTATCTCCAGAATGGACCACTAACACCACAAGGAGCAAACACTGCCCACAATAGGCAGAAAGAACCATTGCAAATGATTAGACTGAAGGAAAAGGTGGCTCAGATACAACAGCAGGACACATGCATCACATATAGAAGACACCCCTGAAGTGCCAGGTTCTGGTGAACATGGGACTCTATAGAGCAAGGCATTACAGGATTTCTTCTGCATAAGGCCATTACTTTCAAGTGCAGGAGATGTAGCTGTCTTTCCTAACACACAGAAACAGAAAAGAGAATTACACAAAATGAGGAGACAGAGGAATGTGTCCCAAATGAAAGAAAAGGACAAGAGACCTAAGCCAAATGGAGGTAAGTAACACGTCTGATAGAAAATTTAAAGTAATGATCATAAAGATACCCACTGGACTTGAGAAAAGAGTGGAGGACATCAGTGAGACACTTAACAATGAGATTAAAAGAAAAAGACCAGTCAGAGATGAAAAACACAATAAAGGAAATTAAAACCACAGGAGATGGAATAAATAGCAGACTAGATGAAGCAGAAGAACAAATCAGCAACCTGGAGGAAAAAGTAAGAGAAAGTAATCAAGCTCAGGTGAGAGGGAAAAAAATGTGCAAAATGAGAAGAGACTCAGGGAAATCAGCAACACCATCAAGTGAAATAACATTCGCATTATAGGGATCCCTGAAAGAGAAGAGAAAGAAAAGGTGGCAGGAAGTTTACTTAAAGAAATTACAGCTGAAACATTCCTAAATCCAGGAAAGGAAACAGAAATTCAGATCCAGAAGGCACAGACATCCCCCAACAAAATCAACCAAGAAGGTCCATACCAAGACACATAGTAATTAAGATGTCAAAAGAGTAGTGATAAAGAGAGAATTTTTAAAGCATCAAGAGAAAGAAAGCAGTTACATACAAGGGAAATCCCATAAGGTTATCAGCTGATTTTTCAGCAGAAACTTTGCAGACCAGAAAGGAATGGCATGATATGTTCAAAATGCAAAAAGGAGAAAAAAAAAAAATTGTAGTCAAAAATACTCTATCCATCAAGGCTATCAATTAGAATAGGAGAGATAAAGAGCTTCCCAGACAAACAAAAGTTAAAGGAATTCATGGCCACTAAACCAGCCTGACATGTTAAAGGGAACTCTTTGAATGGAAAGGAAAGACCATAAAAAATGAGTTAAAAAAAAAAAAAAAAAGGAGGAAGCACCTTGTGAAAACACAGTGGTCCAAAATCTTTGGGATGCAGCATAAGAGGGACATTCTAAGAGGGAAAGTTATAGCAAAACAGGCCTACAAAAAAGAGGCAAGAAAAATTTCAAACGACCCAACCTTACACCCAAAGAAGTGTAAGAAAAAGAACGAACAACACCCAGAATCAGTAGAAAGAAAGAAATAATAAAGATGAGAGCAGAAATAAATGATATAGAAACTAAAAAAACAAACAAACAAACAAACAAAAACCACAAGAGACACATCAATGAAACCAGGAGTTGGTAAAGATGAGAGCAGAAATAAATGATATAGAAACTAAAAAAGCAATAGAACAAATCAATGAAACCAGGAGGTGGTTCTTTGAAAAGATCAACAAAATTGATAAACATTTAGCCAGACTCATTAAAAAAAAAAAAGACTCTAAACAAAATCAGAAATGAAAGAGAAGAAATCACAACTGACATGACAGAAATGCAAATGATTATAAAAGAATATTATGAAAAATTATATGCCAACAAATTAGACAACCCAGAAGAAATGGATAAATTTCTAGAATCATATAACCTCCCAAAATTGAACCACAAAGAAATAAAAATTTGAACAAGCCAATTACCAGCAATGAAATTGAATCAGTAATCAAAAAACACCCAAAAAACAAAAGTCCAGGACCAGATAGCTTCACAGGTGAATTCTACCAAACATTTAAAGAAAAGTTAATACCCATTCTTCCAAACTATTCGAAAAAATAGAAGAGGAAGGAAAACTTCCAAATTTATTCTATGGGGCCTGAATTATCCTGATACCACAACCAGATAAAGATACTACAAAAAAACCTAGAAATACAGTCCAATATTTCTGATGAACATAGATGCAAAAATCCCCCCCAAAATATTAGCACACTGAATCCAACAATCCATTAAAAAAGTCACTCACCACAATCAAGTGGGATTTATTCCTAGAATGCAAGGGTGATTCAATATTTGCAAACCAATCAATGGGATACACCACATCAATAAGAGAAAGGACAAAAACCACATGATCATTTCAATAGATGTGGAAAAAGCATTTGAGAGAGTATAACAACCTTTCATGATAAAAAACGTCAACAATACAGTTCCAGAGGGAATATACATCAATGTAATAAAAGCCATATGTAAAAAATCCACAGTTGACATCATCCTCAATGATGAAAAACTGAAAACTTTCCCCCTAAGATCAGGAACAAGACAACAATGTCTACTTTTATTCAACATAGAACTAGAAGTCCTGGTTAAAGCAATCAGGCAGAAAAAGGAATAAAAGGCATCCAAACTGGTAAAAGCAGTAAAACTTCTACTATTTGCAGATGACATGATGCTATATCTAGAAAGCCTTAAAGACTCCACCAAAAAACTACTAGAACTGATAAATGCATTTAGTAAGGTCACAGGGTACAAAATCAATGTACAGAGATCCACTGCATAAAATGAAGATAAAGAGAAATTAGTAAGCAATCCCATTTACAATTGCACCAAAAATAATAAAGTACCTAGGAACAAATTTAACCAAGGAGGCAAAAGAACTTTACTCTGAAAATTATAAAACACTGATGAAAGAAACTAAGATGACTCAAACAAATGGAAAGATATTCCATGATCATGGAATGAAAAGAACAAACACTGTTACAATGTCCATACTATCCAAAGCACTCTACAGTTTTAATACAGTCCCTATAAAAATACAACCACATTTTTCACAGAACCAGAACAAATAATCCTAAAATTTGTTTGAAACCACAGAAGACACCAAATAGCCAAAACAATCTTGAAAAAGAAAATCAAAGGTGGAGGTATCACAATTTCAGATTTCAAGTTATACTACAAAGGTCTAGTAATCAAAACAGTATATCACTGGCACAAAAATAGACACATATCTCAATGGAACAGGACAGAAAGCCTAGAAAGAAACTCACGATTATATGGACAATTAATCTTTGACAAAGGAAGAATATATAATGGGATAATGAAGCTCTTCAACAAATACTGTTAAGAAACTTAGACGGCTATGCAAAAGAATAAAACTGGACCACTGCCTTACACCATACACAAAAAAACTCAAAATGGATTAAGGACCTAAATCTGAGACCTGAAACCATAAAAATCCTAGAAGAGAGCACAGGTAGTAATTTCTCTGACATCATCCATAGCAACATTTTTCTACATATGTCTCCTGAGGCAAGGGAAACAAAAGTAAAAATTAACTATTGGGACTTCATCAAAATAAAAAGCTTCTGAACAGTGAAGGAAACAACCAACAAAACTAAAAAACAACATACTGGATGGGAGAGGATATGTGCCAATGATATATCCAATAAAGGGTTAGTATCCAAAATATATGAAGAAACTCAACACCCTCAAAAATCCAATTAAAAAATGGGCACAAGACATGCACAGACATTTCTCCAAAGAAGACATCCAGATGGCCAACAGACATATAAAAAGATGCTCAACATCACTCATCATCAGGTAAATGCTAATCAAAACTACAATGAGCTATCACCTCACACCTGTCAGAATGGCTAAAATCAAAAACACAAGAAATAACAATTGTTGGTGAGGATGTGGAGTAAAGGGAGCCCTCTTGCTCTGTTGGTGGGAATGCAAACTACAGCAGCCACCGTGAAAAACAGTATAGAAGTTCCTCCAAAAAATTAAATAGAATTACCATATGATCCAGTAATTCTATTACTGGCTATTTATCCAAAGAATACAAAAATGCTAATTTGAAAAGATACATGCACACCTATGTTTATAGCAACATTATTTATAATAGCCAAATTATGGAAGCAGCCCAAGTGTCCATTGATAAATGGATAAAGAATATGTGGTATGGGGGCGCCTAGGTGCGCAGTCGTTAAGCGTCTTCGGCTTCGGGCATGATCCTGGCGTTCTGGGATCGAGCCCCACATCAGGCTCCTCCGCTAGGAGCCTGCTTCTTCCTTTCCCACTCCCCCTGCTTGTGTTCCCTGTCTCGCTGGCTGTCTCTCTCTGTCAAATAAATAAATAAAATCTTAAAAAAAAAAAGAATATGTGAGATACACACACACACACACACACACACACACACACACACACACACACACACACAGTGGAATATTATTCAGCCATAAAAAAGAACGGTATTTTGCCATTTGCAACGACATGGGTGGAACTACACAGTATAATGCTAAGTGAAATAAGTGGTTCACAGAAAGACAAATGACATACGATTTCACTCATACATGACATTTCAGAACAAAACAAAGAAAGAGAGAGAGAGAGACCCCAAAATAGACTTTTTTTTTTCCCCAGACTCTTCACTATAGAGAACACACTGATGGTTACCAGAGGGAATGGGGGGGGGGGTGGGGGGATTCATGAAATAGGTGATGGGGATTTAAGAGTACACGTATCATGATAAGCACTAAGTAATGTCTAGAATTGTTGAATCTCTACATTATACACCTTAAGCTAAATTACACTATATGTTAACTATACTGGAATTAAAATAAAAACTTATAAAAACTTTAAAAAACACTAAAAAATTTCCCATTTTGCTCAGCCATTCTCAATTTACACAGCAATTTTACATGCCAGAGAGCTGTATTTTTAATAAAAACTGTTTGAAAATCTGTATGATATCCAAAGTGTATACCATACCCTGGTTAAAATCCAAAAGTATTCAAATATCACACTACTGAAAATAATTTCTGAGAAATTCATAGTTATTTTCTTGACTTAGGATATATTTCTTTTCCAATCTCTGTTCTTATTCACCTACAAAAGAAGGACATGCGTATTCATATACATGTCAAGTTACTGGTCTGGTTTATGGCTCTGAGCAGCCTTTTGAAAGCTTCTTTTTTAAACCAAAGAAGAAAATTAATGTAATCTCAACTATCAGTGGTCATAACTGATTTTTCTTCTGCAAAAATCTGCTTTGTTTGTTCCAGCACACAACACTGTACGTGATTGTACCAACATTCCAAGCTCTTTTCGGTACAATGGCTTCTTGTATTAAGCACAGCACAGTTACTTTGCTCATTCACAATTCAATTGCTGTCCTGGTAAATGCCACTAAACAAAACTTCCCTGGTCACAACTTTTAAAATCTGGTATCACTGACCACCTATTTGTACTAAACAGGGAAGAAAATACCTGTCAAAGAAACTTTTGGGAAGAAGCTAGAGAATCACTCTAAAATAAGATGATACAAGATTAGAACAACAAAGAACACAGCAAGGTCAAAGTGGGAGTAGAGGGTTAAAATCATGCCTAATATGAAAGCAATAAGTTTAAGAAGGTAATAAAACACACGAAATTACTACCACAATATATTAGCAGACGCTAAAAGAGCATGTTCTTAATTCGGTTATACAAATAGTGCATTAATAATTTATTCAATTCCTTATCCTATGTGGATTTTTTTTTCCCTTTTGAAAGCATTTCCTCCTATTTAAATCACTTCTTGTTATATTCCAGTCAGCGGGAGACTCGGTACTACCCACATAAAAGTAGTAGAATTCCAGCAAATAAGTGAAAACAATGGGTGAGATCACAATTGCTGTTAGGGAGAGGCAAGGTCACTGCCCCCAACGGTGACCAGGCTGCTCAAGGAAGTGCCAGCTCAAGGAAATCGGCTTTCTCACAGGCCCAAGGAAGAAAGTTAAACTTAGAACAATCACATGGAAGACACTAATAAGGCTCTGAGGAAAAGTGAGGAAATTGGAATGGACTTTATTTAAACTTTATGCGAAGGAGGATTAAACAGTGCTATCTACGATTTGACTTATGGTTGGTCCCTGGTCTCCAATACTTCCCTTTAACGTAAATAGATTTGAAGCACTACCTAAGAGCTTCCTTTTGTTCAACTGTTCCATGATAGGCCATCATTTAAACCAAAAATACTCCTGTGAGGTGAGAGAGAAAGGTACAGAAGAGGTGAAGATAGTCCAGGCATGATGAGATAGACCATCGTGCCTTAGGATGTGGGAAGTGATCCTGGTGCTCACACTGATATGATATTCAAGAGAATTTGCTAGAAGTTTTTTGGTAAACACAATAGTAGCCTTTAGTTTGCCATCTTCGGTGCCAGTTACTTGATAGTTGTGACTGAACAGTTTAGTGGCTTCAAGCTACAGAAACAGGGTAACTGACAACGTAAATAAGGATGTTTGCAAGTGTACCAAAGGTTAAACTAAATAGACTAATGCTCAGAAACTATTGGAGTACATTAACAATATCAAGAACGATATGTGATTTCTCCTTTTAAAAATTATGCATTTTGTAATTTCTATAGAAAATATATTTTATTTAACTATGCAATAGCAATTGTTTAGTGTTAACCAGGCACAGTAATATTAAAATACATCCTAAACATTGTCTCATGAATGGAACCGAGACCTATATCCTATATTCTCTTAGGTGAATAGGATTTATCTGTCCTAGGGACATTCTTTTGCACGTTTCAATTGCATTCTTCATAACCTGCAGAAGTGTCCATTTTTCCAGCGGCCTCAGTTATTCACTAAAAGGCTCAATTTCCAAAATGGAAAGACTCAATTTTTATACTTTAACAAACATTTACTGGGAACCAACTGTGTGCTAGGAATTGTCTTAGTTGAGTGGGAGGTATAAAGGTTAATATCGTGTCTGCCTTTGATGAAGCAGCTTATGCAGCAATCACCTATTGCTATTACATAGATTATATATATACACAATATTTCCTGACATCATAGATATAACTTCTGAGAAAACGTTCAAAGTTTAACAAAATGTATTTTTTAATGAAATCTGGGGCCTGCCGTAATATAGATAATCAGTTTTGTTGTTGTTTTAAGTGCACCACTGAAAAGGTATCTTTTATTCAAGGAATGAAATTAGGTTGAGGAAAAGCGCAGAAGGAAATATAAACAAACTTAGGTAATACCGTAGGTAAACAGATCAGGATGGGAGGTGTGCATAAACTCAAGTGCGAATAGAAAAATGCCATGCGGTCAGTGTGGAATGCTGAATACAGAGCAGAAGACAAGCTTTCTCTGCTTTATAAAATTCTGACGAGAGCAGCTATCTTGGATCGTAATGCTGATTTAGGTAAACAGTGCATACAGAGTTACTGACAGTCCCATTGCTCTACTATTGTGAAAGGAATCTGAACACCTCTGGTAGGAGCATGAAAATACATGTGCTTCCTTTTTACTGATTCGAGGTATGTGTATGCTTTGCTTCTCTCCCCACTATTATGCTCTGTAATCTAAATGGGGCACTTCCTGGGAACATGCAAAAAAAAAAAAATTAAAAAGGGAAGACTGACATATCTGCGATGAATCAGCTTTATTATAAAAAGGCGGTGGTGGTGGGGAGGG
Organism: Ursus americanus; assembly: GCF_024610735.1. Classification (NCBI taxonomy): domain Eukaryota; kingdom Metazoa; phylum Chordata; class Mammalia; order Carnivora; family Ursidae; genus Ursus; species Ursus americanus. Next base: position 61,021,890 of record NC_142129.1, on the reverse strand, counting down.
ATGATAATCAGATCAGATCCAAAAAAGCTGTCTGCCCTAAAACAAAAGGTATCAAGAAGCCTCTTTCAAAAATCGATGTACTTCAAGTTCTGAAATATGTCCCTGTTGAGACCGAGCCTAAGCTTCCTCCTAGAAATGTCTTCGTGTGAACCGCCTCATGCCAAGGCATCCAGGGCAGCACATGGGTCTCACACATACAACAACCGGGCCACCCTGCGCAAGCCTACTTTGCTGCCGTCTGCTTTTTTTGGGTGACCTGGGCAAGTTATTTAAAACCTCTGATGCTCAACTTTGCTATCTATAATACAGGAATAGTAATACCTGCTTTATTTTATACACAGTGGTCTTTTAAAACTACTTCAACATAAAAATGTTTTATGTAAGTGCAAAGTTAATTCTGTACCTGGCCAACGTTGGACACATAGTAACTGCTTAATCATTGTTTATTGGTTAATTATAATATGCATATAACATGGTAATCATATGCATGAATCTCCACTGATCAATATAAAAATTTTATTGTATTTATATATAAAATTAAATATATATTTATAAAATATGGTTATATTTTCTATTTATATGTTATATAGACTTATAAAAATATATTTATATAAAATATATATTTATAAAAAGTATATATTATACTAAAAATCACTACCACTAATGCAAATCTTCATGGTTTGCCTCAAGATTTTAGGTAAAGATAATGTGAAGCCATAATGATTGGCAAAATATTAGTACTGTTTTATTTCTTTATCTTATACTTAGTTTTAATTACTATGATTTTTAGTAGGGTACATACGTTTTTAATAGTGCATGGATTTAATTTATAAATAAATGTTACCTATATTGGAGTGCGCTGAAAACACTGTTTCTTATAAATGTGGAAATGACCTACCCATAGGCCCTAAAATCTAAACATTTAAACTTGACCTCCAAGATTTGCCTGTCTTTTCCTTTAGTCTAGCTTCTCATTCTTTTATAAGGAAATCTCTAGATGTGCGAATGTTCTATGTACATCACACCCTCACTCAATGCACCACTACTGATGCAAATCTCAGGGCCTTTGCTCTTGCTGTTTCCATATTTTTCTTCCATCATCCTCCCCTCTCTTATGCATACCTACTAATCCTTAATCTTAGTAGCATTTTCTCCATGGCCACTTCCGATCCTGTTGACCTCCCTCCAGAAGAACTTGCTGCGTAGGTGGTCACTTGCATAAACTCTCTCTGTAGACATAAGACAGCACTTGTAATATTTTATTGCTTTTTTGTGCCATTCTTTCCAAAGCAAAGTACAGGTCCTTGAGATTAGGGTCTCTGTTTTTTTTTTTTGGGGGGGGGGCGGGTTCATATATTCCAGCATCCAGAATGTCTTGATGCCTTGTACTTTGTTGAACAAAAAAGTAAATAACTGAACAAATGCCTATTCGTTAATACATAACAGCAGTGACATAGCAGTTCTCTGACTCTTACATTGTACTCTAGCATAGCTGTTATATCCTCGGGGTCAGCAGAAAACAGACTGCAAAGTCACATGGGTTAAATGAGAAGAATTTAATAAAAGGGTTATTAACAAAAGTGTGGGTAGTGCTCAGAGAAATTACCAACAGATGGTGGAGCACCCTGGGGCTAGCAAGTATGGGAAGATTAGCACCCCAAGGTGGTAAGGGGACCAAGGAAAAAGATTTGACCAGAATGTGAGATGAACCTAGAGTTGTGGGGCAGAGCTGCTGGACAGGGGCTGTATGTAGCCTTTTGTGAGAGGAAGTCAGTCACTGGCTGACCCAAAAAGACAGGAAAAGATGCTCAACTCCTCTCTTCCCACCTTCTCATAGCCTGTTGCTGCCTCCTATGGTAGGATCCAACCAGACAGAAGAGAACCAGGAAGCCTTATTACAGCACTGCTCTGCCACCAGCCTCCTGGCACGTGGCAGCATCTGGAAGGGCTGAGAGTGGCTCTCTAAGGACACATGTAACCCAACCCAGTCAGCTCTACATTTTGAGATGAGCAAAGCCACATACCTCCGTCAGCTATATACCATCTACAAAAGAATGTGGGCATACTGACTCTATTTCTTCAGCCAGCTGTGGCCAGCAGGAAGCTGAGGCGAGTTTATGAAAAACGATGGTGAGCATAGCATATGGCAGGCAAATCAACACCTTCAATGTTACAGAAAGTTTTTAAATCTAAAAGCCTGCTATTTATGCATGAGAAGTAGTAATTTTATAAATGGATTCTGAATAACCTAAAAGTAGTCGGTATTTCCTTAAATAGTGGGCAATTTACTCCCCTCTTTTTGGTAAGGTTAGAATTAGATTTGCAAGTTCAATGATTCACCGAGTAGTCCCGCAGGAATGGGCCCTCAGGAACTCCGGCACATCCTCGGAGTAAAAACCGTGTGCTGAGAGCTGTTCTGTTCTCATTCATTCTGATGTTTCCATAGGGATGGGTTTCCAGAACATGTCATAATTAACGAAATTTCTACCAAGAAAGATATGTGGGATTTCATATCCACAATTTTAGGTATGGTTTTGGTTCAAAGCTCTTAGGAATCACAAAACGTGGAAGGCTTTTGGAGATTTTTTGGCTCCCTCCTTCCATCTCTCATCACTGACTCTCTTTACACACATTTGTACATGAGAAAACTGAGTCCCAAGAAGTTCAAATCCCTTGCCCAACATTGTGAAGCCATGGATATATAAGTTTCCCTGTTTTATTACTTATTTCTCCTAATTACCTATTACTTAAATTGTCCTATTGATTCAGCCAGGTTTTTGGTTGTTGTGTTACTTATTTATTTTACTATTATAAAGCCAGTAGTTTTATATTCACCCTAAAGAGAAGGACGGGGTAGTTGACAGCTAGCATTCTAAGGTAAAATAGGAGTTAGACACAAAGAGACTGTGTTGAGAAGAAATACAATTTTATCTTAACAGATGTAATTTTTTTTTTTTTAAGATTTTATTTATTTGACAGAGAGAGAGACAGCCAGCGAGAGAGGGAACACAAGCAAGGGGAGTGGGGGAGGGGGAAGCAGACTGGATCCCAGAACACCGGGATCACGACCTCAGCCGAAGGCAGATGCTTAACGACTGAGCCACCCAGGCACCCCTTTAACAGATATAATTTTGAAAATGAAATGCTTTGTCAGAAAAGTATGAGTTTATAAAAAAATGCAGAAAGCCACTGAGTATTATTCACTACTAGCTGAAATACTAAGACTGAATTTATATATAGAATTAAGCAGAAAAATATAATTGATAACAAAATGACAGAAAAATACTCCAGTGTGCCAATTTTTCCAGGGATACTGGATTATTCTCCTCTTCATATCTTAGCCAGCTGTTTAAGATTTTATTTTATTTTTTTTAAGAACAGTTTTAGATTTACAACAAAAATAAAGAGGAAGGTATAGAGATTTCCCATACACTCTCTGTCCCACTTGCACAGCCTCCCCCATTTCGCATCACTCATTGAAAAGGTACATTTTTTACCAAGGATGAAGCTACACTGAGACACCATAATCAATCAAAATCCATGCTTTACATTATAGTTAACTTTTGGGGTTGTATATTCTACCAGTTTGCACAAATATTTAATGGCATATATCCATCATTATAATATCCTTCGGACTCTTTTTACTCCCCTAAAAGTCATCCATGCTCCCCCTATTCATATCTCTCTCCTACCTAACACCTGGTAACACTGTGTAGATATTGGGTGGATGTAAGTTTTCAGTTCCTTTGGGTAAATGCCTAGAAGTGTGAGTGCTGGATGAAATGGAAGTATGTTTAGTTTTGTAAGAAACCTCCAAACTGTCTTCCAAAGTGGCTGTGCCATTTTGCATTCCCACCAGCAATATTCATTCCTGTTGCTTCACATCCTCACCAGCATTTGGTATTTTCAGTGTGGATTTTTGCTATTCTACCAGGTGTGTCATGGTATCTCATTGTTTTAATATGCATTTCCCTGATGACCTATAATGTAGAGCATCTCTTCATATGCTTATATACCATCTGAATTTCGTCTTTGGTGAGGTTATGGTCTTTGATCCACTTTTAAATCAGGTTGTTTTCTTACTGTTTAGTTTTAAGAGTTCTTGGTGTATTTTGGATAACAGTCTTTTATCAGATGAGTCTTTTGCAAATATTTTCTCAGTCTGTGGCTTGTCATTCTCTTGACATTGTCTTTTGCAGAGCAGAAGCATTTAATTTTAATGAAGCACAATTTATCAATTATTTCTTTCATAGATCATCTTTTGTGTTGTATCTAAAAAGGTATCATCCCGCCCAAGGTCATCTTCATTTTCTCTTATGTTACCTTCTAGAAGATTTATAGTTTTGCCTTTTGCATTTAGGTCTATGATGCATTTGAGTTCATTTTTGTGAAGGTTATTAAGGTCTGTGTCTAGATTTGTGTGTGTGTGTATGTGTATTCACTTATTCCAGCACTGTTTGTTGAAGAAACTCTCCTCACTGCATCATATTGTCTTTGTTCCTTCGTCAAAGGTTAGTTGACTGTATTTATGAGACCTAGTTATTTTTTGCTCTTATATATTTCTGCATAAAATAAATGTCTTCTTTACTGAGTTATCCAGAAACTGCATAGACAGATCTGGGTTTTTTTCCGTTTGTTTTTTGTTTTGGCTTAGCCAACAGAAATCTGTTTTAGATCCCAATTCTGTCTTATCCCCTCAGGAATGTACCAAGCGGAATTTCCCATACTTCCTGGCAGTGCTTCTACTGGATTTATAATTACAATTAATTGCCTTTCTTAAACAATACAACAAAACAAGGGATGTTCAAATGGAAGATACTTTCCAAAGTAGGCACGGCTTTCACTAAATGTTTCTAGTTTTACTTACAGCAGATTTTATAGTTCTTCCTGAAACATGTTATGTCTTTGATCTGCAGATTCAGGACTTTATTTCAGGAAGAGGTGATCTGGGACAGCTAAACTTTCCAGAGGTGAGGGCAGCTCATAGCAAAGCCTTAAATCTCAGGCTGTGCTGTTGCAACCTGGAGACGTCTGCCTCCTCTACCCCTTTCTTCTCCACTTCACCTTTGACGTCTTCTCTCAGCCAGGAGACCTGGGAAGTTACATTCTGGCTGAATTACTCTCCAGCTACACTTCCCCTGAGATTCTGGGGGAAGAACTGGCTCTCAAGGGACCTTCCTCCACATTCCCTGTTGCTTGTCTGTGCTCTCCTCCCAACCACCCCCAACTGAGCTAATCCAGTGAAAAGATCCTTGCAAATATTTTCTCAGTCTGTGGCTTGTCATTCTCTTGACATTGTCTTTTGCAGAGCAGAAGCATTTAATTTTAATGAAGCACAATTTATCAATTACTTCAGGATTGTATCCCAATTAATTTAAAGGAATCAGTCCTAGATTTCTTTCCCCTTTCCAATTTTTAAAAATGTATATAGAAGTGCTTATTTCTTTTAATGGCATTTCTGGTTAGGGCAGTACAGTGGAATAAAACTGCCTTTACTCTCTCATGTTTGTTTAGAAACCAATTACTGCATTGAACTGAATATGTCCCCTCAAAATTCATATTTGAAATCTTAACCTCTAATGTGACAGTATTAGGAAGCAGAGCCTTTGGGAGGTGATCAGGTCACAAGGTGAGCCCTCATGAATGGGATTAGTACCCTCAAAAAGCGACCCCCGAGAGCTCTCTCCTACTCCGTGCCATGTGAGGATACAATGAAAAGCTAGAAGTCTGCAACTCAGAATAGAGTTTTCAGCAGACATCGAATCTGCTGGCGCCTTGATCTTGGACTTCTTAGCTTTTGGGACAATGAGAAATAAATTTCTGTTGTTTTTAAGTCACCTAGTCAAAGGTACTTTGTTATAACAGCCCTGACTGAGGTACGGACTTCACTTGCTAATAACTACATATTCCGTTCATGGAAGCACCATGATTTAACTAGCCCTTTTATTGGTGGAATTCAGATTGTTTTGCTGTATCAAATCATGCTATAGTGAGAGTTGTACACGTATCTAGAAGAAATTCATAGTAATAGAACCACCGACAAAGATAGTATCCTTTTAAAATTCTGAAACATACTGCAAAATTATTTTTCAAATAGGTTATACCATTTTTGCCCCTCCCCCCACCAAATATATGTCTGTTTTCCCCGAGTCTTTAATATTAAATACTGTTACCAATAAAATGTCAAGTCTCAGACTTCTATCCTTAGAAAGACCTGATTTCAGGGTTGGCCCTTGGCAGGCATCTGGGAACTTAACTGGTAAACAGTTCCCTACACTGCTAAAAATTTTTCTCTGAATGAGAAACTGCTCTAAACGATGAAGTTGTTCATTATGCTTAATTTGTTTGTATAAACAATGTGGTTTACAGTGAATATTTGCTTTCCCTCTGGGAGCTTGGGGTTTTTGCATATGCTAGGCAGAGGGTGCCTATGTGAACCACCCCCATAAAAGTTTGGGACACAGAGTCTCTAATAAACTTCCCTAGCAGATGATGCCTTGCACAATTTGCTGCAACTCTTCATTGGAGGAATTAAGTCAGTCTATGAATTTCCACCTGGAGAGGACCCTGGACGCTCCACATTTCCAGGGGAAGCTCACAAGAGTTTCCTCCAGACCTCAGACTCCTCCGCATGCACATGTTCCTTTATGCTTTGGCATATCCTTTCACTGTGATGAATCGCAAACATAAATGTAACTCTATGCTGAATCCTGGGAGTCCTTCTAGTGAATTACTGTTGGGGTTAATGTGGAGCATGAAATCAACCATAATACCTGGCTTGCTAAAATGTAACAAGGAGGCTGCGGAGGGCAGGGAAGGTTTCAGAGAAGGGCATAGGCCTTGGGAATGCCGAGGCCTGCCATGACCACTCTGCCGTTGGAATGCCGCAGGGAGTTGCCTTCCCGAAACTTTCCTAGCCCAAACAGCCACCCTATGATCTAAGAAATGTAGGCATAGTCCCTTAGGCTATGTTTAGCAGAACTGTAAAACACATAGATCAGCATATTGTATCTTTCCCGAAAACACATCCTCCCAGTTTCAGTAAGAACACTTGTCACACTATGAGAAACAAACTGAGGACTACAGAGGGGAGGGGGGTGGAGGAATGGGATAGGCTGGTGATGGGTAGTAAGGAGGGCACATATTGCATGGTGCACTGGGTGTTATACACAACTAATGAATCATCGAGCCTTACATCGAAAACCGGGGATGTACTGTATGGTGACTAACATAATAAAAAATCATTATAAAAAAAAAAAAAAAGAACCCTTGTCACATATCACATGCTTGAGAAACAGTGATAAGGATTTTTGATTATCCTGAAGGACCAATAAAAGTGGGATCAAAGAAGAGCAAAGCTCCTTCGGCTCTGAGCTTTGACTCCCTTGCCTTCTCCTCTCTTTGACAGCAAAGTTTGGAGTAATCTTTCATCCATAGCTACAGGGATTGCTGGCCATTCCCGGCAAATTACCAAAACTGGAGGCCGTCTTAGTGATCCCTGACATACTATTAAACATTTTTATTTACTAACCTGGTGGGTGAAAATGCGATTAAACATTTTTTGTATTTAATTATGATTAAGGATTAGCATATTTTCTATAACCTGAACCTGTCCTTTGCTGACTTTAATTGATATAATTTTTAGAGCAGTTACAGGTTCACTGCAAAATTGAGTGCAAGGTACAGAGAGCTCCTAAAAAAGACCTGCCCTCATACATGCAGAGCCTCCCCAACATCGTCACTCACTAGAATGGAACCTACATTAATACATCATAATCACTCCAAGTCCTTAGTTTACACCACAGTTAACTCTTGGTGTTCTACGTTCTATGGGTTTGGGCAAAGTATAAGGGCAAATATCTATCACAATATACAGAGTAGTTTCACTGCCCTAAAAAATCCTGTGTTCTCTCTGTTCATCTCTCTCTTACACCTACACGCTGACAACACTGCTGCTATTCTTTTCACTGTCACTAGGGTTTTGCCTTTTCCAGGATGCCATACAGTTGGAATCATACAGTATGCTGCCTTTTCTTTCACTTAGTAATTACGCATTTAGTTTCTTCCGTATCTTTTCATGGCTTGATAGCTCATTTCTTCTTAACATTGAATAATATTCCATTGTCTGAATGCGATACAGTTTACTGATTCATCTTCTGAAGGACCTCTTGGTTGCCTTCATGTTTTGGCAATTATGAATAAAGCTGTTATATAAACATCTCTGTGTAGGTATTTGTGTGGATATAGGTTTTCGGTTCCTTTAGGTAAATATCACTGAGCATGACTGCTACATCATATGGTAAGGAGTGTGTTTAGTGTTGGAAGAAACTGCCAAGCCGTCTAACAAAATGACTGTCACCATTTTGCATTCCCTCCTGCAATGAACCAGCTTTCCTGTTGTTTCACATTCTCACCAGCATTTCCTGTTGCCAGTATTCTGGATTTTGGCCACTCAAACAGGTATGTAGTAGTATCTCTCTGTTGTTTTATGTGTATTTCCCTGATGACCTATGATACAGAGTATCTTTTCATAGGCTTATTTGCCATTTGTAGGTCTTCTCTGGTGAGGTGTGCTGGTACATTTTAAAATCAGGTTGTTTTCTCATTGTTGAGTTTTAAGAGTTTTTTGTATATTTTGGATACTAGTCCTTTATCACCAAGAGCCTTTGACAAATATTTTCTACTAGTCTGTGAGTTACCTTTTCATTCTCTTGACCCACTGCTTATTTTCAATTAGGTTTTGACCTTTTTCTTAATATTATGAGTTGCTATGTATTAAGAAAATTAGCTCTTTACCAATTATATACTCAAATATTTTTTCTCAGTTTGTAACTCAGGTTTTAACTTCATTAATATTTTTATTGAGCAAAATTTACCTTTTTAAAAATGTACATGAGTATTTTCCTGCATAATCTCTGCATTCTGTACCCTAAAGTATACTTGTTTAAGACTTTAAAAATTTTATCCTTTCTTCTAATATTATAAAAACCAATTTTAAGTATTAAATATACATCTTGGCTTTGCTTTGGTATAACAAGTGTCAAAGGCATACAATTAATCTTTTTTTTTTTTTAAGTAATTCTTCTTATTCCTTTTAATGGCAAAGCAACTGCCCCCAAACAAAACAAATTAATTAATTTCCCCTTAACACCATAGGGAAAGTTTTATAGGGTTTTAGAGATCTTATTTCTATACCCCATTCCGTTTGATCTGATTATTCATGCAAGAACATAAATTTGTTATTACTATTTTTATAGAATAAAATATATTTAATTATCTTGGGACATTAGTTTTTTTTCTCTCTACTTTCATTTTTCAAAAATTTCTTGGCTTTTCTTATATGCTTATTTTTCCCTTATAAATTTTACAGTCACAATATTGGGATAACTGGTACAGGCACACATCTTTTTTTATGTTTCTAAGTCTGGTGTTCTGTGCAGGACTTTTATAGTTAGGTATATATACAGGTTTCTTTTTGTCCTTTTTACTTTTTTAAAACACCTCTTTAATATTTTATTCAAATTCAAGTTAGTTAACATATAGTGTATTATTAGTTTCAGGGGTAGAACTTAGTGATTCATCGGTTGTATATAACAACCAGAGCTCATTACATCCAGTACCCTCCTTAATGCCCATTTGCCTGGGGCAATACTCTACTTAAGCTTGGTTGAAATTCACTGGTTCATAGGGAAGCTCCTTGTGTCATGCTGTGTATGTGTCGTGAATTAGAATTCCCGTCCACTGGTCATCCAACTTTAATCCCTCAATCCATCAAACTGGTAGTCTTTTCTTGGCAGTAATGGCCTAGTGAGTTTCTTGTTCAGTTCTGCCTATCATGCTATCTGTTTTCAAAAAAACTCAAAGATGCTTCAGCAGCCCTTTCTTTTAACACAGATTGTGCCATACTAAGGAGATGTCATTGGCTTGGCCCTCACAAAGTTCAGGCTACTCAGAGATTTTGAGGGTTCACAAAAGTTGCAAAGACATAACACCCTTCTAAGTTTCTTCCTTCAGTTAGGTTTAATTTCACCACATTCTCTCAATCTCTGTCATTTGTGGTTTGAGACTGCGACTGTTTCCTATTCTCATAAAAGAACAGACTTTTCATTTGTGTATTTCATTATTATTGATTTCAGTCTGAAAGTAAAAAGCAAGCCAGATCTATCATCTCAAACTTGTAAGTTCTAACAGTAATTCTGCTACAGTTATATTTATTTGCCTATGAACTGCTTCCATAAGATTCTTAGGTTTATTTAGCTAAATTCATTTAGTCACTCTAACAGATGTTTTTAGCCTTATTGATTTTTTTTATCCTCTGACACGACAAAATTGTTTCTGAATCTGATATAAGGTAAAAGACTTTAAATGTGATCATCAAGTTTGTGATCTGTGGCCCTCTGCTTTGTTGGTGTTAACCATTTACCCTTCATTTCACTAGCTTCACTGACGTGGTGCCATGTTTGAGCAAAACCTAGGTCAAACACCTGATTTTTATCTCTTCTTCACTAAGACTTTAGCTGTCTTAATCATATGTATTTATCTATATATATTCTTATACACAATTCTTAAAGGCAAGAAATATTAATAACTGATTCAAAGTTTAATCTATACCCCAAGAAGTTATATTAGGATATTTCTAATAGAATATAAGCACCTGACAAATGATCTACAAATTTTTAAATGTGTTTGCTTATTTCAAACAACCAAATGGGACTATTAGGCTCTATGGCTCTATGCAGTTGTAAGTACTATCCTAATCACATTTTTAATTGAGTGGTCAACATTAAATTAAATGTCTACACCATGTTAACTCAGTGACAGCAGGAGACAACTCAAGTTGCCTTGGAGGCTCATTTAATTACTTGGTGGGAGCCAAGTAAGGAATATAACTGTAATACTTCAGGAAAAGAGATGAGGAAATCACAGAATAAGGATAGTCAGAAAAGAGTTAAACAGGGATTGAAATGAAAACACACACGATACAGAATCAGAGGTGAACACACATACATAGACCTACACTTAAGGAGTTGTAGGGAACCTGGAAGCTGAAGGCAGGAGATCAAGCAACCACCAATGAGACCAAGAAAGGAATTGGACTGATGTCACCAGATGAAGAAAAGGCAGATTACTGTGTGGCTGAGAGAAAATACAACTGCATTAAGTACAAAGAGGGGAGGGACTAGCACAAATCCTAAAAATGGTGACCGGAGCAACACTATTCTGAGAGAAATTATTGTCTAGATACATCAATACTTTATTTGTTTATTCATTTCTTTAAACTATATCCTGCACTAAAAAGGCTTTAAACCAGCTTTCAAAATTCATAGATGGCAAAATCACTAGGCAAGAATGAGTGAAGGAAAATCATGGTGAGAAAAAGATGAAGCCAGCGGGTATGTTAGTAAGCAACACGCTTGCCACACAGTCCTATTCATGCTCCCAGGAGCCAAAGCAAACAGGAACATGTGATCTGTTAGAAGACTTCCAGGGCTGTAAGGAACACAATCCAGCTGCTCACCAGCAGCACATGGGTCGAGGCTTCAGGGAAATTTATCTTACGTGTTTTTAATCAAGAGAACAGACTGTGTGATGGAGTAGATGACACTTCCAATGTCATTTCTACAATAAAGATGATATAAAATTCTGAGTGATGTTACCATAATTTCTCTCAGTTCAGTCCAAATCATAACTACATAAATAGTTCAGAAAAAGCAATTATGCAAATGATCCAGATAAGACACTCCCAGATGGTCTGGCTTATCCAAGAGCAAAATTTAGAATATCCAGAGAACATCATATCCTTTAGATAATCCTCAATGAATAATCCTCAATGAATATTTTCACAACAAATAAATTATACATGAGAAAGTCTTTCATAATATAGTTATTATTTACCCAGAGATCATTTGACAAATAATTTCTGTCTAGAACATGCAGCCAATTAATTACATGTTTTCTAAACCAAGCTACTCATGATTAAATAATGTCTACTTACCTGAGTTTCTTCTAGTTCCCCTTTTTTTCCTCTGGGGAGATTTATTCCATTTTATAAAATGTGAAAGAGAGTTATTCTTAAGTATAGCTCCTTGGGTTGTTGTTTAGATTTTGTTTATAGGGTAATTCTGAAAATGCTATAAACTTGGAGAGATTACAAGTGTGCTTTATTCTCACTAAAATATGTATCTGAATTCAAAATCCCCAAAATCTAGCTTCTAAGTAAGCTCCCCCCCACCACTGTAGGTGGAAACAGTACAACTGACCTAAAGAAGTTGTAATGTCTCATGGGGAATAGCTCACGCTATAGATCTCCGACAGAAACATTTAAATGAACTCTAGGAGTACAGTGCCCAAACATGAGCAGAACAGAAATAATGTCAGGAAACCCACAAAGCTTAAGTGCCTTAAAGTAGAAAATGTTACACTTGGGGGCAGCTCATTCTAGGTAGTGCATATATGCATCTCCGGACTTAGTACAGCAGGGTCTTAAGTGCTTTCTAGCCCATGGCCTTGATAGACACACCCAAGTTAATAGTTATAAAATGTTACCTCAAATCGGCAGCTTTCCCCGTCTTGTTAGTGCACATAACCTCTCTGGTCTGATATCCAATCTGGATGTCCCAATATTTGTTCTCTTGCCGGTTCTGTCTGTTTCTGTTTCTCTTTTTCTTAATAAGTTCCCGGGCTTCTGGATCCTTCACGCCTTTTCCTCGGTCCTTTTCCCGTTCTTTATTCTTCCCACGTCTCCTTGCTTGTCTTACTTGTCTTGAGTGGGGCATCGAGCATGAGCTCCAGGGACCCACGTGCAAGCTGTACATGCTCTCTTCATCTTCACAGGGGCTGGACTGGCACACCTGAAACTCTGTCAAGTTTGGGCAGCCAGAACCTCCAAACTGGGGGGGTGCTACCACGTGCCGCGTCCGGTGCTGGAGCCCACTGCCACAAGTCTTGGAGCATTCGGACCAGGCAGAAAACTCGGACACAATGCAATCTTGCTGGCAGGGAATGAGGCAGGCCTGTTCCAGGAGAGGTTTGGGCTCAAAGTACTCACAAATGATATCCTCTGCAAGAATGTCCTTCTCTTTCTGGATGCACGTTATCTCTCTCACCTGAATGCCTTCCTCCCCCTTAATGCACTCAAGGGGTTTCTCCAGGCTTTTTGAAATCACAGGCTGACACTGATTCCAAGGTCCCAGCCTCCAATCATACAACTCTTTGTGCCAGTCACACACTTTGAAACAGTTCTGCTGGTGACTGGGTCTCTCGGCCTGCTTGCAGTTTGTATGTAACGTTGTCCAGCCTTCCACATGAGCACACCACACAGCCCGGGTCTGAATGCCTCCTGGCCCACAGTCATCTCCCATGCATCGGCCCCAGGGACCTGAAAATGATACAAGAGTTAACAGTGCCAGTAGAAGAAAACTGTAAGTTACCTCACTTTACAGAAAGACATTTCAAGATCTAGTACATTAACTTCCCTGAAGTGTTATAAAGTAGGTCTCTGCACATGAGTGTCAGAAAGTAATGATCTGCACTCAGTATTTTTGCAAAAGGAGAAGTATGTCAGAGAGTCTATATAAGGTAACCGCTGGGACAAATTCCCTTTGGGTCCTTTTGGGATTATTAAAAGATTGCTTTTCTTCATTTTCTTAATTTTAGATAGAGAACGCTTGCTCATAAAGGACATCAGAAATTAGTAACAGTGAAAACACATTACCCCTCCCTCGTAACCATCGAATCCATGTCAGTAGCCAGCTCACAAGTGGCCCTTGGTGAAGAACTCCATCTCCCACAGGCTTTTCTTCTCCCGAGCAATTAAGGATTCTGTAGAATGTGTTCTTCCCTACCTCATTTTCTATGAGGCTCTACCTCCTATGACTGCAAGAGTCTAGTGGGTGTATATGTGTGTACCGACAGAAGTGTTCACTTGGTGAATACCAAAGTTAGGAAGGGAAAAATCTTGTAAGCACGTTCTGCCTTTAAATTTACCCCCTAAATTAATTTTTTTCTCATCTCCCCAGTGAAGTATAAAGATGGGCAAGAGAATTAAAATTTAACTAAAGGACTTCTGTGATATTCTGAATGTTGAAGGGTTCTTTGGAGTTTTATCAATTTCCTAAAATAGAAACTATTTGAGACTATAGAGCTGTTTCATGGAACACTTAAGTCAGTGGCTTTAGTATGATGTGTGAGCTTTTTACCTTAGGTTCCTTCTTAGTATAAATTGAAACCTACTTATCTCCACATATTTCTTTTTTTTAAGGTACAATAGGATTTTCAGTGCTTTAACAGACATCTCAATTTCTGAAATTGAGAATTATATTGTTTTGGGATTTGAAAGAAACAATGATCATATATAATTACATGATTTTCAAAATATAGTCCAGGGACTTGAGGAATTATTTGATGTAGCACCATCTTCAATAGGTTGTATTGGAAGGTAAGGGCCAGTATATAGGATTGGGCTCTAAGCTCCCCATCCCCACTCCACTGCTCTCCTCCATCATTCCTGATTCTATACGAGAAGCTCCATTATTATTTTTAATACACATGCTGAAATTATGCATAAGATATTGTCTGGCAAGAGACTTCTGCTGCTGAAAAGCAAAAACCATGAAATGAAACAAATAGATTCATTCTACTGATAAGGAGAACAGGTGACAGGAAAGGGAAGTGATTTGCCAAGTTCACATCTTGAATGAATAACAAAACCATCCTGGATTTCAGATTCTTGTTCTTTTAATTTTATGATTTATCCTGTATTTTAGAGCTTGAGACTTAGATGCTCCTATGCAAAATGATTAATCTAGAAAGAGTGAAATACGAAGAATGTGTTTGTTCATCATGTGTAAACATTTAATTTTAACTAGAAACATGTTTGCAATCTGAGGATGCCAACTTTATTACAAATGGAATAATGGAGTTGTAAATAGGATAATATTTTCTGTCAATCTCTTTATTAACTAATCATTATTGCAAGAAAATAAGATTTGGATATTTGGCATATCCATATCATTACTTTATGAAGTTCACATGTAAAGAATTATAAGGGCTTAAAGTACATTTAGGGAATAGTCTTCCCAGAGTGCTGATGTCAAAACTTTATGAGCTAAGAAAGTCAGTGAGTTTGTTATATGTGTCAACACGCAATATCTGATGATATTTTAATCTTAGTTTTAATTTGTCAAAGGAAAATATATATTCATAAGTGTGTTGATAGTCGTAGAGATTTTCTAAATATTCAGTCTGGGAATCACAGAACCTAGGACACTTCTCAATAAGGGAATACAATATGTATAAAATTTTAGAATCAATTCCACACGTCTTTGGTATTTTTTCCTCCTCCCTACTGTGCTTAAACAAACAGTAATCTTTATTTCCCACTCTAAGCATAGAATATAAACGTATATATATGTTGGACCATCAAGTTAGTAGCAAGCTAAATGCCATTGAGTCCAAATTTCAAAATATAAGTATCTTGAAATAACTCAGAGTCTAAATCCCAGATGCAGTTCAGGAGAACTTGATATTTTATTGTTTTCCAATCTTTGATCTTAATTATGAGATTAGACTAATGAATCAGATTAGGACTATTAAGAAACTAGGCTTTTTAAAAAGTTTTTGTTTAAATTCCAGTTAGTTAACATACAGTGTAATCTTAGTTTCAGGAGTGCAATTTAGTGATTCAATACTTACATATAACACTTGGTGATCATCCCATCAAGTACACTCCTTAATCCCTATCACTTATTTAACCCATCCCCCCGCCCACTTTCCCTCTGGTAAGCATCAGTTTGTTCTCTATAGTTAAGGATCTGTTCCTTGGTTTGCCTCTCTCTCTCTCCTTTTCCCTATGCTCATTTATTTTAATTTCACATACGAGTGAAATCATATGGTATTTGTCTTTCTCTGACTTATTTCACTTAGCATAATATTTTCTAGCTCCATCCATGTTGTTGCAAATTGGCAAGATTTCATTCTCTTTTATGGCTAAATAATATTACATTGTATATATACACACCACATCTTTATCCATTCATCAGAGAATGGACATTTGGGGTCTTTTCATAATTTGGCTATTGTAGACAACACAGCTATAAATATCAAGGTTCATGTATCCCTTCATATTAGTATTTTTATATTCTTTGCATTAATACCTAGTAGTGCAATTGCTGGTTCGTAGGGTAGTTCTATTTTTAAGTTTTTGAGGAACCTCCATACTGTTTTCCAGAGTGGCTACACCAGTTTGCATTCCCACCAACAGTGCAAAAGGGTTCCCCTTTCTCCACATCCTTGAAGTAGGGATACAGGGAACATACCATGACATAATAAAGGCCATATAGGAAATACCCATAGCTAATGTCATCCTCAATGGGGAAAAACTGAAAGCTTTTCCTTTACAGTCAGGAACAAGACAAGGATGTCCACTCTCACCACTTTTATTTACCATAGCTCTGGAAGTCACAAAAATCAGACAACAAAAAGAAATAAAAGGCATCCAAATCAGCAAGGAAGAAGTAAACCTTTCACTATTTGCAGTTGACATAATACTCTATATAGAAAACCCAAAAGACTCCACCAAAAAACTGCTAGAACTGATACACGAATTAAAATTGCAGGATACAAAATCAATGTATAGAAATCTGTTGCATTTCTATACATCAATAATGAAGCAGCAGAAAGAGAAATTAAGGAAACAATCCTATTTGTAATTGTACCAAAACACATAAGATACCTAGGAATCAACGTAACCAAAGAGGTGAAAGACCTGTATTTTGAAAAGTATAAGACACTGACGAAAGAAACTGAAGACAACACAAAGAAATGGAAAGACATTCCACACTTTTGGCTTTGAAGAACAAATATTGTTAAAATGTCTTTACTACTCAAAATAATCTGCACATTTAAAGCAATCCTTATCAAAATACTGCCAGCATTTTTCACAGAGCTAGACAAACATCCTAAAATTTGTAATGGAATCACAAAAGACCTGAATAGCCAAAGCAACCTTGAAAAAGCAAAGCAAAGCTGGAGGCATCACAATTCTAGACTTATATTAGTTATATTCCACAGCTGTAGTTGACAGAAACAATACGGTACTGGCACAAAAGCAGGCACATAGATCAATGGAACAGAACAGAAAACTCACAAACGAACCCACAACTATATGGTCAATTAACCTTCGACAAAGCAGGAAAGAATATCCAATGGGGGAAAAACAGTCTCTTCAACAAACGGTGTTGGGAAAACTGGACAGCAACATGCAAAAGAAAGAAACTAGACCACTTTATTACACTACACACAAAAATAAATTCAAAATGGATTAAGACTTAAATGTGAGACTTGAAACCATAAAAGTCCTAGAGGAGAACTCTTTGACATTGGCCATAACAACCTTTTTTTTTTTTTTTTTTTTTTTTAGATTTTACTTATTTGACAGAGAGAGACACAGCAAGTGAGAGAGGGAACACAAGCAGGGGGAGTGTGGGAGGAAGAAGCAGGCTCCCAGCGGAGGAGCCCAATATGGGGCTCGATCCCAGGACCCCGGGATCACGCCCCGAGCCGAAGGCAGACGCTTAACAACTGAGCCACCCAGGTGCCCTGGCCATAGCAACTTCTTACTTGATATGTCTCCTAAGGCAAAGGAAAGGAAAGCAAAACGAAACTATTGGGACCTCATCAAGATAAAAAGCTTCTGCACAGTGAAGGAAACAATCACCAAAAGTAAAAGGCAACCTATGGAATGGGAGAAGATCTATGCAAATGACATATCTGATAAAACGTTAGTATCTAAATTAAATAACTTTAAAACTCAACACCCCAAAAATGAATAATCCTATTAAAAAATGGGCAGAAGACATGCACAGACATTTCTCCAAAGAAGACATCCAGATGGCCAACAGACACATGAAAAGATGCTCAACATCACTCAGCATCAGGGAAACGCAAATCAAAACTACAATGAGATATCATGTCACACCTGTCAGAATGGCTAATATCAATGATACATGAAGCTAGGCTTTTATCTTCAAATTAAAAACAACAACAAAAAATCATAGCAGTTATAAATTTGGCACTTAAGAATATTTAATTGGACATTTAACAGATTTAGGTACTATTATTGTTTTAATTGATGAAAATGAATATTTTATTACTGAAATCTTAGATACAAAGTGTGAAATAATTTCAAGTCTGCCTGTTATTGCTGAGTAAGGAAAATACACATACCAAAACCAACCCCCAAAACTATGAAGAACTTAACACTAGGTAACTATTAAGTTTGAAAATTACCCTAGAAAAGAAGTGATAAAGATATTAAACACTTATAAACCAAGTTTTAGCTATAACTCCAAGCTTACATCTAAGTTTATTAAAAAATAAAAGTGTATGATGGTTACTTTGAAAATAACTCATGGTTTACCAACACCAAATTAGGGAGAGTTCCCATTTTACACATTCTCAGAATATGCTGTATATTTCTCACATTATGTTTCTCACAATTTCAATTAACTGATGGAATAATTGTTTGTCTATCATATTAGACTGACTTTCTGGCCCCTCACGTACAGTAATTTGAATGTCTTCTGCAACATTTGGTTTGATCATGTCTTAATTTCCACTGCTGGCTTTTGAATGAATTTCTTCAACTCTTTTCCTCAGAAAAGAGAGAATTTAGTTCGCAGATCTTAATATTCAAAGCATTGCATGACTGATGTCAATGCCAGTAGAAAGAAATTGAGTTCAAGAAAACTTCTATACTATTTTGTATACAATGACAACGAGCGTGCATTTCTAAAGTTTAGATAACTAGTAAAAACATACATTTTGAGTACAAATACAATTCCATTACATTCCAAAATTATTATCATAGATTCCTATTAACCAGCTGTTCGCAGATAACACAGTTGGGTTTATTTTATTTCAAGTATATTTACATTGAGAACCAGAAGATAAGACATCCCAAGAAAATTTCATGGAGGTCGACAAAAATATTCACTAGGTAAGGTAAAATAAAACGCATGAAGGCACCAGTGAAAGTAGAGGTGGCAATAGAATCACAATTGAACCTAAAAAAACTCATTCACTTTGTGGACTTTAACTGCTGTCTTATCTTTTCACTGCACCTTGGGTATTGCATGTGTGTCCAATTAACAGACCTCTTGAAAAAAAAAAAAAAAAAAGCAAATCTTTACTCTTGTACACCTGATGAAGGGCTGTCTACTTCTGTCCTCTAAGCAGTCTTAAAATAATCACACATTGAACAGAAAGGGGACCACATCTAAAAGTGCTCTTGACAGCTAAGAACTGTTAGCCCAATTAGCTACCATGTTTCAAAGAAACAAATGTTTCAAACTGCAATTTGAAAGTACAGTTTGCAAACTCCATCAAGCAAAATATGAAGTCTTCTTCCAAGTACAATATGAAAATGTGATATTTAACTCCTATGTCTCTGCCTGAATGTTAAATTTTAGCCCCACGTCTCATATTACTAGGAATGGGAAGTGGTGGTATTGGAAAGGTGGTGTGTGTGTGTGTGTGTGTGTGTGCACGTGTGCATGTGTGTGTGTGTGTGTAAAGATGTTTGGTTTTTAACAAGAACAGAATTTCTCTGACTTCATTTATTGTTCTTGCTCCTTGTTATATAAAGGGAACTTGGAATCAAATTGCACGAAACAAAGGATGGGCAGCTTTCTACTTAAGATCTTGGATAATATCTCTTTATGAATGGAAATGTATTCCTGCACACAATTTGTAGGATTGTGTTCATTCAGTATCATGCAAAACACTTCTAGGATGTAGGTCAATAAATACATGTAGAACACTTAGCTTGACAGATTTTATGTAAATTGAGAAATACTAGATATCTTATTCCACTAAAAAGAAGTTAAAGCAACTGTTTGCATACCCAAAATATTTATGTAATTGATAGACTCACAATACAAATATTTTCACTTGGAATTGACACAGAATTTTGTTCCATAAAAACAAATTTAAATGAATGCTACTTGGCTTAGTTTTTCATTGGATATTACTTTAAATATAATTGTTAACTTTCCAAAAATGTTGATAAAACAATGAATTTATTTTTATTCCTGCTAAATAGGATTTGATCTTTAAAGATTTTATTTATTTATTGGACAGAGAGATAGAGACTGAGGGAGCACAGGCAGGGGGAGCAGCAGACAGAAGGAGAAGCAGGCTCCCGGCTGAGCAGGGAGCCCAAGGCAGGTCTCAATCCTGGGACCATGGGATCATGACCTGAGCTGAAGGCAGATGCTTAACTAAGCCACCAGGTGCCCTTAAAATAAATAAATGTTTAAAAAAAGTAAAGTAAAATAAAATCCTAGGGCGGAGCATGGAGCAGAAGCATGGAGCAGAAGCGGGGCTCAACCTCAGGACCCTGAGATCATGGCCTGAGCCAAAAATCAAGAGTCCCCTGCTTAGCCAACTAAGCCACCCAGGTGCTCCTAAACAGGATTTTATAATATGTTTATTCTCTTCATGTCATCCAAAACTCTCTATTTTAGCCTACCAAAGATGGCCCTTTAAATTTAAAATTAGTATTTTGCCCACCATATTCAATACTACTTCTAAAACTATTATATGTCAAGGGCATGAGAGCAATAAAAGGTTGAGTCTATAAAAGGACACATTATTGACAAGTGGCCGAGCAACTGTTCCAAAGAACCTTATAAAAGATAAACACTATAAAAGGAGCATGAGAAAATTATGCAAACTACTTTCTGCCCTTGTTTGCTATAAAACTCTCAAATGAGCCAGTTTCTTGTTTGACTAAATATGTTTGCATCCTTCAAATGAGATAGTGCAGTTTCCCTCCCGGATTTGGTTATGGAACAGCATGTCCTAGTTTACCAAGATCAAGAAATGCACACATAGCTTAGTAACATACTGGATTCAATGTCATGAATGCTGTGTAATAACCTATTTTAAAATTCTCAATTCACAGAATTTTAAAAATTCTATTTGTTTTTACTCAAACAAATCAGTACAGAAAAACTTAGAAATTACTACTAATAGGAAAGATAATTCCTCATAAATTCCATGAAGTAGAGGCAACTTTTAAAGAACCGATGATATCCTTCACCTTTTTCAGCACTGAAACACAATTTTGCTTATTTTGTACTCGTTTGGTCATTTCAAAGAATTTTTACTGTGGATAAAAGTAAACACATGGACTTAAATATCTTGAAATAGTTTCATAGATTGGTAATCCAAATCCCTGGCATACTGTGCCATCCAATATCATACGATTTGATTTAATTATAAATATGCATTCTGTCTAGGAGACCCCTTTGTATAGATTTATGAGCACAAAAACAATTAAATTTTTAACAATTTACTGACCTAAAGTAGATGAAAATTTCCTTTCTGAAGAAAAACAAAAGGAGAACTCATAGCTTCTTTGACTTGAGTTTTAATTTAATTTCACTTAATTTTAATTTAAAATATAACTCTCAAATGACAAATCAGTTTGGTGGATAAGAAGAGATCCCTGTGAAGTCAGCTGAGCTTTCATCTTCAATAGTAATTAAATTTTTATAAGAAATTATATAAGAATATAAAATTAAATGTACAAAATTAGAACAAGAGCTTTAAATCTGATGAGACAATGAATGAGGAATCAGTAATAGGATAGCTGATTTTACAGCTGTCAAGTATAGTTATCTATATTCAGCCCCTATCATGTTTGATCTCTCTCAAGAAAATTACTTAGTCTCTTTGGATCCCGGTTTCCTTCATTTGTAAAATATAGTATAAACCACATCATTAACTTTGTCTTGTAACTCTATGTGAAACACAGACTAAGTTATCAATATTATGGGGAGTATTCGTGATAAAGTTGTGAAATGCTTTTTTTCTCACACAAAAAGACTTTCATTTTTACGTGACTTAATATTTTAAAGTCTGCATGCATCAATGATGATTTCTTTAGGCTAAAGAAATTCATTAAAGTGAATACCTGGGACAAAGGGTACCGAGAATTTTAAGGTTTTTAAATAGATGTTGAGCACCTGATTTTTCAGAGAAACTTGTGGAAATCTAAAGCCCATCACCACATCCTTATTAGCACTGTTAGTATGTTTTTGTTACACTGATAAATAGAAATCCACTGTTGTTTTAATTGAATTCTTATTACATATGACCTTAAACATAATTTTTTCCTCTTCTGTGATTTGCTAAGTTTATTTTGCAGTGGTATCATGGACTTTTCTTTTTATCTTGATACATTTCGTTGATGATATTAACATTTTCTTTTTCTTTATTATGTTAGTTACCGTACAGTAGTACATCATTCGTTTTTGATGTAGTGTTCAATTGCATCATGCGCCCGTCTTAATACCCATCACCTGGCTACTGCATCCCCCCACCCACCCACTCTTCCCTCTGAACTGCTTGGTTTATTTCCTGGAGTCCACAGCCTCTCATGGTTCATTTCCCACTCTGATTCAGTTTTCCCTTCCTTCCCCTAATATCCTCTATGCTATTCCTTAATATTCCACATGAGTGAAACCATATGATAATTGTCTTTCTCTGCTTGACTTATTTCACTTAGCATAATCCCCTTCAGTTCTATCCATGTTGATATAAATGGTGGGTATTCATCCTTCCTGATGGCTGAGTAATATTCCATAGTATATATAAACCACATCTTCTTTACCCATTCGTCTGTTGAAGGGTATTTTGGCTCCTTCCACAGTTTGGCTATTGTGGACATTGCTGCTATGAACCTCGGGGTGAATGTGCCCCTTATTTTCATTATATCTGTATCTTGGGGTAAATACCCAGTAGTGCAATTGCTGGGTCATAGGGTAGCTCTATTTAACTTTTTGAGGAACCTCCATACTGTTTTCCGAAGTGGCTATACCAGCTTGCATTCCCACCAACAGTGTAAAAGGGTTTCCCTTTGTTCACATCGTCACCAACATTTGTTGTTTCCTGCCTTGTTAATTTTTGCCATTCTAACTGGTGTAAGGTGGTATCTCAATTTGGTTTTGATTTGAATTTCCCTGATGGCTAATGATGTTAAACATTTTTTCATGTGTCTGTTAGCCATTTGTATGTCTTCTTTGGAGATGTGTCTGTTCATGTCTTCTGCCCATTTTTTGACTTGTTTTTTGGGTGTTGAATTTGAGAAGTTCGTTATAGATCTTGGATACCAGCCCTTTATCTGTACTGTCACTTGCAAATATCTTCTCCCATTCTATGGGCTGCCTCTTAGTTTTATTGACTGTTTCCTTTGCTGTGCAGAAGCTTTTTTATCTTGATGAAGTCCCAAAAGCTCATTTTTGCTTTTGTTTCCCTTGCCTTTGGAGATGAGTCATGAAAGAAGTTGCTGTAGCTAATGTTGAAGAGGTTACTGCCTATGTTCGCCTCTAGGATTTTGATGGATTCCTATCTCACATTGAGGTGTTTCATCCATTTAGAGTTTATCTTTGTGTATGTTGTAAGAGAATGGTCGAGTTTCATCCTTTTGTAAGTAGCTGTCCAATTTTCCCAGCACAATTTATTGAAGAGACTGTCTTTTTCCATTGGATATTTTGTCCTGATTTGTCGAAGATTAGTTGACCATAGAGTTGAGAGTCCATTTCTGGAGACTCTATTCTGTTCATTGATCTATGTGTCTGTTTTTGTCCCAACACCATGCTGTCCTGGATACTAACATTTTCTATGCCCTTTAAAAACGTAGTATTTCTCTCTTTCGTATTTTTTTGTTTATGATGTTTTCTATGTTTCTAGTATGCATGCTTTCACTAACACAGTCTTATGTTTCCTCCATTGCTTTTAGGCTGTGAAGTATCTTCATGTATAGAGATGATATTATTCATAAAATTTTACAAAAGTTTCATTCTCTTTATAGATTCATTTAAAACATGTATATTAAATCCATTAGGAATTTATTTTGAGTATGTTTAAAGGCAAACTATTGAACATTTTATTTTCTCCACTGTTAGGTAATTTTACCAAGAATACACAGAACTATTATTTTAAGGTACTCACATCAAAACGTGGAAATGAGAACTTCTTAAACAATGCATCCCTGGATTTTTATTGCTACATTTCATTTTATTGTCATATTTTATTTTATTGCTATAGTTTATTTGTACAGTATACAGTGTACTTGCACATATATGATCTCTTTTGATTTTCATATTGTGTTAGATGTGAATAGATTGTTGTCCTATATAGTAGGCTCAATTTCTTAAGACTGGAGAAAAATATAAAGCCATAAATGTCCCAAATATTTCTATTCTTTTATAGGACAGTTAACCCCAAAAAGAAAAGTTATATTAGCTATATGTGAATAATCCAGATAGGGAATTCATGTTGCCATAATGAAAAGTCCCTAACTTTTGAATGATGTCTTGTTCAAATATTGAGATACCCAAACTAATTCTTAGGGAAAAGTATTCTTGAAGATGATAAACTGAAAAGTCAGTATTTCTCTTCCAAGCTTATAAAATTTGTTAGAGCTTCCACTCCAACACAACAAAATGTTACACTCATAGCATTACTATATATCAAAATTAAAAAGATTTGATCTGCTGAACTGCCATTCTACAAAACAATATTTAACTCCACTCCCCTACTTCCCCAAAATCACAAAAAACAAACTTGAGATTTGTATTAGATTCCATTACACATGAAATTGACAACAAAATGTTTACAAAATAGGGATGGAAACTGTTGATCATAACAAATATGTAAACTCAACAGCCTTGAAGATATGCCAAGTCATTAATGTAGTCTTTCATACCTTGCTTTAAAGAGAATGGATTTAAGATAGCAGTATCAAATTTACTCAGAGTATATGCTCTCATCGTGTGAAATAGTTTCTGTACCCCACCCCAAAAAAAAGAAAAGAAAAGGAAAAAGAAAAAGAAATAGGTTCTGCCTTATCACTGATATCAAAGCATGGCAATGAGAGCTATAGAACGATACCCTCAAAAATGTGAAATGCACAAAACTTTCTAAACATATCCAGCAATAGATTTTTGGTTACAATTGTCTCAAAGTCAGCTACCTTTGAGGAATGTGCATCTTCAACAGTCTGAGCTGAATGGCCTAGGAGAGCTACGTCAATAAAAGTTTTTGGAGATACAGGATACCATCATTTATAAATCTTACTTCATATCAGAGAACTCTGATATAAATAGTAAGCGAAGTCTTCATATAGCCAATCAAATTTAAAAGACTGCTGTCCTGTCTTAGATTATCCCAGAAGTAGAACTGGAAATGAAAGCTTATATGCAAGTAATTTATTTTAGGAGTGATTCCACAGAGACCTCCATATAAAAGAGGTAGCTGCAAGGGAAGCCGAGGCAGTATGTTTATATAATTTACTCGCTCTTCTGGGTCCACATGGGCCAGATCCCAAATATTCCATTTCTGTTCTATATGGGATTTTTACTATGTGCACCCAACCATTTTATCTGACGATTTTCATAATAGCCAGCTTAGGATAGACAACTTCAGTCAGAGTTGGGTGTGTGTGTTATATACCTTCCCCTCCCTCCCCCCAGAAGGTAGCTCTCTGTAGAAAGCATGGTCTTGCTCCCAAACCTTGGGTTTCTACACTGCAATTCTCCAATTAGGGCTAGCCAGAGATTCCACATAGTCATTCTATCAGAAATAGGTCTAATAACATCAGATCTTCTGGGCCATTATGCTAAGCTAAGCTTAGCAGATTATACTGCAGCCTGGACCTGCTGAACAGAGGTCTCTACTGTAAAGATCCATTCAAAACTGGCTATCCTCCAACCATTAAATAGACTGTGGCGATATTCCCAAGTATGATATATGCTGCTTTCAGAATGCAAAGAGGCTGTGGGATAGCTCCAGTGGTCCCTGCTTCTTGGTATTCATGCCTTCTATAGTTCTCTCTAATACTGCACAGAGCTGACTTGTGGAACCACTAACATATTGCAGAAATACTGATAGGTGATATTCAAGTCTAGGTCAAAAAAGATATTATGGCTTCTGACTTGCCTTCTTTTGATTAATTCTGGGAGAAGGCAGCTATGATAGCCTGAGGACAGTCGAGCAGCCTTTTATAAAGGAACTCAGATGTCCTGCCAACAGCCATGTGAATTGAACCCATAAACTCCTTAGAAGCAGATCCATCAGCACCAGTCAAGCCGTCAGATGACTGCAGACCTGGCCAATGTCTTAACCATTGGCTCATAAAAAAGATGGAGTCAGAACCACCCAGCTAAGCTGCTTCCAAATTTCTGGCACATGGCAACTGTGAGACAATCAATGTTTATTGGTTATAAACTGCTACATTTTCAAGCAATTTGCTATGTAGCAATAGTTACCTAATACAAACTATGTAACCTGGAAGAGGTATATTGCCACAGAAAAAACCTAAAATATGGTAGACCCATATGGTGTGGGGCAGGAGCTGGAAAGACAATAAGGGAAGTGTTAGTAAAAGCCAAAGGTTCATTGCAAAGACAGTTAAAAGGCAGCTTCTGGTGATTGCCAGGCAGGACTTAGAAAGAAGTGAGGAGAGTATTATTGGAAACTGAGGGGAGCTCTTGTTACATCATGGCAAAAAGATCAGCAAAACCATCCCCTTGAGTAATGTGTAAAGTAGAAGATAGATCTAATGAACCGGGTGATCTAAGATTTCCAGGCAGTGTACTAAGGGTGCCACCTGGTCTTTCTCATTAGGGAATCTCTAATACTTGCTGCTTTCTAGTCACCCAATCCAACATACAGGTCACGGATGCAGTGGACCAGTGTGAGATTCTGAGGAATGTCAAGACCATCAAGGTCCCCAACAACTATATTTGGACAAAAGGCAGAAATGTTAATTTGGAATGAGGGCGTGAATGCACGTGCTATACATTCTCAAGTGAAAACAAACAGCTTTCAGTTCCTTTCACAAACGGAATTTGAGGGGAAAAAAACGCCTTTGCTAGATCAGTATCTCCATACTAATGCCAAAAATGGTGTTGATTTGTCCTAGTTTAGATGCCACATCTATCGTAACAGCTGCAACTGGGCCTCACACTTGGTGAAGTGTGCAGCAGCTTGCTGTCAGCTTTCAACATTCATCCAGTCTTGTGCTCCTTTTCTTCAGGGGACATACGGGTCAATAGGAGAGGGATGTGGAAGGAAACCACCTCTCCCACATCTTTTGAATGTCTGATGTGGCACTCATTTCTGAAATTCCTCCAAGGACATTATGCCAAAGCCTATCAGAAAATGCTTCACCATCTACAATTCACCTCAATCTTTCAAAAAGTCATAGTCTTAGTAACTCTCAGTAGTAAACTACTCTATGCCAACCTAGCAAATGAGAAAGCAAAGGACTTATCTACTTGCCCTTCTTCCCCATCCGTCATGAATGCCCCACGATCATTAACATTAACTTTCACACAATTTCAAGTTGCACATGGATGACTGTGGAGAGGGTTTCTGTAGGCACCTTGCACGACACTGTCAGAGTAGCTCTGGGAAAGTAGGCTGCTCGGCCAGGGCTAAGTCTGCACCTGCGTGAATCTGGTTAAACGTGTGCAAAACAGGAAGTCACAGGAGAGACCAAGGGTGGAGATAGAGCCAAGGGGATCTGAAATGGCACACAGTGGCATCCCATGCCTAGCAAATCGTAAAGGGTTTTGTTCTGTTTTCCTCCTAAAAATGCCAAACCAAAAGGCATTTAGTTTTCCATGAACAATATACCTTCAGGACCAAATTGCTCAAGGTAGAAAATGTCTGAATTTTTGTCACATTCATTTATTCAATCAACAGATATTTAGTATGGACATACGACACACCAGGTGATGTAACAGGCAAGCAAAATAGATATGTATTCAAATAAAGAAGCACTACAATAGGTAGAAACAACTCAAATATCCATCAATGGGTAGATGGATAAACAAAATGTGGTACGTATATACTATTACTCAGCCTTAAAAGCAAATGAAATCTGATACAGACTACAACATGGATAAGACTTGAAAACTTACGCTAATGGGATGCCTGAGTGGCTAAGTCAGTTACATGTCTGCCTTCAGCTCGTCATGATCCCAGGGTCCCAAATCATCGGACTCCCTGCTCTGTGGGGAGCCTGCATTTCCCTCTCCCTCTGCCCCTCTCCCTGCTTCTGCTTTCTCGTGCTCTCTCTCTCTCTCTCATAAATAAAATCTTAAAAAAAAAAAAAAAAACTTAGGCTAAGTAAAATATGCCAGACATGAAAGGACAAATATTGTATGATCCACTTATATGGGGTACCTAGAATGGCCAGTTTAATAGAAACAAAAGGCAGCATGCTTCTAGGGGTTAAGGGGGGCTGGGAAGGGAGAATTACTGTTTGATGGGTAGACAGTTTCAGTTTGGGATGACAAAAAAGTTCTGGAGATGGATAACGGGATGGTTGCACACTAATGTGACTGTACTTAGTGCCACAAAATTGTTCACTTGGAAGTGGTAAACTAGCAAATTTTACATTATGTGTATTTCACCATAATAAAAAAGACATATAACATGACAACAAATTCTAGCCAACACTTTTTTATATTCACATCTATAATCCTCTGAAATGTAGAGAACCTTTCTAGATATAACAACATGGTGCTAAGGTTCTATGAAGTTACCGCCAAGTTCAAAGCCTTGGAGGAATTCTTAAATTCCTTAGACTTAGAAGCAATTTATTTGAGCTCTTCAGGCCAAAATGGAAGGGTCAATTATAGATGTGATGACTTTTACTTGTTTTATTAAACGATGAAAAAAGGAAGAGTAGCTCAGAGATGTCTATGACTAATCATCTTAGTCTAGTGCTTCACATATCCAACAGGAGTTATCATTAGAAATAATATATTCCAAACTGTTTTCTGATGATGTTACATTGTGAACTGCACACCACAACAACTGAAACATAGTTTTAGCCAACAATATGAGATTGTGGATATGATCGACACAAAATGGGGGAAAAAAAAGAAGAATAATCTTTTGATGTCTGTGCTGTTTTCGTCACACATCTAGATACATTTCATTCTTTGAGTCTTTAGAACATTTTTACTCATATTCTGGTCAACAGATATATACATATCTGTTACTTTTTATCTTTTATAAAACTCATTTTCAGATATTACATTTTAGTATTCCCTTGCATATAATAAGCCAATCCTGGTACTGGAGCAACTTGAGTGGCTTTGTTAAAACAATTTTTAAGGACAACAAATTCTTCTTTTTATCTTCGTACTTTTTTTTTTTTTTAACCTCCTTACTTAAAAAGACTAATGTTACAGACTTAGGAAACTGAGAAGTATGACTTCCTTACAAAAGACCATAAGCCTTCCTTCTTGGTTACCTTAAATCAAGAGCCATATGTCTTGCTGTATATTTTTATAATCTCCATATAGTTTCTAACCCACTAAATGATGTAATTATATAAAGTTAGAAAAGGAAGAAATTCAAATACCTCAAACATTAAATTTCCAACACACTAATTGGTATGCATATGAATGTAAATGGAAATGCAAAGTATATGTAAAAATTCTTTTTAAATACAAATGGTTTTCGCTACCAAAATACTTCATCTGAAAATGAATATTTCATCTGAAGCCAAGTTAATCTTTCCAAACTTTGTGTGTCCAAGGATCTTGAGCATATGGTTTGGGGTAGTCATTAACAATATTAGTGACTTAGAAATGTGTATCAGATCTTACATTGCTATTTCCATAATGGGTGAACGCCAGCTGAATTTTGTTAAGTTAAACATAAACTCAAAATTATAAGATGCTAGGAAAAATAATCAGCAGGTAATCAAAGATACGAATATAAATTGCTTCAATTTCTCAAAAGGTGAATTAAGGAATATCTTAATTTTTCAGTAGGATCTGCCCAGCTTTGATAATGAAACATAACACACAAACATTCATAACCTTCTTAAGAAACAGATTATTTGATCTGCATTTTTCATATAGTAATTTATTTTGGGAAATATATGTAAGAAAGACCTAAATTAGGTTATAAAATACAAAGCTATAACTGGATTTGGTCAATGTTGAGCATTTCTAACTCTGCTGAAAAGACATGTCCTCTATTATTAAAATCAGGTAATTAGTTTTATCTTTAAAGAAATGTCACCAAGAAAGCAGGGCTGAAGGTGCATACAATTTTGCCAATTATTTTTTAAAAACTGTGGATAGTACATCTTTAATAACATTGTCTTTTAGTTTGAAACACTAAGGTCTTATTAAAAATTAGGGAGTCAGAAATGGACATCAATTTTCTGATTTTTGTTTCTATGCACCTTTGTTCTGTGTTTGGGTATAAATTTCTCCTTGGATACTAATTTTCCATGGTTGACAAATTTCACAAGTATTAAATAGCCATAATTTAAAAATCATATTCCATTAATACCAGTTTATGAGGCCAATCTCTATTTCAAGATGCACCATTAGTCTCTTTGAAGACACATGTTGATGTAATATTTCTTTTGCTTGATTAAAAATCACAGTAAAGATGCATTTTAAAAACATCTATCAATTGAAATTAACTCAGGGCATCAATGCGCGTGGTCTCACCAAGTAACTGGTTCCAAGAGTTTGATAGCAGATCAGCTAAGGCAGATGGTTAGATGAGGAACAGGAAAGCTGATAATTGCACATTCATGGGAATCGTAAAATTTAAAACTGAAGGACACCATAGTGATAAACAGTGCAACATTTCATAGCCAATATCTTGAGGCCATTAGAAGTTAAATGCAGGCTATACAATTACTAACCAAACCAGCAGAAACCAGGTATCCTGACTTCACAGCTCAGTACTCTCACATTCTACCTTAGGACACTGGTTCAGATGAGTAGCTCACAATGTTAACTGTATTTCTCAAACTCCAGTTCGTAAGTTATCAAAGTGATCATAGGCTTCATAAATAATTTACTAAATCACAAACAAAAACTGTCTTTATCCTGGCACCTGTGTTTGTAAGGATCCACAGAAACAGTGTTAATGCAATCTTTCTTCACCTTATGTTCCTTCAGCCTCAAATGGAACATTTCTGGTGAAAAGAGCTTACTGTTTATTGAAGTTGCCCATTCTGGTAATGGACAGATTTAGTTGAATTTTTCCCCTATATTCCTATAACATCTTCGTCTTTTAGAATTCTAATCTAACTTTTCCTGACAGCTTTTCAAATATTTTAAAACTCTGTACTAAATAATATATATTTTTCTTATTCCCAAGAATACTTTTGGTCTGATCACTACACATGTTGCTTTGCTGTGGCACTGTTAGATCATACAATAATATCG
This sequence comes from Ursus americanus, assembly GCF_024610735.1. Classification (NCBI taxonomy): domain Eukaryota; kingdom Metazoa; phylum Chordata; class Mammalia; order Carnivora; family Ursidae; genus Ursus; species Ursus americanus. The sequence continues at coordinate 60,990,604 of NC_142129.1, read as the reverse complement.
TAGAATAATCTGGGAACTAGTAAAGAAAATAAATGAGTGGACAAATAATAAATGAAATATCTGACCATATCTTTTATTCTTACTGAGATTAAAAAAAGGCAAATAACTTTATATCCATTTCAACATGAGTCTCACTCTAAGGCTCTTTAAATATTGTTAACTCATCTCACACACATTCTGTCGAGCTTCAGGCTTTTTCTTTCTTTCTTTCTTTTTTTTTTTTTTTAATTTAATTCATTTATTTGGGAGAGAGGGAGACAAAGGCAGAGGCAGAGAGAGACCGAGAATACATGCAGGGGGAGAGGGAGAAGCAGGCTCCCCACTGAGCTGGAAGCCTGACCCTGGGCTCAATCCCAGGGTCCTGGGATCATGACCTGAGCTGAAGGCAGACGCTTAACCTTAACTGACTGAGCCACCCAGGCGCCCCAAGGTTTAAGCTTTCTTGATTACACGTAGATTTACTTGCTATGGCTATTCTTTGGTAACTGCGTGGCCAACTCAGCCCCATAAGGACAAAGGCACATACTGAAAATCCTGTGCCCAAATACCTATTTCTTCAATGAGTCCTATCCAGAGCGTGACTGGAGGAACCAGATGGATGTGTCTCACCTCTGAGCTCTTCCAGATTCCTTCATCAGCAACCTGCACTGACTTGGGTTTTTGAGATGCCATGCATTCAGATATCACCCCCCAAACCCTTTTCTCTCAGAAGGCTGTAATTCCATTGCATGGTCCAGAATTGGTAATTTTTAGGTTACATTTGAAGATAAATGTTCATAATATATATTTGGAATCTTTGACATGATATGTATACAACGCTATGAAGGAATAATAGCAAATACACAGCAAATGCTTTACACATCTATACGCATCAATTTAGTACTCTTTCAGTGGAAAGAAAGAATGATTTAAATCAAAATTACTCTTGTAAATTTTGAAGCAATTCCAGTGCTAAAAATGTTCTGAGCATTTTATACTGAATGCTCATTATTTGCTAGACTACAAAGGTCATAGTGGCTCACAGTTCACAGATGGTCTCTAGGCTAAATAGGACATACCAGAGAAATAGAGAAAACTTGCATTTCGATTACCTCGCTTGTGTTCCCTACCAGAATTTAATTTTTATTTTTAAAAATTGTGTTTTATTGTGGTAAGACCACTAAATGTGAGATATATCTCTTAACAAATTTTAAGTGTATATTATTTTTGACTATAGGTACAAAGTTGTACAACAGATCTCTAGAACTTATTCATCTTAACTGAAACTTTGTACCCATGGATTCATAGCTCCCTATCTTCCCCTTCCCCCAGCCCCTGGCAACCACCATTCAACTCTCTGCGTCTGTGAGTTTGATTATTTTAGATATTTCCATATTCATAACACATTTTCTTTATCCATTCTTCTGTTGATGGATATTCAGGTTATTTCCAAATCCTGGCTATTGTGAATATTGCTGCCAATTCTCCAAAGAAGACATACAAATGGCCAGCAGATTTATGAAAAAATGTTCAATGTCACTATTCATCAGGCAAATGCAAATCAAAACCACAATGAGATATTACCTCACACCTGTCAGGAAGGCTACTGTCGGGGAAAAAAAAAATCCAAAAGACAATATATGTGGTGGGGATGTGGAAAAAATGGAACCTATACACACTGTTAGTGGGAATGCAAGATGGTCAGGTGCTATGGTAAACAGTATAGAGGTTCCTCCAAAAGTTAAAAAAAGAATATTACCATATGATCCAGCAATTAAATTTCTGGGTATTTATCCAAAAAAAGTAAAATAAGGATCTCAAAAGTATATTAGCAGATGCCATTTGTAATGATAGTCTTTCTGATGTACTGACTTTGGCTCCAGTATAGATCACCTATTCTTAAAATGAGTGTGCCAATCTATCTAATTATCTAATAACTATGACCCTATTCATATCAGTATCTGGTTAATGGAAGAATTCCATTCAATTCAATAAATATTATGAATGCTTACAATTTTAAGCACATAGATGTCTCTGCCAATCCAGGAATCAGTTAAAGTTATTTCTCTCCTTATTTACCCATCAAATTCTCAAGGTGAAAAACACCCAAAATTAGAGGTATGTAGAACTTTCTTCCATATTATTGAAAAATCGTAACTGGAAAATTCAGGAAGTTTTTGATGTAGAATAACAAAGCATGAGCACTGTTATCTTCTCTTTAAAAATAACAGAGAAAACAATAATTAACTACTGATTATTCACAACAAGTTCTGAGGTAAATTCTGTGTGACCCAATTGTCAAACCTGCTATGTGGTAAATTTCATACAGTATTCTTTTGGCATTACTTTCAAGAGTGGAAATGAGAAGACTTACACTTGAGCAATGCAGCCTTAATAATATGCTTTAAATCACAGCTCCTTGCCATATATCACAAGCTGACATGTAATAATTACAAACAGTAGAGTGATCTTTGTGAATTCTAGTCAGAGAGGGGAAAATAGGTACAATGAGAGCTTAGAGAAGGAAGACATTATATTCTTAGTGGGGAACTCACAGCTTGATGGAAATAATGGAATTTGAGTTGGATGGCTACGAATGGAAATGGAAAGGAACTTATGGTTGGACAGATAGAAGTATGGGTATAGAGAATCCCAGGAACAGAGAACGGCATAAATGAAAACAGGAAATGCAGACTGGATGTATTAATAGGCACAAGGAGCACAGATATCAAAAGGAGAAAGTGCTTGGAGACAGGTTGGGGAGGGTCTTGGAAACTGTAGGAGACTCCTAGCTTATTAAATGTTGTAATAACTTACTGTAGGCAAATCCTAACTTCCGATACCTTTAGTTGTGCTCATTCTCTTTTCATGTTATGCAGGTTTAAGAGGATTTCTTGCATCTATCCTACATGTTCTGACATATTGTTAAACTGCATTCTATAATGCTCATCAAATATTTTGTGTATGTAAACGTATTTCTTGAATAAGATTTTCAACCACTCAGAGACAGGAGCTTTGTCATGTTCCTCCTGTAGTTCCCACTGTAGAGACAGATGCCAATAGAATTAATTAGGGAAGTCCTTTCCAGAGTACATTTAAGATATAATTGGTGTTGCTCCTTAATAAATACTTGGTGAGCTACAAGAGATAGCAGAAGATGGCTGTTTCCAGAAATCTTCAAAGGAAAAGGTTCTGAATTGAAAATAAAATAGTTTGACATCCTGTATGAATTATCAACAGACTGGAAAATAGAGTACCTAACTATGCAGGTCAAGGTTATATTATACTCAAAAAGTGACAGTAATGAAAGTCAAGTACTAGATAGCCATGGCCACCCTGTCAGCATCAAGAAGGGACCAGCAGTCAGGGAGTACGACATCAAAAATGCATCAATTGCAGGGCTAACTGGTGAGAAAAATGAACTTGTAGTTTAAAGAAATTTGTGCCTAAAAATTAATCCAAGACTCAACGAGCTGCTCGAGGACATTAGACAATCAAAATATAAAGTATGGCTCTTTCTTTTTAAGATCAAACTACCTATGATTGTTAAAGGTAAGATTTAACTCCACAAACTTTAATATTATTATCCTTCTGGTTTATTTTCTTTTTTCCCTGAGGTTGTCATCAGAAGGATGCATGTTTATCACATGATTTTATTTTAGGCCTTTTTTCGTCACTTGCTAATACACTTGCTAATATGTTTAAGATGACTGTAAGAAGTGATGGAATTCAAATTACTTTCCCCATATAGGCCTTCTTTCACTCTGATGGTGCTAATGGTTGACTCATTATTTCAGTGGCATTTTCTTCAATGTCAGGATGTCTCTTTGAGGGTGTGTTTCATTTTTATAATTGCTATTGTCCTGAAGCATCCTGATTTCTCCAGTGACAAGCACTGCCCCTAAAATTTGAGATTCACTGCCCTCTCAGGAAGGAAATCTCAGTCTCTTAGAGGGTTTTTTACTCATTCTGCCAAAGGCTGAATTTTTTATCTGTAGATAAGCAGTTTTCAGAATTTTGTACCATAAAAAATTCCAGTCACATGTTCTTTGATAGCTTACAGTTTTCATGACATAGGGAATTATAAAGCAGGGGTTACTGGCGGTGGAAATCCTTTATCTCTGACTTTTCTGTAGCTCCTGGTAAACATGGTAATTTTTGTTTCTCTTGAAAAGAAAATAAGCACATATAAGATGTACTACATTATATTTTAAGATTCTTAGCACAAACCAATAGAATGCTATATGCCTAAAACAATGAGTGGGTTAAAAAAGGGAAAATTATAAAGTATGAATATATATATTTCTCAGCACTTAAACTGCACATTTTGGAAGTATTTCCAAAGGGAAAATGCATGTCATATTTTGGGTTCTGAACTCATGCAAATTAAAAACAAAACTCATCTTTTATTAATCTCCAGCTCTTCTAGTTATGACCCACTTGTCACTGATTGCAAAAATGCTTTATCATGAGTAACGTGGGTCCCATCTGATTATGGTAGGTGTTCGTTTTATTAGAGTAGCTTATTAATTTGCTAAAAGGCACTAAAGCAATCTATATTCACACCTAGAATTCTAAAACTGCAGGCCACTCATCTGTTTTTGCCCACCTCAAATCTGTTCTCTGCACTGAGCAGCCGGAGGGACCTTTCCAACATACAAATATGTTCATGTCACCACTGTGCTTAGAACTAATTGATACCTTCCCATTACTCTTAGGCTAAAGCAAATCTTGTTAGTATGATTTATAAATTCTACTAGGATTTGACCTGTACCTCCCTCTCCAAGATTGCCTTGTATTTTGCTTACTCTTGATACCATGAGTTAGCCACACACTCACTTGTATTTCATCTCCCCTCAAATGGATTGCTACTAGAACACTTAGTATGCTGCAATTATTTGTCTTTTTTTCCTGTAGATTATTAGTACCTTGAAGGGTACTGTCTTATTTTCCTATCCCCAATGTTTAGGATAACGCATATCACATATTAACTGCTACTACAAAAAACTTGTTTAATGAATACATTTAAGTGAATAAAAATTCCAGAAGCCTAAGTAGAAAAATTTATCACTGCTAATATATTAGGTGAAGAGAAATACCCCCCAATAAGAGCATAATACCTTAATTCAGTTAAAATATAAATTTTCACAGAAGTCCTATGTAAGAATGTATATTCTTTCTACGCAAAGTGTTATACAGGAACCAGCAACATTAATGACACTTGGGAGCTTATTAGAGATGTAGCATCTCAGGCTTGACCCCAAAACTACTTATTTAGAATCTACTTTTTTTTTTTTTAATAAGACTCCTAGATAATTTGTGTGCATTAGAGTTTGAGAAGCATAGAGCATTAATTGACACTGATTTATAAAAGCATTATATCAGAGTAGATACAGAGGTATATGATCCTATACGTTAATAATTAGTAAGGAGAGAAAGCCAATTTCTCCTAGAATAATTTATAAATTAATTTATGCTTTCAACAAATAGATAATGGGTAGCAACTCTCTGTCAAGGACTGTGTGAGGCACTGGACAGACCATGATGCTTAAAAGTAATGTAGTTACTGCCCTCATGCAGTGTTCTATCTGTTCAGAAGATTAACATTGAAAAACAAATAAAAACTATTATACTCATAATTAAAGCAAAGTCTAACAGAAAATTCAGGTTAATATAAATCAAATCAGAATTTTAATAAAATAATTTTAGAAGAGAAATCATTCCAAATTTCAACTCATGTTAAAATCAACTCTAAGATAAACATTATGAATAAAAACAGTGATACTGGGCCTTGTTCTATTTTTACATTAAGCCATATTTTGATATAATAAAAAGTAAAAATATGATGGCCAAGCAAGAATAGAAGAATACTTCAACAGGACATAATAAAATATTTGAAAACATATATGTAAGTAAAATATGATAAAAGTGGTAAAATGAAACCAAATATAAAATAAATTATAAATAACACTGAATTATTAACTCTTTGACAAAAGAAGTTAAATCCCTACACCTGCTAAGATACATCAAAATAAACTGCATTATGTATAAAAGAGGTAAATATAAAAAATATATTACCAGAATTAAGAAAAAAATGGGTGTGAAAATATTTTTTTAAAACAAGGAAAGAAGTCTTCTGCTTCTGACCTTGACATAATAGCTTGCGTCAGACCAATCCTTTCAATGAAAACAAGCAGAAAATTTGGCTAAACTTTTAAAAAATCTGGGAGACATCAAAGACAAACGCACAGCAAAAACTTCAAGAACCAAGTTCTGAGACAAAAATGAAGTGCAGCATAAGTAGCCTGACATTTGTAATTTTACCCGCCCCCCCTTTTTTTTGGAGCCATTTTCCAAATCTTAAACTATGGGCAAGAGGAGATGATGAGCAGAATTTTAAGCAGTTTTAGGGATCTGGGAAGAAAATACGATGTCCAGGTTGACCAGGAAGAAGGATAATAACCTATCTGTTAGTTATGATTTCCAAAAGGCTATACCTATGGATAAAGGAAAAAAGGGGGGGGGAAGATAATTTTTTAAGAAGGCTGAAATTCAGCTTCTAATGAGCTGAATTCCAGATTAGGTGATCTTTTTGTAGCCTAATGTTTTAAACACACACGCACATGCACGCGCGCACGTGCACACACACACACACACACACACACACACACAAATCCTATCTGGAAGAATAGATCAATTACACAGAGCACCACCCCCATCCTCACACACATACCTTCTTAAAATCACAGAGGTTGCTATTCAGCCAAACATTGTTTAGAACACAAAATACTGGGGAACCATATACCAGAGTCATTAGACCTACACATTAAAGCAACTGTGATCAATATTTTCTAAAAAACAGAAAACATGATGGAGAATTTCGACAGAGATCAGAAATCTATTTTTAAATAGTCAAATGCAAAATCTGGAGCTGAAAAATACAGCAACTGAATTAAGAGCTTAATAAATAGATTTAGCAGCAAGAGGAATAGTGACTAGAAGATAACTCAATAATATATAGAATGATGCAAAGATTGAAAAAAAGAACATATGGAATATGAAAGAAATCTTTAACATTTCAGTTAGTAGGAGAACAGAGAAAAAAATACCCAAGAAAAAAAATTCAGAAATTAATTTAAAAAAACACTGAAAATGTAAATCCAAGTGAACACTGAATGTATAAAGCAATAGTAAGTGTGAGCCACTAAAAGATTAGCCAAAGAATGTATAATTAATGAGGTATTAGGGGAACAAGAATGATAAAAATAATCACTAAAAGAAAGGAAAGAAAAATATGTAGAAAAAATGGGAAAACAAAATAGCAAGACTATACAAAATTATATAAGGTAAACATATTCAAAATGCATAAATTTCCACTAAATTCAAATTAATAAACTATAGAAATGATTTCTGAAAGCATAGTTTTCAGCAAATATAAATTAAATAAGTATCTCAAAAGTGGTCAGATGGGATAAAAACCAAAATCCAACTCTTGCTGCTTACAGGAATAACAACTTGGATACAAGGAAATGTCCAAAAGATGAACCCACAATTAATGGTCAATTAATCTTTGACAAAGGAGGCAAGAATATGCAATGGGAAAAAGTCTCTTCAACAAATAATGTGGAAATCTGGAGAGCTACATACAGAAGAACGAACTAGACCACTTTCTTACACCATACACAAAAATAAACTCAAAATGGATTAAGGACCTATATGTGAGACCTGAAACCATAAGAATCCCAGTAGTGAGCATGGGTAGTAATTTCTTTGACACCGACCATAGCAACATTTTTCTAGGTATGTCTCCTGAGGCAAAAGAAACAAAAGCAAAAATAAACTATTGGAACTACATCAAAATAAAAAGCTTCTGCACAGCAAAGGAAACAACCAAAACTAAAAGACAACCTACTGAATGGGAGAATATATTTGCAAATGACATACATAATAAAGGGTTAGCATCCAAAATATATAAAGAATATATACACAGCTAAACACCAAAAATCCAAATAATCCAATTGAAAAATGGGCAGAAGACATGAACAGACATTTCTCCAAAGAAGACACACAAATGGCAAATAGACACATGAAAAGACACTCAACATCTTTACTATAGGGAACAAACTAATGATTACCAAAGAGGAGGTGAATGGGGGATGGGTGAAATAGTTGAAGGGGATTAAGAGTATACTTATCATCATGAGCACTGAGTAATGAATAGAATTGTTGAATCTCTATATTGTACACCTGAAACTAATATAATACTGTATGTTAATTATACTGGCATTAAAATTATTTAAGGAGATGAAGTTATGGCATGCAAACAACCAAAAGAAAGTTGGAATAGCTATAGTAACATGAGACACAGTGTATTTTGAGAAAAGAAGCATTAAAGGCATTTAATAATAGTGAAAGTATCAATCTACCAAAATAATAAAACATTTTAAAACCTGTATGTACCTAATAACATCTGGCCTCAAAATGTATAAAGTGCAAATGGATGGAACTACAAGAAATACACAAATACAGAATTATAATAAAAGACTTTAAGATACTTCTCTTATTAACTGATAGAAGAATTAAAGAAAGTATTGCTAGCAATTTAGAAGATTTAAACATGACTAACAAAATCAACGTAATCAACATCACGTATCATTATATCCAGAGCTGTACAATAAATACTTTCTTTTTGAATGCCCATAAAACACTGACCATGTCTGATCATCTGCTGACTTTAAAGCAAATCTTGACAAATCTCAAAGAACTGAGGTCAAAGAGAGTATATTCTCTGGTGATAATTAAGTTACAAATCAATTTAAAAAAAGACAAATAGAAATTCCTGCAATACTTGAAAATTAATGATACACACTCAATAACATATCACAACAGATATTAAAGTATTTTTTAGCAAATGAGAATAAAACTGTGACATCAAAATTTGTGATATAAAACTAAAATAATTCTTAGAGGAAAATTTACACCTTTAATTGCTTAAGTTATAAGTAATTAAGGAGAAAAGCTTGGAAAAATTAAGATTTAAATATTCATCTGAAGAAGTTAGAAGAGAACAATAAAATAAGATCAGACAAAGGAAAGGAAATAATAAGGGTAACAGCAGACATTAATGAAATAGAAATCAAATGTTCCACAGAGAAGTTATTTTTTAAAAGACTGATAATATTGATAAATCTCAACCAACATGAATGTATTCAAAGAAAGCATTTGCAAATGACTTTTAGAAATAAAAAAGGAGACATCCTTAGAGATTCTGTAGACATTAAAAATAGAATACTATGAAAATTAAATGAAATAAATTCCTAGACAAACACAAAGCTTATCAAAACCGACATTAGACACAAAAATTTAAATACTGCTCTATTCAATCCACAGTGAAAAAGTTTCCACAAAGAAACTTCATGGCTCTAATGGTTTCAACTGGTGAATTCATCCAAACATCCAAGGAAAAACAAACAAAAAACGTTGTGAAAATTTGACCCCTAAAATATTCCAGAATATAGAGAAAAGGGGTATTATTATCAGCTCATTTTGTACAATCAGAATAGCCTTAATCCCTATACCTGACAAGGACATTAGACGAGAGGAAAATTAGAGGCCAGTATCTCTAATCAACATAGATGTAAAAATTTAAAAAAAAATTCACAAAGGCAATCCAATAATATATTGAAAGGACAATACATCACAACCAACTGGAGATGTTTCCAAAATTATAGATTGTTTTTAATGTTTAAAATCAATCAGTGTAATGAAATGAGAATTTCTCAATGTAGATTAGGTACAGGATATCAGACTAAATACATAAGAATATCAATCTTGTTGGACAAAAACGTAATTGGTGAAATTTTTTTTGCCTTCTAAGAAAATGGATTTCAATTTTATTTTCCATTTTGATATTTTTCCTTGATTTTAAATAGTTCTGATAAATTTCCTTTAAAAATAAATGTAACATGTTACAGTAAAAATACAAGTCATCCTACTTGCTGACCTCTTATTCTAGATGTCATTAGGACTAAAAACTGCCTTTTTATCCATGCCTTTTACTATATTGGTGCTCTCTGTCTTCACCTCTAGTATAAAATCTTATTATTCATCTTTTATTGCTTTTAATCTCCAACACTTACGGTCTTTTATGAGGAATTCAATAAATTTTTCTAATATAAGATATCTCAAGAAGGCCAATAAGTTAGATGTTATAACAATAAAGAGGGGTTTTGAAGTACCTCAAAGCATATGTACTTTGTTCCTATTTATAACAAAACACAATCTCTGGCAGTTTAAATAGCAGAGTTTTCAGTATACTCAGTCATTGGGTGAATTTGAGTTTGTGGAAATGCTGGTCTTTAATTTATTATACTTCTTTGGATCATTTAACATTTGTAAACATTTTTACATCTATATCCTCATTTTTATATGGAGAATAATAATAGAACACACCTTATAGGGATGTTGTGAATATTAAATAGATCACACACTTAGTAGTAATACTGTTATTGAAAGGGAAAAGCCTAGACAGAATCACATTTGCCTAAGGTTCAGAAATGTATTTTGACATTTTAGTTACTCAGTAATGAGTAGAAAACAGCCAGTGAAACTGATACAAGGCGGTGTGTGGCTATCAGCCCTAACACTGTAAACTACTTTGCAAGTAGAAACATAAAAGATAAGAGATGTGTGCTTTACAAAGCACTTAAATTACTAGCAAGGGCAGAGTTGCAGGACAGATTTTGAAGTACATGCTGGTAACCTTAAAGTGCTTTTTCTAACCTCTGAATGCTGCCCCTCTTAATAGCATCTACTGAGACTCCAGTTTTCCTTGGAAATAATCTTTCTCTTTATACTCTATCCATGGATCACCTTGAGAGCCTCTTATCTCTGTCACATTCTCGTCTTCCTTATCTTCTCTTTCATGCATTGAATGGAATCAATAAGAGAGTGTCACTTTCAAATAAGATGGATGCAAATCAAAGAAAAGGGAAAGGGTGGCTTAAGTATTAAATTGACTAGTCTGTTAACTTGTAGCAGAATTTCACAATTCAGGAGCCATCAATACCAACTCACAAGTAAAGCAGCATCAAAGGCTTTGTCTGTGATGTCAAGCAGAGTTTACGTGGCTGCTTCTTGATGGCATAAGCACGTTCAGATCCCAAATAAATGAAGGAAAAATCCCCAGTTCTCTGCATTTATAAGGTCATGCGGCAAAGCTTACTTCTAAGGAGGAAATGTGAATGTTGGAAGAGCCAACCCTCTGAACTAGTTATTATGCCATGACGCCAAAGGATTTTCTAATTTCCACTGAAATTGTTTCTGCCCATTTATGTTAATTACCAATAATTTTCAGACCCTGGCAGCTAGAACAGTTTTGCAGGCATATAAATTCAATAAATATGGTATGAGTAGAACTAATAAGTGGTAAGGTGGAAACCTAAAACCCCAGAGAAAAATAAAGGCAAATGTGAGTTGGGTTTGTATTGTGTCCTTAATTGAACCCCTCTTGATCTGTGGGCCACATAAGCCCCAACCCAAAAGCCATTCTCATCGCTTCCCAAGAAAGCTCTCTCTACAGTAACAAACCTTTCACAATACTGTGATATAAGGGGTTTGGAGGACTTCTCTCCTTTTGTAATCTCTGAATTTTCACATATAAAATTCCCTTTACTAGCATGAGAGCTCTCTAAGATTGGGAGGCACGGGGGGGGGGGGGAGCAGTCTAGCAGTCTTGACAGTTTCAAAGACTGCATGCAGCCACCCAGGTCAGACAATTTTTAGCTGCAGGGCAGATTCAGGTATTGTGGGATTAGAAGCCTGCACAATTTGGGAGCCCTCTCTAAGAAAAACAGAATACAACGTTACAGACTGAAAGTAAGGTCTAAGAGTGAATTTTTAAATAATGAGAAAACTCAATAGTCACAAATGGGAAAAGTTTAAAGAAGAACGCATATAAAACTATATGACCACATAAAAATGTCACCAGAGCCTCTTCCTCACTTTAGAAGTGAGGGATTTCAGAAGGTGTCTGTGCAAGTGAGGGCTTTATTCTCTTCAAGGGAAACTCTCCTCTAATTAGCAGATAAAGATGACCAGGTTATTTACTTAACTGACTCTCAATTATTTGTACCTCAAAAGTCTGTAAATAAATAAAAAAATAAATAATTTTTTTTTTTTTAAATAATACATCAAGGGGCGCCTGGATGGCCCAGTTGGTTAAGTGTCTGCCTTGGGCTCAGGTCACGATCTCAGGGTCCTGGGATCGCATCCCGCATCGGGCTCCTTGCTTGGCAGAGAGCCTGCTTCTCCCACTCCCTCTGTCTCTTCCCCTTTGCTCATGCTCTGTCCTTCTCTCTCAAATAAATAAATAAAATCCATAAATAAATAAATAAATAAATAAATAAATAAATAAATAATTTAGAACTTGTCCTGGGTAGTTCCTGTAGGTGTTCAATAAATGACAAGTAATAATTAATATAATTATAATTTACATTCTTTTTTTTTTAAGATTTTATTTATTTGAGAGAGAGAGAGAAAGAGCACAGAGGCAAGGGCAGGGGCAGAGGGACAAGCAGACTCCCTGCTGAACGGGGAGCCTGACGTGGGGTTCGATCCCAGGACCCTGAGAACACAACCTGAACTGAAGTCAGATGCTTAACTGACTGAGCTACCCAGGAGCCCCTGTAATTTATATTCTATTACATACTGTCTATTACAACAACTGGTATATATTGGAGACCATCCAACACTTTAAGTAATATCCTTTACAATTTATTATCAAGGGACACATAGAACATTTGACTGTCCAGTGGTGATGAAACATTTTATTTCCTTGAAAATATTATGCTAATCTATAGTGTAACATTTTATTAGAAAATATATATTTTATAAAATATATCAACGTTAATGTAAAATATTAATTTTTATAAATATGAAGGCTGACATGCCATTTTACAGCATCAACCAGCTAATAATTCAAGAAAAGGAGGAATTAAAACATCTGAAATTTCATTACTGCTCACTGCATTACTTTTTTTTTTTCCAATTTAATGCAAATATATTAGAACAAGTCAGAAAAACTAAAACGTCTACTCACATCCTGTGGAATCCAGATAGTACCATCCTGTATGTTTGTTTAAAAACAGGTTTTATTTAAGCGTTAACTGTATGAAGTGGTAGAGGTCTATTCACTGAACGTTACAAGGAGACATTCTTAGCTTCGTCAACAGTACTTCTCCAATACTGCTTCAACCTACATCACAAACGTTTGTATTCCTTCTTATGCTCCTGCTCTCTTCTTAATAGTCATTATCAATCACATACTCTTTTCCATCAGAAGCTTAGCCTCAAGATAGGAACAGCTATAGTAAATATTAAATTCATATTAAGAAGTAAGGCAAGGTGGAGAGAAAAGTATTTTTGCTCTGTGGAACAAATGTTGTAGATTATAGATAGCCACAGTGCAATGAACACACACCTGAAAAAGAAGGTGCCCTTTTGGGCCCACAGTTTAAATGCCAATAAATGTTAATAGTTAAACTGGTATTTTGTTATCATCTATATATCTATGTAGATATGTTACCATGAAAATATCAATGTATGAAATTGAGAGTAATCCATGATTACCATTTTTGATAATTCCCTGTGACTTATTAACATCAACAGTAGTAAGGCATTTTCAGAGCATGTGCTCTTGATAGGATATGAAGTGTTGTGAACTACACTGCTCTCTGTAGTCTTCCTCCCCAGTAACACCTGACCCCAGGCTAATGACAAGAGAAACATTGGGTACAACACAATTAGAGAAGATCCTACAAAATTCCTGACAGGACTCATGAAAACTGTCAAGGTCATCAACAAGGAATGCTTCAGAAACCCTAACAACCCAGAAAGTCCTAAGGAGATAGGACTACTAACTGTAATGAGATATTCTGAATGGGATCTTATAGCAGAAAAGATCTGCTTGGATCATCATTGGATTACTAATGGTAACAATGTACTATAATGACATGAGATCATAATGAGGTAAGAACCTGATCTGGTCTGTTTGTGAAATCCACTATCTTCGTAAATTTTCTATAAATCTGACAGTACTTTTAAATTTAAAAAAGTATTAAACAGCCACAAAAATTTATATAAAGCAACTCTGAAAACAATCTGAAAGAAAGTGCTCAACTGCTTTATTTAAAACACTAAGAAAAAATTCCCAGGCCGTACATTAAAAGTTTGACTTAGGAAAAAACAACATGCACAATTTCAGTAACAGTTAAACCAAAGCATACTCTTCTAGAGTTAGAAGAGAACTCAGAGACCACTGAGCTCCAATGCTTCATTGTGTGGACACTGAAACCAGAATGTTGAAGTGCTATTTCTAAGGTCAAGCTGGGAGTCATGATAACAAGCTAGGCCAAGAAACACAGGTCTCTGAAGCAGGTGCAGCGCTCTTACTTTTCTCATAAGAAATGGAAATATTATGGTTTCCAACCTCACAATATATCAGCATAATTAAACAAGAGTAAATGAATCAAACAAATAGTGAACACTTATAAGCCACGACTAGGCGTTAAAGGGCCTACCCTCGAGAGACTCAGAATTTTATGGAGTCAGTAAAATTAAGTCCAAAAGTAGAGGTAAGGCTGGAGGAAAGTGGGAACAGAGAGCAGGACACCTGTCATCTAGCCTTCTATCTTGAAAGGTTTGAAATTATTTCATTAAGTTAAACTGATTTATTTGAAGTCAAATAATGAGCCTGGGCATTGCTGATTATTATATACAAAGTATAAGTATGTAGATTTTCCCCAATATATGGAGCTCTCTATCTAATCAAACTTAAGTTTCAAAAAAGTGGCTGGAATAGTATTTTCAGATGAGTTGCTGTTAGCTATGTCTACAGCACAGCTCTCAGCATTTTGCCTAGAGTCGGGGTTTGACATTCTCCCCGGTTCAAGCTACTTAGCACTCAATATTTCTATTTCCCTAACCCACATACCATTATGTTTATAAAGAATGTCTGCTGCAGAAACATTTCACATGGAATGTGAAAGGGCAGAATAAAATATGAATTCATTCAGTTAAACTTAAATAATTAATTTTGTAGTTAATATGCATAGAAAACATACTTCACCGAGGAGAGAAAAAAAAAACCCCACCAGCCACCTCCAACAAGAAATATTTATTATAATAGAAACATAACACTTAAAAATATAGTTTTCAGGGATGCCTGGGTGGCTCTGTCTGTTAAGCATTTGCCTTCAGCTCAGGTCATGGTCCCAGGGTCCTGGGATAGAGTCCCACATCAGGACTCCCTCTGTCTGCCACTCCCCCTGTTTGTGTTCTCTCTTTCTCAAATAAATAAATAAATAAATAAATAAATAAATAAATAATATATATATATATATATATATATATATATATATATATATATATATATTAGCTACATATGTAGTTTTCAAAAATCAGTATTTAAAGTCATTAATTTAAGGCTTTTTTTTCTTTCAGTTACTGTACCATGTGCAGAGATACAAAGAATAAGATGTTTGCCTGCCCTTGAGTAACTCAGCAACCAGTGTGGAGCTCTGTAAAACCCTCAGCAAACTGAAGAATGCTGTAATTTAAGAAAAGCACAAAGTGTCAAGTGACCTCAAATAATGACCAACACAGTTCAGAAAATTAGAGAAAGATCAGAAATCACCTGATTTTATGGTTGCAATTTCCCTAATTCTAGATAAATCTTGGTTCTTAAAAAAGCAAAACTCTGGTTTTCAAAAAGTCTTACATCTGGAGATTTTAGGAAAATAGATTAATATACATTAATTATTAACAAGTTAGTTAATAATTAATGTAAATAAGTGGGTCATAACCAGAATCTAATGATCTGGCTTCAGGGACACAATACCTTTAAATGTATTTATTATCATTATAGTTGCACAGAAATTAGGAAAGAGACATTGTCTCATCCCACAAATACAATCTTCCATCTGAGGGTCCATTGTCCCTAAAGACTCCTTGAACTTCTAAACCTTTGTTACCATATTGGAAATATATGAGCCATTTTCATTCCCAGTGACAACTCTCCCAAACTTTTCATGTCTGAGTATTGTTATATTTGTGTGTGTGTGTGTGTGTGTCTGTGTCACAAATATCAACAACATAAATTGACATGTGTGATATTCGATGGACACGCAAAAAATAAGTAGAAGAGTAAAGAAGAAAGCACCCTAAGCAGGGCAAACAACCTAAAACAGAGGCAAACAACAGAAAATCGTTGGATTAACATGTCACCGAAGAGTCCAGTTTAGCTACAACGTAGGATATAGGGAGCGGGACAGAGACT
Organism: Ursus americanus; assembly: GCF_024610735.1. Classification (NCBI taxonomy): domain Eukaryota; kingdom Metazoa; phylum Chordata; class Mammalia; order Carnivora; family Ursidae; genus Ursus; species Ursus americanus. Next base: position 60,974,289 of record NC_142129.1, on the reverse strand, counting down.
GGAAACCTAGTTTTCATCTAGAGAGCCTTCATGGCTGGGGTAAGGAATTTACACTTGAAGCTTCAGGCTCTGTGAAACAGAGAGCAGAGAGCCATTCCTACATAGAAATCTTCCATGAGTAGACAGAGGCCAGAAGCTTCAGGCCCTGTGGCTGTAGAACTGGAAAGAAGACAGATGATCCAAGCATTCCGCAGGGTACAATATGAGCTCTGAATTCTCAATTTGCATATATCTAAAGATGGCAAATATGTGTATTCAAGAGTTTGCCTTAGGGTCCTGCTAGGCGGCTAAATAAACTGATAAATTCAATCCAGGGTCAATGGGTGAAAATAGGATGATATATTCTGTATTAACATGTAGGTGGCAACAAACTGACTTGTACCAAAGATGGCTAAAATGCACATTTCCAGAATTCTGAGAGTTTGCTAAAGTGATCCATTACGGTGGGGTCCTCATATCAAAGCACTGTAGACAGTATTAACTTATTCAGAAAAAAAAAAAAAACAAAAAAAAACCAAAAAAACAATAAACAAACAAAAAAAAACATGGGACTTTATATACTTCAAAGTCCTTGGTATAAATCTATTATTCCCGGGATTTGATCCCATCATTTGAAGACACTGTCAGAGTATCCTAAGAAAACTGGGTCCTGATACTCAAACTACCCCCAAATATCTCTACCTCTTTAGTGCTGCAATGGTTAACGAACACCTTTTGCTAAATGCTTACTTATTCTTAATAGACTGGCAGCCAGCACGACAACTGGTCTTAGATGGTGAGACTCCCTGACTTCTATAAAACAATGCTATTCTCCATAAGATTTAACAAGTTCGCTGATGTTACAAATTTGATGGGAAGTCTCCATGTGTGCAATCCTAGAAACTAAAAGCAGATAATGAAGAGTCCTCCTGTCATGTCTGTGGAATACCTGAAAGCTACAAAGGAACATTAATAGACCTTTGATGGTAAACAGTGGGAATGGAAAGTAGCAAATGCTTTTAGTTGCTTTTCTGATGCTCCCAGCATTAGTGAAATCAATCTTCAAAATGAGAGGGGAACTTAATGGCAGCCCCTTTGATAGCCTCTGGTTGTGCCCCTGGCTCTGCATGGTTTTATTTATAAGACATTACAAAAAATTCTAGGATAAAGTAGTTTACGTTTTAGTTCCAGACATGATTCAGAACTATAAAATGCTTATTAGTAATAATCAAATACCTCATTTTTTAAATTGTAGAAAAAGAGTAAAATGATTTTATAGGCATGAAGTCTATAAGGCATTCCTCTTGCTGAGAAACATCCTATAGAGCTGGCCTTGTGTTCATTTATTATTCATCATAATTTGCAGTTTGCTGAACTGCTGTGAAGCCCATTTACAGTTTTACACACCCTTTTAAAAGATGGTCACATAAAATCTTTGTTGTTGTTTTTATTTCCTAAATCACAATGCTTAGCTTTATTTGTAGGTAGATAACTAGAAAGATACAATGCATATAACGTATTACAAAGCAGATTTACAGAAGGTTCAATTAAGAAAGCACTTTGGGATAAAGAACAATCTGGGGATTGATGGAGGGTGGTGGGTGGGTGATGGGTTAGATGGGTGATGGTATTAGGAAGGCATTTGTTATGATGAGCACTGGGTGTTGTATGTAAGTGATAATCACTGAATTCTCCTGAAACCAATATTTCACTGTATGGTTAACTAGATTTTCTAAAAATGATTTATTTATGTATTTATTTGAGAGAAGAGGGGAGAGAGAGAGAGAATACTCGCAAAGGTGCTCACATGTGCAAGTGAGGGGCAGGGCAGAGGGAGAGGGAGAGAATCCTCAAGCAGACTCCCCATGGAGCCCCACACGGGGCTTGATCCCAGGACCCTGAGATCATGACCTGAGCTGAAATCAAGAGTCTTACTCTCAAAAATTAACCACCCAGGTGCCCAGACTAACCAGAATTTAAATTAAAAATTAAAAAAAAAAAAAAAAGAACATACTTTGGGTTAGAATGAAATCTTACTAGGACATCGACACACAACCTACATATTTCATCTGTAATACATGTAATCCAAGGAAGGATGACTGAAATTTTTCATAGTAATTTCAAATTTCAATCTTCTCAATCTGTGGTAGTCTAAAAGATTTCTACAGGAGTAGGAGAGTTTATAATCAGCAGTATATTGAGAATCTGATGATTAAGGGATTTTAAGAAAATAATATTTACTGTTTTTTCTCTTTGCTCTCTTAGCTTCATTCTTTCTTTCCCCCTTTCACTTTTTAAAATAAATTAATGCCAATTATTATGAAGAATGGAATTCAGTACAATTTGGGCCATTTTAATTCCTAACTTTTACAAACTATTCTTGTTAGTGCTTATAAAATATTCCAGAACTTCTGGCATACTTGATACAACAACTGTGAAGGTTTGCTCATTTCCTGGCTGTGAGTATTTCTAATTAGGGAATCACTACACTTCCTCCTCCCCCCCCCCCGCACCCCAAGATGGTCCCAGGAGGGAAACATTAAAATCCTTAAAAGGATTTTTTTTTTTTTTTTTGCGAACTCAGGATGTAATTTCTGATTTTTCTTTTTGCTTAAAATATTACTTTCATTCTTACTGTTTCCCATCAGAGGACAGCTAGTACAACTGCTTCAATTTAAAATTTACTGTATTTAAAAAAATATTTTGGGGGGCGCCTGGGTGGCTCAGTCAGTTAAGCGTCTGCCTTCAAAGCTCAGGTCATGATCTCAGGGTCCTGGGATCGAGCCCCATGTCGGCTCCTGGCTCAGCCGGGAGTCTGCTTCTCCCTCTCCCTATACCTGCCACTTCCCCTGCTTGTGCTCTCTGTCAAATAAGTAAATAAAATATTAAAAAAAAATTTTTTTTGGCTAATCTGAGAGCTAGACATTAAATATACCTTTCACCCTATTATTAAAATTCTCTCATTGGATTATGTTCTATCTTAGATTAATAATAAGGTTTGAAGAGTAAATTTATGGATCATTCTGTTATTCTTCCATTTGAACACATTTTGCATATTTATATTTTTACTATGTGACATGTTCAAGGGTGCAAATGTTAAATCTTTATTACCAACATGTAACAACCATCTCTGTCTCACTTTTAACTTTTGCCAACAATTTTAATTTGATTTAATGGTGCCACACATTTACTTATGGGGGGACGGTTAAATTACTTTATAAATAAAAAGTCATTATATACATTACAGGGCTGTGTGGAGCCATGTTGGAGCCTGAGGCAAAAGGAAATATGCAAACTCTGGCTTTAATGGAAGCAAACTGATCAATCTTTTATTTTTTTTTAATTTACTTCTTTGCTCATCACATTTTAAATTGAGAAACTGCCATATTTGACTATTTCTCCTCACCGAGAGACAATCTAAAATAATTTTAATTAGGTTCAATCAGATTAAAATTATAATAAATTGTTTTGTGCCAAATATTTAGCATAAAATATCACTTAAACATTTGTCAATTATAATATTCTGAAAAAATTACCCATTAAAAATACATAAAAACACATATCTAGAGGTATACATTTTTCTTTTAGCCTCAGGTTCTTATATGGTTCAGCATGGCAGTATTCTTTATTTAAAATTTTGATATTTTGTTCATGATTAATTATTTGCATTAATTTTGATTTCTAAAACTATTACACTAAAATGTTATTATTTTGATTACTGAGTTTTTTTGGCACCCTCACTTAAATTCTGCATGGAGACAAATGTCTTGCTTGCCTCAACCTAATTCTAGCCTGTTATATAACAAAATCCCCAGGTGTGAAAAAATGTGCACATTTTAAAATACAGATAATACTAAAAAAAAATCTATTTTACCATTAAGCAGAGAAGAATTTTGTATATTTAATTTCAAAATTATTTTGGTTGCAATAAGCAGGAATGACTGTACTATAGTGGGAATACTGGTTTATGACTTTAGTGGTTTGTGGATTGAGTCTAATGGCTAAGAAATATAAAATATACATATATACAGCTTATAATCACAAATTTGTGGCAGACTTTTTTAAAAAAGATCTATTTAATTTAGGGAGACGGAGAGAGAGAGAGAGAGCGAGTGTGTGCGTGGGGGGAGGGACAGAGGGAGAGAGAGAGAGAGAGAGAACCCTCAAGCACATTCTCTGGTGAGCACAGAGCCTGATACGGGGCTTGATCCCAGGACCCCAAGATCATGACTTGAGCCAAAATCAAGACTTGGCCACTCAACCTACTGAGCCACCCAGGCACCACTATGGCAGACATTCTCAAAACATTCTTGTCGGTTAAACAAAAACAAAAATTAAAAAACAAAAAACAAAACACTGAAGGAGAGTATCTTCTTTTCATCACTGAAAGGGGAAAACAAGATTAGTGTTTATTTTGAAGCTCAGGAGAGTTCCTTACACTTACAAGTGTCTTTTTCATTTCAACCTTCACAGTAACACTGCTTGAGAATATTTCTATGATCTCTAAGGAACATTTTGGCAAACAAAGAAGACTAGAATGCCATGATAAGCCAGACAGTAATTCAAAGATTCATATCCCATTGATGGTCATAATGGGCATCAGTCCTGCCAAGCCCTGTGCGAGCAGCCAAGGAAGCTGACCAGTGTCTTCCCACGGCTCAACGCAGACCTTCCCAATTCTGCCCGTGAGTTGGAATCATCTGGGAAATTGTAGACAATACTGGTACTTGGGCCTTATCCAAAGTCAATTACTGGAAATCTCCTGGAGCCCGAGCATGAGTACTGTTTATTTTTTATTTTATTTTTTTAAAAGATTTTATTTATTTGACAGAGAGAGACAGCCAGCGAGAGAGGGAACACAAGCAGGGGGAGTGGGAGAGGAAGAAGCAGGCTCCCCTCAGAGGAGCCTGATGTGGGGCTCGATCCCAGAACGCCAGGATCACGCCCTGAGCCGAAGGCAGACGCTTAATGACTGAGCCACCCAGGCGCCCCATGAGTACTGTAAAAGCTCCTCAGATATTTTAAAGTGCAGCCTGGGCTGAATGAAACTCACTGACTTAGAGTCTAATGGAGAGAAGACCCACATGGCATACAATGGTTCACCCATGTCTTCACAGTGAGATGGTGCCACGGCAAGATGACAGAATGCTGCTTTAGAAAAGAAGGGGAACTGCCTACACCAGACGATCAGACAGACCTTCCTGAGAGGTAAAAATTATACAGAGATGATGAGCCACCAGTCACAGAAAGGGCAAGAAGAGGACATTTCAGAAAGAAAAGAGACACGAGTAGTGTTTGAGTAAGAAAAGAAGGAGGCGAATGTGCAGAATGGCAGAGCAACGGGGGGTGAGTGGAGGAGGAAAGTGATCAGGCAATAAGTTTAGGGTACCTGCCCTTCACCAAGCCCACTGCTCTGCCCCTGCCTTGCATTATCACAGTTAATTCACACAGCAATCCTTTGAGATTTGTAAAGGCAAGTGTAATGGTTCAAGCTATAGTAGAGGATATAATACAGACTTCATTGAAATTCACGTAGATAGAATGTAAAGGTAATTTTTTAAAGTAAGTTCCCTCACCTTTCTTTTCCATTTGTTTTCTCAAGTGGGAGTAAACTTTTTTAGGCTTTCCTTCTTTTTAGGGTTAAAATGTGGATAAGAATTACTGAATTTTATACAATATAGAGAGAAAACATTTAAGATATGACAATGTAAGCTGTGACCATGATAGGGCTATGTCATAAAAGATAAAGCTACAGAGTCTGAGCTAAGGAATTCTTTTTTTTTTTTTTTAAGATTTTATTTATGTACTTGACAGAGAGAGACAGGCAGCGAGAGAAGGAACACAAGCAGGGGGAGTGGGAGAGGAAGAAGCAGGCTCCCAGCAGAGCAGGCAGCCCGATGCTTGATCCCAGGACCCTGGGATCACGCCCTGGGCTGAAGGCAGATGCTTAAGGACTGAGCCACCCAGGCGCCCCTGAGCTAAAGAATTCTTTATTTGACAAACTATCTGCCCAGCAATTACGAACAAATTGGTTAAAGCTGCTAAAATGATAACTATTATGTCAGGTCAAAGCACTTGCTGGTTCATGGACTGCCTTGGTATCACAGTGTGTGATAAAATGCTTTTCTTTTAACTGTCAATTTCCCTAATTTGATTGAAATAAAGAAGTAACTTTTACTGGAACAGGGTTCTGACTTTGAACCACTGACAGTGTAGAGAGCAGATGTGACCTCTGTGACCTTGGCCTTGTCATATCATATTGAGAAAGGGTTTTGAGAAGTTTTTTTGAAAGAGTCTCTAACTCCTTTTCCGTCAACTGAAAATAAAATCATTTTGGGTGGTTTTTTTTTTCTTTTTTCTTTTATCAAACCAAGTAAATGAGGTTATCCTCTTAAGAGTCATAGGTTATGTCACAGGCCATTTTTAGTCCTGCTTCTATGGTCACATTACTTCAGAAAATGGAAATGTCATCATTCCCAGGTGCCATTCTCCTTGAGGCAAAAAGGTTAACCCACAATTTTGAAAAATATAAGAGGTCAAACCTTTAGAAATCAACAGTAAATGGAGCGAAGATAGCTTTTTATGTATAGAATCTACTCCAATTAAGAAAGCTCTCACCCATTTGGAATGAATAAAGAAAAAAGGTTAGCTTTGGACAAAGACCACTAAGCGTCCCTGCAAAGCTGGGCTCCAGAGATTTATACCAGCCTGCACTACATTCAAAGCTATGGCTGCTACTACAAAGTGCCAAATTATAAATTTCATTTTATTTCAAGTAGAATAATATTAGCCTTGTTTAGCTCACATCAAATAAAGAATTCATGTTAAATATCAAATATGAACTAAATAGTTAACTATATATTCTTCTTAGAATGGAGAAAACAAACAACATGCCACATTCTTGTGAAATTCTTAAGGATCTAAGTATTTCTTTAGCTATTCTTTCGAAGATAAATTGTTTTCATGTTATAATTGATTACTATGTATCTTCCTACCTGACCTTTTACGGTCCAAAAAGTAACCAAACTTGGTGAATACACAAGAAGCAGCACATGTATTTGCTTTGGTTCAGAATGTGGGAAGTGGCCATATATTTTGAAAGTGTTTGCTCTTCCTCAAAATAAAACTTGTGTGACAAATTGATATTATATGGAAACTAGAAATACACTGTAATGCACACATGAGGAAAGTCCTCAGTATGACAAAGATGGATCAGTTACCTCTCTTGCTTTCAAACTATATTTCCTGAAACCTAGGTCTGACTGGGGGCAACAATTTATTCCACTGGCTCTCTGGTATTTTATCTCCTATCATGAAATCTGTGCTAAGCCTGGTGTTTGTGCTTTCTCTTCAGGTCTATTATTTAAGCAAGTTGCCCCAGCATTTCAGAAGACGCAAGTTTTTAAGACAAATGTGTTTCCCTGAGGACTCTTGCTCCATGATAGGTATGCAGACCCATGCTAAGAGTTCTTTTGGACATTAGTACCCTGAAGGCTAATTTATGCCACTCCCATAATAACTTATGATTTCTCAAATCTTCTCCTTGGGGAAAACAAGTCAACAATTTATAGGAATCTTTTTTAAACAAATAACTATGGACTAAAACTATATGCATATTTGTTCTGATATTTCTAAATTCCCTAATTTGCTGAAATACACCCTTCAAAACTGTTAGTTGAGGGGCATCTGGGTGGCTCAGTTAACTGTCTGACTTTTGACTTTGGCTCAGGTCATAATCTCAGGGTCCTGAGATCGAGCCCTGGGTCACTGGGAATCCCTGCTCAGCGGGGAGTCTGCTTCTCTCCCCCTCCCTTTGCTCCTACCCTGGCTCATACACTCTTTCTCTCTCTAAAATAAATAAATCTTAATAAAATAAAATAAAATAAAATAAAATAAAATAAAATAAAATAAAATAAAATAAAATAGCTGAGTTCTATATGATTGTGTTCATACAGTGGGATACTTTGATGATGCTTTATCAATCTTTAGTTTTCTTTGAAATTCTTAGTGGTATTTCCTAAATAACCAAGTGTTACCTAAAGTAGGTAGGTATCAGTGACAAATTTAAGTGGAATATTGAAGTCACAAAGTCAGAGACTTTTAAAGCAATTCTTCACTTAAAAAAAAAAAAGGTGCCAATTCCATCAAATTTTTGGAAGAAATATAGGAAGAGACATGATTTATATATGAATGAAAATGTCCATAAGGTGTTAGATTTTCATATTCTTTAAGGTTTGGGGTGAATGTAATTGCAAACCAAAGAAATAAATCACATGCGTGCATTAATCAAACTTATTTAAGATTATTTCTTGAACCTGGTAGGTCCAGCAGTAGGGTAGGCACTGAGGATACAAAGATCGACAAAAAGAATGATTATCTTGGCCCTCAAAGAACTCACAAAAAGGGAGACAGACAGTAATCAAATGTTCCTAGTAAAATGCATGGAAAATTGCAATTGTAACAAATACTATTAAAGAGAGGTATATGGTACTACAAAATAGTGTAACAGAGGTATTTCACCTGGTTCAGAGGGGTCAGTGGAAGCCTCCTTACAGAATAAGAGCTTCTATAAAGGCTAAAGAGAGAACAACTTGGCAAAAAGATATCTACCTTTCCATCAATTATAGTTGCCTTTGAAACCCTTCCAAAGTGGATTTTCTACAAGTCCTTTTGCAAGAGTGATTTATAAAAGTTATAATTCCCTACATATAACATTACACATGAAAACCAGGAACAGCAAAAAATTCGGGTAAATATTTAGGTTTAATTTCTCATATTATTTACACTGAATGATTTAGATAATTTTGGTGGCTTTGAAATTCTGAATATGAGTGAAGGTTTTGGCATAAAAAATGATATTAAGAGAAAAACATTCATGTTTCTCCAAAGCTTAGCGGCATACTATAAAACAGGAAATACTATTCTCATGAAATGATACATATCATTCAGATATGAAATAATAATTAAAAAATAAATAACTGAATATTTGAAAATCACATGTGGCTACAATATCCTACCAATTAGCAGGCAGAAAAACTCAAAAATTTCTGTTAACAAAGCCCAATCACAAAAAGCGCCAAGTAGAGTAACATGTGAAGCTATGAGAGGCTGGCTAGGTAGGGCAAAATAAATACAAAGGTTCTAGCTCAATAGAACCTGATGGGATCAAGAATGACAACCAAAATCTTTGGGAATAAGAAGGTTGTAGTAGAAATGATAATTACAAAATCTGAAATCTGTAAACAATGGAATGCTTGGATTGGGCATAATTACAGACCTAGCGTAATGACCTCACACATTTCTAACTGAAGCACGTGCTTACAGTGGTTTTGATAATATCTAAATAAGAAGCTAATAATTTATGTAAATGGACTGGATAAGATGATGAGTCTCCATGGTTAAATGAAGAGTGTATTATTTCAACAGCAATTCTGTGTTATCTCCTGTGGGAAAACAGGACAGCTTTATTCTAGGCCATTAGTTTTAAAACTGCTGTTTGGTTTTAGCAGCTGAGTATTTCTTCTAAAGGCTGAACTATTAGGTGCTCAATGGACATAACAAACAAAAAATAAAGCTGGACTGGTTTGAAGAAGATTAGGACATGAGCATCAGCTAGCTCCACCCCATTTATCTCCCCCATTCTGCCCCGCACCCAAATACCTCAGTATTCTTACAAAAACAGTTTAAAAATCACTACTTTAAATCAATTTAAAGACAATAACTTGGGGCACTTGAGTGGCTCAGTCAGTTAAACAGTCAAGTCTTGATTTCGATGCAGGTCATGATCTCAGGTGGTGGGATCGAGCCCCCTGTCAGGTTCTGTGATCAGTGGGGAGTCTGCTTGAGATTCTCTCTCTCCTTCTCCCTTGCCCTTTCCCCTACTGTGCTTTCTCTCTCTCAAATAAATATTTAAATCTTTAAAATAAGTGATAAAGACAACTTTCCTTAAAATAACAAGAATATTTTAGGCAGTGTTCTTGATGTGAACATTTAAATATATGAAATATGAACCCTGGAACTAATTTTTCAATATGAATTCCCAGACATAAATATTGAACTTTGCAAATAAAGGATACTGTGAGATGAATAACATCTTACTGAAAATAATTTAAGCCCATTGTTGAAATTCTTCAGGAGAAGACTCTATGATCAAACCTACCCCCCCACCACCCACACACATACTGACAGCCCTTAAGTCTCTGTATCACTTCCTCAGATACTAACTTATACCTTGTAACTGAAGGGAATCTTAAGCTATTACAATTTTTCTAAGAGAATATGCGGTTGAAATATTACATGTACTCCTTAAAATTCTTGGCCTCTGTGCTTAAGCCTAAACCAATGAAATTTCAAGACTCTAAACTGGTCAACATTTGTAGGAAACACTTTGAAGACAACTTAAAACAGGAAAAACAGAATTGTACTTTATGCAGATATACATTTAAACTTTCCATACAAGAAACATGTCTTACAAAGGATATAAACAGTTCTGTAAAATGCTGTCATCTTGGAAGATACACGACTATTATAACCTAGTAAATTTATTGATCTAGAGTGCTATCAAAACAAGTATACCACTTGGTGGTTCACAGGATACGTTTACATACTAACTAGATGGATCATCATAATTTAGTAAAGCTAGTAATAACATATATTCTCCACATATTGTAATTTTAAAATAAACTCAAACTTTAAAGTGACATGCTCAAATTTAATGCTAGAAAATGGTTGAGGTGAGACTAACATTTAGTCATGAGTTCAAATTCAGTGCTGTTGAGTTACCAAAACACTAAGGTTAAGCTTAACCATAATCAGACACCATCTTGTTTTTATAATAAAAGAGTAGTAGCTTTGCCACCGACTAGCTTTACTCATCTTGGGTTTCTATTCATCTTGAAAGGAAGGATAGAATTACTTAACAGGGTTACTGTTGGAGCAAATTAGAAATAAATATGCACACAACCTGGCATGTGTCAGGTTCATGTACCACAATATACAGTAGTTGTTGTATGGTTTAAATTATTGTCATTACATGCATATTTCTTGAAAAAAATTCCGCAATACATGAGACATGCAACTAATTAAGACACCTCTATTTTATTTCACTCAGGAAAGTTTAATAAATATGTTTTCTTGTAATTTATTTCATAAAACTCAGGCTAATTCTTTCACTTCTTGTTTTTTCCAACATCTAAATAATTCAGGCTTTAAGAGTACTCAAAGAAGTGTTCCATTTGAGATTTAAAAATATACAGGAATATAAAATAATTAATGAGTATACCTAGGGAGTTTTGCCACTCTTAACTTCCTGCTTCATCGTTCACTCTTGCCATGATCTCATTCTGCTGCATCTCCTGGCTGAGGTGCAACTGAGTCCAGTTGATAAGAGACTTTATTTTGGACTTTTACAGTGTCACTGTTGTTACATCATTTCTAATAATCACTGTTTGCCTCCACACATTTCAAGCAAGGGCAAGAAGTAGACCAAGTCTATGCTCTTCCCAGGCCATGAGAAACCACAGTTAGACTAATATCCACTGGAAAAGAATAGGATTCAGAAACAGTATCCTATATTTTCATGTCTATTCCCTGTTACTCCCAAAATTCAAGCTCTATTCCACCTCCATTGTAGTTTTCCAGTTAAACTGAGTGTATTCAGACACAGGGCAAAATACCAATGAGAGGGCTTAAATGACAGATGTTGCCTGGCAGAGAGAGTAGCTGTGATCCCACCAACTGAAAAGGAGCTAGTGAGGCTTTTATATGAGGGATTGTTCATCACATTGCTCTTGAAGTTTGTTAAATACAGTTCACAGCAATTAAAAAATAGACAAATGGGTTTCTATTTTAGTAACGTTTCTCTGAATAGCCACAATACTTGAATCAAAATATATAATATACTTCCCATTCCAATTTTTTGACCTAACTGTATTAACCTGTTAACTTGATTTATATATCTATCAAAAGAGTTGGAATTCAAAGTCTAATTCTGGAAGACTATTCCACAAAAATGTTAGCATAACGGTTATATATTGCAATGATGTGATGAGTTCTAGAATATAAACCTTATGTAAAAATTGAATATTAACTTGCTGCATGCCAGAATCCTTACTTACACACTATCATTTAATTTTAGTAATAACCCCGTGGCCAGCTTTTATCATTCATATTTTATGGATGGGGAAACCGAGACTCAGTGACGTCAATAAATTTTCAGGATCACATAGTTGGCATCTGGATGAAATGAGATATTACATGGGGTATATCTGATTTTAAAGTTCATATATCTTTCATCACAGAATTAGGTCTTCCTGTTCATCTCTTGCTGATTATAATATACCTCAATTAAAGGAAAGTATAGGCAAAATAGAGACTACACCAAGAATAGTCAGGAAAATGAAGAATCTTAGTATGAAAACCTGAGGATATTTAACCTATAATTAATAACTTAGTTATTAATTCATTTATTCAATTAACACTTAATAAGTACCAAATGTGAACCAATCTCTGGGCTGTTGCTAAGGATCCAGAAAATTATTAAGATATAGTCCATATCCTCAATAGCCTACTTAGTATTAAGGGAGAGAAAAAGACAAATGGTGATTTCCCTGCTAGTTGTATGCATAAGGTGCTATGTAAAAACGAAAATGAAGACCTAATCTATCTCAAATGGGGTGGAGCAGAATGCCCTGACCAAGGCGGCATTAAGTGAACTCCCATTACAGGACCCTAGGGAGTTAACCTGTCAGATGAGGTGGAAAAGGATGTTGGGAGAGTAGTTAATTGATAGATAAGCCGAAAAACTAAATGTTGGTGTGACAGTATGTTAGGATATAGTAGTAAATGATACTGGAAAGTGTCTGAAGGACAAGCTAAATAGTTTGGACTTCATCTTGAATATGGTGGGAAATCAACGACATTTTAAAAATTAGAGGAAAACCCTGAAAAATTCACATTTTAGAGAGACCTTATAGCAGCAGTAGGAAGAACAGATTGAAGGCGAGCATGATTCGGGACAAGAGGATTAGGGGCTATGGACAGCGGTCCACAGTAAATGATAATGGAAGCATGAAATAAGTTCTAGTGCAGTTATGGTACTCGCTGAGTGGATCTAAGGTATGAAGTAGTGCAAGGAGTTCAGGAAGACTCCATTTCTAGACTGAGTCCCTGATGAATGTTGAGACCAGTCACTAAGCTAGGGAACAGAGAAGAACCTGGTTTGGTGGGGAAAATGATGAGTTCAGCTTCAATTCACACATGCTATGTTTTAATTTCTCTGTGGGACAAAGATCTAGCCTGACATCTTCAGTAGGCAGTCTGAAACAATGAGTTGGCAGCAGAATGGTAATAAATCCGTAAACGAGGGTAAAATTGTCAAAAGATAATATATTATTTTAAAAGTTTACTAAAGGAAAAAATATTAGATTTTTTTTGAAGATTTATTTATTTTAGAGAGAGAGAGAGTGTGCTTTGGAGGGAGGGACAGTGGGAGAGAATCTCCAAGCAGGCTCCCTCCTGAGTGTGGAGCCTCACATGGCGCTCGACCTCAGGACCCTTGATATCACGACCTGAGGGTGCTTGACTGACTGAGCCACCCAGGAGCCCCTGATTTCTTATGTTAGTTGTTTAAGCATATTTAAAACAAATAGCTGTAATATTCAAAAAAGTAAATTTTAATTCAGTATAAGGAAGAACTTCAAAAACAAGTTCTGAAACATGAAGAAACTACTTGAGAAGGGAAATTTTGGGTAGCACTCAAAGAGAGGGAAGAAACAACTATTATGAATGTCAAACAGGGAGTTCTGGCTTCTTGCAGATCAGGATTTGCAAACTCATATATTAGGAAAGCAGCACAAATAATTGAAACGAGTCAGCAGTAATATGGACAGCATGTGTCCTATCTATGACGGAACGTGAGTTCTGTTCTGATTAAAGCCACGAGAGAAAATGGACACACCACTACAATTTCGATCAGAAGTTCAAGAAAACTAGAAATAAGAATTTTGCAGGAAATATCAAGCTTTTTAAAACACTGGCAGTGAATTCAAGATCTTTGAATGTGGTGAGGGCAAACTGTCTTCTCTGTGGGTTGGACAATGGATTCTGATGACATTTCCTGCTGTGAGACTTAGGGTTCTTTCAACCTATGATCTCCCAATAAATATTGTACTACTCAGTGTTTTAACACAGTTTAATGTTTTCTTATATTTTTATCTAACTGTATTATTTGCCATTGACCAACCTACCTTTTGCATTGAATCTTCCAAAACCTTACTGCATTACACTCTCCATACTTGGAATAACCTTCCCACTCTGCTCAGTCTGCTGACAGCCCATTAACTCTTTAAGGCCCAATTCATGCCCAAAAGTTTTCACAGATAACCTCAGCAAGGACAGAATTTTCATTTTCCTTAAGTCAGCTAACAGTTTTTTTTTTTTCATGCTTGCTACATGCGGCCATATTTTTGAACTACAAACTCCTCGAGGATACTGATGACTCACGTGATTGTATATCTTATGAGGTATTCCGCATAAATTTAATAATCAGTAAATATTTCTTTCATGAACATCAAGGCATATCTTGAGAGATTATGTAGCAAGATAAACATTTTATGTTAAGACTCAAGCAAGGGACATGTACAATTCCTGTTCTTCAGGTATTTATGGAACCCTCAATGTTAATAATAATCATTGCTATTGATCCTTTACGGTTTATAAATTTCTTTCAAATATCTTCTCATTAACCTTCACAAGAACTCTTCAAGACGAGAGCAGAAGCTATTGTGATTAACCTCCCACCTAAAGATTTCTTTGTAGAAAACACAGGAACCTCTATAGCAAGATGACTAAATTGAAGGTCACCTCGTTTCTATACATAGGTACCTCCCTAGGAATTGAAATCACAAAGTTCCTCCCACATAAAATCACACCAATTAAATACAAGTAAATAGGCCCTGCATATTAACATCTTTTAGTAAATTCCTGAGTCTCTGATACCTGGCGTCGCATCTATGTATTAGTTGTACAACTGACCCTGTTCATTTGGAAGCTGTTGACTGTTCTTATCATATGATCATAACCATTAGCCCATGATGGACTTTGACACTGATTCCACTTTTTTTTTTTTGAAAATGAAAGCTTGTTGAAAATATGTAAATATGATATAATGATTACTTCTCTGTAAAATATTTTCATAAAAACTTAGACATCAGAGAAAGACACACACAACCTGCATAGATAACATTGGTCTGATTTGGGGATCAGAAAATATGATAATGATAGACAGGAGCCTCTGGCTGTAAAGAATTTAAATGGCAAATCTAAGAAGTGATTTTTTTTTTCTCCATTCCTTCAAATTGCATGAGTTGGCAAATCAACAATACTATATTTCATTTCGGTTTTCACATAATTTATTCACGGCTGCATGGAGACAAGACCCTCTAGGGAATGTCCCAAATCTATGTAATGTTACCTCCTACTCTATGTTCCATTTAGCTATCCAGCTGACAGATGTGACAAAATTGCAAGTAGCTGGGCATCTCCCCCAACTGGGCCAAGAGAAGCAATTCCCACAGCTGCACAGAAGAAAAACTGCAAATGATCCCACACTCAGGTTAAATTATTTCAAGTTAATTTGCACTTGAAGTTCTCTCTCCAAAGACACCTTTATTTCTCAACGCATCGCGGAGCTGTTCTGGGCTGATTCTATTTAGGTTCACAACAACACTTCAAATGGGAAATCATCCAACATTGAAAGGAAGTACAAAGATTAAGGAATTTGCTGATTTCAGAAATGGTAATGTGAAAAGAGAGCAGTGTTAATTATAGAAACTAACAGTTCTAATCATTTTAAATAAGTATCTAAAATCAGAGAATCAAATCAGGTTTTGTGTCAGCTAGATACCCCCAAGTTTATTTTTTATTTTATATAAAAACATGACGTTTAAAAAAGCATATCTTAATGTAGGTCCTTGAAATGCTACTGATCGTTTTGTTTTTGCATTTACAATGCCAAGATACTTTAACATTGCTAAGAGGCAGATAGCTAATTAAGAGCTAGAAAAGCCCAATACAGCAAATCTGCAGCAAGAAAATAAATGAACCTGTGTCATACTAATAAGAGAGCATGACTTCGCATTTGGGTTAGTTAGACGCTGACCTTGAGGCATGGAATCCCAAGCTCTATCTAAATCTAAGCACTACAGCCTCGCTCTTTAAAAGGCATTATTTTTTTTTCTAATCATTTCCCACAGCCACAGACAAGAGAAAATGAAGACAAGAATATAGTATAAAGTAAAATTAAACCCATATTGTGCTAGTATTGCTCTACTGAAATAATGCTCTTTATTCTTTCCTGAGAAAAACCAGGTGGAAAACCACTTTCTAGAAAAAGTCTTTCCAGTAAAAAGTACTCATTTAAACTTTGCATCTTTCAGAATGTCCAGCTATTAGTATTGATCCTGGATCTTCTACCAGTTTGTTTTAGGTTTTCTGATTTGATGCCTACAAAGACTAGTTTGATACACTTAACGTAAGCGAATCTTGCATAGTGCAGAAAGAATTCTTTTAAACTGAGCACAGGAGTTATCCTGAAAGTTAATTATGGTGATAAAAATGTGTCCTAAATAAATAAATGATGCATGTAGTTTTTTTTTTTTTAATTGCCTTCAAACTCACACTTAATTTTAGAATACACTAGTTTTGTTTATCGGTGGCAGCACTTCTGGGTGAAATATTCCACTTTCCACCTATGTAACTAAAGTGTGACAGTTATCACCTAACTGACTTCTTGGATCTCATGTAAATAGAACATTATGAAGGGCTTATAACTTGTACCAATGAAAACGTCAGGAAAGGCACTGAAGGTGTACACACAGATGGCTGTTTTATCGCAAATACATCCTGTGTCGCCTTAGACAAAATCTA
The DNA here is from genome assembly GCF_024610735.1 of Ursus americanus. Lineage (NCBI taxonomy): Eukaryota > Metazoa > Chordata > Mammalia > Carnivora > Ursidae > Ursus > Ursus americanus. Next base: position 60,957,384 of record NC_142129.1, on the reverse strand, counting down.
AAACAAAATCTCACTTATTCAGAAGCAGAGTCAGAACACTAGAGAGGAAGAATATTCTTAAAATTATATGGAGATAATATTTATTAATTAAAAATTTTATGAAGTTACATTCATTTTAATTATTTGTAATTATGGAGATTTACTATTTTAATAAAGTAATTACTTTCTGAAAGCCACAAGACATACAACGTGATAAAAACATAGACTATTTTACAGGAGGTCTTCTGGTTGTAGATCAGGTTAAACAGATACCACTTGTTAGATCAATTGCTGGCAGGCTTCCAACTCATGGGATAACAGAAGAGAAATTGATTTAATAATGTACTCTCTTTTTCTACAATAATAGTGCAAGAACATAGTTAATGGCACTCACTTCAAATATAAACCCACCATATGATACTGGGAAGGTCATAACTGTTGGAAAGTAGTTCAGTTTTGTGTAATTCCAGTTTTCTCTATTAAAAATCCACACAAAGATATTTAAATCTAACACAAAGATTACTATTTCAAATTCGCAATTAATACATATATTGGCTTCTGTGGAAAAAATTAACATCTCGATTTGTAACCCAAATGGCAGGAACTTCACATGCAAAGTCTCTAAAAATTATCTTGTAGCTAAAACTGTAGCTGGAATGTTTTCATGTTGTTCCTGTTTACACAGCCCTTCCTGAAAGTAGATGAAGGACTAAATTCTCTCTCATAACCATTTTTGAAAATTGTAATAATTTATTTTGATCTTAATGGCAATCTCATGTTGAGATTGTTGTGGCCTGGATTTCATGGCTGTTTGCTCTCACTGCCTTATCTACCTAATAAAATATTCCCGTATTCATGATTGCTTCCCAGCCCAGGGAAAAATAACAGACTTCATCTACAAGTAATTCTAGTTTCTCATTGGAAAAAATTGGCAATTTTAAAGAACTGTTTGTATTTAAATGTATATGCCTAGGTTGTTGCATTGTTCTCTTCAAAGAAATGGAATCTTTAATTTTATTATTAATGGTATTTTACAAGATGAAAAATATCCTCCCCTTTCATAACCTGTTTTTTAACTGTTTTTATAATTTTTATTAGTGTTAAAAATAGGTTTGTATAATTTAAAATAGTGATATTTGCTTAAAATTCGAAAACATAAAACATCTTAGGGTCCTGGAAGCACGTGTCAAGATGCGCACAGTCCTCGAACCGCTAAAGAACGCTGTTTTTTAAGGCAGGATGTTTCATACCAAGATAAATCAGACCATGCATGCAGCATACAGTAAATATATTCATAGGGCTTTTATATACAATTCACACAGATTTTCAATATACAGATCTTTCTTTAAAGATGTGTATAAATTGTTTGAAGATTCATGGACATGGGTTATTTATTTTTCCTTCTTAGTTCTGCAATCCATTTGTTTCATTCTCTGAATTTTCTAAACAGGTTTTCTAAGCCATATATATCATGACTATTTGCTAGAAGGATATTAAAAATAGAAAATAAAGAAAAATATTTCAAATTCCATAAATATCTTTACCTCAGCTACACTCTACTTGGAAACTGAGAGAAACTGTTACACAGAAACTTCTGGGGGTTGTTTGTTTGCTTTTCCTAGTGTAGTGCTTCAAAGACTGTATCGTGCAAAGAAATCATCTGGGATCTGGTCAGGATGCAGACTTTGACTTACTAGGTCTAGGGCTGGACCTGACATTCAGCACTTCCAACAAGCTCCCTGATGCTGTCTGTGCTGTTGGTCCTCAAGTCACATTTTGAGTTGCAAGACTCTAGATGACACATTCACACTCTTTCTGCCCACTTCCCAAATACCTATAAACCAGAAGAGCTGTCTCAGACTACATTTCCTGTTGTCGGCTCATGTGATAATAAGTGGACTATGGAGGGATCCAGTTTCTGAACCAATCTCCCCTTCCCCCTCTCTATCTCTCTCCATCTCTCCCTCTGCCCCTCAGGATGGGGGCACACCTGAGATCACTTCCTCTCCCTCCAGGAGATGATTTCTCATGCCATGCTCTTGACTACACCCTGTCACCTCCAGGCCTCAACCCTGACTGCAGCATAGGCTTATTTTCCAGGTCTGAGGTCTGTTTCATGCTTCTATGTTCTAGCTCTATAGACCTTAGCAGTTAAGATCACTGTAGTCAGTAAATATAGGACTATATTAGTTTTTCACTGCTATGTAATAAATCACCACACACAGAGCACCTTCAAACAACACCCATCTATTTGTTTGCACTTCTGTAAGCCTGAAGTCAAGTATGGTATCACTGGGTTCTCTGCTGAGGGTACCATGAGAGTAAAATCAAGAGTCTGGGGAAATCCACTACTAGGTTCATTCCAGTTATTACAGAATCAAGGTTCCTGCTGCTGCGTGACTATGGTCCCTATTTTCTCGCTGGCTCTGAGTAGGAGGTTACTCTCAGGTCTTTTCCAGTCTATCATCAAGGCAGTAATGGCACCTTAAAACCTTCCTGTGGTTTGAATCTCTGACTTCTGCCACCAGCCTGAGAAAGCCCTCTGCCTTTAAAAGGCTCATGTGATTTTGTCAGGCAGGCCCACCTGGATAAATCTTCACATTTTGAAGTCATTTGAATTTGAATTGTATCCACAAAATCTCTTCACAGCAGTACCTACATTAGTGTTTGATTGAATAACCCACAACTGAGAATCTGGGGGAGCCATTTTAAAATTTGCCTGAGCAAATTAAATAATTGTGTTTCAGTTCCTTCATCTATAAAGGAGGATAATATGAATATCTATCTTACAAGGTCTTTGTAACAACTAAATATTAGAACACTGTCTCATGCTAGGTATTCAATATCTATTAGATACAATTATTATTATCAATACTATGGTCATTGACATCTTTTACCTCTTCAAACTTATTCCTGTCTCTGGTACTAGATTAGCTCAGCATAATTTTTCTTAGCTTTTTTAGATGGAAACTTACAATTGTGTCTGCTCTGCCCTCTGGAAGCTCTGAAGAAGCAACAGTCTGACTGGCGCTGGTATCAGTGAGCCAGCATGTGTTTTGTGGCACACAAGCATTCACACTTTTGGGCAGTGTTCAAACTCGGGTGCTGAAGAGGCTAGAAACTCTCTCCCAAGTTGTCTTAAAATGCCTAATTACAGACATAGGAGCACATCTGCAAACTATGAGACGTGGTTTCTAATGAACACACACACACACACACACACACACACACACACACACACACACCTGTGCTGATTATTATTATTATTCCTGCTTTGCAGCTTAGAAACTTCAGGATCCAAGAGATTTATGTCAGGATGAAATTTATTTTGCTAAATAAAGTTTCTTTTACTATGCGCAATACGTGGCAGCACCAGGATTAAAACCCCGGTCACTGTAGACTCAACGTCCATGCTTTTCCAGTCATGTCACTGCCTCTCTCATTAGTCACAACAGACCAGTTGCTCTTCTTCTGGAATTCATATTTGCCATTATCTGAAGAAATACAGATTTCTTAAATACAAAATGTCCCACTAGGTACTAGGATAGAAGGTCTATGTGCAGTTGGCATTTAATAAATTTTTGTTCAGAAAATATTAAAATTAAATCTACATTGTGAAGTCTGACCATACTTTGACCTTCTCCTTCCCTTTGATTTCACATATACCTATTATGTTGTCCTAATGCTCTCATCAAATAGACTCTGATGGACAATAAGACCTATGGAAATGCCCTGAACAAATTAACATGCTTCATATAGCATATCATTTTTGAAAGAGGAGCAAAGCTGTCAGATCTAAGAAGCTTCAGTTAAAGGCATCCCCCTCTATTTAGTGCAGTGAAGGAAGAACAATTTCTCACACTGAAACTGGAATTAATTGGAGAATAAATGGCAACAGATACTGACTTGAGCTGAAAACAAAACAGGCTTCAGAATACATTAGATTATCACTTAATTAGCGGTATCTTTGAACTATAAACCAATCTTTACATTAATTCTATACACAGAACAAGTATTTAATTGGGAGGAACAAAGCACTGGAAACCCTCATTAGGGTCCCTAATACAAGAGGGAAAAACATAGTTTCCACCTACACTAAGTTATTTAAACTTTTAATCAAACTTTAAAGTCAAACTGCAAGCAATGAATCATGGGTACACCATTGCTCCTAATAATGCAAGGCTGCCTGAAATCCAAAATCCTCAGCATTTTCAAGTTGAACATGGGGATAAAATAAGAAATACAGTATTTTTAAGACACAGAAAGTAACAGCAGATAATAGCATACGTTGGTATACCTAAATAGATCCTAGTGTTAATGGAATTACAATGTTCTCTTACCAAATCATGCACAAGATATCATTTAAGTGACTTAACCTTGTGGGGAATAGGGATATAGGTAGACTATCTGCTTTAGAGCAATGTCTCTTTGCAGAATGTCTTTGATGGACAAGGAGAAGAGAAGGGGAGATAGAGACCTTTAGGCTTCTCAGTGGTATTGGGATCCTCAGAAAGATCACCACAAGGCTGGTTCCACCTCTAACTTTCTATAGTTTTTCTCATCCTCCATCTATTTTTGCCAATTTGCTTGTATCAGATGAGCTATATTTCCATCACTTGCACCTAGAACTCCATCTCTATTATCCACTCCAGAGTCACACCCTGGAGTTAAAAGCCAATTTTCATCCAAAATCACCAATTCTAGGACTATGCTTTCTAAATATGATTTCTTTATCCCCCAGTTGGATTGTTTGACTTTTCCCACTACAAAATTTATCTCGACTTCATTAGAATGCTGAATATAATTACTGCTTTGATTTTCTCACATTTTTCCTCAACTGTCTTTAATATAGTGCCCTAAGATTTCATTAGTGGCCCTGCCAAAACTCTAATATCTTTTTGTTGTACACTTTCTCCACATCTACACTGGAGCTTCCCAGAATTGCTGGGGGGCGGGGGGGAACTACTCAGCAGCCAGATTGTTATCATTATAAATTGATGATCATTATCCTCATATCAATTGTGCAAATCGTAACATTTTCTCCAGTCAATCCTGGGACAAATATCCCAACAAAACACAAAAAGCATTTTAAATATTCTCTAAACTCTCATCAAACTTACTCTTTAGTTCTAGGATATGAACTTGCCTCATACTTCACAGCAGAATGGACCACAAGCACATGAATTTCACTTTTTTGCTACCAACCTACAAATCTGCCACTGTTTCAATTCTTGCACAGTGATTAAGAACCTGGGCTTTGAAGCTGGGCTCCTCCACTTATTAATGGGTGCATTAGGCCTGTTCTTTTCTTTTTTTTTTAAAGATTTTATTTATTTATATGACAGAGAGAGTGAGAGGGCACAAGCAGGTGGAGCAGCAAAGGTAGAGGGAGAAGTAGGCTCCCTGTGGAGCCTGATGCGGGGCTCGATCCCAGGACCCTGGGATCATGACTTGAGCCGAAGGCAAAGGCTTAACCATCTGAGCCACCCAGGCGCCCCTAGGCCTGTTATTTTCTATAAGACTCAGTTCCTTCATCTACAAAATTAGAATTTGATGGTTTCTATTTTACTGAGATGTTGCAATGATTAATCATGTAAAGTGCTTAATATGGGGCATGGCACATGACAAGGTTCAAAAAATTATTATTATTATTATTATTATTATTATTATTATTATTATTTTGTGAAATGACTCTCTCTCCCTTACCTTCTGTTTCTTTCAGTAAACAAAGTTTCTCACCCACCAAAAGGCCAAAGCTTCCACACATATTTTGACTCTTTACCCACTTCCTTTCACTTTTGTAAACGGTGTTCAGTGTTAAGCAATCATTGTGGAAGGTCTTCATAAAGGGCAATGTTTACCACTTTTTAGAAACATTTCTACCAATCCGGGCATGCCCCCCAGAGTGGGGATGGTAACCTGAGGCCAACTTGGGTCCATGAATTAATTATAGGCGAACGCATGGCTGTGCTGCTTCTCCTTCCACTCTCTTCCTAGGGAAAAGGTTGACAGTCCATCAATAGCTCATGAACAAGAAAAGCTTAAGAAACCATTGTTCTATAGCTTCTGAGACCTGTGGAAGCATAATTTCCCAAGATTTGTGGTAGTTTGGGAACTCTATTATATGGCACCATAAAGAAAGTCAAATAATTTAACATGCTTCATTTAAAATAGCTCTCCACAGAAAAAAACATACTGTCAGTGGGTACTTTACCTAAGTTTAATGGCTGTGCCATATTTTAAATGCTAATCATTGATTGACATTTCAGAATGAAGTGACTTTAAAAAATATACTCAAGTACTATGACTGATTTAAGGAAGTGATTAATTCCCCATGCAGGGAAAGGAAGACTAAAAGCACTGTTGAGTTACTGCATGTAATTTGAAAGTATTTGTCATTGTCACGCCGACAGTTTGAGATATCATCAAATATTAGGAAATTAACTGCTTAAACCTATAGATATAGTACACTAAGTAAAATAAAAAGCCTCAGGATCATTATATTTGCTTAATAAAGTCACAGAAATAGTTAATGTAAAAGCATGTTTAAGCTGCTGAGGTATCATATACAAAGCTCAAAAAGTAACTATTACAATTTTTAAAAATCTAATATAAAAGTGCTTCCTAGTTTACATTAGCCAGGCCTAGGTACATCATCTACTTCTAAAAGACAAAACAGAGTGATAGCCACTTTCATTAGGTGTTATGGTGATCCCAGCAATCCTATTTTCTTTTCAGGGGCACATGGGACTTTGAGTTCCTCTTCACTTCCCTTTCAATCAGCCCTGGCTTACACTGTGCCCCCACTTCCTTATACCCCTTCCACATTAAAGCAAAAAAATAGGAGATACGTTCTCAAGTTGAGAACTGAGAGATGGAGGAGGATTTTTACCTTTTACATTTTCATTTATTAGGTTTTATAATAAAATGTGTACTACATTTGAGGTACATGTCGTCGAACTTGGTTTAGTGGGCAAATACTCATTTTTTTCCTATGGGAAAATGTTTCTGGAATACAACAACCCATGACAAATTAATACCTTATCTTTCATGGTTCAAAAACCTCATCTTCTGCATTCCAAGATTATCGTTATTCAGTGTTTCAAACACCTATTACACAGTAAGACTTCGAGCTGGCCCTTACTATGGACTGTGTGAATAAAATGAGTGAGCGCATGTGACAACATACGAATGCACACAATTATCCAATTATCAATAACAGGATTTCTACTATTATGGTCTCCATACTATACAAATGGTTCAGGTATACTTTTTACTAACATACTCTAAAGCCACATTGATCTGGTTCTAAAAATGTTTCAGAATTAGCACATTTTGCCCTTGACAATTGATCTAAGAAAGTTCGTTCTTCCATGTAGATAGTATCTGCACAGTATCATCGGACACCACATTTACATTAAAATGTGCTACTAAAAAGGCACGACTCTACAATTTATACACACAACTCTTTTTGTTACAGCTAGAGCTACTGTGTATTGTCCCAGTGTCAACCCAAATGCTATGGTTTTGAATATGAATGCAGACTAAATATTTATAAAACTAAGTGCTATTTTCAATGGGGTGCAAATGACCATTTAAAAGCAGGGACTGCACAATGAACTTGCAAGTGGGAAGGCACACAAAGAAATTTTAGAGGCTACAATTCCTCAGAAATTAAAAAAATTGCACTAATTTCCAAAAATATCCTTTATATTTTGGCCACTATACAACCTACTTTCATTTACAAGGCTAGTCTATTAAGACAGGACACATGTATTTTGTTTGTGTTCAGTAGCATATTAACATCTTTACTTAAACCCTCTTCATCTGGGTTACTCTTTATAAAAATTTCTATCACTTGGGTTTTGTAAAAATTTTAAAGGATGCTATTTAAAAACAAAAATACAAACCACTTAGCAGGAACACATATGCTTCTTAAAACAAGGCTCATCAAAAACCAGGTGGAATAATACAAAACAGAGGAAACGTGTTGTAATCACTTTCAAAGATTAAACCCAAGCTTAACAGAAAATCATTAAAATACATTTATCAGAGCCTAAAGAACCAATAACTTATTGGTAAATGAGTGATCAGTCATCTTCTTGTCACTATCTGAACACAGCAGATACTAGGCAATCCACTCAGCTCTGATTCAGGGCTTTTCAGCTTGTTCTTTGTACACAAGAAGAGTTTCTCATTGATGTGATTTCCCTTCCTTTATTTTTAAAAACATGAACCAAACAGGTAGTCTGAAGTGCAATCTAGAGAAAAACACTGTCCACCAAACATGTGCCTGGCTTAAGTATAAAATGGAAGGAGTTTCCAAAATAATTTAACCATTGAACTAAGGGGGTCACACTGAGCTTCGAAAATGAGGTCGTTCTTTCTGTACCTGATGCAGGGCAACCACTTTGAAAGAGACCTCTGAATTCTCGCCTCTAGTGATGACATTATTAGTATTTCTGGTTCCTTCCGCTGCTTTTCTTTGAATTCATGCCCAAGTAGCTGTAAGTCATGGTGAAGCCACAGCTGGGAGGTAATAACAGTGTTTGTCTTTAAAAGAGTTTTTTGCCCTCCTGGTTTTGAATGCTGCCTCTCGTTATGGAGCTATTAATTTTTTACAGACCTTCTGTTTACCGCCACACCCTGCTTCATATGCCAAGTGTGTTAGCTGCTTGCTGAACCAGTACATGTAATTCTGTTGGGTTTAGGAATCACAGATAGTCTGGGCATCATTAAGGGGAGCCCCAACTGATTTTTGTTTTGCCATTTGTTAGCTAAAATCAATACATGCTATCATCATAATCTCTGCAAAACCTCGGATTGTGTGTGCCTGGCAGGGAAAACCATCAGAGAGACTAAGATCTTCCCCAGCTGTAGAGATATCTTATTTTTATTTTTAATTAATATAAAATGCACTCTGAAACCAGAGGCTTCAAGACCCAAAGGAATCTGTTCTGAAGTCTTCAGCAGCGTGTGGTACACTCTCATTTCCATGTCTGCATTCTTCAATGCTTATTTGATTTTTCTTTGAAATTCATTTGGCTTGGGCCACAAGAGCTCTGGAGAGTGAAAGAAGCTGATGCAAATAAAATATTTTATTCAAAGGACTCTTTATGTTTTCTACTTATTTTTTCCTAACAGACTGTCAAAAGTTTGAATATGCATATTTTATCTCTTCCCGTCACCCATGATTTCTTAAACCTAAAAAAAAAGGCCGATAAATTTGTTAAGAAAACAGCAGGCAGCTGAACCACATTGAGGAATACAAGGAGTCACTGAAATATCCCTTCCAATTTCCCCCATTTTATATTCTTTTTCACCCCATTTCTGTAAGAGAATTCCAGCTTCTTTGCCTAATTCACAATCTATTCGTCTTCAAAATGCCTGGCTTAAAGCCTGGACTTAAGCTAGTGAAACAAGGTATTTGATTAAAATTATAGAGATAATACAGGGACAATGCTATAATTTAGTACTCAGAATTAAACATTTATGATCATTCCTTTAACTTATGTAGAAATATTTGCTATAAATCAGTGGTACTTTATAATCATAGGTACCGTTAAAACATATTTAGTTTTTTTAAAAAAATAAATAAATGATTTTGCTCATGTTTTCCACAGACTAGAGAATGTTTCCATAAGTTTGAAAAAAACAAAACAACCAACAACAACCAGAAACTATAAATATATACTGTTTGCTTTTTAGCACATTTGCTGATGGCTTTATGATATTCTACTGAGGGTACAAAAGAACAACAGCCCTGGGATGTAGGAAACTTCTAATAAAATCAATCAAAAATCAACTTGTGATAATAAAGTACAGATGAACATAAAATCATATGACCTTTAAAATAAATCCGTCATTTTCAGAAACTAGGTCTTTCAGCTGATATTACACCTGAAACTTTTGAGTAGATATCTTCAAATTTCACCCTAGCTCTGAGCTCTTGTGCCATTATATTTTCTCCACTTACTCTAATCCAGGGACTCATGCCTTCTCTGAATTAAAAAGTTTTGAACCACTCAGCTGACAGGGCTCTGTTAAGTGTCATCTCTTGTATTATGGTTTAAGACGTTGTATTCTAATATTCTAGCTCCACAGTCATTAACAAATAGTTACCATGGGTTAACTAAGCATAGTCCTTAAGGAGTTTAATGTGACCGTCACATGGCTAGACATTGTATGTGGGCAGATAAAGCATATCAACCTAGGAACCATAATGGAAATCTAAGCAATGCATGATCAATGGCACGTGAATCGTTTAGAAAATTATTATAAGGAAAATGCAGAAAAAGAAGAAATTAAATAGCCTTGATTTATTTTGAACATCCTATATACTAAACTCTGTATTAAGTCTGGGAAAATGAAAATGAATTAAGATATGACCTGCTGTCATGGAAATCACTAGTATAACCTGAGCTAGTCTATGACAAAGACAATGCTATAGGGTTTTTGAACTATTTTTTTCAGAATATTTAAGTCTTTGCTTTGTTGTAGGCTCTCTGTTTAAGCTGCATAGGTTCAGTGTGAAATGTATCTTTATATTCCCCATAGTGCCATGTACACAGTAGGCACTCAATAGAGAAATGACTGATTCTCTTAACTACATGAATTTATACTCACAAATGCCCTACTATAGTCAGATCAGCCTTAGATAATAAAAATCTGCTGGCGTGATTTACACACCACCTGAGTGTCAGGGCTTCTGTGCTTTCTGACTTATCCATCTCATGATTTGGCCTGGTAAATAAGTTATGGTGAGTTGAGTCACTTATTTGATTTTATGTCCATAACTCATAGGTATGGAACTCATATGGAAGGAACCAGAAAGACTCTCTTCTCTACACATCTTCAACTGTTGGCTCTTTGGTCTATATTTCAGTATGAACCTGACATATTATATAAAAAAGAACAAGGCCTTGACACATATGAAGTAATTTAACTTAACTTTGAGTATGGTATATTAAATACCTCCAATACTTGGAGGTTGCAGAAAATGGTCCTTTTTTTTTTCAATCAACAGGGGAATAAACACTTAGATTGAGAAGGTAAATCATGACAAAAGCCACAGACAGGACAAAAGTTCATTTGTCAAGAAATGCACTATTTTCTGCTAATTAAATCCTGCTAACTTTTCATGTGAGATGAAAGCTGAAAGTATTCTGGCTTCTGAACAGGATCAAAGCAAATGTGCTTTCTTATTTGCACACAACTTCATACACCCAGGCTTGCTGGCCACTAATTATTAAAATGGCAAACAAAATATATGTGCCATCTACAAACGTCTTTAATGTCACTGTACGTAAGAGTTGTAAATTTTCAGTACAAGTTTAGTTTCATAATTTGACTCTACTGAAAACACAAATAATTGAATAAGCACAGTTTAGAAAATTGAAGGGTCTTTTGTACACCATTAAAGGGGTGGTTTCAAAACTTTAGTAAGGATGAGAATCCCATGGAAGCTTGTTATAACATATATTGGTTAGTTTCCCCCAAGATTTTTTGATTCAGTAGGTCTGGAATGAGGCCCGAGAATTTGTATTTCTAACAAGTTCCCAGGTGCTGCTGATGCTGGTAGGCCATGGAACAAGACTTGAGAACCAATGCATCAAGGATAAATTAAATACATTTTACAAGAAAAAAGAAAGAAAGAAAATTTTGATGGAGCTGTTGCTCAGGGGCATTTTAATTTCAAATACATGTACTGCCCATAACTCATCCTTCTCTCAGACCATTAAGGGAACCCGAATTAGATTCCCAAGTAACTCTGATTTTGTTCCATCCACTCATCAAAGCTAAGTCGCAGAGATGAAATCCAGCAATGGGTAGTGTAAGTCTTCATCTACAGAAACATGCAAAAATTTTAACCTGCAAGTCCCAAGGGGGTGGAGGCCAGAATTATTTGAATTATTCGAGGGTAGCCATAAAATCCAGGATAGATATCCTCTGCTGAATTCTTGAGTGCAGAATTAAAAAACACTTCTTCAGTTCTGATGCAAAGAAGATCCGTATGCTGACCTACTTCTCAAGAAAGGATCTAATTGCCTCATATTGGCTAATCAAATGTTAATTGCGATTGTTACTTTATTTGATAATATATTAAATGGTTTGAAGAGAGCAAACAAAATGTATGTATTAAATGTTCTTAAGTATGCTTATTAAATAATGTGTGTGTTAAATAGTTTTAATTCAACAAAGCATCTTCGGTTTACTTTCTATGTAGAAAAACTTTCAGAATATTCTAAAGACTGTCTTCTTTTATTCTCCAATGACTGCTAAAAAGTATTGGAAAGCTGAATGAATATAAATCAATCAGATAACCAAATGTGCCCTACGTAATTCAACACATAGGCAAAGAACTTCTGATGATTTTGTGTTTCAGTCATTTCAAACCAGGGGTTTGTCCTCTACTCCAGGTACCAAAAATGAAGGTGCTTAGAGAAGAACATAAAATGCCTACTCTTGAATCACACACCCCAGAGTTCAAAGGAATTCTACTGATTAGTTGTTGTGTCAATGCCCCAGGTGAACATGACATTCGTATGACCCAGGTAAAGGTTCTGAAAGGCTGCTTCAATCTTAAATCTGACATTACTTGTTTACAAAACTTTCTCCATTCTTATATTTATTTTCCTTTATGTTATATTCACACTTACATTGCCATGTTTTAACATTCTCAATTTCCTCATCAGGAAAGGGTCACTCTGATTGGCTACCAGGTAAGACTAGGATTTTGTGAAATCATGAATGTGAAGCTGTAATACGTAGCACAGTGTAGGTATTAAACACGGTAACTTTGTTAAGGGAAAAAAAAAAAAAACACTAGCTGGTTATAACTCAGTAAGAATCTTCAGAATCCTGTGACTCCAGTGACAAAAGACAACTCTGCTGTGCTCCAGGCTTATTCTATGCGTAACAAATCCAAACAAGAGAAACATGGTCAAAGGCCAATTAATATGTCAATATCCCAGTTGAGACAGGAACTGTTTACTTACCACTTTTGTATTCATACCAGTAAAAGCCTCAAGACTATCTGTGAGGGGCTCACTTATTTTATTTGGATTTCTTTTTTTGGTCATGAGAAACTTTATTTTTAAGCCCTCTAGCTGGCAAAAAAAAAAAAGGAAGAACAAAGCAGAAGAAAGAAGAAGGAGAAGAAGAAACAACAAACAAAAACACTCATCTGGAATCTTCTTTTCAGCTAAGAAGTCAAAACACGAAGAGATTCAAAAGAAACCCTTACGCAGGAAATCATATAAATACAGATGGGGAAAACTACAGACCTTGTGTCTGTGGTATATGTTTCCAGATTACCTTGCTGCTGATTACTGGGACTATTATAAATGGTACATTTAACCAAAGAGAATGATGACAGCATCATACAAAATGACAGGTCCATTTACGTCCCTGGGTGATGGGCTGATCGGATGTATTAAACACTAGTATCATAGTCCACAGTCTACTACTGTAGCTAGAGATTATTCATTATTGGTTTGCGCTTAGGCTTATAAACCATAAATATGTAATCATGAACAAGGGAAAAGCAGTGGCTTTTCCTCTCATCACATAAAACGCCATTTCACTTTAGAGTTTATAGATTACACAGAAGTCACCTAACATTTACTAAAATCATTTACTTCTTGAAAAGGTCAATATTTTGATATGACACAAATATGATCATTAATCTAGGTATGAGACTTTAGGTATTCCCCTTGCCCTGAAATATCAGTATTTTCATTTCCTGTAAGCACAGCTATTCGGCAAGATCTTCGGTATCCATGACCTAGGTGAACCTGATGCCACAATGGCCCAAGCAGAGTGTCAGATTGGCTGCATGAACATTAGACTCTATACTTATTACTTACAAGTGTCTTCTATTTAATCCTAACATCAAATCTCATGCCCAAGAGGTAATAAATGACAGAAGTTTCTGATTATAAGTTATTGTAGAAATAAAACCTTTTTGTTTCCCATGTAAAAATCATCTATTTCCTAACAAGATTTCTTAAAGTGTAAGTCAAGGCAAAGGACATAATTCAAACACATAGTAGACAGTAATCCTAGAACCTAGATGAATTTAAGTCCCTTTCAAACTTGAACATTTTACGCCCAGGAATAAGTTTCAAATTTCTCCTTCCTTTGAATTTCCATAGCATTCCATCTCTACTTGCCTCTGATCAATTATTCATCTTTGTGTGCCCATGCAAATGTAGAGTGATTGAGTAGACAGAAAGTCTTAACTCTTCTAAACACAGAATGCCATCATCTGTATCTCTAAACCTATGTATGGCTCATCTTAACACAGTGTGTTAGCACATTGCTCCTGAGCCAGTTAGCAGGCAGGTAAAGTCACGCAAAACTGAATTCCTGAAGCTGGCATTTTGTGTTTTCCTTCCATTCCTCAAAGGGCTGGGGGGCGGGGGGGGGGGGTGGACCAAAAACTTCTCTTACTTTTTAGGGTTCAGGTTTACACTTATATTCCTTTCCTCTCCAAATGACTTTTTCAGCTTGTCTAAGAGATGCCATGTTACAGTGGTAACTACCAGGTTTTTATTTTTCACTTTTTTTTTTTTTTAAATAAATTGATGACTGGGGCATCTGAGCGGCTTAGCTGGTTAGACATCAGACTCTTGATTTCCACTCAGGTCATGATCTCAGGGTTGTGGGATTGAGCCCCACAGGGAGTCTGCTTGAGATTCTCTCTCTCAGTCCTTCCCCCTCAAAGTACGCGTGTGCTCTCTCTCTCTTAAATAAATAAATCTTAAAAAAAAAGAAAATAAAATAGATCGCTAATGTCTTTGTCATAAGTAACACTCCCTTCACCCAAGTTCTGAGAATGAGGTCTGAATTTACCATCATTCTGCTTCTTCAGCACATTACTCATGAGGTCCCAGATAGGTATATGCAGAATATGGGAAACTTCCTGGACAAAGTAATTGATAAAATCTTATTGCACGTATCAGGAAGCAATTTTAGTACATTTTATGCATGGGAAATTCTAACTGTCTTCTTAAGGATAAAGAAAAAAATGGACTTCAATATATATTACAGAGGTCAGGTAATCATATTTCTCAGTCTAGTTGGCAACCTCTGAAAATTCAACTGAAGCCAGACATTCCCTTGTCATTTAAACGTTGTAATTCTTATCAGTGGGTCCTGAACTCTTAACATGCTTTAGATTACATTAAAAGGAATGTTGGTATTCAGTCTTTTCAAATGGTGACAACCACTAGGTGGATCAAGGTCAGTCCTCCTAGAAAAGTGAATAGATGGGGAGCCTGGGTAGCGCAGTCCTTAAGAGTCTGCCTTTGGCTCAGGGTGTGATCCCGGCGTTCGGAATCGAGTGCCACATCGGGCTCCTCCGCTGGGAGCCTGCTTCTTCCGCTCCCACTCCCCTGCTGTGTTCCCTCTCTTGCTGGCTGGCTGTCACAAAAATAAATAAAATCTTTCAAAAAAAAAAAAGTGAATAGAACAAAATAGAAAAAAAAAAATAGAAAAGTAAAGAAAGGAAAAAAATTAGACTTCCAGGGAAGATGGTAGAATAGGAGTATACTAAGCTCACCTTATCCTGCAGATACAACCAAATAATACCCACATCAGTGTAAATAACCCAGAACACAACCCAAAGATTGGCAGAGCACAGACTCCACAGCTAAACATATGTATACCTATAAAAATAAGTCAAAGGATTCACAGAATGAAAGGCTGTAAAGTGTGACACCATATACCTAAAATGTGAGGGGAGGAATAAAGAATGGGTTCAAACTTAAGTGACCATCAACTTAACATAGAGTGCAATATGCATAAGAGGTTATGCACAAAGCTAATGGTAACCATAAAATAAAAACCAGTAACATATATACAAAAAATAAAGAGAAAGATATGCAAGTATATCACTAAAAAAAGCAAGGAAACCATGAGAGAAGGGAACACGGGAAGAAAGCATCAAAGAACTACAAAAACAACCATAAAACAAGTAACAAAATGACAGTAACTACATACCTATCAATAACTACTTTGAATATAAATGAACTAAACACTCCAATCAAAAAACACAGGGTGACAGAATACATAAAACATCAAGATCCATCTATTTGCTACCTATAAGTGACTCATTTCAGACCTAAAGATACATGTAGATTGAAAGAGAAGGGGGGCGCCTGGGTGGCGCAGTCGTAAAGCGTCTGCCTTCAGCTCAGGGCGTGATCCTGGCGTTCTGGGATCGAGCCCCACATCAGGCTCCTCTGCTAGGAGCCTGCTTCTTCCTCTCCCACTCCCCTTGCTTGTGTTCCCTCTCTCGCTGGCTGTCTCCCTCTGTCAAATAAATAAATAAAATCTTTAAAAAAAGAAAAAAAGATTGAAAGAGAAGGGATGGAAAAGTATTTATCATGCAAATAGAGGTAAAAAGAAAGCCAGGGTACCAATATTTACACAAAACAAAATAGACTTAAAAAAAAAAAGAAAAGAAAAGACTCTATTAGAGACAAGGGAGGACACTATATAACCATAAAGGGGACAATCCAACAAGAAGAGATAACAATTGTAAATATTTATGCACCAAATATGGGAGCACCCAAATACATAATGAAGCTAAAGGAGCTAGAAAAAGAAGAACAAAACTGAAACCAGTAAAAGGAAGGAAATAATAAAGATTAAAGCAGATAAAAAATAAAAACTAAAAAAACAATAGAACAGATCAATGAAACCAGAAGCTAAATCTTTAAAAGGATAAAAAAAAATTGATAAAACTTTAGATAGACTCATCAAGAGAGAAAGAGAGAGATAGAGGGACAAAATCAGAACTGAATGAAAGAGGAGAAATAACATGCAATGCCACAGAAATATAAAAGATTATAAGAGAATGTTATGAAAAACGATATGTCCACAATTGCACAACCTAGATAAAATGGATAAATTTCTAGAAACATACAGCCTCTAAAAACTGATCAGCAAAGACATTGAATCAGTAATCAAAAAACTCCCAAGAAACAAAAGTCCAGGACCAGACGGCTTCACAGGTGAATTCTACCAAACATTTAAAGAAGACTCAACACCTATTTTTCTCAAACTATTCCAAAAATTAGAAGAGAATGGAAAGCTTTCGAATTTATTCTATAGGCCAGCATTACCCTGATACCAAAACCAGATAAAGACCCCCACAAAAAAGAGAACTACAAGCCAATACCTCTGATGAACAGAGATGCAAAAATTCTCACTAAAATATTAGCAAACCAAATCCAACAATACATTAAAAAAAAATCATTCACCTCAATCAAGTGGGATTTATTCTAGGGATGCAAGGGTGGTTGAGCAATTTGCAAATCAATCAACTTGACACATCACATCAACAAGAGAAAAGGACCATGTGATCATTTCAATAGATACAGAAAAAGCATTTGACAAAGTACAACATCCATTCATGATAAAAATTCTCAACAAAGTAGGTTTAGAGGGAACATACCTCAACATAATAAAGGCCACATATGGAAAACCCACAGCTAACATCATACTCAATTGAAAAAAACCTTCCCCCTAAAATCAGGAACAGGATGAAGATGTCCACTCTCATCACTTTTATTCAACATAGTACTGGAAGTCCTAGCTGCAACAATCAGACAAGAAAAAGGAATAAAAGACATCCAAATTGGTAAGGAAGAATTAAGACTTCCACCATTTGAAGAGGACATGATATAGAAAACCCTAAAGATTCCACCAAAAAATTACTAGAACTGATACATGAATTCAGTAAGGTCACAGGAGACAAAAATCAATGTACAGAAATCCATTGCATTTCTACACACTAATGAAGCAAAAAGAAAGAGAAATTAAGAAAACAATCACATACATAATTGCACCAAAAATAATTAAAATACCTAGGAATAAATTTAACCAAGGAAAGACCTGTACTCTAAAAACAACAGTTAACACGCTGATGAAAGAAATTAAAGATGACAGAAAGAAATGGAATGATATGCCATGCACATGGACTGAGAGAATAAATATTGTTGAAATGTCCATACTACCCAAAGCAATCTACAGATTTAATGTGATCTCTATCAAAACACCAACAGCATTTTTCACATAACTAGAACAAATGATCCTAAAATTTGTGTGGAACCACAAAAGACCCTGAATAGCCAAAGAAATCTTGAAAAAGAAAACCAAAGCTGGAGGCCTCACAATTCCAGACTTCAAGATATACTACAAAACTGTAGTAATCAAAACGGTACGGTACTGGGGCGCCTGGGTGGCACAGTGGTTGGGCATCTGCCTTCGGCTCAGGGCATGATCCCGGTGTTCTGGGATCGAGCCCCACATCAGGCTCCTCCACTATGAGCCTGCTTCTTCCTCTCCCACTCCCCCTACTTGTGTTCCCTCTCTCGCTGGCTGTCTGTCAAATAAATAAATAAAATCTTTAAAAAAAAAACAAAACAAAACAACAACAACAACAACAAAAAAACGGTACGGTACTGGCACAAAGAAAAGATACATAGATCAATAGAACAGAGAATCCAGAAGTAAACCCACGATTATATGGTCAATTAATCTTTGACAAAGGACACAAAAATATGCAATGGGGAAAAGAGAGTCTCTTCAACAAATGGTGTTGAGAAAACTGGATAGCTACATGCAAAAGAATAAAACTGGACCACTTTCCTACCCCATATATAAAAATAAACTCAAAATGGATTAAAGACCTAAACATGAGACCTGAAACCATAAAAATCTCAGAAGAGAGCACATGCAGCAATTTCTCTGACATGGGTCAAAGCAACACTTTTCTAGATAGCTTTCCTTAGGCAAGGGAAACAAAAGTAAATATAAACCATCAAAATAAAAATCTTCTGTACAGCAAAAGAAATAATCAACAAAACTAAAAGACAACCCATCGAATGGGAGAAGATATTGCAAATGACATATGTGATAAAGAATTACCAAAATATATAAAGAACTTATACAACGCAACACCAACAAAACAAATGATCTAACTAAAAATGGGCAGAAGACATGAACAGACATATCTCCAAAGACATACAGATGGTCAACAGACATATGAAGAGATGTTCGACCTCACTCATCACCAAGGAAATGCAACTCAAAACCAAAATGAGATGTCACCTCTCACCTCTCAGAGTAGCTAAAATAAAAAATACAAGAAACAATGAGTATTGGTGAGGATGTGGAGACAAAGGAACCCTCTTGCACTGTTGGTGGGAATGCAAACTGGTGTAGCCACTGTAAAAAACATTACAGAAGTTCCTCAAAAAATTAAAGATAAAACTACAGTATGATCCACTAATTCTACTGCTGGGTATTGACCCAAAGAATATGAAAATAGTAGTTTAAAAAGATATATGCACCCCTATGTTTATTGGAGCATTATATGAAAAAGCCAAATTATGGAAGCAGCCCAAGTGTCCACCAACAGATGAAAGGATAAAATTGATGTGACACACACACACACACACACACACACACACACACACAGAGGAATATTACTCAGCTATAAAAAAGAATGAAATTTTGTCATTTGCAGCATCACAAATGGAGCTAGAGAGTATAATGCTACGTGAAGTAACTCAGAAAAAGACAAACACCGGATGATTTCACTTATATGTGGAATTTAAGAAACAAAACAAATGAACAAAGAAAAAAGAGACAAACCAAAACTCGTAACTATAGGAAGGAAACTGATGGTGGATGGGGGGATGGGTAAAATAGGTGAAGGGGATTAAGAGTACATTTATCATATGAACATGAGTAATTGCGGAATCACTATGTTGCACACCTGAAACTAATATAACGCTATATGTTAACTATACTGGAATTAACATTTTTTAAAAAGGAAAAAAAAGAGAATGTATCATATAAAATAAGGGTTTTATTTCTTGAAACTTTGAAGTTATACATATGTGTGTATATTGAGTAAATTTTTTTAATGAAAAGCATCTTTTAATGAGGGTCACAATCAAAAAGGTTTGAAAGCACTGATATAATAAATCCTGCAGTATTATAATCTTTGAATATGTTAACACAATAATATTTTAAAGTATGTCCTCTGTGCCAGGGAACATTCACAGTAATTTATGTATAGTTGACCCTTGAATATCATGTATTCGAAGTGTGTGTGTCCACTTATACAGAGATTTTTTTGGATAAATACAGTAGAGTACTATAAATGAATGTATTTTCTCTTATGATTTTCTTAATGACATTTTATTTACTCTAGCTAACTTTATTGTAAAACTATAGCACATAATGCATATAACGTAGAAAATATGTGTTAATAACCGTTTATCTCACTGGTAAGGCTTCCAGTCAAGAGTAGGCATCTGGGTGGCTCAGTTGGTTAAGTGTCCTACTCTCAGTTTCAGCTCAGATCATGATTTCAGGGTTGTGAGAGCGAGCCCTGCATCGGCTCTGTGCTGGGCATGGAGCCTGCTTCAGATTCTCTCTCTCTCCCTCTGCCCCCTCTCTATATCCCTTTCTTTAAAAAAAGAAAGAAAGAAAGAAAGAAAGAAAGAAAGAAAGAAAGAAAGAAAGAAAGAAAGAAAGAAAGAAAGAAAGAAAGAAAGAAAAGAGAAGAGAAGAGAAAAGAAAAGAAAAAAGAAAAGAAAAGAAAAGAAAAAAGATTAGGCTATTAGTAGTTAAGATTTTGGGGAGTCAAAAGTTATACACAGATATAGGGGTCAGCGCTCTAATCCTTGCGTTGTTCAATGGTCAACTGTATTTTCTCAGTCAATCCTTGCATTAACTTTATGAGGTGCGTATTTTTGTATTCAACTTTGTAAACTTTGAGCTATTGAGACATTAGAGGCTCTTGTAATAACATTTGATTGAATTACCATCAAATAATGCTTGTTTTTAAAAGTGAATAAAAGATTCTGACTCTACATCTACTAGGGTATAATGATGGTAGAATTAAAGATACCTTTCCCTACCCCCATTTTTTTAGCAAATACATGAAAGTATTTTCTTAATTTTAAAATACCACAGGAAAAAAAGTTTGTCTAGAATTACAGTCTAACAACGGGAATATCTGGAGCCAAAAGACACCATTTGACTAAATTTGCCAAAAACAGTGTACACAGAGTACTCTGCATCATTATTCTATTTGATGCCCCTCTCCCCACTGGATCTTCTCAGACAAATTTGAAGAATCACAAGCTTGCAAACCACAACAAATTGTTTGGCATGTTCACTGAAGGTTAGCTGAGAGAATCCAAGAATAAACATATGAAGAAGGGGGTCAGGCCAGCACACTATTCCCATCTTCCCTCATGTTAGGCTGGACAAGTCTCGCCAAGTGATGCTAAGGTTCTCTCATTCTTTACAGCAAAAGAAGATTTGATGGGGTAACTTGAATCTTGCAGATCAATAAAATCTGGGTCAGAAACTGGATATATCCAGTGTTCAAGAAAAAACTGTATCAAAGAAGTAGATATTATACTGAAGTTACAAAAATTAAATTCTGTGTAGAAAATCAGATTATTTTCTTCTGAAAGTAAAGAAACCCCTTGTTACATTGCAATGAAGTTCAATTTGTGAAAAAGTGGAGACTCCCAGTTTATACAACAAAGGTAATTCTAGAAGAACACTCCAAAGAAAAACACAGTTTAGTATTTGTTGATTAAGTAGTATAATATCAATTCCAGTAAAAAGAGGGAAAAAAAAAACTAGTTAGAAATACATGTGTATGAAACGTAACTCGTGCATACAACCTGCTGTTCAGATTTTTTTCTCTTTCCTCTCTCTCAAAGCAACAAAATTTTGAGAATTATTATGTCATGTTATACAGTCTCTTGTTTAAAATGCAGAGTGTCATTAAAAAAAAGAAATTCTTACGTTGCTGCTAACCCAAGCGACAGGGTTATAGGAACCCAGGACGTTTGGATTTAAATTTCTGCAGACGTCTAGGCCAGCCATCCTTATTTCACTGGCTGTAAACAGTACAAGATGCTCTGTAGGGTCTAATTTACCTCCTGTTTCCTCATCCCCAAATCCTCCAGAGGGATGGAAAATAGTAACTGATGGACACTTTATAACATGAAAGCCGCTTTGTACATATTACTAGGTAAATCAAATTTCTTTGTTTTACACCTATAAGAAAAGAGTAACATTTTCATTAAGGTAGAAAATAAACTGGGGGAAACTTATGTACCCTAGAGTGGCTGAAGTGGAGTTACTAAGATTCTAGAAAGAGAACCCACCAGGATGTAATAATGATGCCAGTGAAGAACACGGAGAAACCTCGGTCTGCCTACGGCCCTCCAGTAGCATGCCCAGCCAACACCGATTCTACTTTACCCCTCTCTCCAGACAGACCTCTTGCCTTTCCAATTTCTTCCCTAAAATTCTTGCCATCCTACAACATATGATGCCTTCCACACGCAGGGATTTACTCCCTACACTCTTCCTACAATATCCTTCCCCCAACTCGCTCCTCTTGAATGCTCTGTGACTCTTCCAGTCCCGACACGCTGTATCTAATTCACCTCTTTAGTCAGCTCATAGAAGATGGTAACAATGAAGGAGGGACTGAGAGGTAAACAAGAAATTACAACACCGGGTTTCGAGGAGGGTGACGTGGCTGTACAGAATGCTATGCGGAACGAAACAGAGGCAGCTAATGCTGCTCTGCGGCCTCTACGGATATCCATGCTCCCTTAAGCCTTAGATTCCTGCTCTCCTGACTTTTCTCCCCCAGTATCTGGTTTCTGGGCTTCAGGATCTTGGAACTCAGCTACGACCTCATAAAACTTCTATGTTCTTCAACAAAATAATCACAGAATCTAATAGTCTATTTAGTAGGTATCTTCCAACTCATTATATGCTTCATATTATTTAATTCTTGTTTTTATTGCCCATAATCATATTTAAGCTTATACTGAAGCTTGCCTATAACATTCTTCAAACTGGTTTTTATATCTGATGGTTAATATTATGGCATCAACTTGACTGGGTCATGGGAGTGCCCATGCTAAATATTAGTTCTCGGTGCGTCTGTATGCTGGATGAGATTAACATGTGAACTGGTGGATTTAGTAAAGCAGATTACCCTCCCCAGTGTGGGCTGACATCGTTCAATCTGTTGAGGGCCTGAACAGAACAAAGACCAGAGGAAAGGAGACGTATTCCCTTCTTGCCCGCCTGCTTGAGTTGGAACATCAGTCTTCTCTGGACCTCAGACTAGAAACTATGCCATCTGTAACTCTGGCTCTCAGGCCTTTGGACTCAACTAGAATCTATCTTACCAGGTTTCCTAAGTCCCTAGCCTGCAGATGGCAGATTATGGGACTTCTCAGCCTCCACAATCACATGATTACATGAGTCAATTCCTCATTATAAAAATATGATATACATCATACATATACACACATACACATATATATTTGCATATATATATATACACACACACATTTTTTTTCTGTTTCTCTGAAGAACTCTCACATTCTCTCTCTCTCTCTTTTTCTTTTTTTTTTTTACTCAATCCAATTAATTTTATGTATATGGCTGCCCTGTTTGTCTTTCTGGAAAAAAAAACTTATATTGCTCCTATAATAATAATGATATTAAAAACAAAAACAATAATTAGAATACAAACATAAGACACATAAACACAAAACCTAAAAAAGCAAAAACACACAAAAAAACCTCAGTAGCAATGAGGACCTTTCATGAAGTGGAATCCACTTTCTCATTTTATATTCTATTATTCTTATAAAGAACTCTTCAACTCTTTTCCTTGCAAAAATAGCATACTTCCCCATGGCCACCATTTGCTCATGATTTTTTTTTTTATAAATGAAAAAGACAGGATAGAAGCTAACACTTATTAAACATTGATCATTTGCTTGTGTTCATTGTCCTAACCTGAGATACAAACTTGATTCAAAAGTTCTGATTACAGGAACAGTATGAAAGCACTACAACAGGTGATATCTCTCAGCCAGAGGTGGGGTTGTTAAAGATGGCCACCTAGCAGAGGCAATATTCTAGACTGTCTTTTAAATATCCACATTCACCTGATTCTCTGCTAAGCCATCTATTCTTAAGGAGCCTCCTCTAGTCTTGTTTCAGCAAGCCTTTATTTCCTATCCTCCTGCTTCCATGTGGTGTAACTTCTACTGTGGTAATAATATTCCTGCTTCTCCTTACCACTCCTACCAGTACTTCACCCTGCATTTACTCTTCTCCATGGAGGAAAGACTGAATTTAAGGATTTGCACAACACCTGCACAGACCCCTTTTTTAAATTCTTTCTTGGAACCAGCCTTAAGTAGGATGATAAATTCTGATTTGTTCTTTGACATTTGGCCTGCCTCTATGGAGAAGTCTATCCACTGCCCAACTGTGAATGTTACTAGGAGGATATGTTCATCTAATTCCACAGCAAAGTATTAGGGAGTCCATTGTGGCCATATTTCCCTTGATCCACAAAGCTGTAATTTCTATCTCCATCTGTCCGACTCTTGTCTCTTAGTTGGTTCCAATCTAAAAAGTGAATATGAAGTGCATTTTTTGTTCTCCTAGCTGCCTCAAACTTTCATGTCTTTAACTAACACTTACGTGCCTATGACCCCACACACATATCTTCATATTGTTCCTATAATACTTATTTTGTGAAGGGACTGCAGTCAGTACCTTCTGGATAATCTCTTTTAGGGTCTTTCCCCACTATGAACCTTCCAAAATCCACAGATTAGCTCCATGAAATTCAAGACAACTATCTTTCTCAAGATGTTAGCCTCTATGTATTGTCAAAGATTATCAACAATATATCTGCAACCATTATGAAAGTAGTTTACATAAGAGGAAATGTAATGTTTTTGGACCAGAGCCTAAACACAAATTTGCAAATAGCACTTTGAATCCTCACTTGAGAGTACTTTAATTTTTTTTTGATATACAGCTTAGCAAATGTAAAATTATACACATATTAGCAAGCTTGTGTTTGTACAACACAATGTGTATGCCTCTTTGTATGAAAGCCTTTTTGATTATAGGGATGCTATAAACAACTTGATATATTTTAACTTTGTTCCTTCCATCAACATTTCCTACCTTATCATATATATACATATATATAAAATATATAATTCTATATAAATATATAATTTGGACTATAGTTGTTCCTTTGCTATGTCTAGTCTGATAAAATATTCAAAATAGTCTCACATTTTATATGGACCTATTAAAATACCTGCAGTTTGAATGTGGGTACATTCTATAGTTTTTATGAATAATTTAAAAGATTGTGTTGTGTGGAACTGGCTGGCAATACATTCAAGCCAGGGTCTACAAGTAAACAACGTGCACAATTGTGACAATTATCCACATTCTTTCCCTTTAAATGAATCATCAGTTTGTGCCTAAATTGCTTTAATCGATAGCTCCTGATATAGTATTAGCCTACTGAGTGCATTGAGGATAGAAATTGACTAAAGAATTAGCTGATAAGAAATCTTCTCATGATCCACAGTCCTTTTAAAGAGTAATTTATATCACTCCAAAGCAAATTAAAACAAAACAAATATATCCTGAAGGCATATTTTGGTCCTCATTTTGTTCAAATAATTTAAGACAAGGTATGGGCATGTACAACTTGGAATTTCATTGCAAGTTTCCTTTTTTATCTCAACAGGTTCTAAACATAGGTACCAGTATTGAAATGGGGCAAAGAGTGTCAAAGAAGCATCAAACTTATTACCTCGTACTCACTGAGGAATTTTGTAGCTGTTATTGAACAAAGATAAGAGTTGGATTTTATCTCTTCCGTACAAACATAATATCTTTTTGTGTGTTCTTCCTAAAGTCACATAGGAACAAACGTTACATCTTTCATCCTCCAGAAAAGGTAAGCCTTTTGGTCACCTATATAAAGCCTATATTAACAAGCTTCCCTACCCTTTCGATCTTTTTCTAGGTTCCTTCCATCTTCCTGCCATAATTGAAACCAGGTTTGTCACTGTCAATCTCATTTTCTGCAATGTGCCTTCTATACAGGAATGATCTGTCTTATTTTCTGGATTCCATCCCTGATCTTTTGAGGATTTAGTTCTATTGATTATCACCTATTCCACTATCCTAATTTCATCGGCCTTTCAATATGCTCAAGACTCTTTCAATTTAACGAAGCAAAACTAAACAAAAACAATAACACTCTTTCTTAATCCCATGTTGCATTTCAGTATCTGCCCTTTGTCTAACATATTTCTTGCAGTCTAACTTATCCAAAATTGCTCTTTTTCATTTCCTTACTCCTCTCTATAAGCGACCTACTGCCAATGGTTTCCCGCCTCTATCACTCCCTGAAACTGCTTGCAGTATCATGGTCATCCCAGACATCTATTCTGAAAAAGCCAATGGATACTTCTCAGTCTTGATTTGTTAGATGCTCAGCAGCATTTGACATTCTTGACAACTTTCTCTTTTTAAACATTATTTTCCCCTGTCTTTTAGATTCTTAGTGTTCTGATTTACCAGTCCGACTGCTCTTTCTTCCTCCCCCTTGCTAGCTCCTTCTACTCCACCTGTTCCCTAAGTGATGGCATTATTTAAGGCCCTCCTCCATTCTTGTTCTGTATGTTCTCCATTTAAATGATTACATCTAATCTCATGCCTTCAACTACCATGTTTATGTTTATGAATTACAAATATCTTTCTAAGGTAAGACATTTATCTTTGGCTCCTGACAAATATATGAAACAATTAGAAAACTTCACTTTCAACTTTTTCTTTAAAGATTTTATTCATTTGAGAGAGAGAAAGAGCAGGGAAGGACAGAGGGAGAGGGAGAAGGAGAAAGAGAAAGAATCTGAAGCAGACTCCACACTGAGCCCAGAGCCCAACAAAGGGCTCGATCCCACAACCACAAGATCATGACCTGAACTGAAACCAAGAGTAGGACGATTAACCAACTGAGCCACCCAGGCACCCCTCCACTTTCAACTTTTAATCAACAAGCGCAAAACAAAACTCACTTTACCCCAAGAATTTGATTCCTTGAATAGTCCTAAAGAATCCTGAATTAGCCCATCTCTCTCCATTCCCACTACACTGCCATAAAGCAGCCACAGGTGTCTCTCAGCTACTAACAGAGCCTGCTAATGCTTCCTCACCCCTAGTCTCCTCTTTAATTTATTCTCCAAGTGCAGCCCTAGTGATCTTTCTGGAAAACTGATTTTTGCATTTTTAAATTTTATTTTATTTTATTTATTGGGGGGGAGGGCAGAAGGAGAAGGAGACAGAGAATCTTAAGCTAGGCATGCCCCTTACACAGGGCTCAATCTCACGACCCTGAGGTCATGACCTGAGCTGAAATCAAGAGTCAGTTGCTTAACCTACTGAGCCACCCAGCCACCCCTGCATTTTTATTTAAAACCCTTCAATGATTCCCCAATGATCTTAAAAATGTAAAATCTGCCTAGTATTCCAGGCCTTCTGATATCTTGACCCACTATAGCTCTTCAGCTTTATTT
Organism: Ursus americanus; assembly: GCF_024610735.1. Lineage (NCBI taxonomy): Eukaryota > Metazoa > Chordata > Mammalia > Carnivora > Ursidae > Ursus > Ursus americanus. Next base: position 60,929,920 of record NC_142129.1, on the reverse strand, counting down.
GGAGTCTCCCTTTGCTCTCTGTGCTTCATACACACTAAACTATTATCTTTTGCTCCTAGGATCCTTTAACACGCTCTTTTTTCTGCTTCAAAACTTTCTCATCTCTTTGGCTGATTTCTCCTCATGGCTTAAAATACATTTTGTTTCAGAAGAACTTACACGACCCTCACAATCCACTTAGGTCTTCCCCGGAAGAGTACCATGGCACTAAACACTCTCATCGTACCATTAATCAGGTTTATTTGCATACTTTTCTTTTTCATGCTAATTTGTCTTCTTAGCCAAACTGCAAACTCACTGAAGTCACATAACATGCCTGTCTTCACAGATTTTCTTTGCAACTCTCTGTTCAAGCACAACAGAAATTCAATACAAATATTTTTTTGATAAAACAGTATACGAAATGTTAATACCTTCTGTCCCAAAAAATTGCCCCCCCCAAAAAAATAATGTCTTTAAAATGTCTTATATGTGCCAAACCTCCTTTCTAATATCCACACAATTGTTATTTTTATCATCTCTCTGAAACTAAGATGTTTCATTACTTAGTAACATCATAAGATGTTACTAAGATGTAACATTTTTGATTATGTACAAAACAAATGCAGCAATGAAACCCATGTATTTTCCAACCCTGTGAACTATTTTCTTGAAATAATTTTATTCATTCCTTCGACAAACACTGATGGATTGCCTACTAGGTTTTAGGAAGGCCCAAAGTACTGGGCATACAGCAATGAAGAAAACGTCCCTGCCCTTACAGGGCTTGCACTCTAGTTGAGGAGATGAAAACAAACAAACAAACAAAATAAATAAATAGGTAAAGTAGATGCCATGTTAAATAGTAATAAGTACTAAGAAGATAAATAAAGCAGATAAGGCAAATCGGAAATGTAGCTTTTATTTGTAGGCCGGTTGGTTAGCTTGGCAGTTTTTAGAGCTATGACCAGAGGGTTCTCATCTGAGTGAAGATGAAAGAGACAAGAGAGTTGGCCATCTATCTACGTGGTAAAAGAATATTTCAGCAGAAGTAATAGCAAGTTCAAAGGATCTGAGGGATAAGGATGACTAGGTATTTCAATCATAACAAGGAGGTTGGTAGGTCTGGAGCAGAACGAGCAAGATTAGTAGAAAATAAGGTCAGATACAAGGTAACTAGGCCGGAACATATAGGATATTAAAAGACATGGTGAGAACTTTGGATTTTACTCTGAGCGAAGTGGGAAGCTACTGGAGGGTTGTATGCACTCTAACTGCTGGAATTGAGAGTGGATTCCAAAGTAGCGAGGGTAGAATTAAACAGACCAGTGAGGAAGGTATTGCAATAATCCAGACAAAAGCTGACGACAGTGGCCTGAATCAAAATAACAGGAGGGAAGGTGGTATAAATTATGGGATTGGGATACTCTGATCATTGAACCCCTACGTCTTGCTAATGGATTAAATGGGGGGTAAGACACCAAGGTTTTTTGCCTAATACATAGGATGGAGCCGCCATTTAATGAAATGTGGTATCATTCAAAATATTAAATACTGTTCTGGAGCCAAAATAATAATTTACAGTATAGAATTCAATACAGTGCAAAGTCTTCCTGCAGTCAGGCCAGAACAGCTAGGGCATATGCAGCAGAAGCATCTCTTTATTAAACACGTTCAAGTAACTCCTTTGATCTGACTCCTTTTATTGCTTACAACTGGCCATATGGAATATTACTGAGGGTCAGAACCGGGACAAAATTTAAGGAAGATTTGTGTGTGTTTATACAATATATACATATATGTGTATGTATGTATATGTATGTTTATAGTACATATACATACATATGTGTGTGCTTATTTTCCTCCCTAACATTGTATTACTTAAGCCTAAATAGTGATATTTTGATACTTGATAGATGAAAACAACGGTTTCAACTTGTTTCCAAGTTATTGGGGATCTTTAACGCAGCCAATTTTTAAATGCGAAAACAATTCTTTTGAGGTTAAAGAAAAATAATTCTTTTACTTAAGACCTCCATCACATGTATATCTGAATACCCAAATCGGTCCAGGGACACAAGGAGAAACGTGCATAAGTACATGGAACACCCCAAAACCACTGACCAAGCCTGCTGTGGAAGCTATGAATGCAGCAATCAAAAAAGTAAATGCTGAGAGGTTTCCCCCAGATCAAACCAGGGAAACTTTTTTTTTTTTAATCCCTAAAGACAACCCTTTAGTGCAAAACCTGTTACAAGAATAAGGCATCAAATAAAGAAACTCTTCAAAATGAAGAGCAAGGAACAGCAGAAAAGTTCCTTAACTGTTGAAGATTTGTAAATTCAAAATCCTACTCAAATGTGATTTATGTAAAAATAATATATTTTAAAATTGGAGTTTTAACATCATCCCTTTGCTCTTTTATAACAAAATGCTTGTTTTAACATACAAAAGCATTAATTAAAAATAAACCCTACTTTCTAATTCCCAGGGATGCCTGTTACCACTTGTTGACTTGATTACACATGTAATGAAATAGGATTAAGAGGTTTAAGTTGATATTCTTAAATCTGATATGTCCTCACCAGAAACTGCAGACAGGGACTGAGTGTACACGGAACATAATTTCTATGATAAAGCCTTGTGCCGAACAGCTTTAGAGATATTGTTTTCTGGAAGGTTTTGTTGTTAAAGTTCTGAAAGACGTATTTAGCTTATTTGGCTTTGAATGGCAGTGGATTTATTAACATTCACAACTTTCTTGTTCCGTAAAGTAATTTTACGTTAGTGTAGAATCCAGGTTGGAAAATGAAATGTCAATGGGGCCATAGAAAAATGGAAAATGTTTTGTAACTTTTATGATTGAATTTTATGTGCTTAGTTTTTTAAAAAATAAGCTACTTTATATATCTGAAATACTTTTATTTGTGTACGCTGAGAAGTTCATGGTATTTTCCATGTTTATATATGTGCATGAAATAGATAGACATATACATAATATATTCACCTAAACATCTAAAAGCATTTGTGTGACTTTTGGCCCAGATTTTTTTGTTTTCTCTGAACCCCACAGCTAGGTTTAGAGTTACTATAGTTCAAATTGTAGGTTTAGTACTTATCTGATGGGAGTATTCAAGTGAATTATTTATCCTTGTGAGTCTGTTTTTTCATCTATAGAAGATAATAATTAACAGTGTTACAATACTAAATTTTACAATACAGGTATATGTTGAAAGTGACTTCAGAAAAAAATCTTAATATTTCAAGAGAAACAATGTTCACTCATTTAAATTATTCTTCTTTCACTGTGGATATCCCACTTTGGTTTGATCACACTTTAATCTTGTTTAGAAAAATAATTACTTGAGCTTTATGGTGAAACAAGATGATGTAAAGCAGTTTTCAGGAGAATGCGAGTACAACAGGATTTAATATATGCACTGCCAGATACCCTCTATCTCTGGGCAAAGTTGTGCAGTCTTGAGCCAGATAGTCCATTTCAGGCAGCTGCAACCAGAGTTCAAAAGGGAGATGTGGATAAAATATATTTTATATTTCTAATATAAAATGAACCTTCCTATTAATAATTTGACAATGACAATCCATCACGCCTCACCTCATCTAAAGCTTCTGCCACACATCATAGTTTTAGGTCTTAGAAATAATGATTAGGTGCAGCTGTAAAACACACGGATTCAAAATGAAAGGTTCATTAGTCACATAATAGGAGCAGCACCAAAGAATTGCACATGAAATCTGGGATTTCCCTTTTGTCTACTTTTTGGAACTCAATCTGTTTTGGCCTGAGGTCTGCATGCAGACAGATGCCCAGAATTGATTTTTCTGCACCCTAATGATTCCCTTTCCCCTCTTTGTATTAAATTGATTGAGGTGGACAATGTGCTGATATTCTAAATGGATTGTGACTCCCTCATGGCATACCTGAATCAAGGAGAAATGCAATTTGGACCATTATTTTTTTCCACATTGCCTGTTTTTTTCTGTGAGTGCCCTATGAATCCTGACCAGTGTAGGAGTAGCGCTGAAATTAACTTATTCCCCCCCTTATATCCTCTTCCATAGTCTGAAGAAAATAGCACTGACTTGGGAATCATAAAATACCCCATGCCTACTGAGTCTCATGTTTTCTAGATTACCTTTTCAGTCATCTAAGAATAATTCCTCACATCCATCTCAGTATTCCTCTCTTGTAACGAACCAGAATTTTGCAGCAAAGCTCCTGACCAGGCTGCTGCGGCTCTGACAAGATCTACATGATACACCAATCACTAGCTGGATGACAAGGGCTCGGAGGCATCAACATCACTTTTGGATTTAATCTTGAGACCCCAGTGCTGTTATTAGATCAGATTATAGGTTTTGTCTTTCTAATAAAAATGTTGGTGACAACTGACCAGAAGACTGTACTCTGCCGTTATACTAGGAATGCAGCAGGCAATGGGTACATATTAGCGAAGCTGAGTCACTGAGATTATTACCAACGTCATCTGATAGTATTTTCAACTCTCTTAAACACCTGATTGATTTTTCCCCCCAATCTCCTTGTCTTTACGCCTATCGTTGGTCTTCTTTTCCAGGCCATCATATTCTCTTTCTAACTATAGCAATCCCCCTTCCCGCTCTCTTTTACCCTACTGAGAGAGTATGAAACCTCAAAATGATAACACCCGTAATATGAGAAAGTAGCAATTCACAACAATGATCCAATGGGGAATAAGTTAATAAACAGACCACCCACAGAAACACCTATGATAAGGGATACCTTCATTTGCTACTCTTTTTTATGGATTCATTTGGAGACCAAAATATTAAAATAATTGATATGCACATTACCGACTTAGCACAATGGCTAGATGCGGAACACCGCATCTATATTTAAAAATATTTTTCTATTTAACAAATATATATATAATAAATAATATTATATATTATTTAATTAAATTAAATTTATATTTAATAATATAAATTAAAATAATAAATTAAATAATAAATTTTTTAAATAATAAATTAAATAAAATTATATTTAAATTAAATAATATATAATAAATATATAAATAAAATATAAAATATTTTATACTTAAAATATAAAAGCCATCAATATGTTCTCTACACTATTTTATATTTTTCTAGTTTTTTTTAGAAGAACACTAGACAATTCTTTTTTTTTTTTTTTTTTTTTTAAGATTTTATTTATTTATTCGACAGAGATAGAGACAGCCAGCGAGAGAGGGAACACAAGCAGGGGGAGTGGGAGAGGAAGAAGCAGGCTCACAGCAGAGGAGCCTGATGTGGGGCTCGATCCCATAACGCCGGGATCACGCCCTGAGCCGAAGGCAGACGCTTAACCGCTGTGCCACCCAGGCGCCCCAATAGACAATTCTTTTAAATAAAAGAGAGAAGAGCATCTCAAAATTATGCTTAAAGAGATTTCAAGATCAATATGATGTGTTCATTCATAAAATTGAGATTTATGTTTCTGTTAGAATATCCCTCTTATTTTTCATTTCCATTAACAATGATAACCCTTTTCACCTCACTACTGCAATAGCTTAGTAAGGGGTATCTCCTTCATTGGTTCTTAAAATAAACTTGATTTTTTTGGCTTTCTTTGAAAACCCTTAAATGACACTCCATTGTCAATAACTGTCTTCAAACCGGAAACATGCTTCCTACAGTGTTTGTAAGAAGACAGACTCAAGCGTGGTAGGATCTCGTTATTCCAAGTGTGGCCCAGGACCCAAAACCTGAGTCACCTGGGACCTTGTTAAAATGCAAACTCTCAGGTTCTACCCCAGAGCTCTTCATCAGAACTTATAGAACATTCTCCAGGTGTTTCATTAAATTTTACTCTCCATATTTTTAATCTATAAACTAAGAAACACTTAAAAGTGTTACTGATATTTAGCATACAGATCGATACTGGCAGCGTCACTCAGACCAATATATCGGAGTTTCCTTGTACACTGATACGTAGACTGAAAGATTATATAATCTAGAGCAGCATAAATCAACCTTCAACAAATATATGGCTTGCAAAGTATAAACATGAATGGGTAAGAGGACGAAGAATGAAAACACAAGGAACAAGAAACTGGCAAAGTTGATTTTTCCTATTATGAGTTTGTTTCATTCATGTTGCGGTGTAGGGGAGACAACAGTTTAGTCATGTCTGATAAGAAATTGACTCAAATAAGAAATTATTGAGATTATTATTGGAATTGATTCACCTAAGCTAATACTAATTGGTATAAGTGTATTTGGTACTTTAAGGTTTGCATTGACCAAATCCTAATCTTCCCTCAAAATATTATAGTTAGTGAGTAGACTGAGTCTTTCAGTGTCAATTTGCACACCAAATATTAGTAACACAATGTATTTATTTTCTAGTACGTTCAGGTTTCATGGCGAGCAAGACATTCTAAAACTAAAGATTTTGTTAATAAAGACAAACCTCTGCCTCTTTTTCAGCAATGTTAAATGTCACAATAAACCATCATGATGATCAACCTTCACGTAAATATCCTAAACTTAATATTTTGAAGTACCTTTTAAATTTCTAACTTAATAATGAAATAATTAAAAATGAAATGAAATTATAGTATTAGGGAAAGATAGATTTCTTTTGCTCTGTCAAAGAAAATGACAATATATGGAAAACAACAGGTGACAACTTAAATAAATTCCTTTGCCAACAAACTTTTTTTCTTCTGGTAAATTCACACAGAGAACATTGCTGACAAGTTGAAAAAACAGGCATGTCAAATTATGTTAATTTTGGAAGGTTGCTCATGGTGGGATACAAACATGAAAGTTTCTATCCTGTGTTAGTTTGTGAAAGGCATAGCTTGAAATAGTAAATAAGAAGGTGTATAAAGAAAGTTACGTTCTGAGTGACAGATGAACATTTAATAAAAGTGGTGTTTTGTGGTAAGGGACTCTATCTGTAAGTGTAAGTGGTAATGAAATAGATACTAGAATAAGGTTACTAAGAGATAACACTGCATGTGAATTTCTTTTACTGTACCCTTCCTAGACAATGGAATACAAGAGAAAAATTAAAGCACCAAAGACCCAGAGTGCCACAGAATGTTTTAGAAGCAAACAAATAAAAACAAGATCTATAGTAAATTCTTAATAATACTCTGTGGGACAGTGATAATGACTATCATTCACACTACAGAATGCTTTGCTGGTTTTCTCATGTAAAATAATTAAAAGAATCAGATCCAAATGTACACTGAAAAGTCTTCTCTTATAAAAGAAAGAAAACTTACTGCCTTCCGGTAGGTTGTTACTTGGTAGATGGTTTGGAAAAGATATAAACATATTTAATTTGTCTTTCCAAGGTAATATTTTAAACAAATGAAGTGCCAAAGGACATTATGCACAATTGTATTTTAAAAAAAATTTACTCGCTTGTTTAAAAATGTTCAAAGTAAAGAATTTCAGCCCTATTTTAGGGCTTTAGCTTTAGCCCTATTTTTTGCAAGTACAGAAAAAAAAAAAAAAAGTCTTCCAATTACTTTGTCTAACAACCGACTGACATTAGTGAAGACAGATATACAACCAGCTAATGAATGGTGAAATTTTCAACATCAGCACACTTTCTATAACTGCTGAGTAAATTTGAAATGATCATCATTATTTAGTAAAAGTAAACAAACATACACTCTTTCCCTTTGAGATTTACCTGTTTTGTTGCAGAATCATTTTCCAAGGACGAATTGCACTGAATATTAGTGCAGAACCAGCATTTGAAACGTTTTAAAGTTTTATTTATTTGTCAGAGAGAGAGAGTGTGTGTGTGTGTACAAGCAGAGGGAGAGGCAGGCAGAAGGAGAAGCAGGCTTCCTGCTGAGCATGGAGCCGGACGCAGGACTCGATCCCAGGCCCCGGGAACATGACCTGAGCCGAAGGCCAACGCTTAAGCAACTGAGCCACCCAGGAGTCCCCATTTGAAACTTTTTATTACCAAATGTTTAAATGGAATTAAAATAAGTCATTAAGGCTTTTTTAAATTAATGAAAAATATTTAAATAAGTGTCTAAATTGAGTCACGTCCTTTTTTAATTCCTTTTTTTGTGTTTATCATATATAAAGTAAGTGAAATAAAAATTAATGGAACTTCTGGAAGATATCAGATGTACTCTAAATTCCTCAATCTCCATTTTTTAATTTATGTTTTTGTACTATAAAGGTTAATGCTTTAAAATAAAATGTGTTATTTTATATAATACACTGCAATATATTTTACCGTGATACAAATATTCTAAAGTTACCATCTGACTGTTATGATATTTTTCTTTTCCCTGTTCCTCACCTTTGGTTCAAAATAAGAACTAAGTACACAATGTTTCTGTCCACAACTTCTCCTCATGCAAACATTTCAGCTAAGTAAATATTTATCCTCCTGTATACTAGTTGGTAGTTATAACTCATGCTCAGTTGCTTTATCTTTGGATCAATATTCTACTTATCTCTTGCAGCCTGTTGATCACTCACATTCTGAGCTATATCTTTTGTTGAATATCCCTTTTTTTTTTTTAAGATTTTATTTATTTATTCGACAGAGATAGAGACAGCCAGCGAGAGAGGAAACACAAGCAGGGGTAATGGGAGAGGAAGAAGCAGGCTCATAGCGGAGGAGCCTGATGTGGGGCTCGATCCCATAACTCCAGGATCACGCCCTGAGCCGAAGGCAGACGCTTAACCGCTGTGCCATCCAGGCGCCCCGTGAATATCCCTTTTATATTTTCTTTTCTGTCTCCTGAGAATCCCTCAATCCATGGAGAGCTCCTCAGCCCTTTATCTTGTACTGCACCCACTGGACCCCCACAAGGCAATCTCAACTGACCTGTTCATTCACATTTCTTTCTTTCTCCTACACCAACTCTCCAGTGAAAACAGCCTCTCCACCTTCCCCAGGATATACTGTACACAGATGGTCTCATTTTCCAATTCACTTTGACCATTCCATAGCCCTAAAAGTCGTTTTTTTTTTTTTTTTTGGCCTCTCTGTATATCCAATACATTTCCTTCAAGATAGTCCATATTTAGCTTTGTCCTTTTCCAATATACTGAACTTATTTGTTCTCCTGAAATCCTACAATATTCATTCCCTACGCAGATAATCTGACATTGTACTTATTACTTTGTGCTATATACATTTTCATATTGTGTTGTTGCTCCATTACACACATTGATGCATTTTCCTATTTAATTATTTTGTTGACTTTCACAAAAATCAGCTCTGTACCTAAGAGGTTTGAACTTCCCTGAGGGGAGAGGATTGAGACTGCCTACCATGCTGAAGACAGAGTACATGCATCCTAATAAGTCTTATTAATTTGGGAAAGATTTATCAAGTATATAGAATGCATATGTTTATGTATAATTCATAAAATTGAGTTCTAACTAACTTCCATAATGCCTCAGAGTTATTAATAGAAATAACTTGTTTGTGGTGAATTTTTCAAGTTAAATGCTTGAGTTCAGAAATTGATCTTATTTCCGATATCTCAAGATCATTTTTTTCTATTACTCTTTCAGCTGGTTGTCTACTTTATTTCATTTGTGGAGTTAGAATAAGTTCAACTGCCTGATCTAAACAAAAAACAAAAGCAATGAGCCAGACAGCAATCAATGCACCAGTAACACAGAAATGTAATGTGCTTGAAACGACAGAAGAAATCAAGCTGTAAACTAAATCTCAGCCTTTGCAAGGGAATCTAACTTGTGTTCATGGAAACTGAGAAATCTTGTTGATAAAATAATTATGACATATGGCATTCCATCCTTCTTCAAAAATGCTATTAAAAAGCATTATATACTTGATCATCCTAATCATTATTACAAGTAATAGCACCCTAGGTTCAGCTTATTTTAGTGTTAGAATCCAAATACACTAATGTTTTATGGTATGATACTATACATTACAGGAATTTTCATAAAGTTAATAAGTGAGTACTCACACAATTAGGCATATATTAAGAACAATGCCACTTGTTACTTAAGGATTTTAAAAACTGTCCCTCTGGGAAAAACAATCCTAACTGCAGAAATATAATTTTAGCCACAAAAAAGAGATAGTGTGGTTTATCGAGCATCAAACACATTGGAACATATTTTTTTTGAAAACATGAACACATATTTTCATTTTAATAGTAGGGGTTTGATAATCCCTTTAAAGTGAGATTGTGAAAAATTTACCATACATCACTTGAAGTATAATAATGTGTAATCTTAAAATGCAAGTAGGTGAACCATGATTCAGAAATGTAAAGTAAAACTGTGAAAATCAAGGGCAGTCAGCCATGTGGTGCACTGCAGGACACACAGGGAAAAGTGAGTGAAACCATGTTAAACATGAAATTAATTCTTATTCATGAGTTTAACCCTGAAGGGATTACTCTTCCAAGCTTGTATATCAGTGTTCTTTCTTCTATCAAAATATTTTCAGGACATTTCAAAGTCAAAGATATTTTACACTGTGCCTATGTTATCTAATCGATGCGTGAAACGCAAAGCACACATGTAGAGCAGACTTTTCAATTATTTAAAAAGCTGCGACGACAACAACGACAACAACAACGGTACTAGTAAACGTGCTTTCAACTTCATCTGCAGAGCACTGCCCAGCCTTGGATAAGAGTTAATTATCTTCATGGCTTTGAAAGTACATGTAAGAGGCCTATGGCAGTAACCTTATTGTAAGATTATCAAATGGAGGTGAGGGCATATGAACCATAGCTGAAAGCCTATCTCTTGAGATGAATCATTTTCAAAGTTTGTAACCTCTATCACTCACACAGATTTTTTTTTAAATGCCTTCAAAGAACGTAATTTCAAAGACACATGTACATTGGGATGACCCTGGACATATTTAGCAACATCGAACTATCCTATATAAGTATAATTAGTAAACACAGCCCCTTGAACATAAACATCCAAATAGTATTAGCTAATGTTACCCAGAACTGTAATTAAACACACCTGTATGAGGATATACTGACAATCTCTGACAACATTTCTGTTGTTACCAACTAACAAACACATCTCATGTTCTCCACAAATCAAGTTCCTTCCAGTGCTGGGTCCTGTCCTCTAATTTAAAAAACCTTCAGGGAACTGGTGGTTCCTATGGGACTGATGCCTACAGAAGCAACTGAAAAACAGGAATGACATACCTGTGTACTCTAGGTGTGAGCTGTCCCACTGCATCCTCTGTCAATATCAGCGCTGCTGTTATTCCCAATGTTGAATTTTCATTAGATGGCTCTAAAAGTCAGAAATGACATCCTGACTTGTCCAATTATCTTATTTTTACCAAAGGCTGAACTTATGGACTTTCCCACCTTTCTGGGTAAATAATATTTTTCTGTAAGAATCCCTCTACTTCTTTAAATAGGTGTTTTTATATGTTCAGATTCTCCATCTTGAATGCCTTCCATTCTTCAGTTGATTACATCATATGTATTTTCAGCTCAAATTCTTAGTACCCCACTGAAGTGTCCCTAAATCATTTTGGGCAGATTTTTTCTTCTCCTTTATAGTCACAGCAATTTATCACTTACTGCACATTTAAGAATATATTAGTGAGAGGTTTTGAAGTGTCTGTGTTAGAGTAACAGAATGGTTTCTGTATATTAAAGAGGGGAGGAAACAATGTATTATAACTAATTGACTCTCAAGCACAAGTTTTACAGATTAATCTCAAAATTACTTTTTTGTCTCATCTAAACAGGTAAGAAATAAACATTGAAGCAGTGTAATACAATGTTAAAATTGTTTCAATTCATTTTTGGATGGGTAATGACACCTTGACTCATGAGAAGACATTCAGAGACAAGTACCTCGTTTATAACATAAGTATTTTGTTTTGACATACTTAGCTATAGATGGAAAATGGACATATATATAAAACTATTCTGTATTAAAATAAAAAATATATGACCAGAAAAATGGAATCAATACTACCTGGCTTCTTATACTAAAATGACAGTACACTTATTCTATCAAGTTTAATATGTTCAATATGTTCAAATATGTTCAATAACATATTTAAATATGTTAAGTTTTAAACACATGACAAATGCACAGCTCTTAATGTTCAACAGCACACTTTTTAATATTCCTAACTTACAACTAAATTGTCAGATTAATATCAAGGGAAAGGGCCAAATAGAGTGTTTACAGACACTGAGTGAATCCTTTTCTAATGATAAGCACATGGAGAAAATAAAGATACCTTCTGGCTATCGTCATAGATACACCTAAGATATTTCGAATATAATAATAAACTAGGTCCACATGATGGAGTCAGAGCAAAGTTCTTCATCTTTCATAATATTTAATACATTTGACATAGGTGGCATATAATTCAACTAGGCTTTCATTGCTTCGGTTGTTCAAAGCTACGGTAGGGCTGCAATAAGACAGTTCTAAATATTGTTTTTATTCTTTTGGTGCCAAAATCATAAAGGAGAGCCACTATTTTTCTGGATACTGAAAAGAAAAGGGCTAAGTATACTCAAAATCCTATATATAAGTTGGAAAACTAAATAGCACTAAATCGTGAAGAAAAAAAAGCATTCTTGGACTTCAAAGAAGGCTAAAAAATCTTTCTGAAAATATTTTGGTGTTTATTTTGCTTACATGATGAGGAGAACATTTTGTAAGTCAAAATCTGAGCACACTGGGAAAGTAATATCAGATGGAGAACAGTGGCTGATTCTGAAGACAGCAGCTGTTTTATGTGTAGTGGTGATAGGGGATGGGATTGGTTACACTTCCTTGTGGCTCTGCCTAAGTGGGGATGGGTAACTCTCACCGACAGTACAAGAGAAATATGCCATTCCTGTTTTTCAGTCGCTCCTAAAGGCATCAGTGTCACAGGAAATATCAATTCCCCGAGGGTTTTTTGTTAAAGGACAGGATCCAGAAGAGGAAAGAAATTGCCTTGTTGAGAACATAGGTAGGGGGTTGGCCATATGGTGGCTTGTGGAAGGTCACCAAGCATAAGGGGCAGAGTAAGGGAGAAGGCTGTGGTTCATGCAAGGTGGGTATGATTACTGGCCTGGCTCTTGCCCAAGACTTCATAATGCTAAATTTACTATACTCGCTCAGTACTTGCCATCAATGGATACTTTCCAAAGTATCTGTGAAAAGATACCATTTTGTGCACAGGTAAGCCCAGGGCTGAAGACCACCTGAAGAAGTAGTCACAAACTCACAAATCATGGAGAGAGCTCCAAACTTTCATGCGCCATGAAATTAGAGCTTTGTGCCAAATGCATCATATTTTCCAAGGCATAAGGTTCTATAGGAACATTTGGACTAGAAAAGTATTATAATTTCTTCATTTTCTATGTATAAATTAAAACCTAAGTTTAAAAATAAAAGACATTTCAAAAGATCTCCACAGATGAAAGCACAAAGTTATTTCAAACATTTCAAATCCTATAAAATAGGAAATAATCATGATTTTCAAAGATATTGTACTAATAAAGGCAGCCAGTACTATCACTGAATATGACTATGTGTTTAGTAATAGACAACTGAAGAAATATAGCAATGACTCAACAAGAGCACAGCCATGGAGCTGGAGAAATGGCCTAAGCTGAAAGATTATCTCATTTTTCTCAATTCTTTTATCACTTCAAATGAATGTATCTCACTTAGGGTATTTACATGTACATATAACTAATGGTATAGTGTGCCATGTTCTTATCTCCTCCATTAGATTTCCAGTTTCATGCATGCTGGATCTATAACACAATACCCATAAGAACACTCAACATATTATTTTCAGACATATGTAACAAAATAGCATCTCAACAAACACTTTTTAATGCAATATAATCAAAGGAATGTAAGCATTAGCAATGCCTTTCTCCTCTTTAGAGATGGCAGTATAATTTGATGGTTAGGCATTTGGTTTTAGAACTGATGGCCTTCTCCACTGACTAGCTTTGTGTTCTTTGCCAAATTCTTCACTTCTCCGTGCCTCACAGTTCTCACTGTAAAATGCTGATGGTATTTGTGGTAGGCAGAATGATCCCACCTACCCCTATCCTCAGGACATCCCTGTCCCAATTCGTGGAACCACTGAATATCTAATGTTACATGGCAAGGGAGAATTAAAGTGCCAATCAGCTGACCTTAAAATAGGGAGATGATCGTGGAATATCCAGGTGGGCCTGATATAATGACAAGGATCTTTAAAGTGGAAGAGGAAAACAGAAGGAGAGGTGAGTCAGAGAGATTTGAAGATGCTATAAAGCTGGCTTTGAAATAGAAAGAATGGGTCATGAGCTGAGGAATGTTACTGGTCTCTAAAAGCTGGAAAAGGCAAAGAAATTTATTATTCCCCAGAGCCTCAACAGTGAACAAAAGTCCTGTGGTCACCTTGATTATAGCATAGTGAGACCCTTTTCAGACTTCCGACCTCCAGAATTATAAGATCATAAATCTGTGCTGTTTTAAGTCACTGATTTTCTGGCAATCTGTTACAGCAGCAATAGGAAAATAATGCAGTAGTAATGGGTACATCATCAGGATTCTGAGAGGAATAATAACAGGGTTGGACCCATTGTTATTATTATTGAGTTGCCCAGGTTAAAAATGGTATATGCTTCATGAAGAAAGTGAACCTTGATAAATGGACATAATTTGGCTGTGGATAATATAACAATATAAGGAAAATCCTTAGAATAAAAACATACTTTGAGCAGCAAGGAGATTACAGTGTTTCAAAAGACATGACATAAATTTGGATTGATTTAATGGAGTCAATAAATGGAGGGCCTTGAAATACAAAGGAATTGAATTTAATATGGTGATAAAATGAAGGATAAAAGCTTTTGAGCACTGGAATGACATATTTAGGAAAAAATGAAAAATTTGGTGGAGGAAGGGAAATAAATGAAAATAATGAAAATCACTTTGGAGACCATTTCAGTCTGGCAGGTTAAAAAAAAAAAAGGAAGGTAGTACAGTGATGAAGAAAGAGAATAATTAAATCACATTCTTGATTACCAAATAACATTCATTAGCAGTTGCTACCTCCCAATTCACTATTATCTCTTACATGGACTACTTTAATACCTCCCTAACTGATCTTTCTAGCTCTCCTCTTCTCCCCATCTTAGCCGGGTTTTCCCAGAAAGTACAGGTAGACAAAAGTTTACATGTTTCCCTTGAGTTAGGAAGCGCAATCCCAAGGAAGAAGGAATGAAGAAAAAGGTAGACAAGGCAGAAAAGGAGAAAGAGCCAAAAGCAGGATGCATTACAAATGCTCCCCATGGACTGGTATCAATCACAAAGGATTACTCATTCTTTCAAGATAACCATTTAAGAGACCACCTGAGGTGCTCTGTCTCAAGACAGTCTGTCCTGAGAAGAGAGAGAGAAAAATCTGTCTACATGCTCTTTTCTCCTAATGGTAAAGAATCATCCTACACTGTTCATGCCACTACAACTCCAGATCACACTTCCATGGACAGCGGTAGGTTCTTAGGCAGCTTACACCTCGATGGCTTCAGTGAAGCCCGAGAATGGAAGGTGAGAGGCACAAAGCACAAGCATCACAAGAGGCACTATCAGGTCATGTCCAAATTAAGGTGGAAGCCATGGTGGCAGGGTTAAATGAGTGATCATCAGACTCCAAGAACAGTGTAGCTGAGAGTATCTGCTGAGGCTCATTCGAAGAATGTGATACACTTCTCAGCAGTGTTCACAGAGCGTGTGGAATGATCACTTTAGAAGCTAAATTAAGACTGTGTCAATCTCCAATAGTTGCCCACTGCATTTATAAGACAACTCACACTCTTTACTGTGACACCCAGCATCTCTCTAACCTCATCTATTCTTTGTCTACTTTGCTCCAGCTGTGGTCCTGCTGTTAATAAAACATGCCATTTCTTTTCCCTTTCAGTAGTTGGACACCTAGGAAAGGTGTTCTCTTTGCCAGAAATACCCTTCTCTAAGGAAACAAATGGCACTCTAAGTTTATTTGGTGTTTTTCCAAATCTCATCTGAGAGATGCCTTCTGTGTACTTCAATGTACCTACCTCCTTCCACAGCATTTTATTTTCACACACCTATCTTTAAAGATTTTTTTTTTTTATTTTTTATTTATGTGACAGAGAGACAGCCAGCGAGAGAGGGAACACAGCAGGGGAGTGAGAGAGGAAGAAGCAGGCTCCCAGCGGAGGAGCCCGACGTGGGACTTGATCCTGGGACGCCGGGATCACGCCCTGAGCCGAAGGCAGACGCTTTTAACGACTGCGCCACCCAGGCGCCCCCACACACCTATCTTTAGCTCTTGTTATAGTATCACCAATACCTGAAAGTATATTATGCATGCAATTATTTACCACTCTAGAATGCTTTTCTCCACTGGAATGCAAACTTCATGAAGTGAGAAAGTTTGTCTTGTTCCCAACTGTTTTATCAACATCTGGAACACAGTCAGCACTCAATAAATACTTGCCACATGAGTGAATACTGTTTTTGTAAATAAAAAGAAAAAAATCCCAGTAGAAGAAAAGGAATTGCTATTTATTAAATGATCACTATATAAATTATTAATCAAAGTGGGACACTGAAGAGATTAACATTTGCTAGTATCTATCATGTAATTAATCATATAATTTCTTGTCCAAATTGGAAAGTGTACAGAGGCACTATTAATGATTACACCATAATAGTAGGCATACAGTTGCCCTGTGTCCTAAGTACTCGGCCAGGTATTAAATATAGCTTTTCCTCTTGATGTATATAATATTTGTTTTTTTCTTAGTAAAATTACCTTGCTTCATGGTCTTGACTCAGGAAAGACCATTTTAATTCACTTTTGGTGGGAAAGTTAATCCCTGCTTAAGAGATCTAAGAGAAAAACAGGTTCCTCTTCATCTAAAAACATTCATGCCATGCCAAGTTCTGAGTGTATCTTTATTCATTATCCTCTGCCCCACCTCTCCCGTACCAGTAAAATTCTGAAATATAATTAATTTTATAGGATTATATATGCTATTTATGCACTGAAAAAATAAATATTGGCAATAAGCTTACGAGTTATTGTTCAGTCAAATTTTCTAATACTGTATTATCTTTATAATAGATAAAACTTTGGGGATGCCTGGGTGGCTCAGTCGGTTAAGCATCTGCCTTTGGCTCAGGCCATGATCCCAGGACTACAGACTGAGTCCCGCATCGGGCTCCTTGCTCAGAGGAGAGTCTGCTTCTCCCTCTGACTGCCAGTTCCCCTGCTTATGCTCTCTCTCTCCCTCTCTTGCCCTCTCTGACAAATAAATAAAATCTTTAAAAAAATAATAACAACAGATGAAATACTGGATAGGTAGAAATGAAATATTAATCTCATTAAATTTTTAGGCTGTGAGGATTTATTGGTTAAAGTAAATCTGAGATAATAATTATTTTTAAATTATAAGCTAAAACCTCTAGGATGGGACAAGGGAAGTAAAAAGTAAAGTAATACATATGTAGTATCTATATAAATGAATTTTTGAATAACTATGTTGATGACAGAAACAAAGAATAAAATTTTCATATCATTCCCAAACTGTCTGTGTTTCAAGTAATTTTGTGTTTTCCTTAGCAATAATCTGTATATGTTTACTATTCTCAAAGCTCTATATGAATATATTATTTCATATGGTCCTCATACACAAAAAAATACCTTTATGTTCTATAACTCTAATGTAGTCATTTTTATTTTATAGATTTAGGTGCTAATTCGTGAGGATAAATGACATGTCCAAGGTCAAACAAGGCTTTAATGTAGGATTTAAAGACAGGCCACCTAAATTCATATTCCTTCTATTTTTTTCAAAACAAGTCTTTAACTTTTAACTTTAGAAGTACCAAAAAGTTGTAAAATCAAAATTGAACCTGCTTCTTGCTGGTTGTGATTTTCAGAGGAACTGTCAAATTCAGAGGCAGCACAGGAACAAGAGACATAAAAACAAAATATATGTATATATAATTAAAAAGAAATATGATCAGATTCGACAGTCTTTGGCTGTAACAAGCAGGATGGGAAGAGAAAAATAATGAAATTCCTTTTTAAGACGTTATTTAAAAATTTGACTCCTAAGTGATTAAATTAGCAAAACTCAGATTCTTTGCCTACTGCCTCAATTTTATTTCCATTAAAGAGAAGTAAATTGAATAGTGATTTGTTTCAGGAATACATACATACATATTAACAAAATTCTCAAACCAAATCATTTATATAAAGCTTGATGTGTTGACAGCATACATTCTAAGATCTCATTGTCCAATGGACGAAGTTCTCACATGCATCGCCCAGAAATTCTATATTCATTTTTTAACTTTCTTTACAGTCTTACTGAGAAATAAATTGATATATATCACTGTATAAATTTAAGATACAGATGGCTTGATTTGCATATATTGGGAAAGTTTTATAATAGACCCAGCTAATATCCATCTTCTCATATAGACACAATAAAAAAGAAGGAAAGTATTTTTTCTCCCTGTGATGAGAGGTCTTATGATTTTCTCTTTTAACATCTTTCCTATATATCATACAGCAGTGTTTGTTATAGTCATCATGTTGTACACTACATCTCTAGTATTTATTTATCTTATAACTGGAAGTTTGTACCTTTTGACCATCTTCTTCCAATTCCCCTCCTACCCTAGTCTCTGCTCATTACAAGTCTGATCTTTTTTTTTTCTGAGTTTGGTTTTTTGTTTTGTTTTGTGTTTTTGTTTTTTGGGTTTTTTTTTTTTAAGATTCCATTTATAGGATAATACAGTATTTGTCTTTCTCTGTCTTATTTCACTTAGCATAATGCCTTCGAAGTCCATGCATACTTTTGCAAACGTTAGGATTTCCTTGTTTTTCTATGACTAAATAATATTTCATTGTGTGTGTACTTTATCCTTTCATCTGTTGGTGAACACTTAGGTTGTTTCCACATCTTGGCTATTGTAAATGCTGCAGCTATCAACAGGGGAGTGCAGATACCTTTTCAAGTTAGTTTTTCTGTTACCTTTGGATAAATACCCCAAAGTGGAATTGCTGGATGAAACAGTTCTATTTTTAATGTTTTTGAGGATCCTTCATACTCTTTTCCATACTGACTGTACTAATTTATTATCTCACCAACGGTGTAGAAGGATTCCCTCTTCTCCACATTCATGCCAGCATTTGTTATCCCTGGTGTCTTTTTTATTCTCAGAGAAAATTCACATCCTTTCAACTGAAAAGAAAAACCTTTGTGCATGTCACTTGCACTTGCAGAGATTGCCAGGAGACTTGGATGTTGCTATTAATAAGGATCCCTGCTGTTACTGCACTTCATGATTTATCTCCTTCACATCTAAGTGGGAGGAGGTCAGATCAGACAGAGGAAGCCATTCATTCAAAGGTGGCATTTCTCCTTCCACAGCCAGTGCTTTAAAAGAGTAATTCATACTTAACTAATGGCTGTCTTTTGTGTCAGGATTTTGTACATTTAGGCTTACAATACAAACTGCTACTTTCTAATTAATTCTTCAATAATATTACCATTAAAGTTAGAAGTGTACTTCTGCAGTGAGAAGTCTTGACTCCTCTCCCCTACTGAAGAAATCAGCTACTATGTCAAGGTTTGTTCAAAGGATAAAGGCCAAGAAATTTTATGATTTAAAACACTGTGCTACGTATTATTGCCTTTCCAAATTCTAATTTATAGTCAGTGACATTTGTTTACCTATTCTCTTTCATTAACATTTATGAAAGCATACAAATATTTTATAGCCCTAATAGATGAGATACTTAGCAATGCTTTATTGACTTTCATTATCTTTACAAGGCAGCTCAATAATAAATAGTTGAGGTGTTCAGAATGTAACACCAGACCTACTTTTACTGGTACTGTGTTTCTCTATCTCTTAAACCTGAAATTTATAGCAACTGGAAATAAATTTATCATCCACTGGGAATATTCATCTAGGCCTGAGAGATCAAATTTATATTCTGCATGTTCTCTAAGTATCTCATCAATTTGGGGATGGGTTCAAAGGAGAGCAATGCTTCCTTGAGACTATCAATAATTAAAAATAAACACTGCCCTCCCTTCTGTAATCTAATATGACCTGTGCTGGTTTCAGAATTTATTTTCAGTTACTCCATTTTAATATATTCCTTTTAGTACATAATGTGTTTTGTTTTGTTTTGTTTTGTTAGAAGATTGTTTGTCCTGGAAACTGCCATTTCACTCAAGACAAACTACAACAAGGTCACATGAAGACTAAGTACAAAGTGATGTGAAAACTCACTCTCTTATAAAACACTCAGATTTTTATTAATATATACAGACCTGTCTGTTCAATCCTATGCTATGGCCACTAACCAGTATCTCTATCATATATGATATTCAAGCTGCCCATAAAGAAGTACAAGGGTCTTGTGTTGTAGAAACTCAAGGTATACCAAGAAAGAGACTCTTCACTACAGAGAACAAACTGATGGTTACCAGAGGGGAGGTGGGAGAGGATGGGTTAAATAGGTGATGGGGATTGAGTAGTGCCCTTGTGATGAGCACCTTCATGACAACGGGTGCTGTATGGAAGTGTTTAATCACTAAATTGTACACCTGAAATTAATATCACACTATGTTAACTAACTGGAATTTAAATAGAAACTTTAAAAAACATACATAGATCAACAGAGCAGAATGGAGAACCCAGAAATGGAACCTCAACTCTAGGGTCGACTAATCTTCGACAAAGCAGGAAAGAATATCCAATGGAAAAAAGACAGTCTCTTCAACAAATGGTGTTGAGGCAATCAGACAGCCACATGCAGAAGAATGAGACTGGACCACTTCTTTACATATCACACAGAAATAAACTCAAAATGGATGAAAGACCTAAATGTGAGACAGGAATTCGTCAAAATCCTATGGAAGTACACAGGAAGTGACCTCTTTGACCTCGGTTGCAGCAAGTTCTTGTGAGACATGTCTCCAAAGTCAAGAGAAGCAAAAACAAAAAAGAACTATTGGGACTTCATCAGAATGAAAAGCTTTTGCAAAGCAAACGAAACAGTAACAAAACTAAAAGGCAACCTATGGAATGGGACAAGATATTTGCAAATGTCTTATCAGATAAAGGCTAGTATTCAAAATCTATAAAGAACTTACCAAACTCAACACCTAAAAAAACAAAAAATCCAGTCAAGAAATAGGCAGAAGACATAAACAGACATTTCTCCAAAGAAGACATATAAGGGACCAACAGACACATGAAAAAATGCTCCACATCACTTGGCATCATGGAAATACAAATCAAAACCACAATGAGATACCACCTCACACAAGTCAGAATGGCTAAAATTAACAACTCAGGAAACAACAGGTGTTGGTGAGGATGCGGAGAAAGGGGAATCCTCTCACCCGTTGCTGGGAACACAAACTGGTGTAGGCACTCTGAAAAACAGTATGGAGTTTCCTCAAAAAGTTAAAAATAGAGGTATCTTACAACCCTGCAATTGCACTACTGGGTATTTATTCAAAGGATACAAACATAGTGATTCAAAGGGGCACATGCAACCCAATGTTTATAGCAGCAATGTCCACAATAGCCAAACTATGGAAAGAGCCCAGATGTCCTTCAACATATGACTGGATAAAGAAGATGTGGTATACATATATGCAATGGAATATTACTCAGCCACCAAAAAGAATGAAATCTTGCCATTTGCAATGTCATGGATGGAACTAGAAGGTATTATGCTAAGCAAAATAAGTCAGAGAAAGACTAATACCATATGATTTCACTCATACATGAAATTTAAGAAACAAAACAGATGAACATAGGGGAAAAGAAGGAAAAAGAAAATAAGATGAAAATTAAGAGGGAGGCAAATCGTAAGAGACACTGAACTCTAGGAAACAAATTGAGGGTTGCTGGAGGAGAGACTGGGGGGGAAGGGATAACTGGGTAATGGGCATTAAGGAGGACACTCGACGTAATGAGCACTGGGTGTTACATGCAACTGATGAATCACTAAATTCTACCTCTGAAACTAATAAAAAAAAAAACTTTAAAAAATTCAAGTTTTAGATAAAAAGAACAAATGACAGAATATTTCTTAAGTAAATAAACTTTGAACATATTGTTAACTTTGATGGCACCTACCACATTCTTCCCCAAGCAACCACCTGAAATGTAAGCCATTTGAAAAACATTTAATACAGATGAGACTGACATGGCCTGATGCTAACAGCACTTTGGAGGTTCTTAGGTTATTTCCTTCTAGAGATGTCCTGATTTTTAACAAACCCAAAATTAATTCACATAGATTTCACAGACATTTAACACCTCCTAATTTTTCACATGCTACGTTGGGAACTAAACATAAATGTTTTTAATACAATAAATGTCCTGTTAATAATAGTCTAGAAGGGGAGGTGGGTTTGGGTTTTGTGTGTGTGTGTGTGTCCTTCATATAACTGACCTGTTGCATTAAAATTAAGCCCTACATTCATACTGACTCATGTACCAAAACATGTGGCAACAAACTTATAAAGTAAGTCTTTTCTAACGCCCAAAGACTGTCTCATGGATGGTTAAGTGTTTGCTTTCATTTAAAATAAGTAGCTAATGGGTATTTGTATCAATTTTTATGATACAATATCTACTTGACTTTTTACTTGACCTTTTAATTAACTGAAAAATGAATTCACTTGGTATATTCAATTGTTGCATGTGCTCTTATATTGTGTACATAAATATTTATTTTGGATTAATTACAGAATTATAGAAAAGTTGCAAAGATTGTATTGTGATCTCGGATATAACCTTTACACAATTTTCCCTAATGTTATTATCTTATATTATAATGGCACATTTATTAAAAGAAACCAACATCAGTATATTCTTATTAAATGAATTGCAGTCTTCACTTGTATTTCACCAGTTTTTCCACTAATATCCTTTTATTGTTTCAAGATCCAATCTAGAATTCCCTCACTGCATTTATAGCTCATGTCTCCTTAGGATACTCTAGACTATGACAATTACTTGGGACGGAGTGTCTTCTCATCCTAATATGTAAAGAGTAGATTATTTCAACATGACATCACTAGGGATGTCAAACTTGATCATTTGGTTAGGGTGATGTTTGCCAGACCAGGATTCTCCACTGTAAAGTGACTGTTTTTCTTATCCTTACTCCATTATTTGGAAATGAGTCATTAAATACTCTCCACAGGGGTGCCTGGGACGCTCAGTTGGTTAAGCATCTGCCTTTGGCTCAGGTCCTGATCCAGGGTCCTGTAATCAAGCCCAGGCATCAGGCTCTCTGCTCAGTGGGGGGCCTGCTTCTCTCCCCCCCTCTGCTGTTCCTTCTCCTTGTACACTCTCTCTCTGTCAAATAAATAAACAAAATCTTTAAAAAAATAAAAATAAATAAATTCACCATACATTCTCCAGGCTAAACTGTACCTTCTGGAAGAGGGGAGTGGCAATCTAATAAGTCATAAAGAATATTTGTACTTTCTCCCCTGCCCTTATATTTAAAATATGATAATATTATCACTACTGCCTCCTGTCAATAGTGCCTGCTTTCCAGAGTTGAATATCATTCACTAACATATGAATGTATCTAATTACAAAGTAATTTGAAGTGAAAAATTTTTTATGGTATTACCAATTATTGGTCTCTTTAGCTTTCCATATGAGAAAGGAAATGCATTTTCTCCTTTTGAAATGACTAGTTTTCATATTTTAATGAAGAGATTGCACCTAAAAGTGAGAATCTAAAATACTTTTAGACTCGATTACTTCCCATGAGAAAATCATATTATACTTGTTAAACATTTCATAGTGTCTTATACCTCTAGCAATCCTTACAATCATTTTCATTCATTGTTCTTCCGTTAAAGATACCATATGAGGTAGACCTAGTGATGAATACAAAGATGTGTAGTTGGCCTGCTTCTCTAAGTTTATATGAGTTTACTTATGATTCTAAACCTCTCTTCCTCTCCCTTGAGTAAATTTAAAGTAAAAATAAAGAGAATTTAGGAATACTGAAATACAGAGAAATTCAGTCAAACTGTTAGATGATACAAATATACTTATTATTAGACTCTAAATTATGTCAATTTGGCTTCTTGATTTTATTCATGTATTCTTTCATTCTGTAAGTTTTAAATCTAACACTTGTCAAGCTATGTGCTGGAGATGCATATAGAAAAGACAATCTCTACCTGTAAGGAAATGATCACCTAGTATAGGCAGATAGATACAGTAAATGAACAATAATCTTACAGTGAATATGTGCTGCTGTAAAAACAGAAAGGGGGAGCTCATGTGGAAGGCAGGAGAGTTTAATTCCTCTGTCAGGCTGTGGAAAACATCTTGGAGAAAGTAACATATATTTGGAGACTTAAGAGGCATTAACCAGCAGAACAATGGACAAGTAGAGATTCTTGGCAGAGAAAAGTATAGAAAAGTATATACGAAGGCACAATGATGTTTGCAGAACAGGCTACTTTCAGGGAAATACAAATCGTTTTTTAGATGACAGACTGGGTGTGGCGGTTGCAGATGAGAGGGCTAAAGAAATGACCAGTGGCCAAACCATGAATGGACTTATGCTAGGTGAAGGAATTTATACTTTAGCCTAAAGGCTAAGAAATTCTAAGCAGGGGAGGGTTTGTCTGTTTGTTTTGGGGGGGTTAAGCTTTTATTTTATTTATTTATTTGAGAGAGAGACAGACAGAGCATGAGCATGAGCAGGGGGAAGGAGGCACAGGGATAGGGAGAAGCAGATTCCTCTGAGCAGGGAGCCAGATGCAAGGCTCGATCCCAGGATCCTGAGATCATGACCTGAGGTGAAGACAGACACTTAACTGACTGAGACACCCAAGCACCTGGGGAGTTTATATAATTTGTATTTTTAATAACAGTCTGCCATAGTGTCAAGACAGAAAGGCCAGGTAGAATGTAACTGCAGTACAGAAAGTAGGAGGGCCTGATTATAGCAGTGGGAATGGAGGAAGGTGAATATTTGCCAAGTTGTTTAGAAGACAAAATTGATAGGAGTTGGTGGGCTGATTAAATTTCAATAGTGATATGAGGTTTCTCTTCAGGAAAAGTTTGGTTACGAGAAGAACGAGATGAAGGTTGTTTCAAATAATGGAGGTGACTGTTAAAGTTGTTCATGAATATTACTAGTGGATGACTGGAGATGAAGTTGTCCCCTGATATGATAGGTAATTTGTTCATGAAAATATTTTTTAGGGCAAAAGTGTCAGAAGAAGCTTAAAAAGTACTTGCTATCTAATTGTTAGCACACAAATAGTTGGTTAGGAAAAGCAAATATATATTCTCATTATTTCTGTATTTTAATCTTGAATCTCTCCCCTTCCAAAATAAAACTCAACAAAGCCCAGAGAAATCATTAAAAGGCATGTGAATGATGTATGTCTTTGGAAGTAAGAACGAACACATAATTTTCATGGTCTAGTGCAAAATGGAAATTCAGAGTCCTTTTGCAAAAAGCAAGGAGTTAAGTGCTAACTAACAGAAATAAAAGGGGGTACATCACTACAGATCCCATGAAAAATTGAAGTGATAATAAAAGAATACTATGAACAACTCTATGCCTACACACTTAATAATGTAGATGAAATCAACCAATTCTTTAAAAAACACAATCTGCCAAAACACACAAAGAAATTAATGATCTGAATAGATATCTATACATTAAAGAAATTGAATCAATAAGCAATAACTTCTCAAAGCACAGACCCAGATGAGTTCACTGATGAAATCAACCAAATACTTAAGAAATAAATTACGCCAATTCTATACAATCTCTTTCAGTGGAAGGAAGCAGAAGTGACACTTCCTAACTCATAGTGAGTCCAACATTATTCAAATACCAAAATCAGTCTAAGATATTACAAGAACAAAACACTATAGGCAAGTATTTCTCATGAATACACATGCAAAAATGCTCAATAAAATGTCAGTAAATCAAATTCAAAAAGTATAAAAAGAACTATATACCACAATTAAGAAGGACTTATCCCTAATATGCAAGGCTGGTTTAACACTGTAAAATCAATTAATGTAATCCATCATATCAACAACTAAAAAAGAAAGTCACATGATATCAATAGTTCCACAAAAAGCATTTGACAAAAATTCAAAACACATTCATGAGGGGCGCCTGGGTGGCACAGCAGTTAAGCGTCTGCCTTCAGCTCAGGGCGTGATCCCGCCGTTGTGGGATCGAGCCCCACATCAGGCTCCTCCGCTATGAGCCTGCTTCTTCCTCTCCCACTCCCCCTGCTTGTGTTCCCTCTCTCGCTGGCTGTCTCTATCTCTGTCGAATAAATAAATAAATAAATCTTTAAAAAAAAAAAAAAACACATTCATGAGAAAAACTTTCAGTGAACTAGGTATATAAGAAACTTTCTCAAGTTGATAAAGACTAACTATAAAAACCTACAGTTAACATCATATTTAGTGGTGAAAAAGTGGAAGCTTTTCCTCTAAGAACAGGTACAAGGAATGGTGTCCCCATAATCACTTTTTTTCATACCAAATTGGAAGTCCTTGATAATGCAATAAAGCAAGGGGGAAAAAAAACTATGTGGGTTCAGAAGACAGACATGAAACTGTCTTTGTTTGCAAATGACATAATCATCTAAGGAGAAAATCTGAACAAAATAGAAAAAAAATGTACTGGAACTAGTAAGCCATTATAGCAAGGATAGAAAATTCAACTGCTTCTCAATATACCTACAATGAAAAAGTGGAATCTGAAATTAAAAAAAAAATAATGTTTACACTAGTACCCCCTGTAAAATGAAATATTTAGGCATAAATCTAAAATATGCAAGATCTATATGAATAAAACTATCAAACTCTAATGAACCTTATCAAAGAACTAAATAAATGCAGAAATATTCCATGTTCATGGATAGGAAGACTCAATATTATCAAGGTGTCAGTTCTTTCCATTTTGATATATAGATTAAATGCATTCTCAATCAAGATAAGCATTTTATGGGTATCTACAAACTGATTCAAAAGTTTTTATAGAAAAACAAAAGGCCCAGAAGAGCCAACACAAAATTGAAAAAGAAGAATAAAGTTAGAGGAACAATGCTACCCAACTGCAAGACTCACAGTAATCAAGCTACAGTAATCAAGATGGCGTGGTACTTATGAAAGACAAACAGATTAATGAAACATGATAGACAGCCCAGAAATAGAACCCCATAAATACAGTGAACTGATGTTTGACAAAGGAGCAAAAACAACATAATAAAGCAAATACAGTCTCTTCAACATATGATTCTGGAACAACTAAATATCCACATGCAAAAAAGAAAAAAAATGAATCTAGACACTAATCTTACACCTTTCACAAAAATAAACTCAAAATGGATCAAGACCTAAGTGTAAAATAAAAAACTATAAAACTCTAAGAAGATAATACATGAGAAAACTTAGATGACCTTGAGGATGGTGATAACTTTAGATATAACACCAATGGCATAACCTATAAAAAATGATAAACTATAAATCATTAAAATTAAAATGTCTCCTCTGTAAAAGACGATGTCAACAGAATGAGAATACAAACCACAAAGAGGGAGAAAATATTTGCAAAAGACATATCTGATAAAGAGCTGTTATCTAAATTATACAAAAAACACTTAAAATTCAACAATAAGAAAAGAACTTGATTAAAAGTTATGCCCAAGACCTTACCAGACATCTCATGAAAGAAGATATAAGATGGCAAATAAGCATATGGAAAGATGCTTCACATTGTATGACATGAGAAAAATGCAAATTAAAAAAACAATGAGGTACCACTACATACCTATGAGAATGGCCAAAACCTAAAACACCAACAACACTAAATGCAGGTGAGGATGTGAATCAACAGTAACTCTCAGGCATTGTTGGTGGGGATACAAAATAATGTAGCCACTTTGGAAGATAGTTTGATAGTTTGTTACATAATTAATCATATTTTTATCATGTGATCGAGTAAATGTGCTCCTTGGCATTTACCCAATGGTATTATACTCACACAAAAATCTGTGCATGGATGTTTATAAGCAGCCTTATTCATAATTGCCAAAACGTGGAAGCAACAAAGATGTTCTTCAGTAGGTTAAAAAAAAAAAAAAAGGAACAAAAATTCTAGGGAGAGGAAGATGGAGGCAGAGTTGGGGGACTCTAGGTTCACCTTTTCCCACAAACACAATGAGGTAACTATCAAATTATTCCAAATACCCAGAAATATACCTGAAGACTAAGAGAACAAACTCCACAACTAAAAGGAGAGAAGAGGCCACAGAAGTACAGAAACATGGTTTGAAAAGAAACAGCTTGGGACTATTATGGAGGGGAGGGAGCTGTGGTCAGGGAGAAGAACAAGAGAAAGAGAAGCACATGGGGGAATGAACAAGGAGAACGTTTCCCCAAACCCATTGGCTTAGAATACAAGAGGGGCTGAATTTCATGAGTTCTTGCAACCAGTGGGACTTAAAGCCTAGAGTTGTAAAGGTCAGCAGGCTTGGCTGGGATAGACTCTGGAGGGTACTGTGCTGCTCTGGAAGGGAAGGCAAGCAAACAATCTGGGGGCAGATAGCATGCAAACAACAATCTGAAGAGCACCTGAGGCACACAATGGGGAGATTATTCACTCTTCTTGGAGCAGACACATCCCTAAGAGGCAGCTTTCATGGAAATACCTCTCCAAGAACAATGGAGCTGGTCGGCACCATTTCCCTCCCCAACTCCTCACTATAAACACAGAGCTCCCCCACCCCACCCCACAGTTGGGGAAGCAGTGCAAACACTGGCTGCCTAACTTGCTTACACCAAGCCCCAACCCCCCTGCACTCCAGTGGAATTGCCCTTCTTAGTCATGCCTTCTTCTGTCCCAGGCAGTGGGCCCCTCTCCCAGAAGACCGGCACAAACCCTGCCCACACCACGTCTCCTGACCAGAGAGTTCCACAGGGTCTCAGGTCTGATGGAGGTGGTGACAGGTCTCATTTCACAAGCAGACCAGAGCATACCTCATTAAAACTTTCCACGTTCAAGCCAGGGGCCAAACACTACCCACAGCAGGCAAGGAGAGCCTCTGCAGATGACTAGGCTGAAGGAGAGAGCAGCCAAAACACAACAGCAGAACACACACAGCACATGGGAGACATTCACTGAAGCAGCAGGCCCTGGACACTAAATAATCTCTTCATAAGGCCTTTACTTTCAGGAGCAGGAGACATAGCTGCCTTTTTTAATACAGAGAAGGCAGAGACTTACACAAAATGCCAAGATGGAGGAATTTATTCCAACTGAAAGAACAAAATAAGGCCATGGCCAGAGATCTAAGTAAAACAGATACGAGTAACATGCCTGATGGAGAATTTAAAGCAATATCACATGGAGACTTCCTGGGCTTGAGAAAAGAACAGAGGACATCAAGGAGACTCTTACTACAGAGATAAAAGAGTTTAAAAAAGAATCAATCAGAAATGAAGAATGCAATAAATGAGACTGGAAACAGGCTTGATGCAATGAACAGCAGGCTGGAGGAAGCAGAGGAATAAATTAGTGACCTAGAAGATAAAATAATAGTAATGAAGCTGAACAAGAGAGACAAAGAATTATGCAACATGAGAATAGACAGGAATCTCAGCGCATCAAATGTAATAACATTTGTATTATAGGAGTCCCAGAAGAAGAAGAGAGAGAAAAGGGGGCAGAAAATTCATTTGAAGAAATAATAGCTGAAAACTTCCCTAATCTGGGGAAGGAAACAGACGTCCAGATCAAGGAGACAGAGAACTTCCATCAAAATCAACAAAAGCAGGCCAACACCAAGATATATTGTAATTAAATTTGCAAAATATAGTGATAAAGAAAAAATCTTAAAAGGAGCAAGACAAAAGAGGTCGTTGACTTACAAGGGAATACCCATAAGACTAGCTGGAGATTTCAACAGAAAATTGGTAAGCCAGAGACAGTGGCACGATATATTCAAAGTGCTGAATAGAAAAATTCTGCAGCCAAAAATACTCGATTCAGCAAGACTATCATTCAGAATAGAAGGAGAGAAAGAGTTTCCCAGACAAACAAAAACTAAAGTAATTCATGACCACTAAACCAGTACTGCAAGAGAAACATTAAAGAGTGGAAAGTAGAGATCAAAAGTCACAAAGACGAGAAAGGATCAGAGAAAATCTCCAGGAACAATGACAAAGCAAGTAATAAGTAATAAAATGGCAATAAATACACATCTATCAATAATTACTTTGAATGTAAATGGAATAAACGCTCCAATCAAAAGACATAGGGTGTTAGAATGGATAACAAACAAAAACAAGACCCATCTATATGCTGCCTACAGGAGACTAATTTTATTTTTTTTTCGAATTTTTTTTTCCAAATTTTTATTTAAAGTCTAGTTAGTTAACACATGGTGTAATATTGGTTTCAGGAGTAGAATTTAGTGATTCGCCACTTACATAAAACACCCAAGGCTTACCACAAAGGGTGCCCTCCTTAATACCCATCACCCATCTAGCCCCCCCCCCATCTCCCTCCCTCCACCAACTCTCAGTTTGTTCTCTGTGGATAAGAATCTCTTATGATTTGCCTCCCTCTTTCTCCATCTCTTTTTCCCCCCTTTCCACAAGTTCATCTGTTTTGTTTTCTAAATTCCACATTTGAGTGAAATCATATGGTATTTGTCTTTCTCTGATTTATTTCACAATTCCATATTTCAAGCTATGTTACAAAGCTGTAGTCATCATTATAGTAAGATACTGGCACAAAAATAGATACATAGATCAACAGAACATAGTAGAAAACCCAGATCTGAACCCAAAACTATATGGTCAATTAAAATTGACAAAGCAGGAAAGAATATCCAATGGTAAAAGACACTCTTTTCAATAAATGGTGTGGAAACCTGGACAGTAACATGAAAAGAATGAAACTGGACCACGTTCTTACACCACACCCAAAAATAAATTTGAAATGGATTAAAGACATGAATGTGAGACCTAAAACCATAAAAATCCTAGAAGATGATTTACAGGCAGTAACTTCTTTGACTTTGGCTACACAGCAACTTCTTTCTAGATGTCTCCTGAGGCAAGGGAAACAAAAGGAAAAATAAACTACTGGAACTACATCAAAATAAAAAGCTTCGGCACAGTTAAGGAAACATCCAACAGAACTAAAGACAACCTACTGAATGGGAAAGAACATATGCAAATGACGTATCTGATAAACGGTTAGTATCCAAAATATATTAAAAACATAAAACTTGACATCTGAAAGAATCCAATTAAAAAATGGGCAGGAGATATGAACACACATTTTTTTCCCAAGAAGACCTACAGACAGCCAACAGACACAGAAAAAAATGCTAGATATTGCTCATCAGAATGGTTAAAATCAACAATACAAGAAACAACAGGTGCTGATGAGGATGCAGAGAAAGGCGAACCCTCTTGTGCTGCTGGTGGGAATGCAAACTGGTGCAGCCACTCTGGAAAACAGTGTGGAAGTTCCTCAAAAAGTTAAAAATAGAACTACCTTTGGATCCAGCAATTGCACTACTTGGTATTTACCCAAAGAATACAAAAGTCTTAATTCAAGGGGAGACATGCGCACCTATATTTACAACAGCACTATCTACGATAGCCAAATTATGGAAACAACCCAAGTGTCCACCAATAGATGAATGGATGAAGAAGATGTGGTATATATACATATATATATATACCACATATATGTATATATACCACACACACACATATACACATATATAATAGGGAATATTAGCCATGAAAAAGAATGAAATCTTGCTATTTGTAAGAACATGGATGGAGCTAGAGAGTAAGGTAAGTGAAATGTCAGTCAGAGGAAGACAAGTACCATAAAATTTCATTCATATGTGGAACTGAAGAAACAAATGAGCAAAGGGGGAAAAAAAAGAGATAAACCAAGCAACACTCTTAATTATAGAGAACAAACCCATAAAATGTACATCAAGTGTAAACCCTAAAGTAAATTATGGACTTTGTGAGATCATGATGCATCAAAGTAGGTTCATTCTCGTTAACAGATATACCATTTTGGTGAGTAATGGTGATAATGGAGAAGGCTATGCATGTGTGGGGTAAGGGATATATGGGAAATCTCTATACTTTCGTCTCGGTTTTGCTACGAATCTAAAACTGCTCTGAAGAAGTCTTTAAGTTCTGTTAAAGGTATTAATATATAAAGCCTTCTGTTCTAAAAATATTTTATTACTTATAAAATATAATTGGGGCAATCATCGTGATTGAATAACATGAACTTATAACTCACAAAATATTTTATGTCACAATTTTACATAATATTTTATTAATGTGATCTTTGTTAAGATTTTTCTGCTCATATTTCTGTAAACTCATTTATTAGATAATCACAATTTGTACTTTTATACTTCATTATTCATTAATAAAACTAAAAACAATGTCAGTTGCTTTTGGACAATGTAAAAATCATAAGTAACTTTTGATAATGTTTAATTCTCAGAAATTTCTTCCGATGCAACTGGTATTGGAGTTAAGATTATTTTATAAGATGCAACAATTAGGATAAATTCTGATTATTTTGAAATATAAATTTGGGGCGCCTGGGTGGCGCAGTCATTAAGCGTCTGCCTTTGGCTCAGGGCGAGATCCCAGCATTCTGGGATCGAGCCCCACATCAGGCTCCTCCACTGGGAGCCTGCTTCTTACTCTCTCACTCCCCCTGCTTGTGTTCCCTCTCTCGCTGGCTGTCTCTGTCAAATAAATAAATAAAAAATCTTAAAAAAAAAAAAAAAAGAAGAAGAAATATAAATTTTAAAACAACTAGAACTGGTGAATCAACATGCAAAGAATTTCTAAAAAGATTTAACTCCATAAAAATCAGTGTAGTACAAGTTTTAATTTAACTTTAATTATAAATTTATACAATAGCATTTCGGTGGTCCTCTGACTTCCTATAACTTGCAGAAATTGTGCAAGAAACTAGGTGTGGGTTGGTACATAACTCAGATTGCCTATTTATGTAATCTTTCACTGGATCTTCAATTATAGAAAAAAATATTTTTAAAGTTCTCTTTCTCTTTAACCAGTTCATCCGAAGGCCACATGAAAACTGTGTTCTTTTCCACTGAATGTGATGGTCTTTAAATTTAATTTGTATTTCTAAACCTGTGTGTATATCAGTTTTGCAATGATACAGTATTTTTCAAAATTAGAAATTCTAAACTTTTGTAAGAATTCTCTTAACTCCCTGATATACTTTATTGCAATGCCCACTTATATACTATTATTTTTTTTAATGACTTATTGACAAAATTTACTGCCTGACCACCTGTTCCAGCCCTCAGGACAGATAGTTAATATTTACAGATGCTGTAGGTATGGAACTGAATGATGGACAGGCTCCACAGGAGACTCAGAACTCCCAGCATATGGAGTCCTTTCTCTCTCCTAAGGCCTCAGTCAGTGCTGCCATCACCATTTATGCTAGAGCTGCCCCTGTCACCACTGTCAATCTGGGCCTAGTTTCCAGATTAAGAAGGGGCTCATCTTGAAGCGGCACTGCATTCTAGAGTGCTCTGAAGCATGAGACTACACATGTAAAAAACTCAAGAAAGTCTCTCTTTGAAAAGATGAATATGCTTACAAACTCCTAGTAAAACTGATGAGAGAAAGAGAGAGAGAGAGAACACAAATTACCAATATCAAGAACAAAGAAGGGGTATCACTACAGATTTTAAGATAATCAGATCCAGAATTTACAGAATTCATTCACAAGTATCACCAAACAAACATACAGCAACATGAACAACAGTAACAATAGCAACAAACAGCAACTCTGTGGAGAGGGAAGACTATAATTTCCAGAGTTGCCACACTATATTAAATTTCCAGTTTTCAAAAAAAAAAATTCGATGTCACATAAAGAAACTGAAAATTTCGACCCATATACAGAAAAGAGAAATCAGTAGAAACTATCCTCGAAGAAGCCCTGATGTTGAACTTACTGGACAAAGATTTCAAATCAATTATTATAAATATGTTTAAAGAAAAAAGTAAACCGTGTCTAAAAGACAACAGGAAATTATGAGAATGTTGTCTCACAAAATAGAAAGTACAGTAAGGAGAATGAATTCGTAAAATGTAGGGAGTAACTGGAGGCAGGGACTCCAGGAAAGGGAACGTTGTGCTGGTATAAAAGTCCTGGGTTTAGTAGCCTGCACTGCAATGGAGAAAAGACACACGTAAGTGACAGGATGGAGCCACACAGAGGATTCAGTTAGCAACTGACAGAATAAAGGGAATGAAGTAAAGGAAATACACAGCTTTAAGACTAAGAGAATATTACTATTGGAGAAGTTACATATTTACTACCAGTATGGATCTTTCTTCTGAGTCTGTCAAGATAGTCTTCTTAGAAAGGGCTTTTTAAAATGTATTTTTATCTCTGCTTCTATATTTTATGTCATGCAATTAATGCTGCCTGAAAAGTAAGCAAATTCCAGTAATTTTTCAAAATTTGTCTTAATGCCATCTCCTAAAACCTTTCTTACTATTTCAGCCACAATAGTCATAGCTGTTTGTATTTCCTAGAGCATGACTGATTCTACCTGATACTGTATTTCTGTAACTGGGAATGATTTTGCCAATGAAAGGCCATTTGGCATGATGTGGAGACATCTGACAGTGTTGCAGAATGGGGAACTGTACTTCTGGCATCCAGTGGGTAGGGGGGCCAGAGATGCTGCTGAGCTTCACACAATACAAAACACAGCCTGCCCAAACAAAGAATTATCCAGTCAAAAATACTGCTAGTGCCAAGGTTAAGAAAATCTGGTATAGGTACATACTGTATAATAGGTGGACATACATACAAATCCTGAATAAAGTTATTTCTAAAACTAGCAAGCATCCACATTGAGTTATAGTTCCAACTAAAAGCATAAATATGAAAACTATGTGGTCATAGGCAAAAATCCTAAATGCAAGAACTCCATAATATATGTGTGTCAGTGTGGGTCCTCCATAAGGCAGATACCAACACGGGATCAACGTGCAAGATATTTATGGAGAAAAATACTTATTAACGCTAAGGGAAGGGGCATCAGTCATGGAAGGCCTTTCAGACTCTGATGCAGTTCTCTCACCTGTAACAGAGATGGGAAAGAAAGGATTAAGTAGGAAAAGCCTTAGACGATGGTACAATTCTACGGAAGTCTCAGTTCAGCTGATGGGAAGTGTTTGGACCAAAAATACCAATTAGAAGAATCCATGTGGAACAGAATATCTTGGCTCCAATATCCCTGCTGTGCACAATCACTGGCTGGGTAAAGCCCAAGAGAAGTGTGGTCTTGGTGTTTCCACTACCGTTGATGTGGAGGTGAGGCTGACAGTGAAGCATGCTTCCTGCAGCAAGTTCTCTCCGAGATCTGAGCAACAGACTTCTAGGAGCACCAAAAGAGTTATTTGAAAATCATTCAAGAGAAAATCTTTTTGCTTGTCTACCAGCTTCAATAACACAGTTGAAAGAAAATTATCTAATAGCAAAATAAAGAGAATGTTAAATTTAGGAAACTAGCTGCGTTATTCACTTTGAGGTTTGATCAGATTTAATATTTGTGAGTTAACAAATGCATGTACTAAAGGCATATGGGTTGTGTAGCACAGCTGTTATAATAATGAGTTAGACAAACTTTTTAATATAAGTTTCAAAGAAATACTCCTTGAAAACATATATAGGCATCTTCAGTTAAATAACTTGAAATAAAACAGGGAAGGGTCACTCTGCAATTGTGTATTTATAACAAATTTTACAGAACTTAAAAAAAATGCAAGATACATTTTTGAAAGCAGTCCTGAATAGATGCTATGCTCAAAATAAAATTTTGCACCTACACTTGTATTTTCACATTTCAGCCAAAAATCTACTTATTGATGGTTAAAAGATACTTTACTCAACCTATCTCGAGGCCACTTTATCATTACATATGTCATATTCTAACTTATTTACATAGTCAGTGTACCAGGTTATTCATTCAGGCTCCCTTGAGTCCTTCCCTTCTCTCCCCTCTATATCTAGCATGTTACTAAAACCTAAAGATCCCACCTTCTTAATTGTTCATAAAATCATTTCTGCCTTTCTTTTCCTCTTGCCCCTATTTTTGTCAGGATATCTTTACCTTTTGCATTTATATTGCCTAAAATATTAATTTCCCATTTCAAGTAGTTTCTTCTACATTTCTCTTCCATTCTTTGTACCAGTACCAAAATAATCATCTGAAAGCACATTTTATCCCTTGCAAGTGCCCTTCAGAGAATCCTTTACTGTCCAGTACAGCCATTAGCCAGCCATACATGGATGACTTCCAAATTGATATCTCCATCCCCAATCTTTTTCCTTAACTCCTGAATCATGTATCCACTATCTACTCAGCATCTCCACTTTGATATCTCATACACAACCCAATGTAACATTACCATTTCATGCATAAAGCTTTCTTTCTCTAAGAACTCCATCCTTTCAATCACTGACTTCTTTCTCACTTTATTGCATCCTATCCTATCACATGGTATCAGATTTATCTTCAAAATGTATCAATTTATACTTTTGAAAAATAAGTATCCAGCTCCTTCTATGTAGCAGGTAATGTTTTAAAAATATGGGATACAGAGTCAAAAATTCCCGTGTTTCTGCAACATACATTAGACTCTAAGGAAAAGCCTGTAGAAAAGGCAATGTAAATACAACTTTTTATGTACCTGTCCCTCAAACTAACAACATAGCTCCTTTAGTTTCTTACTTGCTAACCCCTATTCCTGTCTTGGACACCCAGCCCCTAGATTCTATCACTTTGATACTAGAACCTAGAGATTACGGATTGCAAGTTTCTGAAGTTTAGATTTAATACACACTGAATAGCTGGATCTTGGTCATGAGTTCAGGGGGAAAAAACATGATGTGGAATAGGAGGAAGGATGCTATTAGACTAAGCTGCTGGATAGTAGTCAATGGTGAAATTTAAAATAATGTTTGTGAAACAAGAATATAGTTTGAAATAATATAACTTCTAACCATCAGACTGAAAGGAGAGGAAAGGCTTTAAACATAAAGAAAACAAAGAATCAGAACACATAGACAAATGAACAGCTGTATATTAACAGATATAGAAAAGAGGAAAAAATATAAAGCAGGGTCACAGTCAGTGTAGGAAGCGATGCGAGAAGGTGCAACTTTAAGTAGGGTGGCCAGTGAAGACCTCCCTGATAGGGTAACATGAAATGACAAAAACAAGGACACAGGAGGTGCAAATATTTTGAGATGAATACATCCTTGGCTTGCCAAGGAATAGCAAGGAGGCAGACGTGACTGGAAATTGAAATACATGGGAAGATGAGATCAGAGAATCAAATCATGCAGGTCAAATCATGCACTGGTGAAATCACACATGGTTTAGACAATCACAGTAAGGAATCTGGATTTTATTCTTAGATGGGAAGCCACTAAAAATTGATAAGGACAATCGAATTCTATTTTTAAATAACCATATTTATTTCTTTATTGATAATAAACTCTGGAGCAGGAGAAAGAGTAGCTTTACAGAAATCTAAGCACTTACTTTATTTTTCTTTTGCTCTAAATAACTACTATGTAAAATTTCCAAAATAAGTAGCTAGAGATTAGAGGTACTTTTTTTTTTAATTGGTACACTAGAAGCTGTGTTTTTTGATTCTCCAGAATGTTAATATTCATATTTCCTATGTCCATCACATTTCTTATGACTTAGAGCAAAGTCTATCTTTGATAGACTTTTATAAAGTATGTGCAATATGTGAATATTTAACACTTATTCTATTATATCCAGAGGGTAGGAAAGTGCTTACTACTAATTGTTAGATTTTAGAATATAAATGACTTAAGGACAGACTTAATTATTTGTAGAAGAGGCCAATATATTAATAACAACAATAACTATATATTATTTTGACTAACCACTTACTACTGCTGGGTGAGCTGCTAACATGATATATATAGATATATTGTTTATATTTATATAAGGTTTCATCCCTTTTGTCACAAAGTCCCTAAGAAAAATGTACATTGAGTATTCTCATTTTATGGAGATGAAATAGGGACTTACTATGGCTACATAACTAACACAAGGTCACATACAGAGAAAATGGTGAACAATAAACTGTGTCCAGCAGTCTGAATTCAAAGCCAGTAGCCTTAAACTACACCAGCTTGAAGGAAGAAGTATGGCTTGAAATCATCCTTAAAATAGGTCGAGTTCCATATCTGGTAATATAGTAGACTGATGTCTAGAGAACTTTCTTTAGTGTAGAACAACTAAAAGTTCTAGAAAAATATATAACACACATATTTTTAATGCATGGCTGAGATAATAGAAAAGGTTAATTCTCAGATGCAGAAATGATTGTAATGAGACAAGCAGATGTGAAATTTATATTCAGCAGAAGTACCTTTTCATTCATTTTTGATAGTGTACGGGTTTGGCTTTAAAGGTTAAAAATGTACTGGATATATAACAAAATCCTAAAGCAACTCAAAATGGGGAGAAAAATTAAAGATCTATACAGGATGTCAAGACTCCCACCAGGTGAATCCATCTAAACTAAAGACAGAGAGTGAAGATGGTTTTCCTTTCTCTCTTTCTTTTCTTTTCTCTCTTTCTTCTTTTTTTTTTTTTTCTTTTTTTTTTTTTTTTGGAAGATAGCTTTCTATCACATCATTGTCTGTTTGGAAAGGAACAAGGAAAAAAGCATCTTGTAAGAATTCATAACCACAAATCTTCCATTAAAGAGTGGGAGTGGAATTCATACTATCCATATGGTCTGAAACAATAGTTGATAAAATTTTCTATAAAGAGCTAGATAGTAAATATTTCAGACTTTGTGAACCATATGATCTCTGCTGGAGCCATTCAATTTTGCCATTATAGTAGGAAAATTATTCAAGGACAAAAAGTAACTATGGCTGTGTTCCAATAAAACTTTATTCATCAAATCAGGCAGCAGGCTTAATTTGTTCTGCAAGCTCTAATTTACTGACCCCTGACCAAAAGTGTACTTAAATGAAAAATTAGCTTTAAGTGATCCCATGCTGGTAATAATCCAGGGACCTAGCAGAAGAAAACACAAGTCATTTTTGGAGAAAATACTTCAAACCCAAGCTTCAAAGAACTCCCACAAATAATATTCCAAGGAACAGG
This sequence comes from Ursus americanus, assembly GCF_024610735.1. NCBI lineage: Eukaryota > Metazoa > Chordata > Mammalia > Carnivora > Ursidae > Ursus > Ursus americanus. Next base: position 60,890,579 of record NC_142129.1, on the reverse strand, counting down.
AGTTCAATAGGAAAGGAATAACCACAAGCAAAAGTCAATAAAACTAACACATTACAGTTAAGCTGTGCAAAGATAGCAGATAATCAAATGACAATGTAAGAATGCTTACTTAAAAGAGTAACAGCATGTAGTAAAAGTTGCTGAAAGAAAAAGAGGCTATAAAAGTGACCACATAGAATGAAACCAATAAAATAATCCTAATAAAAGATACACTTAAAATGAGAAATTCAGTGAGAATGTTAAACAGATGATTAGATATAGCAGAAGAGAGAAATGATGAAGTGAAATACTCATTTTTAGAAAACATTCACACTGTGACAAACACACGAGTGACTATACAAAGAGAAATAGTAAGTTCTAACATGTCTAATCAGTGTTCTGAGAATGAGGGAGGGTGGTATCAGAAGAAATGACTAAGAATTTTTCAGATTTAATAAAAGATGCCAGTTCTCAGGTTGAAGGAGTCTGGCAAATCTTTGAAAATATAATTTTTAAAAATCACATTGAGAAGCACAACACCAAAAACAAAGGAACCTATTAAATTTTCTCAAAGGGCTGAGATAAAATATCTGTCAATCTAGAATTACATACTATGAAAAACATAAATTCATAATAATGGTGAACTAAACAAATTTTCAGGTACCCAGAAATTAAGACAATTCATCAACTACATATTCTCACTAACAGAACTTCTAAAGAATGTACTTCACAAAGAAGTTACTGAAACCAAACATGTGAGAAACAGTACACATATGGAGGTGGACTTAATAGCTAATACATAGGAAATAAAAAATGTGAAGACTAAGTGTGATAAACACTATCATAAAAATTAGGAAGGGTTGCTTAGATTTAAAGCATTCTAAGGTACTTATACTTCGGGGAAGGAGGAAAAGGATAATTATTAACTTTACAACTTCTTAATTTAATATTTCTGATAAAGTTTTATAACCACTAAATAGTTGTAAAATGTAAAACTTTCACACTAGAAGATTAAAAAAAAAGAATGAGGTTTGGGGAGATTTAGAGGATTATAGGTAAAAATAAGTACATTTGAACAGAGGCAGGGATAAATATAACATTTGGAAAATAAGAACATCTGGTAATATTTATGGGATAATCATTTTTAAAACATTAACATAGCTGAATACGAAGTGCAAGAAAAGAAATGATAAACTTTGCATTTCATATACAAAGAACAGAGACACAAATTTTGTATTACTGTTCATCACTATGCGGATTGCTAACTCAGAGTATTAGTCAACAAATGTAAACGTTGTGAAATACAATCTTCTTGTTTGCTGAGCTTCTAGGAACAATTGCAGAACACCAGCCTCACAGGAGGCCAATTACAGCAATGTAGCCTCTAGGCTCACATAATCACAACATCTGTAAAAGCCCCTTCATGGATGGTTTACAGTAGATTTTATTACAGCTTTCATGTTGTACCAGAGGCTTTAGCACATCCTGTGCTAATAATAACAACCAATTAAAAACCAGATGATAAAAATTATTACTTTTAACTGGTAATAATTTATGAGGTTTAAATTTGTTCTAACATAATACTAATCATTTTTTAAATTTACTTAAAAGCTAATTATCTACTAACTTTAAATATTTTGAAATACAAAAACTACTCAACTATAGCATTCTCATTTATAATTCTAATACAAACTTGTCATACTGTTAAAATGACGCTAAGCTATAAACACGTCTAACACAAAATTATAAATATGTCAAAGAAACAAAAATTCTTTGGGCAAAGCCTGAGGTTTAATTGCTGTTCTTAAAATCTGAGGAAAATTTAATCACAACACACAGTCTTTAAGACCTTTATACTCAATTCTTACAAAGTAAACCCATTTCTAAATACAAAAGTTGCCCTGAGTTTTTGTCAATGAACCATATTTCATTAGTGATTAAGCAAGATATAAAAATTAACACTTTTTTCATGGGGAAGAGAAATTTAAAATATGTTCATTTAGAGTTGAAAAAGATACAATGCATTTGACCATTACAATTCAAGGGTCAACTGAATGTTCCTACCCTACTGACAACCAAGTCATCCCACAGCCAGATACACACACATGCTGCTTTCTGTACCTAAGATGCCTTCTCCCACCTCCATCCTCATCTACCTGACCAACTCTATTCAACTTCAGATTTCAGCTAAATCTGGGGGAATTAATGCTGCCCTTACCTGCAACTACACTGAGCAAGATGCTTCCTCCTTTGTGCTCATAGGAAATTTTTTTTTTTAAGTAGGCTCCATATCCGACACAGGGCCCAACATGGTGCTTCAACTCACAACTGAGATCAAGTGTTGGACACGTAAGTGGAGTTGGACACTTAAGTGACTGAGCCACCCAGGTGCCCCAGAATTAAAAATATTTTTACAATGCATTGTTATTTGCATATGTGTACATATATAAGTATGTATGCATATGTATTTGTACACATACATATACACATGGGTATCGATATATGTATGTATATTTGTATATTTTTAATATAAATAGAACCTAGCATATAGTGCCTGAAAACAATCTACTCAAAAAGTCAAGTAGATGGATTAATAAGGCTTGTTAGTTCTTCTAATTTAGTTTAACAATAAAATATCAGTTAATTTTTAACCACCTTGACTCATCCTCAGAACATAATTTCCTTTAATGGTTATAGCAATATCTATGGCTGGTCATTTAATATGGTTCCTGCCTTTCCGGGAAAAAGATGTTTCAATAATTGCTTTAGCTTCTCTCGAAGCTTATTTCTCAAAGTTACTGCTTATTTTATCAGAATTTAAAGATGATACGTTTTATAAAAACGTGAGTTGAAAGAATAACATAAAATTTGCGGAATATTTACAATAAGATTAAGATTAGTATGAAGTAGGGATAAATCAGATTTTGCAAAACTTTCTCTTTTTTTAAGATTTTATTTATTTATTTGACAGAGAGAGAGAGAGGCACAAGTAGGGGGGAGCAGGAGAAGGAGAAGCAGGCTCCCCGCTGAGCAGGGAGCCCAAGGTGGGGCTCGACCCCAGGACCCCAGGATCATGACCTGAGTGGAAGGCAGACAATTAACCGACTGAGCCACCAGGGTGCCCCAAGATTTTGCAAAACCCTTAAAAGAACTTAAACTGTATGATCAGTCACTCATTACATTAAATTTTTCCTCCATTTTCTATTTTTTCTTTCTTCCTTGCAATTCAAAATCAGGAAAAGAATATAGATAAACCCTGCAGATCCTCGTTTTAAACACATGATTACTAATTTATGGTTCTAAGAGATTTAATTTTGTATAATATGATTATTTAATCCTACCATAAATCTCAGAAATTCAACGTTTTACACTAATAAAAAAAGTTATGGACCCACAGAGTCACTATTTGACAACATGGTTGTCTTTGTTATTAAATACCATTTGGAATTAAATGATATTTACAGTAACTTATGCTATAAAAAATGGGTAAGAAAATAAAGGAAAAGGAATGAAATTATAATGATCTTAAGCAGTTTCTCATGAAAACACCAAAAAGAGAATCATTTCAATATCCTGAAATAGTATTAAAATCTAAATCTTTTTTTTAAGATTTTACTTATTTGAGAGAGAGAGAGAGAGAGAGAAAGCATGAGCCAGGGGAAGGGCAGAGACAAGGGAGAAGCAGACTCCTCTCTGAGCAGGGAGCCTGATTCAGGACTCAATCCCAGGACCCTGAGATCATGACCTGAGCCAAAGGCAGACACTTAACCAACTGAGCCACCCAGGCACCCCTTAAAATCTAAATCTTGACTTCAATACAATTTTGAGCAATTACGGGTAAATTCAACATAGTAAACCAATAGATCATAGTACTTAAAACAGAATTTAAGAAGTCAATTTATTCAACTCCAGCCTTCTGGCAAATACAGTATTTCTAATGAAGCCTACTAAACTTCAGAAAATTTAAGTAAGTTTCCCTAGTTATATAGTTCATAAAAAAACCTAAAGTTAGAAAAAATTTGAAAAATGGAACAAGAATTTCAAAAGTCTAATATGTCACACCCTAATATAGGAAAAAATGGTTTGGATGCATGTAGGTATATGGAAACCGTGAATGATAAGACTGAGAGATCATAGACACTGTATAAATATACTGTACAGAAATAAGTAAATATGTAAAACATTTTATCAAAAGCAGATAATAGGAAAAATTCACCCAAAACAAAAAATCAGTTTTGTGAGAACCATATTTGAAAATGGGTAAATAAGGCAAATAAAAATATAGATTCATTAAAAGAAAGTAGCTCAGGGACTTAATCACTGGAAGTTCACTATAAAGGAGAAAGATAAATCTTATTTCATCATTTAAGCTCATACAGATACGAACTTTTGGTATCCATATCTAAATGTTTTTTTTTTACCTTAGAACAATTCTTTATAGAATTATGAATATGCTTTAAAATCATAAAGACCCACAAAAAACTTGCCCAGCCTTGGCATGTGTGAAACAAACCAATCAACAGCAGTATGAACAGAACTTCTTGTCAGTTCTAGAAGTGACCAGCTGCCTACGAATAATGGCAAATTATACTAGGTCAGAACTAACAAATGTTGTACCACTTGGGAGTTACTTAGACTAATGAATAGTTAAAATATACATGGTTTGTATAATCATTTCTACAGAAAGAATTTCATCTATTGCCACCCTAAATTTTGTTTTTGAACTACATTTTCTTCGTGTATTTTAGTCATACATTCTGTCACTGAGAATACTATACATTTCATTTGCTCTGACTCTCCTGAAGAAAGACTGGTACCCTTGAGTTGTTTCATGCAATGACAAAACAATAGTTTACCATTTTATCCCCAAACTGGTTATGACTACGGTTCTGTCCTTTCTGGTCTGCTTGTATACTGAACATGTACGGCACTATAAGGAAATAAATTCAATTTTCCTTAGAAACAGGCCAGAACCTGAGCAACATGAGTGAATAATAATAATTATCTGAAAAAAAAAATTATCTGAGCCTGAGCTCTCGTATCAAAGAATAAACAAAGATTATTTTTAATCCTAGAGGGAAATGGAAATAATTTGGCTAATAGCCTAGCAAAACATATTCTAACCACTGGTGTGCACACCCAATGTCTATTCAGTGATTGGACTCTGAGTTAAAAGTAAAAAAAAAAAAAAATACAACTACTTATGTGTGGAAGGACAACGAATTTTAAAAGAAGGTTTATGAAGTCCCATGCCCTTTGACCTTCTCTTATTACTATTGCCTGGTGAGCCTTTTCAAGATGAATGGTGTATATCTTCATCTATGACAGTCCATTTAGCAATCACAATATTTCCTGTAAGTTAGATAAATTGTCCAGTCACTTAACAAGAAGAAAGGCCAACACCAATTGCAGCAAAGGTCACTCAATCCAGTTTTGTTCTATATTAAATTGTCATCAGATCTGAACAGTGATTTCATCAATAACACATCTAACTAGAATGTTCCAAAATTTAGAAATCAACTGCCTGCCCTATGGGGAAAAATGAAGTAGGTAAATAAAACACAATTTTCCAAAGGAAACTCACAGGGTATTGAACTCAAGATTATAGTCTCCCAGGAGTCTCATTTATCATTTAAACTAAATAAGACTTTTAGAAATGACACTGTTGGCTCAACGTTTGTCCTTATAGAGATTAAACAAGTGAATGTCGTGTGCACTTTGTAACTGTAAGTTTAACTTTCTCTGTCAAACTAGCCAAGCAATGAATATATGAAAGCAAAGTATATTATGATGATGACCTGAATCTAAAAATGAGGAGCCTATCACACAGATCCAGAATGAGGGGTAATCTACAAGACAACTGACCTGAATTATTCCACAGATTAAATGCCACAAAAACAGAGGGAGGCAGACGAACTCAGATGGAGGGGAAAATAAAGAGCTCAGCCAATGCAATGACTAGGCCTTGGTTTATTCAGGAAAGAACAACCATAAAGCTAAAGAGAACATTTTAAGAAAAATTGGGGTATTCTGAAAATGTGGGAAATTTGAAATTGCTATTTATTGTCGTAGATGTGGTAATGGTAATGTGGCTTTGTAGGAGGAGCTCTTTCTGGAAAATGGAAACAAATGTTTAGGGGGAGGTGTCATGATATTTGTAGACAACTTTTAATAACTTGGCAAAGTGGAACTGTGTGTGCATGCATGCATATGAGTGTGTGTGTGTATGTACACTGAACAACTGTGGGAAGAAAGTTCATAAATCTAGGGGAAGGGTGTACAGGGATATATTGCATATTATTTCAACTTTTCTGGGGATTTAACACAATTTAATTTTTTTAAAAAATCAAATGTATTCCTATGCTCAAAAACCTCTAATGGTATCCATTTTATCTGGAACTAGACCATTCGTTACAGTGGCCTGCAAGACCCAAAATGTGGTTCCTCATAATCTCTCTCAACATATCACGCATGCCTCTGCACTGCCAGTTCCCTCAGCCTGAAACATAATTTGCCCAGATGTACGAATTCCTTAAAGACACCTCAATGGAGCCTAATTTACCCACGTTATTTAAAATTGTTACTCAGATGCACACATGTAAACCTCCTGTATATTTTTTAAAAGAATTATTTATTTTATATATATAGAGAGAAAACGTGTGTCATTGGGGATAGGTGCAGAGAAAGAGGGAGAGAATCTTAAGCAGACTCCCCGCTGAGCATGGAGCCACATCCCAGGACCCTGAGATCCTGACCTGAGCCTAAATCAAGAGTAGGACACTCCACTGACTGAGCCACCCAGGTGCTCCTACCTCCTGTACTTTTTTTATATCATTTCTCAAATTGTTATACATTTGATTACACAGTATTCTTACCTTTATTGTATATTATCACCCCAAAGTAAGCTCCAAGATGGATGTTCTTTGGTGTTTTTTTATTCACTGAATAACCTAGAGGAGTCCCTGTCACACAATAGATTCCTAAATAATTCCTGTTGAAAGCTTAATGAATGAAAAATGGGTTTTTATGGCTTTCCTTGAATTTAGAAAATGAAAGATCTGAGTGCAGTTCTGTGGTAGAATGCAATGAGCCGGGGCATATAAAAGCCCAAATGCGGAAACAGCACAGTATAGGAAGAATCTGGGAGGAGATCCAAGGAATAAGAAGTTGGAATGAGAGATGACCTCAAGATATCCTAGATACTAGGTCACTTTTACAATATGAATGACGAGTTGAAAAAGGAGTGAAGTAAATATATGAACTATCTTCTAAATATTTTGTAATGTGAGAATGCTCATTTGCAATCAAAAGATTTAGAATAGATATAATCCAATGATATGTACATGAAATATTTTATAAGTAAGGATCCAGAAATAGTCAGAATTTAAATAAAAAGACCATACTTGTCAGACTATTTAGCATCCTAACCCAATGATAATACTTACGTTAATGTTGATATATGTTCTCTGTCTTCAAAGCTCATCTGCAGAGCCTGGACCTCTATCAGTGCCACTTGTTCCACAATATATCAAAGGATATTGGCAAAAGGAACCATATTCTTGTCATGAGGCAAAACTACCTAATAAGTTCCCTGTATTATTCAAAAGTACTAGCATCACCCATGCAATTATAAACGACCTTGACACCATAGGAAATACATAACCTATGACATACAATGCATATTTTTGGCAATGTGGAGTCACTTAAACTGAGATGGGAGAGAGATGGTTAAGACTCTTGAGGTTAAAAGGCATGAACTCAAAAGCCTCTTTTCAGGATATGCATTACATCGTCACTTTTCTCTTCCTGGGTACTAGTGGTACTTAGGAGATCAGTGATGAGTACGACCAAAGTGATTTACACTTTACCATATGATTCTAAGCTAAGGGACAGATTTCTTGAACAAAGACACTGAGATCATGGTTTCACTTAAAAAATGTTGGGAGACTTTCCACATGTTTAATATATATATATCTTAGGGATTTTTTTAAAGATAAAATTAAGGACAATCTACCTAACATCATTAATTTCTAATATAGAATATTTTGCTTTTGAAGCTTTTAAGAATGTAATATTGAAATGAAAAAATATATCATGATCTACAATCACATGGTTTACAAGTTTTCTAGAATACAATCCTTCATGCTTTCAAACGTATGGCCTATTGTAACACTTTCAATGGATTTTAAATAATCACTTGTATAGCGGCCTATCCTGGAAAAGCCATTTCAAACATATTTTTAACCAAACAACAGTTAATTACTAAATAATTAATTGTGGTGGTCACTTGGTTGGAACTTAAGAAAGCGAGTCCATAAGGTTATCACGGGACTGCCATTTAACATTAACTTGTGATAATAAATGAGTTTAACTAGACATTTATCTTTTCTGTTCAGGATCCCATCCCCTAAGAAATGGTCCTTAGGGAAACTCACTTGTCCAAGCTAAATTCTACTGAATATGTTTAGCCGGAAACACTTCTGGTATTTACATCTAGGCATTTACTACTCCTATACAATCCTATCTCACCCGATTTATTAATTTTAGCAAGAAGACCTTGAGTCCCTACTATTTACAAAGTATTGCCTGCAGCTTTTCTATTTATTTATACCAAATATTTCTATTTATCTATTTACTTATATGCGCTGTATTTATTTAGACCTAATAAATATTTGCATGTTTAGTTTTCCTTGCTAGCAGTTTAGTTCTAAATGAGAAATATTTCAATGAGTCTTCCTCCTAACTTTAATCTAAAAATATCTTTATGACTACTTACAATATGCAGCAATTATTAATTTCAAGAATCTTAAAAATTAAATAATGTAAACAAGCAACATTTTTGAAAACTGGATATTTCACTTATATTATTCTAATCTTATAATGCATTTTATTGCCACTACTGCACTTAATGCTAATATGAAATATTATGAAATATGTCAAATGATCTGTGAGAAGTTGACTATTAATACTGGTGAGTTAAACATTCATACCACTATTCCACACGTGTTTGTTCTTCTTTTATGTTCTGAATATTGTGATCTTTATGTAAATTTTAAAAACTAAGAATTTAAAAATGTTTGAAGAAAAAGTACATCAAATTGTTATCATGAATATTTTTATAAAATCATTTTATTGTCAATCACTTATTGGAATCCTACTTTATCATGCTCAAAAGGCTTAATCAATAAAAGGATCAAGGTTAGATCAAAGTTAATTTTAAGTAATTAGTGTTTAAATAATTTATGTTGCACTCAGCAGCAAAACTAAATATTTATTTTGCTAAAGGAAATAATAATATCCCAAGAATTATATTTTAACTGTATATGCAATAATCTGGTTTAATCTTAGGTTTGCTTAATATCTGATCTTAATGAAATCATTCTATACATAAAATTATGAAATATATATATTCTGCTTTTCTAAAGTCAAGACTGTACTTTAAAGAGCAAGGTTAATCTTCATGGTTACCCACATTTTACTAAAGTTTCCAGGAAAGGGACTAAAATTGTCAGTTAGAAATTAGCAAATGATAGTTTCATTCTGACTTTTGAACTTTATCATTACTCAGATCTTTCTTCTATATTCTGCTCCAAGGACTAAATACAGTATGAAAAATGAATATTAAATAGGATTATCACAGATAATTCTAGATTGCTTGGTTTAAATGATCTATTTTAAACTTCTGATATTTTCAGAAAAATATACATGATATCATTTCCTTTTTTAAAAATAATATTTATGTACACTTTGCAAAAACATAATAACACTAAAGCAAGGTCAATATTTATGGGTTAATACTCCTTATCTCCAAATACAGTAAATATAATGAAATATGTCAAGAGCTCTTGGTAGGTAAAATTATTTATGGTACAAAAGGTCATTTTTTGTAGTATTTTTATTTTTTAATAAGAATAGTTATATGTGAAAGGAGAAATCCATTTATATCTATAGGCATGCCTAATAAATACATGAAGATGTAATTTTTTTGAGATATAATAAACTAAAAAAGAGGAGATAATTTCTTCATACATGTACCCAGAATACCTTTCTTTTTTACTTTTCCCCCCACGGACTAATTTGTCAAGCCTGGAAAAGATACATATATTAACACTGATCACTGAAAGATTCTTCATCACAATTATCAAACATCTTTATGACTTACACTTTAATATCCCATAAATATATTTATAATTATTTCTCCTTAAACATAAAAATCAACAATGGCATATTTCAACTTGGTAAAAATTGGGTACTAATTGCACTCTAGGGATTTCTAATATTAAAGATAAATAACAAAGAGTTTTAATTTAATGCTTAATAGAAAAAAATATTTTAAAAAGACAATATGAAGCCATTGAAGATATCACAGAAAAGTCTGATGTGAAAAAATTAGTATACACTTATAATTCTATAAAGAAATAGAAAATAAGTATAGCCAATGCAAAATAGCTTATTTAAAACACTGGTAAATGAAGTGGTGGTCATCAAATTTCAATCTATATTGAATTGGTATTATAAGGATAGCAGTTATCCTCAGATTATTCTATGCCACCCAATCAAAATCCCAGTGATATTTTTTCCTGAAGTTTGGAAAAGACACCAAAGTTCACCTGGAAGAAGAGACCAACAATAGCCAAGACAGTTTAAGGCCATATCTTAAGAAACACATTTTTAAAAATTCAATTAATACTGAGACTATTCATGAGAAATCAATAATATTAGCAAAAGAGAATAAAGAACCTAAATAAGACTCTAAGAATTTGGTATGTAATAAAGGCACTATTACCTATTTGTTGAGAATGAAAGGATGAATATTTTTGAGACATCAAAAGACACTCCCTTAGAGTCCATGGTAACACTAAATAAATTTCACATAAATGTAACAGTTAAATGTAAAATCAATACTAAACAATAACAGCATTAGGAGAACTACTTAGCAATCATTACAGACAGTGGGAAATGTCCTTTCTAAATATGAAAACAACGAATAACTACACAAAGAGGAAAAGTCAAACGCATTTCATTGCATGAATTGAATTCTGACATGGTAAAATTATAAAAAATATTAAAATATGTATTAAGAAAAACTGCATATAAGTGGTTAATAAAAAGCCTATTATTCATGAAAAAAACCAAATCCACAGAGAAAAATGAACAAATGGCATAAAGAGACCATTCAAAAGACACCGGTAAATTGTCAGAAATTATAAATAATCCAACTTTACCTAGTAATAATCTGAAAATTAAAGTAATACAGTGCTTCAATAATAAAATTACTAAAACTTAAGGAATCATCATCGTCACTATTATCACCAGCACTGGCAAGTATTTGCTGAAAATATCACTTATATATGGCTGGCAGGAATATAAATTCGAATAATACTTAATAAAGCTATTTGCTAAGAATCATCCAATTAGCCTTGTTTTTATGCCAGTAAATATCTATCAGGAAAAACAGTTTAAAAAGACTAAATAAAAGGTTGTTTACTGCACTATTACTTTTAATAAAAAATGAGATCAACACATCTATTAGGATGGCTATTATTTAAAAAAAAAACAGAAAATAACAAGTGTTGGCAAGGGTGTGGAAAAATTGGAACCCTTGTGTACTGTTGATGGGAACGTAAAATCGGATATAGTCATTGAGGAAAACAGTATAGTGGTTCCTCAAAAAATTAAAAAATAGAATTACTAGAAATTACTAGGATTGATCTAGCAATTTCACTTCTGGTTACATACTTTAAAGGAAAGCAGAATCTTGAGGGGAGATTTGCATGCACATGTTCATAGCAGCATTATTCACAATAGCCAAAATGTGGAAGCAACCCAAGTGTCCTTTTTTTTTTTTAAGATTTTATTTATTTATTCAACAGAGATAGAGACAGCCAGCGAGAGAGGGAACACAAGCAGGGGGAGTGAGAGAGGAAGAAGCAGGCTCATAGTAGAGGAGCCTGATGTGGGGCTCGATCTCAGAACGCCGGGATCACGCCCTGAGCTGAAGGCAGATGCCCAACCACTGTGCCACCCAGGCGCCCCAACCCAAGTGTCCATTAATGGATGAGTAGATTAATAAAAAGTGATGTATACACAAGATGGAATGTTATTCAGCCTTAAAAAAAAAGGCAATTTTGACACAGGCTACAACATGGATGAATCTTGAAGACATTATGCTAAATAGAATAAGGTAGTCATGAAAAGACAGTGACTGTAGGATCCCACCTATAGTAGGTATCCAAAGTAATCAAAAGGAGAAAGAAAGTAGAATGGTGGTTGCCAGGGCCTGGGGAAAGGAGGGTTATTATTAAATGGGTAAAGAGTTCCATTTTCCAAGACAAAAAAACGTTCTGGAGATGGAGGAGAGTATTCACTGCATAAACATGTGAACGTAACGCCACAGAAATGTGCACTTAAAAATAGTGAAAATGGTAAATTGTATGTTGCCTATTTTACCATAGTTTTAAAAAATAAAAAAGGAATCAAACTGAATGTCCCATAAATTAATTAAAAATACTTATGAGCATTTAGACAGTTACCTATTTTCCTAATTTTCCCCCAGAATGCCCTCACTACCGTGATTATAAAGGTACTATTGGTAAGTAAAATAAATGATACTGGGTATTCTTTTAAAAGGTAAGTTGTTCATGGAGTAGGCTTCCTGGGAAGACCTCTTCTGAGAGTGAAGCAGATGTTTCCTAAGACACGGCTGGCCCGAGGGAGTTGTCATTTCAATGAGGCAAACTGAAAATGAATCTCTGGATAGCTTCTACTGGGGAAAAAATATGCCTCTTTCCAGACCACTAAAGACCTGAAACATGAAAGTTAGGGCATATGTTTCATTTTCCCCTCCAGGACAGCTAACAAATTTGTAGAAGAAGCTGTTCTAACCTCACATATGAAATTTTGCCCCAGAGACTGAATCTGCATATGAAAAATAGTCCCAATAATGGAACACATCAAGCTGCCGTAAACTACAATGCCTGGGAGGAAAATGTTGAAGGCTTTATAATTTTTCAGAATTCCCTAGAGTAAAAAAAGAAAATTAAAAAAAAAAGCCCTTTCTTTATTATCTGGTCACTCTTCACAACCTCATTTGCTAAGTAAGAAAGAGGGTGGTCTATTACAATCAGATCTCATTTTCTATTTTATGACTTTATACAGAACCTATTTTAAATTCATATTATGGTGGATGTAGCACTACATCATGTTTGTCTCTTCTGGATTCTTCCATATTAATGTTTGCAATGTTTTGTAAAACTTGAGATTTTACCATTCCATTCTTCATACCCAACTTATATATATTTTTTTTTAGAAAATCAGCTTTTGAAAACGTAATCATTTTATCTCTTGAATGACCTGGTGAAGCATTATAGAGGTGTTCTAAAAGAGCCAGACACAACTTGAAATTTAATAAAATTGTTTTCATAGAGAAGTCCGACCATGAAGAGTTTGAAATTATTCCATGGCTATTTAAAAGTGCGAAGTGTCAGTCATCAGTGGTTCTCTCACATCAGGTCCAGCTTGAATTTAAGGCATTTCAGCCATCATGGCAACTACTATTAGCTTTTGAAACACTGCTATAGGTTTTGCAGATTTAACGTCAAAAACTTTAACCACCTTAACATTTGTTCATTTAGGCATTCATTCTGTGTGCATACTCTTAGCTGTTTAAAAGCACTAAAAAATTTTATCATTTTTGAGAACAGAATGGAAAGCGATTCTTATTTTGCATGACAGCAGATCACCAGAGATAATAATGTGCAAGGGAAACATGCAAAAAGTAATATAAATAGTTCAGCTCAATTTCTGAAAATCCCATTTCCTTTACAGGAATCAAATTTATAGTTGTCTCTACCAATAGAAGGGGACATTCAGTGCCATTTGATAACATTTTCGAGAGGTTCACTACACTTTTTTTTTTTTACAAGGAGACTAAAACTCAAAAAAGATAATGCTCACATCTCCAACACCACAGAGATAATTTAGAACCAAAAGACCCAACAAACTGACAGGAAAGACCACCATTCTGCCATAATGGTGTAACAAAAGTTATGTTTCAGATATAAATTAAATTCTCTCTCTCACAGGCGTGCACACACACACACACACACACACACACACACACACACACAGAGTTTAACTTGTAGCCTTGAGCTAAATGTGGCCAGCATCTATATGGCACAGTGTATTTTATTATTATTTCAATCCTCTACCTACATAGGCAAATTGTCTCGCTTACTAGTAGCTCAGAGTAGGGAATAGAGATGAAGAGATGATTCCTCAATCTTACCTATTTGTGGGTCTACTAGATTTCCAATGTTCATCTACAGTCAGCAGTCCAATTATAGAATTCCTTACCACTTAAAGCCCATGGATGTAAGGAAGGCATTGGTGAAGTCACCTGAGCTCATATATCATAAGTATATATAACATACATTATCTATGTATAAATATAATTTATATATATTTAATATAATCCTGAATATGTCACACTATGAAAATCCTTAAAATTGTATCTGCTCTGACAAGAAAATCATTCTCTATATAGTAGATACGTTAATAGACTTAGGGTGTCCATTTCTTGATTTGGAAAAGATAATCCACTAGGTAGATTTCTGTTCCTCAAAGATACAAACTTCTCCCTCACACATTTTAACAATTAATTTGAGCATAAAGCCATTCATTATTCCTTACCAGATTAGGTTTTAGTTATGACTAACCAGGCTGTAACACTTATTTAATGGGTAATGATAGTTTCACATCTGTTTTTAAAGAATCATATTTGGTTAATAGTGTCAACAAAAAGCTCAGTATAGGGAATCTCTATTTCTGAAATTAAACCAAATGGAAATTGAGAAAGGAAGATGGAAGTAGAGCGAAAGAAGTTTCTTAGAATACTCACCATCTTAAAAATAAAGTTATCTTTAAAAACTATAAAATACTTTCAGAATCATTACGATGACATTTATATTCAGATATCAAACTTTAAGCCTTATGTGTACAGGGACAATTAGAAGAAAATAACTGCACACAGTATTTTCTTTCTTAGAAACTATTCTCATCTGAACAGAAATTGTCACATTGAAATCATATACTAAGAAACATGCCAATGATTCTATATACTGTGTATACGAAGTATATAATATCCTTATTAAATTTTAAACACCATGCAGACTCTGCATTAATAATTTATAAAGCACTGTCACATACATTATCTCATTTTGTTCTTACATCAATCCTATGAACAGAATATTAATATTCACACATAACAAGTATAAGCCTAATTAGTATAATTAACTTTTTGACCTTTATGTAGAGATTTCCTAGGTTAAGTGTCTAAAGGGTGTTAAAAGTAAGAATAAGTGAAATTAAAAGATTTGCCGAAGATCAATCTTGCTATTTAGTACCAAAGACAGGTTTGACCCCTGATGTGATGTCCTTTCCACTATACCACGTTACTACAACTGCAAAAGATCATTTACTCCCTCAGTTCTATAATGTATTACCAAGAAGTATTGTATCTATCTTTCAGAAACATGCATGTCTGCTTAATGTTAATGTCTAATACCTCAACTTCATCCACCTTAAGTATTCTTCTCCTATCAGCACTTAATTCCCAAATGAGATCTCTAATTAGGTACCCTCTTCCAAACAACACATTCAAGTTTCCAACTCCTTTCTGGATATTTTTATCAGAATTTCTTGGTCAGACGTATAAAAATCATGAGGATCAAAACCAGATTCATTATCTAAAAGTAGTCTTTACCTGTGTGTTTGATATCTTACTTAACATCATGTTCTTCTTTCTAGAAATGAAGGCAAAAATTCTTAGAATCATCTGCTGTTGATGCCTCTAATTTACAGCCAAAATTTATTTATTCAATCTCACATCTCCTCATTCTTTTCCCACCACTCAATGTTTATTTCTGATTCCATAGGCCTGGTCCTCATCCTCCTTTAAACGAACCATTTTATGAACTTGTTTATTGATTTCCCTACTTCAAGTCTCTTTCAAGTCATCAATCAATGGGTTGCAGAATTAATATAAAATAACTAATTTATGACATTTCCTTCTCTGACATACAGAAAGAAGTAAAAACTTTGGCTAACTGTAATAAAATATTTTATTGAAAAATAGGAAGTGTAGGCAGCAGAATCACAGATGTCCTAATGATCTGTACCCTCAGATCATTAGGTGTCTTACAGACTTTCCTCCCGCATTGAATAAGGATGACCTATGCAACTAATCAAGTATTGTGTAAATGACAGTATATGACTTTTGTGGCTAGGTCATAAAAAACAGTCTGGTTTCTGCCTTGCTCTTTCTTATATCCCTAGTTCTGCTGAAAGCCAGCTGCCATTTTTGATAATATTCAAGCAGCCCTATGCAGAAACCCATGCGGTGAGAAACAGAGGTCTCCAGCCAACAGCCAGCTCTAATGCACTGGGTATGTGAACGATTCACCTTGGAAGTGGATTCTCTAGCTCCAGTCAAGCCTTCAGAAGAATGCAGTTCTACCAAAAATCTTGACTTCATCTCATGAGAGATCCTGTGTCAGAATTATCCAGGTAATTTACTCCTGGGATTCCTGACCTACAGAAACTGTCTCAAATAATAAATGTTTATTGTTTTAATCCACTAAATTTTAGAGTATTTTTTATACAGCAATGGATGATAATGGGAGCTTTAATTTTATGGGGAACATTATTTAGCACTAAAAAAGCCTGGACAGAGAATCAAAACATGGATATCAGGTATGAAATAGGAGAAGCATATGTTATATAAAACACCCTACACGGTCAGGAAATAAAGAAAGGGAAGGTCATTCTGCAACCTGTAAAACCCATGTAAAAATCCAATTTAACAACCTTCCCCAGAATCCTTTTATTCCATATGTGGAGTTCACGTGTTTGCTACAAATGAAATAGATATTATCAAAACCTAGGTTGATCCTAAATTAGAAATATCTTTCTTGCTTGTATATTTATTCAATATCTATTTGAGATACTAACAAACACAAAAGCCATAATTAACCTTATTCTCTCTCATATTCTTCTATAGCAGAGACAAGCAAACCAAATTACTCAATTATGCACGCTCCCTTGCCATCACAGGTGTAAATGGCTCTGGACAAATAAACACAGCTAGAAAACTATGACAAAGAGATACCCCCATTAAAAAGAAAGGCAAAGGCTTGCCAGAAGAAATAACTGCTTTCTTTGCTTCCCCTAATCTTTCTGCCTAGAATATATAAGTCTAGAGGTGTAGCAGTCAGCTGTCTTGCAATCCTAAGCCATGACCTTACAGAAAAAGCTAAGAAGGTGACACCAAAAAGCAGAAAGCACCTGAGACCTTGATAAATTTTTCAGGTACAGAACTCTCTAGATCCCTCATTCCAAATTTCTTGGTAATGAAATAACAAACCATCATTATATAAAACTAGTGTAGTTCAGTTTCTGTTACTTGCAAGCCAATATATTAATGTATATCTTTCCTTGATCTCCCCTCTCCCATACCAACTGACAAAAACTAAAACATTGCAAATTATATATGCTCGCTCCCCCTATTTTGTTACTAACCACTCCTGCAAAGCAGTGGTCACAAACTGGTGGCACCTCAGAGCATCTCTGTGCCAAGTACTGCACTTGTCTCTAAATAGTTTATACAGATTTTAAGTTAATTGCCTACACTTAAGCATCAGAAAATGGTAGCTTTTTTTGGATTTCTAGGCTCATCATAACACAAAAAGATTTATTTCTGAGGAATTCAGTATTTCCTGTGCACACCTCCACCTGCTCCTTCATTGTGTTTCCGGAGAGCATCTGGGTATTATCTGCTTCTGGGGACATGTTTTCCCCTCAGCACCTACACAAGCTGCATAGGCTCATACACACCATTCAGGGCCCAGAAAAATCTTCTAAAATTGTTAATAATTAGTTAAGTTCAGACAATGAGGCATGCTTTTTTCCTAGACACTGACAGAGAGGGCATTTAGTGTGGAGACTTTCTGGACTGCACTATGGAGCTGTGGATCAACTCACAGGCTGTGGAGTCAGACTGCCTTTATTCAGATCACGACTCTATCACTCAGGCGAGTTTTTAAATCTTTCTGTGACTTGATTTCATCATCTGTAAAATGGGGATAATAATATAACCAACCGCTGGTGTTCTGAAAACTAAATGCATTAATACTAAGCACTGATAAGGACAAACTAAGTACCAGAAAAATGGTAAGTAGTCAGTGAATGTTAGCCATTATTACTATAGTCTCGTAAGGAAAGTCAGATAGCAAGATATTACATAAATAAAATGATTTTTAAAGAGCAGTAAGTGCTCTAAGGCATATTAAACTGAGTTATGTAATAGATAGTAATTCAGGGTGAGGAGATAGATTGGATGGCCAGGGAAAGCCTCTCTGAATGGGTGACATGGAGCACTGACATGAATTACCAAGCGTTCCCAGCTCCCCACAGACCCACATGTACATTTTTCTAAGCAAAGGGAATAGCAAAGTGCAAAGGCCCAGAGTGATGTGTTTGAACAACATAAAGGCCAGTGTGCCTGGAACTTTGTTGAGCAAAGGAGAAAGAGACAAGACATTAGATCAGAAAGACAGATGATTCACCAATTATGTAAGGCACTGCAGGCCACTGTAAGGGCTTATGCTTTTATTCTAAGGGAAAAAGGAGGCCCTTGGAAGATTTTAAGCCAGGCAGTGTATGATCACTCTGCTGTACGGAGGGCAGTTAGGGGGCCACTGCAGTCCACCAGGCACGAGATTATACCCCCTCGTTTCCTTTTGGAAATAGATAAATCTTTGTCTTTGAAGAATCAACTAAAAAAATACCTTTGTTTTAGAGACTCCCCTGATCCTCCCTTAAACCGCCATTCATCTGTGCTTCCCTTACGGCACACGGTGTGCAGCTATTCATTTGTGTGCACGTCTTCCTAAGTATCCTCTAAGCTCTTTCTGGGCAGGATTTAGGTGATACGGACTTCTGGGTGTCCAATTTTGCATCAAAAATATTTGAGAAAGTAATTTTGTATATCTAATTTTGCATATCTAGAATCAAATACTAAAATGTTATAAAATATGAATAAAATCTTTGTACTGCATTGATATCTTCCTTCAATCATTATTTGAAAATTAAATCTTACGGAGATATAATGAGAGGAGGCAAGGAGACACAAAACGTGTATTAAGATAGAAATTATAAGTGAAGAGAGTTTTTGAAGTCTAAAAGGAGCAAATTAAATATTTATTGACTTCTCAATCAGAGTCAAAATAAAAGCATACATGGTCGAGCTAAAACTGCTGAGTGTTCTGCAATAAGGGCAACCAAATCGGGGCTGAAAATCAAATTGAGCAGCTCAGATACTGTTATACTGTACAGAAAATAAAAATAAATAAAACAGAAAAGGGATGCCGGTGCCTTATAAAGTAACTAATATTGTTAGGAAAATAAAATAATAACACGCTATTTAAGGGAACTGAATTCTAACTGATATCTTCTGACTGGCAACATTTACAAAGAAGGAACAGTAAAAGCAATTGTAGACATTTGGGAAATCTTGTTCAGAAAAGAACAGCTAGTTCCTTCCTTTGCAGTAGAATGGTTTCATACTCAAGTCCTTCAAATTTTTATATGCTGGCTCATTAACTGCTTCAGCACAGCAGGTAGCATAAAAGTTTATAAAATAAGACCTTCCTAATGAGAGAACAAAGGAACATTTCTGTATGAGAAAATTTTAAATTACATTAAAAACATGGGATTCTTTTTACTTAAAATTTTCCTAAAACTGTAAAGATTTTGGCTGATGAATACTAGGCTGACAAATACTGATAAAAATATGATATATTTAATAGTCTAGAAAAGCTTTTACTGAATAACCTGTATATTTTTGAGATTCAAATGTATATATGTAGATATATATAAAAATGATACTATATTATACATTTATAAAAATAGAACACATATAATAACCAATAAACAATGGTCACTCTGACAGGGCAGTGAAGCAGTAGGTGATTTTTGAAATTTCTGTAATTTCTATAGAAAAAATTTTAAAGCTTTTTTTTATTTGGTTGACTACTCACAAACCTTTTCCTGCTTTTATCAGTTTTTAAAGAACACAACCAAGTATAGAAATCCCTCTGTATTCTACTATAATCTGAAATCATATTTATGACATTATGAAGAATGAAAAATATAGTGAGAAAGGTTGGAAATCAAGACTTGCATAATTTTCTTACTATTATAAATGTTTAAGCTCAAAAAAAAACTACACTTGAACCTTTTACTTCTCAGGACAATGTTAATAATACGTACTTAATTAGCCTGCTAGGACACAGATTAGCCAAAACATAAATACGGTTTTCGATTACAGCCTAAAATCTTGAAGTTTGCCTGTCTCAGCAGTTTGCTCTGATTATCACTGACAGCACTCCATCCAATTTACTTGGAAACTAGTATTTGTTATCTATTACAGCTAGCTATGGAAATTTTGTTCAACTGCTTCTCTCTCATACCAATAAACAGGCTATTGTCCCCTATCCCACCATTTCCTTTTCCTAGGAAATTCTGGAGTATAAGCAGCAAGATCAGATACGTTTACCCTGTTAAGAATTGAGGAAACGCTGTAGTTTCCCAAGGATGACTTGATTGGGACAGTCGAAGGTTTTTAGTCAAGTGTATGACAAGGTGAGGCTTTATCTGCTGAGAGGAACAAAAGTTTCACAGAGAAAATTCCTTAGTAAATTATAGCAGTCTAGGTATTTCCTGTTGTTTTCCTTTTAAGAATATATTTAGACAAAAAGGGAGAATGACCTATTTGGTCTCATACTTTAAATCTCAAATTTTGGTGTTAAGAGCTATTTTTTTCTTTCATATAAGCAAATGAAAAATAGTTGCTACCTCTAAGGTCACAGGAGACTGCATGAAATGAATGGAGTATATTAGTAATGATGCATTACACCATTTCTTTTCTCTGGGTGCCTCATCATGTTCTCATTTGCTGCCTTCCCTTCATTGCCTAACCCTTGTTTGGGGGCCGTTTCCCCAGAGGCTTTTTCTTAATTTTATTGCTCACTGGTGGTCTATCCATTTTATAACCTCACCTAAGTGTCCCACAGACACTTCAGCTCCATATATCTAACCATTAATGTGAACCATTAACTCCTGGTCAGAAAGCCACTCCTCTCTGTGCACTTCCTATTGTAAACACAGTCACCCAGACTAGAACCCTTCGGATTGTCTTTCTTCCCCCGGCCACTTCATTCTTTCCATTCATCTGTCATTGCTTTTACTCTCTACACATCATTCTGTTAACACTCCATCATTATCACTTGACTGAAGTTTCTTGTCCCTCTTGTTTGGATTATACTGAGTCATAGCTGATCATTCTGCTGGTAATGGAAGTTTTTTGACTTTACAACAGAGCCGTGTCACAGTCAGCAAAGGGATCTGCTTGCCCTAAACCATTAATCTGAGTGTCATTTCCCTGCTGGAAAGTCCTTGATGGTTGCCCATCACAAAATACTCTTCATGGTATATGAGTCCTTAAAAAATCTCACTCCTAACTCCAAGCTCTATCTTCCTGAGTTTATTATTAATTCTGCTCTCCCTTAGTTTATCTGTAGCAAGCCTTATAGTGGAAACAATCTAATCAGAGCCTCCTAACACGATGCAACCTATTCAAATACAAATTCCAGGAAGAGCACATCTGACTAAACTAGCCAAGGTTATTTGCTCAGCATGGAGTAAATTCTAAATCTACCCGTAACCAATGAGAAAGCTGTAATTCCAAAAAAGATACTATAACTTCTTAAAGAGGGGAAATGGATAGGTAGTCAAAAATAAACATAACAAAATTTTTTTTTGAAATTTCCACAATACCATAGGGCAGGAAACATTTTCTGTAGAGGGCCAAACAGTAAACACTTTATGACTGTCAGTCTCTATAGTCTTTGTTGTGACTATTCACCTCTCCATTATAGTATAGAAGCAGCCACAGACAAAAGTAAAGGAATGGATATGACTGTGTGCCAGTAAATTTTATTTACAGAAACAGACTGTGGGCAAGATCTGGCCTGTGGGTTGTAGTGTTTTAATCTCTGCAATTTATCATAGCATCCTGACTCCAAAGTAAGACAGCTATGGATCAATTAAGATTTTGTTGTTTAGTAAGTTATCGTTAGAAACTAGAAAAAAAAGTAACATAAAACTGTGTGGTGTCTCCAAATGAATAAGAGAATTACAGTCTTTAGGCAACAGGAAGGGACAACCACAGGAGAAATGAAGCTAAGAGGATAAGATGAGAAGCCAACAGGAAGAAGAAATGAAGAAACTGAGGAGGAAGAAATATTTCAGGTCATCGAAATTAATGGCAGACTATCTACTTCTTAAGCAAAACAAACAAGAAAACAAAACATGATTAACAGCGCCAAAACCATAAGCCATTTGAGAAAAACCGCAAATAATTCCTCTAGTATGTAAGAGAAAAAACATAGAGCATTGACAAAGAGAGCTATCACACACAGGGAATGAAAAGTGAACTTGGGAAAAAAAAAATTCTGGGGCACCTGGGTGGCTCAGTCAGTTAAGTGTCTGCCTTTGGCTCAGGTCATGATTCCAGAGCCCACCCCATCATCTGGCTCCCTGCTCAGCAGGGGGCCTGCTTCTCCCTCTCCCTCTGACCCTCCCCACCCCTTGTACACTCATGCTCTCCCTCTTCTCATGCTCTCTCTCAAATAAATAAATAAAATCTTTTAAAAAATGATTTTAGAAAAAGAAAAAAAAAATTTCTGCCTCTGAGAAACAAATCAGAAAGTTTCACAGAAATAAAATTTAAATTTAAAAAAATAAGCAAAAACTGAAGAATATGGAAATCATGATAAGACAAATGGACAAATTTTTCTTTCTAGAAACCTAAACTGATGAAATAGTCTAATAAAATAAAATCAAAGATATAAAGTTTTAATACTAAAAATAAATGTCAAAAACTATAAAAATCAAAAGGGAGTATTATGTAGTCATTAAATAAGATAATGAGGCTTTTTAAAAGTCATGTGGAAAAGCTACACTGCATGTTTTGAGTAAAAAAAATCAGACATAAAATTCATAAAGAGGAAATTCCAACTGTTTTTCTTCATTTATTTGAGTAAAACAGAATCAAGGGATGCCTGGTTGGCTCAGTCAGTTAGGCATCTGACTCTTGATCTCAGCTGAGGTCTTGATTTCAGAGTCTTGATCTCAGGGTCATGAGTTCAAGCCCCAAGTTGGGCTCCATGACCAGCACAGAGCCCACTTAAAAAATAAAACAAAAACATAGAGTGAGAAGACTCACACTTACTGTTAACCATGTTGCCTTGGACTTCTAATACAGATTTGTAGTTGTTTCCCTATGTATTCCTTTCTTTTTCAAATTTTTGAAGGACAAGATCAGAAATAAATGAAAACTAAGCATGCAAATAAATTTTCAATCTGGTGATAAGATTATCGAATGAACAATGATTTCAAATTTTGGGAAGTTCCTGAAAAGTAAACACAATCCATTTTAGATTCCATTTTCAAAAACCAGTATGAAATAACTACTAACATACTTCACTTCCATAAAATCAGTAAAACACAGAGAGTAAAAGATAAAAAAGTCTGTGAGATCAAGATACGTGGGTATAACTCCTGTCATTTTCTTCTTTAATATAAGGGATATACTACACAGATGAATAAAAAACAATTTTACTCAGAACCTGAAAAATTACAGTCATTACTTCAGAGCTTATCCAGTCACTTGTCATTGTTGCCCTGAATAATTTGAGAATTTCTTATGAAGTCAAACTGAATACCATCCTCTTGGCCTAGAACCATATCCATATTAAACCTGTACTCAGGAATTAGTGATCATTAGTGAGTCTTTCAGACCAGATACAAAGGAAAGTGAAAAATCTCTTCCCTTGTACAAATTCACTTCCTTCTCTCCTGCCTGCTTCTTTTGTATCAGGCGATACTATATAAGGATTTAATTCAGGTCAATCTCTTACTAATCCACAGCAAGAATTGAAAAGCAGCATTGCTGAGGGGTATGTACCAGTATTTAACCTTATTAATTTTCCAGTAAGCTTTAATATCATTGCTTAAGACCTAAGAATCAACAATGAGGGGCTCATCTTCATAAAATCACTTGAAACATGAGTCTCTGCCAGTGAGATATTTTTCAATACCAATCCACCCACTCTACTATCATATAAATAAATGCACACATGACATCTTAGGTTTCTTCAAAATAGATGTAAATTCTTTATGTCAGAGCACTGTGCACTAGAAGTTTACTTTTTTTAAAAAGTGCTGTATTTAGGGACAATAAAACACAAATGGAATAGAAACAGGATTTCATTTTTCTAAGTATCAAGAACAATGAAATAAATTATGAATTTCACGAATACTATCATTGTCTTTGGATTTAAATGTCCTCTAGAACAGTTTCAGATATGTATACCACAAGTTAGACATTGTTATATCTAGAAGCTAGAGGATTTAGCAGTATGCTGGGTTTTTTGTTGTTCTTGTTTGTTTTTTAAAAGATTTTATTTATTTATTTGCCAGAAAGAAAGAGAGCACAAGCAGGGGAAGCAGCAGGCAAAGAGAGAAGCAAGTTCCCCACTGAGCAAGGAGACCAATGTGGGACTCGATCCCAGGACCCAGGGATCATGACCTAAGCAGAAGGCAGACGCTTAACCAACTGAGCCACTCAGATGTCCCACAGGGCTGTTTTTTAAATAGATTATACTTGAACAAAACGTTGCAAGGGTGTTTGGTTCTTCTTTGTTTTTACTGCTGCAATGCCCAACCTTGGGTTTGCAAAACATCAGAAAGATATTTATTTTGAGAAATCAAAATATTTTTAAGAAAATTACACTTTAAATTTTAAAAATATATTTGAAGGTATACATATACACACAGGCACAACCACACACATGCACAACCACACGCGTGCACATCCACACAATGCTTGTCTCTAGGAAGGAAAGAAAAAAATAATATTAAAAGTTCAAGAGCCACAGTAATATTCTAAAAACCCTAAACTCAATCCCCATTACCATTAACGAGTCATTTATAATTTGCCAGAAAATGATGCTACTCCATACATAAGAAATCACTATTAAATTCATGTTTTACAAATCACAGATGGCCTTTGTTACATTTCTGGGAATGTCTTGATTAAAAAATAAATAAATAAATCTAAAACAACGTGTAGGCTCTGGCCATTATAACACATTTTATTAGTCCATAGATTTATTTTTGAAACTTTGATTGAAATATGGTTATATTTATAATTTAAAAATATATCCTATTATTACAGAAGAATGGTTATATAATTTACAAATAAATACACATTTGTTAGAGTGTTCTCTACTTTCCTTCCTTGTTTCCTTCCCAGAGTATGCAATGAACTGGTGGAATGAGAAGCTCTAGGAAATACGAAAGTCATTTGAGAAGAAGAGACAGAAGCAAAAAATGAGCTCAAGGAAGACCGAAGAGTCAGCAAACAGCTAATCAAAACTTCATCAAATTCAAAATTCTCTATGTCAACCCATTAGCTTTTTTCAAATATAATTTTGATCATAACTGCAACACTCTTAATTATGTTTCAACTGTTTTCCAAGAACTGTACTAAAATATTTTTTTGGTATTTTTTTAAATTAAATCATAATGTTTTTTAAAACAGTTATGATACCTAAAAAGGCTTAATGACATAAACACTTAGCGAGCACTAATCAGCCTTTATGATCTTCAAAATAATTTTGTACAGGCATCTACAAAAATCTACTGGTATTGTGATTACAAGTGCATCACAACTTGTCTATTAATTTGGAAATTACTTTCATTTTCATGATATTGTTTTCCATCCAAAATATGGCATATTTTCCTACTTATTCAAGTTGTGTTTAATGGTTTTCAATGGAATGTAATCATATAGTCATATTTTTTAATTAGGTCCTGCTTTCTCCTTGTTAAGTTTATCCATCCATATTTGATGTGTTTGTTGCTACTGTTAGTTATTTTGATAAGTAATGAAAAAGGCATTTTTCCCTTTTCTAGGTTTGCCTTACTTTAAAAAATAACTATTAATATGTGTATATTTATCTTGCATCTAGCCACTTAGTAAACTTTCCCATTAATGTTAATATTTTGCTAAACTATGTTAGGTTATGTAGGTTTATAGTCATAGCACTTGTAATATGGTTTAAAATGTATCCTGAAACAACACCACTGAGTTTGCACATGAGATGTTATTTCAATGTAAATAACAAGTTGAATGAGTGGCAGAGAATTTCTTTTTTTTTTAACTTCAAAGTCTGAAAAAATCTCTAAAAGGAGCCAACTAATAGGTAACATTATTTGAGGCAAACTATTTCAGGCAAACTCTACTTAAACTTCAAAGACAATCTGGAAACCTCCGTTGGAAACTTTGTGCCAGTCACAGCAATTCTTTGACTAGTTAAATACTTATACCTCATATATGTTTTTATTTTTATTTTCTTACTTTTTTCTCCAGGAGAACAAAATCTTGCTCTGAAATTTAACTGGCTCATCTCTCATAATGCATACTGACATTAGTTATGGTAACACAATTAAATCACATGTTATTTGTGGCAATCTAATTTCCACATCATTCATTGTTCTTTCTCAACTTTACTAATAGCAGATGCTTGTGGAATTTCACTTCAATTAAAATACTAAATTACTTTATAAATAAAAAAGTACATCATCTCAACACTTAATCAAGCATGTATTACTCCTCTGAATAATGCTGAAAAATAACTTTAATATGATTTAAAATTTAACTCAATTACAAGAGTGTAATCCACTTGTATTTAATTTATAATGTTGCTTAAGAGACTAATAATATTTTTAATAACTTATCAGAGAAAACTTAATTCAGCCATCTAGACCTCTATCTTAAACTAAATATCTGAAATACAGTGTCAGCAAAGTGCAGGCAGAAGGGGGTTGAGGCAACAGCAGAAGTATCAGATCTAACACACAATTATGATTAAAAATTTGTACAATATTCATTTAACCATCTTTTGTCTTATTACAGAAGAGGCTGTAAGTATTAGCACCATCATCTTACCACTAAAATAGAAATATCTGCTATTTTTTCTTTCTTTTTGTGGAAATAAAACACATACAAAAACATACAAACCATGTGTTCTTGAATATTCATTAAATTGAGTACACCTGTATCGCCTTTAGGTGATTTGAGTAAATTTTCATTTTTTTTAAATACAAGGATGGAATTGACAAATATGAACATATATTTATGTTATCAACGTGTGAATGGTCCCCTTTAAATCGTTCATTTTAGCAAATCAAGAATAACACTATGCACACACATTAACAATGACATCCATAATTTTGGGAAAATAGTGCTATATGAAAGAAATAATATTAAACATATCAGCAAAGGATGTAAAAAAAACACCCTCCCCATTTCTCTATTTAGTATACGTCTATATTCTGGTTTAAATTTGAGAGCCTAATTGAACAACTTTTATGATCACAGTCAGAAAAAGGATCACTTTTTTAGCAGTAAGAATGGTTAGAATAGGCATATGGATTTGACCAGGTAAGTTTTTCAGTTTCGCATGGAGAAAATTCTATAGCACAGATGCCCTCTGTATTTGAAATGGCTTAGTATGATATATGACTAAGTTGTTTTTATTTACATTGCTTTAAACTACATCATGCTCATACAACAATTCAGTAATGTGGCAGGATACAAAATCAATGCTCAGAAATCAGAAATCACATGCTCTAAATTATATTATAGTGCATCAGGAAAATATTAGTGCTCAGTTAATAAAGCTGTTGCATTTTGGATAACAAGAGAAACTAATAACATATTAATTAGAAAATAAAATTTTTTTATTCTACAAGACTTCACCAATCTTCTTAAGTATGCCTACAGTATAAATGCACTCATACCTTAGGTCATATTCCCTGTTGTCATCCTAAAACATTCAACTGTATTATTTATTAGAAGTAGAAGAAACAAGTCTAATTATGGGTTTTCTCTCTCATAAGTTCCTATGCATACTAAAAACAATTATTTTTCATTTAATAATCATTTACGATACACAAAATGGATCCAAACTGGTATGATATAGGAATAGTGCTTGTTCCTTGAGGGAACACTACAGAATTACCATTCACCTGTGACAACTGTTTGAAGCTGAAGAATACGCAGAATTAGCAGAATTCAAGATTTTGATACTACGGTGCATGTATACAGAAATAACATAGAACGAAGCTGTCATGTGCTTATTTTGAAATATGAAAACCTTTTGAAGATGGCTAACTACCCATAAAGGTGTAAGATACTAGTTCCACTAAGTGTCTAGATCACACATGGGAGATCTGGAAACCCAGAGGGAGTGGAGCGAGGAGTGCATGCGACTGACATAGGAGTAAAGGCGGCAAAGGTGCCAAAAGGAGCCCACTGTCCTGCAGAAGTTCAGAAAGTTTTGTTTCTGATATACAATGGAATATTACTCAGCCATAAAAAAGAATGAAATCTTGCTATTTGCAATGACGGGGATGGAGCTAGAGTATTCTGCTAAGCTAAATAAGTCAGAGAAAGACAAGTGCCATATGATTTCACTCATATGTGGAATTTAAGAAACAAAACAGATGAACATGTGGAAAAACAGAGAAGCAAACCATAAAACAGACTCTTAACTATAGAGAACAAACTGAGGGTTGCTGGAGGGGAGCTGGGCGGGGAGGTGGGTTAAAGGGTGATGGGGATTAAGGAGGGCACTTGCTGTGATGAGCACTGGGTATTATATGTAAGTGATGAATCACTAAATTCTACTACTGAAACTAATATTACAGTGTATGTTAACTACCAGGAATTTAAATAAAGACTTAAAAAAGAAGGAAGAAGTTATGTTGCTGGAAGTGACAGTGTGTATACTGAGCCATCGTCTGCCGCCCTTCCTTTTTTACTGAAATCTACTCTTTTTAAGGACCAGAACAAGTCTTTCACGTACATTATTTCACTTAATACTGACAGAAAATCTGTGATGTACAGATGAGTGAACTGAGGCATAATGAGGTCAAGAAAACTGTCTAGTAACAATGCTAGAAAGTGCCAAAGAGGATTTTAAACCAGCTGCATTTGAGTTCAGAACTTTCATCACCCCTCAACGTTTCACGGACTCCAAATTAATGCAGTCTACGTTACTGAGTGAATTATAATTTTAAATAGTCATGTCTATTCATATAAAAGTTTAACACATATAACTTCAAATTTGTAAAAAGATTTTCCTAAAGAACTTGGGGGGGTGTAAATTCTGTTTAGATTTTGGAAAAGTGAATAGCCATAAGAGTTTTCTTTTGTACCAAAAAAAAGAAAAATCAAATGACAACAAAGGCATTGACAAAAATAACCACAAAAATCTGTAAGTTATAATCATGCTGTTCTAATTTGCTCAAGAGCAAGCATTTCAGAAGTCTGTGATATTATGCAGATAGTATATTATTCTAATTAGGCAAAACTTACAAAATTATAATGACACATATTTAAGAATATACATGCATACTCTTATACTGCATAGCTAATAGGAATATATTTAAATGAGTTCACATAAATGATTCTGGTGTTATTTTTACAAAATGAAGATTTCTCATTTCACAGACAGTATTTCAGTATGATTTTTTAAAGTCATTTAAATATTGCCTTTTCTGTCTACTGTTCATGATGTAGTTATCTCTAACCACAGAGAAACGTCTATGCTTTTGACCAAACTTTTTAGTCTCCAACATAACAGTTCATTTTTCCAAGTATTTAGAGTAGAGGAATCTTCTCAACTGTAGCACTTCCTTGCTCTATCCCTAAGAAGCCCTTCAAAACCTGTTTCCTTCCTCAAATCAGAATTTCTTGGGCTTAGCCTCCTCCAGCACTGGTACAGACACAGCACCTGCATTATCATCACTCAGGGATTTCAAATAAATCTATATACTCTGACCTTACCACTATTGTTGAATTAAAATCTTGGAGTAGGGGAAGGGGATGTGCATTTTGAACATTTTCTCATGTGCTTCTAATGCAGACGGAAGTTTGACAAACACCATCTGTGTGTTGGAGGTCTTGAGACTAGTGAACCTGGTATCTTGACCGTGTGATCACTACACTGTGGGAGAAGTCAAGTAGGGACAGAGTAAAAGGGTTCTCCGGGTCCTGTGCATGTGCTAACAGGACAGCTTATTTGGAGAGAGTAGTGAATAGAATATAAAAGACAAGAATAGAGGGAAAGAGGCTGAGTTAAGACTGGAGTGGGAGTTACTTTTTCCAGTTCTGCTTTTCCCAGTCTATGTATCCTTAGGTAAGTTAGTCAACCTTCCTATGATTATATTTATTAAATATTTCCAGCAGTATTCCTTCCTTCCTTGCTCCCTCCCTCCCTCCCTTCCATTCCTCCATATATTCAACTACTATCTGCCTCCTAAAATGTGCCAAGCTCTGTGCTATGCTATCAAAAAGCAATGAGAAAATCTAGACATGACATCTCTCTCCCTTTAGAAACCTTAGTATTGTGAAGAACACATATATTAATTAAATAATTGGTCAGTTATTAAATAACTATTATAAATCTAGAAAGGGAGAATTAGATGGAGCTAAAAGAATATATAATAAAGATAATCTGCAGAGAGAGTGTAGAAACTTTTTCCTGAGAAATCTAAGGAAAGTTGAAATCAAGAGAATAGGGATGGGGGTACCTTTTAGAAGAGGCAAATCAATCTTGGGTCTACTATAAATGCCAATTCATTTTGGTGACCCTGTTGGACAGGGGCTATCTCTTAAATCATGACAACTCTATACATTAGGGATTTTGATCAATATCTTCTTAGTTGAGAAAAGGGAAGCTTAAAAAGATTAATTACTTAAGCAGAGTCACATGAAATATAGCAAGTAAGAGACCTAAAAGTGGAAATTCTAATCAGCTTGGTTTCAAAGTCTATGATTCCTTTCTCCATTTTGGTTTAAATGTATTTCAAAGTGTATAGGATGCTAAAAAGCCTCTCCAGAATTAATGGAAGGGAAATTAGACATCAGGAAGGAACTAGGTCCATAACACTGGGAGTAAGGAGACAAGGAGAAAGGAATGAAGTGGAATATGGCCTCTTAAATATCAATAATGCCAAGATGACAAGTTCGGCTTAGAGATATTATATGCAGAGTAATTGGGGGATAATTATCTTGTCCAGGAGGCAACTAAAGATACTGAATATTAAAATTATTTTGGTTTACATTTTCTATTTCAGAAATCTAAATGAATATTTCATGACTTTTTATAACATATCTCTATGCCACTGAAGACTGTTCTATTATTAATACAATTTATTTGAAATTAATTATCACCCATATTTAGTTTAAATTAGTCAAATTAAGTTGTAAAAATACATGTTTGAGTATTCTTTCCTTTTAAGCAAGATCTTTAGGCACAGTATTACATTAACAGGGTTCTCTTTTCATGTGTTCTTGGGTTTAAATACTAAGCCTTAAGAAAAAGATTTCTTTCCTATTTTTCAGAAAACAAGTTCGGCTAGATTTAGGGTATTTCAAAATTAGTAGTTTTCTGTTAACGACCACCTGAAGAACAAACTTCCTCACATACATGGATGCAAAAGTGAACAAACAAACCTGGACCTAAGTATAAACTACAAACCCAACACAACTGAAATACAGGTTACTTAAAATGCTTCTGGAGATTTGTTAAATGTGCTACATAAAGTGGTACATATAGCGTCTCAATATGCATGGATTAGGGGCTCCTGAGTGGCTTAGTCAGTGAAGCATCTGACTCTTGGTTTCTGTTCAGGTCATGATCTCAGGGTGGTTAAGATCGAGCCCCACATGGGGTTCCACGCTCAGCACGGAGTCTGCTTGAGATTCTCTCTCTCTTCCTCTAGTCTCCCCTCAAATTAATAATTTTTTTTAAAAATTCACCAATTAAATTGACCGAAACAATGCTTATAAACTAATAAATTATACTTTTATGATATCATGTGACCTCCAATTTTTGTGAATGATGAAAGCTAATCTTTCTCCTTCTCAAAGGAAAGAGAAACCAAGATTGTACCACCTTTAATGCTTAAAATATTATGACTGAATTTTAAACACTTCTATTGTTTGTTTAATGAACAGCTTGGTACCTGTTAGTCCCCACCTGCAGGCTGAGCCCATCGTAGTTCTAGGACCATCTGCCTGGGAGGGTGGAAAAGGAAGAGTTGGAAGATCTACCTACATTTGGTGACTCCATAAAGAGTCAGCATTAATTCCAGTAATGACATTTTCATTGTTCACTATCTTTAAACCCTCCTCTTTTCTCCCAGGTCTGGGAATTGGGTAAAGACTTGAAACCCCACAATGGTTTCCTGTCAAGGGCTATAATTATGCCAAGGTCTCTCTCTTAATTGTCTTCTACTACTACTACTTGCCTGCACTTCTGCTCACGTCCTCAAGTCTCCTAACCTTTGGCCCATATATCCAGACTTCTTCCTCTTACTGCTGAAGCCTTCTCCGTTCATGTTCCCAACTCTAGAATAGACTTACAACTCTTCTCATTCCAAAAGGGATTTGAAGAAAATGGAGATGGTCTTTTTTCTGTATTCCTTTAACTGAACCAACCCACAGTCATCAAAATATTAACTGAGACATTATGCTGTATTTATCATTTCTAGCACCAACAGAAGAAGCACCATAAGGTGACGATATAATATTACCCTCATTTACGCAATAAAAGTATATATACTTGGTATTTCACTGGTGGCTACAATTCTCTATCTTGTTAATGCAATGCTTTCAGACAAAAAATATATATAAACAAAAATCTCCACAGACTTCTAGTGGTATCTATATTGTAACTAATATTCTAATTAGGAAAATCTTTGAACACATCTCTAAAGGTTCTTTAGAAAACATAACTTCCTTATATCATGCACAGATGAAAAGATTTGTTGAAAACTTTTACCAATTCACATCTGAGTATGTGGTTTGAAAATATGAACTAGTAATTTATTTTTATTTATTTATTTATTTTATTATGTTCAGTTAGCCAACATACATCATTGGTTTTTTAGATGTAGTGTTCAATGAGAAGTAATTTATAATGCAAAAGAAATCATATTCATTTCATGCTTAAGACAAATTTAAAGTCATATGCAATTTTAAACAATTTAAAATATCAAAAGCCACAGTAATTTTATTCAGAAATAGTTATCATCTGCTTACATTCACCATCATTTATATACTATTTTAAAAATATGGTGCACTTGCAAAATATATAGGTCTAAAAATTTTACTTGTTTAGACTGCAATTAATAGATAATTTATTTTGTGATAGGATAACATGAATTATATTTGCCTTACAGGATGATTTCAGATGGTTGCAAGGGCAAAATGGCTAACTATTCAGTCATTATTTTTATTCTGACCTTCATTCAAAAATCAAAAGCAGTTCTGTCACACTTTTGTGATCCACAACACTGGTCATTTCAGGTTTTCTCTGTGATAACTATAGTACATCTAATTTTTGTAACCAAAAAAAGAATCTAATAACACCCTATGATCACCTGAATACTCACACGTCTTCCTTGCACTGCTGACCAGCACTCTACAGGTCAAGAACTGTGGCAGTACTCCACATCTTTAAGACATTTATTTTTAATTATGTTCAAACTTCAATTTATGCAGCAAATTCCACAAATAAATTTTGTTTTCATTTCAGGAAAAGAATTTGAAAATATCCAAATAGAAATAACCCCTTAAATTAATTTCAAAGGGTTATGTTAAACCTAAATTTTACTTTTTATTAAAAGTCACTAAGAATTAAAACACTCCATATGCAAAATATAGAGCTTTTGGAACACGGACTGTACAGTTCATCTTTTCAAAGAAACAGCCAAGAAGAAATACATTAGGATTTATAAATAAAGGACTTCAATTTTAGTCTAAAGAGTTCACAAATGGTTATCAGTATATAATCATTTTTTATTTTTTTTATAATCATTTTTTAACATAAATGAGAGTGCACAGTGAGGCTTCTTACATGAAAAATAAAGCTGCATGACTGAGTGAGATGTGAAGTGCTACTACAGATGGGTTTTACCAAACAGTTCTTGGATGATCAACTCACTACTGGTGATTTAGGACAAACAGACCATTATTCAGAACCTAAAAGTGAGCAAGCAAGAAAGGCGCATGGGGACTAGGTGGTGACTGGAGACCTGGTAGAGAAGAGGTGCCCAGCATGCAGCTAGGAGAATGCAGGTGCCACCCCCAAGTACTCGTCTCTCAGCTGCCTATTTGTGGCTTAAGCTTTCTACTTTTCCATTCCAATAGCCTTGGATCTTTATATTTCCCTTCCACTGCTAATCTAAGACCTCTGCCATAATTCTTCACCAGCACTAATACTCAACACAGTATTATTTTTACAGACTGAGATCAGTTTCCCTCCTCCCCCTCTATCTCCTCCCCTTTTCTCTCCCTCAAACACACATAAAAACACATCTTCTTCAAATCTGTTTTCTTCAAGGTTTTATGCTAACGTGATAAAAACCCAAGTGACTACTGCTAAATGCCTTTTTACTCTGAAGTGTTTTAATAAAAGCAATGCTTCCTAGCTGTATCTTCCACCTTTTTTTTAAGGAGGGTGGGGAGACAGAGGAAGGGGGGAGAAAGAATCTTACGCAGGTTCCATGCCCAGCACAGAGCCCAATATAGGGCTTGATCTCATGACCCCCAAGATCATAACATGAGCTAAAATCAAAAGTTGGAAGCTTAACCAACTGAGCCACCCAGGAGCCCCTTTTACATTTTTTCTAAGCTGGATGTGTGGGATCTCTGTGCTACACCCTCAGGCCTTCTAAATTGCACGTGGTAGTTGGCTGCGGCCATATGGGTAGATGCCACACTGATCACATGACACAAGCCTGGTCTAAGGCCTGTGAGGGGGTTAGGTGGTGAAAGGGCAAAGCAGGAAGTTATCTGCATAAATATTTCAAGTTGGCATTCAGCTACGGGTCAAGATAATGGCCTCAAATAAGTGTCTGAGAGAAAGCTATTTCCACATACTACTTACTTTTGGTATCAAGAGGACCATAATTATGTGCTGTATTTTTTATCAAGTAAAAGTCTGCTTTCTTACATACATAGATATGGAAAGAAAGAATAAGACAAGGTAAAAGTATAAAGCAAGTTATTGATTTTACCATATTTAACATTTGAAGATTTATAATACTATAAACCAAATTGGAATAACATTAAATACTGCAATTTTTAGCCCCACCCAAACACAAATTTATTTTGAATAAACCATTTTAAATGTGACTTGAAATAGTCACAGCATTAATTTATGACAAGGATTAATACAGTATGCTTTTTTTTTTTTTTTTCAAAAAAAATGTTAACACCTAAGGGTTGGTCCTAGCAGTTCACTCTCTGTAAAAGTTCACCTGACAGAGGACAAGAGTTATAACTGAGAGCAATCACTGAAGTTGGGGAGAATACCAATAGGGAGTTGTAGCCTTCATAAGTACGGAGAGAGCTCTTTAGAATACAAAAGCCATTTAGGTGGTTAATTCACATCTCTGTGTCTTTATTTTTTTGTTCTTGTTTTTCTTAGATTTTATTTATTTATTTGACAGAGAGAGAGAGAGACAGCCAGCGAGAGAGGGAACACAAGCAGGGGGAGTGGGAGGGGAAGAAGCAGGCTTCCCAGCGGAGCAGGGAGCCTGATGCAGGGCTCGATCCCAAGACTCCGGGATCACGCCCTGAGCTGAAGGCAGACGCTTAACGACTGAGCCAACCAGGCGTCCCCACATCTCTATGTCTTAACCATGTGTATTCCCTCATCTCTCATCTTTTAGGGTTTCACTCATACTTTCTAAACTAGTTCAACTTTCGACACCTCTGGCAGGCCGTTCCTGGTCCTTGCCCTTCCCTAGCCCAGAACTGATTCCTTTGTCTTCAGTGTCCCTAGAGCACTTCAAACATGCCTGCTCAGTAGCCCCAATCACACTGACTTACAGTTACATGTGTGTACCTCTTTCAAAAATATGAGCTTATCAGTGACTGAGGGACCCACTCATATGTGTCTATGTTTCCTCATAGTAGAAGAGGATCTAAGGCAGAGTTCAGTAAATTATCTGTGCAGTAAAGAAAGAGGCTCAGAGGGCACCACACCTTATGCTGATGTCACTAATATGTCTTTCAAAATGGGAATGAGGAGAGTCAGCTGGGTGACTCGGTTAAGCAGGCGATTCTTGATTTCTGCTCAAGGTCATAATCTTATGGGTTGTAAGATCGAGCCCTGCATCGGACTCCCCACTCAGTGTGGAGTTTGCTTAGGATTCTCTCTACTACGTCTGCCCCTCCCCGTTTGCAAGCTCGCTCTCTCTAAAATAAATAAATCTTAAAAAAATAGAATGGAAAAGAGGGGAGAATACCTTTGCTTGAAAGATGAGATCGTACTTTGTCTCCACCTCAAAATTCTCTTTCTATTCTAGATCCATTAATATGACATAAAAAATAAGATACATACCAAATACATGAACATGAAGGCAAAATCACTGAATATATTAGTACAGCCCTCAAATGGTTTAATTTCAACTCTCAAAAGCACGACTGTGAGTAGGATATATGGGTCTCTAGATTTTTGAATGTAGAAAGTCATTCAGAAAAATACTTTTAAATATGCCTTTGAAGTACAAAATTAAATGAAAAAATTAAATGAGAAAAGACTCATCAAATATGGTTTAATTCGGCATCCTACCAAATAAAAATTTCTTGCAGTACTTCCTCATAGCTCTATTACAGCAATACATTTTTGCTCATAATCAAGACTCTGGTGCACTTCAACGTTTTGTAGACATTTATACATCATGATAAACTACAGATTAAATTATGTGCAGTATGATGTTAGTATTAAGTACATTTTATTGGTTTATAATATTTTAAAACTTTGTGTGTAATGTCTCTTCTGTCCATTAAGCAGACTTTGATTAAGATGCTAAATTTCCTGTGTACATTCATCAAGAGAATTATCAAATGTGCACATGTGCGTGCGCACACACACACACACATACACACACAAACACACGCACAGGGCAACTTAAAATAAGGGCATACACTGTGCAAAAGTTATAGAAAAGCCTTCAAAATGGAAAAAATACTCCAAGTTTTCCTCGGGGTGAAATTGCTTCTGGTAGTATATTTCATACTTATGGCGCAAAATGCTTCTAAAATGCGTTCATGATGCATTTAGGAGTAACTTGTTATCCCCTTTGTCAAGAGGGACTTTTGATATAGGTCCAATATTTAGGAAGAAATGAACATAGGTCTGAGCTCAAATTAAAAATCTTATCACATTGGCGGTAGGAAAAACCTATCCACATAAATCTCTGAATACTGACAGTCCTAATTTTCATCTCTTTCATCACATGCCCTAAGATATATAGTATCTTCAGAAAAGTCATTTTTAAAGGACAAGAGACAGAATGAAAATGTTTCCAAAACCTATTTACTGCAATGTTTGCAAAGAATCTCATTAGAATAAATTTATACTAGTTCTTTTACTTTCAATAATAAATTTTAGCTCATTTCACAGCTGTATACCATACAGCAGTCCACACTGAAGGTATCATAGTTTAGTTGCCTGTAGACAAATATAATGATGCCAGCAGGTGTTTACTTTGTCTTTTTCAGGGAAAACTACAGCTGGAATGCAAGTCTCCCTGTACAGGACACTGCAAAAGTCAGCACTTCTGTCGATAACATTCCCATTCAAGAAATTTTGTCAGTTCATATACTTGGAAAATGATCTCCTGAAAATAAAGGTAAACTGCAATACTGTTCCAAAACACAGCATGGACGGTCAGACCTGGAAGGTGGGAGACAAGGGAAAGAGCTTAGTGAAGAGAACTTTGAAAGTGAATAAAATTTGAGGCTACATAGGAAAAATAAATGAGATGTTTAAGTGTGTATGCAAGACAGAGAAAGCAAGTGAGCAGGAGACAAACGGAAAGAAGCGCTGTGGGATATTTGGGAAAAGTAAAAAAGAATTTAGGATGTTTTGCTATATGGTGTTCAGTATAAACTCCTGTGTTATACTGCCAAGAAAATCCACATTTTAAATCTATATTAACACTTTTTTTTAAAAAGGGATAAAAAAAGGAGAACATCAATATACTGAAACTAATTACTGAGTTATGACTTGAAGCAGCTCTTTATACTTTTCAATGTTAAGATTCATTGCATCATGGAATATGAAAACATATCTCTATTTGATTATATAAGTTGTTTAGATAAAATATGTTATTCTATGCCACAAAATTGAAGAAAGCTATGAAAATCAATGTTAAAATCTC
The DNA here is from genome assembly GCF_024610735.1 of Ursus americanus. NCBI lineage: Eukaryota > Metazoa > Chordata > Mammalia > Carnivora > Ursidae > Ursus > Ursus americanus. The sequence continues at coordinate 60,852,167 of NC_142129.1, read as the reverse complement.
AAAAACACTGTCAAATGCTCAATCAAGATACCAAAGTCAAAATATTTATCAAAACGCAAACATGTAATTATTTATCTACCTATGCTTGTCTGAAAGTATTAAAACAAAAGTTCTGTTATTATCTATAATCTATATCATATAATGCTAATTTAAATATCTGGACCTTACTCTATATAACCAAAGATTAATTTTTCTGAACTTCCCTATTTTCCCTCTTGAATTAAAATACTAGTGTATCTAGGATACTGTTTGTCGTTGCTGCTAGTCTTATAATAAGAGTGTGGTTTAGGTTAAATCCCTTAGCTTTAGGTACCTGAGTTTACTCTTTCATTAAAGGAGAAGTGCATTACTTCTCATCCTATATTAATGAAAAAATTGTGAGAATTTAGTAAAAGAACATGTGATCTGAGCGCTTGGAGAACTTAGAGTACCATGAGAACACAAGCAGGTATTGTTATTACATCCACTAATCTGTAAAAACCAAACGGGCAACTTCTAGATTGCATTAACATCTGAATTTTTCATTAGTATCACTTTGATTTCTCTGTGTATGTTAAATACATGTGATTAAATCAGCCTCTAAGTCATCACAGCTCCTTCATCCTTACTACTTGTATTCTGATAGACTGTATTAAAGACTTCAGTGTATGATCAGATTAAAAACCCAAAAGGAGGGCACCTGGGTGGCTCAGTCAGTTAAGCATATGACTCTTGATTTCAGCTTGCATCATGATCAGGGTCATGAGATGGAGTCCCACATCAGGCTCTGCGCTCAGCAGGGAGTCTGCTTCTCTCTTTTCCTCTCTCCCACTCCCCCTCCCCCTGCTAGTGTGCGCTCTCGCATTCTCTCTAAAATAAATAAATATATCTTTAAAAAAAAAAAAAAACAAAGCCAAAATAAAAAGGAGCCCCTTGTAGGTATCCTATTAAGTGTGCTCATGACTACTTCAGCATATTTTCCTCCTAAATGTGTTTTATTCTTATAAACTGGGTCTCCTAAACCACTTTCCTGTATTTTCTAACTACTTACCTTCTAATTACACAATGCTATCTTTATGGAAACTTCAATAGGTTTTCTTGAATGACAATTACATCATAATTGAAATTACTGGAAAACACAATATTTATTGTGCTGTGCTGAATTAAAAAAATATATAGTTTGGTCCGAGTTCCCCAAATCACAAAATATAAAGCTACCATAGCCCCAGCAATTCCAGTCCTAAGTATATATTTAAGAGAAATGAAAAGATATGCCTACACATAAACATCTACATGATTGTTCAAAGCAGCATTATACTTTATGGCCAAAAAAAGAGGAAGCAGCCCAAATATCCATCAAGTGATGAATAAAATGTGGTATATCTACATAATGGAATACTATTCAGCAATAAAAGGAAATGAAATACTGATACACAATACCACACAGATGAACCCTGAAAACATGCTAAGTAAAATGAACCAGTAACAAAAAAACAAACAAGGTTCAATTCTATTTATAAGGAATGTCCAGAATAGGCAAATCTAGAGAGATAGTAAGTAGATGAGTACCTGCCTAGGACTGGGCCTAGAATCGGAGAATTCAAGCGTTGAGAGACTACGGGGTTCAGAATATTTTGGGAGTAATGAAAACGCTCTAAAATTGATTGTGATGTTGAATACACAACTCTTATACCCAATCAAGTTGTTAGATGGCTCTGTGATAGCGAGTCCAATATTCAGCATATGGCCAACAAAGAAAATTCATCTTACTTATAGAGTACAAGAATCACTCCTCTAATTTCCACATTTTTCATTAATTTAAATTAATTTAGCTTCTAGATGATTCTATCAGGAGAGAAAATTACTTAGAGAAGAATGTTCTTGAAACCTCTGAAAACTTCCATCATGATTTGAGGCATCAGGGACGTACATGGTGCTGTTCTTGATCAACCAAGTTTAAAAGACCACCTTGACCGCTCTACAATATTTATTCTCTTCTTGCAGAATGTTCACTGCTGAAGCAGTTCAAAGCCAGTTCTCTTATAAAACAAGCCAAAGGAACTGAAGAAGTTACATTAAATCTTGCAGTGAGAGACAAGGAGTGAAATGTATCTTAGCAGCAGTCAAAGCCTTCCTTATGGATTATTTGATTCCATAAATCCAAACCCATTTTGATGAGTCTCCCATTAGAGATGTGTAGTCCCCACCGCAAACTGTCAGAAGACACGTTTTATAGAGCGATTGAACCCTATGATCTTTGCTGCATTTCTGTGATTACATGCACCAGCCCAGGGCAGCAGATGCCTTTCTTCTGCTAGCTTCTCTCATTCCACAGGGCCCGTTAACTAACGATAACTAACGAAGCACAGCATGTAGGGAACTGGAGGGAAATGGCAATGTTGGCTGCAAACATGACCGTTCGGACACTTCAATTTCATTCTGGCATTCCATATTTTCTCAAGCAGTCATTCTCTAAAACTTGAAAAAGTGTCTTTTTAAATATTTTCCACCCCTCTATTTAAGCCTCAGGTTTTTGAAGACCTCACATGATCGCCCAAGGCAAAGGCTGTAAACTGGGGGCCCCTAATCCAACTGTAGCTCACTAGATATTGTATGTGGTCAACAGTGTTGTCCCTGATATTTTTTTTTTTAACGTGAACCCCATCTCTAAACGATGGCAAATGATAGATCCGCAGCAGGGTAAAGGAGAAGTGTTGCTTCTTCAGTTAGCCAAGCCCACACAGAGAAGAGCGAGCACAACCAGGCTCTACACCATGCCTGGTCCACTCCACTCATGTATTTTCTCTGTCACTCACCCCACCAGAGACATACTACATGGATGTAAGGTTTACTTCTTTTCACATTGGTCTAATCAAAACTGTAGAGGAAAAAAAAAATCAAATCACACTTATATACAAACCTGAAAGGATCCTCTACCTTTGAAATAACTATCTTTAATTATCGTTAACTTTCTAATAGAAAGTTTTCAAAGAGAATCGTAATAGTTCATTTACAAAACTAACAATCTTCTAAAATTTATCAATTCACATGCCTTAACATTTGCAAATATGTTACTGTAGTTTATCAAACTAAACAGACTTGGGCTCCTAGATTCCATAAGTCAAACAAAAGCCAGGCTCCTTACTGTGTCCCACTCAGCACTGTTCTCCTACCCGCTCTCCATACACACACTCACCCTTCTTCCTATCCCACCTCTTTCCCAGTGTTTTATGCCTCCAACTTCTTACTGTCCGTGAACATACATTCCATTTAATTTCTTCACAGCAGCTCCACTTTGCCTAGAATTCCATCTAGCTATATAGCCTTTGTCCATTTTGTAAGCTGTTTATTTTTCAAACTTGAGTTTTATGAAATCTTTCTTTTCCTGTCTCCTCCTGCAAGACAATAATCCCTTTCTCTGTTCCACATATATTTATGTTTCTATTTTTCCAATACATTACCTAAACAAGAGTTAACTTATTTACACATGACAGAGAACTTCAGGAGTGGCAGGCCCATGCACTATTCACATTTGCTCCCCAGCACTGAGTTTGGTGTCAAAAAAGGCACTCAGGGGCGCCTGGGTGGCACAGCGGTTAGAGCGTCTGCCTTCGGCTCAGGGCGTGATCCCGGCGTTATGGGATCAAGCCCCACATCAGGCTCCTCCGCTATGAGCCTGCTTCTTCCTCTCCCACTCCCCCTGCTTGTTTCCCTCTCTCGCTGACTGTCTCTATCTCTGTCGAATAAATAAATAAAATCTTAAAAAAAAAAAAAGGCACTCAGTGCTTGCCAGTTTTACTTAAGTAAACTGATCGACACAAACATGAAGAAAAGGTAACCTGTGACTAGATTCCCTGAAATTGTGCAATGTAGTGGCTCTGAATGAACTATGTTTCCTACAGGAAAAAATATATACATTTTATATGATACACATATACATAGTTAATACAATACGGTTTATATAAGTGTGCATAATGTATGCACAAACGCATATATATAAAGATCTTCCTCTATTTATGATGGGGTTACACCCCAAAAAACCCATCTTAGGTTGAAAATACTGTACATTGAAACACCTTTAATATACCAAAGCCACCTTTATCAAAAAAACAACAGTTAATACGTATTATTCCATCTGGGTCTGTTACCAGTACTGCCTTAATGACATCATAATCAATGTAAACGATTTACAATGAACATTTTATATAAAAGATGTTCATGGATATGCTGGCAGGCAGAGGCTATTAGAAGCAAAGTACTTCTTGGAAATTTGTGCAGGCACTGCAGTTTTAAGATACTGTCAGGCACCAAACTGACAAACACAGGAAGATGGTTAGACGTACAAGGATCTTAAACTAAAAGCTATAAATTGGTGGAAGGTAATAAAAGGACCTACATATGAAGGTATTTTATATGAGCAAGTTCTTGATGAGCATCAAGTTTGAAACAAAATTTTCTAAAATAAAATGTTATCGTAACTTTTTGTATAATATTTTAGTGCAAAGTATTCATAATGATGCACATTTTTTAAAGTCATCACTTTAATGTCACTGTAATGTTTGAGGTGGTATAAGAACTTCCATAAGGCCAGACAGATGATGAAGTCCTGTGTAGTAATTTAGCCGTGAACGACTGTGCTATTTGGACGTGCCTGCTACGCTGCATGCATGTATGCGTCTGGGTATGGACGCATGTGTGTGCATGAGTATGCTTGGACTGATGCACTGAATTATGACTGTAATTCTGTCAGAAGCATACAAATTGTACATCAACTTTAGAGAATGTACAGATAAAGCACGTTGTAATGGGCACATAACAGTTGAATATCACTCCTCCAAGTTGAGAAACATTTAAGTTTCTTACGGAAGATTTTGAAATCTGGAGGTGTGTAAGTAGGATATATATATAAATACAATTTATATATGTATAAGTAGGATATGTATATACCTACACACATGGAGAGCATATACGTGACCTACACATGCACACACACACGGGGTACGTACTTTAGGAAAGAGGACTTTGAGAGAGGGTACCTCAGCTCTCACTGTACACTTCCTGCACTCTCACTCACAGCATCACAGAACAAGAAAGTCTTGCCAAGAATAATCCCAGGTGTTTCCACACAAAGGAATTTTGGAATGCACAGACCCACTTAAAGAGTCACACCTCCAGCATTTCCTGCACAGCAAAAATATGCACAATCACAAGTAAAAATAAAACACTGAGGCAGAATGTCACTGTATTTTAAAACTATACTTTGAACAACTCTGCAACCAGCAAAGCTGAGCTTGGCAACTCTGAACTGGCCCTAACAGCAGGGGCAAGAACAGTGCCAGATGCAGTGAAGCCTGACATGCATGTGCAGATCCAAGAAGGAAGAAGAATGAGAATGGAGAGAAAGAAAGACTCAGATCCCGAGACAAACTATCTCTGTGAGGCCTCTGCGGTTCACACCTACAGTAAAAGACAACATTTACTGAGGTACGGACATGACCCAGACACCATCGAAGTGCTTTGCAGTTTTGTCTCAAGACACCTTTAAAATCATGTGAGGAGGGAGATGCTAGTATCAGACGTATGGCATGGCTGAGGGATGAAAGACACAGAGATTAGAATTCATATTCTCAAATTACAAAATGAGGTCAAGATTCGTATGTGGCTCAAAAGTTGATTTTGGAACATTTCATTTATTACACACACAAATACACATAAATATATATTTTACTACTTAGCAACCAATCCTTCCTTCATTTCAAGCTATGGCTTCCATTCTTTTCGACTCATCTCTTTCACTGTCACGGGGAAGTAACTGAATAGAGTGGATGGACCCCTCTGACATGTATAGTTGCGCTGATTTTGAGAGAGAAAACAAAAATAACCATTAAATAGTGAAACCCATATAGGCATATTTGTATTCTGATGCCATTCTTTGGCAGGCACGTTATAGAACATACTTGCAAACACATCCATCTACAATACTCAGCATGTGCTGTTATTGCTACTGCTATTACAACCCAAGGGATCACTTTTTATCCAGACAGTGTGGCACAAATAGAACATCCTGCATTCACCATATACCATGAGTTCAATGAGTCCCACTACATAATCAATGCCTATGCTCAATACATTTGCTTGGGAAATTTATTTTCCATCAAGCTCTCTGTGGAGTCCTAGGTTAACTACCTGGGCAGTGTACTGTATTTATGCACACACACTATCCACTTGTGAGCCACTGTTCTACTCCCCCCATCCTGGGGGCGCTCAACACTCTGTGTCTGTGGAAAGGTTGAGGGGAGCAAGGTAAGCAGTAGGCTGCCTTGACAACTCAGTTCCCAGGTCAACTTACCAAGAGTTCAGAACACAAGACTTCCACTGTTTCCCTGAAGTTCGGGAGGATACTGCACTTCAACTTTTTGCCAGCCTCCACGGAAGAGCAAGGAAAAGGAGATATGCAGCTACACGATTCACCAGACCCGAGTCAGCTAGAGACCCCATGCGTGCATAGCGCACTTGAAAATCTCACAAGCCTGATGGCTCCATTTAACCTTTAATATATCACACCGTTTTCTTCCTCTTCAACATACTCTTTATCACTTTTTTTTTTTTTTTTTAGATTTTAGTTATTTGACAGAGAGAGACAGACAGGGAGAGAAGGAACACAGCAGGGGGAGTGGGAAAGGAAGAAGCAGGCTCCCAGAGGAGGAGCCTGATGTGGGGCTCGATCCCAGAACTCCGGGATCACACCCTGAGCGAAGGCAGACGCTTAATGACTGAGCCACCCAGGCGCCCCTATTTATCACTTTCAAACTCTCTCCCAAGGTGTTCCCCTCCAAGCGGAACGAAAAAGTGTAGGCCCATCTCCATTTATTGCTTATTTTCTACTTAATTTCCATGTGTATTTTCTCTTTATAAAATACTTGTTTTTAGTAGGAGTCCTATCATCAGGGCAACAAGGAGCAGGGGCAGCACAGGTTAGACTGAGACTTTGAACTCCGTCACCTGAGGGTTCTGCCTGCTCTTGCTACGACTCACATGTGGAAAGACTGCGGATCCCTTACTGGAGAAGACATACAGATGACAAGCAGATGAAAAGCTGATGCTCAACATCGGATGTCATTAGAAAAAAGAAAATGCAAACGACGAGTTATAATTACATGCATTAAAACAGCTAAAAATCAAAATACCAACACCACCAGCAGAGACGTAGAGCAACAGCAACTTTGATTCCTTGGTGTTGGGAACGCAAATGGTACAGCCACTTTGAAAGACAGTTTGGCAGTTTCTCAGAAAATTAAACATTCTCTTTACCATATGATCCATCAGTTGCACTCCTTGGTATTTACACAACGGAGATAAAAACATATCCACACAAAAACCGGCACACAGATGTTTACATCTTGGAAGCAACCAAGATGTCCTTCAATATGTAAATGGATAAACAAACTTTGTTATATCCAGAAAACAGTATATTACTCAGTGATAAAAAGAAATGCAATATCAAGCCATGAAAAGACACAGAAGAAACTTAAATGCATAATTAGTAAGTGGAAGGAAAGTCTTTATACTACATGGTTCCAACTACATGGCATTCCAAAAAAAAAGCACAAGTATAGAGACGTAAGAAGGTAAAAAGATGAGTGGTTACCAGAGATTTGGGAGGAGAGAGGGATGGGTTGAGGGATGAATAGGTAAAGCACAGAGGACTTTTAGGGCAGTGAAACTACTCTGTATAATACTATAATGGTGGATTCACGTATTAGTGGATATATGTCTTTATGTATTTGTCCAAAACCATAGAATGTATAAAAGTAGTTGAACTCTAACATAAACTATGAAATTTAAGTAATAATAATAATGTCAATACTGGCTCATCGATGGTACACATGTACCACACTGATGCAAGATGTCAATACTAGGGAGAAATACTAGGGGGGAAGAATGAGAGGTATATGGCAACTCTGTACTTTCTGCTTAATTTTTTTTTAAGATTTTATTTATTTATTTGACAGAGAGAGAGAGACAGCCAGCGAGAGAGGAAACACAGGTAGGGGGAGTGGGAGAGGAAGAAGCAGGCTCATAGGGGAGGAGCCTGATGTGGGGCTCGATCCCATAACGCCGGGATCACGCCCTGAGCCGAAGGCAGACGCTTAACGACGGAGCCACCCAGGGGCCCCTCTGCTTAATTTTTTGTAAATCTACAACTGTTCAAAAAATAAAGCCTATTAAAAATGATTTTTAAATGAATAATTTTTAAAGGATGATTTGCCTGATTTCACCTTTCTTCCCTTGTTGTGTTGCTCTCTCTTATAATGTCTTACATTCTCCCCAAGTCTTTACAGTCACGCATACCTTCTTCTGAATTTAAAAACATCACTAAGTTCTATGCAGGCGCTCTCTCTCTGACGGCTCCTGGGACATAGAGACCCCCTTCAACATTACCCAATTACATGGTCATTTGAAAATTATTGTCTCTATAAAGAACAACATATGTGTTGGTTTTTTTTTTACCCATATCTCCTATATAAAGAACAACATATGTGTTGTTTTTTCTTTTACCCGTATTTCCTTATTTCATTTATTTTCTCATAGCATAACTTTGATACAGTAAAAATGATACCCTAGAGATTATGATTTCACCTGGTAACTATGCAAAATATCAATTAGCTCAATAGTGCTTCTGGAAGTTGAAAGGACATCCTTTTGGTTAGGTCCAGTTATATATCAGAAGCAGTAGATGGATTACTTTCTAGTATCACTCTTTTCAGTACTGCCATGTTTCCTCTACTCTTTCCCAACATATTTTTAATTGTTCTATCACTTCCCCTAAATACTGTTTTTCTTATTGCTTGGGTACCCTAGGATTAAAAGCAAATACCTTTATTTTTCATCATTTCAATGCATTCTAAAGTGTCAAGTATAAAGTGCTGATGAAAAAATTTTTTTTTAAATTTCTACCTCATGACTCATTCTCACCTCTAACTCACATTCTATAATGTTCTTGTGATATATTTTCCAGATGCCACTTCCCTGGTGTTTCTTTCATTAAGGACCATTCTAATGTGCCTTTATATGAATTCCAAGGCTCTCTTGAAATTCCAAGAGAGCCTGTTCTATATATTCATCAGACAGAGACTTTTGCTATCTTTTTCCCAGAGACATCTCACTGTCCAGTGTCATCAATCTGACTTACATGAGAGGTCAAGAGGCTTCACTTCCTTAGAAAAGGAACCCAGGCACACCACACACCCCCAATAATCTAGTCAGAATGTCAGCATCTCATCCCACTGCCATCAGGCCAGTTTTTTTATATTGTAGTCATAGGTCAGAAAGAGTCTGGGTATGTACTGCTGGATAGCACTCAATCTCAGCCCTAATTTGGGCTTCTAGTATTTTGCAAACCAGGTTGTTATCTATAATTTGCATAACGAGTGACCTAGGTTACCACAGTCTGTTAAGATATTACAGCTTCATAAAACCACCTGAGCATTTCATTTTTTGATGCAAATAATCAATATGCTCTTAATGAATTTTGAACACTGTGTTATGTATGCTAAGAAAGAAGGGTAGGAAAACAAGATATAAACACTAATTTTTAAAAACATATTTAAATGATCATCTAACATGTAAAATTAAAAATTGCATAAAAACAATTCTGTGAAACATTTAATTTGTAAGGCACTGATGACAATTTCAAGAACCTGAAATTTCCAATTCTTGAGCAATCCCTTGAAATACAGCACAAAACTAAATATGAAAAATTTTAATTACATAATTCACCCTGAATTTGCTGCTCAAAATATTTTTGTGGTCTTTGGTCCATGGTGTCTACATTTAACCATCAAACTAATAAGAAAGACGAGCCTGTTGTAAAACAACTTGTCTTCCAAGACTTGTTTTGTTTTTCGTGGTGCCCCTTGGTTGGAGAAGACAGATAAATGTGTTGAATCTATAAAATTCCTGCTTCTTATGTCATTTTTAGGGGAAGAAAAAATAAAGAGTGGGAAGAGAACATTTTCTGAATATCTACTATGTTTAGGGCACTGTACTAGAAACTTTCTATTTACTACCTGTTAAAATTTTGCAAATGGCCTCTCACTTCAGAAATTCTGTCACCATTCTAAGGTGACAAAACAAAATCAGAGTTTAAGAAACTTGACCAGTCAGGTGGAGGTGGATTTAAACAATGGTTTCTGATCCCAAAGTCTGTGTTTTTTCCCCTTCCCCAGTGCTGCCTCCCTTATAATTTGTTGGAATATCTAGCACTGTAACTAGATCAATTCATAATTTCTAGTGTATTTACCAGGAAAAAAAAAATGCTTTCAAGAAAGTTAATGCACATTACTGGAGTTGCTCCAGGTCATTACACTTAACTAGCCATTGTATTATACAACAGAATTATAGCAATACTAAAAACTGCCATTCACTGAAGTTCTCATATATATCAAACACTCCACCAGAACATTACATATGCAACCATATTTAATCAAACCTCAGAAAACCTCTATATAATACATATTTTTATCCATATTAGAGATGAAAGAAAAAGATTCAGGGAGATGAAATAATTTGATAATATGGATAAAATACAGTATTGTGATCCATGTTACTTGGACTGACACTGATGCCCATAATCTGTCCACCCTGCTCCATCCTTATCTTCCATTTAATAAGCAAACTGTGTCACATTCCAAATTAAGCACAAGTGAAATACAAAACTCTTTTATTAGGATAACTGTGTAAAGGACACAGTGATTGTTGTTAAAAGTATTGCCTTGCATTGGATGAATTTAGTTCAAAAGTGTTTAATGTGAAAATCAATTTCCTTGAGAGAAAAAACTCACCCATAAATACCCTAATCACCTGAATTTTTGGATTCACCTATTTTTTGGATTTTAATGTAATTTCATTGTTATAAAAATTAACTCAATTTGGGACTATACCAAAATTAAAATCTTGTGCACAGTGAAGAAAATCATCAGCAAAATGAAAAGCCAACCTTTGAATGGGAGAAGATATTTTCAAATGATATATCTGATAAGAGGTTAATAATCAAAATATATACAAAACTTATGTAATGATACCAAAAAAACACAAAAACTTGATTAAAAAGGGCAGAGGATCTGAATAAACATTTTTCCAAAGAAGACATACCAAGATGGCAAACAGACACATGAAAAGGTGCTTGAAATCACCAATCATCAAGGAAATGCAAATCAAAACTATAATGAGACAGCACTTTATACCTGCATGGCGAGAACCAAAAAGACAAGAATAATGAGTACCGGTGAGAATGTGGAGAAAAAGGAACCCTCATGCACTGTTGGTGGAAACGTAAGTTGGTGTAGCCACAGTGGAAAACAGTATAGAGATTCTTCAAAAAATAAAAAATAGAACTACCAAATGATCCAGCAATCCCACTACTGGGTATTTACCCAAGGAACACAAAAACACAAATCAGAAAGATATACGCACCCCTCTGTTTACTGCAGCATTATTTACAATAGCCAAAATATGGAAGCAACTCAAGTGTCTATGAATAAAGAAGGTGTGTGTGTGTATGTGTAGATAGACACACATAATGGAATATTAGTGAGCCATAAAAAAGGATGAGATCTTGCCATTTGTCAAAACATGGATGGACCTAGAGGGTAATATACTAAGTGAAATAAGTCAGAGAAAGACAAATGCCATATGATTTCCCTTATATGTGAAACCTAAGAAAAACAAATGAATTAAAAACAGAAAGCAGAAACAGACCCATAAATACACAGAACAAAGTAATGGTTGCTAGAGGGGAGGGAGTAAATGGATAGACAAAATGGTGACGGAGAGTGGGAGATAAAGGCTTCCAGTTATGGAATGAACAAATCACAATAATATAAAGTACAGCACAGGAAATATAGTCAATGGTATTGTAATGGCATTGTATGGTACGGAGGGTAGCTACACTTGTGGTGAGCATAGCCTAATGTATAAATCTCTCAAATCTTTGTATTATACACCTGAACCTAACTTAACACTGTACATCAATTATACAGCAATTAAAAAATAATAAATTCAATTATTTCATTAAGACCTTTCTGAAATATATGTGACAGAAGTTGATAGAAGTTAGAGGTATTCACTATTTTCTGTCCTACTCATGTTAAGTCAATCACATTTTATTCAATGCATTGATACTCTTAATTTAGAATTTCTAGGTAAATATTAGCCATAATTATTATTGAAAAAATTCCATATTCTAGAATATTAAAGAATGAAAAACTAACACTTATCAGTAATTATCTTCCAATAATAAGTGCTTTAATAAGTGTATATGAAATCTGTTTTTCAACTATTCACACAAAGACAAGCTATCCTTCATATAAAAGTGACAACAAAGTATTAAAACTTTTAATCTTTGTATTTTAATAAATATTTTTAACACCTTCTATTCTGGGGTTTTCACTATTAAAAAACAGCACAGTGGTGATTTAAACGCCTCTGGGTTATTTGACTTTATCAATATTATACTTTTTCCATTATCTTGTTTATTATTCAAATAAGTTTATATCTCTATCACTCCAGTTAAAACATCCTTTCTCAACACACTGTTAGGTATCTTACCAATTCCCCCTTTCATGTGATCATTTCTGAAATATTTCATAATTCCTTTCCAGTCTTTCAGAAATGTTTTACACTTTTTGCCACCATCCCCTTCATAAGATATCTTTCATTTAGCACGTATTGTCATTTTCCTTGGACCTTTTCTGTCCACACTTTCTCTGACTCTTCCCCGGGTCTCTCCTGACAGTGGCCCTTTAAATCTCAATATTCTCTGTGAAGTATCCTCGCCCCTCTTTTCAGCATTTCTCTTCTTTAAATGATCCCTCCAACTACCATGCTCTGAAATATCATACATTTATTGAAATCCAAGCCTACGCTTTCAGCCTCTCTCTCCTAAACTACCCATTTAATCACTAGTTTTCCCCTTAGATTTATTCATCTGAATGGATTACTACATCAAGTTTAGTATAGCTAATTAAATTGATATTCTTCTTCTCTAACCCCAGGAAACCTGTTCTTCCTTCTTTCACATTCCTGGTCTCAAGTAACTGGGTATAGATATGACGGAGATTTTCAAAGGATGAGTTCCTCCTCTCCATGGCACAGAGGTCCCTACACTCTAAAGCTAAGATAAGACTTCTGCAGTGTAACCTCCAGCCCTCCTCTACTCACTCTTCACTTCTGTGGTCCTAGTTTTATTCCCCTTTGCCTGTCAGTCCCTCTTCTTACTGAATCCCAGCTTCTTCACTCATCTCTCTCCATTATGGGCAAAGAGTATGTCAATCCTCTGCACAAAGCTTCCCAGTTTCCACTTGCTTAGAGGTTAAGCTCCAGACCCTTTATCAAAGTTTGAAGGTTCTCTTACAATCTTCCCCAACCCATCAAACTGGCATTATATCCATTCATTCCCACCAAAGATCCTAGACCTGAGTTGCAGTACTTTCAAGACCTAAGAATGTTGTTGTGTCTTTCATTTTTATTTTCTTTCTTCTTTCTGCTTGAAATGGACCTCCATGCCTCCCAGAGAAAAAAATTCAGCTCTCATCCTTCAAAATCCCAATCAACATTTACTCCTCTTTAAAACTCTCCACAGCCCCCTTTATCAGCTACACAACATCCCTACTGTCACAGTGTTTTGTTCATGAGTATGGTACACCAGGTTGTAATTGTTGTATATTTATAGTATTGTTCAATTGTGAATTTCTTGAAGGAAGGGATGACAATAGCCTAGTCAGACTCTACCTCACTGACTCCATGTAACTCACAGTGAGTCCTCAGTAACTCATATAATACATAAACTTTCATATTCTATATATTATATATCACATATCATGTATTATAGACCTTATTATGTACATATATATTACATGTATAATTACATTAATAAACTAGGTATATATATGCATATATGTATTTATGGTATAGGTATGTCCTTATGTGTATTTATGGTGTAGGTGTGAGAAGATGTATACATATACACCAAACATGTTAAGGCTGAGAAGGCCCTTAGATATCATCTTTTCTAATCAATGAATATTACAAACTCAGAAACCAAGAACCCAAGTCATTAAATGACTTTGCCAATGCTCTGCACCTTGTCAGTGATAGACACACTGTTAGAGTTCCTGTCCTAGTTCCTTATCCTTTTATTACATCCCTGTAATTCAATGATCTGACCAATAATGTGACTCCCTATAATCTGCTATACCAAGACCAAGCATATTCTATTGGAATAGACATCCTGAACAGTCTCACCTCATTTTCTCTCCCAATTCTCTTCGTGACTCTTTATTTTCCTCAAGTGATACACACTTTTGATTCTTTCATCTCTACATTTTCATTTCCAGTATATCCCTCCCCTTTAAATATTCCTGTGTTCTTATAACAACTCTCAATTTCTTTATACAAATAGTAAAGCCTCCTTTCTGCCTGGAAAAAAAATGAAGAGGTCTTATTTTCCTCCCCAGCTTAATTCATTTTTTTCCATCAAACTGAGGACGATTACCAAAGGGATGTCATTATCATCCTCATCATGCTAGCTTGTATTTGCACACGCACTTAACTTTGAAATTTACAGATTACTTTTTCATAACTCATTCAATCTTCATAACACTATGAATGGTCAGAAGAAGGTATCATCACATTTATATGCAGCTGAGAAAACTAGGGGTCAAAAGTTAAGTGAACTGCCAACGTCCCTATAGCTAGCAAGAGCTGGAACTGGCACTGGAACCAAGGTCTCCATATCCTTGCTCCTGAGACTTTTCCATTATTTTAAACGGTTTATTGGCTTGTGTTCCCACCATGACATTTATGTTGACATATATTGGCACCTCAGATGCTGCACAGTGAATGTTGCCTACACTCTTCTTCGATCTGAATTACTGCTTGGCTTTTCTTACTTTAATAGCACAAATTTCAACGAGGCAAGTACTATTTTGCCCAACCCTTACCTGAGAAGCTCTTACCAAGCATCCAAATAATACCATTTAATGCCAAATTATAGTTTGATTACTGTTTGTTGTTATGACTGAGTCTTTGAAAAGTAAAATCATGGGTTTAGCTAAATTAGAGGAGGTCTTCAACTCTCTGTTTCAAGTTGAAATAAATTAATATGATTTCATCTGCATCCACTAATCAACTAATATTTAAACTTCCAGTGTTAACAAGAATGTCTAATGCTAACATCCAAGTGGCTTTTCTAAAAGCGTGTGTGATATTTCTTGCAACATTTGGAGACAAATTAGGTACTTTGGCTTGTAATAAATTTCTGTTCAATCTGCTAAGTTGCTGGATAGATGCAACTTCTTTAAAATTTCAGAATAGCGGTGTAATTGTAGAGTAAACTAACCGGTCTGCAGCAGGGGGCTACAGACAGTTGAAGCCAGGAAAGAGACCCACTCTGTAACTTGTTTGCAATCCCATGACAAATACACCTTTTCCCTCCCTTCTATCACAGCCTTCTCTTAATGTTCAGGCATTGCCAAGAAACTCTTAATTGAGCCCTACCTCTAAGCAATAGGAATAATGCTTCTCACTTCATTCTTATAAACATGCCAAGTTTCAGGTCTGCTGAAGAACTCTCCACGTCCTTTAGAGGGGGGAAAAAGAGCCACTAGGGAAAGGGGAGTAATTCCTCACTTGGTATTGTTTTCCTGCCTGTCACTGTCCCACCAGGACCTCGAGTCAGCACTTTGCCTGGAGGTTCTGAGGCACAATTAGTTACTGCTTTTGTTAGTTGGCTGAAAACAAAGCAGAAGAATTCTCAAGGCAGGAAAAGTTTAAATCTAAACATCCTTAAAATTGTGCACTTTAAAAATCGCGCAATTCACTACTTAAGAATTGGTCATCACACCCTCTGCGCGAGATCACTGGAGCCCCATTTGCCTTTAACTGTTAGGACTACCCTCGCTTGGCTTGTTTCCACGTGTCCCACATATCACAAAGCTATACTTAAATTCAACTCTATGCCCACATATATCATGGCATTGAGCAAACTGCCTAAAGACAGAATAAAGAGCGGCTCGAAGCTGTTTACCTGTTCTTTGCTGGAAATATATTTAAGAAACTCCTAGTAGAATGAAAATCCAGAGGTTAAAAACGCACTTCATTATGAAAGTGCGGTGTTGGTTGTCCTCATTAACTACAGAGCTGCGAGAGAAATATCATTCCAGTGACTCACTAATGCCTCTTAGTTGTTAGGTTTTTCTCTCCTAATAGCATCGGACATGACCTAATTTGCTTCCTAGTAATCACAGTTTTTACCTTAAGATCCCAGGACACCCGGGCTTTCAAGAAGCGCAGGGGTCCCTCCTGAAGCCCAGCAGTTTTGTAATATGGACCCAGACGCGAAGATGAGAAGAAGGGAGAACTCTGTCCCACTTACCAGTCTTCCACAGATACAGGGTGGGTGCCTCAGCCTCGCCCTGAGCCGCAGCCCAGCAGGCTCCCGGGCGCAGCAGCAGCAGGAGCAGCGGCAGCAGCTGCAGGACACCCCGGCGCGGGCCGGCAGCGCCCGGGCTCCGGGACGCAGAGCGCCTCGCTGGCAGCTCCATGCCGCCCGCTGCCGCTCCAGCGTCCGAATCCGGAACGCGGTTGGCAGGGAATTTTTCTTTGCCCTCACACCGTCTTCCCAAAGAGTACAGAAAGCAAAGCTCTTTCCTGCTATTGTTCGTTTCAGATGAAAAGGAGGGAAAGCGCGTTTAACACCAGGGAACAATAGCGTCCGCGGTGGCCGTGGCTGCAGCCGCCACCGCCGCTGGCGGGGATGCTGCTGCGGCTGCCATTCCGCGCAGAGTGGCAGGTCCTAGTGGAGAGGGAGGCAGCCGTCCGCAGGGGGCCCCAGCTGACTGAGCAGGTCCTTGAGGTCTGGGAGGCAGCGCAACCCCGTCGTCGCCAGCTGGAGAGAGAGGAGGGGGGTGTGAGCCGAAAAGAAGAGAGAGGGGGCTGGAGGCAGGAGGCGGTGAGAGCGCCAGGGCAAGAAATGAAGGAGCGAAGGGGAGAGGGGACACCCCGATCCAACACGCCCGCCCAAAGAACTCCCTTGCACATGGTGCGATGAAATATGTTTGGAAGGATACACCAATAAAAAGAATCATCACCCGACAGGCTTCAGCATGACAAATAACAGGCATTGAAATTCATCGTCATCCAAGGAGTCAAACGCTGGATCTAGTGGCATGCTATTCTTAGTGTGTATTTACACAAAGCATCAGTGTTTATAATGTATTTTTAAGCGGTGGCTTCTGAATTACTTGACGTGGGGAGCAGTATTTATGATCAGATGTGAAAAACAGAGTGAAAGAGCAGAGTTGTTTACTTGCTGTTGAAATGCATTTGAACACTTTCGTAAACATTGTGTTTCTTTTTGACTTAATCTGTCCTCAATAGAAATATGAACAGTACTGACTTACTGTGACAAATCGAAGTACACTGTCTTTTAAGGGCTTTAAAATTGAAATAGTATTTAATTAGCATTCACAATGCTAATCTAGTTACGTGGATAAAATTTTACAAAAACTAATCATAAAATTTTATTTCAAATATGCAGTAATAAAAGTGCTATCCCTTTATCTACTTCTGTCAAAAAATATGCTACCTTTAAGTATCCCCACAGTTGTGAAAAAATCAAAGGGAAAATGGGGTTTCCATTATTTGGGTATCTCCAAATTAGTACATTCTTTACTTAAAAATCCTGGACACTAATTTCTCTGAACTCTTACTGTAGAAAAATGCCTTTCACAATCTAAATTACCTAATGTTTTGGGGTCTTTTGTTCTTTGTGCTTTTACTTTCTTAAACCATATACAATAAAGGAATGTGTGAGAAATCAGATAATGCTTTGCCCTTGCTCTTTCTCTCTTTTCCTTCAATAACTTTTTATTAATTCATTTTCTATTAAGCTAAAATAATAAGGCATTTAGCCAATTAAAAAGTCAGCAAACAGAAAGCCAAAGAAAACTATCCACATCCGGTCAGCAATACTTGGCCAAATAAAATTTAAAAAGCAGGAAAACTACTCTTTATGACTTTACTCCAACAACACAGCCAACTCAAGAGTTTAAAATGAGGAAACTACCGTTTCTGAAAGAGGAAACCTTCCATAAAGCTCTCCCGGGACGCCTGCCGTTTTGCAGATCATTCCAGATGCAGCCCTTCTGCATGCATTAGATTAAAAGCAGGTTTGATCAAATAATTCCCAGGTCCTGCCTGTTTAAGTATTCTGACATCAGAGGAAATTAGCAATGTTTAAGGTTGCAAATTCGGTCTTTGTTTACTTTCCACTCTGTTAGGCCTCTAAGAGGGAATTAAAAGCTCAGAGAGTCCTAGCTCTGTGAGTCTGTGATTAGGAGAGATAAACTAGTGTGGATTACTATTCTTTCACTGGTTTAAAATAAATAAATAAATGAATGAATAAACCAGGCTACAATCAAAAGATTATAGATTGATAAGGAATACAAAGAAAGCCTGATCCTAACAAATGTATGGTTCCCTAAAGGAGCATTTCTTTCAACAGTTACACCAAAGAAGAACACAGAACCTGCTATGGTTTCCTCAGTGCTGTCCTCTTAGGGCAAACTCTGCAGATCACTCTGCAATGGCACTGCTTTCCTATCCTGGTTTATTTATTTCTCAGCTACTGTTAGGGCCTTTCAGGTGTACCCTGAAATCCTCCAACTCCAGTGGAAGGAAGATTTCAAGCTGGAAGTACTGTGTTCATAACAGCCCAATTTAAGCTTTCTTAGGGAGTCCCAAACCAATTCACCAAGTAGAAACTCATTATATAACTGAAAACAGAGAATCTAAAGAGTCAAGTTAGTACATTTTAATGTGCAGGGTAATTAGCCCTTCAAGAAGCCATCAGATGCTATACTTAATAGCTTACTGTCAAAAGAAAATTTAAGAGCCTGATGTTTACATTTATCCATGATGGTATAATAATTACTCATCTGGTCAAGAGTTTAAATGTTATAGCTACAAGTTCAAGTATTATACATTAAGAGCCAGGAATCACTTCTAAGTCAAAAATTTACTGCCATTTAAAATACACAACTAGGGTGAATAATCTGCAGCGGTGTTTGAAAATAGCGAACAGTTTGTTTCCTCCTTTAATTTCAATTTATAAAAGGCTTAAGGGTCACACACACACACACACACACACACACGGCTGATCAGTTAGTAGTAAAGACATCTCTGGACAAGCTTACAGAAACTGAGTCATGCAAGCATTTGTCTCCACAACTGCCACATATCTGTTCTATAACAATGCCATTATTGCACTTGAGGACAAAAATATATGGGTCTCTAAGGAGACAGATGTGAAATATATATTCAGATACATGTTCCTTTGTGAGAGCTATCGTGTCCAGTTGGATAAATCCTACCAATAAAACTGATGGACGGCAAGACATAGCAAGACATAACAATCTTTGTTTTCTAGAATATGATATAAATAATACACAAATGTTTAATGACATGATGTCAAAATTTAGTCATGAGAAGTCTCAGGGATGCAGATTAAATTGACCATCTGTACAGCCTGCCATGAAGGAAATCGTTCATCATTTTTCACGAAGAATTGTTCAAGTATTAATGAGCCAGGGCTACAAAAGTTTTCCAAACCAATGGATGAAAAATGAAAAGCATATTTTTTTAATGCTTAGAAATGAGACAATTCTGAACCTATCACCCCTCAGGTGGTGTCCTTTCATCTGTCTTTATTATTTCTGTTGTCATTTCCAAACTCCAGATAGTGAGGATGTGTACCTATCTACACACGTAAATGAAGCTATAGACACAAAACTGCTCACCGATCAAGTGTTACAGGAAACTATCTAAGAATGTCCATTCTGAAATAAAAACTTTAAATAATTTTTTCTACATAAACGCATCTTGCCATATTTAAAAAAAAAAAAAAAATCACCCAAAAGAATTCTGTCTGTGTGGCCTCTAGGTGTCATACTTGACCAAGATTTGGGGTAGACAAAATTTATTTTGGGCTTCTTTCAATTCCCTCTGCCACACCCACCAAAGTATTAAAAGATAAAACATTTCACTTTTTATCTTTGTAATAAGGAGTCACAGATTTTGCTTTCTTCCCCAATTCTGACTCTAACATTCACCTTTTATTTTCTTTCCAATTCCTTTTCTTTATAAGCTCGTTGGTTTCACTTGTTGGTTGGTTTATTAGTTTGCTGGTTTGTGTGGTGAGGGGAGGACAGATTCTAAATTTCAGATAGTTTTACAGAAAGAAAATCAGTCTCATAGTTTCTCCATTTTACTCAAAACTAAACCTGTTTGGAAACCATATGGATATGCCAAATAGTGAGACCCCTTGTTTTGAGTATCAGGTGAAAACGTACAATATTTTGGCTCACATCCTTCTTGGGATCCTATCCTAGGCCGTGTGTGAGCATCAACAGTCATGGACGCAAGGTAGTATCCAAATTGCTAAAAAAAAAAATTTCACTAGTGACTTAAGAGGATGTTTCTATAGAGAACACCATGGCCAATACAAGGATTCAGGCATTTGAAAAGTACAGAGGAACAACATATTTAAGGCAATATAATTGACTAGTTATCACCAGTTGTGCTGCTGTCCTACAGATAATTAAAAGGTACAGGCCTTTAACAAACTATTGAAAACTAAATATGAAGGTCAAGACTCCTTAAAGAGAGACCCCTGTCTCCTGCTGCAGTAGAGTAGAAAAAAAGCCGAAGATCAAACTGGAAATGTAACAGTTAAGAGCTGACAACTGCAGAGATGATTGATTGATAAACTCAGGCAAGTCTGTTATGCTGAGATTAGGGTTCTGTTTGGGAACACCTGGAACCTGATACGTGAGATAACTATGTCTGGGTGGATGTCTCAAAGTCTTTGTCTCCAGACTCCTCTGAGTTTCCAAAGCCTTCCCAGGTGACCTCTCCCTGTGAAAAGCTAGCACACCCTCTTCCTTGCAAGACTTCCTTGTTCCTTGTTCCACCCCCTCTTCTAGTCTGGAGGCTGGTAACTCACCAGGGTTAAGTTGCTGCATTAAATCAGCATAGGACATGCTGGGCCTGTTAAGATTATAAAAGAAGCTACAAGACTTAGCTAGGATGTACTGGTAAGAGCCAGAAGAATATTCATGGGGATAGACTTTGAGAGTGTCTGATGAGAGGCCAGAACTTAAGACAGGATAAGAGTGAGTTTATTAACTTACGGGACACTCCAAGGAGACAGAATTGAACACCCTGCCAAGAACTGAGAGGGCAGTGCAGGATTCTTCCTAGAATCCTGGAAGATCACTGATGGAAACTGGAACACCTGAAGTATCAAGGCAGACAGGGAAGGAAGGGATGTGCTGGGATAAAGACATCATGGAAGGACAAGGAAGACCCAAGAATGGATTATGCTCCTCCAAGGGGACATGCAGAGGGCACACTAATCACCAAAAACATCAAGAATGTGTTGGTGAGAGGGACAACAGCATCATAAAATTCCATGGTGGGTCTTCACATGCCACCAGAGGAGAGGAAGCCACAAAGGTTTAAATCCCTGATCTGCTGGAGTTAGTGTCTGTACATGGTTATGAAGTAAGGTTCTAAATTTCATATTTTACACATTGATATCCAATTGTCCCACTACGATTTAAAGGATTATTTTTCTTACTGAATTGTGTCAAGGCTTTTTAGCAAAAATCATTTGACCATAAATGAAAAGATTTCTGACCCCCTGATGTGCTTATCTTTATGCTCACACGACATTATCTTGATAATTATAGCTTATACTAAGTTTTGAAATTTAATAATCTTACGACCACCAACTTTTCTTTCTCAAAAACGTTTTGCCTATTCACAGTTCTTTGCATACCCACGCTTATTTTAGGATCAACCTCTCAATTTCTACAAATTGCCTGCTGAGAATTAGACAGACATTGCAATGGTCTATAGATGAATTTGAGGTGAACTGTCATATTAATGATACTGTCTTCCAATTCATGAACATGGAACATCTCTTCGTTTACTTAGCTCTTCATAAATTATTTTCAAGAGTATTTTATACTTTTCAGGACACACACTGCACTTATTTTGCTAAACTAAGACCCGAGTTTTACTGTTTTTGATGTACTCGTGAACAGAATTATTTTCTGAACTTTGTTTCAGATTGTTTATTGCCAAGATATAGAAGTCAAGTTGATTTTTACATAGTGATTTTATACCCTACAATCTGGCTTAACTCATCTCTAACTTCTAATAAATATTTTCTAAATTTCAAATTTTTCAATATATAAATTAACTGCAGATAAACACAATTGTTATTACAATGTTATTATAATTATTATCTTGCCTATTATCTGGGCTAAGACTTCCAGCACAATGTTAAATACAAGTGGAGAGAGCTGGTATCCTGGCTTTGTAACTGATCTTAGAAAGAAAATATGCAGTCTTTCACTATGAAGTATGATGTGAGCTGTAGATTTTTTCAAAGATGTCATTTCCATGCCTAGATTGAGAAATCTACGTTAATTCTCAGATCGTTGAAAGTTTTTTTTTTTTAATCATGAATGGGTGTCAGAATTTCCTGAATGATTTTTCTGCATGCTCTGTTTTATAAATCTTTAAATGATCAATATAGTGTATTAACTGATTTTCTCATGTTAAATCAACCTTGCATTCTCAGAATAAATCAACACTTAGTCAGGGTATAAATCCTTTATGTTACTGAATTTGATTTTCACATTCAGTTTAGGTTTCTCCAGCTACTCATTAGGAACCTTGATCTTGAGGTTTTTTTGCTGTTGCTCTGACTTGTGATGCTAGCCAGCTTTGGTATCAGGGTGGTACACACGTCAGAGAATAAGCTGGGAAGTGTTCCCTCCTCTTCTATTTTCAAAGTTTGTGAAGGACTATATGACTTCTCCTTGAAATACTTAGTATTCACTACTGACACCAGCTGGGCCTGGACATTTCCTTTATGAAAAAAATATTTCATTACAGTTTCAATTTCTTTACTTGTAATAGATCTCCCCAGATTTTCAGTTTCTTCTTCCCTAAATTTTGCTTACTTGTATTCTAGGAATTTATTCATGTTATCCAAGTTGTTAAAATCAATGGCAAAAGTTTGTTCATAATATTAAATTAAAATCCTTTAAATTTATATAGAACTGGTAGTGATTTCTTCTCTTTCATCCCTGACTTTGGGAATTCATGTCTATTTTCTTTTTTCTTGGTCTAGCTAAAGGTCTTTAAAAAAAAAAATTAACTTTCCACTGAACACACTTGTTTTTCTTTTTAATTTTCTCTATTGATTTTGTGTTTTAATTCATTGATTTACACTCTAATTTTATAATTTCCTTTCTTTTGCTTGCTTTAGGTTTAATTGCTCTTTTTTCCTCATTTCTTAAGGTAGAAACTTAGGTCACTGAGCCCTTGGGTTACTTAGGTACTTACACAGGGTATTTCCTTACTTAAGTTACTGAGGCCTTTCATACTTTTTGATATAAGACATAAAGCCAAAAATTTCCTCCTAAGCATTGCTTATCTACATTACATATATTTTGATATGTTGTGTTTTATTTGCATTCAGTTCAAATATATTCTTAATTTCCCTTATGATTTACTCCTTGATCTAGGAATTATTTCCAAACACACTATGTAATTACCATGTATCTGAAGGTTTTCCAGATCTATTTATGGAAGTCTATTTTTAGTAAGATCTACTTTGCAGGATTTCTACATTTTGTTTCATTTGTTGTTTTGGTTTGTTTGCTTTACCTTTGTTCAGCCTTGTCTTATGATTCAGCTTATGGTTTATATTGAAGAATGTTTCACCAGCACTTAAGAAGAAAATGTATCCTTCAGACGTTGGGAGTTTTCTATAAAGTTCAAGTTGATTGATAGCACTGTTTAAATTTCTATATCCCGGCTGCCTTTCTGTGTAGTTGTTTTATCAATTATTGAGAGTGGATTATTGTTATCTCCAGATACTACTGCTGAATTGTCTATTTTTCCTTTTAGTTTGGTCAGATTTTATGTCATATATTCAAGAGCTCTGTTGCTAGGTGTGCATATATACACTGATTGTTATGTGTTCCTTACAAATTAACCCTTCTATCATTAGGACATATCCTTCTTTGTTTTTTCACCAATTTTTCCTATTGTGAAGCTTATTTATTTTTTAACAACATAGCTACTTTAGCTCCCTTATTGTTGTTTGTATGGCAAATATTTTTTCTATCCTTTAGCTTTCAATTTTTGTATTTGAATTGAGGGTGTATCCCTTATAGACAGCATGTAAGCTGAGTTTGTTTTCAGTCTAGTCCAATAAATGTTTGCCTTTGGATTGAGGTTTTTAGTTTATTCACATCTAATGTAATTACTCAAATGGTTATATTTACATTGTAATTTTGCTATTATTTTTAATTTTTTAATAACAGCTTTGAACCATAATTTACATACCATATAAGGTGTCCATTTAGAGTGTACAATGCACAGATTTATCCACACAGTTTTAGTGTTATCACCACCATGTAGTTTTAGAACATTTTCATTAAGCCAAAAAGAAATCTCAAGCCCATTGTCAGTTACTCCCACTCCTCCCTTCCCCAGACTCTGGCAACCACTAACTTTATCTATGGGTTGATCTAGTCTGGACATTTCACATAAATGAAACCAAAATACATGGCCTTTTGTGAATGGTTTTTTCACTTAGCATAAGTTTTCAAGGTTCATTCATGGTATATCATGAATCAGTATTTCACTGTATTTCATGGTTGAATAACATTTTCTGTGGATATACTACATTTTCTCGATCCTTGAATCAGCTGAAGGACATTTGAGTTGTTTCCACGTTTTGGCTATCAAAAATAGTCCTGCTATGAATAGTTTGTACGTCTTATCACTCTTTGTACCTCTGCTCCTCCTTTATGCCTTCTTTTGTGTTTTTTTAGAATCCTATTTAACCCCTCTGGATTTTTTTAAATAATTTTTTAATTTAATGGTTACTACTCTAAGACTACAATATCTATTTCAGCTTTTTACCACCTATTTCAGAATTATTCCCATAAAATATAGAATTTTCCAGTATGTATTTTTTCCTCCTATGTGATCTATATATGTTATAAATGCAAGAGAACAGTGTTATAAATCCTGTATAAAATTTTATATATTTTAGAGGTAAGAAAATATAAATATGTTTATAGACTCTTATATTTAATTATATGCTTACCATTTCTTTATGTGATTTGAGTTATTGTTTAGTTTCATTTTTTTCATACTGATGAACTTCCATTAGTTTTCTTGTAAGGCAGGTCTATTAAGCAATCTTCTCAGACTTTATCTGTTAACATCTTTATTTCATCTTCATTTTTGAAGGGTGGTTTTGTCAGATAAGGATTTCTTGGTTTATATTTTTGTTTTCTTTCAACTCTTTGAAGATGGCATTGCAATGTTTTCTGGAAACCATTATTCCTGATGAAAAGTCAGCTAATGACTTTGTTGTGGTTTCTTCGTATTTGAGGAATCTCCTTTCTCTGATGCTTTATATTTTCTTATTATAGTTGATATGGATCTTCTATTCTACTCAGGGTTTGTTGAATTCCCTAAGCACTTAATGTTTCTCATATTTGGGAAGTTTCTGAGCACTATTTCTTCAATATGTTTTTCTGTTCCCTTCTCATTTTCCTTCTAGAACTTCCATGACCAATTTTTTGGCATGCTTGATTTTGTTCACAGGTCTTTAAAGGATTTGCTCATTTAATTTTTTTTTTTTCAGATTCATCAGATTAGATAATATCTACTGATCTCTGTTCAAGTTTAGTGATTCAACTGTTCTACCTTCCAGGGTCTTAGACTACTTCCATCTTTTGACTCAGTGTCTCAATCTGCAGCCTACATGATTGCCTCTGAAGGGAAGGGAAAGGCAAGAGAGTTCTAAAGTACTATGAGATGTTTACATTACTGCTCTCTACATACCATTAGTCAAAATTACACCATACAGCCACAATCTAATTGCAAGGGAAGCTGGTAAATATGTCTCCCTGTATGACCAAGATGAAGAAAACGGAACAGATTTAATAAGTACAAAGCAATATATCTGCCATATTCCTACATGCCAATATCAGGCAGTTGTGTCACCCAAAAGCCTTGTGATTTTTTTGTTGTCTGCCTACGTAAGTACCCTGTCTACATATTTTCAGGTCAAATTGTTGGGCACATAGGTGGGCAAGAGTGGATTAATAATCACTGAAATGCAAAAATTGGAGTCTGTTCTCTAGAGAGCTGGCAGTGATTAAGTTGGCATTGGTAGACCTCTCTTTGGTCTAATCAAATAAGAAAAATAAATTCACATTGGAGGCAGGCTGGGGGTGATTACTCCATAATGCATTGAATAGAAAAGATCTCTGCTTCATTCCCAAACCCTACAAAACAATCAGTAGCAGAATTTAAAATGTATAAATGCATAAGGCCAAATAGGAGAGAAAAAAAGTTTTGTCTTTGATAAAAGAGGAGGACAGATAGTAGATCCCTATGTTGTACTACCCCTTCAGCTTTGTATTTGCACACATTTTTGTAACAGATTATCAGACTTCACAGTCCCCCAGACATGATTCACATAAACTGCAATGCGAATGGCTCTCTCTGGGCTCCACAACACGACAGACTTTCTTTACCTCGCACTCAGAATAGGAAATATTTCTAACCTTTCCTGATAAACATTTTTTGCTTTACTCTGATAAATATAAGGTATCAGTTTCCTCCATGTAGCGGAGTTATTTTTAAAGTTTTCTTCTCACTGAATTTTTCACTTTTTTCTAAATTTTTTTAAGTTATCGCTACACCCATCATGGGGGCTCAAACTCACAAACCCAAGATCAAGGGTGGTAAGCTCTACCGACTAAGCAAGCCAGGCATCCCTCTCAATTTTTTTTTGACACCACTCATTTTGTATTACCTCTTCTCCTTTTGTATTTGGCCTTATTTATACATTTTAAGTTCTAGTATTGACGTTTTTGTATGGTTTGGGGATGAGGCAGAAAAAACTTGTAAGTTCCTCCCTCATCTTTAATTGGGAGTCATTATTTTATTCTCTATTTTTCTCTTATATATTTTCTAGTCAACTATTAAAACAAAACCTTAATATTTAATATTAATATTTAATTGACTCATGTTCATTACCTTTACAAGTTAAATGTCATTTAAAACTTTCACATCAGATGACATAGATGGCGAAGATACTATTTCATGGCAAAAGAAAAAAATAACACAAAGGTTTAACAACTTTCACATGTAGTTAGTGTTAGGGGTGAAAGTAGTAGGATGCCATGATTTCTCTATATACTGTGTTGTCTGGATGAGAGACAGCTTTCTAAAAATTAGTGATTCAGTAGAGACTATCTGCACTGAAAAATGTAAAAACACAAACATTTGTCTAATTCGAATTTATTCAGAGTACTATAAGGTTCATAACAGATGCATGACAAGTATTTGTGACAAGAGGGAAATCATTTCAATAAATAATTCACATGCCTAAAATTTAAAAAAGAACTGTTTTCCTTGTTTTAGTAATCAGAAAGGAGGAGTAACAACTGTGCCTAAGTGTTCCAGGACTGGAAACGCAGAATGAATTCAAGAACAATACTCTTCCTAAGAATGAATGAATCTTGGCACACAGGAGCACCACTAACAAATTAAAAAAATGAAGCATGTCTTTGAGATAAAATTTAATTTACTACATAATAGTTATGATTCTTTTAGAAGAATTAATATTTTTTAGTTTTGATATTGATATTTTAAGTGGATATGTCTTTCTTTGCTAAGAAAGTGGCCTTGCTTTATACTTCTGCTGAGTAGGTGGTGAAAAGAGACCAGCTGTTCAACACATCTTGGCATTTGTAAGTATAGATGCATTCATTTTTATAGACTAAGATATGCTTATATCTCACACCATGCATTATAATGCAATAAAAAACTATATTTATGCTGAATTCATTTGGCAATGAAAATCAAGCTCAGTGTAAGATGAAGATATGACACTCTGAGGAAAAAAAAAGCAAATGTCACTAAATTAGCTCCATCCATTGTACTACCCTGTGGTGACAGCAGACGTCACTACCAATTTTCTCAAGCTGCTGGTACACGTCTGTAACTGAAAACAGTATAAAAAGCTTTCTAATTAATTGCTACTGGCAGATCTGCTACTTCCAAAAGTTTTTCCCCTGAGATACAGATGCTAACCTGTCTCAGCATATGACAATTGCATCCTTTTATAATTTACAAAGAAAATATTTTTCTTTTATTTGCTAATTGACGGCACAGAGAATGTTGCAATAGGTCCCAGATGATAAAGAGTATTATTTTTTAATTATTCTCTTTTCTAACTTGAATAATGGGTCGAGAGCTGTCAAGTTTTGCTTGAACAATAGCTCACCATCCAATTTTACTCAACTAAAGAGAGATAAACATAAGCAGTTAAGCTGGGATATGAATAAAAGCAGTTCTTCAAAACTCTATCAGCAAGTAAGACTATGGAAGCCACAACGTATTTCATTTACCAAATTGCTGTGAACCCTCAACATAAGAGAGCTGGGATTGTGGCAAAATGCCTTTATAAACACAGGTGTACCTAAATGAAAAGTGATAGAAACAACATTTTGCGGCTCTTTGAATATTCTGAAAGTCTTACATTTTGAGTTCAAATTCAAAATAGGGATATAACACTGACTTCAGAGCAATACCATCAAAATTGTACACAGCCACATATCTAGATCTAAGCTCTTCCAGCGCCTGCTGAGTCATGACCCAGATTTGGTCACAGAAAAGTTTACAGTACCCACTTATCTTTACCACAATTCTTATATAATCTCTGATATATCTCCCAAATTAAGGAAAATTAACCCATTCATTCAACAAAAAAATGGGACAAAATTTACTGAGTGCCTACCATGTGACAAGTACTATGTTGAGCTCTGGAAATACCAGTGCTTATACATCATGCATCACTGAGCCTTCCTGTACTCATGACACTGAGCTTGGACCTGTACATGCTGGTCAAACTGCCATGTTCCTTGACTCTAGAGCAACATAGTATATATGATGGGCATTATGTAAACAAAAATGAAATGTAGTATGGAGGGAAAAAAACACAAAATCAAGGGGAAAAAATAACCCATTAATATACTAATAGCCAGGACATTGTATTGGCATATAAATAACTAACAGTGGGTATTATCCTCAATCGATACTTTGCAGAGTAAACTGCTCCACACAGGCAGCCCCCACAGTGTGTAATGAGCAGAAACTTCATGCTCTCTGTGTTGCCACTGCTGATGTTTGAGTCCTGCTGTTCTCACATTCTGGGCTGCTGAGATGACTGCACTTTCTTGGCAGCTGAAAGGAAAGCTTGCTCTGGTTTCTCCCATAACAAGCAAAGGACAAAACCCATAATCCATCTTAATATCACCCCATCTGAATTGAAAGGTAGCGTTGTCATTGTTGGGGGACCGGAAACATCACTGACAATGGCTAATGTGGAAAAAAAAAAAAAACAGAAACAAAAAAACACCAAAACAAAGAATAAAAAAATATTAACTCAATGGGCTTAAACCACAAGAGATTTCTCTGTAGTGAAATGGAGCACAGACCCAGACTCAATCATATTTCACTAGCTCATTATGCAATTATACGGGCTTATAATGGTTTAGTGTTCTTAGAAAAAAATAGGTTCACAGATAAAGACAGAGTAAGTAGAGATTTTTAAATGGGTAATGTGTTGCTGATATAAGCACAGATGGTATTTATTTTAATGAACAGCAGCACTAATATATTTCATTATTTCAGAACATACAAGTACAGAGGAACACCAGTGCTAGTCTACTTTTCATAAAATTTTCTTAATATATTCTCATAAAATTCCAACAATTGTAAGTTTATCTCTGACATAACATGGATTATTTCCTTGGTATTCCATGAAATTAAAAATCTCCTGCATTAGGTTGCTTCATGTTGGACTGTTAGCCAATGTATTCCTCAGTCATTAAAAAGAAAAGTCTTAAGCCTCATGATAAATAAACCTAATGCTTACCTCTAAGCAACAAAGTAATTAAAATTAATAGTAAACATTTGCTTTACAGCATGTTTTTCCTCTCTAAATTATGATTTTTGCAACATTTCTTTAAATGGTTTTCACTTTTATTGCACTGCAAAAGTGGAATCATATTCTTTGTATGCACTTCATTATCTCATTTGATTGGGTTTTAATTCCTGCAACATACAGCAAAGGTTGATGTGCCTTTTGCAATTTGAAACAGTGGATGCATGCTGAGAATAATTAGCTTCACTAAGGCAGAACAAATGATTTCTTTGCAAAACACCAAATCTGTGTTTCAACAAAGATAATTGCAGAATACCCAAGTTATCTGGGGTCTTCCAGTATAGTGGTTACTTTGAGTTTAATTAACATTTTTCTAATCTTAATTCCCTAATAACTATAGTGAACCAGAGATTATCATAAAGAATGTTGCTTTTGAAATCTGGAGGTGGGCAGACTTCCTGTTTTGAATTGGTTCATTTGATTTGTCAGTTTCCATTAAAATATTTCTTGTATGTTGATTTTTTTATCAAGTATTACTTGTTTCTAATAATAATTTAAGAAAAATAATTTTATTGTTGGCTGTCGCTACCAGAATGGCACTGGATTATTCTTCCTGCCCTGTTCACACTGAAATTTTGAAGATCTTTTATTAATCTGATAGAGGAATATTTGTAAGAAGCCAGATTAAATTTTTCCACATTTTTAAAACTGAGATATTATGAATATGGTAATTAAATCCCACCAATTTGTACTAAAGAAAAGTCACTTAATGATAGCAAAAGACTAATTTTTTTTTTATAATTAAGGGGTTAATCTTCTTTAAACCAGTAAAATCTGTACTAAAATGTTCATTCAATTGTTTATATTTTGGTTAAGATTCTTACTGAGCTAATGATTATTGCAGCACCTTGAGTGGAATTATTAATTAGAGCTTATTACACAGCAAAAAGGTCATGAGTGCATACTGCTCTGAAATTAAACCTTACTTTCATATCCCTACATGGCTATAGGAAACTTAAGATGTTGCTGCCTTACAGAGAACCATCTACCACCTTACAGTTCCAGATACCAATGGTTTGACAAGTCTAATCCATGCAAGACTCCTTCAACTGCTCTGACCATGCTACAAACACATTCATCTTCTAAAACGTCTCTGGAAAAATCAAATAAAGACAACCATAAAAGTTTTAATCTTTATAATCTGTATTTATAACACCACTGACAGTCAATAAAGTTATTATCAAATTAAGTTCCATTCTATATCTACAATTTCAATCCTGAATATTAACAAGTTTCTGCTATTTGGGTGACTAAGATAGGAGGAATGTGTTTAAAATGTAAGAAATATTCTCCTTTCCTCACTTTGAGACTCTGAATCACCAAAAAGTTTAGTACTTTTTGGGAAGTGAGTTTTATCTTCAGAATTGTGATTCTAAATATAATTTCTGAAGTGCTAACTGACCTGTTGTATAGATGCTCTTCATGTATCTACACATTATTAAATTGTAGTTATCAGCCCAGTTAGCAAATGCAATAAAAGTAATGAAAATTCCTTGAAAACTACTGAAGCTAGAGTAAAAAAGAGAATTAAACAAAAACAAGCCAGAATGCGAAGTGTATGGAGTTTTAAGAGTATTAAATAGTTTGCCAAAGGAACCCTGCTTTATTTTTATTCAAGTTTTTAGAAAGACTGTTTATTGAATAATGTGTATTCTTTACACCACCAAGCACCTAGGGAGTCTTCCTAATTATTTTTCTCAGTAAATGACTTGGGTTAGAGTCAAAGTGCTATATCCTGGAAGACTTTTAAAAACTCATATTCTATATAGATATGGACACACAGAACTATAAAACTCACTTTGTTCTAGTAATAGCTACCAAGTAAAGTCCTTTTTGTCTGGCAAGCCTGTAATCTTGACATTTTTCCCCTTTTACTAAATTCCATCTCTGCCTCATATTGGTTAGATGAGGTTCAAAGCCATACTTACGTCATTTAATAAATGTGAATTCAAAAGAAGTTTAAAAAACAGTATTTATTGAAATGCTGTCCCATTAGAGTAAGAATAAATTTTTATTGCTAATCAACTTTAGTTGCTTTACCAATCCTTTCATTTAAAAGGTAGAAGTCAACTGAAGTCTATTAAGAGAATATAATTGGTTGTTGGGAGCTTTTGGATTATTGATTCAGTTTCATCAGTAGTAATCAGTCTGTTCAGATTTTCTGTTTCTTCCTGATTTAGTCTTAGAAGATTGTACGTTTCAAGGAATTTATCCATTCCTTCTAGATTGTCCAATTTGTTGGCATAATTTGTATTTCAGTGGTATTAGTTTTAACTTCTATTTCATTTCTGATTTTATTTATTTGACTCCTCTCTCTTTCTTGATCAGTCTGGTTAAGGCTTATCAATTCTGTTTACCTTTGCAAAGAAACAGCTCTTAGTTCCATTGATATTTTCTGTAGTTTAAACAAATATAACAAAAATATACCTTGCTATGGATTGGAAGAATTAACATTGTTAAAATGTCCATACTACCAAAAGTAATCTACAGATTCAATGCAATCCCTATAAAAATACCAATAGCATTTTTCACAGAACTAAAACAATTCTAAAATTTGTATGGAACTATAAAGGACCCCAAATGGCCAAAGTAATCTTGAAAATGAGCAAAGCTGGAAGTTTCAAAATACACTACAAAGCTATAGTTATCAAAACAGTATGGTACTGGCACAAAAACACAGAGATGAACAGGATATAGCCCAGAAATAAACCCCCACATATATGATCAATTAATCTACAGCAAAGGAGGCAAAAATACACAATGGGGAAAACACAGTCTCTTCAATAAATGGTGTTAGGAAAAGTGGACAGCTACACGGAAAAGAATGAAACTGGACCATTTTCATATACCATATACAAAAATAAACTCAAAACAGGTTAAATACCAAAATATAAGACCTAAAACCATAAAACTCCTAGAAAAACAAAACCATAGGTAGTAATCTCTTGGACAATGGTCTTAGTAATATTTTTTTGGTTCTACCTTCTGAGGCAAAGGCAGAAAAAACAACAAATATAAACAACTGGTACTATATACCAAAGCAAAAAGACAACCTACTAAATAAAAGAGGATATTTGCAAATCATATATCTGATAAGAGGTTAACATTCAAAGTATATATATGTAAGAAAATTTCATAAAACACCACAAAAAAATTCGATTCAGAAATGGGCAGAAAATTTGAATAGACATTTTTCTGAAGATGATATACAGACAGCCAACAGATGTATGAAAAGATATCCAATGTCACTATTTATCAGGGAAATGCAAATCAAAACCACAATGAGCTATCACTTCATACCAGTCAGAATGGCTTGTACCAAAGAGACAAGAAATAACAAGTGTCAAGGAGGATGTAAAGAGGGAACCCTTGTGCATTGCTGGTGGGAATGTAAATTATTGCAACCACTATGGAAAACAGTACGGAGGTTCTCAAAAGTAGAAATACCATACAATCCAGCAATTTCACTTCTGGGTATTTATCCCTCCCCCCCCAAAAAAAACCCAAATACACAAATTCAAGAAGGTATATGCACCCCTAATGTTCACTGCGGCCTACTTCCTTTATCCAAGATATGGAAGTGATGTAAGTGTCTATCGGTAGAGGAATAAATAAAGAAGACATGGTGTATATATACAATGAAATATTATTCAGCTTTAAAAGGATGACATCTTGCCATTTGTGACAACATGGATGGAACTACAGGGTATTATGTTAAGTGAAATAAGCCAGAAAAAGACAAATACTGTACGACTTCACTTACACGTGGAATCTAAAAAAACAAATGAACAAAAACCAGAAACAGACTCATAAATACAGAGGACCACCTGGTGGTTGCCAGAAGTGAGGACAGTGGGTAGATGAGCAAAACAGATAAAGGGGATTGAGAGGTACACAGTTTTAATTCTAAATTAGTCATGAGGATATAAAGTATAGCAGTGGGAGCAAAATCAATATTATAACTACATATGATGACAAATAGTAACTAGAATTATGTGATCATTTTGTAATGTATATAAATGTCAAATTACCATGTTGTACACTTAAAACGAATATTTATATCACTTTAAAAAAATAGTAATCAACAAAAAAAGAATACAATTAGAAAACCATGAAAATTTTCTGCGAATACCATGATGTTGAAATAGTTTAATCATTAGTTTAGAATTAGTGATACCAGTGACAAATTACTAATGTTTCATACAAAAGGTTAATGACTCCTGTTCAGAAATACTTAAGTGACAATAAAAGAAGGATTGTGTTTTATTTATATGTGGTAAAAGAAGGTAGATCTGATTGTGCACCAGTGAAAAGATAAAGTACAGCTGACCCTTAAAAAAAAACATATGTTTTAACTGTACAGGTCTCCTTATACACAGACTTTGTTTGATAGTACAGGGCAGTACTGTAAATGTATTTTCTCCTCCTTATCATTTACTTAACGTTTTCTTTTCTCTACTTTATTCTAAGAATACTGTATGTCATACAGAAAACATACCAAATATGTATTAATCAACTATTCGTGTCATTGATAAGGCTTCCAGTCAACAGTAGGCCATTAGTAATTAAGTGTTGGGGGAGTCAAAGTTATACACAAATTTTCAGCTGTGTGGGGCTTTGACACACGTAACCCCTGTATTGTTCAAGTGTCAACAGTATTCTAAGAATTATCACCTTAACCTCTATAAAGCAATACATACCACTAACCTCATTTACTTTTAATTTAGTCCTTAAGGTATCTTGTCTTTCTACCATTTGAAATTAAATGAACGGATATATAATTATATGAATCATACTCTTCCCACCCCTTCCACTTGACTCACAGAAATAAGTTTTGCTCTACATAAAATACAGACAAATCATACTAAGCAAGAAAAACAGCCTGACAGGAGCCTGCATAGAAGAAAAGGACTGGATAGTAAAGAGCTATCTTTGCCTTCAGACAATACACATTCACTTTCTATCATAGAACCTCACAGAAATAAGTTTTGTTCACAGACTCACAGAAGTTTTGTTCTATATAAAATACAGACAAATCACACTAACCAAGAAAAACAGTCTGACAGTTATTAATATGTAACTTAACACTGCATTCTTTTTGTTTCATTGAACATACCACAATACAAAGACATAATGTGTAACTTAAAATTGTCTTCTTTTTCTCGTTTCATTGACCCTACCACAATATAAAATTTTTGTTATGAAAAATAATTACGATACAACCAACAAAAACTGTAGGCTAATTTCACTAAGAAATACTGATGCAAAATTTTGAATTAAAAATTGGCAAATTGGGGTGCCTGGGAGGCTCAGTTGGTTAAGCGACTGCCTTTGACCCAGATCATGACACTGGAGTCCCAGGACTGAGTCCCGCATCAGGCTCCCTGCTCAGCAGGGAGACTGCTTCTCCCTCTGACCCTCTCCCCTCTCCTGCTTTCTCTCACTTTCTCTCTCTCTCAAATAAATAAACAAAATCTTAAAAAATAAAAATTAAAAAAATTAAAATTGGCAAATTGTGTTTGCACAGCAACAGAACACTGTATTATTATTTAGAGTCATGTCTAAATGGTTGAAGATTAGGATTTACAGTCTATAGTTCCTGATATTCACAGGGAGAAAGAGATACATTTTGTGATGATCATATGTACCAAAAAGAAATTTGATAAAATTTCTTATGAAAAGAAAGTAAGAATGGATCAATATTTTCATGATAAAAGGTGCATGGCTCTTACCACAAAGCAATTCTATTCTTCATCAAATATTTAATATATTCTCACTAAATTAGTAAGATACAAATGCCATTACCACTAAAATTTTATATTATTCTAATAGTATAAGAAAATATAATTAGACAAAAGAAAAAAAATAAACAACTAGTAGAAAAAGTTAAGATGATTAAC
This sequence comes from Ursus americanus, assembly GCF_024610735.1. Classification (NCBI taxonomy): domain Eukaryota; kingdom Metazoa; phylum Chordata; class Mammalia; order Carnivora; family Ursidae; genus Ursus; species Ursus americanus. The sequence continues at coordinate 60,816,107 of NC_142129.1, read as the reverse complement.
TAAAAGCTACAATATTATATACCAGAGAAACCCAAAGATAACCAATGAAAAATCTTTAAAAATTAAAAAAATAAGATTAAATGCTTAATATATTAAGTATTCATTAATTTTCTGAAAACTAAGAATTTTAATTAGAAAATACAATCAAAAGGATTCTCATTTATAAATGATAAAATGAGATAAGCTAAAGAATTTAGGAATTAGTGAGAGATACAGGATGTATATAAAAAGATAAGTTGAATTTTCTTGGGAGGTTTCCTTAAAAAAAAAAAAAGGCAAAAAAAAAAAAAAACCATAAACCCACTTACTTACTTACATGCAAACATGTAATTTTCCCTAAATTTTATGTCACTTTTCTTACTTTAATCCATATAATTATGTGAATAGTAAAATATGCAGTAGGACATTCCTAAATGTGACAAATGGATTCTAGCATTTATACGGAAATACACAGCTGTGAAACAGTCACTGTAATAAAGAAAGAATCTGGTTCTACTAGATAAATGTACCATTTTCAAAAAACATGGGAGCAGCACAATTGGAGATGTGCACAACTGTGCACCTGCAGACAAATCATGGACAGAAGCTGTAAAACAAAAGTTTACGGGATAACAGAGTATGATAAAAGGGGCAGCATTTCTAATTAAAGAAGAAACACTGAAGAAAACAGGAGATGTTTGCACAGATCACTAGCCACTTCGAAGTCAGGAATAATGAATTTTTCACACTTTAAATTACAGAAGAATCAAAGACATACCGTGACTAAAAATGAAACTGTCTATGCACTAAAACAGAATGTGGGAGAATATTTTTACAAATCTGGGGTGAAGAGGTTTTTCTTAAAAAGTCAACAACTCAAAAACCATAAAGAAGTCATATGGCTTCATCATAATTAATTGTCCCATATGGCAAGTAAAATAAAATAACCCACCAAAAATAAGATCAGATGACAAAGAAAAACTGGAAAAAGCTTTTCCTGTACTTTTTTCATTTTTAATAAAATCTCTAACAAATTAAGAGAAGATGTTTAATACTATCAAAATGTGGATTAAGCACCAATAGGCAGTTCGCTACACAGTTGGCCAAGAGACATAATATATGTTCAACCTTATAATTCAAAAAAATAAAACAGCAAGGAAAAGTCAGTTTTTCACTTATCATAGTAGCCAAAATTAAAGTGTTTAATATTTAAAGGAGTAGCTACATTTTGTCCCTCTGGTAATCCTTCTGGCAAAGAAGCACCATCTTCCCATTCTATCGTAATCATTTTGCCTACTCCGTATTTTCCAGGAAACAGTTAACTGCTCCGACCTTCCCCCATTCCAGGAGTAGCTAAATGCTGCTGTCTGTGATGCTATCGATGAGCCTGCCCTCTCACACCCTAGGTAAGATCCTGGTTAGGTACAACCTCTTCACAGTTTGACAGTATCTACCAAAATTAAAAGGACAATACCTCCTTTATCCAACTTTTCAGAGATTTATCCTAATGTGTAAGATCCTTAAGATAGAAGATAAAGGAGACAGTTTCTTTTTATTGCTTGTCCTCCAGTGAGAGTTGCATTTTATTTCAAAAGACACACATACTATTTGTATGATAAAAATGCTATTAAAAAGAAAAATGTAAAACTAATGAAATCACTAATGAAATGAAAAATTCATATTGGAGTAGTAGGTAGCACTTAAAATGCAAACATAAAATTAAACATACAGACAATACCGTAAGAAAGGCCCTGAGATACAATCACCACAAAGTGTAGCTAGATGGGACAGTGCCAGTACAGTTCGCCTGAGGAGGAAACACATAACTGGAACAAGTCACATTTTAAAAGGAAAAAAAAAAATTCTCCCATAATTGAAAAAAGGAGTCTTTATGTTGAAAGTCTTATTATAATTTTTCTATGATTATTGAAAGGCGGTCCACTCAGAAATCATAAACATTCTGTAAGAACAACAACAAAAAAAACTGATCTCAGCTTTGCCACTGAAATAAAGAAAATATACTACACAACACATATTTGATTGTAAAGTGTAGATTCATTAACCATGGAGTGAACTTTGTACCCTATATTTAGAAAATGGGGTTTTTTTTGAGAAATACATTCCAAGTTTTGATAACCAGAACCATATTCCTATTACTATTCTCCCATTCTCCAGGAAACTGGAAGTTACTCTCCGGAGAAGTTAAACCAGAGAGACATGGATATGCAGGAAAAGCGAAGTCTGGAGGAGAGGAACCGTACTGAAATGGGGAGGCTACATAGACAGCTGCATACTGAACTGGGAATCATTCAACTCCTTCCCTTTCAAGCAGCTGTCAGAATGCTAGAAACCATATACACTCAACAAAGGAGACTTGAGGACACCACCTCTCTGAAGAAGACAGTCCCAAAGGAAAGAACAAGAGATTTTTAATGAACACCACCTGTAGAGTTCCTGTAGTATCCGGTTTGACTTTTCAGTACTTCAGCATTAAATATCAACTGATAATTCATGGAAAGCCTCTTAAATGAAATATACACACATAATAAATGGGGGACAGAAAGAAGAAAAAATCAGGACAGAAACAAGATGCTATAAAACAGGAAGAATCAATCCACAAGAAATAACACTTCAGTTCTTCAAATTTAAGAATACGGTAATAAAAATAAAGAAAAAATTCAGCATAGGTTTTACCAGGTAAGACTGTGAAATCTCCCAAAAGGTAGAAGTAAAATAAAGATGAAAAATTTAGTTTGTAATTGGCACTTTACTAAGTAGGATAGTCCTTAAAGTCCAAGACATTGTGACTAGTTTTACCAAGTACGTAAGTCCTCAAAAACTCTCACAATGAAGGATAAAAATTTTTTTGAATGTTCATCCTAATCATTTTTCTCAGTTTTATTGAAATATAATTAACATACAACATTATATTAATTTTAGATACATAGCATGATGATTTTGGATATGTATACAGAAAACAATTTCTGAAGAAACAATAAATGGAAATTATGAGGTCGAAGAAATATGTAGGCATTGAATTTTATTCCTCCTTCAGAGAAAATGAAAAATGTGAAAATCAAACTCAATTTTTAATGGAAAATTTTACTAAAAGATCATACAATTTCTTCTCAACAAACTTTGAAAAAAAATTTAGCTTTCATGTGATGAGATTCTGTGACTCTTTGTCTAGGTCCTTTGCTGTTAAGTCATAGCAATTAACATCATGTTCGCTAAACTCCTTTCCTCAAGGCATTAGTGTTATTAAACTCTAAAACGTTGCATGAGATAAACTCCACACTTTGTAATAGGTACTTGCAGTTACAACCTATGTAACTGCATAAAAAGTATGAAGCCTGAGTTCCTACTTTTTTTTTAACAGATTTTTCTATTCATACCTTTTATTCCAAGTCACATGCTGCAAGCCTACCAAAAACTAGGAGAGAGGAAGCCCTCACCAGTTGACAAACATAAATCATCCTTTGATCATGGTTTCCCTATCAAAAGACTCTGAGACAAAGTTGTGCATGATAGATGGAGACAGCATTTGTATTTTAGAATTTCTCACAGTCACCAATTAGGTAGAACTCACAAAATGCGCAGCTGAAAAAGGCTGACACTGAAACTTAACTTTCAGAAGCAGCACCTGAACACACACAGGCATTACCGACTACCTAAGGCAAACTGAACCCATAATAAGTCTGGGGTTAGTGTTTGGTCATTTACTTTTGCAGACTGTCTTACTGCCTAGGATCTAAGCAAATCAACCAATTTCTAGACCTACAAATAACAAATGTTATATGCCTTGTGGACTTTTGAAATTTTATTTTGCTATACTTCATTTTTGGAGAGTACCTTCAAATGCACTGCATCTTTACAACCCTTAAAAAACACTCCTGGTATTAAGATCACAAATGAATTTTCTTTCTAAAAGAGGAAAAGCTACACTTCTTCACATAATTACCTACAAAAGAAAAGACAGTTCTTTTTCAATCAGTATTTCTTAACTTCAGTTCAAACAATATTTTCTGTGAAATATCTACATAATGTTAAGCATTTCCATTTTCCGCCTTTTCATTTTGGCTTTATCAGCTCTTATTCCCTTCCAAAGTACAAATAAAACACATATCGCAGTAGTCACCAAATACTGTTTCAGTCTTTGGTTACCAAGAGAAGAGCTAGCCATAAGGCTGGTAAAATTCAGTTTGTGCTGGTTAGACAATATAACATGGACTGGTTCATCCAAAGTAGGTTTTGCCCAAGGGTGGCTTTGAAGAAGTTTCATGGGTTGTTGGGATATCTCCTGGTTATATTTTGGAATGGGGCTAGCCCACAGTTCACTGGTCTCCTGGCATGTTTCTTAATATTCAGAGGGAATGTTTGGCAGTGATATTACCTTTGTAAGATAAGCAATAAAGGGGAAAAAGACACGTATATTATTGTTCTTTGGCAATTTTTGCCTAAGACTGAGATTATAATGTCTTCACAACTGTGTCTAAGATGATTTTCTCAAAGGAATGAAAAATGAAAAATTCCTCTTCATAGACTTACTGTCATCTATTTGGAGCTCTAACAAGATTCTCAAATAACTGGCTTCCTACACTTTTCTGCACTCTTGTTTACTTACATCCACTAGAAGATGTCTGTAATTATCCAGGAACATACCTTTTTAGATGCCAGTATTATATAATAAGAATGGACATTACATTTCTCACCAGTCAATGCCAAAGTACATTAGGAAAATTAGAGACAATTACACTGATGGTGACTAAAGCAAAAAAAAAAAAAAAAAAAAAAAGGCTGACTCAGAGCTGGCCTAGAATGCCTATAGAGACATGGCTTTGTCAACTAGAATCATAATTACTTAATTCTGTCATTTATTTTACAAACTTCCTCCAAGATTCTGTGTAAGCTCCTGGTAAACAAAATTGTATGTTACCAGATCTCAAGAAGTTCATAATTCATATCTGTACTCTCAGACTTCCATTGTGTATGGAATAATAAAAAACTAGCTGTTTTTTTATCCTATTTTCAGTTTGTTTTTAATTTTAGGAAACTATTTTTAAAATGCCATCACAAACAGCTGTGCACACATATTAGAATGAAAATTATTAGGATGTTGTCATATTTACATCAAATATTTTTATTAAAAAGAAAATCATATAAATGGAATTTGTTTTACAGACCCAATTCCATTCCTTTCCACCCATTAACCCCTACCAGCAAGCACTGTCATCAATTTAATGGGGATAAAGGGTCTCCCCGTATCCCCCAGACACTCACCATGGCCAGAACTCAGAACTGCCAGCACCTGCATCTCTTTGCCTATGGCTCTCCTTGAGCACTCGCGTCTACCTACCTGCGCTTGTACAGTGGGCTGGAAGTCTCAAGAAATACACCACTCCCTTCCTCCCAAGCAGCCCTTAACAAGTGATGGGTGGAAGTTGGTTTGTCTGGTGCCTTAAGTGAGATATCAAAAGTGCCTGTCCCACATGGTCTTCCAGAGTTCTCCCACAGGACTGTACGTCACCCGGTTACTCGCAGTTGTAATTCACTTGGTAACACATACTTTCTTGTTTCATTTCTCCATTCCCCTCTTGGTGGTTTTTGAGATCACCTCCCAAAACTACCTGCACTTTTAAAGCTTGTCTCAGGGTATGCTTTTGTGTGACTCAAACTATTATACCTTCCAGTGTGTGTTAGCAGAGCTGAAAAATACTGCTTATTCATTTTTAAATTTATGGAATAAACATATACTTTATTTCTATGTTTTCCTTTTGGTGGTCATTTAGACTGAGTCGGCTATTTTGCCATTAAAAGTAAGGCTACCGTGAACTTTATATACCTCTCCTTGAGCACACATGCACGTTTCTCTCCACTAAACATCTCTATGCGGTATTACTGCTTAATTACAAGCATGCACAGCTTCATTTTATCAGATATCACCAAATTATACACCAAAATATTTAACGAAATCTTACTTCAGCAACAGCTGATTTCATAAGATTTTAAAATTTTGTCAATCTCATTTTGCTTCTACATATTTCTTCAAATAATCAGCAAGTGATACTGACCCTTTGTTCAGAACTTAGAACCGAGCTGGAACAAGTAGAGAAAACAGAGATTTCTGTGTGCCAGAAAAACTAGAACTCAATTAAGAAGTCAATACCCACATTAATAGTTAGAAACCAGTCAATAGATACAAACATACAAATGAATATGAAAAATATACATAATTACACATACTTACATTACAATGAAGTAGTATACCTTCTATAACCAAGGCAATACACATATATGAACGTGTATGTCTATGTCACTGTCAACAATGTATCTGTATAAATTATATTTGCCTTTGTCATGAATGGTATCTACCAAATATGCCCCATAGTTGGAATCAAAGTATGTAATGATTTGAAATCTCCATTTTCCTAAAATATTGCCCCTTTAAAGGCCTAAATAGCTTCAAATTGTGACTCATTTGTTTATATAAAGACTCCTGTTAATGCTTCTCATTACCTGGGACAGAAGTGTAAAAAGAAAGGAACTAAAACTGAAGAACTTGAGGGCAGACAGCAGTAAAAAGCACTATAAAACCACCAATTATAAAAGATATAGGGTACAAAAACATTGGTGAATGCACTCAAAAAATAAAACATGCAGCTTTGTTCAGCATCGACTCCACCTTGAATAATGGTAACAATAGCACTGGTGCAGTCCTGCATTTCATGTTTTTATTTCCTGGAAAACTTCTTCAAGTTATTAAATTCTTGATTTCCAAAACATGTTTTTAGAGAATGTTTTTATTTTCTTTTTTACATATACACATGACCATTTAAAATAAAACAGACACTCCACCTACTCTTAATCTTCAAATATTTCAGTGATATTCCAAATAAATAAGTTTGGCAAAAGACAAACTGGAATGAAACTTGGGAAACTTAGGGTATGGACTGCCTACAAACTGGATGTTTTATCCATGAATAATCAAAAATGGACATGATAAGGGGTGCCTGGGTGGCTCAGTCAGTTGGGTGTCCAACTCTTAATTTCGTCTCAGGTCATAATCTTGGGGTCGTGGGATCAAGCCCAGTGTCAGGTTCCATGGTGGGCATGGAGCCTGCTTGGGATTTCTCTCTCTCCCTCTGCCCCTCCCCTCCCTCCTGTTCCCTCACTCTCTTTATTAAAAAAAAAAAAAAAAAAACGGACATGATAAGAAGACCTCTATGATTTCTATGACATTCTATGACATTTGGGTAAAAGATACAATCCCTATATACAAATACAACAGATGTGCATCTTACATATTATAAAAACGAACATATCCAAGTTTTAGAAACACTAAATAGGGGGGGAAGCCACTAAATGTCATAAGACTACCATTGGTTTATGAAGACTTTGGGTTCATTGTGGGTTCATCTTAACCCTCAAAAATATCTAGAGCTGATTTTTATTAGCACCTACAGTCAGATGGTTTCATTTGAAATGCTTGTTCAAGTCCTGATAATGAGGTAATGGTCTAATAAACTAAAATATTCTGCATTATATTCATTTTATCTAATATAATTTTAATTCCACTCAAAATCAAAATAAGACAACTATATCTATAAATACAGAAATTTAACCAATTTCATTGTTAAATCAACTTTCTATATGTTGAATAGTGGATTATTTGCAAAATTTAGTTGCATGCATATACCTATGAATAAAGGGAACAAAAAATGAATAATTTAAGTATTTCAACTCAAAAAATACGATGTAGATACTTTTGGATAACAACCCAGTAAAATACAGTTCATCCTTCTTAGATACTTCAGGTATTTAAAGATGAGTGAAGAGAGAAGATAGCGTATTAATACACGAATGCAATTTCATTTGGAACTCAAAGGTTCAAATATTTCTCACACTCTCAAAGTCAACCCACAGAGAAATACTAGTGAAAGAACAGCAATGTGAACACTGCAAACAAAGAAGATTTTGAAAAATATACAAAAATGAAATAACACATAAGGAAATAATTATCAAAAGGAGGTTGAATTTTTTCAGCTACTAAGAAATTAAAGTGAAAATAAATTGAATATTTATATTCCGACATACACACCTATAGGCACATGTATGTGTGCGTGTGTGTGTACACACACGAAGACGACTTTAACTTACTATTGGGATCACCTGCGGCTTTTTCAGGCTGACTGCTGCTCAAGGGAGAGAGACTAGGGAAACCCATTCAGCCTGATCCAATTTAGATATGCAAATTTTATCTTGTGTGCTTGAAAGGGACATTATGGCACAGCATAATTTGCATTTTCAGTTGTAAGATATAATATTTCTAATCTAATAAAAACATTCCCCTATTGTCCACTTTAACACTCACCACATTTTATCCTATCCATTGTTTCCTTTCACTTTTCAACTATACTTTTGTATCTTAAAATATCAAATTGCTTTATTAGGAAGAGACAAATATATTATGGAAGACACTCTCCCCCAAAAGGGGGAAAACCTTAAGTGCTAATTAACTAGTTAACATATGACATATTTTGTAGGGAGCAGCCAAAAAGAGTCGTTGGAAGAAAAGAAGTGCATTATTCTATGTAAAAAACATACTTAATGATGAGTCTGATGAAAAGTTATACTTTGGAATGAGAACTAGATTTTTCAATTAATAAGATACCTTTACAGAAAGAGATTACATTCAATGAAGGTTTCATCAATTTAGCTAATGAGCTCTGAAAAATCATTTTAAGAAAAAGACTTTTGGGTTAAGATCTACCTATAAGTCATATTTTTAGAGAAACCTTTTTTCTCACTATTAAGACAAACTGCATATCTGCCCTCATATTGTTTCTCACTTCCACTAAAAATTTTGTCAATTTTCACATAGAAATAATTTAAATAAGACTATGCCTCATTCAGTAGACAAGACACTGAAATTTCCACTCTAAAAGTGGTATTACTTTTCTTGTTGACTCTCAATCATACTCATTTCCCTCTACGTTTATCCAGGACGGAAAATGTAGGAGGAAGAGCAGTTTGGAGAGAAAGGCCAGGAGGGCCATTCTGGCTATGTATAAAATGTAGACACGTGGGAGAAAAACCTAAGCGGGCAACTGGGTATATAGCTCTGCAATTCTAAATAGACATGACAACTAAAGATTTTGAAATTATAAAAATGTTGTATTTTCAAGAAGTTCATGCTCATTTTTTTACCCTATGCAGTATAAAGTTCAATTAGGAAAGAAGCTTCTGATTTTATATTTCTTAAGGTTGCCCTCCCTTCTCCAAGCCAACTTCCATTAACTTGGCTTTGGACTTCTTAGCCTCAGAACACCTCACTGTAATACACTGTCAATGTTTCTATCAAAACCATTTACGGTCACAATTTCTTCTTGTCTTCAGGGAAATATCTCAACATTTTAATATCTTTATCATGTTATTCTCATCCACTTGTAGAGAACCATTCCCCTTATCTTTCCTGCAACACTGATGCCTGCACTTAAGACACTGTGGTCCCTCAAGCACAATGGTCAAACTGAGACCTCTTTTGTCTTTGCTCATGATACCTTCTCTTTTGAAAACACACTATCACCTTCCTTATCTGGCTTACCTTACTTATACTGTCAAACTCTATCAATTTTTCTCCTCTAGGGGGTCCTTTCCTAATGCTCAAGCTGAGTTACATGACCCATAGTGGGTGGGTCCTATAAATGACCCCTATAGCTGAGTCATGATCTGTCCAGGTCTGAACTCTATTATCTGCCTCCATAATCAGTTGTGAACTCTGGCGGTTGTTACTGTTTTTCACATTCCAATTCACATCTCCAAGGGCGAGGTCTGCACAGAAGCAGCACTCTGAGTATTCGGGTATTTACTGAACTGAGTGAATTCGGATTTTCACTTTCAATGTTCAGCTGCTAAATCAATGGTCAGGAAATAAACATTTTGGATACAGAAAAGAACCTAGTTTGTTACTACATTTATAACTTATTTCCAATTACTTTCTAACTTAGTTTTACCCATACTATTCTGTTATAACCCTCAATTCTCTTTTCACTCCTCTGAAATCCATAAAATAGGAACATTCATCACTGCAATATCCCCAAACCTTACTTAAGTAAAGCATCAGTGAAGGAGGACACCACAATGAGTCATTTAAGAGTGTGTTATCATGTGTCGCTACATGGCACATACCTCAGCTTTAGCACTACCCAGATCGAATGTAGGCCAGTTACTCAAAGGGTTCACGCCTCAGTTTTATCGCTAGCATGGGATGAGTGCTACATTTGAAAACAACAGAATTTATTATACTTTTTCAGATTAAATGAGGTCATGTGTTTCATGTTTCTCTATAACAGTAGGGATAAAAAATACTCTAGTATATTTATACATTCAATACACTTCAATTAATTTCAATTATATTTACAAACATGGATAAATCTCAAATATATAATGGGTTAAGTCACAAGAGAATACTAATAGCATGATTCGCTCTATGTAAATTTTAAAGATATAAAAGTACATAACTATATTAGAAGTATCCATAAAGCAAAATATAATTATTTTAAACAATATCACTCGAACCACAACGCATGACAAAATACAAGTAAAATCCAAACTCACTTCTATAAAATTTTGCAAATACTTAAAAGTCCTTAACATTCCAAGCAGCCATCCACATCAAATAAAGAATATGTAATTCCAACAGCACAAAAAGTTGATATTCTGGGATCAACTTGATGCAAAAGCATGAGGCAGAAGAAAACTAGTTATATCACTTCTCAAGGCATCATTTAAAAAATACTGTCTTTTATGAAATTTGGAATCATACTACACAAGTTCAACTAATCCATTTTCTCCCTTAGAGTAGCTCATGGACGTTTTAGTATTTTAAAGTTCTCCTATAACATACTTTTTGATTGCTACACAGCATAATTGCACTATAATTTATTGAACTATCACGTTTAACTTTTTCTAATATTTCACTTTTAAAATCATTTGTGTAATTTTAAGGTAAATTCATACAAATTAATCACTCACTTATTGAAAATTGTGATAATTTTTAAAAAGATCATTCTTCAGAAGTTTTTAGATTTGCAGAAAAATTGAGCAGATAGTGGAGAGCATTCTCACAGATCCTATACCCAGTTTCCCCTTTTAACATTTTATATTAGCATTATATAATTAGTGGACCAATACTGACAAATTATTAAAGTCCATTATATAACCAAATTTCCTTAGTTTTTCCTTAATGAACTTTTTCTGTTCTAATGAAGCTTTTCTGTTTCCATCATGTATTTTGTAGGCTGTGCCACTATTGGAATTAGCCCAGTGTTTTTCTCATAGCAGGAGGTTCTGAATTAAGATCATAGAGGTAAAGTACCATTTTTTATTATATCATACCAAGGGTATCTATCATCCATATGATTTATGAATACTGATGTTGACCCTGACTACCTGGCTGAGGTACTGTTTCTTAGGCTCTAGGATAGATTTTACTCCTCCCCCTATGTATACTATACTCTTTGTAAGAAAGTCACTCTGTGTGGCCCACTCCTAAGGAATGGGGAGTTCTGCTTCCTCTCCTTGAGGGTAGAGTATCTATATAAATTATTTGGAATTCTTCATATGGGATATTTGTCTCTTGTCCCCTATTGATTACTTTTTCCAAACATTTATTTGTGTCAATATGGACACAAATAAAGATATTTCATACTTTGGATTATAATCCGATGCTACTTTATTTCTCAGACTGTTCTGTGGCGCCTTTTGGATCTTTTTCAGTTGGTTCCTATGCTTCTCTGTAAAGCCTAAAGATTTTATTCAGTATTTTGTTATTATAACCTTAAACACACAGGACTATTGAACAAATTACAATGGACATCTCTATATCCATTGCCTAGAATCAATTCAACAACTTTTTACCATTTTACTATATCTGCTAAGTTCTTACACTGTGTATATATTTTTTTAACTTCTATGTGGTAACTTACAACCTTAAATACTTAAGGATTCAACTCCTAAATATAAGACAATCTCCTACATAAATGTGTAACATCTCACATTTTTAAAAACTACTAATTCTCTGTTATCATCTAATTACCAACGCATAATCAAACTTCATCAACTGAACAACAACTTCATTGTTTTGTTTTTTTAACAGGGACCCAACCAAGGCTCAGGCCTCTTTAGCCTTTACAACAACTCACCACACCACACCCTCTTAGGGTGGTCTCTTTCAGATCTGACACGTCCCTTTATTGGTAAGGGGTTTGTTTTGTTTTCTTTTTCTTTTTCTCCTATTAATTCACTAAGAAAGAATCCTAGCTGCCAATTGTCACAGTCCTGGAAGAAAGCCAACTGTCTTTTACTGTCTTCTATTTGATGTTTGTTTTCCAATGTCTCATCAGTGTGACTTCCTCTTAATCCTCAGAAAAGCTCACAGGAACTGCGAGTCAATGATAGCCTCATCTGTATTCTACCTAAACAATACTACTTCTGATTTCTGATAGTTGGATGATAACCTTTATATTATCCAGTGTTCCTTAAAACTGTCACCTTCCTGAACCCCGAAAATACAGATGCAATAGTTGTACACCTGTGCTTGTGTTCCTGACTTTATTTTGCCAAGATCATTTCAGTCCCATCCTTAAGTTTCTCAGTATTACTAAAGAAGGTTAAAACTAAGACAGGATTTAATTCAAGGGCAATCAATAGGCTGTATGAAAAACAGAAAGTTCTCATGAGCTTAAATAGTGGAACAAAAGAGTTAACGTGATCCTTAATCCTTTTAGTGTTGCAATGTAGCCTGCCCCACTCAGAGCCATCAGGAGGTTTCACACCATGTTGGCAGAAGCACTGCCAAGTGCAGATTAACTAGAATGCTGAGAAAGTGTCACATTCTCGTTCCAAATACTCATCTTAAATAGTCTTTAATCTACTTAAATACACAAGAATAAGTTAGATTGGCATTAACAGCTTGGAATTAAAGCAATGTGCAGGGGGATAATGAAAACAAAAATTGAGTCACCTCACCAATACCCAGAATAATATATATTCCCAGCCAAAAAATTGGACACATGACGTGATGGCTCTAATGAAAACACAAATACAATGGAATATGTGCAACTGTGACTCTCCAAGGGAAGCTATGAATCATGGCTGACACCGTAATATGTGAGAATAAAGACTGCTTCTCGAGATCTCAAAATAAAGACAATCTAAATACTGTTGTAATCACATTATACCACATTTAAAAATGATACACTTTTCTCCAGGTTTTTATTTTCGTTTCAAAGCTTTCCTTATTTTTCACAGGCCAGCTTTAAAGTAAATTTATTTTAAACATGCTCTGAGGTTTTGTTTCGTTTTTTGTTTTTCCAAATCCATGCCTTCTTAAGCAGGAATGTGTGTCTCTGCCCGAAGTAGGGAAAGTAAATTTACAGGTGATAAAATAAAGCCAGGCTTATACATGTGCAGGAATATTAGACAAGCATCCAGCAGGCCCCAAACAGTTTCCTATCCTTCCCCATAATATGTGGGGGGTTTCATTTTGTACTTAGCACCAGTAATCTCAGGGGCTTACTATACCACATGCTGGTGCCTTTGGAAATGGCATAAAAGCCTCCCTGCTCCCGTGATTATCTCATCCCTCAAGGCCCTAACAGTGTTCCTGGACCTTAATTACACAGTCTCTTTTTTCTTTCCATTTGAAGAACCTTTGTAAAATAGCTATTATGCCTCTATTCTTCTGAAGTATACTTTAAATAAAGGGCTGGAGTATAAGAACTGATTATTAGCTCAAATTAACCTGACTTTTTCTTATCGATTTAGCACATTTATTGGTGTATATGCCACAAAGTTGTGTAATTGGTTCTTACATCTTATTCAAGATATGTCCATTATATGGACCTTCAACTTGGCATTTAGATCCTTCCACAGATATATAAACAGGATCATTAAATATTTAATGTCTCACAAATCTGCTATAACAGTTTGTATTCTTCTAAATTTATTTCCCCTTATATTTGAATCCTACACCCATACTATTTAGTTCCCAAACATTGTAGTTTTCATCATAAAAGTCACAGGGCTTTTTATCCTTTGGAGTACAAAGTTTCTTTCCCTCTGTGAGGATTTTAGAGTTTATTCTAACAACTGTTTGCTAACACTGATTTTATCTTAATGAGATTTTATGAAAATAATCCTCTCCCTACAGACTTCATTTTAATCGTTATCACTGGTAAATGTTTTTACATTTGACTTATTGTTAGAGTCTTTTGCTTCCTCATAGGGATTCTACTAGAGGACTCACTTACACAGCTGGTTTGGGTTTGAGGCTGTGCATTTTCAAAACAGAGACTGGCCGAAGAAAGAAGCAAATTTAATAAAATGACAAATCAGGACATCATCAGCTGCCTAAATATTCCCCTGTAGAGATTCTCACCTAGTAATTTAAAAACATTAAATAAAGCAATGTATGTTTGGGAAGGAGAGGCTCATCTATGACGTACGTTTTTATTAACTAGATATATGTTATGTGCGTTCGAAATGAACATTCTGTTCATCAACCAAGTAAAACATTATCAGTGAAACTGTGGCATTCTTTTCCCTATGATTTGCATTCACTTTATTCTGTTTTTCTGCCCTTTGAACGGAATTGTCAATTTCCTGCTTTCCCATGGGAAAGATTTCAATGAGCTTTCTTGTAGACATACATTTAAAAAAAATTAGCATGCAATTGTATGCAGCTAATAGATAATATTAAGTCTGCTTTTACAGTTTTTACCTGTTATGTCATAAATGAAAACCTTTTTATTTAATGGACAACAATCCAAACCACTATAATGCATAATAGTTTTACATGTATTTTTTTCTTATTTAAACTCAGAATTACAAAACTCTTTGGGAGAAACTGCCTTGCAAACCTTGACTAAATTATCTAGCACAGCTGTATAAAGAAGTGTAAATCTAGTAAATATTTGCAATCCATTATATTCTCTGCTTTGGTGATTAACAGTCCATAAAGAGATTTTAAGCAAAGCTACGGGTTTAATCTATGCAGGCTTTACATCTAAGATGACACACTAAACCAGGCTGTTATAGTAAGAAGTCAATGGTGCAGCCACAATTTCTAAACTATGACAGTGAATTTTTTAAAACTCTAAGGAATTACAGGCCCATTTACTCCATCTGTGGTACAAGATGGGGTAAACAGGAACAAGGCTGTATGAGACTTCAGTTACTGAATATAATGATTCTTCTGGGCACAGAGAGGGAACAAAACACACTTTAGCATGCACTATGGGGTTTCGCATCTTCCACAAAGTGAAGGGGATGAGCTTTTTATCACCAAACCCAAACTGCCTAGAGAACAGATCTACTCTTGTTTCTAAATCACCTAATATCTTATGGGTTTTTATAAAAACAATTCAAATTAATTTTTTTTAAATCCTGATGAATTTATCTTTCATAACTAGGAGGCTGAGTTCCATAATTTTCAAAAGTGCCTTTAGAAAATGAATACATATGTAAATGAGAGTGGACTCTGTCAGTCTTTGTCTTTATAACAAATAATTACACTACGAAACAACAGAAAAGAGCAAAGGAAACAGTTTTTAAAAAACAGTGTCATTATCCCAGGTTAGTCATAGATCCCTTTTCAGACACTGATGTGTTCGAGCAGAGCAATAATTACGTGACAGTCACTAGACTGAGGATCCATACATAGGATCCAGACGGTGTCCAAGCTTAACTATTTAGCTGGTCCACCCTGAGCAGAGCATTTGAAATGTCAACAAACAAATCAAGACCTATCATCATCAAAGCAGAATAGTATTAAAGTATTCTCAGATGTGAGGCATACTAGGAATTATATGTGCTATTAATTCTATTTAACCATCTGAGAGTAGCTTGCTTAAAAAAAAAAGGGACAACAGAATGAATGGATGAATCAAATCTGAGTTCAAAATTCTTAGATCCCTTGTTACCAAATATCATCTCTGTTCTTTCTCATTTTATTGCTCTTTTCCAAGCTAATGTCATATATGCACTTGTTACTACCTTCACTTGGCTTTCTCTGTGTACATGGAATCTTAAGAAATGGTCTCAGAACCTGACACAACAAATACTCATGTTAACTACCTACCTAGTCATTTCCCTCATATTCCACAAATAATTTGAGGTATTTTGAAGTTGTATACATAGTAAGGGTAACAGGATTTAAAAAAAAAAAAGGATGACTGAGGAAATAGAGTCAAAATGAAAAGGAGGGTAAGATACTTACATGAACTATGGCAACACTCCATGCACAAAGTTTATGGCATAGTCATAGAGGATGTTTACAATATTCTGAGCATCCTAACTGCTCAAACATGCAAATAAAAAAACATGATCAGGTATAAAATTCTGTAGTATCTGTGTAATTGTAGGATATGGATATATTTGTAAAACTGCAAATATATGCTGAAAATATGAAAACGGTTATTTAGTTTTATTATTCCAAAATACTACTTTCAAGGAATATCTGAAGTAGATAAGGCTGAATTTATATTTTAGAGATAATTTGTGTCCCTAATTTTTTGTTTTCATTTGCAATTTAATATAAACACATGTGTGGATTTTCACAAAGGGAGATCATTTGATTCTCAAAACTCCTAAAAGGGTGAACCTAATGTCAATTTTGGCCAAGAAGCTAACATGAATTAAGAACATGGTTTGTGGGCACCTAAAAGAGGAAAAAATAATCACTAGAAATAGCATGAATTCATTAGGTATATTCTACACTATTCTCACTTCCTCTCTAAAGCTTTTAGTCTTATGTTTTAAGGAAAGGTGGTATATATAATGTATCAAAACTTGAGCAAAGTAATTACACTCTCCCTCAACCTACTCTTAAGAATGATATGGTAAATTATGAGGGGAAAATAAGGTCAATTAAGAAAATTAATAATAGGAGAGGTGACAATCTCAATAAGGACTCTAAAGATAAACTGCGTATCTATTCCTTTTAATACTTTTATTAAAAATTTAGATGAATATATTGATAGATGTTCATCACACTGATAAAACTAAACTGGGAGGGATATCAAATACATTACATTAGACAAAAATATTTCCAAAATACTAAGGCTGAAATAAAATGGATGCAATAAGATACAATTAAAGGGGAAATAAGTTTTTTGTTGGATTAAAAAATAATAAGGCCCCTCCTGAGAATTTCATTCAACACATCCAACTCTCTCTCTTCATAAATTTCAACTAAAGGGATGAACGAAATTATCACTAGGTAATACTCGCATGAGACCTGGAAATGAGAGAGAGAGAGAACAGGAACATACTTGAAACTCTGAAGAATTCCTTCCCCATATTTGAGGATAGAAATTGAAGGAAGGGCTACTTGATGGATTCTTCAGTGATGAAAGATCTACTTGGGGGGGGGGAGGTATCACTGCTAAATCCCACTGATACCCCCTAACCTAGAAGAGCAAGTCCCCTGGAGAAGCACACCTATAGCTCATCAAAGCCTCTGGACACAGACGAACTGTCACACATTATCTTGAACGGAAGTAACACTGAACTGTACTTACTTTCTACTTACATTCCACAGAGCACACAGAACAGAGATTCTGCTCTCACAGTAACACAGACAACAAGGAAGAAATGGTGCTGTTTCGGGCTACAATTGTTTAAATGATCTCTTTACTTTGACCAGGCAGCCAGATCACGATTCAGACAAAATAAAGCCACCGCAGAAAAAGCTTCCCTATATTCTGTCATTTGAGTCTGAACTTTGAACAGGAATACAAATAAGCTGTTAATAGGACTCATCTCAGTTATCAACTGTGATTATGGCTTTACCCATAATTATCAACAAAGTGAGAAAAATTAACAGACATATGAAAACATACTACATCCTAGAATTGTTAAACAAAGGGGGGGGGCATGCCACAGCACACATTTTCTAATGTATTCCTAATCTAAGGAAACAGAATTACCTTTGCCCCAAAAAACAAGGAACTCTTAATAACATGTCTGATTTATGATCTTAACAAGATTTGAGAAGTTACTGCTGCTGTAAAAACAGAGTGAGCATTCACAAAAAAAGAAAACCTGAGATCAAGAAATGGAGACTTAACGCATGGTTGTTGAATTATAAACTGTAGTAGGGAGAATGAACAACAGACTGCATTAAACTATTTACATAAAATGAAATATATAAAGTTAAAATGAAGTTCAAGAAATTATCTGGCTTCAGAAAGAAAATGGTGAAGACACGAAATCAAAAGAGACAGATTATTTCCAAGAAATTCCTTCTATATACAATGGAAATTTGAGGTGCAAAAGAGAAGGAGGGGGGGAAACAGCAAAAAGAGAATGACTTCTTGCAAAAGCAAAAAACTGGCCAGCAAGATGGCGAAGAAAAGATCCCCGCTTGTATCTCCCCTCAACAACAACAATTTGGTAGCCATCCATGGGAAAGTATTCTGCACGAGCTTTGGGACCAGGTAGGAAATTGTGAAACCCCAGTGGAGTCCAAGATTGAGTAGGGCTGTTCTAAGAAGTCAGGCCCACATCCAAGTGGGTCATGGCTACAAACCTAGAAACAACTCTGTCCCCATGCTATAGCCCTGTTTGGCCGTGGTCCTGCCACCAACTCATCACATGCCAAGTGTCCCAGGAGGGGTCATACGTGCACATGCCTCAGGAAATAGGTCTGAAGACCTCCAGTCCTGACTATAGACCCCAAAACAGCAATGGAACTTGGTTCCAGCCTCAGCCAAAGTCAGGGACCAATTCTGACTATCCAACAACTCACCAAATGATCCAAAAAGAGCTCTCTTGGGGGACCTGGTGGGAGACACAGTCATCTGTACACCTGGTAATAGGCTCCATGCCTGTGGACTCAACTATGAATTCTAAAGCAGACCCTTGCCCAGTGTTAACCCTACTGAACAAGTTATTAGAGGCACTGCCATCCAGCTAGGGTCCAGACAGGATCTAGGTCTGCCTGAGCCCCTGGTAATAGGCTTGTCAACTGTGGAACCCATAGCAGACCCAGTAGCACCATGTAACCTGGCTCCAATCCAGCTCAACTGAATGTCTAGGAGTAATCCCATCAGCCTGGGGAACCAACAGGACTATGTCTTTACCTAAAAACACTAGTCTGTAAAGAGTAGAAGAGAGGTTTGTGTCTTCAAATGCACAGGCTCCAAAACACGGCTACATAGATCACAAAAGAATCAGGAAAACATGATAATACCATGGTGGAAAAGTGGTTTGACAAATTTAGTGTTGAAAGGAAAAAAAACCCTGCCATTCAAGACTACTATACCCAACAAAAATGATTTTCAGAAATGAAGGAGAGATAAAGACATTCCAAGACAAACAAAAGCTAAGGAGTTCATCACCACTGGAACTCCTAGAAGAAATGCTAAAGGGAATTCTTCAAATTAAAATTCAAGAATTCTAAGTAACACCACAAAAACATAACTCACCAATAAGGGCAAACATAAATTCATAATGTTCTAGGATTGTAATAGCAATACATAAATCACTTTCAACACTAGCAAAAAAAAAAAAAAAGTTACATGACAAAAGTACTAAAATAACTATCCTACAATTATTTGTTAATGGATATAAATAAAACATGATGTAAAGTGTTACATCAATAACAAAGATGTGAAGTGACGATAAAAAAAATGTAGAATTTTTAGATGCAATTAAAGGTAACTTGTTATCAGCTTATTCTTACAAATACATTTTATGCAAATCTTAAGATAACCACGAAGAAAAATGTTTAAGAGATACACAAAATATAAAGAGAAAGGAAGAAAATCATACAACAACAAATAAATCACAAAGGGAGACAACCATGAGGGGAAGAAAAGAATTACAAAACAGAAAATTATTAAAATGGCAATAGTAGTCCTTAACAATCAATGATTACTTGCAATGTAAATGGATTAAATATTCTAATCAAAAGACACAGAGTGGAATAAAAACAAAGGGAATAAAACTGAGAGAATAAAAACAAAAACAAAAACAGCACCAAAAAATATACTGCCTACACAGGACTCACTTTTGCTTTAAGGACATGTATAGGCTGGAAGTGAAGGAATGGAAAAAGATATTCCATGTAAATTGAAACCACAAGAGAACAGGAGTGACTATACTTATACCAGATAAAACAGATGTTCCAACAAAATATATTTATACCTCAATAAAGCTGGAGAAAAAAATAACAACAAAAAGAGTACCTATATTGATACCAGAAAATGGAAAACAGCCAAGAAGCAAAGCACATACGAACATAGACACAAATCCAAAGTAAATTATATCGTTATGATAATACATACATACATAAATGGGTTAAAGTTCTCTAACAAATATCAGACTCAGACAGAAATAAAATAATCCTAGGGGGTGCCTGGGTGGCTCAGTTGGTTAATCATCTGCCTTAGGCTCAGGTCAGGATCCCAGGGGTCATGGGATCAAGCCCAGCATTGCGGGCTTCCTGCTCAGTGGGGAGCCTGCTTCTCCCTCTCCCGCTGCCCCTCCCCCCGCTTGTGCTCTGTCAAATAAATAAGTCTTTAAAAAAATAATAATTCCAGATTGTGTGTGTGTGTGTGTGTGTCAGAGAGAGAGAGAGAGAGAGAGATATTGAGGCAGCGCCTGAGCCAGAGTGCACCAAAAAATGCAAGTGCGTGGGGGCCAACACTACTAAAGTTCCCATTTTGAACTGATGAGGAAAGAAAGTAATTGAAAGGAATCTATCCAAAGCCCTCCCCCCACTCCACCCAAGCTTACAGACAAAACTCACAGGTGTTTGCATTTGGCCCTAACTCTGTTTTTTCTAAGTCTTACTGACCTCCATTCTCGGAAACTAGACCCCAGCTATAAAAGATGTTCTTTTCTAGCCTGACCACAACCCACATTCCAGATGAGCTCCAGACAGAGTCCCTCAAAAAACCTGCCACCTCCTGCTCTACATGGCCAAGAGTCGACCCCCTGCCCACACCCCGCTCCACCATTGGCACAGCCACAATCCTCTCACATCCTTCAAAGCCCCTTAAAAGGCCCAGCCTAAAAGAAACTCAGAGCTGACATTTCTCTTGACATCTGGCCCCTTTCCTCCCTTGGAGAATTAATAAACTCTGGCCTGCTTATTGCTTCATTCTTTGTGCAATTCTTTGCTGCCCATCACTGGCCATCCTAAGAGTAATCATGCTGGATAATTGTTTTTTGTTTTTGTTTTTTCTCTCACCATAACTCTAAATAGGTTGAAAAGCTAAACACTGCAGGAGGTCATAAGCATACTAGAACAAGACACAGATCAATATTTATGAAAATCTTACTTCTAAGCATAATACAAAAGGAAAGAACTGATAGATTTGACTTCTTAAACCTAAGTTTCTTAAAATAAAACTACCATAAACAAAATTGAAGGCAAATGGCAAAATGGGAAATTATGTACAACACATATAACAAAAGTTAAACATTTTTTTAAATAAAAAGAAGTCTTAAAAAGAGAAAATGAACATAGGGACAGATCACAAAATAATAAATACTAAAAGCCTTAAAGATGTTTGTATTCAACTTAACACTCTAACTTCTAGAAATATATCCTTAAGTGATAAGTAAAATGTTTTTTTAATAAATGTTTCCTACACAATTTTATCATAACATTACTGTGAAAAATCTGAAACAACAAATAACAGGAATATAGTGAAGGCATGGTACATCCATACAATTGGATGCTATTCACGTTTTGAAAATTATGTTATAGAGACTTTTAATTATGTTGTAAAACTTCTAATTCAGCATGTCTGGCCTGGTCAAAGTATTCTTCCAATAGATTGCAGTGCTTGATTCAGTGATTGGCTCACAAAGAAAGCCAGAACAGGAAGACCCAGTGCTAGACTGATTAAAAATGTCAAAAAAGAGGCATTTCCTTTTCAATGACATTGCTGATTATATAATTTTGGAGCTGACAGGAGACTACTTAATAAAGACAACCCAGAGGATAACCAGTGAGTTAGTGATGAGTATACAAAGACAACATTTCTTCAGAACCTATACCTTGATGTGCTGGAAAATCTGTGGGGGGGGGGGGGAGAGGGGTCCCCTAAACCCAGGACTATATGTGAAAAAGAACTAAACTTCTCTCTTATGTAAGCTACAGTGTTTGGGGTGTGTCTCTGATAGCACTCCTTTGTTCAAGGGTTAAACATCATTTATGCAAGTATTAATCAAAATTTCATGTATGTTTCGTTTTGAGACTAAAATTCAATTTAAGTAGGTCAAGAAAAAAGATCTGTTATCAGTTACATTAACATACATGCATAAACAATTATTATAAGTTTGAGAATGATAAATACATAGTAAGTGTTGAAAATACAGAGGATAATTTTAAACAGAATGTCTTATAAATACACAAGTTTGTCAAGGGTATCCTTTATTAATTCATGCTCATCTACTTTTTTTTCTTTTTTCTTTTTTTTTCCGCAGAGGGAGAAGTGGGGGAGAGGGAGAGAATCTTAAGCAGAATCCACACAGTGTGGAGCCTGAGAGAGCCCTACACGTGGCTTGATCTCACAATCTTAAGATCATGACCTGAGCTGAAATCAAGAGTTGGATACTCAACTGAATGAGCCATCCAGGCGCCCCAATGTTCATTTACTTCCAAGAACAATTTTAAGGAGGCTAGAAGTTCAACAACAATACAAAACACACTGATACATGGATAAACTAGATCACAAACCATTTAAGTGAGTAAAAGGGCCATAAGATATACAAGATAAATTTAAAACTAGGTACTTTATTTGCCTCCAGATTTTCTTGCAGATTTTCATGAGTATTCAAGGAAATATTTAAAATAATAGATTCACTCATCAATGAAATCCAAAGTCCCAAGGCATTCTCCTAAATATATGAAATCTAGCCAATCGAATAGAAGATTTAAAGACTTACTATTCTGTAACCACTTACATACGGATATGCATGGTTTAGGAATTATACATAAGTTAAAGAGAATCAACAAAATAGCTGATTTTCTCCCTAAGGCACACTGATTTATGAGCCATCAGCCAAAATGATGGGAGTGCTCACATTTCTATGATATCAGCATCAATGCATTGTATTGCTCAATCATCATCACACGGTTTCTTCAACCATGGTAGTACAGTTTGAAATAATCAAAATTAACCTAGTCTTCATGGAGTCGAATATACATGCATTAGGTGAAGGGAGTCAAGACTGACGTTATCCCTTCCTTTACTAGAAAGAAAAATGCCCAAGAAGCAGAAGAGTTCTTGCTCCAGAACACAGTTCATGTTTCTAGGATTCTGATTCTGAGACCTGATTTCACATTCACTGTGGAGTGAGTCAGAGACACTAACAGATAAAAATTCCTAGTACTACTAAATTTTCATTTCAAGTTAGGAATCCTAATTTCAACACAGCAGTTTGCTTTTCCTTCTAAGACAGTTAGTTAGTTGTTTGTTTGTTTGTTTGTTTGTTTGTTTTCCCCACCTAGTACGAAGAGGATTTGGGCTTAACATCAAACCTTCAAGCTAAAAAATGCCTAAAGAATCAGAATAAATGAGCTCAGATAATCAGATGAGCCAACTTCACCAGAAAAACACTGGATTTGGGCACCTGGGTGGAGACCATGCTCAGTGTAGAGTCAGCTTGAGATTCTCTCTCCCTCTGCCCCTCCCACTCATCCTGTCTCTCAAAATAAATCAATCTTTAAAAAAAAAAAAAAAAAGGGGGGGGTGGGGGAAGAAAGATACTGGATTATAAGAGTATCATGTAAAGTACCCAAACAAAATCATGTTCAGTTTTAATAAGAAATCAAGTTACACAGGTGACCATTCTCCCAGCATATCTCCAAAATAGAAAATGTTTTCCAAGATTTTTTTTCAATTAATTACATATTATTAAAATGGCTTGGTGGTTCTGAAAAATATCTGGCAATTATACTTACATGCGTGGGTGCATGAAATACAATGGCTCCCTGACTCAACACTCTGAAATATATTATGTAAAAGTGCAGGGATAACAGAGTATTTACTATTTTAGCCTTTTCACAATGTTTTATTGTACTCTAGGAAGTTATAAAACACTATCTGACTTACCAAATTTTATTTCTCCCTTTTCTCTAATTTCAGGGTGACTTTTTAATGGAAAGATTAAAATAATTGTAAGGGTTCAAAGAACAATATGAATGAAAAAAGGAATGATGTACAAGTAATCTTAATATATTAAAACTGGTACACTTTACTGAGTGAAGACAGATAAATTATAACCATTTTTTGCAAATACCTGGGTGGTTTCCAGAGTAAAGTTCTTCTGCCTAATCTAAGCAAACCTATATGTGAATATTAACAAAATATTACAGGAAATTATGCTAATAAATACTAAAAATTTTAAAGATGCTATACTGTAAAAAATGAAGTCTGGTTAAGACTTAAAATTATGCTAGATGGTGAGCTAAATGATACACATATTCATTTACTTATGCCTATAGTTTTAGTGAAAAACTCACCATTTGATTGTGAATCTAACACTATAATCTTTTTATCATGAAGAAATCTTCAACATATAGAGAAATCAGAAGAATTAGACTTTTGTTGCATGGAAATTAAAGATAAACTAAAGCAATTTTAAATTAACATACCCACAGACAAAACATCAATTTTTTATTCTTGAAAATGGATCCAATTTTGACACTAGGGCCCTTTCATTACTGATGATAAATGAATAAAAATTACTTTAGTGGACTGACTTCTCTGTAAGTCACCTAGAATACAGCAATCATTTTTTTATATTCAATAAAAATGAAATTCCAAAAGAATGTATGCAAGCCTATACATTTGAATGAATTCCTTTTTTTTTTTTTTTAAGAAATGTTACAATATAGTGTTTATGTGTGCTAGGAAATAATAATGGTGGATATCACCTACTATATGTTAGGCTCTGATCTTAAGCACTTTTACAGAGACAACCTACTTTGCGCTCTAACTACCTTAAGTGATAACTATTACTATAATTTACAGATGAGCAAACTGAGGCAGGGGAAAGTAAAATCATTTCCCAAAGATACAAAAAGAAGTAGAGCTGGAATTCACATCTGGACAAAGGGATTCTGGATTCCATATGCTCAACCCCCTAAACAAACTGTCTCCCACTAGGATAATTTGAACCAAATTCAACTTGGACAACCACCAAATGAATTGCCAACTGCATAAAGAACTTCCTACACGAAAACGGTGGAAAAGAGTAGCATCACCCTTTATCTTTCTAAAAATCACCTCAGAGCCGAAGGGGGAAAAAAAAAGAATATACGGAAATGTAACTACTAGCTTTGATAACTGTAAAGCACAGACTAGGTAAAAAGGCACAAACCATGGGCGCCTGGGTGGCACAGCCGTTAAGCATCTGCCTTCAGCTCAGGGTGTGATCCCGGCGTTATGGGATCGAGCCCCACATCAGGCTCCTCTGCTAGGAGCCTGCTTCTTCCTCTCCCACTCCCCTTGCTTGTGTTCCCTCTCTCACTGGCTGTCTCTGTCAAATAAATAAATCTTTAAAAAAAAAAAAAAAAAGGTACAAACCAAACCATGGTGCAAACCCTACACGTGTGCCGTGGCAGTAACAGGATGCACAGGCTGAGAATGGGAGCACATATGCAAACCATATGAAAGCATTATTGTGGCCCTGTGGCATCAGAAATGAAGGAGATCTTTTATTGTATGCAACAACAGATGCACATCTTCATTGGCTTAAGATACAGGCAAACAAATATAATCCTAGGTCACTAAAAAAATTTCTGTTTGGCTGGAAAATTCCCCTGGTCCTCCATAATTTACCAAAAAAAAAAAAAAAAAAAATAATAATAATAATAATAATAATGATTAAAAAAAACACGCAGAAAAACTGCATCTTTACAGGACAAATCCAGTATAGAGACTGTAACAAGTATACAAGGATACTACTGCATGGAGAAAAAGAACAGGGGCAGATGAAGAAAACTCACTACAAAAAAGTTCCCAAATACATTCGCTTCCTAGGTCTGTCCTAACAATTTACAAGAAAACAGTGGACTTAATACGTCAATTTTTTCTCTCACAGATTTAGAGTCTAGAAGGCTAACATCAAGTTGTCAGCCATGCCACGCTCTTTCTGAAGGCTCTAGAGAGGAATCCTTCCTTGCCTCTAACTGCTGGGGGCTGCCAGTGTAGGTGAGCAAAATTTGCCACCCCAAAGTGTGTCTCTTTGGCATAGGCATTATTTTAGGCTGAGTATTTTCTGAGAAACAGGTGGCTCAGAAAGAACCTTTGACCTTACCCCCTAATGCCTAAAAGGATTTAGATAGAAGACCTGCTCCAGAAATGGAGCTAAGATGATAGACGAGTATAGTATAGTATGAACTATGTATGCTAGAAAGGGAGAAACCTAACAAAATTTCTTTGTTAAAATTCCTCTATCTCACTGTTCCTATATGGCCCAAGAAACACTTGTTTACCAAAAATTTCTCTTTTTCATCCTCCTGTAAATTGTTTTCCTTCCCTTTCAAGCCCCAGACTCCTAATTTGTTCTCCTTAGTCCAGAATGACATTTATATCACATTTGGCCATGTCTTTGGAATCACTCACATTTATTTGGATTCCCCATCTGTATGTCATTAAATTTAATTTTCTTCTGTTAATCTGTCTCACATTTTAATTCTTAGACCATCCAGAATAAACTTAAAGGACAGGGGAAAGTTCTTCCTCCCAATACCAACAATCTTTTGCATTCCTTGGCTCGTACCTGTATCACTCCCACTTCTACCTCCACGGTCATGTGTATTTTCCCAGGATGTCCGTATCTTTACACGGCCTTCCTGTAAGGACATGCGTCACTGGACTTAGGGACTGCCCTAATTCCTTATGACCACATCTTAACTGATTACATATGCAAAAACCTAATGTTACAAAAAAAAAAAAAAAAACAAAAACAAAAAACCTCACATTAGGAATACAAGGAATACATGGAAATTTTGTCCAAAAATTTCTCTATGAATTTATAAAACTGAATAAAGATATTACTTTCATGAACTGAGCAAGAGTACAGGAAAAGATGGCGAGAAAACAGAGGTAAAATGTAAAGTGAGGGAAGATGTGAGATTGATATTAAAACACCACAGAAATTAAGCAAAATTAAAATAAGCCTAACAGAAACAAAGAACATGAAAACAGGAAACTGCTAAGTTAGAAAATAATAGAACATAATTAATATTTACAGATCTACAAATAAGTAAAGTCTTTAAACACAGTAGATTTAAACCTAACTTTGGTAGAAAAATTAAACACAGGGGAAAAACAACCAAAATGGGCAACATGCAAATATATCCTACCTAAAATTATCAGTAAATAACCATTTGTACAGCTACATAAAAGATCAAACAATAATGGAAAAGTTTTGTAACAGTCTCAGACTTGTTCATCTCAAACATGAACATCTAGAAACAGAGCAGTAATTTCCACAAATTCCTAAATGAAACACAGCATGACCCAAGAATTTGCACCCAGGCGATACACACACACACGAGTTTTAAATACATAAAAGCTTTGAGAATAACATTCCTGTAAAATTTTCCTGAACAATTTGAGTCAACTAAGAGATAACTGGGAAAAGTAAAGCAATTGGATTCTTGGTAAACATCTAATCTATTTCACAATATTATGTTCCCATAATACACCTGAAGCAAATGGGTATTCTGGTAACAAGAAATGTTACAGAACTTACGAAATTAGAAAGTTAAAAGGGAAGAGTGTAAAAAGATGAAGTAATAGTTGTATAACTTGTACTTAGTCAAAATATATCAATAAAAACATATTTTAAAGGTTACAAATCAAGAACTGTAGTACAAGCTTACTAAAGAATATACAGGCAAATTCTAAGAAAGAATATAATTGACTATATGTGGATATATACAAAAGGAGATGGGGTGGGGAGGAAGAGGTATTTTATCATTAGTCTTAGAGCATGGGAAGATACCATAAATAAAATAAAGTTTATAAATTTGTTTTGATTTTATACAGGACAATAGGAGGCCAACATTTTTTTTAAAAGATTTTATTCATCCATTTGGGAGAGAGAGAGAGAGAGCACAAGCAGGGGGAGTGGCAGGCAGGGGGAAAGGGAGAAGCAGGCTCCCTACTGAACTGGGAGCCCAATGCAGGGCTCCATCCCAGGACTCTGGGATCATCATGACCTGAGCCAAAGGCAGACAGACATTTAACTGCCTGAGCCACCCAGGCGCCCCAGGAGGCCAACATTTATAAAGCAAAAACATATGTGGCAGAGGACAAAATATATTAAAACTAATCTATAACATAAAACTGATTCATACCTCTCATTCATTTTCAAATTTATTGAAAAAAATAACTATGAATATAGAAGGCCTAACAAATAATTAATAAAGAAAACAGGATACATATTTGATAGTGTCAAAGCAGCTGTCACAAAAATAATCAGTAGGATTCTACAGAGAAAGACTATATACTGTGCAGGAATGCAGCATCTTTTCGAAGTAAGCATTTGAAAACAAATACATCTTGGGTTTTATTTATAATTTAAATATTAGTGATCATTACTAATCTTATTTTTTGTCTAAGTCTCATGTGATACCATCTATTATGCTGCATTTCTAAAAGTTACCTTTGATATGGTGGTTATAGGACAATAGTATTAAAAAATATGGAAAACACAGCATTCCTATTTGACCCTCAAGTAATAATTAGAACTTTCCTCATTTTTATTTGTTTTCCAAGAATTTTCCAAGGCATTTCACTTCTGCAAAATATTGACAGTGTATTAACAATAACTTGCAATTTACCTATCACCCAAGAGACAATGAGCAGATACGGAATTATATATTTATTGAAATCTTTCCATCTATTACTTGACTTGCCTAGGCAAACATGATTTTCCCCGTTTTGAAATCTATGATCTAGTATATATCTATAAAAACTGTTTGCATCCCAATACTTCCCACATTATTAGAACCTCCTGAAAGCACAGACTATATTAGTTGTTTCCCCATTACACTGAACAGTACATTATATATAACATATCCTTATCAATATTTTTTGAGCTTAATTATTTTTAGCAATAGGCAAAGATGTTTGCTTGAAGAAGTAACATTTGATGTTTCACTCAAAACAGAGTTTAAAAATAATTTGACATAGGGAAATAAAAAGCAGAAGTAGAGTACTTAATTTTTGCATGGGCTAACTGCCCAATTCTAATTAGGCCATGGGCACATGGGCTTCCACTTATTTTCATGCCTCTTTCAAAGCCCTGGAGATAACAGAACAGTGATCATGGCAGCCAAACAAACCATATGGGAACCAACAGACCACAACTTAATTAGCACTGAAAATTTATGCCAGTAGTGTCGGCTTCTATTTTTATATTACTTCATCTTCAGAACCTCAAAGTTTTAATAAAATTTACCATTTTGTCTTTGCATTTATCTTAAAATATAAATGCTAAATAAAATTAGTTTATCAAAGAAATTCATTTAAATTAAGAGCGCGCTACAATAGAGAACAATGAAAAAATTGAAATCCTGCCTTCCAAAAATCACTTTATCAGTAATATGCTTTAAATATTGATTACTGAAAGTAAATTTTATATTTAAAAAAACCACACTGGTTTTATTTAAGCAAGGCATTTGTTGTATACTCCAATAACAACTATTCAAAACTAAGATGTTAAATAAAGCTTTGACTTTGTAATCTTTGCATCATAGTATATCTTTATGAAATTTTAGAGAGATTTAATCTCTCTCTGCTTAATAATTTGATAATATACTTGATAAAGGAGTGATTAATTCAGAAGCCAAGGTGGAGCAAAACTGTGGTCATCCCTCAGTTCAGCACTCTTTTTAGACTAGGATGCAAGTGATCTAAAAATTCTATTTACTTAGGTATCATTTATATTTAAATTTCATTGGTTTAAAAACACCATATAAAGTGTTGAGATGAAACTCTTAAAACTCATTTAAACATTATCTTATTTTGTATGCTCTAAGTAACAACTTAATTTAAAAAAACAGAGATAATCATGAATACTTTATTTTTTCTTATGTATTTTAACCTAACTTCACCTACTGAGGTTTTTGTTTTTGTTTTAAATGGCAATCTGTGGAGATCAGGTAAATTTAATCAGTACTTAACAGTTTGGAATTTGTATTCTTCTAATTAATTTAACAAGAATAAAACAAAAAGCTTGCGTCTGCTGTTGTTTTTTCCCCCCTCTAAAATTCTTTGTTGTACCATCTGGCCAAGAAAGCTTATAAACATCACTGTCTGGACAGAGATATGACCAAGTACCCAGAGGTGAAATCCCAAAACATTAATAGTCTTCAATAATTCAGTGCCCAAACCACCAGTCTGCCACTGTTATATCCACTGGTTTTAATGAATCAACTATCATATTAGTCATACTGACTGTTTTAAACCTAGCTTAAATATTTTACATAACTTTTACATAAAGTTAATGTTTAAAAGGTATGATAAAGAGATCTATAGAAAAAATACCACGAAAGTAGCTAATATGATTTAAAAAACTAGATGTTGGCAGCATTGAAATAATATTTTTAGATTTATATAAAAATTTAATTACCAAATAAATTGCTTTAAACAAATTGTAACACTTGAATTTATTTTTTTTTACTTTCTTTAAAAATTACAGTAATGATTACAAACACCTAATGAGTAAATAATTAATACTATAATTGAGTATTATAATGTGATTTATTGACTTTGGTGCTTTAAATGAAATGAGTAATACAAGTGAAAATATTAGAATATTCACAGAAAAAAAACCATTTGATTCTAAATTTAGGGTTTTTGGAACTAATTTTGAACTTCTCCATTTTGAATGAAAACAAAAAAAGAAAAAGAAATTTAGCTAAAAGTATACTGTGATTTTGGTACTACTGGAGTTCATCACACTTTATCCTGTCACTTAATTTCACTTCTGATTTTGGTCCTTCAAGGCACAAATCCCCAGGGTGAATGACATCAGCAATGGCTTCCTCTGCTCAAGGAAGAAATCTTTGGGAATGAGCCCCCAGTGGCAATTTGGACAGCTGCCTCCATTCTACAATATTTTTTCATGGAAAATGAAAAAAGTTAAAGGAAGTCAGAAAGACAAATACAGTTCCCAACAGATCCCTACGTACTTAAACGGAAGTTTTAATGACCAAATAGCAAACATAAAGTACACAATTGCCTCTACAAGCAGGCCCTAGTGGGTAATGTACCTTTAGATGTAAACTGACAATATAAGAATGAGGACTTTGAATTATATTTTCCACTTTTCTCTCATTTCTTTGACTTCACTGTTTTGGCATCACTGGCTTTTTGATTATATAGAGCACATCATGGGAGGAAAGTTTAATAGAAGTGATTTGGAATGGTGAAATTAATAGGTTTCCCCCACATACATAAAATACAAGTAATGACAGAGGTAGCACCAATATAGCAAGTTTATTATGGTTTCTAAAGTTTACAAGAAGCTATTTGAAATCTGGAAAATAAGAAAATAAGTCATATTCAGTCAAGCAATATGAAAGTTCAAAAGAAGAGATGTGCTTCTCAGCAGGGAATTACCTTGAAACTTACAGTCTTTTCATTAAGAAATGTACTTATTTTTTGGCCTCTTGACATCAGATAAAATTGGGGTGGATTGTTCAACACAAATAATAAGTTAAATTAGCAAACTGGCTTTGATGGTTCTTCTGAAAAAGACTGTTTAGATTTACCCTTCTGTCAATCCAGATAATATATTTGTGACTCAGGAAGAAATCTAGTCTTTGGGAGAGAGACTATATCAGTCTGTTTCTTACTCTACATTTTTTCTGTGGAAAATACATTCTTTTCAAGTTTTCTTTCATCACCTGTATGCTGATAACACTCAGTTCTGCATCTCCCCCACCCCTGTCTCAAGAGCTCATCCCAGGGGTAGTGATAGTATATAGAATTAATAATTTTCCCTAATTTTTCAATAAATACAAAAAAAATAAATTATATGACTAGAACAGAAAGGGTAGAATATGATAGTAAATAAAATGAATAATTGATAGTGACAGTGAATAAAATAATTGTTTTTAACTGTTACTCAGTAAATATAATAAAAATAATAAATTGAGAAAATTTTCCCACATCTGTTACCTAAAAACCTAAAAAATTAACCCAAAAAAGTCAAAATATTTGAGAAATGGATGACACTATCTTTCTCTTTAGATATCTTCCAGGGATCTAGGGGACCAGACATTACAAAGACTAGTTGAGCTTTAGTCTTAGTGATGAGTCTATTTCTTGCTCATTTTTATTCCTACGGAGTGATTCTTTGTGTTCCTGGCTCATAGTTCTCATCTTTACCAGGGCTCCTCTTTCCTGGAAGCATAACTGCATTCAATATTTGTTTTCATTCATTATATAAATTCTTCCTTTTATCCGCATATTATCTTTCTTCGTCTTCCATGTCAATCATTTTTCCTTTCCTCTGTTATTCCTTTACAATTTGGGTAAGTTCTCTTATTTGTTGTTTTATTTTCATCCTACACATTGATTTCTGTCACATCAATTCTACTTTTAATTTCTTTCAGTGTGGATTCTACTTCTCATATTGGGGTTTTGTTTCTTTTCTCTTGACACTGTCTCCTTTTCTTATTCTCATTTTCTGTCATTCCATACACACTTTATGCATTATCATCTCCATTTTAAGAGGGCAAGTTTTATTGTGCTCTACAGATGGTATCAAATCATTTTTTTTAAATTTAGGCATTTATAATAAAAGTATATGTTTCTTTTGAGTTTTCAGACACCATTCTCCCTCCTATTTCTGTTCAGCAGTAATTTCCAAAGCATGCTGTATTATTTTTCTCTCCTTATTCAAATCCTAGAAACGATGTTGGCTCACTCTTATTTGCTAATAGAAAGAGTAGTTTGTCCTTGATCTATTTCTATTAGCTGTGTTGTGATCCTCATCAAAATCTATGGCTCAAAATCTGCATGATCCTTGTTTCTACTAGGTATCACCCAGGCATTTCTATCTCTGAGATCTAATAACTTTACCCCTCCTTGATAATATAGCTTGGAAAATATCTATACCACTGGTAGGCCTGCTACCTTCTCTAGCTTTACCAGTAAGCCTTTTATTTCATTTTGTCTTCTGAGTGTGGCAGTCTTTGCCCAGGTACAGAAAGATGATAACTGAAGAAATGAGAAAAAATAATCAAGAATTCTATTTGCCTCATGAAGTAGTTTCAAGAGTTAGAAAGGAATAAATGACAATTCTCTGTTTTATTTGTGCTCTAAGTTTATAAAACAAGGTACAGATTTTTAAAGGAAGAAATGAGAAAGCATATCCTTGTTTTTCTTCAGGTATGTTGTTTCATAAAAAAGAAACCAAGATACATCACATTCTGAGTCTGGGGAGATTTTACTTACTTACTTCCACTTATTCATAATAATAATCAACTTTTACCAGAATTTGACATTAAGTTTTCTGTTTAATTTTTGCTATCAAGTTGTCAGTTCTTTTGTTCTGTATCTTCAAAAGCAATCCAGTGAGAAGTTATGGAGTCTGCTAGATTCTGCTTCAATTTGGATAATTCAGGCAACATTTTTTTATTAGTTTTTACTGTAAGATGCCAGCAAATTCTATATAGTTAAGAGCAAGTTAAAGTTTATCACTTAAGTTATAATAAATTCCTATCACAAGCTCTTCCTTTAATAACTACTATACACACACACACACACACACACACACACACAAGCTTAAGAAATTTGTACTAAAAAAGCAAAATAGGTTAGGAAGAAGGATCAAAGGTGTGGGAGCAGCTAGAATTGCAAACAAAACTCACTCATGACATATTTCAGCATTTTTCTTAAAAGAGCTAAAAATACTGAAGTACATCTGTAAGTCCTCCATCACAATTCTACATAATAGAAACAGACCTTAAACAAAGAAGACAAATGTAGTGAATATTGAGATGTACTGTCCATAACTCCTGTTGGGATCTACAAACTCATTCCTCCACGTGCTGGCTTGCTGAGAGTTCAGAGCCGAATCTCTCCCCAGAAATAGCTTCCTACTGAAGGGAGCTGCCTCACGAAAGGTTAGGTACCTTCCTAAGAACAGCATATACCCTATGACCCTATTACTTCAGTTTACTACACCTCTGAGGGATCATCCCAGTTCCAGAGTTCTCCTTAAAATCAGCTGCAAATGCACTGCAGTCCAACTTCTAGCTCTGTCCAATCCCTCTTTCCTCAGTCCCTAACAGATGTTATTGCTGAGAGCACTCCCTAATAAATTTCCTGCATGGAAATCTTATCTCAGAGTCTGTTTCTCCTAGAAATATGACTGAAGAAAATAGAATACCAATGCTAAGTAGTTTAGACTTCAAAAATGTTTCCGATGTTACCATGTAGTGTGAGGAAAAAATGTATTCCTTTCCAAAGAAAGCAAAGCTCTTCTCTAACCTAAACAAAATTAGAGACTCTTTGAGGTTGTCTCTTTTTCTACTTTAATATTATTCCTTAATTTCAAAGCTGAAAGTTAATGAAATACACTACCAAATATGGGCATGTCATAGTCACCTAAAGAGTAAACAAAAGAAAATTCATTCTTTCTGCCAATACTTAGCAAACCACATTAACCATCATTGGTGTTTGGAAGGTAGACTATAAAATAAAGCAACTGTGGCCCTCCTCTTGCTTCAGTGCTTGTTCTACATTGGGGGAACACTGCCAAGAACTGCTTTCTCATCTAGAATACAAGTATATAACGAGAAGAGACAGATACTAACCATATACATCTTAAACCCTCAATGCACAACACAGTGACTGGAATACAAAAGATATCCAATATAAGTTTGTTGAATATATATATTTTTAAAAATTTCAGAAAAATACATTTGGAAATATGTTATCATGAAGCTCTAAGAACTGATGTTCAGTACTAGAAAGAACTGTAGCACAGAAATTTAAACTCCACAGTGTAGAGTTGGGCACCTGGTTGGCTGAGTCGGTTGAGGATCCAACTCTTGATTTTGGCTCAGGTCATGATCTCGCAGTCATGCAATCGAGCCTGGCGTCAGGCTCTGTGCTCAGTGCAGAGTCAGCTTCAGATTCTCACTTGCTCTTTCTCCCTCGACCCCTCCCCCCACTCGTACTCTAAATAAATAAGTAAAATCTTTTTTTTTTTTTTGAAATGTAGTTATTCTTGAGAAGATTCATAGAATTAAAAGCAATCATGGAATTTAAAGTATTAATATAAAAGGTACTGCATTGTAAACGTGGACTAATATATTAATCGAGTAACAAATGGAATCTATGTTAGCTGAAAATTCAATAAAAGTAGGATAAGAGAAAATCTAAAAAAAGACTGATAAATATGTCTTAGTTCAGTGAACTGAATGAGAAAATGTGGCTGAAAGATCCGATTTTACTCAAGAGAAAAAGAAATTATACTAGAATGAACTAAATCACACTAAATATGATTTTTTAAAAAGGGGTAAGAACATAGAGACTAAGTTGTCCAGTTTTTCTCCAGCTGAGATTTGAAATGAATCAAAATATTTGACAGATTTTTTACTATTTTAGTGATAAACCTAGAAAATTGAAAATTTAATGACACTAGAACCTAAAAGCACTTCGTGATTGAAAGTACATTGCTCCTAATAAAATTGGCTCATAAATAAAAGGTAGTTTCCACACAGCAGTTAGCTAAATTTTATATGGAAGTGACAGTAAGAAAGGCCCTATGCAGTATACCCTATGTCCTTATATGAACAGCAAACTCTAGCAATGTTTTAAAGTGAGAAAATCATCAAATGTTTAATCCCGAACTGTCCTGCATAACAATAAAAAGAAATAATGTATTTCCTTAGGGGTGTTTAAATATATTTAATTTTTAAGTCTTCTTAACAACATAGAGATAAAACAATGTATAAGATATGAACCTAGTAATCACTAATTATCAGATATGCCAAAACAACTGAAAGTTGTTCATAAGCCTCTCAGTCACATAATTCACTTAGAAAAGCTATTCAGATAGGTAACATGTTTTTTAACTAGGCAAATATGAACTATGAAATATGCTGTGGCCACTAAAGAGCACTATTGTAGTTTTATTTTTAATTTTTAAATGATGTTACAATGACTTTACACCTAGAATCCAGTAATCCACTAAAAACTTGTGTGTAACCATTGATGATAAAAGCCTTTGCTTTAGGACAGACTATTTTCTTTTAACAATGCATTTAAAATCTGTCGTAAAGTCTTAAAATAATTGAGGTATCTTTGCATGGAAACAGCAAAGCAAATCCAAAGTGTCATTAGACCTGAAGACAACTTAAAGGGGAAGAGCAAGTCCCTAACAATGATTTCCATATAACATCAAAAATTTAAAACAAAATAATTGGGGCTAAGGATCATGTTTCAAGGATTTCATATTCAGATTATATCCCTTTTCCAAATGTGGGATGCCATTTAAGTTAATCAAAGCTATTTAGCCCAGGGCTTTACAAACTCTCTGTGAGGAAAGACTGGTCTTTTTATTTTCCTATCTATTTCAGACCAAATACACACACACACACACACACACACACACACACACACACACACACACATATAATCAGCTTGGTTTTAAATCATTTGGAAATGAAATGATGAAAACATGCTCACATGACACCAAAATTAATGACTACATTGTTATATACTCTAAGAATATGATGAATGCTAAACCTAGAAGGGGATAGTAACACTAGAGTTACTATTTGAACCATGTTTATAATAGGAAGATAAGGAAAGGAATAAGCCCACATTTGAGGCAAATAATATAAGGTAGGTTTGACGCATAAGCAACTCCTACCCAAGCCCCTGACAGACATCACTATCTGATTATCCGCCCCTTTTTAACCATGAAGTAGAGATGTGGCTTCTCTCGTCTTTACCCAGACAGCCACTTCTAACTGACCAAGTCTACCTAAGACAGGTCCACTACGGAGAGAAATGAAAAACTATGACAAAATAAAGACCTATCTGACCATTATTTTGTTTCTGTCTTTACACTTAAACATATGTACAGGACAGCATACGACAAACTTAAGTGAAAAGATATAATGGAATAACCAAATTAATATGGATGAACACCTATTTCTGAGCCAATAAGTCATAGTTCATAATACTGTGATAATGCAGAAATGTGATTATGGAAATATAAAGATCAGCTTTAGACTGGAGCAAAGGTTAAACATAGTACGGTTCTGGAAACCCTATTTAAATAGATTGAAAAGAGCTAGGTATTCCACATATGTCACAAAGCAACAAAAAAGATGTGGAAGGAGAAAAATAAAAATCTTTCAGGAAGATTTCAAGTAAAACAGTGTGTGACAAAAGACAGAAACAGGGAAGTCCTTGGGATGAAAGGCCAAAATGGAGTTTAGGGAATTAGTTAAGAGAATTCTTATCTTCCTTCTTCCCTCGCTCTTTACAGGCCTAGTCTCTACAAATACACCATTCTTTCTTCTTTTTTGAACAGATTTTCTCACGGGCATCATAAATCTTAAAAGCAACTTTTAAAAAATTATGAAATGCCAATGACATGGGGACAGAGCTTGCCAATTTGCTTTATACTGAATTTCTCTTAAATTTACTCAACTATTTTCTCAAAATTTTAAGAACTTAGGTTATAAAGAGAGATTATATGTACAGTATGCTACTATACACAATCGTATAAAATACTATATACCATATGCATAATATATACATATACGATATAGATATATACATACAATACACATACATATGTATAATGCTTGTGTACACGCACGTTACCTGAAATTATGAAAATATAATTATGTAAATTGTCTACAAGTGGATATGTATATTCCATTCAAAAACACAGGCTTTTTTTTTTAAGAAATTGAAAGGCTATTTCTAAAATATATATATAAATAAAAGGATCTAGGAAAGATAAACCTTTTAAAAAGAAAGCCAAGAGGTCCTACACTACTTGCTTGCAAAAATGACTACATATCTACATTGTCTGGGATTTGCTAAAGACTAGACAGTTCAGTGGGATCAAAGACAGGGTTCAGAAATGAACTCACATATGCATACCTATTTGATTTTCAGGAGAGATAACAAAGCAATTCAGTGGTAGAAATGATAGCCTTTTCAACAAAGATGCTGCAACAACTGGTTTTCCAGTAAAAAAAAAAATTGACCCTTAAATTCCACCACATACAAAAATTAACTCAAAGTGAATTATGAAACGAAATATAAAAGCTAAAATTACATAAAGTCCCAAGGAAAACAAATATCTTTGCCACCCTGGTATAGGCAAAGATTTCTAAGATAGGTAATAAGAAGTACAAACTAAAAACATAAAAAGTGATAAATTGGGTATCAAAATTTAAAACTTTGCTCTTTGAAAAACACTACTAAGAAAATAAAACCACACATAACAGAAAATATCTGTAATGCATTTTCTGTCAAAGAACATATAGCAATTATGAACTCTTAGATCTCAAAAATAAATAACTAAATAAACCCATTAAAATTAGGCAAACTGTTTGATAAGACCTTTCACAAAAGAGACACAAATGATAAGCACATGAAATTTTGCTCAATATCATTGGTCATCAGAAAAATGCAAATTAAACCCCAAATGAGATTCCACTACATACTCCTTAGAATTAAAACGCCTCAAAATTCCTTAAATTTTTACCTCAGCTGGGCAGCAATGTAATAAAAACAAACTCCTTAGCCTAACTCAATATACTCAAAATCCGATACAGGTTTTTTGTGGCTTGAAATAATGGCACTGGTTGTTTTCCACATCCTGATGGATAGTTCAGACAAGAATGCAAAATGATAGACAAATGCTAAGGAAAAGGAAAGTAAATCAACAAATATGTGTGAGCTATAAAAAATAAGATTTCACTTGAATTCTTTTTTTTTTTTCCTTATTGCAAAGGAAGACGTTCAAGTATAATCCTTACATTGCTCCTTAATTTTACTTACCTCCAGATGTGAGGGTGATCTGGCTACGACATCTGTCACTCCATTGATCACCAAGATTGATTCAGCTGATCTGGCTGGCTAGGTGGGTGTCCCCTCCCTCCCTCACCTCCATGTAGGTCCCTCCCCAAAGCGGTGCACTCGGTAGAAGAGGACGCCCTTCCCTGATAGGTAAGGTATACAAGTAGCTATGCTCCCTTACTAAAACCTCCAAACAAGCTCTCAAGTTTACTTAGCTCCTTGAACATGACTCACTTTATTCCTCTGATATTACTAAGAGCTCAAAAGATTCTTTTCCTAGCAAACAGGTAGCATCTTCTCCCCCACCTTAATCCTGATATGATAATTGTCATTTTTTAATTCCTTTTTTTAAGTGATAGCAGTCTTGGTACTCTTATTTCTGGGTTTCAGATTTTTCTTGAGGTTTGACATTTTCTCACACTTTTAAGCTACTCGGAGAGGAGCCATGAGAATTAAATGAGGTGATATAAAAATACAAGGTAAACCAGAAACTGTCACTGCTGTGTTATCACTTATAATTACCATTAGTTGTGCCAACGACATCTTTGAGCTGAGTTGTAGATGAGTCTGGAAGATGAGCTCTGATAATTTCCTGGACCTGCTTAAAATAAAAGAATCTCTCAGATATTACAAACACAACTTTTTATACTGCATGGGAAATGCTAACTTACTTTTTATATTAATATAATGGAATCTAGCCCTTGATGGTTGTAAACATTTCTCTAAAATTCCATCTAACATTCCTTCACCTAAAGAAGCCACCGAAAAAAAAGATGCAAATATCTGTTCAAAGTAAAAAATGAAAAGAATTAAAATTAATGCCCACAGTATTACCTTTGAGGCAGGGATTGTTTTGTATCTTTGCAATTTTCCTAGAAACTAAATGGTTCTGAGTAGCATTAAAATTACATGACATACTTTTTGTATTGACTGAACAGTTTTAAAAAAACTGTATGATCTTTGGAAATAATGTTACTCAAATACTTCTCTGAAAACTTCAGGAGTCCAGTATACATTTATAACAGTTAACAGCATGAAG
The DNA here is from genome assembly GCF_024610735.1 of Ursus americanus. Classification (NCBI taxonomy): domain Eukaryota; kingdom Metazoa; phylum Chordata; class Mammalia; order Carnivora; family Ursidae; genus Ursus; species Ursus americanus. The sequence continues at coordinate 60,775,979 of NC_142129.1, read as the reverse complement.
CAAAACTATTTCTAGGAAGTATCAGATAAACAGACTAGGAAAACACAGTGAAAAAAGAGACCAAACAGTGAAATGGGACATGAGTAAAGAAAACAGATTTATTGATTGCAATCATTATGTTCTATTTCTCCAGCTTACGGTACAAGTGTCTAAATTTAACTTTTAATTTTCTGATAATTTTAGATTCCCATAGGAGTTTGAAAATACTACAGATTATAAACCAATGAGATCCATCACTCAACTTCTCCTTAACTTTTTACTTAACCACAGACTATTTATCAAAACTAAGAAATTAACTTTAGTAGAATACTTCTAATATATTGAATTTGTTCAACATTCGTAGTTTTCCTCTATTGTCTCGTACGTTCCATGATTCAATTCAGGATTCCACATGGCATTTGGTTCCGGGTTGCTTTCATCTCCTATCTGTTTCCTCAATTTTCCCTTATTTTTCATGACACTGTTATTTTTTTTGACTATCCTTCAATTTAGAGTATCTGATGTGTTCTTTTGATTTGGCTTACATTTTGTATGACTTTAATGAATCATACAGAGATGATATGTTCTTCTCAGTGAGTGCATATCAGGAAGTCTATGAGGTTGATATGTACTATTGCCTTTTAATACATTTTTAGAGGGAGGACACTTGGAGACTATGTAAGTATTCCATTCCTGTTGATCCTATACTTGCTAGTTTCAGCAGGCGTTAGTGGATTTTTTCTAGGGACAACGATTTACGTATTACTGTAATCATGTAATTCTATTTCCCTCTCTACTGTTCCTCCTCTGACAACATCCCAGTGAGGGAAAGGCGGGACACCTCATTCATCCTCACCAGCAAGTCCGAGCTCTTTAACTGGCTTCCGATGAGACCATGGAAGGGTTCAGTTACTGGATGGTAGACATAAAAGTCCCAGTTCTCTACTTGACCTCGTGTGACACCAACACAGTGGGTGTCTTGCTACAGCATGGTCAGAAGAAGAGGTGAGGGAAGGGACCACATTTGTCTTCTTGGTATATGGCTTGTACAGAGTGGTTATTGTCTATCTTGCTAGGATGCCATCATCTGGTCTTTGTCTGGGTTGAGCAAGCTTTTGTTAGGACTTTTTTTCTTTTGTCTGTGCCTATTGCTTTTTCTACATTTCCAACTTTAGGTCCTACTTTGGGATATAAAAGGCAAAATGAAAACTCAAGAAATTGACCAACATGTCGTTTCTTGGGTCCTGAGGTCCCCAGAGTGTCTGTGCTCTCTCCAACACTAATAGTTATCTTCTCTCTACACATTTTCTCTATATAATTTACAGGATTTTTAGTTTCACTGCATAGGAAAAATTTTTTAAAATTATGTTTCCTCCACCTTTCCAGAAGTGCAAATCCTCTCATCTATTTTTAAAATTGTTTTTGGTTATTGAGTTTTAGAAGTTCTTTATACATGTAGTTACAAATCGCCAGAAATGTGACTTGAAATATTTTCTTCCAGTCTATGGCTTATGTTTTTATTCTCCTCCTTAGAGTACCAAGGAACTCCTGCCTCACTGCCTCGAGCTGGAACACCAGCTCAAACTGAAACAACGGCTTTGGGCTCAAATTGAAAGAATGGCTCTTGCTGAGTCTCAAGGCTGTTGTCCTTCAGAATAGAACTATACATCAGCTCTCCCAGGGCTCCAGCTTTCCAACTGCTTATTTGGGGACTTGTCACCCTTCACAGCTGTGTGAATCAATTCCTCATAATAGTCTCTTTCCCTCCCTCCCTCTTTCCCTACTGCTATCCCTCTCTCTCCCCCTAACCCCTACACTTCTGCCTCCCCTCCCCTGTCCCTCTGATCCTCTCCATATATTATGTATATTTACATATATCTACACATATGTATCACATATGTATGTTCTGTTTCTCTAGAAAACACTTATATACCTCTCATAAGTATCTTCCCTCTTTCAGGTAATTCCACCCATATAAATATTAGGAATCCATTTTCAATCCAAAAGCAAGGGCCCGAGGTACAAGATATTTACTGAAGGCAAGGATAGATAAAATACCTACTAAATTAGTTGCCTAGCAAGTCTCTGTCAAATTTGAGAAAAAATCAGATATGTCCTGAAAGGAGCCAAGAACTTTGGAAATGTGTCAAAAGTATACATGTAAGAGCTCCAATCACCTTTCTCTATAATTCATCTTATTCAAGCTGGTCAAACTCATTAGGCTTACACACTCACACATTTTTTCTCTTTCTCCCCTCTCTCCCTCTCCCTCTCTCTCTCTCTCTCTCTCTCTCTCTCTCACACACACACACACACACACACACACGCAGCTTTTATCTCAATAAATTACTAAGGTAGCTGAAAGTAACCCCATGACAATTAGCCATTCTGCCTCAATAGACCCAATTCTCAAAATCTGCAACCTCGCCTTGAGATTGGAGGAAAGACCTTCCCCCATTTTCTAAGCCCTCCTCCATTACCTACCTTGAATGAAGAGTAAAGCCTCATCTTCTTACATGTATAGAATGGAAGTGGTTCCTTAACCAATTGTCACTGTTCTCGTAGCATTATCTATTGCCTAAAAGATGGAGCACAAGATAAAGATTTTGGGGTCATTTTCTTATGTATACAGAACAGGACCCTTAATATCACTAAATGTAAGTTTGGGGCTAGATGGTACAGCAATGATATACTACTGTCTTTAGAACTGCTATAGGATGAATCAACCTTCTGATCAACTTCAGTGTATTTTTTTAATTGAAAACTCAAACTGGCATCTTATTTACCTGGTTATTTCTTAGGCCAGGAAAATTTACAAAATCACCGATATGTGTTATGCTCATTTGTGCCCCGACCCTTAATTAAAACTCCTATTAGCCAAATTCCCCCCTATAGAACATTCTAATAAAATAATTCACATTGCGTTATAAATTACTAATATCCTCATATCATCCTTTCAGAAAATATGCCTATTAAAGCAAGGTCAACTTACAACAATTTTAGGGAAATGGATGAGAATGAGGCACATTTATTAGGAAGAATATCTTGTGTACAGGACAGATTCCTTGGTCCCTTTAAAATATGCTGTGAAACAAAGTGCTCACTGTGAGATTTTTTAATACCCGCCTTGTCTTGGTCAAATTTGACCCTACTTTAGGCAAATTCTGGAGTTTTATAACTTCAACTGATCGGGTTCCTAGATCATGCTGTGGAACTTAGGAAAATGAATGAAGGGGAGTGGGAGATACAGGCATCCAGTTAGGGAATGTGTAAGTCACTGGAATAAAAGGCACAGCCTAGAGAATATAGTCGATGGCATTTAATAACCCTCTATGGTGACACATGGTAGCCACACCTGTGGCAGGCATAGCATTACATACAGAGAAGTTAAATCATTATGTTGTACATCTGAAACTAATGTACCCTCATGTGTCAACTATACCAAAAAATATTTTTTTAATGCAAAAAAAATCAGTTTCGAATGACAGGCCTATGCAGAATCTATTTAGCAAACCTACCAAGGACCAACTTAGGTAAGTCTTATTTTATCCCCATCACTTACTAATTTGGAAAATTTAATGAAATTCTGGAACAGAAGGAATGCTAAAACTTGTTCAACCTCTTCCTAGTGCTGTATATATTAGATGCATTATTTGATGTAGTCATCACAAGCATTTTATAAAGAAAGGGTAGTATTATTCTCATTTCTACATGGTAAAACTAAGACTTGAAGTATGAAATAACTTTTCCAATACCACAAAGGAATGGTGCTCAGTTTAAAATCCCGGTAGGTCTTTTCCCCAAATCTGAGCTTTTCAACAGCACACATGTCTTCTAAACAAGAAGAAATTTAAACAGGAACAAAACTAGTAAAAAAGTGACAAGTATGCACTAGATAAAACACAACCCCACAGGAAAATAAAATTTGCTCGGATGCATACCTGAAAGTACACCGTGATCTACAAATAAAAGTGTGAAAATAAATCACGCTTATTTGAGGCACCAAAACAAAAGACACTAAGTGAATGAAAAATAGGATACAAAGCACAAAAACACACTCTGGTTCACAAATTCATCATCGTCATGATAACAGTTCTCCCAAATGCCAAGGATTCTGGTGTGTAAATGCAACATTTATGCCAAAACAGCAGGAGCCCATCAGTGCCCAAACAGTAGCAGCAGGGCATCTGCAGCAACTGTATCCTTCCAGGATGAGAACAGAACTGAGCTTTCAGGAAAGGAAAGAGCTTCAGTGATGTGAGGAAGCAAGCTTCAGGACAGAATTTGAGAAACTACCAGAGGATTAAGAATCTTACATGATCTGGGCCATCAGGAACTGGCACTTTTGATACTAAAGACACAGAATGGGTGATAAAACATGGTTTTCTTCTCATTCACAATGATTTATGAGACAAGGAATCATGAGGAAATTATCTATTAGTATTTCTTTTTCAAATTAGAATTTATAAGCCAGTAGGGAGTTTTAATATACCAAACAGATGGTACAAAATCAGGTACACATAACTGCTACGTAGGAATGTACTAACTGAAATAACATTAATTTCACTTTTTTGTTTAATAGCCCATTTAAAACTTTAGGTTGTTTGTATACTTCCCATAAAAAAAAAAAGTGCTTTCAATTTTACTTGTATAATGCATACCTTAATAAAATTTGAGCCTAAAAAACATAAAATACAGTAGCTATTCAAATTGATGGTATTTTATGAATTAGTAAATCAGATAAAATAAGTTGGCATTTTAACTTTTCTTTATGTGATGTAAACTCTATTAACAGTTCAGTACTTAAATATGTTATCTTTATAACTTTTTTTAATGCCTTTCAATTCTTCCCTATGTTCTTCACCTAACTGAATTAAAAAGCAATAAGGAAGATACTCCAAAATGTTGTAACCTACTACAGTATTCCTAGCCGCAAGTAAGATCTTAGTCCTGAACACTGAAAGATGAAATTATGAGAACCATATAAATATATAAATCAAAATGCTTTGGGGATACAGTGAAAAAGAGATATGAAATTCATACCTTCTGCTCTTCTTACTGCCCCTTCCTTTTAAATTCTTAATTTTTTATCAGTGCTCAATAATAAATTGTCTCATTCAATTAGCCAATATATATTTGAGTGCCAATAAAAGAGAAAGGTGGAAGACAGCTAATGGGTATTTAAGAGTGGTTTAATTTTAGTTTCTTAGTAGGCCCAACTATTCTATGTCCAACTCTCTTTGAGATAAGACCTTATCAACTGACATTTAAGATTTATCAGTAATAAAGGAAGTTCAAATGGATAGTAGGGAATTCCCAGAGAATAGGTAAGAATAAATACCTGCCAGCCTTTTCAAGCTATTCTGCCAAATAAGGGATTTTTCTATAAAATATACTAACACTTTGCCAAGTTTGCAGTGTAATATAATTTCTACTCCTTGCCTTGGAAAACATTCCAGAATAAAATGCTTTATAAAACGGTATTTGTGCTAAATAATTCTGGAAAACCAGTTAATATTATGATCAAGGTATTTAGTGTTAAAGGGCATTGTATATAATTCGAAAATATGTTTCTAATTTTTCTTAACAAGGAGGAAAAATTTTACAAAAGGGTAGAAGTCCAAAGACCCTTGATATTCACTTCAATTTTGCACTCTTTTTAAGAATATTTAAAATATATGACAGTCTTCCTAGTCTTCATAATTAGGATGAATTGAAATAATATAAATGAAAATATCAATTATATCAGAATATATCATCTACTGGAATGGGTAGGAACAAACACGAAATACTAAAACCCAATATCTGAAAACTGAGGCATTTGTTCCATCAATAAATTTTACCAAAACATTTTTGTGAAAGATACCACTTCCCTGTTTTTAAATGAAGAGTCAATGAAATAAAATACTTCAGGATTTTATTTTCCAAGATTATTACATTTGAGAGTGCTAAGGAAAGTCAGGAAGCCTCATTCTCAGTTCTGTCCCTGCTGAAGCTATGATTCAAACCCAGAAATTGCCAATGTCAATTTCTATCTTAAATTCTGAACAACTGATTTTCTCTTAAACCATGTTCATTATAAAACTTTAACCTACAGCTGACAGATCTTTTATTATTAAATGTACAAAATAAAACATTAGCCATCTGTTAAAATCATCTTTCTTTTAATGAAAAATATGTATTAGTTTGTGGAATTTCTCCATTTTCCAGGAATAAAGGACACAGAAACTTCCATTGTTCAAGCTGACCAGACTGTCAGAAAAAAGCCTCATCAGTCACTGAATTGCCCTTGAGCGGCACAGTTTTATGATATTTCTAAAGAGTCTGTTTGTACCTGAAAATGTTCTTCCACTTAAGAAATGCACTCTGGAAGTAGACAGATTTTCTATTCTATTATCAGCCAAAAAAAAAAAAAAAAAAAAAGAATGAAAGAAAAGAAAAAGGTATTTTTCTTTACTGCCTTTGTTTTCCACACATACATTCAATAAGCTGTTCTGTCAAGAGAAAGAGCAAAGGGCTCAATTCAATAAAAAATTGCAGTGATTATGCTATGCAATTTTGCTCCTGCTACTTTATCACAATTTGCCATTCAAGTGGACACTGCTGTGCTCCCGGCTTTAGAGGAGGGGGAAAAGTCTATCAACTGTGCTGCAAGGTCATTTATACCAGAAAGACACAAGTCCAATTTCAGAGTGTCTCTATGTCAGATTGTCAACATTTCTTGCATCATAAACTAAAGCCATGACTTCATGCAACACAAAGCAACCAAAATGTATCATTATCAGATAACACTTGTTTACCTAGATAATCTTGGGGTCTCAGCTAATCCCTGACTGTTATGTAAGGAGCTGCCTCCTATGTAAGGAGGTTCTTTCAGGCCTCAAAAATATAATTTAACTAGTTACTGTTCTTTAATACTGCTCTACCTCAAGGGTATCCTAAGGGTTATGAAAAACTACGGAGGTTCTCAAGCTTGGAAGGATGCTTCAGTTGTTATGTTGTGTACAAAGAAGGGAAAACAGTAAACAAGAGTCTCTATCCTCCAGGATGATCTACATATATATATATTTTTTTTTTTTTCTTTTTTAGAGAGAGGGAAGGGAGGGTACAGAGGCTGAGGGAGAAAGAGAATCTTAATCAGGATCCATGCCCAGTGCAGAGCCAATGCGGGCTCGAACTCATAACCCTGAGATCATGACCTGAGCCAAAATCAAGAGTCGGACACTTAACTGAGCCACCCAGGGGCCCTGAGGTATACTTTAAACTAGGCTATTTTGCTGGAAACTATGTTACTTCAGAATTGATTCAATATTAACGTAGTCAACATTTATACAAACATTTGTATGTATGTGCTACAAGCTGCAGCATACTTGAAGCTGTTACTGTTCACTATAAAAGGTTATTAAGATTTTACATTATTTTTCTTCCATACCAAGTTATCAAAATCTGGTACACATTTTACATTTACAGCACATCTCAAGTCAGACATATTGCAAGTGCTCAAAACCCAAATGTGGCAAAACACAACTATACTGGACAGCAGTATTCTAGAATCTTACAGGTAAAGCTTACAGGTAAAGTTAGATGCATAAAAAACATTGTGTATACACACACACACACACACACACACTACAAAGGCCAAGATCTCTAAAATGCTCTTGGAATTAAAAAAAAAAAAAGTAGAAAGTGTTCCACCTGGAGGATCAGGAATAGTTCGTAACTACATTTGCTGTGCTGTGATTAGTATCTATCTGGCCACAAGTTTTAATAGCAAAGAATATAAGGAATTGGATTTATTAGGGCTAAAGATATATAAACAAAAATTTGAAGTGGAAAACAAAGTCTATATTAAGAAGAGAATGTATTTAATATGTCTGGAGATGATTTTAGGGGGACAGTCAGGTATGTGGAACCTAGCTTGAAGGCTTTTACTCCTTAATAAGTCAAATATAATGAATAACTGAACAGCAGTGATGGTATCTGGAAAGCAGAGTAAGTACAGAAAAAAAAAAAAAAAGACATTGAAAATACAGAATTAGGTCTTGGAACCCAAACAAAAGTTTACTACAAAACTGATTCTGGTGTTTTGACCTTGTGAAAGCAGATTGGAAATGGCAAGAAGGAAAGACAACTGAAATAAGCCAAAAAAAAGAGAATCAGAATTTGAATATATTACAGTTGAGAAACCATAAAATAAGTAGATGTAGAACTTCAACAAAATTCTGGACAGGTAAAATTGAATTTCAGAATAGATATCAAGGACAGACTGCAAAACTTAAAAGAGTTTTATTCAGAAAGAGATAGATACTAGAATTTAAAAAGTTAATGGAATACATAAATGGGAGATTTATGAAGAATGCTATATATCCAAAAACTGGCAAGATTAGAAGAGAAGAAGACAAAGCACAGAGATAAAAATCAAAATGCTATTTATTGTGCAAGCTCCACTAGCATGATGTTTCAGAGGTTATCCGCAGAACGTTAGTTTGGAGACTTCCAAGTAACATGGTAAATAGCTGCTCCCTTTACTGCTACGTAACACCACACATCATGAAAATGTTCACTGAAACAAAAAGAATAATGGGACAATATACAAAGGTGTTTCATAGAACGCCATTATTGCCTGAAACAGGTTGAGCCACAGAAGTGAAGAACTCTGATAGAATTAAACTCTAGAAATTTTCCCTTCACAAGTATTCCATTCAATAATTTACCAGAAAAAAAAAACAAAAAACAAAAAACCAGCAACAAACAGATTAAGGCTGGGGGAGAAAAAAAAAAAACATGATTTTAGTTGAGACAGAATGGACCAAAGAAATCTTAAAGCCACAGTGTGACTTAGAGCTGTGTAAAGTAAGCTTATCCCCTCTGGATAGCTGAAAAGATATGACCTTCACAAAAGCAGGCTGAAACTGAGGGACACTGACAATTAATTAACCATATTTTCTGAGAAACACTGAGTCTGCACGGCTCTTACCTCGTAGAGAATGAGAAAGCCATTGAAAAAACGTAACTATGCAAAAGGAAATCCTGCAATACTTGCAGAATATACACATCAGGAGTAGTACTTAAAAGATACAGAATATACACATATTTGAAATGGAAATTTAAGGAATGAGAAATGTTAGAGATGCAAGAAAAATATCGAGAAAAATGGTAAATATATATGCAAACCTAAATCAATTTTTACCATATGGAATAACGATAACAAAATACTGGACAAAAATATTTGTGTCAGGAGAGGGGTGATCAGTGTTACTGCCCTGTATAATACTTGCATTCTTTGGGAAACCAGTAAAGTTGTTAATACAGTATAGACCCAGGATAGTAATAAATGTTTCAACAGCAAACTGTAAAGGTACAAAAATAAAGTATGCAACTTCAAAGTTAGTTGAAAAAAGGGGGAAAATGGAATGAATGTGAAAGTATATTCAATTAATAATTAAAAACAAAAAAGACTCAGGGCGCCTGGGTGGCTCAGTTGTTAAGCGTCTGCCTTCGGCTCAGGACGTGATCCCGGCGTTCTGGGATCGAGCCCCACATCAGGCTCCTCCGCTAGGAGCCTGCTTCTTCCTCTCCCACTCCCCCTGCTTGTGTTCCCTCTCTCGCTGGCTGTCTCTGTCAAATAAATAAATAAAATCTTAAAACAAAACAACAAAAAAAAAGCTTTAAAAAAAAAAAGACTAGGGGGGAGAAAAAACAACTCTTCAAGGTACGAGGGAGGCTGCAAGCAAAATTCTATCTTAAACATCTGGTGGGGCCATTAACTGCTTATGAGTTTCTTCTTATATACCTAAGTAGTGAGACTGGGGGAGTTCTGATTTTTATGTTTATGTGATTTATATTCTTGAGATACTTTAAAAAATTTTTATACTGTTTGGGCGCCTGGGTGGCTCAGTCATTAAGCATCTGCCTTCGACTCAGGGCGTGATCCCAGGGTCCTGGGATCGAGCCCCGCATCAGGCTCCCTGCTCTGCTGGGAGGCTGCTTCTTCCTCTCCCACTCCCCATGCTTGTGTCCCCTCTCTCGCTGGCTGGCTCTCTCTCTTTCTCTGTCAAATAAATAAATCTTAAAAAATCTTTAAACTAAATTTTTTTTATACTGTTAACATATATTTATTTATTTACTAGAGGAATTACAAACGTATTATTAGTGGCTCTCCTTAGGAGCAAAAACAGGTACAAAAATTCTGGTGAGCACATCAACAGTAAGTATCAAAATCGCTTAAAATGGATGTTCCCTTTGTCCTTTACAGCAATGTATAAGGATTTTACCATGTAATGAGAGATTTTTAACAATGTTTCTACTGAGTTATTTATACGAGCAAGTGTCTATAAACAACTTAAATGTTCAAATACAGGTATGTGGCTAAGTAAACAAGATTATTTTTATGATTCAATACTATGCATTCACTAGAAATACATTATAGAAAGTTATCAGTGGTATGGGAAAATACTTAATATATGTTAAATGAAAGTTTTAAGAGCATACAACCTTACTGACACTTTATTAAAGATACATACATCACAAGACAAAAAGTCACTTTCTGTGTTTTCCTTTAAGAATTCCCTATTTAGACCCAGGAGTTAAGATGGCGGAGGAGTAGGGGACCACTTTTTCAGCAGGTCCCCTGAGTCGAGCTGGATAGGTACCAGACTAGCCTGAACATCCAAGGAATCAGCCTGAGATGCAGGAAGATACATCTGCATCTCTACAAATGAATATCTCCAGCGCTGAGTATTGAGGTACGAAGCAGGGAGCTGTGAAACCGCGCACAGATATCGGAAGATAAACGGAAGGAGTAGGGAGCCGACGTGTTCAGGCGCCGGGAAGCAGTAGCCACCTGCACGGGGGAGCGGGTGGACTTGTGGGCCAGCACCCGTGAGACAGCAGACTGAGACCATGAGCCGGGGAGCGCGCCACGAGACTGAAACGGAACTCCAGTGTGCTCACTGGCACCAGACTGAGACCGGGAGCTCCGGAGCGCACGGGGGCGGCTGGCGGTGTGAGAAACACAAAGGACAGAGACGCGCCAGCCCTGGAAGTGAGGGCTGGGACGCCGGGTGTGGGGCGCACATCCTGGGACGCTGCAGGGTTGGGCAGCACCAACAGTAAGAGTTAAAGTGGCCAGAACATCGGTAGAGAACAGTCCGCAATCCCTCTGTTCTGAGACAGAGGCTGAAATTCGGCCACTGCTGCTCTGACTCTCAGAAGAGGCACAGCAAACCGCCAGGGAAAGCCGCCAGAGAATAAAAGCCTGGAAATACCGGCTCACAGTGTGCCCATCCCCATCCCCCCTCCCAGGGCACACGGAGACTCTACCCAAACAGGGTTGCCTGAGTATAGGCGCGGCAGGCCCCTCCCCCAGAAGGCAGGCTGAAAATTCAAGATAATTCAAAATTATCACGAGGAAGCAGTTGACCAAGATTACAGCAGAAATCAATGAATTAGAAACCAGGAGTACAGTAGAGCAGATCAACAGAACTAGAAGCTGGTTCTTTGAGAGAATTAATAAAATTGAAAGACCACTGGCAAGACTTATCCAAAAGAATAGAGAAAGGACCCATCACTAAGATCCCTATAAAACAAGGGCGCACGGCCTGGGTCCCGGTCAATAATTTGGGCTCTGGACAACCCCGCAACCTCTCCTCATCAGAATGGCAAGAAGGAGAAATCCCCCCCAGCAAAGAAAAGACAATGAGTCTGTGGCCTCTGCCACAGAACTAATGGATATGGATGTAACCAAATTATCAGAAATGGAATTCACAGTAACAATGGTCAAGATGATGTGTAGACTTGAAAAAAAGTATTAACGAAAATGTTAATGACAATATAGAATCTCTAAGGGCGGAAATGAGAGCGTATCTGGCAGAAATTAAAAATTCTATGAGCCAAATGCAATCAAAACTAGAGGCTCTGACGGCCAGGGTGAAAGAGGCAGAAGAACGTATCAGTGAACTGGAGGATGGGTTAGTAGAAGAAAAAGCTAAAATAGAATCTGGACTTAAAAAAATCCACACACAAGAATGTAGGTTACAGGAGATTACTAACTCAATGAAACGTTCCAATGTCAGAATCATCGGCATCCCCGAGGGGGTGGAGAAAAAGAGGTCTAGAAGAGATATTTGAACAAACTGTGGTTGAAAACTTCCCTAATCTAGCAAGGGAAACAAACATCCATGTCCAAGAGGCAGAAAGGACCCCTCCCAAGCTCAACCACGACAAACCTACACCACATCATGTCATAGTGCATTTTGCAAATATTAGATCCAAGAATACAGTATTGAAAGAGGCCAGGGCAAAGAAATTTCTCACGTACCAAGGCAAAGATATCAGAATTACGTCAGACCTGTCTACACAGACCTGGAATGAGAGAAAGGATTGGGGGGGGCATATTTAAAGCTCTTTCAGAGAAAAACATGCAGCCAAGGATCCTTTATCCAGCAAGGCTGTCATTCAGAATTGATGGAGAAATAAAGACCTTCCAGAATCGCCATTCATTGACCAATTTCATAACCACGAAACCAGCCCTACAGGAGATATTAAGGGGGGTTCTACAAAAGTAAAAAGGCCCCAAGAGTGATACAGAACAGAAAGTCACAATTAATAGAAACAAAGACTGTACTGGCAACATGGCATCATTAAAATCCTATCTCTCAATATTCAGTCTCAATGTAAATGGCCTAAATGCTCCCATAAAGCGCCACAGGATTGCAGATTGGATAAAAAGACATAACCCATCCATTTGCTGTCTACAAGAGACTCATTTTGAACCTAAAGATACAATCAGACTGAAAGTAAAGGGACGGAATACCATCTTTCACGCCAATGGACCTCAAAAGAAAGCTGGGGTAGCAATTCTCATATCAGACAGATTAGATTTTAAACTAAAGACTGTTGTTAGACACAGAAGGGCACTATATTATTCTTAAAGGATGTATCCAACAAGTGGATATGACAATTATAAATATATATGCCCCCAACAGGGGAGCAGCAAGATATACAAGCCAACTCTTAACCAGAATAAAGAGACATATAGATAAAAATACGTTAATAGTAGGGGACCTCAACACTCCACTATGAGAAATAGACAGAGCACCCATGCAGAAAATTGACAAAGAAACAAGGGCTTTGAATGCCATACTCGACGAGTTGGACCTCTTAGATATATATAGAACACTACACCCCAGAACCAAAGAATACTCATTCTATTCTAATGCCCATGGAACATTCTCAAGAATTGACCATGTTCTGGGTCACAAAACAGGTCTCAACTGATACCAAAAGACTGAAATTATTCCCTGCATATTCTCAGACCACAACGCTTTGAAATTGGAACTCAACCACAAGGAAAAATTTGGAAGAAACTCAAACACTTGGAGACTAAGAACCATCCTGCTCAGGAATGATTCGATAAACCAGGAAATCAAAAATCAATTTAAACAATTTATGAAGACCAACAAGAATGAAAACACAACGGTCCAAAACCTATGGGATACTGCAAAGGCAGTCCTAAGGGGTAAATACATAGCCATCCAAGCCTCACTCAAAAGAATAGAAAAAACTAAAATGCAGTTTTTATATTCTCACCTCAAGAAGCTGGAACAGCAACAGAGGGACAGGCTTAATCCACACACGAGGAGGCAGTTGACCAAGATTAGACCAGAAATCAATGAATAGGAAACCAGGAGTACAGTAGAGCGGATCAACAGAACTAGAAGCTGGTTCTTTGAGAGAATTAATAAAATTGAAAGACCACTGGCAAGACTTATCCAAAAGAATAGAGAAAGGACCCAAATTAATAAAATTATGAATGAAAAAGGAGAGGTCACAACCAACACCAATGAAATTGGAAGGATTATTAGAAACTTTTATCAACAGCTTTATGCCAATAAATTTAGCAATCTGGAAGAGATGAAGGACTTCCTGGAAACCTATAAACTACCAAGACTGTAACAGGAAGAAATTGATTTTTTAAACAGGCCAATTAATTATGAAGAGATTGAGTCAGTGATAAACAACATTCCAAAAAACAAAACTCCAGGCCCGGACGGTTTTCCTGGGGAATTCTACCAAACATTCAAAGAAGAAATAATAACTATTCTCCTAAAGCTATTTCAAAAAATAGAAACAGAAGGAAAGCTACCAAACTCATTCTATGAGGCCAATATTACCTTGATCCCCAAACCAGGCAAAGACCCCATCAAAAAGGAGAATTACAGACCGATTTCCCTAATGAATATGGATGCCAAAATCCTCAACAAGATCCTGGCTAATAGACTCCAACAGTATATTAAAAGGATTATCTATCATTACCAAGTGGGATTCATCCCTGGGATGCAAGGGTGGTTCCACATTCGCAAATCTATCAGTGTCTTAGATTTTATCCAGAAAGAAAAATTCAAAAATCATATGATTCTCTCAACAGATGCAGAAAAATCATTTGACAAAATACAAGCATACTTTTCTGATTAAAACACTTCAGAGTGTAGAGATAGAGGGTACATTCCTCAATCTCATAAAAATCACCTATGAAAAGCCTACAGCAAATATCATTCTCAATAGGGAAAAGCTGGAAGCCTTTCCCTTAAGATCAGGAACACAACAAGGATGCCCACTCTCGCCATTATTATTCAACATAGTACTAGAAGTCCTTGCAACAGCAATCAGACAACAAAAAGGGATAAAAGGTATCCAAATCAGCAAAGAGAAGTCAAAATGTCTCTCTTCACAGATGATATGATACTCTATATGGAAAACCCAAAAGAAACCACTCCCAAACTATCAGAAGTTATAGAGGAATTCAGTAATGTGGCGGGATACAAAATCAATGCTCAGAAATCAGGTGCATTTCTATACACGAATAATGAGACTGAAGAAAGAGAAATTAGGGAATCCACCCCATTTACAATAGCACCAAAAACCATATGTTACTTTGGAATTAACTTAAACAGACACGTAAAGGATCTATATTCTAGAAACTATAAATCGCTCTTGAAAGACACTGAGGAAGAGACAAAAAGATGGAAAAATATTCCATGCTCATGGATCAGAAGAATTAACATAGTTAAAATGTCCATGCTACCCAGAGTAGTCCACACTTTCAATGCTACCCCGATCAAAATACCAATGACATTTTTCAAAGAACTGGAACAAATAGTCCTTAAATTTGTATGGAACCAGAAAAGGCCCGAATCGCCAAGGAACTGTTGAAAAGGAAAAACAAAGCTGGGGGCATCACAAAGCCAGATTTTGAGCTGTACTATAAAGCTGTGATCACAAAAACAGACACATAGACCAATGGAACAGAATAGAGAACCCAGAAATGGACCCTCGGCTCTTTGGGCAACTAATCTTTGATAAAGCAGGAAAAAACATCCGGTGGGAAAAAGACAGTCTCTTCAATAAATGGTGCTGGGAAAATTGGACAGCTACATGCAAAAGAATGAAACTTGACCACTCTCTCACACCATACACAAAGATAAACTCCGAATGGTTGAAAGACCTCTATGTGAGACACGAATCCATCAAAATACTCGAGGAGAACATAGGCAGCAACCTCTACGACATCGGCCAAAGCAACCTTTTTCATGACACATCTTCAAAGGCAAGAGAAACAAAAGATGAAATGAACTAGTGGGACTTCATCAAGATAAAAAGCTTCTGCACAGCCAAGGAAACTGTCAAAAAAACTAAGAAACAGCCCACGGAATGGGAGAATATATTTGCAAATGATGCTACAGATAAAAGACTGGTATCCAAGATCTACAAAGAACTTCTCAAACTCAATACACAAGAAACAAATAAACAAATCATAAAATGGGCAGAAGATATGAACAGACACTTTTCCAATGAGGACATACAAATGGCTAACAGATACATGAAAAAATGTTCAAAATCATCAGCCATCAGGGAAATTCAAATCAAAACCACACTATGATACCACCTTACGCCAGTTAGAATGACAAAAATAGACAAGGCAAGAAACAACAATTGCTGGAGAGGTTGTGGAGAAAGGGGATCCCTCCTACATTGTTGGTGGGAATGCAAGTTGGTACAGCCACTCTGGAAAACAGTGTGGAGGTCCCTTAAAAAGTTAAAAATTGAGCTACCCTATGACCCAGCCATTGCACTACTGGGTATTTACACCAAAGATACAGACATAGTGAAGAGAAGGGCCATATGTACCCCAATGTTCATAGCAGCATTGTCCACAATAGCTAAATCATGGAAGGAGCCGAGATGCCCTTCAACAGATGACTGGATTAAGAAGTTGTGGTCCATATATACAATGGAATATTACTCAGCTATCAGAAAGAACGAATTCTCAACATTTGCTGCAACATGGACGGCACTGGAGGAGATAATGCTAAGTGAAATAAGTCAAGCAGAGGAAGACAATTATCATATGATTTCTCTCATCTGTGGAACATAAGAACTAGGAAGATCGGTAGGGGAAGAAAGGGATAAAGAAAGGGGGGTAATCAGAAGGGGGAATGAAGCATGAGAGATTACGGACTGTGAGAAACGAACTGAGGGCTGCAGAGGGGAGGAGGGTGGAGGAATGGGATAGACTGGTGATGGGTAGTAAGGACGGCACGTATTGTATTGTGCACTGGGTGTTATACGCAACTAATGAATCATCGAACTTTACATCAGAAACCAGGGATGTACTGTATGGTGACTAACATAATATAATAAAAAAAAGTTTAAAAAAAAAAAAAAAAAAAGAATATACTCCACCTGATACAGAGATTAAGATAATTAGGAACAGCCATAAAGTTGTCCCATTTGCATGCAGAAACATAATAAATCCATTTATCTGTTAAAAAAAAAATTCCCTATTTACTAATCTGTAATAATGTGTTACTCTTATGAGATAATTACAAAATAGAGTAATTCATAATTTGACTACACATTATATGCTGATTTCTCATTTTTTGCATATAATCAGAAATCCATGGTATAAAAAACTTTGAGAGAGAGAGAGAGAAAGCGAGAGAGAGGAAAGCACAAAGGGAGAGGCAGAGAACCTCAAGTGACTCTGCACCGAGCACGGAGCCCGACACCAAACTCGATCTCACAACCCTGACATCATGAACTGAGCCAAAACAAAGAGTTGGACACTTAACCGACCAAGCCATGCAGGGGCCCCAATATGACACTTAATCTAATAAAATAACCCACACTATTGGTGCGTAATCCACATAAATCAACCATCAAAGACACTGTTTCAGGATCTAAGCTTCAGCTAATTAACATAAATAAATGTGCCACCAATAAGTAGGTGTTCGTACGACAACACAGCATAGTGGAAGACTTCACTAGTGCTTTCTGTGTGGTTGGTAGTATGTGTGTGAATTTTTAGAAGAAATCCTCAGAAGGCTTTTCTCATCCTCTGTGTCTCTGTAAACATCCTGAAAAATTATGCAGGATGAATATGTACATAAACCACTTTACTAGCAACTTGTTTTTAACCTTATCCTTTGCCTCATAACACAGGAAAAAAATGACCATTTCAGAAAGAGGACTATATTCAGTTTGAAAAATACTGTTGATTCTAATTCCTAGAATTTTAGGATTTATGATATGTAGGATTTAAGAATAATTCAGTTTTTGGTAAAGTGTGTAGTAACCAATTAAAAAATAATAAATGTTCAAAGCTTACTGTTAAACTTTTGCTTGCTATTTGGCTATGCATCATTTTAATGTATCAGTTTTAATACTTGTGCAAATAAGAATATTCTAAGGTTTTTTTTATCTTAAAGTTAAATATTTTAAATAAGTGCCTTCCAGAACATAAAACAATACTATGCCTTTCCTTTATTCAATTTACATTTAGTGTGGATGTCATTGTTTCTCAGATTTCTTACTGTTATTGTTTTAATTATCCAGGTCTTCTTCATAGAAACTTGTATACATAGGAAATCAATTGCCAAAAAAAGGAAATATAAAACAAAAAAATCATACTATTACGCCTTTGGAGGGAGAATTTTTAAAGACTTACAAATCAACCAGCTGTTCAAATAAATAATGTATGTTGCAGCTGGCTCTTCCATAGGCCTGAGTGTCCAATAGTAGCAGATGTCCCAGTTTTATAAATGCTCATAGAGGAAGGTCCTAAATTGAGATTGAAACAAATTATGATGCAAGGCTACAAGTGAACATTGGATTATAGAAATAACAGATTTTTTCTAAAAATTTCTGTAGACATCAAAGCAAAATGATGACAAAAGATATGAAAATATCCTATAGCCTCCAAAAGAGTGAACTGATTGCTATGCTGATTTTTTGTTTTATATAAGCTCTTTCATCTCTATCCTTGCAGGAGAATGTGGTTTTTTTCAATTTAGAAATGTGTTTAAAATCAAGAATAAAAGCAATTCAGACAATTGACATTGATCCGCCTATAGTGATTTAGATGAGGACCTGTTTGAATCTAAACTGCTGGTAAAGGCCAAGATGAAAAATCTCCAACCAAAAATGTAATGTAAACATAAAAATAGGATATGAGCCCTGTCCTCAAGAATGTTCACCTAATGAGAAATAGAGATTTGACCAAATAACAATGTTTTAACCCCCCAAAGTGAAGAGTACACAAAAAACAACAGTAGCACAGGTAAGTAATACCATGATGAACAAGAGAGAAGATCAGAGAAACCCTCCATAAAGACATTGATGATCAAACTGGTCTCAAGAGACATTCACGGAGTAAGCAACATACTGGTAGGGGAAAGTAGTCTAGTCAGAAGTAATAATTCACTCAAGGTCATGTATTTGAAGAAGCATAGTAATTACGTTTGGAATGTATGAAATACAAGATTGAAAGTAGAAGCAATAGTGTAGGGTGAAAGACAAGGGATGTCAAAGACACCATACACTATACTACGGAGTTTGTATTATATCCTATAAGCAAAAGAAATCTACTTAAATTTTTTTGTGAGGTGGAGGAACATGTATTGGATTTTTCACATTAGTAAAGTAAAATTTCCTCATTTCACTGTACTGAGAATGAAAGAGAAGGTGAATTCACTGGAGCTAAGACACTGAAGTCATTCACATGAGAAAAGATGAATATTTGAGGTAATGCAATGAAGATGGAGACCATATCCTAAGCCAATCTATGCCTCTTCACTGACCCTAAATAAGAACCAAACTCTTATTCTGAACCCTAAGTCTTTCATAAATTTGAAGCAATCTTCTTCCTTTTTAACTAATTAACCTATTTCCACCTATGTTGCCATACCAACTCCATTTCAATACACTGGACTAGATCAATGATCAAAAATAAGATCTGATCTTCCCCATATCTGTGTGTCTCCTAAACTTTTCAGTCCCTCATCTTTATCTGGCAAAATTAATTCTTTAGTGCCTTTCAGAATACTTCTGTTTTATCCCCTGTTAATTCCTAGAACAATATCTTCCACACAGTAGAATCTCAATAAAAGTTTGGTAAATTAATTTTTTTAAAGATTTACTTATTTATTTTAAGGGGGGTGGCGGGGGGGTGTAGAGGGATAGTAAGAGAATCTCCAGCAGAATCTCTGCTGAGCACAGAGCCAACACGTGCTTCATCTCTGACCCTGAGATCATGATGTAAGACAAAATCAAGAATCAGACGCATAACCTACTGAACCACCCAGATGCCCCCAAGGTTTGGTAAATCTAATCAACTCTCTTGCTTCAGTACATGAGAAAACTGAAACTCAGAATAGTTCATGTATTTATCCAGGATAAAAGAGCTAGTTCAGGGCAAAGTCAGATTATACCCAAGACAAAATTTTCAGGCTACCTCTTTTTCAACCATACTATGAGATTCTTAATTATATTATTATTATTATTATTATTATTATTATTATTATTATTCAGAGACAGAGAGGGAGAAAGAGAGTGAGCACAAGTGGGAGGGGAAGAGCACAAGTGTGAAAGGGAGAGAATCTCCTGCAGACTCCATCCTGAGTGTGGAGCCCCAACATAGGGCTCAATCTCATGACCCTGAGATCATGGCTTGAGCTGAAATCAATAGTCAGACAGTTAACTGACTGAGCCACCCAGGTGCCCCAGAGACTCTTAATTTTAATGACTCCAGAGAGTCCTATCCAAATTAATGAACTTCTCAACATTTTCTACCTTACATGCTCTTGCCAGTATCTATTAAACCGCCAATGACAACAATTGTCTAGATTTAAAACCTCAGAGTCAGCTTGAATTTATCTGCCTCCATCCACTTCTGTCTAGGACTTCACTTACTCCCCAGGTTTTACCAATTTTACCTCTGTGGTGCCTCTTTGTTCCATTTTACTCTATGCTGGACTTTTGAAATAAGATCCAAACTGTTGTCCCTATTGCCATTAAATTCACTCTTCATCCAATGTATACTATATACCAAGACAAAAACATCTTCATAAAGTACAATGTTAGCCAGGCCATTGCAATAGTAAAATAAAGTTTCAATGCCACTGAATACATTTTGAACTGTTTAGCTAATGTAATTAGTCAAGAAAATTAAATATTTGTATATATTGAAAAAGACAATATATTTTGGGGGCATATTTTTTAAACAAAAGACCCCATTCTCAATAGTATAATTTTCAAACTTATTAACTGAAAATCATAGAAAAGATTGCTTTATAATGAAAATAAACTCAAAATGAACTACATAAAATTATATAATAGCATGGGAAAATCAAAATCAGTAGAATAAAAAAAATCTAAGTGGAGATAAATTCTATTTTCTTGAAATATTATTATAATGGCACATAATTGAAAATAAATATACGATGAAATGTTAATGCTTAGCATTTTTAATTGCATTTGTTTTGGGAACCAGAAAATTTTAAAATGAGTACAGAAGAACATATGTCGAAAAAAAGCTGACAAATGTTTGAAAAAAATCAATAGTATAAAGGAAACGTGTTACAGTGCCCATTTATTATTTGAAAGCTCCTTAGGTTAGAAGTTCAGCACTGCATTGGTGAGTTCTCCACTTAGGTTATCACAAGACTAAAATCAAGGAGTCAGCTGGCTGAATTCTCATCTGGAGATTGGGGTTTTTCCAAGCTCATTCCTGTTATTGGCAGAAACCAGTTCTTTGTACTTATATATAGAACTGAAATACCCCTTTGTTTGCTGACTGCTAGCCAGGGGACACTTTCAGTTCCTACAGGCCATTCTTGGGTTCTTAGCCCATCTGAGTAATGGAGTGCAAACATTCTCTTGATTTTTTTTTTTTCTAACAGAGAAAACTTCGCTTTTAACAGGCTCATGTTGATAAGGTTATGTTCATCTGAATAAAGTCCCTTTCTTAAAATCAACTGTGCTGCAAAAGGTGAGATAATTTTGGAATATGTCAGCATATTCACAAATTACATCCATACTCAATGAGAGGTTATTACACAAAGGTGAGAGTTACCAGATAATCACCTTAAATGTTGATCCCACAACCAGAAACTGTACTGCAAAAACAAAACAGAATGATACAGGATAAGGAGGGGGGGGGGAAGGTCAAGAAACAGATCTAAGTATTTGAAGTAAATTAATGTACAAAAACAAGGCATTGCAACTGAGTGGGAAGAGAGTCGTTTATTTAGTGACTGTGCTTGGGATGACCAGCAATCTAATTGGAAAAATATGGGCTGATCAAGAACATAGAAAGCTTCTTAGATATTTAAGAGGACATATCAAGTGGTTAGTTGAATATAACAGAGTTCAGGGAAGAGATTTAGACTAGAAATACAAATTTGAGAACAGTACGCACTTTTATTTAAAAGCATCTAGCTGAAGGATGAATGAAGATTGTGGCTAGAGAAGAAAAACCTCCCTGGTATTTGAAAGAAGGCTGGATTAAAAGGTGCTTGCATAAAGACATTATTTAGCATTCTTTTGAAAAAATCAAGAAATTCCACTACTAAACATTAATCATATTCATATTAGAAAATGCTGGATTTACTAAAGTAATATGACTTTATCATAAAGCATGATATCGGAAATTAATTCAACATTAATTTCTTTTCAAAGAACAAAATCAAACAAACTATAAGGCTTTCAATAATTTCACACAGTCTATGGCTGTTTGGGGTCTTTTCTGGTTCCATACAAACTTTAGGATTATTTGTTCCAGCTCTGTGAATAAAGTTGATGGTATTTTGATAGGGATTGCACTGGATGTATAGATTGCTCTAGGTAGCACAGACTTTTTAACAATGTATTTTTTTAATTTTATTTATTTAAGAGTGAGAGCGCACGCGTGCATGTACGCACAAGCCAGGGAGAGAAGCAGAGAGAGCAGCAGACTCCCCGCTGAGCAGGGAGCCCAATGTGGGGCTCAGTCCCAGGACCCCGGGATCATGACCTGAGCCAAAGGCAGATGCTTAACCAACAGAGCCATGCAGGTGCCCACAATATTTGTTCTTCCAATCCAGGAGCATGGGATGTTTTTCCATTTCTTTGCATCTTCCTCAATTTCTTTCATGGTTGCAATTGTAAATGGGATCGACTCCTTAATTTCTCGTTCTTCTGTCTCACTGTTAGTGTATAGAAATGCAACTGACTTCTGTGCATTGATTTTATATCCTGCCACCTTGCTGAATACCTGTATGAGTTCTAGCAATTTTGGGGTGGAGTCTTTTGGGTTTTCCACATGGAGTACCATGTCATCTGCAAAGAGTGAGAGTTGTCTTCATTGCAGATTCAGATGGATTTTCTTTTTGTTGCCTGATTGCTGAGGCTAGGACTTCTAGTACTATGTTTAACAGTAGTGGTAATAGTGGACATCTCTGCCATGTTCCTGACCTTTCCTTTACCCCTAAGGAAAGCTCTCAGTTTTTCCCCATTGACAATGATATTCGCTGTGGGCTTTTTGTATATGGCTTTCATGATACTGAGGTATGTTCCCTCTACCCCTACACTGGGAAGAGTTTTAATCAAGGAAGGATGCTGTACTTTGTCAAATGCATCTATGGAGAGGATCATATGGCTCTTGTCCTCTTCTATTTATGTAGTGTATTATGTTGATTGATTTGTGGATGATGAACTATACTTGCAGCACCGAGTAAATCCCACTTGGTCGTGGTGAATAACCCTTTCTGGCCTCATAGAACAAGTCTGGAAGTTTTCCTTCCATTTCCGTTTTTTGAAACAGCTGCAAAAGAATAGGTAGTCATTCTTCTTTAAATGTTTGGTAGAATTCCCCTGGGAAGCCATCCAGCCCTGGACTCTTGTTTGTTGGGAGATTTTTGATGACTGCTTCAATTTCCTGGCTGGTTAGGGA
This sequence comes from Ursus americanus, assembly GCF_024610735.1. Lineage (NCBI taxonomy): Eukaryota > Metazoa > Chordata > Mammalia > Carnivora > Ursidae > Ursus > Ursus americanus. Next base: position 60,752,731 of record NC_142129.1, on the reverse strand, counting down.
TCTGCTCAGGTTTTCTGTTTCTTCCTGTTTCACTTTTGGTAGTTTATACATCTCTAGGAATGCACGGTTAATTAACAGAATTTAAATTAAAAAAATTAAAAACTTAAAAAAAATTCACACTGTCTATAAAGAAAAAAAGTGCCAGGTCCTTAAAATTAAACACATCCAATATCTGACCCCTCTCAGCTTATTGGTCAACTTCAACAGTAAAATTTCTATATTAGTTCATAATATTCTTGTGAGGATAAAATGATCTAATAGCCATAGAAGGGCTTGGCACATTTCATTGCACACAGCAAATACCCAATCACCATTAGATATTATCTATTACCTATTAGATTTATAGTCCTTCTTCACCCTGCCAGAACTCCAAATTATTTTGTCTGATAATGCCTTGTTATTTGGAATTCTATACTATCAATGTGCTTCACTCCATCAGGAAGATTTTATGACATTTTTTGACATCTCTGCCTACATTCTGTCCATCCTTCTCCTTCATGGTCCTATTCAAATAGTTATATTTCTTTTCTATTATGTATAAGATTTCAATAAAAATCCCTGTTTTATAATAATGCTTTGGTCCCGAGGCCATTAGGTTATGGTCTCTGGCTCCTAAGTATAATTTCCCCACAGACCCAAAGGCAGGGACCATGTCTTTTGTACCTTTGTATTTCCAGTATGTTTGGGAAATGGCTGATTACATTTTTATTTTCACTACAGTTACTTAGGACTTGTCTTATAGCCCTATTTTGGGCTACAAAAGCCTTGAAAATTAGAATTTTATAATTGGGTCCAATAAAGAACTTGACAAATTAGCCGGAAGTGGTAAATGTTAGCCGAATTAAAACCGAATCACAGTGACAACTTATGTGGGTGCAGTTTAAGACCAGAATTTAACAATTTACATAAGAAATGAAAAGGGAAAAAGAGGAGTGATATTGCTGGGCATTTGTGACCTAGAGCTGGTTTTACCAAGGTGTGTGCCTAAGAACGTTTATATTGAAAAATAAAGATATGATACTCACAAAATCAAAGAAAAATTTGTCTTCGTAAAAGTATTACGAAAGGATGAGACTTGGAAAGATTCTTAAAGGCGTAGCAGATGGGGCGCCTGGGTGGCTCAGTCATTAAGTGTCTGCCTTCGGCTCAGGGCCTGATCCCAGAGTCCTGGGATCAAGCATCACATCAGGCTCCCTGCTCTGCTGCGAGCACTGGGAGCCTGCTTCTTCCTCTCCCACTCCCCCTGCTTGTGTTCCCTCTCTCGCTGGCTATCTCTCTCTCTCTGTCAAATAAATAAATAAAATCTTTATAAAAAAAAAAGCGTAGATGTTCAGAATCTTTCTTTTGCCTCCTTCATTATTTGCTCAAGAACCCACATATTGCTCACATTTGCCCTCAGACTGTAAGATTCTTTTTCTTCATTTGTCAAGAAGAGCAATACACTTCCCCAAGATGTGTGGTCACCGTGTATACTCAAGTTGAGAGAAGGGTAGTGCCACCCAAGCAACCTGGACCTGATCTCCAAATCTGCACAGAAAGGTGATGGTACAGGGAATAAGATTCATGTATGCTGCTACTTCTCACTGAGAAACATGTTACCCTGGCTCTTTTAACAAGGCTAGATGCGGAAATGAATGTTTAGCACAGGCAGAGGTAAAATCTAGCATGAGGAATCATGTCTGATGCCAGGGCCAGGGCCCAAGCCACTGAATGATGGAAAAGCAAGTACATAAGTAATAGCCATACTATCAGTTTCTTTGTATGTTTCCTTTCCTTGCTTCCACTCTTAAAATATTTGTATAATTTTAATAATCTTTATGTCACCTTGCTTAGTTTGAAAATATTAAAACATCTCCCCTTCATACAAAAAGAGACTGCGATCTCTGCAGTCCCACCCATTTTGAAGGTAGCAGTGGGTTTAGGATACATTATTCTAAGCACATCATTTTCCTCATTGTGATACTGTCTTTATTCATTGCAGTCTTCTGAAAAAGGTGCTCTTTGTTGAACCCTATCTTGGGTAGTACCTACATTTTCCTCTAAAAAAGAGGAATGTAATAGGCGTTTTATTTCAAATATATTTTAAAATAAATGCAAATATGCTTATGCAATATTAACAATGTACTGTAAGATTTGGTGCTAGTAGATGGCCACATTTTGTAAAGCAACTGTAACACTATGGTTCTAAATTTGAAAAGCAATTATATTTTTAAGACCTAGAGGAAAACTTAAAATGGCTATTAATTTAAGAATGGTTAATTATTACAGCTACCTATCTAAAAGACAAATAATCAATTGACAAGTTATTATCTGTAAATAATGCCATGAAAAAATTCTATTTATCAAGAAATTACAAGCTGAAGTTATTTCTACTCATATTCAACCAGGGATTGGTTCTCTCATCCCTAAACAGTCAAATCATCTTAGGATCGACAAGAGTATATAGAGATTCCTTTGCAAATCAGATCCTACTTAAAAAGAGTTTATCCAACCCATGAACACATTTATGCTGCAGGGTGCTTCCATCTAATCCTTTCCTTCTAATCCATGCCCTTGGAATTAAAATGAGAAGCTTTTGCACTTTAATGAATGCACAAATATAGTATCAATATTTACTCAACAATATTGTTTAAATTTACCAGTGCAAAAAGAAAATGGCCAAACTCATTTCCACTGATAATTACTCAGCATGTACTCAATTAGCTCCCACCTGTGCTTTTACATCCTTGATAAACAATCAGTTGGATAATTCCATGTATCTGCATATACACATATTATTTTCTGATGCTCTGACAAGAAATAATGTATTAAACTGGTTGTTTAAAAAAAAAGTAATCAACTGGCCTAAAACCAGGAAATTCTTAAAATGCTAAGAACAAAAACCAAAGAAATGGTCCATGAGAGGTGGGACAGAATAGTTTTCTGAATGTCACAGGTAAGAGGAAACTATGGAGGCTTAAAATGACAGATGACTTTTGCATACATTTCTTGTGATTGGACTTATTAAGCAAAAGTTTACTAAACAGAAGATTAATAGATTTTCTTCATTTAACATAGCCAGAACAGCTACAAACTGTGGGTTTTTCCTTTTGTCTATTTTGTTTGCTTGCTTGCCTGCAAAAATAACCAAGTCTTTCTCTTCTGTTCTTCAGGATATTACTCTACTTCTATAAAGAAAATCATATTAACTTTCCCAGTCTATTATGGGGACCATAGTTCTAATTCCTTATAATTTAAAAAATGAGATCTAAAATTTTACAGTTTTTTAAAATATGGAAAAAACTGAAAAAGAGCTCCTAGTAATAAGCAAATCTCTGGTGTTTATCGCCTGTTTTTCTGAGTGAAAAAAGCTTCCTTATAATAAAGAGACCTATATCTCAGGCCAAAGCTAAACAATGTACCTTCAACGTTTATGGAGTCTAATACTTGCTTGATTTAATATTCTGAGTCTTACTATATTATCTGTGGATTCAGGAAGAAAATTTGTATTTTATAGCCAATAAATTTGGAGTAAAAGCAGACATTTATTAACTAAACTGGCATTCTGGGGTTTGGGTAACTAGTGTTATTTCAGTCCACTTCACCTTATTCTTTTTTCAAAAAATAAGGAGATTGTACCCTTTGATTTATTCCAACATGAACATTATATAAACTTATTTTGAGGTACTAACCCCAGGCTTTTAATAAATATCTCCTAAATTAATGGTTGGAAGAATAAATTAATGACTGAATTATTTAATTAGATCAAGTACTACTGCTTCTAGAATTTTCCACATTTTCCCCCTCAGTAGCATTTTCATCAGAATCATTTTTTTTTAAGATTTTTTATTTGTCTATTTGACAGAGAGAGAGATAGCCAGCGAGAGAAGAACACAAGCAGGCAGAGTGGGAGAGGAAGAAGCAGGCTCCCAGCGGAGCAGGGAGCCTGATGTGGGGCTCAATCCCAGGACCCTGGGATCACGCCCTGAGCCGAAGGCAGACGCTTAACAACTGAGTCACCCAGGCACCCCTCATCAGAATCATTCTGAGAAAAGAGATGTTACCAGTCAGCTTCTTGGTTTCACTTCAGCTAGATCCACTAAAACTGAGTATCTACAGATGAGGTTTCCTGGAGTGTCTTTTTAAAAGGTTCTGAAGAAACTCTTATGTGTAACTCTTGTGTAAAATATTAGAGACTTTTCTCCTGTAAGGTATAAATCCCAGAAAACAACTTTTCCTTCCATCTTTTATTGTCTGAGTCACAGAAGCAAAAGATCTCATAAATAAGATGGACGTTTGACAGTCCAAAAAAAAAAAATGCACAGTAACAAATTATTCTTCCTGGAGTTTTATGCTATTTTTTTTTATCAAGCATTTCTCTGTGTAAAGAAAAATCGTAACAGCTGACATCATCTCTTCACAACTAACACACTTGAAGAAATAAATATGCCTACAAATATTAATGATAAAAACGGAGTTCGCAGTGTCAATATATATTGTAAATTGCAGTAAAACTCACCCGTCACTTATCTGTTCATCTGGCAAAGTGTTAAGTAGTTTATGTTACACTTGGAAAGATGAATTCCCCATGGTCAGAGCTCAATACCCTTGATGGCTATAAGTGGTGGTTAAGGCTGTCATTACTCAGAATGCTACTGAGCTTCCTGGGGCTTTAACCTGCCATGCTGTGAGAATGGCTTGGATTTTCTACAATCCAGTTGTTAAGGGCACTTGGTAAATGGAAGGAAGCAATTATATAAACAGAGTTCATATTTATCTTCAACTAATTTATCACTTGAAGATAAATAGTACGACAATGGGCATCAAAGTAGCCTATAAAAATGGGCAAAACACCTTAATATGTTGTCCAGAAGTTTACAACATATATTCAGAAGTGATCTGTTGTATTCTGTAACCATGACGTCACTTCCTGGAATGGCATACCTGTATGTAATGCCAATCATGGCTCTTTGGTTAATAGATCTCTAAAGTTTAAATTGTATTTTATATTAAAAGCCAGCTGCTGCACATATATTAATCACAACTGAGTTGCAAAACTCAAAAATAAATCATGCTGTCTCAACCCTGTTCCTTCTCCTTGCTCTGATATATGTTCATCCTATAAAGTTAATGGCAAATATACAGCTTAGAATTTGAAGTCATATATTATTTAGAGTTTGCAGCAGGTGGCACTCAGAGAAAAACCATGAGTCTGTCACCAGGGGTTATACCCAGCAGAGCATAAACTCTCCATGGGATGCCATGGATATGGCAGCCATTTGCAGAAACTATCTAGAAAACCTGAGGGGCATCTTCCTCTAAAAGTCAGAGTTTTTCCATTCTAAAATGTTTATGTTTATATCCCCAGAGTCATATTTTCTTCATGGGTTTCCTGAGTTTCAACACTTTCAAAGCAATCGTGTATTGCTCCCTCATATCTCATACATCTTCCTAATGCCTAAGCCATGAGTTACGTGTGTCTCAGGATGTCCCTCTCTTACCAACAGATAAAAATAGTAAAGTTTGAAGATTTTGTTTTGCAAGTGGCATATCCTTGCCTTGATGCCAGGGTATTCTGAGGTACATACTGAAGTCTGCTGGTAGTTTTCTCTCCCCTCCCCCCAAAAAAAAATCCTCAATAGAGGTCATTAATCTAAAATGGAGGGAAAAATAGGCTGTAACTTTGAATGTATGTCCTAGACAATTCATTCCATTAGCAAAAAGGCCATAAAGAGGAAAAGAAAAAAAAAAACAACTTACACCAAAGAACACTGGTATTCATGTTAATAGTGATCTTATTTTCCATAATATTCTTTTTTTCTAACTATCAAATGAAATTTATTTTAGACAACTGGAGGGAGGAAACTGTACCCCTTTCCACTCTTGTTTCTCTTTTAGAATGAATCTTATAATTCACATAGCTCAACTTCCTAATTTCATAGGCTAAGAAAATGAGGCATACATCTGAAATAATCTTTTATCTACTTGACTTGGTCACCTCTCCTCAAAATAAGTGTTGCAAAAAGAAACTTCCTTTGCATATGAAACACACCCACTCTTAATTTCCTAAATTTTATTATTATAGCATATACTGATTTAAGAATCGGTTCAGTCTAAAATAGGAAGAAAAACCAGTTTTTTTAACCAACAGGTTCATTTGTGAATATGAAATATTTAAAATCGCTAGCAGCATGGATCAGTGGGTCTCAATTTGCATTCAAGGAACAGAACGAACAAGACTATGTTGTAAAACAATCTGGAATTCAAACCAAAATCAAGCCATCTTGAGAGTGATATTATGCTTAAGTCATGTCATATTTCTGAAGTATTCCATTGTGTATCTGCAACTCTCCTGATTATTGCACCAGATTTGGCTGAATCTTTACTGAACACAGTCATTTTAAAACTTGAACAATCAAAAAGATTTTGAGTTTCATTGATCTCTCTTCAATAACTCAGAGTAAAAATTACAAATGTGTGGACAAGCCTTATTCGGGCCAAAGCTTACGTGTATTTTTCACTGATTTGAACTACAAAAGCCTGAGTACCTGCTACACTAACAACCACTGGTGAGTAATTACGAACAGTGATCAGTCATGACCTGCCCGCCCCCCTGCCCCTGACTATAAATGCTGGACTAGAGACTGGCATTAGATTTTTGGGATGATCTATTTAAAAAAAAAAAAAAAAAAAGAGGATTAAACTTTAATAAAAATGTTTGATCCAGTATGATGGTTTTTCAACCAACTGAATGGATTCTCTTGGATTAACTGAACTTGAGACATGCAGAAGAATTAGCAATCATTAGCAAGGCTTCTTGTCCAGCAACAGTGTCTCAAACAAATCCCCCAAAACTTACAAACATAGCCAATAATTTACAAACACCTTTTCTGAATGACACTTACATTATAAATAAGATGATAAATGCAAATATGGCCATTTTTTCTACCATCTACCAATCAAACTAGCACCACCTTCTCTCTAAATGACAAGAAATAAACGTAATTAATCTCATTTCCATGTAATGATCAGCTGCTCACATACAATTACAGTGAAAATGCAATGAAATAATTTACTTAGTTCCTTACCAATTACATCTACCAAGAAACTGTAACACTAAGAGGACTAAACATTAAGTACAGATACTCAAACTACTAGGTCCCAATGAAAAATTCTGAACACAGCAAAACACACACACACACACACACACACACACACACACACACACACCCCTACACCATCATTGGGGGTTACTTGGTGTATAATTTGGGAATTTATTTTTTTAAAGTTTAGTCAGGCTCACTGCACCATGAATTTGATATTCTAATTTATAATGTTACAGAGCATGGGTTTGCAAGCTATGGCTTATGGGATAAATCTGGTTCCTGTATGTTTTTATATGACTGGTGGGATTAAAGTATTTTTTTACATTTTTATATGACTACATTTTAAATGATGCTATAAGGACCAACATAATATTTTCAGTGTTGCCTCTTGGCATACAAAGCCTAAAATATTTATTATCCGTCTTTTTACAGAAAATGTTTGTCCTAATATTGAGTATATTGTACCCATTAATAAACTGAAATGATGTTATAATCACTGTCATATTTTGAGCTGACCTCTTCATAGTTCAAAAACGGACTGATCATCAAGTTACAGCTTCTCCCTCCCCAGGCAAATTTTTTTTTATAGCTGTGCTCATCTGGTTATATCTTACTTCCTGGCGATCATTCAGAGGGAATATACGAAGTTGGATAAAAACCTATAAGACTTTATAAAATAACATCTATGTATTATTTTAGTCAACCAAATGTATTAGCCACCTCCTCTGTACTTGAATAAATACATTAATTAATGCACTCTAGGTCAACACCCAGTTATTGGCTTGGCCAGCTGTGTGCAGAGCTGGGCACTCATCCAGTGAAAGAATGTTAAAAAGACTGTGAGATGAAGTTCCAAGATGAATTAAAGTTCTAAGAGGCTTATGAAGCATGAGGTGGAGATATATGAAAGCAGCTCAAATACAGTGTAGCAACTCAAGAGGAGTATGGCCTGAAAAATAATACTGCAGAACCATAAGCATGTACTTGGAAGTTGAAATATATTTGACATCAACCAAAGAGAGATGTACAGAGAATAGATTAATACATAGGGATTAGCCACAGCTATGAGACAGCTAAAGAGCTACCAAATCAGTAACAGTATTGGGACAGGTTAAAGAGCTTTGATCTAATTTTGAGAAGGAGGTCATGGTTATCAGTAATGAATAGTTCTGGAGACATCAGTCAATGAAAGGTTTAAAAAAACCGTCTTCATTAAGAGCAAATTTGTAATCTTAGTGAAAGAAGATAAAGAGAATTGCTTGGAGAATATACTGCATCAAAACAAAAAAAGTAGTGGACAAAGTTAAACAGATAAGGAAGACTTTATTCAAGGCTATTGCATTAAGGAAAGAGGGTCACACTCAGTCCAAGGTCAACTCCCCTGAAATGAAGCACTGAAGAGTTTTAAGAGCTGGGGTAGGGGATCTTAGGCCACCTGTGTTTGCCAAGTGGCTTTGCGCAAAAAAAAAAAAAAAAGTAAATTTTCTCCTACCTTCAAGTTTTACAACTTGTAGCAAGGAGCCTACCAAAGTTAGCTTCCTATTCTTCTGCACAAATTGGTGGACAGGGGCTCTACCATCCTTGATGATTAAATTTCAAAGGGATGGCTCCCAGACAATCCTGGGTTGTAAAGTGGGGCTTAAAAAAGAAAAAAAAAAGATTTACACCTCAAAGGGAGAGAAAGAATGGACAATTACAATTTTTCTGAAATAAGTGTTCTAAGAGAAGGGAAGTTAGGGGCCTAGAGTCAGAAAGAAGCCTGCGTGCAGTTTAATCAGGATGAGAGGACCTTTAAGGCTCTCCTGGTCAGCTAATGTGAGGAGTGAATTCAGATGAAAAATCAAAGATAATAAATTGCATCTTCAAGAAACTCAGGTGTGAAGAGATGAAGGCTGAGAACTAGAGAGAATGTGGCATTAGAGACTATATATTTTTATGATAGAAGAAGAGCATTTTATAATCTAAAAAAAAAAGAGGAATAGGATACAGAAATGATGGGGATAACCATGGAAACAGTCTTCTAGCAAGAGTCAGAGTACTAGATTCAGAGTACATTATTAGAGTGGACAACAAGAGATTCTCTTCCACTGGCACCATAAGCATAGAGGAATCAACAACCATTTTTGTAGCACTGCCTACCAGCATAAAAATAAACAAAAGTTCATTGAAATTAATTTCCCCTAGAAAAGAGGCTTGACATCAGTGGGAACCTGCTTTTTTACAGCTTCATACTGAAGTGTTTTAAATTAAAGTTTTGTTAATATCATTATCTTGTTGACAACTTACACTCATGATGTTATAATCACTGAAATGATGTTATAATCACTGTCATATTTTGAGCTGACCTCTTCATAGTTCAAAAACCGACTGATCATCTTTACTACATTATTTTGAGACATTCAAGAAAAAGACCCACAACCGATAACCTTAGAAAATTACATGAATTCTCTTATTGCCCAATAGTGACCCTGCTATTTTTGGAGGAGTGACAAGCCGTTAATAGCTTGATTACAGCAAAAGTGGGATTCTAAATAGAAGGTTAAATGCAATCTTCTTTCCAGTCTGCAAGAAAAATGATGTTATAATCTTGAGCTTTCATATGGATGACATAATGCTGGAAAACTTCATATGACCAAATAAAAATACACCTAAATATAAACGGGCTCTGGTAAATAAGTAAACCCCTAAATCAAACACAAAATTCTATACACCATCTAGAGTAGTGGCTTTTACATTTTGTGGAGTCATGATACTCTGAGAGGGTTATGAAATCCACGGGCACATAAATTTTCTCTAGTATAGATGGACTTCATTGCCTTGCTCTCAGCTGGAAATGTTATCCTGGGATAAAACAGATAAAAGAGAGAGCACACATCATAACATTTGAGAAGGAATAGAAAAATATTAAAACAGCATATTCCCATAAATCAGAATGGCATTTCAGGTAAGAAAAATATTACTCTGTTCGTTATATTTCATTATCATCTAATTCTATGGATTTACTTTGGCAATATATTTCTGTGGAAAAGAGAATACTAAATTTAAGCTCTAAGATCTGAAGAAAACTTTTAAAGTATCTTCATACGTGGATCAAATTGTTCTATTTTGACACAAAATGAACCCCAGTGGAAAATATTTGGTACTTCAAATGCTTCTCAGTAAATTAAAAGATTTACAAACAAAAATTCATTACTAGTGTTAGGAGACATACATATGAAACACTTTTCCTACAAAAATCACTAGAGAATCATCAACATCATAGCATTAATAAAAGGACATCCTTTAAAGAAATAAGAAAATTATGCTTAGAACTTTACATCTAATATGAAAACTTAAACTGAGTAATTTCAAGTATTGCTTTGATCTTTAAATCAATATAATTAAGAAAAGCTATGTCATTTGACTTAAGAAAAGTTGTTTTACTCTAGATCGTACAGATAAGCGAGGAAAGAAGAAGTACACAGCATTTAGTAGTTTTAAAATAAAATGGAAACCAGGCTCGGCAATCCTCCAAGCAGAGAGAACATTTAAGCCATGTAAGCAACATGAAATCCAGCTTATTTTAGGAACATTAGCAAGACTTAGGTTATTTCTTATAAATTTCTCTGATAATCACAAAAGAAACTTAAGTCATCTTCCCCAAATGGTACCAGATAATCACTTTTAACCAATACCCTGCTGTCTGGAAACCCCCATTGCAATAACAAATTCTTGTAAAGGTTAAACTTCCTCATTTTCACTCTATAAGCCACCCAGTAACATCATGCCTGAGTTTCATACCAGTTTTGAGTTTGAAGTATCCTGGCTCTTGAATAGATTCTCGCTCACTCAATAAAATACTCATATCAAGTAAAGCTCTCTGAATTTTCTTTTTAACAGTAGACAGCTAACAAAAATTCAAGACTCATGTCATTTGTTTTAAAGTTCTCAAGTTGATTCAAGTTTTCAATATGGTATTGGGGAGATGTCTAGAAAATAAGATTTTTCTTTTTTAATGAAGTGATTCAAGGAATATTAAGGCAGGGGGAGTATGGCACACAAAACAAGATGCATGACATGTTAACATATGCCACATAAAAGGGAGAGTAAATGCTGAGAAGTGTTTCCTTTTATGTAGCAAGGGATAACGAGACTTCAAATCTACCTGTAACTGAGACCAATGCTTATTGCAAATCAGAAAGTAATTTCAATTCCAGACGAGCTCTCAACCTCAGCAAGTGATGAAATATTGTAATTATTTAATACTTATTTCATTAGACCGCAGTGAGTAAGTCTAGTGATTGATCCTCACAAATGAAATCTTTATCTCTAGAGAAGAAGAGAGCTATGGGAACATTGTATGGCAATAATTACCACTGTGGTCTCCAGACTAATTATTTCAAACCTAAATAGCAATGTTAATAATCTATCTATTAGCTGCCAACTTATTAATTCACTATAAAAATGTATTTGCTATGGAACATAACCAGTAAATTTAATAGAAATGGATCTCCATTAATTGTTTCACTAAGGTGCACATTACCATCAATTCACAATCAGCTTTTGTGGACAGCTATAATAACGCTGCCTGCTAGTCCTACCGAAGGATAAGTAGACAAGCAGCAATGCCAGCAATAAAAATCACCCACCATTAATATACTGAGGGGGAAATGACCATCACAGTGCAGCTTTTTGTTGTAGTATTGACAATTTTTTTGGTTCTTGCTGATGTGCAATGAAAATATACAGCAGCTGTATGCCCCACTAGCTTTAATGTAGTGAAATAAAGGATAGCAATCACACACATGAAGGTATGTATAACAGAAAAAGATTATATATCTATCTCTATAAATCTGTTTTTTAAATGTATGAATAAATAGGTATATATAAGGCAATCTCAAAAGTCAGAGCATATTTATAAGCTATAGATACTCTGAAAGTAAGATCCAAATACTGAAACAGTATTTTAGGCTATGGGAAAACACTAGCACTGATGACCAAGTTGTATAGCTGGAATGTGTCCATCCCTTTCTCCTGTCCTCCCCTGTCCCCCTTTTTTCCTCTCCTTTCCTAATTGCTTTCTTTCAACACTTATCATGCACCTTCTTGGTGGATGCACTGTTTAGGATCCTGGGATGCATTTTATAAAAGGCACGGGATAGCTATTGAATTCTCTACCTTCTAATGACTCCCTTGTAGAGAGGAAAGAGACCCTTGAAAAGTCCAAAATAAAATAAAAAACAATGCCTAAGGTTTAAGAAATATATATATATGATGCCAGATAAGGATAAGTGTTAGGAGTAAGATAAAGCACAGCAAGAGAACAGAGAGTAAAGTGCATGGGTTGGGAGAGGAAAACGTTAGTTGAATGACAAAGGAAGAGTTGGCCAAAGAGATGGCATTTTAGTAGGCGTGTAAATCAAATGAAGAGCAAATCACGTGATAATCTGGCAGAAAAACATGTCAAGAGGAAATTCCAACTAAAATCCCTTTCTGAAGTGGGAACAACCTTGTTGTAAACACTAGACAAAGGCCAGTGTGGCTTACCGGAGTGGTTGATAGCCTCAGGACAAAAAAATGAGTGTGGTCAGATGCACACAGGGCTTGGGGGCCATGTACAAAATTTCAATTCTACCCACTTACTATGCTATTAGGCAGAGAATCACATGACAGGCAACTGTTGTTGTTACCAAACTGTAAGTTCAGAGACATGTTTCAAATGGAGATAAAATCCTCATTCCATAAATCACATTTGAATAGAGACTTTAGCAAGTATGGTATGCTTAAGTCCTTTTGATTACACATGAACACTATTACTTAAAACACATACAGTGCCTTTCTGCCTATAAAATATTTCTATTACATCACCTGATTTCACACTCACAGCCTTTTAAATACTCAAAGATATTTTAATCCTCATTTCACATATGAAACAATAAAGGCTTGAAAGTTTAAACAAATTGACCACAGTCAAAATACTATTAAATTACTATTAAATACTATTAAAAGCAGTCCTGATTTTTCATATCAAAACATACACAAGTATTTAGAAATGAGTCAACAGCAGTAAAATTTATGTCCACAACAGCCAAACTATGGAAAGAGCCCAGATGTTCATCAACAGATGAATGGATAAAAAAAGAAGTATGTGTGTGTATATATACATACATACATACACACACACACACACACACACACACACACACACACACACATATATATATATATATATATATATATAATGGAATATTACACAGCCATCAAAAAAAATCTTGCCATTTGCAACGAGGTGGGTGGAAGTAGGGGGTATTATGCTAAGCAAAATAAGCCAATCAGAGGAAGACAATTATCATATGATTTCACTGATATGTAGAATTTACGAAAAAAGCAGACGATCAGAGGGGAAGAGAGGAAAAATGAAACAAAATGAGGCCGGACAGGGAGACAAGCCATGAGAGATTCTCAATCTTAGGAAACAAATTGAGGGTTGCTGGAGGGGAGGAGGCTGGAGAGATGGGGTAGCTGGGTGATGGGCATTGGGGAGGGTATATGTTGGGCTGAGCAGTGGGTGTTGTATAAGACTGATGAGTCACAAACCTGTACCTCTGAAACAAACATTATATGTTAATTTAAAAAATTAGGGGCACCTGGGTGGCTCAGTCGTTAAGTGTCTGCCTTCAGCTCAGGTCATGATCCCAGCGTTCTGGGACCGAGCCCTGCATTGGGCTCCCTGCTCAGCAGGAAGCCTGTTTCTCCCTCTCTCACTTCCCCTGCTTGTGTTCCCTCTCTTGCTGCCTCTCTGTCAAATAAATAAATAAAATCTTTTAAAAAATTAATTAAAAAATATGAATAGGACATGGTATATATAAAATGAGCAAAACAACTTCTTTCAACCCCATCTCAGTTAATATTCTCCATCGTTTAACATGCCTTATTGACTGGGATGCCCACTGGGAAAGCCTTTCTCAGGCAGACCTCTTACCTTTCATCAAAAATCAGAGATTGGGAATATGCGTCAAACTCCCTAGGGACTTTTCCTCATAGCAGTATCTAACTCCCTTTGGTGAGGCACTAATGTGATTCATTATTGCACTAACTGTTATCTTTTAAAAAGAAAGTAACAATCCCAATGCCTAATTTAGACATATGACAACTGCTACACTTTAAAAAGAAACTGAGGCTGTTTAATCCCTCCTTGCTTACTTTACTATGACTGGGAGCCAGTGTAAAGATCGTTAATATTAGGAAAATCCTATTTTGAGAAAGTATTTTGCAAGCTGCATTTACCTCTCTCTACTTTCACAATACCAGCTCACATGAAGGTTAAAAATATGTCATAGACATATTCTGTTTATTAACTCTGAAAGTGCAAAAATTAAAAAGAGGATTCACGCCCAGTCGCAACAGTAAGTTAGAATGACCTTGAAGTAATTATATGAGTGTACTACATAGGTACCTTTGGAACAGGTTCAATTCTTGATCTCATCAATAAGTACATTCAGGTTTGTGGGATCAAGCAAGTTTTTTGTTCATTTGTTTGTTTGGCTCAATCTCTTACTCTCTCCTTTTTGCATGAGGACATCGGAACTCTCTTTTTATGAGAGGTCCTTCTTTTTCAGTGAAAAGGTTATAATATCCTTTCTCCGGAATATTATGAGAGAGTAGACTTCATCATAAACTGATAGGTGTGCAAGTCTAAAGCACTTATAAAATTTTGTTTTAATGTCTAAAAGATTTTTTAAAAGTTTGAACAAACATCATGTGTTCAACTATTTTTTTTTTTTTTAAATAGGCTCCAAGCCCAGCGTAGAGCCCAATGCAGGGCTTGAACTCATGACTCTGAGATCAAGACCTGAGCTGAGATCAAGAGTCATAGGCTTAACCAACTAAGCTACCCAGGTGTCCCTCTATTTTAGGTATTGGATCATTTTATTAGGTTTCTCCTTAAGCAAAATGAGCCATCAAAAAGGCATGACTATCTTTACAGGTTAGCCAAGGAAAAATACGCATGGCATAAGAGCTACACCACCACCTGAAAATCTCCAGACAAAATCCACAGATACTGTGTAGAGGTTTCACTGTTCCTGTGGATCACTTTTATTACATTCAAGAGAAAGCTAAGGTCCATTGCTTTTGTTTTTATTCCTCTAGAATTCTTAAATTAGGTGCTATGGGTTTTTTCCCCAGCTTTATTAGGTATAATTAACAAATAAAAATAAAATATATTTCAGAAGCACAAACATGATGATTTAACATTTGTATACATTTTTAAATGATTACTACAATCAAGCTAATTAACACATCCCTCATCTCACATAGTTACTGTGTGTGTGGTAAGAGTACTCTGCATCTATTCCCTTACCAAACTTCAATTATATAATGCAGTATTAATTATAGTCATCATGCTATACGTAAGATACTCAGAACTAGCTCATCTCATAAATGAAAGTTTGTACACTTTGACCAGTATCTCCCCATCTACCCCCCCCCCACCTCAGACCCTGGCAATCTAAATTCTACTTTCTGTTTCTGGTAGATTTTTTTTAATATTTATTTATTTGAGAGAGAGAGAGGGTGAGCAGGGGGAGGGACAGATGGAGACGGACACAAGCAGACTCTCCACTGAACGGGGAGCCCGGACTTGGGGCTTGATTCCAGGACCCTGAGATCATGACCTGAGCCAAACTCAAAAGTCGGACGCTTAACCAACTGAACCACCTAGGTGCCCCAAGTTTGATTTTTTTTTTTTTTTACATTCCACATAAGTGAGATCATACAGTATTTGTTTTTCTCTATCTGCTTTACTTCACTTAACATAATGGCCTCCAGGTTCATCCATATTGCTGAAAATGGCATGATTTCTTTTTTAAAGACTGAATAACATTTATACATTACATGTATTTCATCCATTCATCCATCAATGAACATTTACATTGTTTTCATATCTTGGGTATTATGAATGATGCTGCAATGAACATGGGAGCACAGATATCTCTTCAGGATAATGATTTCATTTATTTTGGATATATACCCAGATTGGGCTTGCTCGATCATATGGTAATTCTAGGTATAATTTTTGGAGAAAACTCCATTACTGTTTTCCATGACCGTACCAATTTACATTCCCACCAACAGTGCACAATCGTTCCCTTTTCTCCACATCCTTGACAACACTTGTCGTCTCTGGTCTTTTTGATAGATAAATACCAACATAGCAGATGTGAAGTAATCTCACTATAATCTTAATTTGCTTTTATATGATAATTTGTGACAGTTAACACTTTTCATATGCCCATGGGCAGTATGACTTCTTTGGAAAATTGCCTACGCATGTTCTTTGACTACTTTTTCATTGGATTATTTGTTTTTGCTGCTATTCAGTTACAGGAGTTCCTTACATTTTTTTAATATTAACCACTTCTCAGACACAGGGTTTGCAAATCCTGTCTTCCATTCCAGAGGGTGCCTCTTCATTTTCTTCATGTTGCTTTTCTGTACAGAAGTTTTCAGTTTGATGTACTCCCACTTATTTTAGCTTTTGATGCTTATGTTTTTTGGTGTCCTATCCAAAAAATCATTGCCAAAAGTCCAGAAGCTTTTTTTTTTTCCTATGAGTTTTATAGTTTTAGGTCTTATGTTTAAGTTTTTAATCCATCTCAAGTTCATTTCTGTGAGTGAAGATGGAGATCTAATTTCATCCATGTATGAATATCCAATTCTATAAATACCATTTAAGAAACTCTTCTTTCCCCCATTGTGTAATCTTGGTGCACTTATGAAAGATTATTTGAACCATACATGTATGAGTTTATTTCTAAGCTTCCAATTCTGTTTGGTCTCTATATGTCTGTTTTTCTGCTAGAACCATATTACTTTATTATAATTTTGTAATATAATTTTGAAATCAGTAGCGTGATGCCTCCAGCTTTGTTCTTCTTTCACAAGATTGTTTTGGCTACTCATAGTCTTTTGTGGTTACATACCAATTTTAGGATTGATTTCCTATTTCTGTGAAAAATACCACTGGAATTTTGATAGTGACCATATTTCTTCTGTAGATCATTTTGGATGCTGTGGACATTTTAATGATATTAATTCTTCTAATCCACAAACATGAGATAAATGTCCATTTATTTGTGTCTTCTTCAATTTCTTTCATCATTGTATTATAGTTTTCAGCGTACAGATATTTTACCTCCTTGGTTAAATTTATTTCTAAGTATTTCATTCTTTTTGATGCTATTGTAAATGGGATTATTTCTTTTTCAAATAGTGCACAGTTAGTGTATAGAAATGCAACTGATTTTTGTATGCTGCAACTTCACTAAATTCATTCATTAGTATGAACGTTTTTTTTCATAGGATCTTAGGGTTTTCTATATATAAGATGTCATCTGGAAACAGAGACAATTTTCCTTCTTCATTTCAGATTTGGATTTTTTTTTTTTTCCTTTTTGTGGTGTAACTGTTCTGGCTAAGACTTCTGGTATTTTGTTGAATAGAAGTGTTGAGTGTGGGCACCCCTTGTCTTGTTCCTGATCTTAAAGAAAAAGCATGAGTTTGATTATTACCAGTGGTCTTATATCACATATGCTCTTTATTATTTTGAGGTACATTCCTTCTATACCTAATTGTTGAGAGTTTTATGTTGAATATTGAATTTTGTCAAATGCTTTTCTTGCATCTATTGAGGTGATCATATAATTTCCATCCTTCATCTTCTTAACAGAGTATATCCCTTTCTTGATATATGTATGATGAACCTTGCATTTCAGAAATAAGTACCATTTGATGATGGTGTATTTTCTTTTTAATGTGCCATTTAACTTTGTTAGATTTTTTTTTCCCTAAAATTTTTGCATCTGTGTTTATCCAAGACATTAGCTTGGAAATTTTTTTCTTCTTCTTCTTCCAGTGCCCTTACCTGGCTTTGGTATGAGGGTAATCCTGGACTCATAAGATCAGTGTGGAGTGTTCCCTCTGGGTTTTTTGTTTGTTTGTTTTCTTGTGGTTTATTGTGGTTTTTTTTGTTTTGTTTTGTTTTGTTTTAAAGAGTCTGAGAAAGATTGGCAATGCTTCTTTAAATGTTTGGTAGAATTTACCTGGTCCTGGACTTGTGTTGGGAGGTTTTTGGTTACTGATTCAATCACCTTACTCTTTATTGGTTTGTTCAGATTTTCTGTTTCTTCATGATTCAGTCTTGGTATGTTTTGGTTTTTTGAAAAAAAATTGTGATTTCTTCTTGGTTATACAATTTTTTGGCACGTAATCTTTGAAAGTAGTCTCTTAAGACCCTTTGAATTTCTTTAGTATCAGTTGTAACATCTCCTCTTTAATTTATAGTTAAATGTACTTAAGTCTTTTTTTCTTAGTCTAGCAAAAGGTTTTTAATTTTTAAAAATCATTCAAAAAACCAACTCTTAGTTTTGTTGATATTTTTTCTAACATTTATTTCATTTATTTCTGCAAGAATCTTTCTTATTTCCTTCCTTGTTCTAACTTTGGGCTTAGGTTGTCTTTCTTTTTATAGTTCCTTGAGGTGTAAAGTTAGGTTGAGATTCTTTTTTCTCAGTGTGGAAATTTATTACTACAAACCTCCTTCTTAGAACTGCTTTTGTGTGGTATCAGCAACATGGCTGTATAGAACTTTCAGGCACTCAGCCCCTCCCAGAAACACCATTTGAGTAACTACCCAAAAACAAAAATACCTTCACAGGAGTTAAGGCTTCCAGGTAAGGGTTGACAGTACCTGGGTGAAGAACAGAAATAATAAAAGACACTTTGAAGAGGATAGAAAACATAGTTTCGCATTACCCCATCACATCTCCCCAAGCCTGGGCAGGCCAGTGTGGAAGGAGACACACTCCCAAAGGGGGAGGAAAAATGAAGTGAGCCCCTAAATTCATCACAGACCCCAGCACTGGCCCTCACTTGTACCAGGCTGTCTCCAATGTCTTTGTCTCCTGGCCTACCCCAGTGCTGATCTAGCCCCCCAAAACCCTGATTGCAGAGGCTCTAGCTCTACTCCAGCACCAAACCTACCCCTGTGACCCCAGGCAGGCCCCTGGAGACCCAGGCAGCTAGGCCACCCCAACAGCTGACCTCCAAAAACATAGCATCTAGACTGGCTCTCAGGAAACCAGGCTCCTGGCCTGTCCCAGTGACAGACCAGTTCCCACAGACTGAGGCTTCTGGCCTGTCCCAGGACTAGACAAGTCCCTTAAGTCTCTGACTCCAGAAAGGCTCCCACAGACCGAGGCTCCTGTAGCATACCAGCATCAGGCCGGACCCAGAGGGACAATGCCCAGCCTGTGAGGACTTAAGCATTTGCTGACCCAGGTACCAGTCCTGTCTGCCCAAGGACTCCCTTAAGTGGCTAGCTTAAAATAGACTGTTATATCTAGAATAGGTATCATATAAGCCTCATGGTAACTACCAGGCAAAAATCTATAATAGATACACAAAATAGAAAGAAGATCAAAGCGTAACTATATGGACAGTTATCAATTCACCAAAAAAGGCAGCGAGAAAGAAAAAAACAAGGGAAGTACAAAACAGCCAAAACTCAACATGAAGGCATTAATAAGTCCTCAGCTATCAATAATGACTTTAAATGTAAATAGATTCAATACTCTAATGAAAAGACCCAGCGTGGCTAAATGGATTAAAAAACAAGACTCAACAATACGCTGCCTACAAGAGACTCACTTTATAGTTAAGGAAACATATAAGCTGAAAGTAGAGAGATGGAAAAAGATACTCCACGCAAATGGAAACCAGAAGACAGAAGAGGTAACTTTTATTCTTGTATCAGACGAAACAGACTAAGTCAAAAACTGTAAAAAGAGACAAAGAAACTCATTATACAATAACAAAAGGATCAATCCAGGAAAAGAATGTAACAATTGTACATACATATGCACCCACATCAGAGACCTAAACTTATTAAGCAAATACAGATCTGAAAGGAGAAAGAGACCAGAATACAGCAATAGGAGGAGAGTGCAATTCCCACTTACAGCAATGGATAGATAATCCCAACAGAATATCAATATGGAGACACTGAACTTGAACACTTTAGACCAAAGGAACTAACACACACACATATATATAGCATTCTATCCAATACCACCAGAATACATATTCTTCTCCAATGCACACGGAACATTATCAAGGACAGATCATATGCTAGATCACAAAGCAAGTCTTAGTAAATTTTAAAAGGTTAAAATGGTATCAAGTGTCTTTTCAACCACAATGATATGAAACAAGAAGCCAATAACAGGAGAAAAACTGTTCTCTATAGTTAATAGTCTCTTACAGTTTGCCTCCCCCCACCTTCTTTTTTCCTTCCACAAGATTTTCTTTAGGCTGTATGTAAAATATTTATGTCACTATTGAGACATTTGGTAAAATAATCATGCTAAATTGTTTCTCTGGAAACTTTTCCAAAAATTTTTGTCAGACAGCATTCAAGAGGGTGACATAAAGACCCATAACTCATTTCTTCCCAGGACATACCAAATCTATACCTACCTACAGAGAAATTTCCTCTGAAGAACAACAGTAGCCTGATTAAACAGTTTCTACAGAAAAAAGGACAGAAGAACCAAAGAGAGAATGGCAGGCGAGATGGAGACAGGGTAGTAACAGGAACTCCATGCCACAAGCTACAAACAGCAGTAGAGAAGGATATCACTGAGGGACTCAAGTTCAGATTTGCCCACCCTGGGGCATAGAAAACACACACACACACACACACACACACACACACACACACACACAAACACATGCAGTTTAAAGGTCAAACAGACTATAAGTGAACGAAATCCATTTACTAAGCCTCGATAATCCACCAAACAGGATGTAGTAACTTTTGAAACTCTCCCTGGTCAGAGATGCTGGAGAGCACCACTGTGAATGTTCTCCCACCACTGTGATAAGGCAAAAGGGTGCTTTAGCCAGCCTGCTACCTCACTGAGCCTGGGGCTCCTTAACCGTACCGATTCTAGCGGTCACAAAATGGCCTTCCACCCTTGCCCATCCAAGCTCCAGATGTCCCACAAAGACAGTATCAGTGCAGTTCACAAGGACACCCCAGTACTGTACCCACCACAGTTCTAGCCATCTCACCAAGAATGTCTGAGCATGAGCCACCCTGGGAGGCTCCAACCCAAGTCCACCTCAGCTCCAGGCATCCTTCCATGGAGGCCCTGGCACAGAGCACCCCAGAAACCCAGTCCCACATCTATTTCAGCTCCAGTTGTCCTGAAAGTGCACTGTCTGCATGGAGTGCCCCAGGGACCCCCAGACCACACCTCTTTAGCTCCAGCCATCCCACCAGGGCTGTTTTAGTGTGGAGCACCAAAGAGTGCCTGGGAAGACACATGCTACAGCTCCAACTGTCCAGCCAGGGAGGTTCCCATGCTGGCAACCCAGGACCACCCAGAATTTGCCCATCCCAGTTCCAGCAGTCCCACCAGAGTATCGAAAGAGTGCACCAGAAACCCAGCCTATGGCTACTATACCTTCAGCCAGCCACCCAAAGCCACCGGGCACATGCAGTATACAGAGGGAACATTCCTGAACAAAGCCATTCTATCAAGCCTGGGGAGGTAGATGTTTCACTGAATTCATAGAAAAAATACAATCAAATGTAATGAATAGAGTAATAGGCTTCAAACAAAAGAACAAGACAGAACTTCAGAAAAAGAACTAAATGAAATGGAGATAAGCAATTTATGTGACAAAGAGTTCAGAGTAATAGTCAGTAAGATGTTCACCAGATTTGAGGGAAGAGTAGATGAATTTGGTTAGAACTTCAGCAAAGATATAGAATACATCTATAAATAAAAGAAATAACCAAAGTTAAAGAAGACAACAAATGCAATGAAAAATATACAAGAAGGAGTCAAAAGCAGATTAGAGGATGCATAATAATAAGTCAAAAGCTGGAAAACAGGGTAATGGAGAGTACCCAAGCTGAATGGCAATAAGAGGGGAAAAAATTAGCATAAGTTAAGGGACCTCTGTCACAATTTAAGCATACTAACATTCACATTTCTCCGAAGAAAAAAGAGAGAGAGACGGAAAGAAAACTTAAAGAAATAATAGTTGAAAACCTCCCTAACCTGAAAGAAGAAATAGACATCCAGGTCCAGGAAGAACAGAAAGCCCCAAACAAAATAAATCCAAGGACACATAATCATTAAAATGACAAAAATTAAAGACAGAATCTGATAATCAGCAACTACTTATGCACAATGGAAATTCCTTAGGACTACAAGCTGATTTCTCAGAAGAAATTATGCAGACCAGAAGGGCATGGAATATATTCAAAGTGGTGAAAGGAAAACTGTACAACCAGAAATACTCTACCCAGAAATATCATTCAGAATTGAAAGCAATGTAAAGAATCTCTCAGACAAAATTTAAAGGAGTTATCACTGTAAAACTAACCTTACAAGATATGTTAATGGGACTTATTTATGCAGAAAAGTTCATACTAGAAGAAAAGTCCATAACTAGAAGAAAATTATGAAAAAGAAAAAATTTCACTGGTAAAGGCAAACATATTACAAAGGTAGTAGATCAATTATTATAAAGTTAGCATAAAGGTTAAGACAAAAGTAGTAAGATCAATTATATCTAAAAAATTACTTTAGGTATTCATAAAAAGATATAAAATATGACATCATAAAATACAGAGAACTGATAGTGCCAGAGGGGTGGGGATGGAGAGATGGGCAAAATGGGTGGAGGGGAGTGGGAGATACACACTTCCAGTTATCTAATAAATAAGTCACGAGAATAAAATGCATCACATAGGGAATAAAGTCAATGATATTATAATAGCACTGTATGGTGACAGATGGTAACTCTACTTGTCGTGAGCCTGGCATAATGTATAAATTTGAATCACTATGCTGTATATCGGAAACTAATGCAACATTGTGTGTCAACTACTCTAAAAAAAAAAAAATTAAAAAAAAAATTTAAAAAAAAAAAAATATATATATATGGCGTCATATCTACAATATGTGGAGTGGGGAAAAGATATAGTGCTTCCAGAATGTGTTTGAACTTAAACGACCATCTACTTAATAGAGACTGCTATACAATTAGGATGTTATATATGAACCTCATGATAGCCACAAAACAAAAACCTATAATAGATACACAAAAAGAAAAGAATCCAAGAATACTAAAGAAAATTATTAGTCACAAAACAAGAGAAAAAGGAACAGAGAACAACCAGAAAACAATTAACAAAATGGCAATAAATACATACCTATCAATAATTCCTTTTTGTGTAAATGAACTAATGCTCCAAACAAAAAAACTTAAAGTGACACCCACCTATACACTGCCTTTAAAAGACTTACTTCAGACCTAAAGACATATAGACCACAAATAAAGAGCTGGGGAAAAAAAAAATTCCCTGAAAATAAAAGAAAAAAATGCTTCAGCACCAATACTTACATTAGACAAAACAGACTAACACAAAATAGATTGTAATAGGGGACAAAGAAGGGCACTACATAATGATAAAGAAATCAATCCAACAAGAAGACAGAACAATTATAAATATCTATAATATCTATAAACCCAACATGGTTTAAATATATAAAGCAAGTATTAGCAAACAAAGGGAGAAACTGACAGTAATACAATAATAGGGGACTTTAACATCCCCACTTGCATCAATGCATAAGTCATCCAGACAGAGACTCAAGAAAACATTGGCTTTGAATGACACATTAGACCAGACTGATTTAACATACTTACAGAACATTCCACCCCCAAAAAAGCAGAATCCCACATTCTTTCTAAGTATACATGGAACATTCTCCAAAACAGATTACATGGTGGACCACAAAAATCAGTCTCAATATATTTAAGATTGAAATCTTATCAAGAATTTTTTCCAACCACAGTGGTATGAAATTAGAAATCAATTATAAGGGGAAAAAACCCTAAAAAATACAGACGTTTGAGCCCTAAACAGTACACTACTAAAAAACCAAAGGGTTAAAAAGAAATCAGAAAAGAAAAATTGGAGACAAATGAAAATGGTAGCACAGTTCAAAATCTTTGAGACACAACAAAAGCAGTTCTAAAAGGAAAGTTTATAGTAATATAGGCCTATCTCAAGAAACAAACAAAAAAATCTCAATCAAACCTCATACCTGAAGGAACTAGAAAAAAAGAAAAGAACAAAGTCCAAAGTCAGTGCAAGGATGACAATAATAAAGATCAGAGCAGAAATAAATGAAATAAAGACAGAAACAAAACTGAAAAGATCTAAAAGATGGTTCCTTGAAAAGAAAAAAACTGATAAACCTTTAGCCAGATTTATCATAAAAAGGAGAGGATTCAGCTATGTAAAATCAGACATGAAAGAAGAGAAGTTACATAGGACATCACAGAACTACAGAGGATTATGAGAAAACTATGAAATAGTGTATGTCAACAAAGCAGGCAAGATAGAAGAAATGGAATAGAAGTATACAATATTTAAGACTGAATCAGGAAGAAATAGAAAATGTGAATAGAATGATTACTAATAACAAAATTATATAGGTAATCAAAAAATTCCCAAATGTAAGTCCAAGACCTGATGGCTTCACAGATTAATTCCACTAAACATTTAAAGAGTTAATACCTATTCTCCTCAAACTATTCCAAAAAAATAGAAAAGGAAGAGATGCTACCAAATTCATTCTACAAGGCCAGCATCACCCTGATACAAAAACTAGACAAAGACACTATAAAAAGAAGAAAGTTACAGGCCATAATTCCTACTGAACATAGATGCAAAAATCCTCAACAAAATATTAGCAAACTAAACTCAGTAATATATTAAAAGGATAATTCACCATAATCAAGTGGGATTTATTGCAGGGATGCAAGGATGGTTCAATATCCACAAATCAATGTGATAAAGCACATTAACATATTGAAAGATGAAAATCATATAATCATCTTAATAGATACAGAAATTGCATCTGATAAAATTCAATATTTATTCATGATAAAAACTCTCGAGATTTAGAGGGAACTTATCTCAACATAATATATGTCATATGTGACAAACCTACAGCTAACATCATACTCAATGGTAAAAAGCTGAAACTTTTCCTCTAAGATCAAGAAAAGACAAAGGTATCTGTACTGACCACTTTTATTCAGCACAGTACTACAAGTCCTAGCCATAGCCATCAGACAAGAAAAAGAAATAAAAGACATTCATTTTGGTAAGAAAGAAGTAAAACTGTCACTATTTGCAGAGGGCATGAAAGTATATATAGAAAAACTTAAAGACTTTACCAAAAAAATCATTAGCGGTAATAAATGAATTCAGTAAAGTTGCAGGGTATAAGATTAACAGAAATCAGTTGCACTTTTATACACTAACAACAAAGTAGCAAAAAGAGGAATCAGGACAATAAATTCATTTACAATTATTGCAAAAAAAAAAAAAAATACCCAGGAAGAAATTTAACTAAGAAGATGAAGGAACTGTACTCTGAAAACTGTAAGACACTGATGAAAGAAATTGAAGATGCCACAAATGGAAAGATACACCACGCTCACATATTAGAAAAGTTAATATTGTTAAATTATTAATACCAAGCAAAGTAACCTACAGATTCAAAGCAATCCCTGTCAAAATACCAATGGCAGTTTTCACATAAGTAAAACAATCCTAAAATTTGTTTGAAATCAAATACCCTGAAACAGCTTAAGCAGTCTTGAGAAAAAAAAACTGGAGGTATCACAATCCTAGATTTCAAACTATACTACAAAACTATGGCAATCAGAACAGTATGGCATGTGCAGAAAAATAGATACATAGATAAATGGAACAGAATAGAGTACAGAAATAAATCCATGCTTATAGTCAGTTAATCTATGACAAAGAAGGCAAGAATATGCAATAGAGAAAAGACAGTCTTTTCAACAAATAGTGCTAGGAAAACTGGACAGCTCTATGCAAAAGAGTGAAACTGGATCACATTTTCACACCAGACACAGAACAAATTAAAAATGGGTTAAAGATCTAAATGTTAGACCTGAAACCATAAAATTCTGGAGAGAATACATAGGCAATAATCTCTTGGCCATTGGACTTAGCAATATTTTTCTGGATCTGTCTCCTCAGGCAAGAGAAACAAAAGCATAAATAACAATAAGAGTCATCAAACTAAAAAGCTTTTGCACAGCAAAAGAAGCCACCAACAAAACTAAAAGGTGACCTACTGAATGGGAAAAAATAATTGCACATCATATATTTGATTAGGGCTTATGTTCAAAATATTTTTAAAAACTCAGTACCAACTCCCCCCCAGATAATCCAATTAAAAATGGAAAGATGACTTGAATAAACATGTTTCCAAAAAAGATATCCAGATGGCTAACACACACACACAAAAGATGCTCAGCATCACTTATCATCAGGGAAATACAAATCAAAACCACAACGAGATATTGCCTCACACCAGTCAGAATGGTGAGTATCAAAAAGACCAGAAATAACAAATGTTGGCAAGGATGTGGAAGAAAATAAACTCTTGTCTATTATTGGTGGGGATGCAAATTGGTAGAGTCAGTATGGAAGTTACTCAAAAAATTAAAAATAGAAATAGCAGACAACCCAGTAATTCCACTTTGGGTATTTACATGAAGAAAATAAAAACACTAATTGTAAAGATACATGCACCCCTATGTTTATTCTAGCGTTATTTACAATAGCTAACATATAGAAGTGTCCACTGATAGATAAGTGGATAAAGACAATGTGTACACACATACACAATGCTATATTAGCCAAGAAAAAGAATGAAATCTTGCCATTCATGACAACACGATGTACCTAGAAGGTATTACGCATAGTGAAATTAGACAGTAAAAAACAAGTATTATATGATTTTATTTATACGTATTACCAAAAAGAAAAGAAAAGAAAAGAAAAGAAAAGAAAAGAAAAGAAAAGAAAAAAAAAAGAAAAAAGAAAAGATCCGGAAAGAGACTCATAAAAACAGAAAACTAGCAGGTACCAGAGGGGAGGGATGTGGGAGATGGGTGAAACAGGTGAAGGGACAAGTTACACATTTCCAGTTGTAAAATAAATAAATCGCAGGCATGAAAAGCACACCACAGAGAATAAATTCATTAATATTATAATTACTTTGTACGGTGCCATATGCTAACTACACTTACGGTGAGCATTTTGCAATAAAAATAGTGGTTATCACCATATTGTACCCCTGAAACTAATATAGTACTGTATGTCAACTATACTTCAAAAAACTGGAAAATAAATGTCATACACACAACACACTTTTAAGGGCAGTAAGAGAAGAATCATTATTTTATATACTGTCACGGGCATGCTTCATAGAAAACAGTACCTATGCAAACTCTGTACTGCACTATTTTGGATCAAAAAAAAAAAAAGAAAGAAAAATGTTCTAAAGGAGAGATGACTTCAGGCACAGCAAAGAAATGAGGTAGAAGACGTTACGAAAATTTCCTTTGGGAACTACTGATTCCCTCATATTTTTCTGAAGTGGCTCAGATACAAAGATTTGAGGAGGGCATTGGGCTAAAGCAAAGACTAGTATCAGACCACCAAAGCAGAAATGCCCTGTGAATGCACATGAAATCAGTGGGATGACCCAAAATAATCCTAGAAGAAGATAACGTGAACAGATCAAAAAAGGAAAAAACAAAACAAAACAAAAAACAGGTATGGAAAAATTAGTTCCAAAAGAACTCCCAGACTAGCTTTTGAGCTCCATACATAGTCAGTTCTGCTATAACACTTGTTTTAGTCAATTTGTCCAAGACCATAGCACAGCAACAATTTGCGTCTGCTTAAATGTGATTTCATCAGCAAGAAACACTGGGCAACAGCAGAAAACTGCACCTAGTTGAACAGAGGTGCATAGGAATACACCACACACACCACCACCAATACCACCTCAGTGTGTATTATGAGCCATGCCCATTCACACATGGTGTTCCAGCTTGCTCTGTCAGTCAACCTTCCTTCCACCATTTCAAAATAACTCAGAGTGCGATGTTTCCAGCTCCCATAACACAAGCAAACTTCAGGTCTTTTTCAAAAATGTAAAATGCTACACTGATTGTAGTGTATGTGTCCGTGTGTGTGTGTATATATATACACATATATATATGTGTGTGTGTGTGTGTGTGTGTGTATATATTTAAACATTTAACATGTGTGGAAGTATGTATGTGTGTGTGTATATATATATATATATTTTTTTTTTTTTTTAAACATTTAACATGTGTGAAAGTATGCCTCAGTTTTTTTTTTTTTTTTTTTAGGTTCCACTTTTGGTGTGTATGCCACTGACCAAGTCTTTGAGGTTTGTGTTCATATCCCTAGTTTCCCCAAAATCCCTACAGTGCTTGACTACATCATTTTGCCTGGCAGGTGACCATATGACCAGAGCATATGGTCATGTTATATTAGAACTGACTGAACTGAAAAATGGCAAATTCAATGCTACATAAGCCATTCAAGAAAAATTCACTCATCTATACTTATGCAGTACTTATGTAAGAACATGGTAAGTTAAGCAACCATTTCATCTAGCCAATATAATCCATATGACCAGCCAATGTGATTTTGATACAAAAATTATCTAGGAGGAAAGCACAGGGTTTTTATTATTTTTACCTAAAG
This sequence comes from Ursus americanus, assembly GCF_024610735.1. NCBI lineage: Eukaryota > Metazoa > Chordata > Mammalia > Carnivora > Ursidae > Ursus > Ursus americanus. Next base: position 60,723,949 of record NC_142129.1, on the reverse strand, counting down.
GTGTCTCTTTTGGGTAATGACAAATGTGATTTTTTTAAAGCCTATTTTTCAATATACTTTTAAAGTTTTTAAATTGTTTTATATATGGTCAAGTTAGATTTTTTAGAACCTCACTTTTAACTTGTATTAAGTTTGTTTTTTGAAAAAGTCGAACTGCAAGCACCTGCCAATAAGGTAATAAAAACACATAATAAAACCACAAATCAAACCAATGATCTGTAAATCTGAATTTCATAATGCTAAACAAAATACCAGCAAATAAAAATTAAATAGAATTTTAATTTCTATTTCATTTATTAAAATTTAAAAGTAAAATAGCTCTTCATCATAGTTATGTCAGATTATTATAGTAATACACTAATATTTTAGCCTTATCAAGATCGTAAGTACAATTATGTGAACAAGAAAATGAAAAGAGTTTGACTCAAATGCTTTCGATAAAGTTCAATACTATTCCTTATTTAAAAAAAAACTATTAAAGAGAATCATTGTTCAAATCAATCTTACACTAAATTTAAAAATATTAGAGGGGCGCCTGGGTGGCACAGCGGTTAAGCGTCTGCCTTCGGCTCAGGGCATGATCCTGGCGTTATGGGATCGAGCCCCACATCAGGCTCCTCTGCTATGAGCCTGCTTCTTCCTCTCCCACTCCCCCTGCTTGTGTTCCCTCTCTCGCTGGCTGTCTCTATCTCTATCAAATAAATAAATAAAATGTTTAAAAAAAATTAAATAAAAAATAAAAATAAAAATATTAGAAATTCCCTGCTAAAGGTGGGAGCACATTTCACAGTATCAATTAAAAATTCATTCTGTAAGTCCTAAAATACATGAATGATAATGCAAACATAATATTTGTAAAAATTAAGTGTATTTCAAAAATATTCAGTTAAAAAGTAAAAGCAGAAAAGAACTGAAAAAATATTTTTATTTATATAATTCATAAGTTTGCTAAATGCCTGCCTGCTTTCAAGTACCAAAGAAATACATTATTTAATGGATAAGAAAATCATTAACCACACTATTAACAGTAGTAACCAAAGAAAAGCAAATAATAGCTAGCTTGGAATATGCTTTTTTAAATAGATAAACCATACATCTTTATGGAAATGCAAGTAGAAAACCTAATTAAAAAGAGACCAAAAAAATACCCTGTCATTGAATTTAACAAACTGTAAAGATGTTTATTTTTCTGAAAATAACACTCCGGTAGGGCTGGGGATTTAAAATAAATCCAGCGAAATTACAGAGACGTTCAACCAGAAAAGTTAACATAAATAGCCAAGAATATTCTTTAAGAATTAATGACAAAGGATTTGTATTATCACATTTAAAATTTAAAACTGCAAAATTACAGTAGTGCAGTAGCATGCAAGCATATCAATACAAACAGAAGGCAAGATATAACTTTAAAATAAAGTTTTTAAAAATATAACATGTAATAAACCACCAAGTCAATAAAAAAGTAGGCTGTTTAGTAAACACTGACAGGGAAATAAAGAGTGGTTAGGAAAAGAATCGATTTAGGTATTCAACTCTCATAGCACCCTACAATAAAGTCCAGAAGGATTAAAGTGTAATTTAAATTGTAGTTATTAAAAGAATAAAATACTGGGGGGGGAGGGGAAGGCTAGAAAGAAGTATCCAAGGAATAGTTATGTGTCTGTTCCTTCAGTAAAAGTTTTTTTTTTTTTAAGGTACATAAATCACAAAAATTTGCCATATTCAAAAAATTAGCAAAACAGATGACTGAGACATCACTGAGTACTTAAAGATGAAAGGCCATTTAAGCAGATTTTTATAAACAACATTAAGATCACAAAAGATAAATGGATCGGGCATTGACCAGCTTATAAAAAGATAAATATAATGAACAAATATAGAATATATAAAACCTTACTACTAATGAATGTATATAGAAAGCAAAAGAATCAAAACCAGATTTTATTTACTAAATTTGCAAATACTTTTAAGTGTTTAATACTGAATACTGGTGATGTTGTAAGAAGACATACCCTCTCCTATTCCGCTAAGGGGCACTGCATTATTTTACAACAGAAACCAAAACCAAGTACCACAGCCTGGTAGCTTAAATTACAGAAATGTATTTTCTCACAGCTTAAGAGACGAGAAAACTGAAATCAAGGTGTGAGCAGGCTTCATTTCTTTTAAGGCCTCTTTCTTTGGCTTATAAAGGCCTTCTTTTTCCTACACCTTCATATGGTCTTCCCTCTGTGTCTGTGTCCTAATTTCTTTTTCTTATGAAGACACCATATTGGATTAGGACTTCATTTTACTTTACAGTGAAGGCCCTGTCTCCAAATACAGTAACACTATGAGGTACTTGGGGTTAAGACTTCAACACAGCATTTGGGAACTGGAGGCCCAATTCAGCCCATAAACTTACCAGAGTAAACGTTATGCTGACCAAGGAAGACTATTCAAGGCTATTACAATGGGGGACAGTGACCAGAATCCAGCATGAACTCAACTCCACTGAAACCAAGGACTGAAGAGTTTTAAGACCTGAGGGAGTCCTGGGGAGGTAGGAGGATCTTAGGGCTCCCCTGTTTGCTAACTGGCTTTATCAGAAAATATTTACCTTCCCTTATCTTCAAGACAGGAGATAAGGGCCCCATTTTCCTTGATGATTACATTTCAAAAGTATGGCTCTCAAGTTTTTGAAAAAGACATCCCTGGGTAATAATAGTGGCAGGAGGACTTTTAAAAAGATTTACATCTCAAAGGACAGAGAAAGAATGGACAGTTAGTAGTTTCCCAAAGTAAATGCTCTAAGAAAAGGAAATTTAATGGCCTAGAGTGGTGAAGAAGGCCCTCTGAAGTTTAATCAACCTGAGGGAAATGTTAGCAATTGATTATGATATTCACCAGAACATATGATCTAACTACTACCAATAGGGTTTACTAGAAATTTTATCATATAAAAAATACACACAATTTACTTTTCAAGAAAAAAATACAAAGTTGTGCAGTATGATCCGATCTGCAAAATATTTTCCGTGTATATATATGTGCACGTGCAAACACAAACAGAATCAGTGATCAGATAGATTTGAAGAAACCTTACTAAAAATATTCACAGTAGGCATCTGCTGGAAAAATATGGGATTTTTACATTTATTTTTATACGTTTCTAATTTTAAAATATAACAAATAGGTCAAGAACAAGTAGAAGTAACATGATACATAGATAAATCCAGCTTAACTTAAAGAGCTGCTAGAAGGGCAGACTGACTGACATTACTGAAGAGGAGATTTTGTAACCATAAAATATGCTTCTTTCACATAAGGATTATTTTAGGCTGATCATTTTCTTACCTTTTTGTAAGAGAAATTTATAATAAAAACCTCCATTTCTAAAGGTACATCCCTTCTGTACCAGGAAGACAAAGATGGCTAAATCTTTACAAACTCACCAATAGAGAGGGTAGTGACTTAAATCTCTGACAATACCTTTGTTGACTACACTTTGCCTGGTCATCTACCATTACTGGTCCCCAAACCCAACAACATCTTTTGTCTTTAGCTGGACATGGTATTGAAGGTGGTAGTTTGAGCCATGTCAATGGAGTTACTCATTTTCCCAGGGTCTCTCTTATGTATATGAGAATTATGCATTTTATTAAATTTCTGTTTTTCTCCTTTAAATCTTTTATTATGGGGGGGGTCTCAGCCAAGAACCTAGAATAATAGAGGGAAAAATAATTTTCCTTAATTAGAATTTTAGAAGTATTTCTCTGATGGGCCTTTGTAGACTAGATGTCAAAACTGAAAGCAGGTTAATAAAGAGCCAACTACAATTTTATTCTGAGCTTCTAAACCCAAGAAATGAAGGAACGTTGCTAACATTCTAAAATTGAAAGGGAGAATTATTTTTTAAGTCCATTTCCTCTTGGGTCATTTTACTTTCCTTGCTTCATTTCATTCATCTGAAGCATGATAAGGTTTGAGATCTCTGCCCCTCCACACATTTTTTGTCCCTCTCAATTGCTTCACATAGCAGGAAGGGAATGTTTCAGTGGTGTGCTAGAGCTAGCTTGTATCAGCTTTCAAGAGTCAATTGTGCATATCTCTCTATATATACTACATGTAGTGATGTCAAATTGGTAGTGTGACATGTGCAATGATGGAATTATTTACACTAGGGGCAGTGGCTACAAATCATGAAACTTTTTTTTCCCCCTTAAGGGCCAGATGTTATACATTTATCAGCACACCCTAGCTTTAGTATGATTATAGATAATAGCAATGCAATGGAAAATGATCAGTAATTAGAAAAAATACATTTGTCTTTTAAATGCTATTAAGACTGTGAAGAAGCAAGGCAACTGGGACTTGTAGACATAAATTCAAAAAGATAGCTGTATGGAACAGGATTTTCTTGGAGAAACCCAGGGTTGCCATCAGATTAAAGTTTGGTGAGACAGAGGTAGAAAAGAAATAAGAGGAGGAGACCAAGACGGTCATTTCAAAGTACTTGTGTAAGGAGATTCAGCATTGTTTGGGGGAAAAAAAAGTGGAAGGCAACAGTAATGAAATGATTGTACAATCCCGTAAGTCAAGAAAATGGGGAGATTATAGGTCTTCCTCAGAAGACCTCTTATCACTCTCAGAACTGGAACAACCCTAGTGTGGTCTCAAGGAGTTTTATACTTCATAGAGCCAAGCAAGTTACAGTATGTCTAATAGGCACACAACTGATAACCGTAGAACAGAAATGAACAAGACCAAGTTTCTCCTGTCTCTACTGTAATATCTGATAAGCCTATACTGACAAAGAGCTACATCGAAAATTGGAAGGAATAAATCCTGCCTAAAAAGAATCCAAACTGGCAAATCAATTTAAACAACAATAGCTCTAAAATGCAAATCAGGGGCCCTGGGTGGCACAGCGGTTAAGCGTCTGCCTTCGGCTCAGGGCATGATCCCAGCGTTCTAGGATCGAGCCCCACGTCAGGCTCCTCCGCTAGGAGCCTGCTTCTTCCTCTCCCACTCCCCCTGCTTGTGTTCCCTCTCTCACTGGCTGTCTCTATCTCTGTCGAATAAATAAATAAAATCTTTAAAATAAAAAATCAAAATTAAAATTAAATGCAAATCAGTCTTCTCACTCCTGTCCCCAGTAAAACCAACTAATGATTTTCCATTGTAGATTAAATGAATTTCAGAATTCTTAGCATAGTTTATTAGGTAATTCATAATCCAATTCCACCAAATCTCCATATTTTACAAATGCAGCCTCAAATATCTCTCCTTGACTCCTACATATCCCCCAGTCCTCCCACAACAGACAATACTTTCTAGCTAGAACATACTAAAAGTTCCCATCCCACAGCCCGAATCATCTTGATTTGTAAATCATAAATGTACATTCTTAAAGAATTAAATCAAAGATAAGACTGTGTTCATTCTATCCAACATCTGCCCCATGCACTGTACATAGATGTGCAGGAAGTATTTTAAATGAGTGGATGAATTATATAAGGATTATTTATAGTCTCGAGGGAAAGAAAAACTAGTGGTTACTTACACAGTAAATATAATTTCTATAATATTTATTCTTTACAGGTTATTAAGTTATGTGCCACTAAGCAAATGTCCTAAGAATCTCAGATAGCTGGTGGAGTTTAAATCTAGTTCTTTGCACTTATCTTAAGTACTCTGCCAATTCAAATAAAAATTCCTTTATGCTTTGGTCAGAATGCATTGCTGCCATCTTAGAGTAACCTTTTAACCATTCTCTTTTCTTTATTCAAAGAAAATCTGGGCAAAGGATTGTTTTAGTGAAATTTTTACTAAATTAGACCCAATACATAATACTGCTTAGCTCTTTGAGGAAATGTGACTGGGTAAATATGTATACACATGTGGAGAGATGTAGATTCACAATCCAAATGGAAAGCACCATAAAGCAACTAAGGGGGGGGGAATTGAGAAAGATAAAGACTTGTGTCATTTTTTTTTTTAGATTAACCCAATCAATTCCCTTCACCATGTGCTCCCCTCCCCTCCACCCCAATCCAAACTACACCATTCTGCCTAGCTTGACCAAGTGATGTTCTCTGCGGATTAAAAATGAAACCTGTGGCTGAATCTATGCCCTTCAATCAAGGCTCATTTTTCTTGAGAATGACTAACATTTAGTTCTGCTTAAATTTGCCTAGCAGGCAGTTCCATCATATAGTTTTTAATAGTGTTAATGTCTACTGCCAGACATCTGTTTGAAACCTATCTTCTTTATTGTACTTACTCCGTCTAATTACATTATTTTGGTAAACAGAAGAAAGTAATTTAAAATGACATATATCTGAATCAGTCCCAAACTAATTAGTTTTTTTCCCTCCCCAAAAGATGTAAAAACAGATGTTTTTGTTACTCTGCCCCGATACTGCATTATCTTCTTATTGTGGAATCAATTTGTTTAATCTTTTCCATTGTCTGCTTTTAACTGATGCTACTGCTTCCAATCTTATACAGAAGTAGTACGACAACATTTACTCTTGAAATTTTTACGTTTTAACTACTAATATTAGCTTTCAAATCTGATATCCTTTGACAGGAAAGAAAGAAAGATGCAGAAATGCCTCCCATTAAATCAGCCCAGCATTTTGAGTGGAGGGACTTCAAACTAGGCAGTGGAATCCATCAACAAATAACATCTTTGACAAAATTAACCTGTGCCATCAAGTAATTACTCAAAATTTCTTTCCTTTTTTATAAGATGAAGTCATACCAGGTGACATCTCAGTTCTCCAGCATCAAGGATAGAATCCTGGCTTTTACTGTGTGTGTGGGTATGTGTGTTGGGTGGGAGGGAAAGTATTAAAAGAAAGTATTAAAAGAAAAGGAACAATTAGAAAAGCTGAAGAAAAGCTAAAATGGATCACTGTCACAAAGCCAGGAAAAAAAAAAAAAAAAGAGTTGAGTAAAGAAGGTTGTCAATAGTGCAAAGTGGTAATGATAGTAATTCTTCACACTTATATAGTATTTTGTAGTTTCCAATTATTTTCATACATTAAAATTTGTTACCAATGACAATTCCATGATGGAGCCAGGATAAATATTAGTTTTCTTTTTTTATAGATTAAAAAAAGTCAAGGTTAAAAAACATCAATGTTAAAAAAAAAAAAAAACAAGGTTAAGGAAGATAAAGACAGATAAACATAGCACAGGAAAAACTAAATCATAAAATATTTTTGCTCCACAGACATGACTTACTACAAGCATAGTTTATGATCCACATTGCTGGGTTCAAATCTGAAACCACTGCGTGTTTCTGACCCTTTGACCTTCCTGGGCCTCAGAACACTCATCCATAAAATAAAGATCCTGAAAAAAAAACTTAACATAAAGACTATTAAGAATTAAAAAGCTGGATGGATATATGTAGAGCACTGGGACAACTGCTTCATATTCAATAAATGTTGGCTGCTATTATTACAGTCAATAGGTTAACCAGCAGAAGGAAAACACAGCCATAGTATACCAGCCTCAGTTTACCTTCCTTTTATGGAGCTCTGAAGAATTGAGAAAGCAGAAGGAATGTATCAAGAGAATCTTCAATAAGCAGTGGCCAACCAGCCAACTAAGGAAACAGGATGACAAAGTCAAAGACCCTACTGCCTGCCACAAATGCTGAGAGTGGCCTGGGTAGCCTCCTGCAAGGAGGAGATAGCCAGAATTTTTCCATTTACAAGGAATTTACATCACTCTAATAAGGGCTTTCGTTTCAAGACAGTGTTATGGAAAGTCATAACATGTGAATTTAATTCCAGTCTACGAAATTGTACAAGTGTAAGCATGTAAGTTAATTACTTTTAATGTTGAAGACAGAATTAACTCACGTAGTAACATCTGGTGGGCCTATTTGCTTTTTCAAATTAGGATAATTAGAACTGACAAACTACCTTCATTCCAATTTCTCTTTCTCATCAGCCCTTAGATTATTTGCCAGTTGCTTTTTGTTGTGGCAGGGGTTTTTTCTTTCATTTTGCTCAGCATCACTCAATTCCTTTTCCATGAAGCTGTAGCAGCTGCCATCATTACCATGCCACTGTCCATAATACAAATTTATATTATGTTGAAAGAGTCTTAATATGAAAGTAGTACACAGAATTTGAATGGTCAGTACTCATCATCATTTTATAGTATTCATGAAACTATACAAGTTGCAAGATAAGTTTCTAAAAGACTTTCCAAAACGTATGTACTCTAGTCTTCCTAGCTCTTACAACAGGGTCTGACAAACAGGAGGCATTCAATCAATACCTGTGGCCTGAAGGACTGAATGAACCAGTCAATCAACTCTGTGTTATTCTACAGTGTTATATATTTGTTAGAACATAATTATTTTGTCTTTTAGAAGTCTTTTTTATTGCTATTTTAATTCATGAAACTCTGTTACATTTATTCAAGCATACATTTATCTACCTTGGATAGGGTCTCTTTCATCTCTGCATCCAAAAAGTTCTTTCATTGCTGAGAAAAATGCTTGCACATATAAAACTCTATGATCTCATGCTTTATTGCAAGTATAAGGGTTACTCATTCTTATAATTTTACAATTAATTTTTTGGCTATTCTTCATAACCAATATCATATAAAGGGTAGTAGTGTTCACAATAGCTGAGCACCCATTCCAGCCCTTTAAAAATTCACTTAATTTCTCTGAGCCTAATCTCATCTATACAATGTCTGTAATTATAAACTCATTTTCCTTAGCTCAGAGAATTGTCCTGAAGACCAAATTATTTCTTAATAAAAAGCCAAATAAAATTAATAAATTTGAAAATACCTTTAAGTGTTTCAGGATTTTATCCTATTTATTAGAGAAAATAGTAAAATATTATAAATATAATACTTTATATATCGAGACAAATTTTTTCCTCTAAGTATTGAAATTATTATGTGGCAAAAATATTATACAATACTTCATTAAAATAAAATTAGAAATGAGAGCATCTACCTTAAAATCTTATTTTTAAGGTTATCTGAATTTATAAAATATAAACTTAGAAAATCAATAAGACAATATTTCCTTTAATACACAGGTCAATTAATTCATTATAACAGATATTCTGTAACACTGCTCATTTTTTTCAATCTTTGTCCAAAAGTGAGGTTATATTTTCATTAGAATACTTGTGAATATGTCTGAAATTGCTACATGGAGATTTTAATACTGTTAAATACTAATCTGAGCCCTGTGGCAAATATTAAAGAGAACTTCAATCAAGTTATATTATACCTAAAATGTATTTATCGGATGATGATAAAATTTCACAAACCCACTATCAATCACACTTCATGGAACTAATTTTTTTTTTCAGATAAATCACCTTTATTTATTTATTTATATTATAATCATATTTTTTATTATATTATGTTAGTCACCATACAGTACATCCCTGGTTTTTGATGTAAAGTTCTTTGATTCATTAGTTGCGTATAACACCCAGTGCACCATGCAATACGTGCCCTCCTTACTACCCATCACCAGCCTGTCCCATTCCCCCACCCCCTCCCCTCTGAAGCCCTCAGTTTGTTGCTCAGAGTCCATAGGCTCTCACGCTCGTGCAACTAAATTTTAATACAAAGTCAGATCTTCCTATCTCCTAGTTTCTCTTTAATATTCGTTCATTATATTTATTCTTAGATAATATAAATTTTGAAAAATTCTGTAAGCATTTAATCTACATTGCATACTGATTCCAAAACATCTACCACAGTATGATTTGTTTAAAAATTAAAATGAATAGAACTAAAAAAGCTTCTAAATTGAGACAACAGTTTTCATGATATCCTAAATATGAGTAAATGTATTGTAGAGTCTTGTTCAAACAGTATAGACTCTCCCAAGTATAAATGCACAAACGACTATAAATGGTACTATTTCAGTGATAATGTTAGTGAGATTATTTAAAGTTAGAATTTACTCAGCCTTAGCTGACCTAACAACTGCAGAGTATAACAAACATCCTGGTTTGCAAGACATTAATGAAGCAATTTGCAAAGAGATGAATGCAAATTGCGAGCAGTTATGGAGAAATGTGAAATTAAAAGTAGGAAAATTAAAGCCATTGAATATATGACTGTTTTCCCTATTCAGTACCTTTGAAGATAACCTGGCTCAACCATTAAAAATGAGTGTCTATCAAAACTGTTGTATTTAAGATTCTTTCCCATTTTCAACAGGTGTACCAGACGGTAGAACTCACCATAGAACTTTATCTCCAGTGTACCAATTTTTATACAAAAACCTCCAACATCTGCAAAGTAGCTTTTATTCTAGGATCCTGAAGGATGTTTCAGGGGAAAAAAAGGTAAGGGAGGGGACTTATTCCTCCTGAGTGTCTTTCAGTCCCATGGAGTAAGTCAAGAGTAACATTAACTATGTATAAGATTAAAAATTAGAGCATGCAAAGACAGTCTCAAATCACAAAATGCACTTGGCTTCCCTTGACACCTCACCTATTGTCAAAGAGAAGTTTACAGAATTTTTTGTTGTTGTTGTGTTAAGAAGAATAGAGCAGGCCCTAAATGGAGTCACTTGTGTTCAATCCTAAATCAGTAAACCAAGACTTAATACTTAATCTAACTGCAGTCTCAGCCATGAATTGCTGAATAAAGCCAATCTGATCTTTAAATGTACTCAGATGAATTTTTGTTATTTAACAGTTGGGTTTATTCTCACTGGCCTATAATGTTAGCTAGGAAAAAAAAAAAAAAAACCTTTCATTCTTGAATGGAATTAAGTCCTACAGTACAAATGCATAATAATTTAAAGCAACTAAATTAAGCAAACTGATTCTATTACAAGAATAGACTCAACGTCTTGATTGTTGAACAATGTCAATGTTTATTCAACATCTCTTTTTTTTAAATGACTAAAATAAAAAGCAAACTAGCAAGCAAGTAATTTAGAGTCCCAGTTCTGCCAAGTGTTGTGCCACTTTGGGAAAGTCCCTAAATTTTGTGCTTGAATTCCCCTGTTGACAGAATGGGGAAATCAATCATAGAACCTGCCTTATATACTTGTGAGGTTTAAATTAGTTAAAACAAATAAAGAACACAGAGAAGTATCTGATTCCTGTAAGCACTCAAAACATACTAGCTATTATTATCACAAGTTAAATAATCTAAAAATGTGTAAGGAGAAATAGTTCCCGTTCCCTGCCACATTGAAAACCTTAGCTCTGAGGAAATCACTTTTTATGCATCATCGTACACCACTATTTATGCTCATACAAATAAATATACACCTAATTTTCCTTTATTAACAAAAAACTGGTCATATTGGATACATTTTACTTAACTTGTCTTTTCACTTAGCAGCATAACAGATAACACAGCAGATAATTTTTAAAGTATTTATGTTCCTCATTACATTTTTCTTAAGCAGAGAAAACAAGGACAAAGGAGTGAAACATGCCCTTGGCTAGTTTAGTAAAAAAAAAAAAAAAAAAAGATCCTTAAAAGCAAATTCCAAAGCAAAGTGTGAGGTATATAGAGGTAAATACAACATTTTATGAGAACATAGTCTGGAATGACTATCTCGGGAAGATGGAAAGAAACAGAATAATCTTTATATAATTTCAGCCTTAATTTTTTAGAAAAAACAACTGTTAAATGTGATCCAGCAAATGAGACATTAAATCTGCTAAGCATTCTAGAGATAATTTAACTCAAAACTGCCATTCATCAAATAATGAAAAAAGATCCGTGGTGGGCTAACTTTCTAGTGCACTATTCCCATTATTACGATCAATGCAACTGAAAATTTGATGACACTGCATTTCAATAAAAAATAAACATTTTGCTTCTGTACCTGGTAATGGCAGACTAAGTAATTTAGACAATCTTCCTATTCTGGACAATTACTAATCTGGGAAATACATAAGAATCATCTGCTCAAAGTCAGAGAGATAATAGTGAAAAATTATCAGGCCAAGGTCTGAGAAAGAAGTGAACCCAGTTTCTCTGTGGATTCAGAAGAAGCTGAGCAACTAAAAAGTTTTGAAAGTCCTGCTGAGGCTTGGAATAGAAATTGGAGTCCAGTGCCCACCTAAGGCTCCCTACTGGAACTCCTTGCTTTGACTGGAACAACAACAAAAAAACAGAGTACAATCCACCTTTGAATCATTTCAATCCCTAAAACTGAAATAATGTGATTTTGAGATTACAAAAATACACACTTAGAAGAATGAAATGTTACTCCTCTTTGAAGAAAGATCATTTTATCTAGGGACTCAAGACATTTGTACAGAAAATTTGGCAAATACAACAAGAAAAAACAAAAATAAAGCAAAAGATAGTCCTATGAGGACATAACATAAACAAAACAGACTGTAGGCACTCCAAATAATAAAGTTATCAGATCTAAGCTTTAAAATAGCTACAATTACCATTTCTATATAATTAAGAAACAATGTTGGGAATTTAGACAGAGAACTATAAAAATATTAACTTAAAAATTGAATAAGAGAAAAGCACTTCTGAAACGGCAGAGTGCATGCCTCAAAAAAAAAAAAAAAATCACTTATCCATAGCACCAATAAGTACAGTGACAATGTCAAAATAAAGTTTTTCTGAACTCTGGAATTTAACCAAAGTTTTGGAATAATCTAAAGAATTTTTATTCAAGAAAAGTGGCTTAATCTCATAAAAATCATCAGGTGTTATAGTGCTTTAACTTTCCCTTTTGTCCTTGTTTTTTGGAAACCACGAAAACCAATAGCCTTGCAACTACAGTAGCTGTGAAAATAAGCAAACAAGCGACCACTGGAGTGGCAGAATAGGTTTGGAGCTTTGCAAATACCCCATCAGCAGATTATCATTATTTGACCTGCCTGATAGCCACATTCTCAGGGCTTGTCTTTGACCTGATAAAGACTTCACTCTGGGTGAACAGCCCAATCCCTACAGCATTTGTTGAAAACAGACAGGGGCAATTATTTAACATTGCAGCTGACTCACTTTGGCGGGGGGAGGAGGGGTAGGGGATGGAGTAGGGGGCAGAGCCCCAACTGGGGCTAAATGAGACTTTCATTAAAAATATTTAAAAAAACAAACTGGAAAACATATTCATACAGGTCTTTGAAATTCTCTGACATATCCTTGGAAATCCAGAAGACCATGCACATATGGAATTCTGGGCATGTCCAAAAAAGACCTGAGAAGGTCATAATCTCGCATCTCTGGCTGTCCTTGAGGGTCTATGCAAGCAGGAAGTGAATGTTATGACAGAAATGTAAATTCTCTGATGAAAACCTGAAGAAATGCTCCAATACAAACACAGAACCTCTTGGCCAAATCTGAAAGACTTTGACTTCATGTATTTAAAAAAAAATCTTTTGTCGGATCATTAGCTGACCATTAAGCTAATGTCGCAGACACTTCAGTGGCCAAATATAATGAAGGACACTAACACACTCCTAAGTAATCAATGAACCAAAAAAAATCAAATGGGAAATAATATTTCAAAATGAATGAAAATGAAAACATAACATACCAAAACTTACAGGATGCAGCTAAAGCAGTAGTTAAAGGGAAATGTATAGCTATAAATGCCTATATTAAAAAAGAGGAAACATCTTAAATCAATGTCATAATTTATCCCCTTAGTAAACCAGAAAACAAGAGAATATTAAACCAATTACAAGCAGAAAATGGAAACGATCATCAAAGTGGAAATAATTAAAATAGAGAAATTGAAAAACCAACAAAAACGAAAGTTGGTTCTTTGAAAAGATTAACAAATTTCCATTTACCATAACATCAAAAAGAATAAAAAATGCAGGAATAAACCTTACCCCTCTTCAGAGACACGGTAGCCTATTTTATCAGAACTGTGTAATTCTATTCAAGGAATCTGTCCAACTTGAGACACACAAAATGCCTTCTATTATAATAAATGGTACTTATCTACCCAATACTATATTCCTCCACCAGGACACTATTTCTCAAATGGCAATCAGACCTATACCTGTTGACTATACCCTTACTTATCTTGGGTATTTGGAATAATCATTGGAGTTTCCAGATATTACATACTATCATGCCATCAGCAGTCATATTTCCTTCAAAATAATATCTGTAAGTCTCTAAAATAAACACAAGTATTTAAAAAAATTATGAGATAATTGAATGCCTTTTCATGCTTACTCTTCAAACACAATTTTTATATGGAGAATAAAACAACTAGAGAAGATCAGTGAAAACTTCTCTTTAACCTTAGAAAAAAGTAATAAACACCTCTGCTCTGGAACCACCCCCCAAAATTAATCTAAATAAACATACTAGAGTTATCATTGGCAATTGTATAGTACTTAATTTCCTCCTAGTCAACCAAGGGGAGTTTATACAGCTATAGCTAATACTTTTTGTTACTCCTTTATAAATACTACAGGACAAATAGAACAGTGCAACTAAACAAAACAAAGCTACCTAACTACCTAAAGAAGAACCAAATGGATTCTGGAAAGTGTTATCGGTACCCGAATTTCATAATCTAGCTATTTGACTTCAAAACCTATTTAAAAAATATTTACTTACTTACTTATTTATTTATTTATTTTGCTTTTGAGGTAAGCCTTTATTGCTTTAGTTCCTGTTAGGACAGCTTTTGCCGCATCTCAAAGATTTTGGACCATCTGTTTTCATTTTTGTCTCCATATTATTTTTTAATTTCCTTTTTGATTTCTTGGCTGACCCACTCATTGTTTAATAGCATGTTATTTAGCCTCCATGTATTTGTTTTCTTTCAGATATTTTCTTGTGATTGATTTCACAGAACTTAAATAATTCAAAATTTGTATGGAACCACACTAGACTCTGAATAGCCAAAGCAATTTTGAAAAAAAAGAACAAAGCTAGAGGTATCACAATCCCAGATTTCAAAATATATTACAAAGCTGTAGTTATCACAACAATATAGTACTGGCAGAAAAACAGACGCAAGGATCAATGGAATGGAATAGAGAGCCCAGAAATACACCTATGCTTTTATGGTCAATTACTCTATTATAAAGAAGTCAAGAATATACAATGGAAAAAAGACAATCTCTTCAACTAATAGTCTTGGGAAAACTGGAAAGCTACATGCAAAATAATGAAACTGGGCCCTTTCTTATAAAAATAAACTCAAAATAGATTAAAGATCTAAATGTGAGATGTAAAGCCATAAAAATCCTAGAAGAAAACACAGGCAGTAATTTCTTTGACATCAGCCATAAAAACATTTTTCAAGGTATGTCTTTTCAGGCAGGGGAAACAAAAGCAAAAATAAACTATTAGGAGCATATCAAAATAAAAAGCTTTCGCACAGCAAAGGAAATCACCAACAAAACAAAAAGGCAACGTACAGAATGGGAGACGATATTTGCAAATGACATATGTGGTAAAAGGTTAATATCCAAAATATATAAAGAACTCATAGAACACCAAAAAAACCTCACAAATAATCTGATTAAAAATGGACAGAGGACCTAAAGAGACATTTTTACAAAAAAGACATACAGATGAGGAGCAGACACATGAAAAAGATGCTTAACGTCACTAATCATAAGGAAAATGTAAATTAAAACCACAATGAGATATCATTTAAACCTGTTAGAATGGCTAAAACCAAAACCACAAAAAATAACCAGTGTTGATGAGGATGTGGAAAAAAGTAAACTCTCATGATGTGTGGGTAGGAATGCAAATTGGTGGAGCCATGTGGGAAACAGTATGGAGTTTGTTCAAAAAATTAAAAAGAGAATTACCATATGATCCAATAATTCCACTACTGGGTGTTTACCCAAAGTAAATGAAAACGCTAATTTAAAAAGATACATGTAACTCTACTGCAACATTATTTACAATAGCCTGATATGGAAACAACCTAAGTGTCCACCAACAGATGAATAAATAAAGAAGTGGTATATATGTAGGTGTGTGTGTATATATACACACACACACACACACAATGGACTATTACCCATAAAAAAGATTGAACTCTTACAATTTGCAACAATAAGGATGGACCTAGAGGGTATAATGTTAAGCGAAGTAAGTGAGACAAAGAAAAATACCATGTGATTTCACTCATATGTGGATTTTAAGAAACAAAGACAAACAAAAAGACTCTTACACATTGAAAACAAACTGATGGGTGCTGGGATGGGGGATGCAGGATGGGGGTAGTGAGGAAAATAGAAAGGATTAAGAGTACACTCATCTTGATGAACACTGAGAAATGTATAGGACTGTTCATCATTATACTGCACACCTGAAACTATTATAGCACCGTATATTAATTACATTTGAATTTTTAAAAGTCAACAAGGAGAACACAACTGCTTTAGTGGGTGGAGTGCTTTACTCACAAAAGGGAGAGACAAGCAAGATCACCTTCAGTAGTGCGTGCTGGTACCCCCCCCCCCCCCAATGCCAGCGGGTCCCTGACAGCAGATGATGCCAGGGCACTAGCCTATTCCCACCCATCTTGTGCCACAGAATGAAGGAGCCTGTCTCCTGCAGGAAAAAGATACAGTAGCAGAGTTGGCCAGGTGCCACATGACACACACCCTTAGGCAGAACAAAGGAGTAACACTAATTCTGAAACAGGAAAAGATATTCCCACACAAGCCCAGCACAAGCTGTGAGAGCTCTTTACCTCCTGGAAAGAAAGAGTTTCCAGCCCAAAGCCCGCTCTTATGCAGCCAAGTAGAGGTTGGAAGACTGTGTGCGGGAGATGAGAGTGTCAGCTGAAATCTTAAAAAATAGGATAAAATGAGAAAATTTTTTCTAGCATTATAAAGTTACAATTATTCATACAAAACAATATTGGGGCAGAGATAAACTAACTGGCCAATGCGAACTAAAACAGATGTCGGAAAGAGATCCATCCATACAGCTACTTGATTTATAGAACTGCAGAGAAGTCGTAATGACAGTTTTCAATAACTGGTGGTGGGTCAATTTCATGCACATACAAAAAAAAACAAAACAGGAAATTTGACTTTATACCATTCACAGAAAAATCTTTTCCATTTGGATTTTAAATCTTAATGTGGAAAGCAAAGCAATTAAGCTTTAAGAACATTTTCATGGTCTCAACTGTGGGAAAACTTAAATAGGGGAAAACAGAAACACCAACCAAAAAAAAAAAAAAAAAAAAAACAATCTGAACTACACTGACATTAAAGAAGTCTTTCATCAAAATACATCATTAACACGTAAAAAGTTAAGAAGACTGGGAAAGATACTTGGATATGTTTAACACATACAGCTGACCCTTGAACAACCCAGGTATTAGGGGCACGACTGCCACATACCCAAAAATCCTCATAACTTTCGACACACCAAAAATTTAACTACTGTTAGTCTACTATTAACTTTAAGCCTTACCGATAAACAGGCCAATTACACTTATTTCATATATGTATTCTATACTGTATTCTTCCAATACTGTGAACTAGTGAAAATAAAATGTTAAGAAGATTTTAAGAGACAAGATACATCTGGATCTCTACAAATGAACATCTCCAGCGTGGAGTATTGAGGTACGAAGCAGGGAGCCGTGAAACCGCGCACAGATATCGGAAGATAAACGGAAGGGGGGGGGAGCCACCGCATTCGGGCGCCGGGAAGCAGTAGGCACCTGCACGGGGGAGCGGGCGGGCTCACGGATGGCACCCGCAAAACAGCAGACTGAGACCGTAAGCTGGGAGCGCGCGCCACCAGGCTTCTCAAGGAACACCGGAATCCTGGTGTGCTCACCGGAAATGGACTGAGACCGGGAGCTCCCGGAGCGTGCGGGGGCGGCTGGTGGCGTTAGAAACACAAAGTACAGAGACGTGCCGGCCCTGGAAGTGAGGGCAGGGACACCAGGTGGGGGGCGCACAACCCTGGACGCTGCAGGGTTGAGCAACACCAACGGTAACAGAGTTAAAGTGGCCAGAACATTAGTGGAGAACGGGCCGCAATCCCTCTGTTCTGTGACAGAGGCTGAGATTCGGCCACTGCTGCTCTGACTCTCAGAAGAGGCACAGCAAACCGCCAGGGAAAGCCGCCAGAGAACAAAAGCCTGGAAATACCAGCTCACAGCATGCCCATCCCCATCCCCCCTCACAGGGGACGCGGAGACTCTACCCAAACAGGGTTGCCTGAGTATTGGCGCGGCAGGCCCCTCCCCCAGAAGGCAGGCTGAAAAATCAAGAAGCCCACAACCCCGGCACCTGGGTGGCACCTGGGTCATTGAGCGCCTGTCTTCGGCTTAGGGCGTGATCCCGGTGTTCCAGAAAGGAGTCCCTCATCAGGCTCCTCCGCTGGGAGCCTGCTTCTTCCTCTCCCACTCCCCTGCTTGTGTTCCCTCTCTCGCTGGTTGGCTCTCTGCCACATAAATAAATAAAATCTTTAAAGAAGAAGCCCACATCCCTAAGATCCCTATAAAACAAGGGGCACGGCCTGGGACCCAGTCAATAATTTGGGCTCTGGACAACCCTGCAACCTCTCCTCATCAGAATGGCAAGAAGGAGAAGCCTCCCCCAGCAAAGAAAAGACAGTGAGTCTGTGGCCTCTGCCACAGAAATAATGGATATGGATGTAACCAAATTATCAGAAATGGAATTCAGAGTAACGATGGTCAAAATGATGAGTAGAATTGAAAAAACTATTAACGAAAAGGTTACTGAGAATATAGAATCCCTAAGGACAGAAATGAGAGCGAATCTGACAGAAATTAAAAATTCTATGAGCCAAATGCAGGCAAAACTAGAGGCTCTGACGGCCAGGGTCGCAGAAGCAGAGGAAGGGGTTAGTGAATTGGAGGATGGGTTAATAGAGGAAAAAATGAAAATAGAAGATGGTCTTAAAAAAATCCACGCCCACGAATGTAGGTTACGGGAGATTACTGACTCAATGAAACGATCCAATGTTAGAATCATAGGCATCCCTGAGGGGGTGGAGAAAAACGGAGGTCTAGAAGAGATATTTGAACAAATTGTAGCTGAAAACTTCCCTAATCTAGCGAGGGAAACAAACATTCGTGTCCAAGAAGCAGAGAGGACCCCTCCCAAGCTCAACAATGACAAACCTACGCCACATCACGTCATAGTGCAATTCGCAAATATTAGATCCAAGGATACAGTATTGAAAGCGGCCAGGGCAAAGAAATTTCTCACGTACCAAGGCAAAGGATTACGTCAGACCTATCTACACAGACCTGGAATGAGAGAAAGGGTTCAGGGGGCATTTTTAAAGCTCTTTCAGAGAAAAACATGCAGCCAAGGATCCTTTATTCAACAAGGCTGTCATTCAGAAATGATGGAGAAATAAAGACATTCCAGAATCGCCAGTCATTAACCAATTTCGTAACCACGAAACCAGCCCTACAGGAGATATTAAGGGGGGTTCTATAAAGGTAAAAAGGCCTCAAGAGTGATACAGAACAGAAAGTCACAACCGATACAAACAAAGACTTTACTGGCAACATGGCATCATTAAAATTCTATCTCTCAGTTCTTAGTGTCAATGTAAATGGTTTAAACGTTCCCATAAAGCACCACAGGGTTGCAGACTGGATAAAAAGAAATGACCCATCCATTTGCTGTCTACAAGAGACTCATTTCGAACCCAAAGATGCATTCAGACCTAGAGTAAGGGGATGGAGTACCATCTTTCACGCAAATGGACCTCAAAAGAAAGCTGGGGTAGCAATTCTCATATCAGATAAATTGGATTTTAAACTAGACACTATAGTTAGAGACGCAGAAGGGCACTATATTATTCTTAAGGGAAGTATTCAACAAGTGGATATGACAATTATAAATATATATGCCCCCAACAGGGCAGCAGCAAGATACACAAGCCAACTCTTAACCAGAATAAAGAGACATATAGATAAAAATACATTAATAGTAGGGGACCTCAACACTCCACTCTCAGAAATAGACAGAACACCCTGGCAAAGACTAAGCAAAGAATCAAAAGCTTTGAATGCCATACTCGACGAGTTGGACCTCATAGATATATATAGAACACTACACTCCAGAACCAAACAATACTCATTCTATTCTAATGCCCATGGAACATTCTCAAGAATAGACCATGTTCTGGGACACAAAACAGGTCTCAACTGATACCAAAAGACTGAAATATCCCCTGCATATTCTCAGACCACAACGCTCTGAAATTGGAACTCAACCACAAGGAAAAATTTGGAAGAAACTCAAACACTTGGAGACTAAGAACCACCCTGCTCAGGAATGACTCGATAAACCAGGAAATCAAAAATCAAATTAAAAAATTTATGGAGACCAACGAGAATGAAAACACAACAGTCCAAAACCTATGGGATACTGCAAAGGCAGTCCTAAGGGGGAAATACATAGCCATCCAAGCCTCACTCAAAAGAATAGAAAAATCTAAAATGCAGTTTTTATATTCTCACCTCAAGAAGCTGGAACAGCAACAGAGGGACAGGCCTAATCCACGCACGAGGAGGCAGTTGACCAAGATTAGAGCAGAAATCAATGAATTAGAAACCAGGAGTACAGTAGAGCAGATCAACAGAACTAGAAGCTGGTTCTTTGAGAGAATGAATAAAATTGACCGACCACTGGCAAGACTTATCCAAAAGAAAAGAGAAAGGACCCAAACTATTAAAATTATGAATGAAAAAGGAGAGGTCACGACCAACACCAGTGAAATTGGAAGGATTATTAGAAACTATTATCAACAGCTATATGCCAAAAAACTAAGCAATCTGGAAGAGGTGGAGGCCTTCCTGGAAACCTATAAACTACCAAGACTGAAACAGGAAGAAATTAATTTCTTAAACAGGCCAATTAATTATGAAGAGATTGAGTCAGTGATAAACAACCCTCGAAATAACAAAATTCCAGGCCCAGATGGTTTTCCTGGGTAATTCTACCAAACATTCAAAGAAGAAATAATACCTATTCTCCTAAAGCTATTTCAAAAAATAGAAACAGAAGGAAAGCTACCAAACTCATTCTATGAGGCCAATATTACCTTGATCCCCAAACCAGGCAAAGACCCCATCAAAAAGGAGAATTACAGACCGATTTCCCTAATGAATATGGACGCCAAAATCGTCAACAAGATCCTTGCTAATAGAATACAACAGTACATTAAAATTATCCATCATGACCAAGTGGGATTCATACCTGGGATGCAAGCGTGGTTCAACATTCGCAAATCGATCAGCGTGATACATCATATCAACAAGAAAAGACTCAGGAACCATATGATCCTCTCAATTGATGCAGAAAAAGCATTTGACAAAATACAGCATCCTTTCCTGATAAAAACCCTTCAGAGTGTAGGAATAGAGGGTACATTTCTCAATCTCATAAAAGCCATCTATGAAAAGCCTACTGCAAATATTATTCTCAATGGGGAAAAGCTGGAAGCCTTTCCCTTAAGATCAGGAACACGACAAGGATGCCCACTCTCGCCACTATTATTCAACATAGTACTAGAAGTCCTTGCAACAGCAATCAGACAACAAAAAGGGATCAAAGGTATCCAAATCGGCAAGCAAGAAGTCAAAATGTCTCTCTTCGCAGATGACATGATACTCTATATGGAAAACCCAAAAGAATCCACTCCCAAACTATTAGAAGTTATAGAGCAATTCAGTAATGTGGCGGGATACAAAATCAATATTCAGAAATCAGTTGCATTTCTATACACGAATAACGAGACCGAAGAAAGAGAAATTAGGGAATCCATCCCATTTACAATAGCACCCAAAACCATACGTTACCTTGGAATTAACCAGAGACGTAAAGGACCTATATTCTAGAAACTATAAATCACTCTTGAAAGACATTGAGGAAGACATAAAAAGATGGAAAAATATTCCATGCTCATGGATCAGAAGAATTAACATAGTTAAAATGTCCATGCTACCCAGAGCAATCTACACTTTCAATGCTATCCCGATCAAAATACCGAGGACATTTTTCAAAGAACTGGAACAAATAGTCCTTAAATTTGTATGGAAACAGAAAAGGCCCCGAATCGCCAAGGAACTGCTGAAAAGGAAAAACAAAGCTGGGGGCATCACAATGCCGGATTTCGAGCTGTACTACAAAGCTGTGATCACAACAGCATGGTACTGGCACAAAAACAGACACACAGACCAGTGGAACAGAATAGAGAACCCAGAAATGGACCCTCGGCTCTTTGGGCACCTAATCTTTGATAAAGCAGGAAAAAACATCCGGTGGTAAAAAGACAGTCTCTTCAATAAATGGTGCTGGGAAAATTGGACAGCTACATGCAAAAGAATGAAACTTGACCACTCTCTCACACCATACACAAAAATAAACTCCAAATGGATGAAAGACCTCGATGTGAGACAGGAATCCATCAAAATTCTAGAGGAGAACATAGGCAGCAACCTCTACGACATCAGCCAAAGCAACCTTTTTCATGACACATCCCCAAAGGCAAGAGAAACAAAAGATAAAATGATCTTATGGGACTTCATCAAGATAAAAAGCTTCTGCACAGCCAAGGAAACAGTCAAAAAAACTAAGAGGCAGCCCACGGAATGGGAGAAGATATTTGCAAATAACACTACAGAGAAAGGACTGGTATCCAAGATCTACAAAGAACTTCTCAAACTCAATACATGAGAAACAAATTAAAAAATCAAAAAATGGGCAGAGATATGAACAGACACTTTTCCAATGAAGACATACAAATGGCTAACAGATACATGAAAAAATGTTCAAAATCATTAGCCATCAAGGAAATTCAAATCAAAACCACACTGAGATACCACCTTACTCCAGTTAGAATGGCAAAAACAGACAAGGCAAGAGACAACAATTGTTGGAGAGGATGTGGAGAAAGGGGATCCCTCCTACATTGTTGGTGGGAATGCATGTTGGTACAGCCACTCTGGAAAACAGTGTGGAGGTCCCTTAAAAAGTTAAAAATTGAGCTACCCTATGACCCAGCCATTGCACTACTGGGTATTTACCCCAAAGATACAGATGTAGTGAAGAGAAGGGCCATATGCACCCCAATGTTCATAGCAGCAATGTCCACAATAGCTAAATCGTGAAAGGAGCCGAGATGCCCTTCAACAGATGACTGGATTAAGAAGTTGTGGTCCATATATACAATGGAATATTACTCAGCTATCAGAAAGAACGAATTCTCAACATTTGCTGCCAACATGGACGGCACTGGAGGAGATAATGCTAAGTGAAATAAGTCAAGCAGAGAAAGACAACTATCATATGATCTCTCTCATCTATGGAACATAAGAACTAGGAAGATCGGTAGGGGAAGAAAGGGATAAAGAAAGGGGGGGTAATCAGAAGGGGGAATGAAACATGAGAGACTATGGACTATGAGAAATAAACTGAGGGCCTCAGAGGGGAGGGGGGTGGGGGAATGGGATAGACTGGTGATGGGTAGTAAAGAGGGCACGTATTGCATGGTGCACTGGGCGTTATACGCAACTAATGAATCATTGAGCTTTACATAGGAAACCGGGGATGTACTGTATGGTGACTAACATAATATAATAAAAAAATCATTAATTAAAAAAAAAAGAAGATTTTAAGAGAAAATATATTTACAGTACTGTACTGAATCTATTTTTTAAAAATTCAGGTGCAGGTGGACCCATGTATTTCAAACCCATGTTGTTCAAGGGTCAAAAGTAGTAGCAATAAAGTGCCTGATGAGGAAAAGACCCCCAAAGTAGAAAAACAGATGAAATATTTGAAAACTACTTCACAGGAGAGGATATCCACGTTTTCCACTTTTTAAAAAAAAATTTATTTATTTACTTGAGAGAGAGAGACACACACACACACACAGAAAACGAGTGGTGGTGAGGGGCGGAGGGAGAGGCTAAGTGTCTGCCTTTGGCTCAGGTCAGGACTCTGGAGTTGGAGATCTAGCCTCCTCAGGGCTCCTTGCTCAGTAGGGAATCTGCTTCTCTCTCCCTGGGTTATGATTTTCAATAAACAGAAGGCTGGTAAACAGGTTTTTTTCGTTTCCCTTATCTCTACACAGCATAAAAAGCATGCCCCTCTTAACAGCATGAAAAATATATACATTTATTTTGTTGAAGGAACAAGGGGATTTGATTTTTTTGTCTATTCCTCCCACTGAGATGATTCCAGTTTATTTTACTCTTTATTAACTCCATTTTCCCTCGAACTGAATTTTTTCCTCTTGCATATAAAGTAATAAATACTTATGAGTACTGTTAATATAAGATTATCAACATGTTTATGTTTGCTTTTAGTTAGAACATGACCATATTATTTATTTTTATTTTATATTTTAATATATATTTGTTTGTTTTGTATAATTAAAAGCTAATTGCTAGAAACAGTAATTCCAGGTCCTACCTAAATAACTTGACTATTTAATAAAAGCTATGGGAAAAGATCAAAAGTAAAATGTGGTTTGTCCTGGTTAGACAGATACTCTCAATTTTAATATTCTCTTTTACACCCAACTTTCTAACAGGCTAAGAATTATATAATATTTTGAATAACAGAGACCATCAAAAGTGCCCATTCACAGAATACTTCAGGCTTATACAATGAGTATATAATGTAACAGTTCTCTCATTTACAGAGTCAATGAATCTGAGCTTCAGAAAGGGAGTAAGCAGGGCAATCAGAATTGTGGCTTTCCAACATTCAGTTCACTGTATTTCCCATTCTGTTCAATGAAACAAGAAGGACCCAGGCACCACTGGAATCTCTTAACCCATCAGTCACTTGTGTGACTCCAGGCCTACATTGTCTAACACAATGGCCACTGAGCACATGAAATTCAGCCACTCTGAAATGAGAGGTGCTGGTAAAATGCAAAATACACACTGGATTGTGAAGACTGAGAATGGGAAGCAAAAGTAAAATCTCATTTGTATTTTTAATATTGATTGCATCCTGAAACGTTTGGGATTTTTTAGCAAAATGGAACGGTTTATTAAAATTAACTTCACGTGCCTCTTTTTTACTTTTGCTTTAGCTACTAGAAAATTAAAAATTATGTATGTCACTTAAACATTTGAGACTTGCATTATATTTCAAATTGACAATGCTGCTTTAGAGGATTCTCATGCATGTTCCTGTTCTTGGCTTACCCTTTATAAGAGCTACGATAGTCCTGCCTGCAACACTGGCTTCTAAGCACAATTATGGTTCTCCACTTTGCTCCCCTTTCAATATTTCCACCCTATATTTTCCCCAATTGTCCTCTGTTCACGGTGTTGTATCCATAACTAAGTCTGACACTCCACCAAAACTGGGAATGGGGTTGTGTCTACTCCCCCTTACAGTACTGCAAAATGCAGCATGCTCACAGCCTGTGAGGGCATTTCAGATGCCAGCTTGCTCATTATTGCCATCGTTAACTAAACAAATTCTCTGCAGCACCAAGAATTTTACAGTTAAAATAACCAGTTTTGCGCAAGAATGAAGTATCCTCAGATGGTTTTAAAAAGCCACAAGAGTGTTTTTCACCTTATCCAAACTTAGAAATTCACACACTTAAAAGGACACAAAAGCAGCAAATGAAAACTAATTTCCTGGGTCCTTTTAGGAACTGAACATTTTCCTAACTCATTAAAGTCTAGTAAAAATGTACTTACAGTCTTGTATTTGAAAGCTATCTAAAATGTTTTATTTAGAATCACTAAGTATAAATACTACAGAATTTGTCAGTTGACATGAGAGGTCTTTGGGTTTTCTGGGTTTTTTGTTTTGTTTTGTTAACTTTCTTTTCTGATTTACAACTGGCTCTTAGGATAACAAGAACCAGGTGTACACAACCACAGGGGAAAACACTACCACCAAAAAAAAAAAAAAAAGACTTTTAAAAGACCAGCAGGGTCCTAATAAAATGATTCCATTCTGTGGCAAAATAAAGTTGTTGTTGTTTTTTTAATCCCCATTAGATATAACTAACCCAGGGTCTTTTATGACACCCACTTACAACGGAAGATCACACGTGCAATGCTATTTCTACAATGACAGTGCTCTATCACCCACTCTTTGTGGCCATATGGGGTTATAGCACAAATAAAATGTCTAGTCATTATCTTTTGGACACTGGTAAAAGTAACTGTATGTAAATGTATGTATGTATATACATACATTTAATTTTCCCCTTTTGTGTCACATCTCGAATTTTTCACTGGGGTGGTACTGTGCAGAATATACACTTAGTAAATGGTCTGAAGAAAAGAAATAAAGAGGTAATCTAAAAATTTTTTAATTTCACTTTACCCAAGGAAACACCTAAAAACAGAATCTTGTGGAAGAAGTTAGCCAATCATATTTTAATGACAACTGCATAATACTTGGGCTATAACTTGCAATTCATTCAAGATTCAGTCACAATTTGGGACGAACTCATATTAATTTATTAATGAGATGACACTGTTTCTCCTGTTTTGATATTCTAGAACTCTCAAAAATATGTAAACCACAATATCACTAATTGTTTTTGAAGAAAAATGAATTTGCATGTGACAGCAAAAGTGTCTTAAGGAGACAGGGTCAACTTATTCCTCAAGGAAGAAAAGATAAAGTGAAGCCCCGCAGAAGCTAAGAAACCACAAAGACAATAAGCAGAAGTTTCACGGTCCCTCATTTCCATGTCTCTTTCAACAACATGAATGTAAAATAGTAGTAATTTTGAATATGTTTTCTTAAAGATAGTCTTGAAATTATTTTAGCCTCAGGCCCTATGAAATCAAGAACCTAAAAAAAAAAAAAAAAAAAAAAGAACCACTCCAGATTCTATGTTAAATCACTTTTTCCCCCCAAAACATAAAGCAAATTCTTATACTTAACTACAGACTAACTTACCAAATTCCTTTCGTATCAATGAAAAAGAAAGCCATAAAATGCGTAATTTGCAACATTTTCATCACCAAAAACCCCTTGGGTTATATTTTCCTTCATAACTTTGCTGTTTAATATACTTTATATAATGGGATTTTACAGAAATAGATGAGATTGGGGTTAAAATAACTGATTTAAATCATTATTCTGCCTTACACAGCCCTTATAATTTGTGGCACGTGTTACTTGCTCACTTTTTGTCTATTTTTACATAAATATACAAGATCATTCTAACATCTGTTAACATATAAAGGGAATTTTTGCATTACAAAAATGAGATCATACTGTACATAATATTGTAAACATATTTTTTCACTTAGGAAAATACCACATAAACCACTCCAGGCAGAAAGTCACATTCACTTTCTGAATAAATGCACAGCAAAAATTTATCATTTATCAATCTATCCCATGATGGAAAAGATGAACAATGCTGCCAGAAACATTTCTACATACAAAGATTTATTGTTTTAGTTTCACTTGTCTCAAGCATTCAGTATTTTGTGTCCACCTACTTTAACATCTCACAGTTGAGGTCTTGGACTACTTCATTCATGCTCATAGAATACTTATAGCTAGAAGTATTTTTGGACAATTTTTTTTGAGAGGTTATGTTTCTAGAGTTTGGGTTTTTAGTTATTCATAGTTATTCACACTGTCAATTTATTGCTTTGTTTGATTTTTGCTGTGTTTGCATAAATGCCATGCCAATTCTTCTGACCTTAGCAGCCATGAATGGACAGCTCTTCCAACACCTTGCACTCTCACAGTACTAGAAATTTCCTTTCTACTCCATGTGAAGAATGCTTCCCACTCATATGTGGTTTCAGACTGGGGAACTTGGTATATGTTTTTTCAGCCCATTTTTCTATGGTTTGAAACAATGAGTAGTGAGGCTGAGGACAAAGGAGAATCACAAATGCAGTGTCAAATCTTTGTAAGACATTTGAAATCAGTTCTCCATTCAATAGGTTTTATGAAATGTCCCGTCCCAGTACATACTTAAGGGGTTACCCACGCTCATGGGAGAAACCTCCAAGATTCATACGGTTGATCTCAAGTTCAGAGCGCAGCCTGGGAGCCTTCTCTGTTGATTTCTCTAAGCCCATCTGCTTCAAATTCTCCCCAGTGAGGGGCAAGAGGAGGGGTTTTCAAGACAGACGGTTTCATTACTGCAATATAATTTCCAAAGCTGTTTCTTAACTTTCCTTCATCCTGTAACATATATATTTCTTGGTTCTTTTAGTTGCAAGAATCAAAACCTATTCCAGCTACTTAGAGGAAAAAGGGAGTTCAGTAAAAGGTTATAGTGACTTTCACAAGGCATAAGGTGTAGTGCAACAACGAAGCCCTAAAGAAAATAAAAAGTAAGACTAGCTCTGCAGAAGTCTGTAGATCTCCAGTGCTCCTACCATTATTGAGATCTGGCCTAAGGCTTGTCCCTACGTTTCTTGCTCCCAAATTTCAAATTCCCAGGAAAGCCTCATGACTGACAAAACTTCAGTTTGGCACCCAGCCTTGAACTCATCAATGTGGCGAGGGAATGGCATCATATCACACTAACATAACAAAGCTGCTATATAATTTTGTGGGACCCAGTACAAAATGAGAATGTGGATTCCTCTGTTTAAAAATTAAGAAAAGAGCCACAGGAGGGTATGAAAACAGACGTAGAGTCTTATGTAACAGTAAAAATCCCATGTCCATAAAGCCAGCCCTGGAAATCATGAATTATGCATACTTATGTGGTAGATAGGGGATTAGTGGCCAAAAGAAGCTACCGAACAGAGGAAAAAAGGATAAAAGTCCAGGACGCTGCACCTGCCATACCATTATTGGAAAAGAAAGCCAAGAGTACTTCTGATACTTAACCTTTTTGTAGCTTATACTATTCCTGACATTCCAGAGTCCATGCCATCCTCAAATATGTTGTCTGACTTCTCCTTCCACATCATTTTTTCAAGTAGTTGCAGACTAACATATGTATATATAATAAAACAAATTATTTGGAGAAGTAATGAATACTGCAAGCTCCAAATTTCATTAGATTCAAAATACATTTCAATAATATAATAATAAACCTAACAGGATAAGATTTTAAGAAAAAAGGAATTAGTATTTGTTGAAAATATACACATGGGTGATTAATATAGACAATCACCATGACTCTTGCAACTCTTCTTTTTGTTTGGCAATTGTAAATTAAGAAGTGACAAGCAAAATGTAATTCTAGGTACATTCATAGGTACTACATACCTATATACACGATTTGCACACACACACCATCTACAGAAATATATAATCTTTTTTGCATAACAAATGCCCTTGTGTCTTGTCATTTTTCTAACCTATATTGGACTGATGACAATGCTACTTGTAGGCAATAATGTTTATCTAAAATATAACTACATTTGTTAAATCAAACTCATAATAGCAATCTCACACAGGTACACTGACAGGAAAGGATGAACAGCTCTTAAAACAATTTCATCAAGCTCAGAATGTTAATTTTACCTTTTTATCCAAAGCAGAGTAAGAAACACTATATTTTCAACTAATCTTCTAAATTTTATCAGTAGCCAGCTTCAACAATTTATCCTGTTTACTAAATTTACATCCTTAATGAGGGCATTCCAAATTTTGTGTGAGTTGCAGTTACAACTCATCTTGAAATATGACACGTTATACTGTAACTAGAGCACAATGTATTTGTGCCTTCTGCAACCTGGCACTCAAGTCCAGCTACACTCGGAATGGTCTACACCTGGTTCAACCAGACCAGTCACTAGCAACACATTTGGATATCATGACAATGTCTAATTGCCATAAAAGTTTCTAAACACTCACCCCCAACGTCTGTATTTATCTCACTGTTAATACTAACAGTTTTCTATCAACCACCACTTTAGGGATATTTTCTCAGGGCACCCTTCCTAGTATCATCTATGCAACAAAATCTTGTACTAAACAGATGTTCATCTACTAGCTAGTGGCAAACTACGCCAAAAGCAAAGGAGCCGAATAAATGCAGAATGTGGAGCAAAGTGTTCCAAAGCAGTATCTGGAGAGAGAGAAAAACCACTGTCAAGACTAGCAATCGAGGGGCGCCTGGGTGGCACAGCGGTTAAGCGTCTGCCTTCGGCTCAGGGCGTGATCCTGGCGTTATGGGATCGAGCCCCACATCAGGCTCTTCCGCTATGAGCCTGCTTCTTCCTCTCCCACTCCCCCTGCTTGTGTTCCCTCTCTCGCTGGCTGTCTCTATCTCTGTTGAATAAATAAATAAAATCTTTAAAAAAAAAAAAAAAAACTAGCAATCGAGCTTTTCAAAAAATGACAGATCCTTGGGTAGGAGAGGTAACCTTAATAGTGTTCAGCTTGCTTTTCCAGTCCACTCCAATTCTGTTAGATATTAGACTAATATTAATGTCTGTTATTTTAACATTTGATAATCCTTAACATTTGATAAACCTAGTAGACTACCTGACCACTTTGCACTCAACCCTTTTTTACTTTTTTGCTCTTTGTAGCCAAAGCCCAGGTTTCTCCCTAATAACCGTCAGTATTACAGTTCTCTTCTGGTCCTTCTGATTGTCTTAAAGTTATCAATGTAAAGTAGAATGGAACATGGGAGACACATTTAAAAGAAACAGGATTTCTAAACAAAGATATTAAAGGGTTTGTCCACAGAAATGTATTCGTCTACCCTAAGTCCCTCAGGGCCACCTCAGTCCCATACATAGCGCTGAGGCACCTCCAGGATACAAAGAAAAATCCCAGGCTTCAGGGGGTCATTGATAATGCCAGCTGCCCCAGCTTCTGTAGTAATGCAAATTAATATCCCCATTTAATTAGAGTTTAAATTCAAAATGTACTGTAGATATTAATGTAGAAGGAATACAAGATCTGGAAGTAGGAAGGCAATCTTTGGGGACTAAGTTATTAGTTTCCTATTAATTGACATGGTGTTTTACTATCTTCAAAACAGCAACTAATAAAATAAAAACTTTTAATAACAGAGAGCATATTGCAACACTCAAGAAAATCCTTTAAGAGATCTGATACTGAGAATTAATGTGTAATTTGACGTTCCATTAATTCATAGTATTGAAATACAAGCTTTAGTATAATGAAAATAATCTGTTCATCAGAACTACTAATGCTCCAATTCTCAAATGTGCCAGAACAGGAAACATAATCCTTTGTGAAGCTAGTTCTCTAAGAGAAGACATTGTCCTCAATTTTTCTCACTTGGGCTGTTGATACCTGTAAATGCTCAGGCATATAATTAATTAGTAGGTCTTGCTCTCAGTATCCAGATGAATACCTGGGTTCATTTACATGTTTTTTCTTTCTCTTCTACCCATGCTAGGTTAACCTACTGAATAATGAATTATTTTAACTTGCTATTACGTTATGATTAGTATTTTCTATTACGAATTAGAGATATATTTTCCTGGTTTCAAAGAAATACGTGCACATTGTGTGATACTTGGGAAAAAATATAAAAAAGGAATCTCAAATAATTTAGCCTCTTAGAGATAATGACTCTGCATTTTAGTATACTTTTTTACATAATTTAAATCAATACTGAATTTTGTTTTATCTCCAATTCTAATTTCCACTTCCCCTTTCCAACAAAAGCAGACTGTAACATACTTTCTGCACCACACATAATACTAAGTATTTTGCTAGATTATATATTCTTTATAAGCAAATTTCCCCCAACAAAACTATAAATCTCCCTTCTCATATTCTTGAAATATAAAAACAAATGTGACCATCTATGTAAGCATATATCTATTTTTACTGATTTGACTTTATTAATTTATTGGAATGTGGTAGGCTCTTTTGAGCTAAATAATTAGCACTCAAAAACTTTCCCCCCACTAATGTCATTTGCTACTGCTTCTCTTCTGGTTTCTTCAAGAATTCCACGACCCATGTAACTTTTCTTAGATCTCTCATTGTTTTCTTTATGTTGTTTTATTTTTACTTTTGTTACCGGAAAGACTCTGCATTCATAACATTGCTGATCCTCAACATTATTGACCAAATTAGAGTAAAACTAATTTGTATTCTAATGTGTTAGCCTTTTCCTATTTATTTGCCAACATGCCTCAGATTATTCATTTCTTTTTAAAAAATTTTTTGATTGTTGCTTTGAATTTCAGGAGATACTTGAATGAATCATACTCTACAGTTTATGCCATGCCATGCTATTAGTTCATATGAAACCCCTCACATTTTTTCCTCTACACTTCCAGTTTTAGATCTCAATCCCATCACCATCTACCATAACCACTTTAATGTTTATTATGTATATCTTGATAAATATACATCTTTGAAAAACATATGTGATTTGATACATATCAGAATTTATTTAAAAAAAAAAAGTATGCCACAATTTCTTACCTATTTTCTTCCCTCCACTCAGAACTGAGTTTCAAAAATCAACTCATAAAACCAGGGAACATCTAGTTCTTTACAACTGCCTCTGCAGTTATTCTCTCCCTTCTTACATATCCGTCCTTTGGGTGATAGATACCTATTCTGCCTAACTGTTCCTCATAGCACAAGCAGTGCATATAAATGAATACATTTATACAAGCTCCCTTGTGGGTCTATTAAGCTCTCTGCCCTCTAAACAGAATAACATTGCTGGGTTATAAGATTTTGGCATGCTAAATTTCATGAAATGCTGTCAAATTCCTTTCCGGGGAGCCTATATTAGTTTACATATAACTGGAAGTGCATTAAAGACTCCCTCCTTCCTAACTAATCTAAGAACTTGATTTTCTAATGTTTAAAAATTTATTCAGCATATAGTATAATATCAGTTGTTTTAAACTGTAATTCTTTCATTACTGATGAGTTTGCATTAGTCTATGTTTATATATACGTTCATATATTTTATATACTTTGCTCATTTTTCTCTTGGGTTTCTGCCTTTATCTTTTTGACGCCAATTAGTTCCCTTTTGGACTACTTTTGGACATTTGTATCTTGTCTTTCTCAGCTTCGCCCGCTGCAACAAAATACCACAGGCTGGATGGCTTAAACCACAGATGTTTCTTTCTCACGAACAGATTACTTGAATGCTATTAAGCTGATCAAAAACATTTCCAAAATTTCTCCTAATTCCTATAGAAAATAATTTTCAAAAGTATGTTCTTCCTCTAAATGTTCAAGCTGGCTCAGCCAAAGTTTGTCTAGGGTTGATGTTTTCTGTTCATTCCTCATCAAATGAGGATAGCTCTACATAGATGCCCAGTCATTACTAATAAGTAGGGTGTGTGGTCTGACCTTGGTCTTCGGTTTTTTTGTTTTTTGGGTTTTTTTACATCAAATAACTGTATCCACTTTCCTGGGCCAAATCTCAGTGAACAGAGACCTTGGAAGAAGTCTTTTTTAGCCTCAGATGGGACTGTCATGGGCTTATTCAACTAGCACTTTACTTTTTAACAACATAGGAGATAAATGAAAAACTGTAATACTTAATATGAACTGCTATTTTACCTCTTCGATCATATTTTATTTATAAATATGGTAGAGCAGTTTAAGTTTCATCCCATTCTCTGCCTAATGACGACTGTTTTCTAGAACTTTAATTACAAATGAGTATAAAAGATGATACGGAGACAGGGGCAAAGTGAGGACAGTAGCCCTATTGCTGTTTAAAAAAGCAGCACCATAAGGCAACCAAATTGGTAAAGAAGTAAAACTCATCATTTGCAGATACCATGATACTAAACAGAAAATGCTGAGTACTTCACCACGAAACTATCAGAAATTTAGTTAAGTTGCAGCATACAAAATTAATATGCAATAATGTTACATTTCTATACCCTAAGAACAAAGTAGCCAAAATAGAAATTAAGAAAACAATTCCATTTACAATTGCACCAAAAAGAATAAAATACCGAAGAATTAACTTAAGAAAATGGAAGACTTGTATGCTGACAACTATAAGACACTAATGAAATAAACTGAAAATGACACAAAGATATTCTATGCTTATGGATTGGGAGAATATTGTTAAAATGTACATATTACCCAAAACAATCTACAAATTCAATGTAATCCCTATCAAAATACCAATAGCATATTTCATAGAAGTAGAATAAACCTAAAGTTTGTAAGGAACCACAAAAGACCCTGAATAGACAAAGCAACCCTGAGCTACACAACAAAGCTACAGGTATCACAATCCCAAATTTCAAGATCTACTACAAAACTGTAACAATCAAAACAGTATAATACTGGCACAAAAACAGACACACAGACACAGAGATCAAGAGAACAAAACAGAGCCCAGAAATAAACCCACGCCCATATGGTCAATTCATCTACAACAAAGGAGGCAAGAAGACACAATGGGGGAAATACAGTCTCTTCGATAAATGGTACTGGGAAAACTGGACAGCCACATGCAAAAGAATGAAAGTGGACCACATTCTTATATCATACACAAAAATAAACTCAAAATGGATGAAAGATCTAAATGTGAGACCTGAAACCATAAAACTCCTAGTAAAAAATACAGGCAGCAGTCTGACATTGGCCTTAGCAACATTTTTCTAGATATGTCTTCTCAGGCAAGAGAAACAAAATAAAAAATAAACAATTGGAAATACAGCAAAAAAAAAAAAAAAAAAAAAAAAACTTTTGTGCAGCAAAAGAAACCATAAACAAAATGAAAACACATCCTACTGACTAGGGGATGATATGATGATGATATCATGATGACGAGGGCATCATGGTGACCATACGCATCATGATGATGCAAATGATACAACGGGTGAGAGTTAATATCCAAAACAAAAAATTCATACAACACCAAAAAAATAATTAAAAAATTACGCCCAGTTAAAAAATGGTCAGAGAGCCTGAAAAGACATGTTTCTAAAGAAAATGTAGAGATGACCAACGAACACACAAAAACATGCTACTCTTCCTACATGCAACACCACCCCTAATCATAAGGAAAAAGCTAACAAAACCACAATGAGATATTACCTTAGATCTGGTGTAATGACTAGAATCGCAAAAACAGTAACAAGTGCTGGCAAGGGTGCAGAGAAAAAGGAACCTCATGCACTATTGGTGGGAATACAAGTTGGTGCAGCCACTGTAAAAAACAGTATCTAGATTCCTCAAAAAATTAAAAATTCAAAATACCATATGGTCCAGTAATTCTATCGGGTATTTACCCCCCCAAAAATCCCAAAAACACTAATTTGAAAAGACATACGTACCCCTATGTTTACTGCAGCATTATTTACAATAGCCAAGATATGGAAACAACCTGAGATTTCATCATTAGATGAATGTACAGAGAAGATGGTCTAAACACACACACACACACCACACAGAATATCACTCAGGCATAAAACAGAATGAGATCTTACCATTTGCAAAAACATGGATGCATCTAGAAGATATTATGCAAAGTGAAAAAAGTCAGGGAAAGACAAACACCATATAATTTCATTTACACGTGGAATCTAAAAAACAAACAATATAGGCAGAAACAGGCCCATGAACAGAGTGAACAAACTGGTGGTTGCCAAATGGAGGGGAATGGAGAGATGGGCACAATGAGTGCACAGGAGCAGGAGATACAGGCTCCCAGTTATGTAATGAAGACACGAAGATAAAAGGTACAGCATAGGGAATGTAGTCAGTGGTACTGTGATAGCATTGTTTGGTGACAGATGGTGGCTACACTTGTGCTGAGCAGAACATAATGTATACACTTATCAAATCATGCTGGTGTATACCTAAAACTAATGTAACACTGTATGCCAACTACAATTTTTTAAAAAATCACTAAGAAAGTAGACAGATGGTTGTCCATCATTCCCTTCTGTCAAAACTTTCATTTCTGAACTGGGAGTAGGGGATGGAGGAAAGTACATATGATTTTCCTTCACACCAAGACGTATGTTCTATTTCATGCAGTATGGTGTGAGTAGACTTGGCTTATGTTCCAATTTTAGTTAGAATAGCCTTTCAATTAGTGGGAATTTTTCTACACTCTGTTAATAGCTATTTATTTTTCATCCTTTTTCTTTTTCTGTACGTATATTTTTATTTTGAGAGAGAGCGAGCAGGGGGAGCAGCAGAAGAAGAGGGAAAGAGAGAGAGAATCCCAAGCATGTTCCATGCCCAGCACAGAGCCCAATGTGGAGCTCAATCCCATGACCCAGAGATTATCACCTGAGCCAAAATCAGGAGTTGGACTTAACCAACTGAGCCACCCAAGTGCCCCCTCTTTTTCTGTATTTTTATCTTAGGTGTTTAGTGTGAAGCTGGAGAAAGCTAAGAAATAACTGATAGTTGTAGCCCCATTTTAATTAATACTTAACAGTTTATGCTTGATTCATTCTTCTCCAACTACACAATAAATTCCTTAGACCACAACTTAGTGCAAAATAATGTATATAGGCTACCTCATTTCACTGCACTTAGCTTTACTGCACTTCACAGATAATACCTTTTTTTTTTTTAAATTGAAGGTTTGTAGCAACCCTGAATCAAACAAGTGTATAGGTGACATTTTACTAATGGTATTAGCTCACTTCATGCCTCTGTCACACTTTGGTAATTCTCACATCTTTTAAGCTGTTTAATTATTATTTTATTTGTTATGGTGCTCTGTGATCAGTGATCTTAAATGTTATTACTGTAATTGTTTGGGGGTACCACAAACTGTACCCATATGTAACAATAAACTTAACTGATAACTGTTATGTGTGACCTGCTTATTCCACCAGCTGACCATTCCCCATATCTCGTCCTCTCCTTGGGCCCCTCTATTCCCTGAGACAACCATATTGAAATGAGGCCAATTAATAACACTACAATGGCATCTAAGTGTTCAAGTAAAAGAGTCATGCGTCTCTCATTTTAAATCAAAAGCTAGAAAGGATTAAGTTTAATGAGGAAGGCATGCTGAAAGCTAAGATAGGCCAAAAGCTAGACCTCCTGTACCAGTCCAAGTTGTGAACACTAAAGTTTTGTTTTTTTTTTTAACATTTTATTTATTTGAGATAGAGTGAGTGAGAGAGCAGAAGTGAGGATGGGGCAAAGGGAGAGGGAGAAGCGGGATCTCGACTGAGCAGGGAGCCTGATGCAGGGCTCGATCCCAGGCCCCTGAGATCATGACCTGAGCCAAAGGAAGACGCTTAACAGACTGAGCCACCCAGGTGCCCCAAAAGAAAAGTTCTTAAAGGAAAAGTGCCACTCCAGTAAACACACTAAGAATAAGAAAACAAAACAGCCTTATTGCTGATATGGAGAAAGTTTCAGTGGTCTGGACAGAAGATCAAACCAGCCACAACAATCTCTTAAGCCAAAGCTTAATCCAGAGCAAGGCCCTAAGTCTAATACTGTGAAGGCTGACAGAGGTGAGGAAGCTGAAGGAAGGTTTGAAGCTAGCAGAGGTTGGTTCATGAGGTTTAAGGAAAAAGGCCATCACCATAACATAGAAGTGCAAGGTGAAGCAGCAAGGGCTGATGGAGAAGCTGCAGCAAGGGCTGATGGAGAAGCTGCAGCAAGTACCAGAAGATGTAGCCAAGATAATAAGCGAAGGTGGCTACACTAAACAACAGCTTTTTGGTGTAGACAAAACAACCTTATATTGGAAGAAGATGCCATTCAGGAATTTCATTGCTGGAAAGCAAAAGTCAATGCAAGGCTTCAAAGGACAGGCTCACTTTCTTTTTAGGGGCTAAGGCAGCTAACCGCGACTTTAAGTTGAAGCCAAGGCTCGCCATTCCGAAAATCTAAGGGCCCATAAGAATTATTCTAAATCTACTCTGCCTGTGTTCTAGAAGCCCAACAACAAAGCCTGGATGACAGCACATCTGTTTACAACATGGCTTACTGAGTACTTTAAGTCCAGTGCTGAAAACTACTGCTGAAACAAAAAGATTTCTTTCAAAATATAACCACTCATTGACAATGCACGTAGTCACCCAAGAGCTCGGATAGAGATGGACAGTGACAGCAATGTTGTTTTCATGCCGGCTAACACAGTGTCTAGTCTGCATCCCATGTCTAGAGGAGTAATTTCAACGTTCAAGTCTTATTATTTAAGAAACACCTTTCATAAGG
This sequence comes from Ursus americanus, assembly GCF_024610735.1. Taxonomy (NCBI): domain Eukaryota; kingdom Metazoa; phylum Chordata; class Mammalia; order Carnivora; family Ursidae; genus Ursus; species Ursus americanus. The sequence continues at coordinate 60,685,913 of NC_142129.1, read as the reverse complement.
CTATAGCTGCCACAGACAATCATTCCTCTGATGGATCTGGTCAAGTAAATTGAAAACTTCTGGAAATAATTCACCACTCTAGACATTGTTAAGAACACTTCTGATGCATGGGAAAGTCAAAATATCAACCTTTTTTTTTAAGATTTTATTTATTTGACAGAGAGAGACACAGTGAGAGAGGGAACACTAGCAGGGGGAGTTGGAGAGGGAGAAGCAGGCTTCCCGTGGAGCAGGGAGCCCGATGCAGGGCTCGATCCCAGGACCCTGGGATCATGACGTGAGCCGAAGGCAGACGCTTAATGACTGAGCCACCCAGGTGCCCCTCAAAATATCAACATTAACAGGAGTTTGGAAGAGGTGATTCTAATCCTCATGGATGACTTTGAGGGGTTTAAGACTTCGGTGGAGGAAATAACCTCAGATGTGGTAGAAATAGCAAGTGAACTAGAATTAGAAGTGAAGCCTGATGATGTGACTAAACTGCTGTAATCTCATGATAAAATGGGAACAGATGAGAAGTTGTTTCTTACAGAGAGTGGGTTCTTTAGATGGAATCTACTTCTGGTGGGGACAATGTCATGATGGTTGCAATGACAATAAAGGATTTAGGATATCCCATAAACTTGGTTAATAAAGCAGCAGCAGGTTTGAGAGAACTGACTCCAATTTTGAAAGAAGTTCTACCCTGGGTAAAATGCTATCAAACAGCACTGCCTGCTACAGAAAAACCATGTGTGAAAATGAGAGTCAATTGATAGAGCAAATTTCACTGCTCTTTTTTTTTTTTTTTAAATTGCCACAGCCACCCCAACTTTCAGCTTCCTCCAGCCTGATTAGTCAGCAAACTTCAACCCTCCACCAGCAAAGGACTAAAATTTGCTGAAAGCTCAGATGATGGTTACATTTTTTAGCAATAAAGTATTTTAAAATTATGGTATGCACATTTTTAGACATAATGATATTGGACTTTTAATGGACAATGTTATAGTGTAAACATAAATTTGATATGCTCTGGGAAACAAAAAATTAATTTGACCCACTTCATTGCATTTTTACTTTATTGTAGTGGTCTGGAACTGAACCCACAATATCTCCCAGGTATGCCTGTATTCCTCAAAGCAATTAGTCTATAGAGCTATACATATTACAGTCATTTCCAAATTAGGCGAAAACAAAAATTTCTATCTAAAGTATAAGAAATAAGGGTTAAAATGAATTCAGAGTACAATTGAAGTTACAGAGCTTGCTTTAAATCCTCAGGCTCTTACAGATAGTGCTGTTTTATTAGACTGAGTTGGTGTGGTTTATAAATGGGGCTATGATTTCTACACCTGTTCTCTTGAGAGCCAGAAAGCCATTATTTTTAATCAAGTATTTATATAATACCTCTTTGAGCAGCTTGGGGTCTAAATGAATGGTTGTCTATTATGATGAAACAAAATTGACTTGCTCTACCAGAAAATGTATAACCAACCAAAGAAAACACTAAAGTACAAAAATTGCATGATGATGGAAAAAAAAAAAAGTGACAGTGGTAAACAAAATATCAACACTAAAAGCTCCCATGCTGTGGTCTCAAAAAAGTTTTATTTCCTAGGAGTTCTTAACTCTGGAGTGAAGATATAATTTTATATGCCTTGGATTATTCGAAATGTCCACAAAATCCTTTTGTTGCTAGAAAACACTTCCAGGGCATAGATCACCTGGCCATGGCACCCGCTTTTGTGAAACTCTTTAAATCAACTTACCTTAAAAGGAGATACTTTGAGAAACAAGGCACAAGAGCTATGCAGGAATACCAAAGCTGAGTGCAATCAAAAAATAATCAAGAGTTCTTTATTCAGTCTGAGAAAATTTCTACAGGCACAACCAAAATATGGTTACTCCTTTGTCACTGTCAGAGTTGGTGTTCCAACCGTCAATGCTTATCGTAGCCATGCATGGTTACATAAACTATAAGGACCAACAACTTTTTTTTTAATCACTATGTAAAATTCCTTCTTTTACACTTAATCTTTTACAAGAGAATGAAGGAATTCAGTTTTTCTGACTTTCCCAAAAATTCAGCATGTACTACTTTTTTTTCAAGTTGCAACACAGATAATAAATAGCATACGTTTCAGCCTGATTTGCTTCATTGGTAGACCATTAAGGACAAAATGAATGGTATGTCTAATTAAAATAACTTTGGGGGGCGCCTGGGTGGCTCAGTCGTTAAGCATCTGCCTTCAGTTCAGGGCGTGATCCCGGCGTTCTGGGATCAAGCCCCACATCAGGCTCCTCCCCTGGGAGCCTGCTTCTTCCTCTCCCACTCCCCCTGCTTGTGTTCCCTCTCTCGCTGGCTGTCAAATAAATAAATAAAATCTTTAAAAAAATAAAATAAATAAAAAATAAAATAATTTTGGGTATAATAAGAGAGCGCAAGCAGATGACAGAAGGGAACAGACATTGGTAAAAAGAACTATCCGCAAAGCACAGTGCAGTGTTTTACTCTAATAATTTTACACCAATAATTCTATAAAGTAATATGTATTATTCTCATTTTAGAGATAACTATAAAAATATTCTAAGAGGGTAAGAGAGGGGCGCCTGGGTGGCTCAGATGGTTAAGTGTCTGCCTTTGTCTCATCGGGCCTCAAGTCCAGCTCCCTGCTCAGCCAGGAGTCTGCTTCTCCCTCTCCCTCTGCCTCTGCCTCTCCCCCTGCTCATGGATAAATAAAATCTTAAAAAAAAAAAAAATCAAAGAGGGTAAGGGAATGGTTTATGTATTGCCTGGAACTGTCTGCCCTGGAGTCTATACAATTTTCTGTGGAAGATACATTAATCCCATATGGCAAGGGAAGCAGCATGTTTATTCAATAAGAGATTAACTACAGAGGGCCTTAAAAATTGAATAAAAATCTGGTATTCATCATAAAAAAATAGAGGTCCAGCAATTTAGAGAAAAGACTGTAATGAATCAGTACTTTAAAAAATAAAAATATGGGGCGCTTGGGTGGCACAGCGGTTAAGCGTCTGCCTTCGGCTCAGGGCGTGATCCCGGCGTTATGGGATCGAGCCCCACATCAGGCTCCTCCACTATGAGCCTGCTTCTTCCTCTCCCACCCCCCCTGCTTGTGTTCCTTCCCTTGCTGACTATCTCTATCTCTGTCGAATAAATAAATAAAATCTTAAAAAAAAATTAAAAAAAAATTAATAAAATAAAATATAAAAATATAGCCAAACACTCAACTACCATGGTAAAAGAACAAAGGGTAACAAATGAGGAAGCTATTTTAGTCATTAGATGGTATACAATAAGAATTAGAATGACAATGAAGGAGAGAATGCCCTATTTGTAATAAAACAAAGCCTATAAAGATGTGTTCCCTATTTGCTTGCCTAATCATCTCCATTGCCCCAATCATTTTGATAAGAAAACGGGTGGTCTGCACAGTGCTGGACACTGGAAGAACTGAAGCCGAGTCTTTATCCCCCTTCCCACCGTCGATGCTGGTGGGAGCTGGATGGCTGCCAGTGGAGATGCACAAGCTTCTCTCAGAGTAGCTGGAATATTGCACCCATGATTACTTTACTTCTACAAACAACAGTCTTAGAGGTGGGAGGGCCTTTAAAACAACCATATACAAATTACCTCTGGGATACATGCTCACTCAGCCTCTTTTTGAGCACTTCCAGCTGTGATTCTCATTTTGTGGTGGGGTCACTTCCATGGTTAAGATAGTCTCTCATAGTTCATGCTCAGATAAATGGCAACGAAAAAAAAGGAAAGGTCATGCCAAGCAAATATACTGTTTGGACCTTGTCTGGATCCAGATTGGAAGAAACCAACTGTAAACAGACATTTCTGAGATGACTGGGGAAAATTATGGATTTAATATTTAAAAATTATTTTATTGTTAATAGTGTGATGGGGCTGTATTTTAAAAATCCCACTGGGATGGATATGTACTAAGGAATCAATATTTATAGGTACAAAAATATAATATCTGAGGTTTTCTTTAAAATACTCACATATGTACAACAAGGTATTGGGAAGAACTATAGATTTCCCTGAACTTTTGATATTTGAAAATTCCCAGATGTTAAAAAAAGTGACTTAACAATAGAGTGTGTATGTGTATAAATACATATTAGTGACACACAGTTGTACACTGATTAATCTCACTTATACAGACAGATACAGTGTTTCAAAGTGCGCTGTTTGGATGTGTTTTTCTAAATTTGGAAGGCAGTTCTGCAAAATATTTTCAATGACTATCTGTATGTGCTGGAATTCTAAATGATTTTTAAGCTTCATTTCTGACTCTATTTTATCACATTTCAACAACGTGTATGTTTTTATTTTACAATCACAGGATACATAAAAAGAAATGTATTAAAAAGTGCATGAAGGAGTCTTTTATTAAACATAGTACTCAAAGTCCTGGTCATGACAATCAGACATGAAATAAAAGGCATCCAGACTGGTAGGGAAGAAGTAAACTGTCACTATTTGCAGATGACATGACATGATATTATAGAAAAATCCTAGAGACTCCACCAAAAAACTACTAAATCTAATAAATTTGAGTAAAGTTCCAGGACACAAAATTAATATACAGAAATATGTTTCATTTCTATACACTAAAAAAGTAGCAGAAGAGTTAAGAAAACAATGTGTTTTACATCACACGACAAAGAATAAAATACCTAGGAATAAATTTAACCAAGGAAACTCTATGGTCAACTAATCTTTGGCAAAGCAGGAAAGAACATCCAATGTAAAAAAGTCAGTCTCTTCAACAAATGGTGTTGGGAAAACTGGACAGTCACATGCAGAGAAAGAATGAAATTGGACTGCTTTCTTACAACATACACATAATTAGATTCAAAATGGGTGAAAGATTTTAATGTGAGACAGGAAACCATCAAAATCCTAGAGGAGAACATAGGCAGCAACCTCTTTGAACTCGACCATGGTAACTTACTAGATGCATCACCACAGGAAATGGAAACAAAAGCAAAAAAAACTACCTGGACCACATCAAGATAAAAATTTTTTTGACAGCAAAGGAAACATCAACAAAACCAAAATGCAGCCTATGGAAAGGGAGAAGATATTTGCAAACAACTTATCTGATAAAGGGTTAGTATCCAAAATCTACAAAGAACTTACCAAACTCAACACCCAAAAAACCAAATAACCCAGTTAAGAAATGTGCAGAAGACATGAATAGACACTTTTCAAAAAAGACATCCAGATGGCTAACAAACACATGAAAAGATGCTCAACATCACTCATCAACAGGGAAATACGAATCAAAACCACAAAGAGATACCATCTCACACCTGTCAGGATGGCTAAACTTAACACAAGAAAGCAACAGGTATTGGTAAAAGCAAACTATATAGTCTGCGGAGAAAGGGGAACCCTCTTGCTCTGTTGGTGGGAATACAAACTGATACAGCCACTCTGGAGAACAGTATGGAGGTTCCTCAAAATGTTAAAAATATAACTAAGTGGAACACCTGGGTGGCTCAGATGGTTGAGCCTCCAACTCTTGGTTTCAGCTCAGGTCAAGGTCTCAAGGTCATGGGGTCAAGCCCTGCATTGGGCTCCATGCTCCAAGCTCTGTGCTTAGCAGGGATTCTGCTTCTCTCTCTCTCCCCCTGCTCAAATGTGCTCTCTCTAAAATAAATCAATCTTAAAAAACAAACAAACAAAAAAAAAAACAAAAAACTACTACCCCAGGATCCAGCAATTGCACTACTAGGTACTTACCCAAAGGATACAAAAATACAAATTTGAAGGGTACATGCACCCTGATGTTTACAGCAGCATTACCAACAATAGTCAAACTATGCAAAGAGCCCAAATGTTCCACTGACTGATGAATGGACAAAGCAGATGTGAGATATATATCTATATATCTACATCTATATATTGGATATATAGATATATATCTATAGTGGAATATTAGTCATCAAAATGAAAGAAATCTTGCCATTTGTAATGACATGAATGGAGCTAGAGTGTGTTACGCTAAGTGAAATAAGTCCGTCAGATAAAGACAAATACCATATGATCTCACTCATGTGGAATTTAAGAAAGAAACCAGAAGAATATATGGGAAGGGGGAAAGACAAAAAGGAGAGAGGGAAATAGGCCATAGAGACTCTTAACAATAGAGAACAAACTGAGAGCTGGTGGAGGGAGGGGAGTGGGGGATGGGCTAGATGGGTGATGGGTATTAGGAAGGCACTTGTTATGATGAGCACTGGGTGTTGTATGTAAGTGATAAATCACTGAATTCTACTCCAGAAACCAATATTGCACTGTATGTTAACTACATAAATTTAAATTTAAAAAAATTTAACCAAGGAGATAAAAGGCCATACACTAAAAGCTGTAATATACTGTTGCTGAAGGGGGCTCCTGGGTGGCGCAGTCGTTAAGCGTCTGCCTTCGGCTCAGGGCGTGATCCCAGAGTCCTGGGACCGAGCCCCACATGAGGCTCCCTGCTCAGCAGGAAGCCTGCTTCTCCCTCTCTCACTCCCCCTGCTTGTGTTCCCTCTCTCGCTGGCTGTCTCTCTCTCTGTCAAATAAATAAAATCTTTAAAAAAAATTAATTAAAAAAATAAAATAAAGACACAAGCAAATGAAAAGATATTCCGTGCTTATGGGTTCAAGGAATATCATTAAATGTCCATACTACCCAAAGCAATCTACAGATTCAATGCAATTCCTTTCAAAACATCAATAGTATTTTTCACAAAACTACCATAAATAATCCTAAAAGTTTTATGAAACCACAAAACATCCTAAATAGCCACAGCAATCTTTGAAAAAGAAAAACAAAGATGCAGGTATCACAATTTCAGATTTCAAACTATACTACAAACCTACAGTAATCAAAATAGTACTGTACTAACACAAAAGCAAACAGATCAATGGAACAGAATAGAGGCCTAGAAATAAACCTATGCTTATATGGTCAATTAATCTACGACAAAGGAGGCAAGAAGATAAAATGGAAAAAATTCTCTTCAATAAATAGTGCTGGTGCTTCAATAAATAAACTAGATGGCTACATGCAAAACAATGAAAGTGAACTACTGTCTTACACCATCCACAAAAATAAACTCAATGAATTAAAAGACCTATATGAGACCTGAAACCATACAGTTCCTAAAAGAAAACACAAGCATTAATCTCTTATACCTGTACCTTAGCAGCACTGTTTGGGTCTGTCTCCTGAAACAAAGGAGACAAAAGCAAAAAATAAACTACTGGGACTATAGCAAACTAAAAAGTTTTTGCACAGTGAAAGAAACCATCAACAAAACCAAAAGACAACCTACTGAACGGGACAAGGTATTTGCAAATGTTATACCCAATAAAGGGTTAATATCCAAAATATATAAGTCCTACAACTCAACATTAAAAAAAAAAAAATAGTAATAACCTGATTTGAAAATAGACAGAGGACCTGAACAGACATGTTTCCATAGAAAAGAAACAAATGGCCAACAGACACATAAAAAGATGTTCACATCACTAATCATTAGGAAAATGCAAATCAAAACCACAACGAGATATCACCTTAGTCCTGTCAGAATGTCTAGTGTCAGAAAGACAAGAAATAACAAGTGCTGGTGAGGATGTGGAGAAAGGGGAACCCTCAGGCACTGCTGGTGGGAAAGCAAATTGGTGCAGCCACAGTACGAAACAGTATGGAGGTTGTTCAAAACATTAACTTCTGAAAAACCGTAAGATCCAGAAATTCCATTGCTGTGTATTTACCCCCCCAAATAAAAACACTAATCTGAAGAAATATGCAGCCCTGTGTTTACTGCAGCACTTTTTTCAATAACCAGGATATGAAAGCACCCTAAATGTCCACTGATAGAGGAATAAAGAACTGGTGTGTGTGTGTATACATATACATATGCAATATTACTCATTCATAAAAAAAGAATGAGATTTTTGCCGTGTGCAACATGGAGAGACCTAAAGGGTATTACGCTAAATGAAATACATCAGAGAAAAAGAAATACCATGTGATTTCACTTACACGTGGAATCTAGAAAACAAAATAGTCCCATAAATACAGAGAAAAATGCATTAAAAGTTAATTTTTAAGTAATATAACTTCTAATTTTGCCATATTTGCCTTGTTGGCTACAGCACATTCATTTAAAAAAACACTTTAATAATTAACTGCCAATTATTTTTCAATGAAAAAAATTTTTTGGAAAACTCATTTACAACGGAGTTAGGAGGCCAGCAGGAAGACCATTCACCCCCTACCATTCCTAGCCAATTGCAGACCCAAAAGGAAAAGAAGGGCCTTGCATGTGGATACTACTTTACTATTCAAGCAGGAGGAAGAAAGGCTTTCTTGCTCCCCTGGCAACACCCAGCCAATGAAAGACAACTCAGCCAATGAAGAGCCATTGTATTTCAAACGCCCAGTTTACTTCAGTGGACTTTTTGTGTACAACAGCCTTCCCCACTTCCCCCTTTCTTCTGTGGTCTTGGGTATGGTTTTCCCTTAGCTTGCTTATCCCAAATTGAATAAACAGTTGAGTTTTGTTTTGTTTTTGTTTTTTTGCTAGTGAAATAACCAGTAGTCTTATTTTCAGGTTAACAGAAGAGGCACAGATCCGGAAAAAACTCCCAACTACACCTTTCACACAATCTCATTTGCTACCTGAGTACTGACATTTTCTGGTGATACTTTATTAATGCCTACTGGTATTCAGCTTAGATGCAGAGAGAATGTATGTCATCGCAGTAAACCTAGTTATTTAATCTGTCACAGAAAAATGAGAAATGATATGGTCTTGTATATAAATCAAAAAAAGAACAAAGTTTTCTAAATGATCATTTAGAAGGAATTTCCTTGGAAACATTGTTTATAGGCATGTTAAAAAAAAAAAAAGGCATGGGCTTTTTGGCTTCCAATATCCTTCTGGAGTTCTGCTCTAACTTCACTTACACGATTCTCATTCAGTGTCTGGCCAGACTGAAGACTTGAATATTTGCAGAGAATTGGTTTTTCTGAAGTGTAAGGCTGAATAATAACGTTTCCCTCTCCCTGATAACAATGTTCTTACAGCCACTCTTCTTGGCTATTTTGTTACTCTTAAGTTTTTTGTCAGTAAAGGAAGAGTAAATGTTTTCCTCTGTTCTCAGTTTTCTTTCAGTATATTTTACTTTTCTTCTTTTTTCTATTAAAGAAACTGACTTTTTCTTGCTGAAGAGCTATATCCCTGACACCTAGCACGACGCTGAGTATATATTAGGGGTTTTATACAGACTGCATGACTAAAGAAATGCACAGTATTACTCTCATCCACTCACTACATTAAAACAGCAAATGCAGTCCTCAGTTTAAAATATTCAGGAGTCTCTCTGCTAAAGTCTTACTCCAGAAGCCATTATTATATTCCTAAAGGCATAGAGATCTTTACTTACTAGTATGCCAGGCAATTTAAGCTACTGATGATCTGAGCCTAACAACATAAACATACTCAGGTCAATCAGTAGTGTAAGATAGGACAATGGGTAATAACTTTATATGATAAATGAAGCCTACTATCCTCTTTATGGACAAACATGCTACAAATTCATAGTAGGAGAACTGCAAAAATGTGTCTCCCATGAGCTGTTGCATTTTTAGTCTCTAGGTTCCCTATATTGTTGAGGGGGCTGACAGAACAGTGAGATGAGGGTGTAATCTTTAGTTCCAGAAAAGTCAAATTACGTGACTACAATGAATCAAGTTGATGAAGCTGAACTCACTGGTCACAAGCACCAACTATGAAAACAAACTCACCCAATGCTCTCATCATTCAAATATTGCTTTTGAGTGTCAAGTACTATCGTGACCTTTATTTTTCTACTTCTTCAAAAGTACGCCAGCTTAACTATTTTTTTTGATGTCAATGTCATTTAATATTTTATTTCAGTTACCATGTCTATATTTTTTACATAGTAAAGAAAAAGGCATTCTGGGGCAGAACAGATTTGCAAAACTAAATATTTTATTTCAGCAGTGACTCAGGAAAAAGCCATGATACTTATTTCCTTTTTTACTTTATTTTTTCCACTTAAAATATTGTGAACCACAGAGCTGTGAGCACTTCTATATTAAAGTAAAATAAAACATCTGATAATGAACGAAAATGTCTACAAAATGGTAACAAGGCTTCCTCACATTCTTACCATATTCTTTTGTCCCTCAGTGATAAGGTATGAATGCTTAAGAAGTTGACTTCCTGAGGAGACAAATGAAAAACCTAGAGACATGTAAGGAGCAAAACTCCAGGAAATACTATCAAAGTTTCCACAAATTTTCCACTTTAAAACAACACAATTTTTACTTTATGTTACCCTTGTCACTAACAGGTCACAGACTAGAACTCTTCTGGAGACACTGCAATGAGACAATTACGTACCTCAGAGTATGAACTTAGGCTGTAGCAAAAGTAAAACAAATTCCAACATAAAGGTCCTATTGTACTATACAGTACAGGTCCAAATTTCTACATTAAGGAAAGTTGGTCTTATAATGGATACTTTACAGCCAATTGTGTTATGGCTTCTGCCCTGATGTTTTCTTTTGAGAGATTCAAAAGAAGTACAGTATCCATTTATTTTATTTTTTAATTTTTTGAGAGGGAGAAAGCACGTGCAAGCGAGGGGGATGGGCAGAGGGAGAGGGAGAGAGAGAATCTTAAGCAGGCTCACGCAGCATAGAGCCCGACCTGGGGCTTCATCTCACAATCCTGAGATGATGAACTGAGCCAAAATCAAGAGTCAGATGCTCAACTGACTAAGCTACCCAGGCGCTTCACAGTATCCTTTCTTTCACAATTACAGTACTCTCACAAGTAAGCATGGCTGACCTTTTGAATTCCCTGAATGCTATCCACATTTCTGGGAACTGGAACTTCTAGATAAATGATTAACATCAGGTGAAAAATTCTCCTCGATAAACTGTAAAAATAATAATTGATTTTTTCTATCACCAACACAATTCTAATTCCTTACCCAGATTTATAACTAGATATAGCTTAGAATCATTACTCTTCATGAAATTTTCCTAAATAAATGTAGCTGGTTGAAATTTCTTCTTAAAATTATGATTGAACGGTTACTTATTTAAAAACAAAACATTTCTAAGCTTTTCTAAGATGCTTTCTCTGATCTTCCAAATTAATACAAGAATTTATTTTGAGGCAGAACACAAGAAACACTCAAGTAAATTAAGTTTTTTGGGTTGCTTTGGGGGTTTTGGGGGGGTTGTTTTTTTGTTTTTTTACACAATACAAATAGAAATTAAGCAGTCTGTCTTTCTTTCCTGCTTAGATTTGGTACAAAATCTTTTCCAGTGTAAAGTACATAGCCAATTCTAACCATGGTTTTAAATGTCATATGTAAATTTCCACTAAAGAAATAACCTTTCTAAATGGAATTTGCAATGGTAACTCCACCACTGACTTCTCATCTAAGTTCTCCTTCACTTTGATTTTTCTTGCTGCATCATTCACACACTTTGCATTAACATGTGCTAAAATAAAACAGTAAATGATCTTCCAATTACTATGCAAGAATAAAATGACTCAAATGTGCTCTAATGGAGTATATATTACTTAGTCATTTTAAAAGGCGTCTTCTAATTTAGGTATGTGTCATGATCAGCAAGAAAGAAAACACTTTATTACTTTTAACTGGAGCCAAACGTTCAACCAACACTTGCAAAACAAATAAGCTTCTTACTTCCAACTTGTAATTTTATTTTCTTGACGCCAGTGAGATTTGAGAGTTAGAAAATGAGCAGAAAATATTCAGTCAGGAGCATGTATGTCATAAGAAGTTGTCAAACAGTAGTTCATATTTTGGATAAGAGAAAAATAACTCATAATTAAGTGATGTCTGAACAACTCTAAAAGCAGTATGTGTTCATAACTTACTCTTTTTAAGAAGATACAACCTATAGAGCGTCTTTCTAAAATCATGAAAAGGAACAACCCAGAAAGGTTTTTAACTAGACACCAATAAGCATTAAATAAATTAAACTTGTTTCTTGTCCCACCAAACTTCTTAAAAACTAATAACACAAAACATCAAGAAAATTGTTTCCAGCATCTAAGTTTTACTATATACAATAGTACTAAAATCATGTATTTATAACCTGCCCATAAAACATTTATTTCCTTTCTTGTTTATTTCACCTCTTTTCCTTTTTGCTACAGAAAGATGCCCTCAGGTACTTATTCAAATGAACTAATTTTCAACTGCCATAAGCTAAAATGTGAAAATATCGACATATTTGAAAAACAGCCTTTATTATACATTCTATTTAAAAATCATATTCACTATTCCTAAGATATTCACTTATTCTAAGATAGAAATTTTCTATCTATGCAAAACTGGAAGATACATACTGAGAAATGAGAGAAGCATTTGGGCAAATAAGTCTTATGAAGGATATAAAATATAAACTGTGTCAATATAAACTGCACTGAAGTCAGGCTTAGTTCTACAAGAAAGCTTTCAAAAGATCTGTTTTAATTGTCACATTTTGCTGACAACTCAAAAGGGAATTCATATTATAAATGTTGTGTTAAAAAACAAAGGATTTAAAGGTTGTAATCGTGCTAATGAACAGTTTAATTTAGAAGAATGATGTGCGTGGGCAGGCAGGAGGGAAGGGATGGGTAGGGAGGAAGGAGGATCGCTGAGGGCGACTGAGGTCACAGCTTGTCTTCAGTACACACCTCCTACTCAAGGGTAATAAAGGAGAGAAAAGGTGTCCTCAGAATTACAGTTTCTCCTCTAGACTTTATTTAATGCTTTATATCTAAATGTTAAAGAGACAAAATATTAATACAGATAAATACATGAGAACATTAAAATATATGGGACATACATTTCAATTCAGTTGGTACTCAGAATTTTTAAAAATATGTCAACATGAAAATTGCTGGCAAGGTCATCATTAAGCTACTAAATTATCAAATTAAGCTCCTTGTTTAGGTAAGAGAGGGTTAGACAAGCAAACAAAAATGAAACTCACACTAGAACAACAAAATGTTTTCAAGGAAAAGTATCTATGGTTCCCATGATGATTGGCACTGACTCTAAAATCAATTACTTTTAAAAAAATTTAAATTGAATTTTACTATAGAGTTGAATATGTGAAAAGTTCAAACTACACTTTTTGTTCTTAACATAATTATTAAATTCAACCTACAAGTGGATATATTAAGGTCCAATAATCTATACATCAAAAGCTTATGCAATTTATAATTATCCCGTTCTATAGCTTACACAATCAGGTCAATACAAAAGAAGTTTTAAAAAACTTATGTTCAAATTCCTCTTACAATTTAAATACAAACACTATCATCAGTCTAAAATTATTTACCAGGAAAATTTTTTTAATCTAAGTGATGGCTCTAACATTTATCTACATAGAATTCTCATTTTAGTTCTTTATTAACTGTATTTCTTAAAATACGAAGGATTTTGGAATGCTTGAAAAATAGGGAAAAATGTAGCAGTAGTCCTCATAAACCTTCAAAAATCTAGGCACATTTAATCAATGATTTTCTTATAAGTTTATCCAAGTATAACCATATTCTTTAAGGCCATATTGATTTCAAATCTTCGTTACTTCACTGAGAATTCCAAATTAAGAATGCTAGGACTTAAATCTTTTTCAATATGACAAACTTCCATCTGTATACAGTTATCAAAAAAGAAAACAAAACACATACGGCCAAGGAATTAAACCTCAAATTTATTCACAAAGTAATAATTCTGCTTTATTTACCAAAAATGCAGAAAAAGTGACTAGATAGTGTCAGATTTTAAGAATTTAAATTTAAGGAAAATAAATTTGAAAAAAAATTATGTCATAGATTCCTCAACTTCTTCACTCCCTTTTTACAGTAATTTATAGGAAATTTAATTACCAAGAACACGGTCTTTGATTAGATTAAGGTATCCACTTCTGTTCCAGATTTGTCACTAACCTTTTGTGTGCTTTTAGGGAAGTCAGCACTTTTCTGTGTAATTAGGTAGTAATTAGTATAAATTTATTCTGACCCTCTCAACTGACCTAACAACAGACGGTTAAGGGAAAGTAGTTTAGAAAAATAACAGACAACTCATGTTGTTAGTATATTTTTACCAGTAAATCCAGTAACCAAACAGATAACTAGACAAAATTGGGTTAGCCTACATGGTAATGAAGGCTTATCATATCCTGAGTGTTTGGTATAGGCTAATTCATTCTTTCAGGACACTAGAAATGCTATTTCAAATGATCTCAGAGAACTGCATGTAATTTCGGCTTGATTACAGAATCTACCAACCCACACTAAACAATGTCCAATAAGGCTGTTTCATTCCAAATTAACTAAAAATCAAGCCAGAAACTTTATTTTCACTTTTAAATAATAAGGGTTTAGTATTTATTTAGGAAAAAAAAATGCTTCTTCTAATTGCTAAGTTACACACACACACACACACACACACACGTACATGTATATACTTGTACAATTTTTACAGAAATGTGGAAACAAATGCTAAGCAATACTTATTTATATTTAGCTATTAGATAGTTTAAACTAGATGTTCTATTAACTTTAAAATCTGCCCCCCCCCTTTTTTTTGGTAACAGTTAACTAGCAGAAACACAACATCATATTTACTAAAAAATCCCTTTTACCTTGATTTAGAAATGTCAAGATTTTAGTGTGGGTCTCTGAGTGGAGAATATGACATTTGGGAGGGTTCCCCCCACCAAGAAGAAATGTGAATTATTCTGGATCATAACGATATCATAAAGGGTTTTGTTTTTTACTCTTTAGGAAAGAACACATAACTAGAAAAAACATAATTAGTGAATTGACATTCTCAAGGGCCTAAAAAGCTAGGCTTATGAAAAACAATGTTGTAAACATCAACAGTAATGGAACTATATTAAAATTTAACGAACTTGAATTGATAGCAGAGGGAAAAAATTATCTAATGATATTTCTGAAAATTCTTTATCTCCCTTCCATTACTTACTTTGTGCAAATCTATATGACAAATCAAAGCATCTTTCACAAGTACTTGAAGGGGGGGGGATGAGAACCTTTATAGTTTTACGGTATATACAGGAGACCTAAATCTACAGAGTTTTAAAATTTACTGGTAAAAATATTAGCAGAGAGGGGCTATCCATAGATATTTCTTCAAGAAAGGCAAATTTACTTTGGTAAACCCACGTTCTCTGTCAAGCACTTTATCAGATTCATTCACACTTAGTAGCTCATTTTCCCTTCTCTATAACCCTTTCAGAAGTATTTTGGGGGGACATATTTAAACCTCCAGAAACAGTTTATACCAGCCTTATTTTATCTGTATGGTTAACAAGCTTTCATATCATGATATTTTAAGAAATACAAACAGGTTTGGGGCGCCTGGGTGGCTCAGTCATTAAGTGTCTGCCTTCAGCTCAGGGCGTGATCCTGGGGTCCTGGGATCGAGCCCCACATCAGGCTCATATGCTGGGAGCCTGCTTCTTCCTCTCCCACTCCCCCTGCTTGTGTTCCCTCTCTCGCTGGCTATCTCTCTGTCAAATAAATAAAATAAAATCTTTAAAAAAAAAAAAATACAAACAGGTTTGAGAGACTAAGGTAAAAAGCTTTCTGTACGGAAAAAGCAAAGATTTTAAGTTTTTCCACTCTCTGTAATTTGCTCCCTTAAAAAATTCTTTTTTGGTCTTTTCCTGTCTTAGAGCTCTCCCATTCTCTAGCGGTCCTTCTTTCTTTCCTATTATAAGGCCACCATTCTGAACTGTATTCTGTAATAAATTCCAAACACCAACTAGTTTGGGCTCAGGGAAAATGATGCATAAAGATGACTGCTAGACCTATTCCTAGCATGGCTAAAACACTCCTTAAGTTTTGTGTTTTGTTTTTTTAAGATTTTTTTTTTTAATTTATTTTAGAGAGAGACAAAGAGAGAGGGGGAGAACAGGAGTGGGGTGAGAGGCAGAAGGAGAAGCAGATTCCCCGCTGAGCAGGAAGCACAATTCGAGACTCAATCCCAGGACCCTGGGATCATGAACCAAGCCAAAGGCAGATGCTTAACCAACTGAGCCATCCAGGCGTTCTAAAAACACTCCTCAGGTTTTTTACAGTGAGCTATACTAAGTGTTAGTATGATGTTTATGGTCTGGTTCAAGATCTCACATATCCTAAAAACTCCAACAGCCATATGCTGAAAGTTCCCCAAATCTAAAACATAAATAGAGAGGTTACTCTTATATAGTAAATAAAGCTACACCTGTAACGAAATCAACTGGAGAGAGAGATTAAAGCATTGACTTGGCTAACCATCAGAATAACTTCATGAAATTTTTTTTTTAAAGGCAAAGGCCTAGAATCTACCCATACTAATTAAATCACAATCTCTCAGGGAGATGTTTGGCTTTTAGTAATTTTTCTAAAATTCTTAAGGCAACTCTGATGTTCAGCCAAGTTTGAGAGCTACTGATATTGAATCAGAAGAGATTACCTACCCTTTAGGAATTTTAGTATTTAAAAATTTACCCTTTAGAACTTTTAATACTTAAAAACCGTATTGAAGATAATCAACAAAATATGGAAAGCAAGGGGAAAGATGGTTTAATAAGTGGGAATTTGGAAACTGAGACTGAAAATATAACCAATTTCTTGAGTTTCGAGGTAGTGGTGGTTGGTTAAAAACATAAGAAGAGTTTTTAAAGATAAGAGATTTTTAACATATATAAATGCTTATGGGAAAGATCCAAAGAACAGGGAGAGATTGAGGTTATGAAAGACAAATAGGAAAAATCCATTCTAAGGTCCAAGACTAAATGAATAGTCGAGATCCACAGGAGAAGAAATGTACACTATAGAAAAGATACCTCCCTTCCTTCCTAGAACAGAAAAAAATAGGAGTCTAAAAGCAAGTGTACAAAACTTAGAGAAGGTGAGAGCAATCCAATAAAATAATTTCTCCTATTCTTCTAAAGTTGGATCTAATACTACCTGTGGGGGAAAAGTAAACCTGCCTTATAAGTAATAAATATTCTCTAGGTATTAACTGACTTAATTCTTAAAACAATTCAATGACATAGGTACTGTCGCCCTTAGATACAGATCAGAAAACAGGCAGAGAGAGGTTAAGCAAGCTGCCTAAAATCACAGCAGCAAAATAGTCTGTAGACTATTAGTTAGACTCTGGACCAGGAGCTCTTGGCCTCCGCATTACCATATAGTCTCCCAGCTAAGGTTCCCCACCACAGCACAGACTAGGATGAAGCGTTTTCCTCTCATATCAGACAAACCTCACGCTGATTCTACTCTTTAATTTATTCACCTTAACAAAGTTACTTAACCTTTTTCAGACTCATTATATTAGCAAAATGGAGATAATAGAATTGCTGGGAATTCTCAGAGAATTGCTGGGAAGAAAGATTAAATTCCACTGCATTTATAGATATTTATATGTTTCCAATATTAGCAAGGCACAGCTCTGAGTACTGAGGGCTACAACAATCAGTGGAAAAGAATTTTTTTTCAAAGAGTTTATGTCCTAATAGAAGAGAAGCAGCAGCAGCAAGTGCACAAATTCCATGGACTGGAAAAGATCTGTCTTAATTTCCAAGGATTTAACCTCCAACCTCCTTCATCCACAAGTGCTGCTTCTATTTTGCATTGTGAGCCCTTTGGAGAACATACGTCTTTATGATTTTTATCACAGCAACCAAAAGCACAGAGAGCAAGCATTTGTGATGCTGAAAAAAAAGGCACCCTCTCGATAAACAAAACAGATAATATCTTAAAGTTTTGTGAAAAGATGATTAACAAAACCCAAAAGAAACAATGTAGCTAATTTCCAAACAAGTAGACTTTAAAAATCATTACTGGAGAAAAGAGTAATAATTCATAATGGTAAAGAAGCTACCAAAATTTTAAAATTGTTTTAATCTATTAACATGACCTCAAAATGTATAAAGTAAAAACAGAACTAAAAGAAGAAACAAACTTATAGTCTCTATGGAAGACTTACACATGGTACTAGCAATTCATGGTAATCAGAAGCTGAAAGGATATGGAAAATCATTAAAGATATTGATTACATAAACAGTAGAATGAACATATTTTACATATTAGAATACCACATCCAACAATGAAGATTTACTTTTTTTTTTTTTTTGAAGATTTTATTTACTTGAGACAAGGAAAGAGAGAGAGAGAGAGTGCGCGTGCACGCACAAGTGAGGTAAGGGGCAGGAGGAGAAGCAGGGAGCCCTACTCAATCCCGGGACTCCAGGATCATGACCTGAGCCTAAGGCAGATGTTCAACCAACTGAGCCACCCAGGTGCCCCTGAAGATTTACATTTAAGTGCAAATAAAATATTACTATCATTGGCAATGTCATAATGCAGGCATCAACAAACTTCAAAGAATTTAAATTATTCAGGGTATGTTAACTAACCACAGTGAAAGTTAGGAATTAAAACAGAAAAGGAGAACACGCACATACAGACAAGAAAATTCCTGATTTCCTGGAAATTAAATATTTATCTAAAAGATGCAAGAAACAAAGAAAAATGGAAACATTATAAAATACTTTGAACCCAAATTAAAACATTTCAAAATTTGTGAGGAAAAAAATTTGAGATACCGCTAAAGCAGCACTGAGAGAGAGACTGGTAGCTTTATTTTATTTTTGAGACTTGAGTAAGAATTTGTTGTGCTATTTTGCAACACTTTAATCCTAAAGGCAAATTATTTTTTAAACAATTTAAATTAAAAATAAAATAAATAGTTCATTCATTTCTTCCACCCCAGAACCCTGGCCTGTGCTCTGGCAACCACTAATCTGTTCTATGAGTTTTTTTTTGTTTTTTTAAAGACTACATTAAGAGACATCATACAGTATTTGTCTTTCTCTGATTTACTTCATTTAGCATAATGCCCCTGAGGTTCACCCATGTTGACGCACCAAGAAAATAAGAGAGGATTCAACAAATGAAAAGAGAAATGAAAGAGGTTTACACTCAATACTACAGAAATACTAAGGACCTTGAGACTACTACAAATAATTCTAAGCCAACAAATTAGACAAGCTAAAAAGAATGGATAAATTCCTAGAGACATACAACCTACCAAGATTGAATCATGATGAAATAGAAAATTTGAACAGACACATTACTAGTAAGGAGACTGAATCAGTAATCAAAAAAAAAAAATCCCAATAAATTAAAGTCCAGGACCAGAAGGCATCACTGGTGAATTCTATCGAACATTTAAAGAATAAATACTAGTCCTTCTCAAACTCTTCCAAAAACCCAGAAGAGGTGGGAACTCATCCAAATTCATTTTATGAGGCCTGCATTAACCTGATACCAACAGTAGACAAGAACAGAAGAAGTGAAAATTACAGGCCAATATTCCTTATAAACATAGATGCAAAAATCCTCAACAAAATACGAGCAAACTGATTTTAACAATTTATTAAAAATATCATGTACCCTGATCAGGTAAAATTTATTCCAGAGATGCAAGGATGATTCACCGTTTGCAAATCAGTTAATGCGATACACTGCATTAACAAAATGAAGAACGAAAAACTATAGGATCATCTCTTTTTTTTCCCCCCAGCTGTGCCAGAAACCCTTAAGAAAAAGCAAAAGAATTCTGCAGAGTTGAAGATCAAGTGTCTGAGAAAGTCTGTCCAACAGGTGCTTCAAAAGGCAAGGAGGAAGCTTATCTATGAAAAAAGCTAAGCATTACCACAAGGAATACAGGCAGATGTACAGAACTGAGATTCAAATGGCGAGAATGGCAAGAAAAGCTGGCAACTTCTATGTACCTGTGGAACACAAATTGGCATTGGTCATCAGGATCAGAGTTATCAATGGTGTGAGTCCAAAGGTTCGAAAGGTGTTGTAGCTTCTTTGCCTTCACCAGATCTTCAGTGGCACCTTTGTTAAGTTCAACAAGGCTTCAGTTAACATACTAAGGATTGTGGAACCATATATAGCATGGGGGTACCTAAACCTGAAATTGGTAAATGAATTGATCTACAAGTGTGGTTATGGCAAAATCAATAAGAAGCACATTGCCCTGACAGATAACACACTGATTGCTCAATATCTTGGTAAACACGGCAGCATGTATACAGAGGATCTGATTCATGAGATCTATACTGTTGGAAAATGTTTCAAAGAAGCCAACAACTTCTTATGGCCTTTCAAATTTTCTACTCCATGAAGGGGAATGAAGAAAAAGACCACCCATTTTGTAGAAGGTGGAGATGCTGGCAATAGGGAAGACAAGACCAATAGGATTATTAGCAGGATGAACTAAGGTATCTACCATGATTATTTCTGTAATCTGGACAGTTAATAAATCACTATTTTCAAACAAAAAAATTGATATGATCATCTTAATAAAAAAGAATCTGACAAAATTCAACATCCATTTATGATAAAAATCATCAGCCAAATGGGTACAGAGGGTACATATCAACATAATAAAGACCATATATGACAAGCCCACAGCTGAGGACATAGTCAGCAGTGAAAAGCTGAGAAAGCTTTTCCTCTAAGATCAGGAACACATGTATAACTTTAAATGCCTGTACTGGAAAATAAGAAGCTTGAAAATAAATTATATGTTTTTCAAGAAGTTGGAAAGAGAAAAGTGAATCAAATCTAAAAATATAAAAGGGAAGAAATAATAAAAAAGAATAAATGAATAAAATATAACACAAAGATTCAAAAGAAGTAAACTTTAAACTTTTGAAGATATGAATAAAATTGATTAATCCCTAGAAAGACAGAGTAAGGAAAAAAAATAGAATTAAACAAACAACAAAATCAGGGATGACAAATGGTAATATAGTAGCATTTATACCATTCCTAGCTACACCAAAAAAGATCATGAGATTATAAACAACTTTTTAGCAGTAAATATTGAAATGAACTGCAAAAATTCCTCAAAATAAAACTATAGAAAAATAAGAGCACATAAAAAACCTGAATTACTTGGTATCAAGTAAAGAAATTAAATCTGCTACTGAAAACATTCCCACAAAAGTGACCCTAGGTCTACGTATCTTCATCAGTGAATTCTTTGAAATATTAAAGATATAGATAATACTAATGTTACACAACACTCTTTCTGATAATAGCAAGAGAACATCCCCCAATATATTTTAAGAAGCCAGAAGAATCTTGCTACCAAAACATAATAAAGACATAAGAAAAGTAAAATACCAAGGAATCTTGAGAATATAGAAAAAAATTCTAAATAAAATATAAACAAGTCAAATTCAGTGATAAAGAAAAAGAAATGGTACACCATGACACCAGGGACTTATTCCATGAATGAAAAGCTGGTTTAATAATCATATCACTATGAAAGATCGCAACAACAGAAAAATAAGAAACAAGTATTTTCATAGACACAGTAAAAAATTTCATAAAAGTCACCATCCATTTATGATTTTTAAAAAACCATCTTGCAAAACTAGAAATAGAAAGGAATTTACCTTATAAAGAATATCTACAAATTCTAACATGAGTGGCAAAGCAAAATACTGAGGAACAAGAGATTACATATGATATGATCTATTTACATAAATATAAAAGCAGGTAAAAATATGTGGTCTGAAGTCAAGAGATTGATTATACTTCCAAGATGAGGACTTCTGACTTATTGATAATGTTAAGTTTATTGGATAGATGTGTTCTGCTTGCAAAAATTAAGCTGTACGTTTCTGATATTCACTTTACTGTATACATATTATACCTCAATAATCAGAAGATAGGAATGGGACAATGATGTTCATCATCACCACTTCTCTTCAATATTTACTGAAAATTCCGGCCCATGTAATAAGTCAAGAAGAAAAAATAGCATTAAAGATTAGAAAATAATAAAACTATTATTAATAGATGACATAATTGTGCACTTAGAATATGTAAAATAATGTTTAGAAAAAAATTAGTACTAAGCAAATTAAGAAACTTCACTAGATACAAGACCAATGTACTAAATTGTATTGCTCATAGCAGCAACAGAAATAAAAAATGAAATAATTTATAGCAACATTGGAAGTCAAATATTTAGAAGTAAATCTAACAAAAGATGTGTGAAAATGTCACTAAAATGCATTATTGAGAAGTATTAAAGAAGAGCTAAATAAATGTAGGAATATATTGTGTTTTTGGTTATATGACTCAGTAATGTTTGGATAACAATTCTTTCAAAATTTATCTATAGATTTAATGAAACCCTGACTCTATACTGATTTCCAGTGATCCTCATCTCTTGATATTAATACCTCTTTTTAATAGCTTCCCACATTATACCAGGGTTGGTCTGTGTAACCAACAGAATGCTATAGAAATGATTGTATATCACTTCAGAGACTAGTTTATCAAAGATTCTACAGTTTCCATCTTGGTCACTTTCTCTCACTATTCTCTCTCTTGGATCACCTGCTATGAGGAAAGCAATCTACCTACCATGCCTTGAGATCACTCAAGCACCACTGTAGAGGTAACAGTGTAGCTATGTGGCAGCTAATAGTGAGGAACTGAGTGAGTCAACAGTGAGTCTTACCAGAGTGGATCATCCAACCTCAGTCAAGCTTTCTTATGAATGCAGCCCCAACTGACATCTTGACTACAACCTCCTGAGAGACACTGTATCAGAACCACCAGATAGCTAAGTGTTGGAGATAATATGTGTTGCTTTATGCTGTTTAATTTGGAGGTGATTCATTGTGCAGCACATCGGTGGTATAAATCCCAATCTAAATCTCAGGAATTTTGGTGGAAACAAGATGATCCTAAAATTAATATAGAAATGTAAAGGGCCAAAACTAGTCAAAGCAATCTTCAAAAGAACAAATCTTGAGTACTAACATAACCAAATATCAAGATTCACTATAAAACTATATTAAGACAATGTGGGATAGGCAAAAGGATAGACTTCCCAATGGAAGTCACCTAATTTATGACAAAGATAACTGCAGTACAATGGGAAAAACTGGTCTGTTCTACAAACGGTATGAGATAAATTGGATGTTCCTATGGGATACATGTACCTGGACCCATCCATCATTTACAAAACACAAATCCAGATTTGCTGCCAATCCAAACACCAAAGTGAATACATATTTTAAAATAAAATATGAAACATCTTTTTAAATGTGGGATTGGTAAATATTTTTTAAACAAGGGACAAAAAGGGCTATTCATTGACTGAAAATTAATTGAACCACATTAAGATAAAATATTTTGTTCATTAAAAGACAACAAGAATAGAAATACAAACTGTAATGACTGATATTTGCATTACACATACCCGAAGGACTTAACATGCATCATATATAAAGAGCTCTTATATATCAACTAAAAACGTGCCAAAGACCTGATACCCCACAAAAGAAAGTATCTTAATGGCCAGAATGCAGGTGAAACAGTGCACAACATATTTTTTTCATAAGGAAATAAAAACCACAATTCGTTTATCATTAGATCTCTATTAGAAAGGCTAAAATAAGGAGGCACCTGAGTGGCTCAGTCATTAAGTGTCCGTCTTCGGCTTAGGTCATGATCTGATGTCCTGGGATAGAGGTCTGCATTGGACTCACTGCTCAGCCTCCTCTTGTTTCCCACCCACCCCATTATATGCAGCTGAAATGGAGCCAAAGACATAGTACAAGCTGGATGGGATTCTAATGATTCTGTTGATAGGTACTGAGTCAAAAGATATGCTAGCTGCCTTTATCCTGACTCTAAATGCACTCCAAGGTATTATCTAAAAAAAAAAAAAAAAAAAAATTGTGTACTACCTAATAAATACAAGCAAAAAACTTGAGAAATTAGCAAATGGATTATGGTCTTCATTCACTGAAAATCCACATCAGTCTTACTGCAAAGAAAAGTCATCTTGGACCTGAGGTTATCAGATAAGTATCCCTGAAGACTATGCTTCAGGATATATCAACCAATCTTGTACCACATTATTTTGAAGTATGCTATTTACATTTACTGTACTAGTCATCTTGGGTTGCCATGACAAAATACGGTAGTCTGGGAAGCTTAAACAACAGACATTTTCTCACAGTTCCAGAGACTTGAAGTTCAATATTAGGGTGCAAGTATGGTCAGGTTCTAATGATAGCTCTCTTCCTGACCTGCAAATGGCCACCTTCTCCCTATGCCCTTGCATGAAGGACAAAGATATCCTTCTCTTTCTCTTACAAGGCCACCAGTCCTACAGGTTTAAGATTCCACCATCATGACCTCATTTACTTAACTCCTAAAAACCTTATCTCCAAATACAGTATTAGTAGCATCAGTCACATTGAGTTAGAACTTTAACATATGAATTTTGGTGGGAACACAGTTTTGTCCCAAAGCAATTATACTTTCTAAGTTTAGAATCTAGAGATAAAGCCATAGTGATAAATGATTGCAGGAGTATAACTATATTCATATTTTTTTATAGACCCAACTGTTCATTAGCTTTGACAACTACTTAGAAATAAAACAGCCTTTATAAAAAGAACATTAGATAACCTCTGGAAACATGGCCGATTAGTTTTGATCAAAACATCCCTCAGCTTGATTAAACTTTAGACAGGTTCCTTTGTGACTCTAGCCCTCTAACATCCCTTTTTTTCTTCAGAAAACTAGTTTTCTTACTTTGGAACACTGGAGTAAGTTTTCTTACTTTAGAAAAACAGCTATTGGAAATTCATTTTCTGCCCCTTTGAAATATAAATCTTCCAGCATCTTGCCAGTTTTATAACCCAGGAATGTCTTTCTCAAAGACCTAGGAGCCAAACCCTTTGAAATATAATCATCCAGAAAGACAGCGTTCCAAGTAGTGGGTAGAGCTTAATTTCCATAATCCCCAACTGGCAAACACAGTTAAACTAACCACCTTGACAAACCTCCCTACTAATACATCCTCCATTCGTTTTTCACTAGCTCACCCCAGAGCTTAAAAATTCTCCAGCCTTTTGAGAAGAGTTGAGTTCAGTCTTTCTCTCCTACTGCAATAGTCTTGACCTCTATTTCAATAATCTTGAATAATGTTTTCCTTGCCTGTTTAACTTATCCAGTGCAGTTTCTCTTTGAGAGTTCTAAATAAAGAATAATCTGTAAGATAATAATAATATTCTGTAATAAATATATACACCATACTAAATCCCGTAATTCTTATCTTGCTGAGCAGTAAATTTTATAGCCATTAGAAGTATACAAACCTCTAACTTATTTTTAACTAAGAAGAAAATGAGGCTAGCACAATGAGAATGGGATAGATGAAAGAAAAGATGCCACTGAGCTAAGGTTTTCTCCTTTGCTGTGAGATGGAAGCTGAGCCAATCAACCAATTATGCTAGAAAGGCTAACTAACTAGGTAACTTTACCCAAGGATCAGAAGAAAGAGCCAGAAGACTATGACAACTGTTTTCTAAGACATGATTCTTCATAGGGTCTATTTATCATAACCTAACTATACCTATTGTTCTAATTTTAATACTAGATTTTTAAACTGAATTATTTGTAAAAGGAAAATAAGTCCTCTTGTTACATTTTCTATAAAGAGTATTTATTAATAAAAAAGACTTCGTGCTCTTAATTTTTGTGGTTTTAACCAAAAATTTGTAAGTTCCTTGATCTAGTACTATTATTTGTTCAAAAGAGCTTTATGGACTGAAAAAAAAAATGACTTTTTCTATTTTTGTTTTTTTCTCCTGCTCTAAATATTGTCCCAACACCAGAAGTATATATTTACTTATCCAAAGGGGAAAAAAGGAAAGTAACAAAACAGAGATAGGCTTAAAATAATAAAATATTACTTTAATCTTATTGTCCCATTATTCACAGCCACGTTAACAACAGAGAAACAAGCTTCCAAGTTAAACATAAGAAATACAACAAACCAGTAACTTATAATTCTCTTAAGGGATAGAAATTGCTGGGAAGCTTTTTATATTTCAAAGGAAAACATAAATCTAACATGAGCATGATTTTCTAAATTTTTCCACAAAATATTATTCAGTAAATTATTCTACACAATCTCACATTTGTCATAAGGAGTGGCTATTTCCTTAACTATGTTTAAATGTCATCTCAACAAACAATCTTATTTTCCAAAGTGCCTTTTTTTGGTCAGGTTTCATTTTGGCAGTGAGGTACATCTCCGTTCCTGCTCCATGGAAAGCTATATGTTAGCTCATTTTGTTGATCTAAAAGCATCTTAGGTCAAATGAATTAATTCATCTGCTGTGCTTTTAATTTTTAAATTGTCATTTGGCATAGCTTTCCAATTAAATTATTAAAAATTATAGGCCCCCAAAGTCTCTCAATGTGTGTCCCATATAATCAATGCATATTTGAGGAAAATGCTCATTACGTACGGATTTCTGTATCCTATAAATTATTTTTAAAGTCCTTCAACTGCCTGACAGAAAAACCCATTATAATTTAATGTTTATTTCCATTTTGCTTTGCGGAAGGAAGGTACACAGGTATGTTAGAATGAATTGACTTTGTTCTGTCCTACTTTTCAATTATTTTTCTCAGCAACACTTAAGACTATTCATCAAATGGTTTCCTTTATAGGGATGCTGCTGTTACATTATTTTCAGAGGAAATTCTAAGCAGTAGAAATTGTTACTAGTAACTATTTAGAAATGCAGAAAATATTATCACTTGATTAGAAAGGTTCCTAAAGTGGGTTTATTAACATTATTAGTATTTCAGCATTGAAGTTAGGGGCTAACAATATTAAAGATATATATCCTAAAACGTTCAAAAACGATTATGACCCTACCTGGAGGAAGGTCTGCTATTGGGACACATCAGTAATCTCGGCACCACATCAGCAGGCAAGGACACCGGAAAGCCACATTTAAGAGGTTAAAAGAAGTCTCTTTATTATTTGTACTTAATGAAGCCATCAGCTATAATCCAGTTGCATACTGCTGCCTTTTTATAAGTTGTCCTCAATTACATATAGTGGTGTTCCTGAAGTAAAGAGTTTTAAAATGATTCCTTGAAAGGAGACAAAACTGAAGCCAATAGAACTCATTTACTTGGACAGGGATTTTTCAGATTCAGTAGGACTTCAAAGCAGGTTATTTTATACTCTAAGCTGAATTCCATTGGCATATCTTAAAAAGAGACCTAAACAAGCTTTTCCAATTGGTGACACACAACTACAACAATTCTCTAGTGCCATGTGTTCATACATCACAGGACGAGGTTTGGTCTGTATAACTTGAACAATACTATGGCAATGTCTTGGGGTTCACTCTCTTTCACATAAATGTAAAATAGAAAAAATACCATTAGGCATTGACCTCAGAAATGGGATATGGTCACAACAAGAGAGGCCAGGGCCGTTAAAAGATGACCTCCTAGAATGAACAAGTACAAGTGGTAATTGTGAAGATAATTTACCCATAAAGTTTGTAGCATATCTACTTAGAATAAGCTCGTTAAGTCACAAGGCATTTGAAAATATTGGATAGATGAGATAAATATTAGTAAGTTGAATATCAAATGAATTTCACAGACATCTTCAATCCCCACTCCAGGTCCCCGTGAAGCTCAAATTATTCCCCATGCAGGTGAAAACTCACATGTTTTCTAGTCTAAATTCTAGTCTAATTCTAAGTCTAATTCTAACTCTCAATTCTAGTCTAAATTCTAGTCACTGACATAGTAGGTAACAGGACAATACCGCCTACCACATCAACTCGATTGGGATCTGTTCTTCCTCTCATCCCAAATGTTCTTTCTTTCCTTGAACATGCCAAGCTGTCTACCACAACTTTGGGCGCATGTTAATCCCTCTGCCTGGTGTGGTGGGTTAAATTGCACAGATGTAACTAAGAATTTCAGTGGAGTTCATCCTGGATTCAGGGTTTGCCCACCATGACAGTTTCCTTCCAAGAGAAAGGCAAAGGGAGACTTGTGACACAGAGATGCTCAAGAGCAGAAGACAATGTAAAGACAGAGGAGAGATGGTAGTAATGGAATTAAAATCCAAGGCATATCAGGGATTCCTGGCTGCCACCAGAATCTTGGACAGAGGCATGGATCTGTCGTCCCTCAGAGCCTCCAGAAGGAACAACCCTGCTGACACCTGGATTTTTTACTTCTGGCCTCCATAATTGAGAGAAAACACATTTCTGCTGTTTCATGCAACCAAGTCTGTGGTTGTTATGGCAACTTTTAGAAACTAAGACACAGGGACACCTTCTTCTTGGATGGTCTTTGCTTCAGGTCTGCCTCAAGGCCTCCTTCTAAGAGGGGCTTTCCTTGATGATGTCATTAAAACACATCTTTAAATCTATTAATCTCTATCACTGAATCCTATTCATTTTAATAGCACTCACCAAAAGTTATAATTATGTATTTATGTGTTTATTTATTGCCTGACTTCTGCACTAAGCTATAAGCTCCATAAAGGCTCTTTGTTTTCTGCAGTCGATTAAACACAGTGTGTCCAGCAAACCGTACATGCTTAGCACACAGTTGGGTTCAAAAGTTAATACATAAATGCCTTATAAATGAGTAATCTACCAATGTAATTGAGCCCTTTAACCAGTTTCTGAAAATAAAATTAAAAAGCATACATAAAACATTCATGAGAACAGAATTTACTAAAGAATAGAAGGCAAGAGAAATGGATTAGATTTCTACTGCACAGTATAAAAATTCCTTCTGGTAATGCCACAACTATTGGTTTCTCTTGGCCTTCCCCATGCAGTGCTCAATCTCACATTTTCTCCCTGACTCATGTTCTTTCTGGCCCCTTCTCCATTATCTCATCTCTCCTCCCTCTTGGAAACAAAAAAGAAACTCCTATCCTATACAGATGGGTTTTATACTCTAAGCTTAACCCTGAACATAAGCTCCCAGTGTGTCACCTCCTAAATCATTTTCCTATGTTTTAAAAACATTTACAGAGTGCTACTTACACAGCAATGACTATTCTGTTAAGGAAAAAAAATGTTCACGACTTAGAAATAAGGCAAAGAGAAAGCAGCAAACCTTTTTAATTTTACACTGGAGCATTGTTTAACAGCCCATCTAAGGACTGTTTCATTACCTGAGACAGCATCGTTGACTTAGTATGTATTATTAATTAAAAGCCCAGAGAAGTCAAAGTTACAGGTTAACTTGTAGATTGTTGTCTGATACAAATATAAATGATTCCTGGCTGGTAAAAAAGGTCCCCAAGGTTATAGGCCATTGCCCCGTAGAACATTAACTCATTAGGTTCTAACCTAGCCATTCTAGCTCAAAAATCCTTCTCTGACACCAACATAGCTCTCTTTCTATAACCAGGTACGTAGATATGTGGCATGTGCTCATCCTACAGAACCCTCATATATAGAATATACAGAACATAGAATATTCTATATATAAGAGTTCTAGGATGGACTTCTGAAAATGGGAGTTTAGCAATCCTGTTTCAAAAACATGAACTCACCAATTACTTATCAAGTTTTTTTTTAAGGAATAAATTTTTTCCCTTCTAAATGGAGTTGTACTACCAACTCTTAGAATATTAACTTACTAGCACTGCCCTCCCCCCACACTTAAGACATAGCATGAAGATGTTAGCAGATTAACACAAAAGATAAAATGCTGTACAGGATTCACCTTTGCTTTCCCTCTGAGTAACAGACCAAATTTTTCCCAACATTTTCACTTTTTTTTTTTCTGATTAAACTCAAAGTTATTCAAAAAGCAGCCACACAGAAGTTAGAAAACTCTGCTCTCATTGTAACTAATAACATATTTCACAGAGAGATTAGTGTGCCCTGTATTCATCACGACGCTGCTTAACACTTTTACAGCATGCACAAAAAAAGCGATCTCTGGGCAACGGGTCTCTGTGGAAATGGCACCAGGTCAGGTACAAAATGCATGGCAGACCATATTCTTTAAATATCCCCCTCAGGAAATACATAGCCATCCAAGCCTCACTCAAAAGAATAGAAAAATCTAAAATGCAGTTTTTATATTCTCACCTCAAGAAGCTGGAACAGCAACAGAGGGACAGGCCTAATCCACGCACGAGGAAGCAGTTGACCAAAATTAGAGCTGAAATCAATCAAGCAGAAACCAGAAGTACAGTAGAGCAGATCAACAGGACTAGAAGCTGGTTCTTTGAGAGAATCAATAAAATTGACAGACCACTGGCAAGACTTATCCAAAAGAAAAGAGAAAGGACCCAGATTATTAAAATTATGAATGAAAAAGGAGAGGTCACGACGAGCACCATTGAAATTGGAAGGATTATTAGAAATTTTTATCAACAGCTATATGCCAATAAACTAAGCAATCTGGAAGAGATGGAATCCTTCCTGGAAACCTATAAACTACCAAGATTGAAACCGGAAGAAATTGATTCCTTAAACAGGCCAATTAATTATGAAGAAATTGAGTCAGTGATAAACAACCTTCCAAATAACAAAACTCCAGGCCCGGACGGTTTTCCTGGGGAATTCTACCAAACATTCAAAGAAGAAATAATACCTATTCTCCTAAAGCTATTTCAAAAAATAGAAACAGAAGGAAAGCTACCAAACTCATTCTATGAGGCCAATATTACCTTGATCCCCAAACCAGGCAAAGACCCTATCAAAAAGGAGAATTACAGACCGATTTCCCTAATGAATATGGACGCCAAAATCCTCAACAAGATACTTGCTAATAGAATCCAACAATACATTAAAAGGATTATCCATCACGATCAAGTGGGATTCATACCTGGGATGCAAGCGTGGTTCAATATTCGCAAATCAATCAGTGTGATACATCATATCAACAAGAAAAGACTCAGGAACCATATGATCCTCTCAATCGATGCCGAAAAAGCATTTGACAAAATACAGCATCCTTTCCTGATAAAAACCCTTCAGAGTGTAGGAATAGAAGGTACATTTCTCAATCTCATAAAAGCCATCTATGAAAAGCCTACTGCAAATATTATTCTCAATGGGGAAAAGCTGGAAGCCTTTCCCTTAAGATCAGGAACACGACAAGGATGCCCACTCTCGCCACTATTATTCAACATAGTACTAGAAGTCCTTGCAACAGCAATCAGACAACAAAAAGGGATCAAAGGTATTCAAATTGGCAAAGAAGAAGTCAAAATGTCTCTCTTCGCAGATGACATGATACTCTATATGGAAAACCCAAAAGAAGCCACTCCCAAATTATTAGAAGTTATAGAGCAATTCAGTAACGTGGCAGGATACAAAATAAATGCTCAGAAATCAGTTGCATTTCTATACACGAATAACGAGACCGAAGAAAGAGAAATTAGGGAATCCATCCCATTTACAATAGCACCAAAAACCATACGTTACCTTGGAATTAACTTAACCAGAGACGTAAAGGACCTATATTCTAGAAACTATAAATCACTCTTGAAAGACATTGAGGAAGACATAAAAAGATGGAAAGATATTCCATGCTCATGGATGGGAAGAATTAACATAGTTAAAATGTCCATGCTACCCAGAGCAATCTACACTTTCAATGCTATCCCGATCAAAATACCAAGGACATTTTTCAAAGAACTGGAACAAATAGTCCTTAAATTTGTATGGAAACAGAAAAGGCCCCGAATCTCCAAGGAACTGTTGAAAAGGAAAAACAAAGCTGGGGGCATCACAATGCCGGATTTCGAGCTGTACTACAAAGCTGTGATCACAAAGACAGCATGGTACTGGCACAAAAACAGACACATAGACCAATGGAACAGAATAGAGAGCCCAGAAATGGACCCTCGGCTCTTTGGGCAACTAATATTTGATAAAGCAGGAAAAAACATCCGGTGGGAAAAAGACAGTCTCTTCAATAAATGGTGCTGGGAAAATTGGACAGCTACATGCAAGAGAATGAAACTTGACCACTATCTCACACCATACACAAAAATAAACTCCAAATGGATGAAAGACCTCGATGTGAGACAGGAATCCATCAAAATTCTAGAGGAGAACATAGGCAACAACCTCTACGACATCGGCCAAAGCAACCTTTTTCATGACACATCCCCAAAGGCAAGAGAAACAAAAGATAAAATGAACTTATGGGACTTCATCAAGATTAAAAGTTTCTGCACATCCAAGGAAACAGTCAGAAAAACTAAGAGGCAGCCCACGGAATGGGAGAATATATTTGCAAATGACACTACAGATAAAGGACTGGTATCCAAGATCTACAAAGAACTTCTCAAACTCAATACACGAGAAACAAATAAACAAATCAAAAAATGGGCAGAAGATATGAACAGACACTTTTCCAATGAAGACATACAAATGGCTAACAGACACATGAAAAAATGTTCAAAATCATTAGCCATCAAGGAAATTCAAATCAAAACCACACTGAGATACCACCTTACGCCAGTTAGAATGGCAAAAATAGACAAGGCAAGAAACAACAATTGTTTGAGAGGATGTGGAGAAAGGGGATCCCTCCTACATTGTTGGTGGGAATGCAAGTTGGTACAGCCACTCTGGAAAACAGTGTGGAGGTCCCTTAAAAAGTTAAAAATTGAGCTACCCTATGATCCAGCCATTGCACTACTGGGTATTTACCCCAAAGATACAGACGTAGTGAAGAGAAGGGCCATATGCACCCCAATGTTCATAGCAGCAATGTCCACAATAGCTAAATCGTGGAAGGAGCCGAGATGCCCTTCAACAGATGACTGGATTAAGAAGTTGTGGTCCATATATACGATGGAATATTACTCAGCTATCAGAAAGAACGAGTTCTCAACATTTGCTACAACATGGACAGCACTGGAGGAGATAATGCTAAGTGAAATAAGTCAAGCAGAGAAAGACAACTATCATATGATTTCTCTCATCTATGGAACATAAGAACTAGGATGATCGGTAGGGGAAGAAAGGGATAAAGAAAGGGGGGGTAATCAGAAGGGGGAATGAAACATGAGAGACTATGGACTATGAGAAACAAACTGAGGACTTCAGAGGGGAGGGGGGCGGGGG
Source organism: Ursus americanus (assembly GCF_024610735.1). NCBI lineage: Eukaryota > Metazoa > Chordata > Mammalia > Carnivora > Ursidae > Ursus > Ursus americanus. The sequence goes on along the minus strand of NC_142129.1, from coordinate 60,652,812 downwards.
AATGGGATAGACCGGTGATGGGTAGTAAAGAGGGCACGTATTGCATGGTGCACTGGGTGTTATACAGAACTAATGAATCATTGAGCCTTACATTGGAAACCGGGGATGTACTGTATGGTGACTAACATAATATAATAAAAAATCATTAAAATAAATAAATAAATAAATAAATATCCCCCTCAATTCTGAGGAACATCCCTGAAGCATTAAGTCAAAATAATATCAAGTAAAGTCATTCATAATTTATGATCATCTGCTTTAATCATCTTGAATATTTACACTAGAATAGTCCTAACTAAAACCTAAGCTCCTCAGGTTATATGTATAAGCACACACACACACTTACACATAAAAACATATATACGTACATGCCTACATTTAAATTACCACAATCACATTGAAAAGGTAACATGTAGTTATATTAACCTACAAAAGACTATCAATTTGACTTTTTGTTAGACTTGAAAATTTGACTACAGAAAAGATACTTTACTAATGTCATTGATTCTTTAAAATTTTTACTGTGAACATCAAAGTGACACATCAAAATATCTATGATCTATCACTTATCATTTGTTTTTAAAGGAACATCAAAAACTTTAATCTGATAATATTAGGATATCAGACAAAAGCTGACATTATTAACAAATAAGAATACGTTTATATATGTGTATACACATACTATCTACATCTATTCTGCTATGTACAGATTACGAAGGATGAAATTTACAAGTTGTTTTATAGGAGCATGTGGGTGGCTCAGTCGGTTGGCCGTCTGCCTTCAGCTCAGGTCATTATCTCAGGTCCTTGGATGGAGTCCCACATCGGGCTTCCTGCTCAGCGGGGAGCCTGCTTCTCTCTCTCTGCTCCTCACCCCACTCGTGCTAAGTAAATAAAATCTTTTTAAAAAACTGTTTATAAAGTATATTTCAGAGTACATTTTTTTTCCTGTTTCTTGAAACAATGTTTATTTCCCTCTTCCTCTCCATCATTTTCTGCTAATATATTCAGTCAAATGCCAGGGCTTGCTCTATGCCATATTTGTTTTGGTGGCATGGCTCAGCAAAAGAGGCTAAACTCTTCATTGGTCAGAGTGGAGGAAGTCTGTGGTCCATTGTGTGGTTATCTCATGTGTTTTATTATGACTGTGGTTAATCACTGCAATTCCTAATCTTGAGGACTGCTCTGAAGTTGAAGTATTAGGATAATAGGTTAGTGTTAGGATAGTGGTTACTAGGGTGATTGATATGAGTTATCCAAGTGGAGATGTCAAGCAACTGAATGCCTAAGCTCCAGGTTTTATTTTCCAGTTTTTAAAAAATATTTTGAGTTAGAAGATAAATTATCAGATTTAAGCATGTAGGTAGGTATTTACAACCACAGAAGTAGTTAAGAAAAAAGAAGAGAAAGCTCAACGTCCTCCAATGCTACAATCATAAGAAATATTTAAACAACAAAAATGAATGTTAATCAAGAGGTTATTTAACTCTTAAATTCTGTCTTACAGCAAATGCACCATTCAAATAACAGTCCTATCTAGTGATTCCCACCCCTGCCTACAAGTGGGATCAGTGGAGATTAAAAAAATAATACGGTTATTCCTCTGTTTTCTAAAAAGAGGAAAGACTGACGGAGGGGAGCACTTTTCAATTCAATCCACTTTTCAATCCACTTCTGGCTCTTTGACTTCAGATTATTGCAAGGAAAATTAAAGGAACAAAATCATGAGTTATGGGTTTAACAATAACAAAGACAAAACTGCTAACATTTGTTTCTTATTCAAACAAAGATCTTCAAGTGTGAATAGTAAAAATGAACAGTGTTAAGAAAACTGAGTCCCAAGATTATGGACAGAAATATTACAGAATTAGTAATGACTAGTGATTCTGAATACAGGCTTTAGATGGGTATAGGACAGGGCCCTTAGATACTTTTTAGCTCATACAAGTTATGTAATCCTTCAAAGCTTTTATTTTCTTATTTGTGAAATGCTAGTAATTTTTATTTGATGAGATTAATATAAGGATTAATTAGTTGTGATAATGTCTATAAAATACAGAGATTCATTAGAGTCCACAGAATAATTTTAACTTTCTTTAAGCTTTGCTCACAAAAATACCAGGACCAAGAGATAACTCAAGTAACATGACCCAAATCAAGACCATATAAGTCCTAATTCTCAGTGATTCTACTAAAATTTCATAATACTCAGCTATTTAGAACAAGACTTTACCTTCATTATCTCTACTATGAAGGAAAAAAGGAGGGTACAAAACTATAATGAACTCGTGGCTACAGAAAATATTTCTTTCACTTAAAGAAAACTGTTTCCTTCAATTTTTATACAAATATATGACTGTACATGCCACCCTGAAATATCCAGAATTAAGAAACATAAAAATGGAATTTGATATTGTAAAATATTTACATTACTCTGTGTTTCTCCATCCATGAATCTCTTTAAATTGTCTCAGCAATCTTCAGAGACAATCACTATCCTGATCCTTCACTTACCTCCTATTTCCTGGCCCCTGAAGTACAAAAGAACTGACTCTTTCAAGATAAATTCTGATTATTTACGTTCCTTTATAGATAAAGCAGGTCAAGATTATCATAACAAGTCTGATACTAAATCTAAAATATATCCACCATCCTCAAGAAATACACTCAACCAAAAATTTCTCAAGGACTCTGAAAATCCCTTATCACACATAACTTCCCAGATAAGATTTCTAGTTGTATCACATAAATCATATTCTCAAAATCAGTGAAGTGACATTTTTATATATTTCATTTTCCAACATGTATTTAAATGATCAAGACATCCAACTAAGATTATGGAATAGGCTGATATATTCAACATATGAATCCTTTTGCATATTTTTGGGCAAAATACTCTATCATTATGATGGCATGCTCTTAGCAATGGAACTATTGTAGATTTATCAAGAAAATAGATTAAAAAGCAGCTAGAGAAAACTTTAATATATTCAAAATCTACACACTGGTTATCATAATCCAACAAGTTTCTAGAATTCCTGTTTCTGAAATGTGATCTTGGCTAGTTCAAACAATTATTTGCCATCTCTGATAAAACCCTATGTAAACTGAAGACATTAACATCTGGCCTGGTTTCAACAACTCTTGCATTACTGGATTTTACCAACAGGATTTCAGAGTGACCAAGTCCACTACATTTCAACAGATCTGATCGGTATGAAAAGGCAACATGCAGCTGAGTTCCATGCTCAGTCACTATATCAACGGATATACCACCTCTTATACAGACAGAATGGCAGAAATAGGATCCTAAAAGAGAAGCATAAAAACTGTTGTCTCCTGAAAGTACAGAATCACCAATGAATTTCAAAGTCGCTTTTTGTCACTGTTTTTATGGGAGCTACTTGAAAACTATCATTTGCAAAACTTCCACATAACATAACAATTGTAAATGTTCATTGGTAGTACACTGACTCAAACTGAATCAGAAATTCAAATTAGGCAAATTAGGTCAGATCATCAAAACTGATTCGTATAACAGATTAATTGCAGCATAAGTCAACTGACATCCAAATTTAAATTTTGATTTTAGTTTTCTCTAAAAGCTAATATCCTTGAATGCCTCTCGTTCGCTGAATATATCTTAGAATAATTAAGAAAAGGGATCCTGGAAAATTTATTCTTCGGATTCCCCTGGAAGAATACAATACAGGAAGAATGTAGAAGAGGGTAGCAGTGATTTCAAGTTTACAACACAAGCCTAGCAAACCAACCAAGTGCTAGCCTACACACTGGACTGTAAGGTGTCTAACCTATTAGAAACATTGTTCGGCTTTATTCATAATAAAAGAATGACAAATACCAAAGATTTAAAAGATCAATGAAACTCAGTGTTGTTTTTCACCATTGTTTAGAACAATGAAAAATGAAAAAGAAACTAAATATCCACCTACCAGAGCATGATTAATCCAGGCAGTGGAAAGCCATGCAACCAGTGAAAATGAAAACATTGTACTTGAAAGGAAAAAAGTAGACTGAAATTCTTAAAATAGCCAACATAATATTGAGTTAAAGAAGACACAGAACAGGAAATACAGGAGCAGCGAGTAGGATCCCATTTAAGTAAAATGTCATCTTTCATAAGAAATATGGATGGGTATACGCTAAGGTTGTACTAGTGTTCCTCTAGGGAATAATATTTAGGGGGAGATACTTTCACTTTAGAATGTTTACACCTTTCATTTGGTTTGACTTGTTACTAGTATGTCATTTTTACATAATAAACATAGACATATTTTAAATTTTTATTGAATTATAATAGATACACATATTAGTTTGAGGTGTACAACATGACTATACACACACACACATATATACTTGACCCTTGTAAAACACCAGTTGAATTGCACAGATATGTGGATTTTTTTATGTATACAGTACTGTATTTTCTCTTCCTTCTGATTCTTTTTTTCTATAGCTTGCTTTATTGTAAGAATACACTATATAACACCTATAACAAAAAAAAGTGTTAATGAACACTCTTGATTATTGATAAGGCTTCTAGTCAGCAGTAATCTACCAGTAATTAGGATTGGGGGGGGGGGAGTAGTCAAAAGGTGTAGATGGATTTTCACTGCATAGGGGCAGGGGATAAGGGTTGGCTCACCTAACCCCCACATTGTTCAAGGGTCAACTGTGTTGTTAAACGATCACCACAGTAAGTCTGTTTACATCCATCACCATAGAGAGTTTTTTCTTATGATGAGAACTTTTAGGATCTACTCTTAGCAACTTTCAAATATGCAATGCGGTACTGTTAACTATGGTTGCCATGGTATACATCACATCCCCTTAACTTGTAACTGGAAGTTTTTACCTTTTGACTATCTTCATGCATTTTGCCCACCTCTCCCAACCAGTGTTGGCAAATACCAATGTATTCTATTTATCTAGGAGTTTCAATTTTTTTAAGCTTCCGCACATAAGTGAGATCATATGGTATTTGTCTTTTTCTGATTTATTTCACTTAGCATAATATCCTCAAGGTCCATTGATGTTATCCCAAATACCAAGAGTTCGTTATTTTTATACCTGCATAATATTCTATTATACATAGATATCACATTTTCTTCATCCATGCACACTTTTTCCCCTCAGATTTGTTAGTACCCTAATCTGTACTTTGAGTCTCTGAGACTGTTTAATACACAACTTCCCAAAGTAGATCGATAGGATACTGCAGCTGTGTCTTGTAGAGTAGGTAGACTATTTTCCCCCGAATAATCCTTGATTTTTTTTAAAAAAATTTATTACAGTATGGTTAACAGAGTATTAGTTTCAAGTGTATAATGCAGTGATTCAACAATTCTATGTATTACTCAGTGCTCATCAAGATAAGGATACTTTTAATCCCCTTCATCTATTTCACCCCTCCCTCTACTTCTTTCCTTATGGTAACCGCTTCTCTAGAGTTAAAGTCCGTTTTTTAATTTTCCTTTTTTTTCCCTTTGTTCATTTGTTTCTTAAATTCCACATGAGTGAAAGTACATGTATTTGTCTTTCTCTGACTTATTTCACTTGACATACTCTCTAGCTCCATCCATGTTGTTGTAAATGGCAAGATTTTTTTCTTTCTTATGGCTGAATAATATTCTATTGTATGTATATGTAGGTTTATGTGTACGTTCTTCACTTATCTACTGAAGGACACATGGGCTCCTTCCATAATTTGCTTATTGTAAATAATGCAACAAACATACAGGTGCATTTATGCCTTCAAATTAGTGTTTTTGTATTCTTTGGGTAAATACCCAGTAGTGCAATTACTGGGTAGGAGGGTAGTTCTTTTTAATTTTTTGAGGATCCTCCATACTGTTTTTGACAGTGGCTGCACCAGTTTATATTCCCACCCACAGTATAGGAGGGTTACTTTTTCTCCACATCCTTACCAACACTTGTTGCTGTGTTTTGATTTTAGCCATTCTGACAGGTGTGAGGTGGTATCTCACTACAGTTTGGATTTGCATTTCCCTCATGATGAGTGATGTTGAGCATCTTTTCATGCATCTGTTGGCCATCTGGAGGTCTTCTCTGGAAAAATGTTCACGTCTTCTGCCCATTTTTAGTTGCATTTTGGGGTGTTCAGTTTTAGAAGTTCTTTACATATTTTGAATACGAACCCTTTATCAGATATATCATTTGCAAATGTCCTCTCTCATTCAGTATGCTTTACAGTTTTGTTCGTTGTTTACTATGCAGAAGTTTTTATTTTGATGTAGTCCCAATAGTTTATTTTTGCTTTGGTTTCTCTTGCCTCGGGAGATATATCTAGAAAAATGTTGCCACGGTCTAGGTCAGAGAAATTACTGCCTGTGCTATTTTAGAATTTTCATGGTTTCAGGTCTCACATTTAAAGTCCTTGATACATTTTGACTTCTTGTGTGTGTGTGGTGTAACAAAGTGGTCCAGTTTCATTCTTTTGCATGTTAACTGTAGTTTTCCCAAAACCATTTGCAGAATAGATGGTCTTTTTCCCATTGCATATTCTTACTTCCTTCATTTAAGATTAACTGACCATACAATCATGGGTTTCTAGGCTATGTTGTTCCATTAACCTATGTGTCTATTTTTGTGCCAGTACCATACTATTTGATTACTACAGGTTGGTAGTATAACTTGAAATCTGTAACTATGATACCTCCAGATTTACTTTTCAAGATTTCTATGGCTATTCAGGATCTTTTGTGTTTCCATACAAATTTTAGGATTATTTGTTCTAGTTCTGTGAATAATGCTGTTGGTCTTTTGATAGGGATTGCATTAAACCTGTAGATTGCTTCTAGTATAGACATTTGAACAGTATTTGTTCTTCAAACCCATGAGCATGGAATATCTTTACATTTCTTTCTGTCATCTTCAATTTCTTTCATCAGTGTTTTATAGTTTTCTGAGTATAGGTCTTTCAGCTTCTTGGTTAAGTTTATTCCTAGGTATTTTATTATTTTTGGTGCAATTGTAATGAGCTTGCTTTCTTAATTTCTCTTTCTGCTGATTTATTATTAGTGTATAGAAATGCAACAGATTTTTATACATTGATTCTGTATCCTGCCACCTTATTCATTTATCAGTTCTAATAGTTTTTTTGGTGAAGTCTTTAGGGTTTGATTATAATATCATCCAGAAACAGTAGAAGTTTTACTTCTTCCTTATCAATTTCAATGCCTTTTATTCATTTTCCTGGTCTAACTGCTATGGCTAAGACTTCTACTACTATGTCGACTAGAAGTGGCGAGAGCAAACATCCTTTTCTTGTTCCTAACCTTAGGGGAAAAGCTCTGGTTTTACCCCACTGAGTATAGAGTTAGCTGTGAGTTTTTCATGTAAGGCTTTTATTATGTTAAGATATGTTCCTACTAAACCTACTCTGTTGAGGATTTTTATCATGAATGGATGTTATACTTTGTCAAATGCTTCTTCTGCATCTATTAAAATGATATGATTTTTATCCTTTGTCTTATTGATATGATGCATCTATTCATGCATTGATTGACATCTGGGTTGTTTCCCTACTTTGACTATTGTAAATAGTGTTGCTATGAACATGGAGTACATATACCTTTTTGAGTTAATGTTTTTATTTTCTTCATATACCTAGAAAAGAAATTGCTGGATCATGTAACAGTTCTGTTCTCATTTTTTTGAGGACTTTCCATAACATTTTCAATAGTGGCTACATAAATTTACATTCTCACCAACAATACACAAGGGTTCCCCTTTTTCCACATTCTTGCCAACACCTGTTGCCTACTGTCTTTTTGAGAGTAGCCATTCTAACAGGTATGAGGGGATATCTCATTGACATTTTCATTTTTCATTTCGCTGATGATTAATGAGGAGCATCCTTTCATGTACCTATTGGTCATCTGTATGACTTCTCAGGAAAAACGTCTATTCAGATCTTCTACCCATTTGTAATCAGATTTTTGGAGGGTTTTTTTGCTATTGAGTTCTAGAAGTATTTTATATATTTTGGCTACTAAGCCTTTATCAGATATATGCTTTGCAAATATTTTCTCTCCTTCAGTAGGTAGCCTTTTGATTCTGTTGATGATTTCCTTTGCTGTGCAGAAGGTTTTCAGTCCCACTTGTTTTTGTTGCTTTTGCCTTCAGAGTCAAATCAAAATATTGCTTCCAAGACTTACATCAAAGAGCTTATTGCCTATATTTTTTTTCTAGAAATTTTATGGTTTCAGGTCTTACATTCAAGTCTTTAATCCATTTCGAGTTAATTGCTGCGTATTGTTGAAGGCAGTGGTCCAGTTTTCATTCTTTCAAATATACCTGTTTAATTTTCCCAACACCATTTATTAAAGAGATTGTCCTTTCCTCATTATATATTCTTGGCTCCTTTGCTGTAAATTAATCAACTATAAATGCATGGGTTTATTGCTGAACTCTCTTCTGTTCCACTGATCTGTGTTTTTTTATTCCAATACTCTACTGTCTGGATTACTATAGCTTTGTAATATACTTTGAATCCATGGAGCATGTTGCTTCCAGCTTTGTTCTTCTTCGTCAGGATTGCTTTGGCTATTTGGGATCTTCTGTGGTTCCACACATATTTTAGCATTGTTTATCCTATTTCTGTAAAAAATGCCACTGGAATTTGATAAGGAATTTTGAATGCATAGATTGCTTTAGGTACTATGAACACTTTAACAATATTAATTTTTCCAACCCACGAGCAGGAATATCTTTTCATTATTTAAATTTGAGAGAGAGAGAGAGCACGAGCAGGAGGGACAGAGGAGGGAGCCTCACATGGGGCTTGATCCCAGAACCCCAGGATCATAACCTGAGCCAAAGGCAGATGCTTAACTAAGCCACCCAAGTACCCCTCATTATTTGTGTCTTCAAGTTTTTTCATCATTGTCTTAATAGTTTTCAGTGTAGAGTTTCACTTCATTGGTTAAATTTATTCCTATGTATTTTATTCCTCTTGATGAAATCATAAATGAGATTATTTTCTTAACTTCTCTTTCTGGTAGTTCATTATTAGTGTATAAAAATGAAATAGCTTTCTGTAGGCTGATTTTGTATTCCACAACTTTACTGTATTTATTAGTTCTAAGAGTATTTTTGGTTGGAGTATAAGGTTCTCTACATATATTATGTCATCTAAAAATACTGTGTTACTATTTTCTTTCAAATCTGGATTCATTTCTTTTTCTTGCCTGATTGCTCTGGCTAGGACTTCCAATTATATGTAGAATAAAAATGGTAAGAGTGGGCATCCTTGTCCTGTTTTTGATCTTAAAGGAAAATCTTTTGGTTTCTTACCATTTAGTAGGAGATTAGCTGTGGTCTTGTCAGGCTTGTCATATAAGGCCTTTATTATGTTGAGGTATGCTTCCTCTAAAGTAGAGATACTTTTATAAGTCATTACAGCAATTTTATCTAGCCACTGAGAAATGTTATCAGGATAAGGATGTTGTTATTAGCAAGTAACACAAAAATCTCTGTAACCTTGTGTGTTATGTGGAAGGCAAGGACTGGATATGTACTGATTAGGGCTATACTCTTAACTCATTACTTAGAATAGTGTTACTCTGAAAATTTGTTAAGAACTCTATCATGATGGAGAACAGAAGGAAAGAAAAACAATAGATGGGTCATACTAGGAAGAAAACATGGTTAATTTATCAAGGAAGACGGAGCTGCATACAATATTAGATAATGGCTAAAATTTTCTGAAGAAATTACTTAAATTGTGCCTAATATTTTAAAAATATTTCTTTATATTGAATTACTTTAAATAGACATCAGTGTTATCCTGATACAGTTTATACTTGTAAACAAATATAAATTATGTAAAAACTTAAAATGATTAATGTATTTATTAGAATTAGTAACGTTACTGGAGCTGGAAGATAGCATGACCTCTCTAGTTACATGTCTTATGATATATTCTTTGAGAATCTGTTCTTAGATATGTCATAATCACTCATGTGCTAACAACCCTAAGGAAATGTGCCTTTTAATATGATTTCTTTGAAACCCAGAAAGCCTCTAAGAAATAATTTTCTAATGGTGAATACATAGGTATGGTGTTAAATAGTGAGACTATATTTTGGAAGGAGAATCTGTTAAACACTTTCAAAAACCATGATAAAGCCAGTTAGCCTCAAGGGCACTTCTAAAGCTAGAAATAATGTCATTATTTATTAGACCTCCTGAAAAAGCAATCCATGCCTATTTTGTGTTGTGAATTCTGACACTTGAGGCAAGGGATCCAGAAAGACAACCGAAAAGCGAAGTGGACCAGTGAAGCCTAAGGAGTACATTTGTAAGCGTTTAGAGGAAAATGTTCATTTTTTAGGAAAACAGAACACATCTTAGTTTCCTCATTCCTATCACCCTCTTCTGTCTGTTTAGCAACTGAATTACCTCCTTTATTTCCTCTGGCCTAGGAACTGGACTATGTTTTTTACCAGGGGTTTCTTTCTTGGTCTACCATAGAAGTAAACATACTTTTATAGAATTTCCCCCCATAATCCTTTCTGTAAATGAAAACCTTTTCTCAATGTTTTCTAAGACTGGTTACTGTCAACAACAAAGACTCATTTCACTTTCCACCTCATTTGTACCTACAGGGAAAATACATACATACAAAGGATAATCAATGAGGCAAGTAAATTTGACCTTTATTTTAGTAACTTTCATCTCAGCAGGCTCTCCAGCAAACACAGATCAAGCGCTTTGAGGTATACAGGAGTAAGGAGGAAGTGCAGGGTTTTAGGAAAACAACCTATCGGAACAGAATGGGAAATGGCGGCATTCTACTCTTCTTTGTGAATTCTTATGATTTCTAGTCCTAATGCTGTATTCTTTACCTGGTACTGACATTAGAAAAAAGTGAAAGTGGGGACTAGTCTTGCATTAACAGGAAGAAGTAAGAAAGGGTATTATAAACTGCAGCATCCACAGGGGTTGGGGAAGAGGGGAGTTTGAAGAGACACTTGGCTGAATCAATTATTTCTAAAGGAACTTTTAAAATACACACAAAATAATCACCAAGAAAAGATTTCCCTGCACAAAATACTTAGATAAAAACTACAAATTTTAACTGGGGTTATTTATTTCTAACACTTAAGTTACTTTGGTCACCATTTTTCATTGTTATCTTCTAATCACTGTATCATGGTAATCACACTCCCCACCATTTCCAATCTCCTAGACCAAATTATTCATAAAAAGATATAAAGAGAAAGGTGTCACACATTTGATTTTCACCAAAAAAAAATCTTTTAAAGAGTCAAGAAACCACAAATCCCTCAGTTACATAAAAATACTATTCAGACTAACTTGGCTCTCCAGCAATGCTAAGAACTGGTTAGCATATATGATTAAAATATGGATATGGAGAACTACAATCATTTGCCATTTATGATTAAAATATGGATATGGAGAACTACAATCATTTGCCATTTATGATTAAAATATGGATATGGAGAACTACAATCATTTGCCATTTATGATTAAAATATGGATATGGAGAACTACAATCATTTGCCATCATGATGGATTCAAGGCCATGTATTATCTGTCATCATAAACCAAGCAATTACATGAATCTGACATTTCTCTGGAGCTTATTTTAAAAGGTTCTTGATTTCACAATGACGTGTTTATCTTTGTATCCCCAGGGCCTCAGGCACAGTGGCTGGTACATAACATTGTAGGTGATCAATCAACTACTCACAAAAAGGACAATCATACTTCATTTGGAACAGTAGATGCAATTCCTGTTATCTCTATGTAACATCATTAGATCACTCTCCTTCCTACTCTAAGACCTTTGGAAAGGAGATAAAAAAATCAAGCAACAAAATGAAAATACAGTTATATCAGACAATTCTAGAAGAATAGCAGTTAGTAAGGAGAAGGATATTTGGTCATGAAATGTCCAGAAAATAAGCAAAGAAAAAAAAGCCGTCAAGAAATATAGAGAAAAATGAAAGGAAAGGGAATATAGGAATAGTAGGTAGGAGTAAGGAATAGTTCCTGTGTTACAACTGTCAACAGCAGAGTTCTGAAGGATTAGGGCTAAAATGGCAAGCTTCAGCTAACCAGAGAAAGAAGAAGCAAAAACCAGAACACAATGGGTCAAAGAGTAAAATGTAAGAGCATTCAGAAGAATTAAAGTCTGATACACATTTATCAAAATACTGCAAATAGCCTAAGGCCGTAAAGGTCTTTTTATTATTATTATTATTATTATTATTATTATTATTATTATTAACAGTTTAGTATGTAAAATTGATTTTTCTTTAAAAAAAAAGTTGCAGGGCGCCTGGGTGGCACAGCGGTTAAGCGTCTGCCTTCGGCTCAGGGCGTGATCCCAGCGTTCTGGGTTCAAGCCCCACATCAGGCTCCTCTGCTATGAGCCTGCTTCTTCCTCTTCCACTCCCCCTGCTTGTGTTCCCTCTCTCGCTGGCTGTCTCTATCTCTGTTAAATAAATAAATAAAATCTTTAAAAAAAAAAAAAAGTCGCATTTTTGTTGTAACTCCTAAAAAATGACTAATCATAACTATTTGTGAAAATATTCATTCTTTGAGAATAGCAGCTGTGAGTACTTTTATTTTTTCAATATTTACCAAAAAAAACTTGAAAAGACTCAGATGACTGAGAAGACAATCTTCATTATTCTCAAGGAATACGGAGCATAGACGTTCTAAACTGTTTTGTAGATTACCCTGTTATATGTCCTCTCCCCATAAAAGCATTTCATTTTAGTTCTAGATTACCTTGAAATTTTGGAAAAAAGAAAATGAACAGTATTTCATTAAGTTTTCTGGAAATACAGTGTATTTAACATAGACTATAATACCTACTCTGATTTGAGTGGGAATGAAGAAAGGAAGGCTGTCTTAAAGGCTTGTTTCCTGGCTTACTAATGTCAGGAAAACACTGGACAAATTATTTTATAGGAACTGATTCAGTGAATTCAATTTTTTCCCCTCCCTATTATTCATGAAGAAGTCTAGAAATTGAAGAAAAGCAAATAGGCATAGCACCTTTCACTGTCTGTTAACATAAGACAATTTTTAACATAGCCCAGGGCAGGGAAAGGCAGATGCTCTTATGTTATAATAAGGCCAGAGTTATTAGTTATTTGTTTGTTACAAATAAGGTCAAAGTTATGTTAATAGAAGGAATATGAATTTCTTCCACAGACCAGATGGGGACCTTTAGAAATAAATGAGTCATCACAGTGGGAGGCGTGTTTGATTTCAGATATTTGGGTGAAAACAAGCTACAGCCTGGAGTGAAAACCTCTGCTCCACAATATCATCTATTTCCTCTGTCTAAATAAAAAACAGAGTCTTCATTACATACCTGTAACACAGCCCAAAGACACAAATCCTAGCACAAAGTGTCGCCCTCTGCAGGGCCAGGAGGAAACCATCAACATAGGGGAGAAAAGCTTTTAACAACTGCTGTAAGCTGCAAAATTTGAAAGACATAAGGGATAATCGGCAACAGGGGTGTTGGGAAATCCCACGTATCTGTGTATATGTGTGGTTGGGGTGGGATAGGGGGGCCGTCCAGTCCAAAGAGAAAGGTTAAAGGGAGAAGACTGAGGAAAGGGACAGAGAATGGAGAAATTAAAGCTTAATATGTTCAGATGTGGCATGTACCCATCTCACACCTCAAAACTTAATCCAACTAAGCAATCCTGGTGTGTCAAGAAGTCAGGTAGGTACGCACCTTATCTTCCATCTACACAACCAATTACAACTAACCTTGGTCAACTACCTGAAGCCGAGAGTAAATTCCTTATATTTCTCTTAATGTTCTATATATTCATTTTGGAAATAGGAGCTTACAGCAAAATCTGGAGTAGAGAGGTCATATCCTCTGTGCCATGGTCATCAGTGGACTTTGGCAGTATCCTTGATGTGTCTCACTAGTAATGGGATCTACCCACAAGGCCAAGTTAGGTAGATCAGTCATCCCTTCTTTCCCCCTTTCTATAGAGGCGCTCAGGGCAACAGAGGCATGTGGATGGGAAAGTAAAGGAAAGACCACTAGAAGGATTACAGAGAATGTTATTGCTCTTGAAATAGGGCTATCCTCAATATCAGATTCCTCAAATGTAAAACAGTGATCACCAGAATAATTTCTTCCCTTGCTACAGCCTTTCAAATACCACAATTATAGTTTTGCAAAAAAAAAAAAAAAAAAATCTACATTAAGAAATGAGTCATACTATACAATCTTAAAGATTCTTTAAGACAGCAAAAAAAGATAAAAATGTATTAAGAAAAAAAAGACAAAATGAAACATGACAAACTGTAATATTCTCTAGGTTTTCAGGAGGTGATAGTTTTTAATAGTACTTTCAAGTTGTTCCTATGTGTTATTAATATTCCATGAGAGATTATACCTGGTCAGTGGCTCCAAGGCAAAGATCTTAACATAGTGCACACTTTTTAACATCTGATTACTAAAATACCCTAGAATGAAGAGTATCAAATAGACAAGAAAGAGATTAGCCAATTAAAAAATGTGAACAAGCAGTTTTCTAAAGCTCCCCTCAAGTTGATAGAGATACAAGTGCCTATCAGAGAAGAAATATTTAGAATTTTTGGCAAAATTAAATATAAATACAACCTATCAAGTCACTGTCTTTTTCTTATATGGAAGGTATAAAGCATTGACATAGAATATATATACACATATCTATATATGTGTAATACATAAATTCAATTTGGAACTGTATTCTAATGTCTCAGCAGACAAAAATCATTTTAAGTAAAACCTCAGTGTTAAGGTTTCTCGGACTTAATCATGAAATCAAGCATTAGAATAAGTGCATGATGTGCCTAGGGTTGTGACAGGATAGAAGCTATTTTTACTGGAGAAAATAGATAAGGGAGAGGCAAACAAAGTTCAAAGTTTTTTAGGTTTTTTTTTTTTTTAAGGCTTACCAGTTTAAAAAAATCTAAAATTAAATGCTTTATCTATAATTTCTGATGTCAGGGGAGTACAGTTTGAAAATAAACAAATTTGACAAAAAATATTTTTAAATCCAGATCATACAAGCAGTACGGGATGATCCATTTCACACTCTCCACTGATGTAAAATAAATTTTTACTATCTCAGAAAATATGATTATTTTCAAGGCTGTCACACATATTAACTTCTGAACTGTGCTTTTACTCTTGAGGTGCTAAGGATACCAACAAAAGAATGACTGAGGAGCAAACCATAGTTCTCTTAACTACAGAGAACAAACTGAGGGTTGCTGGCGGGGGGGGGGGGGGTTAAATGCCTGATGGGTATTAAGAGGGGGCACGTGTTGTGATGAGCACTGGGTATTGTACATAAGTGATGAATCACTAAATTCTACTCCTGATACCAATATTATACTATATGTTCACTAGAATTTAAGTAAAAACTTAAACAAAAAAAAAGAACAGAGAAACAGTCTCATAACCTGATCCCTTCTTAATTTTTCCCATAGCTAAGTCATATTTTTCTGAAGAATCAAATGGCTGATACCATATAATTTCAGCAGAGACAGACTTTGAAAATCTGGGTTCATTCCTTTGACAGAACCCTTATTATTTCCTAATTTTTGTGTCTTTTTCTCTCCCAAAACATTCTAACTAACCATAAAATACAAATCAATCAGGGAGAGCTAGTTCACTCAAATTTTTTTTTAACATTTTCAAACATTACTTCAATTAATCCGCAAACCTAGTGAAATTTAAGTATTTCAATATGTCCTTCTTGTTAACTATTATTACAGTTGAATACTCTACAACTTTCAACAGCATAATTTCTTATCTTTCATTACTAATGGAAAGCTTCTGCAATTTGCCTGGAATTTTCTCATTTTCATTCCTTCCTGGAAAATGCTTGCTAAATTCACTGTTGACAAAAAACAAAATAATGAAAGCAGAGTGTGCCAGGAGTGGCACGTTAATATTCAGAATTTCTGCTGAGATTCACAATTTGTCTCTAGCAACCTTATACAGACACGTTCCCATATTGGGGGATAATGTATATGTGCAATTTAAAAATAAAAAGTAGTTGCTTTTATAAGCAATCACCTATTTCTAACTTGAGAGTATCTTAGCAGTTTTTTGTTGGTGTTTTTTTGTGGGTTTTTTTTTTTTTTTTTTTTTTTTTACTGAAGAGTATGATGGATGTAAAGATTCACATGCTCCGTTGTTGTAGACGTTAATGAAGGACGTGTTGTATTACGACTGAGGAAGGATGAGAGGCTGGAGATGGGAAATGGCAGACTTTAATAAAATAATCTACTAAATAAAGGCATTTAATTATTTTCTGAAAAAAATAATGGATTGGATAAATGAAGCAAGCTCCAAAACAGTATAAATATTATAGTTTTAAGTAATCAACTCCCAGAAGCTTGCACATTACACTATTATTTTTGAGTGTAAGAGGCTTTTAGCATTTCTAGTTGTTGTTTTTTTTTTTTCCCTTTTCAGGTCAACTTTTTATTGACATATCTTTAAGCTCACTGATTCTTTACAATCTACTGATGAGCCCACTCAAGATAGTCTTCATTTCTGTTAATGTTTTCTGATTTTTAGCACTTCCTTTTGATTCGCTTAGAGTTTTCATCTCTCCACATAAGTTATCCATCCACTCTTGTATGTTGCCCACTTTTTCCATTAGGACCCTTAGCATATTTATCAGAGTTACTTTAAATTCCCATTTTGGTAATTCCAAAATCTCAGCCATATCTAAGCCTGGTTCTGATACTTGCTCTGTCCCTTCAGACTGTATTTTCTTTTTAGCCTGCCTTGTAATTTTCTGTTGAAAGCCAGATATGATTTATTAGGTGAAAGGAATGGAAGTAAATAATCCTTTAGTATGAGGTATTATGCTTATCTGGCTAAGAGGCTGTGTTTGCTCCTTGCTCCACGTGTAGTGTCACAGGCAAGTTTCCTCTAGTGTCCCTGGTTTTGCTTCCTTTGTTGTTTCTGGGTTTCCCTAGAGATTCCTTCTTAAATAAGGACTGAGTTATTTGAGCTGTAATTCCCTGTTGTTTTACAGGAGCCCCACTGATGTGATGGTAGGTATGTGTGTGGTGAGGGGCCAGTCTATATTCCCATGATTAGGTTGCAGTCTTTTAATGAGATTATGTCCCTGGACTATGACCTTCACAAGTGCTTCTCAGTTTGCGTTTATGTTTTTTATCCCCTTAAGGTGAGACAGGAAGGCTAGAGGGTAATGAATTTAGTTATTTTCCTTCCTCAAACTAGGTTAGGTTTTAGTAAAATCAAAATCAGACTCTGGTAAAAAGTTCCCTTGAGGATAGGCCTTTTGTTAGAGAACAAAAGCTCTATGCTTATTTCAAGATGGCTACTTTTCCCTTCTCTCTGCTCTAAATAGGGAGGAAATTTTACTCCAGTTTATTTCCCTAAGAACATGTTGGGGACCCTGGAGGTAAAACGTAGGAAAGTGTGGGAGCCTTCCCGTGGTTGTACATGCAAATGTTTCTCTCGTCTCAAGCTAGCTCATGTTCAATGTCCAACAATTAGTTAATTATCCAAAGTGTTCTTACCAAGTTGCATGAATGGCTTCACCTCCAGGTAAACTAGGATTCTTTGTGTTTGCCTGTCTCTGCAGTTTTGGGGTCAGCAGTTTGCCTTGCAACTTCACTGATCTGATGGATCCATAGGGTTGTTAATTTTTAGTTTGCTCAGCTTTTTTTCCTCATTGCAAGAACGGGAGTTAAGACTTCCAAACTCTTCACATGTTGGACTTAGCTTTATAAATGTTACTTTAAGGAATTACTCATCCCCGTCTGCTTATAAGTATTTACAATATTCTTTAACCATTAAGAATTTGATTATTCAAAGATTATAAGCCAGTCACCCATTTATCCTACAGTAGGTGTTATGAAAACTCAGACTTTATTTTCCTAACCTGCTGAGAAATAGTTCTGCTGATCTTCACAATACATATCCTGACACCTAGTTCAAGCTTTGATCTGAAAAGGCTTATTTGTGGCTTGAGACATGTCTGCTATTCACTAATATGTAAATACTTTGATTAGAAAAAACTTCTGGGAGATCACTGAATATGATTAGCAAGTCTGTATTATATTTTGCCAAAGGCAGAATACTAATTGTTAATTGAGAGGTTGCCTTCTCCTCTGGAAATCTATGTAAGAAAGAATAAATCATTAGAAGCCGGAAAGCAAGCCTACTGTTTTGTTTAAATGCCATTCTCTGAAACTACTTTTAACTAATTTAGCAGACTTTGGTGGTAAGTGCCAAAACACTGCATATCAAAGGTTAAATAAATGACCTTAAAACAATTAATGAACGCATAACTAAAAAGTAACTGTTTAAAAAAAAAAAAAGGAAATGTTTTCATAGTAAAGTCACCCTTGAAAAATGATCCTGTTGAAAAGTGTTGGGATGTAATCACAATTCATGACAGTCAAACTAAAAGATTTTTCTTTTGGCTGCTGTTAAGTTACTTACTATATAGCACATTTGGCACCATTCAAACAGCCAAAACAGATTTTTACTTTTAAAACATTGTTATCAAACAGACTGAGTCACCACATTTTCACATACCCACTTTGAGCCAATACTTTAAATATTTTTTTTTAAATAAAATGAAAGAAGAGAACTACAATAAACTGCATGAAATTTCACTCAGTATTTGTCCACAGTAAAAAGAAAATGCCTTCATGGAGAAAATCACATAAAGGAAAAAAATATATAAGTAAAACTCTAAGGGAGGTGGGAACTAATGATGTGTGAAAATTTAATAGGCTTCAGTGCCTACCATGCTGTACTCCATTTGTTAAGGAATGGTAGAAGCGGCAGTTCTCTGGGTAAAGTGAAGAAGGGTTATTAGCAATAATAATGGTTTGCTAGCTGATAAATTTGCAGATTAAGCAACCTCTGCCACGGAAGTTAGTAATATTTCAAAGATATTGCTCAAAGGAGAATGGAATGGGTATTTTATTTTTATATCAAGAAAACCGGACTCTTTACCAAAGTGTGTGGCAGCAGAAGTCTTGCTTCTCTCATTTTTCACTTTAATGGGTGGCAAGACTTCTACCCAGTACTGAAAATTTTATGACACTTCACTCAATCATATAATGTTCTATAGTTATACTCCAGTCATCTGCTATTCTGCTCTTCTTGTTAAAGATCACATCAGAAAAAGCAACAATCTATTTTATATCCAGTTCAGTTTTATAATAAAAATAATGAATAATGTATGTAAGTTTCTCCACGAGGGTTGCATTTTTGCCATTTTTGTAATGAAAATAAATAGTTATTGCTAAATTTTCAGAATGACCACTATGTTTTCTACATTTGAGTTTTCATTAGACAAAATGCCTTTAGGGAAAGGCCTTTGGAAATTTCATTAAGTAACCCTAGGGGGCCAACTGTTCTAATTAGTGGACCTGATGGTTCAAAACATAGACATGGACCAGCCACATGATGATTTTGTCAATAACACTGGGAATATAAGAAGACCCTCAAGAACACAGCTCGAGGTGAGTGCACCGTGCACGAGGTTAGGCTTATCTACACAGCTTTGTGAGTTGTCCATCGGAATGCCTGGTTTCATAATCATTTTTAATGGAAGCCAGAACCACTCAAATTATATAATTATGATCCTTTTCAATCACGATTACTACTTAGCCTATGGCAGTCACTATCAGTAGTTCCATGAGTGTCAGCAGCAACTCTAGGTACCAGCCAATTTGGCTAAAATAACAAAATTTGCGGTAAAACATTCACATAGATAACACCTAAATGACATGGGAGTGTTATTTTCCAAATCCTATGATGAAAGGCACAAGTAAAACTATCTGGGGGAGAGGAAAGACGACACTTTGACAATAGCTTGAGTGAAGCTGTGTCCAGAGAGCTAGGAGGGATCTAGCCCAGGGTTTCTGAGTGCCTAAGCCAGAGTCCCTCTATATCAGGGGCAATTTAGGAAGAATAAGGCCAATACCTGAGACTAGTGGACAGTTTGGAGGCTTTCTCATAAAGGTAATGATCACGATTCAGGATATAACCCTGGCAGAGTAAAGATAAGAATCACACCCAGGTTTGATTGTGAAAACGGAAACTCCCGGACCACAGAAAACTCCTAGATCACTGGTTCTTAAACTTTGCTGTACACTCAATCCACATAAATGTTCTTTATATAAAACTGTTGGGAAAAATTATTTGAGGGGCAGATATTAAGCAGTTTCCTTCAAGATACAGAGCAAAGGTTCTTTAAGTATATTTTAGAACAGCTTATATCCAAGCCCCATTCCCTTTCATTTCTCTACCTAAAAAGAGTGTCTGGCAGGCATAAGCGTTTCTCTTCCCTTCCCATTTCAGGTCTGGCCTGTAAGAGAACCAACGGTGTTTCTAATTTGCCATGTAAAGGAGACTAGCAGATGGCAGAAGAGCCAATCGGGAGCATCTGCTTTCCATCCCTGAAATATGAAGTTTGCCCTAATTAACAGTCTTTTCCAGTGGTTTTCAAAGCATGGTCCCAAAACAGGAACTTAAAAGATCACCTGAGAATATTTTAGAAATGCAAATTTACCCAGACCTACTGAATCAGTAACTTTGGGGGTGAAGCCTGGCAACCTGTATTTTAATAAACCCTCTAGATGATTGTGATGCATTCCAAAGTTTGAGAAGCAGTGATCTTTACAAGAATTATGTGAACTCTTCACTCTTTTTCTTCTGAATTGGTGAGCATTCCTATAATAAATATGTAGATTTAAAAAATCAGATTCAGGGTGCCTGGGTGGCTCAGTCAGTTAAGCATCTGCTTTCAGCTCAGGTTGTGATCTCAGGGTCCTGGGATCGAGCCCGATGGGCTCACTGTCGGGCTCCCTGCTCAGCAAGGAGTCTGCTTCTCCCTCACCTCCCTTCTCATGCTCTATCTCTGTTTCTCTCTCAAATAAATAAAAATCTTCTTAAAAATATCAGATTCAATTATCTGTGTTCTAAATTTTTATCCAAATACAAACTCTACTCTGTCTTGTCTGCAGATTTTACTCACCGTTTTCTAAGTCAGAGAGGACATTTGTTCTGATTCTTACAAGTAATCTTTTAAGGACCTGAACAAATAGCCTACATTCCCAGAGGTTTTCTGAACCAGGGACTGGGTGTAATTTTGCAGGACATCCCCTTTCTGTCTGCTACCTTGTAAACCACCTGCAATAGCTATAGGAGAAAAGACTCTTGAATCAGAGAGAGCCCAGCTGAGTCGCTGGCTCTCCCCATAACTAGAAGCATGATTCATGACAATTTTATGAGCTTCAATATCACATGAAGTGGGAATAATAAAAAATAAAGTAAAATGGAAATACAAGTAAACTCCCATGGTGGGAACTGAAAGATATGATTTACATGGAGAAAAAGTCCCACCAAAAATGTGCACATTTTATCCAATAATTCTGTTGTCTTCACTTATTCTGTAGTGTGTAGAATAATGTCTGCCTTCCTCCAATGTCTATGCACATCCTAATCCCCAGACCTGTGAGATATTACCCAACATGGCAAAAGTGGCTTGGCAGATGTGATTAAGGTTAAGGACCTTAACATGGGGAGAGCATCCTGGATTACCTCGGTGGGCCCAATTTAATTATATGAATTCTTACAAGCAGAGAATTGTTCCCAGATGCGGTCAGAGGTTAGGAACAGAAGAATGATCAGAGAGCTGGATCTTGCTGGCTTTCAAGATGAAGAAGGGGGGGGGAGGGGCCATGTGCCAAGGAATGCAGGCAGCTTCCCAAAGTTGGAAAGGGCAATAAAATAAGTTTTCCCCTAAAGCCTCCCAAAGGGAATATAGCCTGGCTGACACCCTGATTTTAGACCTGTGACATGTTGAATTTTTGACTTCCAAAACCATAAGATAATAAATTTGTGTTATTTTAAGGCACTAAGGCATAGGTAATTTGCTACAGCAGCAATAGGAAATGAATGTATAGCCCTATGCTTATTCTCTTTAACTTATTTTCAGATGTAAAAACTGGGGTATGCCACACCCATACACAATACAGAGCCACTGACTTCCAAATGGATCCCGGACCATATCAGTGGTTCAGAGCATCATGATTATAACACATAAACAAGGTAGTTACTAGAGGTAAGCAATATGCATCCTCCTTTCACTGAATCAGAGGATAAACTTGCCTGAAGAAAACAGAGGTAAATCACTACTTGGCAATGAAGCTGGACCTCTAAACTTTTTTTTTTTTTAAAGATTTTATTTATTTATTTGACAGAGAGACAGCCAGCAGCAGGGAAGTGGGAGAGGAAGAAACAGGCTCCCAGCGGAGGAGCCTGATGTGGGACTCGATCCTGGAACGCCGGGATCACGCCCTGAGCCGAAGGCAGACGCTTAACGACTGCGCTACCCAGGCGCCCCTGGACCTCTAAACTTTTAAACTTGCTTTTTGAAAAGATGTTTCTTTCTTCCCCCCTCTCTTGCAAGACTTGAAAAATAAAGAGCCTTAGCTGCCCTAGCCACCACAAAACAGGTACACTTACCGTTAAGTTCCCCTCGGAGAAATCAGAAATCACTGGATATAGAAGAACAACGAGTTTTTTTAAAGTGCCTAAATGACTTCTGTTGGCCTGACATTGTAAGCAAACAGTATAAGAAAACAGACGATGTGCTTACTGATCATTAAGCAAAATACGCATCCAATTGCCTCACCAGCAGAAATGTCCTAATAGTTTTGAAAGAAAATTGAAATATACTAAATTGATACTGTTTTGCCAGGACTGCAAACAACCAAGATCTCACTTTTAGAATTAAGATTGACAAGTTTAATATTTTACATACAAACAGGAACATTAACTGGGCAAAACAGGAGCTTATAAAAACCTTCTCTCCAGACTATGAGAAGTATTTGCGAGATGCTTGCAGATAGCTGCCTTCTCATGGTGTCCTCACATGACGCAGTAGAAACAACAAGCTCTCATGTCTCTTTTATAAGGGCACTAAATCCTATTCATGAGGGCTCTACCCTTATGATTTATTACTTCCCAAAGGCCCCACCTGCTAATATCACTGCAGTGAGGGTTAGAATTACAACATATGAATGAGCCTATAAAGTCATCAGTATTAAATGGAACAATCTAAGGACCAGCCTGGTCCTGCACATATGGTGAACATTCAGTAATACTAACTACTCTCAAAATAATTGAAGAGGATTTTTATGCTAGGCCTGCTGCTACTGTGCCAGAGGTCATGGGGTTGAGAGAAAATCAGAGGGAAAAGGAACCAACTACGTTTTTCTTCTCCTTCCATTTAATTTTTTGTTGCTGTTGTTTTAACTAAGGTAGATTATACGTTGGTTCAGCCCCGGGCTTATGGAAAACATCCAATCAGGGTCCCACTGGGCCAAAGAGCAAGCAGCAGACTGGTTGTCAGCTATGCAACTACAGGAAAAGGAGAACACGAGAGGTGTCCCTGAGTGTAACAGGTGAGCTAGATGATGAAATCCGGGGGTCTAAAACCTCATCATCTATTACACCCAGGCTGAGGAAAAACTGGCTCTATGGATACTGCTAAGCCTCACACAGAAGCAAAATCGGAACTTATTTGAGCATTCCCAGTGAGAGCTGACACTATCTGGTTGTCTATCCAGTTTATTCCCCTTCCTCGTGCATAGGCCCGAGCCCCTAGAGGTCGATGCTCAGTGATATTAATACCAGGCCATCACCAGCGATATGTGGGTCCCCGAGCAAAGGTGCAACAGTCAGAATCTCTTTTCCAGAGCCACATGAACTTTGAGTATGGCTAGACCTGCCACACACAATATAGGAAGATAGCCCTATCCTACGAAGCACCCAGAAGAGAAAACATGTCAGCAGAAATAGAGAGCAAAACAGACATGCAGGGTGGAATAAAGAGGAAGGATGCCAAGTCCCAATGACTTTTCCTACTTACGTTAACTACCGGAGGCCTGAATGAATTTCTGTCCCTGGATTCTAGGCTGTGCCCCAGTACCCTGATTATTAATTTGTCTTTTGGTTTAAGAAGTATTTCAAGTTGGTGTCTGTTACTTCGAATCAAAGAATTCAAACAATTGTATAACCTCTGCTACCGAGACAGAAATTTTTGCCTCGGTGATTACCTTATAGTTCAATTTGAAAATATTACTGGATCTTCCCCTTGAACAGTGAAAGTAATGGGCAGAAAGTATTATAACTCCAACAGCCTAATCCTGTGAAGTCATTAAAGGTTTTCATGTGTGTCAATGCTACTTTACAGAGAGGACAGTATGACATTCTAGCTGACTCCAAATAATAAACCTGAGCCAACCACAAAGCCAATAAAGTATCCTGAGGAATCTTAATACATTACTAACATCACGCAGTATGAAAGTCCAAATTATTGGAACTTCGTACACATATATAATTTTGGGGAGATTGTTACGGTTTGCCAAGTAAACAAAGCACTCTTCATATGTATTTATATAAAAACTGATACTTTAGTGGTTACTTTGTTTCCACAATAGCTGAAAAAAATCCAAAATTAAGGTTAATGCTAGGACATAAATTTTTACTCTACCCTTAGTGACTATGCATTTATTTTTTTAAAAGGCTCTTACCATGGTGGGGGTGGGGAGGAATAAATGTACTCACCATCTAAGACAATCAAAACAAAGAATGGAACATAAAGATTTTCACTTCCAAACAAAATTTCAACCTATTCATGTATTTTGCTTGACAAATTTCCTTTGTTTCCAGCCCTTGCTGCTATATTCCTATTGTGTAGCACCATATTCATCAATGGTAGCTTACTCATGAAAACTGGAATTTCTGTTACTATCATCAAACATCTTGAAAGGAAAGGAATTATACTTTTCATATAAAGAGTATTTATGGTCAACCTAATTAAAATTACTAATACAAGGAAGAAGAAACCATATTATTTAGCTTTAAGCGACATGAATTTTTTTTTCTTTTTAGCAAGATTTACTTGTTTTGATAACACATAGAGTTATATACTAACAGGCTAATGTATATTCCTTGGGTCTTTGAAGAGGGTGCTAGGTAGAGGGGTTTCAAACATTTTGAACTGGAAGGCAAACAATGTTTCATGAGCCCGTATGTCTAGTATAGTAGGAATTATAACCCAGTCTCCCCTCAGCTGATAGAGGCAGCTGGCCTAGAGTTGCAGGTGAAGAAAAGGTAAATTACTGCCTGAGTCTTACACAGCCACAAGCTAGGAAACCAGAGGAAATGGGACCTTTTAAGTACAAGGTAGGGAAGAGCACAAGACAAGATTCAGCACCCAAATTTAAGCAAGACTTAGTCAGAAGGTGGGACTTGGCAAGTCCCTCTGGATGTTAAGTAGCAAATGGAATAGCGGAGTCCATGGAGAAGGTTTAAAGGACACAGAAAGTAACCACGCTTCCCTCTCCTGCCCTGAGTGAAAGGCCCTTGGATTTCCCTAAATCATCTAATGCAGTGTCCTCCAACCAAGATGTACACTGAATCACGTGAATGGCTTTAAGAAAAAATAATAATAATAAAAATGATACCTGCTTTCACGTAAGACCAATTTAGTCAAAATCTCTGAGGGCTTGAATACATGGCCAACATTAAGAGCTACCTATAAAATGGAAGGAATTACTCAACTCGAGAAAAAGGTGATGGTGAAATGTGAATTCTTACAAGGAATTCCCTGAATCCAGACCTTCCCAGGGGACTGCGCACAGAGCTGGCAAGGCCATAGGGCTGGTAAGGTCACGAGCAGTCATGTGAAGAAAAAGCGACCGAGGCACTAAGCCATCTCAGACGACGGGCTCAGCTTCCTATAGCAGAAAAAAAATCCATTAACTCAGGCATAACCTGATGTCTATAATAAAGTTTATTCTAAAGGATTACAAAATAGCTAGAACTTAATACCCTAGGTAAGCACCCGTTAAAAGCAAGCAATGGGAGGCGCCCTAAATTGTTTCTAGCTTCAGTCCAAAAGCATAATGGGTAGAAAAATATTCACGTTTCCTTTTGTCTAAAGTTCATTGAAAAGGTCTTCATTTCTAAAATCTCCTTTTGTTCCAAGCGTTCAGAAATTCATATATGCAAAGGCAAAACAAAAAAGCCACATAAGGAGCTGATCCTTATAGTAGCATTTTTCTGTCCTGAAAAGCAGCATTCTTTTCTGTTTTTCTAGATGTTTTTCTCCTAAAATATACACCTGACAACCAAAATGAGATGCCATCCTCCTCAGAGTGAGAAAAGGAGCTTCCAGGCTTTGCCCTGAGGAAATAGGAGCCCTCTTGGAATGTGTCCATCATTAAAACAGTGCTTGAGGGAGTTTACCTGTGGACATTTTAATAATTGTTTTAGTCACATTATTTATGTTAACCCTTTCAAAGTCCACCCCAAACCCACTTGCTAACCCTTATCTTATTAAGATTTTGGGTTTACACCCAAACAATACTCTGCTAAAATTCATCATATTCCTTAGCATTATGGTAAAATCAATCCCTTTACACCACCGGTGCTGGAGGACAAGATAAACACGCCACATGAGTGAAATTTTAGCCTGAGTCAGCATAATTATCATGCTATTAGAGAACTCTGCTGTGCTGATTAGCATACAAATAAGCTTCAGTGTAAGGACCCAAAACCTCTAAATTTGAGTGCATTTATGCAGCTCCCCACCCATCCCCACTTCCTCTCTGCCCAAGGAAGCTGGGAAACTCAGACCCAAAGGAGGATTTTAAGTAATGTTGCAAAAATAATCAGTCTGGATAAGACAAGGTTTATTTTGTAAATCAACTATTTTCCTGCTTTAAATACATAACTTAAGGCAAATTCAGGAAAACCAGGGTGGGGGGAAGAAGCAGATAACACACTGGATAACGTGGGGAGGATTCGACATTAAAGTTGGGTCTCGTGTGTGTCCTGCCTAGGCTTAAAGAAGTGAAAGAGATCATGGGATGGTTTGTTGAAATGTTGACAGAAGACAGGAGGTTTTTTTTTTTTTTTCCTTTCATTGATACTTTCATTTTTTTATTTTTTATAGTTTATGTTTTGTTTAAATTTTGTTGGTTAACATATAGTGCAATATTGCTTTCTGGAGTAGAATTCAGTGATTCATCACTTAACAACACCCAGTGCTCATCATAACAAGGGCCCTCTTTAATATCCATCACCTATTTAATGCCCCCCCTCCACCTCCTTCCCTCAAACTTCAGTTTGCTCTCTGTCATTAAGGGTCACTTATGGCTTGTTTCCCTCTCTCCTTTTTTTCTTTTCCCCCTTCCCATATGTTCATGTTTTCTTTCTTTGAAGGTTCCTCATAAAGTTAAGAAGAGAGGGACACTTGGGTGGCTCAGTTGGTTAAGTGTCTGCCTTCAGCTCAGTTCACGATCCCAGGGTCCTGGGATCAATCCACAGGTTGGGGTCCCTGCTCTGCTGGGGAGCCTGCTTCTCCCTCTCCCTCTGCTGCTCCTCCTGCTTGTGTGCTTTTTTTCTGTCAAATAAATAAAAATCTTAAAAAAAAAAAAAAAAAGTTAAGAAGAGAACTACCCTAAATCCAACAACTGAATTTTTAGTTATTTAACCAAAGGAGTTCATTCTCTTAAGGGGCTACTTAAGGATAGGGATTAATTCTTGGAGGTCCCTGAAATTCAGTATTTTTTTTTTTCTCTACATGCATAGGCTGTTTAAGAGGCAAATTTTCCTTCCTCAAACCTCCACCCTTTCTATTCTCAACCTCTCATTTAGCTAATTTCATTTTTATCTACCTGTGATTACTATTTACTTCTTTTACATTATATAGGACTCTAGAAGATAGAAATCACGTCTTACCAATTTTCGCATTCCTCATAATGCCTAATACTCTGTTTCTATCTATTCATTATGTGCTTTGTTCTACAAAGGTGGCAGGGGGTCTGATAAGGTATTTGTTCAGGGCATTTCCAAGTGAAGGACAGGAATGGAAGTTCCTATGGCAGCAGGTGTTACCTCCCAAATTCAGCATGTACAAATAAGAACCACGCTTACTATAAAAAATGAACACATTCTGACATACATAAGGTCAAATTGCATATACAAATGGGTAACGAATCTTATAAATAGAGTCATTCTTCAAAGGTACAAACAGTAATTGCTTAAATGGTAAAGGGCCATGACTTGGAGTCACACATTCTGTAATACACTTGGAGTCAAAGAAATGATGTATTTTTCAGCCTTGTTCTTTAGCATGTCCTGTTTCATCCCTGAAGATACCCTATTTACTATCATTTCTGCTTTACGACCTTTGTTGCATAAACCTAATAGATCGGGAGCTCAATACTTTGAACAGAGACTAGTACTTCCTAAGTTGTCAGTATAGCTGGGCAACATAACTACAATAAAAATGATTCCAATTATCTTGTCTAAATCATTTTTCCTTGGGAAGCCTGGGTGGCTCAGTCAGTTAAGTGTCTGCCTTCGGCTCAGGTCATGATCCTGGAGTCCTGAGACTGAGCCCCACATCGCGTTGGGCTTCCTGCTGAGCCTGGACTCTGCTTCTCCCTTTCCCTCCGCCCGTCTCCCTCAACCCCTCCCTACCGCTCGCTCGTGCTCTCTCTCAAATAAATAAACGCTTCAAAGAAAATAAATTTAGATTCTTGGTGCCTAGCATGTATTTCTATAATTCTTAGCTCAACAATTTATACACTGTTTTGTATCAAGTAGGAACATGTGTGAAGATCAGAATGTAAAGTATGGTTAAAGTAATCAATCCTCAAATACACCAAATCTCTTCATGTGCTTATAAAACATCCTATACATTATAACTAAGTCACTTACTAGTAAAAGGTAAAAACCCAAAATTAATTTTACCACAAATGTACCAAATCCCTTAGAATTTACTCAGCATATGAATATATTCAAAAGCAAAAAACACAAAGATACAGAACAGCAAGTTTTCATGCATGGGCTCAGGAGAATAATGATCACTATAGTGAAATAAAGAATGCTGATATTAATCCATTCATCAAAAAATAGGTCAAAGTAGGAGTTTAACAAATTATTCATATAGGAAAGTAGTTATTGTATATGTCACAAGTGAAAGTCATGCTACTATTGACCTCTCAGTCATTGGAAAAGCTCCAACATCAGAAGTCAAACTTTTCTAGTATATATATATGCTAATAGTTCATGGTCAGCCATCTTCCCAACCCATCCTTCTGTAGAAAGCCTCTACACATTAACAGATGGCTGTGGTTTGGAGGTTGTAATGAGGAGGAATATTTTTCTTGCTAAACTAATCTACACTAAACATCTATAAAAGGCATCAATACTTAAATGAATGCCCACAGATTACACTAGTGACTCATATCTGAGATTTTTGGAACCAGATATTTCAGAGTGTAATTTATAGTCTATTTTTCTCAAATCAATCACTTCATTGTTTCGTTAAGTGTTATTTCAAAGTTGTAAGTTACAAGTGCTTCTAAATGATGAAATATCTAAGTTCTTGTGTCTGCCTTTCTCATTTGTTTGCAAAGCTATGTGAAATAGGTTTCTGGGGAAATGGTATATTAATGTGCATTTGTAGTAATTCATAGTGTTGAGTTATGTGAAGTAATAAAATGCCATTTCCTCTAATTTATCAAAGGAAAAGGTTCTCACCACAAACTGAAAAAAATGACATTTTTATAAGAAATGTGAACTTACACTGAGACTAACAGTCAAGAGCAAGAAATAACTTACACATTTTCATGCTTTTATATTTATATTTGTCATCATTACTTTTACTATCATTCAACCTCACGTGCTTTACCTATTACCATTTATCGCAGGACACGAAAATTAATTGCAATGTTAAAAAATGAAAAAGGCTAAGTTCAGACATGAGACACAGTGAGAACCCTGTCGACACTTGGTTCCAGCTAAAGCATGGGATTTCAGGTACAGGCTACATAGTTACTCAACCTTTAGATTACAACCAAATATAGACTTATTTGG
Source organism: Ursus americanus (assembly GCF_024610735.1). Lineage (NCBI taxonomy): Eukaryota > Metazoa > Chordata > Mammalia > Carnivora > Ursidae > Ursus > Ursus americanus. Next base: position 60,622,799 of record NC_142129.1, on the reverse strand, counting down.
ACTGGAAAATCTAGACATAACTAATTATTAAACCAAATTATCCATTACATGTTTTCTTTTATATACATTAGTTTATTCACTCCCAGGTTAATATCTATTTACTGCACAATAGAATTATGTTTGAGTATACTAGTCAAATGTCTTGAAATCAGTTATCACACATTCTATAAAGAATAACATACTTAAGTGTGCTTTACATTTTGCACCTTCAATGATGCATTATGCTTTCTGCAGAAAACTTGTTGCAAACCAATGCTCCTGGCCAGCACTGGTTTTGGGAAAACTGTCCGAAATCCAAATTACACCATTTTTTTTTAAAGATTTTATTTATTTATTTGACAGAGATAGAGACAGCCAGCGAGAGAGGGAACACAAGCAGGGGGAGTGGGAGAGGAAGAAGCAGGCTCATAGCGGAGGAGCCTGATGTGGGGCTCGATCCCATAACGCCGGGATCACGCCCTGAGCCGAAGGCAGACGCTTAACCGCTGTGCCACCCAGGCGCCCCCCAAATTACACCATTTCGAAGGCATTGGAGATTACCAAAGCTGTGGACTTGAGAGACCATGATCTCAGAAGGGAAATACAAAGGATAGAGCCATTCTTTACTGATTTCCCCCTTCAATCATTTGCCGATTCGCAAGCAAAGGGTAGGGGCTGAGCAACTAAACAGAACGTCTTATGAGGTTGAAGAGATCAGAACTGGGGTTGGGGGCCATCAAGGAGAAGGGATCCTAGTGAACACCCCAATTAGGACCCATAAATGTTGATATCAATTATATACAACCAAACAAGATTATATGTTAAATGTTTATGTTTGCATTTACGTATCTGTGCATACACGTGTGTACACACACTTAATTCAGAGTTTAAACAGAAGTAGAGCAGCCCTAAAACTAAACTGCAATTCTGAGCAAGCTTCATCCCTGACTGAATTAATGCCATCTGTCCATTCTTTCTGCCTGAAGGAAGCAAAAGCATATTTTCTTTTAAAGAAATAACCAGAGACCCAAATTACCCTTAAAATTTCATATGAAAAGAGAACATGCCATTACAAAATTTTCAGGTATACCAAGAAAAAAAAAAAGACTAAATGAGTCAAAGTCAGAAAACAAGATAAGAGAAACAAATCCATGGCAGATACAGAGTTTTCAGGCATGGATATTAAACAGGATAAGTACACAGTCATGTCGTTACATAACAAGGTGAAAAACTTCAGGCAAGATCTGGAAGCAACTTTAAAAATCAAATGGTCAATCTAGAAATGAAGAGTTTACAATGACTAAAATTTAAGTAACACACCATGTGACTCTAGGCATATAATTATAATGAGTATTATACTAAAGTCTATCCAAACGAGATCAATACCATACTTCCTCTAAAAAAGTTTAATTTAGAAACTATCTTTGGTTTAAAAAAATATCTTTCACTAAATATTCTTAAAATTACTCTATAAATATATGAATTCATTATGCTCAACTATGGAAACTCATTTTTATTCTCCATCTATGAAAGTGTGTGTGTGTGTGTGTGTACATGAGACCACTTGAAAATTTCACTTTCGTAAGTGCATGAAAAATGTTTCAGTGATCATACTGTAGTCAGGTTAGCCAAAGAGAATGCTAAAACATTATACGACCCTAAAGATATTATTTGGTATTTCAGCTTGTGTAGGTTTTGTCTTTTTCATTTGTATCTCTAAGCCTGTTACACTGCTGAAGAACGAGTTAAAGGTAGCCACCTCAATTCTCTTAATTTTTCCTGAATCTTCAAGAAATTATGCATCAAGTAGAAAAAAATTTCTTAATGTTATATTCACCAGTTTTTATACAAGTTTGAAGGTATATAAATATGTACACACACACACACACACACACACCAAGATGTAAAAACTCATTCACTACTGAAAACATTAAGTCAGTTAGAAACTAAAGATTATGCAAGGGAAGCCTACATATTATTCAATGAATAAGGCCATGATGAATACATTATCATGGTTTTATCATTAATCTAGGCAATGTGAGGTTATCTTTGAGCCTGTATACGCACAAAGGAAATGATGCTTAATATCTATACTCTTTTAGATTGTATTACATATTTGAATATGCTGTTCTATCTTGTTTTCTATTACTTTATGTTTCTCTTATTTCTCCACTGATAGAATAAAAGTACATCTCATCCTAGGAAACCCCAAACTCAAGTATGTGTTATTATCCAAAAAGCCTTCTCTATGTCAGAAATTTGGAATAAAAAAAATAGGTATTAAATATATCCACTGCTTTCCTTCCTTAGAAATACAGCACAGATTAAGAGACAGACTGCTGGGGTTCAAGTTCCACGGCACTGTACACCCGCTATATGAGTCTATACAGTGTATTTAATCTGTGTACAGTTTCCTCATTAAAAAAAAAAAAATCACCTACTTCACTGGATTGCTATAAGGATAGAATGAAATAATATGTATTAAGGGCTTAGAATCAATTCTTGGTTTAGTATATTTATTACTATTAGTAATATTTTATTTACATATTCAAGTCCCTTCGCTCAGTATGTATTTCCTATTTTCCTTCACTCAGCAAAATATTTCTCATTTTTTAAAACCTGACTTAAAAGCCTACGCTAAATCCCTAAAACAATGTCCCTTTTTCAGTGTTCCCAAAGCATTCTCTTTATGCTGTCATTATCAACCAAATTATACTGAAATTATCCATTTGAATACCTAATATCCCTTTATACCTGCATCCCTCCTCCCCACTATAAGCTCCTTAGGGCTCCATCTTGGTTCCCTAGCACTGACACTGTGTCAAGGGGCCCCAAGACAACCCTCGGGTTCAGGGGTTCACAGGAGGGCTCATAGGATTTAGCATGTAGTTGTCTTCATGGCTATAATCACAATAATACAAAGCAAAATCAGCAAAGGGGAAAGGTACGTAAGGCAAAGACCAGAGGAAACGAGGTATAAAATTCCAAGATTTTCTCTCTCTGTGGAGTCACAAAGGACATACTTTGTGTGTTGTTTCATTATTCCTCTAGCATGGAATTGTGGTAACACATGCCAAGTACTATCTACTAGGGAAGCTCATTAAACATTCAGTGCCCAAGGTTTATACTCAGAATTGATCACACAGGTACTCTGCTTTACCAACAGCCAAATGCCAGACTCAAAGAAGAAAAGCAGGTATTCAGCATAAACCACAAGTTTGAACAGTCTTGGCAGAGTGAGCTACCTTCTTCATTCAGCTAAAGTTTTATATCACTGTAGAGAAATGTTTACTATTCAAGTTCCCAGATGGCAGTCAAGGCCCAGCCTTGCACACAGGCCTTTCTCTTCCACACAAAAGCCTAGCACATAAAACATATTCAATAACTATTTGTGTTAACTGGACTAAACAAGCCAAGCTATCCAATGCAACAATGTTAACAATAGTGAGTAAAATAAACCCAACTCTCAAAATTTCATTTAACTGATAGTGCAACTACAATATCACATAATTATGTACACATTCATCTAATAAACATTTTTCTGGATACTTACACTGTACTTTGCTTGCATCGGGCATTGAGATACACAGATCAGTAAAATGTGCTCTATGTTGTTAAATAGACTTACTCGGGTAGGAAAGCCAGATGGATAAAGCAATACTTAGAACTGGCTCTCCCCAGAGTAAAATATGTAATTATAGCAATATCAATGTTGATTAATAAACTATCATACTTTATTTTCCAGAATTAAATATTTCAATATTATTAGGAGTTTATAGTTAAGTGCTTTAATTAACAATCTATCATTGTTTCAGAAAGTGTCAACACATTTCAACTTCACTTACGGTTCTGCTTTTGATAGTATATATTGGATAAGATATCCTGAAGAGTCTTACTGCTATAAAACAACTGAATCCAGTATAAAACATGCTTTTACTATTTTGCTAGTTTTCAGAAATTAAAAGAAAAAATTAGAGCTTCTCCACAAAAACAAGCAGACTTACAAACAAAAATCCTGAAACCAGGGCAGAACATTATGAATTGGAGGCAAATGTGAAAGCTGAGTTTGAACAAGGGGTTAATCCCAGCATCAACACTGAAGCACTGTCTTGGGGCCACCACAGAGTAGGACAGCTGAGTGGGGACAGGTAGAAAGTTAGAAGGGGAAGGTAGAAGGTGGGGTGGGGAAGTAAGGAGAGGGAAGAGCCAAAGATTTCACCAGATTCCCACTGGAGTTTATTTTCAAACCAAATTAAGATCCACTGAACTAGAAGTTTGTAGTCTATCTAAAGACACTATTTTACGAATCTAAGCCTTAGACACTAATGTTTTAAGCACCAGGGAACTGAAGAAATCACTTCAAGTTCCAAAAGAAAAATTCACATTTCAAACGTAGATTAGAAGATGATTCAGCAGTAGGAACTACAGAGGAATAATTGTTTTCCAAAGAAATAACCTTATCTGTGTGAATATAGGAAAATATACCTTCTCATACTCTTCAATTAACTTGCTGAAAGTGCTGAATAATTCTGAGTAATCATATGTGATTTAATAACTGCCACACTCCCACTCTTACCAGGTTTTATATAAATTAAACTCTTTGAGGTTTGTCTTCTTGGAAAATATTAAATATTGAGATAAAGAAAATTAAAACATGAAAAATTATTCTTGATTAGCTGAAGATCTAAAAAAAAATACAGCTAAATTTTGAATAGCAACTTACAAAATCTTGAAACTCTCAATATCCATATGAAAGAGAAATGCAATTTGTATAATAAATATGAAGATAATGTAGTATTGTGAGAAGCCATGGTCATTTAATCACAAACTAGTATATCTGCTTTTTAATATTATCTATAAAGATGCCCTTTGTACTCATCCATTATTAAAAGCACGTAACTAAATGGATGTAGTCAGTATAAGGATCTAAATAAAATTCAATCTCCAAAAATATTAACAGTTTGCTTAAATCAATTTTATTCTAAATGATTCTTCTCAATTTCTCCATGCATAGCCAATCTGATTTGTCAATCAGCCAGTACAAACCTCCAATTAAATGGATCACAAAACTATCAGGGTATTCAGGGTATCATGAATACTATAAAGATTCTCATACATTATTAAACTGCTGCTTACTTTTACAAATTAGATTGTATGTGATTCTACAAACATAACTTTTTTAATTATTTAAAAATATTTCTATTCATGCTTGGAGCAAGGGGAAAAACAAAGATATTCAAAGGATACCTTAGATGCTATATTAATACTGAGGTTTACATGGCTTAACATGATTTAATGATTAATCCAGGTAAGACTGCCTAAATTCAACCCCAAGGCCTGAGTACTCTGCATATTTTACAAACACTGACAATTTTTAACTAGTATTCTGATTTTGTATCATATTCGTGTATCGGTATCTATCTAACCTATATAGACTATATATATGGATTTATATTGTCTGAATAGGCTAGGTTATGCCAGTTACAAATAATCCCCAAATTTCACTGTCTTCAAATAACAATTTCTCACTCGTACTAGCTATCTATTCACTTTAGTTGGGGGTTCTGCTCTATTTTGTGGTCTTCCTGGGACTCAGGCTAAGAGAGGCTACAACTCCATGTTACAACAATTTGCCAAAGGCTAAAGAGACGGGGGAGAAAGGAGAGAGACAGGCAGGGAACAGAGTACAGAATTCTGTACCACTCATGAACTCAAATTTTTACTTCTGCTCAACATTTCATTGGCCAAAGCAAATAAAAGGACGTATTTAATGTCCTCAGCTTTTGAGAAACGTCAGTCCTATCCTGAGCCCAGAAAGTGGTGAGCCAATAACACTTGGTGAACAGCACCAAGAATTACTACAACAGTCAAATACATGCCAAGCACTGTGGTTGTTCCTGCAAACTTTGATGCTACAAACATAGAAGCAGAGTTTGCTTTCTAAAATCTATTTTAAGAATATATATCACCAATACTATTCTTCAATTTATATTTTTTATTTTGTTCTCCCAAAAGATAGACTGGAGAGTAAGTTGAAAATGCCAGGGGAAAAAAGTCTCGTACCAAAAGACACATGTATTACTTTTTAAAATATTTAACTACAGTTGTTCCTAAATTAACCAGTAAATTTGAAATCAAATTTTTCTTGCAAGTGATAATTATTCTTAGTACATTAATTTATTCATTCAACAACACTGATTAAGTTTCTAGGATTCATGAGCTCATACATAGTTGTAATGGAATCTTTAAAGATACATGTTAACTTCCCTACCACAAGGTACTTATTATTTTATTATGCTGTTACTATCTCTTATTGAAACATGTCTTAAATGCATCCATATGAAATATTTTGCATTGTAACAGCACTACAAGTCTTGTTAGTACTACAGTACTAGCAAGTACTACAAGTACTACAACAGTTGAGCCATGTATAAAAAGATTTTTTTTTACAGTGAACTCTGCAGTATTACATCAGCTCATCTAGACACACTATTAAAATCTCATTGTAGCAGAATAAATAGTTTTAAAGAGTCAGATATCCAAAGAATATTTTTAAATGGTGTTAGAAAAGCTATCGACTGAGAAATCACAGGACTCTGTTCTATTCAATATGTTTTACTGAAGATTAAATTCTCTGTATCAAAGCAGTACTCCTCAAATTCATGATGACAAAGAACAAAGTGTAAGGGAAGCCAGCATCACGTACAATTATTCAGCAATTAGAGAGCTAACACCTGTAATTTATTCCATTTTTAACTCTATCACCTTATCAATATTCCTAACCTGTTTCCTAGAAGAGTTCTGAATTAGCTTTCACTCCAAATGTTTGTTCCCAAGGAAGTAATGTGGTCACCTCAGGCTTCAATTCACACAAACTATGAAACACTATTTATGGAAAATATTATCAGAGAGAAATGTGCCACCAGCTAATGAAATATAAGCTTCTATGGCTCTTGATACCGTGAAACTCTTCCAAAGTCCTGAGAGATCATAGAAATATGTTCACATGGTCCTACAGGTTTGTAAAGTTTTTTGTTATTGCTGTTGTGGGAGGTTGGTTTTTACAAATTAGATATTTTAGCTACTTTCAGTTAAAACCACTGGTTTCTTCACTTTGCTTCTGTTCAGTCTTTCCTACCTATATTTTGGGTGCCACTGGACTGACTACAAAGCATCTTTTGATATTCAGCCAAGGAACAACTGATTTTGGAAACAAGTTTAACAAAATAGATTTATGTGAGTTGTGGTCACATAGTGTATGTGTGTAATTATTAGCTATGTGGAAATATCAATTACACTCCTAATGACAACTGTGCCGGTGACTTTTTCATAGAAGTAAAGGGCCAAAGAACCTAGTCATGTTTTCAAAGTTCCTCCTAGGGCCTAACACCAGAAGTATGTGGACAGAAGACAAATATGCTCAAATGTAGCCAGGAGCTGGTCACTGGCAAATTACAGCAGCTTCTTTAACTCCTAAGTAATGAAACTTCAAAGAGATCATCTCAACCCCCACAATCCCAAAATCTACATGACATTACTGGATAAAATATGAGACTGAAAGAAACTTTTCTATTAAAGTAAAATTCCAAAACCATACTAGAGAAAAAAACTTCCCACTACTTTCTTTTTACAGAAAATATGAAATTGTCATATGAAGAGGTGATCAGAATATGCAGCCAAAATATAGGAAAACATACAGAAATATTTTAGCCAATTAATTAACAGCATTAAGTCATTTTTCAGAATATGGCATTGGCCACAGTATTTGCCAGCTTTTAAAGACATGTAACTTTCGATTTCTTCTCTAAGTAATCATTTCATATGTAAATCTGTATTTGTGATTTTATATTTTTCCTAAAAAGAGCTCCTGAAATTGCTTTAGGTTTTTAGCCTTAGGCCACACAAAATCTAGATCTACCCCTAAATCATGACCCATACCACTATCATCATCATCACTATAGTCCCAAGGCAGAAGTAAGCGAGAATGACAATTTTAAAAACTCCAGTCTCAAATTTCCTTCCATTTCTTTTTAAATCCTAACTGAGCTGGTAGAATTTCTGTGGGTGTGTATGTGTTTCATAAGGTCTATTTATCCCTCCCTGTTCTGTCCTTCCAAGAGCAGCAGAGGCAGCTACAGCAGCTGGCTTATTATCTCCCTCATTTGCTTGCCATCAATCAGGAAAAACAGATACTGGCCACAGCACTAAGGACTCTGTTTCCTCATCAGTAAAATTAAAAGGTTGGGCTGGGTAAACGAAGTCTTTCTGGCTTTTCACTTTGTACGATTATATCATGTCAGATATTAAGGTAGTTTAGAATGTTCCACTGATTTACAAAAATTCTATTTTTAAGTTTTATGAACACCAGAAATAAATGACCATCCAATATTTTCTCTATATAAACTATACATACATCCTTGTTTTTTGTTAGAGAGTGGTCAGATGGGAGAAACTTGAAGGTCAAGGAACAGAAAACACAAAAGTCCAAGGTAAAAGAGAATATAACTATTCAGGGAACTGAAAGCTGAGTAAAATCGTAACATTCCTTTAGGGTTATTAGGATGTAATCAAAATAAGGCTGATGTGATTAAGGGGAGCCATTTTCTGGTGGTACAGGTCATTTATATTAAGAATCTGGAAATTTATTTTGAGGAGAACACATGTCCAACATATTAGGCAGAAGAGTAATGTGATCGAATTAATGAATATATTAGTTTCCTACTGCCGCTGTAACAAATTACCACAAATTTAGTAGTTCAAAAACAACACAAATTATTATCTTACAGCTCTGGAGGTAGAGGTCTGATATGGGTTTCACAGAGATAAAAACAAAGTGTTGGCAGAACTGCATTCCTTCTGAAGCCTGACAGGTATAAACCATTCCTTGTATTTTCCACTCTCTAGAGGGAATCTGAATTACCTGGCTCATAGCTACATCACTCCATCCTCTTTTGTTCTCACATCTTCTGATTCTCCTGGCTTGGTCTTTCCCTCATAAGAACACTTTATTACATCTTACCCGCTCCTATTGTCCAAAATAATCTCTCCTTCAATTCTTGAAAAATCCTTAATTACGTCTACAAAGTTCCTTCTGCCATGTAAAATGTCATTTCATGGGTTCTGGAGATTAGGACATGAACATCTTTGGAGGCCATTACTATGCCTGCTACGTTGAGCTAGATAATCTCTCGACAGTCATTTAAAAACAATTACCTAATAAAGTATATGTAATAAGAAATGCATGAGTCGCTAGGAATAAAAGGTTAGCATTATGCATCATCTCTTCTTCAGAGAGGACAGAAGGTGGTAGAAGATGACAACATCAGTCAAATCATCATGCAAATATGTAATTACTCTATGTCATCAAGAAACGGAAGTACAGGAACCTACGGCAGCTTACGAAAGGGAGACCGGATACAGCCTGACATATCAGAGAAGGCTTCCCTAAAGAATAAAAGGTTAAATGAGAAGTGCATATTTCACTTCTGAAGTCAATTAGATAGTGGAGAAATGCTATTAGTTTTTCCTGAAAAGAGCAGAACAGTTGAGAATACAGGCATAACCCAGATTTCACTGAATTGATAAATAAAATGGCAGGTAAAAAAAATTTCAGAAAAGATAGGTTGACAACTCTTCCAAGAAGTCTGGCTATGAGGAAGGGGAGAGACAAAAACTAGAAGGGAATGTGAATTTGAAGGAGAAACAAGGGGAATATAAATGTTAATGAGAAAGTAAAAGTAGGATGGTAGAGATTGAAAACACAGTATTAGGAAGGAGTAACTGACAAAAGACTCCAGACCAACTGGTAGGAAATGGAATCCACAGCCCAGATGGAGAAATAAATATTAGAACAATCACTCTTTTCATTGTATCAGGAGGAAAAGATAAAGCATGATATAAAGTTAAATTTTAGGTGTAGAGTCAAGAATTAGAGTATTTCTGATAGAGTTCATGTCCTACAAAAGTAGAAGGCATAGTCCTACGTGCTTAGCAGCCAAAGTGGTATTTTGAAGAAGACAGAACAGTTGGAGTGATTAAGAATTAATATTTCACCAAGTGGATGAGATGAAAGATGGGACAATGGAGTAGGGTGTATTGATCACAAAATGGTTATATCATATAAGTGAGATTAAAGAAAGCACCCCAGAGGAGAGAGCTAAATAGAAAAGCCCTATCACTAACTCCTTCAATTTGTTCATTGACAGAGATCTATGAAGAACTACTACATGTCAAAATCTATTCCAGGGGCGCCTGGGTAGCGCAGTCGTTAGGCGGCTGCCTTCAGCTCAGGGCGTGATCCTGGCGTTCCAGGATCGAGTCCCACATCGGGCTTCTCCGGTGGGAGCCTGCTTCTTCCTCTCCCACTCCCCCTGCTGTGTTCCCTCGCTCGCTGGCTGTCTCTCTGTCACATAAATAAATAAAATCTTTAAAAAAAAAATCTATTCCCGGTATTAAAGAGTAAAGAAACAAGCAATTTCAATAAGGTTGAAGAATAAGTGAAACGGGACAAATGTAACAAATATGGAAAAATTAGCTGAAGTTATGATCTAAAATAGATTTTAAAGTTACAGATGTTATCATTTGGGAATGGCTAATTTAAGTATCAGAAACAAAAGTGGTTAAAGGAAAAGGCAATGTATTGACTCACGTAAATTAAAAATCCAAGAGATGAGTTAATTCCAGAGGTCCCAAAGCTCTAATATGAGGACTTGGTATATCTCCTTTTTTCGTGTATAAATTATTTTGTTTCATTCCCAGTTTTAACAGTAAACTCAAATCTTCTCCTTAAGAGAAAAATGGCCACAGAAACCTCAACCTCCTATCCTTTTAATCACATCCAATAAGAAACACCAAAGGTCTTTGCCAATCTTCCACAAATACTCTGTGATTGAAAGTGATTGGACCATCACAGGATAGTCTAAAACAATTACTGTTCTGAGGAGACAGCAATACTTTGTTTCCATAGGTGTTCTCCAGGCAGAGAACCACCAAGACAAATCACCTTGGATCCCCAAGGAAAAAAAAAAAATGAATGAAATGAAATATAGAACTGTACTAGAAAAATATAAATTAGAGGGTGGGGGAGAAAACAATGGATGGCCACTAAAGAAATATTTTTCCCAGTATTTCTAATATTAACATTTCTTCTTGTATGGCCATGAGAGTCAATGCCTAAGATGGATGAAAAGTGGAAATCATTGGAATTGAGAAATTCAGAGAAGTGCTGGTTCACCAATCGAGATACTCGAGTCACCTAGGATAACAGCAAACTTGAAAAGGAATAGTAGAGTTCTATGTGCCAACTTTTCAAATAAAAGTAAATGAGAAGGCTGTTGAGTAAACTAAATGGTAGAGGTGGCAAAGCTAGATGACTTAAACCTACCATTATTTTTCTTAATGTATATACAAGAATTCCTAACTAAAATATCCAGTTGGTGCTACAGAAGAACTTTGAAATAGGACAGTATGAGCCTGTTTTCTCTGGCGAGGTAGGGAAGGGAAAGTTGAAGTGGAGTGGGGACCAGACTAAAAGACAGGAATCTGACAGAAGCCTACTGCAATAATCCCTGACAAGCAGCTATGCCCAGAAAATGCCTGGCTTCCAGATCAAAGGCTCCCATGTGGGAGTCTACATTTAACTGACAGCATTCATGTACACAAATGTAGTAACTAATTCTTTTATTAAAGATGCTTGATTTTAACAAAATTCTAGTCAGAAAGAAAAGATTAGGCTTTCCAGAGGGGGCCCTCCGTAACTCAAATATTAGAAAACTCTAATTCCATCTTGGGTCCCCTATATTAAAATATGCAAAATTATAATAGTTAGCCCTTAGTTATAATTGAGTCAACTTTTAAAAGAGTATAATAGAGTTAAGGCCTTGAAACAATGACAAATCATTAAAATCTAATTCCTGACAATTTTAGCTCAGAAGGGAGTTTTATCTAAAAGTTGTGGTACAGGGATATGAACAAGGATAAGGAAGTATGCGATGTCAGCTCAAGAATCACAGATGTATAATCATTCTTAGAACTACTCTATACAAACTTGGCTATGTTCCCAACTCTTATCCAACATCATTACTCAACAGTGTTAGGCATTCTGAAGAATAAAATGAAATCTCCTTTTCTGACTGGATTTAACGTCAACTTGGAAATGTGGGAAAAGACATTTCCCACAGATCCATAAAAAAACAAGACAAAACTGACCAATCAAGTAGAATTAAGCAGTTATTATATATCCACTACTATGTTAGGGACTTAGGGAAAGGACACCTGAAGGGCCATAGGAAGCCTTGTATACATCCCCAGATATCACCCCATCACTTCCATAAATAAAAGCCTTCTAGAATGGGCAACAGGGATAATCCTGGAAATGAACAAACAGGGATAACATATGGCGAGAATGGTTAATGGGCAAAGGAATTACTGTCCCACTCACTCTGAGTTAGTGAAAATGCTTCTGGTGCCTAAAGAAACTGTTTTTGCAAAATCTCATTAAATCGGTGCTTCCCAAAGTCAAGTCCATAGATGAGTGATTTATGAACTATTTACCAACCTGCCATGAGTACAAAATTTGTTAGTAAACAGCTGATGTTGCCTCAACAAGCAAGTATATAATGGGCACTGGCAAATGTTTGGGGTTTAAGTTTTTGTGGAAGCAAAATCCAAAATATTCTGGAGTAGTTCCACAGAATAATGAGTTTATACCAGAATGTAAATGACACTGACTGCTTCCGTCATTGAAAAGAAATCTTGCTAGGAAAAAAACAGAAGGGACAAATAAACAGTGTACTTAGTAACTGATAAAACAAAAGATGGGAATTATGTAAATCACATAGTATATGTCAAATGAGATATTCTCTTTATCATAGGATAATATGGAAGATGATTGTAAACAACTAATATTGCATGCTCAAGCAAAAGGTTTATCATGGGGGAAAGTTCTGCTGCAAATGTTTAAAGTATGACACACTTAGTTTTGCTGAATAGTAATAAATGTTTGATGCCCAAATTGTAAAGATGAAAATCTTACACCTAGACTTGTTAACATATATTTTCAGTACTTTTAATTATATCTATACAACAAAGGAATGAATTATTTTCAATGGTAAATAAGGTCTGAAGGAAAAAAAAGTGAGAAGTGTGGAAGGACAGAGTTTCTACTGACTGGTATAACAAGATCCACAGCAACAATCTAACAATTATCAAAAAAAGAAGGTGGTTATTTTGATACTTTCTACCTACAAAAGGTTTTAATAAACACTTTACATTTTGACAAAGAATTATCAATTTTATTTTCCATCCAAAAACCTATATATAGGAAATTCATAGATCTGGAATCAACTTAAATCACAAGACAATTTAAACTGAAATATAGTCTTACAGGGTAAGTTTTGGAATGGCTATTGATGAAGGGTTGAACGTGAGTTTTGAAAATTAAAGACCACTAGCTTCATTTTGGATAAAAGTTAAAAAGGGTACTCTGAGCTTGCTAGAATTGCTTTAAAATTTCTTCCTCTGTTCCTGTCAACATAGTTAGATACTGGTCTTTTTCTGAGCATCATTAAAATTTGGATACAATATAAGGCATTACCCTTCATACGTAGAAGTCTGTCAATTCAGTCTAGATTCTTTCACGAGAAGTGCGTCCATCACATTAAGTGACAGAGACCATAGTATGCACACAGGTGTTGACAATGAGAAATCCTTATTTCCTTCATAACTGTTTTACTTACAACTGCACAGTTATGCATATAATAGTGATTTTCTATATTAATCCCCAAAGCATCATTTTTATTGTACAACATATATAGATGCATTATTACCTTTTCTCCTGTTATGTTTGCTCTTATATTTACTGAAAATTTTAGGTTTACTGTAGCAAATAATATATTGAATTTGAGATCTTGAGTTTTTTATTTCATACTTCTAGTAATCCATATTTAGTTTATCAACAAAAGTATTGGTCCAGGAGTAGTTGTGGGGAGGAAGGGAAGCAGTTCATCACCTGCAAGTTATGAAGCATCGGTTTACTTAAATCATTCATTTCCCCACCCATGTGCATCTCTGCCTTGTGTACCCAAGAATATGTAATGTTGTAAGGAGCCAAAATTTAAAAAAAAAAAATGAGCTGGATATTATCATTTCCTCATATGATATACCAAAGATTAAGGGATCACATATCTGGCTGTGTTCTTTTTTGAGATATTGATTCTCAATCTGCCTTTTGCTTTTACCTTCCTCTTCCATTCCAAGTAGAGACTGAGGCTCTTAGCATTTATTTACCTCTGATACTTTTGCTGGGAATACAACTAAAGTTATTCTAAGTCAAGGTTCTCCCTTTTTGGTAAAAATTAAACTAAAAAATATTAGCCCAGGTGTCTTCAGTCACAGAAAAGAAAGAGGAGTACCTTAAGTGGAGTAAAAAGAGAAGCCCACTAAGCAAGGCAGGTTAGAAGAACAGAATTGAAGGTACAGCCAAAAACAAAAACAAAACTCTGAAAAGCAACGCTCTGACTAGACAAAATTATATTAGCCCATTGCATTATATGGTCTATAATGGTGGAGGGCTGCTGACTGGCAGAGAAATTACTAGATATGCTCAAAGAGGCCAAGACGGGAGTTTGACTTTTTCTTACAGTAGAAAATGGCTGAATATCAACAATTTTGATTGAATAGGACTCAACCTATTAAAGAATGAATTAATACAGAACAGAGATCTCTTATTTCAAGGTGTATAGTTGGTATCTCAGGATTTACTCATGCTAAAGATGATTTTTGGTGCTGTATGGATTTTTGCATTCTATATTTGACACCGTGTGTGTGAGCACACATGCACGCGCATCTGGGAGAGCAGAAACGCACAGAAGAGACACACACACACACACACTCACACACTAGTACAAACTTGTAGTTTTCAACAGAAACACACACACCAAGATCAAATGGGCAGTGCCCCGGAGAGGGCAGAAGAGGGATGATGTCTTTTTTTTACATGCGCTTACAAAACAATTCAATACTTCTCCAATTTATAATATCCATCCAACTTCACACTCAAAGAATAAGACAGCCAAATCACAGGGCAGCTTTTAGTCCTTGATTCCAATGCCAAATTCTCTAGTATTGCACCTATATAATGGAGTTGATAAAATTCTTAATATCCTCACTTTGAAAGATAAAAATTGAAGGAGGTAAGAATATAATATTTAATGAACCCCTTTATGTGCTAGACATCGTACAGGACATTTTACATATTTTACTTCACTTAACGAGCAGATGGCTGATAGTTTAGCCACTGGAATAATTTGATAACAGTAAAAATGCAGTAAAGAATTAAGGCTGGAAGTCTCAAATATTAAGTAACATAAAAAGCTATAGGTTTTTCCCTCACCTCTTAAATTAATTCAATTTATGTTGCGGCACATAACTAATATGCATATAATGACTTTGCTTTGGTCAATGTAAAGACTAATTTGCCTGCAAGATTAGTATTGACTCATGTAGAACTATGATCAATATTGGAATTTGAGGGTTAGTTATTTTTAAAATGTGTAACATTATTGACCATATAGGTTAAAACTTATGAAATATACGAATATTAAAAATGGATAATTTGAGAGGAAACGATTTGCCATTTTAAAGTTATAGTAATATAGGAAAGATAACTATCAACTCAGTTACTTCAGAGACATTTTTTAAACAACCTCTGGATCTTACTTTGAATTTTATCCTCCAAGCTTTCTGTTAGTGTGGGTTTTGGCAGGAGGTCTACAGGGGCCGAACCGGGAGAGAACTAAGGAAACCTGCATCCACCTTCTCCCTCACTGTGACACTCAGTGTGAACACAACCTTCCCATGCTCTGCATCTCTAGATTTTTTTTTTTAAGATTTTATTTATTTGACAGAGAGAGAGAGAGGCAGCCAGCGAGAGAGGGAACACAAGCAGAGGGAGTGGGAGAGGAAGAAGCAGGCTCCCAGCAGAAGAGCCCGACTTGAGGCTCAATCCCAGAACTCGGGGATCACGCCCTGAGCCAAAGGCAGACACTTAAAGACTGAGCCACCCAGGCACCCCTGCATCTCTAGATTTTTAAGAAGAGGAAAGCACTCAAGAGAAAAATGCATCAATGTAGATAGGAGACAGGATGCCAGAATGTGAGCAACTCTTCAGAATACTTTGTCCCAAAATCACAGCAGATAATTTAAGTCAGCAAAAGATCAAGACCACCAACTGCCAGTCTGTGCACTTCCAGAACCTCCTCAGTGTTGGGGGTCCTAACAGAGGCCCCTCTGTGGAGGGCAAGTTAGGTAACCACAAATACCAGAACTCCACCAGGATGCCCTGTTATTTCTTTTTGGAAGATCTTTTCAGAGTAGGAGATGTATTTACTGAGAACCATTGTTTTTCTCCTAAGGTATAACATCAAACATCCTCAGGGCACCTGGGTGCTCAGTTGGTTAAGTGTCTGACTCTTGATTTCAGCTCAGGTCATGATCTCAGGGTCCTAGGATCGAACCCCGTGTTGGCCTCCATGCATGGCAGGGAATCTGATTGAGGCTTTCTCTCCCTCTCCCTTGGTGCCTACCACCCACCCCTTTCTCTCTCTCTTGTGTAAAAAAAAAAAAAAAAAAAAAATTAAATATCCACATCAGCAAAGAACATTTGTGAATCTTTTTTCCATACAGTTTCAACTGTGGCCAATACCTCTTAAAATAAAACATCTTGTCAGTTTAAATGCTAGTGTTCTGTGGTTGTTTAATTTCTCAAGCCAGTATGCTAAGGTTGATGCAAACAGTAATCTCAGGATAGAAGTTCAGTTAATTTATGCTTTTTGTGAAAAATACTGAGAATGGTATAATTCCTGTTACTGCTAGACAAAGATCAGGATTTAGCATTTTTTTTAGCTATTTTTATTTTATAAGAACTAAACCACAGATATATTTTCTGCCTGCTTTCCATTTCCCAGGCACTAAGAGGCCCTTTATGTATATTAATACACTTAATCCTCATCTATACCCTAATGAGGTATGTGCTATTATCATTTGGTTTTTATACATAAGAAAACAAAGTCACAGACTACCTTAAGAAACCCACCCAATAGAACCCACCAAAAAATAACATGATTCAAACTCCCTCGGTTTGCCTTTATAGTTCTTTGCTCTTAGCAGCTATGTCATACCATGTTTATTGAGTTTTCCTTCTGCTGGCTGGAGCTTGCCTAAATTCTCCCAAGTTGTCACTTGTTAGAAGGCAAACAACTTAAGATAAAAATAGATAAAGCCCATGGACTGATTTAAAGATAAAGAAGAGTGATGCAATTTTAAGAGATTTTTAAAGTATGTTCTGGCATAAATCAGTAATTTTCCAGCAATGAAATTATCTAGGCCAGCTTCCCAAAATGCCAATTGAGTTTTCAGAACCACACTCTTAATGTCCACAAGGCTAGTAGCAATAGATATTATTAGACACTGCTAATTAAAGAACAGTTACAATGTATTCATTTTTATGTAAATAATTCAACAAAAATTGGCAATTCAGAGTTGTGAACCAGATGAATACAAACTATGCATCTTTGATTAAGATTTGCATAACTGTCTGTTTGTAATGAGTCAATTTTGGAAGTGCTTTCTGTAGAAAAGTAACTCAGGGAGAAAATAGTGCATAAAAGAGAGCAAATATCCACTATGAGGCTCAAGTTGGAGAAAAGTAGGTCATGCTTTCATACTTAGCAATCTAACAGAAACCGTGTAGAAATCTAAAAAGTTGTTTATGTACATAATGTATAAGCTAATTTCTTCTGCTATTTTGTAAGGGCTCTACTGGGGAGTCAAATAGCTCTCAAGTTCTTATACATATATTTTTAAAACCCAGGATCAATTCTTCTCATAGCTAAAATATTCAAAATTATTCAGCATATACCATTTGCATCTGATTTATATCCTTGTCACAAATATGTGTCTTCTGTTGTTTTAGTATTTTTGTTGGTCTGATAGTTTTATTTACTTGCCACATATTTAATGACTTTTAATTTGGTGGCATCAGATGAAAATACGAAAGAGGACATTGAGGGGTCTGGGAATGTCACTCCTTGAGGGATATTTTGGCATAAATAAGACGATAAAGGAATTCTTGATAAACCTGTGAATATTTGAATTAAAAAAATATGTTCTGAGTTGTTTCTGCTACAATATTTAATTGGGCTTCCAAAGTGAAGTTCTAGACAAGGATTTATTATGAGGACTGAAATCAGTGAAATGACTCCTAAACCCCTCAGTCACACCGGATAAATGTTTAGAGTATTTTTCAAGAATGGAGGGATGGAAAGCACAATCCTCCAACTCCAAGTCAATAAAGAGGAGCTGGAGGAAGGAAGCTAGATCCATTTGTCACGTGTTTGACCTTAACCTCAAAACTGCAAAGGTAAAGACCTGGTTATCTTTCTGATGGAAAGAACAAAGGATCATCTAGAACTCAGTTTTAGGGAAGAAGAATGTGTCAAGATTTTTCATAGACCAAATGCAGGCCACATAAATGAAGGAGCAGGTATGGACGGGGTCATCTAGGTTCCCTTCCATGAAGACCTGTGGAAGAGGTGTAAAGACTTCAGAAACAGAATCATTAAGGGACCAGAGTAAAGAATCATCAAGAGAAGTGGTAAGTAAGCTAATCTGGAAAGGCCATATATTTTATGATTCCAACTATACAATATCCTGGAAAAGAAAAAAAAAAAAGCCTATGAAAACAGAAAATTATCAGTGGTTGCCCAGGATTAGGGAATAGGCAGGGATGAACAGGAAGTGCACAGATTTTGAAGTCAGTGAAGCTATTCTGCATCATATGGTAATCACCAAGATATGACATTATCTATCTGTCAAACCCACTGAACAAACAACAGAGTGAACCCGAATTTAAACTGTGGGATTTAGTTAACATATCAACATTTATTCAGCAATTGTAACAAATGGGTCAGACTAATGGAAGATGTTGATAATTGGGAAACCTGCACGTAGACAGGAGAGAGGAATATATGGGAAGCTCTCTGTACAACTACTCAATCTTCTGAAAACCTAACCTGCTCCAATATTAGTCTATTAGTTTCTTTAAAGGTATCTTGAAAAGAACGCAGCTAGAAGTTTAAGAAATCAATCAAAAAAGAGTAGTAGAAGGAAGAGGTGGAGGGAAGAAAAAAGGAATGAATAGTGTTT
Source organism: Ursus americanus (assembly GCF_024610735.1). Classification (NCBI taxonomy): domain Eukaryota; kingdom Metazoa; phylum Chordata; class Mammalia; order Carnivora; family Ursidae; genus Ursus; species Ursus americanus. Next base: position 60,603,617 of record NC_142129.1, on the reverse strand, counting down.
GAAGGTATGTTAGGGAGTGAAAATATTTGACACATGGTCTCTGTGCATCCAGAGATGAATGCTTTCAGCAATGGGATCATCCACCTTGCAATTGACCAAGAGTTCCGAGACTAGAGGTTAAGAAGCTCCCATGAGTGTCACTCTTGACCTTTAGTCAAGACACAACCTGTCTGTAAGGATACTTGCTCTATACCTCTATTTGTAGGGGTCTTCCATTATTCTAATATCCCTTCTCCAAATCCATGAATGTATAAGGTAGGATAGAAAAGCTAAACACTACTGTCAAAAATCTAAGGGAATAATTGATGATCTATAAAATCCATTACCACTCCAATCTCCCCCTTTAATATTAGTCACTCGCATTCACTGTTCAATTTATTGTTCAGTCCCTCGGGGAGTGTCAACTGGAATGCTGACAACACAGTGCAAATAAACTTTAAATCAATTACAAAGTAAAAACAGAAAATGTGGCAAACTACTGAAAGTGATGTTAGAAAACACAATTAGAAAGTAATAGACAAACAAGGATGCACTAGAGTTAAATTAAAAACTAAAGAATCACCCACCCAGCTAAGTGTCAGAAAAGAATAATCTGAAAAGCCAAGAATAAAGATTTTTAGCAAAATGGGTAGCAAATTTTTTTTAAAGGAATTCACATACTGACTGCTGTAGCACTCAAAGGGAAAGGATGAGGTCACAAGGTCTTATTCTGTTTGGCAAAAATATAGTAAGAACATACCTAAACTATAAATAAGAATAAACAAACACCTGCATACTTTTTTTTTTTTTTACACGTAATGTTGTAGCAAGGTCTGCTCCCCACCCCCAATACCTACTATGACATTTTGATCCTTATTTTTAAAAGATCTCCTTGTACTGGACTTATCCTGAGACAAGTGGGTTTTGGTAAGATTGCTACAATCACTCTCATACTTGTGAACACTTGCCCTATTCATAAATTTCTAAGAAGTAGGATAGAGAAAAGAACATACCTAGCAACTTGCAATGGTTCTGTCCTCCTTGTCAGTCAATGCTATTCACTCTCAAACAGCTGAGTTTGGCTAGTCTAAGCCTACCTATGGTCAATGGGGTTTCTCATCCTACCTCATACTATTTTTGAAATATGAATAGTTTTATACATTGACTAAAATTTGGGACACATCTATGAGGGTTTGAGAATTTAGTATTCTACAACACGGCAGTAGTGTACCATTATATTTATTTGACAAAACAAGTCATTTCTGTAATTACAATATAGCATTATAACAAGAAATTTCCTATTGACCCTCACCTTTATTTCTAATGCTTTGTCACTATTAGTGGCACTAAAATGAATATAGGAGAAGTAGAATATGGCATCCATGCCTGAGGGAAGTGCATTCTGGTTGGAGTTACATTTTCATGATTCACACTTATAAAAAAAAAAGTGTTCACCGTCAGTAATCATTTAAATTCTTTAATTAGTCACAATTTAATTAGTGGAAGGGGTGAGGGCTGCAGCAGAAAAATTTAAAGGACATAAAAAATGTAAAGGACTGATGCGACCCTTTAGAGATGTTTAAAATAACAAGAAAATTGGAAACAACCTAAGTGTCCATCAACAGAGGAATGAATCAATAAGATGTAGTACACATACAACGCGGTATTATTGAGCCATTAGAAGGAACTCTTGCTGTTTGCAACAATACAGATGGACCCTGAAGGCATTACAGAAAGTGAATTAAGTCAGACGCAGAAAGACAAATACTGCACTGTATCATTGTATGTGGAATCTAAATAAAAAGTCTTAACTCATAGAAATGGAAAGTAGAAAAATGGTTGCCAGGAGCTGTGGAGTAGGGGAAAAAGGAAGAATTTAGTAAAACGATACAAATTGTCAGCTATCAGATGTCTTCGATCTGAGGATCTGGTGTATAAAATGGTGCCTACAGTTGAGAACACTGTATTATATAGGTGAAATTTGCTAAGAGACAAGAACTTCAATGTTCTCTCACACAGAAAGATAAATACGTGAAGTGATGGGCGTGCTAGTTAACCAGATGCACGGAATCCTCTCATATATGTATATAAAATCATCGTGATGGACGCTACGTATCTCACTATGTCAACTGTATTGCAATAAAACTAAAAAAGTGGAAGGGAAGAAAAAAGACTTATGTGCTCAACCATTTAAAAAGCTAAAAAAATTTATAATTTATAAAACACAATAGAGGTACATTAAAAAAAAAAAACTAAATAGCCAGAAAAGCGTAGAGAATATTCTAAAAAGAATTAACATAAAAAAATATAAAGCCAACAGTAAATGTTGACAGTTTCTAAGAGCAATAAAGCAAAGGCCTGACACGAATGCTATTTTATTAGGAAGCAACGGATACAAAGAAAGAGGGAGAATATATGGTAAATTGAAAGTTTTCATTACTTCTTTGCTAAATCCTTAGTTTAAAATGATGCTGTTATTAAAACAAAAAAAGTGTTTTTCAAATTTGTGATGTATGAGAATCTGTTCAAAAAAGTAGTTAATGTCTTTCTATCCTTGAAATAGTTAACTTATTACTGTCTCTTCCATAGTTTCAAACATAAGGTCTTTTTGAATCTTAACTCTTAAATTATGTAATTTTGTAGAGCATTCTTCTTTGAGAGATAAATACCTTGTATACCATTTTCATCTCTATTTAATCTCAGAATTTGAATTTTCAATTTTGCCCCTCAGTCCTCAAGGACAAAAACCTCTATCTCCATGTTCTCTAATCTATACAATTCCCAGCTTACAGATACCCATCTGCCAGAAGAAGATTACTTTTCTCGTTCCTACTCTCTGACCTTCCACAGTCCGGTGCCAACACAGAAAAGAAGAAAGCAGACTTTGGGCCGTGTTTATTATGGGAATATTAATTTCTTATTGGTTTTCTCCATTTCCTACTAGCTCACACCTTTGAAGAAAGAATAAAAAATACACATCTCCTGCCTCAGATTTTATGCTTTCTTGGCAGAATGTGGTTTAAAACGCACATACAATAACTTATCTTTTATCTCCATAGATATTAGCAGTTATAAGCATCCTTACCTATTGCTGTTTTAGCAAGATGGTGCCTTACAAAAGGTCTCCAAAGCATTTTGTATTCTTAGGAGAGCATAATATTTCATAAAGCCTTTAACATTTATGTTTTACTTAAAGGGGTTTCAAGATTATCGATATGTGTCACAGTTAAAAGTATGTTCCATAGATATTGTTTTCAGACAATAATGCCCCTTCTAAGAAATGCTTGATTTTATAATGTACTCTGTTTGATAAGTTCTTAGCAACTTAATTTATGCCTAAAAGAATGTGATTATTCCGTATAACCATAGATGTCACTACATTTTTCAGAACCACACACACACACACACACACACACACACACACACAGGATATTCCAAAAGTGTTGCATGACTTAGCATGAGCCTCTAACCCTGCAGCTGTCCCCAGTCACGCGGACAAAAGCCTTAATTGCTCATTCAGAATTCTTTATTTCTAGCTCACAAACACATTTCCTTTCATTTTATGTGAATCTATTATCTAATGTTCTGAAAAACTCTAATAAAATGTGGACTTGCACATTGGGGAGTAACTATTTTATATTTTGTCATCCTTTTATTGAAAAACAAAACTTTCTGGGTGGGGGTTTGATTTGGGGGCTTATTTGCTGAGATTAACTTTAAAGGCACATGTCTAAAATAACCAGGACCTTTTGTTTTTTTCCACATCAACAGATCCCCTGAAGACTCAACATTTGTAAAAACTGCCACTGCGGACTCACAAATCATTTCTGTCTTTAAGAAAGAACTCCTCTTTCTATTCAGATCTTGGCAGGATGAGATATGGTTAGGCATTTCTGGAAGTGTTACTTCCAAGGGTCAGTATCTTGTACCAAAGCGAAATTAAAAACTAAGGAAGTTTCTCATGACTTTTGAGCTGACAAAGAAATAAGAGTGGTCTGCAGGAAAATTCAAAGACAATAAATGACAAAGACAGATCATTTGACATTAGGGTTTTTACGGCAATTTTCAAAAACTATTTCATGGGTGACAGTCTAATTTTGTACCTTGACATTAAGAAAAATTTTGAGGTTACCAAATTAAAATGAAGATAGCTGTTTTGCAAATGTTACTTTCATTGAAAAAGATCTTATTCAAAAATCAAAATGCTGTACTGGTTCACTACTAGAGAGGTTCTTAGAGAATTCTTCATTTGCGGGAAATAATTGTGGTTTTTCTCTTAGCTCCCTTTATTAACGAAGGTCAATATTTGAGACCTTCGGTAAAGGTTAAATGTAGAACTGCTATTCCATTTTTTCCTGTTTACACATTTTTAGCTCCTGTTTTAATTATTTGAACTATGAGAATCATCTGAACTCTATGAGTGTATTTATATGAATCATGAGAAATAACTTTCAAACCATTTTAAAGAGGGAATCCTAGTTAAGTAACTTGTGTAAAATCACACAGCTATTAAGCAACAAAGGGAGGATTTTACCCAATCTTCAGTCAATAATCCTAACCACTACACCGGCAGCTGCCCACACTGAATTTTTAGTATCCTTTGGAGAAAAAATTTTTGACTACCACATTCTGGTTCACAGCTTTGTCATCATTAAAGAAATCTTCAAAGAAGTTTGGGAACAAGTGACCTAATATACACAATGATAGACGTGCATGTCCTGTATTGGTCCCTGGTTAAGGCTTGTAAACATTGTGTTTAAGGGCATACTTAGAACAGTCCACATAACTTCATCTAATAAGAAAGCTCACTGAGGTAAAGGGCAAGCCTATAAATGCCACTGATCATCTTCCATCAAAACATTACTTCCCTCTCCCTCATACACATACATACACCGTGCGCGCGCGCGCACACACACACACACACACACACACACACTCGGTGATAATGACATATACTATTTATATGCCCACATATGCATAATTGTGTCTTAGGTTAGATTCCTTTCTGTAGAATTTACTTAAGAAACTGGATAAAGCAAGTGGTAAGAATTAAGCACAAAAGAACTAGAAAAGATCTAGGGTCTGAAAGAAGGGGTGGTGGGGGAACCTAGCTGGTAGTTAACATTTGTTGGTAACACCTACGTACTAGGCAATGTTCTAAGTGCTTTATATGTACTGAGTCATTCAATCCTCACAGCAATGCTTGAAAAATATGTAAATATTTTGTCACTTTACGAAGTAAGAAACTGAGCCTCAAGGAAGGTATGTCCAAAAATCACATGGCGAAAAAATGGTGAAGCCAAGGTCTGCATACAATCTGTCTAGCTCCTGAGTCCACATTTTCCACCATTAATGGGCTAGTGTTTTTATTTTTAAAGTCAAGAGCGCAACATCCTCCCAACTTGTGACAGTATAATTTCTACTATGTGACTGAAGACCACATCACGTTGATAACTCATTTACACTAGCAAGAACATAGTCATTTTGTGATAAACCAATAATAATTACAAGTTAATGACAATATAACTTCAAAAGAACCAAATATAACTCTGGATTCTTCAACTGTTACTAGAAGATACCCCAGTTAAATCATGCCTAAAATATCATAGGATCTTTTTGCCAAAATGTTTAAAATATTTACACGTATCTCAGATTCCTACACTTAATATTTGACTCTGAACACCTAATTAAGTGCTTAAATCCCAGTTTCAGTCTGGTAGACTAATGCACAGTATCAAAGACACCTAGGGACAAAATAGTAAATGGGAGACATTTATTTCATGATGCATTTTACAGCCAATTTCAGGAGCTGACATGGATGAACCATCATCTACCCTTTCCTTAATGACCCAAATCTTCCTTCAAATACTCCCTATGATTTTTAACATCACTATACATTAAATAGATGAAAATTCCTGTGAAACTAAGTCTTTCATATTCCTGTGAAAGACTAAAAAATGTCTTTTATATTTAGCTCTAAGATCAGTGTTCATCATTACATATTTTCATATCAAGTCTGTCACAAGGTTGCTTAAACTAAGAACATTTTCTGTCCAATACAAAAGGTATTTTACTTTAAATCATAGTAATTGAAAAAAAAATTAAAGGACGTTGAAGAGTGGATGAATGCTTGTGAAATTTCTAAATCTTATAGAAATCCCCAATAGCTTATAAGGAAAGTAGAATGGTTATTTTATTCCCTGTTTGATATCAAAATATGTTGATTTCAATCACAAAAGTGTTAACACAGTCATTTGCCTTATAAATCATAAGGCTCAATTATAAGTTAACAAATTTATTTTCCGTAATTTTAATTTAAATATAGCCTAATTAGAGTTGAAATATTTTTTAAATATTGCATTTTAATTCATCCACAATCTGTTTGATTCCTTTCAAATGGGTTGCCAATTTTGCCATTATTTATTAAACACTTCCTTTTTCAACTACAAAAATTCTCAGTTTAGACTTTCACTAGTAAATGAATTTCTATACATATATAGTACTATATAGATTATGAATGAATAAACTAAATCATTTTTAGTATATAATCCAGTAAACTCATATCAAGCTATTTAAGAAAAATGAAATACCACGTAGCTAATAAGTTTGACAAACACCATATTACTCAAAACTACTTGCGTTTACGGAATTTGACTATTTCAAGTGCATACATCAGTACTTAATAAAATACTTAGTATGTCAAGACCTATAAATAAAGTTCTAAAAACCCCCTAAAATAGAAGAATGCTGGTTCAAATTCCTTCAAAGTTCTTTTATTCTATTCAACAAAAGTTTGAATTCAGACAATGTTGAAAAAGATTGAGAGTTAAAGATTCTGCCAAATTCTACTAAAGAAGGAAAGGACTATTAATAAATACTATGGCTTGTTTTTCCCCCAGATAATTTTTAAATATCCACTCACATTTCTGAACTAAAGTTTTAAAGCTGTAAATAAACTAATTTGTGCAAATTATTTTAAAATATTTCCTATTCCTTCTTGGCTATTCTACTAAACCACTTACATAAAATTGACCAAAATCAACTTTTTAAAAAAATTTTTTAAAGATGTTATTTATTCATTTGACAGAGATAGAGACAGCCAGCGAGAGCGGGAACACAAGCAGGGGGAGTGGGAGAGGAAGAAGCAGCTTCCAGCTGAGGAGCCTGATGTGGGGCTTGATCCCAGAACACCGAGATCACGCCCTGAGCCAAAGGCAGACGCTTAATGACCCAGCCACCCAGGCACCCCCCAAAATCAACCTTTTAAGTAAAACAAAACAAACCAAACCAGACACTGTCACAGATACTTAACTTTCTTGGGCTGCTTTTTATCATGAGAATAAATATGCATACTTAGGTTTAGCTTCTAGAACCTTGACCTAAAATTCAAATATAAAATGAGGGAGCAGGACCTGGCCTCAGAGTATACTTTCAACTCAAAGTTATATTCCAATCTTGTTCAAAACGCTTGTTTTTAGAAGACAAAATGGTATATGGAAGAAAGAAGTTAAAAAATACAAAATTCTGTTTATAATAACATTTTCACTAAAACTCTGATTTCCTGCTCTTTAAAACTTGGCTTATTTTCCTGAAAACAAATAGCTAATACTATGAAAAGATAATGATACTGTATATCCCAATATGGAAACTTAGTTAAAAACATAAAAATATTCTTGCAAGTTCAAATGGATTTGTACTGATCCTTTGCCTCCCACACTTAGAGTTTTGTTTTTTTGTTTTTTAAATCTCTGCAATTTAAGAGCAAAAAAGCTGTGGAGGGACAATGAACAAGGAGTTGCAGAGTTATTTTGTTGGATCCTAGTGATTACATATTAATAAATAGGAGTCTTTGAAGACATGTTTAAGAGACGAGAGACAAGAAGATAAAAGTGCTAGGCACCATTTTGGTTTTCTCTTTTAAAGAACAGAAATGAATGATGGATATTTGTTTTTTATATATTATAGCTCAATACATAGAGTTGAAGAGCCATAGCGAAGTACTTTAAGCTGGATGCCTTCCCCTCTGGGCGTTTTACTAACTGAAGGTATTTTCCCCTCACAGATACTTGCTTGTATACTTTTACTAGAAGTTAAAAAGGTCAGAACCAAGGCTCTACGTTCATGAGGCTATGAAACCTACCCACACATTTTTAACACCTTCCTAAACACAGGTCACTCTTCTGGAATTTAGTATTGGCCATTCATTTCATAACACATTGCATTATTTTTCTCAGACAACCCCAAGTTATAAAGCCAAAGAAAGCAAAAGCACTGTTACTTCTTAGATGGTCACCATTTGAACATTAACCTTCCTGGCATTTAAAGCCAGAGTAATGGTTCTGAGATTTCAAACATTTACATATTACCCACAGCTCCATGTGTCTTTGATGTTAAGTTATTTGAAAAGAATTCACAGGGATTTAAACTTCAATATAATCTGACCTAGAAATATTAGTTTTGTTTTTTGTTTTTTTTAATTTAGACAGAGAGGGGCGCGGGGAGAAGGGGCAAAGGGAGAAGGAGAGAAGGAATCTCAAGCAAACTCCATGCCCAGCATGGAGTCCCAGGCGGGGCTTAACCTCATGACCCTGTAATCATGACCTGAGTGGAAACCAAGAGTCAGATATTTAACCGACTGAGCCACCCAGGCACCCCAGCTTTCCTTCTCTTCTAACAACTGGACTCCATTTTGAACTTCATCACTAGAACTTTTTTTTTCCCCCTTAAACTATTTTATAAAAATGACCAATAGAATGTCAATTTTCATAACTATATACTTAGTTGTATCTTTAAGAAGCTGTTTTATTGTGTTTACTGCTAAAGGAGCTAGAAAAGACTACTCCAGGAAGCTCCAGCTTCCTTTCTCATATCTGGAATCAACAGTCAGAATCGAGGAATCAGACAAGTTTATGCTTCTCGTCACCACATTCTTCGAACCCAAACTCAGAAATCTGTTGGTTTCAGGGCGCCTGGGTGGCTCAGTCGGTTAAGCCTCTGCCTTCTGCTCAGGTCATGATCCCAGGGTGCTGGGATCAAGCCCCACGTGGGGCTCCCTGCTCAGCTGGGAGCTGCCTTCTCCCTCTGCCCCTTCCTCTTAGCCAGGTGTGCACGCTCTCTTTCTCTCTCTCTCAAAATCTCAAAACAAAACAAAACAAAACTGTTGGTTTCCATTACTTCAGTCAAGTCATAACAGATGATAAATTAGTACCTAACTGAGCCTAACACTTGAACCAGGAGCCATGGCATTGATGTTAAAAAATAAACAAAACAAAAAAATATGTTATTAATAGACAGTATTTGATTATGTTGTGTCAGGCACAGTTAATAATTATTTCTCACAAAATGTGAGATAGGTACCAATAATATGCTCACATATGGTATAGAAACCAAAACTTTGGACAAATTAAGTACATTGGCCAAGATTGCACAGCTGAGTCAAGTCAAAGGAATATGGAATAATCACTCCATTGAATAAGACAGACTCCTCAATGTGCATGAAGAACTTTCTCCCACTGCCTCTCAACCTTCTTCTGTTGGCTAGTTCTTTCCCTGCTCCCAATAAAAACCTCAAGAAAGTATCTGCAGCTTTCTAGTTCACTGTACTGAAAAGAATAATCTAATTTCACTAGTCAAATGTCCACTTACTGTAATAAAGCCTCAGACCTAATAAGAAAGTTATCTGTTTTCCCATCTTGAGTCCATTTCAGGCCTAGAAGTCTGTAGTAGTAATGGGGTTGGGGGCTTTCTTCTCCTCCCTCTCTCTCTTCCCAGACTGTGTGACTCAGTAGGTAGATGGGGCAGTGGGGACAGGGGAAGGTGCCACTGTTATATGAAGTCAGGGTCCTCTGGGTAAGAGAAGGACAACTCCTGATTGGGGGTGGGGGAGAATAAACACATTGGTCAATCTCTCAAAGCTTCATTCACTGTGAATGCTCAACGTCTAACATGGAATATTCTTGTCTCTGCTGGTGGGTTCCCCTAAGTTCCCTGTGCTTCCAGAGTCCCACCTTTGGTCTTTTCGGGTAGACAAACTTTCCAAATGGCTTCAAACCAACTCCTTTCCAAGAATCAGTTAAGCATTTATATCCTTCCCCTACCAACGTCAGTGCAGTTGACTCCTAATGCAGCTTTCTACCCTTCTGGGGTCAGGCAGGGGCATCTGTCTCATCTCTTCAGGCACATATATGAGGTATTAATCTCCAAAACTCCAGGAAATGTTATCAGGCTCAATGAATGGACATTTGGAAGTTTCTCCAAGTTAATTTCAAGTGAGGGGGGAACATTACCCTCCTCATAAAGCATCCCCTTCCATTTCTACATGCAAAATGGTTGGAAGCACTGTTAATCTGGCCCAAACAAGTCTTCTCCACAGGTCTCAATGCATTCATCAAACCTCTAGCTGCCCCTAACATATTCTCCTAGTAACTGATAAGCTCAGAATTGAAAACTCAATTTCACTAGCTTATTTCCAAGTCCCCCTGGGTAGTATAGATCTGACTTGGAACGTGCCCAACACACTAGCACATTCTTATAATCCTTGTTTGAAATTTTGTAATTTTCACACATTATGGTATGTTTGAAAGAAGTTAAAAATAGAGAATTTTCCCAACTGTAATCTTGGAAATAGCTGATGAATAGGTTTACAAAATTGATTTGCAAAGACTAGCCATCCAACCTAAGCAATGCAAAATAACACCTCACAAGGGCTAAAAAAAAATCTTTACTCAAATTAATATCAACCAGAAAAAGGTGTAGCAAATCCCCAACCCCTCAAAATCCCATAGATATATGTATATTCATGATAAAATCAGAGCAAATATTTTAGTTACCTTCAAATGTATTTACATGGATATAGTCTGCAATCCATATAAATAAATGTAGGATAATCTCTAAGCATAGCTTGATGATAAGTATTAAGTATTCAACAAAACAAAAAATTCACAGATACTAATGATTCAAGGTAAATTCCAGTGCAATCAAGAAAAACAGGGCACATGTTAAGGATGAGCAGTTGCTCAGGTGAGCCTACCTTACATGAAGGCACTCATGCAGTCAGTGAGACAAGTGAAACAAATTAGAGTTTAAAGGCTTAGCTTACAAAATTATTTTCCTACAGCCCAGTAAGAAAGTATTCATTCTTAAAAGTCTAGACCTGCACACAGTGAACTCAGCACATGTGGTGTGCTATACTCACGTTTAGACAAAAATTAGACAACGGAATAACATTTCAATTACAACTTAAAGGTCAAGTATTCACCATGCCACCCAGCTTAAAACGTATGTTTTACTACTTACGTGCTTCAGAAGGAAAAAAAAAAAGGACTAAGGGATAAACTTTGGCAGAAAAATCAAATACCCAGTTTACAAAGTCAAATGATAACTTATCCAGCTTCTAGTGCAGAAAGAGTCAAGGATTTCCTGATGCAGGAATGAAGAAGCTAATCGGAATCACCTGAGAAAGACCCTACCCCACCTCCAACTGCTCTAACAAAAGCTGTTGGGAGTGGGGAAGCTGATTGTGCATGTCCAGTGTGAAAAACCTAGCATTATGGCATGTACAGCATATTACATATAGCATATATAGAATATTCCCACTAATCAATCCACTGATTGCCTTTTGGTTTTAAGATGAAGGTATCTGGCTTCAAAGTGTTAAGTGACTTGTTTTAGACCCCAATATTAGCAAAGCTCCAACAAAAATCTTCAGACTCCTTTTATTAAATTTGCTTTATATTGCAAAGTTTCTCCCTGCCCCCCAAAAATTCTTCTAAATAGGTTGCATTCACAGACTGTCCCAAAGTATTTTTCAGTGAAATAAGCACAGTACCAGGGTTCTGTTTAACAAAATTGGCACTAACCTTAACTTTCTTTCTTATATAAAAACCAACGTTATTTCTAGATGAAGAAACATAATGAGAATTTATCTTCAAGCTTTTGAAAGGACTTAACCTGCTATATCGTTAACCAGCCCTGCTTCGGCTGAACAGAATTATTCCATTAAACCGGTCTGTTTATCCAGTGAGAACCCTCTAAATTTTACTCTCAACGTGAACTTTATTTTCCACAGAGTCTAACTTCGGGTCATATTTGTTCAAGGAAATAAAAGAGGAATTTGGGAAACATGAAAAAGCTTAGAATGATTTAAAAAGAAACTATCTCATAAACACGTTAATTTATTTAACTGTTTCCACTAGGTCAAATCTCCCCACTCCCCTCAGCCTACTCCATTCTCCTCCTGAAAATGGGGGAAATTGGGAACCATTTGGGAACTTTCAGTTCTTGGGATGTCTAAGCAGACAAAACCAACTACCAACAGTGTTGACTGTAGGTTCTCGGCAAAAACAACAAACCACAAACAACAAAAATAAAACAAAAAACCTGGGCAGAGAACTGAGGTCCTGTGGGGCGCAGGGATTCGGGATGGGCACAGGTGGGGCTCACCCTGCGCCCATGGCGTGCTTTGGGTTCCCCCGCGGCTCCCCCCAGGAAAAGACAAGGAGGCCAGAGGTACTCACTCAGCGGGTATGCAGAGGGCGCAGGACCGCGGGGCCAAGGGAAGCAGAGACCTCCTAGCACGCTGCGTAGCCGCCTAAGCCAGGGAAGCTCTGCACTCAGAACCTGAGCTCGTCCAGAAGGCACCGCGAACTGCTCTGCCTGCCGCGGACTCTAGACCCTTGCGCCCCGCCTACCCACGAACGCCCCGCCCCACGCCTGCGCGTCAGATATGCACTAGCCTCAATGTAGCTGAAATAGGTGCTGGAGGACTCTCTCCATCTGGCCTGTCCATTGTTCCTGTGAAGGAGGACCGACAGCGCTCCCGGGGCCTAGCAGCCACTTTCCTGGCCGTGCTCGTCAGAGTCTCAAGACTTCAGGCCCCTGTTCAAGGGTTTCACAACGGCCAGTGGCCAGGACCAAACCTAAACCCTGTGTCCCAGTGTCCTTGCCAGTCCTGGGACCACGGGCCGCTGTACCATCTGAGGTTGAGTTGAGAGACTGGTACATACCTGCCCATTCAGAATTAATCCTGAGTCTAAACATTCTATATTCTCTCCAACTCCTTTACACTATAGCACGTCTCCCCCACCAAACCCCCTCAAAATAAACTGCATGGAACATGAAAGGACACCACCGTATTCCTACTTCCTCCTCATGCTTACCTTTTTGGATTTTATGTTCTCTAACTTGAAAATGTCAGAGGTGAAACCAATGTAAACACCACAGCACTACAGTGCTGAAAGCTGAAACCATGGCTCTAAAAAAATAATAAAACACTTATTTCAATCTGTGTGAAACTTCTTTTCCATCCACAAGCCTCAACGAATAGATTCAAGTAATCGTGACATTTGATTGCCGATTGAATCTGAACCAGGGTTTCTCAAGCTTAACACTACTGACATTTTGGGCAGGGCAATGTTTGTTGTGGGGCTGTCCTGTGCATTGTAGGACGTGGAGCAGCATCCTTGGCCTCTCCTGACGAGGTACCAGCAGTATCCTTTCAGCTTTTAAAATGAGAGCGGTCTCCAGATATTACCAAAGGTTCTTTTGGAGCAAAACCATCTCCTCTTCCTCTTAAAGAACCATTGACCTATACCATTCAAGTACTGAATTTTAAAAATAGTTTGGAAAAATCTACTTCTTTACATTATTCCCAGGATGCTTTATGTGGTAGACAACACGGAGAGCTTTCCTGGGGCTATCATATACTTTTACCTATATTATTCAAAATTGAGAGCAAATTGAGGGCATGGCAGTTTCTTTACTGGCATTTTATGTTCTGTTTCCTTTCCCTAATGTATTAAAAATAGTCTCCAGGAAAAAATAAGGTTAATTGCCCTGTATAGATGGGAAATGGATGAATACACTAATCAAGGGCATTGTAGATCACCCAAAATGTAAATATATTAAAAATTTACAGATTAAATCTGACAAAAATGGAAAAGAAATGCAACATACTGTTAGACAAGGTTTCAGATCCTATTTCATTTACGAAATCAAGTTAATGAAAAGATGTTACATATTGAATTAAAATACATATACTTTACTTTTTGATAAAAGGTCTATTGTCAGTCCTTAGTTTGCTGATCATGGGAGAAAAACTGCACTAAAATAATTATGTTAAATGTATTCACATAATTTCTAAGAGATTAATTCTATCTGTAGCAATGGAAATTTGTTCATGTGGAACAAAGTTAACTAAACTGAAAGGCATCCAATGAAGATTACGGAACTCTCACTATTAACTGGAGTCTGTGTAGAGCTCTAGTTTAGGATTCTGGTTTTGACTTACCTCTATGAACATCTCATAAAAATACTCTCCTCCCAGTGATTTCACTCAGCATCCACAACATGTTTTTTCGCACTTTTCAAATTTCAAAAAAACATTTGTGTATACTATGTCATTTATTACTCATAGGTAACTGAAATAAGAATTTGCCTTCCATCTTAGAGAAGGGGAAACTGAAGCTTCCTGAACAACAGTGAGTAAACAAGAGTTTGGGGTCTTATATTCTTTCTACTCTTCCAAATTAACTTTTATAATTGGTATGCCTTTCTCCACTTTACCTACCTGGATCACACTTGGCAACTGTTCATGAACTCTGCAAAATAAACAGGCTCAACAGACTTAATAACAAAACAAACAAAACAACAATTCTATTCCTTATTGAGACTTCGAGACTGAAATTGATAAACCTGAATTCAAGCCTTAGGCTTGGGCTAACTCTCTTTGTGATGGGTTCCTCTGGAGTCTTGGTTGTCTCCTAACAACCCATACTTTGAGGATTGATAGTGGAAGGGCACCTGGGTGGCTCAGTTAGTTAAGTGTCTGCCTTTGGCTCCGGTCATAATTTCAGGGTCCTGGGTTGGAAACTTTCATTGAGCTCCGTACTCAGCGGAGAGTCTGCTTGTCCCTATCCCTTTCCCCCTGTGCTCTTTCTCTCTCAAATAAATAAATAAAATCTAATATATATATATATATATATGGAAAGCCTCTACTGTTGATGGACTTGAAAGCTATCTCATCAAGTGTACCCAAAATAATCTTAAGATTATAGAAAATTTCACTTTGTTAATTAGGGATCAGTGACATTTTAAAATAGTTCTTTCAATATGCTTTTACAGAAGCAGATGGTTAGCAAAAGTAGACAGAGATGAATGAATAAACAAGGAAAACCTATCTGTAGCAAGGAGGGGAGAGAAGGAATTGGAAAATACTGGGTTTCTCCTATTAGGAAAATCAAAAGAATTTATTGAAACCATGGACATGTGGTAGACTCTCACTTGGAAATTTTTCAGCAATTCTCCTCAGACAAAAAAGGGAAATGATAATTGGGGCATAAAATGGGGGGAAAAAACATGTTTCACTGGAAATGACTGGATAGCTGGTTGATAAACTTCATAACTAATAAAGAAAGCTAAGTAAGAAAATTAACATCTAAGAATCACAGAACTTCATAGCCAGAGCAGAACTAGAAGTCCTCTAATTTATTCCTCTCCTTAATCAAATTTTGACAAATTGCAATCAGCAGGTGAAGATCATTGCTGAAGATGATGAAAGAGCTGGAGCAGCGAAAGCAGAGAGCTCCTCCAAAACTAAGACAGGCTGAGGCATCTTAGGTTTCAACACTGAACACCTGATAAAAATTGGCTGAAATTGAAGTTTTACCTCACGAAAGAGAGGCTTGAGGTTTGTGTATATGTGTGTTGCATGCATGTGTATTTCATGATCACCTAGGCTTCTCCAGCACAGCAAATTCTGTGTGAGCAGAGACGGATGACCCACGTGATTCTAACAGCCATTTCTCAACATTTACAGCATCCTGCCCCATACTTCAACATATTTCAGAATATTGAACCTGAACTCTGGCTGTATACACATACCACCTGTAGGGCTTTAAAAATAAGACTGCCTATGTTCCAACCACAGAGATTCTGATTTGTATGGGTGAGAACCTAGAATTAGTGTAACAGCTCCCCAGGTGATTCCAATGTACTGCCAGGATTGAAAATGATAGTTTTAGGATTACAGCCGTAAAGAATAGGGAAAGTGAAAATTTAATAAAAATAAGGAGAAATTCATGTTAAAAATATTCAACAGTAGAAAATTTGGGCAAGTATTTATATATTTTAATTTATACACTGTAAATTTTAATCTTAATTTGGAAATTAATATTATATTTTTTTCATTTTAGTAAAAAATAGTCCCTCTCCCTCTCTGCCTCTCCCTTTCCCCCTCTACATATGCCTAAACTTTTAGCTAGCCAAATCTAGAGTGTGTTCAAAAGAGAATATGATCAAATATGATTGACATTATGAATATATGTAAGTTTAACATCAAAAAATACATATTTCTAAAATTCTTATTGATAGGTCAGAAAGAAAAAACTCAAGATTATGTTCATATACAAAGAAAAGGAACTGATAAAGTCTATTCCTATACGTTGTAAAAATTATCAGCAAACTAGAAAATTTGTCAGAATCTACTAATTAAACAAATGCCTATGCTATGACCCAGAAATCCTGCAATTAGCACATACCCAAGTGAAATTAGTTCATATATACCAAAAGAAAAACAGCAACAACAACAAAACCCTTGTACAAGAATATCCAGAGCAGCTTTATTCATGATAGCTCCAGGTGTATGTTGTGGTCAGCTCGCAGAAGCTCATAAGGAATTTTATGAGCTTATTGTTAAGCCATGCAACTTGAAATTGGCCACAGTTAAAGCACTTACACCAGGGGAACTGGCAAAGGCTGCAAATCAGTGTGTCTCCGTACTTCTTCTCCCCGACCTGGGCCAGTTTACCAGCACACCATTGAATAGTTCCAAAATGGAAGCCATCCAAGTGTCATGAAATTAAATAAACACTAGGTGGTATATTCATAAAATGGAATAATATATGACAGTCAAAAGAATAAGTTACTGATGCAATAACACGAGTAAATCTCAGAAACATCATGTTGATTGAAAGAAGTCAGACCAAAGGAATATGGTAAATTATAATTATAGAATTCAGAATATCGATTACCTCTGGAGATTAAGTGATATGGAGTATAAATGGCATGGAGAGATTCTGGGGGTGATGGACACATTCTACATTTTGTTCTAGATAGTAGTGACATGGTTATATACATACTATATGTAAAATATACCTTAATAAATAAAGATCAAGGTTTAAAAATAAGTTTACATGAAAGATAAAGAAGTACATAAAGCTAAGGCAATTTTGAGAAAGTTGACCAAAAAACCAGGTATATGTCCTGTCGGATATTAAAACATGTCATAACAGCAGTAAGAAAAGCATACGGAATAAGCAACACAGAGAAATAACCAATAGAAAGAATACAGAGCTCAGAAAGACATAAACGTAATTTGATACATGACAAGGTTCCACAAAGCAATGAGTGACAAAGAGATTACTAGATTATGGAGGGAAAACTCCATATGATTACACAGATGAAAATAAGACTGAATCATTTAATTGACACCATAAATTAAAAAAAAAAATGCAGGAGAATATCTTTGTGACCTTAACATGGGAACCCATATGTATTAAAGAAAACCCTGAAACTGAAAACCCTAAGTCAAAAATTGATGTGCTTTTATAGATCAAAGGTGAAGATTTCTATTGAATGAAAAAGACCACAGAAAAAGGTAGCAAACAGATAACAGCCAAAAATAAGCTAAGTGCAGTATTCAACATTGCCAAGGGAGCAATCAGAGGCGCTGCACTCTTTAGCACAGTAGACACTAGCCACAAGTGACTAAGCAGTGGGAATTACATAAAATTAAAAATTCACTTCCTGGGGCGCCTGGGTGGCTCACTCGTTAAGTGTCTGCCTTTGGCTCAGGGTGTGATCCCGGAGTTCTGGGATAGATCCCCACATCAGGCTCCTCCGCGGGAAGCCTGTTTCTTCTTCTCCCACTCCCCCTGCTTGTGTTCCCTCTCTCGCTGCCTGTCTCTCTCTCTGTCAAATAAATAAATAAAATCTTTAAAAAAAAATTCACTTCCTCAATGCCACCAGCCATAGTCCAAGTGCATAACAGCCATACACCACTAGTATTATTATATTATACGGCACAGATATAAAACATTTCCATCACTGCAGAAATTCTATTGAACATTAATCTAGAATATAGAAGCTTCCACAAATAAACTGGGAGTGAATAGCAAACACGATAGAAAAATTGACCAAAAAATTAAAAGACAAGTCACAGAAAGAGAAACTCATGTAGTTTACATGTAAATGAGTTGCTCAAATTAACTAGCAATTTGAAAAATGCAAATTAAAAAGATAGTATACTTCTACACCTACTGAACTGAAAAAAAATGGATGTGGTATAATACCAAGTGTTGTCAATGATGCAAAGAACTAGGAATCCTCTTGCACAACTGGTTGGAAAATAAATTGTTCTGGCTTTACTGCGAAATGGTTGCTCAGTATATAGTCAAATTGAATATGTGTATAAATTCTGGCCCAGTGGCCCCACACTTAAGAGAAATCCTCTCAGAGTTTCACAAAGGTATTTCTACAAGGATATCCATTGTAGTGTTTTATGTATTTCCAGAAAGTTGAAGACACGCATACCAGGTACCCATTCTTCTGGGAATAGATAAGCAGCATAAGTACTGGATGCTCACAGTCAGATACTATGGAGCAATTAGATACAATTCGTGAGGTAAATTTACTAAGAGAAGTATGAGTGAGAATTTAAATATTTTGAATATATTATGAATATTATAAAAAGTATCAAACAGAATAAAGAGTATATACAAAATATGTAAAACATGTTGTACAAAATAACTATATATTTTAAGATACACACATAATATATATAATATATGTAAGATAAATATATCACGTATACATACAGAGACATATATGTACATGTTATATATACAATAAGAAGCCTCCATCAGGGTGAAGAAAATAGGAATAAAAAGGGGGAAACAAACAAAAGAACAAGTAAAAAAAGAAACACATAAGGACGCCTGGGTGTCTCAGTCATTAAACCTCTGCCTTCGGCTCAGTTTGTAATTCCAGGATCCTGGGATTAAGCCCCACATCAGGCTCCTTGCTCGGTGGGGAGTCTGCTTCTCCCTTTGCCTGCTGCTCCCCTGGTCCCTGGTCATGCTTTCTCTCTCTCTCTCATAAATAAATAAAACCTTGAAGAAAAAAAAAAAAAAAGAAACATGTAGATCAATGGAATAAAATAGTGTCCAAGGTCCAGAAATTCACCTACACATACATAGGTAATTGATATTCAATAAAGATGCAAAGTTACTCGAATGGAAAAATATAATCTTTTGACAAATGGGCATCTCTATGCAAAAAGAAAAAAAGAAAAGAAAAGAAATAAAGAAAAGTACCTCAACCCACACCTTGTATCACATATAAAAATTAATTCAAAATAGATCTTAAACCTGAATATAAAACCTAAAAGTATAAAACATCTAGAATAATAGAGTGGAAAACCTCTATGACTTTGAGTTAAGCAACAATTTCTTAAATATAACACCAAAAGCATGATCTGTGAAAGAAAAAAAAAAAAAGACAAATTGGACTTTGTTAAATTAGGAAATTTTGCTTTTCTAAGACACTGTGTCATGAATGGAAAAGACCCATTCCAGAGTAAGGGAAAATATCCGCAAAACATATCTGATAAAAGATGTGTATCTAGAATATACAAAGAACTGTTAAAATTGAATAATAAGAAAATCCAATAGAAAATGGGCCAGTGGCTTAAACAGACACCTCACCAAAGAAAGTATTCATTTGGAAAAGAACACACACACACACACACACACACACACACACACACGAAAAGACATTCAATATCAGTAGTCATTAGGAAATGTAAATTAAAGCAACAATGGGATACCACTAACATGCATTAGGATAGTGACAACTAAAAAATTGACTGGGCCAAGAATTCATGAAAATGTGGAACTCTTGCCCAAAGATAGTGACATTCTAAAACGGCATATCCACTTTGTAAAACAGTTTGACACTCTAAAAATTAAAGTGAACATCCACTTACCATATAACCCAGCCATTCCACACCTATTCATACAAGAGAAAAGAAACCTATGTCCACACAAAGATATATGTTATTGCTCATAACAACTTTACTGATAATAGACAAAAACTGGAAATGACCCAAATGCTAATAGATGAATTGATAAACAAATTCTGTACTGTGGAATACTACTCAGTAATCAAAGGAAGGAAGTACTGATACACACTGCAACATGAATGGATCTCAAAATAATCATGCTGCATGAAAGAAGGCAGACAAAAATTAATGAATACTGCATCATTCCATTTATAGAAAACTCTAGAAGTTGCAAACTATAGCAACAGAAAACTGATCTCTGGTTAGGAGAGTGGTGAGAAGGAGAGATCACAAAGAGGCAAAAGGAAACTTCTGTGACTGATGGATATGCTCGTTATCTTCACTGTAGTGATCGTTTCATAGGTGTATTCATATGTCAAAACTCATCAAATCATACCCTTTACATGGGTGCAGTTTGTCTTATGTAAATTATGTCACAATACAGTTGTGAAAAATAAGAGAAAGAACTAATGAAAACAAGAATGGAGCTCTGCATGGAGCAATAACTGACAACATCCCATGAATAGGAAAAGATGAATTTAACTCATCCATCTGCACTTAAGGTGCTCTCAAAATATTTGAAATGAAAAGTCATGCTGGACTAAAAGATCTGCTCAATGCTTTCAATTATGGCTGCTCAGAACCGGAGATAATCTATTCCACAGTCATTCAGTTCTAACTAACCTTGTTATGGTTATAGGAGAAGCAACCTTTGATATATTAGCATTAAAACTACTGACCTAAAAAAAAATCAGAAGAAATCATTGGTGTTATGAAGAACTAAGGTTTGGGAAAGATTTTAATAGTGTTTTAAAAACAAGACGTTGATTAGGCAAATTTGAATTTTGTTAGTTCATCTATCACAAACAAGCTGAATGGCTTTGTCAAAGTTAGTCTGGGCACCAGTCCTGTCTTCTATCTACTTCAAGCTTTTATTTTAGAGAGAGAGAACACGAGCAGGAGGGATAGAGGAAGAAAGAGAATCTCCATGCTGAGCATGGAGTCTGACTCTGGGCTCGATCCCAGCTTTGCTATTAACTTTATGTACAGCTTTGCTCAAATTTCAGGCCTTCTATATCTCTTGCTTTTTATAAAACTGCCAAAGTCTGTCTTTGAAGATTAATACAAATTGTAAGCTATTCTCTACAAAAATATGTTAAAAAGAATTTTAAGCTCATAAAAAAGCAATTATGTCAGTAACTTTTAAATGATATAGCTAAAAAGATGTGACTCTAGATGAGAAATATCAAAATGATATATCTTTAGTATTTGTTTGATTGGGGCTGTTTGAAATTTATAACTTGATATAATAAAATAATCTTGAAAAACTGCAGTCTTACCCTGATTGACATGTCAAAAGCTCCACTGAGTAAAGCCCTGTATAGTTGTCATCAAAAGACTGTAAAGTGACATGCTTTTCAAAGATGAGATCAAGCTGTCACACTGACTATTATATTATGTATATAATACACTGTATATTATATTATGTGGCATTACAGCATCAGCTTATGAAGTGCCATGTGAAAAATATCACGACTTTAGGTAAGTGTAGTCCAAGATTTCCCACAAACTGTACTAAAGATAAGTGGATTTTACTGAACAGTAATCCTAATTATCTGTTTTTCATTCTGTAAGAAAAAAAAAGGATTGATTCTACAACAGGCCTTTTAAATTTACAGTTAGCTGACTGAAGTGCATGCAAATGGAAATAAAACTGCAGCCCTGGGACACTCTAAAACATGACACACGAGGTTGCCAAGGTAACCCACCAGGAGGCTGTCTTGGCATCTTCTGGAATAAAATGGGAAGAAAACATTATAGTGAAAAGATGGGGGATGGGGATCTTCTGGGCCTGGTTATATAATAAAAGTGTTGCGAAAAACTACAGCTCCATGAAATTGGTTCCAAACAAAAAAGGAAAATGTATCTCTCACAATTTCAATGTTTAAATTGGGCAAGACTTATGATCCAAAAGAGTGTAATTTTTAAAATTAGGTAAAATATTATTTAAATGGTACAGTTACTTTGAAGCCACCGTGCAACAACATTTACCAATTTTTGTACTTACAAAAAAATTCAACTGTGGTATACAGACAGTGTTCAAGGTGCAAAAGTGATGTTAACTTTCTAATGTTTTACTGTTTGGGCAGGTCTTGGGGAAGCAGCAGACTTGCCTAATATTCTCAAAATATAACATCCCAAGAGAACAACAAAAGAATAGATGACACTAAGAATCATTTCACTTTAGATCACTATTAAATTTCACATTTATCTCCTACCTTCTTTTATAATTACAAAGTATTCCTTTGATTTAGGAGTTGTTTCCTTATATTTTGCAATGCTGCTGTTTCTTTTAAACACACACACAAAGCTTTAGTTCCCTCTCTTTGAAGAGCTGAGTCTCTCTAACAGAAGGTTATTCTATAAATAGTCAGTGAATCTCCTTGGCCTGTCCTTAGGCTTTTTTTCATTTCTCCTCTGTCCCTGAAGATTGAACAAGAACCCTGAGATGATGAAGGACAAACATGGGGATAGGCCACTTTGGTGTGTTGTATGACAGCACTTTTGGCTGTCACAGCTGAACTGCATTTAAGAATTAGATGTACAAACAAAAAATTCAAATAGGAAAGAGGAGAATTTAAAAATAACATCATTTTATTCAGATGTTTATATACTTAATAACTGCATTTTTTTTACTTTTTTTAAAAACACAGAATTTGTGTCATTTGGAACATTGCCAATAGCAAGATAACTGGAATCTTTGATCCTAAGTCTCAGATAGCAGTTATGCAATCAATTTCATTTAAAAAATCAAAGCTGATTATTTTACATTGTATATTCATTCATGAAAGCCAATGTTATTTAGCTGTTTTGGTGCAGTGGAGATACAAAGGCAGACTGCCTTTTAAGAGATTACTTTCCTTTTCATACATAAGCAGCTATAGAACTCCATATAGTCATATCGCCACTTTCCTCAAAATCTTTCAGTATTTCTCATCATCTACAGATAGTAGGGTATCCTTACTACAATTCACTGAACGCTTCTCAATTAAGACCCTGGATTTCTGCTTATGCACAGTAGGCTCCTGAAGAACTTCTCCTTCTGTTTGAGCACACAGGGATATTTATTTTTCTCTCTCTAAGACATCAGTCTGCTTTTCTGGGATATTGCTTCAACCCAGCTCACATATCATATCTTCTGTGAAATAATGTACCTTCCTCTTCTTTCCTAAGTCCATTGGCTATTTTTTTCCCTTTGTTCCTATTGCACTTTGAATTTATCTAATGCACTATGTATCACATTGTGATGTGCTTTAGAACTCTATCTCCCATGTATGATATACTTCTTGAAGACAGAAATATGTCCTGTTCATCTTGGGTCACTGGTACATAACAGTCTCCAGAACACAGTAGACAATCAACAAACGTTTGCTGAATATTGAATGAATATATCTATCTTCAAATCCAAAGTAAAGAAGTGCTGGAGTGAGGAATGGATCCACAACTAGCTGACTGGTAGCTTTGTATTAGAGCAGAGTCACCTTGTGAAGTAGGTCTAGGGTAGGACAAAGCATCTATTTTTTAAATAAGCATTGCAGGTGATTCTGACACCAAAGTTTGGGAACTGAGACATACACTCTTGAAGAGTATTTCCAACATGCACCACAAAAGTTTTAGAACATAGAAAAGGTGGGTAAGCAGAGGGATAACATACAACTGGAGACAATTTCCATTAAATAACTGATCTGATTCATTTTAACAAAGTACAGTATAATGCAGTGATTGAGTCTAAAATATAATCTGTCTGCAATTTTATTTTTAAAAAGTGGAAGCAGGGGCGCCTGGATGGCACAGCGGTTAAGCGTCTGCCTTCGGCTCAGGGCGTGATCCCGGCGTTATGGGATCAAGCCCCACATCGGGCTCCTCCGCTGTGAGCCTGCTTCTTCCTCTCCCACTCCCCCTGCTTGTGTTCCCTCTCTCGCTGGCTGTCTCTATCTCTGTCAAATAAATAAATAAAATCTTTAAAAAAAAAGAAGTGGAAGCAAATTACAAAGTCATAAACCTATAATCTCAATTAAATAGCTTGCTTCATCTTCTCAAAGTCAGAAGAATACTCATTATATCATCCAAATAGTCTAAACATTTTGGACCAAGAAACCCTAGAGTTCCTGCAGTGAGAATCTTAGTATTCTTTGTATCTGAAAGAAATTAGAGAGAAGAGTTTACAGAATTAGTGTCAAATATAGAAAACCACTGCAGTGCTCGTATCATGGACTGGACACTGCTGCTTGGAAAAACAAACTGGGCACCAATAGGTTAGCACAATTACTGGCTATATTTCTAATTTGAAATAACTTGATTAATTAAATCAAGCTTATTTGAAGAACTATAAAATTGATGCTTATATATTTCAGCTATCTTTTCCTAAAATTACTCATGTTGCTACTGTGTTCCAAGTTCCCTAAGAATTCCATGGAAGCATAGCAATGAATGGTATGAAGGAGATGTTGAGTGGGCTTGTCTCCAATCTCCTCGGCCTACCATTTTATGAAAATTACAATTATATAATTATACACTGATTTCTGAGAGTACACACATTATATGGTGTCCAGCCCAGCTACAGAATGCATCAACTTCTCAGCAGGAATGAGCTAATACATACAAACTTGTAATTCTAATTCCAATGCTGATTTGAATACCAGCTCTCAAATAGGGAAGGAACATTTGCCTGAATCACACCTTCTTTGCTTGGTATTGATATCCTGTCTTCCTTAACTCTTGCTGTCACCTTAAGATGTTAAACAGAACTACTGTACACCTCCACCCTGACCCCAATGGTCAGAATACTTCCACAGTGGACAGATCACTTGGACAAGGATGCCACCAAATCTCACATTGTGCCAGCTAGACTTTTCATATTGCTGAACCCGAGTAAAGTATTTGGCCACAATTTCTATATCCATAACTTTCCTGAGACATTCAGATAATATGCAGGTAATTATTTACTGCAAGATTTGGCTTTGTAACTATATTCATATTCCTGCCCCCATCAAGCTTCATCTATACTTGCTCCTTTTTTCATCAGCCTGAGATGCTAAGGCCTCGCTCAGTATGTATTACTATTAAGCCTATATATGCTAGGACGTGATTGAGTCCTGATTAAGTCATTAACTCACTTGGAAACTAATGCATTATCTGCTACCAAGAGTCTAAAAGCCCTAACTCTTGCTGGGAAATAAACAGTCATATTGTGTAAGCACAGAATCATTAAAGAACCAAAGAATTGCTCCTGTTGATCTCCTGGCACATATCCTTTTAAAGGCAATCTTTAAAAACATTCATTCTCTCCTTTAGAAATTCATAGATTATTTACCAAAAAGAGTATCATAGAAAAGAGTTTCTCCTCCTAGGGGAAGAAACAGCCTTTCTAAGAGAAAACACACCTAGGAATTGACAGAATATAAGAGGGGAATTGTCCCAGTTAGGGTTGATTTGGGTTGATGTTTGTTATCTTATACTTCTCAAAAACTTTGTTTATACTATCCCCTTAGGATTTTCTAAATTGAACTGGTTGGTTGAAGTAAGTTGTAATACTATCAGACTAAATTAGAAACAAGATGAATACAGGGGCAAGAGAAATGGCAGAAATGGAAGAGAGACAAGAAACAATGTCACAACTAAAAACAAAATTCTTCTAACAATGTTCTCCAAAAGCCTTTAAAATCTGAAAAATAAGATTGCCCACAGTCAGAGGACCCCCAGATACTCAAAAGTGTGTTATTTCTTTATTTTATGGATTCAGGAAGTCATGGGAGAAAATCAGCCCTGAAAATAACACAACAACTTTATTTGCTTCCCTTCCTTGCTTTATTTCTATAGTTTTCTGAAGACTAATAATGCAAAATGCTATCACCTCCCCGGCCATTTAGTTTCTAGAGCTATGACGCTAAAGGGTAAGCATGCATATAAATTAATGCTATAGAACATGAATTTCTATTTGTAAATTTCACTAGAATTTGACTATTATTCCAGTAATTTGCTGAGGCCAGGAAAAGATCTTGAGTAACTTTGCCTACTCAGAATTAAGTCCAATGTTATAAAATAAACATAGTTTTGATATTATAATGAAATTACTTCTTCATAATAGCTACTTACATATATATCTAAGTGTTCATTTAGTAATAAAGGTATAAACAAAGGAAAATCACATATCTTCAGTTCTTAATTAAAAAGCAAGGTAAAAATTACTTCCAAATGTAACTACTAAGGAAAAATAGAAAGGTGTGTGTGTGTGTGTGTTCAGTAGTACTAGTAGTAATAGCAGCAATAGCAGCAGCAGTAGTATTGATAAGCCAGTGACTACAGTGACAGATTTCACATCCTAAATGGATATGGCCAGATAAAACCTCAAAACCAAATATCAATCTTCTATGTCAAACCTTGCAAATAAGAATTATTAACTGGTATGTTTTAAACACTGTGCCATTCACTGTGCTAAACATCATAATTTTAGTATGTCATTCGACTGTCATAAAATCCATATGGTGACACTGGAAGGGAAAAGTTAACAGCTGTATCTGTGGCTTTTTCCGTACCTTTAGGGATGCCTGAGATACTAATATAGTTCAAAAAATTTGTAGAAAAATAGGACACCAGGTAGAAGATAAATGAGAATCCAACCAAGAACTATATATTGAACCAAGCACTTGCTTTATTGTCCAGAGCAAGTAATGAATAATCTACTTTTTTAAAGATTGGAGTTAATGATGAGCACCTGAGGCAACTATGGGCTAATTAAGAAAAAAGTGAAAGAGATTGCTCGGCTGATTACTCCCCTAAGTCTAGGTTGTCTAGCATCTTATCTCATGACTACATTGTCCCAAGTATGGAATGACTGGCACACCAAAAGCAATGCACATTAATCATGCAGAATAATAGCCTCTGCTATGATGTTGCTTTGTGTGCTATGTTATTCCCTTGGTGCTGGTTAAAAGGTACTGTATCTCATGAACTTGATGGCAGAAGACCTATCCACAGAGACCTGGTGGGCCAGAAAGGACTGCCATGATATATTCAGGGTACTAAATGAGAAAAATATTCACCCAAGAATACTTTATCCAGCAAGAGAGAGAGAAGAGAGAGCCCAAAAGTAACATAGACCTGAAAGGAACAGAGACAATATACAGAAACAGTAACTCTACAGGCAGTACAATGGCACTAAATTCCTATCTTTCAATAGTTACTCTGAATGTAAATAGGATAAACGCCCCAATCAAAAGACACTCATACAGGAATTCAGCAAAGTGGCAGGATATAAAATCAACGCACAGAAATCAGTTGCACTCCTATACAGAAGAGAGAGAAACTAAGGAGTTGATTCCATTTACAATTGCACCCAAAACATAAGATACCTAGGAATAAACCTAACCAAAGAGGCAAAGGATCTGTACTCAGAAAACTATAGAACATTCATGAAAGAAATTGAGGAAGACAAAAAGAAATGGAAAAATGTTCCATGCTCATGGACTGGAAGAACAAATATTGTTAAAGTGTCTACGCTACCTAGAGCAATCTATACATTCAATGCAATCCCTATCAAAATACCATCAACTTTTTTCGCAGAGCTGGAACAAATAATCCTAAAATATGTATGGAACCAGAAAAAAACCTGAATAGCCACAGGAATGTTAAAAAAGAAAACCATAATTGGAGGCATCACAATTCTGGACTTCAAGCTCTATTACAAAGCTGTAATCATCTAGACAGTATGGTATTGGCATAAAAACAGACACATAGATCAATGGAATTCTCTTTCTCAGAATAGAAAACCCAGAAATGGACCCTCAATTCTATGGTCAACTAATCTTTGACAAAGCAGAAAAGAATATCCAACGGAAAAAAGAAGATCTCTTCAACAAATGGTGTTGGGAAAATTGGACAGTCACATGCAGAAGAATTAAACTGGACCACTTTCTTTTTTTCTTTTTTCTTTTTTTTTAAGATTTTTATTTATTTATTTATTTGACAGAGAGACAGCCAGCGAGACAGGAACACAAGCAGGGGGAGTGGGAGAGGAAGAAGCAGGCTCCCAGCAGAACAGGGAGCCCAATGCGGGGCTCAATCGCAGGACCCTGGGATCACACCCTGAGCTGAAGGCACATGCTTAACACCTGAGCCACCAGGCGCCCCTAAACTGGACCACTTTCTTACAACATACACAAAAATAGGGACGCCTGGATGGCTCAGTTCATTAAGTGTCAGTCTTAGGCTCAGGTTGTGATCCCAGGGTGCCAGGATTGAGTCCCACATTGGGCTCCTTGTGCAGCAGGGAGCCTGCTTCTCCCTCTGCCTGCTCTGCCTGCTACAACCCCTGCTTGTGCTCTCTCTCTCTGACCAAAAAAAATAAAATAAAATCTTTCAAAATAAAATACACAAAAATGAGTTCAAAATGGATGAAAGACCTAAATGTGAGACAGGAATCCATCAAAATCCTAGAGAAGAATACAGGCAGCAACCTTTGTGACCTCAGCCACAGCACAAGGAAAACAAAGGCAAAAATGAACTATTGGGACTTCATCAAGATAAAAAGCTTTTGCACAACAAAGGAAACAGTTAACAAAACCAAAAGACTACTGGCAGAATGGGAGAAGATATTTGCAAACGTCTTATCAGATAAAGGGCTAGTATCCAAAATCTATAAAGACCTTATCAAACTCAACACCCAAAAAACAAGTAATCCAATCAAGAAATGGGCAGAAGACATGAACAGACATTCCTTCAAATAAGACATACAAATGGCCAACAGACACATGAAAAAATGCTCCACATCACTTGTCATCAGGGAAATACAAATCAAAACCACAATGAGACACCACCTCACACCTGTCAGAATGGCTAAAATTAACCCCTCAGGAAATGACAGATGCTGGCAAGGATGTGGAGAAAGTGGAACCCTCTTACACTGTTGGTGGGAATGCAAGCTGGTGCAGCCACTCTGGAAAACACTATGGAGGTATCTCAAAAAGTTGAAAATTGAACTACCCTTTGACCCAGAAATTGAACTACTAGGGATCTACCCCAAGATGCAAATGTAGTGATTCGAAGTGGCACCTGCATCCCAATGCTTATAGCAACAATGTCCACAATAGCCAAACTGTGGAAAGAGCCCAGATGTCCATCGACAGATGAATGGATAAAGAAGAGTGGTATCTATATACAATGTAATATTACTCAGCCATCAAAAAAGAAAAAAGAAGTCTTGCCATTTGCAGAGATGTGAAGAGAACTAGAGGGTATTATGTTAAACGAAATAAATCAATCAGAGAAAGACAATCATCATATGACCTCACTCATATGTGGAATTTAAGAAACAAAACAGAAGATCATAGGGGAAGAGAGGAAAAAACAAAACAAGACAAAATCAGAGAGGGAGACAAACCATAAGAGACTCTTAATCATAGGAAACAAACTGAGGTTTGCTGGAGGGGATGGTGATGGACAACAAACTGAGGTTTCTTGGGTGATGGACATTAAGGAGGGCATGTAATGTAATGAGCACTGGGTTTTATATAAGACTGATGAATCACTGACCTCTACCTCTGAAAC
This sequence comes from Ursus americanus, assembly GCF_024610735.1. Lineage (NCBI taxonomy): Eukaryota > Metazoa > Chordata > Mammalia > Carnivora > Ursidae > Ursus > Ursus americanus. The sequence goes on along the minus strand of NC_142129.1, from coordinate 60,573,916 downwards.
TAACAAAACATTATATGCTAATTAATTGAATTTAAATTTAAAAATATTTAAAAAATAAAAATAGGATAATAAAAATAAAACTCTTAATATAAAGAAAAAGAATGATCTTTTTAAAAATATCAGATGTTTTGTTGATATTGCTTCCTGCCATCTTACCAGTCAAGTTATAGGACTCTCTATTGTTAGTTACTAATGACTTCCTCACACTACTGCTTTTGATAGTTGATATATAATCTAATTATATTCTCAATGGATAAAATTCATCATTGTACTGTGAGAAATCTCTCTGATATCAAGTATATCTCCCTGCTGGTCTCTCTGACTTATTTCCTTTTACTATTCAAGTTATCACTTAAGTCATATTTTCCTTGAATTTCTCCCTAGGATCATAGGAGAAGTGCCAATTTTTTAAACTTATTTAAATATGAATAACTATTTTGCTTCTTTCTTCCAAAATGCAACAAAACATCAGTCTATTATTTTTTAAGTTTCTTACTTGATATTGGTATTATTTGCCCAAATACTCTTTGCATGACTGTTCCCTTCCATGTTATCATAAACTACAACTACCTTAGGGTAGGAACTATATCTGCCAACATCTTCCTCTGTGACCTAGATAACATACTTGTTGGACAGTAATAAGTATTACAATAAAAGATCATTAATGCACATGAGTGGTATGTAGAGCTTTTCTATATAAATAAATGGACATTTACTAAACTCAACTTAGATTATCATTTTTATAGAATGTCCAAACAGAAAGCTGAAATTTATGAATCTGGATTTATATTAGAGCGTACATGAAAGGGAAATTTCATCTAAGTTCCAATTTCATATTAGCCCTAGGTATAGAAAACTTTATTCCCTTTTGCTATTACTTTTAAGAAAGGGATAAATTTTACTACAAAACCTACACAAACTTAATCATGAGAAGAAAAGGAGTTAGTTTATCTTCTATCCTAACCTTAAAATAAAAATGGAAAGACCTGGCTCTGCTTTTTATAAAATCTGACAGGAAAATCCCCACTTTTCATTTTTGTGGGCCCAATTTATAACTGTTCTTTGCATTTTACTGTGTTAACCTTTTAAAGTTCTTCTATTCTCCAAATTCCAGAAGCACAATTATCCCTTGAACATCTCAATGGATCACATCTGGTTTCTATAGAATACATAAGGCATGTTGTCAATGATGACAGGATACTTTCTGGAAATATTTACAAATAAAGAAAATTTTCAAAGGTTATATATTATGGATGATAAAGATTTTATTCTAACAAAAATTACTATTTTCATTCTAAAAATGAGGCAATACAGACTCACTAATGTTATATATTATGCCCACTAGCCTATCCAATAATTATATTCACTAAAAATTCTATTGTCTTTCCATAGTTTATTGTACCATTGTTCTTTTTATATATCTAATTGAATTTATATATTTTATAAATATAACTTAAAATATACATAGTGTGTATATAATATATATTACATATGTATATATAATTTTATTTTTTGGTAAACTATGGAAAGTGGTATCCTCATCCATTTAGGCTGCTAGCATAAAAACACCATAGTCCAAGTGACTTAAAGAAAAAACATTTCTTTCTCACTGTTCTGGAGGTTGGGAAGGCCAAGATCAAGATGCCAAAAGATTTGGTGTCTAGTGAAAGCATGTTTCCTAGTCCACAGAAACCCATCTTCTTACTGGGTCCTCATGTAGTAGAACTGACCAGGAACACTCTGAAGGCACTGACCCAGTTCATGAGGGCTCCACCCTCGTAACGTAATCACCTTCCAAAAGTCCCACATCCAAATACCATCACACTGGGGATTAGGTTTCAGCATATGAATTTGAGAGGGACACAAACATTGTCTGTAGCAGTAAATTATTGAAAGTATAATTATTCTTCTTAAAGATTTAATTTATTTATTTATTTATTTATTTATTTATTTATTTATTTGAGAGGGAGTGAGAAAGAGAGAGCATGAGAGGGGGGAGCTGAGCAGGGAGCCTGATGCAGGACTTGATCCTGGGACTCAGAACATGACCTGAGATGAAGGCAGACTCTTAACTGACTGAGCCACCCAGATGCCCTGAAAGTAAAATTACTTTTTTAAAGTGTTGAAGTTTTCATACATTGTCAATATGAACTTCTTACAAACCTTGTAAGGAATCTATTATAATTCCACTTTAATAGAAGATAAAAGTGTAACTGAGAGAAGTTAGTGAATACCACAGCATAGATTTGAACCAAGTCCACGTGATTTTAGAGCTTATTATATTTTATTTACAATACATATTTTTTTAATTGTTATTATGGGGCACCTAGGTGGCTCAGTCGGTTGAGCATCTGACTCTTGGTTTCAGCTCAGGTCATGATCTCAGGTTCACGAGATCAAATCTATTTCTGGGTCCAAGCTCAGTGTGGAGTCTGCTTGAGATTCTCTATCTCTCCTTCTCCTTTTGCCCCTCCCTCCCCCCACATGTGCACGTGCTCTTTCTCTCTCTAAAATAAAATAAATAAGATCTTTAAAAATAAACTGTTATTATTAAAGTAATTTATTATAAAAATATTAATGTCAATAAAACTATCACACAGAGATAACACCTGTTCATATTTACATTATACCTGTTTATAGTCAATGACTATAAACCCTTGCAGTTATATTTATACATACACATATATATTGATATATGATTATGATACCTAATATTGACATATCTTTCTATTTATATATATTCATAGGCAAATGTGTTATAGTCACATAAAATTTTACACATTTTTGTATATCCAATATTATATTCTACTTTTCAATTTACAAGTTAGTGAGCTTTTCCTTTTTTTTTTTTTTTTAATTTAAATTCCACTTAGTTAACATATAGTGTTGTATTGGTTTCAGGAGTAGAATTTAGTAAGGGTACCTGGGTGACTCAGTTGGTTAAGCATCTGCCTTCATCTCAGGTCATGATCCAAGGATCCCAGGATAGAGCTCCCAGTCGAGTTCCCTGCTCAGTGGGGAGTCTGCTTCTCCTTCTCCCTCTGCCTGCCACTCCCCCTGCTTGTGCTCTCTCAAATAAATAAAATCTTTTTTTAAAAAAAGGAGTAGAATTTAATGATTCATCACTTACATACAACACCTAGTGTTCATCACAAGTACCCTCCTTAATACCTATCACCCCATTACCCCGTCCCCTCACCCACCTTCCCTCAGCAACCTTCAGTCTGTTCTCTATAGTTAAGAGTCTCTTATGGTTTGCCTTCCTCTCTGTTTTTATCTTACTTTAATTTTCCTTCCCTTCCCATATGTTCATCTGTTTTGTCTCTTAAATTCCATGTATGAGTGAAATCATAAGATATTTATCTTTCTCTGACTGACTTATTTTACTTAACATAATACACTCTAGCTCCATCCATAATACTCTAGCTCCGTCCAAAGTGAACATGTTGCAAATGGCAAGATTTCATTATTTTTGATTGCTGAGTAATATTCTATTATATGTATATATTACTTCTTTATCTATTCATCAGTTGATGGATATTTGGGCTTTTTCCATAATTTGACTATTGTTAATAGTGCTGCTATAAATATTGGGGTGTATGTGCCCTTTTGAATTGGCATTTTTGCGTCCTTTGGATAAATCCCTCATAGTGTAATTTTGAACTTTTTGAGGAATCTCCATACTTTCCCAGAGTGGCTATACCAGTTTGCATTCCCATCAACAGTGCAAAAGGGTTTCCCTTTCTCCACATTCTCCCCAACATGTTGTTTTCTGAGTTGTTGGTGTCTCATTGTGGTTTTGATTTGTATTTCCCTGATGATGAGTGATGAACATCTTTTCATGTGTCTGTTAGCCATCTGGATGTCTTCTTTGGAAAAGTGTCTATTCATGTCTTCTGCCCATTTCTTTCTTTTTTTTAAGATTTTATTTATTTATTTGTGAGAGAGACTTCCAGTACTATGTTGAACAACAGTGGTGAGAGTGGACATCCCTGTCATGTTCCTGACCTTAGGGAAAAATTGTCCCCACCGAGGATGAGGGCTTCTTTCAAGCTCCGCCTAGTATTTTTATGACTATTGTTCTAAATTCTTTTTTTTTTTTTAAGATTTTATTTATTTATTCGACAGAAAGAGAGACAGCCAGCGAGAGAGGGAACACAAGCAGGGGGAGTGGGAGAGGAAGAAGCAGGCTCATAGCGGAAAAGCCCGATGTGGGGCTCGATCCCAGAACGCTGGGATCACGCCCTGAGCCGAAGGCAGACGCTTAACCGCTGTGCCACCCAGGCGCCCCTGTTGTTCTAAATTCTTATTTAGATATATTGCTTGTATCTGTTTTGGGCAAATTCCTGGAGGTGACTTCTTCTTGATCTTTCTTTTGGGGAGAATTTCTCTGTCTTCCCATTATGTCTAGGTTTCTGTCCTCTGTGTGTTACAAAACCTTGTTATGTTTCCTGCTCCTGAGAGTGATACTATATTAAGAAGGTGTCCTACACTGTCCAGGGACTGGTGCATCAGGAGGTGTTTCTGGTGTATGCTGTGTGCACTCTGCTGTTGTGTTTTGGCTCCTCCTTCCCACAGGCCTGTCCTCTGCAGAATTCCTCCTTGCTTGCAGTGGGGAGTGTTTGGACCTTTAACTATGTGTGCTTTGATTTGTTTATTAAGCTAAGCCTATAGAAAGAAAAGAAAAGAAAAGAAAAGAAAAGAAAAGAAAAGAAAAGAAAAGAAAAGAAAAGAAAAGAAAGGAAGGAAGGAAGGAAGGAAGGAAGGAAGGAAGGAAGGAAGGAAGGAGAGGGAGGGAGGGAGGGAGGGAGGGAGGGAGGGAGGAAGGAAGGAAGGAAGGAAAGAAAGAAAGAAAGAAAGAAAGAAAGAAAGAAAGAAAGAAAGAAAGAAAGAAAGAAAGAGAGAAAGAAAAATCCTGATCCAAGGAAAGAGGAAAGGAAACGGAACAAAAAGCAGACAAACCATCGCAAAAACTATAAACCTGGTTCCAAAAGAAAAAGAAAGAAGAGAAGAAAGGAAGAAAAAAAAAAAGCTTCATCCAAAAATGAGAAAAAGAAACAAACAATTGAATAAAAAACTACAAGCCTGATTCCCAAGAAAAAAGGGAAAAAAAGTTTTAAATTATAAATAAATTAATAAATAAAAAATAAAAAAGGTAAAGGATTAAAAACGAAACAAACAAATACCCAGAAACTGAAGCTGACACTTTGGAGCACTCTGCGATCTGTAGTGCTGGTGCATGTGGAGGGCCTATGCTGGTCTTCTGAGGGAGAAGCTCGCTATGCTGGCTTACAGTCAGACCTGCCCTTGTAAAGATGGCCCTGAGGGCTCAGGGGGGGTGCAATTTGGTGTAAGCAACTCCAGCCTCCACTTGAGGCACTGTGTTTCTCTCTGAAGTCCCATTTTGCTTGTGGGCTCAGGGGTGGAAGATGCTGTCACCCTGCTCTCTCCTCCCCAGGGAGGGGAACTCTTGGCCACCACTGTTCAGGAGGCTTTCATAGAAAAGTGAACAATATCCTTTTCTGTGTCCCAGGCTTTCATCAGATCCCTGCCCTCAACCTGTCTGTGCCTGGCCATGAATACACCCTGCACCACACTTCTGTGTTTTTAATCTCTGCTGGCGGAGATAAATCTAAGTACCCTGCAAGGATGGGACCCACTCCCCTCCCTAAGAGGAGAGCCTCACAGCCCTGAGCCCAGCATGCTTATGTCCCAGAAAAGCAGTTGCACACCTGCACAAGTGCCTGGAGTCTATGTCGAAGCACAGCTAAAAGCTGTGACCTGGTTATTTGCCCTCTACACACGCCCCTGTTCTCTGCTGTTGAACGGCTGCTCAATGCCACCGTCGGGTCTTTTGTATTTGGAGAGACAATATGCCCTCTTCCAAATGTACTCCAGGAAGGGGAATATTCTCTCCCATGCTACCCAGGGGATCCCCACACCATGGCGCCTTGCATCACCCTTACACGCCACTCTCTCTCCTGCTCTCTTCCTCTCTCCCTGACTTCTCTCTACAAAAAGAAATCCCACCCCTCTGTTGCACAGCAGTTTTTCTCTCCCCCAATTCATGTCTCCAAATCTCATAACTGACCCATTCTCTCCCTCCAATTGTGCAGATTGTTTTCTCAATCCTCAGATTGATTTCCTAGTTGTTCAAGATGATTTGATGTTGATCAAGCTGTGTTCCAGGGATGAGGCAAGCCGAGGGTCCCCCTACTACTCTGCCATCTTAACTCCTCTGGAAAACTTAGTGAGCTTTTTCATATATCATTAAATATTCTTCTCTCACATCACTTTTAGTGGTTATGTAATACTCTCATAATAATTTACAATGTAATAATGTTGTTAACTTAACAACTGATGGGGCACCTACACGGCTCAGTCAGTTAAGGGTCTGACTCTTGATTTCGGCTCAGGTCATGATCTCAGGGTCATAAGATCAAGCCCTGCGTTGGGCTCCATACTCAGGGGGGACTTTGCTTGAGATTCTCCCCCTCTCCCTCTGCACCTTCTCCAGCTTACATATTCTCTCTCTCTCTCAAATAAATAAATACTTGAAAAAAATAAACAATTTACAACTGGTGTTGTCAAATATTTCCATAATCCAACAACATGAAATTGGCCAAATAAATGGTTTCTCTTATTGGCTATGTTCATGGCTCTCCCACTACCATCAGCCTTCATTCATTACTCAACGCTGAGGAATTTGAATTTAGTTCTCTACCACTCAGTGGAAATTGCTTTTGCCAAAGCTACTTACACACTTCCTATTACTAAACTTAAGAACTGTGTGTCATTGTTCTTAACTGACCTTCAAGGGTGACACTTTAGACAACAACCTTTTTATTCCTCATATGGCTTCATATAAGCCAGATTTGGTTTTCACCTAGCAATTTCTCCATCATATCTTTCACATCTCAGCATGAAAGCCACCTTCACAAGAAGGCCCTCCAGAAACATCCTCTCTAAATAGCCAGAACACTGTTTTACATCCTCAACACTGTTCATTCACCAACTCAGCCCAATTTGTTCTAAAATAAATAAATAAATAAATAGGTTTATTGCTTTGGTCGAGTCTTTTGGGTTTTCTATACAGGGTATCATGTCATCTGCAAATAGTGGAAGTTTTACTTCTTTCTTGCCAATTTAGATGCCTTTTATTTCTTTGTGTTGTCTGATTGCTGTGGCTAGGGCTTCCAGTACTATCTTGAATAACAGTGGTGAGAGTGGACATCCCTGTCTTGTTCCTGACCATCGTTTATTTGATAGATGGAAAACACCAAAGTCCAAAAAAATCTTCCTATTTTATTTAGCAATATAAACTTATCATACCTCACAATTCCTGGCCCTGCACACTGCGCTAAATAGTGAATGAAATTTTCCTTCCCCACATTCCTCATGGGAGAGAAGGACTTTCTTTGAAACTTTATCAGTAAAGGGCATACTAGTCCTGTCTGACTCAAATTAATGCTGTAAACTTTCCATAATTCATGAAAAAATATTTTAAGGTGGTAGCATCAAAAAGAAAAGTGTGAAAAGAATCTACTCATGAAGTCCTTGTTTATAAAGACCATTTTAAACTCTTTGTCACTAACTGTATGATCATGAGCTATTTAGTCAACCTGTCCCAGGACAGATTTTGATCAGTTATGATAGACTTCTCACCTAGATTAATAGTTTGAGACTCTTCATTAAAAAAATAAAATGATGCTAAGGAAATGTCATAAATTCACACATGTTCTTTGTTTTCACCTTTAAAAGTAGATGATTCTATGATTCTTGAAATTCAATTATATGTCTCAAAAAAAGACAATTGCTATTACAACACTTTCACTCTTGAAGATTAATTACCTTCCTCTAGCTTTGCTCCTTCAGTGAAGAATTTCTTATAGCAGACATGAACTAGAGATACCATTGTCAGCATTTTTAAACTTTGAACTTAATTATATATCAGTTTTTTCATACTTCTTTCAAGCTATCACATGTTAGGTATTAAATGAATGTTTCTATGAATCCCTGCATATTTAAGTGTAGTTATTTAAGTTAAAGTTTCAGTCTTTTCTACTGATAAAAAATATGCTTGATTTTATTCTTAATCTTACAGAATTGATTGAAGCTCACTTCTTGGTTTAAAAATAGTCTACAATTTTTTTTAGTCTACAATTTTTCAATGTTGAATAGCTCCCACATGAAACTAAAAAACAAAACTGCAAGCTCTGTGCAACCCATAATTCATCCAGTTCCCCTCCAGATCTCCATTTTCTCTAATCCATACTGCCAGCAGTATAGATTGTATTCGAAACACCAACTAACCTCTTTATCAAGCTCATCACCTGGCAGCACTGCACAAGCTAGAAGCAGTCCTCAAATACATTTACTTAACCAAGGTTCATTCTTTCTTTTTTTTTTTTTTAATGTAGCTATCATGTTCCTTTCAAAGATAGTGGTAGACTCCTAAAATCACTAAAATTCCTGAGATATTTGCATTAAATCACACACTGATAATCTTAAACATATTGTTGTCATGCATGGGTTTCTTTAAGAAGATAAGTAGATTGCAGCTGCAATAGGTTTTTTTCATTATTTTTTTCTGGGAATACATAATCATTTACATTATCTGAAAAATATTTAGTTAGTCACAGTACCACTTGTTAAAAAATTCTTGTCAATCAGTAAATAAGAGGAAACAGTTAAACCATAATCAATTACAGCTCTGTAAAAACAGTCATTGTATCCTGACAAGTAGCCAACACATATTCTGTATCATAATGATGTTCTCAGGGCATGAGGCTTAGTGGAGACTATTGAAGAATTACAAATCACAGTACTTGTTAAGATTTTGACTATTTAGATTTATAAAATATACCAAATCCAACAGATTAAATCCCACTTGGCCACTAGTTTCCATTGAAGTATTTATTATCTTTCTTATGCAGCTTCCCCATCTTTAAGTAAGTTTTCCAGTCTGAGGAAAACATTCTTAAGCTCCATACATCTTGAACAGCAGTTTATTTATTGTATACACATTTGCTTGTTTGTCTATTCCTCTAGATGTTAAGCTTCTTGGGGGTAGGAACTATTTATTTCTTTTGTGAGCAAAGGTGAAGGTTAAAAAGCATAGTAATTACTATGAATCCTATATTTGTATAGGCTTTAATTTCACTCAGACACTCCATTTAAGTTTGAACACATTTTGCTTTGCCACAAATTTCAATCCATTTCTTTCCACCAAAACTCATGCATAAATTTCAACATACTTGCCAACAAGAGAAATAAATGGTAAGGCAAATTTCCCTTCACATCTATTTAATATCTGTCCCTCCCTCTCCTTTATTAAAATGAGAGCAACCACATCATGAGTAGGTAAAGGGAAATAAAGATACCAACAAGTAAGTTTAAGTCATTTTTAACAAAGCTAACTATAGATTTGGACCAAGGTTTAATTGGATCATATAAGGCAGTATAATTTATCACAAATTAATCTTCGCTTTTTAAATGTTTTTATCTTGACATCTAAAAGCAGTTATAATTATATATTAGTCTCTTAGTATTACTTTTATAATAAAAGCCTCCAAAAGAGGATTTGTCAAGCAGGAGGAATTGGCATCGTAGTTAATTTACTGTGGCATGTATTTTTATTCACTTGTTTATTAGGTAGATTTTTATCCTATTTTTAAGTAAGTTTTCCATAAAAAGATAATAAAGGTAATTTGAATATCGATAATTTAACACCTTGGGTTACTTAATATACATGGAATATCAAACAGGCTAATAGTGTGATATTATTTCTTTTAGAGTAGTCTGGTACTTCATATGTTCTAATTCCAACTGTGCTTAATCAGTACATTTCAAAAAATATGAATACTATAATTTTTACAGTAAAGGAGATGTTAAAAATGAATATTAAAGTAAAAATAATATTTCTTAGTCATTTAAAAGTCACTTTCTTCTATTTATATTCCTTTCTTAACATGCCATAGCCATTGTATCTCTATTTTTATTTAACATGAGGAATCATTTTAAAAAATAACATATTTTCTATTTTTATAAATCAAAGAAGTTAGATAATATCACACATCAAATTCTCTTTATCTTTGAATGAGGAGGACATAAAGGGCACCAGAAAGAATATTTATTGAGCAGCTACTTTATGAAAGACCTTATACTCTAAGGATAAATACCAGATTTTTATTCTCTTGCTTTAATTATTCCCATTCGATGATCTGTAACATAGTTGAGATGGCCATGTCCTCTACATCTTTCCCACTTGACGGCATCATCCCACTGTCCCCCCATCTAGCTCAGATCCCATTACCTGTTATTTCAAATAATCGCATCAATATCTTTCCCTGCAATCTTTGGCTTTTCCTCCTCCTCCTCTGCCAAGATCCCAGTAAGTATCCACTGTCTTTGAACTTGCTCCTAGGTTGCTGAGGTCTGCTAGGAAAAAATTACCAACAATAGTGAGGCAAACCAAAATTTACAAATTTCACTGATGCCAATAACGCCTAACAGACTTCTGAGGGCATAACAAGTTAAAAAAAGGTGGGGGGGGAGGGGTAGAAAAAAGAAAACTAAACTGCTACTTAGTATATTTAGCTCTATGGAAGTTACGAGGTAGCCAAATCTTGAAAGCAAAATTTAATTTTATCATGAAAAGCTGATGTGCTTACTGGAGTTGAGAAATCAATCTATCAAGTGGCAAGATAATAAGCACAGATAGACTTTATGATGACTCACTCTCTGTTTGAAATTATAACCGGTTGCAGAAATTGCTCTTAAGCAACCCTCAATTTATTTTATTGGTATAAATTGAACATGGTTTTCCCTTATGAACCCAATCTGCCCAAAACCAAATCTATTATTTCTCTCACTGTTTTCTTATTTAACCCAAGGGCACCTAATGTCATCATTCTGGCCCTACACATATGTTATATGGTTGAAGAGAGGACCCTGCCAATTTTTTTCTCATTAACCACTTACTGTCTCATTCACCCTACTGTTATTTGTGAAGCAGTGATAAGATTTAGCTCATCTGCTAGGTCCTTGTGCAGTAATTCTTTCCTGCCCTTATGTTAGAAACCTGAAGTTTTAAAAATTCATCCCCTCATAATTATAATGAATTCCTAAACTCTTAACAACAGTTGTATCTAAATCTAAACTTCTAAGTGTATGTTTTTATCATTTAAAATAATTCTTTCTTTGAAATCTATGGTTAAAGGATCTTCTTCTGTTTTCAATACATATTCTAAAGTTTATTTAATGTGTAGACCACCAAGCAGAAAATAAACAGATGTGTTTTTTATTGGCAAAGAACAGATGACTAAGATAAAAATTAGTAAGCTAGTCTTCTACCTGTTACACCCATTGAATGCTTATGGGAAAAACATAGTCTGGATTGATGATTGACTTTTCTTTCTGATAACTTTAAAAAAAATTATTTAGAAATTCAGTTCTATCATCTAATTGCCAAAATCAAGATTTAAAGCTTAAATTAATACCTTTTCCACTGTTCATTCATGTTGATCATTTTCCTCTTAAATGTGCATTTTCCCTATTCTCTCGCTTTTTAATTCAAGTTATATTTTTTATATCCTTTCCCCACTCCTCTCTCTTCCTCCTTCCCTCCTCCACCCATCCCTCTCACCCCCCTTCTCTCTCTCTCATTCTGTCTGTACACACACACACATACTGACCCATCCTCTAACAAGCCTTTAGTCCACCCACAAATATCTTTACCATCAGTCATCTCTTTTCCATGTCAACTACCACGAACATGGTTTAGATGTTCAATGACTCTTTTTTTTTTTAAGATTTTATTTATTTATTTGTCAGAGAGAGAGAGGCAGGCAGAGGGAAAAGCAGGCTCCCCACTGAGCAAGGAGGCCGATGCAGGGATCCTGATGTGGGACTTGAACCCAGGATGCTGGGATCACAACCTGAACCCAAGACAGACAGCCAACTGACCAAGCCAGGTGTCCCAAGCTGTTCAACGACTCTTAAGTGTAATAACCATTAAATGATTTCCTTCTCTAATCTAGTTATCTTTAGCTTTTGGAGAGTTTCAGATTCCTTCCAAAACATAATAGCTTTATATCCTCTAGCTTGAAAAACCCTATACACGCAACATTCACCATGCAGTCTCTGATGATTAGCAGTTACAGAAGCCAGACCACAAGTGTAAGTTTGCTCTTCTTTCCCCCACTTCCAATCTACTCCTACCCTACTGCCACTTTCTCTAAATATATTGATGAATCATATTAATTTCCCCCCAAAATGTGTTCTATCCCACTATTGGTTGAATTAAATCTAAATCTTTATTCTGGACTCAAAGTTCTATAAGCTACAGCTTTTCTTCCAGTGAGACTCACCATTCCTGTGCTCTGTGAAGCCTATAGTCTAGCTCAAATTGATATGTACTAAATTTGCTCCCATATTGTCCTTCCTTTACTGATTTCTCTGCCTAAATGCTCTGTATACCAATTAAAATATACTAATTCCTACGATCCAAAAAAAAAGAGATTCTGAATTAGTCAGTTTGGGGTACAGCATGGTCATTACCGGGTTTTAAAGCTTTCCATGTGTCTCCAATGTGTAGTAAAATTTCAAAACCACTGATGCAGATAATGTAATACCCTGATCTCTCAGTTCTTTCTCCATTCTAATAATTTTAGAAGACACAAAATTAGAAGAAGATATATATATAATTGATTTGGCAAAGTATTCACATCCATAATTATTAAAATTCCTGCAAATAAATGGGAAAATGGCAGGAAAAATTTTAAATGTGCAAAAGACTTGAACGGGCATTTCACTTAAAAGAATGCATTTATCTAAGTGATCAATGATAAAATAATGGGGTGGTCAAAATCATGAGTCACAGGGGCATGCAAATACAAACTACAAAAGATACTACACATTTAATATTGAATAAATAGTTTGACCACACAAAGTGGTGGCAAGCAGATACAGAACTGGTATTCTCTTATACTCCTCATATACATGTAAAATCATTTTAGAAAACTATTTGGCAGCATCTATTTTTATAAAATATTTTATTTATTTATTTGAAAGAGAGAGAGAGAGTGTGTGCGTGCTCCAGCAGGGGGAGTGGGAGAAGCAGACTCCCCACTGAGCAGCGAGCCAGATGAGGGGCTCAGTCCCAGGATCCTGGGATCATGACCTGAGCCAAAGGCAGATGCTTAACTGACTGAGCAACTAGGATGCCCCTTTGACAGTATCTATTAAAGCTTAATAGAGCTGAATATATATATATATATATATATATATATATATATATATATATATATATATATATATATATATATATATCCTTATGACCTGTTAGCAATTCTACCCTTAGGTATCATCCCCCAAAATGATATTCAAGCACAGAAGACCGGTAAATACAGCACTATTCAAAATAGCCAAAAAAGTGGTAAACATATAAAATTTCCTTGTACATATGTGCAAAACCATGGACAAGTCTTTCAGACATAACTCTGAATGACAGAAGCCAGAGAAAAGAATGCACTCTGGGTGGTCTTATTTACATAAATTTAAGCTAGCCAAATTAAACTGTGGAAATGGAAGCCAGCATAGTAAGCGACTTTTGGACGGAGAGATGGAGGCAATGACTGAAAGGGACATAAGAGAGTCTTCTGGAAGTTGGGTAGTTTTCTGTATCTTGATTTGAATAATGGCTACACAGTGTGTTCACTTTGTAGAAAGTTCATTGAGCTATACACTTAACTAGATGTATGTTATAAAATATACCTCAGGGTGCCTGGGTGGCTCAGTCATTAAGCGTCTGCCTTCCGCTCAGGGCGTGATCCCAGCGTTATGGGATCGAGCCCCACATCAGGCTCCTCCGCTATGAGCCTGCTTCTTCCTCTCCCACTCCCCCTGCTTGTGTTCCCTCTCTCACTGGCTGTCTCTATCTCTGTCAAATAAATAAATAAAATCTTTAAAAAATAAATAAATAAAATAAAATATACCTCAATTTGATGTTTTTAAATGGGAAAGACCTATATGTATTTACATGTCACCTAGGTAGAACTTTAAGATTTATTACTATATGAAGAAAAAGACATTTTTGTGTAAAAAAGCAAATATTGTTTGGAAAATCATGGGTCATACTAAAGTAATGAACAATTATGGGTTTTTTTTCTAAATATTCAATAGTGGTACAGAGCTCACATTTGGTAATAATGACACCAATGCCACATTGATCTGGCAAGCTGAATAATGAAAACTACAGACAGGAGTGTTCAGACAGGAGTTGAAGTAGGAAAATGCAAACCCTTCCGACAGAGTAGAGGTACATGGTAAGTATTGCTCATTCTCCCATAGTTAGAGGTAGTAGTAGTCTGCAATAACTGACTTCCTCTCATACATGAGATTTCAGTTCAAGGGCAAAACATTTACCTAATGAACTTCCTAACATTCAGGAAGTAATTAATTTTTTTCCTTAAAACAGCATCTGGATCCTTCAAGTAGTTTTAACCTTTTTTTGACTTTCTAGAAAATATGAATGTATCACTATTAAGAGGAAAACAAATTTGACTCTTCCAATTACACAATTTATTCAGTATTTTTCAAATAGAGACAAGGCTAGATTAGTTTAATCATCAAACTTATCATTTCTGTTAAAATAAAGCTTAAATATTGATTAGATAGTATATATTATAGTTATTATGAATTAAAATTACCAACTTTGTGTAAGTTACCAACAGAGAAAAATCATTATTGCCTATTAAAAATTTATTGTGACATATTTAAAGAGCACTTTCAAGCACCAAAAAACTATTCTCTTTTGTAGACACTCTATTAGGCACATCATATATTAGAGATCTTGTTATTTATGTACTTTCATAAAATAGTTGTTAGCTCCTTATATCTTAGCAACCAAGAGAAATACAAAATCAATTTTTACTCCTCCCCAACTTTATTTCTAATGAAGTGCTTTTGACTGCCAGAAGAAACCTAGCCAATGTATCATCACATAATTCATGCGTTAAGGTGCACACATTTCTAAAGTCTTCAGGCTTATGAACAACATTCACATTTTTTAGCATCTAAAACTATATTGTTTTATTATGAGCTATAATTTTTGTAACTGAAAGTAAATATTTTCAAAATTAATAAAAATTAAAATATGTAAATATATTTCTACTAACTATATTAGAAAGCATTTAAAATAGCCAGAAAGTATATCCAATTGACTAACATAATTTAATGTCAAAAAAAAGCATTCAAGTTTAGAATTTTCATTTTGACTAAAAAATTTTTTAACGAAAAGAATGGCTATATCTTATAATCAATTTATGTGGTCAATGACCTTAAAGACATCTCACCAAAGTAGATATACAGATGCCAAATAAGCATCTGTTAAAAGATGTTCCACATACCATCAGAAAAATGCAAATTAAAACAACAATGAGATACCACTACACATCTCTTAGAATGGCTAAAATTCAAAACGCTGACAACACCAAATGCTGGATAGCGTGTGGTGTAATAGGAACATGCATACATTGCTGGTGGGGATGCAAAGTAGTATGGCCACTTTGAAAGACAGCTTGGCAGTTTCTTACAAAACAAAGCATACTCTTTGCATATGATCCAGCAATCATGCTCCTTGGTATTTACCCACCGGAGCTAGAAACTTAGTATCACACAAAAATCTGCATATGGGTGTTTACAACAGCTTATTCATAATTGCCAAAAGTTGGAGGCAACCAAAATATTCATCAGCCAGTGAACAGAGAAGTAAACATTTAGACAATGGAATATAATTCAGTGGTACATTTAGACAACGGAATACAATTCAGTGCTAAAAAGAAATGACCTATCAAGCTATGAAAAGACATGGAGGACATTTAAATGTATATTATTAAGTGAAATATGCCAATCCAAATATGCTAAGGACTATATGATTCCAACTATGCAACATTCTGAAAAGTCAAAACTATAGAAACTGGAAAAAGATCAATGGTTGCTAGGGGTTGAGGTCAGAGTGGTGAATAGGATTTTTAGGGCAGTGAAAATAGTCTGTATGATGCTATAATTATGGACACATGTTATTATACAGTTGTATTTATGTATATAAATACAACTGTATAATATATTTGTAGAATGTACAATACCAAGAGTGAACTCTAATGTAAACTATGAACTGTGGGTGATAATGATGTGTCAATGTAGGTTCATTAATTTTAACAAATGTACCACAGTGGGTGGGGGGATGTTGATAACATGGGAAGATGTGTATTTGTGGGAGCAAGTGGTATATGGGAAATATCTGTACTTTCCTCTCAATTTTGGTTTGTACCTAAAACTTTTCTTAAATAAAATTTCACAGCAATCAATTTATGCTGGAAAAATGCCTGTTTCACTTTTTCAGAGTGTTTCAATGAATACTTGCTGTGGGAGATATGTGAATTTCACTGATTGTGTGTGTGTGTGTGTGTGTGTGTGTGTGTGTGTGTGTGTGTGTGTGCTGACATACTATGATTCCTATCACATTTTCTTTTATGTGTGTTGTCATGCTTTGATTCCTGTCACATTTTCTTTCATGTATCTTCTGTAGGTATATTCGTTATGGTTACAATGGGGCTTATATAAAACATCTTATAAGTTATAACAATCTATTTTAACCTGATAACAACTTCAATCATATATAAAAATGACTCTCTTATATATCCCATCCCCACTTTATATTACTGATGTCACAAATCACATCTTTATATATTGTGAATCTATTAACATGATTTTGCAGCTATAGTTATTTTTAATGCTTTTTTCAATTTTTTCCAAATGTAAAAGTGCTTTACTTACCACCAATACAGTATTACAGTAATCTGTACTTGCTTATCTATTTATCCCTACCAGCAAGGTTTATATTTTCACATGCTTTCCTGTTTTTGTATGGCATCCTCAACTTGCAGGATTCCCTTTGGCATTTCTTGTAGGGCAGACCTAATGGTGATGAAGTTCCTCAGCTTTTGTTTATCTGTTTATTTCTTCTTCATCTTTGAAGGACACTTTTACCAGGTAGAGTGTTCTTGGTTGGCAGGATTTTTCCCCCTTTGGGTGCTTTGAATATGTCATCCCATTCCCTTCCAGCCTGAAGGTTTCCACTAAGAAATGTACTGATAATCTTATGGGGGCTCCCTTGTGTTTGACAAGTTGCTTTTCTCTTTTTGGTTCAAGATTTTCTCTTTGTCTTTGACTTTCACAGTTTAATTATGATGTGTCTTTTGGTGTGGGCCTCTTTGGATTCATCCTAGCTGGAATTATTTGAGCTTCCTGAAATTAGGTGCCCATTTCCTTCCATAGACTTGAAAATTTTTCAGCCATTATTTCTTCAAATATTCTCCCTCACCTTCCTTCTCTTCTTTCTCAAACTCCCATAAGCATATATTGGCTGCTTAATGGTATTTTCTGAGTTCCTTAAGCTTTCTTCACTTTTTTGTTGTTCTTTTTTTTCTGACTCAATAATTTCAAATTACCTGGCATTGAGTTCACTGTTTTCTTCTGTTTAATCAAATTCAACATTAAATTCCTCTAGTGAATTTTCCAATTCAGTTATTGAATTTGTTTGATTCTTCTTCTCTTTGTTCATAGCCTCATTTTGTTTATGTATTTTCTTGATTTTGTTTATCTGTGTTCTTTTGTAGATCACTGGCTTCCCTTTACACAATTATTTTGAATTCTTTGTCAGGTAATTCATAGATCTCCATTTCTTTAGTTTTATTTTGTTCCCTTTATTGGACAATGTCTCTCTGTTTATGTCCCTGTGATTTTTTCCCTGCGTTTTTGCATTTGAAAAAAAGAGCACCTCTGTCAGTCCTTATGGCTGGCTTTGGACAGGGGAAGATTTTCACCAATTAACCCAGCTGTAGATTCTGGGGGCCTCTGAAACCTTTTGTGGGGTGAGGATATGATTTCTCTGGGCTTATGAATTTCCCAATTAGAGATCTGCTAGTTTCTTTTTCAGGAGCTCATAATCTCTTGCTCCCTCTGGTGACTATGCAATATTGCCAGTTCGATGGTGCTACAGTAGTAAGTTGTTCAACTCCCTTTTGTTCTCAGCAACTCTGAGGCATCCAACTATCCTGATTCCCTGTAAGGGCCCCAAGTGAGGCCAGACAGAAACCATTTCCTCAGGCAGCCCTCTGTAAATCTGGATGAAAGCTCCTCCCTTCTCCCTCCCTCCCAAGAAGCCATGAGATGGGTGCATTTTTCCAATAGCACAATATCACATTGTCTTCTGTGCCACCTCAAGTCCTCCAGTACAAGATTAAGCTACTCCCATTTTCCCTTATTTTTAGTGGCCCCCACGCAAATTATGCTGGTTCCAACTAGGCCAGTGCTTCAAGTCAGATAAGAAAGAAACAAGTCTCCCAGGCAGCCCTCTAAAAATCTTGCACATTGGACACATGTTCTACTTTTCTGGGGTTTTTTTAGATTAATAAATATTTCTATCATTTTATCTTCCTTGTGGGCTTTTTAACTATAACTTTTCATCATTTTAAATGGGTGCTTCAGGATTTACAGGATACAAGTCTAAGTTTTCACAATCTTTTTTCACGTGATATTACCACCACATGTAAAGCATAAGAATCTTAAAACAGTATATTTCAATTTTCCTCTCTCAGTATGTATGCTATTGTTGTTTTCCATTTTAATTTTACATATACCATAAACCTCACATTATATTGTTATTATTTTTGTTTAAACGGTTACTTATCTTTTAGAGAGTTAAGTAATATGAAACATCTTAAATATTTACTTATCTAGTTACCATTTTCTGTGCACTGCATGTCTTTTTGGGGATTCATATTTCCACCTGCTATTTTCTTTTTGCCAAAAAAATTCTTTAACCTATCTTATACTGTGGGCATGCAGTTTACAGATACTTTCTACTTTTGTATGATAACAAAGTATTTAGCCCTTGTTTTGAAAGGAATTTTTATAGGTATAGAATTCTAAGTTAACCGAGTTTGCTTTTTTTTTTTTTCCCTTCTATTTTTTTCTTCTGGGTTTCATTTTGGATAGTTTTTATTGTTGTGTCTTCAATTTCACTAATTTGTTTCTTCTGCCAAGTGTTATTTGCCATAATCCCATCCGGTATATTTTTCACCTCACACATTATAGTTTTCATCCTTAAAGTTGTTTCTGGGTCATTTTTATATCTTCTATATACCCACTTAACTTTGATCATATAGAATACCTTTTAGTAACTTTTTTAAAGTCCTTGAGCTCTGGGCAGTTTTGTTCATTGGATTTATCTTGCCAGTATGAGTCCCATTTTCTGGGTTTTTTTTTTTAATAACCCATAAATTTTGATTGTGAATTTTAACTTGTTGAGTATTAAAAAATTTTTTGCCCCTGTACATATTCTTAAACATTATTTTTCTGGGATCCAGTGAAATTACTTGGATACAATGCTACATTTTCTGGTCTTGCTTATAAAATTTGTTTTATGAGAACAATGCAGTGATCAATCTAGTGTCATTTGTTCTTTGTTACTGAGGAAAGAATCTTTGTAATCTGCCCAATGCCCCATGGCAGTTGAGATTTTCCAGCATGTTTACTAAGCACTATTCCTGGCCCTATGTGAGCGCTGAGCATTATTACGTTTGGAAGGTTATTTCCCCAGCCTTGCATCCTCACACACATGTGCTGACTGGTAATCAGTTGAATTCTCAATGGAGGATTCTCTGAATGGAGGAAATCTCTGGAGTTTTCTCTCTGCGCCATTCCTTCCTCTCCAAAAATCTGTTCTGTGAACTGTAGCTGCCTTGGTCTCACTGACTCTCAGTTCCATAGCCTCAACTCACTGTACCTACTGAACTCCACCTAGGTTCCCTTTCCCTGTGTTGTTAACTGAAAACTCTCTCAAAGGATCTTCATCTTAATTGCCTGATGTCCAGTGTCTTGAAAACCATTCTATATATATTCTATTTGTTTTCATTCTTCAGACAGGAGGATAAATCTAATTTCTGTCATTCAATCTTGACCCAAAACTGAAGTCTGCCAAGATATTTTTTTCTTAGGAACTTTTGAGTGGGTTGTTCTAAATGCTCCATTGTCTGTATTAACAGAGACTCTGTTAATTTTTTTTTTATTTTTTTATTTTATTTTTTTTTTACCCTTCAGAATATCTATACCTGATGTTAAGAATTATCTCTCAGCAACTTCCTTATCCACAGTGATTCTTATCCAGGGAAGAAGTATTGTACTCACAACCATATTATGATTAAATGAAACAATGGAAGGGTTTACAAATAAAACAAATCATCCTTTATGACCTCAGAAATAAGTTAAAAATAAGATTACATATGCTAACATATTAAAAAACTCATTTAAGTCTATTTATTATGATGACCAACCAATACTGGTCTCTCTAAGCAATATGACAAATCTTTAAGAACTCTTTTATTATATGATTTGACATTGAAATTCTACTAAAAATATTCCATAGTTTCTTGGCTTTAAGCTATAATGGATTTTTTCTCTGTATTTCATGTTTTTCTAATTAATGTGTTGAAAATAAATATGAAGTAAATATATTTCTGATGTTGCATGAAGAATCTTTCTGAAATGTTGTTTTGTCTCACATATGGATTCTCAAAAATATTTTATAAAAATAAATTATATTCTTTGACATTACCTTTGCTCAGCTTACAAATATATTTAGTTACCTGTAATATATCAATACCCACATTAAAAAGTTAGTCATAGCACGAGAAACAAATAAACAAATCAAAAAATGGGCAGAAGATATGAACAGACACTTTTCCAATGAAGACATACAAATGGCTAACAGACACATGAAAAAACGTTCAAAATCATTAGCCATCAAGGAAATTCAAATCAAAACCACACTGAGATACCACCTTACGCCAGTTAGAATGGCAAAAATAGACAAGGCAAGAAACAACAATTGTTGGAGAGGATGTGGAGAAAGGGGATCCCTCCTACATTGTTGGTGGGAATGCAAGTTGGTACAGCCACTCTGGAAAACAGTGTGGAGGTCCCTTAAAAAGTTAAAAATTGAGCTACCCTATGATCCAGCCATTGCACTACTGGGTATTTACCCCAAAGATACAGACGTAGTGAAGAGAAGGGTCATATGCACCCCAATGTTCATAGCAGCATTGTCCACAATAGCTAAATCGTGGAAGGAGCCAAGATGCCCTTCAACAGATGACTGGATTAAGAAGTTGTGGTCCATATATACAATGGAATATTACTCAGCTATCAGAAAGAACAAGTTCTCAACATTTGCTACAACATGGATGGCACTGGAGGAGATAATGCTAAGTGAAATAAGTCAAGCAGAGAAAGACAACTATCATATGATTTCTCTCATCTATGAAACATAAGAACTAGGATGATCAGTAGGGGAAGAAAGGGATAAAGAAAGGGGAGGTAATCAGAAGGGGGAATGAAACATGAGAGACTATGGACTATGAGAAACAAACTGAGGACTTTAGAGGGGAGGGGGGTGGGGGAATGGGATAGACCGGTGATAGGTAGTAAGGAGGGCACGTATTGCATGGTGCACTGGGTGTTATACACAACTAATGAATCATCGAGCCTTACATCGAAAACTGGGGATGTACTGTATGGTGAATAACATAATATAATAAAAAAATCATTAAAAAAAAAACGTTAGTCATAGGCTTCTTCTTTAAAATATCTTAATTCACCCCGTCAAAATACCACCAGCATTTTTCACAGAGCTAGAACAATCAATCCTAAAATTTGTATGGAACCAGAAAAGACCCTGAATAGCCAAAGCAATTCTGAAAAAGAAAAAGAAAAATGATGATTCCAGATTTCAAGCTATATTACAAAGCTATAGTCATCAAGACAGCATGGTATTGGCACAAAAATAGACACAAAGATCAACGGAACAGAATAGAGAACCCAGAAATGGACTCTCAACTCTATTGGTGAACTAATCTTTGACAAAACAGAAAAGAATATCTAATGGAAAAAAAGACAGTCTCTTCAACAAATGGCATTGGGAAAACTAGACAGCAACATGAAGAAGAATGAAACTGGTCCACTTTCTTAGACCACACACAAAAATAAATTTAAAACAGATGAAAGACCTTAATGTGAGACAGGAAACCATCAAAATCCTAGAGAACACAGGCAGCAACCTCTTTGACCTCAGCCATAGCAACTTCTTACTAGACACGTCACCACAGGCAAGGAAAACAAAAGCAAAAATGAACTATTGAGACTTCATCAAGATAAAAAAAATTCTGCACAGCAAAAGGAAACAATCAACAAAACTAAAAGGCAGCCTATGGAATGGGAGAAGATATTTGCAAATGACCTATCAGATAAAGGGTTAGTATCCAAAATCTACAAAGAACTTATCAAACTCAACACCCCAAAAATAAATAACCCAGTTAAGAAATGGGCAGAAGACATGAACAGACACTTCCAAAGAAGACATCTAGATGGTTAACAGACACATGAAAAGATGCTCAACATCACTCAGCATCAGGGAAATACAAACCAAAACACGATGAGATACCATTTCACACCTGCCAGGATAGCTAAAATTAACAACACACACACACATACACACAAAAACCGGTGTTGGTGAGGATGCAGAGAAAGGAGAATCCTTTTGCACTTTTGGTGGGAATGCAAACTGGTGCAGTCACTCTGGAAAACAGTACAGAGTTTCCTCAAAGTGTTAAAAATAGAACAACCCTTTGATCCAGCAATTGCAATACTAAGTATTTACCCAAAGGATACAAACATAGTGATTTGAAGGGGCACATGCACCCCGATGTTTATAGCAGCATTATCAACAATAGCTAAACTATGGAGAGAGACCAAATGTCCACTGACTGATAAATTGATAAAGAAGATGTGGTATATATACACAATGGAATATTACTCAACCATCAAAAAGAATGAAACCTTGCCATTTGCAACGATATGGATGGAGCTAGAGTGTATTATGCTAAATGAAATAAGTCAGTCAGAGAAAGACAAATACCATATGATCTCACTCATATGTGGAATTTAAGAAAGAAACCAGATGAACAACATATGGGAAGGGGGAAAAGAAAAAAAGGAGAGAGGGACACAAGCCATAAGAGACTCCTAACAATAGAGAACAAACTGAGGGTTGATGGGGGGAGGTGGGGGGAGGATGCGTATTAAAGAAGGCACTTGTTATCATGAACACTGGGTGTTGTATGTAAGTAATGAATCACTGAATTCTACTCCAAAAACCAATATTGCACCGTATGTTAACTACCTCAAACTTAAATTTAAAAAAAATATCTTAATACAAAAAACAGTGATGAAATATACCACTGAATGACTTCAGACAATCCTTGTGTCCTAAGATTTTAATGTGCACAATATTCTTCACAGCTTTAGGCTTGCTATGTGTGTGTGTGTTGCATGTGTATTATAGAATTTGGATTATTTAAGTGCATATGAAAATTTTGTAGATGCACATTGGGGCAACTGCCTGAATTCACAATAATCTCCCCTTTCTGTACTAAACTACTCTCTTTTTTTGATTACCTGGGAATGGGAAGGAAATGTAAGCAGGGCCAATCATAATGCAACCATGTTCTGTCATGTCAGGCCACAGAGATTAATCCAGGTCATGTCAGCAACGATCTCTTCCTAAGATTTGGAAAAGGAAAGGTCTTGCTTCTCTTTCTTGCAGATCTATAAGGATGTGAGAAAAGTGTTACCATATGCCATGGCTTTGGTTTTGTGAAGAAAGCAATGTGTGGGAAATGAAATGATACCAGCAGATAAACTGAGAGAATCCTGGTGCTTATCACAGCTTCCAACTGGCAGTCACCTCAGCAATTCAGTTTTATTAGCCAATGAATCCTCTCTCATGCTTAAGACAGTTTGAGTTGGGGTCTATCACTTGCAGTCAAAAACTCTCCTTAAATGTTGATACGAAAATACTGAAATATATTTTTAGAAGAATAACTAACTGGAGTTTTAAGAATTCCTTTAATTTCATTTTAATGATGGATAATAAGAAAATATAATATATTACTGCAGGTAACAGCTTATCTACCTATGTGACTCCAAGTTGGACTGTCAGTTAATAATAATATCACCTATAACAAACAATTTTAATGTAAAATTTTATCATCATAACTTTTATTACTTTTTGTAATATTTAGATAAGGAAAATGATCATACTTTCTTCCATTATGTTTCATGTTTATGTACTAAAAAGAAAAATGTTTACATGGGTTCAATATTCAGCCAAATTTGTTTGACTCAACATGAGTGTTAGATAATAAAATTTTAGGAAGTAATAGAAATCTTCATGGTCCACAAGCAAAAGGACTTTTTCTTAAATAAAAAAGAGAGATAATGCAAAAGGAAACAGAAAAATGGAACACAACAGCATAACTGAGAGCTGAGATCAAGCAAAAAATGTAAAGATACCCTGGGAAATATGGTTAATCTTGGATTTAATACTGTATCAGAAACTCAAAACATCTTCATCAAGTAAAAATATTTTTTTCAGTTTTCATTTTTTCTTCTCTAAGGTAACCAGTATTTAATACAATAGGTAGTGACTATCTCGTTCACATTTTTATTATTTTCTTTCATAATGTAGTCATCTTTCTGTGAATAAATGGAAAGCAAATCAACCTATAGATATCAAATGATTTTAAGGCACTGTGCAAGGTTCTGCAGGTAGCATTGTAAAGACCAGTGATTAGAATCACTCTCTAATGTTTGCTTTAAAGTGTTAGTGCTATGACTAGTATGACTTATACATTTTATATCCTCTAATTGGCAGGATTTTGTTAAAAGAAATTGTTAACAAATTAGGAAGAAGGAAATATGGAGAGCTGAGGGGAAAAAATAAGACTCACACTCTCAATATAGCCCACAAGTTCCACTTCTAAATAGTTCCCATATATGAAACCCCTTAAATTATATTGTAACCCTTCCCTCTGGAGTCTTGACCTGCAGTTTGAGAAATACTGGCATTGATATATGAAATACACAGATAATGCAAAAAACTCATTTTACCACATAGTTTCACCTTCTGCCCCCATCAATCATATTCCAAACTCTGTCAACAGGAAGCAAATTGCCTCCCTTCCCATGGTCACTTTATAGAGGAAGTGTTAATGACCAATATAAATGCCAAAAGTCAATAGGAATAAAGATATGGAGACAAAACTCTAGTTAATTAGCTTCTAAATAGTTAATATTAAACAATATGACAAAGTTTGTGTTGAAAGGAAAAAATGGAAAAGCCTTCTGGATCTTGTTTTGTTATGTTTAAAGAAGACAACATTATTCGCCAATATCAGTGTTTCTCTCATACCTTCTCTTTGCTTTCCCACTCTGTAGTTCTTCATCCAATCTTTTCATCCAACCTTCTCCCTTTACCTCATCTACTACCCTGACAAAGCTCAGCATAGTAAGGGATGCAAATAAACTTGGAAGAAAATATTGTAGGTATATAAAACTATGTATTAAATTCTAAATTACTTTATCTGTCACCTGGTTAATGAATATTTATTGTATGCCTGCTACCTACCAACAATATCATGCATTCAGATGTAGACATGGCTAACAAAATAGTTCCTTTCCTTATGGAGTTTACTATCAACATTTAACAGTAAAGGAAAACTGCACCAGTATTTACTGGCTATTGAGAAATTGTTATGTGCAAAATGATGACAGTAGATTTTCACAGTGCTAGGGAAAAGTATAATTTGGGGATCCAGCTTATTTACGTGCTTTAAGAAATGTTTACTGGCATAGCAATATTCATTGTGGGATTTGAAGGAGGACTACCATTTAAGTTAAAGAGAAGGGGCAGATTCCAGGAAGATGGAACAGTATGCACAGAAGCAGTTAAACAGGAGAAAGCATCATCTGCTCAAACAGAAAGCCAGAGTGGCTGGCATGAACTGAGCAAATAGCAGATTTGTGCATGTGAGACTAGAAAGGCAACTAAAGGTCAGGTTGTTGCAATTTGGGGGGCATTATTCGAAGGCCCGTTGGAAGCTGTTGAAATATTTTAAGAGAGAAGTGACATATTCAAACCTATATTTTAAAAAGGGTATATATTAGAAAATGGAGAGGAGGAGGCAGGGTAAGTATGGCTATGATGACTGCAGCCTAGTTGAGGACACTGACAATAAATGCAGGTAGAACTGAATAGATTCCAGAGTTATTTTGGTGGTGGAATGTATTGAACTGGGCAGAAGGATGAGAGAAGAGTCTAGAATTATGCTTATATTTTTGGATTAATTATATAATGGATAACAACTAGGTGAATATTAAGTATTTAATTATCAAGAATTTTAATTGCCCTTCTTAGAGATTATAAGAATTCTGGGTAGATGATTCAGATGGCCCATTTCTTACTAAAACTTTACCAATTTTTCATGAACATCTAAGGCATCTAAAATAAAGCAGAATTATTTTCAAATCTGGATGTGCTCAGTAATTTATTTCTCATGAAGAGAAAATGCCATGTTTAAAGGAAAGGCTGAACAAGTATATCCTACATCTTGCTGGATTCATAATTATAAGAGGAATTTCTAGTTGTGGAAATAATATCATCAGGAAACAATAAGAGAGTTAAGCCATTTTTTTTTTCTCATCTATCCCTTTTGCCACTGACTCTGCCACTGTGATTTTCAGTTTTGGCTTCTAATTCTGTGTTCTCTACACAACAGGCTCTGACATTATGGCTCTCCCAGTCACATAACCCCAAAAGCTGCCATCTGCTCACCCAAAACGGTTTTGAATATCCTTTCTCTAAAATAAAGCCCAGGTTTATTACCGCAAAAGGTTTTTCTGTACTACAACCATAGATTTGGATTCAATAATTCAAAAATCATTCATTCAAGTTTAATAATACTTATTTTGAGCAAAGCAGTCTGCTATGTGCTGAGCTGTATCATACAAGCATTAACTTACTGTATCTCACAATGGTTGAAATCTTGCTGGATTGATAGCAGAGTGCTCATACAATTTTGGGAAGACTAAACAAGTGTGAAATTATTAGCACCAAATTTTAAATTAACTTACTGATATGTTACTATTAAACATTTCTAATATAGGCCTACAAGAATCTTATGGCTTGTATGGTTGTCTCTTCCATTCATAAAGGGGCAAACAATAAGATAAAATCTTAGAGAGCTTAGCATTTTAATTTAGTAATAACATTGAAAGCTTACATTAACTAATTAAATACAGAGCCTGATCTCAACATTTTTATGCATTCAAATACTTACAAGTTATTCAATTAATCTATCACTTACACTTGGAATATCTCTTCACCACCATCACTTTCGGTCCCTGCCAGCCTTGAGGGATCGTTAGAGATAAGATGCACATGGAGATTAGTAACTTAAAAAAGAGATATGTTATTAACAATTCTCCTAAATGAGGACACCATTTTGTCCTGCCTAATCTTTGAAAGTTGTTTTCCAG
This sequence comes from Ursus americanus, assembly GCF_024610735.1. NCBI lineage: Eukaryota > Metazoa > Chordata > Mammalia > Carnivora > Ursidae > Ursus > Ursus americanus. The sequence continues at coordinate 60,546,418 of NC_142129.1, read as the reverse complement.
TGATTATACAAGTCTATTCAGATTTTGGGAGATATATACACTAAATCTTACATACTATATATTATAAATATATAAATATAAAATACTTGTCAAACCTTTTAAAGGTGAATAAAAATGGGTTAAATTTTAGGATGCATTCATGGATCATATATACCTTATTGCTTCTATGATCTATTTCCTGGCCTGGTGTTTGCAATTAATTTGAATCATGTAAAATTTATAATGCTGACATGGGCTTCTGGTTTCAGATGGCAAATCTGGCACAAATATTCACCTCTTCTTACTCACAAGTTCAGGAAATCTTGCAGATTTTACAAAAGCATAGAATGTCAGAACAAATAAAAGTAGAATTTTCAGGAAAATTTTTTAAGAAGCTATCCAGGAAAGTCATAGTACTAGTATGATGTGAAATGTTCAAATCAGAGTAAGAAGTCAGCAGGTGTAAGGAAGAAGAATGCAACAGATACCAAGAAATAGTATGATTAAATAATATGCTGAAAATAATAAAGATACGGCGAGGAAGGGAAATACTTTACCTTTCAAAAAGAAAAAAAAAGATAATAAGCAATTCCAGGAAAAATAAAGCTATATAAGAAAAGCAAGAAAAGGGGCGCCTGGGTGGCTCAGTCAGTTAAGCGTCTGCCTTCGGCTCAGGTCATGATCCCAGAGTCCTGGGATCGAGTCCCGCATTAGGCTCCCTGCTCAGCAGGGAACCTGCTTCTCCCTCTCCCTCTGCCACCCCCCCCCCCCCCGCTTGTGTTCTCTCTCTGTCAAATAAATAAATATAATCTTAAAAAAAAAAGAAAGAAAGAAAAGCAGGAAAAAAATGTAGAAAATTAAAACATGATATGATTTTGAGAAGTCAACATATAGTGTATATTACTTTTTTTCTACATTTTACTGGCTATTAACTGAGTTGTGGCAAGCTGCATGCAGCTAGAAACTTTGATTAGTTGTACTAAAAATAGTTTTATGAGCACCTAAGTCAGATCTTACACAGTTACTGTGAAACGGTTAACAGTTTAAACTCTTATTTTTTATTCCATCATTCTCAGATTTGATTTTTTGATTCCTTACTTCGCAAGATGATAGTGTTATCATTTTCCCACCTCTCACCACTCTACCATCCAGTTTCTGCCACCAGTACATTATATTTTTATTGCAAAGTTGGTAATATTTACCTTATATTCAATAACAACAATTAAGCTTGTTGTCTTAAGAATATTAATTATCATAAAAGCTTATAGTCCACAACAGCTTTTATCTCATTATAACTATATACATATTGTTCATTATAGAGACACACTGTGTTCTATTATTATTTTTTTTTCAGTCCTATTTGCACCTCACAGGGGAGAATGTTAAATGGATTTTTCTTATCTAACCCTTTAACCAGTCTGAACAACAAAGAGAATATACACACCAATAAATAGATAGATGGTAGATAGATAGATAGATAGATAGATAGATAGATAGATAGATAGATAGGCAAACTATCAGGGATTTCTGGGACTATAAGAAAAGATTTACCATTCTTGCTATCAGAGTCTCAGGGGAAGAGAAAAATAATGAAGCTGGAAAATAAATACTTCCCGAATACGGCAAGGAATATAAACTTTCATATTCAAGAAGTTGAGTGAACCCTAAACAGGATAAACCCAAAGAAATTTATGCCAAGACATATCATAATGCAAGTTTAAAAACTAAAGACAAATCTTGGAAATGACTAGAGAAAAAGAATACCACAGAGGGCAGAAGGGAGTGGCACATTTTTTTTCTAATGCAACAACAACAACAACAAAACTCTGTCAACTTAGAGTCCTATACACAACAAAAATATCCTTCAACAATGAAGAAAAATTCAAGATATCATCAGATGAAGGAAAACTAAGAAAATGTGTTGCTAAGGAACACGGTAAGGAAAATTATGAGTAAATAGACTTTCCTTCTCTTTAGTTTTTAAAATTATTGATGGTTGAAGTAAAAATTCTAACACTGATATAGTTTTAAATATATGTAAAGGAAATATTTTTAAAAATTATATATGGGGGAGAATAAAAAGAGATAAAGGGAGATGAGTTTTCTACATTTAACTTAAACTGCTAAAGAAATAACACCAATAGACTGAGACATATCACAGTATAGACAAAGATATAAAGATATAACACAAATATATAGATATGACACAAACACACGTACATACACAAACACGCATATATATATATAATGTAATAGAACCACTAAGCAGCCATACAGAAAAATACAGTCAAAAACAATATAGACCTCTATAAGCTCCACCTCTCCACTTCTTCACGCCTAGCTCTGCCCCTCTGACTAGCCATGGAAGCCACTAGTATCAGGCCCTCACTGTGCCCAAACTCACCCAGCAGGTCTTTGATGTCAAGAACATGATGACTGCCTGTGACCCCAGCCACCGCCATTACCTTATCACGGCTGTTATCTTTCACGGGCAGATGTCCGTGAAGGAGGGAGATGAGCAGACGCTCAATGCACAAAGCAAGAATAGCAGCTATATTGTGGAATGGATCCCCAACAATGTCAAGACAGCTGTCTGCAACATCCCACCCTGTGGCCTGAAGATAGCAGTCACCTTCACTGGGAATAGCATGGCCGTGCAGGAGCTCTTCAGGCACATCTCAGAGCAGTTCAGGGCCAAATTCTGGCGCCAGTACACAGATGAGGGCGTGGATGAGATGAAATTCACTGAAGCTGAGAGCGACAGGAACAATCACGTCTTTGAGTACCAGCAGTACCAGGATGCCACCGCAGAGGAAGAGGAGGATTAAGGCAGAGCACCGTGACCCCAGGCTTCTCAGTTCCCTCAGCCTTCTGCCTCAACTGCTCCTGTCCTCTCCCTTAGAATTTGCATTTTCTGCCTCTATCTTGTTTTTTGTTTGTTTGGTTGGTTGGTTGGTTCTGGAGGGTGTGGTCCTATATTAGTGCTTGGCATGTAACAGAAGGTCAATATTTTGGTGTTTTTTCAATGTCTCCTCTCCCACTCTTGGGAAACCTAGATTTCTGCCAATCTAGGTAACTCTATTTCCTTTCGATGTCCACTTCTCCCATTCGTCCAGCTGATATTTCTCTCTGGTTTTTTAAGATAATTCTCTTAAGCAGCTGGGTCTCATCAGATCCCATTTAGAACCATGTGCTGAAAACTCGGATAGATAGCCACCACCCTAAGACCGTGTGGTAACTCAGGTGAAGGGAAACCAAACTACCTCATAGCAGGTAGAGGTACGTAGGAGGAAGGGGTAGGGTTTTCTAGTCTAGAGCAGTTTTGGAGAGGGATACAGGCTACTGAAGTCCTAATTTCCAGGAATTTACCTGCTCCTCTCTCAACTTCAGGAAGGCTGTTAACAGTAGTATCTCCATTTTCAGTCTCCTTCCAAGCTCTGTCCTGAGCTGTTTCCTTTGCAGGGGTCTGCCCCACTCTGTGGAGTGGGTTCCTTCCTGCTCTTACTTAATCTCCTTCACACGTTGAATTGCTTCCTTTTCCCCTGGTCAGAGAAGGGGACCAAAAAGGGAAAGAGGGACTAGCCTTTGTCCCCAAAGCCTCCAGAAAGCCCCCCCCCCAACTTTTCTTAACAAAAACCCAGCCCAGCTGTGTACACATAGAAAGGTGTGTGTTACCATGTAAATATTTGGGTCATTCCTCCAGAGAGGGGACAAGGAGACCCTCTGTCTTTTGTAAACATCTAATCTCTTCCTTTTACTATTCCCTTCCCTACCCCTTCCCCTATCCCAACCTCCTCCCATGGTTTTATCCTGTCCTACACTTCAATTTTTTTATTTTGGATTGAACTTTTCTTTTTTTTCATATTGAAAAGATAACATTGCCCCAAGAGCCAAAAATAAGTAAGAATTGCGGGGCACTTGGGTGGCACAGCGGTTAAGCATCTGCCTTCGGCTCAGGGCGTGATCCTGGCGTTATGGGATCGAGCCCCACATCAGGCTCCTCCGCTATGAGCCTGCTTCTTCCTCTCCCACTCCCCCTGCTTGTGTTCCCTCTCTCACTGGCTGTCTCTATCTCTGTGGAATAAATAAATAAAATCTTTTTTAAAAATAAATAAGTAAGAATTGGAAAAAAAAAACCAATATACATAAATTCAAATGGTAATCTAAAAATGCAAAAAACAATCAAAATTTGAAGGACACAGCTAAAGCAGTGCTGAGAGAAAAATTTCTAGCACTAAGTAAGTATGTGTATGTATGTACATATATATTTTTTTAAAAAGCTAGTGGATTAAAAATCCTAAGAATTATACATTAAAATATTTTGAAACATGTCTTAGTTATATGTATGTATATGTATTATGTATATACTTATACATACATATAACTGATAGTTTCAAAATGTTTTAAAGTTTAACCCTTAAGATTTTTAATCCACTAACTTCCTAAATGACAGATTTTATGTAAAAATAGTTTTAGTTTTTGACTGATTGGGGAAACTAACCTAATACATTCAGTTCCAAGGGCTGAGTGTGTGGTATTAATTGATGTCCTGGCTCCTGTTCCCTTGTGAATGTTTAAAATGTCCTAGGTATTTTCATGGCACTGCAATAATGGACATACATTGTAAATTGAAATTTCATGCATGGAAAGGATCTAGCTACCAAAAACAACTTAACTAAACCTCTTTTTCTACACTCTTTTTGCCATCATCTCTCTTCTACCATCATTATAGTTATTGATGGCTAATGAATTCCACCAAGAACGTCAATTCAACATTCTGGACACAGAAGCTACTAAGACCAGGGAGTTCAGATTAGAGTGCAACTGACGAGAGCAGTAGGAACACAAGGACCCTCTCAGGACCATCGAGCAAGGTCAATCAGAGCTTAATGGAGGAAGGCAATGAATAAAACTTCAGTTCTTCCAAACTAATATTGGCTACATTGACTGTGTATCCTGGAATAGAAATTTGATCCTGGGACAGAAAAGGGACATTCATGGAAAAAAACTGAAGAATCTGAACAAAGCCTAGCTTTTTTTTTAATAGTAAAATACCCATGCTAATTGCTTATTTTAATGAATGCGCCTTGGTTATGTAGGAGGTCGACATAAAGGGAAAATGGATGAAGAGCATGCAGGAACTCTCCACTTTCTTTGTAACTCTTCTACAAATCTAAAAATATTTCACAATGGTAAGTTTTATTAATAAAAAATTAACATTGAAATCTTGTGTACAAAGACTTAATAGTTAGGGCTTTGAAGCATGAAGTCATAATTCTAGCAAAAACTCAATACATTGATCAAGAGCAATACAGACTTAAAAGAGATATGCCAGAACAGACTGGAACAACTCTTTTAGTCATATTGTTTAAAGATCATCACCACTTTCTAAGTGGTAATTCTAGAATGAAATCAGAACACATCACATATTTTAAATAATTTCACATAGATAATAATGTGCCCTAATTTACTGTCAGAATAGTTACACTTTGGAGTTGCCAGTGCTTGCTGTATGCATTAGAAATGGCATAAAGAACCTTTAAAGTTTCCATTAAAAGGACATTTATATGCAAATATGAAGGTGAGGGAAAACATTATAGAATACTTAACCTAAATAAAGACAGTCTTTAATCTCTGAAGTGAAGTATAAAAATCAAGAAGCCCTTGTGGTAGGCTAAGCAGTTTGGATTCTTAAGTTTCACCTGCAATATAAATTTAATTTTCCTCCACACTAAAGAATTAAAGTCCCATACAGGTGGAATCTCTTCAAGCCACTTTAGTTTTTCCTTTAAACAGATTATAATTTCTTTCAGGAAAAAAAAAAATTAAAATCAGAAAATCAGAAAAAAATTAAAAATTTTCAAAAAGATTCAAAAAGCAAGCTGTGGTTCTTTGCACTGATATTTCCCTACAAAGTACAAAAATGGGAGATGCCGGTCACTGTCTAGCCACTGTTAATAAACCTGTTATTGCTTCTATGTCTTTAGTACATTGTGAGAAAGTACATAGAATTTGATTCAAAAGTGAGAAAACATGAGAGTATGGCCAAGTGATATTTAGTGTCACTCTGCTCCTTCAGGGGATTGAAAAGTGAGAAAATTTCGTATCAACCTGCAACATCCTGGCCCAAATATAGTGTGAATCTGTGGAGCAATTGTTCCCTGTGTTTTTTGAGGGACAAGCTCTCAAATGCATAATTCTAAAAATTGAGTTAACTTTTTTTTTTTCCTTTTTAAGATTCTGGAACAGTATTGAAGTAAAAAGAAAAAGAAAAAGATGACTGTAATTTAAAAAAACATAACTAAGCATTCAATCCCATTTTCTTCATAAAACACATAATAAAATGTAAAAGAAATTCCAGAGTAAATGTCACAAGTAATAGAACTAATTAAATTAGACAGATATCATACAAATTGAGATAACAAATTTAGAGATGATAATTTTTCCCTTTAATTATAGCAGATTCTTCTGCATAAAGAATGAGTAAAATATCTCAACTATAATGAGATATCACCTCATTGAGACCAATGAATTTGAATTTGCAGTATAAAACACTGTTGGTGTCTCTAAACTTCACTATTCTTCAGATAATTCACAATTAAAAGACATTAAAGGGGTGCCTGGGTGGCTCAACTGGTTAAGCATCTGCCTTTAGCTCAGGTCATGATCCCAGAGTCCTGGAATTGAGCCCCAGTGTCAGGCTCCCTGCTCAGTGAGGAGTCTGTATCTCCCTCTCCCTCTGACCCACCCCCTGCTCGTGTTCTCTCTCTCTCAAATAAATAAAGTCTTTAAAAAATATATTTTAAAATTAAAATATTTTAGGGTGATTCATTATCTCATTATATTAATTATCTCACTATATTAAGGTAATTTGTAAATTAATAGTCTAAATAATTAGTCAATTTCCATTCAGACACAAGTCTAAGTGAACTTTCTCATTATCATCTCATAATTTTGTGTCAAAATGCAAAATAGCAAAGTGATTCAAAACTAAAGAAGCAATGTAATCCCACATCAGACTCCTCCGCTAGGAGCCTGCTTCTTCCTCTCCCACTCCCCCTGCTTGTGTTCCCCCTCTCGCTGGCTGTCTCTCTCTGTCAAATAAATATATAAAATCTTTTTTTAAAAAAATGGATACCACACACACACACACAAAAAAAAGAGAGAGAGAGTTTTTACAGGTTTAAGAGGCTGGTATACTTTTCTCTCATTAGGATATGACCACTTATATGGTAAGGAATCTTTACATGTTTTAGTCACTGCTGTATACCAAGACCCAAGACAGAGCTCAAAATACATGCTCTAATCTCCATTTTATGATTAGAATCTAAAAATAAAATACGGTAAGCATGGACAAAGAAAAAGTTAGCTAATTTTTTAAATAAGTCCTCTTTTTCTACTTCTTTTGTCAAGACGAACCATATTAGATTTAAAATAGTAATTATTAGGGAAAATGGCAATAAAAAAAGCATGATGATAATTTCATATGGATTATTTGTAATGCTGTCATAACAGTAATAATTAGATGGCCCCTGAATTCAGACCACCTGGTTTCTAATCCCAGATCTGACAAATTGCTGTGTGACCTTTGCAAGTCATTTAAACTTTCTGTGCCTCCTTTTCCTCATCTGTACTTTGCAGACAACAATAGTACCTACCTCAGAGTGTTCCCATGACAATTAAATGAGAAATAAAAACTGCTCTTTAAGTGTTAGCTAGTAATAGTAGCAGTAGCAGCAGTAGCAGCATATCCGGACAATTAATTGTTCAAAGTCTCTCTGTATGGATAACCCTAATCAAGGCGGAAGGTACTAAGAAGTTCACCTCACAGTTGAAATGCATACATAATAACAACTCGTTGAATTTCGAATGGCTTTCATAGTTATAAACAATAATTTACCTCTAAACAGTACTATATAAATATAAAAAGAACATACTTAGAGACTGGGAATTACCTTTTTAACTTTATAATTACCTTTTTAAACTCGTGCCTATGGCTAAAATCACATGTAAAGTATCCTAACCATAGGTGATTTATTTAATATGTATTTAAATATAAATTAATGTCTAGTATTGCTCATAATTATGGATCTTCATTTTATTGTTACAGTTTTGTGATACATATTTGTTGCTTATTGCTTATAGCATCTTTTTTCTAGACTATTGTTGGGATAATACTATTAATTTCTCTTTGAATCTATATTCTGCCATGTTGAATTATATAACAGGAAAGAAAAAGAAATGTATTTCGATAATGTATAGGACTCTGGAACAAGTTCAATTAAAAATAAGTTAAATAATGTGGTTAGTCTGCATGAAGCAGTAAACATGAGGACATCAATTTCAATGGCAATCTGCATTCAATATTTCAGCACAAATGTTTTAAAATATGATTCTAAATGTGTGACTTTATACATATGTTACGGGGTGAACTGTGTACCCATAAAAAGTTGTGTTGAAATCCTAACCCTGCATACCTCCAAATGTAAGCTTATTTAGAAATAAAGTCTTTTTGAGGTAAACAAGTTTAAATAAGGTCATTATACTCAGCCTTAATCCAATATCACTGGTGTCCTTGTAAAATGGGGAAATCTGGACACAAAGACAGACACAAATAGAGGGAAGAGGATGCAAAGATACACAGGGATAGCGTCACATGAAGACCACAGATCGGAGTGCTAAATCTACCACAAGCCAGGCAACGGCATAGGCTACAAGAAGAAAGGCAGGGGAAGTTCCTCTCCTTGTACCTTCAGAGAGAGCATGGCCTTGCCAGCACCAGACTTCTGGCCTCTGGAACTGAGACAAGAAACTGCTTGTTGCTTGAAGCCATCCAGCATATGGTACCTTGTTACAGCAGTCCTAGGTAGACATGACATTTTACTAAAGGCGCTGTTACTTTTCTGTTCTTTAGTTACCTGCCTTCCATAATCTTAATTTGAGTTCTTTCAAACTGAAACTGATCTATAAGGATGTCACATGCCTGTAGAAATAATCCGGAATCTGAAGTTTGATACCTCAGGCATAAATCAGAGTTTTTCATCAGTAGGTGTGACTGTGTTCTCATATAGTCTATAAAATGTGTATTTTTATTTATGCAGGAAAAATGGATTAGGGTTCTCCATGAAAAAAAGCTAGTGTAAATTTCAGGGTTTTTTTTAACTACAATAACTTATCTAAGACTTTTTTAGTGAGAAAAAAAGTTGTGTTCTTGTCCACCTTTATTTGAATATTCAGTAGAAACATCTTAATGTTAATATTGGGTCAAGGATAACAACACTTAGGTAAAAGAGATATACTAAACCACATCCTACATATAATTTGAACCACAGAAATGAATGCATTATATAACATGTATTCATTATAACCATTCACCAGGAGCCAAATGCAAAATAAAGAAATTTTAAATAGGAATCAACTAAAATTTCTACTATAAAGCATTCCACTATAATTGAGAAACACATTTTGTATCATCTTTTTCTGATACTGAGAAAGTAAATTCATTCTTCAAGCCACAATGCCTTACTCTTATAAAGAATATAACCTACTTCCATAATAATTGCAAGAACGATTAATATGTTTACTTTTTTCTCTCCTACTCAAAAATACTTCTTTCCTCTTGGATTTCATTTTCTTCAGGTTCAAAATTACAGATTTTTCTCTGAGTCCTTCCTGTGCACTAGCTTCATTCAGTTTTTAATTCCTCAGATATCTTAGTCTTTAATGAAAAGACTAATGTTTACAAAAGATTATGTCTATTGTGCAATGTTAAAGCAGTTGTGGGCTACAAAGACATCAGTTGACAGCTCCCAAGGGAAGGAGGAAGTAAGTTGATATGATCTGGATGGAGGACAAGAGAAAACAAATCAAGACGAATGACAAACTCATGCAGGCATAAAGGGTACCAATCAATGATCAGAAGTGGATCTGAGCCAGGCAAACTGGACACAAAGGGAGGTATATACAGGATACGGGTAAGTGTACAGACTATTCAGTCACACCACATTCATTGACTACATCTCTTAGTGGCTATGTGAGCTACGGCATTAGTTCTCTCATCAACTAAAAAGAAGTAATGTTATCTATCTCATTAGTTTATTGTAGGGATAAAATGAGATGACCTTTTCAAAGCTCTTAGCACAGTATTTGTGTGGCACATTCTAAACATCTGATAATAGCCAAATAGCCCTATTTAGGCAAACAAGAACTGACCCATTAGGGGCACCTGTGGCTCAGTTGGTTAAGCGTCTGCCTTAGGCTCAGGTCATGATTCCAGGATCCTGGGATCAAGCCCGGAGTTGGGTTCCCTGCTCTGCGGGGGGACCGCTTCTCCCTCTGCTTGCTGTTCTCCCTGCTTGTGCTCTCTCTCTGTCAAATAAAATAAAAATAAATTAATTAATTAATTAAATTAAATTAAATAACTGACCCATTAAGTATCAAAAACTGATCCAAGAATTATTTTCTGCATTTTTTTAAAAATCTACCTGACTAGAATATTCTATGTGTCTACTGGAATAAAATATCTATCATTTCCATGTCAATATTGTTATATTTTCATCTAGACCCAAGGCCTTAAGATATCAATACCTTGGTAACTCAAATTTATATCTCCAGGCCTGGTGTTCCTTCTGGAATGTATATTCAATTTCCAACTCAGTTTATACACTTTGGTATCAATAGACTTTTAAGTGGTCCCTATGATCCGTCCGTCCTGGCTTTCATTCCCTTATTGAGACCTCTACCCTTGAATATGGGTAGGATCTGTGACTTGAATATGGTAAAGATATTGGGATATCACTACTGTAATTATGTTACATCATACCAGTCTCCATCCTGCTAGCTGACTTGCTCTAGAGTCTTGCTTTCCCTGCTGATTTTAAATAAGCAAGATTCCATAAGTAATAAGGCTGTGAAGAAAGGAAGTTTGCCAACAACCTGAGTGAGCTTCGAAGCAGAGCCTTCCCCAGATCAGGTCAAGATGAGAACCCAGCTGGATGATACCTTGTTTGCAGGCTTGCAGAGAACCCAGCTAAACCATGCCCAGACTCCAATCCCACAAAAACTGTGAAATAATAAATTTGTATTGTTTTAAGTCACTAAATTTGTGGTGATTTTTTTATGCAGCATAGAAAATAAATACAGGGATTTAACAAGCACCTTCTCACAAATTAAGCCTGTCCAAAATAGAGTATCGATCCCCCTAACATTCAAATCTGCCTCTCTTCTAGTGTTCCCTATCTAAGTTAATGGCCCCACCATTCACCCAGCTGATTAGTTAAAATATCTTGGAACCATTCTTGATGCCCTTGTGCCTCTCAAACTGAAAAATCCCATCAGCTATGTTCAGAAAAGTAACACTTTTTATAATCATCTGGTTCTAATCATTTGCCTGGGCTACTGTAATAGCTTCTTTCCTTCAATTCTTGACCCTCTAGAGTCTATTTCCATACAAGAGCCAGAGGGATCCTTAACAGGTAAACCATTTCTCAATTTCCTGCTCTTAAGTCTTCCAAACATTCCCATGGGACTTGGAACGAAATCCAAATCATTTATATGACTTGGGTCCCAAATGATCTGGCCCACTTTTTTTTTTTTTTTATCATATCCTACTTCTTCCCCCCCTTATTCATTTTTCTCCAGCCACACTGAACTTCTTGCCAGTTATTGAACATTCCAAGCAAATTCTCTACTACAGTCCTTCAATTTGGTGTCCTTTCTGCCTTAAATAATTTTCCCTTAAATACTCTCACAACTGGCATTCTTTTTTCCCCAAACTTCTCTCACATGTTATGTCTTCATACAGGCATTTTATGAATGACTCATCTAAGGAAGAAAACTGCATGACTCCTATTTCACTTGCCTTAAGTTTTACTTTTTATAGTACTTATTAAAACTATCATTATTATTGAGATAAGGAAACTGAAGGGACCCCAGGAAGGACTGCTTTTTTGTTGCCTCTATTCTTGCTAGGACCTGCACCCCCGCCTTACACGTGCCTCACAGTAGAAATAACGTATGTCCTCCGTGTAAGGATCAAGGAGTTAACGATTTCTTTGGAGACTTACAGCACAACAGATAACACCTAAGGAATGACCAGGTGAAATGACCAGGTGAAGTCATCCTGTCTGTATTCCAGACCACTGGCACTAGACATCTCAACACCAAGACCCTGTGGCTGCAAGTAATAAGTGATTTATGGAGGACATCTGGACCCTTTTGTTCTGACCAGTTCTTGGATGCCTGAGAGGACATGTACACCAAACCACAATCCTCAGTGAAAACCCCAGGCCCCAGGCAAAAATGAGACTCTCTTTCCTTTCCGCTCCTTTCCAAGTCTCCCAGATGCTCTGTATGTATCTACACCCTATTATCTTCAATAAAATCTGCTCTCACTGCTTCTCAGCTTGTGTTTGATTTCTATCATGTATGAAGTCAAGGATCCTCTTGGCTGGTCCTGTGGGACCCCTTTTGGGACCAGGCCTGCCTACCTCATTATCATTTATCTATCCATTTATATTCTGTCTTCTCAGTAGAATATAAGTTACATAATGCTAGTAATGCTTGGTTTTGTTCATTTCCATATTCTGGAACACTACATGGTATAAAGTAAGTAGTTGACCAATTTGGCATAAAATTGCTGTTGAAATCATTTTGGAATTCTTCCAGGAAAAAATATTCTGCCATAGTGCATTAAGAAGTTCAAAATACCTCACAGAAAAGCAAAAGAGTGCATTTCAAACTTTTATGGAAAATTTAATGCTAACTAATCACAAAAATATATTCTGTCTTCATCTTTTTGCATTGTTTTAAGAAATTATTTAAGTGAATTATCCTCATGAAGTAATGAGTATCCCAAACTATACCTCTTGGTTTCTCTGCCAGCTATATCTCAACAATCATTTTTTACTCTCCAATGTGTATTTAATGCAAAGAAATAGAAAATAGTGCGGCAGAAAAGTGAATAACTTGTTCCCCAAGTATGTTAACAGTGAGTATAAAAGTCAGGTTTGTAATGTTATCCGACAGAGGCCAGAGACTGTGTCCACAGGAGATCCGCTTGTGGTGACACAATCCATCACACTGCTATTGTTTGACAGTCACAGACAAGAAGAAATACCTAGGAATTACAAATGAATTTTCTCACTAACAATTTATAGCAATTCGCAAAACATTGTAATTGGCCAATTTTCTTCACATATGTTCCATATGTTCCAATAAAAAAAAGGAAGCCGTTTTTTGTACGGTTATTATGTTCAAGAAGATTATTTGCCAACAGAGTAGTGTAATGTATGAATGAATTGAGTCAAATAATTCTCCCCTCTCTTGTCTGAGCCAGTGCTTTTCTGCTTGAGGAATGGGTAGCTTAGATGATTGATAACAGAATCCACAACCTTTCACCTCCAAGTCACCAGTTTGAACCCAACCTAGTTGAGCAATGAGAAACATTTGTTTCCCCAGGCAGCTCATGAGAGGCTTGCATGAAATGACTGGGTAGTCTCTATTTGCTTACTGGACCCAAAATGATAGTTACTTGAATTAGAAATACATTCTGCTGTGAATAAAGACCTACATTATCATTATACCAATATTCTTTTTCAAGGCCCTAAGTTAATATATGATATTGGTTGGTATTCAGTTTCTGACTAGGATTTTACTATCTGAGGCAAATTTACCTTCAGTATTTTCAATGTTCTCAATATTAAATATTATTTTAGATTTTTAATAATTAAAACTTACACGTGGTATAGTAATGAAGGAGAGCAGAATTGGCTAACCCCAAAATATGTCTCTTGGGCATAAGGATTATTTTAAGCTAATTATTTTTTTTTAACTACAGACGAAGTTGAAAAGCTCTATAAATCAAAAAGTTACCCTTTTGTAAGAGGCTTTTACGTTTATAAGGGAGGTCTCCATTGTTAGGGCGTCTGCCTCTCTGTACCAGGAAAAGAGGGATGACTCTAAATCCCTAGAAAGTCATCAATGGAGAAGACAACCTAAATCTGCATAACATTACCCTTGTTTACTGTTCTTTGCCAGGTAATCTCCCATAACTGACTCTCCCTTCTTCCCAACATCCTTTTTTTCCCCCCCCTCTTTAGCTGAGGATGTTATTTAGGTAGTGGCTTGGGCCATTTCAGAAAGTTACTTAGTTTTCCTGGGTCTCTCCCATATATACCAGAGGTATACATGCTATTAAAACTGTCTGTTTTACTCCTGTTAATCTATCAGTTATTATGGGGGCAGGGAGAGGGGGCATGTCTCAGCCAAGAACCTACAAGGGTAAGGGAAATTTATTTTTTCCTCCCTCACAGAAACAAAACCAACAATGTGTATAATAATTAAGGTTTTGCCTCAAATTTATATGCAGTTCTCAGAAGTTAGGGTGTCACCTTTCGTAGAGTTTAAATAGCTTTTATAATTTTTTTAAGATTTATTTATTTATTTTAGAGAGAGAGCAGGAAGAGGGGCAGAGAGAGAAGGAGAGAGAGAATCCTCAAGCAGACTCCCTGTTGAGCTTGGAGCCCAACTTTGGGCTTGATCCCAGGACCCTGAGATCATGACCTGAGCTGAAATCCAGAGTTAGCTGCTTAAGCGGCTGAACCACCCAGGTACCCCCAGTTTTTATAATATTTTTAATTCACTTATTAATTAAATAATTTAAAAAGTAAACTCATAAAAGGATGTTTTCTGAAGACATTTCAAAATAAGGAAAATAATATCTTCCTCTATTAGACTAACATGTGATCCAATGGGTGAGTTGGTCAGAAGTGAGTCAGGTTAATTAGGACCTCTTCCCTAAAAGCTTTCAGAATATATGTAATGGGAAAAAAAGTTATTTTCACAGATAACTTTTAAAATATGTTATTGGTAAGAGCCTCCTCTGTTCTCAATATAGAGACTCTATGCTCACTATAGTGGTTAAGGTTGTCATTAGAACTATTTAAAAATATTCCATCTGTCCCTCCTGGCACACAGTAGGTACACTTCCTTGACCCTAATGAAGCTATGCGTGGACATATGACTTGCTTTTTCTAATAAAATGTGAGTGGAGATAACATGTGTCACCTTTCTTGCTATTGCCATGATTATGGAAACATGAATCCACCTGATGCAGATCCCTCCTACCAACTTGCACGTGCACTTGTACCATGTACAAGAAATCTGTTTTTAAATACTAAGCACTTGAGATGCAGGGGCTCTTCATTACCAGGGAATAACATGGCATATCCCTGACACATAACACTGATATCATATTTTATCTCTAAGAATGCAAAGGCAGAGAAGCCTGAAGAGGACTAAAATATATAGCATAAGAAAGGATCAAGGCAAAGCAAAAAATGGGAGAATTAGAGGGACATCTATGCACAGAGAATTACATAAATTATTAGGAGGGAGGCAAAATAAAGAGATCTTCATTGTCTGGCCAATGAGAAAAAAAGACATGAGAACTAATTCCTCTGGAGATTTAGAGAGGTAAAAATATTATGTGGTATATAGTACATGACCTGGGCCCCTTTAAAGCTTTCTTCCTTGTAGGGGCCAAGATAAGCCCTTTGGCATAAACATTATTGTGAGTTAAAAGCAATCCAAACCCGGCAGATTCAGAAAAAGCTTTTTACCTCCCCCTCAACTGCCTGCTTTATCAGGAAAAAGCTATTAACAGAGATTCCTCTTTAAGGAATAAACTTATTTGTGTAACAGGGCATCTTTGTTTTTCAAACATCTCCCTTCACCTTCCTGCTAATGGTCTTTCTACCACTTTGATCTTCCGACCCCTACCCTTCTCCTTAGCTCATATAAACATCATGTTGCCTGAGTGTCTTTAGAATTTCAATTTCTTTGTGGATTCCCCATACATACATTATTAAATTTGATTTTCTCCTATTAATCTGTCTCACGTCAATATGATTCTAAGTCCAGCTAGGACCTTGAAAGCTGGCAGAAATTCTTCCTCCCTAACACCTCCAATGGGTCGTTAGTAAAACCTGTTTTTCTCACTAGACCTCTGTGAGTGTATTCTTCTTGAGAGACTGGAAAAAAGAAATTTTCAAGGTTACCACGGGAAAAAACCAAAACCTACTGATGGGAGGCAACCAACACAATATCTTTCCTAGAAGATAAGCCAAAGTTATATTTTATGTGGCTAGAAAATCTACAGCCTTTGCTGTGATTGATACTGAGGTATTCCTAAATACTGATAATGCTAATATTGATTCAACCAATGATCGTACATGTATTGGAACTATAGGAACAGGAAAAATGTGTGTGATGGGAGGGGAGGAGCCAAAGAGAAAAAATAAAACCTCAACTATGGAGGAATTCAGTAGATATCTGTAATTGAAAATCAGGAAATATCACTATGTACTTATTTAGAAACATGGACTAAAGCACTAGAAAAAGCAATGCAATGAATTAAAGTACTTCTGGGTAACGGGAGTTGGGATTGAGGAGCATTGAGAAGTGTATAGAAGAACCAATCCATCCTTCAAAAAGATATATTTATTATTTGACAAAAAATAAATTGTGTAAGTAAAATTAAAGAGACAAAACCTTGCTCACACTTTCTCATTTTTAATCATCTAAATTTGTTTTGATGTCTTTAATTTGTTTAATGTTCAATATTATTGTAATTATCAAAGAAAAATAAGTGCTCATTTTATAAAACTTAGAAATTACAGAAAATTATCATTCTAACTTGGCTACACTTCCCTAGCCAGTGTCCAGAGCTGTTCTACCTCACACAGGAAACGATCTCAAATGAATTAAGGAACCACTTACCTAAACATCACTGTTCTACTGAAACACTAAGATTATCTTCCATCTCAGTCTCCATAGGACACAACAAAGTGCCAGATAAATAACTGATTATAACTTGAAAATGTCCCATTGACAATTGAATGTAAGCAGAGTCAATGCAGATTATCAGAGCACAGAGCAATGCATATTATTCGGAAAAGATTTGAAAAGATCAAGAAAATCATTACCTGTGATGATTTACACAATTATATTCTTGTGACAAGCAAGAATGTGCCATTAATCTATTCCACTGAAGGCTTTTTAATCAACCAACCTAGCAAAGAAAATAATCAAAGAAGGAAATGGACAGTGGTAGACTTATTCTCCTCTTCTTTTTTTCCTCTTGCTTTATTTCTCCCTCCCTCTCTACTTTCCTCTTTCCCTCCCTCCCTTCTAGCCTTCCTTCCTTCCTTTTCTGAAAGGAGCAAGTGAAGGAAAAGTAATTCATAGTAAGTAAAAAGGTTTCTCCTCAGGAAACAGTTGTTGCAGGCTCAGGATTCAGCATAGAATCAATCTTAGCTGAGGAGCAGGGGGAGGTAAACAGGATTTACCAGGCACTTTTTCCAATGACCGCGACCTCCAGGGCTTACCATTCTTGTTGATGTTGTTTTTTGACTTGTAGTTTTCTAATGTTTCCCACTAAATCGATTATTGCCTTTAGAAGTAATTTCATGGCTTTTAGAGTACTATAGCTTTATCTTTCTAACCTTCATGCTGCTGTGAAAGATTGGTCTCATTTCTTGTTAATTCTGATTCTTCTTGGAGGTTATGCTTTCCTTCTCCAAGGGAATCATCAGGTATCATTTTATTCGTCTTACACATCATGCCACCTCTGGGGAATTTGTACTGGCTAATTCATCTTTCCTGACAATTGCCAAAATAAATGGTAGCCAGAGCACTTGTTTTATTTCTGTGAACTTATTTTATTGCTCGCCACCTTTCATAGCAGTGAGCAGTTATAAAGACCAAATAGACAAGGATTTTCTTTTTCCAATATTGTATCTAATGGTCAGTTTTAAATCATTTTAGTTGCAAAACTTTTTAAAGAATAGTTTAACCCTACATTTTTTATTTGACATATTCATTTCTTCTTGTATTTGGCAACAAAGGGTAATGGAAGAAAGAACTCACCAGTATTAGAGTCTGCATTCTGATCCCAGCTCTATATATGACCTCACACAATTTACTTAAGTCCTCCAAGCCTCAGCTTTATAATCTGTAAAATATAAGAACCGACCTCTGAAGTTGGCTTAAGTTTTAAGAGATTGTGTTTCCAGTAAGAAAAGATATCGCCCAATTGTCAAATCTTTAAATACCAACAATTTCACCCGAGTGTATTTTACCTTCCTTTTATTAAAGATAATGTCTAAATGTCTCAGTTTTTTCAAAGATCTGACTTATTATGAAATACTTTTCTGCAGATACATAATTACCAGAATCACAAAAGGTTACAAAGTTTGGAACAAGGTCTTAGAGCAAGTTAGTAATTAGATATTTTTTAAGTCTTCCTAAAAAATCCAGCCTTCAGAGCCTAAACTATTTACTATCTGGCCTTTATGAGAACAAATTTTCCGGCCCCTACAATTAATAAACAAATGAGAGAAAGGACTATGGGGCAGAAGAGTATGTCACCCCAAAATGTGCCACACTGGCATGTGGATTGCTCTGAAACAAAGGCAACTAGGACCCAGCAGACTCAGGAAAGTTGTTTTGTTTTGTTTTGCTAACCTCTCCTTTAACTGCCTAAAAGAATTTATATAGATGGCCTATACCAGGAAGAGCTATTACCAGAGATGACTTTTTATATCAGAAAGACTCATCTGTATGGCATGGCAAACCTTTGTTTACCACACATTTGCATTTCTCATTTTCCTATGAATTGTCTTCCTCCCCTTTGAAGCCCCAGACCCATATCCCCTTCTCCCTAGTTCAGGATAATATATAAGCTTCAATTAGCCTGACTACCTGGGAGCCTCTCATGTCTTGGGTGCTATTATACTGTATGAAATTACATTTGTTTTTCTTCTGTAAATCTGTCTTATGTCAATTTAATTATTAGAGTAGTCAACTAAAGGGAAGACGATAAAAGTTTTCTACCACTGCAAGATAAATCTTCTTACAGAAGAATTCCAAAGATTAAATATAGAAGTGTGAGAAACAGAAAATCACCGTTAGAACACAACAGCGATAATTACTGCAAACAAGATTCTCTGATGGATGGCACAACTTAAGGTAAAACAGGATAGTTGCATAGTGTCAAAATACCCTCCTCCATACATATTAATTATTATGGTCATTTTAACACATATACAAAATTTTGATATTCCTCCCTCCAGAGAATTGAGTTTAATTCTCCTACTGTTTAGTGGGGGCAGGATTTAATGACTCCGTTGGAAAGACAGGAAAAGAATATATAAGAAAAGAAAACTGTGACTTCACAGTGGAGAAACATGGTAGATAAAATCTCAAACAAGTAATAAGATTAAGTTTACCAGTCATTGCGCATATTGGTATTATGTACCTTTGGTAGGATGCAATGAAAAGGGCATTTCATCTATGTGATATTCTTCCCCAAGACACAGAATCTCAGTGTAATCATATGAAAACATCAGATGTGCTCAACCTGAGGAATGTTCTACAAAATATATAACCAGTAATCTTCAAAACTTTCAAGGTCTTAAAAAATAATACTGAGAAAATACCATAAACTGGTGGAAACTAAGAAATATGCCTCTTTTGAATGACCCTAAATTATTGGAGCCATTCATGTTTTCTGCAAGGCACCCAGAGTGTATATCAGACATTCATGGGTGTCTTACTGCTTATGACTGTGTAAGAATTTATTTAACAGCCAAGTGCATAGACATGAGACTATGTCTTTATCCTATTACAGGATTATAAAGGTGTCAGATTATAATGTGAATCTGAGTTGAACACAGCATACTGAAACTAATGTATATTAATATATAAAACAATGTAGATATGACAATTCTTTTTTAAATAGGACATAAATTGTGAGTATTAAATGACTAAAAAGAAACACTGAATTGAGTTCCACCATGAAAAAGAGATAGCTACAAAGATTGGAACTTTGTTGTTGTTTTGGGTTTTTTTAAGATTTTATTTTTAAAGTAATCTTTCCATCCAACATGGGGATCGAATTTACAATCCCAAGATCAGAGCCTCATGCTCTACCAACTGAGCCAGCCAGGCATCCCTGGAACCTTTTTTCTAATTTTGCTGATTTAAAAATTATATATATCTATTATAAGGAAATGAAAGACAAAATGTGAATACAATGTTTTATAATAATCTACTCATATGATAATAATTCTTGACAAAGTGATGATGTGCCTCAATGCTAAAAATCCTGTGAAGTTAAAAAATAAACTCTTGAAATATACATGTGCTTCATTATAATTGCATATACTAGTAAAATAATTTTTCCTAACAGCAGAATATGAGGAAGTATCTTTCTCCTTTCTGTTCTGTCTTAAAGAGAACATTACTAGAACATATTCAATTTTTTGTTAATCATTTCTTATTGAATTTGAATCATACAAGAACAAAGGATGCCTTATGCCCTGGACAAAGATTTTTAAGTATGAATTGTGCACTCACACCATAACAGATAAAAGAAGTCTCTGGTTACTAGAGCAAATTATGTTGTAGGAAATCTACACTAAAGCCCCTACTCAAAAAGCTATAATGACTACCTGATGACCTTCACCCCATTATGTTCCCTTTGTTTACTGACCTGCATGTTTGCTAATGAGTAACATTAACATTCAACAAGAACTTGGCACCCATCTAACTTGATCTCCATGCTCCATAGCTCATGACTTCAGTCAAGCTAACTGCTGGCTCCATCCATACTGTGACCTCCTTGACAACAGGACACTTGAATACAAGATCCCTCTGGTTCAGGTGGCTAGCACAATGCCTAGCTCATTTTCTTTCTTTCTTCCTTTTTTTGTTTTTGTTTTGTTTTGTTTTTGACAAGAATATTTAAGTTCTCTCCTTGCAAATTTCAATCATACAATACAGAGTTATCAAATATAGTCGCCATGTTTTACATTAGGTCTTCAGACTTTACTCATCTTACAGCTGGAAGTTTGTACCCTTTTACCAACTTCTCCCTATTTTCCTCACTCTCCAAACTCTGGCAACACTTTTTTCTTTTCTTTTCTTTTTTAACGAACAACCTGATTGAAAAAACGGGCAGAGGATCTGACTAGCCATTTTTCCAAAGAAGACACACAAATGGGCAACAGGTACAGGAAAAGGTATTCAATATCACTAATAATCAGAGGAATGCAAATCAAAACCACAATGAAATTTCACCTCACAAAGGTTATCATCAAAAATACAAGAGATAAAAAGTGTTGGCAAAGATATGGAAAAAAGGGAACCACTGTGCACTCTTGGTCAGAATGTAAATTTGTATAGCCACTATGGAAAACATATAGGGGTTCCTCAAAAAACTAAAAAATAGAATTACCATATGATAATTCCATTTCTGGGCATTTATCCAAGAAAAAAAGAAGAAAACATTAACTTAAAAACATACATGCATCCCCATGTTCACTGCAGCATTATTTACAATAGTCAAGATATGTAAACAACTTAAGTGTCCATTGATGAATGAATGGATAAAGAAAATGTGATATATTTATACAAGGTAATATTGTTCAGCCATAAAAATGAATGGAATCTTGCCATGTACAACAACATGGATGGACCTTGAGGGCATTATGCTAAGTAAAATAATTCAGAAAAGACAAATACCATATGGTCTCACTTACACGTGGAATCAAAAAAAAAAAAAAGAAGAAGAAGAAGAGCTCATAAATACAGAAACAGATTGGTAGTTTGGTTGCCAAGGTGGTGGGTGAGGGATGGATGAAAAAGGTAAAAGGAGTCAAAACGTACAAACTTCCAGTTATAAAATAAATAAGTCATGGGATATAATGTATAACACAGAGACTATAGATAATAATACTTACTGCATATTTGAAAGTTTTTAAGAGTAAATCTTAAAAAGTTTTTATCCCAAGAAAAATAAATTCTTTAGCCACGTATAGCAATGAATGTTAACTAAACTTACTGTGGTTATCATTTTGCAATATGTACAAATATCGAATCACTATGTTGTGCACCCGAAACTAACATAATATTGCATGTCAATTATACCTCAATTTAAAAAAGTTTATAAAAGAACTAAATAAGGGCACCTGGGTTGGTCAGCTGGGTGTGTCTGACTCTTGATTTTGGCTCTGGTCATGATCTTGGGGTCATGGTACTGAGCCCTGCATCACGCTCCATGCTCAGCATGGAGTCTGCTTGTCCTTCTTCCTCTGTTCCTCCCACTGCTCGCTCTCTCTTGTGCGCACTCTCTCTCTCTCAATTAAAATCTTAAAAAAATTTAAATATGAGAATACTGTATAATTTGCCATTTTAAAATATACAAGAAAAGGTTCACAGACATTTATACTTCAACTAAAAACCTACTTTGATTTCATCAAATTATAAACCAAAGCAAATTTACCATCAAGTATTTAAAAAATTCTAGTTCAGACCAATAACAAAGCAAATTCTGATGGCAGAGTAACACCTTATTTTGATTTCTTTGTTGTTGTTGCCTCTTAATAATTTTTAATTAAAAAAAAATCACAATCCCCCTCAAAAAACGCTAGAAAAGGACAGAGATGTGAATCTCAATTGTTGACAAAATAACAGAACAGATTAGGGACTGCCAAAAGTAGCCCAGGTCAAACAGAATGCAGGAAAATGTGGAGAAAGGATGCCCCCAGCTGTAAATCCCTGACACTTCTGACAATACACTTCTCCAAATAAGTGTCTCATTTTGAGATAAAAAAACCAAAAGTTATTTCTTTACAATAAGGGAGAAAGAATAAGTAAGTGGGAAAGCAGCAAGAACCTTCAAATCCTTCATTTGGTAGAAGGCAAGGGTGAATGGGGAAAAAAAATTGATAAATTATTTTTGAACACTGCTTCTTTTCCTAAATGTGGGTTACTTAGGTATTTATTTGTGATAATTCACTGATCTGTGTATTTAGGTTTGGTGCATTTTTCTAATGATACAGGCCCATAAAAATAATTGATAAGGGGAATTCAATTTCTATTTACTGACTTCTGCAACCCAAAGAGACAGAATGAATTTTCTATTCCAGTTATTATAGCTATGTAACACATTACTCCAAACAACTATTATATTATCTTCAGAGATTCTGTACACTGGGAATTCAGCCGGAGCATAGCAGAGATGGCTCTTTTCTGCTCCACAGTGTTCAGGTCTTCAGTGAGAAGGCTCCAAATCTGGGGGCAGGAATAATCTGAAGACATGTTCACTCACATATCTGGCAGTTGGTTGAACCAAATTTGAGGATATTATAATGGACATAAGAGCTCCACTTGCCAGAGCAACAAAAGACCAAAAAGAACAAGGAATATGAAAGACGTCTATGAAAAAAAATTTAAAGTTCTACTGCGGACATCAATCAATAGAAAATACATACTACATATCTGAGGTTTTTAAAAAATTAAGAATATAAAGATGTTAATTCTCCCTATGTTAATTTGTAATCTTAATGTGATGTCAACTAAAATAAAAACAGGATTCTTTTTTTCTGGTAAAGCAAGCTGATTCAAAGGCAAATTGCATTAGCTGTTCCACAGGTTTGATTGGATTCAGATTACCTTGGCCACCTCCACAACTGGCCCAAGCCACCAGCATCTCTTGCTGGGGCTACTGAAACAGCCTAACTGTACTGCCTGCTTCCATTCTTGCCTTCTTCTTCCTCATTCCCCTCCCACCCATTAATCAAGTCTCTAAAACAGTGTTCCTTTGATAATATCAATCAAATCCCAACCTTTCATTCGCCTGCTCCAAAGGCTTTCTTTCGCATTTAGAACGTAATCTAAAATTCTTAACATGGTCTGCAAGGCACTCTAATACCTGGATCTTTCTCTGACCACATTTGCTACCAGTGCCCTACTTACTCTTCTATTTTTTCTGCTTTTCCACTTTTCTCCAGTCACGTTCCACAGATAAGCTTTACAAGCTCCAGCCTATCAGCCTTTGCACTCCTTGTTCTATCTGCCAGCCGTGCTCTATGGAATCACATTCATTTCTCCTCAGAGAAATTGTCATTGAAACTCCTATAAAAACATAGGTATGTATACTGTTTTAGTTTCTTCATATCATAGATTGATTTGTTTGGGGGTTGTTAGTTTTCTCTACTAGGAGGTGCATTTCCACAAAAATAGAAACTCCTGACCACTTAAAATCTAAACAGCAAGTGCTCAATAAATATTGAAATGAATAAGTAGAGTCAGAATTGTGCTGAAAATTAGCATATCATAAGAACAACCATGTAACCCTAAGCCAGCATAACATGGGTAAAGAGTTCAATCAATGAAATATACTATAAGGACCAGAAATTGATCAAATGCAACACAATTTAGTATAAAAGAGAAAAAAATTTCAAATTATGAGAAAGGTTTTTTCATAATTATTGGCATTTCAATAAATGAATATCCATTTGGAACAAGAAAATAAAATTAAGCAAAAGTCTTACCTTATAACTTAAACTCCAGATGAATTAAGTATTTAAATATAAAAAAGGACACCCAGAAATACTAAAAAAAATTCTACCCATGGTAGAATTTAAAAAATCATCTCAGAAATGGGATGAGTTTTATAACTATGGCATGAAGCCCAGAAACATTTTTAAATGTTGAAGACTTTGACTACAAAAAATTTTTTAATGTTTTTATTTTAAAAATCACTTTTAAAAAAGCAAAGGAGGGAAAAACATTTGCAACTGGTATCACACACAAACTGCAAATTTTCTCAATGTATGATCAGTTCCTATAAATAAGAAAATGACAAAAACCCAGTAGACAAATGAGCAAAACATGTGAATAGATATCATATTTAATTAAATAATTCTTAAATAGCGGTGTCTGGGTGGCTCAGTCAATTAAGTGTCTGCCTTCAGCTCAGGCCATCATCCCAGGGTCCTGGGATTGAGCCCCACATGGAGCCCAGCAGCAGGCATCCTGCTCTGTGGGGAGTCTGCTTCTCCCTCAGCCTCTCCACCCTTGTACCCCACCCCGCTTGTGCTAACTCTCTCTCAAATGAATAAATAAAAATCTTTTTAAAACAGAATTCTTAAATACATGAAAATATGCTCAATATCATTCAAAGTAAGCAATTCAGCTGACAATGACATGTTATTATTTACCTATATCAATGCCAAGCATTAAAAAAAAAGATACCACATTGATAGAAAGGGTAGGTATATCAGACAAACTCATACACTGCTATTGGAAGTATAATTGTAATACCTTCCATGAAGAATGTATCAGTTATCTATTGCTACATAACAAATTGCCCTAAAACCCAGAAGTTTAAAACAACAATAAACATTTATTTTCTCTGACAACGATTTATCTGGGAGCAGTTTAGGCTGGACAGTTCTGGCTCAGGGTCCCTTGTGAAGCTGCAACCAGGATGTTCGTCCAGGCTGCAGTCATTTTAAAGCTGGATTACGTAGGGCTGGATGATCCACTCCTAAAGAGGTTCGCGTAGCTGGCTAGCAAGTTGGTACTTGTTGTTGGTAGGTATCCTCAGATCCTCTATATGTAAGCCTCTCCCTGGGATACTTGAGGGTTCTCATGACAAGGCAACTGGATTCTCCTAGAGCCAGAGGCAAGAAAGAAAGAAAAGAAAGAAAAGAAAAGAAAAGAAAAGAAAAGAAAAGAAAAGAAAAGAAAAGAAAAGAAAAGAAAAGAAAAGAAAAGAAAAGAGAAAAGAGAAAGGAAAAGGGAAAGGGAAGGAAAGGAAAGGAAAGGAAAGAAAGGAGGAAGGAAGGAAGGAAACTGCTATGTCTTTTATGTTCTGGACTCTGTAGTCACATATCATTTCCCTAATATCCTATTAGTCACATAGGTCAGCACTGTCCAATGTGGGAGGGGGCTACATAGGAACATATATTTCTGGAGAAAAAGATAACGGGATCATTTTGGAGACTGCTTGCCACAGGGAACAAGTTGGAAAATATTTTTCAAAATG
Organism: Ursus americanus; assembly: GCF_024610735.1. NCBI lineage: Eukaryota > Metazoa > Chordata > Mammalia > Carnivora > Ursidae > Ursus > Ursus americanus. The sequence continues at coordinate 60,520,542 of NC_142129.1, read as the reverse complement.
AAAATTTCACATAAATTCTGAAACCAAAGTCCCACCTCTAGCTATCCTTCGGATATGCAATCAGATGTATAAAAGCATATATTCGTCTCAGCACTGTTTAGCAATCACAGAAAATTGAAACCTGAATGTTTATCAATAGGGATCTTATTAAATAAATTATAATGCATCCATACAATGTGATACACATTTATTTTAAAGGAATGGGATGCCTTGGATAGGATCCACAAGAAAGAAGGAAGAGAAAAAAGAAGTGGTGATTAGGGTGACCAGAGAGGGAAATTTATTTTTCAATGAGTCCTCTTCTTTATCATTAGTATTTTATAACCAAGTACAAGGAACTATCTACTTTGAAAAAGTGGGGAAAAATACATAACTGTTATAGCTTTTGTAAAACTATTTATTCCCCCAAACAAATGTGAGTTGGGCTCCACTGAGCCTTCATGGCTTTTTATTTTGTCTTTTTGTGATACATTAACCAATTTGCTATCACCATCATCTTTATTTAGACTTTCAACCCCATTCTTCTTTGAGCTTTCAACTTGAGTATACTGATTACCTGCTTATTTTGTACCCCCCAACGTTCCTAAGCACAATATTAAACACAGAGAAATTACTCGATGCATCTTTATTTAAATGAGAGTTTCTTAACCTCAGCACTTTAGGCGAGATAATTCTTCGTTAGAACGGGCCGTCTTGTGCACTGTGGGATGTCTAGCAGCAACCTCGCCTCTATCTACTAGATGCCAGCAGCACACTCTAAATTATGACAAAAATGTCTCTGGACATTGCCAAATGGTCCCTGAAAGGGAGGAATCATCCCCCGTTGAAAGCCATTGATTTAAAGTAATGACATATCCAATCTTGAGGTGTAGTTAGAGAATTTGAAAACAGACTTTTAAGCAATATTTAAATATTGCTTAAATATTTACAATATTTAATTTGATACAATATAAAAATATAATATAAAAATTTGATATACAATATCAATATAAAATTTGATAATACTATTATCAATATAAATTGATATAATATAAAAATTTGATAATACTATTGGTGTAAGTGAATATAAATATTCAATATAAAAATTTGATAATACTACAATATAAAAATATAAAAATTTGATAATACTATTGGTGTAAGTGAATGAAAAGAAGGAATATAATACCTTATATACTGTACACTAAACAAAGACTAATATTTAACACTTTTGTCATTATTCATTTATTATTCTTAATTATTCCTAATTTTATACCCTCTTTAACCTTGCATAGGAAAGTAAAGAATTCAGAACTCCTCATTTAGTGAAGCAGTATGATTTGCAACATGATGAATAATGGCCTATATGTGAAATACATCATTTTCTTTTCCCTTTCTTCTAGATGACTATAATGATAAAAAAAAGTGATTATCAGTATACCAAGGGTATGATTTGGAATAAATACTACATTCTTTGATGCAGACCACTTCATCAAATAGGGTTTAAACTACATAAAGATTAATTACTCTGGCCAAAGTCTTAGTTCTGGATGATTTCTTTTAATTGATAACCAATGGTTTACAAACTAGAAATTATCATCTGTGAAACTGGATAAAAAGCTTCATAGTGAGAATGATAGAGTAACACTGAGGATATCGAAGATAGATCATTGTCATCTCACAAACAGCATTACTGGGGATAAAAGACCTCCATAACACATGAGTAAAGGAATTACCAAATCTTCCCCTATCTTTAAGATTGTCATTTTGTCCCTGAAAGTCTTTGTGGCATTAAGAACATTTCCCATCTCTTCTGCTCAACTCATTTCCCCCCTTTCGTGTTAATTCTACCAAAAGGAGAAAAAAGAAAAGAAGAGGGGGTGCGTGGGTGGCTCAATTGGTTAAGCATTTGACTCTTGATCTCAGCTCAGGTCTTGATCTCAGGGTCATGAGTTCAAGTTCCACATTGGGCTCCACACTTTAAAAAAGTGGGGCCTACTTAAAAAAAAAAAAAGGAAGAAGGGAAGGGAGAGGAGAAGGGCAGCAAAAGTATGGAAGGAAATTTTTCTGTGATAGAATAAAATTGCCACAGATCTTTAGTCCACAAGATAAAATTAAACTAGGGGCCTAATTTTGTATTTTCTTCTCTTTTAATTCCACCAAAACACAATGTAGCCAACATCTGTAAAGCCCATTTTTGGAAAATACTTAAGAAATGCAGTTCTCTAAAACTACTATTTCCATATGATAGTTTTAAATTTAAAGGTATTTTCAGCTTTTAAAAAGTATTTCTCAAAAATAATCTGACTACAGCACAAAATATGAATAACAGGTACAGTTTTTTAATTCTGACTCCATCTTATTTACACCATCACTGAATCATAGTCCATCTAGTTAAAACAAAACATAAGCAAAGAGTAAGATATCTTGTCACTTGTTATTTTATATGAACATAGAAAATAATTATAGCATATTCTTATATATTATTTATTTATTTAAAAGCCTATCAATTTTATATCTTGCCTATTTACAGAGCAAAAAAAAGGCATTATAGAATCATCCTGTCAATGTAGGCCATTTGTATAATAACTAGAAATTTACACAGAATCCACCATTCAGTAGTATGAACGGTCATTTATCAAGCTTTAAAGACAAAATAATTAATCAGGAAGGAATAGTCTTTGTGTGCTTTCAGGTAGAAATATTACATATTCTTTGTGAGATAATAGTATTTCACAGTAAATAATAATGTCTACAACATGATTAACCTCAGAAAAGATCTTAGAATCTTGACAAAGGTAAATATAATGTTTATACTGATGAAGCTAAATCTAAGGTTTATCTAGTAATTTCAATTCATTTTTTTAAGAAAAAAATTGATTTGGTACTATTCATTGGATCTTCAAAGACAAATACTCTCAGTATGATAAACATTTATCTATTTTCTGTTATAACTTCTCTTATAATAATTTGAGCCAAATGAAAGAAGTTGCAGAAATTGCAATTTCATAGAGTTCAACCTAATCGTATGAGAAAGAAAACTAAGGAATTGAAATAAGAGAAAGAAAGAAAATAAAAGGAGAAAGCTTGTTTAGTGAAGTCAGATGATACTCTAATTATGTCATATTCAAATTATTCTAAAAACAACTGAGGAAACTCACAAAAAAATATTAGCATCCAAATGGCTCTTGCACTTTGAAAAATTTACACAAAACATTACGAGGTTTAGACAACCAATGCACATGTGACATGTAAATTTTATACTTTGACTCTGTGTCATAATCAGGTATCTAATAGACAAGAGATTAATAAAATATTCTATTCAACACTGAATAGTTAAGCTTAATGAATGGATAATTCTGATTTTAATTTATAGAAATTAACAATACATTTGCAAGAAAAGAGATCTTTATTTTTCTTTAAGAGTTGACAATGGCAGGGCTTTATCACCCTTTCTGGACTTAAAGTGTAAAATCATATTGTAGGGACTACAGATCGTCTATGATACCTTACATCTGAAACTGCTCTAGGTAAAAACCTAAGGAGCAGTTCAGTGTTACTAACAATGTGAATGTTTATAATGAATTCTAAGTTATGAATCAACTACGTAACTGACATATTTTGAGGGTCCACTATTTAAAGTAATTTAGGATATTAATACTGATCTGAGAACAAAAATGATGAAAACACTATTGATCTCAGCTTCAGTTTGATAACTTATAAAATTGGCATAATGTCAAAACCAAGTGAAATGTAATCAGGCAATTTGGCAAAAACTGTCTAGGTTAAGACATTTATAGTACAGAACTTTAAAGTATTCAAAGTCCTCAGTGTAGGGTGTAAGACATTATTGCTAATAAGCCTTACATAGAGTCACTGTAATCCTCAAAGAGATGGGGCTGCGATAACAGCCAGTCCTACTGCTAAATAGATTATCCTTTCTTTGACCCCTTAATTTGTTCAGAGTGTTACTGTGTTTTATTAACGGTCACCATTTTGTAGGATCAAATGTATTTTATTAAGGGAACTTGATCATTTTTTATGGGTCAAGGAGGAAGAAACATGAACAGCTCCCCTTCTGCCATGCACACTACAGCAAAATAAAAAATACCACATGTCAGAGAACATCGGGACTCTGGTACAGATTTTAAAACATGAATGCAAAGTCTCTCCAGTATCTAGTATTATGACAAATGTAGTTTGCTCACTTTATGAATTTGACTTCCTCAAAAAATAACGTCATGTAGTAGAAAAACTGCTACCAGGTATTTCAATTGGTATAGATCCTACGTGAATTAGCTAAGAAATTTTAAAAAACAAAAGAGAAGAAGTATCTTTCTACATTCTTTCAGGTAGACAGATATGTCTGAAAAATGTGAGGGTGTTTGCTAAGCCCATAGTTTTCTTCTCTGATCACTATATACTTCCTTTCCCTTGCCCACACAGATGTAGCCCTGCCAATATGTTTCTACTAGGCACCCTGAATTCTTCCAGGCTACATGTATTTGGTTTAAGGGTAAGCATTTTATCTGAGCTTGTCAAGTAAGAATTTCTTTCCTGAAAACTTGGATTTAGACTTAGAAGCGGCAGTTAGATTCTTAATATATATATAAAGTATATATGAGTATACATATGTGTATATGTGTGTATATATATGTATGTATATATATACACACACACACACACTTTTTTTTTTTTTTTTACTAAAAAGTGATCTATAACTAGTGTTGGATTGTTATTTGGGCATTATAGTCTAAGTGATTTCATCCAGTTCCATGTACTAAATACTATCTACAGTTGATGACAACTGTGTTAGTTATCTGTTGATGGATAACAAATTACGGCATATTTAGCAGCTTAGCAGTTTCTGTGTTTCGGCAGTGGAGGGGTAGCTTGGCTGAGTCTTTTGCTTAGTGTCTCACAAGGCTTCAGTTGACGTGTCTGCCGGGCTGGCTGTGTTCTCAGATGTGTTCTTGAGCTATAACTCAACTAGGAAAGGATCGACTTCTAACACTCCTCCAGGTTTTTGACAGAATTTCCATGCAGCTCTGTGTCCTAGAGCCCAGCTTCTTACTGGTTGTTGGACAGAGGCTGCCCTCGGGTCCCCGGCCACCTTCAATTACCTGCCATGTGGCCCTTATCTGTAGGGAGTTCACAACATGACTGCTTATTCAAGGCCAGCAAGAGAATCTCTTCTGTCTGCTAAGATACTTCTATAACATAACCATGGGAGTGACATTCCATCACCCTTGTCACAGTGTATATGTCAAAAGCAAGTCAGAGGTTCACAGGTTCTGCCTACAGTCCAGAGGAAGGAATTTTGGGAGCCTAACTCATCAAAGGCCTCACTAGTATAGATTTGCCATAACAACCCAATGAATATAGCTAGCTTTGATCTCTTCCCTGGGCTCCAGACTACCCTACATCTCTACTTGATGCTGAAAAGGTATGCCAAAATGAAAACACTAAAAAACTTCTGTCTTACCCCATATATAACCCCCAGCCAAACATGTTTCTCCATTTCAGTTGATGATACCACAATCTATACTTTTCTCAGGGCAAAATCATTGGAGTCATTATGATTTACCTCCCCAGCCCACCTATTATATTCAATCCATCAGTAAGTGTAGTTGGCTCAACCTTCAAATCCCAAATATAACCACATATCATATATCATATGTACTACTCACCATCCTAGTCATGAAAAGTCTTCTTATAGGTCTCCCAACTCTGGCTCCCTATTATGGATTTCTGGCACAGAAAAATACTTATATTTAAAATAAGAATAAGAGAGAACAAAAGAGGGAAAAAAGATAGAAAAGGAAAGATGAGGTAGAAGACAGAAGAGCACAAGAAGAGGAGGAATGTGAAAGAGAGAAGAGGAAGTTGAGAATGAGGTGTATGTGAAAGAGAGAAGAAAGGAGAGGTGGGGGGCTGAGAAGGAGGACAGACAACTAAGGAAAGGAGAGACTTGAGAGAGAACAAGTTAAAGACACAATGGAGTTATCCTTCTTTCTCTCTTTCCTACCATCCACAAATGATTATCATTACCTCCACCACTACTATTCTAATACAAGCTATCACCTCTTGTCTGGACTACTTTAAAAGCATCCGAACTGGACTACCTACTTCTGTTCTTGCTGTATCCCACAATCCATTTGTCATATAGCAAACATAGTGATTCTTTTAAGGTGTAAATCACATGCTATCAATTCCCTACCTACTCCTCCTATGGCTTCCCATTATACTGAGCAAATAATAACAATTCTTGATGAGCTGAACCCAGGCTAGTTCTTTGATCTCCATTCTGATTACTGTCCCCTTTGCTCATTCTTCTCCAGGTGCACCGGACAATCCCCAGGCTAGAATATGCCTCACAGTCTCCTACTTCAGAGCCGTTGTTATTCCTCTGAGAGATGTTCTTCCTACACATAGCTGGCTACCTTCCTTTAATCAGGTTCCTGCTGGAATACCAAACTTTCAGAAAGACCTACATAAAACATCAGGCCCTTCAATGTCTTTTTACTCTAATTTATATTTCTCCATTGCACTTACCAGTATTTGACATTTCAGTATATTGATCCATATTGGTTTTTTTTATCAGTGTTCTCCCACTTCCCCGTAGATATGTTCCCTGAAGACAAGGACTTGTTTACTTTTGTATTTCTATTATCTAGAACTGTGTCTAGCACATATAAGGCACTCAGTACTATTTGTTGAATGAATACAAGGCAACAATAAATCTAGACTTATTCTTAAACTTCTGTTTGTTAGCATGAGAAAATATAAGCTAAATGTCCCTACCATCCAACTTGATTTAAACTGAGACTGATTGAATATTTTTAAAAATCTCTTTAAGTTATAGTTGATCCTTTGGACAAAATACTAGATCTTTTAAATGACTGTCTCTATCTCCACTTCTCTCCCGAAAATGGTGATTAGGGACATGGATGACTAGGGAATGAGGCTCCTTGTGGCAATAAGAGACAATAACTCTTAGCTAATAAACTTATTATGTCTGTTGTCTAGAATATTTTCTGCAATTATTCCCTCTTGTTTGATGTTTGCTTCTTCATGCTTCCTATATTTGACTTGTTTTTGTCACAGAAAGTATTAAAATTGTAAACATTTTTATTTGTATAGATAATAAGCTATTTTTTGATACTTTAGAATTTCTGGTCATAAGTGGGTATGTGTTGCATACTGTTTGCTATAAAATATTCAACAGAAACTTGATATTAACTCCTGATCTTAAAAAAGCATGTACTTGAGTTGAATATGATCAAAGACACTGATTCCACAGAAACCATTCCTTCTCCTACTTGTGAATGTCTGAACTTGTTTAAGAAAAAGAAAAGGAGTCAGCCTGTATTTTGAAGATTATCAGCTGATGAATACTACTATTTGAATTTTCTTCATAAAAATGGATAGAATATGATAGTATATTTAGATCACAAACCTGTTTTATGATCAAAAGTATACAGAAAATTTTGTTCTGATCAGCATTGTCTAAGTAAATGGTTTTATTTCTAATATAATGAAAAGTTTTCTTCCTGAGAAAAAATAATTTATCCTTTGAAGATAAGCTTTCTCCCTTATATATTACCAAAAAAAAAAAAAAAAAATCCAGCTTTGCTTTAATGGATCAGAGCTGTGTGATGTGTAATGACTCAGAAACAAGGAATTAGGTTGCTGCAATCCATGCCTATTTGCTTAGAAAGTGTTTTGAGAACCAACTCAAACCATATCTTTTCCTTCGTAACAGTCAGCAAAGCTGTAAAGATAGGGGCTCTACGGCAACTAAATCTTGGCCCAGGAAACATAATCAGTGGCCTTATCCATCCACAATTTTAAGATTCTTCTACCCTGCAAACACCCAAAGGGTGATTGGTGCCATTTCCATGTTTTTGCCTTGTTTCCACTACATCTAATAAATGGATTTTTGTACTTTCCTTCTAAGTGGTGTTAACGAGTTCTTAATTCATATGAACAATGTTGTTGACCTAAAAAGAATTAGAATAGACTTTCTATAATTAACTGCTACGAGCTGCCCACAGCAGATAAATGGATAAAAGTAATGCAGGAACCATGAGAAGTTTTTAAGAGTAGGGGAGAAAAAGAGAGGAGTGAGAGAGCAAATTGTGATTAAAGAAATGGAATTCAGGGGGCATAGCTTGGTTTTCAAAGCTACAAAAAAGTTGTGATACCTTTTAAGATTTTAGCAAAACAAACAAAAAGACTTTAGCAAAACAAAGAACCTAGCATAATAGCAGAAACTATAAAGATAATTTGTTTAAGACAGCTGGCACCAAAGAACAAAGACTACCTAAAAATAATATTTCTATTTTTTTGTCAACGTCTAAGATAATGGACTAAAAGTATGCATGAGTTCTTCACCTTTGTTCTCATCACTGATTCCTAAAGTTCTAGCAACAACTTTTCAAATAGTGTTTGAAATTGTGTTTATTACTTGACAGTTATTGAATTTCAGAATAAAGTGGTCATTTCACACATAATTCTGATGTCCAAGTAAGGCTGAATTTAAAACAAGTCATATTACATATAGTCTCCGTTAGCATGAATGCGTTAAACTTTCTGGTGTATAAAAAATTAAAAATAAAGAGTCAAAAACTCAAAATAAATATTTTAAGTGACTAATGACCCAAGTATATGATTGTCTACCAAATCTACTCATCATTATCTTAGTAAGCAAGCCAGTCCTTTAATAATTTGGAATTTTAATTTTTTTAAAATTCTGGGTTTTTAGCAGATTTACCACAACCTTCAAGTATTCAGGTTAGCAGAGAATTTATTAGGCCAATTCCCATAAATATCAGTTACATGTATGTATTCACATATCAGACACAAACATATCTCAAGTTCTCAGTTTTACACTAGATGTCTCCTACGTAGACCACAAACACCCAGGAATTTAGCTCTTATATACAGAGTTTTTCCACACTGATCTGAACAGATAATTCCAGATAAACGAGAACTTTAAAAGCAGAGGAATTATCAAAAAAAAAATGTAGAAAAGTAAATTTCTTTAACATATATTTCACTTGAAATACATGAGTTTAAGAAGTTCTAGCAGTTCTCCAAATGACAATGATATGCTTCCTAAAATCAGAAAAGAATTGTATAATACATGTAAATGCATGCACTGCATTTCCAAAAATTTAACGTAGTATTCTTAAATACAATTTTATGTATCTTTAGTTTACCAGTTTCCTTTTTCCCAGTTACAAAGAATTCTCTGTATTTTCAGGATTATCTGTATTTTCAGATAAAAAATATGGCATACCAGTTGCATATTTAATTATTTTTCAATTTCAGCTTTATATTTTTAATATTGAATGGTAACTACTAACCTAAGGGGAGAATGAGTTAACTAAAATTTTATACTGATGGGTACATTACTATCTAACATAATTTACATTTTTAGGTTAGGAAACCAAATTCCATTCCACAGTCAAAAAATTATAAAGAAAAATCCAAGTTTTATAATAATACATGATTAAAAATTATCATATGAAAACTATCCTTATGCTGACTTGACAGACAAAGTTTATGTGGTCTCCTCCAGCTTAATGTGCATATAAATCATGTAAAAGAACATGTCAAAATGCACATTCTGACTCTGTAGGTTTAGATGTAGTCTGAGATTCTAACAAGTTCCAGTAATGCTGATGCTTATAGACCATGGAACACACTGAGTAAGCAAGAGTAGATTTTAGGAAATTCCTTACACACTGTATTTTAAATATGATAAATATTATCCTTTTACGAGCCATGCAAACCTCCTAAATATTAATCTAAATTAGCATTTGTACTGGGCACAAACTGAAGCGACTATCCAACTCACACTGATCCTTCCAGTGGCTTTAGTACTAATATCATTTCCTATTCAATTCAAAGGATATTGATCCAGTTAGAAACATTTAATCCATGAAGACAGTAAGATTCTTTCTGGATGACTGTTAAAGCTTAGTCACTTTGATGGTAGCCCCTCAAAAAAAAATCTCAGGTTCTTGATACTGAGGTCCTTGCAGCTGCCTTTCTGAAGTTTGGTTGATCAATTCATTTTAATTCAAGTTAACTTCAATACCTATCTAATAAATCCCCCTCTTAATTTAAGTTATCAAAGCTGACATGTGTCTTTTGCAACCCAATAAACCTCAATAACACAACTTATCAGAGTAAGAATCAACATATAATTATTATGAATATCCCTTCTACTGAACACCATAAAAAATAAGTGCCAATGTGCTATTCTATAGAATAGCCACTAGGCACATGTGATTATTTAAATAAATTAAAATTAAAGAAAATTTGAAATTCAATTCCACTGTCCCACCAGTCACATTTTAGGTGTTCTATACCTATATGTGACTAATGGATATCAGGGCAGATAAAGGATCATTTCCATCATTGCAGAAAGTTCCATAGGAAAGCACTATCCAGAGACTAGCATCAAATAAATTAATTGGGGTTTGTGGGTATAGCTAAGTCTGGAAAAAGATTATTTAAACATGCTAAGAAATCCCTCCATGGCCATCATACAAAGAACAAATTCATAAATTATATCTCTATGTTCCAATTTCTCTTTTCAGAAGGAAACTTTCATAAACTGACCATTCCTCTGGGAATGCTATAATATTCTTGACTATTTCTATGACTCCTGTCAGTATGCTTATTCTATCCTTAGAGTCATTAGAAAACCACACAGAGTTACTACTTGATAAAACAAATTTTCATTAACATGATAAAACTTAAGTCTAAACTGGAAATTATAAATGAAAAAAGAAAAAGCATTAAAGTATTGGATCACAAATACTTATTTCATTACACATATTCATATTAATAAGTACAACATGATAAAATATTCATATAAGTTAAATATGCTAAAATGAGGCCATTCTCAAAGAATTTAAAACAAATCACCCTCATAGATTCACTACAGACTGATGAGGAGGGGTTCAAAGGCCATTCCCTTTCCACTGGTTGGGCAACGATGCCTTTCACTGACGGTACAAGATATCACCTTGGTATTTTATTTTACCTAACTCTAAAGTTATATGTCATCAAATATTTCTACATTACACAGTAAAAGCACAATATTAAATTGTTAATGTTAGAGACTAAATATTTACCCTACTATCCCCCTAACAGGCACACACTCATTAAAGTGTAACATCAACCTTACAAAGGGAAGAGGGACTACCTGCATACAACCATACATAGACTCACGAATCTGGATTCAGACACTTTTTTGTCTGAATCTTCAGCCCTATGCCTTCCAGCCATTGCTTTCTCCCTACATGAGAAGATATAAGCATGAAAGTGGCCGCTTTTTTTTTTTTTTTGGTTTTTCTTGTTTTCAAACTATACTGAATCTAAGAGGTAATAATTCTAAAAAATCCCCTTATTAATAAAATAACCAAATTATAGTCTGTACCCATGTATAAACATGTTTTTATAAGAAAACCCAGAATATTCTGAAGTAAACTTACTTTGAAGACAACACTTACAAGCTGATGTGTTCTCTAACAAGTAAAGCAACTCTATTTCTGTATGACATTTTAAATGCAAGATGGTACCTATAATCTGAGTATTATGATGAAAATATATTGACCATTTAATAGATTTTTAAATAGACCATTTAATATCCATACCAAAGTATGGGTAATACTTAGAACATAAAGAAATTCTGACTCTGGAATTTAATTATTTAGGCTTTTGAACAATGCAGGAAAGTTTTTAGAGTACAGATGATGAATTAACTAGTTGATAAAAGCAGTATGCTAATGAGACTTTGGTTCCTGTATACATCAGTTAATTTCAGTCTTTTTCATACTTCTTAAATCTTAAAACTGTGTGTATATATGTGTGTATATGTGTGTGTATGAGAGAGAAAAAGAGAGACTGAATTAATATAAATGATCCCTATATCAGGAAGAACTGCTATGAGTACATAGTTACTGACATTGGATCAATAATATTATTTATTTGAAAATGACAATCATATTGCTTGTTAATTAAAGTCACAATATCCTCTAAATCTGGAGTCTATTATGGTCTCCATTATATCAAAAGCAATTCTATAATTGATAAAATAATTTTGGTGTGGCTTCCCAGCAGATTTACCAGTACTGATTCCAGGAATTAAATCAACCTATTCAACTAAATGTGGTTCAATTCAGTGTAATTGGCCTATGCTCTCCTAACTCAAAAAACAACACTCATTAAACTGTAATACATCTGATTACTTTATACAACAAAAGCGACATACATCTAAGTGATAGAGCAGCTGTGGTGAAACAAAATACTCTCTTTCCTTTTGGAGACCATTAGAAAACTAAAGCTGATAAATGAGTCAAATCCACCGGGGAAGCTCTAATAGAACAGTAAAACAATATGGATAGTGCCCCTCTGCAGAATTATTATCCTGTTAAAGGAAATTTCTCTCTAGAACTGTCCTCAATGACTCCTACTCTCGTTCACATTAGAATACCTATAATGTGTGACAAATGGAAAGTAAATCTGTTTCAAGTACGCATGATCATATTAAAAGACTCTGATGCTTTGCCATTATTCAAGTGATCCATTTCTCTCCTCACAGTTAAAACATATGTCATGATGTTACCATTAGAATTTCATGTTTATACTATTCTTCATTTTTCTAATAAAATTATTAATGACTCTCTGTACTTTTTGACTTACCACTGATATAAATTTATTTCATATTGATGTTAACATGAGTAAGGAAATATTATTTAGCTGTGCTATCATTACTACTGCTTAAAAGGTTGCAAATATCCAGGGTAAGTCAGAGAAAGGACACCTTCAAGGCATTTCTACTGCAACAAAATGTGACTTTGTTAATGTAAACTTTTACATTTTTTGATGTAAACTAACATGTGAATATAAACGTGAATGTTTCAAGAGAATATTTCAGTTCACTCTATATAAACATGCTGATTTATAGTTGGTGAGCTACAAAACAAGAAGATGAGGATTTAGAGAGAAGAGGCTTGTGGGGTGGAAGTACATGGAGAGATCAGTAGAAAACCAGGAAATTTAAATTATAATAACATGAATAAATAAATAACTATTACATGAATCCTTAACCTTAAGATCTAGGTTTGGTAATAAACACTCTTCCTCTGGGAGTGGAAGAAACAAAGGAGAAAAAATGTTTACCAGATGTTTGGTATTCCAAATAAGAAGAGGATCATGTCCTTTTCGCTGCCTCTATATCAATGGTGTTACTATCAACATAGCACTATAGTCAGGCCATGTGGTTCACTTTAGTGTCCTCCTAAATGGCTATTAATTAGCATGTTATATAATAAGTCTCATGATTATTCCATAATTTATGGTTGGTTCCTCACTTTCTTCTTTCTTTAGACTATGCTTCACGAGTCTTATGAAAAAGTTCCAAAGCTTACAAATGCTCAGAGCAGTAACATGTTTTTGTTGGGGTCACAGTATTGATATCTAACAGGGAGGGAGTAGACAGTAAATAAGCCAACACAAATGAGGATCATAAGAAATAATGAACGACTAGTAATGATGAGTGGAGCTGGTTGGTTAGTTTTCCATATCTCAGGCTTTAGCATCATTTAACTAAGTGAAATACATTCAAATTATAGTAAGAAATATTCCTCTCTTTGATATGCATTTATTCATACAACAACTATTTATTGTTCACCTATGATATTTCTAGAAATGTGGCCTGGGATAAAATTACTTTTCAAACTTCCCGATGAACATGAATTTTAGTTCCCTTGCCTTTATCACTTATACAAGATAGGTACCTTCTGACTTCAGCCCATGAAAAATTTTCAAAAGGTGAATGAAACACTGTAATAAAAGAAAAACATCCACATAACTTAAAAACACATGAGGAAATCTTGAATTCAAACACTGTAATTTGGAAAACAGCCTTGTATCCTTATAAGGCTTATATTTTTGCTTTGAAACAACACATGGTCTGCGCATTTGCCACACCTAGGAGATGTCTAGGCTACTTATACATCTTGTTAACAGTTTCATAGCTCTACGACCACATGGTGATCAAAAATTCTTTCCTGAGGTATTTTGTCAAAATGAAATTAATTTTACTATTATGTGAGAAAATACTAATTTGGGGTATAGCTGAAAGTATTATTTCTCACCTAGGTTCTATGTGAGGTTCTGATATGGAAAATAGGTCAGTGGAACTTTGGAATGATTTGCGCCAAGAGGGAAAAAAATAATCTTATATAATATCAATTATATAATTAAGTATGTGGGCAATTATTATAAATCATATCATCTATTGGCACCTGGGTCTTAATATTTAAAAAGAAATTCTTCAGGTTATTTTTTCTTTATTCAAGACTATATTTAAGCCACCTGTTTTCTGATAATTGTGGACAAAAATTTTAAGGCTCAATAATCTATATAATTATGTTCAGAATTATTTGTAGGTAGTATAACTGGTATCAGCATGAAATAGTTTAGAATTAATAATCCAGGGGTTATTTTTATTACACAAAAGTATCACACTTAATATTATTTCTGCTCCTCTCAGCTACAGTCTTTCATTCAAAAGCAGAATTCTGTACCCCACTTATGAGTAAACCACTTGGGCAGTCACCCAGAGAACAAAGAACATCCATAAAAGAAAAAGATAGGTATAAGGCATTTTCCCTAAAAAAAGAAAAATAAGCTATATCTAGAAATATAAAACTGGCACTAAGCACTTTATTTAAAAAAAAAAAGAAAGAAAAATACCAACCTTCACAAAAATTATAATTAATAAAGACAATGCTGAAAACAGATTTTGAAGATTTGGACTAAGAATTTGAAAAAAATATATAAGCCAATAGGGAACATAAGCATTGAGAAACAAAGCAGAATATCTAACATACTTGGAAATCACAAGATATGAATCCAGACTTGATTAAAAAGGTGACATTCTGACAAACACCAGGGTGAATTTTATTGCAATTTCTCAGTGAAAAAGGAATATGGAAATCCATTGTCTATTGCACATAATTATGTTCCCAGTTGATTGCATACTAAATTTTATATAGTTCTCATTTTACAGTGAGTTTAGTGATTCTAAACATAAACATAGAGTGTTCATAGAGTCCTAATAAAAGAATCCTCCCAGGCATATTTGCCACAATGACCTCTATGTAATTAGCCAAGTTCTGGTGCCAGGAGTACAAGAAAACAAATAACATTCTCACAGATGATTGTTTTTAACAAGGCTTATTTTTGTTTGGGTGTTTTACTTATTACATATGCATGCCTCTTGCAAAACTAAACTTTATAAGAATGTTAAGGTTAGAAGCGAGGTTCTGTAATTTTCCATTAGTCATCAGGTACTAGATTTAAACAGCAGATTGTGTCTTTCAATTGGTTTATTTGGCTGGTGCCAAAGCCTATTCAACTGTTCCCTGCCTGTTATTTACTTTTGTATTTGTGACTCAAAGTATTGCTGCCAAGTATTCTATGAGCTCTCCAAAATATTTTAATGCAAATAGGTTGGAAATGTCATCAAGACAATTATATTAAGGAAAAAGTTCAAGTAAATCCACAAGCAAATGGAGGGGGGCAATTCCATGTAGATCATTAATTCTAAATAATGAGGATAATAAAAGTAAGGCACTGATGATATACTATGTATTTAACATTAGCTGGGAAATAATGATTAAGCAGTAAAAACATGAAACTGTGATTGGAAAGTGATGAGCACATTCCAAGCAGAAAACAGAGCAGAAAAGAAACCACCGTGGCAGGAAGAATAAGACAGGAAAGGCAAGAGAGCAAGGACTGCAGAGTCCTGGCAGTGTTTGTACTTGGATTTTTTTGCAGATGCCATCAGTATCCCATTAAATAGCCATCCCAGCCAACAATCAAGCTCAAATGCCCAAGGTCAGATACTGAGGGGCTAAATTTTGCAACAAATGTGACCAGACGAACAAAAGGGCACACTTGTGTGGAATTAATCAGCCAGCTCAGCAGGACCCAATTCTCATTCCTTTTTTCTAGTATCCGACAACATTCTCTAACTCCTCTAGATTAAAGTGCAAATGGCGTATTGCTGTTATCATCTGGTATCAACTCGGTTAGGCCACTGTCAACTTTGCCTTTTGGTTTACAAGATTCAATCCATATCTATGTCTGTTTCAAAATTTTGAGTATCACATGCCTATTTTATATCTCATTGAAGTTGAGATATATAATAAACAATGGCTTTTATGACATTTACTTTATGTATTGAATTTAAAAGTTTCATCCAAATTATTTATGATCAGATCAGGCCAGGTGTATAGGAGAAAATGCAGCTATTCAAATACAGACAAAGCAACAAATCCCATTTATTATTCACCCTCATTATTTTAATTTTTTAATAAAATTAATTTATTTCAAAATGATAGCATACAACACTAACATTTATTTCAAAACCAACATATGGTTCCTCTATTTCATGGAATAGCATTGTGGAGACAGTACAGTGAATGAGAAAAATACATAGACACAAGAAGGAACTTTAAAGTTCACACAGGTACTAAAGGTCAGAAGAGGCAACAGGTTCAAAATCCAGGAAAACAGTTTGGGCAACAGAGATAAGAAAGTGAAGCAAAAAGACCAGGCAACACAGGCCAGACAAAGGCAAACCTTCATACAATAGGAATTTAGAGCCAAACTCTGAATATTAATGGGAATCATGGGATACCAACATCAAAAAGGGCCTCAAACTTATGAAGTAGATTTATGAACTTATTATTTGAGGGAAAAATATGAAGTATTGAGGCTCAGAAATGAAAAGACAAGACAGGGGTGCCTGGGTGGCTCTGTCTGTTAAGCGTCTGACTTGATTTCTGCTCAGGTCATGATCTCAGGGTCATGAGATGAAGCCCCACCTTGGGCTCTGCTTGAAGTCAGCTTGAGATTCTCTCTCTCCCTCTGACCCTCGCCCTACTTGTGTTCTATAAATAAATAAATAAATAAATAAATAAATAAATAAATAAATAAATAAATTCTTAAAAAAATAAAGACAAAACAAATAGGAACCTCCAGGCTGGAAGATGAAGTAAGGTGAAAAGAAGGAAAAATGTGCCTAATACTTTGACCTTTTTTAAGCATGAATTTTGAATGTTTTATTAAAGTCTAATTTATGTATATTAAAAATGAAGATCTTAAGTGTTTCATTCAAAAAGCTGGACAATTGCGTGCAACCCTTTATCCATCCCAACAATATAAAGAACATTTATATAATCTCAGAAAGTTCCTTTATGCCCACTGCCTATCCATTTCTACCTCCACCTGAGACTACCACTTTCAGATTTCTTTAACCATATGTTAGTTTTGCCTTTTCTTGGAATTCATGCAAATGAATCATTGTACACATTTCTTTTTTGCACGTAGATTCTTTTATACAACAAAATGTTGGTGAGATTTATCCACGTTGCTTGCATCAGTAGTTTGTTCCTTTTTTGCTGAGTAGTATTCCACTATATGAACGTACAAATGTACATCATTTGGTTTACCCTCTTGATAAATATTTGTTGTTGTTGTTTTTAATTCAAATACTAGCCTAGTAAGGATAGGCTGCTATGAATATTTATGTACAAGTCTTTTTGTGGGTGTATGTTTGATGTCTCTGCAGATAGCTGGGTTACAAGATAGATGTTTAACTTTATAAGAAACTGACAAGATAGTTGTCCAAAAAATTTATTTTTACATTCCTACTAACAACTTATGAGCATTTTTAAAAAGATCTTTAAATTTATTTTAGAAAATGAGTGTGCAGTTGGGGGGAGGGGCAAAGGGAGAGAATCTTCAAGCAGACTCCCCATTGAGTGTGGAGCCTGACACAGGGCTCAATCCCACAACCCATGAGATAATGGCCTCAGCAGAAACCAGGAGTCAGACACTCAACCAAATGAGCCACTCAGGTGCCCCACAGCTTATAAGCACTTTAGTTGCTCCACACGCTCACCAATAGAGAGTTCTTAAG
The DNA here is from genome assembly GCF_024610735.1 of Ursus americanus. Lineage (NCBI taxonomy): Eukaryota > Metazoa > Chordata > Mammalia > Carnivora > Ursidae > Ursus > Ursus americanus. The sequence continues at coordinate 60,502,547 of NC_142129.1, read as the reverse complement.
TACCCCTACAATATTAATAGTTTACATTACTATGGTAACTTTTTTATAATTAATAAACCAATATTAATGAATTTGGTTTTTCAGGTGTTTTTGTTTTTGTTTTTGGCCCTTTAAGTGGATGGCCAGCAGTGTACCATAATAATTTTAATTTGCATTTCCTGATGACTAATGGTGTTCATTACCTTTTCATTTTCCAACTGTCCATTACTACATATACCTTTGCAAGATGTCTGCCATGTCTTTTGCCCATTTTTTAATTGGATGTTTTGCCTTTTTACTGTTGATTTATAAGAGTTTCTATATATTCATGGTCTTTTGTCAGACTATTGTATTTCCCAGTCCATAACCTGCCTATTTGATGGTGTACTTGGTAAGAAGAAATACTTAATTTTGATAAACACCAACCAATACATCATTGTTTTCCTTCTATAGTCCTGCCTAATAAATCTTTTAACAAATAATACATTTAATATGTAATTTAATATATAAATCGTCTAATAAATCTTTTCCTGCCCTAAGTAAGAAGTATCAGAGAATTCCTGTGTACCCTACACCCAATATCCAATCGTATATTTGTTATAATTAATGAACCAATATTGATACATTTATCAAACTTTATTCTCATTCCCTTAGTCTTCACCTAAGGTACTTTTTCTCTTTCAAGCCTCCCATCCAGGACACAACATTGCACTTAGTCGTCATGTTTCCTTAGGCTCCACTTGGCTGTGACAGTTTTCTCAGACTTCCATCGTTATCAGAGACCTTCACAGTTTTGAGGAGTACCAGTTCGGTATTTTGTAAAATGTCCCTCAGTTAAGATTGACTTTTTGTTTTCTCATGATTAGATTGGGTGTGATGGTTAATTTTATGAGCCAGCTTGGCTAGGCCACAGTATCAATGTTCAGTCAAACATTATTCTAGATATTTCTGTGAGGGCATTTGTGAATGAAATTTACATTCAAATCAGTGGGTTTTTGAGTACAGCAGAATGTCCTCTATAAGGTAGATAGGCCTCATTCAATCAGTTGAAGGCCCTGAATACAATAAAAGATTGATCTCCCCAGAGCAAGAGGAAATTTGACCAGCAGATAGGCTTCAGACTTGAACTGTAACTTTGGTTCTTCCTGGGGTTTCCAACTCTTTCTCTCTCTTTCTCAATATCAATATAGATACAGACAGAGAGTATACATCCTGTCGGTTTTGTTTCTTTGAAGAATCCTTACCAGTACTGCATTTATAGGTTTTTGAGACAAAGACTTGAGGTAAAGTGACAATCTCATCCTATTATACCAAGAGTACATACTATCAGCATGACTTACCATTCATGTTAACCTTGATTGCAGGTAGTGTGGCTCAGATTTCTCAACTGCAGTTACTATTTTCCCCTCTTTCCTTACTGTGCTCTTTGGAAATCATCATATGCAGCCCACAGTTATGCAGGAGGGAGTTATTTGAGAGAAGAATATCTACAAACATTTTTTCAAATTCTTCTACATAGGTCATTTGTCTATTCCATTTATTTATTCAGTCATTTATTTATATCTGTATGAACTCAAGGATATATATTTTATAATTTGGATTATCATCTAACACCACCTCATTTATATTGTTGCTGGAAGTGTACAAGCTTTGGCCATTGGGAACTCTTTCCATTTGCTCTTGTGTCCCCTTGATATACCATCTCATTGTGGGGTTCTGACTTGTGTGCGTGTTTTGGTTTGTTTGTTTCCTTAAGCAATTCCTTATTTTCCGGTACTACAAGTTTCTCCAGGCTCATCCTGTAGAATTTCTGATTCAGTTCTAGAATAATCCATTTATCCCAGGAGCCCTAGTTCGTTTTATTAAGGAATGGTATTAGAAATCAAGGTCTGGCTACTAGGTGTACTTGTTTCTACTGGGGTGTTACTGCTTCCATGCCCTCTCTACTGATAAGGAAAGGAAATCTATGTGTGTATACTAACCTGTGTATATAAAAGAATCCGTAAACATTTCTGTATGTAACTATCTGCATCTGTATTAAGCTAAACATGAGTTTATACTGACATATCCAGCTGTAATCCATATTGCATTGATTATTGTAGCCTCTTCCCCTTGTTTATCTGTAACTTCCCAATCCAATATTGAAAACCCTGGCTACCAGGGTGTCTACCATCCCATCACTTAATTATTCAATTCCCATATATCTGTATGGTGGTATCTGAATTGGTGTTCTGCAGCTCTGCCTGAAACAATTTTATAAACTACAGTACAGTGTCTATGTACATTTTCTTTTGCCTTTAGACTCCAAGACTTCATTTCCAAAGTTATTTAGGTATCTTTTCCTCCCAATACCTTCAGCAAGGTCATTTCATCTATTTATAATATACTATTTTGTTTGCATCAATCCTGGGATCTCATACTTGATAAATTATTTTTTTTTAATTTACCTACCTTTAGGCTCATTCTCTGTATTGTAAAGTTCTATGGGTTTTGATAATCCATAGTGTCATGTGCCCTCCATTAAAGTATTATACAGAATAGCTTTACCATCCTAAAAAAAAAAAAAATACCTTGTGCTTTCCCTCTTCAACCTGCTTTCCCTCCTGCTGAAAAGCCTGGCAATAGCTAATGTTTTTACCTCATGAAAAACCTACCTCCCCACTGCCTCATGTAGTTTTGCCTCCAGAATATCATGTAATTGGAATCATAAAGTAAGACTTTTCAAACTGGTTTATTTTTTTCTATATAAACATCCAGTGGTTCCAGATTAAAAGACTGTTTCTTTCACTACTGAGTTGATTTTGTTTGAGTTTGTTGAGTTTGATTTTGTGGGAGTCTAATTCTGAACTTTGTTATGTTCTATTGATCTTATTTGTCTATCCTTATGGAAATGATACATTATCTTAATTACATTAACTTTATAGCTTGAAATCTGAAATTACAAGTCATTCAATTCTGTTGTTCTTTGGCAAGATTATTTTGGTTAATTCCCTCCATTTGCACATAAATTATACAATCTGTTGATTTTATCAAAAAAGACTTCTAGGACTTTGATTTGGATTGAACTTAATCTATAGACCAATTTGAAGAGAAAATAATATCTTAATATTGAACCTTCTAATTTGTGATACTAGTATATCTATTTATTTCAGTCTTCATTAATTTCTCTTAAATATTTTGTAGTTTTTAGAATAGGTATCTTGCATGAGTTTTATTATTCTATGTATTTAATTTTTTAATGCAGTTATAAATGGCATTTTTAGATTTTTATTTGCCAATTGTCATTACAAGCCTATATCATTACAATTGATTTTGTATATTTATCTTGTGTCCTAAGTATTTATTAAAATAATTTATTGCTTCTGGTTATCTTTTTTTTTTTTGGAGCCATATTAATTCTGCATACAAAATCCTGTTTCTTTGCAGTTTTGTTTATGAACTTCATGTATTTCAATCTTTTTCGTGTTTTATTGCACTGGCTAGGAGTTAAAAGAAACGCTGATAGAAGTTAATGAGAGCAGATATCCTTGCCTTGTTCCTGATCTTGGTGGAAAGGCATTTACTAGTTTATCATCATACATGATTCTATCCTAATTTGGTGACATTTTTATAATGAATGAGTACTGAAAAGCTAGTCACTAGTTTTCGGCATTCATTTAGATGATCACATGATTTTTCTTATTTTGAGAATTATTTTGTGAATTACATAGATTTTCAATGGTAGCCACTAGCATTATTCTTTTATGTATTTCTGTATTGAATCTGCTAATATTAACAAATTTTGAATTTATGATCATGAGAAGGGGTATGGGTTTGTAATTTTCCTTTTAGGTATTGTATTTAATGGTTTTTGATATCAAGGCTATACTGCTTCATAAAATGAGTTGGGAATTGTTCTTTCCTGTTTTTAAGAATTTATTTAATATTAGTTTTATTTCTTTACTTAATATTTGATATAATTCAATAGGAAAGCCATCTGAAATTTGCATTTTGTGAGGTTTTGATAACAATTTCAATTTCCTTAAAAGATATGAGGCTACATGGATTTTTCTATTCCTTTGTCAATTTGGTAAGAAATTCACTCAATTATATAAGTTACTGAATTAATGAACATAACACAGAACTTCTCAACTTCTACATTATGGGTATTTGGGGCTGTGTAGATTTTTCTTATGGGAGGATACTCTGTATTTTGTAGGATGTTTAGCAACATCCTTGGCCTATATCCACTAAGATTCCAGTAGCACCTCTTCTTCCAGGTTGTGACAGCCAAACTACTTTTCAGATATTCCCAAATTTCCCTTTTGGGCAAAACAGTCCCCAACTGAGAACCACTGGCATAAAGTTATTCATAATACCTCATAATTGTATCTTTAATGTTTGTAAGACACATAATGATATTCACTATTTTTTAATGATACTAGTAATTTATATTTTCTCCATTTTTCTTTGTTAGGGGCTTATCAAATTTATTAATCACTTCGAAGAACTGACTTTGACTTTGTTTTCTCTGTTTATTTTTACTTCATTAATTTCTAATTTTATATGTATTATTTCTTTCTTCTTCTTAAGTAGGGTTTAATTTTCTCTTTTGTTTTCTAATGTAAAAGCTGTGCCTCTTCCTTCTTTCCTAATATAGGCAATTAATGTTCTAAATTTTCATTTTACACCAGTTTTGGATGCATCCTACAAATTTTGATATATTGTATTCTCATTATCAAAGAGTTTAAAATACTTCTCATTTTCCTTGTGATTTCTTCTGTGATTCACAGGTTATTTAGAAGAGAATTACTTAATTTCTAAATATTTGCATTTTCCAGATATTTTTATTACTTATTTCTAATCTGTCGTCATAGAACATGTATTATATGTTTCTGATATTTTGAAATTTATTGAGACTTTTATTATGCTAGCATATAATTGGGTCTATCTTGCTGAATGTTCTTTATGCAGCTGAAAGGAATTTGTACTTGTAATTGATGGAGTGCATATTCTAATAAATTTACTGGATCAAGTTAGTACACAGTGTTATTCAAATCTTCTATACTTTTCTTGATTTTCTGTCTACTCTTCTATTAACTATTCCAGATTTGTCTATTTCTCCATTTATTTGTTCACTATTGTTTTGTGGCTTTAAGTCTCTGTCAGCAGCTGCATACATATTGAGACTTGTTATATCTTCTTAAACAATGACTTTTACCACCATGAATTTGTCTTTGTATCTCTGGTAATACTATTTTTTTCTTGAAGTCTTATTTTTCTGATATTAATATGGTGATATAGTCTTTCTCATGCTTACTGTTTTCATAGTATATTCTCCCTTACCTTTTTACTTTAGATATATTCAAATTTTACCTTCAAATGATAAAGAAAAATACAAGAACACTGCAACACTATAATTCTATTTACATATCTTGCTACATTTTGTGCCCTTTTTGACATATATTTTATTTCTACATGTTATAAACCCAAAATATATCATTACTGTATTTACTTTAGTCATAATCTTTAAAAGCAATATATAGCTATAGATATAATAGATGAAATACATATATAATAAAGATAATTTAAAAATACTTCTATATGTTTAGGCATATAGCAGGACTTCCACCTGGTATTATTTCACATTAGCCTGAAAGACTTCTAAAATTTCTGCTAGAGATGCTCTGGAGATAAATTTGCTCAGCTTTTTCATCTGAAATAGTTTTATTTTTCCTGAAATATTTAAGTGTCTTTTTTCTTAAATGTTGAATTTAAATTGACATAATTTAAAAAAAAATATTCTTAGGTCACTTTAAAAATGCCATTCCATTTTCTGTGGCATCCATTGTTTCTGATATAAAAGTCACTAGTGATTTTCTTTTTTTATCATTGTTCCCCTGTATGCAATGTGTATCTTTTTCCTGTGACTGGTATTAAGATTTTTTGTATGATTCCCTAGGTTTGCTTTCAATTTATGCTTTCAGGATTCACTAGGCTTCTTGAATATGTAGATTGATCTCTTCAGTCAGCTTGGAGATTCCTCAGTTTTTCTCTCTTCACATTATTTCTTATGCCCCCTTCTTTTTTCCTCTCCCGGGATTCTAAGTACATGTGTGCTAAGTCATTTGATATTATCCTGCAGATATCAGACACTTTCTTCCATCTGTCCCTTCTTTTTGCTCTTTATATTTGGTTTGTATAATTTCTATTAACCTGTCTTAAGTTTATAGATTCTTTCCTCTGCTGCATCCAGTTTGCTGGAAATAGTATCAGGTGGATTTTTTTATGTCTAATATTTTACTTAATTTCCTGCATTTCCTTTTTTTTTTAAACACGTCCCATGTTGTCCACTTTCGCTACAGACCCTGCACCATATTTATAATAGTGACTTTAAATCCCCTTTCAGATAATTCCAACAAACAGGCCATTTTTTTGTTTGCCTCTATTAACAGTTTTCTCTCTTGACCCAGGCTCATTTTCTTTTGCCTACACATCTCATAATTTTTACTGGATGCTGGATATTGTAAAAAAGAGAAGAGTAAGTTACATTTGCCCTAAAGAATATCTTGCTGCTTTTTCTATCAGACTTCTTGTTTGGAAGTTTGAGTCTATTGAATCTTTAGATTTGCTGTGTCTGGACTTTGTTTAAGCTCTGATTAGATTCATTTCCTTAAAATGTTCTTGGGTTCTCAGCACTGGCAAAACTCTGGAGATTGCTTTGTACCTGATAGCTCACCCACTAAACTATATGCTACTCTTTTAGCTCAAAATCCCAGCTTCCAGGATGTCCAAGGGTTGTTCTCTTTATTCCTCAGTCTTGCCTGTCTTTGTGCCTGAGTATAAATTTCTCCATCCTGTTGCCGCATCCCCAGCCTTCAGAGGGCTGCTGCGGTATATGTCATGAAGGCCTGGAATCCCCAAACAACTGCTCCCAGCAATCCTACCTCACTCCCTGCCTTTCACGTACTACTTTTGAACACTCTGACATTTTGAACAGTTAGAGGGCGGGTGCAGACTTATTCTGACTGGAGCTCCAAGTGACTGTCAGCTATCATTCCAACCCACACACAATCATTAAACATTTGGCTGCCCTCCCTTTACCTCCGTTTATGGTACATTCATGTAGTATAAAGGTACTTTATGCACCATAAACTGTTCTGTAAGAAATGAAAGCAGCTGTCATTTTCTTTTCTCTTTGGAAGTTGTTGTTGCCTTTTGGATTAAAATTTATTAAAGTTTGTGTCCTCAGTCTCTGAGAAACTTTTTTGTGTTTTGTTACGTTTTAAATGATTTTTAAAATCCTCTCTGGCTTGTGCTTCAGAAGTGGAGCAAAAGTTTCTTATAACTTCCTAACTCCTAATTGGGCTCTGTATTTTTATTATTTTATAACCCTTTCAGAGCACCTCCTCAAGGTTTTCTGGACCCAGTTCTCCACTGAGCCACAGTGGTGATAATTACTTACTAAAAAATTGAAAATACTTCCTTCTTTTCTCCCCTAACCATTTAATTTTTACTGATTGTTCTTCCTTCCATTTATGTCGTAAAGAGCTAATTGGTCCCCTGTGATTCATATCTGGCCTTGTTTCTTATTCCCGGAGTCTCTCACTCCAGTCATGTTTCCCTTCTTTCCTATCTATGCATACTTGGATTTCCTTGTACTTTGAGAACAAGTCTGACGTTTGGTAGGAAATATATAGGTAGAACTTATCTTAAGGCTTTCAGTTATCATTAATCTCAGTACCTACCACAGATGTATTGCCCAGACATTTTGCCTATATTCTTAACTTGCATTATCCTGGCTTTCTTACTCGGTTTTAAGGATTGCTTCTCCCTGAAACCTTTTGTTTCTTTATTACTAATCATCTCATCTAACCCTAAAAATCTGAAAATGCTACTTCCCAGCTGCATTCAACTTTTGGACTTGATTAGTTGTCCAACTGAGCACATAAAACTTGCTATCATTCTCTGACTTCCTCTATAGCTACAGCCACTGAAGAAAAAAAAATGTCATTTCCCCTTCCCTCTATCTACCAGAACTCCAACTTGAATAGTCCCAGTGTCTTCCAAATAACTTATTAGATATGTTGTCTCACCTGGATTGCTGTTCTGATCATTTAATTTAATATATAACCTCAAAATATGGATATGGGAGATACTAAGATACCAATACTATAAGAATATATTATTTAAATCTCAAATAATCTTCAATTTGGAAAACATTTGGATATATATTTTAGCATAGTGGGCTTCATCTATTCCTGATTACCAGTAGCTATTACTAATTTAAGGACCAGCTTGGTCTAACAGCCATCTCATTGATCTCATTCTACCAGTTTATCAGGAAATAAAATATATAAAACAAATAATGAAATTTCAAATTATGTACCTCTATTCCTCAGCTACATCACTGATTTTGTTTAAATTTAAAAATTCCTTTCTCTGAGGCACCTGGGTGGCTCCATTGGTTGAGTGTCTGACTCTCGGTTTTGGCTCAGGTCGTGGTCTCGGGGTCACGGGATTGAGCACCAATTTGGGCTCTGCACTCAATGGGGAGTCTGCTTGAAATTCTCTCTCCCTCTCCCCTTCCCCCTCATAAATAAATAAATCTTTTAAAAAAATTACAAAATTAAAAACTCCTTTCTCCAAATTCTATATATAACTCCTTCCACAGTCTCTCAGGAAATACTTAGTGAGAACCAAATCCTATTGATTCTATTTCCCAGTTATTCCTACCTATTCATCCTCTGTTCACCAGGCATCATTACCTTTGCTCTGTATCCTTCTTATATTTCTTATCTGGTCTTTCAGCCTCCAATATCCCACCCATCCACTCCCTATTCATTTTCAGCAACAATTTCAGAATAATTTTTCTAAAATGTACATATGACTTTAATGATTAGCATTAAGTCATAACTCCTTAATGCACAGGATCTTTACGACTAATTTTCTTTCTCAGTTTTCAGCCTAATTTTATTTTCTATTTTGTCCTCACATGTAGATTATGCTACAGTCATACAAATGTTTACAGTTAAATATACCATACTCTTAGATATTTTATAGCTCAAGGCTCGTGTTCACATTTCTTGCCTGTAACTCCATTTCCAGTTTCACTCAGCTAATTTCCTCTCAAATATCTCCTCCTTTAGAAGGTCTTTATTAATTCCTAAGTCTGAACCAAGTGCCATTTCTCTATGCCTCCTGTGCCAATTCTTATCATAGCACTTATCACATTATATCTGTTGATTTGCTTAACTCTCTTCTCCACTAGGCTCTAAGTAATATTAATGAGTTTGATGCCATTGAAATTAAGAACTTCTGCTCTTTCAAAGACACACTTAAGACAATGAAAGAAAAACCACATACTGGGAGAAGATTTTTGCACATCACATGTCTGATGCAGAATCCATGCTTATATTCAGAATTAAAAACTTTTATAATTCAGTAAAAATAAAATAATAATGATAAAAAAATGGACAAAATTTTGAACAGACACTTCACCAAAGATGCTGTAAGGATGGCAAATAAACACTTGAAAACATCTTCAACCTTAGTAATTTTAAAAAAAAAAAAAAAGCAAATTAAAACCATAAGAAACCACTACTGGACTATTAAAATGGCTAAACTTAACATGAATGAACTTTCTAAGAATTGACAAAGTTGTTGGTCAAAGGAAACTCTTAAGCACTGCTGGGGGGAATATAAAATGATACAGCCATTCTGGAAAACAGTTTGGCAGTTTCTTAAAATTTTAAATATAAACCTGTCATAGATGTTCTACTCCTAGGTATACACTCAAAGAAATGTAAGCAACATGTCTTGGAAAGACTTATCCATGAATGTTCATAGCAGTTTTGCTTGTAACAGAGAAAGCTGAAAGGAACCCAAGTATCCATCAATAAGTGAACAAACTGCAGTACATCCTTATAAGGGAATACTTAGTCATAGAAAGGGAGGGACTATGGTACTTGCAACAAGTTGGATGAATCTCAAAATAAGTAGATTGAATGAAAAAATCTAGAAAAAGAAGAGTATATAATATTTGATTCCATTAATGTAAAATTCTAGAAGATGCAAGCTCATCTATAATGAGAGAAAGTATATCCATGGAAGAACAGCAAGATGGAATTACAAAGGACACGAGGAAATTTTTGTGGGTATGAATATATAATTTTGATTATGGTTTCACAGGTACACGCGTATGTTCAAACTTCTCAGGTTGTACATTTTAAACATGTACAGTTAATGGTATGCCAATTATATCCCAGTAAACTTTAAAGAAATAAAAAAATAAATTAAAAATCTCCTACCTCCAGGGAATCTTCAACAATCTTTTAGTGGTACTTAGATAGCATTCTTCTATTATTCATATGCTTATATTTCATTGTTTCGTTGATTTACCTGTTTACCTCACTAGATTTTAAGCAATACAGAAGGAAAGAAATTATTTTTGAGATTGATTTCTTAGAGATAAAAGAGGTCTTTTCAGAAAACATAGATCATTTCTGTTCAAAGTAGAACACTGACTTGAATGGTCATTGTCTTGTACTGATGCCCAATGCCCTCTACTATATACTAATATTTGTTACTCTCTTAAGGTCATCATTATTAATTACTAGTGTTTGAAATTTGAAGACTAATCTGGAGATCAACAGAATTGAACATGCAATATTTCACACTGCTATTTAAGAATTTTGAAAAGTTGAAATTAGAATGTTAAACACGTATATTTTGACACACCTCTTATAAATATGTCAGCTTCTATCTGCCTCCTCTGTCTTAAATCTAAAACTAACTTGGTCATCCTATGCTTTTCTGTGGTTCATGAAAATTCCCAAAAATCTTTGTTAAGTGTCCCATGTTGGAAAATATAACAAATAATAAGGTTAACAGGCCAAGCTATATCAAACTGTCATAATTTAGGAGTCATAGTGTGGGGTGGCTTTAGAAAGCAGTGTTTGGAAAGAGGGAACAAGCACAATGAAAATTAAAAGAAAGTCTGGGGTTAACACAAAAATCTCAATAGTTATTAAGATAAAATGTAAGTAATATTTTCCCTCTAAAACTAAAGCTTTTTAGGTCTTTGTCATCAAAAAATCCTAGAAACTCTTACCAGTGTTTTGTGTTATTGTATGGAGCTGTGTTGTCTAAAGAATATGTCCTAGCCACATGTGGCTATTAAGAATTTAAATTGTGGCTACCCTAAATTGAATCAGGAAAATTTCTGATTTCATATGAAAAGTAGAATGTAAAATATCTCATTAATTATCGTTATTACACATGCTAAAATAATGTCTTGGACATATTGGGTTATTACAATTAATCCTACCTATTTCATTTTTTCTAACATGACTACTAGAAAACTCAAAGTTATGTATGGCTTGAACCTGTTGCTCAATTATATTTTTGTGGGACAGCATAGTATAGAGAATAAACAGTTTCACCCAGTGCTTGAACTGATAATTGGCATCTCAGAGGAAGAATTTCCATATTTATATTAGTCCTTTTAAGTGCTAGTCATTCTATTTTGAATAGAAGTACAAAAGAAGAAAGGATTCTAAAATTTTGATAACAATGTCACTGCATTCTAAAAGAGTTGGAGGGATACTGCTGTGTTTGTGAACAAATATTAAAGGGATGTTTTGTTATAAAAAAGAAGTCTCTAGGCTAGTCTCACAAGAGAGAGGTTGAGATAAAGGTAGCACCAACTGGTCTGTATTAAGAGAAATTCTCCATTTTCATCTGCATCAGCTTGAGAAAAATGGATTCTGGGCATCAGAATTAATAGAAAAGCATTTGAGAAAAAGCTCAATGGAAAGTCAGAGGGGGCCCCTGGGGAAGAGATGGAAGATTGGGCTCAAGAAGAAGGGGGATCACTACAACATGACTCGGTATAAGATGAACTTTGAACTTTAATAAAAATCAGTGTCATATTGTTTTAAATTGTTTCCTTTTTTTGTTCATTCATCTCTTTTTAATTTCTACAAATCTGTGGTAATCTGTTCCACATACAGCTTTCTGTTCATTAATTTGTGGTATAATGGGAAAGAACCATGTTTAAACACAGGGGAAAGGGATATAGAGAGAACAAAGAAGCATCCAGAAGCAGTGATTAGATAGCACTAAGTGATCAAGACTTGAGCCAGGGGCAAAGCACATAAAATAATGACAGTCAATTATCAACAGAGTTGTAAACCCTTCTTCTGTGAAATATTTTAAAAAAACTGGGGAATGCACTCCCTTGAAGAAGAGGTGTAATGAAACTAACATGAGTTCTCTCCTTGGTGAGCAGAGACTACACCAGGTGGAGTTGTTACTTCAGCAGCTAAGGAACTCACTGTGAATAACTTCCAAAGCCATGACTCCCTGAGGGCGGGCGATAAGTGAATTTCTTTTAATAAGTGAATTTCTTTTATTTAGGGTGAGGAGGAATATTCAGAAATGGGAGCTCTGTCATCACAAGGAAAGGTGGGTGTAACATTGCACAGGCATTCCTAGAAAACAGGCCTAGCCACCCAATCCTATGTTATGTTAATAAGGTTTGTGCTCCTCCCAGGGTGGAGACTTTGATACAATGAAGCAGAGCTAACTGTTGGACAAGGACAAGGGGTTATGGGCCTACTCCAAGAGCGGTTATAAACTGGAAGGTGTCTTGGGCTCCTTTTCTCAGGTAAGGAATGCAGGGCCTGGCTTACTTTTGAAACAGCACAGTAAGTCTTGGGGATTTTTACCACTATTTTATTGTCTCTGATATGGCTAGGCTATGTCCTGGCTTGTTAGAGACGTTAGTTTTTGCATCTCCTTTTTTCCTTAAAATCACTAACTACCGAGGTTTTTGCTCTTATTTGTTAATTCTGACACCTTCTGGAAAGTTCTGTAAGAAGTGTGTTAGGGCAAGTAGACCAGTAAGATCACAGAAAATGGGTGGGGGCCTAAAATGACTTCTCTTTCTAAAGACCCCTACACCTTTCTCTTTCTACTTACAAAAATTTCAGGTTATTTCATTTGCCTACTAATGTAAAGGGTGACTCTAGAAGACTGGAGAACTAGGTGTGGCAGGCTATTTTCTTTGGGTACCCATGGTTCTTGGTCACACCACTTCAAGGAATGAAGAGGTAGACCAGACAGAGTGGTGGGCAGCAAAGCAAGGTTTACTGAGCGATAGCGAATCGATAGTACAAAGCTCCCAAAGAGGGTGGAGACCCAAGAGGGGTGCAACCAGAATTTCCACGTCTAGGAGTTTTTATGGGCTTCTTAGTGGACTGTTTTAATCTGATTAACCCTGCACCTCTCATCCAATTAAGTTTTCGTCATCTATCAATCACATGAGAAAGGGTGGAGGGCTCCTTCCAGGGTGGTGTAAAATCCTTTTAAAGGTGGTTTCCTCTTGGGGCGGGGTGGGGGGGGTGCACGTGTCCCTCCCTGCCTGCCTACCTTCCAGCCTTCCAACTACCCTTCATTATAGGGAGTCACATGTGGAATCTCTGCTCGGGTATTTTCAGTTTCTCATCTTCTTTCATTTCCTATTTCAGATGTAATAAGCAATGAGAAAATACAACTTTAACTATAGGCTCTAACTAGATTTTTCAAAACATTATTTTGAGGTCAGGGAACACTAGATGTGGAAGTGATGAGCTCTATACGGGAGCTCCCTTAAGACTTAAACTTTAAATGTTTAAGTAATTTGATTTTTATTCATTCATTCTTACATGAAATTCATTGTATTCTATTAGAGGATTACTTATATGGTTAGGGCATTTGTATTTTTTACAATGACAATCCATAAAAGCAAAGCTACTTGGACATCTTTCCACCATTCCTCACCTTGGAGATCACTGAAGCAACTCTGAAGAACCCCTATAGCCAGAATCATGGGTGTCCCATTTCATTAATAAAATTTAAAACCCATTGCTTTAAATGTTAAACTCAATTTAAATACTGATAATACTTTTTGGACAGAGGAAATTTTTTTTAAACTGTAAAAAGAGGATAAATCTGTCCAGTGTTTTCTGAAAAGAAATGTGGGGTTACCTAGTATTCATATACGATTGAATCCTGCCTCTCTATCTCTAATTCATAATTGTCATTTCCTAAAGCTACTTTTGAAAACAAGGAGAAATAATGGCTAGCAGATAAAACACCATTGTTGTACTGCTCTAGGTCAAAATACGACCATCTTTATCTATTGGGTTTTATAATCCATTTCCTTGCCACATTAGTTCTTTAATTATTTTACAGCCAGGATTTTTACTCTGGTCCTAAAGGACAAACTTCAAGAAAATCTGTGAACCCTCTAAAAATGTACACAAAATTCTGTTACCTGTTTTCCATTGGAAGAGGGGGGACCCCAAGACGCTGATTTGTTGTAGCCAAGCTGTTTATTTTGAAAATTCAAACCATGTTAGGGGAAGATGCCATACCCTCCCCTCTTCCACCACCTTTGGAAGATTTGGCTAAACAAGAGGGGCTGAAATGATATAATCAATGTCCCACTGTTGGCCATTTAGGTTAAATGAACACACTTCCTACAGAAATCTTTTTATTTTAAAGTTCTCATTAGCTTTAGGATAAATTCCAAAGGGTGAGATTGCTGAGCTAAATGATGAGAAAATTAAAATATTTAATTCTTTCCATTAAAGTTTATTTATAATCTCTACACCCAAGGTGGCACTGGAACTCAGGACCCCGAGATCAAGAGTCCCACGCTGCACTAAGCTAGCGAGGTGCGCCAAAATTTTTAATATTCTTCATAAATACTGCCTAATTGTCAGAAGGTTATGAGATTACATTTTCGCCAATGTTGAGAAGGCTTATTATCTTACATGTGGATATAACTAAATTGTATATTATTTTGACTTGTATTTCTTAATTTTACATAGCTTCGTATTCCACGAGCCAAACAGTGATACTGCCATAAGAGAAATAAAATACTATTCCTTTTTTGGTTACTATGTATGTTGTGACCGTAATCGTAACAATAGCTAACATTCATTAAATGTTAAGTTCTCTGCAGAATTTGAGCTGGGATCTCATACCGCTGTAACCTGAGTTAAGGGGACAGGGGTGGAGGATGCTGACCCACATGCTAAAAGCAGAAGCAAAACCAAAACAAGACCCCAAAACGGGCTCCTGCCACGCTTAGTTACCTTCTGCCGGGCAAGAGGTTCTAAATTTTAAATGATGTGTCTTTTCGGCTGCCAGACGCGCGTCTACCAACCAGTTTATCCTACTCCCAGCGTCGCGAGCGTGAACGAGGACTCGCAAAGCGTGGACTAGAAGGCTGCTCAGCTGAGGCTTGAGGCAGATAGTTTTTTTTTTCCGCTTTGCAAAAAGAAAAGACCTGATAGGGGGGAAAAAAGGTGGTAGTTATTTTTAAATTTTCCAGGGCTAAGGAGGACGACTTTTACCTTTAATTACCTTTAAGTCTTGGGAGACCAAGGTAACAATACCTGGAGAGCGCACAATCACAGTCCCGGCGTTTCCGGGCTTCAGCAAAGCGGAGAAAGGACGCATGCGTAGTGCAAGCTCCTGGGTCACACGCCTCTTACGAAAACGCACTGCGCAGGCGCGCACGCAGGTTGCGGCAGCGCCTGGTCTCAGCTGATGCCGGCGTCTTGCCGCCCCTCCCCCGCCCCGAATCCGCGGCGCCCTGGCGCTTGTAGGCCCGTCGCTCCAGCCCCAGCGATCGGGACTGCAGACCTCGTGACCCTGTCCTTGGGTCTGTGCGCGCCGGAGCAGCTCGGGACTGCGCAGCGCCCCGCGTGTCGGTGAGCGACCCTGGACGCGCAGCCCCTCGGTCTCTTTTTCGGAGTGGAGCTGAGCGGCGGCGCCCTAGGAACAGCCGAGAGAGACGGGGAGGTAGAGGAGGAGAGGCCGCCTGGGAGCCGGGCCAACCCGGGGACCGAGGAGGCGCTCAGGGTTGGGTGATGGCGGTGTTGTCACCTCCTACCGGGGCCCAGCCTCCTGCCTAGGGGGCTCCAGGCTTTGGCCCAAGCCCAGAGCGTAGGGTTGATTCCAGGCCCCACACTTTGTGCGGCAGGTGGCCCTTGGTTTTGCTGTTCTTGAGTTTTCTTGCACGGTTGCCTTGATCTTATCTTTTTAACCTTTCCGGATTAGGCTGTGTGCCGAGTTTTGTTTATGTAGCTTGTAAAGGTGCTGGCTTCCTTCGTTATCACAGATGATAATGACCCATTTAAATTGGATGGAGTGCTGTGCTTTTTTTTTTTTTTAAACTCTCCTTGCTGTCTTAGATCATGTTGGGTTTTCCATAAGAGATTGTGATAAGAACATTGAATACAGGGAAGAGAGAGGGTGTAGCACCTCTTCATAGAAAACAAACCGGCGAGTCTCCAGGAATAAAAGTGGTTAAATATTTCTTTACTGTGAGGACAGTCCAGTAGGGAGGGAGGCGATACGCAGTACCTGACAAAGTCTGGTGCTTGTCAGTTAGCCTTGTTTAAGCAAACACCTGTCAGAGGCAGACTCATCAAGACAACTTAGATTCGGATAGAAAACAGGCCCAGACTGAGAGCCACTTGATCCTGATCGCCTTCTGTGTCTCCCCTCACCCCCCACCAAAGCTTTCTAGTGGGATGCACTTTGCACTCCTGTGTTAACTGAGATCCCAGAAAGGATGCTTCTGTGGCCACAGTACTGAGGGCCCCAGTCCCTGTTCAGCTGATAGTCCACATAGATCAGTGTATGGGGACAATGATGTTAATTCACCCCTGAACCATCTGTGACTGGCAAGTGTTGGTTTGGCTTGGATTTAATGTTATTAGACAAACCAAGAGAAGATACAAAATCATCTGTTTTTAAACTTCTGTGGACAATGTGTATGTAGATTTTTAATAGTAAAATTGTGAAAATAATCATCTTCATCATTCTATACTTTTATATTTGTGTACTAGTTATATAATCTTTTTATCCTGCCGTATGCACTATGTTTGAATGATCCCAACACTTGGATGGCATGCCAGTATTCAGAGGTGAACTTTTCTTCATACTGTAGTATTACTTGAAATATTGAGTGTCAGTTTTCCTTACTGAGATCACTGAGAATTTTAAAAAAACTTTTTTTTAAGATTGCATTTATTTGTCAGAGAGGGAGTTGGGAGGGGAGAGCGTGTGTGAGTGCACAACCCCGGGGGAGCAGCAGGCTCCCCTCAGAACAAGGAGTCTAATGCAGGACTTGATTCCAGGACCTGAAGGCAGATGCTTAACCACCTGAGCCACGCAGGGGTCCCTCAATGAGAATTTTTAAAAGAAATGCTTATCTTTTTGTATGAATGTCTATTATCATTTTTAGGAACTGATAAAAGATACAAGGTCAAATTTAGAAAGAGAAGAAATGTTATTTTTAAATTCTTTCCCGCTTTATTAATTTTCCCTCAGAATATCAGCAGATTGGATAATATGACTTTGAAGTTCTTTTCATCCTTAAAATTGTATGACTCGACTGCAGTGCTATTGCATTACCCACCTGCAGAGGTTATATTGTTATAGGTATGGTATATGTGTAGGTACTACTACTTACTCTTACTTGGTTTTAAATTTATATCAAATATAAATTTAAATTTTACCCATGTTACTTTTGATACTATTAAAATTTTGAAATTAGTGTTTTAAAATTTACTGCTTTGTATTGGTGAATTATATTAAATATCTTGGAAGAGGTTGAATGAAAAAAATGTACAGGATTTGGTTTTTGAGTTGTTTTTATTACAAATGTTTAAATGCTACAGCTAGAAATGCGAGAATGAGAGGGACTGTGGTTTTATTTATCACAAAGGGGCATGAATTTTAACAGGCTGAAACATACTACTTTGAACTTGTAACCAGGCTTAGGGGCCCAAGGGAAGTCCAAACAGACCAGGTTCAGCCACTCACCACTGACAAAATCCAAAAGCAGAGAGAGGAGCGGTGGTGAAAAAAAGGAATTTATTTCAGTGAGGCCAACATGGGGAAGACGGTGGACTAACGTCTCGAAGTACTGTCTCCAAAGTGCGGAGAATACTTCTGAGTTTATTATATAAGGAATGTGTGGTACAAAGGTGGATGGGTACATGCAAATGGTTAATAAAGGTCAGACCCACCATTGTCTTGGCATCAGTCTTGCTGGCTCCCTATTGCTTGAGGGGCTCCTTTTGCTTCCCACCACAGGATGCTTTGCCCTTAGGGTCTTTTGCCTGAGTTAAGAGATAAGCTGGAAAGAAGAATTTAATCAATTAGAAAAGTACAGACTGAGGTCTAACTGGAGGTAGTTGAAGTCTTCTTTCAAACTTTTCTTGCTAATACATACAATAAGTAATCATAATCTGCTTAAACCAACTTTAGCCTTTAGCAATAATTGGTTTAAAGGTAGAATATGTTTTTGTTTTATTCTAAGAATAGTGAAGCCCACTTTATTTTCAGAGAACCTGGAGAAAGTGTAGACTTCTGTCAAATTTTAATGCTTGAAAGCCCATTCTCATCACAAGTCTGATACATCATTTTGTAATATTTTGTTAGAAAAACACTTTGGATTCTTGTCTTCCTTGTTTTCAGACACTACTTTGATTAAATATAATTCTTTTTTTAGTAATAATTTTTTATTATGTTAGTCACCATACAGTATATCCTTAGTTTTTGATGTAGTGTTCCATGATTCATTATTTGCATATAACACCCAGTGCACCATGCAATATGTGCCCTCCTTAATGCCCATCACTGGCCTATCCCAGCCCCCCAACCCCACTTCCCCTCTGAAGCCCTCAGTTTGTTTCCCAGAGTCCATAGTCTCTCATGGTTCATTCCCCTTTCTGTTTACCCCCCTTCATTCTTCCCTTCCTTCTCCTACAGATCTTCATGCTATTTCTTACGTTCCATAAATGAGTGAAACCATATGATAATTGTCTTTCTCTGCTTGACTTATTTCATTTAGCATAATCTCCTCCAGTCCCGTCCATGTTGCTGCAAATGTTGGGTAATCGTTCTTTCTGATGGCTGAGTAATATTCCATTGTATATATGGACCACATCTTCTTAATCAAAAAGCAATTTGAATATTCCCTTGAAGTTTGCTCTCTATTAATTAGATTGGTATAAAAGTCCCATAATGTTCTTGAGTATGCTTTTTTTCTGAAATTTACCCTAAGATTTTTCTTTCTCTTTAGACATGGGAAAGTCTTTTTCTCATTTGCCTTTGCATTCAAATAAAGAAGATGGTTATGATGGAGTCACATCAACTGAAAACATGAGGAATGGACTGATTAATAATGAAGTCCATAATGAAGATGGAAGAGGTGGAGATGTCTCTCAGTTTCCATATGTGGAATTCACAGGAAGAGATAGTGTCACTTGTCCTACTTGTCAAGGAACAGGAAGAATTCCTAGGGGTATGTGTTACTGTGTTGTTTTTCCTTTAACGAGTAATTCCAGGCATTCACACAAATAATATAAAACCCATAGATCTAAGCACAACCCCCTGTGTTTTAAAAATCTTTTAGGATTAAAGTTAAAATTATGTGTCAGTTATCTTCAGTTAAAGAGACACAAAGAAGTAAATGTAAACATTTTGAAAAAAACAAAAACAAGCATGTTAAGGTACCTAAAGTACTAATGAAAACCACCAGTCTACCTCTAGTATTTTTTTCTTTCCCACCTGCAATAGCAGATATGCATTATCTCTCTTTTTTTTTTTTTTTAAGATTTTATTTATTTATTTGGCAGACAGGCAGCAAGAGAGGGAACACACGCAGGGGGAGTGGGAGAGGGAGAAGCAGGCCTCCCACTGAGCAGGGAGCCTGCTGTGGGGCTCCCAGAACCCTGGGATCATGATCTGAGCAGAAGGCAGATGCTTAACAACTAAGCCACCCAGGTGCCCCTGCACTATCTCTTGACTGAAATTTTTTAGACCTGACTGTCCTCAGTAAAGGTCATAATCACATGTTGGGCGTTGGGAACAATTTAAGTAATTTGGTGACCTAATACTTTTAATTCATTGTCTAAAGAATAGTAAGAAGCTAGTCATGCCCTAGTTAGTTACTCTTAAGAGGAACTACATGAAGAGGGGTGGTAAATGAAGATGGGCCATATAGGAGGAAATATCATATCATAGGGAAATTCAGAAGGGAATAATCTTCATGTGATGTTTGTAGGCTAGACGAACTTCAGTAGAAATAATAAAAATATGTTGTGCTATTCTCATTTTCTGCTTGGTTGAAGGTGATAGGTAACCCTGGAGAAACCTTGAGGGAAGGACAAAGTAACAATAGAAGGTATACCAGTTTATACCAGTTTCTAAGAAATGCCTTGGGTTGGGGAAGTTTATCTCTGAGTTGGCCTTTGAATGTGATGGTTTTATCTTTTCAGGGATACTTAGCTGTTAGAGAATGAAAGGATTTTTGGGACTATTTTAGCAATCCGGATATGTTTTTGAGGTATAGCCAGTAGGCCTGTTTTGGCAGCCTAGAAGTGGATTGTGGTTAGTAGGAAATCATGGATGACTCTGAAGGTATTTTTGTCTGAACAGCTGGAAGAATGGAGTAGCACTTTATTAGGATGGAGAAAAGGTTTGAGTGTGTATGTCCAGGGAGAGATCAGAAGCTCTGTTGTAGAGAAACAAGCCTCGGGATGCATATTTGGCATCTAAGTGGATATGTTTAATAAGTTAAAATAAGTGTCTGGTGTTCAAGCGCAAGCCCTCAGCTGGAGCCATAGACTAGAGGTGGTACTTAAAGCTGAGTTGGGTGAGAGCACCAAGCTTATCCGTGTGAACAGAAAAAAAAGACACCCTAGTGCTGAACCCTGGGGCACTGCGCCATTTCAAAGTCAATGATAACAAAGATTTAGCAAAGACATGAAAAAGCCGCTAGAGTAGAAGGAGGAAATTCTAGACTTGGGTGTCCTGGAAATAAATGTAGCAAATGTACCAAGTAGGAGAGAATAAGGACCTGTTAGATGCTACCAACCGATCAGGTAATGTAAGGACCAAGAACTGACCATTGGATTTGGTGATGTACATGGAGACTGTTGGAGACCTTTAAAAGGACAGCTTGGCAGGTTGCATAAGCTTGTATAGAACGTACAGAGTGGGATCAAGAGAGCATAGGAGGAGTGAAGTTATTCAGTGAGAAAATAGGTTTTTTGAGGAGTATTACTGTATATTTAAGGAAGAAGAAAGATGGTAGCTGGAGGGGGCTATGAGGTTAGGAAAGGGATTTTTTTTTTTAAAGATTTTATTTATTTACCTGACAGAGAGACAGCCAGTGAGAGAGGGTACACAAACAGAGGGAGTGGAAGAGGAAGAGGAAGAGGCAGGCTCCCAGCAGAGGAGAGAGCCTAATATGGGGCTCGATCCCAGGACCCTGGGATCATGCTCTGAGCTGAAGGCAGACGCTTAATGACTGAGCCACCCAGGTGCCCCAGAAAAGGGATTTTTTTAAAGATGGAGTGAATAATATGTATGCTGATGAGAATAACCCGTAGAGAAAAAACAACAGGTACTGTAGGAGATGGGAGAATTATTAGATGTAGTGCCCAAGTGCAGGGGGCTGCCCTTACAGAGGAGCATCTGCAGTTTACGCTTTGTACGAGGAAGGTAGAGCATATGGACACAGAAACAGGTGGGTGGATGCTGTAGTGGGAGCTTGTGGAAGTTCTCCACATCATGAGCTAAGAGTGAGAACAGGGAATGAGCTATTGGAGATTTTAAGAGAGAGTTGAAGTTACAAAATTGGGGTTTTGGAGAGTCAGATTGAGACCGTGAACTAGGGAATATTGTATGATGGTTGACATCGTTAAAGGCCACTTGAGATCAGTGATCTGAATGAGGCCAGTGAGCATAGTTGCATGTTTTTCTGTATCCACATTTAGCTGTATGGGTATCAGCATAGTAGTTGAAAGGTTACTTTTAAGCAGGATTGTAGTTTAGTCAAACGAATACCACCAAACAAGACAGGATACATGTACAGAGAGAGACATAAATACATAACATATATTTACTTGTGGGTGTGGGGAGGTATTGTAAATAAGGGGAGAGTTGTGGAAGGGGCAGGGAGGAATAATGGAGGCATTATAGGAAGCTTTAAAAGAGAATTTGACTATAGTGCTTTAAGAGTTAATACAAAAAGCCAAGTTCTGATAAGATTGAAAAATTGGTTTATTAAAGATCTATTTATCCATTAAAGTATACGGATATAGCCCAACCCGAGAAATAAAGGATAGATTTTAAATTGACTTACTGCAAATAGTGTGTGGCCTGAATAGTTGTGGAAGCCTCATTTTATGTGAACTCTTGAAGCATGAGATTTGTTATGTGTTGATTTTGGTTTTCAAGGAGTATAGTATAGAGGATTTCAGGACACAGAGGTAGCAATATTTCTTCTGCTCTTACCCAGATAACCATAATCAAAATCTAAACAGAAAATATACAGTTGAAGAATTCTTGGTAAATTCAGATCTTCTGAAAGCTGAGACTTTTCAGATCTTTTTCAGTAAAGAGATTAATTACTCTTTCTCATTCTTCGTATTATTTGTATTCATAGCTGACATCAAGCTATGAAAAATACATTATTTATTTTGGAACTTAGTGTCTACTAGATAATTTTTGAAGATTCTGAGAGTTTACCAGAGGAATAAGATGAGAGTCAGATGATATTCTGGCTTTGAAAGAAGGCCACTATTTTAATTAATCATGTTAATAAATTTCTAAACCTATTTTTACTTTTAGGGCAAGAAAACCAGCTGGTGGCATTGATTCCATATAGTGATCAGAGACTAAGGCCAAGAAGGACGTAAGTGATGATAAGAAAATAGCAAAATTTTTTGTATTTTTTTGCTTTTCAAGTTACATATAATCACTCTAGTTAACTCTATTAAAATGAAAAATGTTATCAGGTTGTTAAATTATGCCATCAATGCTTTGTGTCATTTAAAAAAAGAAAAAGGATTTCTGATTGGGGTAAGGTCTTCAAAGTGGCATAGTATCTGAATCTTCTCAAATCTGTTTACCAGAACAGACAAACTTAGAACAGCAGTAGGAAACACAGAAACATTTTCATCAAAAATGGGTGTTAAGGTTCTCCTACTCACCCCACAATGAAAATGGAGCAAGGATCAATACATGTTAGCAGCTGTGTGGAATTTGTGAAGGGAAACAAAAAGAATTGCTGAAGGTCCTGAGAGCCCTGGTACACAGAACAAATGCTCTGGTATACAATTCCCTAAAGAAGAGGGTCCCACTCAGAGCACTTCCAGCAAATACTTCTGGATAACCTGTCAAAGTGGGAGGACTCTTGGCGTGCTGTACCTTGGAGAGAGTGCAGAAAAGGTCACAGATTCACTGAGGGGCCTTAAGATCAGAAGGAACTAGACCACTGTGGTCCCTCGAAGACCTTAGGAAAACTCACCCAAAACTCTTATAAAAGGACAGACATACCCTGAGGAAAAGCCTGCTAGGGATTGTGAATCCATATTGTACAGGGAAAGAATATGGAAAAGGGAAGAAAAGGTTCAAAAACTAGAGAATCTCAGAACTGTAGAAGTGTATATACATATAGGCCATCTCAAAAAAAAGGAAAGAAAGAAAACAACAACTTTGTATTATAATAGAAGATGGCGTTTTGAGCAGTGAAGCTAGGAAGGTCACTGTGGTTCATCCTCATCACCTAAAATGCAAGCTTCTATTAAAAGTACAAAAACATCTCATTTAAAAATGAGCAACAATTATTGCAGTGAAGCATCATACAAAGACAGATTAAACAAAAGTGAACGGAAAATCCTGATCATAGAAGCATACCAGAAAAAACATGAAAACTGTAACAATATTATAAATGTTCTAAAGAAATTAAAACTGTAGAAGCTATGAAAGAACTGCAGGAGTCAGAAATTGAAAGGCTCAGAAATAAGATGACCAAACAACATGAGGACATGAAAAGAGACTATGAACCCATGAGAGAATAAGAAAAAATTAACTTCAGAAGTGAAGACAAGACTGGAAGAACAAGGGCAAACAGATACCATGGAAAGTATGGCAGAGGAAATAGAAGTTACAAAGGAGGAAATGAAAACACGCACAAATTAATGAAAAGTAAGATAAACACAAGCAGAGAAATTGAACGCTCATATA
Source organism: Ursus americanus (assembly GCF_024610735.1). Taxonomy (NCBI): domain Eukaryota; kingdom Metazoa; phylum Chordata; class Mammalia; order Carnivora; family Ursidae; genus Ursus; species Ursus americanus. The sequence continues at coordinate 60,478,481 of NC_142129.1, read as the reverse complement.
ACTGAAGCCCCTGAAGAAAAACCGAAGGAATCAAACTGAACAAATAATAAACATTCAGTTCAAGAACACTTCCCTGAAGTAAAACAAGACACAGACCTACATATTGAAAAGACATGGCATGATCTTCAAAACATCCTACCCATCCTAATGAAATTACTGGACTTCGAAGGTAAACAAGGAAAAAAAAAAAAAAAAAACTAAGAAAACGGTTTGAAGAACCCCAGGCAAAAGGATGAATTAATTTATAAGGGACAGAAAATCAGATTGGCATGCTTCTTCTTGATCACAGCGCTCCAGACAAGTAACCAGTAGCACAGCATGTTTAAATATTCATAGAAAATGAACCAAGGATTTAAAAAAGTTGATCTGACCCTTTATTATAAAATATGTAGTAGATGGTTATGAATATTTAAGAAATTAGGGTTAATTCCTCTATAATCTTAGGATGAAAAAACTTCCTACATATGATTCAGAATCCAGTGAGGACAGAAAAGATTAATTAATTTGACAAAGCCTAGATTAACTTTTACAAGATGAAAACAAAACCTTAATTAAAGCCAAAATACAAGTGGCAAACTGGGAAGTGATGTCTGCATATTATCACAGATATTATGAACGACTAGTCCACAAGAAAGATGTCCTGTAAATATGTGAGAAGAGGTTCAGTCTTGCTCATAAGAGAATAACAGATTAAAACACTGAAATACCATTTCTTATCTATCATGAGCCAGAACTCCAAATTTTGACAGTGAATTTGTTGGCAGTACTGTGTGAAATGAGCACACTCATACCTTGTTAGCAAAGGGCATTTAGCATTATCTAGGAAAATTATATATACACATACCCTTTGGCTCAGGAATTCTACTTTGAAAATTTTTTTCTAAGGATAATTGCAAATATAGTAGGTGGCTTTTGCGTAAGGTATTCACCGTGTCAGTGTCTGTAATTGCAGAGGACTAGAAATGTAAATGGCCAGTGATAATGTACTGGTAGAATAAGTTATGCTACATCTGTACGATGATAAAGTGGAATGAGGAAGAACTCTATATTTTACTACAGTTGATAGCCAGATACATTTTTATCTGAAAACACACACATGCATAGAGGAGGAGAGAGAAACAGTGTATTGATAAACCAAAGACTAATAAAATGATTACTCTCAGAGTTTGGGAGGGAACTTGGAAGAGGGAATAGATAAGCAAGTGAGATATCTGTGTATGTATATATATTTATATTGTTTGGGCTTTAGAAGTACTTTTTTAAAAAATAGAACGTAAAAGATGAAATCAGAAGAAAAAAAAAGCAGTTCCTAAAAATTGAAATAAATGATTTGAAGTGTATGTCCTTTGGTGGAATAACCACAGATTAAAGAATCACTTTAAGTGACTTGAAAATACTTCATTTTGACTGTCAGTGTCTAGTAAGATGTGGAATACAACAAAAGTTTAAACTGTACTCAATAGCTGCATTGTTAAGAATAATGTTAGTATAATTTTGAAACTTATACATAAAGCAGATAAGTAATTGTATACTGATACCATTAGGGAATAAGATTCTTGGCATAAAAACAAAGGAATATAAGTACAAAATCAAATAAATTTGATTTTTCACTTCCAAGCAAGATGGAATCATCACAGGAACTAGATTTATTCTTCTATCTAAAATAACTAAAAAACTGGACAGATAAATGAAACAGTATTTTTAGATAGTGGAAATCAGGCAGCAAAGGACAGTGATATCTGAGAAGGGGAAAACAAGTGAGGTAAGTCCTACGATTGTACCATCTTACTGTCCAGGAAAAGATATCAAAGCACAGCACAATGGAAATAACCCGGGCAGAGCTTAGCAGTCCCCCTAAACTGAGGAGATACATGGCAATGGGAATCTAGGAGGCCAAGACCAGAGTTAGTAGGACAGAGTACTGGAGGGTAGAGAGCTACACTGGGTACTCCTTGAGTGTTTAGCTGAGTCCTCATCAGTGTGTATGTGTGAGGAAAGTACCTAAAGGAAGAACCACTCAAAACAGAACAGAGGGAACAGTCCTCAGAGCCCACATAAGGCCAGGGATAGTTTTCACCAATCACTGTGGACAGTCTCATAATTCATAGGGAATTGGGTGGAATACTCAGATTATTTCCACAGTAACAGAATAAATAGCCATAGATTAAAAGCTGTAGTGTTCATGCTTAACAGAACCTAAAAGCAAACCTCAAGTTTCAAATTTTTTTCAAGAAACTGAACAGTATCCCAAATACAAAGCTCAAGAATATATGTGGGAATACTAAAATATCCAGCACTCAACACAGTAAAATAATAAGAGTCTGGAATCCAATTAAAAATTACCAAGCATGGAAAGAAAATGAAAAAAATATAGCCTGTAATGAGGAGAAAGAACACTTATAGAAACAGACCAATAAATGACATAGATGAAAGCATTAGACAAGGATAGTTAAAATAGTTATCTTAACTATATCCCATATTTTCAGAAAGGTGGAACTTAAGGATAGACATGGAAGATATTTTTAAAAGATCCAAGTAGCATGAAAACTAAGTATCTCACATGAAGACTACATGGGATGAGATTAACAGCAGGTTAGACATTTTAGAAGAAAAGAGGAATGAATTTGAAGACATTGGAATAATAAGTATCCAAAATGAAATACGAAGAGAAAAAAGATTGAGAAAAATGAACAGGGCATTAATAATATGTGGAACAAATTCAGGTGGCCTCTGTATATGTAATTGAAGGCCCTGATAAAGAGGTGGGGGGAGGGAACAGAAAATACATTTTCCGTATTTTATGAAATACTATGGAGGGCACCTAGATGCTTACTGAGTACCTGTTACATCAGTTAATGTAAGGGCCTGGGGATACAGATTTAACAAAGGTATCTTTGGTAAAAGGAAATTAGGATTTTGTAGAGACAGACAAGTAAGCAAGTGATTACAGGATCTCTGTCTTACCTGTTAGAGGTATTTCCAGAGTGCTAAGAGAGCAGAGTAGAGTAGTATCTATCTAAATTATTTTATGGAATTAAGGAAGGTTTCAAAGAAGATGAAGCATTAGCTGAATCTTAGAAAAGTAGAAAACAAAGTGGAAGTGGGCAGTTCAGACAGGGAATAACATGCAAGGACAAGAGTAACAGACGTCATTCAGATCTATGCCTAAAGTGAACAGTGCTGTTGGAAGGTGGTAGAGATGAAGTTTGAGAAAATGAGATCCAGATCTTGACACCGTTAGTAAGCTAAGAAATCTGAAAACTATAGGAAACCCTTTAGGAATTTTTAGGAGCTTCAGATATGCAATGAAAAAACAAAGACTCTAAATTTTTACTAAAATTACAATATTTTACGAACAACTCTGATTATTTGTAAATTGGGGGAGTTGTGATGAGGTAGTTAGGAAATTTATTGATTGCTTTTGTTTACATGCTTTAGCGGTATCATTTGATTCTCAAAACAAACCTACAGATCTTAAAGTGGAGGAAAAAAGTAAATTGCCCGAAGTGTTATAAGCAGGTAATGGCAAAAGTAGAAATTTAACTTGAGTCCAAATAAGCCACATAACCATTATAACTTCATCAGTACTATAGCTCCTAGAATCATAAGAAAAATTATTACTAGTGAATTTTATAATAGAATCTATATTCTTCAGTGAACTAGCCAGTTTTTCAGTTGGTCGGAAATACTATGTGAAATGTTTATTATCCCATAAGATGAGATATATTTGTTATGGCTGTAAATTTGGGGTACAGAGTAAATTTAGAACATTGATCATATATTAACAACTGGAGCTGATTTATAGGCCCTAAGCCCTAAATAGATCATGGTGGGCTCACCTTGCTGTAATTAAAAATAAAAACAACACTAAAATAATAAAATCCAGCAAAATTTCAGATTTTGTTAAATCATGAATTTTGAGCTCTTTAATATCTTTTTTAGGTGTTTTGGTGTGTGGTAGGTACTATAAACAGGTGCTTAAACTGTATAGTAGGTAATCCAGTAGTGATAACCACCCTACTCAGGTTGGGAAGAAATCTAGTGAGTGAGTGGAACTTCTTTGTTCACTCAAGACAACAGTATGGGGCTAGTAGTAGTGACGTAGTGAAATTTTGTTTTATTTTGTTTTTAATAAACCATTTTGTTATCGTTTCCTGGACAAAATAGTCGGAAGCATTTATGAAACATTTGCAAGAGTCACTTAAAATAGCGGTGTGGGCATGCAAAGCTTAGATCTATTAAGGAATTTGGAAGTTGGTGAGGAAGAAAATGGAAGAAAGGATAAAATGAGAATTTTTTGAATGACTAGAGCATAAGGAAAAGATAAAGTAAGTGACATGCAAGACCTAGAAAGAAATAACAAACAAAGGTGCTATGGGCTTTGAGCTGAGAGTTATTTGTTGGAAAAAATAGGAAAATTGTAATTTGAAACCCTAATTTTGAGGGTAAACTTGTAGAGGCAGTTTTTATCTGGAGATTGGAAATAAAGAGCAAGAGATACATTTCAAGGGGAGTTAGAAGAGTAGCAAAGGCATGGAAAGTTTATTTTTTTCTTGTCTTATATCTGCATACTATTATCCCCTTTCCTGATTTTCAAGAAACAGTTTAACAACATCATCAAAGCAGAGTTGATTAATGTAAACAGTATTTTTAAAACTGAGTACATAAATACTTTGGGATGAGAGACTCAGAGTCTTAGTGAGACTTAGTGAGATTGATGAGGCATGTGATTATGTCATTATGTTTTTAAGGGCTTCACAGGTTCTGATGAGCAGTCACTTTAGGGAATTATATAATGGCAAAACCCACATGTGAAAATTCTGCTTTAGTGAATTCAGAAGGCAGAGAAGGGAGTCTTGAAATCCATATTTTTATAAAGTTCCCCAGCTTAGTTAATTCTAGTGTGAGGTCTGGTTTAGGAAACGCTGTCGTAAATGTTCTACATGCAATAACCCTGAATTCCCAGTCTCCAAAAAGGTACATCTTTTAAGGAGAACATTTGAACATGTAATAGACCAGACCCATCCCTACTAAATACTTTTATAAAATAAAATATTGGTAAAATTACACATCTTTTCCTGCTAGTATAATAGGGGAAAAATTCAAGTTGAAAAAATCTCTGAATGTTTCATTATGTAATTTCTGATGCACATGTATTTCAATACTCCATTTTTCTTTTCAGAAAGCTGTATGTGATGGCTTCTGTGTTTGTCTGTCTGCTCCTTTCTGGATTGGCTGTGTTTTTCCTTTTCCCTCGCTCTATTGACGTGAAATACATTGGCGTAAAATCAGCATACGTCAGTTATGATGTTCAAAAGCGTACAGTATATTTAAATATCACGGTAAGTACAAATTTACATTAAAAATATTTGGCTACATTCCTTTACGATATTAAGCACACCTTTGTCCCTTTGAGAGAGTATTAAATGTGACACTGGTCAGTTTGCTTTCTGTATGTCTGCTATTGATCTTCTCTATCATTTCTGGTTCTGCTGAAAATGGCAAATAATAAGTACTGGCAATTGTATATATAGAATCATTTAGCATTTGAAGTTGCCTTTAAGATGGTAAAATAAACAGTTGCTGGCAAAAAAAAAAAAAAAACCATTTACAATCTGTTTACTTTTCACCATGTGACTCCCAACTAATTCCTAGCAAAGTGTTAAAATAGTTGATTCTATAAATGTGATAAATGTACCATTTTTTTTTCCTTGTATTTGCTGAAATACAATTTTCGCCATTTTAACAGACTATTCCTTTATGGTGTTTAAAGATAAAGTACAAGTGACTGTTTGATTTCTCTTATAAATTAGTATGTGGGAAAACATCCACAGTGTTTCCCTGGACAGTTGTTTTTAGTACTCTACAACCTTCTCACTCCTGAAAACAACAAATAAAACCTCAGAGAAGGTCTACCTGTTTACATGTTAACATTTGTTTGAAAAGAAGCATGGTTTGCAAAGCACTGAATTATTAAAAAGGAAAATGTCTACTGGTCATGCCATTAGCAATTATGTATGGTTTCAGGCCTCAGTGCATCTGTGTGGCAGTGGTTTGTTTGGAAGAGTGATAAATGGAGTTTAGTTGGTTTTCCTTGCAGAGGTTGTTCATATGCTTGAGGCAGTAGTAGAGATAACAGCTAGTTGTAGTTGGGAGAGGTTGGAGGGACCGGAGTGTAGGGGAATAGTATGTTAAAGTACAATTGCTCATTAATTACGGGAAAAAAAAGAACTCCCATGGGTCCATTTATTCTCATTGCTTACCACCAAAGTTGTTTATCTAAGGGCTTTAAAAAAATATCTATGGAAAAAACATGTGCATAAAACAACACAATGCTAAATATAAATCAATCGTATGAGTGGAGAATTACTGTTGAGTATTTTCTCACTTTAACAGCCATCTGGAATGAGGAATGTATTTTTCTTTTTGTACAGTGTTTAAAACAGTGGCCAGGTTTTTTTTGACCAATCTCCAAAACTTGTTTTACTATCAAATATTATAAATGTATAATAAAAAATAAAAGTCATGTGATGGTTCCTTTTAAATATCAGTGTATTTAGATGTAACTATCATACTCTATTTTCAGTAGTTATTCAGGAATTCCCACTTTTTGGGATAATAACACTTAACTGAGAAAGACTGAACATTAAATAAGAGATAGCATTATTATATAAGATAAACATTAAGTTTGGATAACCATGAGTAAGAGGTTGAGTTTTCCGTAGGTTCTCTATCAGTGTTTTGGAAAATGGAATTATATAATATTGCTTTTGTTTCTTAAAATGAGTAATACGCATTAGTACTACTTACTCCATTTTAGTAACATTTGTTTTCTGCTTATGAATATATTTAATTATCATTATACATTTGACAGATACTGTGATGTATTATTTTTACTTCTACTACCTAGACCTGTTAACATATACATATATTTGGTGATGATGCATATATACATTTGTATGCACATTTACAAATGTGGCCAAATATTTTCATATTGTATGTAAGGAATACACACGTGCGTAAGTGTATACATATGCATATTTTAACCATAAGTGAGATCTCACTAAATTTTCTCATGTTAAGTGCCCTCATGTATTCTTTTATATGGCTGTATTATAATTCACTCAACCATTTCTTTTTTTTTTTTTTTTAAGATATTTATTTATTTATTTATTTATTTATTTATTTATTTATTTATTTGACAGAGATAGAGACAGCCAGCAAGAGAGGGAACACAAGCAGGGGAAGTGGGAGAGGAAGAAGCAGGCTCATAGCAGAGGAGCCTGATGTGGGGCTCGATCCCATAACGCTGGGATCACGCCCTGAGCCGAAGGCAGACGCTTAACCGCTGTGCCACCCAGGCGCCCCTACTCAACCATTTCTTAATAGATGTTTAATTTTGCTATTACAAATATTCAGAAAAACATCTTTGTTCTTAAACTTTGTTTCTATTTCAGGTTATTTCTATAGGATAGATTCCTAAATGCAAATTTGCTAACTAAAAATCACAGATCATTTAAGGCCTTTGATAATAAATCATCATTACTTAAAAGCTTATGATTGTGGTCTCTTGACTTACAAATTAAGTGGATTCTCACTGCTCTCAGCAACAAAATGTCTGATAGTACTAAACTTTATTTTTTTTCATCTGTCTTAATGTTTGTTATCTAATGATCAGTATATCTTTTTCTAATTCTTAAAAATAATTTTGTTGTCAAGCAGTTTTGCATCATTGATCCCTTTAATATTCTAATGAAAGCTGTAGGCACTTCAGAAAAAGACACATACCAACGTTATTTTCATATACAAAGGATTCCAAAGATTCTTCTGAATCCCTTTCTTTGTCCATTGACCTCAAATTAACAATCCCTTTCCTATAATATCTAGAAATTAAATTGAAATGGGAACAGAGCTAAGTAGAAAATTTTTATATATTTAGATAAAGGTTATTTCTGCTACATTATGGAATTTAAAAAATTCTCTGTATAACTATAAATGAATGCATAAATGTGATCATAAAATCACTGATTGCTAGCATATTCTTGTTTTTATCCTTTTTTGCTGAGACTACTTTCTCTTCTTTCCATTTACCCCATAATTGCATTTTTCCATCTTTCTCCATATTCATATTAATTTATAAGCTCGTATGTTTAGCTTTTCTTAAATTAATATTTATTTTCAAAAGAATAATATTTTGTACATATTTTATGCATCTTGTTAGTAGAAATCTCTCCTAATTTTCTGGCTTAGAGTTAATCCATTCTTTTTAATGGGCTGCATGATATTCCATATAATGATTTAATACTATTTAGTCATTATTTTTGTAGATGGGCATTTGCTTTATTTTCATTCTTTGTTTTTGTCACTACCGTCATTATCGTCCCAATGCTTTTATTTCTTTAGGATAAATGCTCAAGTAGGATTGCTAGGTCACAGGATATACATTATTTTTATTTTAATGGATATTGCTAGATTCCTTATCAGAATGGCCGCAAGGCTTCACGTGTTTTCCAGGAATGTAAAAATAGACCCTTTTGCTCATATCCCTGCCAGGAAATAGAATTTGTTGCTTTCTAGAAGTTTTACTAGTTTAATGAACATAAAATAATATTCCTTTTGTACTAAAATCAACTTTTCCCCAACTATAAATGAATTTGAGAATTTTTAAGTGTTTCTTGGTCATTCATATGTGTACTCCTCTGATTTATTTACTCATATGTTTTGCTCTTGTTTTGCTTTATTTTTCCTTAAGGCTTTGTCTTTTTCTTTTCAGTTTGTAAGGGCTCTTTGTATAGATGGTAACCATTACAGTCTTCCTTACAAATATTTATCATTTATTGATTTTCTTTCATGATGACTGTTTCAGATGTTTTATTAATTTATTTATTTACTATTACTTATTCATTATCTTGATTTAACATTTTTTTTTCTTCATTGGCTGTTTTCTAAAATATTTTGAGATAATCATTGTGAATTAGAATTGCAGAAGTTTCCCCACCTATTAAGTATAGAAATGATGTAGGTCCATTTCTTTCCAACAAACAGACTTGAATCTACCCATTTCTTCTTCAAAGTGACCCAGTAGAAATCTCTACTTATACATAAGTTAAAATACCAGTGTCTTTTAAACAAAATTTATTTAAAGTACTATTTAACATTTTAAATGGTCATCTTTGTATTTAATAGAATAAGAAATAGCTTACTGATAATGTCTGTGAAGGTATCTATATAGTAACATTTAGCAAAAACTTAGATTAAATCTAAAAATTATTTTTATAGAATTTTTGCTAATGCCACAAATACATTTTCTAACATGCATTTTTCTATATTCCTATAATATACATTTTCTGGGACTATTTTTTAATTGTGTGTTTATTATTAGCATATTATATACATAGTACTCATCATAAAACCAAATAACCAGTTCATTTAATGTCTTATGTTATTTTTGGCAGTACTTTTCTTCCTCCTAATAACTGAAGCATGGCCACAGCTGAAGTCTTTTTATTTTTTTGTGAAGTCATTTTTTAAAATTAATTTTGAATACATATTTGTTATACTTATACATTTTCTGCCTTCTTTCTTTTACAGAACACACTAAATATAACAAACAATAACTATTATTCTGTTGAAGTTGAAAACATCACTGCACAAGTTCAGTTTTCAAAAACAGTTATCGGAAAGGCACGCTTAAACAACATAACCAATATTGGCCCACTGGATATGAAACAAGTAAGCTTCTGTCATGAAATACTTTGGAGGAGTTCAGTGAGTCTTGATTTTGTCTATCGTATTAACTTGGGGGCGGGTAGGATTTCCTCAAAAACGTGACCTTGACATGTGTCCCTTCCATGTATAAGAAAGTCTTAGAATCAGCCTTGCAAAGGGAGAGATTTCTAAACTCTTTGAAATTGGGAAAAGTATCTGAAATACTTGATGCTTTGATCCTCTTTCCAGTTGGCTTATTTTCATTTTTTGCCTTTCAGATTGATTATACAGTACCTACTATCATAGCAGAAGAAATGAGTTATATGTAGTAAGTTTTGATTTTTAATAGTTTTCTCTCATTAAATTATTAAGTATTTAGAATAAAGTGTATGACTATCTTTTGAATTACCTGCAGTCTTAGCAGTCAAGAAACCACATTTGGAATACTCCTTCTGGCCTCTCTCTTCTCTTTTTCTCTTCTCCCTTGTCAACATACATCACATTTATGTACATTATGTACCTATATACTTAATATTTGTTTTTTACTTAGTTATTTTTCAGAATTAAGATCAAATACACGATGTCACTTTTTATTTACTATGAGAACCATATTCTCATACATTTTAGTATGTGTTGACTTTTTAGTATAGGAAAACTCAAAGTGCTAGTAATTTATCATACTCTATTATTGGTTTGAAGTTCTGAAGCTTTTCAGTTGGGTCTGATTATTGACTCTCGTTAAGTAAAAAAAAAGGATAAATACCATCTTTTGATACCAGGCTAACAGAATTTCTGAGTAACAGACTGTTTACTACAATTTCAAAAGGTGAATAAAAAGTAACAATAATCTGTAGCCCATGTTAAACAACTCTACAACTGCTGTAGTAGGAAAGCATGTCTGTTTCTAGAATAAAAAGTCATGAAACGATTTATCATTATTTGAGCTATAGAAAATGTTCAGTCAATATATGCTTACTTTTATCTTCCTTTTTTTTAGATTTATTTATTTTAGAAAGAGTGCATGCACAAGTAGGGGGGAGGGGCAGAGGGAGAGGGAGACAAGCACACTCCCCACTGAGCAGGGAGCCTGATTCTGGGCTTGATCCCAGGACCCTGATATAATGACCTGAGCCGAAATCAAGTCGGACGCTTAACCAACTGAGCCACCTAGGTGCCCCACTTTATATCTTCTTTATAGTATCTCTACTAGTTATAATGTCAGAGGAATCCTAATTAAATGATTTTAAATTTGTAATATCATTGCTTGAATTTGTTCATTGTTTTTTCTTTTTAACAGTGATTTCTGTACACTGATATCCATCAAAGTTCATAACATAGTACTCATGATGCAGTGAGTATCAATTTTTTTTTTGAGATATTTCTTTGTTAAACTTTGGATGTATAACATTGGCTTATAGCATACACAACACCTTTACAAATATTAGTTCAATTGGGTTTTAAGCCCTACAGAAGTGCTATGAGATGAGTAAATATTATTCCACTTTACGAATGAGGAAGTGGGAAGCTCAGAGAAGCAGTGAAGGATGACATGGCCACTAAGCAGTGAATCTGGACTTTGCAAGAATGCTGGAAGGTGGAAGGGGTTGGACTAGAGAGGAGAACAGAGCTGAGCGTCCAGTTTTCTGCCTGTGGGAAAAAATCCTTAAAAGTAATGAGAAATACTGTTACTGGCTTGGAAGTTTGGTGTTACTCGAAGTCATTAAAACATGATAGGTTTGGTATTTGGGCCATTAGCTGACATCCGAAGAACCCTTTTCCTGTGATGAGAGAACTATGAGCACTGAGCCAGATGGAGGGCTTCATCCTACAACCCTGAGACATGACCTGAGCCAAAACCAAGAGTCAGACGTTCAACTGACTGAGCCACCCAGCTGCCCCTATATAATTATTTTTAAAAGTGAAATGAACTTCCATATTTTTATCTAGTGATAAGTGTTCTGGAAACATCATATTTGTGTTGTATAATTATTTGAGTAGGGCTTGCTAAACCAGCATTTATGTTATCTGTTGGGGAAAGAGTCCCCAAGAGGCCCATGTCCACAATATTAAGTTATCATTAATCAGTCTCTCTCAGAAAATTTTGATATATAAAAGTAGTCTCACTTTAGAAAACTTTTTTATATATAACTGTTGAATGTTTCTCCGCATTTGAGTTTGTTGTTGTTGTTTCTTTTTTAGAGTTACTGTGACAACAACATACTTTGGACACTCTGAACAGATATCCCAGGAGAGGTACCAGTATGTTGATTGCGGAAGGAACACAACTTACCAGTTGGGGCAGTCTGAGTATCTAAATGTACTTCAGCCCCAACAGTGAAAACTAAAAGAGATGCCACTGGAGAAGAAGAAATCCCTATTAATATTTTCTGAACTCTGAAGGATGAGGTACTTACTTCCTGCTAGGAGATCTTAAATTGAACAAACCTGAAGTTTACACTTCCATTTTAGGGGTACAGTTAAAAGTATGTGGACTTGTACATTATTGCAACACTCTACTCTGTGTTCATGATATCTGTACCAGGATCTTTTACTTGAATCTAAATTTGCCAATTGATTTTCTTCTCCCCTTGTCCCCAGAGAGGGACACTGAGACTTCCCATGTAGGACAATAAATAATTATTTACAATTCACAGCTTCAGTCACTACTGGAAACATAATTTTGATGATGAACAGAATTTGAAAAACTTTATTTCTGAATGTTTTTATAGAATATTACTGAGAGCCTGTTATTCATGAAAGACTTTGAAAAAATAACCTTTTTTCTGTTATAAATTCCCATCACTACATAGTAGTATTTCAAGGTATTTTAGCTTTTAGCCAAAACATTTGTAGTTTTTCATTTGTTGAAATTCTACTCATTTGCACGTTTTTGTCAGTCTTATTTCAAGCTAGTGCTTGCATAACACTAGAAACCAAAATAATCTTTGCAAAATTCTGTACCTAAAATTTTTTAAAGCCCCCTGTTTCACATGTCTTTCCATATAAGTAAGTTTTGTGAAATTTTTGTGTAGTCTTCAAACGTAGTTGATGTACAATACTGTAAATAAACTGTGCATGGCTTTTATACAGTTTTAATGTCAAATAAAGTACAGATTCAAAATGAAGTAAGTTGCTCATGAAAATAAATAAAACAGGAAAATGAAATGCAGAAACTTACAGAATTTGAATATGGTTCCAGTTACATATGGGATTAGGCATAAAGTAGTTTTGAAATGAAGTATTTTGATGTTCTACTTTAATGTTGCTTTTCATACTAACAAGTTGTGGAGACACTTTTCACAACTCTTAGGTACCCAAGTCACCCACGTCATCCATTTTATGCCTGTTTTAAGGAGGAAATCATGTCTTTGGTAGAAGTTATCCAAGAAATCTTGTCATTAAATGATGGTGGCTATATCAAATTAAAACCTGTATTATCCTTTTTAAAAATTGAGTCACTTTGCACATCACATGGATACCATTCCTCTAGCAGTGATATTTTAAAATTTTCAGTTTTTTGTTTGAATTTTATTTAAAATTGTTTTCAAATGTAAATTACTGACTTTTTCAGTTGGCTGTTCTATAATTTTCACTACCATTTTCCATTCTGGCTTCTTGCCTTTTCACCTGACAAGCTCTGATTACCTTGTAAATAAATACCACTGAGGGTAGGGGCTGACTGTGATACCAAAAAAAATAATAATAATAATAATAAGTGGCTTGAGATTAATTTCTTTCTGTTCCCTGGTGACAGAAGTCAGGTTCCCCCTCCCCTAAAGTGCCTAACTTAGGTCAAACATACCTATTTATCAGTCAAGACTCTCTCAGCTGTAACACACAAGCTTTGTTTAACTGTTTAGAGCGAATGAAGCTGCCTTTCTGCCTCGAAACACTCAGGTCTCCCCTTAGCTTTCTTATCATTTTCTCTGCATTTTCCTGAGTGAATATTTTAAATGGGTGGAATGCACAAACTTTTTTTTTTTTTAACTGCTTGTCTTACCTTAATCCATTGCTAACTCCTCCATCTTTGCTGTTAAAGTCCCCCCATCACATCTGTTACAGACTCACTAGTCAAACCCAGTCTTAATGTGTTTTTCTTGTTTTTTTTTTTTGACTACTCCCATTCTCCTTGAAACTGCACACTTCCCTCATATATTGATTCTGTTATTTTTCAGATCATTCTCATTTCATTTTCCCTCATTCTCTTTTGATATCTTTTAATGAGTATTATCTAGATCCTCTTTTGCCTCAAAATTTCTAATCCTGTGACTTTAACTGTCATCTATCCTAGGGCTTCCGAGTCTTTCTAAATACCTGACCAGTCACCTGTCTACCTAGAGATAATAGTATTTCAGTGACTCTTTTTGTGTAAAATCAAAAAATATTTGAATAATTTTTATCAGATTCTGTTCTCTCCTTGTCCTCATGTCCCATTTACTTCAAAATCACCATTTGTTTTTTCAGAATCATCCTTCAGATATGCCTCCTTCAGAAATCAATCGTGATTTATTTTTCTGCTCTGTATCTTTCAACCTTGGAAAAGTATGTAGTGTAAATTAAATGGATTTTTCTATTGATTTGTGGTCCTGGTATCCTTTTAGAGTGCATGCATAGTGTCTGCTGAAGAGACTAAGGGAACATTTGCTTTTAGTGACTTAGTTTTGAATATTTTCTCTTCATTTTTAAATTAAAAACTCTTTATTATACCTACTTTCCATGAAGTATAAGGTAGAAGAACCTAGAATTTAAAGTAAATGAAAACCAGTAGTAGAGGAAAAAAGGATCACCTGTGACTACTCTCAGAGACATTTAAGTAACTTGCCAGAATAAGCCTGGAACAGAGCAGGCTGTAAATTCATAAAATTACCAAAACACATTCAGGTGAAACACAGTTATAGCCATTAAACACACACACAGGGAAGAATGAATGAGCGTTGTCCAGTGAATTTTTTCTTATATAGTGATAGGGTAGATATCGATACATTTTTTAAAACTGCTCTCAGATCTTATCAAAGGATATGGTAAAGATGTTTCACTTTTTTCTGATACTCAGTAGTCTCTTAAATTACCCTTTTAATAAACTGGTCATTCTAACCAAATCTAATACTATTAACAAGTCTCTGTTGATACGTGTATCTAACACTATGCCCTTCTAGAGCTCTTTCTTACGTTTTTCTACATAATTTCACTCGTCCTGTGAGTCAGACAAAGGGTGGCAGATTCCTCATCTTTTAGAACAGGAAGGAGAGGCATGGAGAAGTTAAGGGACTTGCGGAAGATCACATACTTAGTAAATAGTTTTATTGGGGCCAGCCCTACTTTTGCGGTCTCTCATGTATGTGCTCTGTCATTTAAAATAGAGTCCATTAGGAAGCCCTGTTGACTCAGGTTAGTATGATTAAAACTCAAGAGAAAACATTCACTTAGTTAACAGTGACAATCAAAATAATACTGAGGGACTAAGATTTGGGTGCTTTTAACTTGGTACCTGAAATACTCTAAATGAAAAATGAGCACTTATACAATATTTTGGTATAGCATAATCTATAGCTGATTTCTTCTGTTAAAATTTATACTCCTTGATCATTCCAGTAAAGATATGGCTGATAGGTTGTGAGAGTAGGCTATTTATAAATAATAGAGATTAGTGTATTTGAGATTTGAAATAAGAACAGTGTGAAAATAGTAGATACCAGATAAATTGCTTGAAATTGCTAAATAACCACCTTTACTATAGTACCTAACATGTAAATGACTGGTTTTATTTGTGAGCAGTTTTTCTGTGCCTTTCTTGTTTGTTCAGGCCAATGAGGTAATTATTTTCTATAAGAGTTCATGACAACTTTTTGGAAGTGATACAGTACAGTGTTAAAATAGTGGGAGAGTGATAGCCAAAACATAATAAAAGTATCATTATTGCAATATAATGCGGGGTGTTTTGTTGTAGAGCATGTCCCCAACTCTCTTCTACACCAATTTTTAAAAAATTCTTAATTCTTTATAATGATTCTATTTCATTTAAGAAAATAGTTTGTTAGGTGCATGACCCCCAAATAAGTCACTGTTGATGTAACTAATATTTATTAGTTACTTACTGTGCCAGATATCGTAATAATCTCTTATATGGATTATCTGATTATTA
Organism: Ursus americanus; assembly: GCF_024610735.1. Lineage (NCBI taxonomy): Eukaryota > Metazoa > Chordata > Mammalia > Carnivora > Ursidae > Ursus > Ursus americanus. The sequence goes on along the minus strand of NC_142129.1, from coordinate 60,462,631 downwards.
CTCACAAGAGCCCTCTAAAGTAGATACTGACTATGCCCCCCATTTTATATCCGAGGAGATCCAGTTCTGGAGAAGTTAAGAACTATGCATAAGCCTGGAATGGCAGATTTGAGATTGAAAACATGTCTGATTGACTCAAACATCATTGCTCTTACAATTAGCATATTTTCTTTCCAGCCTTTGAAAATGTTTGTAAAAATGTATTGGTTGTTTGCACTTAATATATAAGATTTTGAGGTTTTTGATAGTATTTTCAAAATACTATTAGGATACTTCATTATTTTGTAGATCTTTGGTATGATAAAAATCGTTTATCAGTGAATTTTAAAGTTTTTGAAATTCATACTTATCTGTTGCACAGGATTTTTTTTTTTAAAAGATACAAAATTTTAAATTTACAAATATACATCAGACTTCTTTGGTAAACAGTGTGAATTGAATTTCAAGGTATTAGGTTGCAAACCAAAGGTTGGTTACCATAGTGTCATGATTTTTAGATCATAATATCTGGAAGCAGCAACTACATGGCTCAGATACATTTAAGAATATTTAAGTTTTATTTGTCTTTTTGGTAAAATCAGATTTTAAATGAGATGTTTATCTGAAACTTATATTTTAAGGACAATATATGTGTTTGAGAAGATGGGGTGAAAAGACTGTTAAAAACATTATTTCTTTAAAAAAATTTATTTTTACATGAGAACAATATATTTGTGATGTGCCTCGATCAAAAATTTTACTTCTGTATCCCCGATCTACTTATTTCAAAGTAAAAGTTTTCACTTAGCTGAAATTTCTGATTAGAACTAATATTTGTGTATTTTTGTGCTTAGTGAAAATGTAAATTTCACAGTGGATTTTTGAAATTTATCCTTACTTTGGATAAAAGCAAGTGATATATTTATAAAATTACTATAGGGTTGAAAATGGTATTTCCATTTTTAAAAAAAAAACTAGTGTGATTATGTTCGTAGTTCTTTTTACACATGTTTAGCACAGGCTCTAAATTAAATATCTGTATTGACCCTAAAAATATTCCATAAATTAATTTAACAAATATTTGGCAAGTTTTTCATAGCTAAATAGCTCTTCTAGAAGGAAATTGTTGCCTTCTGTTTAATTACATTAATTGAAATGTGTTTAAGAGAAATGTTTTGAGCATATTTTGTATACTAAAAAACAAAGGATTAGTATTGGGCCAATGGCCAAGAGGTAATATTACTACCATGTAGACTATTACTGTTCAAATTGTCCCACTTCCCCCAGAATTTTAGAAACTAGAAGTCTGGGAGATAACTGTATCAGCTGTGGTCAGGTGATTCTAAGTGCTGTAAATAAGTACTATTCATCTTTTATTATTGTGTGAGATGAAACAAATGCCAAGTTGGCAAAGGATGCATAATTTCATTATGTAATGGTTTGTTCTAGGCATAAAATATCAGCAAGCTATGCCTTGTGTTTTGTTGTATATTTCCTTGTAGAACTAAATTAAGATTTTGGAAAAGGATTTAAAATGCTTGCTGATTTGATCTGATCAGTCACACATTTGAATGATGGCATTATTGGGTAGATTCTAATCCATGATTGTAATTGTGGAATAAAGAATAATATAGAATGAAAGATTGTGTTTGGGCACTTACTCTTTGCTAATAACATGTGTTAGCCTCCATCATAACACACTAAATTTCCAAGTTGAGCAGTTCTGTAATTGTAATTATTGTTGCTGTTCATGTAACAAAACATGCTTACATTAGTAAAAGGAATAGAAGTGCCCCCAAATGCTATTTTTTTAATTACTTGTAACTGTTGCTCTTGTAATTGTGTATGATAAAATAAAATTTGTAAACATTTTAGCATGAAAAATAAAATTTGTATCAGTCCAATATCTTGGTCTGTCTTTTGAAATTCCCTTGACATAAACAAATCAGTGTAGATACTGACAGTTCTTTAGCTTAAAGCTCTCAAGTCCTTTCAGTTCTTACCCGAATTCCACTTTTGCATCGTCTTTGATTTAGTTTTTTTCATCCACTTAGCTTTCATTCTGTTGTCAAATTCTGTCTGTTCTACCTCTGTAATACTCTGAAATCTGTCTCATACTTGAAATCTCTATTGCTATTACTCCCTAATTATTTTACTGAAAAAAGTCCAATTCCTTACTGTTGGTGTTGAGAACCTTTCATTGTGTGTCCACACCTACCTTCATATTCTTTTTTCCTATCATTGCCCCTCACCTGCGTCCCAGCCAAATTGAGATATTTGGTATTCCTTGGAAATAGTTCTTGCTTTCCTCATTGTGTTTCCCATTGTGTGAAAATTATTTGACCATTTTCTTTAATCCTCAATCTTACCTATTCTTCAGTATTCAGCCCAAGTGCCCCACTTGACTTTCCCTCTCTTCCTGCATATTCACTCAAACACTTGGTGATTTATTTTCCAAATGTGTCACAGTTTTTAAAAAGAATTGCCAATCACAGAGAAGATTTTGGTTTTATTTTTGAATTCAGAACTGCTTGGACTAAACTTAAAACTCATTTTAAATAATTAATACTCAAACGTGTTTTGCCAGCTTACAGTTAATGTTTTAATAACAATTTTAAAAATCTTGTCTCAATAGCATGATCTGAAATTAAATGAGATTTAACCAAAAATAACTTGATAGACTAATAGGGGGATAAAAAAGATTTATTACCATGGTGTGTTCCACCTAGCCAGTTTCTCAGGGGAGAAACAAGAATCACCAGCAAAACTATGAGGTTTTTTCTGGTAGATTTCTGTTCTTTGATCTGTGGTTTTCAGAATTTTTTTTTATTATTTTAGTTGTGAAGCTTAGTTTTTTAGCAACATCTGACATAGAACTCCAATATGACAGAACATAACCACTTTGACTTAGTTGGAAACAGAATATGTGCAGTCAATGACTGACTACCCTTCTTCCTCAGCGGCCCTGAAGCCATTGTGCAGCCACTTCTTCACTGATAACTTGGTGCAACTTAGCAAAACTCCTTTGGTGTATGACTAGAACATTTTTAATAACTGAGCAAATACAAGCTTTAATTTATATTTTAACTGTATATTTTATGAAGAGCTTTAAAAGGGACAATAAAGGGGGAAAATGGAATTCCTAACTTTCTAATTGATAATTTTCCATTTTTACATATATTTCAAATGATTAGTCTTCAAAGGGAATTAAAAAAAAAGGTTTGAGACTTTGGGCAATGTGTATCATCTTAAAGTGATTATATAATGAGTTTATTTAATGAATTCCAGATTTATGAATAGAATATATTGATAATGTTGATGATAGCATTTTTTAAATTACCAGAACAGTAGAACTACAAAGAATTCTAATCCCATATCTGCTTCAGATACTTAATTCTTCAATTTTAAAGGGTATACTTCCCAAACAAAATGAGTTTTCTGCCCTACTGATAGTTTGTGGATAATTTGTATAGAACAAAAACAAATGGAGGTATCAGGCATATGTAACAACCTATGTAAAGAATAAGGTTAAAGTCAGACTTTTTTTTTAGAGAGTGTTTACTCAAATTTTCATGTATCTGAAATTGTCTAATTTGAGTAAAAAGCCTTTTCTCATTTGTTCACATTATGAATTGTAATTTTTAAAAATTACATCCCTACTTGTTTATGTATTAACTTTGTGTCCTTACCAAAGAACCTTTTGTGTTTTTTTAGGTTAAGCAATATGGAATTTTCTAAAACTACATTATTTGAATATTCACATTATTTATTGCTCTTACTTTAAAAGTAGCACCTTCTTCAACCAGTTATCTTCCTTGTAGAGGCTGCTTTTAGGCAAACAGGCTCAAGCAATGGAATAGAAAGGGCCACAGGGACGACCTGGCTGAATGCAGCGGGGCCCCTCCGGTGACCCACCTCAAAACCTCAAAATATCCATAGGCCCTAACTGACCAGTGGGCTACTCAAAACCAGGCACAGTTCCCAAAAAAGGGAAGATTCCATATGTTGCCATACCTCCAGTCCCCACCCACGGCCTCCTTGCAGACAGCCTCTCTTCTGCTGTCCTACCTGCTGCTCCTTTGCAGTGTAGTCAGTAAACTTTTATCTTCTTTGCTCAGCTTTAGGTGAATTCTTCCATTTGCCCCCCATCCCCGGCTTCCACCTGATCATCGCTCCATATTTGGGACCCCTCATCCGATCCAGAGACACCCCATTTAGACACCATATTCCTTCCTAAAATACTAGCTGACTATTTTATAAGCTGTATGCCTGATTTAAAACAAAAACAAAAACACCAGAGATGCTTTTAACACCCCTGAACCGTGGAATCCCCCCATTCTTATTTCTGTGCCTTTTATTTTTTCCATAGCACCAATCACCATGTAAAATACTATATATGATTTACTGATTAAATTGTTTGTCTGAATTCACCTATACTAGAATGTAATAAACACGAGAAGAGGGATTCTTGTCTATTCTAACTGCTGCAGTATTCAGTGACTTACCTACCACTCAAATATTCATCAATGAAAAAAAATCTTCAAATAACCCAGTTTAGATTTTTACAGAATCTAAACAAATGTTTTAATATTTTCAAGGTCTTCTATTTGTAATAGTCAATATGAAAACATTGTTTAGATATATAGTGGGTGTTTCATCATTACGTTACCTGGGCGACTTCAGTGGTGGCATCTGGGACATGATGCAGAGAGGAGGCCAAACATTGCTGTTGTATTAGGAAGTCAGGTCGTTCTTTGTGTATCCTTCTACCGTAAGTCACACTGACATTTTACTGTATGAAGAAGATTGAAAGACCACAGTGATTCATTTAAATAGTCTGTATTTTGATACTATTTAAATTACCAATAATTTTTGTGTCACCTACTGTGATTGTGGTTTATATGAAGAAGTCATGTATTTGGTCTTCATCGCATTCCTGGCACCGAGGTCCTAAAACCCTTGGAATTCCTTAAGTGATAAGAACGATAAAAGTGCCTTCTGTTATTTATAACAAGCCCCTTTCAACCACACCTCACTTGATGTGAATGAGGTGGTATTTGGAGAGTCCCTAAGGATGGGGGCTGGTTGCCCGGAAACCAACTCTGTGATCAGAGGTTGGAACAGTGAACGCAACCCCTGAGATTTTTGTGGAGGGGAGAGAGACTAGGCATAGAGCTCAATTACCAGTGCCAGTGATGTAACCAGTCATGTTTGTGTAACGAAGCTTCCATAAATACCCAAAATGACATGGTTTGGAAAGCTTCCAGGTTGGTGAAGGCATCCAGATGCTGAGGGGGTGGCAGATCTCAGTTCTGTGGGCACACAAGCACCTGTACTGAGGGCCTTCTGTACCTCACCCAATGTACCAATTTACCAGGCTGCTCATCCGTGTCCTGGATAAAAAGCTGGTAAATGTAAATAAATGTTGCCCTGAGCATCCTGTGAGCCATTTTAGCAAATTACTGAATTCAAGGAAGGGGTCATGGGAACCCCAGGTTTCAGCCAGTGGGTCCAAAGTACAGCCGACAATCTGGGCTTGAAATTGGTGTCTGAAGTGGGGGCAGTGTTGTGGGACTGAGGCTTTAACCTGTGGGATCTGATGCTATCTTCAAGTAGACAGTGTCAGAATTGAGTTAAATTTGTAGGATACCCAGTCAGTGTTCACTGAAAATTGGAGAATTGCTTGGTGGTGTGCGAAAGCAAACCACCCACTGATTACTTTTTATCCCTCAAGTATTTTGCCTCTTACCCATATCTCTGATAAGAAACCAAATGCCCAGATAGGAAACAAAATGCCTTTTTAACCAGAAGGCATTCTGAAACTGGGTGAGCACTATTTCTGCTACGTTACCTGAAGTGGCTGAGGGCTGCTGGTAACTCACAAGAGACAAGGAAAAATGAGCTAATTTTATAAACCAGAAATGTGATTCTCAGATTCAGAATATTAAAAAGCCAACACTTTCTGCAAGAGCCATTCAGCACTCGGGGGGAAACTTGATCTGTAGGAATAATAATAACCTTTAATGAAAATAACCAAGTGCACCTCACAGGGGTACTAAGCTTTAATGACTCCATATTTGTGGAACCCTTTGAGCACCTCTGAAGTTATATAAGCATAAATGAATAAGTAGGGATATCATATACCATAGTTATTTCTGCATTAAATCTCTCCTGATCATTCCTTATCTTACAGGGTAGGCACTGTGTGAGGCTAATATATGAACAAAGTTATGGAAGAAATAAAGTACAAAATAATACATAGTAGTGATTTCCAATGAAATAATTATACTCTCATATTAGTGAAAGAATGGAGTCATTAATTGCACCTCTATTCCTAGGCTGTAAAGTAGGAAAATGAAAATCTGGAATAGACAATATAGAAATGATTATAAAGAATTTGAAAAAAACTAATTTTTTAATGGAGGAGACAGCTAGTATTTCTTTTTTTTTTTTTTTAAAGATTTTATTTATTTATTTAACACAGATAGAGACAGCCAGCGAGAGAGGGAACACAAGCAGGGGGAGTGGGAGAGGAAGAAGCAGGCTCATAGCGGAGGAGCCTGATGCGGGGCTCGATCCCATAACGCTGGGATCATGCCAGAGCCGAAGGCACACGCTTAACCGCTGTGCCACCCAGGCGCCCCTAGTATTTCATTTTTTATACTGAAGAAATTATAATGATAATTATCATTTTCTCTGTTTATTATTTACTAGAAATGGTATAGATTATTTTTATATATCTTCTATTCCTCCTTTCCAGTCTCCCCTCCATCACTAACATGATTTACACAATGTGATAGTACTTTTAATGTTCCTAGGTTTTAAAAAAAATCTCCACAACCCTCTTTATCTTTATCATATTTTCCAAAATGCAACACTGTGATTGTAGTATTTCCCTCATTTAAATTTAGGTAGGGAAAGATAAACTACATTGGTCCAAACAATCTCTTTAACAAGTTTTGCTCTAATACCGTGATCTCCACCAATGAAAGATTCATTTTTCTAAGTGAGTATCATCTTTTAAAATCAAAAATCCTCTGATAGTATCCTGTTGAGGAGACTGTTCTTCCCATCCTTGCTTTTTGCCTTTCCCTTAGGTGACATCACTTTCCTTAAGATAAAGGGAATTTCTAGAAGGAAGGGGAAAATAATAATAAAATAAAAACGAACACAGTTAACTGCCCTACATGCTGAACGTCCTAAATTCTGTCCCTCCGGTAGCATTGTGACCAATATATTTCTTAGACTTGTTCAACAGAGGTCTCTACCCCAGCAGCTGCTGGAGCTGTCCTTGGCCGTGTCACTCCAGGTAGGGCTAAGGGCATGTGGTCATCCAGAGACCATGTTCCACCTTCTAGACCATTCCACGGGTACTTAGGATTCTGGCTGTGTCTGTTCCACAAACCCTGAGCCCGCTTTTCAGCCCACTATATACCTCCCTACACCCCAGGGGTGATGAGACAACTGTTAGCAGGAATGTCCATGGATCTTGGATGTGAGGGTGTCCTTTGGGCACTGTAGGCGCGAGTGTGGAGTGCCCTTGGGGAGGAGGAACAGGGAAGAGGAGTGGGTGGTAGAGGGGAGAGAGCTGGAGACAGGACAGAACCAATTCCTGCCATTACTACATTACGTTGTAGAACAAAGAAAACTCTGAAAAGTCTCAAGTAGAACATGGTCTTTTAGTTTTGGGCTTCTTGCAGGACTTTTTAAGGAAGAACCCAGGAGGTGGAGTCTGGGATCACCAAGTGGTCAGGGTTCTAGGCCTGGACTGGGTGGGGTAAAGGGAAGCCTGAAAAGCCTTCAAAAAAATTTCCCCTTCACTGCCTAAGTGGCCTTGCTCCACAATGGTTTTGATGAAAAATGAAATTAATTTTGAAATTATGCTATCCATCTTAATGTTCCTTTACTTACATTAAAAAAATTGTTGTAGGGGCGCCTGGGTGGCTCAGTCGTTAAGCGTCTGCCTTCGGCTCAGGGCGTGATCCCGGCGTTCTGGGATTGAGCCCCACATCTGGCTCCTCCGCTGGGAGCCTGCTTCTTCCTCTCCCACTCCCCTGCTTGTGTTCCCTCTCTTGCTGGCTATCTCTATCTCTGTCAAATAAATAAATAAAATCTTTTTTTTAAAAAAGTGTTGTAAAGCTGTGTTTGTTTTTACAAAGGTAGAAAATATTTAACAGTTTGTTGGTCTATTTATTGTATCTTTTATGCTTGGACGGCTGGACCTGATTACCTAACAAGGCATTCATGGCTTTACTCGGTATTACTTTTGGTATAGGACTGAGAGGAAATTACTGATTCAGGTGAGTATTTTTGCAATACTTTCACTCTACAACGCAAGAAAAGGGGAGAAAGAATGGAGGAGTCTCGTGCATGCTATGAAGTTTTCTTAAAATTGTACTGCCACCCATAACAAAATGGCTCTCTTTTTCTCAAAGTTAGCAAAGCACTGATCTATATATAAAATGGAAAAATGATTAAATTCCTAATAAGTCTGCATTTATAAGTGACTATTAATGTAGAAAGTCATGATACAGTGTATTAAAAATTATTATGGAACTTTCTCTTAGGCAATAGAAGAACTTTAGAAATAACCCTTCATTTTATATGTATGAGGAAGTCGAAACCCAGAGCTTCAGCCAAGACCCCGTAATTAAATAGTGTTGGTGCCAGATTCCTAATCTCCGATCTTTGTGTTATAATCCTCCCAAATGGCTGGTCTATCATTAATACAAAATGTTCCCAAAAGCTACTTAATATCATATATGGACAATATTTCTGTTTACACTATTTTAATTCATACACGGGTCATGTTTCTGTTAAATTAGGGTAAACAGTCCCCTGTCCAACATTTCTAGATTCTTGGTTTGTTGCTTACTGGTTTAACTGGAATTAACTAACTGTTACTAAGCAAATACTGTGCAAACCTAAGGAAAACTGTATATAAAAAGTTAACTGGGTACGTATGGTGCTTAGTTCTTCATTGCAGAACTCCTCACTAGACAATGAGGGGACTGCTGAAAGAGATGTTTTCTTTTTGGGACAATATCCAACAGAAAACTTTACTCAATCCTAAAAATATGTTTGCTTTAAATCTCGGATTAGTATCACACCCAGTTCTCAGTATTTGACAAAAACGTAAATGGTTCTGTATATACTTGGCAATGGGCTGCTTCAGTTTTTTATAACATGAACAATTAAAAGGAAGCTTAACATTATTATCATGAAAAATACATTAGCGATTAAATTTTAAAGGAAAATTTGTACTCTATTTTGAAGATAATGTTTCTATTTTGTCTGCAGCAGCACTAAACATTGTGTGGGGAGGAAAGATTTCAACCTTATATGGATTTCATTTGCATGGGAAAGGAGAATGTGTCTCTTTAAAAAAAAATTGAGCTCTAACTTACACAAAATAAAGGGCTCAAATCTTAAATACACAGCTTAAATTTTTACATGTTGATTTACCCATTTAACCACTACCCTAATCAGGATATGGAACATTCTAGACCTCCCTGAACATTCCGTTGTGCCCATACCCCCAGTATTCCTTGCCACCACCACCACCAAACACACCATACTCTGATCTTGATCACTACATTAGTTTTGTTACATTTTGAACCTCATCACTGGGGTCATACATCGAGTGTTCTTTTGCATCTGGCTTCTTTCACTCAACATTAGGTCTGTCAGATTCATGCATGTCGTGTGTCGGAAATAAGTTATTTTTCATTACTGTGCATTAATTGGTAGCTCAAGGAGTATGTTTAGCATTTGTAGAAAAGGCAAATATTTTTCCAAATTGGTGATAGCAGTAAAAGTTCCAGTTACTCCACATCCTCACCTATCCTCTTTTGGTCTTTCATTTAAGCTACTCTGTTGGATGTGGAGTGGTTTTAATTTACATTTTTCTGATAACTAATATTTTGGGACTTTTTGTGTACTTATTGGTTCTTTTGATACTCTCTCTTAGGAAGTCTTTAATTCTTATTCATTAATGATTGAATGTTCTTTTTCTCATTTAATATTAGGGGTTCTTTAGGAAGTCTGGATGTGTGCCTGTTGATATATATGTATTGAGAATATTTTCTCTCAGTTTTGGCTTACCTTTCATTCTCTTAATAATTTATTTTAATAAACAGAAGTTCTTAATTTTAACAAATGTCAATAGTTTTATGGTTTACTGCACGCATATATTCAACTCTGTATCTTGTAGAGGTTTGGTTGTTTTTAGCTTTTAGATTTAAATCTGTGACCAACCTTGAAATAATTTTGTATGTGGTGTAAGATAAGAGTCTAGGTTCTTTTTTTTTTTTTTAAGATTCTATTTATTTATTTGAGAGAGAGAGAAAAAGTGATCACAAGCAGGGTGGAAGGGTAGAGGGAGAAGGAGACTCCCCATTGAGCAGGGAGCCTGATTCAGGACTCAATCCCAGGATCCTAGGATCATGACCTCAACCAAAGGCAGATGTTTAACTGACTGAGCCACCCAGGCACCTGGGTCTAGGTTCTTTAAAAAAAAAAATATATATATATATATATATATATATATGCATAAACTAGTTGACTCAACGCCATTATTGAGAAGATTGTCATGTCTCTCCCAAATTGCAGCTGAGATATGCAAGAAACAAGCACAAATACAGCATTTCCTTTGGAGGAAACTGATCTGTAAACAAAAAAACAAAAAAGAGAGAGAGGGCAGGGGGAGAAAAGAAAACCAAAAAGGGACATTCTGAAAAATGTCACTTTATCTGATATTAGGGGACATGCTAGTTTTGAATTAACAGATAAACTCTGAAAACTGTATGTAAAAATTCTAAAATAAAAAGTTTATTTTAAAATGTATGCAGAACTCTGACATGTAAGGAACTTAGAAGTCGTCACTCAGATTCTTGCAACAAGAAAAATGCTGAAAAAAACTGAAAATCATGATTTATCTTGGGTTTATCAGAGCACTGAGGTTGCAGGGCAAACCACCATGCAAAATCTCAAGAGACAGGCAAATACAGGGAATCCTGGATGAAACTAGCTTATCTGCAACAGAAGCTGAGCAGCAAACCGGTAAGAACCCTTAAAGAACCCTCACTTTGCAGAAATGCGGGATGCAGAGCAGGAACTACTTTTCTTGGGTTTTATGTACAAGTTTTATCTCCATGTTCGCTAATTTTGTCTTCTCCCTTGCTTAGTATGCTGCTCAAACTCTTCAATGTAATTAATTCTAGACACTATGTTTTGCTGTTCTGTTGTCCTAAAATTCATTATTTCATAGATTCTAAAGTTCTATAGAAATCATTAATTTTCCACTCATTTCCTCATTTTCCCCTTATCTTTAATATATTAATCACAGTTATTTTGCAGTCTTTTTCTTCAACTTCATTTCTTTAGTTATCTCTGGGTCTGAGTCTATTGACTATTTTACATCTTGAATATATACGTTGGCTTTCTTCTTCCTCCTAGTTTTTTGTCCTGATAAGGCACAGTTCTGGCAGCTTCCAACATCTCTACTCACCCCCAGCTATTTTCTGCTAGACCTCCCAGTGCTTCTTACTCTACATGCAAAGCTAATCCGTTGGCCAAAGATTAGGGGGAAATTTTTATACAGATTTTTGGGGCTTAGTGATGTACTCTGATCCTCAAATCCCAACTTACTATCCAACTCTGAACTCTGATGTTTGTTTTCTTTTCACCCAGTGAGACTGTACTCTCTAGTTGGGCTCTGTTTTCCTGAATTTTTGTGTGGAAAATCCCTCAGTCAGAAAGCCAGTGAATGTGGGGCTCACCTTACCTTCCCTTTGCTCAAAGATCAGAGGTAGCCCTATGTGATAGCTCTTCATTGACTGCAAATTGTTGTTTTTTAAATTTAGAAGTTTTTTTCCAGTTTTTATTATATTCACAATGGGAGTTTAAACCTGTTCCTAGCTGCTCCATAGTAGCCAGAACCAGGCATTAAATTTTGAAAACTAATTTATTGTAAGAAAAAAATTATTTTAATATGTATTTACAATCAGATAATAGAAGATTTTAGCTAATTTTGAAATGTTGTGTTTTATTTCCCAAACTTTTTCCCCCTTTAAATAAAGACCATAAGTTATAATGGACTAGAGAACAAGGACCCAAATTTTTAAGGATAGTGCAGAGTGTTTTCTCTGAAATATAAAACAATTACAGTAAAATGTCATTTTAAAATTAGGTCTCCTTATGAAAGATTAATTGTATGTGCTGAATACTTGGTCCCAAACTACTGAAGTTTTTCAGAAGATAAATGACTGAGCTAGTCAGGGGCCTAGCAGGGGAAAAAAAATGATACCTTCAAATTGGGTAATTTGAGGAGGGTGCCTGGGTGGCTCAGTCAGTTGGGTGTCAGACTCTGGATTTTGGCTCAGGTCATGATCTCAGGGTGGTGAAATTGAGCCCCATTGTCAGGCTCTGCACTCAGCCAGGGTGGGGGCAAAAGAGGGTATTGTCTGCTTGAGATTCTCTCTCCTTCTCCCTTTCTTCCTCTTCTCCCTTCCACTCTCTCTCTTTTTTTTTTTTTAAAGATTTTATTTATTTATTTGACAGAGAGAGAGACAACCAGTGAGAGAGGGAACACAAGCAGGGGAGTGGGAGAGGAAGAAGCAGGCTCCCCACCAAGGAGTCTGATGTGGGGCTCGATCCCAGACTGCCGGGATCACGCCCTGAGCCAAAGGCAGATGCCCAATGAATGAGCCACCCAGGAGCCCCTTCCCTCCACTCTCTTTCCCTCTCTGTCTGGAAAAAATAAATCTTTAAAAAATAAAATTGGGTAATTTGAGGAATGTATAATAAATGACTTGTTTTTTTTTTTTAAGTGTGTGGATGAAATATAGGGAAACCACAAGAAATAGTGCTATACATTAGGCCTAGTGAATCCTGGCACTAATACCACCCTTAGGACAGAAGTGGAAAGGACAAAAAGGGCTGTTTTGAGAGGAATTCTTGACAGGTACTGAGATCTAGTCAAGGGACTCCATCAACCCATGTCACCCCACAGGAAGGAAGCCAGGGAGAAAACATTCAGACTCTATTTTCCTCCCTTCATCTAACCTCCCACTGGGTCTTACCCAATTGAATCGGATGTCTTACAACAAGGGAGCTTGTTGACAAATCCAGTCTTCCAGAATACAGAGTAGGGTGAAGATAGTGTTTCTAGTTGAGCAAATAAAAACTGTCCAGCACACAAATGACAGGGTTTGTTTTTCCCTTATTAATCATCTCAGCTTGGACTTATTTTTTTCTCAAATGAGATAATAAATTCACAACACACACACACACACACACACACACACACAAACATGGCAAATCTTATCAAAGTGACAATGAATAAAGTTTCCAAAAAATGGACAGGGTCTTTGTTTTCGTTATCTGTTGAATTCTCAAGTCTTTGAACAAAGTGTGATACATAGTCGATAATAAATATTTGTTGTGTGACTGAATCTTTAACTGGAATGTAAAACAGAATAGCAAGTAGGAGTGTCTTTGGATAGACACCCTCAAATTATATCATATAGGCCAATCCTTATTTTGTCTACCCAAAAGACTGGTCCTACTGTTATAGAAAGTGTTACTTAACTTTCAAATTCTGTCTCATTATTTACCAAATTTTATTGAAATATAGCAATTTTAAAATTTGAGCTACTACTAAGAACTTTTTGAATACTTTTTAAAGTTTAAGAAGTAATGTCTTAATTGACTAGTTTATTCAGAGTAACAAAATATGAATTACTTTATACTAAAATATTATGTCCTTAAATTATTTTAATGGACTGGATCATTTGATTATTTACAAGGTAAATCACTACATATTTTCATTACATCTAAGCTTTTATTACTAAACTACAAAAATTATCAGGCTGTTGACTACAAAATTTAATTTTATTTCTTATAGTCATAAAATGATATGAAAATTCACATGAGACATGCTTATTTTATTTTTAATTGGGCATAAAGCATGTTTAAACTAGGAAGACAAATGCCTTTATAGGTCATTAAAGAGCAATGAATTTTCAGGGCTTCTTTCAAATTTAATAAGTTAGTTAAAGGATTTTTTTTTAAGAAAAAAACAAATGACAAAATATAGCCTATATTGTGAAAATATATTTTACTAAAGATGCTATCAATGGAAGGGAGGTTAAAGCAACTCTGTCTTTCCTTTTATTATCTGTGTGATACAGTTAACATATCACCAGTATTGACAAGTTGATTCTTTCTAGTAAATGATATTAAATATGAGATATTTGTTACAGCATTCATGAGAAATTAACTTTGATTGTATTAGGGTACTGAGATTTTCCATGGTTTATTCCAAGTCTACCTTGACTTATATGATATAGGTAAAATAACCTAAGAGTTGTGAAAGACAACCTAAGAGTTGTGAAAGACTTGGCCTACAAGAAACCCCATAACCATTACCAGTCACTTCCCATTTTTTCCTCCTCTTGGCACGCAGCCATCACTAATCTATTTTTGACTCTATGGATTTGCCTATTTTGGACATTTTATATAAACAGAATCCTACAATATGCATCCTTATATGAATGGCTTATTTTGCTTAGAATTATGTTTTTAAGGTTTATCCAAGTTGTACTTCATTCCTACTATGGCTGAAATATCCCATTGCACGGATACATCACATTTTGTTTATCCATTCATTAATGAATGGTCATTTGGGTTGTTTCTGCTTTTTGACTATTATGAATAATGCTGCTATAAACATTTGTGACCATGTATTTTCAGGTCTCTTGGGTCTATACTGAGAAGTGGAATTGCTGGATAATTGGTAACTTTAGTTTTAAGTTTTTGAAAAGATGACAGACTGTTTCCAAGGCAACTTGCACCATTTTACATTCCCACCAGCAATGCATGAAGATTCCAATATTTCCAAATTATTGCTAACAGTTGTTATTTTCCATCCTTTTGAATATAATCATCTTAGCGAGTGTGAAATGATATCTCGTTGTGGCTTTGATTTGCATATCCCCAATAAACCAGTGATGTTGATTATATATTCATGTGCTTATTGGCCATTTTTATTTCTTCTTCAAAGAAATGTCTCTTCAAATCTTATGTCCATGATGTAATTGGGTCATTTGTCTTTTATTGTTGAGTTGTAAGGGTTCTTTTATATTTTGGATACTAGCCCCTTATCAAATCAAATATTTGATTTACAAATATTCTTTCCCTTTAATTGGGAGGAATGAGGAAGAAAGGAGGAAGAACATTACTAACTTGTTGAAGTAAGTCAAGAAAAGGAATGGTGAGGCAGTAGTGACGGAAATAGAGAGGAAATAGGGAAATTTAAAGAGTTGTTTTCTATATTTGATAATAACAGAGCAGATGAAGGAGCTGGGCTTTGCTGTGAGACAGCATAAGCTGTAATCCTCACTCTTGCTGGCAGGGTAACGAAGTACTAGTGTTTTTAGAACATAATTGTACACACAATTTTTATTAAAAAAATGGTCCAGGGGCACCTGGGTGGCTCAGTCAATTAAGCAACTGACTCTTGGTTTTGGCTCAGGCATGATCTCAGGGTCGTGAGATGGAGCCCAGAGTCGGGCTCCATGTTCAGTGGGGAGTCCGCTTCCTCTCTCCCTCCTATGCCCCTACCCCCACTCGTGGGCATGCATTCTCGCTCTTTCTCCCAAATAAATCTAAAAAAATTTTTTTAAATGGTCCATAAATGTTTTGTTGGGTTTGGCCAGCAAACCCTGAGACAGAGAATGAAAAGGTTACTCCAGGTACGCCTGGGTGGCTCAGCTGGTTAAGCAGCTGCCTTCGGCTTGGGTCATGATCCCAGGGTGGGATTGAGCCAGGCATCAGGCTCCTGGCTCAGGGGAAGCCTGCTTCTCCCTCTCCCTCTGCCCCTCCTCCCCGCTTGTTCTCTCTTTCAAATAAATAAATAAAATCTTAAAAAAAAAAAAAAAAAGAAAGAAAGAAAAGATTACTCCAGACATCTTAGTAGGAGAAAGGAGAGGGCCCTGGGACCAGATGCTCTAGTGGCAAAAGGCCTGGAGCCAAGCTGTGTCTCCGCTTTTATTGTGAGTTTAATCAATGCACCACGTGCAAGGTAAGGAGTTCATGAAGTACGTGACCACTACAGGTGCCTGTATTTTAAACATCTACTCCCTGGATGAGAATCTGGAGCTGCAGTAAGAATCTGGCCGTTTTCAGCCAAGAAACTTTAAAGGAGGCCCGGGGTTCAGGGCGCTCCTCCCTTGCTTTTCAATTAGTCTCATCCAGGGAGGCATATACAAGTCAGATTTTGTCTATCCAGGCACTGTGAATTCCCACAATTTTTCAATCCAGATTTGCTCAAATGCTGAGGTTTGGGGGACATTTTAGAGGAACATTTTTCTGTAAAACCTATTACAAATTCTAATGAAAGTTATGTTTCTGGGAATTTTGAAAGAAAAAAATGTGTCTTGTACCTATGTTCATCTCCAGCTGGCTGTATAATCTTGGATGAATGTATTAAGCATCTTTGGAAATCCATTCTCCCATCTGTGAGACTGGGATAGTAGTTCTCCTATATGGAGTTAGAGAAGAAAAAAATAAGGAGTGGTTAAGAGCATGCTTTTGAACTTTCAAACTACCTGCATTCAGGTCATATCAGCTATGATGTGTGTAACTTTGGGAAATTATATAACTTACTGTGCTTCACTATCATCTGGTAAAACAAAGGTAATATTTAACATCACAATGATGCTATGAAGATTGAACTAATACAAATTAAACTCAGCATGGTATCTGATAAATATAATTTCCCAATAAATATTAGCTATTATTGTAAATGTTACATAAAATAATTTACGTGGAATACTGATTTTAGAGCCTGGATATAAAGGGTAATTAATACATGCTTGGTACTATCATTATAATAAGCATTATTACTTGATGTCAGAGAAAGAAAAAATGAAAAGTTGAGGATGAACACAGTTTCTAGTTTGGTAAGGATGATGCTACCATTTATTATACAAGAAAAGTAGCAAACCAAATAGAAAATAAAGACAATATTGGAGGTGCTTGATAAAACAGAGGTGCTTGATAACATGGTAGAAATGTCCAGTAGGTAACTGATCATGTTCATTTGGACATTGGTTAAAGGAAGGACTTGAAAACTACTTAATATATTTCCAAACTGAGAGTCTTTGTTATTCTAGGCTTTAGTTGGAGAGGGGGCTGATATAATGGGAAGATACGGTATAGATCCTTGGTTCACTTAGAGGAAGCAGAGAATTGGAGGAGAGAAGCCCAAGAAAGGAGCTCAAGGTAAACTGATCATAAAACTGATCTGAGAAACTAGGAAGAAAGGTGTTCTGTCTGTAAAGGGAGAACTTCAGTCATCCATCTTGGATTCACAAGCACAGGAGTGTGTGTCTAAGGAAATTAAGTGTAGCAATTATAAGTCATGAATTCTAAAGTAATTACTGCCTTTTATAACTTTTCTAGCTTTTTGTTGTAGGGAAGAGAAATATACTTAGAGTAATTATATCAGTCAGGGTCCTGGTAAGAAACACATGTACACTCAAGTTTGGTCATGAAGGAGAGTTTTTAGTCAAAGGACTTTACCATGGTGAGAGCATGGTTTAGAGAAAGCATCATGGAGTGAAGCACCATGCCTGTGCAACTAACCACAGAGGGCCTTTGCCAGCCCAAGCTTGACAGAGGCCAGGGGAGGTAGCAGTGATCGGATCCCAGAGAAAAAAGCTGTATAGAGAAGGTGGCCTCTCAGCAGACCACAGACAGCCAGGTGCTGAATATGGAAGAATGCATATCTTGACATTATTCTCCCCACTCTTTCCAATCTCCTGGTGTTGTCCCATTGGCTGAAGCCAAAGGCTGTGAGCAAGGGAATCACTGATCCCTCCTCCTGGGCTCAGTATCCTGAGGCCCAAAACAGGATGGGAAAAGATGGAGAAGACATCAGCAGGGACACTGGCAGGTGTCAGCATAGCCATGGAAGCAAAACAAAAATGAATATCTCAAAAAAATTACTCCCTCAGAGGAGCAAATTAAATCAAGTGTTTTAAAATATCACATAGTGGTTTCAGTGAGGTTTCAGCTTGGGCTCAATTTACTCTATCCTACATCACTGATATGTCCCACAACTTTTTAAATAAATCCATGGACAGGTTTAATCGGAAATTTGAAAATTACTTTAGAAAAAAAATCAATCTTCTTAATGACTACATAATAAGCCAACAGGCTTTAAAATGATGCTGCATGATAGCTGGCTTGCCATGATTGTCCAACCCCTGTGGGCTTCAATATGAGTGCTCTGAAGTGGAATGAGAGGCTGAGGAAAACCCGAGTTTCTCAATTGATTTTGATAATCTTTGAAATTAGAAATAGATGTTCTCTGACAAATAGCTTAACTGTCTCAATTTTCAGCTGAAGTCTTATTACGCTGTAGCTTTTCAAACATGCTCTGGTATTAAAGAAAAGTAGATTTTATATATACAATTTCATCTCTTTTTTAACTGTACATTATCCATAACCCATTTTCTAATTTAAAAAATCATATTCGACAATGATAATGGATACTGAATATAATAAGGATAACAATTAAGGTTTTTTACATTTCAAGTGAGTTTGGAAACTTTTTTTTCTCAGTCTCTTAACATTCTTTATATCAATCTAGCATCACAATGCTGTTCTTTCCTCACCAATGTGATAACTGTGTATGGTTTGTTTTCCACTCATGGTTGTCACTGGGGATGACAAAACAGCAAGAGACATATAACAGAACCATCTAAATTTCAAACTTACTTTTTCCTGCCTCTATTACTAGTGGCAGCTTTACCTCTTCATGATAATCAGGTCCCATTACCGCCCCCACCCCACCACCACCACTGTAGTAACTCTTTGCCTGCTTGTCTTTTGGTATTAGGAATCCAAAATATCCAGGTGGCAACTACAGCTATAGGTTTAATAACAAAACTTTGCTGTGTCTCCTGATAGAAGCATTCCATCCCCCACCCCTCCCTAGACCAGTATCTCTAATCCTACAAAGCCTAAAGTTGTGGCAGAGTTAAGCACACATTCCTCAAGTGGGTCAGTAGGAGTGATGATATGAGAGTCCACCTGTACTCCCTTGCCTGGGACTCAGCCTCACGCATTTCCAGTTTTTGAGAAAATATCACCATATAATGGCTTTTGGTTTAACATATATACTACATCTTAAAGAATAATATCCCAACCCCCAACCACTCAGGGCAGCATCCTCAGGCTGAAGCCTCAGCTGGGCATTTAAGAGGCCATTTCAAAATTTTACCAGCCTGGCAGCTTTTGGGTGATAAGTTTAGTAAAACCAGTGGGGTCCGTGGTGATGCTGTCTGTTGTACCTCCTACACCATAAAATGGTCATCAGTATCAGCCACAACTCAACTCTTTGTCCAACAGTCTTGAGGAATCTCAGTATTCTCCTTCCTTGCACGTAGAGTTACATGGATATATGTCATGGATCCCTCTGGGGACAGACTAGGAATACTAGGAATAGTAAGAATACCTACTACACCCGCCATCGTGTTATAGGGTCTTTCCTTAACAGCACTCAACATCCCTTTCACCTGGGAATGAGAAATGGCTTAGGTCTAGAAACTGGGTAGCGGATTAATGATCTTTCCATTGTAGCAGTCTTCTACTCATCTGCTCTTGATATTTTTGAGTTACATAAAATGAGAAGTGATTTCTCCTCAATCTTGCTTCTAGAACAAGCATGATACATAAACCTTACTTCTAATTGTTAACATGTGTTATTTCTTTGCCAGAGAAATTTTTCTAGCTGCTCTACTTGGCCATGCCAACTGGAATGGCACATAATTAATGCCTGCCTTCTGGTCTCCCATAACAACCTTCAAACAAGGACTAGTGGGAGTTGGTAGATAAATACTGCTGCCTCAGTGAATGAGTTTGAGATATGAGGCCATCACTGTGTATGAGACCAGGCTTCAGCTGACCACAATAAAAAATATCTTAATCGACTTTCTTTTCTTCTTTGCCTCATTTTCCCACTACCCTACAAATGGTATGTAGACTCACCTTCCAATAAACTACTTGAACTCAAATCTTTGTTTTAGGGTCGACTTGGGGTGAGGAGAAGCACAATTAAGACAGTACCGAAAGTAACACCTTGGGACACAATAATGGAATTAAATCACACACCAGGTAAATGCCAACAGGGTCCCATTGCTGGTGGCAAATAGGATGTGACTGTCCCTGGGATACTGTAGCATCAGTAAGACCTTCACCTGTGGTGAACTGGGGTGACATACAGGTGGAAAGTGATGCACAGACTTACGTAATATCACTAGCACATGAGAGAAATGGGATATGATATACGGGTTGTGGGGTTTGGTTGGTTGGTGATAATTGCCATTAAGGTATGGAAAGAAGAAAATAATGGCCTTATGTCATCCAATTCTTAAATCGGTGCATATTGAAGAAGCCTAAAAGTATTTAAAGAGACCTTTACCTCCTGTAAATTCCCTGTGTGCTGTCTCTTTCCATCTTGGCACTGGAAAAGCTTTAAAAACTGCCAGTGGATAATCACACTAAAACATAAAAGTTATGGTGATAATATGCATGAGCCAGAGTAATTTGAAAGAAAAGGTCATGTGTCAATAAATATGGCTGGGATAACACTCTTAATTCTTTATCCTTTATTATGAAAATATAAATTAATCAGTTTCTCTTCAAATAGAAACTCAAATTTGCACATACGAGAATCTTTGTAGCTCCCCTTTGCACTTGTCCTCCTCTGGGTCATTCAGAGCCTAAAAACAATGCTCAGTTTCCTTTGATTGATAGATAACACTTTGTAGCTAAAAATTGTTTGAGTTTAAACTATGTTCCCCCTAAGAAATATTTCCAGTCACAGTGAGAATATAATTCTTGTAAAGTGACTTATAATTTGACCTCAGAGCCTCTTCACAACAAAACTACACTCTTAAATTGCAGTATGGTGAAAACTGATGGCCTGACAATTTGCACCGGGTAACTGAGGATTAGGCCTGTTTTTAAATTTTATAACAGCATTTGAATCAGTAAAAGTTAATGCTGGAATCACTATACTCGTAAAAGTCACAGCTAGTTTTTATAAGTTTTAACATGTGTTCTAAAAAAGAACGTGTCTCCTTAAGATAGCACAATTTATCATAGTGACCAAGTGTTTCTTAACCATGTTCTTTTAACTTTTAAAATCTTGTGTCAATCTATGGTTTAAATAGAACGATAATGCTCTGTTGATTCCCTCATGAATCTACCAGGCGTTTCTGATCACCTCCTATAGAAAAGGAATGATGATTGGTGCTAGGAGCTTATAATGGAGCATAAAAACAGAGACAGCTAATATATACTCAAGGCTCTAGGAATGGAGATACTCAAACTGCCTAGAGGAGTCAGGAAATAACTGTTAAGGAAATAAAACAAGCCAGAACTACAAGGGTTAACAAAAATTAGTCTGTGGTTTTTCAGAAGTTCACTGCAAAGTAGTTCAGCCTGGTGGCATGGGGGACAGAGAAAAAAGCCTGGGGGGAAAGAGGACACTGAATACTAGGACAAGATCCTGGAAGATGGCCTACTGTGGCAGGGGGCTGGGCTATGGTAGAGTCTTCATTATTCTCTTGTTCTTGCTGAGGTACCTTGGCCAGTCCTTCCTGCCACCACAGGGGTCTTCCCTTCCATCAGCTTCTAGGGATCACTTGAAGAGGTTTCCTTTCCCTTATATTTGGATATTGAAATATGGGTGGAACAGCTTCTGTCAATTTCTGACTTTGATCCCAATGATATTCCTGTAATAACTCATCTGACAAATTCCTTTCTACCATTCTATTTTGTAGGGAAGGCTCCTTGTGGACAAGACCTGGCTTCTGTTCTACCATGGTTTGCCAATATTTTTTTTCCCTCAATTGAAACAATGGATGTATGAGTAACTCTAGGTCATATAATTACAAATATATGCACAGTAGGGAGAACATTTAATCCCAGCAGTTACCAATCAAATCCTTACTAGGAAGGAACTGTCACTATCAAGGAAAAGACCTTGTTGAGATACATAGGGTGGAAAGTAATGTTTGGCAGGGGCCAAGGCAATCAAAGAGAAGGCTCTACTACTCCACCGAAGAGAAAGAGAGGACTTTCATTTTTCCTGCTCTTGTATGCAAATCAAAAACAAACACAAAAAAGGAAAGAAAGGCCAGACAATGGAACAAAGTGGCAATGAGAGAGTGTTAGACTGAAGGCTGAATTCTATGTGGAGTAAAATGATGAATAAGAAACCCTTAGTGGTATGGATGATTCAAGAACAAGCATGTACAATTAAAGTTTATTTACTGAGTGCAGTGTAATTGTTGAACAAAATTTCTGCTCCTTGCAAATCTTGCATTATTGGTTTGATGCCATGAGTACATGAAGGAATGATCACAAAACAAGATGAGAGAAACAGGCAATTTCGTTCTTCACCCAGGATTTTGCCCAGGTTATATGACATTGGTTTGAATTGATATGTATATCTCAAAGAAATGAGAGCCACTGACTGACATAAAGCTTATACAGATTATATAATGAGATTTACTTGGAAACTGAATTATCTTGATTCCCAAGTCAAAGAATATTTCATGCTAATTCTCATAGAATACTAACATTTAATATCTTCTTTAATGTAATGGGTTAAGTTCACTTGGGTTTTTAAAAATAAATGTTAATTTTGTATCGTGTCCCTTAGGTTGTTGTTAATTTGAATTTTCGTTGTGACCACAATTTAGAGCATATTTCGGTATTTGAACATTGGTTAGTTCTAGTGTTAGATATAACATTTGTTATGTACCTTCAGACACTAATGAACTTTTTTTCTTACATAATTTCATGTAACTCTGAAGATCTTTCTGTTGTTTATAGAGAAAAACCATATTGTAATAAAAATAATATTATAGTAAGAGAGTAGTAAATATTTCATTATCATTGATGTGGTGGTATTTATTTCATCCCATAAATTTGATATGTAAAGTACCCCATTCTTTATCTTTGACTAGAAATGCTCCTGAGTCCTACTATTAAATACTTAAATCAAGGCAATTTTTAAAAAATTTTGAATCTGGGTACATTCATAGAAAGTGAGGTCTTGTCATTTAGATATCTAGCATATGTAAAATACATTATTCTGAATTTATTATCTTCACTCCCCTTTCTCCTATTTATTACTTTACATTTATTACATATATAGTATATATATGATAACATTACATTCACTAAGCACTGCATTATAAAGTACATATAATATTGATTATATTTACCTTTATTAATCTGTGTTCAGTTCAATTAAGAAATTCCTCTTATTGGGGTGCCTGGGTGGCTCAGTCGTTAAGCGTCTGTCTTCAGCTCAGGGAGTGATCCTGGTGTTCTGGGATCAAGCCCCGCATCAGGCTCCTCCGCTGGGAGCCTGCTTCTTCCTCTCCCACTCCCCCTGCTTGTATTCCCTCTCTTGCTGGCTGTCTCTCTCTCTGTGAAATAAATAAATAAAATCTTTAAAAAAAAAATTCCTCTTATATATGTTCCTCAATATAACTGTGATTCCAATTATCAAAGCAGTCTATTTCTTTATTTTATTTAATATTTTTATTAAGATATAATTGGCATATTATATTAGTTTCTGATGTACAACATAATGATTCCATATTTGTATATATTGCACAATGATCACCACAATAAAGCAGTTTATTGATACATCAATTTAAGACTTGCGTTTATTTCAATTTTAAAGGCCCATTTTGAAATAACATAAAAGGGTCTTTGAAATATTCTTTCTAAATGTCGTTCATTAATATTTCTTGTTCTGAGAATTCAGCTTTATACCCAAGGTTTTTGACATCTTTGGTATAAACCTGAAAGTATTTTCTGATGAATTGCTTTGCCTGTTTGAGAATTCCTTATATATTTCAAGGAACATTCAGAAACTAGGGGACTAAATGATATTGACAAAATTGCTTTATTCTTATGACCAACATAAAAATACGTCAAAAATATGTTATGTGTGTTAGACAAAATGTTCCTTTCAGTTTTATTCTCTTTTGAGGTCCTTATTAAATATATACATTAACTACATTGATTTTGATTTAACTTAGAAATATTATTTAATGAAATTTTGGTTAAAATTGCTTTTAATAATGATGTTGAAAGATTAGGTTTTATTTCTTTTCTCCTGTTTTTTTGTGCATGATTATAAATGTGTTTTCATCGTTTACTCAGCTCACTGTGATATTTAATTCATATTTATATATGGTTTTCTGCATTTATCAATTGAATATAATTGGAAAGAAACTATTAAAACTTCCATCAATAATATAAATCAATGGAAACAAAGAGTAAAAATAAAGCTATTAACACATTTTAAAGCTGAATATTCAGGTTACAGTTTTTAACATGAAGATCCTGCTTTGAAATGTAAAACTAAACTGACTGGTAAAATGCAATATAATTTTCACAGCTCAATAAAACAAACAAACAAAAAATCCACAAAAGTCTCTTCAAATTAGAAAATAAAATGTAGAGTCAAGGAAAAAAAAGTTTCTGAAAACTTTACTAGGACTTTGAAACCTAACTCATCAGATAGGGCTTAAAAATACAGAATTTTGTATGTGAAGTAGAAATTTTTCCTTTAAATGGAAGGAACATCTGGGCAGACTCAGATGAAAACAGAATGCCACAATCAGCTTATAATACAAGCCAATTCAAATGGAAAGAGATGATTCTCAAAAAAGAAAAACCATTTTGAGAATAAAGGAGCATACTCAAAACCTACAATTTATTCTTAATGATGCTTTATTTTTCATTTGCTTTATAGCAGCCTTCTACCCAAAGGGCAAAGATTGACAGACTATTCCTTAGTCCCTTAATTTTAGTTGTCCCCTTAACTATTAGACTCTGGGGCTAGAATGCACAAACAGGACAATAAATCAGAAGGAACAAAGAACCTTTAAAGCTATATGGCAGAGAGGAGAAAGAAAGTATGGAGAGAAATTCCCTTTATATGTATCCTTAATAATTGATAAAAAGTATTGAGTTTGCTGAGTTCAGTTATATATTTTTCAAGACAGATGTATCTGTTCATGGTTTCCCTGTCTAACTTAAAGCAACACTGAGTACTGTTTCACATTTCTCCCTTGATGTTATACTCTAGTCAATGTATTTAAAATGAGAATAATTTGGGTTTGGTTTTAGAAATATTCCTACTGGCCCCATCCTTAACACTTCGAAACACACAATGTATGCCTTCTTTGGTTTGAAGCAAACCTCCATTTAAATGCCATCTTATCAAAAGTAGCACACTATTGTATTAGTCAATAATACTCTGAATTTAAGGTTTCTCTTTAGATAAATCTAGCACTTCTGAAACAAACTTAATTTGCCAACTCTAACACACGAATACTAGTAGTTTTTAAATTCTTTGTTGTAGAGCAGATCTCACTAGATTTTGTTGTCTTTCTTGATTTCAATGTTTTATAATTTAATAGTTGAACTGTTTTATATGCACTGAAGTGTTGTAGATAATTTTCTTTATGTAGTAAAACATCTTTGACCTGACAACTGAAAGCATGCATATTAAGGTCAACATTTGTCATACTAGATGTCCTTACTATTTTACTTCTGTCACTGTAGGATGGTTAAAAGCACAGTTAGTTCAAAAGGAAAGTTGAAGAATGGGAGGCTGGTCAGAGGTGCCTTGGGCAAGTTGACTTCGTTATTTCTGGTCTCAAGGACTTTGGTGACACTATTACAGGTTAGGATTTGTGAGATGATCTTTGGGCAGGATGGGGGAGTTGGTTAAGCTTTCTAGCTACTAACTCCAAGGACCAGTATTGAGAGAGAAAAGCAACTCTGGAAATGATGTACACATGCTTCAGTTCCACGGAGCTTCCTAGGGAACCTAATATGAGCCTGGACGATGACAGTGCCCATTCTCACACTTACTACATTTAGATGGTGAGGGAAAGTTTGTAAAATATAGATGGGGTGAAGAAGTTTTGTGCTAAAGCAGCAGTTTCCTTTGCAGTATGTCATTTTAAATTTCTGTTCTTTCCTCTTAAATCTAGAAGTTAAGTTGCAATCTTTCTACCTTTCATGTGTCATTAA
The DNA here is from genome assembly GCF_024610735.1 of Ursus americanus. Taxonomy (NCBI): domain Eukaryota; kingdom Metazoa; phylum Chordata; class Mammalia; order Carnivora; family Ursidae; genus Ursus; species Ursus americanus. The sequence goes on along the minus strand of NC_142129.1, from coordinate 60,436,507 downwards.
TATTGCAGTAATTGTCTATAAATAAGTAATAAAACTATATAGAAAAGTAGCAAGGCATTTTTATGATTAGCATCTGTCTTTTATGTCACCAAGGAAAAAAACATTTTAGCTTATAAATTTACTTTTCAGCAGTCTTTATTTTTTTCCTTTTCTAAACACTTTGGATCCATTATGCCAAATCTCTAACATTTAAAAAAATTTGTCTTGTAATCAGATGCCCCATCTTCATTCAACAATGTCCATTCTGTTACCAGATGTGCTACATCTAAAGAGAATTGCTCTGCCTCTCTTATTTAGAGGGGGAAAAGATTTGCTTATTTATCTTTAACATTGTTGAAGCAATCTCACATAAAACACCCAGTGATGATGGGCATGGCAGTATTCAGGTGAAGCAAAAATGTTTTGTTTTTCCTGGTTTATTTGGGAATTGGTCATGATTCTGAAGAATTCAACTCACTCTTGTCTGAGGAAAAACACCCTTTGTGTTTTTGTGTCTTTCACATATGGAAGAGTAAAACCAAGCTTCTGAAAGAAGTAAAATATTAACTCCATTAAAATGCAAGTGCGATGATACCCAGGAAGAGAGAAGGGACTGAATACCCAGACATCTCCTTCCTCCTAATCTTAGATCTCGGGCTGCTGACTCCCATTGTCTTGGCCCCATCAGAAGCTGCAGTGCCGGGAGCCAAGGTAAGGCACTCGGTAAAGATCAATAGCAGAGCACAGAGGCAGAGAATGACTGACCATCAGCACAGATGTGTTAAACAAGAGATTAGACAAAATTTAAAAGATAATGAGTGATTTAGAGACAAGTGTAAAGAAATTATCCAGCAGCACAAGAGACAGGATTTAGAAAATAAGGAATATGAATTAATTCACATGCAGAATGGAAGAGACAAGTGTTTTATCTTTCTAATGGGTGTTCTAGAGGAAAGAACACAAATGATGGAGGGAGGCACTATTAAAGGAGATGATGATAAAAGTAGTAATTTTCTTGACTGTTTCCTTGGCTGTGCAGAAGCTTTTTATCTTGATGAAGTCCCATAAGTTCATTTTATCTTTTGTTTCTCTTGCCTTTGGAGATGTGTCATGAAAAAGGTTGCTTTGGCCGATGTCGTAGAGGTTGCTGCCTATGTTCTCCTCTAGAATTTTGATGGAGGCAGCCCACGGAATGGGAGAAGATATTTGCAAATGACACTACAGATAAAAGACTGGTATCCAAGATCTATAAAGAACTTCTCAAACTCAATACACGAGAAACAAATTAACAAATCAAAAAATGGGCAGAAGATATGAACAGACACTTTTCCAATGAAGACATACAAATGGCTAACAGACACCTGAAAAAATGTTCAAAATCATTAGCCATCAGGGAAATTCAAATCAAAACCACACTGAGATACCACCTTATGCCAGTTAGAATGGCAAAAATTGACAAGGCAAGAAACAACAACTGTTGGAGAGGATGTGGAGAAAGGGGATCCCTCCTACATTGTTGGTGGGAATGCAAGTTGGTACAGCCACTCTGGTGGGAATGCAAGTTGGTACAGCCACTCTGGAAAACAGTGTGGAGGTCCCTTAAAAAGTTAAAAATTGAGCTACCCTATGACCCAGCCATTGCACTACTGGGTGTTTACCCCAAAGATACAGACGTAGCGAAGAGAAGGGCCATATGCACCCCAATGTTCATAGCAGCATTGTCCACAATAGCTAAATCATGGAAGGAGCCGAGATGCCCTTCAACAGATGACTGGATTAAGAAGTTGTGGTCCATATATACAATGGAATATTACTCAGCTATCAGAAAGAACGAGTTCTCAACATTTGCTGCAACATGGAGGGGACTGGAGGAGATTATGCTAAGTGAAACAAGTCAAGCAGAGAAAGACAATTATCATATGATTTCTGTCATCTATGAAACATAAGAACTAGGATGATCGGTAGGGGAAGAAAGGGATAAAGAAAGGGGGGTAATCAGAAGGGGGAATGAAACATGAGAGACTATGGACTATGAGAAACAAACTGAGGGCCTCAGAGGGGCGGGGGGTGGGGGAATGGGATAGACCGGTGATGGGTAGTAAGGAGGGCACGTATTGCATGGTGCACTGGGTGTTATACGCAACTAATGAATCATCAAACTTTACATTGGAAACCGGGGATGTACTGTATGGTGACTAACATAATATAATAAAAAATCATTAAAAAAAAAAGTAGTAATTTTCTAATAATAATGGAAAACACAGGGGTGCCTGGGTGGCTCAGTCGGTTAAGTGTCCAACCCTTGGTTTCAGCTCAGGTCATGATCTCAGGGTCCTGGGATCAAGCCCCGCATTGGGCTCCCTGCTCGGGGGCGGGGGGGAGTCTGCTTCTCCCTCTCCCTCTGCTCTTCTCCCTGCATGCACACTCGTTCTCCCTCTCCCTCTCCCTCAAAAAAATAAATAAATCTTTAAAAAACAATAATAGAAAACATACAGCATTTTCTACGTGCTGGGTATTTGACATCCACTAATTTAATCATTGTAACACTCTTAGGAATAGGTATAGCATGAATCCATAGATAAAAGAAACACAATAATTAGTGAGCAGTATAAACAAAAAATAAACTCACATTCACCTTGTAGTCAAACTACAGAATACCAATAAAAAGAAAGAGAAAAGAGCCACAATAAAAGAGAGTATCAACAATTAGATTGATAACAGAAATTTTAAGAGCACTGGAATGAGTTCAATGTATAGAAAGAAAAATAGCTATGAATGTAGAATTAGGTGTCCAACAAAACTATTTTCGATATGAGGGAATCACAGCAATACTCTAAGGTAAAAACAAGGTTTACATTCAAGACTTTCACTAAAAGAGCTTCAAAATGAATGTATTTCAGGGGAAGAAAATTAATTGCAAAAACAAGGTCAAGAGGCAAGGCAGAATGGAGAGCAAATTGATAAACATTTAACTAAATTTGAGCAAATAATTGTCTTTATAAAGTAACAGTAATGATTTCTAATTTAGGATATAAAAGGGGATAAAATTAAAATACAACAATAACATGTAAGTTGGAAGGAGGATGAAAACAGCTCATTTTTTTTTGAAATGAGAGTGGAGAGCAATTTATATTTTGTTCATCAATTGAGAATTTCAAAGGTCAATTATTAAAAGGTCAAAATATAATATATATTACTCCCAAGACAGTTAAAGGGAAAAGATGAACTAAGAATCAAATAAATATATTATCTCAGTCAAGGGACACCTGATGGCTCAGTCGGTTAAGCGTCTGACTTCGGCTCAGGTCATGATCCCAGGATCCTGGGATGGATTCCCTCATTGGGCTCCTTGCTCAGTGAAGAGCCTGCTTCTCCCTCTGCCGGCAGCTCCCCCTGCTTGTGCTATCTCTTTCTCTGACAAATAAATTAATAAAATCTTTAAAAAAATAATAATATCTCAGTCAATCCAAAATAAAGCAAGAAAGGGGGGGGAATAGTAAAAATGGGACAACTAGCAAAAACAAAATGATAGAAAGGTCAAAGTGTTTATAATCACAATATTCAAGTCTTTCCAGTTAAAAGACAGAATGAGTAATTGTATTTTTTAAAAAGAAATCCAGCTATACATTGAATTCAAGAGGTACGCATAAAACCTAAGGAGAAAGAAAGGTTGAAAATACAGGAGAAAAAGATTAATCGGGAGGATTTTTTTTTTCTGGGAAAATTCTTAAAAAAAAAAAAAAAGATGGAGTAGCTATCAATAACCTGTAAGTAAACTTTAATAACTATTAAGCAAAAAGCATTATTAGGAATAAATAAGTCAGAACACTCATTGATTTATTAATAGCTATATGTCAACTACTATTGTGGGCTTGTAAGTATTAACTTATTTAAACCTCACATCAGTCCTCAGGTAGGTATTATTTCTTATTTATTTATTTATTTATTTATTTATTTATTTATTTATTTGACAGAGATAGAGACAGCCAGCGAGAGAGGGAACACAAGCAGGGGGAGTGGGAGAGGAAGAAGCAGGCTCATAGTGGAAGAGCCTGATGTGGGGCTCGATCCCATAACACCAGGATCACGCCCTGAGCCGAAGGCAGACGCTTAACTGCTGTGCCACCCAGGCGCCCCTAAGGTAAGTATTATTTCTATCTCCATTTTTAGGCGAGGAAATGAAGGGATAAAGGTTAAGTAATTTGCTCAAAGTCACCCAGCTAATAAGGAATAAGGTTAGGATTCAAATCCAGAGGGCAATATGTCCCTAGAGTCCATGCACTTAACTACCATGATATGCTGCCTGGTCAAAGGCTCATTATACTAGAAACTTGGAGGCATCTAATTTAATGGCCTCAAAGATATAAAGTAAAATTTGATAAAGCTACAGGGAGAAAGAGACAAATACAAAAATGATAATAGATTTCAATGCCTTTCTAAATTATTAAATTAAGCAGCTAAAAAATTTGCAAGGTGAAAAGTTGAACAACATAATTTAAGAGTTTGATTTAGCAGAAATTAATATACTCTGTTCTCTTCATCAAAACTTTATACAAGGCAAGGACAATACTAATTGTCTACTGCTGACTAACAATCACTCCAAAACATAGTGTCTCAAAATAACACACGTTTATATTTCATTTCCTGTGGGTCAGGAATTCAGGTTTGTTTTAACAGAGTGCTTTGGGCTCAGGGCCTCTTTGAGGTTTCAATTAGGGTGATGCCTGGGGCTACAGTCTCATCTCAAGGCGTGACTTGGGGATGATCCACTTCAAAATCACTCAGAGTGGTTGTCAAGATTCAATTCCTCCTGGGTTGTTGGACTAAAGGCCTCGGTTCTTCCTGGCTGTTGGCTGGAGGCCCTCCTCATTCTTTGCTACCCTTTCATAGGTAAACTGACTGCATGACAATTGGCTTTCCTCAGAGCAAGCCAGAGAGCAAAAGAGGGGAAGTGAGAAGAGAGAGAGAGGAGGGGGAGAAAGAGAGAGAGAGAGAGAAGCTATAGTTATTCTATAACCTAAGAATTGACAGCCATTGCTTCTCTCATATTCTATTTGTTAGAAGTGAACGATTAAATGCAGCCCACTCCCAAAGGAAGGGGATTACATGAGGGTATGTATGACTATGAGAAAGTGGTAGTCATTGGTGGCCATCTTAGAGGTTGTCTGGCACAGGTAATAAACAAAATACAGGGTAGCAATTTGGGGTGGGAAGAAGCAGAGTCACAAGAGGAGCACAGAAGTAGGTGCAATCATATTGATATTGCATATTTCTGGATTGGATGATTGAATTGTGGGTGTCCATTTTGGTATGCTTTATAACTTTAGAGATACAGTACTATTTTCTTTTGCATGCATAAAATACCACATATTTTTTCAAAAAGAGAGGTACTGGTCCTCTTCTGAAACAAATCTCTACCTATTCAAAACTGACCTCTTTAGTTTCTACTGAAAATTAGCCATTGCATTTCATTTGATTCATGAGTCTTTGGGACGGTTGCTTCATCTCTAGCTACCCCATACTATACATACACACACACACACACACACACACACACACACACGTATAATGAATAGAGCATTTTTTTTTAAGATTTTATTTATTTATTTGACAGAGAGAGAGACAGCCAGCGAGAGAGGGAACACAAGCAGGGGGAGTGGGAGAGGAAGAAGCAGACTCATAGCAGAGGAGCCTGATGTGGGGCTCGATCCCAGAACACCGGGATCACGCCCTGAGCCAAAGGCAGACGCTTAACCGCTGTGCCACCCAGGCGCCCCATGAATAGAGCATTTTAATTCTATCTGTAAAGTAAAATGTTCATTAATTCATATTAAGTATCATTAAGTAATTCCTTTAAATGTTCCAAAATTTTACAAATAGGCACTCTACAACTTGTAAGTATAAAACATTATTTTGTGGTGTATTTTCTCCCATAAATTTAGGCAAATGTGAACTCTTTGCTTGAATTATTCAGGTAATAAACTCAACTCTTAGCTGTAAATGTGACCTCTAAATAGTAGAACCAATGCAATCAAAAGAACTTGGTTTCATCATTTTCATATGTAGCATATTTCTCTCCTGCCCACCCCCTTGCCTGATGGTATTAGAAATACAGTTTGATAACATGAATCAAGCTAATAACATTAGCCTGTGACTGATTACCTGTCCAGTTTGGCCTCATATGAAAATTCTGAGCAATTAATTTTAATCTTATGATAATACTCATGGGACAGTAAACCATTCTCCCTAATTTAAATACAATGGTTTCCAAGTTCAATACATATGTAATAATGAATTAGCAAAATCTTTTCTCTGAAAAGAGGTAAGTACCATGGCTAAAATTTTATACAAAGAACATAATAAATTTTAAATTTAATTAATTTTTATTTACCCTTTTCAGTTAAAGAAAACTACGCATTGGTTCTTTGATTTTCAATTCTTATTATTCTGAATATCTCTTAATTGGCATTTCAAGAAAGCTGCATTGTTTGGGGCTAATTGGAAATTCTGCAAAAATATAAATTGCAAAAATAAGATCACTATAAAAATTTTAAGCCGTACAAAGATATATGAAATAATAATTAAAATCTACCTACATCACCCTTCAGCTCCTAGTCCCACTTTCCTGACATATCCAATTTAAAACATTTGATATTTGCCTTTTTAGAAATTTTCTGTGCTATTAAAAATACACATGTTTTTACACATGTGCAAACATATACATTTTAAAATGAAAGTATACTGTAATTATTGTCTGGAAATTTGCCTCCTCACCTTTTTCATTTGCTAAAACATAGCCATCTTTACAAGATATATAGTTCTGCATGAATCCTTATTTTATTGGGTGTACAGAAATTCTATAGATGAGTATATAGTAATTTAACTATCTTACTATTGAGTCACTTAAGATATTCCTTATTAATTTTTATTTTTTCATATTGGAAACTGCCACAATAAATATTTTTGGCAGTGGAATTATTGCCTTAATTACTAAATTATCAGAAGAGTAACATATCAGAGGTTATTATTTTAAATCTCCATGTGTTCACTTTAATGTCCGCATCTCTCAAACTTTTCACGGACAGTTCCCAGTTCATAGCACTACTCTTAATGGTAGATGTGATAATTTAAATTTGGGCCTCAATGAAAGGTTACAGATTTTGATTTTAATTTTTATTTGTTCATTCAATTATTATTATATATTAGCTAAAGTATTCATAATCATATGTCAATTCCAACTCAAATGAACAGCTTAAAAATAATAAAGCTAGTCTTAAATATTTTATCTAGTTTAGCGTAAAAACTATCATATGGTAGTATAAGAGTATTTGCTCTCTTCTGACAGTTTTATGCCTATAATAAGGAACTCACTTTGCTTTTTAAAAAATAATGAGTAGGAATCATCTTAATTAATTGCAATGTGGCTTTTACAAAGAGCTTGGAGCCTCATTAGTTAAAATCTCACATGTATATTTTCCGCATGAGCATTCTATCAGAAGTTATGAACATTATTCATTTTGGTTTCATCCATGCTTGTCTTTTTAGTATTCCCTAAGGGTGGGGAGCCTACCAATCCCCTCTTTCTAGCAAGTTTTCTCACTGGTGCTTAGTAATAGGGACTGGCAGAGCTTATAATCAGCCTGCCTGCCTGGGTTGGTAAAGGAGTTTTTTGTTTTAGTGGAAACTCAATATTTACTCACTTGGAAGACTGTTATGGTGTTCAAAACAATTACAAATAGGAATTTTCTCTTAATTGCCTGGCTTAACAGTGATAGGAAGGTTAGGTCTTCTAAACAGAGCTCACAGGTAGTGTTCTGTTTGGGATCTTTGTTCTCTCATTTCAGGTGAAAAAAAACAATGCATTCCTTGGCAACCTCCTCCTTTTTAATGTGAATCTAATGTTGGAAGCTTTTCAGAATATATTATGCATCAGGACTTTATCATTAACTGTAAACTGCCTTCTGTCCGCTCTAGCCCGTTGCCCTTCTTGATTCAACCATATGGCTCTAGAAAAATCCCACTCTTGCTCTGCAAAGCCAGGCACACAGCCATATGCCAAACCCTCAAAATGAGCAATTCAGGCTTTATGTTCTGGTAATGCAAATTTCCATTTCCTACAGCTATTTCTTTTATGGGGAGACAAATAAAACTAAAATATTTTTTTCAAAGTATTTGTCTGTGACTCACGTGAGACATGATGCATTTTCTCTGTAAAGGTATCCACATTTTTCACCAAGCTCTGTTGGTGCCTTGTGATTTTTTTCTTTCCTGGATTGAACCATTCTGCTCTTCTATGTCGTCCACTGTGTAGGCAATGAAGAGGTCAGACTATGCATATCATCACTAATACTTTATCATTTCACTTGTAATGCTGCAGCAGGCTATGCTTATGACATTACACTGGATATGGCTTGACTCTTTGACATGGGGAGACAGGATTCAGGTCAACTCCAAAGAAAAAATTGACAATTACCACCAGAAAGGATTTGAAATAATTAAAAAAAAAAAAAATCCTGTCCACTTTTACAGTCCTCTGAAATTGTCAGTCATCAGCGAGAATGCATCAGCAGAGAATGCTGAGGTGCAAAAAGCAGTCAGAGTAGGGGAATGAGGAATCCTTCGACTGCCATCTGTATTAACCAACATCAAGGCAGCATCAAGATCTTCCCTAGAAATGAGTGACAGGTCTTAATAGCTAAAAACACAACTTGATGGGGTACCTGGGTGGCTCAGTTGGTTAAGTGTCCCACTTTTGATTTTGGTTCAGGTCATAATCTCAGGGTCGTGGGATCAAGCCCTCCATCAGGCTCTACACTCAGCAGGGAGTATGCCTGAGATTCTCTCTCTCCATCTTCCCCTCCTGCCCTTCCCCCCGCCACTTGCACATGCTCCTGGGCACTTTCTCTCTCTAAAATAAATAAATCTTTTAAAAAAGAAATAAAAACAAACAAATAAAAATAATAAAAACACCACTTGGGGCCATGGAATAAGCAAACCCTACGAATTTCCTTTGATTTGTAATCAGAGCCATTAACCAAGAAAGGAACATCTCAACTTAGACAGCACTGAGCCAAAGCAGTCAAGGAAATGCAGACGAAGATCCCTAGATCCTAGAATGAGAATCTAAATTAGACAATTAACAATATTTCTTGGCCACATTAACAAGGATTACCACCAATTCCATGGTGAGGAAGACTGAAGTCCAATATCAGAAGCCATTCTATATATTTTGATCTGTCTTTGTATCTGTCTGTCTGACATGTCTATCTGAGGGAATTGAAAAATAAAATAAATTGGGATTATTTTCACTATAATATTTGTATCCAGTAAGCTTTACTACTTTTCTCAAGTTCTTAGTGTCTTGAGTCAAAGATTCTTCAAGTATTGTCATGTACAAGACATGCAGCTGGGGGGACCCTACCTCCTGCAGACAGAACAATGGTACCAAGAAGAAGCACATTCAGGAAAGCATCCTTTACAAAGATTTTTTTCTCTCTCTCACAAGGGTGTGCTACATATTGATTTAGGATTATTTGTTAACAACAGGGTTAAAAAGGTTTAATTTTAAAATACTTGAACCTACTGGCTATTTTAACTGCTAGAATTTTCCAAGTTCAGTGTATATATGAAAAATCAAAAGGTGTTCTGCTGACACTAATGCTACTCTTAAAACAATTTCAATCTAGTATAGATTGGGTAAATCACCACATCTTTGAATGAATTGTTCACGCCGCTCAGGCAAGTGGCTGTTGTTATTGACTACTTACCAGGTGAGATGAAGACATCTAGGCTCGCAGGAAAGATGGATACGGTATTAATGAAGAATTTTAATTTTGAAGAATGTCCTGTTTGCATTAAATATTTACTATGCTCTCTTACTGAAGTGGTCCTTTCGCATTTCTGGTGTGGTACCTGGGAACTGAGGATCTAGCACCACCTGCAGGCAAAAATCGGCTCATTTCATCTGGCAGTAGGACGTTTCACAAAAGCTTTCCAACTGACGGTAAAATTGTTTCTCTGATGAAGAAGGCGGTCCTTACAATACAAATGCAAAGCGAAATGCCATCTAGTTCGTCTTCCCTTTCTTTTCTTCTCTCAGAGCCTGCACAGTGGCTCCTTAACAACTGCCGTGGTCTACCATGGGCCACACGTGGCCACGCCGGCCGGCACGGCCACATTCCCGGTCAGGCACAAGAGGCACAGGGACTAGGGTCCACAGTACTTTTAAGGGCTCAAGAAAATGTTTTAATTTCTTTTAAAATCAGGAAAAAAAAACTTTAGCTCAAAGAAAATGTTTTAAAATATTAATATATTGGCCTTTTTACCAACCTACCTGTAGAATATCACTTTAAATATTTTTAGGTGGGGAAAGGGGCCGGGAAGACAAAAGGGCTGAGGGCCCACAGCTGGCTCGATGCTGACCTGCGAAGAGCACCTCCTCACAGATGAGTGAGGAGGCGCAATCAACCGAACCCGTGTAGAGCTCTCACAACCCTGCCTGGCACGCACGCAGCTCACGAACTGTAGTCATTCTGTGCCAGCTGCCTTTTTAGTCTCGTTCTTACTAATTGTACCCCAGACTTGATTTAAAATTTACATTCACTTATTTTATCTTGTTTTCGACTCACATACTGTTTAATCAATGCTTTTTAAAAAGTAAATTCTTTAATCAGGGAACAAGAAACATCCATATACAGTAATCATTGGAAAACCTAAAACCCAAGTAGGGGAGTCTAACTGTCATCCTTTCTTCAGCTGGCTCCACGGATTTATTTTCATCAACAGAAACAATAAATTATAAATAATAAATATTAGTAACAAATATTAATATTGTCAGTAATATCATAAATATTCATAATAAAACCCATATATTTGACATTTATTAGATGGCAGTCACTATGAAAAATCATTTCTAAAAATCTCATTTTTGATTTAAAATTACTCAGTAATCCTATGAAATAAATATTATTTACCCCTATCTTACAAAGGAAGGAATTAAACATAGAAGGAGCTGAAGTTCTCTGTGCAAGTCCACATCACTGGGAAGAGGTAGAACAAGGATTTGGGGGTGAATTAAACTCAGGCTCCCCCAACTCTAAAGTCTCAGCCCAGTGTCCTGCTGCTCTCCTGTCTTTGGTCCTATTTCTGCAGGGAGCTCTTTCTTATCAGACACCTTTCTAGATACGGATGCATACTCCACAGCTAAAATAAAACAGGCTACTAATTCAGAAAGTATTCTTGAAATGTGTTCCTTTCAAAAATATTTTTGCTGGATAAACGAATAAATTAAAACCTCTTATTTTAACATGCATAGTTTTCTTTATCAGTGTGTACTGTGGATCAAAAAGATATGGGGGAAGAGATATCCAAAAGGAATTCTTTACTGAAATTATCAAGTGTTCTTGAGCCATTAAAAGCCATCGAAAATTCCTGGCTTTTTTTTTTTTTAATAGGTGATACAATGCAGTTAAATAATAGACTTCAGTTTCAAATAGATATGGATTCAAAAGCAATCATTGCAACACATAAGCAGCAGGATATTAAGCAACTGGACTTTTCCGGCCTTTAGGATCTTCATCTGTAAAACGGGAATGAATCTTCTTATCTCAATAATCTTATGAGGTCTAAATAATTAATATTAGTTAAAATCCCTAGTGTCGTGTTCAATACACTGTATTTTTTTTCCTCTCTCTCGATGTAGCCTGACAGTTTGATAATCACATAATTGATCTACTTCAAATCAAGAAAACACTTCTGATTCTCATAGTACACTACTGAATAGTTTGTGAAAATAAAGTAGTTGTTGACTGGAGATAGTATCATATGTAGCACTGTCCTTTAACAGACATTTATTCTCACGGGCTTTGGTTTACCTGCCTCAAATACATAAATTAAAAAAAAAAAAAACCCAGGGGTGCCTGGGTGGCTCAGTCACTTAAGCATCCAGCTCTTGGTTTTGGCCCAGATCATGATCTCAGGGTCATGAGTCTTGTTTAGGGAATCCCTCCTCAGGGGAGTCTGCTGGAGACTCTTGCCTTCATGACCCTCCCCCTACTTGTCAGCAGATGAGTGCACCCTCCCTCTCTCTCTCTAAAATAAATAAGTAAATCTTTAAATAAATTAAATAAATAAATAAAATAACCCAAATACAAAAAACCTCCCTTGACAACAATTTTCTGCAATTTCTCAAGAACAGGGGCCTATTCTGGCCTAATTATTTACCTCAACTAAGTTCAGCGTCACAAAAGTCAAACTCTGGAAACGACGGCATCCTGGGATCTTCCTGTATTCAGAAGTGTCATACGCCCACCTCAGAACGTGAACTTCCTCATAGCCTCGACACAGGCAGCTCCACCCATATGACTCTTCTGACTGTGATCACGGCTGATTGCCCAGGGATGGACAAGCCTCCCAATCCTCTGACTCCTCCTTACCTTCTGAGGTTTTTCTCTCTCTAGACTTTTGAACTAAATGACATGTTTTCTAGCCAATGGGTGGCTGCTATGGGAACTGAAAGATTGCCATGTAGATTTGGTGGCCTTGTTGGGTCCTGAGGTGGATCTATAAAGCACAGCAATAGTAGAGCAGAGAGAGCTAGAGATTTATAGAAAAACCAAGAGGAGATGATCTATGCAGCTCCAGTAAGAGAAAAGAGTGGCTCTGTTTTCTTGATTGCTTTCGGTTCTCATTAAGCCCAACTTCGCATCTTGCCTTTGAGCTCTGTGAGATTTCTCTATATCCTTTTTTACATAGTCAACATCTTCAGTGAATTCAATCAAATCTAAAACTTCAACTTGATGGTTCGTACCTTGGAGAAGGGAGGCAGTTTTCACCAAAGTGAGACGAGATAGAAAATGAAGTCAACTGAGGGCAGTTACCCACTCTTCAACACCAGGGATAGGTAGCTGTCCAACATACTTGTCCACAGCAAACTCCGGAGCAATCCAGGCCATTGTGAACAGATAATTAGAGGATGCAGTGGCAACGATGCTGTCCGTCGTTCTCAACATCAATGATGAGTTGTATGAGGAGGTCCTTGAGAGGAAAATTGAAAACTGGGGGGAAAAACTGTATCAGTTATCATCAACAGGCTCAGTTTTTGCAGTCCATTTTCAGGTGCTGAGTTCTATGAAAAATGGAAGGTATTTAGGAAAAGGCTTTGTAAGATGTTTCTTATTCAATGTTAAATATTAGTAATTTCAGCACAACTGTATTTACTGCTGTTTACAAATACACCATTTCATCCACTTCATCAGATGAGGAAAATGTGTTGAAGACTTATGCAATCTTAAGACTATCAGGCTTTTCTTTTTCTATAAATAAGAATTGAGTTAATGTTTTCAGAACCATTTGCAAACAGTGACTGAAAAAAATATCAGCTTCAGGGCTATTCCAAGTCTCTTATATAACAAGTAATTAATACATCCCACTTAGATCATCTACTAAGCTTTATATGAACACATGGCTCTTCCTCTTTTTTAAAAAATACTATCTTATAACTGCCTTTACTTATTTATAACTTACAACATTGTAGATATAATACAGTGTTTCTTTTTTCAGATTTTCTGTGTTTATTGTTTTTTCCCCATTTAACATGTTTAATATTTAGGTCACTCCATCTCATTTTAGAAATAAGTGGCATGCATATCATAAAGAATGAATTATTAAGTGTCATAAAGGAAAGCAAAATATTATATTCATTTAACTAATATAAATACAACTGGTTTAAACTCTAGCACATAAATACTTTAAAAACAATTACATAGTTATAATGATACTTATAAAATGTAATAATATATAATGTTCTTATGTATAAATATATAATACATAATGCACTTATATAATGTAATAATATATATATGTTCCATTATAGGCTCCAAATATTTCCAAATAGTTCTAACCTGAAATTTAAAATTTTATTACATATGTTGCAATTTGGATAAGTTTTATAATTTCTGAATGAATATGAAAAATAAGATACATTTCTAATTCTATTAAAAAGGTTATGATACTTTAATATTTTAGTATGTAGGGCTAGTAGGGATATTTTAAAGTTTAGAGAAGTTTGTATTTTAAATAGAGGGCCAAAGAAAGGATCAGAATATTGGACAATGCAAACATTTCATTTAAATGTTAACATGAATAGACATAAAATAGCCAAGCATATTAAACAAGGTGTATGATCTGAATTCTTTTTGGAAAATGATTTATAAGGCAAACATTGAAAGGTACACATTTTAAAGTACTTTTGCTTAAGTTCTCAAATGCTCATTATCTTCAAACTATTATCCAAATGGATTCTGGGTAAAGCATTTTAAAGTTAATAAATGTGAAAATATCAACAAGAAGTAAGAAAAAATTAAATTTCTTCTGTACAAATTTATCAAATCACTTGCTTTTCTAAACTCACATTATATTTCTAAAACATTACTTTCATTTGCATGAGTCATTAGCTTTCATAAGGCGTGCTTTTATATAAAATCTGTAAACCATAGCATTTCTTCATTATTAGCATGTACAGGCCCATTAAATCTATTATAAATGGATAGTCTACTGATTGATATTTTAATTGTAGCTTGGGGTTCTTGGTGTGGATCTAGAAAATATTTATGAAAGATTTAAAAGTGTCGGTTTAGACATTTCAGAGTAAATCCTTGAGCAATTATAACTTTCTAACCATAAAAAATATACATTGAAAATTAATTTAATAAGGCTATCGGTTGCTATGTTGTATTCTAAGCAAAGGTGGCAAAGAGGCAAATAGTAAAGTTATATCTATTTTTATTACATCTTTTTTGTAGGAATTTTAATTCCAATTATTAACTTTTAAAAAGTATTCATTTTTATCTAGAGTGGTTTTTTTTTTCTAGGACTTCTATTTTTATAAGTGTAAAAATTGAAGCACACACTAATTGTCAAAGGTTTATTTTGCATTTATGTATCTGTGCTTTTGGTAACAAAATAAAACATAGTGAAACATTGTGTTTTCTTAAATAATTCTTCAAATCTACCTTTCAATAAATATGAAATAAATTAAAATCTCTTTAATTCTGACAATGAATGCTATTATTTACAAGATTCTTATCAAAGTTAGCATAATTTTATTATAATAATGTCTTACTTTATCTGGTACTTTAAACATCGCTTAGGAATGTTCAGTATTTTCACTTAAAGAACAAAATGAATTTTGTGAATTTGTATGATTTAAAATAGGTAAGTTCAAATTAAAATATTTTCTGGGGGCACCTGGGTGGCTCAGTAGGCTAAGCATCTGCCTTGGCTCAGGTCATGATCTCCGGGTCCTGGGATTGAGCCCCGTGTCTGGCTCTCTGCTCAGCAGGGAGTCTTCTCTCTCTCTCTCTCTCATAAATAAATAAAAAATAAAAATCTTTTAAAAAATTAAAATATTTTCAAAAAAAGACAGTTTGAGGTCAAATATGAGATAGGAAAGATTTATAACTATAGGTAACCTGTAATTATTTATATCTCTGAGACAAATCTTTCAAATATATATATATTACATATGGACATTATATATAATATATATTGACATTATGTATATATGTATATGTATGTATATGTATACATACATATACATACATATATTGACACTACCCATTTCCCCAACAATTAATGCCATTAAATTTTGCTTTTATTTAGCTTTCACTTCTCTTTTGGTATTTGTAGAAGGATTTGATTCTGTGATAGTTTCTCTCTTGCTTCTATACCAAAATAGATCAAGGTACCAAAAGAATGGAAAAATGAAACAGTTATCTTTATGCTCCTTTTACGTATCAGCACAGTGACCAAGTAAGTCTTCTAAGACCAAAATTTCATTATTTCTTCCACCTTGTCAAGAAATGTATATGTCAGAGCAATTGAGAGACTGGAGGGGAAAAATAGGCAAAACTAAATATGGTGTTTTTATCATGGCAAAATGATGGCTTTAGTCTCTGGACTATAGTCCAAAGCAGTAAGATGCACGGCATGTCTTCTGTTAGCTGACTATTATCTCCTTGGTACCACTGTTACCTCCTTCTAAGGCTAGAGCTACATTTTCTAGAACCCCCTTTTCTGTGTGGTTCTGGGTTAGAGTTTGCTGATAAGAAAGCTTTCCAGAGAGACAGAAGATGGAAATGGGAAGTCATTATTTTTTCAAAGGTGTTTGCAGCTAGATATTTGGGTAGATAAAAGATTCACAGTAGCTTTCCAACAATTTTTTTATAATGATCTGCTTTTCTTTCCTGACCTCTACCTACCCTTCTCCTCACTCTCACCCTCACCCCCAGCTCTTCCAAGAGTCCTGAGAGTTCCTAATTCTGCATTAAACACTTTATATCTGGATACATCAAATGGTTTCTGTTATGCTGACTGATCCCTGATGATAAAGACACCATCACAGTAAGAACTGGGAAATACTCAGTTTATTACATAATGTGACTGTCTCGAATATTGGATACATCATCTCAATATGTAAATATCAAATCACACTTCAAAGTCAATTCAGATTACCTGGATTTCTTCTTTGCTTTTCTCTAACAATGACAGGTAAGACCATTCTATATGTTATTAGTTTCTTCAATCTTTAAAATAATTTTTAAAATTATGTTCAAATAAACTTCAAGTAGTTATCTTCAACTTTTTCTGAATAAAAATTTCATTCTTATGACAGGCTTGTGATTCACATACTTGATATTAATGGCGTTTTGTCTGTAGTAGGAAGAAGGAAAGTTTCAATGAATATTAGAAAACCGTTTAACTCTTGCTCGTTATTTGCCACCTCCTTCTCTCTGATGTGATACAGAAAGCTCTTGGTTCTATGTTTGCCACTGGAGACTAAGTACTGCTTTCATAAAACTGAGATCTAATCCAGATCATATTTAAATACCAAAACAGTTATGACTAAGTGGAACTTGGAGACTACATGACTCCATCTTGACCAAAGGTTACATTCAAGAAACAGCCATGCTCAATAAAACTGAGTACATTTTTTTCCTGATACTTTTCAGGAAAAGATTTTCAGTGGATGGCCACGTTCTCTCCAGTCTCTTTCCTCATCCTTTTCCTTCTCCATGTCTCTCTAGTCCTCTCTTCAATGTAATAAAGTGTTTTCCACATAGCAGCCACATGTGGTAACATATTTAGTCCTCTAACAACCTTGTGGTTAGGTGTTATTAGCACCATAGTACAGTTGAAGAAACTGCGGCTTAGAGGGATTCAATACCTTGCTGAAGGCCGTAGAGTGAACAAGTGGCAGGGCCAATGTTAAATGTACCTATAGCAGCTGAGCAGCAAGTTCGGAAGCCTCGAAGCCTTTCATAAACCCACCCCTCTTTAGCATCGCCTTTGCCCAATTTCCCCTTTTTTTGTGTCCTTTGTTTCTAGCTAGTAGTTCTCCTTCCGTTGTTGTTTTCACTGAAATTCTGGCAACTCAATCACTATCTTCCACCCCCCCTCCCCCCCAGGATGCTGGAAGAAGGGCCAGGAGATTGGCAGGAAGGGAGCGGGGAAGCGTCAGGGAGGGTTCTGCGAATGCTCATAAATGGTAGTTGTTTGATGTTTCTTGTTAAAAAGAAATTTATTTTTACGCTCTGCTTTGGAGCCAAAAAAATAAAAAAAACAAATGAAGTGATGATACCAATGAGCACCAGAGTAAAGCTCAAGTGAGAATTAAAGTCAAGAATTTGTTAGAACAGGTTATAGAAAAGCAGGACATGGAGTCCTTGAGCCAATCTCTTTCCTTTTCCTTCCCCATGACCCGCTGTTCTTTCCTTCCTTAATATGGCTCCAGACGCAGTCTCAGAAGCACCATTAGTGGGGATCAGATCTGACGAAGGATTCAGGGAGTAAAGAAATAGATAGAAATAGGTTATAGAGAAGTCACCTAGTTCAGTATGTCAGAATGAAGTTGAAAGCTTTTGAGGTCATAGAGTTTTCTGTGCCATAAAAATCTCCAAATAAAATAAGACACGTGTACGCTGCCTTTGAACCTGGGAATTCACGTTTTTACATTTACTGTTCTAAATGACAGTTGATCCAATAGGTACTCCATAACATTTGTTTTCTGGTTTTCAAACCACAGTACTGTTACGAGCTTGTTTTTTTTTTCCTGCTTTCAAAATGGAGGCTGTAGGTCTCCAGGCTGAACAGCAGCGCAAGGAGAAACACATGTGCACATGCGCTTTGCCTCTGAGCCAGATTGATCCAGGATCGCATATCAAAAAGAAAATGCCTTATCATTTTTCAAATTACAGCACTCCAGCTTACTTTGATATTCACAACCTTGGGCTTTCTGAAGTGCTAAACAGCATATAATTGCTTTTTAAATTAAAACTAATACAGATTAACTTTAAGAAATTTTTGAGAGCTCTGCTTCCCCCCCCCCCAATTAGCACCATCCTTGTACATGTAGGAATTAGGACTAAAAAAATTCCATAGCTGTAGATATTTAGAAATATAAGATTGGAGACAAAATAAAATTCAGTTTAATCTTATAAGCACATATTTGATCATAGAAACTTTTAAAACAGATGTTTCTATAGCTTTCTAAGTAAGTGTGGGGCAATATCAGAAACTCTAAGAAAGCAACTATTTTTCCTTTGTTTTGTTGACTTTTTAAAATAAAAATAAATCATAATTCTAATGATATGAAGAGTTTTTTAATTTGCTTTCCCTGAAATAGATTTTATTTTTTAACGATTTTATTTGTCAGAGAGACAGAGAGAACACAAGCAGGGAGAGCAGCAGGCAGAGGGAGAAGCAGCCTCCTCACTGAGCAAGGAGCCCTATGTGGGACTCGATCCTAGGCCCCTGGATCAAGGCAGACGCTTAACTGACTGAGCACCCCAGGCGTCCCTGAAATGGACTGCAATGGAGAGCAAATAAAGAGAAGAAATACCGTCTGGGAAAAGAATGAGGATAGACAAGGCTTTAGTGGCACACAACCCATCCTCAAATCAATGAAGCAGTGGATTTAAAAGTGGTGGATTAAAAAAAAAAAAATAGGAGGAGGGGTGAAGTTAGTCTTTTTATCTAGTATTTGATCAAAATATAAATTAGTGGTGTCTTAAGTCCATATTGGGGAATATTTGTTTTTCAGCTCCAGTGCCATGAAATAGAATATTACACTTTGACAGTCATAGCCATACATTAAAATTCCTTAAGTGCACATCAAAATTTTGAATAACTCTATCATGACACAAAAATGATATTATTTTTAGTTTCAGAGGCCAACAGTAAATCCTTGCATGTTTTTTAACCTGGAAATAAAATAAACATTAACAGATAGGTATCAATTGCTAAGCAGAATATCTGAGTAGACAGCAGATGTCAATGTCTAATATTTATTTTCTGTTTAAAATTCAATATACCTGTACTTTCTTTTCACATTTGACTCCAGAATATCCATCGCGACAAGAGCACACATTGGGAAATACACATCTGCCTCCATTAAGACACTTCTGTTTGCAAATTGCTGCAATACACAAATTTTAACCATTACCATCCTTTGACCCAAATGGTTGTAACATATTCTATTCTGGTGGTCTGAAGCCATTCAGCAACTGGACTACAAAATAGTCATAAGATTTTATGAATGACCAACTACACTCCCTCCTTGTGCGGCCAGAGCACACACACACATACTCATACACATAAATAACAAAACACCCAGAACTCAACACAGCAGTTTCACAACTCTTTAAAGATATTATTAAAGCAAACAGAATTTTCATTGGCTACATTTTAAACACGGGATATATGTTTTTGTTTTCTTTAGAGAGGAGATTCAAATTAGTAACATAAAATAGCATTCATAATTTGCTTTTGGATAATTTAGCAAACATTTAAAAGAAACAATTCAGTACTAACTAGTGTATGGAAAAATTAACAATTAAATATACTATCATTGGAAGTTTAATGTGAAACAACTGTATTAGAAACTTCCTAAAAATTTTTACACTAGCAATTTCTTCCTTAAAAATCTCTTCTCAGGAAACTTAAAAATATCTATATCTATCTTAATATACCTCAATATCGATCTATATATCTATCACCTATCTATCTAATCTATCCACCTATATTATCATCTATCCACCTAGCCACTTATAGAGAGAAAATGCTTGTTAGAGTAATAACATAAATGACTACAATGTCCAACATAAGGGCAAAAGTCAAGTGAATTTTATATATATATATATTTATATATATATATAAATATATATATAAATTATGTTATATTTAAAATTATGTATTATGGTACTTAATATTTCATTCAAAATTATGTTTTGAAAGACGGAAAATGCTTTTAAGTAATACTGAGTGAAAATAAGCATAATATATTATATACAATACAGTTATTTTTCATGGGAAAGGTATCTGCTTCCATAGCTCATAAGGAAAACTGTGTAACTCAAGAATAATATTCGCTTTGGTATAAGTATGACATTAAAAGGTTATGTTTTTATCAGGGCTGTTGGGTATGGTTGGGCAGGTTGTGTAATGCACAAAGCTCCACAGCTAAGGAAGAACTTTTCATATCACAAACAACATAGATTTGAATATTTGTTCCAATAACTTTCCAGCAGATGGCAATAAGACATCTTGTTTAAATAACGTCAATATTTAGAATATCTGGACAGTTAGAAATAAAGCATTTTGAGGAAGGGGACTTTGAAAAATTCACATGCTGTAAAGTGCAAAATTAGAGTACACACCGTGAGGCTGCAGAGTACCTCAGCCCACACTCACTGGGGCACCTTCCCACACTAATGAGCTTTTAATATCTCATCATTCTCCCTCGTGGTCCACACAGACCTCTCTCCAGAATAAGCAGCCCAAACTGAGGGTGACAGCTCTTTTTTCTAGCAGTTTATCACATCTAAGTTCCAAAGAGAATTATTGATTTTTGAGCGGATATTTCTTAAGCAGGTACTAGCACTCAGTGAATTCTTTGATAATATTTTCTTAAAATGAAAAATGTATAAATTGTAATAGCAGTAACTAATAAAATAAAGCCAAAGAGTCATGGGAATTTTATGCAGAATCTCTAATACATGGAAACAAGTATGGTTCCTAAAACATCAAAAAACAGGGCAGGGATTTCTAGTAAAAACACATGGTCATTTTGCAACTGTATGTTTTCAGTTTATAATGCACTTGGATCACCAGTTTTGAAATGATGTAATTATTGATCATTTCAAAATATTTTTTGGGGGGGATTTCCAGTTTTTCCCATTGAGTTAATCTTTGTTAATATTTTAACATGTTATTTCAAGTTTTCATATATTTCAAAATTACAAAAAATCTCATTTTCCTCAATACCTTGAGACCTCATCTATGTAATATGTATGACTAAAACTAAAGGGAAATGCCATAATAGGAATCAGTTCTGGGTGGTGGAATCTGGGACAATTTAGTTTTTAAAACTTTCTAATATATTTTATGATTTTCATGATTGGCATGTGTTTTTCTCATAATATGAAAAAAATATTTAAAGTGTATATTAAAAACCTTCTTTAGCACACCTGAAAGAACTTCAAAGGCAATGCACAAACCATAATTTGGAGTTAACTGTGTCACACAAAATTTTAATATATTTTACCATATTTTCTTCTTTTAGATGGGTATAACAACGAATAAGATTTCCTTTATCTCTAAAACCATTTTCTGAATGGATCAGCATGCTGGGATTTGTTTTTGTTTTTTTCTATGATTTCTCCTCACACTACACTTTGTTCGAAATTATAACAGATTCAGGTTCAGAACATACAGTAACAAATTCTGTAGGCTTACGTATTTGACACTGCATTCCTTCCCATGTGGTAGGACAATGGCATATACTGGGAGCAATACATTCACCACCATTTTTACATTTCTGAAAGCAGATAGCTGCAAATAGAAATATGAACAAGTTAAAAATTTAATTTGCTAGTCAAATACGCACATAAACCTCAAAAAAATTCACTAAAGAAAAAAAAGAGAACCAGTTAAAAGTTAATGATTTAAAGGAGATTTTCCCTTAACATTTTATCAAGAACATTTTTCAATGTCACTACTGGTTCTTGAATAAGGTGATTTTAATGGTTATATAACGTTCCACTGATCAAATGTATTGTGATTTAACTTTCCCTCAATTGTTGGACATTTATGTTGCTTATTTTTTCACTTTGACCAATACATTATAATAGCTGGTAATTTTAAATAGTAACTTACAAAACGGGGAAAAAATTAAACATTTGAATGAGGAGAGCTGCTATCACCTCAAAACCTAGCCAGACTTGAAAGCAGTGACGCCCCACTGAATTGGTTGAGATGGGGTCAAGGAATCAGTGATTTTTTACACCTTCTCCTGCCTTCTACTTAAGACAAGGAGACAGGACTTAAAGACTTGTCATTTATCCTGGCAATTATAGTGGACAGACTGGAAATACAGAACATCCTGTCTCCCTTCTAACCTAAAAGAATGAATTCAGAGCCCTTGGCACTTTATTTCAAAAATGGATCCCCTAACGTAGGAACAAAGAAGCAAAACCAAAAACAACACACACACACACACACACACACACACACCAAACAACAAGGAAAAGGCTCTTTGTAGTAAATTCTACTTTATGTTCTCATGAGGCTTTAACATTTAAGAGTGTTCCTCTTACCTGTGTTGCACTGTTTCCCGCTCCAACCAGAAGGGCAAGAGCAAATGTTTGGTAGCATGCATTTTCCTCCATTCATGCACATGGGATCACAGATACCTTCAGGAAAAAGGATGAAACAGCCCTCAAGTAGCAATACCTTTGCTATTTCCTGTGTTTGCTTTACCTGTGCTTGGCAAATACATTCAGTGGCGTCTTACTTTTTTGGCATCTCCTACCGGTGTATCCTTCGCGACAGGCACACACATTATTTCTCATGCAGCGGCCACCATTCTTACAGGGAGGGTGACAGATAGCTAAAAGAACACATGGCAGTAATCTGTGAATATTACATCTCCGATTATTATATATTACATATTGCCTCATGTGCTTGTTATCTATAGGGCCATAAGGCATAGAAATGTGCTATTAAAATAAAAGATCACAACTGCAAGTCATTAAAACCATCCTTTCTAAATCATAAAATCCAATGTTCATAGCTCTAAGCAGCCAGTGGATTAGCACAATTTGAAATGTATCGATGAAGTGTTCATAATAAATGGCATCTTTGGTATTATAGTGCTTAAATTATGAACCTGATCTTATATTTCACATTCTTGGAAGTAAAGAGTGAAGTGATTGGGGCAGAACCAAGAAAATAAGTCAAAACCTGGCTCAAAATAAGAAATGTATCTATTCCTGTGGAAATTAAGAAAAATCTCAACAATCTGTCACATGATTTTTAGAAAATAATTTTAAGTTGACTTTTGAATACCTACTGAGGTCATAAAAGCAGAGCTTTATATGTGACTTATTCCTGTGAATGCTTAGTGAAAAATCCTTTTAACAGTAATTCCTTGGCTTTGTTAGGACTATTTATTAGATAACCTTGACTGTGCTGTACTATTATATTCTGTGTATGTGATTCTGCTCCACAGAATTCAGAAGTTAATATTTATCATCTTTTATGAAAGGATTTTTATTGCTTCATGTTTCTCCCAGATATGATGATTAAATGCCTTTATATATATTTTTAAAGATTTTATTTATTTATTTAAGACACATAGAGTGCATGAGCAGGGAGGAGGAGCAGAGGGAGAAGGAGAAGCAGGCTTCCCGCTGAGCAGGGAGCCTGACACTGAGCTGGATCCCGGGACCCTGGGATCATGACCTGAGCCAAAGGCAGACACTTAAGTGACTGAGCCACCCAGGCACCCCTAAATGCCTTTATTTTTTTAAAAAAATGATAAGCAAACCTGCCTGGAAATTTAAAAATATATTTTTTCCCTAAATAATAATAAAGATCATGTTTTTATTTCTTCTGCACCTTCTGCAGCATGTGTTAAAGACCACTGTATCGGCTCTGGTCATAATTTCAGGGTCGTGAGATGGAGCCCCGCATTGGGCTCTGCACTGGGCATGGAGCCTGCTTAAGATTCTCTATTTCCCTCTAATTCTGCCCTTCCCCACCCCCCTAAAAAAAACCCTAAAGAAACAATTGTACTATTATTTATGGTAGCTAGCCATGCGCTTACAGTATGTATGTCTCACTTGCTCTTTATGTCAACTGTCTAGTTCAAACCTGAACGTCGGGAAGTCTGATCCTGGAGACTTTTAAGTAAATTCCAAAATCCATGCCAGCTAGAACTTTTAAAGGCTACCTAATTCCAAAACCTGCTAACATGACATATGTTCAATAGATACATTTTAGTTCAATACTTAATAATTTAGAGATTTCCTCTTTTCCCGGTTATACGGTTGGTGTATAAATTTTGGAGAAGTTTTCTCACTGTATCTTAATCTACTGCAAGGAGCATGAGAGATATCAGCTTTTTATTTCCCTCTTACATTTTCAGTCAAAACTACACCTACAGCTCATAAACACGGGTTTAGACATAGTCGTTGGTTTTCAAGGTTTGCCTTAACTTAGTCTTTACTTCTTTCCATTTCACAAACTGGTTCCCTAAAGGAAATCTTAATTAGAAGAACTCATTTGCTATATCTGTGTGGCTAGTACTTCAGCGATGGTTTCTTCTCTACCTCAAATGCAACCTAAGCATCCTAGCCAACCTCCAAATAAAAGAAATGAAATCACATTAAAGTATAACATGGCAAGAAAAGTATAGGTTTTAGGAATTAAATTATGACAGGTTCTGACATGTTTCTACTAAAAATCTACTCTGCATTTTGCATAAACTCAAAGATATAAAGATTTAGAAAATACATTTTAAATTTCATTTATTGACATTAATTCATGCCTACAGTGTCAGCCTCAGGACATGCTTATTATTCTGAAAAAAATCTGTAGCATTACTATACCAGGGAAAGTGTTAAAATAGCAGGCCATGAAGGAGGGAAATGCTGTGTCTTTATGACCCTATATCACCTTGCAGAGTGCTGTGCATAGCTAGCTTTTCGTAAATGTTTAATAAAACTAAAGTTGAGAGATCACAAGATAATAGTGGACATTAGATTGACCATAAATCAAACATTTTTGCGGTAAGGGCAATAAAAATGACACCACTGCACACAACAGACTGCAAGAGAACTTTGCTTATTTGGTTCACACCTTGATCCTACAAAACGGCACAGGCAAGTGCCAAGATCAGGAGCCTAACATGTTGAATAAATACAAATATTTTACATAATAACTCATACATTTCCATGATCTGGTCATTTGGTGACCACAATGGCAACATCACAAGAAATAGAGAAAAAAATATCATCTTCCCCTTTGAGACTTGTCTTATGTTTACAATGAGTTCTGTTTATGCCTTTCCCTTTATATTTAGAAAGAAAGAAAGAATAATTACCATTCTGACACTGTGCACCAAAGAATCCATTTGGACAGAGGCAAGTGTTTGGCTTATTACAGGAACCACCATTGAGGCAAACGGGGTCACACAAAGCTAAGGAATAGCAGGGGAAGAGAGACCATAAAAGTTTTATTATTTAAAAAATGAAAGCTGCACTCAAGTACAAAATGGTGCATAATGAAATATTTTATTTTTACTGCAAGTAAAACCCATAACCTATAATTAATTTGACTTTGCCAAACATAAGAGGAATGAAATAACTGGATAATAGCTTTGAAAGTCTGTTCATTAAGTTTACAAATAATACCAAGCTAAGAATATGGAGGTTATGATTAGAATTCAGAATGCCATCTGTAAGCTGAACAAATGATGGGAAAGTAGAAGACATTTCAACAGCACTAACTGGAGGGTCTGTAATCTGCTCAAATACATGGGGCCACATGTGTACCTCTTACAGTCTCCTTTCTAATTCAATAGGAACACTGCGCTCAAGTCCTAGCATGGTCAAAAGCATTCTCTGTTTTCACTTCTTTACCTTTGTTCCACTTTGAGAGGCACCCCCAATTCCATTTTCAACCCAGACTTTACCCATCCTCCAAAGCCTACCTCAATACTATTTTCTTCCAAAATGTACTTGCCAGAATAAATTTCTGTCTTCTCTGCTTCCAAGGAACTGTGTGTTAATTACATTACTTATTATAATCCAAATTGTATCATAGTCTTTTTGAATAATTATATCCTGTGTCTCCTTCACTAATGATATGCTCCTTGAAGTCAGGGCAAAAATCAAATTGATCTTTGTTTCCCCTTGCATTATGCTTCATACATAGTTGGCAAGCTGTAAGTATTAAGTTAAATTTATGTTGAGAAAAGTCATTAGATCACAGTGGATTAGATTATATGCAGATAACTGCAAACATGCTGGCAAAGAAGTAAGCTTGATATTGTGATAAAGAAACGGAGTAACATAATGGTGTCCCTTGATTGCTTGAGTGTGTCATGAAACAGAATGTCTGTGTTGTGATAAAAAAATTTGAAAGAGATCGAGGAGATGTAACACAGATTTGTTTCTCTCCACTATAAGGCAGTGGATGATGGAAATATAAAGGCAAAAAAAAAAAAAAAAAAGGATTGGTTGGGCCTGGATAACAATAAAGCTGAAATACACTCTATGGTCTGATACAAGAAGAAAAAGAATCAAAAGATGGGGTTTTAATAAAACTTCATACCAATCTTGTCAGATTAGCTTTATGCTTTGGGGCGCTGGTCTTCAGGATACTGGTGCACTTTAAATTTGTTTTAACTGATTTATTCATTGAACATATTTCTGATTTTACCTGTACCACAAGTAGGTCCATACCAGCCAGGCTTGCACTGGCAAGTATCTGGTGTAAGACATTCACCTCCATTTTCACAGTGCCTGTTACAAACCACTAAGGTCACAGAATAAAAATAAAAGTAAGGTAGATTAGGCTTGGCACTGGCCACATCATTAGCTATTACCTAGCTAGCTCATAACTGCTAATCACATCCTCTAATGAATAAAATCAGAGAGAAAAATAAAAACTTATTCTTTGGCTTTAAATGGTCTCTGATTCTCACATTCAGCTATTTTTTTGCTAATAGAGTTGGGGAAAGAAGAAAATCATTGAGCTGAACAGTAAACAAGAGTTGGTTATTTGAGAAAATCATTAGTTACTAATGAAAATAATCATAGATATAAATTAAACAAGTTTATATGCAAATCAACAAATTGGAATTCTTCTTATTATCTCAAAGAAATGGTCATGGATAGGGTCAAGAAGAGAGTTGCTTCTAAGAACAAACTTCTTTATCTTAGTACTGGCACCCAGGGCTCCCGGTGGTATGCAGAATGAGAACTGTCAGAATAAATCATGAATGTATGCCCTTTAACTAGGCTCTGGGTTTCTCTTCGTTAGTATTAAAGCCATCAGCTATTCAAAGGAGCAGTTTCCTTACATTAGGCTGCAAGAGAGTTTTGCTTACTTGTTTCACACCTTGGTCCTATAAAGCCATAAGGACAAGTGCAGAGATTTCCAGCCAAGCAGGTGCCACCATGTTGACAAGGTGGACTACAGTGTTCTGCAGACACAGATTATGTTATTAAGTCAGCTCCGAATTAGGAAAAGGTCAGTTTATGTTTATGAATCACAGCCACAATAAACTTTCTTGTAAGAGCAATTTATAATAAATTCAGTTCTCTTTTACTATGAAATTTAGTTCTGTGGGACTGACTATACAAGTTTATGCTCTAAAAAACACCAACAAATCATCAGCATGTTTTGGTTTATAAAACTTTTGGTTAGCTGGATGGAAATATAGCCTCTTAGGTTTCTTCTGAAAAGCGAGACTTGGACTTACACATTCCTGCCCTAAAAATGGAGTTCTCCTATATTTCCACATTTATTTTCATATGCTATTGATATTGAGTGTTTCTATTAGTTCACTCTGGATTTACTTTAATTTGTTAATTTGTAACTTGCCTTGTCACGAAAGTATTTAGTGTGGCTCATAGTTTATTAATAATTATTTGTACCATCTATCAAAGTATATTCTTTAAAAATATTGAAAATAACAAATGTGTGCTTTTAAAATACTATCCATTTTTAAAATGCCATTTCATAAACTCTCCTCTTAAGATTTCAACCAAAATAATAAAATTATATGGCTATAGACATGTTCTTAAAAATCACATTTTAGGATTCTTTTTACTACCTTGTATCTTCTAATTATGTGGTATTTAGCACTTTCTTGGAGCTGTTTGACAAGTCATTCAATAATCAGGTGTCCTTTGTTCGAAGCTAAAATATATGTAGGGATATGGCATCTTATAACGAAAATCTCAAAAATATTACTTCCGAAGACAATTTTACCAAGGACAAATAAGCTATTTTGCTCTTTGGATGTCTAATTTTAGAAATTTAAGTTTTTAGAAGTTTCAAATAAATTATTTTTAATAAACATTAAAAAGCTTAGACTTCCCCACCAGCATTAATGAGTATGTATCAGTACAGACACAGTAAAACTGAATTATCTTTTAAAAAAAGCCTTTTTAAAGATAATACTTTTATTTTGGTTCTATTATTTGATTTTTAATCTGAAGTATCACCTTCATCACAGGTTGCTCCACCATGCCCTGGGGGACATTCACAAACGTTAGGCTTAATACATTTTCCACGGTTTTTGCAATCAGGATGACATACAGCTGTATAAAATAAAGCTCATGTTTTAGAAATGTCAATTATCAGTTAAATTCATCATGCAAACTATGAGGGCTATACCTACCAGTTTGGCAGTTAGAACCAGTGTAGCCAGGTTTACATTTGCATATGTTTGGGGCAACACACTCCCTGCTTTTGCCACATGGGTGTCTACAAATGGCTGCAAAAATCAAGGGAAAAAAAGGCTGACTGGTTGATACAATACATACATGTTGCCCATAGACCGACTTATAAGAAAAGTCAAATTCTCTGAAATTTGAAAATTTTGAGGCTGCTTATTGAGCAATAACCACTGCATTTATCCATAAAATTATTTTTTCCCCTTGTATTTATTTTACTACGAGAATGACTGAGAAACATGACTAACACTGTCAGAAAGAAGTACCGTATGTTGTAATTACTCCCTGATGTTGAAGCTGCTAGCCATAAATGGGGTTACAGTCTTTTTTCAGAGGTCAATAAAGCTGCAGATACTAATCAGGTAAATGGTGGTAAATGGCAGGAATAATCAGAATTTCAAAGAGCAAGATGCTAGGAACACATCATAAGCTCACAGGTTCGTATTCCTTAACCTTCATTAACTACCTGCTATTTTCTATTAGGCATTTAACATTTTTCTGAGGTAACCGAAATGTATGTGATTGTTTTGTTTTATTTATAATATGGAGTTTTATATTATAAACATGTAAGTACTGAAAGTTGTTATTATTATCATTATTCCTACAAAAAGCAAAAACAAAGAAGTATCTCTCAGTAATACTGAGAACAAAGAAATACCCCAATAGCTCTATTGCTTAAGTTGGTCTCAAATAAATCAAAACACAAATAACACGAAAAAAATTAACAAAATACCAACAACAACACAAAATAGCTTCTCCAGTATCAAAGCCAAAAATTTGATTTGCATCAAAGCAAACAATACTGGTAATTGTGAAAAGAAGTAAATGCTCCTTTAAAAATTAAAGTGATGTCCAACTTGTTTTACTCTCAAGAGCTGGAGTACTTACAGAGAAGCCTAGTTTATGCAAATAAGCGAATACGCCAGAATTAGTAATTTAAAGTGCTAAATGCCCACTGTGAGCGGGAAAGAACCCAGACCACAGATCACTTCCTTATTTTATCCCTTAGTTGCTGAATGCTAGGCAAGTCAGTTAGCCCTCTAAGCCTCTGCTTTCCTATCTGCATAATGGGAAAAATAACACTCAATATGTGGAGTCTTTATGGATCATATGACATAATTGATGAAGAATGCTTCTATAGATGTTGGAACATAGTAGGTACTCAAAAACATATTTACATTATATAGTTATAGTACTATTTGACATTATTTTTAAAAATAACTCAGAAACACCCTTAATTTTTTTTGAAATATGAAGAGGATATACACAAATAATAAATAAATGCAATGAACAGAAATTGGTGAACTAAATGGAGTAAATAGAAATTATTAAATAGAAAAGTGTCTCTTTTTAATTACTTAAATGTGGACTAAATAGTTTTCTTTGCATCTTCCGAAGAATTTTCATACTACCTCTGCACTTGATACCATCTCCATAATATCCAAAGGGGCAGCGTCCACATCTGAAGTGACCATCTGTGGTTGGCACACAAGAAACACCAAGAAAACAAGGTGATTCAGCACAAGTTGATATTTTGGTCCATCCAGGCTTTTCTGGCAAAATGGTGATGGCTCTAGTAACTACTGAGGCAAACGCATCCTTATATTGCGTGAAACCTTGCGCAGACCTGTTAATTTGAGAATTATGCCCTCCTGCCTCTGTTTGGATGGTGCTCTGTGTAATATCCCTTACTTCACCATGGGAACTGTTTGGGTTAATGCTTAAAGAACTATGGTTGTTCATGGACACTCCCAATTCCTCCAGACTGAGATTTGTACTGATAGTATGATCCACCTGTTCAAAACCTGATATCTGTTGGGAAATAATATTCTTTGAATTATTCATTTGAGTTGTAACTGATTTTAATGAGAAGTGCGAGATGTCGCTGGTTGTGTCCAAGAACTTTTTGATAGTGGCAGGACTGTGGGTAAAACTTGCACTGGATGGTGAATGGTCTGTTGATGGTGGCTGAAATTTTATATCTAAAGAACCAAAAAAGAAAAAGAAATGTCAGTCAATAACATTTATTAATATTCTGCTCTTTCCCCAGTATTTAACATTAAGTAATTCATTCCTTCATTTAATGTCTATCACATGTATACCATTATACTAGGAGCCGTGCAGTAGCAAGAAGTCATCATACAGTTCCTGCCTTCAAGGAATTTATAATCTATTTGGATATGTCAGGTGTACAGAATGTTAAACATTGTAAAAGTTAAAGAACAATAACCAAAAATTTTATTAAGAGTTAGAAATAGCCAACAAACTTGTATTGACCACTTCATACACTGAGGCTCAAAGCAAAGGAAATTGCTTACATGTTTGTATTCTTAACATGTAAGCAATTCATAATAATAATCTGAAGCAAGTTTTATATTATACAAACATACTATGTATAATTTTAAACTAAGAATTTCAAATCTCAATGCGATAAACACTTTTTTTTTTGCAAAATATAAATGATTTAGATTGAAAAAGAGAGGAGTTGATAGAACAATTACAATGGACAAAACAAATATAATCTAAAGTCACCCCCAAATATGATGCCAAGACAGATGATCTAATGGGAAAAAATTACCAAATTATCAAGGAAAGAATATTTCATAAAACTCTTGCAATGCACAGAAAGAGATGAAATTTTTATAAACATTTGATCAAGTGGCATAACCCTATAGTCAACATCATTTATGAAAATACATAAGCATTTTAAATGAAATACTAGCAAATCAAATGCAGCAGCGTAGTTGCAGACTACTACATCAGGATGAAACAGAATTGAATCTCTATTAACCGAATTACATTACATAATTTTGTTATGATATTAATAAAGATAGCAATATAAAATAATGTTAAAAAGTAATTTGATACAATTTTCTGTTGAAAACATTCTGAAAAAGTTAGCCTAACGAAACATTAACAGAAATTATAGCAAGTAATAAGTGATGCTGAAAAACCATTTGATAAAATTTAAAAACCACTTCTAATTTAAACTAAAGAGAATTCTGAGAAAGCAACAAATAAAAGGAAAATCTCCTAACTGGATGAAGGGTTTCTAGCAGAAACCTACCCTGATATCATACTTAATGGTGAAACATGAGAAGAATTTCCATTAAAACCATTAAGAAAAAATTCCCTGCCTACACACTTTGCACTGGAGGTCCCAGCCATTAAAATGAGGGCCCAAATTTGAGAGCTGGAACTGCAGTCCAACTGCTCAGGTTCAAATCTCCCTTCCTTTACAAACTCTATAAATCTGAACAGAATACTTAACCTATCTATGCCTCTGTACAGATGAGTAACATCTATAAAGTGTAAATAATAACAGTTACTGTCTATAGCTATTGAGAGGATTGAATGAGATAGTATATAGATAATATTTGTCTAGTGCTGGTGTCTCATAAATACAGAGTAAATCATAATTATTATTACAATGAGAAGGTAACTAAGAGTAAGAGACAAACTCACTATTTGCAAGACTTATTGTCTATTTACAAAACCAAGAAAGAGAATCAACTATAAAAATAGTGTAAATAAGAGAGTTTAATAAGGCAATTGGATGCATGAATAAATCAAAATCAAGATAGCTTTCTTGTATTGCAGTAATTGACAAAAGACACCTTGCAAAATAAATAAGTGCAGTGATAATCTTGCAAGATGAATAGCTAATATTACAAAATGCAAAAGCATAAAGAAAGCTAATGTAAAATGTGTACGGTCCTTGTGAAGACAATCAGAATATTAATTGAATTAATCAAGAGTTATAAAGACAGCACTGTGGAAAAGAAAAGGCCTTATGAAATAATGGTTTAGGGTGTCAATGCTGAATGACCAGGGAGTTACAAAATGTAACTTTGAAATGGTCACTTCCAATCATAAGCTTCTCTGAAATCACCTTAAATATCATTTGTTCATTATACAACATGCATCATTCTTTCTAGAATACAAGAAAAAGAACAATTTGTAAACTGCATTGTATAATCTTAGGTGATCTTTCTAAAAAGAAAAATTCCTAAGGAATCAATATGTTGGTCTGCTGAAAACATAAATGGGAGATATTACTCATCATTAGATTTTGTTTAGCAAGACAACTACTTACTGGAGGCATTTCCATTTGTTGACTTAACACGCCTTTCTCTCTGTACGGCATTTTTACCATTCTCTTCCTTGGTTTCACTTTCGTTAGAACTTGTAAGAACCACAGTATGTGTAGTAGATTCATGTAAAAACTGTGCTTCAACTGTAGATGAATGCACAAAAAACAGATTACACTATTAAAAAACCAAAATACTGTGAAAAAGAACATACAATACAAATGTCACTTGCATTGAACTCTTCACAAATTAGATTACAGAGCTAGCTTACATGTTGCCTCTTCAGCAAATCCTTGTGTTATGGACTGACTTGTGTCCCCTCAAATCTATTTATGTTAAAGCCCTAACTCTAAATGTGACTGTATTACCTTTAAGGAGAAAATTAAGGTTAAATGAAGTCATGAGTGGGGCTCTTGTCCAATAGGACTGGTGTCCTTTTAAGAAGAGGAGGAGCCACAAGCAGGATGCATATGTGAGGACAGAGTAAGAAGGGGGCCATCTGTCAGCCATGGAGAAAAGCCAGAAACCAACCCTACTGGCACCTTGATCTTGAACTTCCAGCCTCCAGAACTCTGAGGAAACAAAATTCTGTTATTTAAGTCACCCTATCTGTGTTATTCTGTTATGGCAACCCAATGTGACTAACAGATGTTCCTATAGTCTCACACTCACCCAACCAATTTCATCCATCTGTGTTCTCCCACAGAGCTTTGTCCTTGATATTGACTCATGCGTCTCCTCTTCTAGTTAGCAACCTCAAGAATAAGAACTGTGCTGTAGTGGCTTTTATAGTCAGTGACTCTAGTGCCTGCCATAAAAACTAAGTAAACAATACCAATGAGGAAAAAATTATTTTGTATTAACAAGCATCTTCCTAAATACACAAATGCCTCTGACAGAGTTAAGAAACTTATTAATCATTCATGTGTAATGGGACTGGGTTCAACTTGCTTTACTCTTAAGTTCCACTTGATACAGGTTTTATTCAGGGAATGAGCTTCTGTTTACAAAAGGCTGATCTTAGATCACTTTAGCGCACGGAGTGAAGGGTCTGATACTGTTGAGTATTTCGGCCTGGGTATTGAGGGGGGAAATGTGAGTGGCTGAGATAGTAGGGAATTCCCCTTACCAACCTGCACTGTGCTGCTCAAATCTGTGACCTCTAGTCCTAGATTGGCCCACTCCAATCTGAAGCACAAAGTGACATAGTTTTCATCAAAATGGGATCTTATTCACTGAATGATACCAAATTATGGTTGACACTGCCTTCTATAATTAACTTTTCTCTTTTAAGCTTTTAAAAGGTTGATATCCACTGATTTTTGTCTTCCTTTCTCTTAGTGTTCTCTGTGGGCAATTTCATCCATGACTGATGACCCTAAGAATTGTATCTTTAACTTAATCTTCCCTCCCTGAGCTCCACCTGGAGTCACCTGTCTCTATGTATCCATACTGAATTCTTTCTTTCCCTTCCCAAACCACTCTTTCTTCCTTAGATTTCATGGGTGTCCTGTGTCTTAGTCAGCTCAGGCTGCTATAATAAAATACCACAGACTGAGTGTCCTAAACAATAGGAATTTATTTTCTTACCATTCTGGAGGGTAACAAGTCCAAGATCAAGGTGCAGGCCCATCTGGTGCCTGGTGAGAGTCTCTTCCTGGCTCCCAGACAGCCACCTTCTCCCTGTGTCCTCACATGGCCGGGAGAGACAGAGTAAGATCTCTGGTGTGTCCTCTTAAAAGGATACTGATCCTATTGGATCCTAATCCTCCCTTATGACCTCATTTAACCTCAATTAATTCCTTACTCTAAATACAGCCACACTGGGGGTTTGGGACACAACATATCAATTTTGGGGTGACATGATTTAGTGTATAGCAATGCGAATGCCAATTCTACACACCCATTCACCTAAACTGAACACTTGGAACTTAGTAATTCTCTTTCCCTCTCCATGCTAATCCCAATCACTGACCACAGACCATCAACTTGCTTCTTTAGTGTTTCAACCATTACCTCCTCATCTAAGGTCAGAATATCTTCATCTCTTTCCTATTTATTTGTATTATTGTCTTAGCTTTTCTTTGCCCCTTCAGACTTGCACAGTTCCTTATCCATAAGAGGTCCATCCTCCATACTGTTCTTGAGTAGACTTCTCAGATGTAAATCATATCATGTTTCTCATGGTTTGTCAGTGATCTGCCCACTGGCTAGGTCTCTAGCTTCAACTCTTGTAGCAGTCCCTCTTACCCTCTATATTTTAAGCACACTGAGTTATTCACAGTGCCCAAGGTATGCTGTGATGTTACATGCCTCTCCACCTTTGTGCATGATGTTTCTTCAGCCTAGAAAGCTTTCTCTCTCTTGACTGGACACATCAGAGTTAGCTATAATGACACTTCATTTTTAAAACTTTTCATTATCCCTCTAGGTAGATGTGATTTCCTGTGTAGTATTCCTACTATTCTCTCCAGGCACTTCTATCAAAAGACACAGAACACCATATTGAACTATGGTGATTACATGTCAGACTCCCTGGTATTATACTCAAACCTATTAGGTCAGAAGGCATGTCTTATCTATTTTTTGCATCCTCCACATCCAGCTTAGTGCACGACACTTAATACATGAGTAGAAGAGATAATAGAACTGAGAGATTTGGATTAATTAAATGGAGCAAAAAACATTTCATGGCAGAAAATAAGGACTTTTACCATGACACATTTTCCCATCACCATAAAATCCTTTTGGACATGAACCACAATGATAGGAGCCAAAGGTATTGAGACACTCTGCTCCTGGAAAGCAAGGCCTGGATTCACACTCATCAACATCTTCCTGGCAATTTTTGCCTAAACAAAATACAGATTGAGAGTTTAAAATATTTACTTTGATAAACATTATATGTCCCCTTAAGTGCTCATTATTTGATTTCTTTTACTTAAAGATATTTTACTTTTACTCTCCTAAAGATATCTTTACTTCTTTTATATTAAGGTATGTCCTACAAACTCAGAAAAGCTGTCCTGTAATAACAGGGATGTACTAATTTTAGGATTTACAACAGAGTTAAGCATAGTCATTAATTAGATTCTATTTTACATTAAACAAGACCCTTCAAGTACATAAGATTTTCCCTATAACAAAGAAGACAAGGCCATTAAAATTTTAAGGCAAAAAATTACCTTATTATAGCACCCATTTTTACTTTGTTAAAAAAACTCAGGGAAAATTTTTAAAAAGTTTTTAGAATGGTTGCCTGCTTAGCTTAAGGACAACTTATTCAGTGCAGTTATTGCATTAGCTGTGAAAATCCATGAAAACTTTACAGCGTGGTAGGAAAAGTTAGTCTTTACTCAGTAAAATTATTTGAGATCCTGTTGCTCTTTTAAATGTTTAAAAACTTATTTGAATGAATATATTCAGTCATTTACTCACTAGAGTAAAATCCATGAAACAATCAATATTTGAATTCTTTAAAATGTAATCTGTAGCAAATAGTCCCAAATGATAAAATTTTTATTTTATTTTATCTTAAGATTTTATTTATTTCAGAGAGATAGAGAGAGAGATTTTATTTATTTATTTGAGAGATTGAGCAGGAGGAGGGGCAGAAAGGGAGGGAGAGGGACAAGCCTACTCCTCTTGGAGCCCAGAGCCTATGTGGGGCTCTATCTCAAGACCCTGAGATCATGACCTAAGCTGAAATCAAGAGTTGCACACTTAACTGACCGAGCCACCCAGGTGCCCCTAAAATTTTTATTTTATTTTATTTTATTTTTTTAAAAGATTTTATTTATTTATTTGACAGAGAGAGAGACAGCCAGCAAGAGAGGGAACACAGGCAGGAGGAGTGGGAGAGGAAGAAGCAGGCTCCCAGTGAGGAGCCTGATATGGGGCTCGATCCCATAACGCCAGGATCACGCCCTGAGCCTAAGGCAGACGCTTAATGACTGCACCACCCAGGCGCCCCCTAAAATTTTTATTTTAAAATGCTGAGAAAATTAGAAGACACCTAAATATCCCGCTTAGTTCCATTATAATGTTAAAATAGATCTGCCTTCAAGGAAAAAATATCAGCTCAATAATTGCATATTTACTTATTTAACATTTGTATATATTTAAATTAGAGGAAATACTGGTATGACTTATAAAAAGCCCTGGGAAATTAAAAGTTATCATTCACATACTTAGTTGCGGTTTCTAGAATCAGACATTTTAGGATAATTAATGAGTTAGCAAATTTTGTTTGATTTCAACTCTAACTTTATATCATGATCTTTTTAAGTTAATGAATTATCAACCTTTCTTAAAGGATAATTTTTACATTTCCCATGGCAAATTTCTTTATTATTCTATATTATATTTTGATAGTAATACATTTAAATATATTTCTACCAAATTTAGACAGAAATGTTTAGAAACCTGCAAAATACAACACAGACACAGAATATTGCCATTAAAATTATAAAAATGGGCAGAATAATGAGTATATGTAAGCTATGTACAATAACAAAATGACACGGGTAGTAAATGACTTTGTGATGACTTTTACTAGACTTTTTAAATGTATATTAAAATCTTTAGGACCATACACTTGCTTGAGTAATCTGTGGATTATTTGGAAAGCTAAGGAACTTTCCTTTCTAATTTGTTCCCATACTAATTTCATTCATGAAGAACCAAAACTTACCCTTGAATTCAGGCGGACATACACAAGAATAATCAGGAAATCCACTAATACATCTGCCCAGGCCACAGGGGTTCGCATGGCACTCAGTGACATTCACTTCACAGAGACTGCCCTGAAAGCTGGGCAAGCAGACACATAGGTACCTTCCACTGCCTGGAGGAAATTTACTATCTGACACACATGATCCACCATTCAGGCAATCACAAGACTTCACAGTCACCTCCAAAAGAAACAAAAAACAAATGCCTTACTTTTCAATAAAATTAACTTCAGTGTATGCCCCAGAAATTGTGATAGGCGTGTATGTTTATGTGCAACTAAGACCAGCCCATGAGTTTTGCAAAACAAACAAAAAACATATATATTTAATGTAAAAGAGTATTTTAAAAGATAGTTTAATGAAGTAATTTTGCCAACTTTCAAGAGCATAGCCAAAATATAAATGCTGGGGATAATTTTTAAAAATGTTACAAGATGATCAATGAATTTCTATAATGCAAGCAGCACAAAAACACTCCCATAGGGTGTAAAGCAGTTAGACGGTCACCTGAGTTCTCTTAAAATACAGAGAGTAAACAGTCACTTGAATTATCTGGTTAACATGACATAGTACACTACTGCGCTTCATACCATTACTTTTGTATGAGTGTGTCCCAAATTTTGAGTGAATGCAGTGCATAAAAAACAGTATTAATAGCTCATGACTGATAATATCAAAAGAATGGTCAATAAAAAATGACTTTACTTGAAGAAAAAGGGTTTAATTATCAATCTGAAGATAGATCTTTCAGAGAGGTAGACATGAATACATTCTTTATCCTTATTATAGTTAAGTACAGGCGAAAATGATCTAGGAATTAGTCATTTAGCTCTGTGCTCTAGACTTGAGACTGTCCCTAAGATTTTAAATTCTGACAAAAACAGCACTTTGGCAGTTTAATTTTCCATAAAATGTTGAATAATTTAGTTCCTCTGCACAAATTAAGAACTATATTTTAAATTTAAAATAGATAGCAATATTGCTAATTAATTCAGTGGCATTTATGTAATGATAAATATTACCATAATCGTGACTCTTGTTTCAGCATTGCAGTCATCGTTAAAACGTAAAGTGAATTGCTGTGGAGTTTGGGACTCTGTTTTCCACATGAGAAGTCCTGTAGAGGAAACATTTGCTCCCTCAGGACCTGAGTCCAGGGTAAAATGGATGTCAGAACCTTCGGGATCCAAGGCCGTGAACTGGTACACAAAGTTCTCCCCCAAAAATGTCTGTAATTTGTTTTGTGGTACTTGAATCACCGGGGGTTGGTTGTCTGTCACAGAGAAAACATTTACTTTGTACTTGTGTAGAAAAAAAAAAAGGAAAGTACAATTCAAAGAGCTCCCACTGGAACATTTTGATGAAGTTCGACCTCTGCTAAAACTTCCATTACCTACCTTGGCTCTTTTTTTTACATTTGGAATAAATTCAATTGCATTCTTAGAAAATGTAAAAGTAACTGACAGGTTTAAGACTTCAAACTTTGCTACGAGAGTGTAAAAGCACTTTGAACAGAGCATAAAATACATAAACACATTTGCATTCCCCAGACCGGATGCCTTGCCTTTCCCGCCTGAAATTACTTCTCAATGTCCACCAACTCAACTGCTTGCTCTTTCACTCTCTCTTCTTCGTCCTTTACCCTTTTCAGCTTTACTTTCCTCCTTGACACCTTTTTTCTTTATTTCTCCTTTACTCTCCACGACGGGTTGTTCATTTGACTCCCCTGACTTCCTCACTGTACCTGTCTCCCCAGTTACTGGAGGTCATAGAGTCATAGCAACCCTCTGCTCCTCAGAGGTCTTTCTAGCTGCCAAGCTCACTTGCTGGAATGCTGGTTATTTCAGAGGACAGAGAGGGCTCCCTTTGTGCTCAAGTAATGTTTTAAAACATCTTTTTATATTGTCACTTTAAAAAATGTCCCCCTTCCTTGCCAACTGGTTTAACAGAGAGAAAGAACAGCCTTTTTCATTGCGCTGGGCACAAACACACTCCACTTGCATCAACAAAGCACTAATGCCAAGAGAATGTAGTTCGGGCTCCCATTCTGCCCTCATGTATCTTTACACAATTTACTGATTTCAATTTCCTTACCCCTCAATATGGGAAAGTTGGGACAGATGATATTTCCAACCCCTTGTATCCCTGAACATTGTAAATCTATGATGAGTCAGTCATACCAAAGCCATTAACAACATAGACACCAATTCAGAAATTATAGTGTGTTTCCTTTGTGTCTTGCACTAAATTCTCCAAATTTTCATTGTCTTCCCATAACAGCCCGTGAGTCTTGCACCTGAGCAATGAATCATCTGACAAATACTCTCACACAGTCATGAAATTTGTATATACAGTAATATATATATATAGTAATGCTACAAAGCTCAGTATAAATATAAGGCTTTATGACTCAGATAAAATTACATGGGGACGGCAACAGGGAGTAATTATATTTTGTCGTATTTTATGATGCCTGGTCTTTTGACTGAGGAAAGAGAATGAAGAAACATCTATGTGGAATTACATATAGCTGTATTTAAGGAAGTGAAGAAATTATATGGTACATGGCTATGATGTGGGGTGTTTTTTCCGGGTAGGACTAATATCCAGACATTATCTGGACCCACTATTATACTCATGGAGTCAAAGAATGGTAGGGCTGAAGGCACTCAATAGATTACTGAGTCCAGGTGATCTTATTCAACAGGTGATGAATGCATGGCCTCTAGAATTTAAATAGCTAAATGTCTTGTCACAAAACTAAAAAGAAGTGAGGCTAAGAATAGGATATAGAGCTTTGGTACCAAAGTAATGTTCTCTTTCCACTAAACCCACCAATGTTTACTGATGGATGTTTATGTACTTACATAGTACTTGAAAGCCTATTTTGTTAGTAGCTATTTGACTTGTACAAACTGTGTGTAACTGAATTAACCATTCCAATTTCTTCCATTAATAATTCACATTTGCTTTCAGTATCAAATATTAAAATAAAATCCCTACCCTATTGTAGTATAATCATAGAAATTACATAACATAACATTTCGAAAATCTTATATTACGTTCAAGAAAAGTAAATCATGCAGTTAGAAAAAGATCCTAAATTAAACACAGTGTTCATCTTATAATACATTTATGTAACTCATGGTTTAAAATCACTTAAAAATATCTTGTCGAGGAAATATTTGGATTAATAAAGATTAACTTACTTTCTAAAAATGACCAAGTAAATTTTGAAATTTTTGGTCTACAAATCAAACAAGGGCTGATAGGATTTTTATCTCCTTCAATGTAGCAGAGCCCATCAATAATGCAAACATTTTCCTAATGGAAATTTTAAAAAGAGAAAAACAATTAAGATGTTATAGTTAGTGTTTAGGAAAAAAATGTACATAGAAACTAGCACCATCTATGTTGGTGATTCCAGTGAAAGCATATTATAAGTCTGTTTTGGTTAGGAAACATTTTTTCATATGTCCTAATCATAAATGTATGTTAGAAAACAAATCATTCCCTTTTTGTGTAAATGCCTTTGGAACTGATCAATATGGAGGGAATAAGAAAATACATATATAGCTTTATCTCTGTGTAGCATTATAGCTTATAAATAACACAGAAGAAAACTTGTCTTTTCTTCTTGTTTTTTGTTTGTTTGTTTGCTTGTTTGTTTTGTTTTGTTTTACTACTAACTCAGTCTGGAAATGCTCTATTAATAAAGCAATGAAACAATTTTTCCCCTGCTCAGCTTATAGAAACACATCAGTTTATAGCTATTTTCCCTTGGTCTAGGAACCCACTATGTCCTCTGAACGTGGCGGAACTGAACCAGAACCATGATATAATTATCCACACTTGATATCCTTATACAAATTGTAGAAAGAGAGGCTTATCTACAAAGAAATAATGTTAAACGTAGCAATCATTTTCAACCCGGGAACACCAAATTTTGTTCAGCATATATAAACTTTGCCCATTTGACAAAATCTCCTCTGATGTCACTTAGAACACGACACAAAAATAAGAACAGAATAGCTCCAACAATATAAAACAATTGTGAATTATAACATTTTAAAAGTATCTATCATAAAACATGTGGAAATGGAATATTTTGGGGAAAGTAAAAATCAAACAACTTTTCAGAAACAGAAACTTCTTATTGATATGATCTAATTGCTAATCTCAAAGGAAGAAAGATTTAAAATGTAAAATAATACTTTAAAATTTATCTACATAAATATTATTTGATATGCTTCTCAGTTTTAAAGAGCCAAGTAATATTAGATCCATGGTATCTATTACATCAACAGCTGGCATGTGAGAGAGCTCTGTTGATAAACCCAACAGACCGGAGCTGGATGAATAGGGTGTGGCTGTGAGGATTCAGCTCTGGCTGGGCTCTTCTGTCATCCGTTCAGCGGGGGAGATTTGCAAGGTTCAATGAACTTAGTTGCCACAAAAAAAGCCCCTCCCTGTAGAAGTGCCAGCTTTATACATTTTACAAGCTCCATCCAAATGCACACCCCTAGTTACAAAGATTAGTTAACTCTCGAGAGACATTGTACCAGAAAATTATTACTATTTAAAAAGGAATATGTAGGAGTTAAAATTCAATCTGAATCTTCTCTTTTGAATTATTTTTAAGGAATAAACAACCTGCCACTTCAAAACATAAAAGGTAGAAACCTTCTCTTTGCCATTTCAACAACAGTTATGGGCAGAGTAACAATTTTAGTTAACCACATATAAACTTGAGAAAGTCTTTTCTCTATTAGTATTTCTGATATGAAGGTGAAAAAACTAATATGTCATTAAGGTAAATGAAAATACCTATCATATAAATGTGAAAATAAGTGAAAAAATTGCATACCTTTATAGTACACGAGTCCTTCCCATAGAGACCACAAACTTGACAAGCCCCATCATATATGATCATTATTCTGGGATTACTGAACCTATAACCATCATTAGATACCTGTAAGATGTAGTTTTATAATAAGATAATATATTCTAAATGTAGCTTCATAAATTCATTATGAAATGTTAATATATATTTACTTTGTTTATAAATATGAGAATATCTTTTCTTTTTTACCTTTAATTGCCACTTTGCAATTGGTTTCTCACCCATCAGATTCATGTTATCAGACTGTTGATCATCAGGGGGCAGCTGACAATCGATAGTTCTGCTATTTTGAAAAACAGTATGCGTGTAGACAGCTTTTCCAAGGACCCATTTACTGTTATTATACTAAAGGCATAATGAGAAGGCAATTAACCTCTGTTTAATTAAGGAAATTCCTTGCTAGTGAATTACTCGTAATCAAAATACAAATTTTAAATGTATGCCTGGTATAATGGAATATATACTAAAGTAATAAAAGTGACATCAACATTGAATTTGATATAGAACAATGAAAACCATATATGCTTAAATTTGATGTAAACTGCTTCTAATGCCTCACGCATTTCCTGTGGGTTCAAATCAAAGAAGTTACCAATATTGGTCATATATAATGAATCACCATATAATAAGTTTTACAGCAAGAGGAAACACATTTGACTATGTAGTTGAAACACAATGGATTGATTTGCTGCCCAGAAACTCATTTCTCCTGCAAAAGCTCCTAACCTTCTACTTCTACTTCAACTTGAAATTGCTCTATCTGGTTCCCAGAACCCTCTCATGTTCTTATATGACCCATCTTCCTGACTACACGCAACTGCTCTGGGGTGGATCTAAGCTGAGCCAATGCTTTGATTACTTGGGCTATTTTAACTTTGTACCAGAGGGCAAGTTGGGCCAGTCTGCTTCTGATGGCTTGAGGTGCAAGACTCAAAGTTATGGAGCTGTAGGTGGCTGTGTTTTTCACAATGTGGTGAAAGCTAGTATCTAGTAAAAGGGGAAAATGAAGCCTATAGAGAAAAAAAAGAACTGAGACAGATAAACACACACACATACAAATGCAGACATACTGAGTTTTCATGTGTTCAAGTCCCAAGTTCAAGTCACTCCTGAGAATTCAGCAATGACATTCTAATCCTGATTCTGTGAAAAACATACTGTTTTCATAAATAAATACCATTTTTGCTCAAGGTAGTTCAAATGAATTTATGTAACTTAAAATTTAATTCTAACCAGTTCACCCTGTTAAATAACTCAGTGGCATATCATACTTAACCTACACTTAAAGGATTATTTTTCAGTATAAAAATGCATTGGTGTCTAAAGAGGAAAAGCCAGAATAATTTTCTGGGTACTGGTAACCACATAGAAAACTAAAAGGGCATATTTTATTAACAATATTTTGATTTACAATTTTTAAAAAATTTATGACTGTGGAATGCTTTCAATTGCTCCGAAATGATCCAGGAACATCCTGATGCTTCTGTACTGAGGGTCAGCAGGAGATGGAAAAGAAGGCAAGAACATGCTTATCTGTGGCCAGCAGAAACGATCTTGTTAAGATTTGATAACTGAAAGATTAGG
Organism: Ursus americanus; assembly: GCF_024610735.1. Lineage (NCBI taxonomy): Eukaryota > Metazoa > Chordata > Mammalia > Carnivora > Ursidae > Ursus > Ursus americanus. The sequence continues at coordinate 60,392,412 of NC_142129.1, read as the reverse complement.
CCACAGTAGAAATCTCCATGTTTAAGGGGGTATGTACAGTCTGGCCCAACAGATAGGTCAGTTCAGTGGTCCCCCTCTAGTGGAGTGGGACTGACAAGAATGTCTTGGGGTAGTCATGATATGGACACTTAGATGGATACAGGGCTTTGTGTATTGAAATGAGACTTCAGCCAATGACTGGAAGTACAGAAATCATTTCCACCCATGTTTAGACAAGCCTACCCCAAACAAGGAATAAACAGAGTTCTATTTATTTTCCATTCATCAGTATTTTGTATCTGTATGTGCTGAGGGCTTTCTGATGAAAAAAGATCCAGAAGAAAAGACAGACAAATAAGATAACTTTAATATCACTGTAACCAAGATTCAAATAAAGCTTAATGAGAAAGAAGCCACTGACTCTAACACAGTCAAGGGAAGCTTCTCTTCCTGAAAGTAGAAGAGGAGACTGCTATTTGGATTCTGGGAGCAGAAATGGAGAGTGCTACTCAGCACTGGCTGGAGGGAATAGCAAGTGAAAGGCAGGGATGCCTGAGACAGCATGAGATTTTAGTAGAGCATATGCAGGAGGTTCAGGTTTGCAAAAATAGACAAGAGCTAGATCACAAAGGGCCATTCATTTCTAGGACAGCTACTTGGATTTAATCCTGTGAGTATTTAAAAATTGGATTCTGTAAAGTCCTGGCTGCTTTTCTAGTGGGGAGGGAGTGAAAGAAAGGATTGGGTGCTTGCATCTCTAGATAAAAACTTGTTTAAAATCACTGCTGCAAAAGTAGAAAAGAACATCTATAATATGCTACCTTTCATGCAAAAAGAAGGGATTTCTCTGTTCCTTTGTACAAAAGAAATGCAGTAAAGATAAACCAGAAAATAATGTGAGTGGATACCTTCAGGGGATAGATGGAAATGGGATGGAAAGAAAGGGTAATGGACAGAGGTACAGATGATAAGAGAGTGACATTTCTCTGTGTGTATCTTTCGTATGGTGCAAACGCTCAAAACCATGATAATACTTCGTATACTTTCCAAATAAGTAAATAGCTAAAATCAACCACAGTATGGAGGAAATTCAAAGTGGAATACAAATATTTCAAAATAAACCAAATTGCATTACAAATGAAATGCATAAATATCCTGAACAGGGTGCTAAAGAAAATTGCTAATCTAAGTAAGTTTGGTTTGGGCTAGTGAACATTGATATTTCTTTCTGTGGTTCCGTATAGTGTGTTAGAGAATTTCATAGTGTGCTTTTTATCAGATGTTTAGAAAAAGGAAGTAGTATGAGAATAAATATCACAGCAAATAATATATCTGAAAGTAAATACAAAGTGTACTTTTTCTTTCTTGGCAAATCACTTAATGGTAGTGTGAGGTCATACAATTTATTCTGCCATGAACAATATAATGTCTACTCTCCTGAGTAATACTAAGTGAATAAAATTATACATATATTCCACTTTCTACTGGGTGTCTTATTATTTCATTGGGATTAAAATATTTCATGGTTATTTAGAAAAGCTCTACTCAAAAAATCTGGAAATAAGCATACTTTTCTTGTATAATGATTTGATAAAGACAGATACAAAAGTTATTTCCTTCTTAAGTTCTCAATCTCAGGATCACATTTGGCTTTAGCAATTTAGAGAAAAAGTAAACAGAATGCTAAAATGTCATTTGCTGTTTTAAGTTTTCAGCTTATCCAAGTAGGTACTTTCAAAGAATTTTCCTTAAAATAAAAATCCACTTGAATAAAGAAAAGGAAGCCCATATAAATAACCATCAAAATAAGGTATAATTTGATATACCAGTGTTTAAAGTGAGTGATCATGTCTGTTGTTTGTGGTCCAAAGAAAGAAAAACATTATTTTCTTTTTGAAATCCATACTAAGGGAAATATAAAGGATAAGTACAATTAATCTTCAACTTTTTACTTTGTAAAGGGAACTGTTCATATCCCTATGCTCCATAAGTCGTACAGACTGTGTTGGATAAAAATGATCTCCATTCTTTGTGGTTTTACATTTCAATAAATACAGAGGCTTGCATATCAAGCTTAATATTATTTTAATTTCTTATTATGACTGGAATACTGAACCAATACAGCAATAAAAATTATATAAAATAGTTTAATAGAGTTAACAAATAAGGAAGAAGCTTTAAGGTCAAGCAACTTAACCATTTTCCTATTGGGCTCTCTGTGGATAGGACATCCTTTGGGACTATGTTACTAACTGACAGTCCAAATTAATCCAAGATAAAATTAATCTGAATAACTCATAAACTTAATTGTTTTTCAACACTAAAATTAACATACCTGCAGTTTAGTAACTTCACATTTAATTGAAGGTGATTCTTTGAAGCCTTGACCAAATACTCTCACTGTCATACAATTATATTCTCGAATATTACAGAATCCAGCATTCTCAAGTTCTATGATTTCAGGAGCCTTGTCTTTGGAAAGAATGACAAAACAAAGCGGACAAATTTTCTTTAATTCCAGAAAAATAAACTAATTATTTTCAAGGTCCAAATTAAAAGCATATGGAAAACAATATTTTGAAGTCTACTCCAAATATTAGTACATTAATTAAACTATTAAATAATAAGGGTAGTCTTGTGTTAAAAGAAGTGTGACCCACCATCAAGCCAATAAAAATACCATTAAAGATACTACCAGTGCTCAAATATACAGGTTTAATTAATGTTTTAATAATGTTTAATACCAATTATTTACAAGTATTAAAAATTACTACTACAATGACCTGTGTTTTATTCTTGCCATTTTGGTTTGTGCCATAGAGATGGGTTATAGAAAAAACACTTTGTAATAAAGTAGTATAATTAGCAATGTGATGTATTAAAATTTTTAAAAAAAATTTTTTTTTAAAGATTTTATTTATTTATTTGACAGAGATAGAGACAGCCAGTGAGAGAGGGAACACAAGCAGGGGGAGTGGGAGAGGAAGAAGCAGGCTCATAGCGGAGGAGCCTGACGTGGGGCTCGATCCCATAACGCCGGGATCACGCCCTGAGCCGAAGGCAGACGCTCAACCGCTGTGCCACCCAGGCGCCCCAAAATTTTTAAAAATTCTTAAACAGTAAAACAGTTATAAAATTTCATGAAACTGTTATTAATGTTTTTATGTATTATTGCTATCCTACATGCCACCAAAATCTTAGATGTACTTTCAATCACAGGAGAAAAAAAATTCTCCTAGCGTCAGAGTTAACTTATCTTCATATAGTTATATCTCTGCTTCTCGTTTTGGTAAGATAACACATTATCTGTATCCGCAAGATCTGGTTGTCAAATAGATAAATGCAGTATATAAAAGTAACTGAGTCCTCTAAGTATTGGCAAAAATCTAACTGAATATAAGTTTACTAGCAGTGAAATATAAAATCATAAATTCTGTACTCAGAACCCTAAAAATGTTTATGAAAATTAAAAATATGTACTTGGTAGTTTATTCTTTCATATTCAACAAATGTTAACTGACCAATTTCTATTTTTCTGGTGTTATTCTAGGTACTGGGGATATATGAACAGAAAAAAGTCCCTGCCTTCATAAAACTTACATTCTAATATAGGACGACGAAAAATAAACAAGTGAAAAATAAATATAAAGTGTATTGCATAAATGTTTTCAAGACTATGGAGAAAACTATATATTAACTCTATGAAGGGACATAAAGACTATGGGGTTGTGTGAAGAAAACTACTTTATTTTGAATGACCATGGAAGACGTCTCATACAATATGACATTTGAAGAGAGAAGAGAAGGAAGTCCATCATGAAGATATGTGTTGGAAGAATGCTCCAGTGGGAGGGAAAGTAAATGCAAAGGCTCTGAGGTAGGAGCAGGTTTGGCCTCTTTGAGAAACAGCAAAGCAACCACTTAAGAACACTGGGTGGTGGTGGGGGGGGGAGCAGTGAGCTGTGGAGAGAATGATAGATGAAATTCAGTGAGAGAGAAGGCTCCAATTGCATAGGGTCTTCCAGGCCATGGTAGGGAATATAGATTTTACTTGGAAGGAGAGGGGGAGCCACTAGAGGGATTCAAGCAGGAGTACTATGATCTCGTTATCATTTCAAAGGGGTCACTTTAGCTGCAGCATGGAGAATAAGCTTTGAGAGAATCTATAATAATCCAGGTGAGAGATAACAGTGGCTCAGACTAAGTTGTAGCAGGGAAAGAGATGAAAGTCATTGAAGCTAGAGCTGGATTTGCTACTAATGGATTAAGCATGAGGCATGAAAAAAAGAGGAAAAGTCAGAATGTCTACAAGTTTTTAACATGAACAGTCAGTGGAGTGAAGTTTGCATTTACTGAGATGGCAAAGTCTGCAGATGGAAAAGGGCGGGATGGTGGGGGCAGAAGGAAGGTCAGGAGTTACTAGTTACTAGTTACTAGTTTAATGTTTATTTATTTGAGAGAGAAAACAAGAGCAGGGGGATGGGCAGTGGGAAAGGGAGAAGCTGAGCAGGGAGCCTGATACAGGTTTGATCCCAGGACCCTGAGATCATGACCTGAGCTGAAGGCAGATGCTTAACCAAATGAGCTGCCCACGTGCCCCTCAAATTGATTTTTAAACATTTCTTTCTCTTATGGGGCACCTGGGTGGCTCAGTCGGTTAAGCCTTCAGCTCAGATCATGATCCCAGGGTCCTGGGATCAAGTCCCACATCCGGTTCCCTGCTTGGTAGGGAGTCTGCTTCACCCTCTGCTCATCCTTTCTCTCTCTCTCTCTCTCTCTCTCTCTCTCTCTCTCTCTCCCCCTCCTCTATCTCGCAAAAATAAATAAATAAATAAATCTAAAAAAAATGTTATTTCTTATATTGAGATACAATAGTTTGCCCCATCTAGGTGGACTAGAGAAAAATTAAGCAAACTGGTAAATTAGCAGAATATTAGAAACACATTACTCAAAAAACACTAAATTTGAGTTCTAGAAAAAACAATTATTCTCTACAACCAGAGGGACGAGCTGCGTGCAAAGACCCTGAGGTCAACAGAACTCGGCATTACAGAAACCAAAGTGGGTAGAGTGAAATGAGTGAGGGTTTTGGTTGTAGGGGATGAGTTTGAAGAGATACTGCATGCCTTATAGGCTTATGTTGTGCCTTATAGGCTATTACAAGTACCGGAGCTTTTACTCTGAGTAAGATGAGATGCTCTGGAAGGATTATTACTGTATCGATTAATTAATTTGGGTTCTTTTCCTTATATAATCTGAATAAACCCTGTTAAGATACTGAAGGTAAAAAAGAACAAAGAATTTCCATAATCAAATAACATACGCAATATCAGAGTTAGAGAGTACCCACTCACCATGTGAATCACTGCAGTCGTAGGAACTAAAGCCTGGGGAACATGCGCATCCCCATTCCATACACTGCCCATTGCCGCTGCATAAACTGGGGCATTTGAGTACGGAGAGAATGTCTTCAATTGACTTGCTGTATCCTTCTGTGTTATATTTCCCCTCTTCCAAAATTCTCTTTTCACATTCATTTTCTAACAGAGCCACACCTGCTTCTGCCCAGCTAAGATCATCTTTTAGGAGAACATCTTTAACACACATATCTACAGCACTGTCTAGGCTCTTGCCCAGAAAGGCAAGACAGTATCTTCCTATACTAGAGTTGGCAAGAGTCTGCTGGCACAGCGTCAAAGTGCCGAATTCAGTGAGACCAGAGGGTGTGGGCCATGTAGGGACAAACTCCTGGTGGACATCCTCAGTATGGTCCTCAGGGAAGAAATAAGTAAATTCTTCTAGGTCACTTTGGCTGAGACTTTGGAAAGCAAATACAGGCAGAAACTCATAAAAGTTTTGCCGTTTCCATCTGTTTTGTGGATCCCGCCTCATTTCCTGGCTGTGGCTACCCTGGTCCTGTGTATGTTTCCCATTGTTCAAAGTTTTTGGTGCCTCTTGTTTTTCATTTCCATGATGTTTTTGTAAATGTAACTCCAGTTTTGTTAGGTTCACATGCTTTTTTTCTTGAGGAAGGAAGTTCAAATTATTCTCTTCTCCAAATGTATACTCATTTATCCCTCTGATAAGAGCTTCTGAATTAATATACTCAGAGGTGACATCTAGTTCTGGTATCAAGAAAGAGAATTTGACATGTTTGAGATCTTTGCAACCTGAAACAATCTCTTGTTGAGAAGCACTGCCCAAATGATCAGAAGGATATAATGAATTAGTGTCCAATGAGCAGCTACAATAGGATAGCTTTCCAGGTGACGGCAGAGAAACTGGTGTTGTGTCAAACATGCTTTTCCCTGGCAAAATCCTTCCAGGTGAAAAACAGAAAAGAAAAGTAAATTGCACAAGAACATTGTTTCTCAGTAACGTGTTGCAAAAAACACAGAGTATTGTGTCACCACTCAGTACAGTAACACATGAAAATCACTTACTTTCTTACCTCCATTCATTAATAAAAGCAACACAATTATCAAAAGTTAGATCAATTTTTATCCCATTTTTATTATGGAAATCATTTTCTGGGTTTTCATCAAAGGTGCCACAAAGTCCCAAAGTGTTTCTGTAGTCTAGGCTAGGGGCTCTGATTGTTAAACTCATGCCCCATTCACTAAGATCAGCACGGATAAATGCTCCAGAAGAAAACCTGATCTGAAATACAGAAATACAGAAATAAAAGATGCTTAAACAATATTCAATATGGATTAAGAAAAAAACCTATTATTTGAGAAGAAACAAATTCCTTTATTCTTTCAATATAAAGAGAGAATACCGATTTTCTTCAGACTACAATTTTCCTTTTAATGCTATGTGTCAAACCAATGGCTTTTGCACTTTGCTGACTTGAAATTTGATCTCCATATGGATTTTTTATTGCAAAATATTGTTCAAGCTCCTTTCTTTTTAAACTAAGGTGAGGTATTTTATACAATCGAAACAGCTATAAATGTTGAGGATAATATATACCGAGTAATGTCTATGACAATAATTAAATATGGAACTAGACTGCCAAGTAATTAATTTATGCAGATAAATATAATTCCAGAGGAATACATATTCCTGTGGCTAATCAACATTCTCATCTTCACAGCAGGCAAACAGAATCAGAAGGCAAATTATAACCAGGGCATACCTGGGGAGTCGGAATGAGAGCAAGGGTTTGTTGAATTCTCTTAAAAGCCTGTATCATCTGTGATCCTCCTCACAGACTTATTAATGCTCCCAGATCAGGGACTTGAATGTCAAGAAACTCTCTCTTCTAAAAATCGCTGAAGATACACCATGTATGTTTGTTCCTCTGACTCCTTACCCTTTAATTTTCTTAAATTTAAAAACGGCACTTTTTCTCTTTATAAAAACGGTAAGTGCTCATTCCCAAAAACTATTTTAAAAGCAAACAAACCTTACATTACTATTCAGTCTGGGCTAGTTAATGTTAAGATTTTGGTGCAGATTCTTCTAAAACTGTTCCTCTACATCATTAATATCTTTGCCTGTCAATAAATACGATCGACTCCAAAATTTTTGTGACTAGACAGTGTTCTATTATGTGACATCACTCTACTTAGGGTTTTAGTTAAACTAAAAAATTCATCATTGATTAACTGTAACTTTTCCATCTTAGAAGGAGAGATGCAATGAACACCACTGGGACTCTGCATATACTTACTTATTATGGTAAATTTTGAGAAGTAAGATTTCTTGAAAAATGACATGCGTAGGTTGTGTGCATGCATTATACATATGTCCTTTGGAAAAACTGTAGCTACTATTTCTACTCTTGCCAATATTGTATGAAATGTTTAATCTGCATTTCTTTGATTACTAATGAAGTTGTGGTTTTCATGTTTTTGTTGGTTATTTATACTTTTAGATATATTTATCAGTTTTCTTTTGTAAATTGCCTGTGTATATTATTTGCTCATTTTAATTGGAGTGCTGATTATTAGTGATGTATAAGAGTGTTTTTTAGAGTCACCTGGCTGGCTCAATCACTAGCGTCATGGAGCTCTCGATCTTGGGGTTATGAGTTCAAGCCCCACGTTGGGTATAGAGTGTCTTAAAAAGAAAAAAAAAAAATGGGAAGATTGAAAAATATTTTTAAAAAGGAGTCTCTTCTATATTAACTGTATGTTTTATATGTAGCAAATATTTTCCCAATTTTCATTTGCATTTTGGTTTGTGAGGATGGAATTCAAATACATAACATTATGTTTAAAAATTCTTGTTTACCTCAATGTTATAAAAACATTCACCTATATTTTCTACTACTTTCATTTAAATTTGAATCTTACACACCTAGAATTTATTTTTTTGGAAGATGAAAGGGAGATGACATTATAATATAGATTGTTAGCTTACACACACGGACTATTACTTTAAAATATTAATGATCTCTAATCTTCTCCATGTGCCTACCAGCCTATTCCTGAGGCAGAACCACCTGTACTCATTTCAAAAATTGGCTAACTACTCCTGAATATTTATCCTTAATTATATAATCTCTGTGTAATACACCATTTATTAGGCACCATCAAAAATAATTTGTAGGAATAACCCACCCAGTTACCATACTGAAATCTTAAAATAAGGATGCTTAGATTTGACAAAGTCTTAACTATGTTGTGTCTATTTGTGTGTGCTAAGTAAAAAAAAAAAAGAAAAAAAAAGAAAAAAAAAGTTGTTCCTTCTAAGATCAGTGTTAATCAAAAAGCTATTTTGGGGGAAAAAAACTAATATTAAAAAAATGATAGTTTCTAATTTAATAGAGATGGAAAAAAGTTCAGACTTTAATTCAAAATCTGTAGGAAAAAGAGGAAAATTACTTTTAAATGTAAATAATCATACATACTGTGACTTTTCTTCCTAAGTAGGATTCACTTATCTTGATATTGCTGGTTACATCTTGGCTCTTTACAGATAAATATGGCCGTGATTCATGTAGCTGACCACTGCACATATCGAAAGTAACTACATCACCTTCTTCTTTGGCAACAAACCCACAGTTACATGACACAGGATAGTGAAGGCTTCCACAGTCCCACTGGCGTACATGGACTTCAAAATCTCGTGACATACTCTTATAAAGCACAAATGTTCCGGTCTTGAAATTATCATATACCCTATCATTAACAAAAATCAACTGCATTAAGAATTGGTACAAAATACCACAATAACATGTTATAAGCAAAAAATGGGTGTTACATTTATTTATACACATTCAATATATTTTGATGCAAGAATGAAAAATCCATATTTCTAATAGCTTACAGATTAGTTTTTTTTTCTTTAAGATTTATTTATTTATTTGAGAGAGAGAGAGCACATGCATGCAAGGGGGGTAGGGGCAGAGGGAAAGGGAGAGAGTCTCAAGTAGAATCCCCGCTGAGTGCGGAGTCCCATGTGAGTTGATCCCACCACCCTGAGATCAAGACCTAAGCCCAAATCAAGAATCTGATGCTTGACCAACTGAGCCACCCAGGTGCTTCATATTAGTTTAAAGCACGGAAGGAAAAAAAGTAGTGACAAACATCTTATCTCACAACTTGTTTCTTCCTTTCACCGCTTTGGTCAACCCCTGCTAGAGCCTTTTCCTCCCACCCCTGCTGTAGTTTTCTTCATAGCACCTATGTTCCTCAGATACACTACACATTTTATTTATTAATTGTGCATAAATCTCTTTACCTATACAGAAGTAAGCTGCACGAGAGCAGGGGATGTTTGTTTTATGAACTGCCATACCCTCAGCATTGAGAACAGGGTTGGTCACTTGTTGCACAATTAATCTTGTTGAATTATAACCAATTAAATTAATCACCATTAAGCTTTCTGGAGGTTTTTCCACTAAAACTTCTAAGCTTTTCATTATAACCATAAAGGATTCTTGCATGTGGGATCAATTTCTACAACTTTTCAATACTTGCTCAAACTTTTGGAATATCATCTGTTATGGAGTGCTTATCTATTTGCTCATATTGAATAATTTTACTGACAACGATCACATTAAAATTTTTTTAAAAAGAATAAATTACCTTACCTTACATCATGAAGACAATTTTGACTCAACAAAGGGTATTCTTATAATTTTCTTTAGGGACATCTTAAAATCATATATTCCCCAGAACAGTATTACTGAGTTTAAAGCCTCGTATGCTGATATTAATAGCAAGATAGCTTAGATTACTTTTTGATCATTTTGCCCATTTTACTTGCATTCCAAGGGCAGATATGCCGGTATTCATGATGGCTACAATAGTTTTCCCCTGAGTATCCTTGTCACGAAATAGAAATGCTTACTTTTTAAAATAATTATAATGTGTTAGTCTAATAATCTTGCCTAAACCTTCAAGATTATTTCAGTATCAAGTGGAAATGCAATATAGTAAATATCTCTAGAGCAAAGAACTTAACCATTGTTAAAAATAACTAAATGATCAAGTTAAAATGACTGTTCATATTTGTAAGAATCTTCATTTCTACAAATTCAGCCTCACAACTAATCTGTGTAATCTGCCAAATTTTAAGGCAAAAACACTCCACACAAATAAATTAGTATTTTGAAACAAGTCAGTAATACTCATACATGTCTTCCTTTCTAATCTTTCCATGAATAGGATGAAGAAATAATAAAATAGTAAGATGTTTAAAACAAAACAACAGCAAAATCCAGAAGAAACCAAAACTACTAAAAGAAAAAAACTTTCAGGAAATTACCTGCCATCAAATGTAATTATATGTGGGTCAGTAAATGAATAGCAGTAAGCAGTTGGGACATCCTTTACTTTGATCTTAAAAGCAAAGATATTTTCGGTAAATATTATCATTAATTGTACTTAGTGATACACAATAAATTGCTTAGCAATCTCAAAGACTTTTCCATTAATTACTGTTTTTACCAGTTATTGAAATTGACTCATTTAAAAATGGAAAAAAATGTATTAAACAATTTTGAAATGAAAAGTGTATAAGATGTATTGATTAAATAAATATATCTTTTTTAAAGCTCTAATTGTAGAGGCATTTTTTGTAATTTGTCAACCTGGATGCTGTCTGGAATGTAGGTGTTCCACAGGAAATCCTCATGAACTATAGGTTCCACTACAATGTTTGTAACTCTGTCTCCATCTCGAGAAAAATCCGTCACAGCAGTGTAGTACACAAAAGCATGGCTACACGATCCATTAGCACAGGATGATGTCCTTTGAAGGGCCACGTGACAGGAAGACAGTGCCAAATTTAAGCCTCGCTGTTCTTTACCTATTTCGTGAAAAAATACACTGAGAATTTTTTAAAGGAATTATACCAACCAAAGCATGTAATAACTTAACATGGAACACTGAATTGAGAGATGATTCTTCTTTTCTCTCATTTAAAAAATATGGATGTAATTTTGTCAAATAAAAACAAGGCTACTGAACCCTACCTAATCTTTACAAATAATGAATCAACTTCAATATATACATATGTATGTACATACACAGTACTATTTTCAATAAAGTTATAAATCCATGTGTACCTGCATAAAATTCAAAAGCAATATAGAAAATTTATCGTGTTTCTGTAAGAAAATCATGATTCCACCAAGAAACATAATTTGACGTTCTTTCTGCCTAAGAATCGTGACTTGGGTCCAGATATGTCTGTAATATTTCACAGGGTTTGTACTCATGTTCTATCCATTGTTGAACGATAGCAACAATTATTGGTATAGATGATTATTGGATCATCTTAAAAATAGAAAAGTTAAAATAAATTAAGTAATTCCACACCAGTAATAAACTCTCTATAGCTTTTTGTTTTCCAAATGTCCAATATATTCAGAACCTTGAGATGCTCCCTTTCCTATGGAATAAAGAAAAAAAATAATAATTTAGAAAGAAAATGGTAACAGAAGAGAATAAAAGGAACTTTGGGAATGTGTAACTAAACAAAACAGATAGATTGTTCCAAAAACCGGCAACCAGGGAAGTTTGCTCTCATATCCAATCAATGATTACAAAATCCTTTTGAGGTCCAGAAAAAAGCAGCAGCTATTAAAAACCTTCTATCTTCTTTTCTTCCACACATAATTTTCAGGTATAAAATTATATTGGTCTGACATAGAACACTGCACTAGACTCCAAATTCCTGAAAAAAAGAAAGTTCCTCTTCATGCATTTTCCTCCCTAGAAATACATACTGTTCCTATGCACATAAAAAATAACAAAAACATCTAAACTCTTAGCCAGCTCCCTAAGGTGATCATGGAATATATCTGGCTTGGATAGAGCCCCTGACATCATTTCCCCTGGTCTATGGTGAGAGGGCCAAGTATTGTTCTCCGTAAGCCTGTAAAAAAGCTGCACAGTCATTGTAGAAACACAGTAGGAGACAACAACTTGTTCTCTATGGAAGTAGAAACACTTTTTAAAGAGATGAGGCATATCCAGAATGAAATCCATAAATCCTTCTCCAGAAAAAAAGGAATTGACAAATAATAGGAACATGCAAATTTCTAAAATGTAGAAATATATTGCTTTTTGATTATTATAATAATGCTTGTCTTGTTGAAAGAATTGAAAGCACACAAATACAGTTTAAAGTATACTTGCAACTGGAGAAAATCTTTGCCTAACACATTTGGAAAATATCAATAACATCATCCTCTTCTTATTTGCGCTCATAAACGGTTGCAAAATTTACAAAAATATGCTTTTTGCAGGTAGTTCGAAGTAGAATTAGGTCAAACAGTTTAAGAGAGAGTTTAATTGCATATTTCTGTGCTGAATTTCAAAAAAACAGTGCTGTTCGTGGTGCTCCCGAAATCTAAATAGGTAGCAGGGTATTACCTCAGCCTGCGTACTGTCCGCTGTCTGGGGACAACCTCTCCCGATGCCTCATTCTATTTCCATATCCATCCCTCTTCTGGGTGTAGCATTCATTCCCAGTGGACTCTCCTAGCATTCCTGTCCTTTTGTTTCTCTGGTATAATTTGGTGTGATAAAGACATGAAAACCTAGATATATTGTATTTGGTGTATTTACTACATACATTTTATATCCTATGGTGAAAAGGTGTGTACGAAGAATCTCTCTTAAAAGCTATATTCTAATTTATGTATCTCTTACGTGCTTTGGTCTCTACATTAGAGTCTTAGGGGAAGAAATAGAACTCAATCAACATGGTTTGTGCTCTCGTACATTATCGTGTTCTATGGGAGAATTTCATCTCTCTCTATAGGCTGTGACAGTGACATATATGCAGCCATGCATCCTGCAATCTATATAAATAGTAATTTCAATAGAATTTTAAAACAAAAGATCTCAAACACAAGCTTACATTAGGGAGACAAGTGTAAAGAATGCATTAAGAGATCCATGTTGCCTAAGTTTGAACCTACGTCAGCATAACATATCACACCTCCCTAGTTTGGGATATTTGGAAAATCCTCAAGAGCAGTTTGTCCCTCCATCTCCGAAAATAAAGCAAAGAAAAAAAAAATAAGTGGGAGGAGGAGAATGAGGAGGAGGAAGAGAACGATGAGGAGGAGGAGCTGCTCATTACTGGGTTGGTTGGTTTGTTGGTTTTAATGAATGCTTCGAGCCCAGGAGGGATAAATATGAACACAACACAGGCTGTTCTGTCATAAATATGGCCCAGTAGTATTAATGTGACTAAGCCATAACTTGATGTAAATACACAACATAATTAATTACATGTATACACTCCAGTGACTTTTTCTAGAAGAAAAAAAAGCATTAATTATTATCTGAAATATCATAATCAAATTAAGTGAATCTAGTATATTACCTTGATCAACAGTTTTCAGTTTTAATGAGATTTTGCACTCTTGGCCAAGCTCACTGGATGCAGAACAAATGACAGGAACTGTGCTCTCTATCTTCAATTGATATTCTTTCCCATCTTCTGCTATCGTGCTTAACTCAGGGTGTAACTGGCCGAAGAAAGTATGCAGAGCAGTCATGTCAAAACAGAATTTATTCCTAAGATAAAATTCTGCAAGAGCATTTTTCTCACCTTCCCCAGAGATTCTTGCCGTTAGGATTGTCATTAAACAAAGCAGCTTCCCTGGCATTGTATTCTGAACAAATAATTTGCACCTTTGTAAACTGATTAACGGGATGAGTTTGTTTTGATAATTGATCCTTGACTTGTATTTTAAAGGACAGCAAAATCTTAGAGGCCTTCTATATATGCTTTTCCTGGAATTCCATCCAGCCCATCCCTGCCCACCTCCCTCTATCAACCCCCAGTTTGTTCTCCATCATTAAGAGTCTCTTATGGGACACCTGGGTGGCTCAGTAAGTTAAGCATCTACCTTCGGCTCAGGTCATGATCCCAGGGTTCTGGGATCAAGTCCCCCCCATCGAGCCCCGCATAGGGTTCCCTGCTCATCAGGGAGTCTGCTTCTCCCTCTCCCTCTGTCCCTCCCCCTGCTTGTGCTCACACTCTCTTTCTCTCTCTCTCAAATAAATAAATAAAATCTTAAAAAAAAAAAGAAGAGTCTCTTCTGGTTCTCCCCCCTTCCCGCCCCATATGTTCATCTGTTTTGTTTCTTAAATTCCACATATGAATGAAATCATACGGTATTTGTCTTTCTCTGACTTATTTCGCTTAGCATAATATACTCTAGCTCCATCCACGTTGTTGCAAATAGAAATCTAAGTATTTTTAAATATATAAATCAAAATACTATTGTCACATCAACTATCTCAACCTTCAGCTTATCTCACAGCCTCTGTTTTCCTCAGTTGGATTACTGAGTACCGAAAACCTAGGACTGGGCCTATCCCAGTTCATAGGCCAATCCTATCGTGAGGCAGGAAGTTTTTACTTTGTCTCAACTCTTGGCTAGCTCTCAAAACAGATGCTTTTTAGCACCACATTTTCTCCCTGTTAGCCTAATCAGAAACATTTTCTGGGGCCAACCACTGACCCAGATGTTGTCTGCTGAGTGTTTACCAATGGAGATCCAAAGATTCTGTGCTCCGAGGTCTGAGCTCTGCTCTCCCCCCACTGTGGTTATGCTGTTCTGACAACATGGTTACTCTTCTCACTCTTTTCCTGGTCCCTATTGTGTATAAATGGACGTTCTCCAGGAACAGGTTTTTTCCTGGTTCTGATTCCTATTCTCACAATCTATAGATTATCCCATCTTGTCCCTGAACTAGAGATGAGTGCAGGTCTGACTCCAGTGCGGTGGCTGAGACCACAGAGGGTACACAGCACTTGCTGCCTAGGCCTCACGACTCTGCCCCATTCCTTCCGCCACTTCTGGGTTCCCTGTCATGCCTGCTCATCTGCTGCAATAGCTCATCTGTTCTTGGACCCCCTATGCTACCAGCAATGACCACAGATATCGCCTTGTTTAATTAGCTCCCTCTTCACAGTTCATAAAGCCCAGATTTCTGGGTCAATTCCACTCTAGCCAGAGGCTTCAGTCCCTGACCTAGACCTGTCTTCAAAAATGCATGGTAACTAAACATCAAGATTCTAACTTTTAGTTACATGGTGGAATAAATTGTACGAATAAAACTTTAACTTTATTCTAATTAAAGCTACTTCTGAAAAAATATGCAAATATATTCCAATTTTTATTCATTAACAGGGGCCCTCAAACTTCATTGTGCATTAGAATTATTTGGGTTACTTTTCAAAAATACCGACTCTTGGATCTCAATATTTACTCTGTAATGAGGTCCTGGAACCAGCATCCACAGATCACAGTATGGAAAACACAGTGACAGAGAAATAATCTTTCTGATCCACCCCCATGGTGACATACCTTAATGCCTGCAAAAAATTCTTGGCTTTCGATGGCTAAACTTTGTACATGTGGTTTCTCCAATAAAAAGACGGAAGCACTACAGAATATCTATGAATACAATAACAAATAATCATTTAGCAATAAAATATTGGAGAAAATATGTGTAAACTATTATAATTAAGTACTTAACTTTTGGTAGTGCAAAAAAGATAATAAGAAACTAAATAATTTTAAAACTTGCTTGAAAACTGAGAAAAATTCCACCATTTAAAAATATTAGCTATTCAAAACCTCAACATAAATTAAAGTGTTGTAGACTTTGTGTTTAAGATATATTTAAAAGTAGATAATAAGTGATATCATCATTAAAAAAATGAAAAAATCTTTCCAGAATAAAAACGTATCATTTTAAAACCAGAAAGAGGCATCAAGTTATAAGGGTTCATTGATAATTCAGCAAATTGTAACAATGGATATTCGTATGTCGTCACTAAGATTACTGACTCATTCAATTATCACTGGAGTTGGCACAATGTCAAAGGAAAAAATAAAAAGAAAAACAATAGTGCTTTATATTCTGGGGACAAAAGTATTTTTAGGATATGTTACATTAAAAAAATCCATTTGGAAAATTAATTCAGTCATGAAAAGCAAAGAAAACCCAATTGTTTGTGAACATACCCTATCTCCGAGTCTGAGATTTATGCCATCCAGTTCTAAAAGAGAGGATTCCTGAACTGTGGTCTCTTGCTTCAGCTCCTCTTTGATTTCTTGAGAAGAAAGCCTAGACCAAGTTATGAGAAATCCCACTGAGGTGTTTGTAGGGGAAGCCTCAAAAGCACACCTACAGAAAAGCCTGGATCCCATCAGCTCCACCACAACTTCTGGCCTTCCTGGGGGTGGTGGTGGCAATGAGGCAGACAGCTGACCTGATGGGAGAAAATGCATCATCTGTAGTTGGGCATCTTAAAGAATGGAGACTGGCTGATTGGGAAAGCTCGTGGAGACTGTAACTCAGGGATTTATATTAAGAAAAGGAAGATAGCATTTAGAGAAATAATTATTTTCTAGCAATCGGGAAAGTAGCACGTTCTTATTTTGACCCATAATCACAGAAATACTGATAGCAGAGAAAAGTATCAGCTCATCAAGTTTATATTAATGCATGTTGGATGTGTCTACCCTTCAAGAGTCTAGCTCTTGAACGTAAAAGTAATTTACCTCCTTTTAAGCAATTTCTGAAAGATTTCCTTTTCTAAGATGGAACAAACAAATAAAATTAAGGTTTTTCACATTTTAATTTCTTGCTTAAAAAACAGTCATTATAATGTAAATTCAAATGACTTACTATTTTACTCTTATCATTTACTCTTATAACTCAACCCATCATTACTCTGGATTGAAAGAGCTGCTCATCACGGGAGTGATTATACTGTTCAGTGAAATACATCAAGTGTTAAAAAACAGTCTTAGTCTTTTCATTTTTCTGATGTTAAAAATGTATGAAGTTTTCTCTAGAAATTTGGGAAGATTTTGTAATTTTTATCTCTGGTCACTTGCAAGATTAAATTTAGAGATCTAAAATGTTTTGATCTGGGGCACCTGGGTGGCTCAGTCAGTTAAGCGTCTGCTTTTGGCTCAGGTCATGATCCCAGGGTCCTGGGATCAAGCCCCACATTGGGCTCCCTGCTTAGCAGGGAATCTGCTTCTCTGTCTCCCTCTACCCCTAGGCCCCTGCTCTTGTGTGTGCTCTCTCACTCACTCTCTCACTCACTCACTCTCTCTCTCAAACAGTATAGTTAACATCTAAAATAGGTTACAGAACATAAAAACCCACTGAAATTGTTAGTTTATAAATACATTACTAAAAAATAAAATGTGGTACTTACGAACACAGTGACCTCCAATTTCAACTTCATCAGGGTGACATGGGTGTAATTTTGCATCAGAAATAGCTGCAAAAGGTTAAGGTTTGTATACTTATTCAATTGAGCATAAATACACAAGTCTTTAGAACTGTTTTGTCCTGTTGTTCAATTGACCCTTCTATCTTTAGGAAATGACCCTTTTTTTCTAGGTAATATTCTTTGCTCAATAATTTACTTTGTCTACTATTAATATTACCACTCTAGATTTCTTGTGATTTGTGGTACCTAAGTATATATTTTTCTAGCCTTATATTTTCGACCTCATTTTTCTTTATATTTAAAATGGGCTTTTCTGGGGCGCCTGGGTGGCTCAGTCATTAAGCGTCTGCCTTTGGCTCAGGGCGTGATCCCAGGGTCCTGGGATTGAGCCCCACATCAGGCTCCCTGTTCTGCTGGGAGCCTGCTTCTTCCTCTCCCACTCCCCCTGCTTGTGTTCCATCTCACTGGCTGTCTCTCTCTCTGTCAAATAAATAAATAAAATCTTTTAAAAAATAAATAAAATGGGCTTTTCTGAGAAACCTGTAGTTGGGTGTTGCTTTTATTATCCAATCTGAAAATTTCTGACTTTTAATTGGTGTGTTTAGACCCCATGTATATATTTTTTTAAATTTTATTTATTTATTTGTCAGAGACAGAGAGAGCACAAGCAGGGGGAATGGCAGGCAGAGGGGAAGCAGGCTCCCGGCTGAGCAGGAAGCCCGATGTAGGTCTGATCCCAGGACCCTGGGATCATGACCTGAGCCCAAAGAAGATGTTTAACTGACTGAACCACCCAGGTGTCCCCCAATGAATTCTTCTTAATAAATAACATATATAAATCCTTTTGTTTGAATGGCAATGATTCTAAGTATAATCTTGAACTAACATTTCTTATTTGGTTTCTAGAAAGTGCATATAAATTGTGTGAAAATTATATATAGATTCTAAAAAACAAAAATAGTCATGATAATATATTACGAAAGTGGAAACATTTTTAATTTTTCTGTTTTGATGATTTTTAAGCTAAATATGACTGACTGTTTGTTGCCTATCCAATAGCCCATTAGTTGGGAGCAGAAGTATGTTCAAGTAAAAAAGTACATTTCACAGACTGCCTCTAAAGGCAGAGATAAGCCAAAGAATTCTTCTGAAGTAGCTGTGATAAGACTTCTTCCAAGTAAGCTCCTTAAAGGCGGAAAGTTTCAGTTAGCACAGGCCCTCTTTTCACCCTTAGGGCTTCCTTTTTTATCCTGTCTAAAATGCACACAAAGGGCTAAAACTGGACCTTCATTTCATCACCATGAAGGAAAAGCAAAAGCCCAGAGACTCACAGAGACCTCAGTCTGTCATTGTAAAGTGGCCAAATCACTATCATCAGGGAACATCTGCTTCAGATTCTTGGTAAGCAAGAAAAAGAGACACTTATGTGGATTAAGTGACTCATTTTTGTTTGCTATTCATGAAGTCTAATTCAAGTCTAAATAGTATTTCAAGGTAAGCTTTTATTGGCACATCAGAGAAGATAATTCATGTGTTTATCTGATTAATAACTTATATGCAAATAGTAAAAAATAACAATCTTCTCCCAAAAATTCTCTTTATTTAAAACCAGAAGGAGATGAACTTGTGGGACTTCATCAAGATAAAAAGCTTCTGCACAGCCAAGGAAACAGTCAAAAAAACTAAGAGGCAGCCCACGGAATGGGAGAATATATTTGCAAATGACACTACAGATAAAAGACTGGTATCCAAGATCTATAAAGAACTTCTCAAACTCAATACACGAGAACAAATAATCAAATCAAAAAATGGGCAGAAGATATGAACAGACACTTTTCCAATGAAGACATACAAATGGCTAACAGACACATGAAAAAACGTTCAACATCATTAACCATCAGGGAAATTCAAATCAAAACCACATTGAGATACCTCCTTACGCCAGTTAGAATGGCAAAAATTGACAAAGCAAGAAACAACAAGTGTTGGAGAGGATGTGGAGAAAGGGGAACCCTCTTACACTGTTGGTGGGAATGAAAGTTGGTACAGCCACTTTGGAAAACAGTGTGGAGGTCCCACAAAAAGTTAAAAATAGAGCTACCCTGTGACCCAGCAATTGCACTACTGGGTATTTACCCCAAAGATACAGACGTAATGAAGAGAAGGGCCATATGCACCCCAATGTTCACTGCAGTATTGTTCACAATAGCTAAATCATGGAAGGAGCCGAGATGCCCTTCAACAGACAAATGGATAAGGAAGATATGGTCCATATATACAATGGAATATTACTCAGCCATCAGAAAGAATGATTACCCAACATTTGCAGCAATTTGGATGGGACTGGAGGAGATTATGCTAAGTGAAATAAGTCAAGCAGAGAAAGACAATTATCATATGGTTTCACTCACTTATGGAACATAAGAAATAGCAGGGAGATCTGTAGGAGAAGGAAGGGAAGAATGAAGGGGGGGTAAACAGAAGGGGGAATGAATCACGAGAGACTATGGACTTTGGGAAACAAACTGAGGGCTTCAGTGGGGAGAGGGGTAGATGATTGAGATAGGCCGGTGATGGGTATTAAAGAGGGCACATATTGCATGGAGCACTGGATGTTATACGCAAACAATGAATCATGGAACACTACATCAAAAACTAAGGATGTACTGTATGGTGACTAACATAACATAATAAAAAATTTAAAATAAATAATAAAATAAATAAATAAATAAATCCAGAAGGAGGACTTGAATATGGAGAATAAGAGAAATAATTTTGAATATTCAAGCTTGAGAAGCTGAATGGGTGGAAATGGCATCAACAGGAAATTTTTTTTAAGTTTTAAGGGCATGTCATAAAAATGCAAATTTTATGTAGTGACTTTTAAAATTCAATGTAAACAATAATATTTCTGATGAAGTGATTTTTCTTATTTTATGGTATAAAAGTTTCATTTTCATTTTTAACAGTAATCAATATTTCTTAAAATAATGTAGGCATATTGTAGGGGTTTTTTTCATCGAAACACCTATACAATTTTCCACAAATACTTGGCAGTATTATTTGAAATTTTATAAAAATTAACTATTTTTAATGACAAGGATATTGAAAAATACTTAAAAGACATTTTTTAAAATCGCTCATCTTGGCCTCTCAATGAAACTGATGCATCTCTCTGGATTTTCTCCTTCCCAATGAATAACACTAGCTCTATTAGCTGAGCAGATGCTGTCCTTCCTTATTGAACGTAATGCCTTCAGCCAGGTTTAGCTGGCCAGCAGCTGGGTAAGACGTGACGATTTACTGGCTCAGGCTCTCAGGATAATTCTCCTAAGACTTCTTGAAGCACAGAGAATAAAATGAAGAGCTCCCTAAATATCAGGCCCTGCTGCCTTTCCAAATCTGTGTCTTGTTAGGCTCTCCCTCACTCTTTGCAATCCAGTATGTGTCTCTGTGCTGCTTCACTTCTGGGAGCAACACCACACTCACTACTTTAAGGCCTTTCACGTGCTGTTGTCGCTGTCAGGGAGGTTCTTCCCCACTCTCTTTATCTGACCCAGGACTGTTTACCCCCCAACTCTCAATGTCAATGCCCCGCTCTCAGAAGAGGCTTTTTCAGAGCATCTCATTATAAATTTCACCTTCCCTCCCTCAGCTACAGCAACTTTTAATCTTCTCATTCACACCATTCATTGCAATTTGTGATTCCACTTATACTCTTTGCCATTGTTTTGCCGTATCTGTTATTTGGGTTCGTTTTAATCTAGAGAGTCTAAGAATCTCAGGTACATGGTCTTCAAAGAGTTTAGTCATAATTGAGTACAGAGAAAATGAAACAAACAATAACTTATTAAGTTCAATTATCTATTGTGAGCTCCATGATGGTGTATTATGGGAGCTACCCACAAGCATTCCCATTACCCAGCCTCCTTAGTCAAGACCATACAGTGGCAGGCTCATGAATCTGGTGTGCATTTTATGTCTGTATATCTCATATCCCCTCTTACGGAACAGGCCAAAGTACAACTCTTCATTTCTTTCTCTCCCCCACTGATGTGTTACTTTCCCGTCTCAATTGCTCAAGCAATAACCTAGGCCTTGTCCTTGGTTCCTTACTTTCCATCTTCTCCTATATCCAATGCATGAGCTCTGCTTCCAAAAGACATCTCAACTCAATAACCTCTTTCCTTTGCCACTAGTCTAAACCATTTCCTCCTCCCCCAACCTTTGAGCCACCACAGTCTTTCCATAGCCTCCTAGATGGAGTCTTACTGCAGGAACAACAGCCCTTTAAATACAATCCTTAGGTCATATTCACCTACTTTAAATCCCATAAGGTTTTATACTGCAGTTATGACTAAATCTAAGTTCTTACCATGATCTACAGACCCTACAGATTCTGTCATCTTCCTACTTTTCTGACTTCATCTCTAAAGTCTCATCCATTCAGTCTTCCTGCCATGTCGTTCCTCCTTCAGTTCCTCGAACGGCCATCTTCATGCCTATCTAAGGACACTGACATATCTTGTTCTTTCTACCTGGAATGCTCTTTCCCCACATGTTTTCAGAGCTGGCTTATTCTTCTCATTTGGAGCTGAGCTCAAGTTCATCACCTATTAAAAGAAACCTTCTTCAGGTATTCTCTGTAAGATAGCATCCCTGTGCCAGTTAATCCCTATTGCCTTGACCAGTTTTTCTAATTTATAAAACATACTGCTTTCAAAAATAATTTTATTTTTGTTTTATTTTTGGTTTGTGATAAAACATTTTATTTAAAATTAATTTTAAGACTCACATAAAAATTATGAAGATAAATGAAGATTTACCCGTAATAATACCCCTTCCACTAATAATTCGCATATTACAAAACCATGATACATTTGTTAAAACTCAGGAACTAACCTTACGACTCAATTCTTAAATAAACTGAAAATTCTATTTGGATTTTACCAGTTTTCCATTAGCATTCTTTTCTGTTCCAGTAGTCAAGCCAGGATATCATCATATTGCATTATTCATCATGTTTCCTTAGTCCCTTCCAATCTGTGACAGTTTTTGCACTCTTTCATGGCTTTTCATGATTTTGACACTTTTGAAGAGTATTGTTCAGTATTGTAGGGTGCTTCTCAATTTGGATTTGCATGAATTTCCTCATGATTACACTGGGGTTATGGCTTTTAGGGAAGAATACCACAAAGGAGAAGTGCATCTTATTTGCACATTATCAGTAGGTAGCCGAGACCAACATACATTATCACTGGTGATATTAACCTTGGTCGCTTGATTAATAATATAGTGTCTACTAGGTTCTCCATATGAAATCATTATGTTTTTCTTTCTATATATAGTATATATTATTTGGAAGCAAGTCACTAAGTACAGCCCACAACCAAAATGAAGGAATTAGACTCCACCTTGTAGATGGAATAGTTGCTGCAAATATTTGCATTCATCTTTAGGAAAGTTTGTCTCCTTTCTTCCACCAATTTATTTCTCTGCATTTGTCTTTAAGGAAGGTTTGTCTCCTTTCTTCAACCAATTTATTTCTCTATCGTGCCTTGACATAGTAGGGACTCTTGCATATTTATTTTATTCTTTGGGTCAAATCCAGTTTATTTTTATATGTTGTCTGAGGCACTCCACTAGAATGTGAGTTCCACCAGGGAAGATACCCCATTTGTCTTGTTAATGAACAAGACAACCCTAGGGCCTAAAATAATTCCTGGCAAAGGATAAATATTCAATTCATACGAATGAATGAAAGATGAAATGATCAAACACATTTTCATGATATCTTTTACTCACCATCTTTCATCCCTTATTGAAGAGTGAAGGGGCATGAGGAAACCAATGAATTTTTAACACACTCAATCATCATGTTCAATGGGAGGAAAGAATCCTAAACAGATTTGGCTAATTTAAACCAGAAATTTAGCTTCACTCTAGCAACAGTGGCAGACCAAGACTCTTCCTGAGATCTGTATTATCTCAACATAACCTATCCAGAGAATGGCCCCAAAACACCAACATACACAGAGTTCTGTGATTAACAGTTCATGTATATTACTCATGTTTTCTTACCTTGTGCACAATACCCCATACATCCCTGAGTGGGCTGTAGTAAGTACACGAAAAAATTTCCACAGTTTCTTACAAACACTGGGATTTGAAAAAGGCAGCAGTCTTTTGCAGCACTAAACAAAAACTTCCATGTGGCACAAGCTGTCAGTTGCTTGATCTCTCCAGGTGAAGGCAGCGTCTCTGAATCTCTCAGAGACAGCCAGATGGGGGCCTGTGTTCCACAGTGATTCACCTTTAGCAACAGAAAAAAGGAAAGTTGAAAATCCAATTTATTTTCACACATGATAAATAAGTCACCTTTGCATTTTCTTCTAAACAACCTTTAAAATAATAAACTATCATTTAAAAACTCTAATAACTTGTACCTGTGCTAAAAAGGAACTTTACATAGTTACTGAATTTAAACAATACTAAATTTAAGGTTGATTGCTCATAATTAATATAATCTTACTCCATTTAATTTTATTCTATGTTACCTTTGTGACGTGAATAAGAGAAATTCAGTATCAGATAACTTACCACCATAGTGATACATTCTAAGATAAGATAAGTGAATCTGAAGTCATCTTAATACAGAGCAAAAAGATAAACTCACCTTGGAGATTTTTTCTAAAATTACTGGGTATAGTATATGCAAGATTACTGGAGGGGAGGCGATGGGGGGATGGGATAACTGAGTAATGGGCATTAAGGAGGGCACTTGATGTAATGAGCACTAAGTGTTATATGCAACTGATGAATCACTAAATTCTACCCCTGAAACTAATAATACACTATATGTTAACAAAATTGAATTTAAATAAAGAATTTTTTAAAAAGAAGTTAATGTATAGTTCAGGAGGCATCAAAAATCAGGGGAGAAGGAAAGGATTATTCAAAATCTGGTGATGAAACAATGGGTTGGCAATTTGGAAAAGAAAAGCCTCACTTAAAGCCAATTATCAAAATCATTTCCAGATGGAAAATGGAATTAAATAGAAAACTAACCCAGGAAAAATAAGAAGAAACTACATATGATTTAGGAAGGACTCAGGCACCTTCTAAATGCATGACCTCAGTTAAGACACTCAACACCCTTCCCTTTTGTTCTAGATGGATTGTAGTACCCACCTCACTGTGCTGTGCTGAGGTATAAACATAATTATGTACACAACATAGTTTCTACATAGCTATGATCCAGCTTGTTAGCCAGATTATAATGCTCAATATTATGATTATTTCCAGGCTTAAAAGCAATGGAAATCATAAAAGAAAAGATGGATAGTTATGTTTAAATAATAATTTTAAAAATATAAGACAAAGAAGAGTTAATAAGAATCAAATAAGAAGAAAAGTATTTGTTAATAGCATTATATTTAGTATATTATTTATTGTCACACTATTATATTTCCTATTTTATTTTAATGATATAATGTTATCCACTTAAAAACTGTAAGATCATAGAGTGGTAAAATACACAAACACATAATTCACAGATGAAATACAGATTCCTAATGAATACATGAGAGTATTCAGTATTAGAAAAGTTATTTTTATCTACTGCTCCTGAAATGAGAAATTAGCATTATATTTTTAAAAAACAATTATACGTATCAAAACTTCAAAAAGACATTAAGCTTCACTAATTTTACTTATAAAATAATCTTACTAAATACACTAAATAGAACAGTGATTTATATGCATGTTTGCTAATTGCAGAATTACTTATTATAGCAAAAGCCCAAAGGTGCACACACGGCAATGGTTTATATAAATACACTATATACATATGACAGAAAATTATTTTCAAAATTAATATTAAAGAATTTTCAACAGCATAGGAAAATGCTAATGCTGTAACTACCTGAGAAAAGCATGTTTTGTAATTGGATGTGTAGCATGAACCTTACAGAGCAATACAAAAAGAGGGAACAACAGCGAAATGTTCATGGTGGTGTGACTGTGTGGGTCGATGATGAATGAATGTTATTCTATTAACAGTTTTCTATAATGCACATGAATTATTTTAAACATCATAGACATTTATTTACACAGACTTGTATTATCCTGTAGAGTAAAAAAAAATAATAATTAAAAAAAAATCTACCGATTCACCAAGTGGATCCTCTAAAGCCTCGGCTCAATAGGGAATGAGAGAGTGGAGGCAGGGAACACTTCTCCCTGGGGCACAGACCCAGCGAAATCAGTTCACCTTTACATTTGTGTGAGGGTCTAGATTCAATTATAATATGTTCAGGCAAAGAAAAAGAGCACAAATATTTAAGGATGTAGTGAATTTCCTGTAATTTCCTCAAATTTTACTTTTAAATTCTGATTTTTTTAGTTTATTGCAAACAAAATGCCACAGAAGTGACAAGCAAATAAACAAAAAGGGAAAAAAATAAGACAGCCACAATGTCACTACTTAAATACTGTTAAAATTTGGGTATCTTTCCTGAGTTTTTTTTTCTACATTACATTTAAAAGGGAAAATAATTCCTGCTTCTGCATAATTCACGAAATATGGGTAACAATAAGGAGAATGAAGAGCCTTCACAGAGAAGGGGCCTTCTATTTAAGACTGACAAGAACTTGAAGCACTTAGAAAACACAGTATCTTACTGTTTACAAGTTACTTGTGGTTAAGTACAGGAGCCCTGAAGATTGGTGGCCTGTGATCAAAACTTGGCTGTTTGGCTAGCTGGGTAACTCTAATAGGGGTGTTTTCGCTTAAAAGTCTGTGTTTCCTGTGCTCTATGATGGAAATGATGATAGATTATATTCTAGAGTTGTAAAAACTATGTAAGATACTGTAGGTAAAAAACCCTTGATGGACTGCATGAGCATAACATTAACTATTACTATTATTATTAGAACAGGGAACACGGCAACACTCCTTTGGATTAACTCAATCTTGACACAAGAGTAAAATTATATTTCAGAGTGAGAAATAAATTGGTTGTAACAATATTCAATCCTCATATGAAAAAATACATAAGAAAATACACATGTAGTGTACGCTTAGTGAGTTGAAATACCTCAACACACTTGGTTGGCATCTCAGCAGGTCTGTCAAAGATGAGAAACCGATACCATCCGGGAGAGAGGGAATGGTCACATATGAGGTCTTGAAAGGGAGAATGCTGGAGGTGCATTGAGTCAAAATGCACACTTCTGTAAGGGCTCCGAAGAAACTGGTGTCCCCCAGGAGAGCACTCCTGAGCTACGAAGGAAAGACAGTGTCTTATGTATGTGTTTTCTTCATTAACATAGCTTAGTCCTCAGTTAAAATTGATTCTCTCCCCCAAATTAAGCAAATAACCTACAACTGCACATAATGACCATCTAAAATGTCAGGGTCTCTTAGTAAGTCAAAGAGGACTTGAATTTTCCATAAATGCAATAAACCAATCAACAAACTGTAGAATATATTTTTGAGGTACTTAAGTTTCAAGAACTTTATTTTCATTTAATTTGGACAAGCAATACTGCTGCTCACTGTTGAGTTAGGATCTGTTTACTCTTACCATCTGAAGTCACAGACCCTGCAAAGACTCTTCTTGAGAATGGCCCTCCAGATCTGAATGCCATTATTGACCCTCCATGACCCACTTTCTTCCCCAGTAGCCATATGCCCCCCAAGTTCCAACTCTGCCAAGTCCTGGAAGGCAACAAAGTAAATTAAGCTTTTAATGCCAATCTAATTTTTGCAAAATGCCCTCCTATTGAAGTTTCCTGCATTCTTGAGTACAGGAAAGAATATAAAGTTTTCAAAGTTTTTTTCTTCTTCTTTTTTTAAGATAAAGTATTGAAATCCCTTTTTATTAACAAGCATAGGAAAAGGAATGGGGTACAGGGGCACAGTTTTGAAGGAGAAACAAGAAAACACCCTGGGGAAAGAGAGATGCTGTAGTATGGAAAGCCATTTCTGACCAGCACTTGGCCTGGAAGATACTTTTTCTGTCATACCCACAGAGGCAGAACATAAAGTTCCTCTCCCAGAAAGAAGAAGAAAGAAACAGAGGTAGTAATCCTAGAAATATATCCTAGAAATATAACTAGAATTATAACTCTTGTTTGAAGTTCCTGTACTCTCAAATGATAGGAAGCACAAAGACCTGTCATTATCTGGATACCAGAGTTTCTTGTTGACAGAGTAGGTAGAAAATCTCCAAATATTAGCTATTATGTATATTGAAGGAAACTACTACAATATATATAATATCTATGAAATAGAAATATGAAAGAAAAATTCAATCATTACTAAAGTACTTCACTGTGGGAAAAATTTATCTAACTGAACAAAAACTCTCAAACATTTATTACATAATTTTAAGTTACAGAAGTGTTTTTATTTTTCATTTTAATTTTTTAAAAGATTTTATTTATTTATTTGACAGAGAGAGAGACAGCCAGAGAGAGCGAACACAAGCAGGGGTAGTCGGAGAGGAAGAAGCAGGCTCCCAGCAGAGCAGAGAGCGTGATGCAGGGTTTGATCCCAGGACCCTGGGATCACGCCCTGAGACAAAGGCAGACGCTTAACAACTGAGCCATCTAGGCGCCCCACAGAAGTGTTTTTAAATCAAAATCAATTTCTGAGCTTAAGTTAATAAGAGCACAATAAACTAAAGATATTAATTTGTAAGTCAATCTCATAAGTGTAGCTTATGAAGTTATTATAATTTTTTTGCTTTTTGTTGTTTGTACAGATAGCAATTAAACTGTGTAGAATGTATTGTTCTTCAAGACAAAAGGTCTCCCCTAAAGAATTTTGTATAGTAAAAAAATTTAGGAATGAGCACAAAAGGTTTCTTCTCTTATCTCTTGCTCCACCAGTTTTCAACTTCCCTAGAAAAATATAATTCAAAAAGCACTATTGACTTTGATTATCTCAAACTGTAAACCCTCAATAAATATTTCATAAAATGTATATGGATAGAACTCTGGGGATATGCCATCATTTCATTTAATTTTAAAATAACTCTAAGATCCTATCCACACCGCGACATTGTACCTGGTTAGAAACTAAGGAAAATATTTAAAAAGAGATTCCTAGTGAGGTTTGCATGAATTATTGAAATGTTTTCGCTGATCTCTTTCCTGCAATAGAATTTTGTCTTGGGAAAAAAGTAACTAACTCCATCTTTATTCTGTAGAGCATTTCTCTTTCTTAATGCTTCTGTAGCGCTCACATTTCCTCTGACTTTGCACTTTGAATAACTGTTTACTAATCCAAAGCTAAAGATGTAATAAATGTAGTGGCAATCACAGCGTAACAGCAACAGTGATGTGCAAATGTTGGGGTTTAGAGCAAACGGTCAAAAAAAGAATTCTTGTGACATCTTCGGTGGACAAAAGTAGTTTTATTAAAGCATGGTGACAGAACTTGTGGACAGAAAGAGATACACTGAGGTTGTGCTGGGTGACCAGTTATATACTTTTAAGTTGGGAGGGGGTTAGGGATAGTGAAAGTCTCTAAGGATTTATGGAAGCAAGGTTTTTAGGACCTTGAGGGGGGTAGCTATTGTTAGGAAAAGGTCATTTATTACTATCTAGTAAAACCTTAGTCATGAGACCCTTTAGATGTATATCAGTGGGCCATATGCTTGGGGGATGATTGCTAACATGTATCTTGGAGGGTAGAAACAAAGGAAAATTTCAAAGGAAATTTTCAAAGGAATTTTTCAAAGAAATTTTCAAAGGAAATGTAAACGATCCTGGAGGTTGGGTTAACATTAATGTAAAGTTGCCTTTTGCCCTCAGCAAAGTATTAACATCGAGGCAGCTGAGTTCCTAGAGGAAGTCACTCTGCCTGTCTCAAGGACTTGTCAATGGATTAAAAGTTGTAAGGAAATTTAATTTTTTCTTTTGCCTTTGTTCCTTACATCAAACAATACTAAAGAACTACATAATATTTACACAGAAAAATTTAAAAATTTATTTATTTTTATTTAGTATTTATTTTAGAGGAAAATTCTTAATTCATATGATTAAATAATAACCCATATTTTGTATTGTTCATTTTTTTCCCAAAAAATTGACTTGTCTTTTTAAAAATGTTAAAGGTCTCTGTAGAAAATTTTAAAATCTTATTAGCAATGAACAAGCTACACTCAAAAACCTCATTACAACCTTAACTCGAGAATGCAACATACAGCTAGGTAAGTGAAAATTATAAGGATAGTTTGGGTTCCCATTTGGAAATCTGGGGACTTAGCTCCTCAAATACTAAAAGAAGAGCTCTACAATTAGAGCTTGCTCACTAGTCAATTTTATGACATGAATGATGTGCTAAACTTTCTAGAAAACTACCAATATAACTTTTCCCTCATGACAAAAGTACATATAAAATATACATTAAAATTGACATTTCTATTTATTCTGTCTATCCCCATAGGATTCAAATAAGTGAGACAGTATATAATAGAATCTGTAATACCTCAATTTGAAATACTTTGGGAGAATGTGCCAAGTTATAAATAATAGATACATAATGATACAATATGAAACGGTTTTCTAGGTTTGTTTGTAGATATAAAATAATCTGTACTAGATTGTTTTCTAGTTTAACACAATGGCCAAGATTCTTTAAGATTTATAACTGGTGGACAAACAAATATGTTAGGAAAGTAGATAAATCACTGTACTTTTAAGAGATGAATATGCTTAATGCCTGAAGACAGGTACTTCATAATATCTGAGTTTATCATTATAAAAGCTTTGGTATATTGTCCTATGGGAATTTCAAATATTTGTCAATTTTTAAAATTTGTATAGCTTCCCTAAAGCTTCTGATATTCAAAAAAGACCATGAGTTCTGCAACAACACAAAAGGCTAAAAAAGCAAGGTCAGATAGAGAGTGACTAGTTTGCTAAATCTCTTTACTTTGCCCTCCATATATAAGGCAAAAACTGAATGCCTCTTGTAAAGAATACAAATAGATTGAAAGTAAAAGTATGGAAAATATCATACAAACAGCAACCACAAAAAAACAGGATTGGCTAATGTTAATATCAGACAAAAAAATCTTTAAAAATGTTAGTAGAGATAAGGAGGGGCATTTTGCAATGAGGATAGGTTCAGTCCATGAGGAGATACCCAGTGATGAATACACACATACACACACACAGACAGAAGGAAAAAAATACCTACTTCAATGGTAATAGTTGGGGACTTCAATACTGCATTTTTAAAAAAAGATTTTATTTATTTATTTGAAAGAGAGTGAGCGGGGTTCGGGTAGGGGGGAAGAGCAGGGGGAGAGGGACAAGCAGACTCCACACTACGCATGGAGCCTGACGCAGAGCTTGACCTCACAACCTTGAGATCATGACCTGAGCAGAAATCAAGAGTTGGATGCTTAGCCTACTAAGCCACCCAGGCACCCCACAATACTCCACTTTCAATATGAATAGAAAAATGGGCAGAAGGTCAACAAAGAAATAGAACTAGAACAATACTATAAAGCCTAACAGACATCTATAGAACACTCCTCCCAACAACAGCAAGCAGAAGTTCTTCTCAAGTACACATGGAACATTCTTCAAGATAGACAATACACTAGACCACACAATAAACCTCAATAAATTTAAAGAAGACAGACATCATGCAAAACGTGATCTTTTACCATGATGGAATGAAATTATAAATCAACAGAAATAAATTTAAAGAGCTTACAAATATGTGGAAATTAAACAACCTAGATAATTGATGGATCAAAAAAGAAATTAGGAGGGAAATGAGAAAATACACTGAAAAGATTAAAACAAAGATACAACAAAACAAAATTAATGAGATGCTGCCAAATTAGTACTTAGATGGAAATTTATAGATATATATGCCTACATTATACAAGAGTAAGAGCTCAATGTAATAAGCTAACCTTGCTCCTTAACACTGGAAAAAGAAGAGCATACCACATCTTAAGGAAGCAGAAGGAAAAAAAATTTAAAGATCAGAGAGTATATTAGTAAAATTGAGAATAGAAAAACAATGGAGAAAATCAATGAAACCAAAAGCTGGTTCTCTGAAAAAAAAAAAAATCAACGGAATTGGCATTATCTCTAACGAGACTGAGGGAAAAAAAAGAGAGAAGACTCAATTGCCAGAATTCGAAATGAAATAGGAGACACCACTACAGATTTTATTAAGGAATATTATTACAGGGGTGCCTGGGTGGCACAGTAGATTAAATGTTGGATTCTCGGTTTCGGCTCAGATCGTGATCTCAGGGTTGTGAGTTTGAGCCCTGCATGGGGATTCATGCTCAGCATGGAATCTTCTTAAGACTCTCTCTCTCCCTTGCCCTTCATCCTGTGAACTCTCTCTATCTCTCTCTAAAATAAATAAATAAATAAATAAATAAATAAATAAATAAATAAATAAATATTTTTTTAAAAAAGGAATATTATTGGGTGCCTGCGTGGTTCAGTTGGTTAAGCATCTGCCTTCAGCTCAGGTTTCAGGGTCCTGGGATCAAGCCCAGCTTGGGCTCCCTGCTCAGTGGGGAGTCTGCTTCTCCATCTCAATCTGCCTGCAGCTCCCCTTGCTGTGTTCTCTCTCTGTCAAACGAATAAATAAAATCTTAAAAAATAAATAAGTAAAAAATAAATAGGAATATTATTACAATAAATTAGATAAGTTAGATGAGACTGACAAATTCTAAAAAGACACAAACGACAAAACTGACTCAAGTAGAAATAAGCAATCCAAATAGGTTTATATCATGTAAAAATATTGAGCTAAAAAAAAAAAAAAAAACCCATAACACACCCATAAAGAAAAGGCCAGATTCAGATGGCATCAATGCTCCATTTTACCAAACGCTTAAAGAATAATACCAATTCTTCACAAACATAAATAATATAAAAGGACAGAATACTTCCAGACTTCTATGAACCCAGTATTACTCTGATATCAAAACCAGAAAAAAGACACCACAAGAAAAGAAGACTGCAGGCCAATAAATCTTTTGAATATGGATGCAAACATCCTCAGCAAAATATTAGCGATGTGAATCCAGAAATTAGACAAAGAATTATAAACCATGATCAAGTGGAATTTAAACCAATTGTAAGGCTGATTTAACTTCCAAAACTGAATCGACGTAATATACCTTATTGATAAAATAAAAAAATAAAAACTCACAAGTGCTTTTCAGCAGACCCAGAAAAATCATTTGAAAAAAATCTAACACGCTTTTTTGATATATATACCGAAAAAACTAGGAATAGAATGGAACTAACTCAACCTGATAAAGAGAATCTACAAAACAAACAACCCCAAAAAACCCCCCCAAAAAACAAAAACCAAAACTCAAAAACCCTCCAGTTTTCATCATACTTGATGAAAAAAGACTGGGTGCTTTCTCATAAGATTAGGAATGCCCACTCTCCCTGCTTCCATTCAACATGGTACTTCAGGGTCTAAGTAGAACAACTAGGCAAGATAAACAAATAAAAGGTATCCAGGTTGGAAAAGAAGAAGTAAAACTATCTCTAGTCACAGAGGACATGATCTTTTATGTAAAAATTCCTAAGAAATCCAAACACACAAAAGCTACAATGAACAAGTTTAACAAGGTTTCAGGATACAAAATCAAGATACAAAATTTAATTATACTCTTATACATGTGCAATGATAGAAAATGAAATTTAAAAAATCGATTCCACTTATATAGCTTCAAAAGAACAAAATACTTAGGGATAAATTTAACAAAAGAAGCCCAAACTTACACTCTAAACATTGCACAATATTGTTGAAAGAAACTGGAGATCTATGTAAATGGAAATACATCCATGTTCATGTTCATGGATCAGAAGATTTAATGTTGTTCAGATTGCAATTCTCTCCAAATTAACACAAAGATTCATCAAATCCCTATCAGAATACCAAGTAACTCCTTTGTAGAAATAGGCAAACTAATTCAGAATTCATATGGAATTTCAAGGGACACAGAAGAGCTAAACCAATCTTGAAAAAGAAAAACTAAATAGGAGGAATCATATTTTCCCATTTCATAATTCACTACAAAGCATCAGCAATCAAAACAGCATAGTGCTGATATAAGGATAAACATAGACCAATGAATAAAATTGAGAGTCCAGAAATAAACCCACATTTCTATCTATGGTTTTCAACTGAATTTTGGCATATGGGTGCCAAGGTCATTTAATGGGGAAAGGACAATCTTTTCAACAGATGGTGCTGGGAAAATTGGATATTCACATGCAAAAGAATAAACCTGGACCCTTATGCTGTACCATATATAAAAATTAACTCAAAATGTACCAAAGACCAAAATACAAGAGCAAAAACTATAAAGCCCTTAAAAAAATTGGGGTCAATCTTCATGACTTTAGATTTGGCAACAAATTCCAAGATATGACAACAAAGTACAAGCAATGAAAGAAAAGACAGAAAAATTGGATTTCATTAAAATTAAAACTTCTTTGCTTCAAAAGACATTATCAAGAAAGTGAAAAGACAACTCACAGAATGGGAAAAAAACTGCAAATCACATATCTGGTAAGAGAATTGTATCTATAATACACACATAACTCATACAACTCAACAACAAAAATAACTCATATAACTCACCCCAATTTTAAAAAACTGTTAAAGTATCTGAGTAATATTTCTTCAAAGAAGATATACTAATATCCAATAAATACATGAAAAAAGCTTGCCATCATCAGCCACCAGGAAAGTGCAAATCAAACCACAAAGCAATGTCACTTCATTCATAATAGCATGGCTAAAATAAAAATCTCAATGTTGACAAGAATGTGGATGAATTAGAACCTTCACACACTTCTGTGGGACTACAGAACAGCACAACCACTATGGAAAACAATCTGGCTGTTCCTCAAAAGGTTAAACAGAATAATTCCATGATTCAGTAATTCTGCTTCTAGTTATATATATGCCTAAGAGAAATGAAATCATGTGTCCACACAAAAACTTGTACCACGATGTTCAAAGTAGTGTTATTTATAATGGCCCAAAGGTGGAAAAACCCCAAATGTTCATCAACTGATGAGTATACATACAAAATGTGGTAAATACTTAGAATGGAAAACTATTCCACCATAAAAAGAGATGAAGGACTAAGTATGGTACAATATGAATGAACCTTGAAAACATGACGCTAGGTAAAAGAAGTCAGTCACAAAAGACAACCTGTTATATGATTCCATTTATATAAAATATACAGAATAGGCAAGTCTATAGAACAGAAAGTAGGTCAGAGATGGATGGCTTACAGTTGGAAAGATGAGAAGGTATTGGAGGCAATAGGGGATCGAAAGCCAGAGTACTGAATTTCTTTTCAAGGTGATAAAGATGTTCTAAGACTGACGATAGTGGCCGCACCTATCTGTGAATATGTTAAAAACCAGACCACTGGACACTGCAATAACTACTGGACACTGTAAATGAGTGACTTGCGGCTGTTTGAAAAAAAAATCATTTTCTTCCTCTCTCCTATCTCTATTAAAGATTTAAAAAGTTACCAACTTTACCATGATATGAGCTTAGAACCTGGTAAGGGCTAATATTTGCCTTCAGTAGAGAGATTATAAAGCTATTATATAGAGGCAAGAAGGGGTTCTGTGATCTATAGTCAATACTGAAGCAGATTCTCTTTATAAATACTGGTCATTTTTCTGGAAATATTTTATCTAACTGTAACACATGCATATTTAATGTTATTACATGTATGTTTAACAGTTCTTCAGGAAGACCTAGTAAATCTGTAAGCAAACCAAAGAAGATATAGACTAATGATACCTTGTTAAGGCATCATTTCAGGAGGGACGCCTGGGTGGCTCAGTTGGTTAAGTGTCTGCCTTTGGCTCAGGTCATGATCCCAGGGTCCTGGGAGAGAGTTCTGCTTTGGGCTCTTTGCTCAACAGGGAGCCTGCTTCTCCCTCTGCCTTCAGCTCCACCTGCTTATGCTCTCTCTGACAAATAAAATCTTCAAAAAAAAAAAAAAAAAGGTATTTCAGAAAATAATAAATTGGGTTTTTTTGTTTTTTTTTTAGAGATTTGATTTTATCTATTCGACAGAGATAGAGATAGCCAGCGAGAGAGGGAAACAAGCAGGGGGAGTGGGAGAGGAAGAAGCAGGCTTATAGCGGAGGAGCCTGATGTGGGGCTTGATCCCAGAATGCCACGATCACGCCCTGAGCCGAAGGCAGACGCTTAACCGCTGTGCCACCCAGGTGCCCCTAAATTGGGTTTTAATATTATTTTAAAAGTCTTACATGAGATAGTGCTTGCTCCTCTCCCTCCCTTTTTTACAGAGCAAATTTACCTTAGTAAAATAGACTGAGATTAACATGAAAACAAAACTATACCCTAAACAATTATAAATGTTGCACATAATTCTTTTTTCGAAGTTGTACACAGATCGGATTTCTGAAAAATATAAGGAAATTTATAAGAATAAGTTACCTTTCACTTAATATTCCTATCTATATATACACAAAAAACAACCAAAAAGAGCTAATTAATGTTTTGTTTTAACTTCACTGAATTCTAAACTGTTTTCGTTGTCATGGATTAAAGAGGCGGGAGTGGCGCTATTTTTTCCGTGCAGTTCTCTTACAGCAGCAAGAGGGGTTCTAATAGATATACTAAAAAAATCACACACAAAACTTAACTTATTTTTTTATTTTAGGGATAAAGTGCTCATCCGTTACTTATTTCCAGCGGTGGGGTGGGAGTGGGGTAGAAATCGCGCAGTTTAGAACTGAACTCTTTTCGGATAATTCGGATTCACTTGCCGCTAGGATGCCTGACATATCCAGTAAAAGTTTCCTACAGTAAATTAAAGGGACCTTAAAGACCGGGATATCAGGAGGAAACAATCAGAGGAACAGTAACAGAACTGAGGGTCTTAGAGCGGGAGAAGAGGAGGCAACAACCTCCTGAGCGCAAAGAAAAAAAAATGGAGAGCTGAAAGGCTGCAAGCTGACCAAAGACTGTGGTAAGGAAGGGCGGTGAGACACAAATATCAGATTCGGCCATAAAAATGCTCAAGGACGTTCCGTTATACAGGAAGTCAGCCCCCTTCTCCCAAAGGCCGGAGTGTCGTCCCAGCACTCCCTGCCGCCTGTGCCCTACCTTGCCGACCTTGCCCCGGGGCCAGGAGCAGCAGCGCCAGCGCCCAGACACGGCCGAGCATCGCTGCTGCAGCGCGTGAGGTCCAAGGTGTCGCAGAGCCTGGGCTGTGGGTGCAGGCAGGATGGGGACACCTTGGCCCGCCTATCACAGGACTTTTTCAGTCCGTTTCTGCACAGTCTTCAGGGTCGCTGCGTGTCCTCGCTCTGGGACGCTGTGGTCCTTTCAGGAATAGCTGCGCTGGTCTTCCGCGCCGCCAAGCGTGCGGCGACGTCTCCCTCCGAAGCCCCACCCACCCGATGGAAAGCCACGCCCACTTTCCCTCCCTGAAGACCGCGTTCTGCGCTTCCTGGCTGTGGCTCCACTACCTCTGATCTCAATAGCAGTCACACGTCCACGGGACAAGCTCACGGAGTATAGCATGGCACCTCGCGTCTCACAGTTTTAACAAATGCTTTAAGAAAACTTGATAATCCTAGAAATTTTTCAGATGGACCTCCAGTAAAAGCAGGCTTGCGAGGTTCTGTTGGAAGAGGCAGTGCCCTTGATAACACCTGTAGACGGATTCATTCTTAACCTGATAATTGGGGATGCTGATTTGCCTCCAAAGGCACACATGCTTCTCAGAAGTTGCCCCTATGGGGCGCCTGGGTGGCACAGCAGTTAAGCGCCTGCCTTCGGCTCAGGGCGTGATCCCGGCGTTATGGGATCAAGCCCCATCAGGCTCTTCCACTATGAGCCTGCTTCTTCCTCTCCCACTCCTCCTGCTTGTGTTCCCTCTCTCGCTGGCTGTCTCTATCTCTGTCGAATAAATAAATAAAATCTTTAAAAAAAAAAAAAAAAAAGAAGTTGCCCCTGTACCCTCAGGCCTCGGTGATGAAGGATGGGAGGAGGGAGTGGAGATTAATGCTGCAACACTGATAGCTCTCTTCCTCTGCCTCTGACAGTTTTGAGAAGTGGAAGAGACTTCCAAACATGTGGGGTTAGCCATCTTGTATTTGCTGGTGATCCGTGTTCCTTCAGTTGTCCAGTGGTGACCCAGTAACTCAGGATCCTTCAGCACATGGTCAAATGACTCCTAAAGTTGCCCCAGGGATGGTCTTCAGTCTGAAGTTATCTTCCTATGTGTGGTTTCCTCTGCAGAAGAAGAAGGTGCCCACCTGAAAAAAACAAAACAAATAAAACCCACAACTGTTTTGCATCATTTTAGTCATTAAATGAAACCTCACTTTCCTAGTTTTTCTTTGGCAGTCTCAGTTCTTAAATCCCCTTATCCATCACCTGGAACTTCGCCCTCAGAGCCGGTACCTCCAAAAGGTAGTCCCAAGGTCCTGGTGGGTTCTAGGAGTCAGGCTGCAGTGCCGCCTATAGATTTGGAGGACTGAGGCTTGGATGAGGCATGGTGATAAACACAGGAGATGCCCAAATGCATAAAGAAGTTCTTCTAAA
The DNA here is from genome assembly GCF_024610735.1 of Ursus americanus. Taxonomy (NCBI): domain Eukaryota; kingdom Metazoa; phylum Chordata; class Mammalia; order Carnivora; family Ursidae; genus Ursus; species Ursus americanus. The sequence goes on along the minus strand of NC_142129.1, from coordinate 60,354,116 downwards.
AATGGTTTGTAATTGGGTGCCTGGGTGGCTCAGTTGGTTAAGGGTCTGCCTTCAGCTCAGGTCATGAACACAGGGGACCTGGGATCAAGTCCTGCATCAGGCTCCCTGCTCAGTGGGGAGTTTGTTTCTTCCTTCCCCTCTGCCCTTCCCACCCACTCGTGCTCTCTCTCGCTCACTCACTCTCTCTCAAATAAATAAACAAAATCTTTAAAACAAATAGATTATAATTTTTTTATTTGAAAGAGAAAGTGCAATTAAAAATTTTTAAACCTGTTTCCAAAAGTGTTAAGTATTAACCCATTTTGGGAAAAAAAATCTTTGCAGTACACGAAACTTACGTGTAACCCCCTTTTACATGCAAAGAAGGCACCCAATTATATATACAGAACAAAAGTGAAATATAACTTTTTGGTGGGGTTGGGCAGATGATTTTCATCTTCAGGCCTAATTATGGAAGAACACTTTAAGGTGAGCAGGATGAAAACCCAGATATTTTTTAGTGTACATCTTTTGTTTCAGCTTATAAAGTCCTAATAGAACTGGGACAGAGGGGCACCTGGGCGGCTCAGTTGGTTAAGGGGCTGACTCTTGATTTTGGCTCAGGTCAGCATCTCAGGGTTCTGGGATCCAGCCCTTTGTGGGGCTCCACACTCAGTGGGGAGTCTGCTTGAGATTCTCTCTCTCCCTTTCCCTCTTCCTCTGCCCCTCTCCGCTCCCCTCCCCCTGCTAGCTCTCTCTCTCAAATAAATAAATAAATAAATAAATAAATAAATAAATAAATAAATAAATTTTTAACAAAAAACTGGGGCAGAAAAATAACTATCAATTGTCTCAGTCTATTTGTGAAATCACAAGGAATAAAGTAATAGTTATAAAAAAGATTAAGTTGTAACAGTCTTCTTGTAAATTTTTTTTGTCCAACAATATCTGTAGAAATGCAATCAACTTTTATACTTTCTTGGAGGACAACATTACTTACCTAATTTTCAACAAACCCTGATTATACAATTTAAAATACAGTGGGTCCCATTTTTCCCTTCAGTTTTTGACTGATGAATACCCTTTTATAAGTTTACAGTAGACTTGTAACAACCAATTTTCCTTGATATAGTGAGTTAAGATGGAAAAAAAAAAACCCTAAATTGTTTTCCAAATCTCAATGAAAAATTTATTTAAATTGGTGTGGGTCTGCAAGAATACACCAAATAAAAATTAGTTACAGGATTGTGGGGAAAAAACAAAGTAATAAAAAAGATGTTTTAACATATATCTATTGAAGTTCATCAAAAATTGGTATAAGATTCAAACAATTTTCACTTTCCCCTTATTTTTGAAAAGGAGAAAAAAACAGTGGATGCATGGTACCCTTAGAGTAAATATAGATGGCACTGGGAAAATGCAGTAGATATCACTGAAAGAGAAATAGTATAGAATGTCTGAGGGAAGACAAAATGAAGCCAAGAGTTAATAAGTTTTTAATAAGTACAATATAACTTGAATAAAGAGAAAAGCCCATCAACAGAAACTTTCCAATGATCATATATATATATATATATATATATATATATATATATATATATATATTGTTTTTGTTTTTTTCCAAAAAGAAAATAACTCAGTACTTGTCAGGTTCATTTGCAAAATGATGATGAACTTGTCTGGGTAAAACCCTCCCAAATTCAGAGGGCAGAAAGACAGCAAATGAAGTGCACAAACCTTGGAGTCAGGACACCCGGGCTCTAATCCTTGATCTACTACCTATTTACTGGCTGTGTAATCTTGAACAGTGCACTTAACCTCTCTTAACCTCATTTTTCTGCACAATGGGAATAATGACAAAAATACCTACTCCACAGAGTTTAAGTAACAAAAGTGTATATATGTGTGGGGGCGGATACTGAGAAGGAGTCTGAAGAGAGAGCACTTAGCATCTGGTGCAGGGTAACTAAAGTGAATGCATGTAATAGTTTATTGTTAATAAAGGTGCAATACCACATAATGATTCTTTTTCCTATGTCTTGTTATTATATAAAGGTGCATAGTTTCTCAGTGTTACCCTGTAACAGCGTACAGTATAATTTGGAGTAAATTTATTGAAAACACACGTTTATATAACATGTTAATTCCTTGGCCAGTGCGTGTTTTACTAAATGAGAGAGTCTGGCTATCTCCCAGATACATCTACTTTTTTTGGCAGTGGGGGGAGTTAATAGGAAATAGCATCAGGGGGAGTTAATGGCATTACCAAGTCAATACTTAAGCTTCAGAAATTAATGTCTTGGCTCTGGTTCCAAGTTTATACTCAGGAGGCTATTGCTCCCAGATAGAGAAACTAAATGGAATAGATATCTTGGTCCCAAGAATAGCAAGTTGCTTTTTCTTAATGAGGAGTGAACTAGAGATTTGATACATTAAAGAAAATTTATTAAGAACATCCATTAACTGTGAATTTTATAATGTTTATTGTGGGCATGCCTCTAGGAAATAATGTGGAAAAATGGGAGAGAGGAGCTGTGTGCCTTGGCATGAATGCTGGTTAGAAGAATGAATCTTTCCATACCCATGTTTGAAGCAGCGTTACTCACAATAGCTAAAGCATGGATGAAAATCAAGTGTCCGTTGATGGATGAATGGTAAGCAAAATGCGGTATATGCATAGAATGGAATATTACTGTTTTAAAAAAGGAAAGAAATTCTGATACAATATAAACATAGATGAACCCTGAAGACATTATGCTAAGTGAAATAAGCCAGTTCAAAGGACAAATAATGTATGATTCCAGTAGGCGAAGTACTTACAATAGGGAAGTCCATAGAGACAGAAGGTAGAATGGTGGTTCCTGAGGACTGGGGATGGGAGCAATGGGGAATTATTATTTAATAATTACAGAGTTTCAGTTTGGAAAGATAAAAAACTTCTGGAAATGAATGGTGGAATGGCACAACATTGTGAATGTACTTACTGCTACTGAACTGCACACTTAAAATGGTTCAGATGATAACTTTCCGTTACATATATTTTGCCACAATAGGGAAAAGTAAATTAAATGAGTGAATCTTCCACCCATCATCCAGAAAGCAAACCCTTTATTTAAACAGATTTGAACATTGGCTTGAAGGAGATTTTTTGAAATGTTCAGTAGAGTAAAAATAGCTTAACGTCTGATTGAGTTTACTTTGGGACATAAACTCATACATACTCACAGAGGTTGACAAATTGCTTACACCTCAACCAGCCATGCAAAACCCCATAAATTGCAACATAGAACATAAGATTTACCAGCTAAGCAGTTTTCCTATCTTGTTGGTCACAATACTTTACATAATACCGAGAAATTACTTTTCAGAGATTTGTTTCTGTCATTTTTATACAATAAAAGCAACTTTTATGAATGGTTATTTTAACAAAGAAATTAACTTGTTTCAACTTAATATTTTCCACAGTGTGATTTAAAAATGAGATTGGAATACTAACATTCCTTTGAATGCAGTTGGAAAAGGTGTATATTATCCCTTTCAACAGCCATCTATATACATAAGTAATACTGTTTGCATCCGAAGTATATATTATAAAATGCCTTTATAACTGAAATGTCTGGCTAGTAAGTATCATGATTATATTTGAATGTTATTTAGATTCTTCTAGAAGACTTAAATAAAACGTTGTAGCAGGTGGGAAAACTATGTAGCATTTCTATTTTTGTTTATATGATTTATGTTATCATCCCTTTCTAAATCATGAAGCATTTTGAGCCTCATAATTATAACTTGTAATATATAATTAAATTCTGCAACTATAGAAAGAATGTTTGATAATATTGGAGCAGAAATTCCATTATTTAGGAAATGGATAGTTAGATTTATGAAAAAAATCCAATAAATGTCAGTAAATTTAGTTTTTGTCCAATTCTCCTACTCACCCTAATCCAATTTGAAATAAGCCAGAATTTTATAAGATGCAAAGCGATTTTTTACAATAGCTTTATTGTAAACATAAATATAAAATTCACCTGCTTTTAGTGTATAATTCAATGAATGTAAGCATATCTACAGAACTGTGCAACATCACCATAGTCCGATTTTAGAACATTTCCATCACTCTAAAGATAAGCCTCATGCCAACGTATAGTTGCACTCCATCCCAACCTGAAGATTTAAGCAACAACTAATTTCTTTCTGTTTCCATGTATTTGCCTTTCTGGACATTCTATAAAAAATGGAATATGTGTTGTTCTTTTATAACTGACTTCTTCCACTTTTTGAGATTATCCATGTTGTAGCTTTATCAGTACTTTATTACTTTTTATTGGCAAATAATATTCCATTGTCTGGATATGGTGCATTTTGTTTAGCCATCAGTTGACAGTGGGGTTGTTTCCACTTTTGGGTCATTGTAAATAATGCTTCCATGAACATCTGAGTGTTAAGTCTGTGTGTGTACATGTATGTTCATTATTTTAGGTAGAGATCTAGGAATGGAGTTGCTGGTCACGTGATACATCTACGCTTCACTTTATTTTTATTTTTTCAAAGATTTTTATTTTACTTATTTATTTGTGAGAGAGAGAGAGTGCACGCATGAGTAGGGGGGATGGGCAGAGGGAGAAGGAAAAGCAGACTTCCTGCTGAACAGGGAAAGTGTTGCCGGGCTCCATCGTGGGACTCTGGGATCATGACCTGAGCTGAAGGCAGATGCTTAACTGCCTGAGCTACCCAGGAGACCCTCCTATGCTAAATTTTTTTAAAAAAAATTTGGGGGTCTTTTTGGGGGTTGTTTAGAGAGAGAAAGAGTGTGCAGGAAAAGGAGGAGAGACAGAGGGAGAGGGAGAGAGACAGAATCTCAAGCAGAATCCATGCTCAGCACAGAGCCCCACATGGGGCTAGATCTCACAACCCTGGGATCATGACCTGAGCCAAAATCAAGAGTTACACATTTAACTGACTGGGCCACCCAGGCACCCCTCCTATGCTAAAGTTTTGTAATTTAGCTAATACAACACCTCTAGCAAATTTCTCTGAGCTTGAAGGCAAGTTAACAGTCCCGCCTCCCTACCATATGCTCCTGTGACTACCCTGTTGCATTGATCCCTGGGTTTAAATGTGACATTAAGCCTGCTACTTAAACTATCCAGAAAATGGAAATAATATAATAGTGCTTATCATTTTGATGGCATAAATATCAAATAAAATTACAAATATATATACATATATATTTATCTATATATAATATGTAGCATAATGCATGTCTAATACTAAATAATTGACAGAGCTACTTTCTGTATATATCTATATTATTTATAAGCACTGTTTATTGAAATATTCTATTCAGTATTTTGTGGTGGAGTAAATGTACCAATCAGAATATGCAATCTAAGTGGAGAGGGACATTGTCTTAGTCATCACTTACTGCTAGCAACTATATATAATGACTTAGTCCCAACTGAGCTAGAACCATTCTGCTCTATGGATGCTCCCCAGCTTTTCCTCTAAGTTTGGCAAAATCTTTCTGTAAAGGGACAGATATAAACATTTTCAGACAATAAGGTGTCTGTTGACACTACTTTCCTGTCATCACGGTCGAGTGAAAACAGTCATAGTGGTTGAGTGAAAACAGTCATAGATAATATGTAAATTGTTGGGTATGGCTGTGTTACAATAAAACTTTATCCCCCAAAACAGACCGCAATCAGATTTGACTTGTGGGCCATAGTTTGCAGATCTTTCACAGATAGTTAAGAGATTATTTGTATCATTATCTACATGCCTTGTGCATAGTGAATTTCTTTCTTTCTTAATTTCTAAAATATATGATCTTACTTTTTGTTGGAATATTTTAAGCCTATCTTAGAATTTCTGTATTTTCTTACCTGTATACTAATAAAAACAGTAAAAAAAAAAAGATATTCTAGTTATATTTGAATAGAATTTACCTATTTTAGAGCTGGAGAAGTCACCAAGGTCAATGGTTTTTAAGCTTATTTTAAGACAATTTGTCCAAAAAGAAAAGTATGTATCAAAGGCTCAGACTGAAGATGAAGTAGAAGTCCTGAAGCCCTACCTACCAGCTCTGCAGAGGACAGTTTGGGAAACATGGCTTGAGGTCAGGGTACATACTCAGAATTCCACAGAGGCAGAGCATGAGAGGTAAAGATGTGACAATGGTTCCGTGCAAGACAAGTGGGAGAGGTAGGGACTAGGGCATGAAGTATGCATTGATTATATAGAAGTAGCTGCCACCACCAGCTGATTGTTACACTAGCAGAATTTGGGCCTATTTTTCTGGGTCATCTCTTTTTTCCTAAAAAGCAAAGATTTTTTCTTCTTCCATTCTTTTATTTTTATTTTAATTTTTTAAAGATTTTATTTATTTATTTGACAGAGAGAGAGAGAAGCACAAGCAGGGGGAGCAGCAGAGGGAGAGGAAGAAGCAGGCTCCCTGCTGTGCAGAGAGCCCAACAGGGGGCTCCATCCAGGACCTTGGGATCATGACCTGAGCCGAAGGCAGATGTTTAAGCCACTGAGCCACCCAGGTGCTCCCATTTTTATTTCTTTATATTTATTAAACACTATAATTCTAAAAGTCAGAAACTAGTTTAAAACAAGCAGAAAAGAAAACATTGCTTGTCCGACCAAAGAAACAATTCTGCCAATCACCAACTTCTGTTCAGGATCAAGGTTCTCATTTTATGGGTAAGAGAATGGAAGATCAGAAATCATGACTTTGGTAAGGCTGGCATATGTTCTTTGACTTCAGTGTCCAAATGCACTTTTCACTAACACATTGTCTTAGACTTGGGAAGAGACCTGGGCTGATCATGCAGTAGTTAGGGAAGCAGACCGTGATTGGGCAGACCTGTTCTAGAAACCCCAGCTCTGGATCCTATTATATTTGCGGTTCTTCGTTTGTAACATAAATGGGTAATTGCATCTTTCCCAAGGTTGTAGTGATAGGTAAATGGGATAGTGAATAGCAAGCACTTAGTCCCATTCCTGACATACAGTAATCACTTGATTAATGGGGCTATTATTAAATTTTACAAAATAATGAAATTTTTGATAAGAAATTAGTGTGAAAATACAGATCTAATTCATTGGTTAAGTGTGATTATGCCCATATGTACATTTCTGTCTTTCTGGGTCTACAGAATGAACAAAAGTCTCCAAAAATTATTACAGAAATAAAAATTGTTTAGTTATATTAGCTTTCAATCAAGAAAACAACAAGAACAATGTGAGTGGTTTTGGAAGTTTCCAAAGGGGGATGGAATGAGACTATAGCCCTCCACACAGGTAACACTGACAATTCATGTACAACCAAAGTCACATAGGGGAGCCTATCTTTCAAGTGTCAGTGAAACATGTATCTCAGGTTCCTATTTAATGTTGTAACACTTAACCTAGATGAGAAAGGAAATACACCTCAAAATAAGCAAACACAGGAATATAATTCACTACAAAAGGAGACTGAAGAAATTGTCATGTTGAGGAAACATAAAGCTTCTTGTAAATTATGTCATGTTGAACAATGGTTTTAATGAGAGACTTCCGATAAAATAATGCCTTTGAAAAGACCTTTCTTCCCCTTTAACTATCAAAGAAAATCCCCAGTCTTGCTTCAGGGAACTGAATTTCCTGTTTGTTACTTCTTAGAGCTACAAGTTGTTTTTATTGAGTGTCAATTTCAACTTCAGGCAGTAATGAAAAAAGGCATGCCACCAAAGCCCTGTAATAAAAGGATTTTGTAGATGATACAGGACATTATCTGAATTAAATAAAGGTTTCAAAAAACAAATCACTATGTTCATGTTTCATTTCTTAAAATCAAATGTATAGCTCCCCATTAGAAACAGGATATAAAACAAGAAGATTCCCAGGAGTCCTTGGCAAAAAATCCTCTTTCTATGGTCCTCTTTAAACCTGACTATTTAACCAGTGAACAGCTTGCTTTAATAGATCATCATGACCTATTCATAATGATAATCACGGAAAACACAATAGAGTAAGTATCAAACTGGCAGCACAGTTGTGTTTCGTAATCTCCCCGTTGTAGGAAAAATTCCTAAGAAATCAAAAGAGTAATATTTATTATATTTTTCACTTAAATAAATTCTTACGTAGGCCAAAATTTGTTGGGTATTGTAGGGGAAACATATAAATAATACATGGGCCACTTAGAAATAGTGATAAAGTTGTGTCAGTCAAGTTGCCGTACTGAAAACAAATGACACTGTAATGTTGTAAGTAGAAGGGATTTGATGCAGAAATCAGATGCTCCTGCAATCACTATAAGGGCTGAAGAAAAGACTCCAGTCTGGGTCCCAGGAATCTCACAGCACGAAGATCTGCCCTGATGAGGGGGCTTCTATCACTGCCATTGTCAGAAATGTGAGTAATCAAGAGGCTGCCTGGGATATACGGACTCGAAGGACCCATCGCCTTCTCCATAAAGCAGTGTTCAGTAGGTGGAGACGAGGAAGCCGGCAATGTCTCTGCCTCTGCAGCCACCAGCACTGCTCCAGAGAGCCAAAATGCTGATACATGGAAAACGGAAGAAGGGTCTGGCCGCCAGGCTCACTCTCATGCCCCTAGACACTCAGGACACTGAAGCCAGGGCACCGGAAGTAAGCACTGCCACATTAAAGCTGTTTCTTCACATTCTTTTCTGCCTAAAGAAAAGACATCTTTGCCTCTTTCACCCTTGTGGCCATTCCATTTAAAAACTCATCTTTTCCTTTAATAATATTCAATTCCATTGATTTCTCACCTTCCTACTGACAATACATTAGCATAGCTCACCACCACCTCTCCTCGGGTTGATGAGTATGTGAACCCATCTGTTGGTCTTCATTCTGTGGGTGTTCATTTGTGCCCCCAGGCCTCCTAACACTCCTGCCATGGCTCCCCTTTGTCTCTGTCCGTAAGATTGCCTACAGGGTTCTTCAGTTGGGAAGGGGGCTGCTCTCCAGCCTGTTTCTCTGGAGTCTCCTACCACAATATAGCTCTCCAGACATAATAAGCACCTTGGAATTACCCGGACTGAGCAAATACTTCCTTGCAGCACTGGACTCCTGGCCTGCAGTCTTTCCGTTCCTCACCTTCTACCTGGTTTTCCACTCCCCGAATTTAAGTTGCAGCTGAGATATCTTTTTCTTCAGCGTTTTCTTGACTCACCAACAATTGTTCCCATGGCACTCATCCTCAACATTCTCACAGCTCTTATCTTCACCCACGGCATTAAAAATCCCGTCTCCTGGACTGTCTAACCCACCACATGGAGAGGTCCTGGAAGGTGAAACTGCTTCTGAGACATGATGTTTTCCCCAGGGTTGACTCAGTGCCTGAGGCATCGTAGACACAGCTCAAACATGCCTAATTAAATTTGTTCTAGCAAAATTATGAATTTTACTGACATGGAATGGAAGGTCAAGATCCTCAGTGGACAAAATTATACAGCAAGTTCATGAGGAAAATTCAGAATAAAGCCCAGATCTCCAGAGGTCTCCAGATCTCAGAGCATCCTGTCTGATACCTGTTGAGAGGTCTGGCTTCAGATATGCAACTACTTACAACGACTGCTTTGTCTTCTCAGTTAAATTGTCCCTTTCAAATACTTAAAGAGAAAATTGAAATTTATATATGCGATCTTTGCAAACTTGGCGTTAACTGTTTCTAGGCCCTATTAGGCCTCGAAAATATTCAATAGTGGAATATATTTTCAAGAATCTGTTATTTTTTCTAAGTCACAGCATGGTCGCTTCCAGACCATACTTTCTGAGCATGACACCACCTCAGAATACAGATTTCTTTTTTTAACAGACTACCTGGTCATGTAAAATTTAGTTATGGTTTAAGTAAGTGGTGGACCAATAAATTAAATTAAAATATAATACTTGGATGATCTAATTCTAGAGAGTTTAATTAGAGTCAGAGTGCACATGAATATATGAAGAATGATTTCAGTAAATGTAAAAGTGTGCCCTTTTTTATGGATACAAAGCAACATTTAAAAAGTCAGTCCTCTAGGGGCATGTGGGTGCCTCAGTTGGTTAAGAGCCCAACTTTTGATCCCAGCTCAAGTCTTGATCTCAGGGCCATGAGCTCAAGCCCTATGTTGGGCTCCACACTGAGCATGGAGCGTAATTATTAGGAAAAAAAAAAAAAAAAGTCCTGTAAATAACCTAAAAAAGTGTGTTGGATGGTTAAATACACCAAAATCATAAGGGAAATTCTTCAAAACAATGGAGAATGACTATACTTATGAGTTTGTATTAAGTAATTATACATAATTACTTATAAATGTATTATGAAGTAATAATAATTTTAAAAACAAAGTAGAAATAACCTTAAATATATAGGAGAATTTGAAAAGTAAGAAATAGGACATTTTAAATATTTGGGGAAAGAGTTTTTAAGCTTATTTAAGGTGAAGAGTGATTTATTAAAAGTTAATTGCATGTGACAATGGCTTTGTTTGAAGATGGTGTGGGAATTCTGGAGTCCTACCCACCATCTATGCAGAGAGCAGTTTGGAAAACATGACATGAGGCCAGAATGAATCCTCAGATTTCCACACAGGCAGTGCCCAAGATGTAAATGGGTGACTTCTGTTCAGGGTAAGGCAACTGAAAGTGGTAGGACTTAGGAAGTCAAAAGTGCATTGACAATTTAAAGGGAGCAGTCCATCCCAGCTGACTGTTGCACTGAGGGAATATAGTCCTATTTTGCCAGATTGTTTGTTTTTTCAAGAAAAACTTAAAAATTTTTTTTTTACTTTTTTCTTTTTTTATAGTATATTTTAATTTTTAAGCTGTAATTAATTTAAAAAATTTGACACAACAACCCTGTTCTGGCCAAAGAAAGAACTGGTAGAGGCAACTGCCAATTAGCAATCTAGACTCAAGAGGGTATAGATGAGGGAATGGAGAATCAGAAATCTTCACGACTTCAGTAAGTCTGGCATATGGTTCTATGACCTCAGTAACCAAATGCTAGTTTGATAACACGTTATCTTTGATTTGAGAAGAGGTGTGAGCTAATCCTGCAGCAGTTAAGCGCCTGGACTTTGTAGTTGGACAGAACTTTCCAGAATTCCAGCTCTGGGTCCTATTGTATCTCAGTTTGCCTGTTTCTAACATAATAGTTATAAACGCCTATCACACAGGGCTGTGATGAGGATGAAATGGGATAGCAAATGGAAAACATTATCCTCACCCTTGCATACAGTAATCACTTGATAAACTGAGCTATTACTAAATTTTAGATAGAGGTAAAAAATTGAGTGTGAGTTAGTGAGAAAAGAGAAAGTATAGGCCTTATCAGTTTATTGGGTAACCATGATTATAAATATATATGCTTTTTCCTTTGGGTCTAAAGAATAAATTTCTCTCAAGTTTATCACATAGATCAGACATACACGCTCCTGTATTCTTTTGCAATAAAACAAACACCCACCATAGGTTTATGTGGATCTTTCCTTTTAGAAAGACTCCTTTTCAGGGAGGGGATGAGACTGTAGTTCATCACATAGGTAACACTGACCATGCAAGTCCACCAAAGTCATATGGGAGAACCTGCCTAGCAGGTAACAAGTGACACACCGAATAGCTCAGCGACACCCACTATTTGACACTTGCTTAATGTAGAACAAGAAGAAAGTACAGCTCAAAATGTGCAAGCAAATTAATATAATACTCTACAAGAATATAAAAAAAAATGTTGGGGAAACATGGTACTTATTACGAATAATGTCATGTTGAACAGGGCTTTAATGACAGACTTTCAATAAAATGAAGCCTTTGAATAGACCTCTTTCTTCCCTTTTAACTACCAAAGAAAACTCCCAGCCCTGCTTAAAGGCACTTATACATATGCTGATTATATGTCTTATATTATTGACTATTAGTTTATATTTATTATATTGTTATATTAAATACTATTAGTTAATAATAATTGAATGTCCCATTACAGTACATTATTTTATATTAATCTTTGGGAATTATCAAATAAATAAAAAATACAATGTATGATTTATTCCGTATGCTGGAATTTACATGAAGACTTTCCGGGAAGGAACTTTACGTTTTGTGTTAGGATTTTATTTTTAAGTAATCTCTACACCCAACGTGGGGCTTGAACTCATGACCATGAGATCAAGAGTTGCATGCTCTACTGACTGAGCCAGCCAGGTGCCCCAGGAACCTTATGTTTACATCAAAACTTTTTACTAGATTCTATGAGACAGAACACAGCAAGAAAGTCTGAAAGTGCCCCTGGCATCTCCTGTTCTTTTCTCTATTTCCTGAAAGGTTTCTTGCTATGCTAATTCTTATTCAATGATGTTAACGTCTTTCCTTGGCCTATTCTTCTTACTTTGTCCATGTTTGTAATATTTTTGTATTATCCATCAACTCTGATGCTTTATCTATTTTTCTTGCCCGCTGAATTACAAATGTGTTTCTCTAGTTCTGGCCTTTTGCCTGGGCTTCAGTTTCATATAATCAGAATCAGCCCCAACATGACCAAGACTTAGCTTATTTATAATGTATACATTTGTCTGTGATCTTGGCTGTGTGTAATTCCTCAGCCTCAGCTCCTCAGACTTCTTGCTTCACACTTAGACACCATGAAAATGAACTCTGTTCTCATCTCCAGTACACTTGCTTTTATCTACTGGTATTGACATTTTATCTGTTTCAAGTTTTATCTTACCCACTAAGCTCTAAGCTCCATGAGGAGCAGAACCGTGCTTATTACACATCTTTGAGAACCCAATGCCTAACTTAGTGCTTAATACTGATAACAAAAACATTGTTGAACTGAATTGGACCAACTAAAATTAATCTATTTCAAACCTACATCTGTCATAAAGATCTCTTCCAAATACCCTTAATATGGACTTTTTATATCTGTGGAATTTATATTTAGATGAGAGAATGCTTACTCAAGGGTATAGTTTTAAATTTGTCTAATTTTGTCAATGAATTCCTCAGAAAGCAATAATAATTTGTATTTCAACCAGCAATGCATGAAAGTTGCCCTTCTTCATATTCATGGCAGCATCAGATAGCATACATTTTTTTTAAGTAGGGATGTACTGTATGGTGACTAACATAATATAATAAAAAGTTATTATTAAAAAAAAAAAAAGTAGGCTCCACACCCAGCATGAAGCATAATGCAGGGCTTGAACTCACAACCCTGGGATTAAGACCTGAGCTGAGATCAAGCTGACACTCAACCAACTGAGTCCCCTGGGCACCCCATAGAGCTCCTTTCATACACTTTCCTTCTCTTTGGGATCTTAGTCCCTTGTGTCCTAGCTGCTTTAGTATATACTCTGATGCCTTCAAGCAGCTAATTTTATTATTTGATATAAGCTACTCTATACAGAAAAAAACATGTCAAGAGCAGTCATAACACCAAGCTCCAAAGAAGGAAACAAAACAGATATAGATATAGATATAGATATAGATATAGATATAGATATAGATACACACATATCTACACACATATTTTGAGTACTATAAGGAAAGAAGTAGCTTGTGGTAGCAACTCCTCCCCTTTTCACTGAAGGCAGAACATTCTTGTGGGGCAGACTCTTCTCAACTTGATTTTTTGGCAGACACAGCATAATCAGTCCCTTCTAGACCATGTCTTGATTATTCTAAGGCATGCCTCTTAAGTTATTAATTCAAAGGGAAATCTAGTGTTTTGTGCTGGATCTGTATTCAGAATCCAAATAAATGTGATATTCGTTACCATCATCCCTACTTACTTCTTGAGGATCAACCTTCTCACAAGGCACAAGCTGTGGGAGTGCTGACAACACTGACTCCATCTTTGGCCTTCCATCTTGTTCATGCCCACAGGATGGCCTCCCTCAGGACTATGTTTTCCAGGATGCTGGAAGTTAACCTATGCCCTGACCAGAATTCGGGGAGGCTTGTTCTTTTTTTTTTTTTTTTTTTTTTTTAAGATTTTACTTATTTATTTGACACAGAGAGAGACAGCCAGCGAGAGAGGGAACACAAGCAGGGGGAGTGGGAGAGGAAGGAGCAGGCTCCCAGCAGAGGAGCCTGATGAGGGGCTCGATGCCAGGACCCTGGGATCACGCCCTGAGCCAAAGGCAGACGCTTAACGACTGAGCCACCCAGGCGCCCCAGGCTTGTTCTGACCTTCCCTAAAGTGGCACACGGAGGCTCCATTTTAGATAACTAATAGAGACGACTGGTGCACAGAAGGCTCCATGTTAGATAACTGCCCTTAGACTTCACTGCAGCGCCCTAGCTCTGTAAAACCTGTGGATTAAGGTGTCCAGGGGCTGAGAATAGCTGCGTAGCACCTGGACTGTTGTCTCCACGCTGCTGTCAGTAAGTTACCCTGAATAAAACTCCGTGTAAATGGTATGCACTGGTTTCCTTCATTTTTCAGCCTCAAAGTGCCTTCACAGTTTGGAGGATACTTTAGTGTCCCTCTTTCACCTTTTAACACCAACGTATATTTCCACCATCAGAACCAGGAAGCTATTCCTACCAAGGCATCAGCCCGAGTTGTTATACTAAAGTCCCACTTCTCATTGATTTGTAACACTTCAGTTATATGTAGTATGAGCCTAATTGTAATTGGTAAATCTACTTTATATTCATAGTAATATTAGGAAGTAGATTCTTGTATTAACCAAGTCACAACCATATTCTTTCTTTTAGGATTTATTTTCATTACAATTGTAGTCCGTAAAGTACATAACATAAAGAAACGTGATGCTTAGCCTTTTTGCGAAGCCCACAAACCAACAAGATTTAAGGAAACTCCAATTTTAACAAATCCACACAACCTGTAGAGTAAGGCAGCTAAGTAGAAACACAGTTTACTAAAAGTGAAGATCAAGGATAATGGAGTTTCTGAATAACAATATTAAGATGGTGATAAGCATTTTTTTTTATCTAAAGGTAGACTGGCTAAACTAGACTGCAAAGAATCCATGCAGTCATCTGTTTCACTCAAATTGGATTGGATACTTAGTAGATTTGACAAATTAACAATTGCATTCATTTTTAAATAAGATTTTATTTATTTATTTGTCAAAGAGAGAGAGAGAGAACACAAGCTGGGGGAGCAGCAGGGAGAGGGAGAAGCAAGCTCCCCACTGAGCAAGGAGCCCTATGCAGGCTCCCAGGTAACCGGGATAATGACCTGAGCCAAAGGCAGACACTTAACCGACCGAGCCAGCCAGGGGTCACAAATTAAAGTCAACAACCATTTACTGAGACTACTGGGTTCATATGATTCTAACCCTTCTCTAACATCAAGACACTATGTGAATTTGAGATGTTTTCTTACCTTTAAAATTGTCACAAGTTCTTCCCAGCTCCTTTTCCATTTAAATCTTTGGTAGGCTCTGTCATGAATAATGCTAACATTAAAACAGCAGCAACAAGAGGAGCACAAATTAAAACCCCTAAACTATCAATGTCAAATTTTTCAATAGTCACATGTATCATTTTACTTTCCTCATTTAGATATGCATTTTCCTGAAAGCAGAGCACTTGGAGAATTTGCACTGCTTTTCTTTTTCCCAATTCATATATATTTTCCTCTGGAACTAACAACAGGTGCTCAATATACAAGTTGAATTAATAAATGCATTCTGTTGATTCAGTTCACTGAGATGGCAGAAGACATAAATACAAACTCTAAATGCTCAGGACACAGAATACCATGAAGAACCATAAAGAAGAAATAGTGTATCAAACATACTGTTACTTACAAGAACTGGTAAGTTCAAAACCAAAACCACTGCCACTTTGTTCTGATAAGACCAGTCAGGATTCTTCAGAGAAGTTTGAGAATCAAAAGCTTTGTGAAATATAATATAAAAGGTTCAAAAGTCTGCTTTAATGGCCAAGTTTTTGGAAACTCTAACACTATGTAAAATGATACACGTAAATGAATGCCAACAGTAAACTTCCTTTGTAGCATTAAATACACTCCACTTTTCATCATATAATACAGTACAACTCTAGTTATCAAAAATATCTACATTTTTGGAAGCCACATTTTCACGTGGATAGTTACACTGTTACGACATATCTAGAAAGGATCCATCTGTGCCCTCTGACAAGGAGAAACTTACCCAAAAAATCCCAATATGGAATACAACAAAAATAGCTCCTTAAATATCTATTGTATTACAAATGGCATCCAAGTGTAAACATGAGAGATTAGACAAGAAGGAAAATGTTTTTGTTGTTCATAGTACAAAATAACCTAGAATATATATATTTTAAAGACGAGCAAAATCACTAGTTTGCCACTAAATATCTTTGTGCTAATTCCACTCACTTTCCAATGTAAAGCATCAGATCTGCGATATTTTAACTGCATCCTCATTGTGGTAGGTATATACGAGAATGGAGAAAAACAGATGAAGATTACTTTCAAGTCTATATTAGTTCTGTCCATGTTTGAATAAACTCTAAGATAGTATTGGTGTATAAACTAAGAGATTGTGATGATTGCAAATACTTGATAATGTCATATATTATTGTTGGGCTAGCTGTTCAAAAAACCATAAGAAATATACAATAAAGGAAGGACACTATTACCCCCTGACATGTGAACAAACAAAAACAAACAAAATCTTAAATGAAAATATGTAAGAGAATTTTCCTCAGTGCCTGCTGTATGTCTTCAGAATATGTCGTATAATTAGAAATATGTCAACTGTTTTAACTAACTCTTCTTTTGACTTATAGTTAATTCCTCTATACAGCTTCTCCTGCAGGAAAACAGATGTAAAATAGCTTATTCCCCATATAAATGTTTCCATAATGGTCTGAGTTGAGATTTCAATGAAAATTGACTCTATTATCTTTATTATTTTATTTTGATACTGAAATGAAGTATCAGTTATAATTCTATGATAATATTCTGGTAACGCGACTATCACAATATAAAAAGTCATTGACTCCATTATTGCTTGCATATACTATGAAACTAAGGTGTTCTCTAATAGCACATCTCAAAGATAAATCTTCTATATTTCTGGTGCTAGTGACTTATAAATGACTCTAACCGAAATTATCTTCCAGTTTAATAAGGATTACTTAATTGAATATTTTAATGCCCTTATGATGCTTGCTAAATATAAACGATACTGAATAAACATTCATTTCCTCTCACTTCCCCCTTGTATCTCTACTCAATTAAACAAAGGATAATAACCACTTTCCTTTCATAGGAGCTTAGAACCTGGTAAGTGATAATATTTGTCTTAGAGAGTTGCCATTACTATTTATGTGATGTCTGAAAGGGAGATACGTGCTCTACAGTAAAAATATAATAAACTTTGGCCAAATATTTTCTTGCAAAATATTTTGTCTGTTTAAAATAAATGCATCTTTTATATTACATAAATCCACTTTTAAACATTTTTTATGAAGACATGGTATTGCTATTGGAGAAAAATGGAAAGCACTTACATACTCAGGTGTGTTTTTCAGGATATGATCTAATAAATTGGGTTTAAAAATCATTTTTAAATTGTGTGGTGGGTAAGAGGATAGCACCCTACTTTTACAAATCAAACTAACCTTAATAAAATAGACTAAAGTCAATAAACTAATAAAAAAACAAAATCATATCCTAAACAGTTAAGCCTTGCACTTAACCTTTTTAAAGCTGTAGATGATTGTACTTCCCATACATGACAGATTTTGTTTTTGTGAAACATAAGAGTATTTGGAAAATAAGAACAAAGTACCTTTCCTTTAATATTCCTGTCTGTATATCTACCGAACAATAAGTAGGAATGACTAAGGAAAGCCGTTGCTGTTTTGAGCACTGTGTATTAAGCTAGGTTTTCTTTGGCCAGATTAAAGGAGTTGGGCACGGGAAAGTCTTCCCTCAACAGAGATCTAATTTAGGGGGGATTGTGACAGAATCGGGGTCTGATTATCTTTTTGCTAAGCAGAATTTCCTTGCCACTAGGATGCCTTCAGGATCTAGTAGAAGTTTCTCACAGATTATTAGAGAGATTTTAAGGACTAGGATATCACTGGAAAAACAACAGGACCCCGAGGAGGAAACAACCACCGCCAAGGACGCTCGGGAAAACTAAAACCACCAGGCGCAAAGAGGCGACGCCGGGGTCGGGACCAATCACAACACCCAGCGGTACGTAAAGGTGCCTCGTGACACTCCTCCTGTCGCCTGACAGTAAGGCCCCCATTTCCGCGCCAGCCGGCGCCCTGCGCCCCGCTCAGGCTCCTACCTCTCCGACCTGGCTTGTGACGTGGGTCAGGCTTCGCCAGTCGCCGCTGCAGCGGGGGCGGCAGTCAAAGCTGTCCCAGAGCCCGGGCTGCGGGGACCGGGAGGGTGGAGCTTCCCTCGCTGTTCCGGCTACATTTCGGGTTGGCCAGGGGTCCTGGCTCGCGGTTCTGCCGGCCCATGGCCGGGGCAGCGAAGTGAGGCTGCGCGGGGCTCCGGTGTGACCCCTGCCCGCGACCCCGCCCGCAGGCCCTCCCGCTGTTTGTTTCTCGCTCTAGCACCCCACTGCCCGCGCTCTACCCCAGGAGGGCTCACCGGGTGGGGCTGGGCACGGAGCATCTCGCTAAAGTGTAATTGTTTGGGGAAGGCTTAGTAGCTCTAGAAACTGCAGAGAGGAACTTGAAATATGAAGCAGGTGTGGTTCAGTTGGAAGGGGTAGTGCCCCTGACTATCCCAGCAGATTCTTTTTTAGATTTTATTTATTTATTTGAGAGAGAGGAGAGAGAGAGCGCGCCAGCACCTGAGTGAGGAGAGTGGGGAGGGGGTAGAAGCAGAGGGAAGGGTATGAGTGGGAGAAAGAATCCCAAGCAGACTCTCCCTGACCATGGAACCCACTGGGGCTCCATCTCAGGACCCTGAGATCATGACCCTGAGATTATGACTTGAGCAGAAACCAAGAGTCAGATGCCAAAGGACTGAGTCACCCAGACACCCCAAGCAGCAGACAGATTTTTAACCCTCCAATCCTTTGTGCTGGATTGCTCATGCAAACCATGCTTCTCAGAGGATGCCCCTGCCGCCTTCCTTCTCAGGACAGCAGCAGAGGCTAATGTTGCAACAGCAGCAATCCCTCTTTCCCTGCAGCTTTCACAGGATTTAAGAAATGAAAGGAACAACCTAAGACACACTTCAGACCTGTGGCACCAGTAAGCACTGTATGAGGGTGTGTCCAGAGTTCCTTCAGACCAACCTCCCTGCTGGCTCTATGCCAGTAAAACCAAATGCCTATTGAACAGCTTCCCCATGGTCTCCAGATTCAGTTCACCCAACCCTCCCATTCACATACCTGTTTCAAAACTTCTCTTTTCCAGGGGTGCCTGGGTGGCTCAGTCGTTAACCATCTGCCTTCAGCTCAGGGTGTGATCCCAGCGTTCTGGGATCCAGCCCCACATCAGGCTCCTCTGCTGGGAGCCTGCTTCTTCCTCTCCCACTCGCCCTGCTTGTGTTCCCTCTCTCGCTGGCTCTCTCTCTCTCTGTGTCAAATAAATAAAATCTTTAAAAAAAAAAAAAACAAAATCTTCTCTTTTCCATGCTTTCCTATCTTAGGAATGATTGCTTCACTTAAATAAAATAAACTAGAGCCTGGTAATAGTGTGAATTGTGCTGGTGAGGAAAGGTAGGTCAAGGGTCTGAGGGGACACTTATTCGGTAGGTTCATGAGAGTTGGAATAAGGCCCATTATTCGTCTCAGAAGACAGAGTTGCTTCTGCAACCCCAGCCGAGAGACTCGGCTTTGATATGTGAAGGTGCCAGATCACCAGCTTAAAAACTCAGCTGCTTTATCCTCTAATTTTTTTCACCCTCAAATATTTAAAAAAAAAACAAAAAAAAAAAAAACCAATTTGATATGTAATCACTACCCATTGGCTCTACTGGCCTACGATGTTGTTGGAGAGGGTCATCAAGAGGACAGACCACTGGTTGACATGAGAGCTGACATGAGACCACTGGTTGACATTAGACGTCTTCCTCTGCCCTTGGCATGTATGATCTACCCACTGTTCCCATAGCTGGGACTGTTGCAAGAATGCAGCCTTGAGAGAGTAATGTGTTGTGGAGACCATCAGGATGTTGTATGTAACTGTACCCAGTTAAGGCCTCTCTATCAACTTTTAAGATTCTAGCGGGTACACCCAAGACAAACCTTGTTCTCTTTCTTATTAAGCCTGCCAGTCTGGAGGAGTCTGTCTCTTTCTTCACTCTCTCCTTTCCCTCTTTGCATGGAGGCCAATTTATGAACCAACACAGGTCAACAAAATGCTCAGTAATTAATCATATTATAAAAATAACTACCATTGTTTTTCAAGTCACAGTAGAATTCCAGTTATATACTTGTTTCGCATGATATAACTCAGTGATATTATATCCAGACTACAGACTTTCCGATGGTAAAGGGGTCTTGTATTTGGTTTCGGAAATTGAGATTGATGCACACCATTTTCTGTAAGTACACTGTATCGCATTGTGACATCAAAATGTGCTATGTGTTCTCACGTTGCCATACCCTTGTTCACAATGTTTTCTCTGCCTAAACTGCCTTTCCCACTATTTCTTACTGACAAGATCCTCTTCATGATTCAGCTGAAATAAATCCAGTGATAAAGGAGTTATAAATTCCATGCCAAGAAAAGTAAGTCATCTCCAGAGAGTGTCACATTCACCGCTCTCTCTGCCCCTTCATTGTTGCACCCATTAATCTTCATCCATACTTGCATAGTAATTGTCAAGCTGTATTTTAATAAACTTTATATGTCTCTCCCCAACATTAAAAATGATTTATTTCTTGCAAATAAGCGACACTGGCAGGCTGTGTTTGGAAAGAATTGTTGCCAAACAGGTAGCTCTAGAGCTGTAAAGCAAATATGGCATTTTTATAAGGATTAATCTCCGTTCCACTATGCTGTGTGAAAGTAGACAGATTCAAATGGCTACACACTGTTCGATTTCATTTACATGTCATTACTGCAATGGCAATACTATCTGGTCAAAGAACAGATTAGCAGGTGCCAGGGGCTGGAGATAGGAGATCTGTTGAATTTAAATTAACAAGAGGTACATTTTGGGGTGAGATACCTGCTTTGTATCTTGCTTAAGGAGGTAGGTACACACAGATCATGTCATGAAAACTCTCAGAGCTCTACACAAAAAGGGTACATTTAATGGACAGAAATTGTTATTTGGGAAAAATACAAAAGTTTTGGGCAGCAGCCACATTGGTGATTCACACTCAGAAACCAAAATCTTACTTGTGGTTCAGCTTCCCAGCAGTGCAAGGGGTGAGAGGGTTAAGGAGGACTTGATCCCAATTACCTTTCTCTTGGTTAAGGTGCTATAACAGGGAAAGGACTTTGCACTCACATAGTCACTGTGTACTTCTGATTTACTGACACTTAGGTGTGTGTGCCATATGTGACCTTATAAATTTCATAAAATTGTAAAAATCTAAGCCACAAAATATTTCATTCTTAAATATCAACCTATGAAAAAAATACATCCCAAATTATACAAAGAGTCTAAGTCAAGGAAAAATAATGTCCCCCAAATGAAGGAAGTAAAGATTAACATCTTAAAATATTATGTTTTCGTAATTATTGACAAGTTAAAATATCTAAAAGCAAGTCTAAAAGTAAAAGTGCAGCACATGGATGAAAAAATGCTAGATAATATATAAAAGAAGTCTTAATTAAATATATATGTATGCTCTCCTGTGGATATGACTCAATTCCCCTAAATTGGTCTATAAAACTATTACTAAACCAATAAACAACTTAATATATTTTGCTGGGGTTTGGGGGGCAAAACTCAAACAAATGACAATGGATGCATTGCAAAAGATAAGCTTATCTTAAAAATGAGGAAAATCCTTTTATTTATTTTTTGAGACAGAGACAGAGACAGAGAGAGCATCCATGAGCATGTGGGTGGGGTGGGGAGGGCAGAGGGAGAGAGAGAAGCAGACTTCATGCTGAGCAGGGAGCCTGACTTGGGGCTTGATCTCAGGACCCTGGAATCATGTCCTGAGCCGATGGCAGACGCTTAACCATCTAAGCCACCCAGGCACCCCAAAAATGAGGAAAATTCTTAAAGAGAATGAAGAAACAAAACATTAATAAGTTTCGTGGGGGATTTTGTTGTTTTGTGTTTTTTGGGGGAGGGGGTTCTGTTACTTTTAAACCATTATCAATTATTAAAGTAAATATTAAGTTACTTTTACAGATTTTTTAGTATACTTGATAGTATGTAGAAATAGACTTCAATGTTTCAAACACTTGCAGCTGTTCATGTCAAACTTCAAATATGGCTAAAGTAATTGTGAACCAATGTATTCCCTTAAAAATACAATACTTATATAATCTAATTCTAGAGGGTCCAATTTAATGGAAATAATATATTAATAGGAATTATACTTCAACCATCTGTATTTGGGAGTCACTCTCTTAGGAGTTATAATATATAAAGTTTTGAAGGAGAACATGCATCATCAGCTATAGGGCAACAGTTATACTCAAAATAGCTTTAAAGAGAGAAAAACCCATGAGCTGTCCCGCCATGCATGTGGATGTTCAGACTCACCTGCTGTAAACCTGACTCAAGCCTGTACATCACCCTGGATCTCTGTGCCCTCATGCCCCCCTCCCTCTCCCTTGGGGACCTGAGGAGGTGAGGAAAGCCCTAATCCTCTCTGGTCACTGTCCAGGGCTGCCTGGGGAACAGCAGGTGCAAAAGGGCCACTTGGCAAAAGCTGGATCCTAAGCTCTGAGTCATTTTGACCACTGTCTTTCCTTAGCTCATGGAACTTTCTTTCAGTGAACAGACCTGTCACTGTCAAGCAACGTTCTTCAGGCTTTTTGTCCTAGGAGAAGATCCACCTGTGATAGAATAAAGTGATCATTTCCCATTCTATCTCCAGGTCTTTCGCCATCTTACTGCAGGTGCCAAATTTTCAATGTGTAAGGCTGATGTTTTCATAAACTTTGGGAAGTTTCTTCTCCATTTCTCTCCCTTCCCCCGCCTTCTTTTAACCTACAGAAATTGTATTCTCTCACAGTTCTGGAGGCCAGAAGTCAGAAATAAGTATCACTGGGTAGAAATGGAGGAGTTGGCAGGGGCTTGCTTGCCATGGAGGCTCTAGGGGAGAATTCCCTCCGTCCCGCTCCAGCACCAGCTGGCTGGCTGCCAGCATTTCGTGGCTTGTGGCCACATCGTTCCTATCTCTGCCTTCATCTTCACATTGCCTTCTCCTCTGTGTGTTCTGCTCCATCTTAAGCTATGAATTTCCTTGTCAATTGATTCACTGAGATGCTGCCTGACATATTCATGGTGTGATTGAAGTAGTATTTGGGGTCTCAGTTGGAGCTGTTGAATCACATTTTCAAAATGTGCATTTCACACTGTGAAGATGCTGTCTCGGTTTGAAACTTTGAATTTTGTTTCATTCGTTTGACTGCCTTCACGTACTTCTAAAATATTTTTTAATATTTAAATTCTCATATTTCTTTTTTCTTTTTTCTCTAATTCCAAGTTGATACCATCAGTGTGATCTTCTCTAATGAGAAACAGGCATAGTTATCATCCTCAGGAGAGTTTCAATCAGAGAGTGATTCATCATTTTCGACCAGTTCCCATTGTGTAAGTTTTTAAGTATTTTTTTTTCTGTTCCTTTAGCTTCCATATTGTTTCTTGCCATTCAGCATCTTCTCTGTCAGAGTTTTATGCTTTCCTGAAGCTGAGCATTTCCATTGAGAACATTAGTTATTCTACTGTAACGTAGTTCTGTGTGCTTCTGAGATGCCTTTACGTTGTCCTTGGCCCCAGTCACTTGGAATTGGCAAGATTTTGGTGACTCTTTGAGTGAGATCATGACTGCCTTTAAAGATAAACTATCATCACTGCATTAAATGAAATTTTTGGTGACTCTCTTTTTTAGTCTCTGTGAGGGTCTCTATTCCCCAGAAAAAAGGGAGACCTGTTTGCATCTTTACAAACAGCAGAGCACTGCTGCCAAACACAGAGTTTGTACCTTCTGAGGACTGGCCTCCACCACACGTGAGCTTGAGAGCATCACAGTCTCTGTATTAAGTCAAATCTTCTCACTGACATCATGAAGTTCTTCAACTCAATCAGAAATTTTTTTGCTTAGCTCTTTTTTTCCTTAAAGTAAGTTGGAATTTAAAAAAAAATAGTTTATTTATTTATTTATTTATTTGAGAAAGAGAGAGGGCATGAGCAGGGGGGAGGAGTAGAGGGAGAGGGAGAAGCTGACTTCTCGCTAAGCAGGGAGCCCGATGCAGGACTCAATCCCAGGACCCTGTGATCATGACTAAGCCAGGCGCCCCAGTAAGTTGGATTTTTATAATAAATTCAATCAAAGAAGCTCATACCAGAATTTCATAGGAAAATCCAAACAGACTTGAGCCTTACTTCATATTGATTTTATATTTTAAACTTATTTTAAAAGAAATCAAATAAGCACAATGCTTACTTAGTCTTTATGCAGTCTTTTTGTGTGTTTTTCTGGACAAGCCCCCTTATATTTTTATCAAACATTTTTAAAGAATCCCGTGACAGAGGAAAAAAAAAAGAAAAAGAAAAATTCCTTTTCAGTGCCCCAGGAGTCTTCTGGTTTTACCCTTATAAACCATCTCCTGGTAGGTTCTTTTGCTCTTCTGACTCTTAATAAATGTGTTCTTAACTCCTCTCTTTGGCGCATTGTTGTTTTCACTTTGTCTTTATGGTATATTGCACGATCCGTTGTTTCTCATGGTTTACCTGTTATTCACATCCACCAACTCATAAATGTGAATATCCACCCCTGACTTTTGTCTGAGCTTCAGAGTCATATAATCAACATGTCCACCCAACATGTCCGGGATGTAATTATTGTATATTGTATATCACTCAACACCCCCCCCCAACATGCACACACTTAAGTTGTATTAATTTACATGAGATACTTTTCTACCTTAAAACACAATTTTCCATGATCAGGGCTGTGTCTAACTTCTTGCCCTCTACTCCTCACATTTTCTGCTTCATACTTATACATTATCAAGACTGAACTCTGCCATTTTCCCACAGCCCATGTTCTTTTATCTCAAGGTAATGAAATTTCATCTGTTTCTAGGTTTATCTCAACTACTATACTATAAGCTCCTTGAAAATCAAAGCCTTATTTATATATGAATTTCCAGTGCCTAATTCAGTGTTTAATATTGATATTAAATATTATGTGAACTGAATTGAACTGAACTAAAATGAATGAAAGGCAAGCCTACATCTAATACTCACTGGTGGACATTGAAGTATTAATACAGGCTGTCATACTATACCCTTATCCATAGGTGGCAGCCAGCTCCTAAAATTAGGGGAAAATGGTCTGCGTAGATTCAGTAGACCACAAGTTAAAATGGCATATTCTGCTTTGTATTTGGGCCTTTACAGGAATAACAACTACGTAACCTTTAATTTTCCAGACACACTAAAAGAGAACACAGTCTATTAAGCTTCTTGAAGTGAGTGTTTTCCTGTCTTAATTACTTATTAATTCCAGAGTACTTAGACCTCACTGTCTCACTCCTTCCAGCTTCTTCTATGTAGAGGCTGTCATTCTGGCCTCTACATTTTCGTTTGGTGGGCATTGAGCCAAACTGTGAAGTTGATTAATTTCTTTTTGTAACAATTTTTTTCCCTTGACAAAAGAACCTCTTTTTCTATTTGTCACTCATTCCATAATGAGTCTTCCTGAAGTACTCAAAAGACAACTCTTAATAAAATATTAGTTACATCTTCTGAAACATTTATACCATAATAAAGGATAATCTTTAAACATTAATAACAAAAATTAGCAAAGTTTTTCTATCTTATAGAAACACATACACACAAACATGCATACATAATATTTAGGGTAGTTTTGGCTTTGTTTTTATAAAAATGAGCTTATGTTATATTAATATACATAAAATATTTTTCTACCTGGAAACAGATCATGTACATTTCTCCAGATATATATATATATATATATATATATATATATATATATAATTACTTCTAATAAATTCAGAATATTCCATACTGTATACATATCAAAATCTAGTCCGTATTTATGGATAACTAAGTTGATGTCAGCTTTTAATAATCCCTCCCTCAAAATATTGCTGTACAGATATTTTACAGTCTAACATTAGGAATGGTCCTTTTTTCTCTGTGGAAATCATATACGAACAGGAACTCCAAATTACTTTTATATTTAATTTTAATTGCTATTACCAAAAAATGCCTGAAAAGCAATAATAATTAATATTCCCACCAACATTATAAAAGGCACTTATGAAAAAACCATAGCTAACATCATACTCAATGGTGAAAGTCTGAAAGCTTTCTCCCTGAGACCAGGAACAAGACAAGATGCCTACTTTTATCACTGTGATGAATTGGTAACTCTAGCCAGAACAATTAGACAAGAAAAGGAAATAAAAGACATCCAAATTGGAAAGGAAAAAGTAAAACCATCTCAATTTGCAGATGACATGATTCTGTATATAGAAAATCCCAAAGAATTCATGAGAAAGCTTTGAAGCTAATAAATGGATTCAGCAACATTGCAGGGCACAAGATTAACACACAAAAAAACCCCACTTGTGTTTCTAAATACCTGCAGTGAACAATCCAAAAAGGAAACTAATGAAGCAACTCTATTTACAGTAGCATCTAGAA
Source organism: Ursus americanus (assembly GCF_024610735.1). Taxonomy (NCBI): domain Eukaryota; kingdom Metazoa; phylum Chordata; class Mammalia; order Carnivora; family Ursidae; genus Ursus; species Ursus americanus. Next base: position 60,327,356 of record NC_142129.1, on the reverse strand, counting down.
GAATTAAATACTAGGAATAAATTTATCAAGGGAGAGTGAGACTTGTACACTGAAAACTACAAAATATCACTGAAAGAAATTAAAGAGGATCTAAATAAATGGAAATACATCCCATGAATAGGGATACTTAATATTATTAAGGTATCAATATTACCTAAAGTGATGTACAGATTCATCGCAATCCCCATCAAAATTTCAACAGACTTTTTGCAGAAATGGAAAAGTCGATTCTCAGTTTCATATGAGTAGCCAAAAAAATCTGAAAATAAAGAACAAACTTGGAGGATTCACAAATCAATTTCAAAACTTACTGCAAAGCTATGATAACCAAAACAGTATGTAGTGGTATTAGGATAGACATAAAGAACAATGGAATTGAATTGAGAGTCCAGAAATAAACCCATACATTTATTATGTTCCATTGATTTTTGACAAAGGCGCAAACTTCATTCAATAGGAAAAGAACAATCTTGTCAATCAACGATACTGAGATAATTGGATTTTCACACGCAAAGGAAAGAAGTTGGACCCCCACTTCACACCATCTACAAAAATTAATTCAAAATGGATCAACAACCTAAATATAAGAGCTGAAACTATAAAACTCTTAGAGAAATACATAGGGGTAGATCCTCATGAACTTGGAGTGAGCAATTAGTTCTTAGGTATGAAAGCCTGAGCAACAAAAATAAAGATTAGATGAATCAGACTTCATGAAAATTAAAAACTTTCAAGCCTCAAAAAACATTATCTAGACACTGAAAACACAACCTACAAAATGGGAGAAAACATTTGCATATCACGTATCTGATAAAGGTTTAATACCCAGATTATAAAAATGACCCTTACAACTTAACAACAAAAGGTGTCCCAGTTAAAAGACCAAGAACTTAAATAAACATGGCTCCAAAGAAGATATGCAAATGGACAATAAGCCAATAATTGAAAAGATGTTCAACAATGTCAGTTGTGAGAGAAACACAAGTCAAAAGCACAGTGAGATACCACTTCAGACCTATTAAGATGCCTTTAGTAATCATTTTTAAAAACCTCAAAAGCAACAGAAAATAACAACTGTTGCTGAGAATGTGGAGAGATTTGAAATCCTCATGCATTGCTGGTGGGAATGTAAACGGTGTAGCCACAGTGAAAAATAGTCTGGTGGTTCCTCAGAAAGCTAAACAGAGAATTACTACATGATCTAGCAATTCTCTTCCTAGGCATATACCCCAAAGAATTGAAAACAGGGACTCAACACCTACGTGTATGCCAATGTTCATTGCAGCATATTCATGCAAGCCAAAAGGTGGAAACAATCCAAGTGCCCACTGACAGATGAGTGTGGTATATGCATACAATGGCTATAAAAAATAAAGTCTTGCTCCATGCTATAACATGAACGAACCTTGACAACATTATGCTAAGTGTAATAAGCCAGACCCAAAAAGATGATTACATGATTCCACTTACATGAAATATCTAATATAGGCATATTCATATTCATAGACCTAGAGAGTAGGTTAGAGATTACCAGGGACTGGATGGAGGAGCTTCTGGGGGTTATTGCTAAACAGTTGCAGAGTTTCTGTTTAGGGTGACAAAAGTTTTAGAAATCAAGAGTGGTGACGGTTGCACAACACTGTGAACGTAATTTATGTCACGAGTTGTACACTTAAAAATGGTAAAAAAAAAAAATAATACATGAGCATTTCCCTTTCTTCACATTAATGACAGCACTGGATAGAATAACTCTTACTAGCTCTCATCAATCCAATGGGTGAATAATGATATTGCTTCAATTTGCATTTCTTCCAACCAACATTGTCAACAACAGCAACACTGTAGCAATAACAACAAAATATTCCTTACCCAGGACTTTTTCCTTTTTTTTTTTAAAGATTTTATTTATTTATGTGACAGAGAGACAGCCAGTGAGAGAAGGAACACAGCAGAGAAGTGGGAGAGGAAGAAGCAGGCTCCCAGCAGAGAAGCCCGATGTGGGACTCGATCCCAGAACGCCGGGATCACGCCCTGAGCCGAAGGCAGACGCTTAACAACTGCGCTACCCAGGCGCCCCAGACTTTTTCCTTTTTTAACACTGTTTGAAAGAACAAAGTATTAACATTATTTTGAGTAAATCAGCATTAGACTCTTGCTTCTGACCTATGAGTTAATATTGCCCATCATTTTACTAAGAAATACCTAATGCGTGGTATCACCTTTCACCGGTTTGCATATACAATTTGAATCATCATAATTTTATTTTATTATTTAATAACATGATTGTGTGAGTCATAAAAATGAATTCTTTCTGAAAAAAAATAAAGTGAAGTCTATGAACATTTCAATTAGATGGCACAGAGTAAGAAGAAAATAGCTTTGTGCCTTTCTGTGCATTTGTATGTGCAGGTGTCAATTCATTCTTATAAATACTTCTTTAAAAAATGGAGCATGTTAACTTATACACCAGGTGTCTGATTTTAATATGACCTACCCTGATTTATTTTATGCCATGTAGCTGATTTGATCATAACTTTAAATCCGGCATGCTATAAATCACCTGGTTATTCTATTACATGTGGATCAGCAACCCCTCATTCATTCGGAAATATTTCATTTAGTCAATAGGTCCCACAGAGTGGTTTCAATAAATAAATTTAACCTCTGTCTATTCTTTAGATAGAAATAATAAATGTGATTCATTAACTTATCCCTGTTTTTTAAAATGTTGCTTTATTTTTAGTTAGTATCTATATATTATGAGAGAAGCAAAGGGAAGCATTTTTAAATAACAGCATAATATTAAGGTCTACATGTACATAGAAAAATATAATTTATTTTCCCTTTCCTTTATTGGCTTATTTTGTTTTAATAATAATAGAAATACATACTCTTAAATAAATATTTTAAAAAGTCCAATATAATCTTAAAGGCTGGAAAATATGATTTATAACCCCAAAGCCAGAGCCAACCGCTATTAACATATTTTGTCCTTATTCACTTCCTTTTCTTATCCCCTTTTTTACATCATACTTTGTCCCTCAGCATATAATAACTTTCTGTAATGTTCTTTTTTTCCAGCATGGTAGAGTCAGAATAGTTAGCCTTCTGTGGTGGCTGACTTATCTCAGAGCAATCCATCCCAAGAGAACCAGGCGAAAACCGAATGGTCTTTTCTGACCTAACTCAGAAGTCACATAGAGTTACTTTTACTGCTAATGGTAGAATCCACCATAAGCCACACTAGATTCAAGGGAAAAGCACAGACACTCACCTATCAATGGGAAGAGTCAAAGAATCTTGGTTTATGTTTACTACCACAATACAGTAAAATACAACTATAAACCAAAATCATAACTGGCATTATTTTAATGAAAGAAAGTATAAACATTTCTACAATGGAAAAGCCTAAGCTGTTTGTCATCTCCTTTCACAAAAAGAGCTCTTTCTTATATTTAGTATGTCAGGATTTTTATAAACTTCCACAAAAAAAATTGATGGTCATGGTAGGAATACTAAAAAAGAAACAGAGTTTAGAGATACTTGAGGGGTAAAGATTTGAAATGTTGCTCCTTATACTGTTTGGAGTGACAGCTGAAATTACACAGAACTCACTTTGTGCTGGGTGATTGCAAATATAACTATGTGAGTTGTCTCATGTAAGTTTCCTAAGATATTGGAAAACATTAAGAGAAAGTCATACTGTGGAATATTCTACAATAGAATGGATTGGATCTGATATGTTGATTTATAGAGATGTCCATTATGTATCAAGTGAAAAAAAAGATTCCACACTTATATACGTATGTGATGCATATATAACAGATACAATAGAAAAATGTCTAAGGATACTTATCAAATTGTCATACTTGGTATCTTAAGGAGTTGAGATTGGAGTAAAGAAAAGCACTTTAATTTTTAACAAAATAGTCATATCATATTGTTAGAATTCATATCTATTACTCTGTAATAAACAAATTAATGTCTCTCTCTATCTCTTTTTTAGGGAAAGAATTGGGACAAAGGAGAACAGAGTAAGAAATGTAAAATGAAGTCAGGAGTCTAACCAGGGAGATGCAAGATTTTCAAGCCAGAGTAAAAAGTGCTGTGAGAACCTGAAGGAAGGAATGTTAGATCCTGCTTGTGGGGATGGGAAAGGTCACTCTGCGCTCCTTTTTTTTTTTTTTTTTAAGATTTTATTTATTTATTTGTCAGACAGAGAGAACAGGCAAGCACAAGCAGGGGGAGAGGCAGGCAGAGGGAGAAGCAGCCTCCCCACTGAGCAAAGAACCGAATGCGGGACTCGATTGCAGGACCCTGGTATCATGACCTGACCTGAAAGCAGACGCTTAACCAACTGAGCCACTCAGGCATCCCTACTCTGTGCTGTTAAGAAGAAGTTCTGGACAAAAACAAGGTGAAGGATCCCAGATGCCAAGGAGACCACTCATGCAAAGACATGGAGAAAAAATCCTGAAGAGTAAGAAAGCTGGCCAGGTTCAGTTTTGTAGGAGCAAAATGTCGCTGAGCAAGAGAATGGCAAGCAAAGACACTGGATAAGCTGGCATGAATCCAGCTGGGAAGGCTTTGCATTTTTGGGAGAATAATGTTTTGAAATATTACGCTAATTTTTTTCTCCTTATTCCAATTTTTTTTGCCTTTTATTTATTTAGATTTTAAGTACATAGTCTTCTCTATGTTTATTGCTTGAAGGAGAATTTTGAGACACAAAGCTAGGATATACTGAGAATCTCAGCTTTTCCTTTAATTTCACAAATTCATAGAAGAATTTAGTAGATTACAATTTATAAGGAAAAATCTATACTTCATGGGTAGGATGATGCCCTTGCACCTCTGTACTCCATGCAAAAAATATTCCAGATGGACAGAGAGGGGGAAAAGGTCGCCAATGGCACATGCACAGAGAAGATGGGTGAGAGAGCAGGTCATGTTCTCAGTCATCATCCCAATGGTGAGGCAGGACCAGAGAAGCAAGTATCTTATGACTGATTATTATTTTTGTATTAACATTTTCCTTGATCTTGTCAAACCTCAAAGTTATTACGATTAGAGTGACATCTTATTTTGCATAATTATTATGCACTATCCATTTTGCTCTCAAAAATTCTGTGGTCTGAGCAAGAAATTATACAGTCACCCTAATTATAATCATTGTATATCAAAGCCATTCTTTACTTTTTTGAGATTGGAGTCCCTCCAGACTTCTCCCAGTCTGGAGGGACAAGACTGAATTTGGAATGGAGCACACATTGTGTGGACAGGACTGTCTGTGCCACATGAATGTTACATTCTATCTTCACATTCTACCTAGGTCTCTGTATACTCCTTTCAAGTGTTACTAAAATATGCTGTATATTTCTTAGTTTTCATCATTCATTTATTCACCAGAATTAATTGTGCGTGACCTCCTGCTGTCCTCTGCCTCCTACATCTGTGCACTCCCTGGAACCCAAATCCTAGCTCCTGTTCAAAACTTCCTTCCAGGGGAATGCAGAGGCATCAAGCCTGTACCTCAAGCCAAAGACTTGTCTTAATAATCTCACACAGGAGCAAGAAGAAGGGGCCTATACTGCACGTTTTATAATAAAATAACTGGGAATTTCTTATTTGTCCTTTTGGGTTCTCCATCCATCTTGCACCCCTTCCGGAGTTTTCCTTAGGGAAGCAAGTTCCTCGACCTATAATAAAAGCCTTCCTGCTAAATGCTTGAGATCCAGGTAAAGCAGGCTTCTGGAGGCCCAATTTGAACCCTAAAGCAGGCTTACTAAATCATCTCCTCCACCAAGAACAATGAGAAGCTGTGCCTTCAACGAGTCTTCCTACCCAATGTTAAAGAGAACAAAGTGTTCACTCTACATGTGAGTATGAATTTTCTCCCTCTGAGAAAATAACCATAACGCATGATGAAGGGAGAAAACAAGGGAAAGAAGTGACACGTAGAAATGGTTCTTTTGTTTCTGGAAGGCAGTCTGTCTTTTATGGAGACATGGAGGAATGTGAGTTCTTGCGCCCTTCCCCACCCCCAGAGACAGGCCTTTGTCTTAGTCGCTCAGGCTGTTAGAGCAAAATACCACAGGTGGGGTGGCTTCAACAACAAATATTTGTTTCTAACAATTCTGGAAGCTGAGAAGTCCAAGATCAAGGAGCTGGCAGATCCTGGGTCTGGTGAAAGCACTCTTCCTGGTTTGCCGATGGCTGCCTTCTTCTTGCTGTATCCTTATGTGGCAGAGAGCAAACCATCTGGTGTTTTGCTTCAAGTGCATTAATCTCATCATAAGGGCTCTGCCTTCATGACCTCATTGAGATCCAATCACCTCCGAAGGCCCCACCTCTGAAAACCAGCACACTGGGAGCTAGGATTTCAGCACATAAAATGGGAGCACCTTTAGTCCCTAACAGCCTTTAACCCCAATCATCCCTCACTGCCCTCCACAGAAAGTTCCTGTGAACCAGGAAGGACCAAAGAAGTGGGGAGAGGAAGATTTCTTATAGTTAGTCACATGTTTCTCCACAGACTGCTCAGATAGGGTGAGAGACTCAAGATAATTTACAAGAAATAAACTGTGTTTCCTTCAGAAAACCAAGCTTTGTAACATTGAATATTTAGCACACATTGTAGAATTTTTTCAGCTTTTTTGTTTTTTTCATTTTAAAATTAACATTGTAATGAATTAACTATTTGGATAATTCTATGGCCTGGCATGTAATAAATATTCAATAACGTAAAGTCAAGATCAATTCAAACTGAACTTACGAGAACAAAATAATTTTCACTTTGTGTTTAAGCTAAGTTCTTTAAAATAAAACCTGAATTTTAGGGGTGCCTGGGTGGCTTAGTCGGTTGAGCGTCTGCATTCGGCTCAGGTCCTGATCCCAGGCCCCTGCTCAGTGGGAAGTTTGCTTCTTCCTTTCTCCCTACCCCTCCCCTCTACTTGTGCTTGCTCTCTCTCTCTCTTTCTCAAATAAATAAATAAATAAATCTTAAAAAAAAGAGAACCAGTATAAAAAAATAACAAAACCTTAATTTTAAAAAATAAGAGCACATTTACAATGTAGAAAATAAATATAAGCAATGTCAAAAGAATAGTATTTTTAAAAAGAGAGAGAGAGAGAAACCAAGAAACAGACTCAACAATAGAGAACAGACTGATGGTTAGCAGAGAGTGTGGGGATGGGTGAAACAGGTAAAGGGTATTGAGAGTACAGGTATCATGACGAGCACTGAGTAATGCATGGAATTGTTGAGTCACTAAATTGTACACCTGCAACTAATATAATACTGAGTGTTAACTATACTGGAATTAAAACAAAAAACTTCAAAAAAGAAGAAAAAAAAGAATATGTATTTTCAAAACTGTGCATAATCTTACCATACAAAGGTGACTCACTGTAACAATTTTGATGCAAAATTTCTTCCTTGGATGGAGTGGAGACAGGGCACAGAATTTCAAAACAAAAAAAGAAATCTATTTTCCTGAAGTCTAATTGTAGTGGCAGCATCAGGAATCAAGATAGAAATCCATAAGAAAAAGGTCACTGAAAAAAAACGAGAAAGAAAAAGAAAAAGGTCACTGGACCGCTTCTTTGTTACCTAAGATTCTCGGTCTAGAGTTCTTTATGACTTTCTCATGTAAGGGGAAGAACCAGGTTTTATGAGGCCTAAAGTTTGGATAATCTGGGCCCTCCTTATAAAAAAGAATACAAATTTATGCATACAAAATGAATATTTTTTAGAAAGAGAAAAATCACAACATATTACATATTTTTAAAAGTGGGCAGAGGTGCCTGGGTGGCTCAGTTGGTTAAACATCTGACTTCGTCTTGGGTCATGGTCTCAGGGTCCTGGGATCAAGTCTGGCATGGGGCTCCCTGCTCAGTGGAGAGCCCGCTTCTCCCTTTCTCTCTCCCTCTGCCTCTTCCCCTGTTCTCTCTCTCTCTCTCTCTCAAATAAATAAAATCTTTTTTAATAAACCTGGAAAATACCATAAACATCACAAAATGCAAATAAAATGCATATTTTTATTAATAACTGCCTCATACACTTCTACAATACTTTTTCCTACATTTTTTAGCTGTACACTCTTTGAATGCCTCCTCACATGAAACAATGTTATGACATTTTCTATGGAGAATGGGAAGATAATCCAATCTTCTAGCGTAGTTGATAGATTTGTGAGAGAAAGGGAGAGAGAGAGAGAGAGATTGTGAGAGAGAGGGCGAGCAGGGGGGAGAAAGAGAAGCAGGCTCCACACTGAGCAGGGAGCCGGATGCTGGGCTCCATCCCAGGACCCTGGGATCATGACCTGAGCTGAAGGTAGATGCTTAACTGACTGACTGAGCCACCCAAGAGCCCCTAGAAAAATTTCTTTTAGATTCACAGCTCATCACTAGTGCTTTCGAATAAAGTTTTGCAAGAGCTGTTTCCTTCATTTATAAACTGTACAGTTTGGACACATTTCCACAGACAAGCACTTGAGTATGTCTATTTCAAGACCAATTTTTTTCTCCATCTCTCTTCTAGTGTCAGATGCTGTTGGACATATTTATAGAGTACTATGCCTCTGACTCAGGTGCTAACATCCTTGCGCCATGACACCATCCTAATTGGCATGATGGATGACAGAAAGCCGTTCCCACCCAGAGACAACCAGGAAATGACGTTAACTATCTGTGTAAGAGATGGGGAGCCACATTAACTATGTGCTCTTTTCAACTCAGTTGCAATGTATCCCCAACTAACTTCCTTTTAGACTAATCTCAAAACGTTCTTCCTTTTTTTTCTTTAAAGATTAATTCATTTTTACTTTAGAGAGAGAGAGAGAGTAGGAGAGCACGTGTAGGGGAGGGGCAGTGGGAGAGGGTGAGCAGACTCCCCGCTGAGCAGGGAGCCAGCTCAGGACCTGAGCTGAAACCAAGAGTCAGATGCTTAACCAACTGAGCCACCCAGGCGCCCCTCAAAACTTTCTTCAATTATCCCAACCCCATTTACACTGAAGAAAATATAAAGAAGACAAAGAGAGAACAGTCTTCACTGCTTTCAGATAAAATACTTGACTTTTGCAAATGTTACAAAAGCATATGTTTATTCCCACTGCTACAGGTCCCTTGTGAGGCCCTGGAAGTAAAGGGCCAGTCATAGCATGAAGCCCTGAAGCTTGCAGCCGCTTCAGTGGTCTCCTGGTAAATCCAACTCTGACTGCAGAGTTGTGCTTTGTTTTACCAAAAGCGAGTCTCCTAAAATTTCTCTCACCCACAGGTGATAACTCCTCAAAGACATAGACAGAGCTGCGTGGCACAAAGCATCCACATGGTTTCATGAACATTTGCTCAGCTAAGTAGATCTCTTTTCATACCAAAGGCTATTCCAGTATTTCGGTGTAGAGCACTAGTAAGTCTAATAATGAATTTAATTACGATTATATGTTTATATTAAGGTGGCAAAGAATAGTAATAACAAATAGTTAACTCACCTACATAATGTTTCCCCATGTTTATATGGTGTTTTTAACTTTCCAATATACATTTCCATAAAGACTACGGCTATTAGCTAGATTCACTGTCACCAGTAAAAATCTAGATAATACATGTAAATATGGATTAGTAAAAAGATTTGTCATCTCATGTATTTACATAGAACAAAACCTGCATTTACCTACAGTACAATAATTTAATGTATAAGCAGACACAGCAGGAACTACAGTCCCTCCCTCCATGTAAATATGTGCCATTCTGTATATACAAACTACCTCTACAACAAAATGGAGATCAGATAAGTGGGATTAAAAACCATAGTACATGATTTTATGTTCAAAATTTGTCATTTAGGCAATTTCTTTTTTTAAAATATTTTATTTATTTATTTGAGAGAGAGAGAGAGAGCATGAGCAGGGGGGAGAGGGAGAAGCAGACTCCCCACCGAGCAGAGCTGGAGCCCAGGACCCCCAGGATCATGGCCTGAGCCAAAGGTAGATGCTTAACCAACTGAACCACCCAGGCGCCCTAGCAATTTCAAGTATTATTTTGAGACTTAAAAAGTAGCAATCTCTTTTATTACATCACAGATTTAGTTATCTTATAACCCACTTACTAATGATAAAGTTTAAAATGACATTCATATTTCAGTTATGAAAGAAGAACCATATAATAATTAATTGTAAAAATATCTGTATTTTGATGATGGCTTATGACCAAAAAAAGATTTTTAAGTGCTAAGAAAATGTGTATTTTTATCTTTCTGTCTGTATTCCAGAAGTTATTGTAATTAGAATCTTTTTGCAAATAAAACATACAAGAAAACTGAAAAGAGAATTCTTATGAGCAAAGATGAAAAGTAAGCATTCTGATTTTTGCTTCAGCGACAATTCATCTCAATAGATCAATAATGTGCCAGTTAACTAGAAAAAACAGAATATCACTTGAATTGGGGGAGCAATAAAACAGCCACGCCACACTGCTTGTTGAATAAGATAAATGTTCTGAACCAACATTATATGACACCAACATGCTGTTTTTTATAATCAAATAGTGGACATACTTGTGTCTGGATGATTTCACGCAGAAAAATTGATTTGAAAAAGTATTCCATAAAAACCAGTCTTGGTATTCACAGCTGATGCCTTTTTAAAGTAAAAAAATTTTTTTCTAATACAGAAAATGCTATAACCACATGACATTCAACTAACACTAAATTAACGAGTGTTATGAACTCATTTAAAATTAAAATTAAACTTGAAAATAAGCAATATGCTTCTGGCCAAAGGAATTTTGGATTGATCTACTACTGATTTTGACTCAAATTTTCATTGAACTTTATTTGTTGTAATTTTTATAAAGATAAATCCCACAATATATGACCAAAGATTTCTCTATCACTATGCCCATAATATTAAACCCAGTTATTTTAAAAGTTAACTATTATGACCTCCTAATATATGTCTTTTGTTTTTCTCGAGATGAGGATCTTAATCTGGCTGTAATTAGTCAATCAAAGTCAGACTCTGAAACCTCTGAAATTATATCCATAATTTTTTTGGGGGTGTGATATTTTTAAAGGAAGGTGGTTCAGAGTATTCATCAGATTCTTAAAACAGTGTGTGACCCGCAAAGTCTCAATACCTAACTGACATTATTGTCAGCTAGAATGTAGAAAGTGAAGAACTAGAATCAAGAAAGTCATTGGAGTGTTTGAGTGTCTGTATCCAGCTGAATTTTCATATTTATAAGTTGATTTTGAGTATAGCATTGTTTATTTCATTCAAGATAGATTCTCCTCTTCTTTCCCAGCAAACCAGTCATGTATCCCAGAAAACACTTAAATGAAGTATACAGAATCACTATCTCAGTATTTTTGAAAATTACTAAAATCTAAGACCATATATTATTTTTCAGTTCTAGATAATTGTGTAACAAGAACTGTAATTTCTGTTCAAAGTAAATAAAAAGGAGTCCTGAAGTGAATAAGAAATAAACTTCTTTTTCTGTGCTGTGTGTGTGTCATTTGCTAGAGCCTGCATAAGTACATAGTCCACCTTGTTCTTGCAACTTAACATTCCATCGCTCTGTCTGTTACAGTTACTAAAAAACCATTATAATTTGCTTTTCACCTCCTTTCAGCACATTAATTGGTGTCCATTTATATTTAACTTGTTAATACGGGCAATTGAGAAACCACCAATATATACAGGCAAGATTTCATCTTTTAAGATATTATCTTTAGAAATTCATTTTAGAAATAAAAAATGCTGTGTTGCATTTTAATTTCCCTATTGTCTTCAATTAGGGAACTGTCATTCATATTATTTCGTTATGTTTTGCTTTGCTTGCTATTCCTAAATATGTAAAACACCTTTGTCATTTTTCCCCCTTAGGGATATATTTGCCTTCCGATCAGTTTGGTGTAGGGGTTGTAATATATACAATGTATAGAGAGAGCTGTAATAAATATGTAATATATTACACATTTGTAATATATATTTATGTGAATATAAATATGTGTATATAATTTTATATATAATATACTTTTTCTTAGGAAAGTAAAAATATGTATTTTATTGAAATCTCCATTTTTAAAAATTAAATTAGAATAGCCAGGATTTGAGACAAAATAGACAAAATCCTTTTGCTTATGAACAACAGAATAGTCCACTGGGTCTACTAAGTTCTTCTGTGCTAGTAATAGTATCCTTAGGTGGTTTTATTCATGTCACTCATTTTCTGAATTAATTCTAAATAAAAAAAATTACAGCTTTAAAATAACTTAAATCTCAAGTGTTTCTCTCATAGTCACTAGATTTCCAGTGTACTCTGACCTCCATCTGTGATGGTGTATTTAAAGGTATGGTAACAGATTAAAAAGCAAAGCTTAATAGCTAAATTAAAGAGTTCCTATCAGAACTGCTTTTACGAATAGTACAACAAGTTCATCTTCTGTCAAATAAGTATGTAATGACTTACAGATACAAATATAGAATTAAGTTTGACTTTCTAATTAAGGAACTGTTTAAAGCATACAGATGAAAGGAAGTCACTTAAAGTAACAACAACAGGCAATGGATATAAATAGACGAATTACAGAAGAGAAAACTTAGGTGGATAATACATATATCAAAAAAAGCTCAACCACACTTATGCTAAAAATGCAAATAAAAATCAAAAACCATTTCACTCTCAAATTAAAAAACATCTTTAGAAGAAACACAAAATGCTGACAGATGTACAGTAAGCAGAAACAATCATTTTCCTAATGCGATGTAAACTTCTACAGTTTCCTGAAAACAATGTCAATATAGGTCATGAACTTAAAAATTGTCACATACTTTGATATACTCCTCTATCCCAACCTAAGTAGATAATCAGAAATAAAATCAAACACCTGCATACAAAGATGTTCTATTTAATATTAGTCAAAAATTGGGAAAAATATAAACATCTAACAAATTAAGAATAATTAATTACTCTCTGATTCTGAAATATATTTACCTATTAGAGGTTATGTTTTGGAAAATTATTTTGCAATAAGGTAAAGTGCCCACAATATAATGGGAACAGAAATAAGCTGCTGCATCAATGAGTGGTTAGTTGATGTGTTACCCGTGCAACCGGAACCCCTTTTAAATTATTTTTGTTTTTATTTTATTCTGTTATTTTTATTATTTTTTTAGTTTTTAAGTATAATTAGCATACAGTGTTGAGTTAGTTTAGGGCGTATAATATAGTGACTCAACAATTCTAAACATTTCTCAGTGCTCCTCACCGCGAGTGTACTTCTAATCCCTTTCACCCATTTTACCCCTCCCCCACTCACCTCTCAGCCACACGGAATTCCTTTTACAGTAAGTGTATGTAGAATGATTATAGCAACTCCATTCTTTTCAAAAGAAAAACGATTAAGATTATTGAAAGTTTATGCAGTTGTGATTCTAGACCTAGATTAACCACTAATCCATATTCGAAAAAAAAATTTTTTTTAACCAAAAAAGCGCTTACATTTTTAGAATTATGACTAGCCTTGACTGAAAATTTTGGTTTTCATTTAGAATACTATCAGCTAGAAAAAGAAAAAAAAAACAATAACAAACAAAAAAGCTCCCTGAACCAAGGCCAAAATACGGAGACTTATTCATAAATGATTTGTCAATGCTAGTGATCATTCAGGAGACAGAGCAGAGTAGAAAGAAAGTGATTGAGACTCCAGAAGGCAGGCGGACAAGCTGATAGCGGTTCATCCGCTGACCTGCATAAAGGATATCACCAGGTTTAGATGCTTATTTCCCAAGCTAATGTGGTGCTAACCATAATTCAAAATGTGATCATTGGATTTAGACCTTTGTAAAGCTATGTTGTGACCACAGGGATGAAATTTTAAAAACCAATAACCAATAATATTATGAATAAAAAATGATAACAAAAACGATTTTGTTTTCCCTTTTGTAGAGGAATCCGTGTAATAAAATCCATAGTTATATTGAGTTATCTTTTTAACATATATTTTTAAACCTCCTAGAGATAATAGGATTACTTCATAATTTTAGTCATATTTATTTGGTTGATCACTGATAACTATTGAGTGATTTGAACAATAGTCATGGATATGTTTATTTTCAAGGTTTACAGTCAATGAATATATACTCTTTTTCTCTTGGAGACAGAACTCCAATTGCATAAACACATTAAAAATAGTCTCTCCAGAATTTTCCACATTTCTTTTACTCATTACGAATGATTGCAAAATGTTAAGAGAATTAGAATACACACATTTAAAATAAGCAACACACATCTAACCAAGTAAAAAATTCCATTCCAAAAATCCAGTGATCAAAATTTAAAAGCAACCCGAGTTAACCTATTTCCTAGAATCCATATTCTATTTCTGAGAGGGAGGACCAGCAGGATGGTAGTAAGTACACATATTGCTGCACACACACGCAAAATGTACTCTGCATGTAATCTTGGAAAAGAAAAAAATTCTCCTTTCTTCACTAGTTTTTAGATGTCACAGTCATAAATATACCAGCTTGGTATTTCAGATTCAGAAGAAATATGTCTCCTCGAAGTGTTGACATTTTTTTGTGGATACCTTTTGAGAAAAAACTCAATTTGCACACACTGCTGTGCACATAATCTAGTTTTCTTCTTCTGAATTAGCACGGAAGGCCTACCTGACCACATCATATGTAAATCAAGGAAGGGTGTACTACTTTTTCTCCACTTGTGGATGAATTGCTTCCTATGACCTTCTGAAAGGTCCATATATCGCTACTTGAATACATCAGTTCTGAAATGTCAATGTCACCAAAATTGGGCATGGAGGTTTTTATTTTCTACAAATGTTGTCTCAAGGTAACATCAGCTAGATCTCAGACAAGGAAAAATCTTGTTTGATTAACTTTCTAAAATCTATCAGAAACAAAGGACGTGGGGGAAAAAAAAAGGACGGAAATCCATCTTGTATTGTGGACAGCCCAAAGGATTATACTAAAGCTAGAGAAGATAAATGGTGCCACTGGAGTTTTAACTTATTGCTGGTTGGTTTATAGCTGCTACAAATCTTTCCTTTTAATAATTTATCTTTGAAAAGATAAGGAAAATAGTAACAAATGTATCATTCTCCAACAAATTGCTCTCTTTTCATTTTGAGTCCAAAGTGCTTCTGGAAATATAAAGATACATTAGAGTCTTATGTTGGAATACGGTCACTTCGAATTTGGAATGGATGTGGAAAATAAGAGTGCTGAAGAAGGGACAGATCATATCAAAATATCTAAACACTGTTTATTCAAATTTATTGAAACAATTTGGTCTTCAAAATGCACTAAAAAATAGCAGACTTCGGGATTTGGGGGGTTGTTATTATGTGTTCTAAACCATGATTTGGAGTTATGCTATCACTATATTTTGTGCTGTTGGCTACTTTTCTGGTGTGCAAGTTACTATGGAATGTTAGACATCTAAAAGTGGGCTGCAGTCCATTTCAGGACAGAGAAATAATAGAATGCATGTTTTACTTCTATTAGGGACCCATTCTAAATACTTGTCTCTGACTCTTGGACTAAAATTTTCTTCTTCTGTCTGCTTCTATTACGTTATTTAACATTTACTCAATTGCAATGAAAAAAAATGAAAATGTCCTTCCCCCAACTTTATCTTTGTTCTACTATCTTAGATGCATATTTGTCATATTCAGCCAGTTCATAACGACTAGTTTACATTTTGCATTTTTATGCAACTTTCAAAAGTATTGCATCCTTAATTTCCTGCTTGTTTAAAATGTCCCATGGAATATAAGAGTTAAATTTTAGTGATATGCTAAGAAGGTAATGAATTCCTTAATTATGTAGTCTCTTTGAGAAACTAAACTCTTCTCTATCTCCTCATCCACTGATAATCTAAGACATGAATTATAATTTACACAGGGGAAGGCTTTCAAAGCAGAAGTACAATAAGCATTAGAGTATCAGCTTGAGTGGGGGGAGTGGAGAAGAGTTGGCTCACAAGCAGGACTTTAATCCAATAGAGTAGTCAGTGGATCATGAAATACTATTCTTTATCTGTCCTAGATGGGCCATAGCTCAGGCAAAGGCAACTCAACTGCTTCAAGGTTTTGGCAGAAAGATGAGTCTGAAAATGTTGACAAAATCAAAATTGTAGCCATTCTTTTTTTTTTCTATACACTTGTTTTGCCCAAGAGGAAATGTAAGCCCAGAAATTGAAATGACCTACATAAATTCTGCTTATTTTTTAGTCATTTAACCCTGAAAAAGTCACCTAATCTAGAGGATTCCAAAATGTCTTCCTCTATAAAATGGGCATGGTTGTGGTGGGATCTGATTTCTTTCTTCTACCAATAAGATTTTTCAGGTTTTTTTAGGATTTTATTTATTTATTTGTCAGAGAGAGAGAGAGAGCACGCACAAGCATGGGGAGCAACAGGGAGAGGGAGAGGCAGGTCCCTACTGAGCAAGGAGCCAGAGGTGGGACTTGACCCCAGGACCTCAGAATCATGACCTGAGCAGAAGGTAGACGCTTAACCAACTGAGCCACCCAGGCATCCCACTAGTGATAAGGTTTTTATGAATCCTAGGAGTTCTATAACTTTCCAGTGAACTGAGTTGTGTCTCACTTCCCCCCCACACACACACACAAATCAATAACAATATTTATTGAATATTTATTATTAGGTTCTGTTTGCTGTTTGCCATCTCAGTTCCATGGCATCCAGACACAGTCAGATATGCTAATAATACAGTCTCCACAGCTTCATCACTTCACGAATGTGCTCCTAAAAAAGTGGATTATATTCAATATCTTCCCATTAATGTATATATTGAAAGAATTGCGGCTATTAAACTGTGATTCTCCAGTTGATTTTACATGTATTCTTTAATAATTTTGGTGAAACACACTATTCCAATCAGAATATATGTAGTGCTTTGCTCAGCAACATGGTCTCCAGACAGAGAGAGAACACCTGTATTCAAATCCTTATTTACACTATCCTGAAGCTTCAGTTTTGGAACTTCACTGTGTTCATCAAATGAGGGAATTCCATAGTTTTTCAGTAAGAATTAAACAATAGTAAATATGTAGAACAATGCCTAGAATAAAATAAATACTTGCTAATATTATTGCAAAGCAACTGATACATTTATTGTCAACTCTGAGTACAATTAGAAAATTTACTTAATTTCCATTACTTAAATTTGATGTCTACGTTTTTTTCAGAGAATAAGCCCATGAATGCCATATAACACATATGGAAATAACTTTGGCAGCTTGGATCATGAGTCTGAAGTTCACCTTATTGCGATTCTCCTTCACTCGCCTGATACTTAGTGTCCTAGAAACTTGTGGAGGGAACTCAGAGAATATATTTAAAAATTTGTCTCCATGGGCACCTGGGTGGCTCAGTTGGTTAAGCGACTGCCTTCGGCTCAGGTCATGATCCCGGGGTCCTGGAATCGAGTCCCACATTGGGCTCCCCCTACTCTGCAGAGAGCCTGCTTCTCCCTCTCCCTCTGTCTATTGCTCCCCCTGCTTGTGCTCTCTCTGTCTCTCTCTCTGTGTGTCAAATAAAGAAACAAAATCTTTAAAAAGAAAACTTGTCTCCAAGCTCAAAGTTCATATCACCTATGAGAATACTGAAATCAACACAACATAAAAATAAACAAACTACATTGAACATACATGAAGACATATTGCATGAACTTTAAAACATTGTTTCTCTAGTGATTGGAATCTGGTCTCGGCAAGGAGACAGTGGCCCAAATGTTGCCGGTATGTGAACAAGGTACACGCATAAACATGGTTTTAAACACTTAAGAGTTCTTTCACCTCCTATGACCATGTAATGACAAGACAGATTATAAATGAAATTTTGCATCATTTCTTTACAGAAGGCCAAAAAACATTTTGAGTATTGCTGTCGTTGTAGTTGTTGTATTACAGAAATAAGCCAATTCAATGCATTAAGTTGGACCAATAAAGGATTCAATCTTTAGAGCCGATTCTCTGCATAATTTCAATATCAAAGCAAGGGTAATGAAAAAATCGTAAACAAAAATATTTTCAGCTGAAAGAATGAAAACAATTTCAATCTCCTTAGGGATCTATAAAGCACCTACCCTAAGCACTAGAAAGTACTAGTAATTCAATGTGCTTGTTTAAAAAAAAATCAGACATTTATACAGTTATAATCAATGAGAACCAAATTAGCTGATATCTGTGCATGAAAAATAACTGGTCATAGTGTCGATATTTAAAGTTCATTCTAATTTTTCAAGCCATTTATGAACATCTTAGAATCAGGCAGCCCTTACCACATTGTTCAAAGCAGAGCAAAGCAAACAAACAGACAAACAAAAAACTCCATGGGAGCTATACTAGTTCCCAAGGTTCATGTGAGACTTTAGAATATGTATCGACTGGGAGATCAGGAAACTAAAACTTGTTTAATAAATTATAAGTATTGCTAATATAATTTAATATATTATAGATACTGTTATTTCTCTTTAATAGCAAATTTATTTTTAAGTAGAATTTTCAAAGATTATTTAATTAGAAAATCATCTCTCTCCATTTGGCCACTGCTTTTTCCAGACCTCTAAACAACCCCATGAATTATTAACTTCAAGACTCTCTCACTCACCATGAACTTCCCCAAGATCTGAGAAAGAGCTCCTCACTAAAATTTTCTTCCAAAATGGATTCAATAAGGGCAAATGCAAAACAGTCCACATATGACAGGAAAATCACAAATGCAAATACTAACCAGGTAAATTGTAGCTGAATGTCAATTATGCCTTTAGAATAGTTCTTGGAAAATTCAAGCTTTCTCTTCAATTAGTGATGTATTTAGAGAAGCAAATGAGAGCTGGATTCCAGGATTTCAGAATGGCATAAGCTCTGGGTAAATTCAAATCTCATAGCAGAGTCATATAACCCTCAGACTATGCCACGAGCTGCACCTGTATGAATGTGACAAATGCAAGATAGTTTGAAATGAACTCAGCAAAAAATGGGAAAGCACTTGGACACTCAGCAGGAGTAGAATCCAGCTTATAAATTATGCATTTGTCTAAGAAATGAGATTCGAAATAACTTTATAAAATGTTTTGTGTGATTTTGTATTTTCTTAAGATTTTATGTATCCATACCGTTTATGCATTCTGAAGTTGCTATTATAAATATGCAGTTTTTAAAATGAAGTACTTTTTGTAAAATATAGTTATAATTATAATTAATCTTTATTACAAGAAATTAATCTTTATTACAATCAATTTGTTAATTTTTTTTTTTTGGCTAACAAGAGTTTCCTTATTTTGCTCCATGTTTTATTACTCAAGTTTACCACAGAAAATTGAAAGGACCGTAGAAAAGAAATAATGGAAAATAAAGAAAATAATGTGATTGTTATCTCCCCAAATGCTGATTACCAAGGTGAAGATACTTGAAATACAAAAAAGTTCCCTATTTCTGCACTAGAATAGGATATGTTTCAGGTATATGCATATATCTTTTCCATAATGCCTTATAATAGTATGGGTAAAAAGCAATGAATATTTATCATAATAAAAAAAATTTCCCCAATAGGCAGTATACATTTCAAGACTTTTAGTCTAACATTACACTATTAATAGTTTGTCATGTAAATGTCCATTGGCTGGTTATGTATATGCTAAATTGTACATCATTTTCTCAGGCATCTTTAATTCAACAACATCATTCAGTGAAACACAATTATAAAAAATATTAATGAAAACAGAATTCTTGGAAAATGGAAGACTATAATTGATTTAATTTCTAGTTTAACTAAGAAGTAGATTCTGTAGAGGTCTACAATATTTGAAAACTCAGTTATCAGATCCTTTTAAATGTAATCATTCAATACACATGATCCAGTCTCAGAGAGGTAATTTAGGACACAAAGCTGTAAACTGTATAAATCCCATTTTCTTTCTCTCATCTCAATCATGACACTGGTCTACAGTTTAGAAATGAGATGAAGCTTCTTCACCTGTACCCAATATCAGGAATATATTCCTGGAGGCCATGGGGCAGGCAGATATCATTCCCTGGGCAAAATCAAGGTTTATAGACAAGGGCAATGGTATGTCCAGAAATCAAAGGCAAAATTGATCTACAGGTCACAAAACCAGCATTTTAGAAAAGATTGAGATGGGGCAAATCTTGCTTCATTTTGAATAGCTATGAAGTGTAGAAGATGGGTGGAGAAGGTGATGAAGCCCTCAGGGGAATGCTCCGGAGGTGGCACTGACATTTACCTTCACGGGCTAGTGGATGTACATTGTACCTGTGACTTTGGGAGGCTTTAAAAAACATCAAAGGGTGTGGACAACAGGTGGCAAATCCAGTTCTTTGCTTTTTTCTTTTTGTTTCTTTTCAATACTCTTACTATCTTTTAAAAAATTTATTCAACTTATTGAAACTAAAAAAAAATAATTCATGCATTTCTCCCACTTACTACCTCTTGCCTCTTTCAACCACAGATCTGTTCTCTGTATCTATGAGCTTGGTTTGTTTTGTTTTAGCTTTTTTGCTTTTTGTTTTTAAGATTCTACACATAAAAGAGATCATACAGTATTTGTCTTTTTCTGTCTGGCTTATTTCACTTAGCAAAATGCCCTCAAGGTCCATTCATGTTCTTGCAAATGACAAGATTTCATTCTTTCATTCTTTTTTATTGCTGAATAATATTCTTCTGTGTGTGTGTATATGTGTGTGTGTGTGTGTGTGTGTGTGTATCACAATTTGTTTATCCATTCATCCATTGATGGACATTTACGTTGTTTCTATATCTTGGTTTTTATAAATAATGCTTCAGTGAATTTGAGTTAGTGTTTTTGTTTTCTTCAGATAAATACCCAGAAGTGGAATTGCTGGATCATATGGTAGTTCTACTTTTAATTTTTTGAGGAACTGCCATACTGTTTTCCACAGTGGTTGTACCAATTTACATTTCTACCAGCAGCACGCAAAGGTTCTCTTTGCTTCGCATCTTTGCCAGCACTTGTTATTTTTTGTCATTTAGATAACAGCCATCCTAACACATGCGATATCCCATTGTGGCTTTCATTTACATTTCCCTGATAATTAATGATGTTGAACATCTTTTCATGTACCTGTTGCCCATCTATATGTCTTCTTTAGAAAAATGTCTATTCAGATCTTCTGTCTGTTTTTTTAAAGTAGGCTCCACACTCAGTGTGGAGCCCAAGTTGGGGCTTGAACTGAGATCAAGACCTGAGCTGATATCAGGAGTCAGACACTTAATGGAATGAACCACCCAGGAACCCCTCTTCTGCCATTTATTTATTTATTTAAATATTTATTTATTTTAGAGTGAGAGAGAGAACATGTGAGTGTAGGGAGGGGGAGAAGGCGAGGGAGAGAGAAACCTTAGCAGACTCCATACACAGCATGGAGCCTAACATGGGGCCTGATCTCACAATCCTGAGATCATGACCTGAGCTGAAACCAAGAGTAGGATTCTTAACTGACTGCACCACCCAGGGGCCCATTTTTAAATCAAATTGTTTTTTTGTTTGTTTTGGGGGGACTTTTGTGGTTGTTTTGTTGTTGAGTTGTATGAGTTCTTTATATATTTTAGATATAAGCCCCCTATCAGATATATGATTTGCAATTATTTTCTCCCATTCAGTAGGTTCCCTTTCCAATTTGTTGATGGTTTTATTTGCTGTGCAGAAGTTTTTTAGTTTAACGTATTTCCACTTGTTTATTTTTGCCTTTGTTGCCTTTGCTTTTGGTGTCAGATTCAAAAAATCATCGTCGAGACTCATGTTAAGGAGCTAACTGCTTGTTTTCTTCTAGGAGTTTTACAGCTTCAGGTTTTACATTCAAATCTTTAATTCATTTTGAGTTTATTTTTGTGTATGGCATAAGAAAGTGGTCCACTTTTATTCTTCTGCATGTGGTTGTCTAATCTTTCCAACACCATTTATTAAAGAGGCTGTCCTCTCCACATTATATATTCTTGACTCCTTTGTTGCAAATTAATTGACCGTATATGTTTAATTTTGGGCTCTCTATTCTGTTCTTTTGATCTATATGTCTGTTTTTAGGCCAATACTGTACTGTTTTAATTACTATAGTTTTGCAATATCATTTGAAGTCGGGGAGTGTAATGCCTCAAGCCCAAATTGGGGCTCGAACTGAGATCAAGACCCGAGCTGATACTAAGAGTCAGAGACTTAACCGACTCTGATTTCAAATTATTTACAGAGATATTGGCCTGTAATTTTCTTTTCTTATGGTGCCTTTTTCTGGTTTTGGTGTCAGTCTAGACTCATAAAATAGTTTGGAAGAATTCCCTCTCTTTTATTTTTTGAAAGAAATTTTTTTTAAAGAGTTTGAGAAGGAGTGGTATTAATTATAGTTCGAATGTCTGGTGGAATTCACTGATGAAGCCATCTCATCCTGGACTTTTGTTTGTTAGGAGGTTTTTGATTACTATTCAATTTCCTTGTTGGTAATCAGTCTGTTCCAATTTTCTATTTCATCATGATTCAGTGTTGGTAGGTTGTATGTTTTTAGGAATTTATTCATTTCCTCTAGGTTGTCTAATTTATTGGCATATAATTGTTCATAGTAGACTCTTATGATCTTTTGCATTTCTGTCATTAATGTAACACCTCTTTCACTTCTGATTTTATTTATTTTAGTCAGTCTGACTAAAAGTTTGTTGATTTTGTTTATCTTTTCAAAGAACTATTTCTTAGTTACATTGATCTTTTCTATTGTCTTTCTAGTCTTTATTTTATTGATTTCTTCTCTAATCTTTTTATTTCCTTCCTTTACTAGCTTTGGGCTCTATTTATTCTTTTATAGCTTCTTGAGATGTAAAGTTAGATTGTTTATTTGAGAATTTTCTTGTTTCTTGAAATAGACACTTATCACCATGAATTCCCTTAGAACTGTTTTTGCTGCATCTCAAAAATTTTTGTTTGTTTCAAGGTCTTTTTTAAATTTCTCTTTCGATTTCTTCTTTTACCCAGTGCTTGTTCAATAGCATGTTGTTTAATCTCCACATATTTGTAAACTTTTTAATGTGCTTCGTGTAATCAATTTCTAGTTTTATACCATGTGGCTGGAAAAAAAGCTGATATGATTTCAATCCTCTTTAATTTATTAAGAAATGTTTTGTCACCTAACATATGATCTATCTTGGAAAATATTTCATGTGTACTGAGAAAAATCTATATTCTGTTGCTTTTGCATGGAATGTTCTGTAAATACCTGTTAAGTCCCTCTGGCCTAACATGTCATTTAAGGCCAATGTTTTCTTATTGATTTTCAGTCTGGATGATCTATCCAATTGGTGTAAACGGGGTATTAAAGTCCTGTACTATTAATGTGTTTCTATTTCTCCCTTTATGTTTGCTAGCATTTGCTTTATATATTAAGTGTCCTTATGCTGGGTGCATAAATATTTACAAATGTTATATCTTATTGTTGGATTCACTCTTTACCATTATATAAAGCCCTTCTTTATCTCGTACTGCAGTCTTTGTTTTAAAGTCTATGTTGTCTAATATAAGTACAGCCAGTCCAGCTTTGTTTTGGCTCTATTTGCATGAAATGTCTTTTTCTACCCCTTTCCTTTCAGTCTGTGTATGTTCTTCCACCTAAGGTATGTCTCTTGTGGGCAGCATATAGATAAGTCTTATTTCTTATTAAAACTATTTCAACTGTCTTATTGAAAATATTTCTTAATAGAATCATTGTTTTCTTGCCGGGGTAAACACAGTATGAAGACAGACATTTGATAGTATTAATAGTAGGTAGCATTTGTTGAGTGTTTAGTATGACCTCGTCACTGAGCCAAGCAGTTTGAGCACCATATTTTATTTATGAAGTAATAATGTTTTATTTACATTTAACATATGATGTATCTAAAGTTCAGTAAGGTTATGTGAACATGTCTTTGTAATAAGAAATGCAATAACCTTTTGAAATGATGCTCTTCAGCTGAGCATTAGATGACGGAAACATGAGAATTAGTTATGCTAGTTAAGCACTACTTCTCTCACTGTGGTTTGCTGAAACTCAGGTCAGAATTCTACAGAGAAAACTTTAAAAATATGAGAGATCATTTAGAGGAATGAAGGATTCTTCATCCCAGGAAGTGATTTTCAAGTCCTGAGAAGAAATTACCTTTGTCGGGTGGGAGGAGTAGGGAGAGGGGAGGAGGAAATTTCTTGAAATGTCTTGGAATTATTATTAGGAAAAAGCTGTACTGAGAAAAGAGTCATATCTGAGGTTGGATATTTGTGGCAATAATAAAAAATAATTGTCTATCCTGAGGATATATCATTTGTCATCAGGAAAAAACAAAAGACAAAAAGGAAATAGGAGTAACCTAAATAAAATGTATTTATAATCATATTTTTGGGCAAAGTTGAGTAAGAATGAGAACTGATTAATGCCAATATGGCAATTTTCCCTAGGATGTAATTGGAAGGCCTCACCATCATTCAAATCTTTGAATTTGCATCCCCATGGTTTCTTTTGAAGAGCACCAGATTCAAAAAGTAGTCCCTTTGATTTTCTTCCTTAGGGTAAAAGTGTACTGCAAGATTCTACTTATGATCCAGGAGTTGGAAGAAGATCAGATTTCTCGGGACTACGTGTATGTTCCTATCTGCAAGATCATCTGAGGAGAGGTATTTAACACCATCCAGAGGAAAAAGCTAGGATTCGTGGTAGGAAACATGGTCTCCTCTTTGTCAGCTATTCCTCATGTTATCGTTATGTCAGCAGAATTTATCACAGGGATTACAGTAAATGGATTTCTTATCATCATCAACTGTAAAGAATTGATCAAAAGCAGAAAGCTAACACCAATGCAACTCCTTTTCATATGTATAGGGATGTCAAGATTTGGTCTGCTGATGGTGTTAATGGTACAAGGTTTTTTCTCTGTGTTCTTTCCACTCTTTTATAGGGTAAAAATTTATGGTGCAGCAATGTTGTTCTTTTGGATGTTTTTGAGCTCTCTCAGTCTGTGGTTTGCCACCTGCCTTTCTGTATTTTACTGCCTCAAGATATCAGGCTTCACTCAGTCCTATTTTCTTTGGCTGAAATTCAGGATCTCAAAGTTAATGCTTTGGCTGCTTCTGGGAAGCTTTCTGGCCTCCATGAGCACTGCAGCTCTGTGTGTTGAGGCAGATTACCCCCAAAACACGGACAGTGATGATGGTCTCAAGAATGACACACTGAAGAGGACTGAAGCCAAGATAAGGCAAATTAATGAAGTGCTTCTTGTCAACTTGGCATTACTATTTCCTCTAGCCATATTTGTGATGTGCACTTTTATGTTATTCATTTCTCTCTACAAGCACACTCATCGGATGCAAAATGGATTTCATGGTGTTAGAAATGCCAGCACAGAAGCCCATATAAATGCATTAAAAACAGTGATAACATTCTTTTGCTTCTTTATTTCTTATTTTGCTGCCTTCATGGCAAATATGACATTCAGTATTCCTTATGGAAGTCATTGCTTCTTTGTACTAAAGGACATAATGGCCGCATTTCCCTCTGGCCATTCAATTATAATCATCTTGAGTAATTCTAAATTCCAACAACATTTCAGGAAACTCCTCTGCCTCAAAAAGAATCGATGAAAAGGAGAAGCAATGTAAAATATTGTGTATTTCTTTGACATGGATTTGATGGACTTAGGTTTTGTTTTTGGTTACTTATGTATTTTGTGTTCTCTTTTTCTGGCAATTTCCTTCTCATCTCCTACACCCAGGACATGTGAAACACTAATTCTGATGTTGGATGGATAGGATATTTCTTTTTCCAGGGATTGTATACTTTAAAATATTGTGATAGTAACACATTTTAAAAATTAGTACTTGTAATAGAGTGCCAATTGTATTATAAATCGGGAGGAAAATTGCATTATCTGTCTTTTCAAGTCATTGAGAATCTCCTGGTTTTGATGAGCAAAATCAGATTAATTTAGGCTAAGACTTGGAACAATATAATATATTTGGTTATTTGGGTAAACATAACTATTTTTCAAAGAGCATCATGAGTGTAATTATTGTTAGAATGCAGATTATACATTGAAGGTGTATGTATGTTGAGGCAATGTATTCAGATATACAGATTAAAGTCTTACTTTGCTTTTGATGTCAGTTACTAGTTCAGTTTGGTAAAATCTAAGATGCAAATGGAGCTAGCATGCGTGTGCATATACACACACAATCCAGGGTCTCTATTTTTGACAAGACAAATAAATCTTTTTCAACCCCCTGAAGTGTTAAACTCATGCCCAGAGAGAATATGAGTGAGGTCATTGACATCGAAGTTCCAGCAGGAAAATGTTCAGCTGGTGTCTTAACCCCTTGACTGTTGTGTTGATTCATTCCAACTGGAAATAATGTCTGGGGTATGGCAGCAGCAAATGACTTGAAGATCTGAGGTAAAGTGTTGAAGTATGTTGATAGATTTAAGTGGATTCTGTTCTTTAAGGATCTTAAATAGCCTTGCTTTAGGAAAGAAAAATAATTTTTGTAATATCTTACATCTCAGGGTATCTGTTTGATTCTGTGGCACCCCTAAACAAACAACCAGAAAGATGTGTAGGTGCTGGAATTGCAAATAAATTGTCATTAGCTGAATTGGAAGTGGCAAGGATAGGAAAAAACCAACCTACACATGTGGGTGTGTGCCTTTGTGTGATTTTTTTTACTTTACAAAATGTTTTTACACACAGTTGTTTACTTCATCCTCAGAATACTTTGTAAAGTAGGCAGTGGCATTATCTCAATTTTCACTTGCAAAAGTAAGGTTGGGAGAGGTATTTACACAGTCTTAAAGTCCGTCAGCTACTCTCAGTGGTATGACTGGAACTCAAATGTGGCTCTTCTGTCTCTAAAGCCAGTACCTTCTTACTTGGTTTTCTTGCCATTATTGTTTATAGCAACTTTAGATCCTGAAATTTGTGATAGAAACAATGTTCACGCTATAATGTATGACACCCTTTCTTTATTATGTCCCTAAAATGCCAACTGAAAAACATTTCACAAATCTCTGCCGTATCCTATTATTTGTTCAAATTATTTATTTTTTATTAATCTCATATTTGGTTTACTAATAGTCTGAAGTCATCTAAACACGGGTTCCCCAATTTATAATTTAATATGACTCAACTCTGGGAAATTGCTATGTCACTCTCACTTACTATGGGTCAGGTAAAACTAAACTCACTACTAGGAAAAACTGGTATTCACTATGTTTACAGCCTGAGTTCTGGACAATTGTGTAACTGGAGCCTACTGATTATAGAATGACCTATAAGTTTTGCATCATCCTGGGGAAGCCCCAGGACCCCTTGTTTCCAAAGCCATGCTGAAAGTCTCACTAGTGCTAGTGCCTGAATTTCATAGGTAGTCATGACAGATACTTCCATGTTGAGGTCTGATACCATTGAGCCACTTATATCTTCTACTATATTCATTTATTTTTTTAATTTAAAAATAATTTTAATAATTGTTTTTTAACTTGTAAAATAATACATAATGTAGAAAATTGGGAAAATACAGAAATATAAGAAGTGAACCCGATAGAATCCAAGGTCAAATTTTCATATACATTTTTCCAGCATTTGAAATCCATATATACATATATGCATATACAAGTTTATATGTGTGCACTGTAATTTATTACATCATGGGGATTATGTTGTATATATACTTTATGCAATATTTTAATTTAAATTACATGTACAAAATTTTGTGTTTCTAACAGCTTCACATTTCGTTTTATGGATGTAATTTTGTTTTTAATCATTCTTCTATCATTAACCTATATCTCCATTAACAAAGAGAACTACACAGTTGAAAATAATGCTTGTATTATTGAAGAAAAAAACAGAGATCATTCAAACAAAACAAACAAAAAAATAAAAGTCTACAATTAAAGAATGATCATACAAGAGTAACCAAATTGGTACTAATGCCTTGAAAAATTTTGGCATGAGAATTCCTTGACATAGGTCTGTGGGCATGGAAATCCTTGAAATGAGCCTGTTGGCATGGGAAACTTTTATAATGATGCCATGGGCTGGGAATTCCTTGGAATGGGGCTGTATCATGAGATGAATTCTAAGATTTCATCAAGTCTGTATGAAAAGGCACTAATGCCTTTAAGAGAAATTCCCATAATCAGGTAATTAATTTTCTATTCCAGAATTGCTTTACTT
Source organism: Ursus americanus (assembly GCF_024610735.1). Taxonomy (NCBI): domain Eukaryota; kingdom Metazoa; phylum Chordata; class Mammalia; order Carnivora; family Ursidae; genus Ursus; species Ursus americanus. The sequence continues at coordinate 60,299,083 of NC_142129.1, read as the reverse complement.
TTTGTGTATATTAACTCACTAATCATCACAACCCTGGCAGAGAATATTGTTATCTGTACTAAATATTAGGAAATCTAAACTTGGAGAGATGAAAGAAGCGGTTACTTATCTAGACCTGAATCTTGCCTTCTAAACTTAAAGTCCTAATTTTTTTCTAAATGCAATTGTGCATTAAAATTGCCTGGGGAATATTTTCAATTTGTGGATTTCCAGGCTTATCCTAGACTGGCTGAATACAGTCTCTGGGGATGGAGCCCCCAAATCTATATTATAGACATGCCCAGTGAATTCTGATGTAACTGGTTTACGGACCAAGGTTTGTGGCCCACCACATTACAGAATATTAATGCTACTAACTGGAGCCTTAAAAATATATTCATGTCAATATAAAGTCTTTCTTGGGATAAATTTTTTAAGGCATTTAAATAACATTCTTTTCCATTACAAAACTTGAATAAGTTAGTGTTCAACCTTTTTTTTTTTTTTTTTACTTACTATCGACTCTTTTGGTTGAAAGGAATGGATTCACGTTTTGGTCACCTAATGTCAGAAGACACACATGGGATGCACATGAAATGATAAAGAAGAAACACTGTTGTGGAAATCCAAAAATAAAAGCTGCGGCTGGCCGAGTAGAAGGAAACTCTATAGATAGAACTCAACAGCCATAATTTTTGGAACTTTCTCTAGTGCTCATCCAATATTATGAGTCAACCTCTCTCTGCACACCTACTTTTCCTTCTCTCACTATAGGCAGTAATTCTCCTCCATGATACATATATATACAGGATCATTCCAAGGATTTCCATGCCCACAGACCTATATGTATGTATGTATGTATGTATGTATGTATGTATTTTTTTCTTCCTCAACCGTATTTTTCTGCTTATATATACAACTCCTTACATACATAACTCCTATTTCATCGTAAATACAGCTAACTCTACCATTCTGGATTTGACTCTACTTCATGACTTTCTTCTATCTTAAACTTCAGTGTATATCAGTGTGATGATTTGACTTATCTCTGAATTCAAATTTTTCTAGGGTATAACTTATGACACATCTGTCATCTGATTACACATCTGTCATTGTTGTCAGGCCATTATGAGGATCTCTGATACATCTAGGTACTGATTATCCTTAGATCAGGGGTCCAAATTTGAACCAATCAGATTCAATCTGGAAGATAAAGCCTAGGGCTCCCTGTCCCTTCAGTTGGGCTGTTAAGCAGGGAAGTTTCTCTGAAAGCACCCTCGGGTATCAGGTACCACGAATATCATGAATCTATATGCTTCTCTAATGCCTCATTTTTCAGGACTCAGGTAAGACAAGGGATGTCCATAGTTTCCATGAAGAATTTTCATGTCACTGGGAGCTTAAAATCCAGAAAAGGAGTTTGATTTATCTTCCCTTTGTATTCTAGATAATTTTCTGTCAAGGAAGACTTGTAATATATGTGGATGAGGTCTTACTAAACAAGACTAAATGTACACTGTTCAGTAAGTAAGTAAATACTGAGTCAATTATGCAGGCACACTGAGAGGTCCACATGTTTGTATGTTTGTAGTTCTTGGGCACATCACAGTTGTTGTAATCTGGAAAATGAGTTTTAGGACATTTGTATTTGTTCTATTTCTTCTGGCTTCTCCCTGTGTAGATATAGATCTCTTTTACTCATCTCAACACTAGACAATTTATATTTAATTAATCAAGAAAGAGTTTTAGCTTTAACCATTGGAGTTAAGTTACTAGAAAGAAGGCCTTTTCAAATTAACCCTGAAAATCCTGTCCTTCTTCTGTGACACTAAATAGTAAATCTTCTGAAAATTGAAGTCTTCCTCCCATATACACACAAACATATTTATCCAAACTTTTAAAATAAGAAGAATTGCAAGATCTTGTTGTATAAGAATTCCTTCCATTTTATAAGACAAGCTTCCTGGACTTCAGGGAAGGGATAAATAGGAAAATTGCCAATAACTTTCACATAAGTAATTTCAGGATTAAAAGAGGTAATACAGATTTCTCCACTTGGGGTTATGAATTGGCCATTGATACTACTCATGACACCAAATATGATATGATATAATGTTTTCAGAAGGAGATACTCTGATAACAACATAGATTAGCTTTGTATCAGTTACTTTGCCCCTGATTCCATGGAGTAAAGGGCAGGTCAATCTCAGTAAGGATGTGCACTCTGGAAAATTAGTTCTTTGCGTGTCTGACTTGAATGGGATGCATCTCAGTAGACATCCAGGGGATGATGGGAAATAGAAGTATTTTAAACTAAATTTGCAATTTTTGTCAGAGTTCTAATGTGTGAAACAGATTCCTCAGTACAGAGGCTCCTTGACACATGGAAAGGAACACCCAGATTTCATGCTTCAAATTGAGGGGAGTGAGTCATTAATGAAATTTTTTTAAAGATTTATTTCTTTACTTGAGAGAGACAAAGCACAGGGGGAGGAGCAGAGGGAAAGGGAGAAAGAGAATCTCAAGCAGACTCCCCGCTGAGCACAGAGCCCAACCTGGAGCTCAGTCTCACAACCCTGAGATCATGACTTGAGCTGAAACCAAGAGTTGGTCCCTTACCCGATAGACAGTGCCACCCAGGTGCCCTGGTAATGGAATTCTTATAACACTGTGCTGTGAGGCCATGCTATATGTAATAGATGAATGTAGGAGAATATTTAACTTCTTAGGGAAATTATAACAGTAGTTGCTTACAGTATCACTGAGCACAAAGCATTTATACTCAAAGTACATAAGTTATATCAACAAACGCTCTTTCAGTGGATGCCAAACATTGTTCTCTAATTTCTCTAGGGGTGTATAGTTTTATAGAGGTGATAGGGCAATGGAAATGGTATTCCATGGAAGTTGATGGGAATTAGAAAGGATGGGGCTTTACTGATCCAGTTTTCTATGTAATGATTCTGAACTTTCAAATGTGTTTGCATTTTCAGAGACCCTTAGTTGTTGCGATATGTTTTACTAATTAATTTTAAAAGCTGCTAAGTCTGTGCTTATATACCCTTTTTAAAAATTTGTACTTCCCCATTGGTTTTAAAAAATTATACTTCCCCTACTATGGTTTTTTCAATACCTAATTTCATGGAAGTAAAATAAGCTGGCAATTTTTTTCTTCAAACCATCTTTAAATTATTATTAAGTTTTGTTTTTGCTTTTCAAATATATACTAAATTTTCTAAGAAATTTAGGCAGGTCTGCCAATATTCTCAAGTGTTGTGCCATATGTACTGTAATGTGTTAAAGCCTCTATAATAATTTTAGTCATAAAATCACATTCTAAAAAAACACAAGGCATTCCTTGGGGTGCTTGAGTGGCTCAGTCGGTTAAGTGTCTGCCTTGGTCATGATCCCAGGGTCCTGGGATTGAGCCCCGCATCGGGCTTCCTGCTCAGCAGGGAGTACGCTTCTCCCTCTGCTCCCCACCCCTCCACCCCCACTCATGCTCTCTTTCTCTCAAATAAATAAACTCTTAAAAAAAAAAAGCAAAGATTTGCTACCATATGAAAGAAGTTTTAGAATCTATACTAGTAATTCCCTCACCATTCTCTAAAGCAGACGTTCTCAAATTTAAATTGACATCAGAATCACAAGGGCTCATTAAAACAGATTGCTGCACCCCACCTTCGGAGTTTCTGACACGGGTAGGGCCTGAGAATGAGCATTTCTAAAGGTATTCATGCTGGTGGTCAGGGACCAGACCTTGGGAACCATTGACTGAGTGTCAGTGTATTGTAAAGGCTAAGAACCAGGTCTCTGAGGCCAAACTGGATGGGTTTTCATCCTGGGTCAGCTGCTTGTTAGTTGTATAATCTTGAGCAAGTCATAAGACCCATTCCTTCAGCATCCTCATCTGTCAATGAAGTAATAGAAGTACCTATTCCCAAAGGTTGCTGTGAGATTGAGTCTGTTAACAGGTGCAAAACACCTAGGACAGTGTCTAGCACACAGCAAAGACCTGGCCCAAATATTTAGTAAGTCAAGGAAATATTTTAATTGCCACTACATGGAAGGTGTGCAGATTATTTCTTAAATACATTTTTTTAGACTTTTGAAATTGGACAAATAGAACTAAAATTCTATATTGGTACTTTGAGAAAAGAGGTAAAATATGCTGTAGCTTAGAATGACAAAAAAGGTTAATACTTTGGTTTTGCATAAAAGTAGGCAAGTCATTTGACGTCTATAAAAAGCAATAGACTGACCGAGGTGGTGGGACAAAAATTAGTAACCACCAGAGGGAGGAATGACAAAAAGACAATAGCACCTGAGGATGGGAGTGAAGGAAGACACCAGGAGCCTAAGGGGTATGACAGAAAGACGGAGAAGAAGGCAATGTTTGCCATCTTGCCTAGGTCCTCATTTCAGCTGTGGGACACTGTTGTGCATTGTAGATGCTTGGCCTGGTGAGTAAATATGGAACAAGCCCTTCTTGAAACATCACTCCGACTCCATTAAGGGAGCACGTTTTTATGGGTGTGACTTCAACATACATGCCTGAAGAAGAAAATCTCTGACCATCATAAATTTGAGAGGCCCTTTGGAAGAAAGCGAAAACAAACAAACACACCAAAACACAAATCAACAGACGAGCTTTGAACATCAATAACATGAAACCAGGCATTCTCAGGCTCAGGGCAGAGCAGTCAGTGTAGACACAGTGTGAAAGCATCACATATAATTAGAGATACTTAATTCATATATGGCGCTGGTTTGTAGATAAACTTAGCACAAATGTATCTCCATTTCTGGTTGAGATCAGCAAGCACCACTTCCCGACAGCAGTCACTAGTCATCCGTTAGAAAACCTATTCTCAAATGCACTCAGGCTCTGTGGTGTATCAAGCACGACTGTCTCAATGGCCCTGAGAATTCACCGTGATCTGCCTGGACAAGGAGACATTACTACAGGGGCTCCTCCCTCTCCCTAACAGGAGGGGTTGTTTCCAGTCTTCGCTTCCCACTGGATTGTTAGCTTTTTCCCTTGAAAACTAGGAATGCAACTTCACACAGGCCTGCAAGGCCATCAGTTGCCGAGCAACTGGCTTTCCCAGACAGGTATATGAAGACTGGCGTCCAACTTCGGGAAGGCAGGTGCCCAGATAACTGGATCCTTGATTTGCTCTGCCTCCGCCCCCCCCCCCCCGCCCCCGCCATGAAGTCGCTTCCAGATATGCTTCGTTAAACAGAAGAGCAGCTGCAGGAGGAATTCCTATCACCCAGAATGTTCACTCACCGTGTGTCCACGAGCAGGCCCTGGCCCTCATCGTCTATCTAAGGGGATCCTAGGGGGATTGGAAAACTCAAGTCCTCTTTTTTTTCCTGATCTTTGCTTGTCCATTGGTTACTCCTAATAAAATTCATTCCATAACCCACACTGTGTGACATGTCAGGGGGAGAGCGCAAAGAGGCCGGCCTTGCACAACTGAGTCCAGGCTAAACTCAGGCATGCCTAATCTCCAATATCCACTCTTCCACAACCTTGCCCTCGCAAGCTTTCAAAAGATCCCACCTCATTTCCTACGGCCACTTCTCCCATGATTCTTAAATGTACTGCAGAGGGTCTTAGGATCCTGAATTCATGTGAATAACTGTATCATTTTATTATAGTCTCATCTCTCTCAAGCTGCAATTGTTTCTTTTTTTTATTTTTTATTTTTTTTGAAGATTTTATTTATTTATTTGACACAGAGAGAGACAGCCAGCGAGAGAGGGAACACAAGCAGGGGGAGTGGGAGAGGAAGAAGCAGGCTCCCAGCAGAGGAGCCTGATGTGGGGCCCGATCCCAGAACGCTGGGATCACGCCCTGAGCTGAAGGCAGACGCTTAACGACTGAGCCACCCAGGCACCCCTGCAATTGTTTCTTATTCACGGTTGTTATTTTCAGTGTGGAAAGTGTTCCCTTTGATAAAGGAGATGAAATAAAAGCTTAACTGTTTAGCTGCATGATGGCATCAGTTAATATAATTTTTTCTGCCCAAGGAAAGAAATTCCCTCATTCTTACTTTCTTATTCTGAGTATAATTTAAAAACTTTTTTTACTTCCTTATTAATTTATGGTATATCTCAAACTGCAGTTACTAGTTATATGACAAGATTATTACTGCGGTGAATTTCAAGTTAATTCACGTGTATAAACATGTTATTCAAGTAACTTCTTCAAAACTTCATATCCCTTAGTACCTGGAAACATGAACGTGAGAATGTTGAAGTTTTTCTTTGCCATAACACGCTACCTTCCTAAATATGTGGAAGCTGGGCAACAGATTCTTGAATATCTGTATCTTGTACAGATATTCATGTATAGTAACATTTTATTATAAACTCAAAATTATCCACCACAGAGTAAATTTTTGGATGGTCCTACATATAACTCTAGTCACTTACCTATGAGGTAATATTGGGGTGCCCGGGTGGCTCAGTCAGTTAAGCATTTTCTTTTGGCTGAGGTCATGATCCCAGGGTCCTGGGATGGAGCCCCGCCTCTGGCTCCCTGCTCAGTGGGGAGTCTGCTGCACGCTCTGCCCACTCCCCTCTCCTCCCTACCCCTCGCTCCTGCACAGGCACACACGCGCTCTCTCAAATAAATAAATCTTTAAACTATGAGATAATAATTCCCTATCAGAATATTCTGGAAAGGCATTCATGAAAGCATTAAATATGACTCCAGTAGTTTTTATGCTGTTTGCCCATCCAAACTGCCTTCCTTTTTTTTTTTTTTTTTTTTTACTTTTTCTTTCCTCCTTTTTTAAAATTTTTTTTTATTTGGGAGGGAAGAAAGGAACGGGACAGAGAGAATACCAAGCAGGCTCCATGCTCAGTGCATTGCCCAACAGGGAGCTCAGTCTCAAGACCCTGAAATCATGACCTGAGCTGAAATCAAGGGTCAGATGCTCAACTGACTGAGCCACCCAGGCGCCCCTTTTCTTTACTGTTTGTTATGAATACTGTTGTCATCAAGGATCAGAACTGATTTCAGTTGCTCTAAGAAATCTTCAAAGATGTTTGCAAACTTCAGAGATCTATCCTCATTAGTTTCTCATGAGAGTAACTGTCAGGACTGATCACTTGGCATTTAGTACCTTGTTTTGTGATGTATTCTTATAGGTTTCTACCAATTATTATTTTCTTGGAATCTGGGGCCACATTACAGGAATTGGGCATCCCAAACAACTAATATTAGTAAACTAAACATAAAGAGGCACCTGAACATAGGCTTTTGAGAAAGAAACATGCATTTCTATGCAAGATAGAGAAAGAAAGAAAATTAGATAAAGACAGGTTGATTTTATTTCCATAATTATAGAAAATTGAGTACTCTCAATTCTGCTGTCATTTTCCTGAGTTTAAAAAATGAATAAATCAATAAAATTGAACATTAGGGAAAACAATACAGGCAAATTTACCTTTGAGGCTTGGGTTACAAACTGGGATAAGATTATAGGTAATGCACTGCCACCCAGTGGCGAACTTTCACTTTAAATGAAATAATGGTTTGTATCATCCAAAGACTACCGTTAGAGGTCTTTGGTCAGGAATGTTATACTCCACTAGAAAAAAATGAGGGACAGAGAAGTTAACACTCAGGTCATAGGAAATTTTGAACAAAATGAGAGTATATAACTAGCCCAAATCAAACAAGCAAATAAAAAAAAAACAAAGTTATTTATAAGATAATTGAAAACTTGAATTTTGTCTTGATTCTCAATATCAATGAATTGTTCACATTTTTTGATATGACAGTGGTTCTGGGCTTATGCTTTAAAATAAAATCATTTTTGTCTTTTAGAGTAAACATTCCAAGATAATCACTGATAAAATTATGTGATGCTGAACGGAGGGAGATAAATTGGAGCTATATTTGAAACAATTTGAGTTATTAATTGAAACTTTTAAAGCTGTTTGATGGTTACATGGGGCTTCATTACACAAGTCTGTCTACTTCTGCACCTATTGGAAATTTTCTATAACAAAATCTTTTTTTCAAACTTCACCAGGACATAGATTACCATAGAGTATAGGATTTGATTGGCAAAAACAGTTTTCTCCATAAATTGTTTTGCAGAAATCAGTAGGTTAAATCATGGGTGAGGAAGAAGAACTTATATTCTTTGTTTGCCTTATAAATGAACATTGAGGAAATGAACTCAAACCTTCTTAAGCCCGAGGCAACAAGACAGTTGAAACAGCTTCTCAAATCATCTTTGTATCAAGTGTCAAACTCACGTCCACTTATAAAACAGATTACTAGATAAATAACAAAAGGTGAACTGTCAAGACTTACTATTTAGTAAACTGCAACGGAGTGCAATTAATTTTTCTCTCTCTCATCTCTCAATATTTACTAAGTATTGAGCTTCCAAGTATGTTGATTTTCCAACCTTTCAAAAAAGAGCAAGGGAGTTACTGCCTTGTTGCTAGGTTTTAGGCGACAATTAGAGGTCCTTACACTCAACAACTGGAGGTGCTTTCACTTTTTTTCCTATTCTGACTTGACTCCCTTAGGAGATTAATGCAGTTTCTTAGCAACCCAGATGGGTAAAACTTAAATATACAGGGCTCTTTTGTAAAGCAAAGGCTAAATGTTTCCCTTATAAACTGTTTGTTTAATCTTGCTTGGCTTTGCAGAAAAGATGTGCTGAGATACACAGCTCTAGAAATTTTTACAAAAAGCTCTCAGTTTCAAATCGTGAGTGAAGTTATTGATTTTCTAATGAATGCTCCTGCTTTTGTTTTTATTTTTAACTATTCCAGTTTGTCAATTTGACTAGCTATTTGGAATCTGTGTATTTTAACGTGAGATAAATGAATTTATTTATGAAAAACAATTTCTTTAAAGATAATATTGTAAAAGGGAAATTATGACAAATGTATTAAGAAGGAGAAAGCCAAGCTAGAAGAGACTGCTGAATTTCTTTATCAACTTACAAATATGCATGAATTTGTGGTTCACTGTGTTCTTAATAGCACACTACAGTGTTTTTTCTTATGTTGACAGCATGTAGGTATCAGGTAGATATCTAAATCAATCTATTTAAATATCTATTACCCCAAATACTATATTACAAAATCAAACTCAGATGTGTAAGCAAAAGAAGCTTATATTTGCATACATTTGCTCACCAAAGAAATGTATTTCTTTTAACTAGTAGATGATTAAAAACAGATAAAAATATTTTGTGACTCTCCAGTTAAAAGTATTTGAGGAATAAATTTAAATGAAATTTTATTTTTTATATTGCTACTAGTATGAAGAAGCTTTCCATTATTTAGGAAAAAATTATGATTAAGTATTTGGGGTTTTAGACACAGTTTTCAAAAACAGAATCTGTAATTTTCAGATTTTGGGAAACACAGAATTCCTATTATTCCTCTTATTGAACCACATAAAACTTACCTTTTTGTAAGATGAAAAATGGTTGGGGGTAGGCGCTCTGGTGCTCCCCGAGGAAGCTCACAACCTCCGGCGCACCGATCTTTCTGATCCTGCCTTTGGAGCAGTTAGATTGCCAACCTTGGCTGCTCCATCCGCCCGCCGCCCCTTACCTGCGATTGCATACGAGCTTTTCTTCCTTCTTGCACACCGTTGTCGTCAGAGTCGTCGAGATCGTCATGGCGCTCGTGTGATGGCCTTCGTCCGTTTAGAGTTAGGGGCCATCGAAGAAGGAAGACATGAATAGTGCAGAGATGCTGGAGGTGGTCAGTTACTAAGCTAGAATAAGAGAGTGGAGCAAGACCAGCCAAACCTGTCCACGGTCCCCCAGAGGACGTCGGCTTGCCGGTTCTTACTATCGCGCCAAGCTCCCTCCGTCCCTCCCTCCGCTGAGGCGCGAGATTGTGGCGCGCAGCAGCACACTGACTGCCTCGGCTCCGCTGGGTGATTGCAGCCAAGTCCGTTTCTTGTCTAGCTGCCGCTGCCGGGGTGACAGTTGCCTTGTCTTCCTTGTGGGATATCATCCAATATCCATGAGCATCTATAGGCCAACCATCGCTGTCCTTCAAAAATAATTCTGGGAGCCAAGATGGCGGAGGAGCAGGAGACCTAAAGTTCATCTGGTCCCAGGAATTCAGCTAGAGAGCTACCAAACCATTCTGAATACCTATGAATGCAACTGGAGAACGAAGAGAAGAGTAGCAGAAACTCTATGAACAGAAAAGCGACCACTTTCTGCAAGGAGGAGAAAAGATGGTGGAGGAGTAGGGGACCCCTTTTTCAGCTGGTCCCCTGAGTCGAGCTGGATATCTACCAGACCATCCTGAACACCCACGGAATCAGCCTGAGATGCAGGAAGATACATCTGGATCTCTACAAACGAACATCTCCAGCGCTGAATACTGAAGTACGAAGCGGGAGCCGTGAATGCGCGCACAGATACAGGAAGATAAACAGAAGGGGGAGGGAGCCGATGTGCTCGGGCGCCAGGAAGCAGTAGCCACCTGCACTGGGGAGCAGGCCGGACTTGCGGACCGGCACCCGCGAGGGGGCAGACTGAAACTGTGAGCCTGGGAACGCGCGTGGGACCAGACTGAAAACCAGAGCTCCGGAGCGCTCACTGGAACCGGACTGATACCGGTAGCTCGGGAGCGCATGCGCAAACAGACTGCAAACCGGCGCGCCGGAGCACGCACAAACACACTTGAACAGGGAGCTCGGGAGCGCGCACAGGAAACGGGGGTGGCTAGCGGTGTTAGAAGCACAAAAGACAGAGACCTGCCGGCCGTGGAAGTGAGGGCTGGGACAATGGCCATGGGGCGCACATCCCGGGACGCTGCAGGTTTTTTGGCAGCACTGACAGAAACAGAGTTAAAGTGGCCAGGAGAGCTCAGTGGAGAGTGGACTGCGATCTCTCTGTTCTGAGACAGAGGCTAGGCTACGGCCACCGCTGCTCTGACTCTCAGAAGAGGCACAGAAAACCACCAGGGAAAGCCACCAGACAACAAAAGCCTGGAAATACCGGCTCACAGTGTGCCCATCCCCATCCCCTCTCGCAGGGGACACAGCAACTCTACCCAAACAGGGTTGCCTGAATATCAGCGTGGCAGGCCCCTCCCCCAGAAGGCAGGCTGAAAAATCAAGAAGCCCACATCCTTAAGGTCCCTATAACACAAGTGCACACTGCCTGGGTCCTGGTCAATAATTTGGGCTCTGGGCATCCCAGCAACCTCTCCTCATCAGAATGACGAGGACAAATCCCCCCCAGCAAAGAAAAGATAATGAGTCTGTGGCCTTTGCCACAGAACTGATGGATATGGATATAACCAAATTGTCAGAAATGGAGTTGAGAGTAACAATGGTCAAGATGATGTGTAGGCTTGAAAAAACTATTAATGAAAATATTAACGAGAATATAGAATCTCTAAGGGCAGAAATGAGAGCGAGTCTGGCAGAAATTAAAAATGCTATGAATCAAATGCAGTCTAAACTAGACGCTCTGACAGGGTAAATGAGGCAGAAGAACAAATTAGTGAATTGGAAGATGGGATGGTAGAAAAGAAAGTTAAAACAGAAACTTGCCTCAAAAAAATCCAATCTCAAGAATGTAGATTACGGGAGATTACTGACTCAATGAAACGTTCCAATGTCAGAATCATCGGCATCCCCGAACGGGTGGAGAAAGAAAGAGGTCTAGAAGAGATTTGAACAAATTGTAGCTGAGAACTTCCCTAATCTGACAAAGGAAACAAGCATTTGTGTCCAAAAAGCAGAGAGGACCCTTCCCAAGGTCAATGAGAACAGACCTACACCATGTCACGTCATGGTGCAATTCGCAAATATTAGATCCAAGGATACAGTATTGAAAGTGGCCAGGGGGAAGAAAATCCCCATGTACAGAGGGGAAAATATCAGAATAATGTCTACAGAGACTGGCAGGCTAGGAAGGGTTGGCAGGGTATTTTCAAAGCTCTATCTGAGAAGAACATGCAGCCAAGGATCCTTTATCCAGCAAGGCTGTCATTCAGAATTGATGGAGAGATAAGGACCTTCCAGGATCAGCAGAAACTGAAGGTAACCACCAAACCAGCCCTACATGAGATATTAAGAGGGGTTCTATAAAAGTAAAAAGGCCCCAAGAGTGATACAGAACAGAAATTTACAATCTATAGAAACAAAGACTTCACAGGCAACATGACATCATTAAAGTCCTCTCTCTCAATAATCACTCTCAATGTGAATGGCCTAAATGCTCCTGTAAAACGCCACAGGGTTGCAGATTGTATAAAAAGACATGACCCATCCATTTGCTGTCTACAAGAGACTCATTTTGAACCTAAAGATACATCCAGACTGAAAGTGAAGGGATGGAAAACCATTTTTCATGACAATGGACCTCAAAAGAAAGCTGGGATAGCAATTCTCATATCAGACAGATTAGATTTTAAACTAAAGACTGTTGTTAGAGATACAGAAGGACACTATATTATTCTTTTTTTTTTTTTAAGAATTTATTTATTTGACAGAGATAGAGACAGCCAGCGAGAGAGGGAACACAAACAGGGGGAGTGGGAGAGGAAGAAGCAGGCTCCTAGCGGAGGAGCCTGATGTGGGGCTCGATCCCATAACGCCGGGATCACGCCCTGAGCTGAAGGCAGACGCTTAACCGCTGTGCCACCCAGGCGCCCCGACACTATATTATTCTTAAAGGATGTATCCAACAAGTGGATATGACAATTATAAATATCTATGCCCCCAAAAGGGGAGCAGCTAGATACACAAGCCAACTCTTAACCAGAATAAAGAGACATATAGATAATAATACATTAATAGTAAGGGACCTCAACACTCTGCTCTCAGCAACAGACAGACCACCTAAGCAGAAAATCAACAAAGAAACAAGAGCTTTGAATGACATATTGGACCAGATATCTGGACCTCATAGATACATACAGAACACCATACCCCAGAACAACAGAATAATCATTCTTTTCGAATGCACATGGAACTTTCTCCAGAATAGACCATATACTGGGTCACAAAACAGGTCTCAACCGATACCAAAAGACTGAGATTATTCCCTAATATTCTCAGACCATACTGCTTTGAAATTGGAACTCAATCACAAGGAAAAATTTTGAAGAAACTCAAACACTTGGAAACTAAGAACCATCCTGCTCAAGAATGATTGGGTAAACCAGGAAATTAAAAATCAGTTTAAACAATTTCTGGAGACCAATGAGAATGAAAACACATTAGTCCAAAACCTATGGGACACTGCAAAGGCGGTCCTAAGGAGAAAATACATAGCCATCCAAGCCTCACTCAAAAGAATAGAAAAATCTAAAATGCAGTTTTTATATTCTCACCTCAAGAAGCTGGAGCTGGAACAGAAGAATAGGCTTAACCCACTCATGAGAAGGCAGGTGATCAAGATTAGAGCAGAGATCAATGAATTAGAAACCAGGAGCACAGTAGAGCAGATCAGCAGAACTAGAAGCTGGTTCTTTGAAAGAATAAATAAGATCGATAAGCCACTGGCCAGACTTATTCAAAAGAATAAAGGACCCAAATTAATAAAATTAGGAATGAAAGGGGAGAGATCACAGCCAACACCAATGAAATAGGAAGGATCATTAGAAACTTTTATCAACAGCTTTACGCCAATAAATTAAATAACCTGGAAGAAATGGATGCCTTCCTGGAACCCATAAACTATGAAGACTGAAACAGGAAGAAACTGATTATTTAAACAGACTGATTAATTTTGAAGAGATGAAGCAGTGATCAGAAACCTCCCCAAAAACAAGAGTCTAGGGCCTGACGGATTCCCAGGGGAATTCTACCAAACATTCAAAGAAGAAATAATACCTATTCTCCTGAAGATGTTTCAAAAAATAGAAACAGAAGGAAAACTATCAAACTCATTCTATGAGGCCAGTATTACCTTGATCCCCAAACCAGGCAAAGACCCCATCAAAAAGGAGAATTACAGACCGATTTCCCTGATGAATATGGACGCCAAAATTCTCAACAAGATCCTAGCTAATAGGATCCAACAGTACATTAAAAGGATTATCCATCAAGACCAAGTGGGATTCATCCCTGGGATGCAAGGGTGGTTCAACATTTGCAAATCTATCAGTGTGATAGATCATATCAACAAGAAAAGAGTCAAGAACCATATGATCCTCTCAATTGATGCAGAAAAAGCATTTGACAAAATACAGCATCCTTTCCTGATTAAAACCCTTCAGAGCGTAGGGATAGAGGGTACATTCCTCAATCTCATAAAAACCATCTATGAAAAGCCTACAGTGAATATCATTCTCAACACGGAAAAGCCAAAAGCCTTTCCCTTAAGATCAGGAACACAACAAGGATGCCCACTCTTGCCATTATTATTCAACATAGTACTAGAAGTCCTTGCAACAGCAATCAGACAACAAAAAGGGATAAAAGGTATCCAAACTGACCAAGAAGAAGTCAAACTGTCTCTCTTCGCAGATGACATGATACTCTATATAGAAAACCCAAAAGACTCCACCCCCAAACTACTAGAACTTACAGAGCAATTCAGTAATGTGGCGGGATACAAAATCAATGCTCAGAAATCAGTTGCATTTCTATACACGAACAATGAGACTTGAAGAGAGAGAAATTAGGGAATCCATTCCATTTACAATAGCACCAAAACTCACACGTTATCTCGGAATTAACTTAACCAGAGAGGTAAATGATCTATATTCTAGAAACTACAAATCACTCTTGAAAGACATTGAAGAAGACACAAAAAGATGGAAAAGTATTCCATGCTCATGGATCTGGCTATGCTACCCAGAGCAATCTACACTTTCAATGTCATCCCGATCAAAATACCAATGACATTTTTCAAAGAACTGGAACAAACAGCCCTTAAATTTGTGTGGAACCAGAAAAGGCCCTGAATCTCCAAGGAACTGTTTGAAAAGGAAAAACAAAGCTGGGGGCATCACGTTGCTGGATTTGAAGCTATACTACAAAGCTGTGATCACAAAGACAGCATGGTACTGGCATAAAAACAGACACATAGACCAATGGAACAGAATAGAGAACCCAGAAATGGACCCTCGGCTCTTTGGGCAACTAATCTTTGACAAAGCAGGAAAAAAACATCCAGTGAAAAAAAGATAGTCTCTTCAATAAATGGTGCTGGGAAAATTGGACAGCTACATGCAAAAGAATGAAACTTGACCACTCTCTCACACCATACACAAAGATAAACTCCAAATGGTTGAAAGACCTCGATGTAAGACAGGAATCCATCAAAATCCTAGAGGAGAACATAGGCAGCAACCTCTTTGACATCGGCCGCAGGAACTTCTTTCATGACATATCTCCAAAGGCAAGAGAAACAAAAGAAAAAATGAACTTGTGGGACTTCATCAAGATAAAACCTTCTGCACATCCAAGGAAACAGTCAAAAAAACTAAAAGGCAGCCCACGGAATGGGAGAAGATATTTGCAAATGACACTACAGATAAAAGACTGGTATCCAAGATCTAAAAAGAACTTCTCAAACTCAATACACATGAAACAAATAATCAAATCAATAAATGGGCAGAAGATATGAACAGACACTTTTCCAATGAAGACATACAAATGGCTAACAGACACATGAAAAAATGTTCAAGATCATTAGCCATCAGGGAAATTCAAATCAAAACCACCTTGAGACACTACCTTACACCAGTTAGAATGGCAAAAATTGACAAGGCAAGAAACAACAAATGTTGGAGAGGATGTGGAGAAAGGGGAACCCTCTTACACTGTTGGTGGGAATGCAAGTTGGTACAGCCACTTTGGAAAACAGTGTGGAGGTCCCACAAAAAGTTAAAAATAGAGCTACTCTATGATCCAGCAATTGCACTACTGGGTATTTACCCCAAAGATACAGACATAGTGAAGAGAAGGGCCATATGCACCCCAATGTTCACAGCAGCATTGTCCACAATAGCTAAATTGTGGAAGGAGCCGAGATGCCCTTCAACAGATGACTGGATTAAGAAGATGTGGTCCATATATACAATGGAATATTACTCAGCCATCAGAAATAATGATTACCCAACACTTACAGCAACATGGACAGGACTGGAGGAGATTATGCTAAGTGAAATAAGTCAAGCAGAGAAAGACAATTATCATATGGTTTCTCTCATTTATGGAACATAAGAAATAGGAAGATCAGTAGGAGAAGGAAAGGAAGAATGAAGGGGGGGTAAACAGAAAGGGGAATAAACCATGAGAGACTATGGACTCTGGGAAACCAACTGAGGGCTTCAGAGGGGAGGGGGCTGGGGGATTGGGATAGGCCGGTGATGGGTATTAAGAAGGGCACATATTGCATGGAGCACTGGTTGTTATATGCAAATAATGAATCACAAAACATTGCATCAAAAACTGGGGGTGTGGGGTGCCTGGGTGGCACAGCGGTTAAGCGTCTGCCTTTGGCTCAGGGCGTGATCCCGGCATTGTGGGATCGAGCCCCACATCAGGATCCTCCGCTATGAGCCTGCTTCTTCCTCTCCCACTCCCCCTGCTTGTGTTCCCTCTCTCGCTAGCTGTCTCTATCTCTGTCAAATAAATAAATAAAATCTTTAAAAAAAAAAACTGGGGGTGCACTGTATGGTAAGTAATATAACAAAATAAAAATTATAAAAAAATAAAATAAAATACCATAAAACTTTTAAAAAAATGGTTGAATAACAGCATTTCACATGGCTCAACTTAAACTATTCTGAACCCTACGGAGGATTTGTAAAGCTAGAAATTCTTCTCTCAACAATTTTATAATCTAATTTGGAGGCAGATTTTGTAAATAATTTACTTTAATACAAGGTACGAGGCAAAATGTAGCTTCAAGCTCCATCGCTCTATTCAGAAAAAAGGATGAATCCTACAGGGTATCTGGGAACACTTTTACTGGAGCTGGCACTTAAACTGGTCCTACAGAGATAAGAATCATTTCGTAGGCGGAAAGTAACTGTGCTTATTGAATGAAGACTGACCTATTCTGTTCTTTTCAATGAGATATCTTGGCCAAAATATAACTTTTATAATATCAACATTTACCACTAACCTTTGACTGAATGAGAATATTGCTGGTTTATTTTTTTCTTAATTCCTCAACCACACATCTCATAACTTTGTATTTCTCTATGTTGTAGTTTTTTCCATTTAAAGTATGATGATATGATATCACCATCACAGGCTTCAATCATTCAAGTAGACCTCCAGGTGATTTCTTTCTTCGGAGGTGTCTACGGACTATGATGATACATGCCAATACATGATTCATATACTATAAAAGCCTAATGTGATATACATATTATTCAAATGAATAGCATGTGATATTAAATTCATAATATAAGGACAAAATAAAGTATTCTAAAAATTGGAGAGAATTTATTACTATTTAAAATATGATTTAGTGAAAAAAATTAAAAATTAAAAAATAAAACAACATATGTCTTTGTTCAATTTTTGTTAGTCAAGATGCCCCGAGACCTATAGAGAGAGACAGAGGTGCACCTCCGCGTCAACACAGCACGTCTATTTTTAATTTTTTGAGGAGCCTTCACGCTGTTTTCCATAGCAGCCACACCATTTTGCATTCTCACCAATAGTGTAAAAGCGTTCCAATGTCTCCATATCAACACCAACACTTAATGTCTTTTTAAAATTTTTATTGTAGACATCCTAACACGTGTGAGGTGCTATCCCACTGCACTTTCCTGACGATAGTGGTACTGAGCATCTTTTCATATACCTGTTTGCCGTTTGTATGTCTTCTTTGGAGAGTATATTCAAGTATTTAGCTCAGTTTTTCATCAGGTTATTTGTTGCTGTTTTTATTGAAGTGTAGGAGTTCTTTATATATTTTGGATATTAATCCTTATCAGATAAATGGTTTGCAAATGTTTTCTCCCATTCTGTAGGTTGCTTTTCACTGCATTTCCCATTCCCCTTGACATTTTTTTGCTTTTGTTTCTTGGGGGGTTTTTGTTTTATTTATTTATTTGTTTGTTTGTTTGTTTATTTATTTATTTATTTTGTTTGCAAAATTTAAGTAGACTCAATTAGGTAATACCTATGGTCTTGTTCTTTGTCTTTTTCAGAAAAAGATTGTCTTTTGTATATATTAAAATTTACCCAACATATTTAATGGTTAATTTGTTTTTTTTCTGATTGAGACAAAATTCACATAATTTCACTACTTACCGTGCTGAAGTGTACACCTTAGTGGTTTTTAGTATATTCACAATCTGGTGAAACCATCACAACTATCTAATTCCAGAACATGTCCATCTCCCCGCCAAAAAATCTTGTACCTGTTGGCAGTCAATCCCAATTCTCTCTTCCCATATCCTCTGCAAAAATTAAAGATTTTTTATTTTACGGTCACTGAGTTTGAGAGAGTGTGTTATATAGCATTATTGCAGATAAAGTGACTTAGCCACAGGTCTATAATTACAGTTATGTAATGCATGTCTAATTTGTTTAAATCTAGTGATCATTATGGTCTTTTTCCATAAACTGTTCCTCTTTTTATATTTCTTATCTTGGTTAAGTAATTTTGCATTATCACTGATGTGTTAAAATATCTTGGTGTGACATGAAAGACCTTTGCTAATATAACCCCAAATGATTTTTCTGGCTTTATATATCATAGTATTTCCACTGCTTCCTCACATATATAGACTATATGCCAGCCACAATGTGCTTCTTGCTTTGCTTTTCTCTCCATGTGCCAGTCATTTTAAAAAACAAAAATATTTATATCAGAATTTGAAAAGCAATTTGTCATTTTATTGTACAAAATATTTATTATTAATTTTAAAAAGTTGACATTTTCAATGTATCTCCAACGTAGTTTCTCTTCATTTACAGCGCTAGCTTACCACTCAATAGCATTTAGAATTCTAAAGGTCCTAAAGATCCTCTACTTAATGTTATTGTCAAACAGCACTAAGTTCTAGCACAAGACAAAGAAATTCATACTAGTTTGTCTCCTTATTCCCAAGAACCAGCACTGCTATATTATTTCCACTTAGCCAAACATAGTTTAATTGGTAATTTTCCCTCTTTCCAAGAGGATTTCAAATTCATCGGCATTTTCCAGTAACATCTTGACAAACACATTAAATTCTAGAAATGTGCCAAAAATTTCCTTGCCACTGATCAACAAAAAACAAATCCATGATTCTTACCCACAGATTCCAATGGCAGTAGTTACAATGTATTCGTGGTGGTTTAGGCGGCCATAGGTATCCCAGAAATAGCTTATGACAAATTCTACATACCTTCTGTGCCTTGGTGAAGTGTTGTTTACTTCCTTTACAACCTGGAATATTTTTACTTATTCTTCAAGATTGGCCCAAATGACTTTTCTTGTGACATCACTTCTGTTTTCCTGATAGAGTTAGCCCATCATTCTCCCTGTTTCTCACAGCACTATTGTAATATCTACCACATTATATAGATTTTATTTTTTGTTTTCACGTCTTTCTCCCAAGTAGCCCTTCATTACATAAGGACACTGATCTCAAGTCAATTATCTTTTACTTCCTAGCCCCTCGCACACTGACTGCTGGGACAAGGGTGCCCTTTGCAGCAGCCATGATGCTTCCCTCCCCCTCCACACACATGCAGCCGTCATTTCTGAGCTTTTCTCTCCTAATCCAGAGATTACATTGGCCTGGAGAAAAAAATATTCAATATACTGTTGCCATGGTGGCAAACCTCACCATCTGGCACGTCTGTTGCAGATTGCTACGTATGAAAACACTCTCCACCCAACGTACCTTGACTCCCAGAAAGGCAACGGAAGCAGAGATGTCACAAAAACGTTGCAGTATCCTGCAGAAGACCTCAACTCCAAATGGAAAAAGGAAATCCTGCAACCACCACAATCTGAAATGGAAGTCAACACATGGGAAATAAAGCCTCCCAATTTCAGTTATAAACTGTATACATCTTTGAGATTTCCAGAAAAGCCATCAAGGAGTATTAAGGAAGAACAAGGGAGTGGGGGAAAAAGGTAATTTTTGGGAAACAAGGCTTCACCTACCCAGCATAAGGAATCATCCCAAGAAGGCCAAATCCTCTGAGTTTATAACTACATTCCCACATCTGGAGTCACGTAAAGTGAAGTTAATGTTTGTGAAGAATCGAAAATATCCAAATGGTGTATACCGCAATCCCAAACCACATGACTTTTGACAGGTACAAAAGAGAGTTTGATTCAAAATCGTTTAAAACAGATAAGGAGAAATATATATTATTTTTTATTCATTTCTTAATTATGATTACTAATACATGAGCAAAAAAGGTATGTGCATATAATATGTATAAATCTGCATCTTTATTTCCCATGGAACAATACAATTCAGAGTCAGCACTAAATGACAGAGGAGAGAGGTAAGACCTTGGTTAATGTTTTTGATGTGGTTTTATCTGCCAGGTGGAAAGACTGACTCTGGGATGAACTTTCTTAGTTTTTAGAACGGTTGGGACTTAGATACGATTGGCAAACAGACCTCAATTGCCAGTTTACAATCTAGAAAGTAATCAAATCAATACATGGAATGAATGGATGAATAAATACAAATTGACAAAGGGGGCATTATGTTACTTTAATGAGTTTTTCTAATGATTAATAATTTGAATAATACGTGAGCAAGAATTAGATTTATAATTTAAAATGGTGGTGGGGAATATATATTTAAAGAAATGCAAATGAGATCAAAATATAATTCCTCTAGAAAATAAACATATTCTCTACTTAGGTCTATAACACATAAATATGACTCTTGCTCAGTAACAAGAGAAGCAATAGAGTTAGTAACACACAAAAAAAATTAGCTACAAAAAAGAATAAATTTATTCTTGGAAAATATAAGAAAGCAGTGAGGAATGTGGTCTTTGAGATCAGATTATCTATGCTAGCCCTCTTATTGCTACTAATTTTGGACAAGTTTTTAAGCCTCTTACTTATTTATAACATGAAATAATACAACTTCATATTCGATATGGTTCTTCTAACTAAAGCAAGAGATAATTATATACAAAATACTTACAACAGGGTCTGGAATAGCGAGGTATTCAAAGACTGTTAAGTCTTAGGAGGTCTTAAGATAAAAGTTGGAAAATTCAAGAAGACTTGATCCATAAACTTCTTTACTCATTTAGGGCATCTAAACTCTTCTATTTGCAGTCAACGAAGTATGACTTCGTTGAGGGGAAGTCAGTCAAATAGCAAATGTCATTGGTTTATTCAAATATTTCACTAGTTACAGTTACAATTACAAGACTTGAAGTAAGTAAAGTTCAAGGAATGGAGACATTTTAATTTTAGCTGAATTGATTTGTGGTTATGAAAAGGTCAGTTGGAGACTGTGTACTACATTGTGCAACCACCAGATGTCAGTATAATATTTTTAAACTAACAGGGCCTCACCTTTTATTTAATTAAATAGTGAAAAATTTTGTATTAGAGTTTCTTTTGGGACTTTTAATATTTTCCCATTTGCTTCAGTGGGATCTAGAATTACTCACAAAGAAGAGGACCCTGTCTGACTTCTGCCTGAGCTCACCCTTTTGCGCCCCATTGATTCGGCTTTCAAGCAGAGACATTTGTGATTTTTTTTTTTTTAATTAGTTTCTGGAAGTGTATAAATTCTATTTCAGTTCATATTAGTTAGTTCATTTAAACCATCTTAAAAAAACTACTTTGTGGTATAGTTTACTGAAAACAGTCAATAATTACTCTATGCCAGTCTCAGTAAATTATTTTAGCTTTGTTAAATATTTTTATACTCCTGAAATAAACCCAGCTCCAGAAATATAACATGTAACCCTATTTACATTCGAAAATAAATGCAAATTTTGAATGGATTCCTTTAATTTCATGCTGTTAAAAATATTTCTGACTTAGTCACACTAGGATATTTGAAGTACTCTGTTCCACTATAAAATGAATTGGTTATACAGTATCTTGAAATAGATTTTTCTTTCAAATTTTCATATATAAGTTTTAAACGCTATAACAAAATCATCAAAATTGCATTTTGCCAGTGAAATAATTAATACTTGTAAAAATCACAGTGCAAATACAATGTCAGTAATAAACAATATTTATTAATAATAGCACAATCTTCTCCTTACCTATCTACTACCAATATAATTTACCAAACTTTGTGACAACTTGTGAAAGGGACCTTTTTGGATTAGAATTTAAGTCCAGACACTTAACTACAGGTAAGTCACTATCATAATGTTATGAATATAGCAAAAAATAAACTTTTTGCGTTATCTTAATAGTAATACTTGGGGGCACCTGGGTGGCTCAGTTGGTTGGGCCTCGGACTCTTGATTTCAGCTCAGGTCATGATCTCTGGATTGTGGGATCGAGCCATGCACTGGGCTCCTGACTCAGCACAGAGTCTGCTTGAGATTCTCTCTCTCACTCCCCCTCCCTCAGCCCTCCTCCCCACCCCCGCTAGTGCTCTAAATAAATAATTAAAATAAAATCTTTAAAAAAATAGTAATACTTGTTAAAACATACAACTAAAATGATGTTTTTTTACTTACCACCTTTAATAATATGGTAAATTTTTTTAAATGCCCACTTAATTAACGGAAACAATCCACTTACTTCATCATCTACAACTTCTAATATATTACTGAAGGCTGAGTTTTTAACTCAAAGTGTTCTGTATAGAAAACCAATAGAGCAAGTGCTTAAGAGAACAGACCAGGGAGCAAGCTGCCCCAAGTCACCTAAACTGTCTATCTATTGGTCTACCTATCTATAAATGGGAATGATAATAATTGAATCTATATCATAGAATTGTGAGCATTAAATCTGTTATACATACATAAATCACTTAGTAATATATATATATACAGCACATGTTATCTGGTACATGGACACACACACACAGTTGTTATTATTGTGTTGCCATTTGAATAGTGCTTGTCCAGAGTTAACTTTGTATTACCCAGCATTCCTTATTTGGACAAGGATGATAATACATACATTCTATATTTACATGTTATAATTATAAATCAATTATAAACAAAACAATACAATGTTAATAGTGGTTGTCACTGGGTAGTAGGGTAATTGTTGAATTTTATTTTCAACTCAGCCTTAGACTCTGATCTCAAGAAATGTGTAAGTAAAATTTAAGTAGAATGCAAAATTTGCCATTCAAGTCACAAAGCGCTACTGAGAAGGTTAAAGAGATTTCTGGGGAAATAAAAAGTGGGATGTGAATTGGAGTTTGAAAGATGACATTAATTCCTGTAAAAATGATGGGCAGGATAAGCAAAATTTTATTTGGATTTGCATTATAA
Organism: Ursus americanus; assembly: GCF_024610735.1. Lineage (NCBI taxonomy): Eukaryota > Metazoa > Chordata > Mammalia > Carnivora > Ursidae > Ursus > Ursus americanus. The sequence continues at coordinate 60,275,715 of NC_142129.1, read as the reverse complement.
ATTGTCCATCAATTTCTCTCTCCTGGGCCCTGATCTCCAACTAAATTCTGAGAGATATGAACAAAGACCTGTGTGATTGCTAAGTTTCTCATTTGTCTCCATATCTATAGTACATGGGTGCCACTTGCTGAAAGATGATAAACAGAAGAACAGTATAGAAAGATTTATCACCTACAAGCCTCACGAATGCACCTGGGATTCAAAGCTAACTTTACTAAAAGCCCCGTGGCCCATTAAATCTGCTTCTTTCACAGTGAGCTTGACTCCTTCTCTACAGCTGTTGGGAGATGTCTCCAATACCATTATTTTTTTTTAAAGATTTTATTTATTTATTCAACAGAGACAGAGACAGCCAGCGAGAGAGGGAACACAAGCAGGGGGAGTGGGAGAGGAAGAAGCAGGCTCATAGCGGAAGAGCCTGATGCGGGGCTCGATCCCACAACGCCGGGATCACACCCTGAGCCGAAGGCAGACGCCCAACCACTGTGCCACCCAGGCGCCCCCCAACACCATTATTAATGATTGCTTTAATGCAGGAGTTTTTAATTTGTTAGCGTATATAGGAAATGATAGTATCTTTAAAAGTAAAGCAGAAAGATCTCTGTTTTTTCTTAAAATGCAAACAGTGAATTATCTAGAATTTTGAATCTTCTTTTCTTATTACAAAGGCAGCTGGTATGGTGGATTGAGGCCTGAATATTGTAAGGAATTTCCCCCAAATTTACTCCCACCCCATTTGGAGCAGCCCATTGAGTGAATTGCACTCTGTAAGACCTGACAAGAAGACTTTGTCATCCATTCATAAAAAAGATGTTGAGAAAGCACACTTTTACCATTTGATGGCTCAAATTCTACCCTGGACAAGTAAACTGCTTCGTATCCTTTTACGTCTCAAGACAGCAAGATGTGCATTTGGCATATGGAGCATGTTTTTAAAGCAAAGATTATTAAATAGCAATTAAAAAAAATAAACCACAATTAAAGTCAGTACATGTTTGCTTTCACTGACATCCTTTGTGCCATCTCCCCCAAGAGACACAGAGGCGGCAAAATGAGTACAGTGGATTTAAGGATTGTGTAGAAGAAAAGTTTACCCAAACATGCAAGAACAGGTGGGCAAACACTTCAAGATTTGTTGTTGAACATTTACATTAACTTGTTAGAGTTGCTACTCAAATGATTTTTTCAATAATATGTACTTTATCCTATAGAAGCTGTATCATAAGAACTGTAAATGAAGTATTTGCACGATGCTTAAATCATTTTAAGTGGAGTCTGAGAGAACCCAGTCCCTTGATCAGATACATTATTATTTCTCCAGGTTCAGTGGAATTCTGGAAAACTGCCGGTGACTATGTCACAATTCCAAGTTTCGCCCATATCCTCTCAGACTTGATCATTCTAGAGCATTTCTGCCAAATGCCAAGAGCCAGCATCAGCATCACCTTGCCCAAGGCTCTCTGTGGCTGCTGGAGCTGCCCACAGCAACTTGGAAGTGCTGGGGGTTAATATCTCCCAGAAGCAGCCCTCAAGTGATAACAGAGGTGATTGTTCTACGGTGCTCCCCAGCATTCCCCCAGGGGGCTAAACTCCAGTTGTCCAGTAGCCTTGTGCACTTTGTTGGCTTCCTTCCTGTCTCACTTGCTCACATGCTTACCTTGCCACCATTTCACCTTCACTTGGGGACCACCTATGGTTTCACCAGAATCCTTGCTAAGCGCCTGCTTCTGGGGAAACCTTAATCATGACACCAAAAGGCAGTAGTATAATGATCTTAGAAGGCAGAAAGCCTGGCTTTGAATCCCAGCCTGGCCACGTGATCTTGGGCAGGTTACTCAACCACAGTCTCTCAGTTCTTCACCTGTAAAATGGGAGTAATATGTGCTGTCCTTAGATGCAGACAAGGAGGGGGTCTCTGAGTCAACTTATAGCTTCTCTTCAATCTCTTTATGTACTTGTCAATGTCGTCTGTGGGAAGGGGTGGGAGGGCGGATTAATATAGTGAATAGAGTTTGAGTTTTGGATTTGGTCCAAATGGATTCAAATCCTAACCAAATCACCTCTAAATGTAATCTTGGATGGTTTGCTTACGTTTTCTCAATCTTCCTTAGGTTTTAGGAGAGCTAAGTGAAACCGTATATATAAACTGTTGGTAAAGTCCCTCATATCTTCATATCTTCTGGATTGACTTATTGATTATTATTGTTAATGATAATATAGAGATAGGGCTTTGCATAACCATAGAAAAGTTACTTGTCTATGGCTCAGTTTTCTCATCTGTAAAATGACAATAAAAATAGCACCCATTTCATAGAGTTGTTATGAAAAGTCAAAACTTTATAAAATATGTGGATCATAGCAATGACACTGATTACTATACAAGTATTTTATAAATAAAAATTTAAAAACTATACATCTTGCATGTATAAAACCAGTGTCTAGGGACTACTCAAGAGTTGACTGAAAGTAAAGAGAGGAAAAGGGGGTTGGGAATGGGAAGGGGAGAGGGAAAGAGAGAGAGAGAAAGAGAGAGACTCTTTAGTAAGATAAATTTATGGACTTATGTAAATGAGGGGAACCCAGAGAGTGAACAGTCAGCAGACAGCTATCTGTAAGAGGAACAGATTACAGATGAATATGTGAAGAGGAGATCAACGTCCAGAAAATTGTGTTCAAATGGACAAAAACTTATTTTATGTTTGCTAGTGGTAGGTATGAAGTCAACCTTCTATTGACATAGGTTGTAGACTTATTTTTTACAAAGTTTACAGAGTGATTGTTTCAAATTGCAAAGATCCTGCTGTGCATAGAAGTGTTGATCACCATAGTGAAAGCAGGGGCTTCTCCTCTATAGATGATTTTGTACTTGAGCTTAGTAATTTAGGGACTCCATGCTCATTACTATCTTGTAGCCGAACACAGGCTCCAATCACAAAGAAAATGACAGGGCAGTCCATCACCAAGTTACTTAAATCAGTTACAGAAAATCATAGACTCCTGCTGGCTGCGGCATTAAGAATTAAGGGCCTCCAGTCTCCACCAGAACCTCGCCCTTCCTAGCTGCTTCCGCTGCAAAGCATCTTCACTTAATTTCAAGAGCAGATCTACCTCAATATTCCACAGGCTTCTCAAAGTAAAAATATTTTAATCCAAAGTCATAGTTTCCTCTTATTTTTTTCCTTTAAAAAATCTTTGATATAGTTAGCAAATTGAACCCTGTGATGGTTCAAGCAAAATGGCTTTATTTTTCTCAACCCCTTCCCCCCCCCCCCCCCCCCCCCGCTTTTTAATCACTTCATTTGTACCAGCCAATGTCATTTCTGTAACTTCAACTCACATTCAGCCATGAAAAAGCTCAGGCTAGGATTAAAAAGTATGTATGATTGCTACCTCATACCATCCGTAAAGAAATCGATTCATATGGATTATAGATTCAAATGTGAACAACAAAAGCCTGCCTGGGGTCCGGGGTTTACAATGAGGAAGGGAACATCATCTCCTTTTTTTTTTTTTTTTTCCCTTTTTTCTCTTTCTACATCTTCTCCCCATCACTCTGTTGCTTCTTGGTCTGCTTTTTATCTCCAAGGTGTTGGTGCCCAAAGGAGAAATGGGAGGGGCAAAAGGGAGGAACAGGGACAAAAGCGTAGGTAGAAGAGATTGCTGTAATCATTGACATCACCTCTGTGGCAGATGTCCGAACTGCGCGATGCTTGTGGAGCCCACGTTGTGCGTTCTTCTTTACCCTGTACGGGGAATCTCATTCTGCGCGGTCATTTGATGAGGACCCACGTCCAGTCTCCCGCCCTCAGCAGTCTATCCCGCTGCCTTGTCTCACCGGAGAACCCAAGTCCCGTGCGGGCAGCCATCTTGGTAGGAGTACCCACGGCACGGCTGGAGCCTGGCTTCCTTATGAGTCCACTGTGTTCATGGAACATTCCATACAGCCCACCAAATGGTGAGTGTGTGGATGGCCCCATATTTCCTTTCTCCTTTCCTGACACTGTGAGCCATCATCTTTTAATCTCTAGACCCTTATTTATGATCAAATGCACACCCTCTGAAACTGCTGGGGATATAGATGAAACCACCCCTCCACCAGGAACTGCCATACAACGTTGTGCTGAGGGGCACCACAGTGGTCTCTGCATTTTCTACAGCTCAGCTGGAAGCCGTCCGTACCTGCCCATTTCTTCCTCTTGTAGGCAAACGCCATCTCTATTCTCTATAAATGATCATTCTGAGAATATCTGAATTGGCTTTGTGGGGATCACCATCTTTGCTTTCTCACAGGAACCAGAATGGGTACTCTACAATGCTTCCCCTCAAGGATAGTGATCCCTACCTAAAGAAAAAAAAAAAAAAAAAAAGCCTTCAGAGTTTTAATAATTTACTTACTTAATTTGGATGGAATAGAGGATGAGAGTAGCAGGTCTGGCCCACCCACCTTTTAGAAAGCCCTGTGGGAATACATCTTCTAGCAGCTTCTCTCCTTGTGTTTTTGGCTTTGGGGATTTTTCCTTATTTCAAGACAACAGGAAAGATCCCACTTCTCCTTGCTGTTAACACTTGTATTCCTGGCTTCAACTAAGAGAGAAGCCTGGGGCGCACTCCTGTCAAACTCCTCACAGGTCTTTGGCCATTTCCTGAGAGTCTTTCTGCCAACATCTCTCCTAGGCCTTTCCATCCCACCTATTTTATTTGAATACCCCTCATTTACCCAGGGGCTACCACCACCCAGAGCATACCTCTAGCATTACACGCTTGTAGGTGATGTACCACTCTTTTCCCCAACTAGGTAATAAACAACTTCAGAGCCAGGCTTGATTTCATTTTATAGGTAAGTGCCTGGAATGTGGTATTTAAAAAACTTTGCTTAATGAGTAAATAGAAGACAGTGGTTGAGGTTCATTGTGAAGCACCGATATAGATTACTGGAAATTGGACATAAAATGGTCCACTGTAACACTCCTTGGTACCTTCCACCCTATTGCTGCTGATGGAAGGGAGATGTTTAACTCTGTGAGACACAATGTATTTAGGAATCCTTGACTTTGGCATTATCTAGTCATCTTTTATAAATCAAACTCAGAATGTGCAATCACTTTCATAGGCATAGCTTCACTCAGTTCCCTCCTGAGCACACAATGTTTACTTCGGTATCATCATCATCCTCATCATCATGGTTCTAATTTTCTGAACTAGGAAACTGAAGTCCTTACGAGGAACTTACTGTTCACAGCACTTACTCGCCATGATGCTCCAAACACAATGAGCTTCAGACCGCAGTGGCGAATGCACACTTTCTGATAAATAACCCAAAATAAATGTATATGGCCGAGACAGTATAGTTCTCATTCCTGATCATAGTTGGAGTCGTGCTCAACTATTCCTCTAGTTAGCATGCTGTTATGAGCTTGGTTTTAGATGAATAACACTATCATAAGATAAGAGGACAGGACAGATGAGCTCTATCTAGTATTTGCTGTCAAGTTTCTGGTCCTGGGAGTAACGTACCAGTAAACCTCACCCATTTATGGCAGCTGAGTCAGGAAATTCTGGTCTTACATTTCTTTTTTGATCATTTAGATAGCTGGTGGACCGAAATAACATACAGCTTTGTGAAATCTCTCCTAAATGAAAGAGATTCATCTTCTGTGCATTTCCTTATGAGAGCATCTATGAATTTTGGTATCATGCTGGATTCTACAGAAACAAGCACTCTCCTGAAGTCATAAGAAAGTTCTAAAACTATAAGTTTTTCAAACTAAAGTTGCCTAACTTGAAATTGTTTTGTTGCAACATAGATGAGAATACTATTAACAGACTTGTGATTTGTGAAAGTTACATCTTGCACCTTTGAGTGGAAAGCTGATACAATGTGTACTTTCCATTAATGCCCAAAGTTAAGAAATGCTCTAGTCTCAGGGCAGGCTAAGAAGAGGCAGGTAAATGAGAATAATGCTTACTAATTTGACCACCAAGCTTCTCTAACCAGGCATTGTGAATTTTGTTAGCATCCTTCATATTAACAAGAATTTCCTATAAATAGCATGCATTCTCTTAAAGGATGAATATTATATCTTTGGGGGACCTATAGTTGGTTAAAGATAAAAAAAAATTTTGACCTAAAAAAATAGAGAACAATGTAGCAACCAGAGATGAAGTAGTTCACATAAATTGGGCACTTTTCTAGTGGGATATTATCCAAAGGCAAAAAAAAAAAAAAAGAAGAAGAAGATTAATTTGTGGCACAGTGGTGTCTTTCTAAAGTTAAGTTGTTTCCAGAAGTAAATTTTATTTCAGAAATCTTGGGGTGCCAAATGGCCTGTAAACAGTATTATTTCTTAAGGGAAAAAAAAACCCCACAGAAACTCAAGAGTTATATGAATAACTTTGTGTGCATGTTTACAAAGTGGCATGGGGTGAGACAAGACAAATTTACTTTGCATATTTATGGCATATTGAATCAAAATCTGAAACTTTATTTTTCAGCTTTTTCCCAATGTATTTTTTGAAGTTTATTTGACATACTCAAAACATATTAAAAGAAAGAAGATCTCCAACTGACACAAAACATGTCTTTCTTGAGGATTGTTAGGCTTGGAGGATTTATAGTTCTGGGGGGGGAGGGGTTCTTTCTTTTAACATATTAAAATAATTTTCTAAAATTTTGCTTAAAAATTTTGTGGGAAAGTAAAAAAATGACCTGAAATGTTTCTGTTTCTGACCAAGACTTGATAATTTTCATTTTAAATAAAAAATGAAAAGGCTAGAACCTCATGCCACTCACATTTTTATCAAATGAATTATCCTATCTCCTTTCCAATTTCACTATGGAAACTGATTGGAATAAAGTTAAATAAGGATTTAATAGCTCTGTTTACATAAGCAGCATTAAGTGGAAAGATGAGGCAATGAGTTACATCATTTCCCCAAGGATGTTCTGCATAATTCAGGTTCCCTGGAATTGTAATAGATACTCCATGAAAAGAAAATGTACTCTTTAGAAAAACAGATGTAGCAGATACTGGATTAAATACATCAGACAGGTGAATTTACTCAGGACATGTGAGTAGAAAGGTGGGAATGCTCCAGGGCTCATTGCTTGGCCCCAGTCTCTTTTCTATCTATATGCCCCCTCGGTGATCCCATCCACATGCCTTGTGGGTGGGAGGATGGGGTAACAGGGTGATGGACATTAAGGAGGGCACTTGATGTAATGAGCACTGCATGTTATATGCAACTGATGAATCGCTAAATTCTACCCCTGAAACTAATAGTACACTATATGTTAACTAACTTGAATTTAAATAAAATCTAAAAAATAAATGTCATCTACATGCCTAAGACTTCCTAATATATATCTCTAGCCCTGTCTTCTCTCCTCAACTGGACTTCTCCCCACAATGTCTAATTGCCCTCCCAAACTTAACATGCTCAAAACTGAGCCCTGATATATTTACCGATTCTCTCATAGTCTTGCCTATCTCATTAAAGAGCAACTCCATTCTCCCACTTGCTCAGGCAAGAAATAAAAATAAAACAGAGTTGCTCTATCTCTATTCTTTATTTCACACCACACATCAACAAATCCTGTCCTTTCTACTTCACATTGTACTGTAACCTCAGCTATTCTGCACTGTCTCTAAAAATACACGGCGAAAATTCCCATTATCCCTTGCCTGAATTAGTGCCATAACCTCCTATCTGGGGGCCGCCCGGAGGCCCATGCTTACCTTAGTCCATTCTCAACAGAGCAGTAGAGCTGTTTGACTCTTGTAAAATGCAATTCCTAAAGTGTCATTTTTCTGCTTAAAACTCTCCAGTGTCTTTTACATCTTAAGCCAAAGTTCTCTCAATATCCTGCATGGTCTTTTGCTCTCTTGTCCTGGTTACTTGACTGAACTCACCCACTACTGCCTTCATGTACTCTTCTTTAGCCATTAGGGTCTCCCTACTAACAGGAAAGGCCAGGGTTTTGTCAGTGTTCACTGCTGTGCCCCAGCGCCAAGTACAGCAGCTGATGCGTAGTAGATGCCCATTAAAACTCTGTGGAATAAATGGCTTCACTGGGTAATCTGAGCTGCAGAAGGCATAAATGACCTTGTTGTTGATTCCCACTGGTAGGAGCCAATGAAGCTGAAGTTACCCACCAGCAGTGGAGGCGTACTGGAGTACCTATATATTCCATGCACCTCTTTGCTTCTAGCTTACAATAGGTGGAAAGAACTGATTTCTAAATTAGTATCTTTGCAGAGTAGTATGCACTTACGTTGCTTTGCATTTGTCAGGAATGTTGAAATTTTAAGATTCTTGTTCATTGTACTTGAAATGGAAATACTATCCCTTGAGGTAAGAAAGGAAGCTTTTAGAGAAAATGCGTGCACTTCAGGGATTGCTAAGTCTATTCATCACTGCCTGGCAAACACAGGCTTAGCATTAAGGCTTGCTGGGAATGTTAATGATTAACTGCTCAAAGATGCATGAGAGAAGTGATCTAATTAACATAAATCTCTATGATACTGTGTTCACATCCTTGCAGACAATGGATAAAGGTCACGCCATAAACTCCTGGTTGTATTACTTTCAGCGAGTTGTTTGTGAATTGTGAATTGTAAAGTGACTTTCAGAATGTTGTTAAATTGTGTCCTAGCTGAATTTTAAGAAAAGCATTCTGCAGTTAATTTACAAAAGTCAGACTGTAAAGTTAAACTAATTCAAAGATTGTAAGCATGATAAGAACTTTTTTCTATCAAAGTATCGTTTTTTGAAAAGTTGAGAAACACTTTCTTTCACGTGTACTGTTAATTGGAATGATCTCTTCTAAACCATATCTATTAAATCATTAGAGGTTTCATTAATGAAGGAGTCAAGAAGATGAGCTGGTTAAAAGATCATTTTAAGACTCGAGTACTTATACACATGTTTCTAAAATGTTGTAATAAGATTCCTAGGTTATTTAGAAAACTGCTTGCTGTCCTTCAGGGCAATAAAGTCATAACCTGTGGGGTTCTGTTTGCTATCAGAAGGAAATGATTTGCACTCCTACTGCAACTAAATCTACCAGTTACCGTGTACCTTTTCAGAGTCCAGGATTTAGTTAACTGTAAATAGTGAATCACACAAGGCTATATTCTCTAGAGCAATACCATCCAATAGAAATAAAATACCAGCCACATAAGTAATTCAAAAATTTCCAGTAAGCACATTGAAAAAAAAGAAAAAGTCAAAATTATTTTTAATAATTAACTTTATGTAACCTATTATATGAAAACTATTATCAATTTAACACATAAAATAACAAATTATTAATGAGGTATTTTACATTCTTTTTTCCTTACTAAGTCTTCAAAATTTGGAGTCCATTTTATACTTCTAGCACATATTAATGCTGACTAGCAAGTGCTCAATGACCGCAAATGGCGGGTGTTTACCATATTAGACAGTGTAGTTTTAGATGATTAAATAATCATTGGATGGACTTGTTAAACAGCTCCTCAGGATGATGTTGAAAGGTTGTGCTGTGCTGCTTTCGCCTTATTTCCAACTTTTGAGTCTCTATACATAATATTTCCAACCAGGAATTGTAGTCTTTGGCTCCTAGGACATTAAATGATAGCAAATAGAATTTTTCTACAGCATAAGCTAATTTAGTATCCTAAATGTGTTTTTAAAAGTTATTTTAAAGGAGTTTTTGTTCATCATGTATATCATGTTGCTTAAGCTTTTAGCTTAAGATTCTTTACTTTAAATTATAATTGAATTATTCTAATAAAATCTATCACAGCACAGATAACTAAGATGCATACAGGGTTAATGAGAGCAGCTACTCTAAATCTCTTTATATTAGTTACTTAATTTAATTCTTACAAAAATTCTTTAAGATATCATTACCATTTTAGAGATGTGGAGGCTAAGAGTGTTTACCTAACTTGCTAAAGGCCACACGGCTTCTAAGGAGCAGTGGAAATAAAATCCGGCTTCTTAACTGCAAAGCCTGAACTACTAACCACTATGTTATACACAGGGATGACTTCAAAATCAATTATTTCAACCCATATCAATTAAATAACTAAACATTTGTTAAGCAAATTAAATTAAGGATATGTCATTCTTTCTTTAGACAAGAAAAAATTTTTTTCCTGTTTTCCAGAATGTGTAGGAAGAATCTATACAAAAAAAAAAGTTTCTGTAATTATAGGAACGTATTATTTCTTTAACCTTTAAAAAATCAATTATGTTGTACGCCTGAAATTAATAACACTGTGATAATTATATGTCAATAAAAATAAATTAAAAATTAATAAGGAGAAAAGTTCATATTAAATTTTTTGTAGTGGAATAAAATTCAATGCTTTTGTTCTCTTTCACTCCTACTTTATAGGTTTGGTTTGTAAATTGCTCTTATTTCATAGGAAAAAAGCATAAGAGATTAACTCTGATTCTGATTCTCATTAGCACAAAATACAGTTTGGAAAACATTTTAAATTGAAATGAAAATAGAAAATTGAAATAGAAATGGAGTTAGGAAAAAGGTCCTTGCTTAGTGGTTTTTCAAGGCAAAAATATTCTTGACAAAATGCAGCCAATGGAAATAAAATGTGGCTTCATAACAATAGTTTGGCATTTTTTTCTCTTGTCTAATTTTTTGGTTCAATCTGTATAAACTAGAAATTAGCACTCTTCTGTGAATACATGGTAGGAATTACCTGTAAATTTTTCCTTGTCCAGTGCTTTCTAATACAGAAAGCTCCCATCTAGTAATAAAATATATTTGGTGGCAGCTGGTTTATTCAAGTTACTTTTCCATCTTTTACTAATTTGGTCACTTTACATTTTTACTTTATTTGTCCATTTAATTTGGTTTTCTAATGCACTGTTAACTTGTTACCTACAGCATAAGTTGGTAAGTCTCAATATGTCTTTTGTACCTTTAGTTATTTTATCTACTTCATTCTGTGTTTTATTTGTTCCCATTTCCCAAATCGATTTTTTTAAATATATGTCTGGCTTACTGATATTTAGGGGAAAAAAGGAAAAAGAGCTTGCAGTTTTGTAAATCATATCTTTGTCTCCCAGTTCATTTAATGACATTCTCTTTATTATTTCCTTATTCTGTATTTTGTTATTTGTTTATTCTGTTAATCTTTTTCTACGTTCTTTATTTGAAGGCTTATATAATTTATAGGTATAGATATATCTATATATATTTATTTATTTATTTTCTAAATAGTGTTTTCAAAACCATCACATTTATCTCTATACATTGTTGTATTACCTCTGAATTATCTCCGAGGATAAGAAGTACACATTGTATGACAGTTCCTTATGTTTTCTTAGCTCCACTTGCTGCGTTGGTCTGGTGTTTATTTTTTTCAAATACTTGTCCCCTCACAGGGAAAATTGGCTCAATCATCTAAATCTTTTGTATAGCCTATTCATTTCATTCCAGATTCCCTACTAAAGCAAAATACTGTGGGTCTTTTCTAGAGCTGTGACCTTCTTTGATTATTTGGCTATTATACTTACTTAGCTTTCTCAAAGAGTGAGGAGCAAAATATAAAGGCTAAGAACTGAGAAAAGTTTTAAAAATTAAAAGCATATGAAAGGGATACATTCTACCAAAGGGTAACTGAAGATTATAAATTGACCTACCACCAGTCTCCCCAGATTTTAATGTTAAATCTCATAATTTTCGACTATAATAAAAGGAAATTTTAAAAAGAAAAATCATGTTCAGTATGATACTAATTCTGTTTAAAAATCATGTATGCATCCATATAAAGATTTAAAATATATATAAAAATATTTAAAGTTATTATGTCAGAATGGAATCTTTCTTTTTTTTATGTATTTTCTAAATTCCCTTCAATTTATATGCATTACTTTAGCACGTAGAAAAGAAACAATAAATGCCAATTAGGTAATTCTAATTAAAACCAAGTTAAAATCATTCCTCTCAAAACAAACTTGTATCACAAATTATCCCTTGAAGATTATGGTCAAGTGTGCCTATATATATATATATTTTAGGGATCAAATTGTGTTTTTCTACCTGAGCAAAACTGAGCATTTTTGTATCTGGTAGACATTTATGGATGGAATATTAAACTTTATTATTTTCAGAAGAAGTGTTGAGCCAGACCAAAAACTGAAGAAATTCTCTCAGAGCTTTGGGGAAAAAAATAAAATAAAATAAAATAATATATATATATTTACATATTTTTAATATATAATTATATATATTTATATATATATTTTTTATCTATCTATCTATCTATATATAAAGAAAAGGTGTGCAAAAATCATTCCTATCTACCTGAAATACTGTAAAACCTACGATTTCAGGGAAAGGCAAAAATATCTAGAAGAGGAAGCTTAACATAAAAACAGTACCAGCCAAATTGCTTAATTCAGACCCATGTGGCAGGAAATGTCATGGCAAGAGATGGTCTAGCCAGGTGATGCAATTTCAGACCAACCATGGAGCTTTAACATTCAAATCAAATGGCCCTGGGCTGGGATAAGCTATTTGGCTTTTTTGGTGGGGGGATTTACTCATCTGAATAGCAAGATGGGACTGTGGACCAAATAATATTTATTTATTTATTTATTTATTTATTTATTTATTTATTTATTTATTTATTAAATAATAATTTTTTATTATGTTATGTTAGTCACCATACAGTATATCCTTAGTTTTTGATGTAGTGTTCCATGATTCTTATTTACGTATAACACCCAGTGCTCCATGCAATATGTGCCCTCCTTCATACTCATCACTGGCCTATCCCAATCCCCCACCCCCTCCCCTCTGAAGCCCTCAGTTGGTTTCCCAGAGTCCACAGTCTCACATGGTTCATTCCCCCTTCTGTTTACCCCCCTTCATTCTTCCCTTCCTTCTCCTACCGATCTCCCTGTTATTTCTTATGTTCCATAAATGAGAGAAGCCATATGATAATTGTCTTTCTCTGCTTGACTTATTTCACTTAGCATAATCTCCTGCATTTCCCTCCGTGTTGCTGCAAATGTTGGGTAATTGTTCTTTCTGATGGCTGAGTAATATTCCATTGTATATATGGACCACATCTTCTTAATCCAGTCATCTGTTGAAGGGCATCTCGGCTCCTTCCACAATTTAGCTATTGTGGACAATGCTGCTATGAACATTGGGGTGCATATGGCCCTTCTCTTCACTACGTCTGTATCTTTGGGGTAAATACCCAGTAGTGCAATTGCTGGATCATAGGGTAGCTCTATTTTTAACTTTTTGTGGGACCTCCACACTGTTTTCCAGAGTGGCTGTACCAACTTGCATTCCCACCAACAGTGTAAGAGGGATCCCCTTTCTCCACATCCTCTCCAACATTTGTTGTTTCCTGCCTTGTCAATTTTTGCCGTTCTAACTGGTGTAAGGTGGTATCTCAAGGTGGTTTTGATTTGAATTTCCCTGATGGCTAATGATTTTGAACGTTCAGTAGTGTGGCAGGATACAAAATCAATGCTCAGAAATCAGTTGTATTTCTATACACGAACAATGAGACTGAAGAAAGAGAAATTAGGGAATCGATTCCATTTACGACAGCACCAAAGTCATACGATATCTCAGAATTAACTTAACCAGAGAGGTAAAGGATCTATACTCTAGAAACTAAAGATCATTCTTGAAAGACATTGAAGAAGACACAAAAAGATGGAAAAACATTCCATGCTCATGGATCAGAAGAATAAACATAGTTAAAATGTCTATGCTACCCAGAGCAATCTACACTTTCAATGTCATCCTGATCAAAATACCGATGACATTTTTCAAAGAACTGGAACAAACAGCCCTTAAATTTGTGTGGAACTAGAAAAGGCCCCGAATCAGCAAGGGATTATTGAAAAGGAAAAACAAAGCTGGGGGCATCACGTTGCCAGATTTCAAGCTATACTACAAAGCTGTGATCACAAAGACATTGGCCACAGCAACTTTTTTCATGACACATCTCCAAAGGCAAGAGAAACAAAAGAAAAAATGAACTTGTGGGGCTTCATCAAGATAAAAAGCTTCTGCACAGCCAAGGAAACAGTCAAAAAAACTAAAAGGTAGCCCACGGAATGGGAGAAGATATTTGCAAATGACACTACAGATAAAAGACTGGTATCCAAGATCTAAAAAGAACTTCTCAAACTCAATACACGAGAAACAAATAATCAAATCAAAAAATGGGCAGAAGATATGAACAGACACTTTTCGAATGAAGACATACAAATGGCTAACAGACACATGAAAAAAATGTCCAAATAATATTTAAAGTCTTATCCATCTCTCAATTTCTAGCTCTGACTTCACATGTATTTCACTATGAGGAAATTGGCTACCCAATTTATGTAAAGCTACATTTTTGCAGGCACCCTATGCCACAGTATTGTATATGTAGATTAAATATCTGAAGAACAAAAACAAAGCTATAAAATGTAATGTTAGAAGACAATAGGAGAGAATATTGTCAGTTTGGAAAGTTCCACTTAAAAAAAATGTAGACATTTTGTCCCCACCAATAGCTGGGGACAAATTATTTGTAACACATACATGAGAAAATGAATTAATACTCCTATACACCATGACTAAAGAAATATAAGAAAAAACCATACAAAAGATAAATATAAAAATAATATGAAAATAAAAGTTACAGAATACCTATAGATAGCCAAAAAATATTTTTAAAATGTGCTCAACTTCACTGTTAGCCAGGAAATGCAAATTAAAACCAAATGTAATACAATTTCATTCTCATTGGATTTGCAATAATTAAACTGATAGCACTAAGTGCTGACCAGGGCCTGTGAAAATGAATAGTCTTACACAGTTTTTAGAAGAATAACATGGGCATGATATACTTGGAGAATATTTTAGGCCTATCAGATTTTTAAAATAGAAATATAATTTGATCCATTGGTTTTACTTCTACAAATCTATTCTTCAGAAAGAGTGGTTTTCATATGCAAAGTTAGGCACAAAATCCTGTAGGTTTAAGTATTATTTGTAAAGCAAAAAGCCCAGAAAGGTACACCAACGTAAGTTAGGTACAGCAATGTAATGTGCCAGAGATAGTAATTTTTAAATGAGATAAATCTTTATGTACTTCTCCAAAAAACATAGTACATGGTAAGTAAAAATTGCAAGGTAAAACCAAAAGGCATACCACTTTGGTTCATATATGCCTATTTATATGTATGTGTATATACGTATATTTGTGTGCTTATGATCATGATGACGATTATGTTGGTATTGATGATGACAGAGCTAATATCTACTGGTCCTTACCCTGTGCTAAGCCCTCTATAGGGACTGACTCAACTAATCCTCAAAAACTACCCTACCAGCTAGGAATTCGTTTTCTCCCTTTTTGAAAGACCACAAACAATTATACCTAAGACACTAGTAGGTGATGGAACTGGAAATTATTTCAACAGTTTGTCTCCAGAATGTGTATCTCTTAAACCTTTCACTGAAATGCCGTGAACAGGTCCAGCCTGAAACTGGACAGCAGACCGCACAGCCTGGTTGGTGTTGTCAAGCGCTCAGTCGCCCAGATGCTGGATTCCCCAGTGAGCCAGCCAGGAACATTTGGAGAGCCCTTGTGATTTTTTAAAGGCCTGGGTTCCTCTTTGTATCCAACAATAAGTAGTTGGATTGCCTCTTTGATGTCTCAGTTAACACCTCTAGGGCATGAAATGGAAAGTTAATGAATATACTAAAGTCCCTATTAGATAAGGAATAGTTTTGGGGGAAAATATGGGCACCTATTGGGTGAGAAGCTTTTTTATCAGAGCCACAGTGGTATCGATCTGAGAATATTAATAATTAAGAACTGAAAGCAGTGAGGAGAAATGTTCTACTTTTGAGTGCAGTTATACAACAGTGGTGAACTGGGGATGAGCCTGTTCACATTCTCACAGTCAGACAATTGCGTTAACAGTCGATAAAGGCCCAGGTGCATAACCTGCTGCTTGTATTTCTCTTTGTGAAAATTTGAGCAATCAAGAGACTATCCAAAAAAACAAAAACAAAAAAACACATTAAATGACATTTTTGTCAGGATTATGTGGAGATTATCAAGCACTTATTTTAGAAAAAAAGAGCAGCGATTTCCAAGGCTAATTCAAACCAGATGCAATTTGAAAGTCAAAATATTTTCCAGTGAGAAAACCGTCTCTTCCAGGGAATTTCAGGGCAATTCAGAATCATTCAACTGTGCAGATCCAAGCTGCATTTTTGCCTCATTCTGTACAACAAATGTGTTTTTTAAACTTCTTTTCAAAGCAATTATTTTGCCAGTGATACATATCTATTGCTGTGTATTTTAATCATTTACTTAAATGTAAATGCTATCCCAGAGCCAATAATAATTAATGTTTACTGGGCACATTCTATAAATGTGCTAGTTACTTGTTATGTATCTTTTATGTACAATCTAATTTAACCTGTACAACAGTATGCCTATGTTTTTATATGTATGTGAGCAGATGGAGATGTTGAGGAGGATACTAATTTGCCAGAGGCCACACTGCTTATAAATGGAGCGTCGGAAAATAAAATCTAAGTAGCTTTGTTTCTTTTGTAATGCAAAGTCCAGATTCCTAACTATTAATACTCAGTGCCTCTAAGAGTCATAACCATGCAGGGGCAGGAAACAGCCTTCAAGTATCTTTCTCTTTCCTTCCTCCCTTCCTCCCTTCCTCCCTCCCTTCCTTCCTTCCTTCCTTCCTTCCTTCCTTCCTTCCTTCCTTCCTTCCTTCCTTTTTTAAAAGATTTTATTTATTTGGCAGAGAGAGAGAGAGCACAAGCAGGGGGAACAGCAGAGGGAGAGGGAGAAGCAGGCTTCCCGCCGAGCAGGAAGCCCAACGTGGGGCTCAATCCCAGGACCCTGGGATCATGACCTGAGCCGAAGGCAGCCGTTTAACCATCTGAACCCCCCAGGCGCCCCTCAAGTATCTTTTCATCTCTAATTTTATCACTGGAAAACCGACTTTGCTGAACTGTATCTCCTAAACTACTAAGTATTTGACATACTTGTTTTCTATAAAATTTGACACACACACAAAAACGGCTTTTTATTTTTCTTTGTAGGTTGAAGAATGTCTTTTCCATGTTTTCCAGGATGGGAGATTAAACGTCAAAGCCAAGATAACTACCATATTTTTTAACGACTGTGGAGGAACATTCCATTTTTTCTTGTATACAAAGCAAAAATACTCAAATGTCAAACTATTTTCCTTTTAGCAAAATAGAACTTTAAACTTTGGAATTCCAATTGCATCTTAAAACTTTTCAACTTCTCTTAGCAGATGGGTTGAGCGCATTCTGCAGAAAAGATTCACTTTTACAGTCTCATAATCCCAAGAGGGAAAGTTGAAAGCGAGAAAAATTGAAAACCTGTCCTGGTCATTCAAATGACACAAAAAAGTTAACCTCCTGATGACCTTTTGAAAGATGTGACCCTTTTCTAAAGAATGAGTTTGATTTACTTGACATGACAAGTGAAAAAAGCCAGGTGGTTCCATGGTCCTATTGGGAGGCCTGCTTGGCACAGACCTCCAGAGCGGTCCTCCTCATTCTCCCTCAGATTTTAGTACTCATAGCTTGAAATGTTTAAAATTGTCACAAACCTTAACAATACATGTTACTAATTTCCAACTAGTATTTTAATGTAAAAAATCCTCCTTAAAACAAATGATGCAGTTTAAACTGCGCCAATAACATTAACAATTTCCCTCACTAATCTCTTTTCAGCGATTGTTTTCTGCAGTGTGTTTGGGAAACTGCAAACAAACAAACCCAACCCAACCCAAACCAAACCAAACCAAAAGCCCTTTCTCTTCCTTTACAAGGTTACTTGATTATAATAAATATTCATTATTTTCTGGTTTAATTTGGAAATTGCTCAATGAGAGGGAAAGCAGGGTCCGTAGACAGAAACTGCCCCACACACACTCAAGAGAGGAAGAAAACTCACCAGTGATTACCACACATAAGAAAAAGCAGCCCAGCCCTGCCAGGTGTTTTGGAAATGAGAGACGTGCCCGGCCATACCTCATCCTGAATGTGGCTGGCCTTTTGGATGGCATCATAAACTCTTCCAAATGTATCCAGCCATGCAGCTCTAGGAGCTTTATTCATCTCATAAATATTTCAGAAGGCATTTATAGCAAAATCATTTTTAAAACCACACAAAGCCCAATCTTATTTTTTTTAAGAAAAATATTTTATTTTTTTTAAAGATTTTATTTATTTGAGGGAGAGAGAGAAAGAGCACGAGATGGGGGAGGGTCAGAGGGAGAAGCAGACACCACACTGAGCAGGGAGCCTGATGTGGGACTTGATCCCAGAACCCTGGGATCATGATCTGGGCCAAAGGCAGATGCTTAACAGGCTGAGCCACCCAGGCACCCAGAAAAATGTTTTATAATGGAGAATTGTATCCTTACACAAAAGTTGGCCTAAGAGAATAGTGAACTCCTATATGCTCATCACTTAGTATTAACAACTATTATCACTTTACCAATTTCATTTTTATCTCTCTCTCCCCAACTTTCCTGGAGGATTTTAAAGTAACATTGTGTCATTTTATTCATAAATATTTTACTATATCTGTAAATGAGAATGGGATATTTTTACCCTTTTTACCTTTTGTCTCTAAGGAATATATACATTGAATTTTTGCCATTGTTTAAATAAATATGGCAGTCACATAATAAAGGCCATTTATGTAAGAGGACAGTAATTAAGACCATTAGGATATAGCTGAAAGAGAAGAAATATTTTCCTGCTTTTTTTTTTTTTCCTTTTCTTACTTTAAGTACTTACTAAGCTTCTTCCTCTTTGCTATTTCCTTGATTCAGTAAGTAAATACATTTTGGGGTCATTATAAGTTTTGGAACTAGAGCAAAAGAAAGGCCAATACATGCAACATAAGGCATATTTTCCTTAACGATCATTGGATCTTTTTGTGATCATAGTTTGTAAGGCTGCAAGATTTCAGGTCACAGAAACAAGCATTTTTCTATGCATTCTTAAGCCAGATAGTAATAAAATAGTTAATTAGTAACCCAGGTTTTACAATTCATGTGAAACACTTCCTGAGTTAAAGGTTTTCCTTTTTGTCACACAGTTAAAAGAATATACCGGGATAAAAGGAATTAGAACCACTATATTCATCTCCAATAAGTCTCTCTCTGCTATTCTATAGGTCTCCTTAATTTCTTTAAATCCCTATGTAATTTTTTATTATAATAGGTCTAAGTTCTATATAACTATTATGTATTGATACACCAACATTTTAAAAATATATGTATATATCAGATTTTAAAATTTTGTTGCTATCTTTATTTTATTTATTTATTTAATTTGCCTTGGGATTTTGGATCTCAGGTGCACAGAATTGAACTCCTTGGGTCATGGCAAATTTTTACTGTCAACCAGTGTTTATTTCCTGATTCTTCCCATTCATTCCTCCATCATCAATCCCCTTCCCACACCCACCTGGCACCCACCCACACGCAGTTAATTTGTACTCTTCCAAGCAACAATCCACATAGTTTGTGGTCATTTGTAAATATGTGCATCCTTGAAATTTCTCCCTTTCTTTCTCTCTTTTCCTTCCTTCCTTCCTTTTTCTTTCTTTCCCTTTCTTTCTTTCTTTCTTTCTTTCTTTCTTTCTTTCTTTCTCTCTCTCTTTCTTTCTTTCTTTCTATTTCAGAGAGAGAGGGCACAAGCAGGAGGGGCAAAGAATCTCAAGGAGACTCTGCACTGAGTATGGAGCCCCACATGGGGCTCGATCTCACAACCATGAGATCATGACCTGAGCCGAAAGAGAGTCAGTTGCTCAACCGAATGCACCACCCAAGCACCTCTGAAATTTATTTCTAACATAGGTATGCTTTTAATGGCATAAATGGTGTCACATTCTGTTTATTATTTTATTCAATTGTGTAGTTTTGAAATATGGTTACACAGTTCATTCTTCCAAGTTGCTAATTGGTTCTGACACTACAGTATTCCTCTCATGCATAGCTATATACCACATTTTATGTATACAGATGCCTATTTTTGAACTCCTGGGTTGCCTTCAACTGCTTTCTACCACGATATGCTTTGGAGGGCATCATTGTACATGTCTTCTGGTACATCTGTGAAGAGCATCACTGGAGTGTAGACCCAAGAGTGAGAGTTTGGGGCACAAAGTGTGTGCCTACGATGTTTACTAAATATTGCCAGATCGTTTTCTATATGTCTACGTTGTGTTAGAGCTGTGCCTTTCAATACCGTATAAAATTTCTCATTTCCCCACATCTACAGCAGCCTTTGATGTTCTCTCTCAAATTTTCAGCAAGCTGATGGCTCTACGTTGTGTAACAGCAGCAGCAGAGTCACAGTGGTGGTAGAGATTAGGTGCGTGGACTCAAAGCCATCCTGGCTGAATTCAGATCCTAGCTCGTAACCATTGAATACTTGTGTAAAGTTCTGTTCCTGATTCCTAATCTGTAAAATGAGATCATAATAATATCTAGTTCATAGAGTTGCTGTAAGAATCGGGGCATTTATATTTTAAAAGCACTTAGAATAGTGCCTGGCCATAACAAGCACTCAAATATTGGCTGTTTATGTAGTTCCTCCTGTGAACATAAGGCCCAATTCAATGCGCACTCTTCATATATTTCGCAGCCATTCAAATTACTCCACAGCTTTGAATTACTTTTCTGTAAGGTTCTTTGACATTATTTTTGCTGAGTCCTTTTTCTTTGTATATAGTCTTAACATCATTAGTTTTTTATAGAAATTGAAAGATTTTCACACTCTACTGCTGGAGATTTAATTGTGTATTTGTCATCCTATTTTAAGGGCACATCTTTAGTTCAATGTAGTAAAGCTATCAATTTTCCCCTTTATATTTCATGCAATTTTTAGTATTGTTTAAAAAGTCTCAATTCTGAAGTTATACACACATCCAATTTTATTATTTATAAAATTTATTAAAACACTTATAAAATTAATTATAATAATCACATTATTTTATTTCTTTTGAATTTATATTTCATTTTATATCAATTACATTCTTTTTTTTTTTAAGATTTTCTTTATTTGACAGAGCGAGAGAGCACAAGCAGGGGGAACAGTAGAAGGAGATGGAGAGGCAGGCTCCCCATTGAGCAGGGAGCCCGATGAGGGGCTCGATCCCAGGACTCTGGGATCATGACCTGAGCTGAAGGTAGATGCTTAACCATCTGAGCCACCCGGTCACCCCTCAATCACATTCTTCTAATCATTTGATAATCTTTTTGGATTTTCTTATTGGTTCTATTAGTTTGTTAGTAGATTCTTTGAGACTTTTAGATTTTCAGATTATCATCAGCAAGTAATGAGTTTTAATTCTTCCTAGCAATTCCTAATAGTTTTATTTCTTTTTTTGGTCTTCTCGTATTGTCTAAGAATTTCTGTGTCCTGTTGAAGAGGATTGAAATACTTGGTTTCCTATTTTTTTTTTCCAACCTTAAATGAAATCCTTCTAAAATTTTTTCATTTGATATGTTATTGCTATACTTTATTATTTTGTCATTAGAGTAAGAAAATCCCCTTTCTACCTAGTTTTTTAAGATAGAATGTTGAACATGTGGGGATTTTATTTCTTTTTAATCTATTGAAATTATTATTTTAAAGAAAACACATTTTTTATTTGGTTGGATAAAATTTTATTTATAATATTAATGTTGATATTCATAAATGAAACTGAACCATAATTTTATTTTCTTGAACTGTCTTTATTGGGATTTGTATGCTATAATAACCTCATTAAAATAATTTTAGCAGCTTTTTTTTCTGTTTTCTAGACAAACTAGTATATAATAGAAACATACATGGTAAAACTCAACTGTAAAAAAATTTCTAGAAGGAAAGTGTTTTAAAGCAATGTTGTTTATTCAAAATACATTGGTCAGTTAAGATTTTCTATTTCTTCTTGTGTTAATTTTGGCATTTTACATTTTCTAGAAATACATCTATTTGTTTTGAATTTCAAATTTATCGACATTTATTTGTCAACAAACTGGTTATACATATGAAAACATATACACAGTATATGGCACATAAAAATATTCAAAAGTGTTCTGTTTATTTACAATTTAACCAAATCATACCACTTTGTATCTTGCAATTTTTTTTCATTCAATGTTATTATGAAAAACTTTCCAATAACTCCATATTTTCCTAAAATGTAACTTTCAGTAACTTCCAAACTTAATCAGTTTTTTAAATCATCTATTGATGTCATTGTGTAGTTTTTATTCCTTTAATTTTGAAGATGACTCTATTATTGGAATAGCAATATGTAAAAATAAAACTATATGTATAGTTATATACATATATAAACTATATATACAGTTATATGTACACGCATACTAATAGAACCAATAAGAAAATCCAGAAAGATTATCAAATGATTACAAGAATGTGATCGAGGGGTGCCTGGGTGGCTCAGATGGTTAGCATGAGGTTAGAAAGGACTTCCTAAGGAGAAAATAAAGGTGGAAAATAAATGATATATTTGTTACTCATGTGAGAGGAAAAATAGTCTTCACCTACAAAATATTAAAAAATGTGTAATTCAGTAGATATATATGTAAAAAATATAAGTATGAAATTCCCATAAGATATATAAATAGGTTACAAATACATAGAAAGGTGCTCAACTTCACTAATAATCAAATATACAAATTTTCAAAAAATGAGATAAAATATTCATGCATCAGAATGGAAGCAACTTGTTTTTCACTGAAAGATTAACATTAAGTGCTAAGGTACAGGAAATGGATATTCTTTTTTTTTTTTATTATGGTGACCATTTTTTAAAAACATTTTCTTAATTTAAGTTCAATTAACATATAAGGTATTATTGGTTTCAGAGGTACAGGCCTGTGATTCATCAATCTTTTTTTTTTTTAAAAGATTTTATTTATTTATGTGACAGAGAGACAGCCAGCGAGAGAGGGAACACAGCAGGGGAGAGGGAGAGGAAGAAGCAGGCTCCCAGCCGAGGAGCCAGAGGTGGGACTCGATCCCGGAATGCCGGGATCACACCCTGAGCCAAAGGCAGACGCTTAATGACTGCGCTACCCAGGCGCCCCTGTGATTCATCAATCTTATATAATACCCAGTGCTCATTACATCACATGCCCTCCTTAACGCCCATCACCCAGTTACCCCATCCCTCCACCCTCTTCCCTTCCAACAACCCTCAGTTTGTTTCCTATGATTAAGAGTCTCTTATGAATGAAGCATGAGAGACTATGGACTCTGCGAAACAAACTGAGGGCTTCAGAGGGGAGGGAGGTGGGGGAATGGGATAGGCTGGTAATGGGTAGTAAGGAGGGAACGTATTGCATGGTGCACTGGGTGTTATACGCAACTAATGAATCATTGAGCTTTACATCAAAAAATAAATAAATAAATAATAAATAAATAAATAAATAAATAAATAAATAAGAGTCTCTTATGGTTTGTCTCCCTCTCCGGTTTCGTCTTATTTTATTTTTTCCTCTCTTCCCCTATGATCCTCTGTTTTGTTTCTTTTTTTTTTTTTTTAAGATTTTATTTATTTATGTGACAGAGAGACAGACAGAGAGACAGCCAGCGAGAGAGGGAACACAGCAGGGGAGAGGGAGAGGAAGAAGCAGGCTCCCAGCCGAGGAGCCCGATGTGGGACTCGATCCTGGAACACCGGGATCACGCCCTGAGCCAAAGGCAGATGCTTAACGACTGCACTACCCAGGCGCCCCCTCTGTTTTGTTTCTTAAATTCCACATATCAGTGAGATCATATGATAATTCTCTTTCTCTGATTGACTTATTTTGCTTAGCATAATACCCTCTAGTTCCATCCACATCATCACAAATGGCAAGATTTCCTTTTTTGATGGCTGCGTAATACTCCGTGTGTGTGTGTGTGTGTGTGTGTGTGTGTGTGTGTGTGTGTGTGTGTGTGTATACACACCACACCTCCTTTATCCAGTCATCTCTTGATGGACATCTGGGCTCTTTCCATAGTTTGGCTATTGTGGACATTGCTGCTATAAACATTGGGGTGCAGGTGCCCCTTCAGATCACTACATTTGTATCTTTAGGGTAAATACCCAGTAGTGCAATTGCTGGGTTGTAGGGTAGCTCTATTTTCAACTTTTTAAGGAAACTCCATGCCGTTTTCCAGAGTGGCTGCACCAGCTTGCATTCCCGCAAACAGTGTAGGAGGCTTTCCCTTTTTCCACATCCTTGCCAACATCTGTCGTTTCCTGACTTGTTAATTTTAGTGATTCTGACTGGTGTGAGGTGGTATCGCACTGTGGTTTTGATTTGTATTTCCCTGATGCCAAGTGATGTTAAGCATTTTTTTATGTGTCTGTTGGCCATTTGGACATCTTCTTTGCAGAAATGTTCATGTCTTCTGCCCATTTCTTGATTATTTGTTCTTTGGGTGTTGAGTTTAATAAGTTCTTTATAGATTTTGGATACTAGCCCTTTATCTGATATGTCATTTGCAAATATCTTCTCCCATTCTGTCAATTGTCTTTTGGTTTTGTCAACTGGGGAAACAGATATTCTTATATACTGTTTTAGAGAATGTAATTTGATAATATTTTAACATTTTTTTAAGTATAGAAATCATTTGACCCAGAAATTCCACTTTTAGAAGTCTCTCCTACAGAATAGTGACATGTACATTTAAAATGTTCAAAAATTTTTTAAAACAACTAAAATTATTTAATTAGAAAAACAGTATATTAATACAATGAGGTTATTATTTTTAATGAGGTAAATCTATGCATACTTACCTGTAAGTTGTTCATAATCTATTAATTTTTTAAAAAGCAAGCCACACATGAGGGGTGCCTGGGTGGGTTAGTTGGTTAAGTGTCTAACTCTTGTTTTTGCCTCAGGTCATGATCTCAGGGTCTTGATCAAGCCCCAGGATGGACTCTGTGATTGCCATGGTCTGCTTGAGATTCTCTCCCTCTCCCTTCCCCACTACCTTCCCCCACCCCACGCACTCTCTCTCTTGCTCTCTCTCAAATAAATAGATAAATAAATAAATAAATATCTTTATTTAAAAAGAAGTAAAAGCAAGCCACATATGAATCTGCTCTCCATTTAGGTTGAAATGTGTGTAAGTATGTACATATGTATTTGTGTGTAAATAATAATACGCATTTATTGAGAATTTTACTCTCTGGCAAGAATTCTTTCAAGCATCTTATCTGTACGAACTCATTTAATTGACACAATGGTTCTACCATATCAAATGTCTCCCCTTGAGAGACAAGAAAACTGTGTAGCCAAGGGACCTGGCACAGCTACACAGCTAGAACTGGCAGAGCAGGAAACCGAACCCAGGACAGTCGACTCCAAAGCCTGTGCCCTTAAGCACCAACACAGAGAGAGGTGGATGGATGGATGAACAGAGGTAGACAGATGGACAGACAGAAAGATGATGCATGAATATGTCTGTATCAACTCAAACATTTGAAAAGGGTATGCATCAAATTGTTAAAATGTTGCAACCTCTAAGAGGCAGACTTCCATGGGCCAAGGATAGGCATTCACTTCTTAATTAATAAAATGTTTGTCAAAATGGGGAGTAAGAAAGATACAGTTATGTGTAAGTGTAATTTCCTTATCATTTTTCAAATAAAAATAAAAGTTAAAATTACGGCATACTTCCAAAGACACTAAAACGACCTGTGATTTGTTCAATCCTAACAAGTCAGAGTTTCCCAGCGGGCAGGATGGGTCTTTTGGAAATTCTACATTGTCTGCAGCTCCCCCCTCCCCCTGCCAAACCAGTGAAAAGACTTCTGTACTACAGGGGACAAAACAAATTACAAATCAAAAGGTAAAGTTTCAGATCGTGATCTTAATTTTGTTTAAAAATGTTACCAGGACTTATTTGTGGATTGTGTGATTAGATCTAACTTGAATCTATTCATAGCTGGTACTTCAAAAATCGTCTTCAGTAAACATAACTATTGTAATGAGAAAAATTCACAATAAATATTTAAATAAAAAAAATAGTGGGAAAAAATTAAAAAGATTCTTGCCTTTCAAAAGTCTCCCAAGTATCTCAGGGCCCCACAACTCCTTTGGTGAAATAAACTGCCTTCCTTTTTTTCCTCAGTGGGCCTCAGTTGGAAGCATGAGCCCGAGTGTCTAGGGGGTAATTATTAAATGGCTTACTTTTAATCTTTGCCACTTCAGGAGAGGGACTGAGTAGATCTGGAAGTGATGAGGCTCCCTTTGCCAGGTTTCAGAGCAGTGTTCTCTGAAATACATAAAAAAGAAAACAAAAAAACTCTTCAAAAATCCTTCCAATCAATTTGAATAGTCCATAGAACCCTGTAATTTTAGGGAAGACTTAAAATAGTGAGGTAAGAGGAAGTTAATAGTAAAAGGAATATCCAATTGCTTAATTTAAACTCATACAAAGAGATATTGAGTCAAGAAGAGAATTTGCTAAAGGAAGTGATTTTTGGTAAGTGAGAAGCAGATCTTCATGCCTTAACTCTTTTAAACAACCTGCCATTTGGTTTAGGTGAATTAATTAACCTTATTTTGTATGCATCTGCACACAAAATGATGATCTGATCATGTTTGATTTCCATCATTCTCTAATTCATACAGTTCTGACATTCAAATATTCTAAGTAGTTGTTGACATAGTCCTTGGAAATCCGAAGTTATTTCTCACAGGCTGGTAAAGTCAGGGCTAGACACAAAACTCAATGAAATGTTAATTGTGATAATTAGTAAATAGATATATTTAGAAGAATCAGGCAAAAAAAAAAAAGGCTGCTATAGTCTCAAGCACTTTAGCCTCAATTTTATCATATTTTAAAACCAGAATTATCTTTAGATCTCTATCTGCATAAACACAACCTTAAACCAAAAATTATCATAAATCATAAATCTCCGTGAGACTTTGGATCCTCAACCTTTCCCTTTGTCATAAGCATTCCCTAATATGTGAACTCCTAAAATAATGATGGTGTTTTCTCTCAATAGTATTGCAGGGGTTAGCTATTTCCTATATGATAAAAATAATAAATGATTTTCTATATATAATGAAGATAGTAAAAAGAAACTTGCTGAATCAACCTGCTGTAATAAGTAGGTTTACAAGAAATGAATTATTTAACAAAACAGCAGACATTCAAGACCAATAAAACCTTCACCATAGTGCTGAGCTATGACCACGTTTTCATAGTGTTATGTATAATTTTAAATTAATTAATGAAAGCGAAAGCTGTAGATTCTGACTAAGAATCTAAAGAAGCTAAAAAAAAAGGGTGAATTTTTTTTAAAGTTCTAGTTTGTCTAGTAAGGTCAGGAACAATTTAATTACGACTTCCCTAGAGTGCATTTTCTTTTTTTTTTTAATAAAGATTTTTATTTATTTATTTATTTGACAGAGATAGAGACAGCCACCGAGAGAGGGAACACAAGCAGGGGGAGTGGGAGAGGAAGAAGCAGGCTCACAACAGAGGAGCCTGATGTGGGGCTCGATCCCACAACGCCGGGATCACGCCCTGGGCGGAAGGCAGGCGCTTAACCGCTGTGCCACCCAGGCGCCCCCTAGAGTGCATTTTCACTTTAAGTAATCACACAGCTTTGATAGGTACTGGGGCTAAGGGCCCTTGCTAATTATTAACTGTGTTTATTGATTGTGTTCTCACAGCTTTAGCATACATTATCGCTTTTAATCCTCACAACACTCAACGCTTCTAACTCTAGGTTTCGTACTTAAACTCTCAAAAGTCATTTGGTAAATCAAACAAAAGTGATTGCTATTGAGCAGGACTACCAATAAAACAAATGTATTTTTAATTACATTATTTCATGATTTATAGAAAAAAGAAAGCAAGTAAATGTCAACCTTGAAGCATTTCCCTCTCCTGGGGAGAAATATATATACACTTGCTGTCTTCTTCATGTATTTAATTTCAACAATTCTGTGGTCACAATTCAGTGATGGAAATAAAATAAGATCCTCTGAGCTCTAAGATTCTGCAACTTGAGGAATGAAGATCACTGGGAAACAAATTTTTTGTGTGTGTGTTTTTATTTTTGTTTTATCAACTCATTCCAATTAATTGCACAAAGAATCAATTATATTCGTTAACACTGTTATTTATTCAAGGATTAAACTGTGCAACATTTCCCCTTGAGCATTAGCCTTCCAGAAGAACACCTGTCTGGAATTTAACCACAGTCCTCACACCTCAAATCCCCTGATTCTTGGTAAAAGACTTAATTATCTTGCCAGTTTAGACCTGGACTAAGAGAGTATTGGTAAATTGATAAAAAAAATAAAAAGTAATTTCATAGAAAATCAACTATTCAACCACACCGACTGAGCATGTATTACCATAAGGTCAGGGAAGAAAAAGATGAGGCACAAGTCACAGAGCGAGCCTACAATCTTGTGAGAGAAAACACACTTTCCAGTGGTAACTGCATATCAAGGGCCCTGGGAGTGCGCAGGATGCTGAAATTCAGTGGAGCCAGGGTAATAATGATGTTGAGTCTGTGTATCTTTAATTCAAACTTAAAGAATTGGTAAGACAGATATGGAAGAAGGGCTATAACACAAAGGGGAGAAAAGAATCCACTTTTAAGAACCTAGGATATGAGAGAAAATATAGGCGTGGAAAGGAATTTGTTATCTGGTTTTAGGAAACTTCTTTGTATGGGAAATGGGCAGTCCTTATCTCAGTTAGACTTAGAGACATTATTCTTATAGGAGTGAATTTAGAGAGGTAGATTAGCCACTATCAATTTCAGTTGAATTTATTGTCACTTCTTATATGCCAGGTGCTAGCCTAGGTTTATATTTATTCATCCATTTAATATTCATGACAATCCTACAAGGTATTTTTTTAAATCGGTATTCCCATTCCACAGGTGAGAAAAATGAGACACAGTAATGTTAGGTAACTTCTCCAAGCTCAATCAGTTGAAAAGTGCAGGGGCCATTACTCAGCCTCAGTCAAGGCCCTACTATAAACTAGGCCACTCACTTCGAGGAATGCCCCTCCTGAAGATGGGACTCAAGAGTCATAGCAAGAAAGTGGGCAGCTGGGATGGACCGAGAAACATTTTGGATACCCCAATTGATTAAATGGGGAGATAAAATAAGAATGCTGAGTCAAAATTACATCATATTAATGAAATTAGGAAGAAGAGGAGAAGCATGTTTGGAGGGAATGATGCGATTGTTTTGAACACGCTGAACTTGAACCTGGCAGGATCAGTTTAGGGAGGTTTGTTGAGCAGGAAGCTGAAAATTTAAGTCTGGAGGCTGCTTAGCCAGGACAGATCTGGTGTGACAGGAGTTACTTGCCTCAGGCATAAAATTTAAGGGGAATGGAAAAAATGAATCAAGATCAATAATGTTTCAATGTGATACTTGTAAAAACATCAAAATTAATGCAAAAAAAAGGACAACCCAAATATCAACATTTTAAGTAAAGAAAAATCAGTATTTTTCCTTTGTCTTAGTCTCCAATATGGCCTCAGATAGCATTATTAACAATTCTACCTTTATTTGAAAATCTTTGATTTTTATCATGATTTTTGCATCAATTTTGATTTGTTAAAATACTGCCTTAAAAGAGAATTGATCTTGGGGTGCCTGGGTGGCTGTCAGTTAAACATCTGACTGTTGACTTCAGCTTAGGTCATGATTTCAGGGTTGTGATATGCGAGCCCTATGTCAGGCTCCACACTGGGCATGGAGTCTGCTTACGATTCTCTTTCTCCTTCTCCCTCTGCCCTTCCCCCCTTTCTCTCTTTCTCTCTCTCTCTCAAAAAAAAAAAAAAAAGAGAGAAAATTGATCTTGATTACCAAACTTTTTTGTTGCACCCCTAAATTTTGCATCCCAGGAGGGTGCTTCATTTGTCTTACTCTAGTTTTGGCCTAAGAAAGAGGAAATCCCACTTATCTATACCAAAGTTCTTTTTTATTTCTTCACTAAAAAGAAATTATTTCCTTTTATTTTTTATTTCTTCATTGAAAGGAATTCCTTCACTAACAGGAAGGAAATTATTACTAAAAATGAAACTGATCTTAAGTGATAACTCTGATTTTTAAGTTATCTTGTGTCCAGATCACCAGTTCTCATAATTTTTCACAAGAAGAAGGAAGAGAACAATTTCTCCTTTACAGACAAGGAAACCAAGACATATAACAACTCAGTGACAAAGTTAAAACTAAATTTCTTGGTGTTGCATGGGACATACTAGATCAGAAGCTTCTCTGGGGATAAATAGGAAGAAATAAAAATATGGGGATGCCTGGGTAGCTCAGTCGATTAGGCATCTGCCTTCAGCTAGGGTCAGGATTCCAGGGTCTTGAGATCAAGCCCTGCATCGGGCTCCCTGCTCAGCGGGGATCCTGCTTCTCCCTCTCCCTCTGCCTGCTGCTCTCCCTGCTTGTTCTCTCTCTCTGACAAATAAATAAAATCTTTAAGAAAAGAAATAAAAATATGAAGTATACTTATGTGAGCAAATCTTAGCTACGGAATTGGACTGAAAGAATGAGTTTTGGTAAACAGCGTGTGCTTCTTTTTTTTTTTTTTTAAAGATTTTATTTATTTATTTGACAGAGAGAGAGACAGCCAGCGAGAGAGGGAACACAAGCAGGGGGAGTGGGAAAGGAAGAAGCAGGCTCCCAGTGGAAGAGCCCAACGTGGGGCTCGATCCCAGAACTCCAGGATCACGCCCTGAGCCAAAGGCAGACGCTTAACGACTGAGCCACCCAGGCCCCCCACAGCGTGTGCTTCTGAATGAGACAGAGTGGCCTTGAATTCCTCCTCAGCCATTTACAGCTGGGCAACCTTTGACACGTTCCAAAGCCTTACTTAGTTTTCTCTTCTATAAAATTAGCCTCATTATACCTACCTTTTATTGTTTTGGTTAGGAGGGGGGAAAAGAGAATATAGCTAATAATATTTTCCAATCAACATCTCAACCTATAAGCACATGACACAAAATAGGAAAATCCCAGAAATTGTTTTTTTTTAAGGAGGCTATTTTCTAAAAAGAAAATGCACATGCATAAAAATCAGTTTTCTTAATCTTCAGATCCTGAGTGATTTGCTTTTTCAATAACAAAATCCTTTGCCATACTAGCTGTGGTTAAAATAATGCAAAATGAAGAGTAAACTTCCACGTGTATGGTACAGTGCAACAAAAGCAAAAACTGTAGGGTAAACAATGAGAAATCTGTCCCTTGAAGCCAGGTACCAGGCAACTCAGAAGGCAAACTGCGCATAATACCACAGACATAAACAACACAGCCTGAGAACACCCCAGGAGGAGGGCTATTTTTTTCAGTAACTTTCCTGGCCAAAGGAAGCAGGTGGCAAAAACACAGCTCCTGAACCCCAGGGGATAGGACCATCAGCCTTCCAGGTTTTCATCCTTTCCAAGGAACCTGACATTTTCGTTTTTCACAGCATTTTCAAATTGGAAAGATCAAGACAGAAATTTCGGCTATCAGGAATGGAGAGACTGACCAGTGAAATGAAGGAGTTGGTGATGAAGATGACTGTTACCCAGACAGCCTTTTTTTTTTTTTTTTTTAAAGAAGGATGTGCCCACCAGTTTAAATTGTTCATCTCCTCCACGTGTTACCAGAAAGAAACGTCCTTCCCTCAGACTAGGCGGCATTTTCAGGAATTTCTGTAAATGCCCTCCGGATCTCAGAAACACAAAGAGGGAAAAGGAACACGTCCTGCTAACTCGGCGTAGGGCGTCGGAGTTTGGTACTAGCCGCAGCCGTGTGCGCCTGGGGCTCGGGCACTTAGCCCCTCCCGCTTCCGAGCCCCGCCTCCCCGCGGAGCGAGTCCTATAAAGTCCCGGCAAACAGGGTGTCGCTCCTGCCGGTCTCGGCTTAGTTCGACTTCAAGACCGACTTGATCCCGCGCCCCTTTCCCGGAGCAGTGCCCGTCGGAGCCATGTCCCAGGGGCTGTACCACGAGGAGTTCGCCCGAGCGGGCAAGCAGGCGGGGCTGCAGGTCTGGCGGGTCGAGAAGCTCGAGCTCGTGCCGGTGCCCGAGAGCGCCTACGGCGACTTCTACGTCGGGGATGCCTACCTGGTGCTGCACACGACCAAGGCGAGCCGGGGCTTCACCTACCGCCTGCACTTCTGGCTGGGTAAGGGGCTGCCGGCAGCGGGACCCCGACGCACCCAGGTCGGGGAGGGCCGAGGCCGCGGGAGGCTGAGACTTGCAGGGTGGAGATGGGGGTGGGGTGGGGTGGGGTGGGGGGAGAGGGCAACCGCAAACGGGAAGGGCCTGGAGACCCGTCGCTCCTGTCGCATCCGCTCCGGGCGGCCCCCTTGGAGCTGGCCTCCTTCTCCACACCAGAGTCCGCTCTTGCGAACGCGGCTGCAAACGCCGGGCACGGAGACGTCGGGAAGCGTCTTAGCGCCCCGGTTTGCCCTCTGTCAGGCGGGTCTCCCGGGCTTGGAGGCAGGTTCCTCTAGCTTCTCCCCCTTGCACCTCCCAGTTTGGAAACCCCGCTCCCGCCCAGGGCCGCTGCTTAGCGCACCCTGGCTCTGGCCAAGTCCCGCTCACCTTCCGACAAGTTCAGTCCTGGCTTCCCTGTCAGGGACGAGATGAAGTCAAACAAGTTTGTAGGCATCCGCCGCAGCTGGCGAGAAGTAACGCCCCCACAACCACCTCCGCCGTCCTTTTCTCTAGTTAATTTATTTTTATTTTTTGCCCTTGAGCCCCAGCTTATATTTCTCCACACGTTTCGGTAATGAGTGCTCTGGGTGACTTTAAATCAGAATCCACTTGCTCCGCCCTGCTCGGCTAACAGAAATTCCTGCTGATCAGGATGTGGGCGACCCTGGATGGAAAAGAGAAAAAAGTACAGATACTGTCAATATAAATAAATAGCTTTATATGGCATATGTATTATTTAAATGAGTTGCCTTATTATAATAGGTATTTTTATTATTATTATTTATCCATTTGAACAAGGACACAGTGTGAAACCAAACAGCTTCTTCAGTAGTAGTAATTATTTTGGGCTGCACTCGCGCCAGGTCGTCAGAATACTGGGCCTTGTGTGTTCTCCTTTTTCCACCTTCTACTTTTACTCGTAAACATCCTGAATGTCCAACCTCTCCCTGTAAGATCCTGTGCCAGTGGGCACACCCCGTCTGACAACGTGCCGATTATCTGAGACTTATGGCCTTCTTTTACAACTAGCTTGCTTCCCCTGGACTTCTGTTTCTTTATTTTTAGCTTTATTCCTGAGCCTGTGGGGAGACCACACAAAACCACATACACATATATGCATTTTGAAGCCCTTGAAAAGCCATCGTTTTTATTTCTAACATTTGAAGATTTTAGGAAATAAAATGGCAGAAAACATTAGGAAGTGATGTTCTCAACGTAGTGCACACCTGAAACAGACACTCCAAGTGAGAAATACAAAGAGGGAAAAGGATTGTTTTTATTATAGCATTTGATATTAAAATGTTGTGCTTGCTTGACAAAGCTGAAGCTGAGTTCCAAACACATTTTGATTTCCCAAGATAGTGTCACTATTCCTTGTGATAAATAGACAGTGATCTATTCATATTTTATACTAGAAATCACTGAAACCTTAATATAAAACCATGTTCATGAATGAATGATGCCAGATAGAATAGTAATGTCCTCATCTTGGTCTTTCTATTCAGAACTTGGATCTAGAATGAATAAGTGTCTGAAATGCCACATTTGTAATTTTGGTGAATTAAGATGTGAAGGGCCTTCATATTTTGCTGTAGACAGCAGTTAAGCTTGTCTTTTCAGAAGACGGCAAAAGGCTTTGAGCACAGTTTGTGGGGGTTTTTTTCTTTTTCTTTTTTTGTTTTTGTTTTTTTTTGGGGGGGAGGTGGGGGTGGTTATTCTCTGGGTTCTTTCTTATCCAAAGAAGCTTGCTCATTAAACAAATTGTTTTTTAGGTTTACAGATTCACATTAACTCAATTATTCATTTAGTGCTCACCAATTTCGAAAACTGTAATAGAAAACGCTTTGGACAAAAACACTTCATGATTGTAAAGATCTACTAAAACTGAAGTTAATAGTGTGTTAATTAATGAGATAATTCATTCAATAATTATTCAACGTGCCCAGCATTGTGTAAGGCATTTCTGCATGTGAATAATTTATGAAACTTCTCTGAAAGTTTATAATCTCAGATACAATAAGACAAAAAGTGATATAACACAGGTAGAACAGCTAAACGCTGTGAGAGAGGCAGTGTCTATAGTTATGGGGAAGCAGGGACGGAGAGACACCTTGACAGAAAAAAGGAAAATGAGGGTGATTGGCAGGGGTCTTGTCCTAGAGACAATCATGGGGAACATGGAAAAGTTTAGAGTAAAATGGTCCACTGGGCCTGTAGATGGAATTGTTCAGCCCCTCTTCCTACTTCAGTTCCCTGAAGCAAGCTGGATTTCATCCAAAAACTTCTACCCTAAGACCTAAATTTGGATGAATTCATGAGAATTCATCAGAGAGACAGATTGAGAAAAAGTTCCAAGAGGGAAAGCTGGAAGTTCAGGGGGGAAAGGAAGTTTAACTAAAGGAAATCAGTCGGAAGGAAGATGAAGGGGAGTGAAGTTAGACTCAGATTGGGATGGGAAGGTACACATGATGAAAATCAAAGAACAGGCCACGTAAGAGGAAGAAAGGGAAGCAAGAAGCAGCAGGACATAAAATAGAAGATGAGAGGGAGAGTCATCTTTCCTGCTCTCTGAGGCTTTCCATGATACCCTCACATATTTCAGATTATTTCCTTTTATTATTTTTTCTTTTATTTTCCTTACAAAGTAAGAATTTGTTGCAGATAAGTTAAAAGTTGTTCCACGGGTCCTTCCGTAGAAAGTATTTCAGCTTTGTAGCTAGCAGTTTAAATGGACCCACCTTCTGCTTCTCTTTACTTAGAGCGTCATGTCTGTAAGCACAGCTGGATGATAAAGCTAGTCAGTCCCATCCTGGACCTATGTCACAAAATCCCACCCTCCTCGCTTCTCTTTTCCAGTTTCAATGTATTTGAGAGCAGTAAACATTGGTGATATATCTAGTCTGTGCTAGGCTCTATGCAAGGCAATGGGAATCCAAAGAAATGGATTACAATATACAGTGTACAATTCAAGGAACTTATAATATACAAGGGCGGTGAGGACGCTGAGAAACTGGATTTTTGTATATTGCTTAAGAGGGGAATATAAAATGGTCCAACCATTACGAAGAAGAGTTTGACAGTTTCTTACGAAACTAAACTTGCAATTACCGTATGACCCAGTAATTGCATTTATGGGTATTTAGTCCAGAGAAATGAAAATTTATAATCACGTAAAAACCTACACATGAATGTCCATAGCAGCTTTATTTGAATAGACAAAAACTTGAATCAGCCCAGATATCCTTCCACCATGACTGATTAATCAAATTTTGGCATATCTATAACAGAGAATGTTACTCAGCAATAAAAAAGAACAAACTATTGATACATACAACTCAGACGAATCCCCGGTAAATTATTCTGAGTGGAAAAAAGAATTCCAAAAGGCTCCTTACTGTATGATTCCATTTATAGAAAAGTTGAGATTTGTTGTTATCAGAGGTTAGGGATGGGGTAGGGAGGGGGTAATGCAGGTGGGAGATAGGGTTAGTTATACAAGGGCAACATAAGGGATTTTTTGATGCTGTAACTATACAGTATCTTGACTGGGATGATGAATACATGAATTTACAGGTGATGTAGAGAACTAAACACACATAGATGAGTACAAGTAAAATTGGGGAAATATGAGAAAGATAAGTGGATTGTATCAGTCTCAATATCCTGGCTTTTGCATTCTGTGCATACTGTGCTTACATGGTTGTGCTTTAGTATACGGTGGCATACCAGACTATACTCTAGTTTGAAAACTGTTACCATTGGGGGAAATTTGGTCCGTTGATCTATGTGTCTCCTCCTCCCAATACCATACTCTCTTAATTACTGTACCTGTATAGTAAACTTTAATATCAGATAGCATTATTCCTCCGATCTTATTTTTCTTCGTCAAGGTGTTTTAACTCTTTCAGGACCTGTGCCTTTTCCTATAAGTTTTACAATAAACTTATGTAGTCCATAATAAACCTTCCTATGATTTTTATAGGAATAACGTTAAGCTTGTAGATCATCTTGGGGAAAATTAACATCTTTATTGTATTGGGTCTTACGGTTCATAAACAGTATATATTTATTAAGGTCTTTGATTTTTTTCATTAACATTGTGTAATTTTTAGCATAGAGATCATGTACCTGTCATCATATCCCCAAAACAATTTTAGGAACTTTGCTGCAAATGGACAAATATAATGTAAGGCCATAAAATATAAAAGGACATAACACAAAAGAACATATCATAACTTGAAAGACTTTGGTAAAAGCATCAGAAAAGGGAAAATGAATGAGGTCATAAGCAAAATTCATGGAGTAAGTTCCTATGTTCCTGAACATTGCTAAAATTGCATCATGATATCACTGAATTGGATTCTAGTTTTCACATTCAAAGGCTGGTATTGGCTTCTTTAGAATCTTTCAACTTCTTTAGAGCAAGGATTCTAGTTTATTCATACTGATACTCCTTGGCCCAGCACAGTACACAAAGATCAACAAATGATAGCATAATTTAATTAACTTACTTCCAGTTCATTCATTAATTGCATGCCTGTCCATTTACATCTTAAGAAATTTGTGTTTCAACTTGTGCTTAAGTAAGGATGTTTATGTCAAACACATTATCTTTAACACTTTTGATATTAACCTTGATTTAAACTTCTCTCTTAAAACATCTCTGTGCAAATCTACATCTGTGTCTTTATTAGTATTCTCGTTTATGGATGGGAAAGTGGGCAGTGTTCTTTCGGACTGCAAAATTGCATATTTTTTTTTCCTTTGACACGACAAATTTACAAAATGGATACCACGTCAATACTCTTACAGCTAGTGGATTTTTTTCCTGAGAAGATAAGTTGCTTTGCAGGTTCCCTTTCAGAGTAAGGGAGGAATGTAAAAAAATACAATTCTTTCATTAATATGACCGTTTCCCTTTCTCCAGCTTTGGTGAATACTCTCAATTGGGGTTTCCTGTGAACTGTAGTATTGTTACGGCTTCTAAATATTCTACATCAGTTACCTGTGGAGGAAAATAACCTAACCCAATCACCACAAAATGTGACTGCTAATGAAAGTCTGAGTATAAAAAACTATCGATTGGTATTGTAGTTTCTCAGAGCCTGTGCTCAGAGCTACAGAAACCTGCCTCTGTGTCGTGTTCTACCAAAGGTCAACTTTATGACCTCAGGGAAGTTACATGGACTCTCGAAGCCTTTACTGCTTCTGTTGTAACTTGGTAGAAAATATTTTTGCTCCATACAGTGTCTTGAAGATTAAATGAGATCGTCCATGTAAAACACTAGCACAGTATCTGGCCCATATCAGGGGTATTATAAATGTATAAATGTTCGCTGTTATTATTTCTAGAATCACTTATGATTTTTACACAGCTCAGATGTAATAAGGGTTTTGAAGTGTGTTTTCTAAAATTTGAGTTTCCCTCAGGACTGGCTCTGATCCTTGTGCACACGGAAGACAATGGTGCTGAAGAATTGGTGTTTTGACCTCAGCGATGTTGCCCGGATGGGATTTATACTAGAATTAGTGAAAAGTAAATGTGTGTTGTGTGTTAAATTCATGGGTTGATAATGCCTACATTCACATTAAATAGATGTTGGCATCTCTTTCTTTTACTCTCCCTTTCCACTTAGAGAATATGATCTTAACACCAGTAAGATAATGAAGTGGGGGCACTAGGACTTAAAAATAGGGATAAGGTCAAGTGATACTCATTTTCCCATTCTAAAAACCACTTTCTTTTCTAAAGCTATTTATCTATGGCCTATGATGTTCATATTCCTTACAAATATTAACATATTGGCATGTTGGAAGCCTTAAGATTGATGCTAATAAAGGCTAAAAACAATTGGAAAATGTTCTCATAGTCTGATCTGATTAGCAAATGAATCTGAATCCTACTAGAATATAGTGCTGTATCTTCTTGAGCATATACAGACAGCAGTATTGTGGGTTTTTTTTAAAGATGTATTTATTTATTTTAGAGAGAGGGGGAGGGAGAGAGAGCATGAACGGGAAGGGCAGAGGCAGAAGGGGAGAGAGGGTCCCAAGCAGACCCTGCACAGTGCATGGACCCCAACATGGGGCTCCATCCCACCACCCCGAGATCAGGACCTGAGCCGAAACCAAGAGTTGGGACACTTAACCGACTGTGCCACCCAGGGGCCCCCAGCAGTGCTTCTTTTAAACAGTTTTTAAAAAGAAGCAAGAACAAAACAATTGTAACTATTAACAAAATAATATTTTTATATTACACCATTTCTGTCAAAAGATTGTTCTGCTGAAGACTATTTGTTGTATTGATGTATGTATAATTGAAAGAAAATTTCTGAGCTTTTCTTATCAAAAATTCTGCCTTAGTCATTTTCCTGGCTTGATCAATGAAGTGCCGTCCTTCGCTGTTTCAGGAAAGGAGTGTACTCAGGATGAAAGCACGGCAGCTGCCATCTTTACTGTTCAGATGGATGACTATTTGGGTGGCAAGCCAGTGCAGAGTAGAGAGCTTCAAGGCTACGAGTCTACTGATTTTGTTGGCTATTTCAAAGGAGGCCTGAAATACAAGGTAAGCCTCTCTCTGAACTCTTTCCATTGTGACCCCCTTTCTCTTCCTATCCATCCACACATCATCTCTTCAGAGAATGAAAGTTCATCGAGGGCAGTGTTTTTTGTTTTGTTTTTGTTTCAATCTGTCTTGCTTACTGATATATACCAGTACCTGCTGGATACATAGTAGGTGCTCAATAAATGTTTGTGGACCATGGCTGTAATATGTGAAATATTCTGGATTGACTTCATTTAATAGGTTCATTTTTAATAAAGTTAAGAGCTTTTAGTAATGTTGTCACAAGAAAGCTCTTTAAAGTTTTGTGGAGTTACTTCAGTAATTAAAAATTGGCAACTTGGGTATTCGCAGTTTTTGTTTATGCTCTTTTAGAGAGCCTTTGAATTTGCCGCAAATAACCCAAGACTTGGGAATCTCAATTGTTCTGGAATGTCATAATGCAATATTTGTAACAATTATAATTCCAGTTACTAGAAAGAACTATACACACATTTCCCAACTAGTGTGGTTTGATCTTGGAGATGATACAAATGAAACAAACCATTGAGTTGACTGTCTGTGTGGTTCAGCCTCACGCACACATGAATGTATTTATGTGTTTTGGCCTGAAACACTGATCATCAACTGGCTTTTCTTTTGGGGGAAAAAGAAACAAAAACAAGTTAAGTAGTTCTCTTCTTTTAAGGCAACCTTCAGTGAAAGACAGGCTTTTTTTTTTTTTTTTTTTTTTTAGAATTCCCTCCATGACCCCTGTGGACTGGGCACCCCTCAAAATCTCCCCTGCCCTCAGGAGTGTTCAGTTACAGTGTGACAAATACCTCCCTAGACCCACATATCAGAATCAGACACGCTCCGACGGGGCTTCTGCAGACCCACACTGCACCCTTTGAGCCTGTTAGCTTACTAAAAACGTAAAGCCTCGGCACTAAACTAGAATTCTGAATATATATTAAATTTATCTACAATGCCAGGGTTTATTTCTACTTTTACCTGATCAGAGCCTTAGTGAATATGTTGTGATGCCATTGAGATGAGGGTAAACACTTGCAAATTCTCTTCTTTCTTGAAACCATTTCTTCACTCTAGGTTATGAACAACCCTAAATATGAAACAATGTATGATTTCTCATTTTATTTAATTCACATGAGTTCCTACAGTTTATGTCAAATGATCCTGGAAGTTTCTTTAAGTCAGTGAAACCCACATTTTGAATAAGCTGGGTCTTGTAGTTATTAAAAGCGTGTGATATGACATCATCCTGGTTATGAACCCATTTCTGCTACATATGACTTGTTTACCTCAGGGCAAGTATGTAAGCTTTCTGTGCTCAGTTTCCTCAAACATAGAATGGGTATAACAACAGCTTCCTCATATAGGTGTTGTAAGGATTAAGGATCAAATTAAATAATAAAATATGTATATAGTGCATATACAGTCAGCGGGAACTTGTTATTAATCCTTCTGGCTATTAGCAGGACCTCTGAAATCAAACTTCTGGATATATATTTAAAAGGGGACATGAAAAAGCAATTTTACAGTTTAGAAAGAGGATATTTGCAAATGGAGGTCAAATTTATCAGCAAAAAAATCTGTTCACTGTCGTTCAAGGTCTTATCATTAGTGACATTGAGCAGATGACAATGTGTGCAGTTGTAAGATACTTGATAAGAAATGTGGAAGCAAAGATAATTTGCCACCCAGAATAGCAAAGACTGTTTTTTAAAAAAGATTTTATTTATTTATTTTGAGAGAGAAGGAGAGAGAGAAAGTACACGGCAGGGGGGAGGCAGAGGCACAGGGAGAGAGAATCTCAACCAAACTCCATGCTGAGCTCAGAGCTTAACATGGGGCTCAATCTCACGACCCTATAATCATGACCTCAGCTGAAATCAAGTGTCAGATGCTTAACCAACTAAGCGACCCAGGTGCCCTGGAATAGCAAAGACTATTATGTTGTACTTCATTTCATACTAAGTGCTAAGTACTTCCTGTATATTATCTCATTTCATCCAAATAGCACCCCCATGGTGCAGTTTCTGTCATTGTCACCCTATTAAGTAAACAAAAGCTTTGAGAAACTATGGAACTTAACAAGGTCTAACAGTGGATATGTGACTGGGTGACCATCTGACTTCAGTACCTAAGCTGGTAATCATTATACTATGATGCTCTCAATATAAATAAATGGTCCAAATATCAAGATGAATTTTTTATTTAAGATTACTCTATGAAACAGTGTTTCGTGTCTGTTTGGAATGGACACAGTTTGGCAAAGCCTACCATTACCAAACCAGCAACAGCCATATTTCGTTGCCATGTATAAGGTAAAGATTCAGCAAGGCAACATTAAGACCATCTTCTCATGTCATATAGTTGACCTGAGATTTCTTTTTTATGAGCCTTTTTAGGCTGGGGGAGTTCTTCCTTTTGTTTTTTTCTTTTTAAAGATCTTATTTATTTACTTGCCAGAGAGAGAGAGCGAGAGAGAGAGTGCGCGCAGGAGCAGGGGGAGCTGCAGGTGGAGGAAGCAGGCTCCTCGCTGTGCAGGGAGCCTGATGCGGTCATGTGGGCGCATGACCCGAGCGGGAGGCAGAGCCGGAGGCAGACGTGTAACTGAGCCGCGCGGGCGTCCCTCACCACTACTTCCTTATATTAAATCTCTTTCCCAAACTCAACAAGACGCGGCTCTGAGCCATGACTGTAAATAGCGGCCGTCAAACGTCCATCAGCCAGCAAAACCGTGTTTGTAGTGCCACTGACTTAGAGGGTCGTTCACCTTGCTCTCCTGCTTTGTGAAGGTAGAAAGAGACTGGGAGTTTCTAGGGTTAATTCAAACACTAGTCCAGAAATACTATCAGACACCATCATATATGAAAATGATAGTTTTTCTTTTGTACCTTTTTCACATCAAATATTAAGACAAAATTAGTTTTTAAAATACTATTAAATGTGCACAGACTCTTTATCACTCTGATGGTTCGTTATATGACAGTAGCTTAAATGTTATGTAAATATCCTCGGTCGGTTTTATATTTTATAACTTTCTTTCAGATCACAGCATTCCTACACTGCTTATCAGATCACAGTGTACTTATTTTTTTTAAAAGTGAAATGGCCAAGAACAATAATATATAGATGGAAACTTGTGTTTATTTTTATTGTATAATACTTAGTTTGTTCATTTATGGCAAACTTGATAAAAATTATGGACTGAGAAATTATTATGTATTTCATAAAATTTGTGGTTACAATTGTCCTGAAGTCAACTTTTAGCCTATAGTAATAAAACCTTTGGATTCATGAGGGTCTTTTCCTGGAGAATGGTGGAAATTTAAAGTCAGTGGAAATTTTGGGGCACCTGGGTGGCTCAGTTCATTAAGTTTCTGCCTTCAGCTTGGGTCATGATTCCAGAGTCCTGGGATTGAGTGCCGCATCAGGCTCCTTGCCATGGCGGCGGCGGGGGGGGGGGGGGGGGGGGGGGCGCGGGGGGGGGGCGCTTCTCCTTCTGCCTGCTGCTTGCCCTGCCTGCTGCTCCCCCTGCTTGTGTGCTTTCTCTCTCTGACAAATAAATAAATAAAAAAGTTAAAAAAAAAAAAATCAGTGGAAATTTCAAGAATGTGCTAATGATTACATAGGCAGCTTAACTTCTTTCTTTGGATTTACTGTACATGTTTATGAATAAACTTTTAAAAATTATTTTATTTATTGAGAGAGAAAGAGAGCATGCACAGGAAAGGAGCAGAGGGAGAGGGAAAAGCAGACCCCGCACTGAGCATGGAGTCCGATGTGAGGCTCGATCTCGTGACCCTGAGACCATGACCTGAGCTGAAATTAAGAGTCAGATGCTTGGGGCGCCTGGGTGGCACAGCGGTTAAGCGTCTGCCTTTGGCTCAGGGCGTGATCCCAGCATTCTGGGATCAAGCCCCACATCAGGCTCTTCCGCTATGAGCCTGCTTCTTCCTCTCCCACTCCCCCTGTTTGTGTTCCCTCTCTCGCTGGCTGTCTCTATCTCTGTCGAATAAATAAATAAAATCTTTAAAAAAAAAAAAGAGTCAGATGCTTAAGCAACTGAGCCACCCAGGTGCCCCTATGAATAAATTTGAAAATTGGATCATTTTATAGGTTTCCTATACTGCTAATTTTCTTACCATATTATTTTAGGAGGCCTTTGAGCAATAAAAGTGATTTGCTTACACTGCATCTTTATTATGCACATTGCCTCATAATTAATTATGGAAATAAATAAAGATGATCATTTCTAGCACTTAATTAAAGGAAAAAGTGAAAAGGTAAAAGCCAATTTCAAAAAAGACAAGAAGATGTACTTGATATGGTTCATTATTTTGCTTAGCATTTTAAAATTGAATATAGTTTTGTTTTGTTTTGGGATGTGCAACCAAATTTAGGATATAAATACTCAGACCTGGCATAGAAAGGAAAAAAAGAGAGAGAGAAAGAGAGAGACAGAAGGAAGGAAAGAAAGAAAGAAAGAAAGAAAGAAAGAAAGAAAGAAAGGGAAAGAAAGGGAGAGAAAGAAAGAAAAAGAGAAAGGAAAGAAGGAAGGAAGGAAGAAAGAAAAAAAAATTCTTTATAATGTTAAAACAATCATAAATGGGATCCACCCATACCTGACCAGGACTCAACTCCCCTTCCCTGTCCTAACACTGTGTGGGGCATGGGCATTTTTGGGTGTCTAGTTCTCTCCTCACTTGCTCTTGTTACCTCTGACTCTCCTCTATCCTCCTGTCTTCTTCTTCCCTGAAATCTTGTCTGCCTCTCACTTGATGGTTTTAGAATCATTCATTCCCGAAGGACATCAGCTACTGCTTCTTTTCATTTATGTCACAGGTTTTATCCACGGAACATTCTTAGTAAATACTTGCAATGTTAAATTGAATGATTAAAACAGGATGGGCAAAAGGCCTTAAAAGAAAAAAAAGTGTTGATTTGCCAAGGCATTCTCTTCTGCATACTTAATGTTTCACATGCTCTTAGGTGGCTATTTTGTCTTGGGGTGACAGGCACTTTTGGCACGTACACCTGTGGTTTTATATGTTTTTGTATCTAGTTAGAAGCCTCATCTGGTTTTGTTTTGTTTTCTGTCTTCCTCCCACTGATCAGGCTGGAGGTGTGGCATCTGGACTAAATCATGTTCTCACAAATGACTTGACCGCTAAGAGGCTCCTGCATG
The DNA here is from genome assembly GCF_024610735.1 of Ursus americanus. NCBI lineage: Eukaryota > Metazoa > Chordata > Mammalia > Carnivora > Ursidae > Ursus > Ursus americanus. The sequence goes on along the minus strand of NC_142129.1, from coordinate 60,231,681 downwards.
TGAAGGGTCGGAGAGTGGTCAGGGCCACGGAAGTTCCCCTTAGCTGGGACAGTTTCAACAAGGGCGACTGCTTCATCATTGACCTGGGCACTGTAAGTGTTACATATACGTGCAGACGTCTAAAGGAAAGTGAATTGTCGTCAGATCAAATCAGATGCACGTGCTGTGGAAGATAATCATGTTTTCTGCACATGGGGAAGAGGTCATGTTTATGTGAGAGGCAATCATATCATATGACGAATTGGCAAGTATTTAAATCGCACAAAGTGAGACTTCAAAGTTTTTATTTTCTTTGATAGGTTTAGAATGGAGTAGTGATTTAGTTCTTCCTACCATAGAACACACATTGAATAATTTTTAATATATTTACCCTTCTGTCTGAACAGAGCTTCCGTTAATTATTTTTGTCCTTAATTGGGTGTGGGAAAACATTATTTGAGGGGCAGATTGATTCCCCCTGAAAGCAAAGTTTCTAGGATTTCAAATGGACATGAGTCTAAACAGCCGGCCCGAAGAGTTTTTTGGGGTTATTTTGGTATGTATATCACACATATACTACACCGTACTATTTCAGACTTTTTAATTATTTTTGGGTATTAAAAGAAAAGGCACAAGTACAGATATCAAGTATCATCTCAATGGGATGGGCAATATCTGACTTATATTTTCTTCCAGGAAAAGAGGCCTCTCTAAGTTCAGGTATACTTAATAATAATTATCTTTTTAAAATTTTTAGTTATTTATTTTGAGAGAGAAAGAGAGCACAGATGAGGGGGAGGGGCAGAGGAAGAGGGAGAAGCAGACTCCCCGCTGAGCAGGGAGCCCGATGTGGGGCTCAATCCCAGGACTCTGCGATCATGACCTGAGCTGAAGGCAGATTCTTAACTGACTGAACCACCCAGATGCCCCTTATCATTATTATCTTGAAAAGAAGAATTATTGAAAGATCTTGTGCTAGACTCTAGATGGTGGGATTTGAGTTAGGTCTTTTAAACTTTGTAAGGTAGAAATAAAATAAAGTTGAGATAAAAGGCATTCTCTACCATTGAAAAGCCATGGGCAAAGCAGAGAAGGCAGGCGAGCAGAGCATTTATGACGCCTTTCTCCTCCTCATGGTCATTCTTCTCGTTGCCCCACGTACATCTGCATCCCACTTCTTGGCGCAAACACTTCTGCGCTCAGCATCATCCGGAGACTTGCTGTGACCTGTGTGGCTTCAGTTAGCCTGAGGCTCGCACCAGCTGTGCAGTTTGCTTCCGGCTGCACAGCCCGTGAATGGGGAAGCCAGGATCCGACCTGGGGATGTCTGATTCCCACCTGAGCATCTTATTTTACTGCCTCTTTATGGGCAGTAGTTTGGGGAAAAGCATCAGACCACAGCCAAAAGAGTTTATTCCACATGCATGGAGAAGGGACCTTAAGGATTTTGAAAATGGAGCCACACAGTCAAGGTTCTGTTAAGGCAATACTCACTTAGCAACAGCACAGAGATGAAGTGTGCTGAGGTTATAAATCACGGGGAAAATGGCCCCAAGCTATAAACTTCGTGGATTTCTCTCGGGTAGGATACACCTATAGTTTTATTACTGCTAATGTCTAATTCGACTATCTTGGATCACACCAGCTTGTGTGCCCAGTTGAGATCATCATATTATAATGCCCAAAGTACAGTTCTCAGTGTCACACTTAGACATCTGCACCCAAAATGGCAGTACCACTGCCATGAACCTATCCTGAATTTCTTGGAAACGCCCCGCCCCCTTTTTAAAAAAGATTTTATTTATGTATTTGACAGAGAGCACAAGTAGGCAGAGTGGCAGGCAAAGGGAGAGGGAGAAGCAGGCTCCCCACAGAGCAGGTAGCCCGATGCGGGGCTTGATCCCAGGACCCTGGGATCATGACCTGAGCCAAACGCAGCTGCTTAACCGACTGAGCCACCCAGGAGCCCCTGGAAAAGCCTTTTTCAACTTTAAATGCTAACCCATTCTCCTAACCGGCTTCTCCTAACGTTTTTATAGCCCTTTATCCCTTGATAATTTATGAAGGGTTTTAACATATAAGATAGTATTTTTCATAGAAAAAAGAGACCTCAGTTTTCATCCAAGCTGACTTTAATCTTAGATTCTCATCTCTAAAAGTTGGGTATTTGATTAGAAGATCTCTGGGGCCCCTAAACAGTAGAGACACTTCCCGTTGATAATGTAATTCATCACTGCCATTACTTGGACACACTTCTTTCTTGAAATAACTTTTCATGTGTACTGTAATTGCCCCACGCATGCAGTAATCTCTTTAATTACCACCCGTGGCTTCCAGCTCAGCTTTCCAACTATGAACTCTTTAATCTTGAGCGAGTCATTCACCTCTCCAAAGCCTTAACTTCCTCATTTATTGTTTTCGTCTTGACTTTGCTTTCTGATGGTACTTCTAACCTTCGCTGACTATGATTCAGTCTCCCCTGACATGGAGTCACATCTGGAAATGACCGTTGTCATCGTGGTTTCACAAGAGAAAAAAAGCCAGAGAGGGGAGGAGCGAGTCATTTGCGTTAATACACGTTGACTGGTGACCTGGGGTTTTCTCTTCTTAGTTTACATTCTTTTCACTCCCCTAAGCTAACTAGGTGGGATATAAGATGGTGTGGCTCTATAACAGAGTATCTTGCAACAGTTTCCGAATCTGCTCCATTCAGAATTATGTCTAATCTAGTTTAGAATCTTTTAACAGTAGTATTGTTAATGAAATCATTTATTATTTTGTTGAGCAAGTACTGAGCTTCCGCATGGGTTAGGTAGTTGGGTGCTGTGGTAGGCAGATGGTAGTTCCAGTGACATATTCTGTCTTCTGGTGGGTAATATCTGCCATGGGAGTATGACCCACAAGTACAGGGTCATATAATACACACAGAGCCTCTATTATGAGATTCAAGGACATTTATCTGTTTAATAGTAAATTATCTTTATTTTATAGAGTTAATTACCTTTAATGACTTTCAAGTTGTCTCCTGCTCTCATGCCTGGTTAGAGACATTTGGAATGATTTTGTTGTGGAGACAGTCATTGATCTCTTATGTCGTAGAAGTATACTGTACCCCAGGGGGATGCCCTGGTAGGAATCAAGCAGTCCTACATACACTCTCGTTTATTCACATGATCTCTTTTTATGTGACTAACCTTTAACCAGTTGGTATGTTGCCAACAATTTCTGAATGGTGATAAGATCTTGAAATTACCTTGGAGACTTTATTTTTGGGGTGTGTCACAGTAAACAAAGAAAGACATGGGACCAAAATTTTCTCTACCATAAAATCTTAATAAGTTCACGATTTCATAATGACTTTCTGCATTAGAGAGTACAAAAAGAAGCCAGTGCAATTTCTTCAAGTTTGTTTTATTATCCAGGTATGAAAAAAGTAGATTGGACCTCTAAAGTTCTCCTCCAGCTAGAGCCAGCTGGCTAAAACTAAGGTTATGGACATAACCTAAATCCTATATTTTGATTTTGTTTGAGGAAGTCAACTTTTTTGATCAACAATTACTATTATTAACATGATATGCCATGTACCTTCGAAACGTGCTCTTATAGGATTTTTGAGACTATAGTAAATATTTCCTAGATAGGGCCATGTAACCACCTCGATCAAAAGCATGAAATTATAAAATTCCCATTTAATCACATTGAATGTTAAGAAATCAACATTTTAGAGGATGATTTGGATAAGCTATCTTATATTTTAGTGTATTCTCAGAAAATAATATGGAACATGGCTAGATCTTAGCAATTTGGAATTTACTGAATCTTTGGAAAAGTGCTTTTGAGCTGTGTATTTTAATGTTGGTGAATTTATCAGTCATCTTTTTCCCACCATTTTTAAAGCTATGAGGTAGCTGAGGTAATTGTAGAAATGACTAATAAAATCACGTCTAAATATATTGCAACAAAGCCATCAGTAACTACAGAAAGTGAATGATAATGGGAAGAGTCCATAATTTCAAAGTTTGGGATCTGGAGCTAACTCTTTCGGAAATACTTGTCAGAGCCAGCCACTAGTGGAGAGTTGGATTTCACAGGAGGAGGAATTTCTGTGGTGAGTTACTAATTGTGCTATTGGGCATGTTCCGTTTCCTTGTTAACTCGTTTGGTCAGTTATGCAGCTTTGCCCCACTCACCTTGCTATTTATAACCTATGGTCCCCTCTCTCATTGTTCCCTCCTGCTGCTTTGAAACAGCAGTCTAGACTTCCTCATTTACCAGTTGGTCTGCAACCCACGTTTCCTGACTTTCCCTCCCACCATTTCTTTGAATCTGTTCATCCTACAGCAGCAATGGCTTCTGCTAAATCCAGTGGACACTTTGTTCATTACCCACTCCATCCCTGAGCTGCAACTGACCCTGTTGATTACTCCCTTTTATTTTAGCCTCACTCCTCCCCTGGCTTCCTGCTTTTCCTCCCTTTGAAACCATTCTTTCTCATTCTTCTTCACATGGTCTGCCCAGCCCCTCAAGTTTGTTTGTTTGTTTGTTTTTTAGGATTCCACTTTTGATCATTGTCTCCTTATACATTCTTCCTGAGCAAACTTGCCCTCACCCAAACTTCAACTACTCACCCACTGGTAAATCTCAGTGTTATAGTCTCACTCAGAACTCTTACCTGAGATCTATGTCAGTATTTCAGACTACCTCCCAGATATTTCTTGTATCACAAGAACCTCAAACTGGACAAGTCTAAAAATGGAACTCATCAACTTCACCCTCTCATTCCAAAATGATTTCTCCTCTTATTTGTCTTATAATGTTGAATGGAGCTACCCATCATTCAGATCTCAAACTCCAAATATAGAAGTCATCCAGATGGCTTCTCCTAGGGGCTTTACATTCAACTGGTCACTGGGCCTACTCTCTTCTACCTCCTGAGTGTCTCCTGAATCCTTCCCGGGCTCTTTATCACCATGATATTGTGTCAGTGTCCTGTGCATGACACTTCCCCTCAAGTCACCATGCTTTTGCTTTGTACACATTGTTTCCATTGCCTAGAATCCACTCTTGCTCTGCGTCACTCTTCTTTGGTAAGCAATCCGATATCATCTCATCCTTAAATATTCAACTTCGATATTACTTTCTTTTTTTTTTTTTAAGATTTTATTTATTTATTTGACAGAGAGGGAGAGACAGCGAGAGAGGGAACAGAAGCAGGGGGAGTGGGAGAGGGAGAAGCAGGCTTCCCACCGAGCAGGGAGCCCGATGAGGGGCTCAATCCCAGGACCCTGGTATCATGACCTGAGCCAAAGGCAGATGCTTAATGACTGAGCCACCCAGGTGCCCCTTCGATATTGCTTTCTGATACTGCTTTTTTTATGGTGTGTTCCTTGGCCTCTTCCTCTCTCCTTCCCCTGTCCCATGTTGCACCCCTGTAGAATTAGGCAAGCCTTTATCTCATATTTTCTATCACCTTGCAGACTTGCCTTGAGCATTTTCCACATTGCCTGTCCATTCGTTTATTAACCCCACTCACTCACTTTTTCCTTAGTAGAAGGCCCAGAACTTACAGTCACTCAACAAATGTACATGTGTCCAACACAAAGCATACAGTCTCATGCAGTCATGCAGATAGAGATGTAATTTTCTTTTTTCACCTGTAGCTCAACCTGAGTTCATAGTCAAGCTTCTATTTCCACAGAAGGGTTAAAAATAAAATAATCTTGCCCTATTAAGGTGAACCTTGTTTATCATGAAAGCAAATCAAACTTATCTCACCCATCCCCTTCTCCACCCCTCAGGTATAGGGGATTGTATGTGCGATATTATGGCCTGAGGATGGGGGATCAGGTTGAGAATGGAAGCGAGTCTATTTTATAGTGTTTAGCCCTCACTCCTCTCTAACATTCATTGAGTTTTCGTCATTTCATTCATTCTTGAGCTTTGGACTTTGGACTTTGGCCTCTGTCCCAAGACTTTTACTGGAAAATATTCATGGTCTTTTGATATGTCCACCCTTTCTGGTTCTGTCAGCCATTATAGTAGCCGCTCTGGGATTCTGCCTTATTTTTCCCATACCACATGCTGTGTGGGGACACTGTACCCACATTGTACCAGTGCCCATTGGTCTAACTGCCTGGATACTTACTGCCCACAGTTGTTTCTACTCTAATGTTCAGGGTCATGACAACTGTGACAACTGTGTTGGAGGGAAATGTACTGAGCTCTTCTCAGAGATTCACTGCATCTGATCAAGTTTCCTAGTTCTCTTGTAATCCCCATAGTTTTCTCGGACCTGACCAACCAGTCTTATACCATTTCAGTGTTGCCTACTGTGTGGTTCCTGCAATACACTTTAGTCCCTAAGGCCAAGACTCTGATGCTTCATATGCAAAACCAATTTTCTGTAAATTGCTGCATCCTCACTCCTTCCCTCAGAAAACTTTACTCTCACAAAATCAAGATTTTTTAAAATTAAACCTATGTTGGCTTTTGGACTTTTGTCTCTACTATGACTTAAAAAGGTTTATTTTAGAACAAAAGAACTGAATAAAGTCTTCTTTGTTCTGGATAAATTTGTCCTTATCTGAAAGTAATCCATTCCACTAGTTTTATAAGGGGAAAGCCTTGAGGCAATAAGAAAAGATAATGGGAAAAATAAACTTAATGTTAAATCTCTAAAATTTACCCTTCAACAGAAGTAGGGATGAATGGTATTTACTGTGCACTTGGTGTGTGCTGGGTGCTGGAGTATAAAGATGGAAACCAGATAGTCTTTGACTCCAAGTGCTGTGAAATGGTGAGAGGCACAGACACATACACAGCTTGGAGTATGACGAGTAGAAGGTGGGAAGGGCTGGAATGGAGACACAGACACATTACAATTAGAGAATAGACGAGGGCACTAGGAAAGACATCTCCTGAGGTATTAGGATTTAGGTTTTCATTCTCACAGTTTCACATTAGAATCATGAGGAAGAAGTTTTTAAGATACTGATGCCTGTGTGATATGACCCCTAAAGAATCTGATTTTAGTTTTGGGATAGGACTCTGGGGTAAGTACTTTTTAGGCCTTATCTCAGGTCATTTTATTGTACAGTTAACGTTGAGGACCATCTCAAAATGGTAAATGTCTAAAGGTGCTAGAAAATTCAGGGTTACATGTCTGAAAAAAGAGTAGATCAGTTAAAAATAGTTAAGTCACCAGTATGTGTGGCTGGCAGCAATTATTTTTGATGAAATGTGGCTATAAAACTTCTTTGATTTGCCAAATACTCTGCAGAGTACAGAGAATGTAATTGCACCAACTCTGCTTATCGCTGTGAAAAGAATGCTCCACAAGCTGTCACCTGGTCCCAGTAAGTGACATCACTACCAGCAGCCAAGCTAGAAGGGTCCAACTCATGTCCCCCTCTCCTTGTCCTCCAGTTTAGATCCCTTGATTCTTCTCTTCTCCATAGCCACTGCTCTGCCCTAGCTCACATGCAATCCCTTCCTTTCGGGTCACCAAGCCCTCAGTGGCCATGCACACCCACTCCATCTCCCATTCTTCAACCAGAGGTGTTTTAAAAATACAAAAATGTGTCATTGAATGATATTGAGTTGGCTTGGCTTTGAGCAACAACAAGATGGGATGTAAATAAACACTTGTTCATCCAAAAACTAAAAAAAAAAAGTCATGGTTTAAAGTTTAAAAATAGAAAAAGTAGATTCCTGGACGTTATCTCACAAGTCATTATGGTGTTTAAGTTATGCTTAGCCTCAGGCAAAGAGGATATCTGAATGCGCTTTTATATTTTGTTAACTGGATCTAAGGGAAAAGTAAGCACAGTAAAAATAAAGCCAGTAGGGGCAAGGGAGAGCAAGAGGTCTGGCCACCCTTCTCCTTTTATAAAATTGTAGATGTATTTAGAATAAATAACTTAGCAAAGGAGGAGAGAGTAACAAGTCTATGCTGAATTCTTCGCACATGTTATGAGTCAACGTCACATGGGCTGTTCTGGGTGCTCCTTTAAACTCTGCTTCTGAAATCTCGCTTCCCTTCAACGGTATCATTGAGTATTGTTATTTCTCCTCTTATTTCCTGCCCCCAAATGAGGTTTGGCTGTACTTTGATGTTTTACTTGTTAACTCTGACCACATAGTTTAAAGGAAATTTTAAACCTCTAGTCTGTCCACAGTATGGTTGTTTCCATAAATATCACTCACTGGCTATTATTTCTTATTATTGGTGCTCCAAACAAATTGCCCATAACGGATTTGTCTTTACTCCCTTATTTACTTTTCCAGAGATTATTCCAACAGAATAATTTTGTATTCCTTTAAGAGCTTGTATACTAAGAGTTAGTTCTAATTTGGCAAACTTCAACTACAGGGTGTTCATGGGCAATAGTACATCAGCAAATTTTGGCCAAAATTTAAGTGCATTCAATTCCGAATTGAATAGGTACTTCCATATTGACAGGGGGCTTTATGTCCCTTCCCCCAAAGAAGTATAACATTTAGTGTTGGATTGTTAAATTCTTTAGACTCTTAGAGGGTAAATAGTTGCCTCTGAAACTGTGTTTGCTTTATCATTTTCAGTATCTCACCTGCTTAAATCAGATTTACAAAAGAATTATCTAAATCCCATCAAAGTATTATAAATAAAACAATTTAAATTATGAAAACTTTTTGTTGTAATAATACGTATTAACCTGTTACATCAGTTTGGGCATTTTTTAGCTCTGTGTGTAGCATTCTTGGGTTTTTTTTAGCTCACACCTGCCAAAAAACAGGGTAAGTTGAATTATAGGAGCGTTTTTCAACCACAGGGCCAATTGAGTACAGAGTTCCCTTGTGCACAGGGTAGAGAAGTGGTCTTACCCAACTACCTCTGAATAGAGTAAGTGTTGGCACTGCAGCTTATTAATAATGCTATACACATTTATTTAGCACAGTAGAGCTTTGTTAAATGAGAAGTCCTAACCACATCATCCATCCATGATAGAATTTAAATTGCTCAGATTTAATGAATTGCTATAATTCTGTTTAAAATCTAAACAGATTTTCTATTTAAAATCTAAAGCATGTTTTAATGTGTTGCTGCCGTGATTGAATGAAATATATTTGCAGGAAAACTTAAGTAACATTGAAAGAAAAGGGTTTTTTAAATTAATAGACCCCTTTAAACAATTCTGGCTTTTGGCAATTTATAATTAAAGTCCGTATTTTATTGTATTTCTTGTCTGAATTCACCACTGAAAATTGAGTCTAGGAAATAAGAGAGTATGTCACTTTTATAGAAATAGTAGCACAAAATTAAGTGAAAATAATAAAAGAGTAAGGATAACACAAAGCATTCATTTTCCTGCCCAATAAGAAATTTTCTGTAACACTTTTAGTGATTGGGTCATCTTTGAGTTAGAAAGGAAAATTTTACTTTTAACAGTTTTATTATTTTTATGAGCATTTCCTAGATATGTTTTTGCTATTTTAAAATTTTTTTATTGAAGTGTAGTTGACATATAATGTTATATTAGTTTCAGGTGTACAACATAGTGATTTGACAGCTCTATACATTAAACAGTCTTCACCACGATAAGTGCCCTCTGTCATCATACAACGTTATTGAAATATTATTAAGTGTATTTCCTATGCTGTACTTTTCATTCCTGTGATTTATTTATAACTGAAAGTTTGTACCTCTTAATTTCCTTCATCTATTTCACCCACCACTCTCCCCTCTGGCAACCACTAATTAGTTCTCTGTATTTATGATTCTATTTCTGGTTTTTGTGTGTTTTATTTTTTAGAGTCCACATTTAAGTGAAATCATGTGGTATTCGTCTTTTCATTTCGTTGATAGTTTCCTTCACTGTTCAGGAGCTACTTAGTTTGATGTTGTCCCGATTGTTCATTTTTGCTTTTTTTCCCCTTGCCTGAAGAGATGCATCCAGAAAAATGTTGCTAAGGCTAATGTCCAAGAGATTCCCGCCTGTGATTTCCTTTAGGAATATAATGGTTCCAGGTCTTACATTTAGGTCTTTAATCTATTTCGAGTTCAGTTTTGTGTATGGTCTAAGAAAGTAGTCCAGTTTTACTCTTTTGCATGTAGCTATCCAGTCTTTCCAACACATTGAAGAGACTGTCTTTTCCCCAATGCATCTTCTTGCCTCTTTTGTCATAGATTATTGACTATATAAGCATGGGTTTATTTCTGGGCTCTCTATTCTGTCCTACGTGTCTGTTTTTGCACCTGCACCATGCTATTTTGATTACTGTAGCTTTGTAGTCTATCTTGAAATCACGGATTGTGATATCTCCGGCTTTGCTCTTTTCGCTATTTTAGAAGTAGAAACTGAGGTCTGTCAGTGATGGTGAGGAATATTTTCTACCACTAAATTTATCTGTGAACTGATACTGCACATAAAAACTCCCAACCCAAGCTAATATCATAGAAAATATTTGGGGATCCATGGAATACTGTAAAATCTACATTAAATAATAATTATGTTAGTCAAATTATTATCTACAGTTCCTTCTAAACACACTTTACCAAGCTTTCATAATACTTTACAGAAGCTAATAAAATTTAGTGTGATTTTATATAATCTTTTTGAAGTTGGTGAGAGGTCACTTATATGGAGAACATTAACATCTGTTGGACAGTTACATAAATGTAGAGCAAGTCAGTAGTGAAAGTTGCTAATAAGTGAGAAAGCTAGAGATCTAATCTTCTGATCTATTTCCTGTATTTCGCTGTAATGTAAATATTAGAAGTTTGCTTTCTCAGACCCACTGAGAAAAGAATCATTGGCAAAATCTCACGGGATAAGATAGGACAGATGTCTGAGCCAAGAGCCTAGCTGTACCTAGCAGAGGAGCGTGCTGGGCTGCCCTGGGTAATTAGATGTTGAAGATTCTCTGCGAATGCCTGCCAATTGCGCTGTGCTCAAGGCCGCCATCAGGGGTTCTCATCCTGAGTTGAATGCTAGAATCATCCAGGGAGCATTCAAAAAACAGCGCTGCTCAGAACACACCTGACTGTCCCTAAGGGTAGTGCTCAGCTTTCTGTATTTTTAAAAATCACTTTTCTGTGCCACAACCTGATTTTAATGCACAGTGATCGGCATTGACTAATCGTTGGGGTCCATTTGTTTTCGCTCTTTGTAATTGCTGAACCTGGGCATAGTATTCAAATTGACCAAATGTGAGTCTCATAGTCAGATGCCCAGATGTAGAAAAGAAATTAGAGAGGAAACAGCAGCAGTGCTGTTAGCATTCTTCTAAAAATGGAAAAGAAATGCCCCTTGACCACGTAGACTAGTTCAGATTCTAGAGTGAAAGGAGTTGCAAGGCATAGTCCTTTTTATTTTACTTCTTATAAAGACTTGAATTTCTAAAACATATATTTTATTCTCAAAGAGGAATATGGAATAAGTGAATCAGGAACCTGGGGCGGGGGTGAGGGGCCAGAGAGTCTACCCCAGGCCTGTGTGATTCAAAGCTGGGCCTCCAGGGCCTGGAAGAGAGCCCATTTTGGGCCATCAGTAAACTACCTGTGAATGAAGAAATGACTCTGGACTGGAAATGTTTTATCATCAGAGAAAAGAGCCATTCTCTCTATGGATGCTTGGGTGCTCTTTTATTTTGCTGTTGTTAATTGATGTGCTCTTTTAAACATTGCAAACACAAGGTCGTATAGTCATTAAGTTGCAGCCTGGGTCTGTCTCCTTCACATTTAACCACTACGCTAACCACCTCTCCAAGACGGACTGCACGCACTGTGTGTGGAAGCATTTTGAAAGCAAGTGTAGAGCAAATACATTATTATCATTGGATGTCTACATGTCAGTCTCTCCTTGCCAGCTTTCTCTTACTCTTCTCTCTATCCCCACATAGCTCATCACGGGCACTTAATAAATGTGACATTAAAAAAAAAAGAAAAAAAAACTATCAGATAAAAATTGAAGGCTCTCTTTCTGTGTATATATGCCTCTCTCCATCTGTTAAAACTGTGTATCTTTAAAAATCTTTTTTTGCAAATACAGAAACAGAACTTATGTTTCTGTTTCCACTTAAATGGAACTGTATTATTCTGTAGCTTTATTTTATTCTCGATGGTGTACCTTGAATGATTTTCTGTGTCGGTATTTAAACACTTTTCTCAGTTTTCAGGCATTGAAGAATAGTCTGCAATCTCCATATAACAACATTTAAACAGCCATTGACCTACTGATGGACATTTGTGGGGTTTTTGTTTTGTTTCTTTGTTTTTTTAAACCATATTTGACTAGTATGGATTCCTAGAAATAGAATTTCCTGACCTAAAAGCACGTGTAATTTTTTGATACGATCCCAAACTTCCCTCAGAAAAAGACTGTCAGTTTATACAACCCAAATAGAATGTGATAATGCCTATTCCCACTCCCCCACCAAGCCTAGGCACCATTAAATTTTTCTTTCTTTCATTAAAACCACACTTAATGGAGAAAATGATATTTTATTATTAGTTTACATTTGTATCTATATCTTTTGAACACTGTACCCAAGTCTAAAATATACAATATTTTAATCTAAGTAGCAGCTAATATAATCTGTTGACTTTAGAATATATCAAACTTTCATTCTATATGTATTTTTATAAATTTCTATGTTAAAATATAACTTTGATGTTAAGTATCTGTTTTTTCTCTATATCATAATTATATAAAGCTATTATCCTATTATAGAACATTTAATGTCTTCTCAATGCCTAACTAGTATAATTATATAGCAATAAAAACCCTTGTACATATGGTTTCTTCCTAATCTTTATGAATAATTTATTAGGATGAATTCCAGATAGTGATATTACTGGGTCAAAGGTTTTAATTCTTTTTATGGCTTTTGATAAGATTCATTAAATTGCTTTACAAAAGCATTTGATCAATTTTATAATCATCAAGAGCACATTACTAAACAGATTCTTTATTACCTTTCTGAAATATGATAAAATTATTATTTTATATTTAGGTAATACAAGTTTCATAAATTGTAATTAGTGGATATACACAAAGCATGGTGAGATATATACTTATATTTTCCATGTTTAAAAAATGGCTACTTTATAATGCTAACTGAAAGCAACAGGATACAGAATGAGGTATAAGAATGTAAAATTAGGGGCGCCTGGGTGGCTCAGTTGTCAAGCGTCTGCCTTTGGCCCAGGGCGTGATCCCAGGGTCCTGGAATCGAGCCCTGCATCGGGCTCCCTGTTCTGCTGGGAGCTTGCTTCTTCCTCTCCCACTCCCCCTGCTTGTGTTCCCGCTCTTGCTGGCTGTCTCTCTCTCTGTCAAATAAATAAATAAAATCTTAAAAAAAAAAAAAGTATGTAAAATTATATATACCTCAAGAATATATAACTTCCATTTTATTTTTTATATCTTTTTGTTTTTTCCTAATACTTACAGTAAGTATTACAACAGGGCTAAATGTTCTCCACATATTTCTGGGTCAAAAGATCTGTCTCTTTCTTTTAGGAAATTTACCAATGGTGTGGTTCCTCGTGCAACAAATATGAACGTCTGAAGGCAAACCAGGTTGCCATTGGCATTCGGGACAACGAAAGAAAAGGAAGATCTCAACTAATTGTGGTAGAAGAAGGAAGTGAGCCGTCAGAGCTCGGAAAGGTATTGTGATTGTGTTGTTTTTAAAGGTTTACCTACTGTAAGTGGGGTGTGTGTGTGTGTGTGTGTGTGTGTGTATGTGTCTGTTAGTTTTAACAAATTCTCTAATACTGGGCCTAGGCTAAGATTAGGTAAGAGAAAACACCAGGGTTATCTAAGTCATGATACAGAGAAAATGGAATCATGACTCTTTTCTTTCACCATTGGTATGACTACCAGAGGAAGATCTGATTCCATCTTCTGTTGTATAGGCGGACAGATGGGTAACACTTTGGCATTGACTGTAAGAATGTATTTTGGAAAGAAAATAATAGTTTATTCATGTGGAATTCTGAATATATATATATTAATGCCATGGTAGTCTTCAATTTTAGCATTCATTACTTTATTAAAAGGATGAAATAAAATCTTATTCCAAGAGAAAAAATATACCAATATTTTAAATATTTTAATCATTTTAAACTAAGAATTCTTGGCAAGACCCTTATGATTTTAGTATAGTTGTTGAATTAATTTAAAAATTATCTCCACGGCTCTTTATACCTTTGTTATTTACTTAACAATTATACTTGGACATTTAGTTGTGACCAGTTTTTCCCCTTTAAGAAAACTGCAGTGAGTGCCTAAGTATGTATATTTTGTATTTTCCCTTAAGATTATGAGTCAAGGGTATAATCATATTCAGGTGTCTTGATACATGTTGATACATTGATTCCCATAAGTTTGTTCCACAATATTTATTGAACCCCTATGGTATGTCAGGCACTAAATGTTTGTACCAATGTTTGTTCCCTCATGAATTCGCAGAACCCTATCAAGATTTACTGTTGTAATAATACCATTTTGAATCTTCCTGCGTTTAATAGTAGCAGGTGGTATCTCTGTGAGTTTTTATTTCTTGGAATAGTACACATTTTCCTCAATAACGTTAGCTGTCTGCACTCAAGTTTTTCTAACAACTGTCTTGTAAACATGTTTTTAATAATTTTGATTTCGAGCAGTTTCATGCATTAGTTACTTGATGTAATAATAGCCTACATAGTCCAGTGATCAAAAATTATATGGAATAATTTTATTGTCATAATGTCTTTAAACTTTATTATTTTAATAACTACCGAACACAGACTTTCATGTTAATGATGTTTTAAAAATGTCTTTTATTCAGTGGGAAAACGTTCATGGTCAAATGCTGAGAGAAAAGGCAGGATATAAAATTTTATATACAATAATATCTTAATGTATAAGTTTATATGTAGGTATATAGCTATATATTTGTGTATACATATATATCTGGGAAGAAATATGAAATATTGCCAATATTACCAATATTGTCTTTGACTTTTGGGATATGGCCCTCATTATTTTTTTATTTGTCCTTGCATTTTCAAAATTTATTATAATAGGTGTGTATTCCTTTTATTATTATTTTTTATTTTTTCATGTGTTTTCCTTTTATAATTGGGGGGAAAGGCCAACTAAAAAAAAACAAAGTAAAATTAGGGATTAACTGGGTTTTCAGTAGTCATAATGACATTGCTAATAAATTAGACCTCGAAAACTATTCAAAACAATTTCTTGAACTTTTAATATTCTTTCAAGGCCTCTGTTCTAGAAATGTAATCATTTAAGTCTTCCAGATTTCATATTTGGAAGTAAAAAATC
The DNA here is from genome assembly GCF_024610735.1 of Ursus americanus. Taxonomy (NCBI): domain Eukaryota; kingdom Metazoa; phylum Chordata; class Mammalia; order Carnivora; family Ursidae; genus Ursus; species Ursus americanus. The sequence goes on along the minus strand of NC_142129.1, from coordinate 60,216,394 downwards.
TATAAATAAGATGTATTTCTAATTGATTGTAATGTCTTGTTTCAATAACTGTGCTTTGCTGTGAGTGGACCCAGGACCAAGATTTGTCCTGGTGGAGTAGTGAAGGGGGTGCTCTGTTAACTATCAGACTAGCTTCTCTTCTGTCATCTTGGGTCCCAAGTAAGTCCCTTAACCTCTGTTGTCTCAGGGTTAGACGAAATGGCTTCTATGGTCCCTTTAGTTTCCGATGGTCTGTGATCCCACCTTGTCTCTTGGGCAGTTTCTGTGTTTAATTACCACATAGTCTGTAGTCTGTACCAGGAAGTGAAGCCACAGGCTGAGGGCCCAAACTGTGCATGTATACATTTGCTTGCTTATTGGATTTCATTTAGAGTTTTGAGGAAAAAAAGGTTAAGCAGTAAATTAATACTTTAATTACTACATTACACTGTTAAAGATAAAAAGAAAATGTAAACCTGAAGAGAAAAATTTTAAAATATAATTTCAATTTAAAAATATTAGTGATAGAGATAAGGGACATAATCCTTAATGTCAAATGTGATGTTTATGTGTTAGGGGATTATCATTTTTTGGTTTTTAAAATATTCTAGGAAGCACCTACCTTGCTTTTCTTTTTTTTTTAAAGAATTTATTTACTTATTTGACAGAGATAGAGACAGCCAGCGAGAGAGGGAACACAAGCAGGGGGAGTGGGAGAGGAAGAAGCAGGCTCATAGCAGAGGAGCCTGATGTGGGGCTCGATCCCATAACGCCGGGATCACGCCCTGAGCCGAAGGCAGGCGCTTAACCGCTGTGCCACCCAGGCGCCCCCCTACCTTGCTTTCTTTTCAGAGCATTCAGTGTATAGTGCATTTTATTTGACAGCTCTCATTTACACAATGACTTTTCACTTTTCTTTCTTTTAAAAAGCATTTGTTGGGCTCTTTGTTTTCACAAATGTTTTGTAGCCTGGTTAAATAATTATTTAAATAGTTGTTTGATGAATTAATTATGTACTTATAATAAACTGGTTTGACTTTCTAGGCTTTCTTAGTATTGTACCCAAAATGATAAAATTCAAAGAGGTCATGAACTTGTTTGGAAAAAATTACTTTATTTTCACTAACTTTTAATGAAAATTTTCTCCGGTTGTGAATATAGTTGATAAACCAGTAGCATGAGCAGAATCCGTGACTTTTCAGATCACATTATAGTTATTTATAGATAACTTTAAAAGTTATTTGTCTTCATCACTTCTTGGTAGTTATGGTAGCTATTAGACCTGCTGTTCAATAATATTATATAATGAGTAAATGAAGAAGCTCATATGGTACTTTATCACATTTAGAAAATACATTTTGATAGCTGTATTCCAATATAACAGGTTTCCATTGTAATACTTTGTATTTTATTTTATGCATTAGAAAGTATTTATCTTAGAAGGGGCACAAAGACTTTGAAGTTATCCCAAGTCATTTCTATTACACATACACAAAAGATTTCCTTGTTGAAGACAATAGAATGTCATTTCTTTTTCTGAGACTCTAATGCGACAGTTGATATTACTAGAGAAGGACTCCAAAAATCTAAAATTCTCTCAAAATATCTTTTAAAACTGTCATTTTAGGTGATTCATTTTTAATAAGACTCTTTTAAAGTTATTTATCTTCAAAAACTTCCTACACTAGCATTTACAATTATTATAGACTTCATAAGTGTTTTTTTTCCACAGGATACCAAAGTCAGGATTTATTGTTGTGATTTAGGCTAGCAGATTCTGGGTTTCTGGGGGCACCATTCCGCAGGGCTTGGACCATAGGTCAGGGTGAAAGGCAGCTAGGGGCGGCCCTGACACCAGGCTCCGTGCTGATGCTGCATTCTATACTTCTGGTGAGGCTAGGATTTCCCACGGGCCTCAGGTCTTGGAAGGTAGAGACCGTTTGGGACACTCAGGGCATGGAGAGGCTGAAGGACTGGGGTAGGCAGGTGACCAGAAATCTGGATAGGCGTATTGTAAAGGAGGGACTGGAATCCTCCCCCAACACCACGTCCCTAAGTAGACGGCCTCTACGGCCTGGGTTCTTTCAGGACCCCATCATTTGATTCTGTAGGTGAGGAAGTACCCAGGTCAGTTGATAACACACAGGCTCTGTGCCCTTGCTATCTGCACACGGGCATGGTTTCACATGTACACAGAATGATGTCAGTCCAGGGTCCAATGAGCAATGCAGACGGCCAAGGTTGGGAACGGTCGGCCCTGCACAGAGGAGGTGGGTACAGAGCCAACAGAGGGGCGGGGGGAGAGGAAAGGCATTCCAGGCCCAGAGAATGGCAGCAGCAGAACTTGGAGGAGAGAATTAACCTGCAGAATGAGGAGGAGGGATACAAGTGAGGAAGAGGAGGCAGTTGGACCTGGCTAGTCATGGAAGTTAATAATCCACTGCCCGCAGGGAGATGGCAAAAAAAGGAGTAAAAATATTACAGGGAGTTTGTAAGCAAATGCTATATTGCTTAACTGTTGTTAGCTTTCTCGCTTTTATAAAAACACTAAGGCTGCCTGGAAAGTCATGCACAATCATTGTTTAGGAATCTGGACAAAAAGAAAAAAAAAATGGAAGGAAAGTTGGAATATCATGTTACATCTCAGTTAATAAGTGCTTATTGAGCACTGGGTTGGTTCCCAATGAAGCTCAGAAACTGCTTATTTTATCGTCTGATTGAGATAAGCACACACTAGATCCAGACGGAGAAAGTGGGAGCAGATCGTGAGGATCCACAAACACCAGAAAGCTTAGTTGGGATACCACCATTATTGAAAGCCTTCTCACAATGAAATTCGTGTATTTTAGACTGTATGATAATAGCATTTGGCTAGATTAACCCCCAAAGGATCTCCCAACATAGGACTTGTATTCATCTTATTATAAGTCATAATGGACACCTTGAAAATAAAATAATCCTTTTAGTCATTCTCTTGGCAAGTTGATTGGATATGTATGATGTGTCTATCTGGGTATCTTGTAAGTAAAATCTAGAGTTGAATAGCAAAAATATTTTTTAAATTACTCTTTAGAGATGTCTATTTAGGCTAAAAATAAAATTTATGTTTTGGGGCACCTGGGTGGCTCAGTCAGTTAAGCATCTGCCTTCAGCTCAGGTCGTGATCCCAGGGTCCGAGGATTGAGCCCCACATCAGGCTCCCTGCTCATCAGGGAGTTTGCTTCTTCCTCTCCCTCTGTCCCTCCCCCTGCTTGTGCTCTCTCTCTCCCTCAAATAAATAATAAATAAAAATCTTTAATAAAAAAATAAATAAAATAAAATTTATATGTTATCGCTGCCATGCTAAGTTCCTTGAGAGAAGGTACTACACTGCCTTTATATCTGTGTCACCTTTACAGCTCTAACTCATTGCTCATTCATATTTGAATAATTGATACAATTAACTGTGAGCTACATGGTACCAGAAACCCATTACATTTGTTTCTCTGTTTTCTAGAGGATAGTAGGACCTCTTAAAAAACTTTCCTATTTTTTAGATAATAGTGTTGGTGAAGATTAAAAAAAAAGAGCCATACTATCGATTGCTTTAAAATCAACTGCATTTATATAAGAGCAGTTGGTATGGAGATAAGGACAATTCATATATTCTGCTAGTCTTCTGTCTGCGGGCGGATAGTTACAACTAACCTTTTGGAAAGTCGTAACTGAATCTTGGGCTTATTTATATTTACTGCAATACCTTCCCACAGATTAGGCTGCATGTACTCCAGGTGAAAGCATGTAGCACAGTAAGAAATAGGCTTATTTATATTTACTGCAATACCTTCCCACAGATTAGGCTGCATGTACTCCAGGTGAAAGCATGTAGCACAGTAAGAAATAGGAAAACTTTTCATTCTATGATAAAAATGCATGCTCGCCAGAGCTGTAGTTGGATACCCGTATCTGTAGAATCGTCCCTCCCAGGTCGGGTCACCGCCCCACTTAGTGTCCAGCGACCACAAAAACCCACTTCTCTCGCTGTCTAGCACACAACAGTGCTGTCCACTGGTCTTGACCATTTTACTTGGCTGTGACCCACAGTCCCGGTGCTGCCCCTTCTCATCACTAGATTAAAAGTGAACATGCCCCATGGACTCCAAGGAACTACAAAAGTGTAGAGCTTCATTTTTGAAATCACCTAATATATTTGTCTTATTCTTCCCCCAAACTTAACATCGAAAGGCTGTGTACATTACTAATGCTTCCCAAGTTCTCATATAATTTACATTTACAGAAGAGTCAAACCAGAAGTGATTTTGAACATTTAATAACCTAAGCATTGAAATAGTCATACTTCATCATGTAAAGTAAGATTAAGAAAGAAAGAAATTGGAATTTGAAAATTTAGAAGTCTGTCAACATTCTTTAACGTTTCTTTGTGGAAATGTTTGTTTCACAGCATAATCTTGGGTTCATTGGATTTACATGGGATTGCATTTTAATCTTTTAACTTAAATATTATTGTATGCTAAACCAAGATGATCATTTTGACCATGATGCTATAGCGAGTGGGAGAGACTATTTTCTGGGGATAATCTTTGATTAGATAAATCAATCCCCATTTCTTGTAGAATAATATCAAATGAATCTTAGAAGTTCCAAAAATAGAAATGGAGAGCTGTTTTGAAAATCCCCCTCATGATCATTTTGGAGCAATGAGTATACAGTATTTTTTAACGGGTCTAAAAATTTATAGAAAATAACACAAGAATAAAAATCACATTGCTTTTTAGCATCTGGGAGCAACCATGGGTATTGTGAGACCTGGGGTAAATGTAAGACCTAGGGTTGTTTTGTAGGTTTGCAATAGCTACACACACATGTACAAATCACTCAGTAAACTCTTTTCTGTTGCCTTCTTATTGATTTCATTGTTAGTCACAACTCTGTACTTCGTAAGGGCAGAAATTTGAGTAGCTTGAGATATTAATTCGGTCAATAGACACAGTAAACACTTTGACACTAAGGGACAAAGATTTTGTCAGAGAAAACACTTCTCCTGTGTGCTGTCCGAGTAGCTTTATCTTCCTTGTTTATCCCTCCTTTATTTGCCAGGGTCTTTTTGTAAATTCTTGGGAAATTGAACAATGTCTTAATTTGTAATTTCCCATTCTTGGAGCGTGGTATCTGGGACATAGGTGCTCATCAGTATTCATTGTCTGAAATAACGTTATTATGCCAGCCATAGAGAGAGAAGAGGTCCATTTATGGGCTTACCCATTCAAAGACTTTTAAGTTAAAAGGATTCAAACTATTTGCCACTCTCTCTAGTTTAGTCCTGCCTAGAAAGTATCGGAGGATCAGAAAATAGGAATCTTTCCTTCTCTCTGTTGTATTATAATTAAATCATTTTCTCCATTTTGTTTTACAACCAGGATTCTCAAAATCCAAAGAATTACAGTGACAAGTAGCACATGCCACAGGGTTATAATGCTTTCAAGACCACTGTGGTTGCTATAGCTCTTTTCTTTTTTGTGATATAGCTAATTTTATCTACCATTTACTGATAGTTCACTACATGCTAGGCACTGTTTGAGGTAGCATTCATCGTTGTCATTTATTTTATTGAATCTTTTATTTGTATTTCTAGTATTTAATTCAGGTACTCATTTTGTTCCTTGCCAGTTCATCGAGTGGGGGAAGTTGAAATATTCTTTTTTTTTTTTTTAAGATTTATTTATTTGAGAGAGAGAGAGAGAGCCCGCACACACGTGCATGAGTGGGGGGAGGGGCAGAGGGAGAGGATGAATCTCAAGCTGACTCCCCACTGAGCATGGAGCCTGATGTGCGGCTTCATCCCAGGACCCTGAGATTGTGACCCGAGCTGAAACCAGTAATCGGGTGGTCAACTGTCTGAGCCACCCAGGCATCCCAGGAAGTTGAAATATTCTGAACAAAGATAAGAAATACAGTAACAGTATAGTTAACCATATGCTGCGATATAGTATTTCAAATAATTTCCCCTTTGTCACACCAAAGTTCAACACGAAGACTTGCGACCTTACTGATCAGGTGTCACTTTTATTTAATGAACCCAAATTAATACCACTTGGCAGTCATTTCTGAATGCGGTAATTTTTCCTTTAGTTTGTGGCTGAAGTGAGGGAATAGTGTGATAAGACCTGTATATAAGATAGATAGTACAATTCTAGGACAGATGGACTATATAGAAGGATAGATCTTTGTCCCCACAAAGTCCATATTGGAATTGATAAACTAATATAAACATTAAACTAGAATGGCAGGTTTCATTTTCTTTTATTATTCCTCGTGTTTGTTATAATATTAGTGATACTGTATAATAAAAGAACTAACAGTAAAAGTATATTTTCTTTCAGGAATTTTAGGACAATTTCATCTTATCCCGATATATAGATGTGAATATATGTGTGTGAATATATAAACATATATGTGTAATCTCTATAAATATGCATATACATATTTATTTATAAAAATGATTTTAAGGTGACTTTGTCAGGAAAGCATGGTTCGTTCAGGTAAATACGTATATTTTCAGGGGAAACCAAGAGGCTATCCTCAGTTCTGTGTATAACATTCTACTAATCAGGAAAAAAGTACTAACATACTGTTAAAAAATATTAAAATATTTAAGTACCTGCACGCAGACAAACAAGAGCCATGCAAATATATGGGGAAATGAAGTCTTATGCCATGCATAGTGGAGAAATTAAATATCAGTGCTCAATTTCAATGAATGCTGGCAACTAAAAAGCAAACCAAAACTGAATATAGATTTTAATGAAGTCTGACAGAGTGCATGTGGACAAGACAAATATGTCAACCGAAACCATTTCAAAGCAAGCAGCAGATGCACTACAATTAAATATCAGTTGCTGTGGTATTCACTGTCGTGAAGCTCTATTGCCATGTGGTGACTTAATTTCTCTCATCTTGCTGTCCTGCAGGGGTAAAGGCAAGTGGCTCACTGGCAGGCTGAATTTTCCTTGTGTTCCTTTAATCTTCCTAGTTGCACTTTCTTTATATCATACAAGTACTTATCATTAAACCAGAAATTCCATCACCTAAGAAAAATTTTGTGATAGTTGTTTTTTGTTTGTTTTGTTTTTTGCCGTAGAGGCGGTAACAACAGCCACTGTCATGGCAACCAGCCAGTGCCTACCATGTGATGGGCATTCTTCTCTGGGCTTTACAAGAATGAGCTCATTTAGTTCTTACCCCAGCCCCAGGAAGTGGATACATCTGTTACCCCCTGTCTTGGTTTGTGTTCCTCCAAAAGCCAACAAGGACTTGGGGGGCAGGTGTTTGTTTGGAAGATGATCCTGGAAGCAGCAAATAGGAGTAAAGTGAGGCAACACTTTGTAAATAAGTAGTTTACTGCTATGGGGCACTGGGGATTAGTGCCTATGAGAAACTCTCGAACACCCTTTCAGAATCAGCCCACAGGTGGTTGAGGTTGCTGCAGGATTTAGCCAGTAATTCTCATCCTTCATGGGTTGAGGGTCACTCCTTGGGTGTTAACTCCCCAGATTTCCAGCCTTCCCTGTGTGTGGATACAGTACAGCTCGGTGGCCAGATAAGCCCATCAGACCTTGAAGAAATTATTCCCAGATGACCTCTGAGGTAGACCAAGGTGAGGTGGGCAGAGCATTGATGGGGTCCGTATATCCTCATTTTCCAGATGAAGGAAGTCAGTCATGGAGAAGTTGCCTAGCTTGCTCAAGGGAAAATGGGGATGGGAGAGTGGCGACTCCCCAGGCAGTCTTTATTACAGCGCAACCATCTTAAACATACAGAGAGATGGGAATCCCATCTGCTGTGAAGTTATCTTAGAACTTCAAGAATTATGCCACATGCTTTTGACGATCATACCTATTTTCTGTATGCCATATCATAATACCTTTAGTAATGTTTGTACTCAGCCTGGCTTGTCCCTTTGTTTCATATCTCTCACTGTTGGCATAAAACCTTTCATCCCGACTATAGAGGGTAATACAGGGTAATTGGGGTAGACATTTTCTTGGAAGGAAAATACATTTTTTAATGTGAGTATAGAAAGTATGGAAATATTTTTCAAGCACCTTCCAGTGTATATGAAAGCCATTTTGAGTTTGCCCGGTTAAATTTTCGTGTTGGGAAATTTTCTGAATTATGTAGATGGAGAGCAAGTTTTCATAACTCTCCTGCCATAAAACTTGGCTTAATCCAATTAAAGGGAATTTATAAATCAGGTTTGCTTACCCCTCCCTAAAGCGATAGAAGGAGATAAAATGAAATAAATCTGTGTAAATACGTACATATGTGTATGAAGGTCTGCGTCTTCTTGTCACCTCAAAAGAAGAACCTGGAGAAGAAAGGCAGTTTCTTCTTCTCCATTCCTCCCCTCACCCAACCAATAGTAGTTTTCTTCTGGTAATCTCCAAAGTTGGTGAAAATGAGCAGTAAGTGATGAGGGGAGAGGCCCAGAGGCATTATGTTAGAGAGCCAGTCTTGAGAGAAGGAGGGTGCTCCTCTCTGGACAAGATACACTCTCTACACATCCCTGAATTTGAGAATCCTTAACGCTATTTTCATGTATTTAGGGTTGAAAACAAATGGAATGTGTCCTCCCACTTCCTCTACCTGTCCATGAGTGTAATAACTGGCAGATCATGTTAAACTTCCTCACTGAATTTGGAAGCAACCTCAGAATCTCCCTGCAGACTCCCCCAGCCGCCTCCCATATTTAGCAAGGACGGGCGAAACCTATTTAGCATCTCTGCACTGAAAGTCAGCTAGCTCACTGAGGACAGGGGCCACAGCTTACTTATTAATCATTATAGCCCCAACTCTTTCCTATGGTGCTGATATATCATAGACACTCCATACATCAACCTTACTGATCGATAAACTGTAACTGATGTGTGCTGACTCACCAAGATCAGGTCATGTGTACAGGACTAAATGAGGAGATATGATTGAAACACATGGGTAGACCAGAGAATCCGCTTTATAACCAAGGACTAATGGCATCCTACATACCTCAATTGTGGAGAAACTTCAAAGAAGAGAAGAGATTACTCTGTCTTATTTTCCTTCTCAGCATTAGTAATTATTCCCTTGCTGATTCAAGGAGATTATTCTTCAGGTTTTGCTTGAAGAGGGATATTAGATTTGTCTTCGTCTTGTAGTTTTAAGTCTAAGATATAAGACTTTGACAAGGGTACACTGTCAAGACATAGAGACTACTTAATGACATTACTAGATTGAGACATTAACAAGTAATGAGTGAATAAGTAAATGTAAGTCCACAGGAAGGTGCGTGGCAAGAAGTTCAGTGGTTAAATCATCAAGCAAAGTGTCAGAGTAGTGATTGGCAAGGTCATACCAAGGAGAGAGAATGACCCTTTAAACAAGGCAAGTTTCATTCAATGTATATAAGGGTGGAGAAAGGATTAGACCTGACTTTTGTGGAGTTCTCACAACGTGCCAGGTATAGTGACAGTCACTTCACATACATTATTTCACTTAATCATCATGATGTTTGTGAATGGTATTAATTATCAGACCATTTTAAGTGTGGAAACAAGGTCACAGAGTCACCCAGTAGTAGGTCCATCCGGCTCAGAGTGCCAGATCCTACCAAATGAGGATTGTGAAGAAGAAAGGGGTGATGGTCATTGTGAAACATACAGATTAGAAACTCCAGAGGCAAACAATGGGAGTGTCTATTCAAGCACTAATCAGGTAGAAATGTCCAAATGGGTTTGTGGCCTTACAAAAAAAAAAAAAAAATTAATGATTTCCAGAAAAGGCAGGTAAAATCTTTACCTGAGATTTGCTCTGCGGCAGCGTCCTGACTGCCAGGCCATGACAATTTGTTCAGGGAGGGGTTCCCTGAGAAGCTATTTGAACATCAGAAATGCTTGGCAGACCTGTCCTGATGGTTGAAATGGATGAACCAGGTTAATATAGCTGATGCCACCAAAAACTTGAATATATCACAGAACCAGGCCCAGAGGGCTTGAAAATACAAAAGTGCCAGGGCTTCAATCAGAATTTTGGGCTCAGATTCAGACTTTAGTAGTCATTATCATAACTCCCCAGAGGGTTCTAACATGTAGCCAGTTAAGACAACTGCTTTAATTTAATAAGTTGGCATTCTGGCTTATGTATTTTAATAATGTGTGAGTTAGCCTTTTCCATGTTATAGTATCTTGTAAGTTAGCTTTCCATAGTATAATAACTTGTAAATTTATTCTCTATATTATAATAACTTAGGAGTTGACTTTCTTGTGAGTTGGACCCTCTAAATCTAATCTCTAATATGGTGATGTTACTGTCACACTGAGGATCAGACCTGCATCATGGTGAGTTCTCCAAGGCCACAGTGGTCCCTGAGCCCTCTACAGCTACACTGTCAAATACAGCATTGTCAGACACAAATGGCTATTTAAATTCTGATTTAAGTTAGTCAAGATTAATTAAATTAAAAATCTGGTTACCATGTTACACTAGCCACATATCAGGTGCTCAGTAGTTGCAGGTAGCTAATGACTACCATATTGAACAAGACAGAGATGGAATATTTCAGTTACAGAAGATTCTATTGGACAGTCCTGGCCCAGATTATTAAATAACCAAACCTCTCTTGCAGACTCGTATTCACTTTATCCTTTTATCCAAACATGGACTTGACATGTTTTCTCTCAGTCTAAAATAACTTTACCCACTATTTGATATATTAAGTTACCCTTTTTTTTTGATTTATCAGTAATGGGATAGAGGTATTTCAGAGGCAGGGAAGCACACACTGAGGTCAGGAGAGCAAATGTTGGAAGATTAGGTGGAACTAGCTAAACGGGGTCACAGGTTTTCTCAGAATTGTCTGTAATTTTGTATCTCTGTATGTCTTTCCTGATATCAAATATTTGTCTGACCTAGGCCATAAAATTCCTGGAAGCAAGAAAATAAACCAAACAGGGCTATATATCACCTTTATAATTTGTCTCTATTCACCATATGTTAACAAGTGACAGATTTTTTTTTTTCCAGTTAGGGAAAGGAAATAAGACAGAAGAATTTCTAGGTAATTAAAATGTTAGCTCTTAGGACCTGAGAGCTTCCTTTGTTTTTGGTGAGAGTACAAAGAGCCATGCATACTAAAGTGATGCGGGTAAGAAGACTGTGATGTCTTCTTTGCTGTGGGGGCCACTGCGGTGGGAGTTGGGAGGCTTGGGGTTTGCGTCCTTGCTTTATTCTTTATAAGACTTGCACTTCAGGCAAAACTCCTAACTTCTCTCACCCTCATTTTCCTGATCTGTCAAGCTGAAATCACAGTTGAGAACCATATAAGACCCTCTATGTTAAATGCTTTGGGGACTTGACACCAACTTGGAACATTTTCATCCAGAGTGATCTGGAGTCTTGAGTTAGGTATTGTCCTTCGTCCAGAGCACATATTATCCTTTCTTTTCGTACTAGGCATTTTGATCAGAGAACAGAAGGTCTACTTTGGCTTAGAACAAAATTTTATTTCCACAAATTTCCAACCCCTCTAGTGTACTTAGAGTAGTGTCTTAAGTTGTTAAACATTTCCATTATGTTATGGACAAACAGAGAGAAGATAAAGATATTCTCATTTTTCTACCCATGTCACATCTGTAACAAAATAGCACCTATGACCTTTGGAATCACTTAATTTCTAGCTGAAAAATTAAGGCCCCTTTGTCACTGGTGGCCACTTCTAGGTCTTTACATTAAGAAAAGTTTCTCTGATCAAAATGCCTAGAGCATTTAGGAATCCATCAAGAATAGTTACTATGCTTTGATGAAGTGAATGAGGAAGCCTAAGGGAGAAGCCTAAGGTAGATTTTAAGTTAAAAGGCAGTTGTAATTACTCCATTTGAAGTAATGAAGTGCCAGCTGTTTCCACTGGGGAGAGAAAATAAATACAAAAACAAGAGGTCAGTATTTTTTATTTAATAAAAGCGTTTACAGTTTTATTTATAAAAAGACATATATCTGTTATTGAAATTTTGCAAAATATACATAGTCACAATAGAGAAAAAATATATCCCCAAGTCCCACCTTTTGAGGAAAAAATAACTAAATCCTTCCTAATCTTTGTTTTCCTGTATGTATCTCTGCTTTCACAAGAAACAGTTCATACTGTAGATAATGCCTTGCAAGCTAAATTTATACTAAATATTATGAACATTTTCCTGACCATCACATAATTTTTATAATATTTTAATGTTCTTCTATCAATACAGCCTAATTTATTTAATGAATCCCTTTCATGTTGGACATTTACGTGGTTTGCATTTTTTAATATTATAAAATGCTGTGATGTATTTATTAGGTTGACTCTTTGCATGTATTTTAATTATTTCCTTGGAATAAACTGCTAGAATAGAATTATTGGGTTTCTGTTACCTACTTCTAGGCACTTTCGAGAATTTGCCTTCTCACCAGAGAGTGCTTGGTAGAAAGCAGAATCTTTCCCAGCATCGGATGTTGTCAGTTGTCTCCTAACTTGTAACAATTTTATGGGTAAAGAAGTATTATTGCTTAATTTTACATTCCTTGGTAGCACTCTCAGGTTGGTTGAACACTGTCATATCTTATTTGAAGAGCTGTTTGCTCTCATGACACCCTGATGTGATGGGAGACCTTCCCTCCAGCAGCCTTTGATGCCCACAGCATGGGCAGAGCCGCTAGGAAGGGGAGTGGAGAGAGGATTTGGGGAGAGTTGAGAACAGCTGTGGAGGGAAGAGGGCGAAACACTATCACCGTATTAACTAGCGTGTGTGCGGTGCAGTAGACATGCTACTATTGCTCTCATCAGAAAGGGAGAACTAAGAGTGTTCCCTGTACAGTCTTTGCTGCGAGACACCTTCTGCTTTATCTCCAGAGACTAGGCCTACACAATTAAGACCTTTTTGAAGTGCCCACAGACGCACACAGCGTGCTAGTTAAGGGCACCCACTCTGGAGCCAGAGTTCAAATCTTGACTTTGTCAGTTGTAAGCTCTGTGACGGTGGGCAAGTTACTTAGTCTGTTTCTTGAGGCATAAAATGGAATAGTAACAGTGCCAGTTGACGTGACGATGAAATGTCTTAATAAATCTAATGTTCTTAGACTGGTATCTGGTAAGTAGGGATATGTAAGCATATTTTATTTTTTTATTTATTTTAATTTCTATCTTTTGAGAGAGAGAGAGCACGCAAGAGTGGGGGCAGAGGCAGAGGGAGAGAGAGAATCCAAAGCAGACTTCACACCCAGGGTGGAGCCTGACGCAACACTCAGTCTCACGACCCTGAGATCAGGACCTGAGCGGAAAACAAGAGTTAGCTGCTTAACCAACTGAGCCACCCAGGCGCCTCTGAAAGCATCTTTTACACAAAATTTATAAAGTCCCTGGCATGGCACACAGTAGCACTTGAGAAGGGTTAGCGGAACACATGTAATACACAATAAAAGGCAATAAATATATAAACAGAGTTCAATACATGTGGTTTAGACAAGAGGGTACTAGGTGTTAAAAGGTGGTTTCAAACAAATACAATCATGACTCTCATATCAATATAAAATAACCATATCAAAGATTTTATTTAAGTCATTCATTAATAAAAAAAAACTAGTAAAAGGCACCTGGGTGTCTCAGGTCATGATGCCGGGTCCTGGGGTCAAGCTCTATGTCAGGCTCCCTGCTCAGTGGGGAGTCTGCTTCTCCCTCTCTTTCTGCCCCTCTTCCCTGCTCACGCTCTCTTTCTCTCTATCTCTCAAATAAGTAAGTAAAATCTTTTTAAAAAATAAGAGAACTAGTAATATATTATAATTAGTTTGAAGAAGAATCCAAAGAACAGACAAGTGAATGGGTGATCAGTGTTGAGATGAATTTGCTGATAAATGCCGAGCTGGCGTCTTCTCCAGGGCAGAAATCAGTTTTATCTCCACCAGACAAAATTCCTGTGCATCTCTGTGGATAAAATCATTTGCTGCTATCAATCTTCTACTGAATTAGAAAACAACTCAAAGAAAGGGAAAGAAAATAACTTAATGGTATCAGATCGCCAGAGGGGCCCCTAGACACTATCCTCAGAAAGAATCTTTTTATCTGTTTCCCAGACTTTCCTAGTTTGCTTTGATTTAGGGAATATTTCAGAATATTTCAGAATAATTATTCTGAAAATAACTGAAGGGCACCTGGGTGGCTCAGTCGGTTAGGCAGCCAACTCTTGATTTCGGCCCACATCATGATCTCAGGGTCATGAGATCGAGTCCTGGGTTGGGCTCTATGCTGGGCTTGGAGTCTGCTGAAGATTTTCTTTCTTTCTCCCTCTAGCCCTCCCTCTGCTCCTCCCACCCCATTCTCCCACTCCCTAAAAAAATAAAAAATAAAAATAAAAAATAGAAAAATTTAAAAAATTATTGAAATTATGGCATTGAAGGGATCTGTGAATTTAAGAATCTAAGAATTTAAGCCTCAACATTTCGCAGTTCTCCTCTTTGAGCATCAGTGAGCTTTTCTGTAAAATGAGGATAACAGTATCTCCCTCATGGGATCTCGTGTAAAGATGAAACAATACGTGTCCAAAGCTCCTGACACAGCATGTGACTCATAGCAGACATTCAATAAGCAACTATTCCTGGGCTAATTATAAATAGCTGAACCAACCAAAGAATCATTGCTCCATTTTCCTTCTACCACAGGCAGTCAACCTAGATAGAAGTTACATACAGCACTCAGGAGAGCTCTGCAGAAGGCAAGGGTGTGGCTCCCACAAGGGACACTGAAAACATCGGCTTGGTGAGAGAAGGGAGGTGGTAGAGAATGCTGAGAAATAGTGCAGGGTCGGTAACATCCAGCCTCTGAAGGGGCTTTGGAATCCAGACAGAAGGTTTGGGTCTGTCAGTAAGCAGCCAGTTCAGCATCATCTGGAATGCAACTTCCTGGGCCTCACCCCAGACCTAATGACATAGTAGCTGGCTGTTGAGATGGTTTATTTTATCGGGTTACCCAGATGTTCCTTGAGCACATTGAACTTGAAGAGTTGCTGGAGCAGATATAGGATATAAGCCTTTCTTTGGAGTCATAGTCTTGAAACTTAGGAGTAAAGTGACATGAGGGGCCTTCCAGCCACTGTACAGGATAACTTTTCTGGATGAAAAAAATGAAGTGAGCCTGAAGGCAAGAGGGAGCCGACAGGAGTAGGTGTAACCCATCGCTCAGGTGATAAGGGACTTCACTAAGGTGGGAATTAAGGTGACTACGAACATTATTATAAAGAAGTAGAATTTAATGACTAAGTTGGTAGGAAATTCAATATGGAGGATGGGCAGTATTCAGAACTGACCTCCTGATTTTAAGTCCAGGTGAATAGAATAGAAATTCACTGACACAAATGGAAAATTGAGAATGGTCAGGTTTGTGGAAAGCTAGGTACAGTTTGGAGCATGTTAAAGGATGATGATACTGTTAAGTGGAAATTTACAGAAAATAATTGAAGGAAGGGGAGGGGTGGGGAGACTCCAAGCTTGAGTGACAGGTCTTGGCTAGAACAATAGATGAAATTTTTAAGAAACATCCTCAGATAAGCCTTCTCTTTTTCCTTTCCTCTTTAAAGTTTATTTAATTTTTTTAAGATTTTATTTATTTGAGAGAGAGAGAGAGAAAGAGCACAAGTCGGGGAAAGAGCAGAGGCAGAGGTAGAAAAGCAGGTTCCCCGCTGAGCAGGGAGCCTGATGCAGGGCTCGATCCCAAGACCCTGAGATCACGACCTGAGCTGAAGGCAAACACTTAACGAAGTGAGCCACCCAGGTGCCACTCCCTTCCTCTTTAAATTGTCAAAATATATGTTCTTTCACACACCAAGTATTACATGAGTTAAATGCTAATCACTTGACAAACCTAAAATGAGTGTTTTAAAATTTAGGCATTATCCTACCTGTAAAAGAAAAGAAAAGCTGTATTTATGGTTTATTTCAAAGATCAACAGGGCGCCTGGGTGGCGCAGTCATTAAGCATCTGCCTTTGGCTCAGGGCGTGATCCCAGCGCTCTGGGATCGAGCCCTGCGTCAGGCTCCTCTGCTGGGAGCCTGCTTCTTCCTCTCCCACTCCCCCTGCTTGTGTTCCCTCTCTCCCTGGCTCTCTCTCTCTCTGTCAAATAAATAAATAAAATCTTTAAAAAAAAAAAATGTATGGCGTAGTTCACAAAGAGAATATGTTTAGTTATTTTCCTTTTTCTAGACAAGATGTAAAGTCCTTAAGGTTTGGGAATATATTTAGAAACTCATTTGCATACCCCAGTGAGGTAGTTGGTAAATGCTTATTTGTTGAACTGAATTTTAAAATGATTCTCAGGAATACCTGACAATATACGGCATCCCCCTACCCCCGCAGTTAAGCCTGTTTCTGGTGAATCCCGTGGGTTCAATTCCCAACTGTGCTACAGTCCTTTGAGAGGCTAATTAAGAGCCTTGGCTCGTATGGGAATTGTCTGAAAATTAAAAGTTAGAGTGTGCCCCAAATCTCAGACTCACTTGGCCCACTGGGAACCTGCCAAGTACTAGATGAATCCTCAACCCAAATTGTTGATTCCAAACTACTGTCTTGGTTAGAGTAGAATCACAAAAGGGTATATAAGGCAACTTTTGCTGCCCTTAGAAGATATACATACTTATAGCACAGTAAAGCTGTTTTAAAAACACACCTTTGATTCCAAGTGTTTTAATTTTTGTCTTGGTCCTACTTTAATAAAAAAGAAAAACCGTATTTTATGATAATTTAGTATGTACAATAATTAAAATGTTTTATTGATCACTGTGTCAACAAAAAAATGAGCGTGTTCCCAGAGAAAATAACTTCTTTAAAGGGTTTTGAAACTCTGGGCGGTACCCATACTTGAGCAAGGATTAGAATTTATATACATTTTTATTGTTGCCTGGTATTTGGCAGTATGTATTTTCACACAATGTATTATAGTGAACATAAAACACGTTATGCAAAGAATTCCATTGTATATGAAATATTTATTGAGTCTAAATTGCATGTTCTAAACTTGAATTTGTGCTTATGTTATTATAAAAGTCATTGTTTAGAGTAAGTTTATATTTTTTTCCTGTCCTTAACGTTCTATATTTGTGTCATTTAATTTGGTCAAGTTGCTATATATACCTCTTTTTTTGTGATTGTAGTGTGTGGAAAATCAAAGCAGATTTAAATGTACTTTCTACTAATGCTTTATGTACTTGAACTTTGGGATTGTATCATATATGCAGAAAATAAATACATTCATTTATTCATCTGATAGTTACTTATGGAGCATCTCTTATGCTCCAGACACTGTTCCTAGTGCCAAATATACAGGAGGAAATATAGCATCGTGTAGTCAAGAATTTGCCCTTTATCTAATGTTAATGGTACTCTACCCTCAAATAGAAATTTGATCCAAGATTTTTGTAATTAAGCCTATAGATTGCTTCTAGAAGCAGAGGTCACAAGAAGAAATCTGTTATGGAAGTGAATTTAGAACTCATATTTTATAATTTAATTGATTCCTTCTAGTCTTCAATAATATGAACATCTATGCTTTCAAGTGTAGGATTTTACTTTCTTGGAAGTTCACATCATGAGCAGACTCAGTGTTAATGCAATTGATTCATTTGATCCATGCAGTATGATTGGTGAGAAATGTTTGAGCCTGGTCATTTTAATTGCAAATATTTTATAATCTATGTCTTTAGAAATATAAGAGTTTACTTTTTTTTTAAAAACTCTGCATCCTTTAAACTCTGCATCCTTTAATGAGAGGTCCGTATCTTTTATCTGTTCACTTTTTTCCAGGTTTTAGGGACAAAGCCGGAGCTTAGGGATGGAGACGATGATGACGACACTGTAGCAGACATAACCAACAGGAAAATGGCTAAACTCTACATGGTGAGTTCACTGTTAGTGAGTTCTCTTGGTTTTATTAGACTAGATACAGCCAGGAGACCTGATCTGGAAGGGACTCTGCTACCGTTGATAATTCTCGTTGCTCTCAAAGAGCACTGTGTAGGTGGAATCCATTCTTTGCTCTAGTCTGTTTGTTGAAATTCCTCTTTTTATTACTTTTTGTTATTTTTATTAAAAATGTCAAATAATCAGTGAAATTATTGCTACAACTTAAATATAATTATATAATGTTGCTGTGCTAGTTTGCAATAATATGTTTTGATATATGACATTCAAGAAAATGTTTCCCTCATGGAATAAAAATACTCAGTAAGTTTTTTCTTATAAAATTTTGATAATTATTTGAAATATCCTGTTTAGCCATGATAAAGGCTTTCTTTGTTACAGGAGGGCAAAGCTATCAAACCAAACAGCTGGGAAGAAACAGGGCAAAAACAACCCTGTTCTGGGCATTGGACACCTAGTTCCATGTCACCTCTGTGGTGATGACCCACTGGATGACCTGGGGCAAGATATGACCATGCTGGGTCTCAGTTTCCTTATCTGAAAAAAAAAAGAGAGAGAGAGAGAGAGAGACAGATGCCATTAGAAGATTATTCAGGCTCAACTCCAGAATTTTAAGATTTTATTTCTGGTGAAGGTAACAGAAGTCACAGATATTCCCGTGGAGGAGACCGCTCAAATGGGATCCTTCAAGAGTTCCCTCCCCCTTGTAACTTTCCAAGCGCGTGATTTGGAGCAGACCATTAATCTCCCTGCAGAACTAACTAGTCATCAGTCATCACAGGAAGGAGTTACATTTGCTGTTCTTTAAGGGAACTTCTAGTTCAGAAACTGATTGTGAATGAAAATCAGGTTACTAATTTGTGTCTAATAACTCGTGTTTTGTAAAGGGGAAGTGGATTATTTTCTTCCTAGACGGCAAAGGAAAATATGGTTATGACTTCTGCTAAATACTGATGATTTTAATATAAGCTGCACAGAAATTGTTATTCTAAAGACCTCGAGGGGGCGCCTCGGTGACACAGTTAGTGGAGCGTGGGATTCTTGGTTTCAGCTCAGGTGGTGATCTCGGTGTCGAGGGATCTGCATCTCCCCAGGCTGCGAGCTCAGTGTGGAGTCTGATTGGAATTCTCTCTTACCTTTCCCTCTGCCCCTCCCCCTGCATATGTGCTCTCTCTCTCTCTCTGAAATAATAAATAAATAAATAAATAAATAAATAAATAAATAAATAAATATTAAAAGATAAAGACTTCATGGCACCCTTGTTTTCCATTACTGTTTCTAAAACCCATTTTCAACAGCGTAGCAAGTATCTTTTATGCCACATCATCAAATAAAACCATTCTCCCTCTTGGACAGCATTAACAACTAAAGAAATGTTTTAAAATGTGAAGATGTTAACCCTGCATCATTGCTCCCTCTGGTGGATATATGATGTATTGCATATATGTAAAATACAAAATCTGAAAATACTTTAATTTGGGATTGCAGAACAAAGCTGGGAAGCAGAGTCACCTAGGCAATTTCTAAAAAAAAAAAAAAAAAAACCCGAATTCAAGCTCCACCACAATGCTGCAAAACTCCAGCACTGATCTAGGGAGAGTCCTGGAATCTTCATATTTATCAGGTGCCCAGGTACCTTGCAGCTACAAGCTGGCCTTTGAAAAACAGGGAATTCTAACCCGGGCATTAATATCACTTTCAGTTTTGCAATACCACCTCCAGCTTCAAAAAATTGTTCTTTTTAAAAAATATTTTTATTTTTAGATTTTATTTATTTGAGACAGAGAGAGAGAGAGAGAGAGAGAGAGTGCACACAAGCAGGGGGAGGGGCAGAGGGAGCAGGAGAAGCAGACTCCCTGCTGAGCGGGGAGCCCCCTGCGGGGCTTGATCCCAGGACCCTGATATCATGACCTGAACCGAAGGTGGACACTTAACTGACTGAGCCACCCAGGTGCCCCTAAAAAAAAAAATGTTCTGTGGTTATTTCCAAACTTCAAGAGTCTAAATAAATAACTATTTGTGACAGAGGAAATTTACTTTGACAGTTTACACAAAGTATACTTAAATTACAGGACCTAATTTGAAAATAGTCTATAAACATAGACTGTAATGTGCCAGTACCTTCTTAGCATAGTGCTGGGTATATGGTAGGCACTCAGTGAATGTTCAATAAATAAATGTTTAAGCTTTAGCTTTTGTGTGTGTGCAATGAGTGTAAGATTATTACCTAGTTGAAAAGATTGGTATAAAAACTAGTAAATAATTATGTAAAGTTCATCGCTTGGTGCCTATTATATAGATATCTCAACAAACCTTTGCCGTTACTATTATCATTATTATTTTCTGATGCTTTAGGTCCAGTGTTGAAACTTAACTTTTTATTAATGGTTATTTTACCCCAAAAGACTTTTTTAAAATTCCATATATTTAACATATAGTGTTATCTTAGTTTCAGTTGTATAATATAGTGATTCAACAATTCTATACATTACTCAGCGCTCATCATGATAAGTGTGCTCTTAAACCCCTTCACGTGTTTCCCCCATCCCCCCCACCTCCCCTCTGGTAACCATCAGTGTGTTCTCTATAGTTAAGAGTCTGTTTCTTGGTTTCTTTCTCTCTCTCTTTTTCCTTTGTTCATTTGTTTTGTTTCTTAAATTCCACATATGAGTGAAATCATATGGTACCTGTCTTTCTCTGACTTATTTCACTTAGCATTATACTTTCTATATCTATCCATGTTGCTGCAAATGGCAAAACTTCATTCTTTTTTATGGCTGAGTAATACTCCATTGTTTATATACACACAGTATCTTCTTTATCCATTCATCAGTCAATGGACACTTAGGCTATTTCCATAATTTGGTTATTGTAGAGGATGCTGCTATAAACATAGGGTGCATATACATCTTTTTGAATTAGTGTTTTCATATTCTTGGGTAAATATCCAGTAGTGGAATTACTGCATTATATGGTAATTCTATTTTTAATTTTTTGAAGAACTTTCACACTGTTTTCCACAGTGGCTGCCCCAGTTTGCATTGCCACCAACAGTGCATGAAAGTTTCTTTTTCTCCTCATTCTTGCCAACACTTGTTTTTTCTTGTGTTTTGATTTTAGCCAATCTGACAGGTTTAAATGATATCACATTATGGTTTTGATTTTTATTTCCTTGATGATAAGTGACGAAGAGCATCTTTTTGTTTGCCTGTTGTCCATCTGTATGTCCTCTTTGGAGGAATGTCTGTTCATGTCTTTTGCCCATTTTTATTTGGACTATTTGGGTTTTTTTGGTGTTGAGTTATATAAGTTCTTTGTACATTTAGGATACTAACCCTTTATCAGATATGTCATTCAAAAATATCTTCTCCCATTTTATTCCATAGATTGTCTTTTAGTTTTGTTGATTGTCCAAAGGCCTTTTAAAAAGCCTTTTAGGGTATAATTTGGCTCATGGATCTTTGTTGTTGTTGTTGTTTTTTAATAGCTTTGTTGAGATATAATTTACATACCCTACCCATTTAAAGTATACAATTCTATGGTTGTTATTACATTTACAGAGTTACATAGCCATCACCATAATATAATTTTAGAACATTTTTATTACCTGCAAACAAGCTCATGGTTTTTATATTAGGTTTCAGATGCCAGTGGATCTATGAGAGTGACTGTGGTTGCAGAAGAAAACCCCTTCTCCATGGCAATGCTGCTTTCTGAGGAATGCTTTATTTTGGACCACGGTGCTGCAAAACAAATTTTCGTATGGAAAGGTAAAAAATGCCATTGACAGTGTAGCTGTGCTTCAGATTTACAACTATTTCTTTGAAAAGGTAAAGAAAACATCTTTTCTGATTAAAAAAAACAAAGCCTATCATTTTGAGACTTGATCTGTAAATAGCTCATATAAAATGCAGACATCAAAACCATGTTTTATTCCTACTAGTATCATTTGTCAGGAATGATGGGGTTAAAGAAAGCATTAGGGCAATATAAAAAGAATCTTTTGTGTATATATATAGATAGAGATCATTATGATATTATTAAATATATTTAACATACCAGGAAATTTTTGCCATTCTCAGTGTCATATTAAAATTAAATTATAATTATGTTTATTGCTTGGTGTGCGAATGTTTTGTAATCATATAATATATTCCCTCTCTGAGATTCTGTCTTTTTCATTTATCTTCCATTTTAGGTAAAGATGCTAATCCCCAGGAGAGAAAGGCTGCAATGAAGACAGCTGAAGAATTCCTAAAGCAAATGAATTATTCCACCAATACCCAAGTAAGTGTGTGTGGAAATGAGCTGGCTAGAAAAAAAATTTTAAATGTGGGAGCTCATTCTATCTCCACAAATTTCATGAGAGAATTTGGTTCAAAGTAACATATGCATGGAAGTCATGCTTCCCTTATGTGTGTGCCACATTGTGTCCCGCGTCCCTAGAACCATAGCTTTGTAGAGGACGGAATTTTGCAGAAACTGGAGATCAGACCTTCCATGGGGCTGCATGATGAAAAAAGACCCCATCTGCTTCCTCCACAGCATTTCAGTTAAAATAATTGACCACAGTTGAATGAACTGAGAGCACTTTCGAGTTAATCCTTAGAGCAAACTGTGCAGACATGGGCTAATACCCAGATAGTATTTGGCTTCATCAACATCAGCTTAGACACCTGACTAGTTACTCTTCCCTTTCTGAGTCTTTCACCCTCATCCTTTCTCTTCAGTTTTGTGTCCTGGCACAAGGAACACAATGAAATCATTTCTTCCAGGTCACAGATCTCTTATAAACTGAATGCAGAAAAAAAGTCATACGTATTTGACTATTATGAGAACATGAAAGAACTTTGTTCTTACTTCAAACATCCAAATTCAGTGGCAATCACTTTAGTTGTGACAAAAAGCAGAGTTGCATTGTTTGACCTTCATATCTGATAATCTTCCATTTTACATTCACTTATGGATCCCAGCTTCTAAGTTTACATCTGTCATCACAGAAACCAAGACAGTCTTTTCATTTCCTTAGCTTTTTCTCCACTCCTGGATGAATGTTTTTCCTCAATCTATTTTCTTTTTATAATAATTTTTGTTGTTTTCAATTTTAGATTCAAGTTCTTCCAGAAGGAGGGGAAACACCAATCTTCAAACAGTTCTTTAAGGACTGGAGAGACAAAGATCAGAGTGATGGCTTTGGGAAAGTCTATGTCACCGAGAAAGTGGCTCGAATAAAACAAATTCCATTTGATGCCTCAAAACTACATACTTCTCCGCAGATGGCCGCCCAGCACAATATGGTGGATGATGGTTCCGGCAAAGTAGAGGTATTTGGCTATTTCTGTTTGTGTTTGTTTTCATCAAGCCCACTTATGCCGGTACACCTGGAAATGTAACTTCAGAAGACTACAAACTTTGTCATTTTACTTGTTAATTTTACTTATTAATAAAGGTGGTCCATGACTGTATGTTAAATCAGGGAATTTAAAGCCGGAAGAGATACTCTTTGACTTTCAATCCTATTTTACAATGTGTGTGTTGAGATTCCAAGAAGTCAGGTGATTTGTGCAAGATCACCTCATCATCATCTTAGAGATGTGACGTGGAACCCAGACATCTTGTTGCCTGGTCCAGAATTGCTCCGGCTCCTGGAACTGGGATTGTCCAGTGAGGGCAAGTTGCTCTGAATGTACCAACGACCATTAGTTATTCACAGAAGCAAACTGGGCATGTGCTAAAAGCACAGATATTTTTAGAGCATTCAAATTATTTGTTGATTATTCCCTTTTTTTGACAAAAATTGCTAACAACCCCCTAATAATTCTCCCTAATTCAACTCTCCTTCACCCTGTACTCTTGAGTCACCTAACTTAATGAGTTAACTGGGTAATGTTACATCTTATTATGAAATATTTTAATGGCTCTCCATAGTCTTCCTGAGACTGTCCATCTTCAGCTGGACCTGCAAGGTCTGCCAGGATTTGATCCTTGCTCTCCTCACTGTCTCAACCTTCCACTGCCTGAGGGCACAAGCTGCACCTCTTTGAGAAGCCTTCCCTCTGCCCTGGAGCAGCCTTTTTCTGTGCTCAAACCACAAGTAATATTTTTCACAGAACTATCATCTAAGGACTGCAAAACTGTTTATTTTTCTTCCTAGCCCTCTCGTTAGTTCCTTGAGGGCAGGAATTGAGTATTTTATCTTGGAACAATGTTTGGAACAAAGTATATGGGAAAGAGATTTAAAGAAGTAGTTTTGCCTCTTTTCAAAGACGTGAAGTGTGCATCTAAGCCATCCAGGGGTTGTGGGAAGTGCAAAGGGGGAAGTGGCCCTCCTGGCCATTGTCCAAGGAATATCAGCTTCTGGTCTCACATATGCTTTTCTGCAGCTCAGCACAGCAGGACAGCCTCGTGGCAGATTTGCCTCCCCAGCACCATGTCCCAGCTGTAGTCTCCTTTTGTCAGGTCACGTTGTCTCTGAGAAGTCCTGAGTCATCCCAGGACTTCGGAAGCCTGGGGGCTTTCTCTAGGCTTTTGAGTTTAGCCTGGCAGTGCTGTTGGTTCTCCCCTGCTCACCAGGATGTTGTGCTTCTCTCGGAAAGCACTATCGTTCCTTCATCTCCAAATTTCAAAGCAAGGAGTGTATCCTCCCACCCACCCACCCCCCGCCGCCGTCCCAGGAGGGGCAGGCGCACAGTGCTTGGCACACTCTCCCATGTTACTTTCCTGGTCCATCTATAGCTCTCATCTCTCCAACTTGAAGGGTCTTTAATCTGTGATGAAGATGAGAAACTAAAAAAAAAAAAACTGGTTCTGCCTACTTTTATCTTTTCAGTCTTATGCCTAGGTGGTGCCTCTTGAAAATAGTCAAGCAACTGGCATCTTGATTATTTGGTCCCGATCTGCCACTCTTGCCTGAGGAAATAATAGTTTCATGCCTTACTGTGCAGGGTAAAAAATTGTTTTAATAAACAAGTTATCTCCCATTGGATGAAATATTTTATGCAAGTTAAGAAACATATTTCTGAGCTAAATATTTTAGTTCATTGTTCCACTGGAGTCTCGTGTTATTTTCACTAATCAATCAAAAGGTAGGTATGTATTAATACGCTCAGGACTGAGTTAAGTACTATGGAGGTTACTATATATATATATATATATATATATATGTATGTATATATATAGTATGTATATATATAGTGTATATATATATATAGTGTATATATGTATGCACTTAAAAAATCAGTGAACAAACTGTCAAACTGATAAAATTTCTTCTCATTGCTTAATTTTTAAGCTAGTTAGAAAAGTAATTTAAAAGTTGTTTAACAATAGATGTACACCAAAAAAAAAAAAATTTAACTCCTGAGAAGTACTATTAGATCAAGAAAATTTTAATTTTGGTACACACATTCCGTTCCTTTCAGATTTGGCGTGTAGAAAATAATGGTAGGATCGAAATTGACCAGAACTCATATGGTGAGTTCTATGGTGGTGACTGCTACATTATACTCTACACTTATCCCAGAGGACAGATCATCTACACGTGGTAAGTTTTCCTCTTTCTTAAGATCTCAAGTTCCAAGGAGGACAGATTTTGCTCCGAAGTTACATTTCATTAAATTCTGTGGGATATGGGGTAGAATTATCCGATAGTTACCCCAGTGAGATTTGTATAGCATGCATGTGGTATTTTCTTTCAGTTATGACTTCTGACTATATTTTGTAGCTCTTGTCCACAAGCAGGAAGGGTTAGTTAAAAATCAGCCTTTGTAGGGGCACCTGGGTGACTCAGTTGGTTAAGCCTCCAACTCTTAATTTCAGCTCAGGTCATGATCTCAGGGTCAAGATCTCAGGATGGTGAGATCAAGCCCTGGTTCAGGCCCCCAGCTCAGCGGGGATTCTACTGGAGATTCTCTCTCCCTCTCCTTCTGCCCCTCCCCCCACTCATGTACATTCAGACTGTCTCTCTCATATAAATAAATAAATCATCTTTAAAAAAATCATCTTTTCTAGTCTAGGAAAAAGATTTTGGTATCCAAACATAGTGTTCTTTTAATGAATGTGTAGTTGAATATCTCACTTCCTATGCAAGCTAACTCCAGTTGGCCAGCACTGGCTACCACGTATTCTTATTATTAAAATGCATAGAAGTCCATCCTAATTGGAGCTGCAAAGCTGCAGTGAGGCAAACCCTCTAAGGGATATATGTCATTTATGATTCTGTTTCATACTCTGGAGACCTCAAATTGATGCATTTTTACCCTTGGTCCTCATGAAATTTGTGGCAATAAATGAGAAAAAAATGCCAGTGTATCCACATCTTACATGGTTTTGCATAATGATTTAATTGAAGGTTAAATTTACTTAAGAGTTCAGTGCCAAGACCCTGATCAATGGGGAATGTCCAATCTGGTAAGTCAAGTATACATACCATGCTGGGCTATTCCAAAGGGATGGGGATTTTGCAACAAAGCATATAGTGTGGGTTTTTCAAACTTTTTATTAAGTGAAATCGGGTAAAATAAAATAGTTCTGAGGAGATTGGAAAAAAGAAAAAAATTTTCAGAAAAGATCTTAAAACTGAGAGGTGTGGGTAGAAGGTACAAGGGTGAATCAGGATCCTACTTTTTCCTACATGGTGATGGCAATCTTCAGTGGGTGTCCTGAGTGTACATGGACACAGGTTTTTGCTGATATGGTGACATTTCTCTATGGTGAACGTCCTACCAGATGACAGAGTCACCTCCATCCTCTTATAAGGATGAAGGTCACACATGTATGTGACCACTTATCACTTACACTGACCAGTGCCTTGAGCCCAACCAAGTTCAGGAGATGGGATGATCGTCTTTATCCTAGAGGGTGTTGGTACCCAGAGGGTGGTCCGGGAACCAGAAACATCACCATCACCTGGGAGCTAGTTAGAAATATAGAATTCCAGTACCCACTTTTGGCCCACTAATGCAGAACACACATTTTAACAAGATCCCCAGATGATTCACACGCACTTTCATGGTTAACAGGCACTGCACTGTCTTAGGCAACGGTTCCCATCATATCCTGTCAAAGATTAATGTATTTAGCCACTTAACTCTGTGTTTATGATGTCATCTTCATAGCAACCATTTTTTTGAGCAGCATGTTTGTGCCAGCAAAATGCTAGATGTTTCCATTTATTATGTGTCTTCCTCACAACCAGGTTATTTTCAAAAGACAAAAAGGGAGGGGAGAATCAGACAGATTAAATAACTTAACCCAAATTCACAGCTGTGGTAACTGGTGAAGTAACATTTCACACCTTGATACACAGCTCTCTTTAAGTCTAAAGCTGAGTGCAGCTATACTGTGATATAAGCTATGTCCTTCTTTTGCGATTTCCTCTTCCAAAATTTTAATTCGGAGAAGTGTTTGTGCAAAGTATGGCAGTCATAGGGATAAATCAGTCATTCTCAGTCAGCTTTTCTTTTACATTCTGTTTCTTGGTCTTCCTCTTAACTCTCTTTTGTATATAAAAAATATCATTGATTGTGGCACTTAGAGCAAACAAGAAAGACTAAACAAGCAATTCAAGAGACTATTTGAAAAATTAACAGTTTGCAATCTACATAAATAACTATGTGGCTGTAACTAAAACAGACTAAATCAGATGATAAATGTTAAATGCAGTTACTATTTCTCAAATCGTTTGAAAGTATTCATCGAGCACTTTCTATGTGCCAAGATATGTGCTAGATAGATACTAAAGATACAGTGGTGAAAAAAAAAATCCATGTGCCAAGATTTTATACTTTAAAAAGAAGCAGGTGATTAACAGGCATTTCAATGAAGTGTGAAGGATTTTAAGATAAAACCCAGCAGATCTTTGGGGAATTCTAGATAAGACACCATGCCCACTTATAGGGTGCCTAGAAGTGACATCTAAGTGGGAACAGAAGTAGCAGCTAGGCAGGCAAGCGAATTGAGAAATTGTTCTAAAGCAATGCAGGGAAAGTGTGTTCTAACTTACTAGTAGCGACATATGGCTGGAGCCAAGTTAGGGAGCAAAAGATAAAATCAGAGAAATCAGAAGGAGCCAACCTGTGAATTGGTTTGTAACTATCCTGGGGAGGATGAACTTTATTTTCAGGGCATTGGGACCCAGTCAAAGAGTTTGCTCGGGGGAGCGGTATGATTGGCTTTTCCTCTACAGAAATTACTCGGTTGACAAGAATGGGCTGATGGGAGAAGATCGGTGGCCATCGGGAATGTGTTGCTGTAATCCAGCTGAAGGATAATGTGGCCAGAACTCAGTGTTAAAGCAACAGGGAGGGAACGGATAAGATGCGTTTGTAGTATTAAGGCCTTGTCATCTGAAAGACTGGCCGTGGGAAACAGGAAGGTGACCAAATCAAGGGTGACTCCAGATTTCTGGTCCACGCACACGAGGGTAGTGTTTCATTCACTGAGATAAGAAACTTAGGAGGAGGGCAGATTTGGCCCTCACTGTAAAAAATTCAAAGGGAAAAGGTGAGAATATGCCGCACTCTTAATAGTTACTTTCTTTGGAATGGGACTGGGGTGGAGGAAGAAGTCATTTAGTTCTTTCCAATTTTACATGTTCAGGGTTTCTATGATAATTTATCATTTCTTGTGAGATATCAAGAATATAAGTTAGATATTTGAAAGTCTTTTGAGAGTCTTTGACATTTAATATCCTGGATGTTATGTAAGTTTGTCAAAGTATGGTTTGCAGGACTTCAAAAGCTTCTGTAAAGGCAACAAAGAGACATTTAGAAAATAATCAGATCTCTTGAAGATTAGCTTTCAAATTAAACAACTCCTCAGTTTATGTGATAATTTTGATGCAGGGATGTAAATAGTTAAGTCCAGAGGCACAGTAAAAGATGAAGGACTAGAATTAAATTGACTACTGAATACACATATTTGTTGTGTTGTTTTTTTTTAAATTTCTGAAACCACTTACATTCTAGAATGGTAGGAGAAAAATAATTTCAGCAGTGATCTTTTCTCTGGAATGTCAGGGAGTTGAAATTGAACAAACATTGAACAGTGGCAATGATGAATCTCTTAAAGCAGTATATTCTATTTTCCTGCAGCATTTATTTTTAATGAGTAACACGTGCCAAAGGTTTATAAAGAAGAAATCATGTCAGAGTAGATTGCCCCCCACCCTAATAACACCCCCCCACCCCTAAGCATAGGTTTTCAAAACTAGAAGCAAAGAGCAACTTTATTATGTCTTAGTTGTAGTGGAGCATTCAACCCCCTGGGTCATAGATCCATAAAGCAAATTAGTCTGAATCTGTGTGGATGGGAGCAAGGGTCACTTTGACATGAAGTGGAAGAGAGGCTGGAAGTAAGTAGTGAAAAATTTATTGAGAGTGTCAGAAGGCAGGAGTTTGGTGAGGCTTTCCAGGTTTGCTGGTTGAAAGACATCAGGGAAAAAAAACGGAAATAGAGACAAAAGTTCGGTGATATTGTCTATAGTCAGTTGAATGTTTTCCTACAGAATGAAAAAAGGAAATAGAGAAATAGGCAGGGAACTGCAGATGTGACCGAGAAGGGACAGGTGGTGACAGACCCATCGGTCATCCTCAGCTCTGTGTTACTCCCCACTCTGTGCTCCCAGTGGCTCACAGAAGTGTTTGTTAACATTATAGGCTCCTGAAAAATTTAGGCTATTGGCTTTAAAAGACTATATTTTTATGAGTGTCTTTATTAGGGGAAATATTTTTTATTTTCTTTTAAATGTGTGCCTAACATGAGCGTCTTTTTCTTTTTCTTTCTTTCTTTTTTTCTTTCTTTCTTTCTCCCTTTCTTTCTTGCTTTCTTTCTTGCTCTTTCTTTCTTTCTTTCTTTCTTTCTTTCTTTCTTTCTTTCTTTCTTTCTTTCTTTCCCCCCTTTGTAGAACATTTGTATATCATTTGACTCTGTTGGTGCAATGAAATATTCTGAAATAAGCAAAATATGTTTCCTGTACCCAGTGTTTTGGGGTAATGTGTATGTGTTTGTGTATGTGTGTATTGCCCAAGATGGGAGGTTATTGCTAATCTATTCTGGGTATTGGACAAGTAGGTCACTCTTAAGGTTTCAGAAGAAAAGATATGGTTAACTTTTTTTTTTTAAGATTTATTATTTTAGAAAGAGAGAGCGAGTGAACCTGTGTGTTCGAGTTGGGGGGAAGGGCAGAGGAAGAGGGAGAGAGAAAAGCTCCAGCAGATTCCCCACTGAGCAGAGAGCCCAACTCAGGGCTCAGTCTCATGACTTCAAGATCATGACCCGAGCCAAAATCGGGAGTCGGGCACCTAACCGACTGAGCCACCCAGACGCCCTGATATGGTTAACTTCTGAAATCCGATTCCAGGATTAGTATTTTTCCTGCTAACCCCTAGTCAGACAGAGATGGGAGAATTGGCTAGAAACAAACCATGCCCAGTGCTTCGGCTTTTCCACCCACAAACTCATCAAATAAGCAGATCTCCCAAAGGTTGCTTTACAGGTTAAGCTAGTGACTAGGGTTATAGCCACAAGCTACCTCAGAAAGAGAAATTGCAAATGAACTGGACGAACTGATTTATTGACCTGTATCTGGGTCTCTGGTAGTTCAGCTACTCCTACGGTTTTATGGATAACTCCTTTAAAGAATTGCTAGAATGACAAAATGGGGCCACTCCATCACCTACTTCTGATGATTCTTTCCTTGATTTTTCTGGGTCCAGACATTTGTTACTATGGTCACCAAATGTTCATGTGAAGATAGGATGCTTCTAATATCCAGCCTAATAGATGAGGCTCATATTCTACTCAAATGGATTAGTTTTACTGTGGAGATGGTTTCCCAAAATAGGCAGCTCCAACTTGAAATGAGACAGACCCGATTACTTCGCTAAGCTATGTAAGGAGCTAAGCCTCAATTTCTTTACCTATAAAACGAGGATAAAAATATAATTATCGTGTGTCATTCTAGGCAATACACAGGGCAATTCATGGCTCAATGTTAGTGCTTTCAAAAAACGATATCTTCTATGGCCGTATCATGTCAAAACAGTTTCATCTTGATCTTTCCTAATGACGTAAGTCTCTGAAATGCCTACACTAGAAAGTCTTAAAACTTAAATACAAGCTAATTTACTTTACTTTGGTTCCTCCAGGCAAGGAGCAAATGCCACAAGAGACGAGCTGACAACATCTGCATTCCTGACCGTTCAGTTGGATAGGTCCCTCGGAGGACAGGCTGTGCAGGTGGGGGTAGTTTCACTCCCAGAACTCACACACATTAAAGTTTTGCTAACCCAATGACTAGTTGGGATGGGAATTTGACATTTTCTAAATATTACATTTTTTTCATTTTGCAACTTAAATGTTCCTACTCTTATGCCATACTAGTTCTCACAGATTCTGGAAAAGAGGGAGCAAACAAAATTGAAAAAGAAAACAACAAAAAACAAAAAACTATTAACAGATCTAAGGAGCCAAAAGAATTGACAGTTATTTGACATAAAACTGTTCTGCCCAAGTTATTATGTCCAGCTGATCACTTTCCAGTTTTCAGATCTTTGTAAGTGTGTAATTACTTCTTAAAAGATAACATTAAACAGAGAGGTAAGTCAGGTACTTCAGTACATAACATCTAAGATGTGGATGCCAGATCTGGTCTTCCAGCTGGTTTCTTTCCCGTCTTGGTACTTGTTAGTCGATATATAAAGCAAGTTAGATCTAAATTTAAGGGTTCGTATTAACTTTTTTATTTTTTTACCAATTAGCAAGATGACTGAATTCTTTAAATGCACTGAACTCTACTTTCCCATGAACTATTATATTCACTTCTTGAATGAAATATTTCTAGCTATAGAATAGAACTATGAGTGTCATGAGTGTCATTTAATTGATCTGTAAAGTGTTCCTTACCAAATTATGCAAAACCTTTGAGGACATACATTGTGATTTATAAATTCTGTATTTTGTAATAAAATATTTGATATACCCAATGAATGAATTTCCATTGTTGTTAGCCTGTCAAATCCTAAATTCACAATGAAATGGTAATGTTTAGTTTAATCACTAGATGGCAGTAGTTTACAATAATGTATAAACCGCTCCAGTCCTGTACTGCTCTTCTAAATTCCTTTGTAGAGTATGTTAACAATAGTGAAAATTTTTCAACTTACCCTTTATCTCTTTTATTTTAATTTAACAGTGGAAAATGGGTCTTAATCATTGTTTTTTGTTTTTTGTTTTATGTTGGCAATTGAGGTTTTCTCACTGTTATGGGAAATGCCAAGCCAGCAACAGTTTTAGGTAATCGTAGCTAACCTCACCTCAAGCTTTGGGGTTCTGACTTAAAAGACATTTCTATAAGTTGCTACTTGCTTATTTGAATGTCTACTAATTGGAAGATATCTGTGGGGGACGCCTGGCAGTTTTGGTCAGTAGAGCATGTGACTCTTGATCTTGAAGTTGTGAGTTCAAGCCTCATGTTGGGCAGAGAACTTACTCAAAAAATTTTTTTAAATAAAATGAAGAAGAAAGATATCTGTGAAGTTAATTATTTTCAGTGCTCCCTAGGCCTCCCTGCTATGGTATGTGCATCAGCAGTCCCATTTTACTTGGCTTCTAGAAAAAGACACACCAGGGTGCATAAGACAGTTCAATTTTAGCATAGGGCAAAATAATTGAAAAAAAATAGAGAGCTGACACGAAAGTTGAACTCTTTATGTAAAAAACTGCATCAATAATTTATGTAAGAAATAAGAAACTCGTTTCTAATCCAGTATGTGGTGTTAAACTAATAGGTGAAATTAAATAATTTACCATTTACTTTCTTCAATTTCCTTATCCTGAAAAGTCCTTAAATTACATATTTTTAAAGTGCTTATATTCAGCAAATCTATTACCATTTCTATGAATAAAAAGTAGAAAATACATTCTATTTATTTTTGCAAGATTTTTGATGTTCAGAGGCCAGATTGTCATCATTTTTTCATCTCATAGTTAGAGAGATGTAGAAATAATGAGTATGCTTTGGTGTCATCTTATTTTTGGAAGCATTTAAATGCACATCTCTTTACCTTCTGAACAAGATCCAAAACATTTCAGAAACAAGTGTGTCACTACACAGCTGTGAAGAGTTGGTGCTCTTGAAAAAAGAGTAATTTTTACCAACGATGGCGTACATCAGCACTTTGGTGTTTTTTCTCTTGGGGAGATGTACATGGACATGCTTACAGCTGTATACATTCTGGAAGCAGGAAGCGCTGCCATACGGTGATGGTTCCCCTAGAAGCGGCTTGGCGAGCTGTGTCTGGAGTCAAAGGCTCTTAGGTCAGCCAGGAAGCTGTGCGTGATGAGCATTAACCTATGTTTTCTGTTAATCATCATGCCTCCTGCTCTTGATTTCTTATTTATTTTTTGTTTTGTTTTCAAAAAGGAAAATAACACATGTGGAAATACAACCCTCCTTCATTGCACCCTTCATTACATTTCTTTTATCCCCCGCCCCCCAGATCCGAGTCTCCCAAGGCAAAGAGCCAGCTCACCTGCTGAGTTTGTTCAAAGACAAACCGCTCATTATTTACAAGAATGGAACATCAAAGAAAGGAGGTCAGGCACCCGCTCCCCCTACACGCCTCTTTCAAGTCCGGAGAAACCTGGCATCTATCACCAGAATTATGGAGGTAATGTCATGCGTTCAATAAAATGTGCCCTGTTCATGGACTTCCCAGTGGACCAGAGCCATCAACAAATATTAGTCTTCAAAAAATTGGCAAGCAAATCCCCTCTATTTCGATAATTAATCCATTGTCCACAAAACAAAAACCAAAACAAAACCAAAAAACAAAAGCAGGAGAACCAAGTAAAAAGTTAACTCCGGATATCACACTTTTCAACTGCATTGTACCAAAAAAAAAAAAAAAAGAAGAAGAAGAAGAAGAAAGAAAGAATTTCAAGAGTCATATAACAAATCAAATGGTCAAAGGCCTGAAGCTTTATCACTGAAAGGCCTGGAGAAAGATGGATGGCAGGTGATGGTCAGGTGGTCACACAGGGGAAACTCTAGAGGGAAATCCCTTGTTTGTACAAGTGTAATAAATGTGGAAAGCAAGCTTCACCGTATCGGGCCAGAACCATAACTCAACCGGCCAAATAAGCTGTCTCTGACAGCAGCTGAGAAAGAAATCAAACCCTATGTCACAGGTCAGAAGACAAGATGACCTCTAGGTACAGACAAGCTAGCAGGCCCAGGTGTTTATATGGCTGAGTGTTTTGACCTTCAGGACCATCCATCACATTTCATAATCCAGACATCGCCGTCGCTATTGAAATCCAAGTCTCCCCAGTCACCCCTAAACTGCCCAACACATTTTGTAATCCCTACACCTGGACCCACTTGCCAACCCTTCCCCTTCACAGAAGCCATTCGGCTGAGCCCTTGAAACCAGCTGGGTCATGGCATACCCTCCACCTGCAATCTCTTCTCTAAACCAGCCTCCCCCTTTACCTTCTTGCTCTGTGGCTATCCTCTGAGGACACAGATTCCCATGCAGCCCTCACGTGCAGATGTTGTTTTTCCTCAGTGCCCTCTTACCAGGTAGGGGGGTGGGTGGGGTACCCTCCTTGCTCACTCTTGCCTCCTTAACTTTTGTCCTTCTTACAGACTCTCCCTCCCTCAGTGTCCTTGTGCCATCACCCATGGAACTGCCAGACCTTCCCCTCTTATTCTTTGGTGGCTTTAGCCATTGTCTCACTAACTCCATCCCTCTGGCCTCTCTCATCCAACAGTTTTGTCCTTGACCCCTTATCTCACACTCACCTGGTCCTGTACTAAACCTTGCTATAATTGTAGCACCTCGGAAAATCTGTTTCCGACATCTAATCTCTGACCACCCTCTCCTGTTGTTTGACCCCTTTGCTCTAGGATGCACATTCCAGCAATTTCCAGTTTCAAACCTGAATCCACGAACCCTCTCCATCTGTCACACTCTTCGTGTCTTCCCTCTCCAAACCTCCAACATGCCTACTCTCCGCTGAGCACTGAGTCAGAGTTCTCAGAGAACATAAATGTAATCACACAGGAGTCACCGTATCTACTCCCCTTTGATGTCACCAATGTGCCCCTGTCTGTACATATATATTCTCCTTCCTGCCTCTTTGGTGAAATAAATGTAATTTATTTATATTTAACAATTTATAAATATTTTATAATACTTACATATAAATACTAAATTATTTTATAAATTAATACCAATATACCCTTATCCATAAATTAATATTACAAAGTAATGTTTGTAAAAAGTAATATATTGGTAAATAAATTAATACATATTTATTACATAAACAAATAAAATGTGACTCCCATCCTAAGGCCAAATTTCTACCACCACCACCACCCCCGACTTCTGTCCAGAACCCCCCGCCCTCTTGACTTCCTACGGACTCTCTGGATTTCCCTCTGTCCCCTGTTCTTACCTCACCTCCAGTTCATTATTATGGCTGGCGGGCAGGAATCTCCCTTCTCTTCCCTGTCTTCAGGGTATTCTTCTCTTCCGGATCATTTACTTCGGAATACAAGCATGCCTTCAAAAGACTCCCGTTTTCCATTAAAAACTATTTCGTAACCCTATCCTCCCAGCTGCCATATCCTTTCACTGCCATCCTTAAGAGCACAGACCCTCAAAAGCAGTGTCCTCACTGACTCCCTGTCCCTACATGGTTAAGCCTCTTCTTTGTAAAGCCACTCTCCCCGGGTATTGTTCCAGCCACTCCCAGCCTCTTATCTAGTGCCGGCCTTTCACCGAGTCAAAAGTATCTTTTCTAACCCCTTTCTTTAACCTTCCACGGGCCTTTGCCACAGTCACCCTTTCCTAGCTTCTTGAAACGCTATTTTTTTTTCACTAGGGCCTCTGAAGCAACCACACTTACCAAGATTTCTAAGAAGCTTCTGAAGAGTGTTTTCACTCCGCTTCTCACACCAATCCAGTTTCTGCTTCTCTTCCTCTGTGTGTCCTCCAAACCCCCAAGGCTCAGTCTTGGCTCTTTCCATGGCGATCTCATTCAGTCATATCATTTAAAGGCTAGCATATGTATTGACTGACCTCATCTAGAACATTCTGTACATGGATTCTCATGTGTTCGATTATGACTAATTTTTTAAAAAAATCCATCAAGTTAACCATTAAGCTCTCCTCCTCAGGCACTCTCAGCTGATTTCAGGTGGAAGAGTCGAGAATCCTTGCATTCCTGGTCTCTTCCCAGCAGGCACATCTTTACGAGACATGTGAGCTGTATGCGCTGTGGTTCCTTTGTTTGCTTGCAGCCTCTTAAACTGGCCTTTTCATTCCCAGCCTGTCTGAAATGCGCTCATCAAAATCATTCTTTGTAAGGCTTTCTGTTTTCATCTCCGGGGAAGCTAAGCTTTATAATGTTCTATTTTGGAACTACTTCCGTGATGCCACACTAGTCTGTGTGTGGGTCTGCTGTCCCCTATCATCCAAGCTCTTCCCTCTCTACCAATAAGGAGATATTTGGATGAGAAATTGGCAGTCCTGGTTCCTATCAGTCTCCATCATCGTATCTGGTAGATTCCTTTGAATCTTGGTCCAAGAGGCATTGTTCCTACTGCAAAAAGACGATACCTACTTTCCTGAATGTTACCAGCCCCTGGGACACATCTTTAACATTTCCAACAGATTGTCGACTGTACTTTAATTTAAAAAATAAAAAATTAAAGTTCCAACAACTACTCCTTCCTCCTCTAGTGCTGTCTCTGGAGACAGGGTCCTGGTGAACCTGGTGAAATTCCGCTCTCCACGTAGTTGATGGCAGCTTGACCCAGTTGGCCAAACACCATCACTGGGCAGCTGAGCACAAACTTCTTGAAATGTCCTCTGCACTTGGCCCTCAGAACACCACACTGGTATTTCCTTCCTCTCTCACAGCTGCTCCATCTCAGACTTGCCCACTGGTTCTTCTTCAGCACATTGAGTCCTACAGTGGTGCCGAAAGTCATACACATCCTGCCATAGTCACGTAGTCATATGGTCAGACAGAGGTTCTCACAGAGTCTGACAAGAGTCACAGAATCACAAGATCATAGGCATGAAGGCACACGCCCATCATTGGACCCTCGGACTCACTCCCAGGCCTGAGACTGCACCTGCTTGTCCTGCCCTGATGTTCTGCCTTCAGCCTCCTCCTCAGGCCAGAGTCCGAGCGCAGGTGGGTCATCCTCATTCCTGGGTGGCCACAGGGAGCACAACTGTGCTCACCTGGCTGATCCCAGACGGTGGCCACAGCTTCTTGGTTGAAAGGAAGGGGCATGTCAGCGCTGTGTTACTAATCCGCAAGAGTCTTTTACAATTTGAGTTATCATTTATCTGAGCCTGGAGAATGCTTTAGTGAATTTGCATTGTTATCTTTTTGCCAACATTGGACTCCAGTCCCTGTTTTATGATTTTTAGGTGTCCCTTGGTGGGGTTTTTTGTTTTAATTTCAGTATAGTTAATATGCAGTGTTATATTAGTTTCAGGTGTACAATATAGTGATTAAACACTTCCATATAGTGCTCAGTGCTCATCAGGATAAGTGCACTCTTAATCCTGGTAACCCTGTTTGTTCTCTATAGTTAAGGGTCTGTTTTTTGGTTTGTCTCTTTTTTTTCTTTTGTTTGTTTTGTTTCTTAAATTCCACATATGAGTGAAATTACATGGTATTTGTCTCTGACTGGCTTGTTTCACTAGTATCACACTCTGTAGATCCATCTATATTGTTACAAATGGCAAGATCTCATTGCTTTTTATGGCTGAATAATATATATACTGCTTCTTCTTTATCCACTCATCTATCAGTGGACACTTGGCCTGCTTCCATATTTGGCTATTGTAAATAATGCCTCAATAAACATAGGTGTGTGTGTCCTTTCGAATTTGTGTTCTTAGATTCTTTAGGTAAATACCCAGTAGTGCCATTACTGGATCAAGAGTAGTTCTGTTTTTAGCTTTTTGAAGAACCTCCGTACTGTCTTCCACAGTGGCTGCACCAGTTTGCATGCCCACCAACAGTGCATGAGGGTTCCTTTTTCTCCACATCCTCACCAACATTTGTGTTTTTGATTTTAGCCATTCTGGCAGGTGTAAGATGATACTTCGTTGTGGTTTTGATTTGCATTTCCCTGATGCTGAGTGATGTTGAGCATCTTTTCATGTGTCTTTTGGCCATCTGGATGTCTTCTTTGGAGAAATGTCTATTCATGTCTTCTGCCCACTTTTAATTGGATTATTTGTACTTTTGGTGTGGAGTTACTTAAGTTCTTTATATATTTTGGATACTAACCCTTTACTGGATATGTCACTTGCAAATATCTTCTCCCATTCAGTAGGGTGTCTTTTAGTTTTGTTGATTGTTTCCTTTGCTCTGCAGAAGTTTTTTTGTTTGTTTGTTTGTTTGTTTTGATGTAGTTCCAATAGTTTAGTTTTGCTTTTGTTTCTCTTGCCTCAGGACACATATCTAGAAAGACATTCTTATTGCCAATGTCAGAGAAATGACTGCCTGTGCTCTTTCCTGGCATTTTTGTAGTTCCTGGTCTCACATTTAGGTCCTTAATCCATTTTGAGTTAATTTTTGTGTATGGTATAAGAAAGTGGTCCAGTTAATTTTTTTAATCTTTTTTTTTTTTAAGATTTCATTTATTCATGAGAGAGAGAGAGAGAGGCTACCCATGGACCAGGGAGCCCCATGTGGAACTCGATCTCAGGACCCTGGGATCATGACCTGAGCCATCCAGGCACCTGAAAGTAGTCCAGTTTCATTCTTTTGCATGTAGCTGTCAGTTTTCCTGACACCATGTGTTGACGAGACTGTGTTTTTCCCCTTGCATATTCTTGCCTCCTTGGTCAAAGATTAATTGACCATATAAGCATGGCTGTATTACTGGGCTTTCTATTTTGTTCCACTGATCTGTGTCTGTTTTTGTGCCAGTACCATGCTGTTTCGGTCACTACAGCTTTACAATATACCTTGGGAGTCTGGAATTGTGATGCCTCTAGTCTTGTTTTTCTTTTTCAAGATTGCTTTGGCTATTCAGGGTCTTTCGTGGTTCTATACAAATTTTAGAATTGTTTGTTCTAGCTTGGTGGAAAAATGCTGTCAGTGCTTTCACAAGGATTGCATTAGATCTGTGGATTGCTTTGGGTAGGTGTCCCTTTGACTACTTGGAAACCTCATTAGTGGGGAGAGAAAAAGAGCGTCTTTGCTTTATGCGTGTTGTTTGTGTCTGTCACACCCGCTTTCCAAACTTCGATTACAGCCCATACTTGTTCTTATGGTTTCTCTGAATATTATCTTTGTTACTGCTCACTTAGGTTTGGCTAATTTTATTCGTAGAGCCCCGTGCTGCTGTCTGTGGGCAGTTGAGCATTCAAGTGATACAGAGCAAAGTGCGACTACTGTTTCTAATGCCAGAGTGTGTCCTAGTGCCACCCTGGGATCAGGACAGAAGGCAACGGATGGTTTGTCCCTGTCACAGCTTCTCAGACGTGTTTATTGAGGGAGTAGCAATGAATTTGAATTACTGTGTTATTTTTCTTTATACTCTAGGTAGATGTTGATGCATATTCTTTGAATTCCAATGATGTTTTTGTCTTGAAACTGCGACAAAACAATGGCTACATCTGGATTGGGAAAGGTGCTAGCCGGGAAGAGGAGAAAGGAGCAGAGTATGTGGCAAGTGTCCTCAAATGCAAAACCACAAGGATTCAGGAGGGCCAGGAACCAGGTGTGTACCGTGGGGTCAGGGACACTAGCCAGGACTTGTATTTGGTATAATTGCTAATCATGTAATTTATTTATTTTTTTCATAAATAGGACCTTCGTAACAGTTAGAGGGCATTACAAATCCTTCCATTAGTTGCAAAAGTAGGTGATGGTACCTGCTGTATTTAAGTGATTTCTTAACATTGAAGTCAAGGTGAATTAATATCATTTGTTAATGTAAGGCAAGACCAGCTCTGTGCTCCTGGAAATGCATTGGGTAACTCATTGTGTTTTTCACAGAGGAGTTTTGGAATTCCCTTGGAGGAAAGAAACACTACCAGACCTCCCCACTGCTAGAAACCCAGGCTGAAGACCATCCACCTCGGCTTTACGGCTGCTCTAACAAAACTGGACGATTCATCGTGAGTGTCTTGCAGAACACTGGGGTAGAACGGAACAGCACTGGGAGAGGCATTCTCGTGTGGCTCTAACACTTTGCAGCCTCGTCGGTGCTCTGATTCTCAGTGTTAGCTTGCTTATCTGCAAACAGATGATCCTCTTAACTCTACACAGGCTCCTTTTAAGAGTCGACATAATGGATGTGAAAGCAAAGGAATACCGTAAAGTACTCTATAAATCAAGCCGCTTTTAAAAATATCAACTACTTTGCACCTGTGTCAGCATGAGGTTGTTGCTATATGAATATGCATATGGTTGAATTTACTAATTTGACACTTTCTGTGGGAAACCATGGTGGTTTCTGATCAAACTGTGTCAGTTTCACACTTAAATTTCCCAGGGAATAAAAAGTTTCACCATGTTGACCGACTAGAAATATTATGAAAATATTATGATTACCGGGTAGAATCGTAGAAAGCTACATACGTACCTGCAAATGAACTGAAATC
The DNA here is from genome assembly GCF_024610735.1 of Ursus americanus. Classification (NCBI taxonomy): domain Eukaryota; kingdom Metazoa; phylum Chordata; class Mammalia; order Carnivora; family Ursidae; genus Ursus; species Ursus americanus. The sequence continues at coordinate 60,175,795 of NC_142129.1, read as the reverse complement.
AGCAAGAAGCTTTTATTTTATAGTCACTCACAGGCTTTGAGTTCCACACATTTTGAAGTATCTAGTGTACAAGACTGATTTCATATTGGGCTCCAAAATATCTGGGAGTGCCCCCCATCTCAGTTTAAGCATAAAAATTCTGTTTTCTCTGTTTGACATGTAGGTTTTTGAGTAAATTTTTTGTTTAAAGGACAAACTTCTTTCCTATGTAAAATTCGATCTAAAGATTTGGTCACCATGTCCTGGTGAAGACAAGCTTTATTTTACAACACACACATACACACACACACACACACACACACACACACGAAAATTGTCTAAGTCTTTTCCCAGCTACAGTACTTGGTAGAAAGAAAATGCTTTGAGGAAGAAACTGCTCATGTTCAAACCACACTTGAAGACTTTAAGTGATTTGACCTAAAAATTGAAGGTTCAAAGTAAAGATTTGAATTGTGATAAATATTTGGTTGTTGGGCACCACAACTGCTCACCTACTTTCTAGGAAGTCCTTGTATTTTAGAAACTTGTCAGAAAAAATCTGTTATTTTACTCTTTTGCCTGTTAATTTGATATGGCATCCAACCAACTTCTTTTTCAATGAATGCTTCTGTAATTTCTAATTAGTATTAATTGCTAATATTGCTGTAAATGACATGCTTGTCTCCAATGAAGATGTATTTTACAAAAATAATACCTAGGCTTCGTTCTTAGGTTTAAAAAAAATCTGTTAGTCTTGTTTTTGTCATGAACATATTTAAGGGAAATACACTTTTCTCCTACACCTATTCATTTTCTTGTTTGATATTTGGAACTCCAGCTATTCCCTTCACAATTTAAGGAAAAGAAATGTCACTGACAAGTATTTGATCTAGTTATCATAATCAAAAAGCAGACTTTAGACATATAGATTCACACGAGACAGCAGAGACTATGGGTTAAAAGCACAGGTTTTGGAACCAATCTGCCTGTGCAATATCACTCACTTGTGATATTACTTACTAGCTGTGTGACCTTAGGCTCCTTACTTACCCTCTCTGTGCTGCAGCATTCTCACCTGTAAAATGGGGATAATCCTAGTACCCACTTCATAGAATTGTGTGAATATTAAATTAGTTGTTCATACAAAGGATTTAGAACAGTGCCTTGTGACATTGAGTGATATTTAAATTTTTTGCTTTTTAAAATCATTATGTGATTGGTAAATATAATGTAAAAAAAGATAATACAAAGTTTTTGCCTTCTGTAAGTAGTTTTCATCTGTTTTTTGTATAACAGTCTCAGAATTTCATCAGGTTACAATAAATACGTGTTATGCTCAGAAGGCTGCAGGTTGCCTGGGACCAAGTTTATCTAGGCCCAGCCCAGTTGGGAGGTTCTCCTTTGGGCTGCAGGTTGGATTCATGCCTGTTTTTCCCACGACTGAGCCCAGGAGTACAGGAGGGCCCCAGGAGGCCAAGGCCACCTCCACTTAATCAACTGTACTACAAGTCACACAGCAGAGGGAAGGAGTGAAGTACTAGGAACTACAGCCCCATCTACCACACCTTCCTAAGGCTCGGGGGATTCGTTATCCAGAATCCTTTAAAAATTTGAAACTTCGGATTAATACCTGCTCACTGGTAATGGGTGCATTAAACTAACCCTCCCTAGTCAACTTCAAAGTTAACTACAGAGGGGCGCCTGGGTGGCTCATTCATTAAGCATCTGCCTTAGGCTCAGGTCACGATCCCAGGGTCATGGGATGGAGACCGCATTGGGCTCCCTGCTCAACGGGAGGCCTGCTTCTCCCTCTCCCACTCCCCCTGCTTGTGTTCCCCCTCTTCCTGTCTCTCTCTCTGTCAAATAAATAAATAAAATTTAAAAAAAAAAGAAACATATCTTTTAAAGTTAACTACAGAGAACATGATTTAACACATTTAAAATAATAAAAATAATAAAAATAAAACTTTGCATATGGAATATTATATCATCTTGTCAAAAATTGTTGATTTAGAAAATGACCAATGACTATTGATTTTATTAAAATAGTCTTGACCTACAAAATAAAAGACAACTGAATACTTAGACCATATACTCAAATGTCTTTAGGGTTGAGGAAGACAATGGAAATCTATGAAGCAGCTTGTTGCAAGGGACTGGAAGAGGAACTGTGGTCCAACTGCCTGTAGCCTCCCTGAGGCGTTCAGGTGTCGTGTTCGTAGTCAGCACCGTGCTTCCCAGAGAAGATTCCATCAGCTTGTGATAGACGATTAAACAAAGAAACAATTATCTAAATCTTTTTTTTTTTTTGAGACTTTATTTATGAGAGAGAGAGCGAGAGAGAGTGAGAGAGAGGATGAGAGCAGGGTGAGGAGCAGACTCCCCACCAAGCAGGGAGCCGGAAGTGGGGCTCAATACCAGGACCCTGGGATCATGATCTCAGCCAAAGGAAAATGCTTAACTGACTGAGCCACCTGGGTGTCCAACAATTATCTAAATCCTTATTACCCAGAAAGAACAAAAAAATGACTACCAAACTTTACTTTTGTGGTACTCTAAAATAATACAATGCATTGGTATCCTATATTTTAGAAAAATGATTGCTTTACTGTTTGATCCTAAGGCTTTTTCATGCATTTCAGATTGAAGAAGTTCCAGGAGAGTTCACCCAGGATGATTTAGCAGAAGATGATGTCATGTTACTGGATGCTTGGGAACAGGTAAAACTGTATTTGGTGCACTTATACTTAGGAGCTGGCAAAACCTGCTTTGTAAAATGGCAAGTCTAATAATAAATGGACCTATGGATTTAGGCTGTATTTTAAAAAGACTCACAGTTTGGCAAAAAAATAAAACTGGTACGTATAGCAAATTGATTTCTTAATGTGGAAAAAAGTTCCATGCTACCGTCTGTGGCTGTATAGTTTTAGGCGAAAAACTTCTATTTTTCATTTATGTGTAAAATTTATTCACTCCTAATTTCTTCATGCATTCATCCATTCATTTAACTAGTAAATGCATTAGCGGGTACAGTGCCGTGGGGGTACAGTGCCATGGGGAAGTCAAAGATTCGGAATTCTTCTTGAAATCTGACAAGAAGGCTCCACAGGGAGCCTTTCCCCTGGGGAAGAAACAGACACAGAATAGTTTTGAATATACACGGAAAGTATGTTGCTGTTATGTATATCTTTATTTGGGAGAAAATGAATGGGGATTTGGAATGCCATATCTGATAGTTGGTTTTATTTTTTATTGTTTTTTAGCCTTTGTGTAAACTGATAAGAGTGGAAGGGAAAATAAATATATTAGGAACTAAAATGTATAGAACAATTATGAAACCTGTATCTGAATTAGGCCTACTCTTAGAGTCAACCCCAGTAATTGTTATTTCTAGGTCTGTTCTTAGTTTTTTTATTTAAAGTCATTTGGTTATATTACATGTTAGCTTCTTAGTCTAGAATTACCATATTTGAATTTGGAATCTAGTCACAGATTCTCCCCAGGTGAATGGAACAGTTATTTGTAGATGTGAAATTTAAAACGTCATGTCAATAAAACATCTTTGTGTATTAAGAATTATAAAATAAGGGGCGCTGGGTGGCTCAGACGGTTAAATGTCTGCCTTCGGCTCGGGTCGTATTCTCAGCGTCCTGGGATCGAGTTCTGCATTGCGCTCCCTGCTTAGCAAGGAGTCTGCTTCTCCGTCTCCCTCTGCCTCTTCCCCCTCCCCCTGCTCGGTTTCACTCTCTCAAATAAATAAAATCTTAAAAAAAAAAATTGTAAAATAAGAATGGCATTTCCTTATTCAGAACAATTTAATTATTTCCATTTGTAGTCAATTCTATAGTCATGGATACTTGAGAATATTTCCCTTGCTACATTTTATTTTTCTAAATCATATTTTCCATTTACATGACCAAGCTGTCATGGTTTGTTCTGTGCCCTGCAAGCAAATATTTCAGTACTTTTGGTATGAATTAGAATACAATCGAAACTAATCTGGCCAAAATTTCTCTGCCAACAAGTTATTTTAAAATGATTTGAATGTAAGGTAATTCAAGGGCGCCTGGGTGGCTCAGTTGGTTAAGTAAGCGTCTGCCTTCTACTCAGGTCATGATTCCAGGGTCCTAGGTTTGAGCCCCAGGGAGCCTGCTTCTCCCTCTCCCAGCTCGTGCGTGCACTCGCACTTGCATGTGCCTGCTCCCTCTCTCTCTCTGTCTCAAATCAATCAATAAATAAAATCTTTAAAATAAATATAAGGTAATTCAAGAGAATGTTTCAGCATTGAAGTTCATAGCCTATACATCTAACAAGAAGGATACATACAGAATATGTAATTATATCAGTTAAACAACTCAATATTGGGGCGCCTGGGTGGCACAGTCATTAAGCATCTGCCTTCGGCTCAGGGCATGATCCCAGCGTTCTGGGATCAAGCCCCTCATCGGACTCCTCCGCTGGGAGCCTGCTTCTTCCTCTCCCACTCCCCCTGCTTGTGTTCCCTTTCTCACTGACTGTCTCTCTCTCTGTCAAATAAATAAATAAAAAATCTTAAAAAAAAAACTCAATATTTAAATACTAAACATTGTAGCACTTTTACCAAAGTGTTAGAAAATACAGTTTTAGGTGTACACTACAGGCTTAAGGCAGAGGCTTTGCAAGGGAGGCTGAGGTCCCCCCAGGATGATAATAATAATATGGGGATAACGACTGCCTTCCGTACCCTAAAGGGGCGGCTGCAGCAAACAGCCAATATGTTGTTTTGAGAAAGTGTATAAACTAGAAAATACTATAAGCCTGAAATCTCAGAATGTGGATTCTGGAATCAAACTGGCTGGATATCAGTTTAGAGTATCTCCTAGTAAGTGCAAACATTGGGAAAGTGATGGAGCTTCTCTGCACCTCCTTCCCCACATCCCTAACTTGGGGACTTGCTGTGAAGATGAAATGAGCAATGTGTGAGAAGCACTTGGCACAGGGCTTGCACTGAGCCAATACTCCCCAAACAGTACATATTGTTATTGTTTCATTTTTCAGATTTTTATTTGGGTCGGCAAAGATGCCAATGAAGTTGAGAGAACAGAATCTCTGAAGTCGGGTAAGCAGGATCCCGTGGACAATGATGGCATTTACCCTGAGTGCTTATTATGAAGTTCCTGACTGCTCTTTTCACCACATTCTTCAAAACCACATATTAAAGCAGAGCAGAATCTAATAAGCTTTCATTTTCAGAACTAAAGTGTAATGGAATTTTTTTTTAACTGAAGAATTTCAGAATAAGAATAAGAAAAATGTTTTGTTACCTAATTTAGAACATAATTACATCAATTTATTCTGAAAACTTTAAATTCACTTAAACAATATTTTAATATAGAAATAGTATAACCTGTATCACTATGATAACCTAGATTTTTTAAAATTCTTTTTGAGTAATGCCGTTCTTTCTGGCACAGTTTTTTTTTTTTTTAATTTTTGAAAAATACAAGACTAATTATGCCATAAGGATAATTCTATAAAGTTTGAAATCTTGGGGGGCAATCATTAGACTCTCATGTGCAATCCATGGCAGATGAGAGAAATCAGTAAGGAATTGTTCAGATGGAACAGTATTTGGCTACTTCAGGGGCAATGAAAATTTGATTCATTATTTTTATTGGGAGACTTTTCATTCCATAGTTATTTTAGTTTAATCAAAACTAACTGACCCTATGACCCAGCAATTGCACTACTAGGTATTTGTTCAAAGGATACAAACATAGTGATTTAAAGGGGCACATGCACCCCAATGTTTATAGCAGCAATGTCCACAATAGCCAAATTATGGAAAGAGCCCAGATGTCCATTGACAGATGAATGGATAAAGAAGATGTGGTGTGCGTGCACACACACACACACACACACACACACACACACACACTGGAATATTACTCAGCCACCAAAAAGAATGAAATCTTGCCATTTGCAACAATATGGAGGGAGCTAGAGTGTATTCTGCTAAGTGAAATAAGTCAGTCAGAGGAAGACAAATACCATATAATTTAACTCATATGTGGAATTTAAGAAACAAAACAGATGAATACAGGGGAAGGGAAGGAAAAATAAAGTAAGAGGAAAACAGAGAGGGAGGCAAACCATAAGAGAGACTCATAACAAACAAAGTTGCTGGAGGAGGGGTGGGGGGGGATGGGGTAACTGGGTGATAGGCATGAAGGAGGGTACTAGAAGTAATGGCACTGGGTGTTGTATGAAACTGATCAATCACTGAATTCTACTCATGAAACTAATAATACACTATATGTTAATTAAATTGCATTTAAATAACAATTTTTTAAAAAATACAACTAACTGAATGTTTTTGTCTTTCAATTCCGTATAGCCAAAATGTATCTTGAGACAGACCCTTCTGGAAGAGACAAGAGGACACCAATTGTCATCGTAAAGCAGGGCCATGAGCCACCCACATTCACAGGCTGGTTCCTGGGCTGGGATTCCGGAAGGTGGTAAACTGGTTTTTGTAGGAAAAAAACAAACAAATATTTGGAGCCACTGTCCCATTGCTGTTTTGAGGGGAAGAAAGGTTTTCTTCTTTATTTGATTAGAAAATTAACCTCGGCTCTATGACTATTTTTTAACGCCTAGGTTTGGTGTGAAATTCATTTTAAACTAGAATTTTCTTATGTTAGTATTTTTAAATAACCTAAAGTAAATTTCTATTATGGACCAACATTAGCTCTGCTGGACACTGATTTTTATCTTTTCATATGACCTTTTAAAAGTTTGAAAAGCCGCGCGCATAATCTAGGGGAGTTTAGCAGGGAATTTTGTAATTCAGGAATGTTTAGCCAAACTTGTTCTTTAATATGCCAGAGAAGTAAGCCATAATGCCTTTGAGGTTATTCTCCTTTCCATGTGCTGTGTTCAAAAGAATTGTATGTTTGCAGTAACGTTTATGTTAAGATGGTTTAAAACTTCGTTGTTATTTGCCACCTTCAGCCAATGTGACTCTGCTACCATTCACTGCTAAGGATCATTTTCTAAGAGTAACTACCATTTTTGCCTTTTTAAAAGCCTTTGAAATCACAGCTTTTTCATGACAAAATAATTATAGTCTATCCGGTTGGATATATGTATTTGACAGTACAAGTTTAATACCACAAAGGTTATGTACAAAAAAATTCACTAATGCTGTCTTTCATCATTAAAATGCATCTCTTTTGGAAAGGTTGTTTGTTGTGACATTTTATTTAAATATGACATGCGAGTTAATTACACAATTAGTTTTAAGGTTAAATACTTTTATGCATAAATAAATATGAATTTAATATTTCTTAATTCATCCTCATTAAGTAGTCAAACAACTTTTCCAAGGTTACATAATTATGAGAGATTTTAAATATCAGTGCATATGAAATCTGGGCCCTGTTAAAAGATAAACTGAGGCGTATCAAACATTTCAAGAGTTTATCTGAACAAAAATCAATTTGGATTGGGCAATGCCAAACTAGAAGTGGTTAGGAGCACTCTACCAGCAGGAGGGCAGGGCAAGACTTTTCTAGAGAAAAAGTAAAGCAAAGTACAGAAATTCTTGATTGGCTAGGCTGAAAGCCCAGTTGGCTGTTTGTACTTCGTTGTGCTCAGGTTTTGATTTTGTGACCTTGAGGAATTTATAGGCTTATGGTTTGCTTACATAGGTCTCCACAGCATTAGAGCCACATCAGTCTAATGGCCTCCTTGCTTAAACAATTCAGCAGACCCCAGTAAACAGGAGTCAGGGCAGAAGGTGGAGCGCCAGAAAAGCAGAAACCAACTTTGGTGGTAGGCTAGGAGGTGCTGGTGAAGGAGGGGAGCCACATTTCCGTGGAATGGGCAATCAGAGCCAAGGAGTGATCTGAGGAATTCACACACTGTCTCTGGGGGAGATTAATGGTGGATGTGTTTCAGCCTAAGGGCTGGCATGGGTCCTGACGTGGAGAATATGGCATCCATATTCCCAGTACCAATATGGTGGAAAAGTGAGCGGTCTTGTGGGGATCTGCAGCTTGTGTGAGTGGTGAGGAAGCAGCGAGAAGCTGCACTTCCCGAGACTGTTCATTCAGTCAGTAAATATTTTTATTAGGTATCTGCTGGGTGTGGGGCACTATTCTAGGCACTTTGGATCCAACATGAACGAAACAGACAAAATCCAAACTGTCATGCAGTTTATATTCCAGGGAAGAAACTAACAAAAACAAAGCCAGTAAGTAGATACAGTCGTCCCCACTTATGCTCGGCCTTGCTTTCCGTGGTTTCTGTTAACCGTGGTCAGCTGTGTTCTGGAAGCAGATGATCGTCCTTCGGATGTGTATTCAGAAGGCCCATAGTAGCCTAAGGCTGCGACACAATGGTCTGCCGTTTGCTTCACTTCGTTGCGTCACACGGGCATTTATCATCTCACCTCACCACGGAAGTAGGATGAGTGCTGTGCAATATGAGGTCTTGAGAGAGAGAAAGCCCACATAAACATAGCTTTTATTACAGTATATTATTATTGTTCTATTTTGTTGTTACTGTTGTTAAGCGCTCGTAAGAGCTAATTTATAAATTAAACCTCATTAAGAGCTATGTATCTACAGGAAAAAAATAGCATATACAGGGCTCTCACTAACCTTAGTTTCAGGCATCCACCGGGGATCCTGGAATGTATCCCCGGCGGATAAGTGGGGACTACCGTGTATTATAAAATATATTAGAATATAAGTTCTATGGAGGAAAGATATGTAGGGAAGGAGGACAGGAAATAGATGAGAGTGGGGCGGAGTACAGTTTTAATAGGGTGGTTACGGAAAGTCTTGTTGGGTAGATTGATAAGGAAACCCGGACTTGAGGGGGAAGGAATCCCAAGTGCACCGGCGCAGGGGTGGGAGCGTGCCTGACAGAATGGCTTCCTTCCGTCATGCCTGAGTTCTGAAGAAGCGGGGAGATCCCTTAAGGTTCTCTCTTATCGCCAGTGGACTTAGAACAAATTCATCTTAAGCGGAACTGCTGTTTTAAGCCTGAGCTATGAAAAGACTGCCTTCCTAAACGCGAAACCCAAGTACTCAGAGGCAGAGATGGTGACACGGAAGCAGCCAGCCGCGTCGTCAGCGCAGGCGCTGCGGGGAGGACCGGTCTCCCGGGCAGCAGTGCCCAGCTCGAACACGGAGGTGGCCGCAGACATTACCGGCAACTACAGCTGCTGTATCAAGAAGACGTATAAGCCCTACCTTTAGTAAGTGGAGGGCAGCTGGTGGAGGGATGGAAAAAATAGGATTTATAAAAATTACCTGGAAAGGGTGAGCTAGGGAGTTGCTGCTTTTGAGTTTCACACCCAAAGCTGCGATGGCTTGAAGAAACACCTGCAAATCACGTAAAATCATTATGAGGAGAGGGGAACCGTCTACTTCTAAAAAGGTGATTGGTAGATTATAGAAGGGTGGTTATTCTATGATATTGTGTAGTCTTAAAATTCAAGTTATATGTAAACCCTCATAGAAATTAGTCTTCTGGATTTAAAATGCAGTTTCATACAGCCTAATTGATAGATATAAAAGTTCCATAACTTTCTATTTTTTCTTGAATGGAGCTAGCTATTGCTTATTAATTTTTTTAAAAGATTTTATTTATTTATTTGACAGAGATAGAGACAGCCAGTGAGAGAGGGAACACAAGCAGGGGGAGTGGGAGAGGAAGAAGCAGGCTCATAGCAGAGGAGCCTGACGTGGGGCTCGATCCCAGAACGCCAGGATCACGCCCTGAGCCGAAGGCAGACGCCCAACCGCTGTGCCACCCAGGCGCCCCTGCTTCTTAATTTTTAATATGAACTTTAGATTTCTTTCTTCTCTTGAATTTTCCTCAAAGATTTTTGGGACGAAAAACCAAAACAAATACAGTTGGTCCTAAGTGACTAGCGCTTTTACAGACTTTTCCTTGCTTCAAATAATATAGCACATCCTTTTTCTGTAAAATGTATGACTAGAAAACAAACAAAATTTAGTGAATCCAGGAAAACCAAGTGCTAACCAGAAATAAGTATTCTAGTCAGAAGTAACACATATCAGGAATTTTATTTTATTTTTTTTAAAGATTTTATTTATTTGAGAGAGAGAGAACACAAGGAGGGGGAAGTAGGGGCACAAAGAAAGAGGGAGCCCCCTGACTCGGGGCTCAATCCCAGGACCCTGATATCATGACCTGAGCTGAAGGCAGACGCTTAACCAACTGAGCCACCCAGGCGCCCCAATATCAGAAATTTTAAATAAGAAATCAGATTGTGACATTAACTTTGAGCAAAAGACCAGGAAACAAGGAACCTATGGAGAATGAACTATTGTTTTGTCTTACTGTTTGTTTTATTTTGAAAGACCACTAGAGAATTGGCTTCAAAATAATTTCCACATTGCACAAGTTATTCAGAGGGAAGGAATTCTAGTCAAAATAAAGAAAAGAATAACAATATTCATTTTATATATACAGGATGCATATGTTGTAGTTCAAAAATGTGTTATCGAAACTTTTTTCTTGTTCTTATTTTTTTTTCTGCAATATGATTTCTTCCCTTTTAAAGACTTACATTAGATATTTTTAAAGTATGCTATGTATTTTACAAATTATCTAAAATAATTTTCTCTCAAATACCATCCTTACCATACTACCTAAAATATTGACGATGAGCTACTTTGGTGCTGGGAGAAGAAAAAGAAAAGGTGGTATCTACATTTTAGTGTATGTGCCTAGATAAAGTTCATATGGTTCAAAAAGATAAACTGAAAAGGAAACTATGAAAAAAACAGAAGAAAACACCGAATTATATTTCAATGGGGAAATCATCTCTCAATAGCTGATAGAGTGAGAAGAAAATCAGTAAGGACCTAGAGGTCTCAAACAACATTCTCAACCAGCTTAACCTGACTGATACGTACTGAACACTCCACCAGTAATAACAGCATGCATATTTGCTTTGTAAGGGCATTTAAAATATTCACCAAGAGAGAAAATAATACTCTGGGCCAGAAAACAAATTTCAACAAATTTAAGGTATTGAAAAATCATACAATGGTCTCTAACCACAGTGGAATTAAGCTAGATATGAATGACAGGGAGATATCTGGCTAATCTCCAAATCTTTGGATGAAAGGGAAATGAGAAAATATTTTTATTTCAGTGAAAAATGGAATGCAGCCTATCGAAAGTATGGCTAACTCAGTGTTCAAAAGGAAATTTATAACATTAAATGTTAACATAAGATAAATGGAAAGACCTTCAGTCAATGATGTAGGCTTCCGCCTTAAGAAACTGAAAGAGCAAACTAAACCCAAAGAAAGCAGGGAGACGGGAATGACTAATACAGACTCCTCCAGAAAAGGGGAAGAAATATTAATTACTAATATCGGAAAAAACGAGTCCATAGAAACTATGGACACTAAAAAAATAAGAAACATAATTTTATGCTTATAAATTTGATACCTATTAATAGGCAAATTCCTTGGGAGACAGACTAGTAAGGCTAACTCAAAGGAGCATAGCCACCTTGAATTCATAGTTACACCTCCTAGCAGAGAAAAGCCTAGGCTTAGTTGGACTTCACTGGTAACTTCTATCAAACATTTAAGAAAGTAATAAAACCAGTTCTGTACGAACTCTTCCACATACTAGAAGATGATGATAAGAAGAAAAAGGAGAGAACATTTCCTGATTCATTGATGAGGCCAGTATTACCCTGCTATCAAAAAGAAGCAGATTATAAGAAAGAAAAACTACATGCCAGCATTTCTTAAAATGGATATCAAAACCTTTAAAATACATCAAATTGAATCCAACAATACATAAAAATTAAAGGAGTTTATCATGGAACCCATCTTAACATTTAAAAATGTGTTAAGAATTCTCTATATTAACAGACTAAAAAGGAAAAACCATATGAACATCTGAATAGATGCAGCAAAGCATTTAATAAAATTCAATAACCATTCGTAATAAAAACTCTCAACAAAGTAGGAATAGAATGGAAGTTCCTCGATTTTAAAAGGGATATCTGCAAAAAATGTACATCCTGAGAGAGGAAAACAAATGTTTCCCACTAAGATCTGGAGCAAAATACAGTTGTTTGCTCTCTTCTTTTCTATTCCATATTTTACTGGAGGTTATAAGCAGTCTGATGAGGCAGGGCTTCTAAACCTTGGCACTGTTGACATCTTGATAATTCTTTGTTTTAAGGGGATTGGCGGGGGGGCTGTGCTGTGCATTCCAGGATGATTAGTAGCATCTCTGGCCTCTGTTTACCCGATACCAGTAGCACTCACCTCTTCCACCGACAGTACCATTTTAATAAGATAAGAGAAAGAACTAAAAGGCTTAAAGATTGAAAAAGAAGTATTCTTGGTGAAAGTGATCTGAGCATTAATAGTCTTTAAATTCTCCCAGGTGATTATAATATGCATCAAGTATAGAGACCTAGTAGAACCTTCTGCAAATCAAACACAGCTCTCTGCAGCTCTAGAGCCCTCCCTCTTCGTTAACCAGGGAGCATACTTTTATTATTTTCGTATGCAGGAACAGCAAAAACAATAATTATTTATCTTTCAAACACAGTATTTGATAACTGCCAAACAGCCCTTTGACTTAAAATTTCTGTGCATGTCCTACTCTAGCCTCGAATCAAATCTGAGGCAGTGAGTACTCCGTAAGAAATCTACACCCCAACAGCGTAAGATTTATTCTCTGTTTACTCTAGAGATAGATTTTTACTTTAAAGCAATAAGAATGGAAGTTATCTATTTGTAACTTTCCTCAAATTCGTGAAAACAATGTTCTGCCTGATTAAAACAAAAATTAAGACATTTTTAAAAAAACTTTCAGAATGTGTACATCTAAACAGCACAGTAGAGGGCACTCTTTCTCCATGTTAATAAAGACAGACTTGCCTAGGTGGTCAAAACACTGAGAAATACAGTCATATTTACTTTTGTTTTAGATTGAAAAAGAATAGTGCTTCTAGGCAGGTCAAATGTGGCTGTCTTCTCACTCTAAAAATATGTTATACTATCTTCTAAATTTGAGGATCAACAGAGTGCAATCATATATTGATTTTAAAGTGTATTTACTACATGCCAAGATAGCCTGGCATGTATATCCTAGCATATCTGTCTATCTATGTATGTATTTATCTATCTGATATATATATATATATATATAATACTACATCTATATAGTATAATATGTCTATATAATATAGATATAGATAGATGTCCAGATAGATAGATGTCTAGATAGATAAATCAATCGATTGATCCTGGTATATATTGTTGACCTGGTGATACAGCAGACGGCAGATAGTTAAGGATGCCCTGTCCTCAATGGAGCTCCCGTTGAGTGGATAGAGACGGAAAAGAAGCAAATACTCAAATACATATTCTGCTGTAAAGCAGTAAGTGTTATAAAAAAAAGTCAGGCCAGAGAGGATAGCATTTGTGGAATGAGGGATTCTATTTTAGATGGAATGAATAGGAAAGGCCTCTCTAAGGTGACATTTGATCAGAGAAGTAAAGTGAGGGGAGAGTTTGTGATGGTTAACTTTGTGTCACCTTGACCCGGCCATGAGATGCCTGGATATCTGGTTAAACATTGTTTCTGGGTGTGTCTGTGGAGGTCTTTCTTTCTTTCTTTCTTTCTTTCTTTCTTTCTTTCTTTCTTTCTTTTTTTCTTTTTTTTTAAGATTTTATCTATTTGTTTGAGAGAGAGAGCCCAAGTAAGAGAGCACAATCAGGGCAAACAGCAGGAGGAGAGGGAGAAGCAGATTCCTTGCTGAGCAAGGAGCCCGAGATCGAGATCGATGCAGGGCTTGATCCCAAGACCCTGAGATTATCACCTGAGCTGAAGGCAGGAGCTTAACTGACTGAGCCACGCAGGCACCCCTGTGGAGGTGTTTCTCAAAGGAATTAGCATTTGAACTGGTAGACTGAGTAAAGCAGATGGCCTTCCCCAGTATGGGTGGGCCTCATCCAATCTGTGGGGGCCTTAATAGAACAAAAATGTGGCAGCAGGTTGAAGTGGCTCTCTCTAACCGCTTGAATTGAAGTACCAGTTTTCTGTCCTAGGACTATGATTTATTTATTTTATTTTTATTTTATTCTATTTTTTTAAAGGTTTTATTTATTTATTTGACACAGAGACACAGCCAGCGAGAGAGGGAACACGAGCAGGGGGAGTGGGAGAGGAAGAAGCAGGCTCCCAGCGGAGGAGACCGACGTGGGGCTAGATCCCAGAATGCCAGGATCACGCCCTGAGCCGAAGGCAGACACTTAACGACAGCCACCCAGGCGCCCCTGTCCTAGGACTATGATTTATACCATCGGCTCTCTTGGGTCTTGGTACTCAGATGGGAATTTACACCAACAATTCTCCTGGGTCCCCAGCTCATAGACAGCATCGTGGGACTTCTCGGCCTTCATAATCACGTGAGCAAATTTCTTAAAGATAATTCCCAATTATACACACACACACACACACACACACACACACACACACACACATCTCCTATTGGATTTGTTTCTCTGGAGAATCATGACTCATGACTAATGCCATGGACATATCTCTGGGCAGATCCAGAGGAGTCTTTCCAGCAGAGGGAAAAGAAGCTGCTTGGCTTGTTCAAGGCACTGTGAGGAGGCCAGTGTTACTAGAGAGGATTGAGAGGGATGGAGAAGTGTGGGAGATGAGGCAGGAAAGTAGTAGAAGCATATCACATAGAAATTGTGGAGTTTTCATTTCCCTCTGGGTGAGCTGTGGTGGAGTGACATGATTTGTCTCACATTTTAAGAGGATTGCTTTGGCTGCTGAGTCAAGAAGAGACTGAGGATGGCAAGTCTGGAAGGAGAGGCAGGCGAGTAGCTTTGATTATAATCCAGACCAGAGCTGACGGTGGTGGTGAGGAGGATCTGGATTCTGATATGCTTGGAATATGAAGCCAATAAGAGGATAGTGGATTTGATAATGGGTGTGAGAAAATGAGAGAAATGGACTCTCAGAGGAGTTGCCATTTACTGAGCTGGGAAATGCTGTGGGAGGAGAAGTTTGGGAAACAGGAGTTGAGCATGTTCCTTTTTGAGATGCTTATCCTACTGGACTGTCAATGGAAGTTGTCAGGTAGGCTATTCAAGTTCAATAGAGAATTCATGGCCAGGGACATACAGTTGCTATGAGTCAGCGCATGGATACATTTAAGGACGTGAGAGCAGACGTGCTGACATGGGGTGTGAGTGTAGATAAAGAAGGCATCTGACAGGATAGCTGAGTCCCAGGATGTTCCATCATGGAGAGGCACGAGAGGTGGGGGGAGCACAAAGAGGATGAGAAAAAGATCTCAGTGAGGCAAGAAATCCAAGGGTGTCCATGATGGTGAGGATGTCGGCCTCCTTTTATCACACAAAAACCCATGCCTCTCTGATAACATTCCCACAATATAATCATATTCTTGTGAATGTTGTAGTGGATGCTTAAGGGGTATTTATCACCAAATTGTGCATTACCTAAAGCAGTGACTTTCAACCAGAGCTAATTTTGCTCCCCAGAGGACACTTGGCAATGTCTGGTGAAATTTTTGGTTGTCACAGCTAGGGAACATCAAGTGTTACTGGCATCTAGTGGGTGGGACCCAGGATGGCACCCCACCTCCTACAGCACAGGGGAGCCCCTCGAAACAAAGGATTATTTAGTCCAAGCGTCAACATCACCAAGGCCAAGAATCCCAAACCTAGAGGAACTGTATTTCAAAATGGAAAAAAAGTAGTGAGTTACCACAGAGAAATTTTAAGGAGAAAAGCTAAAATGAGATGTTACCCCATGATAGGACAGCTGCGTTCTTTTTTTAACATATTTCACATAAAGGACAAATAAGATCTTCAAATTAATTAACTAAAATTTGTCATATTCTTATCATCATGAAATGGACACCCTATACCTAAGACTTAGTTATTTAGCAGATACTAAAATACATGGACACAAGCGTGTGTGTAGATACTTTTTTTTTAAACACTACAATTTTGAGATTCTATGTTTAAAATTGATGTTGAATCATGGTATATTCATTTCCTATTGCTGCTGTGACAAATTATCCCAAATTTAGTGACCTAGAACAACACAAATATATTGTCTTCCAGTTCTAGAGCTCAGAATTATAAAATGGATCATCAGTGCTATGATCCTTCCAGAGGTTCTGGGGGGAGAATCCCTCTCCTTGCCTTTTCCAGCTCCCAGTGGCCTCCTGCATTCCTTGGCCTGTGGCCACTTCTTCCATATTTAAAGCTAGCGGTGTAGCATCTCCAAAAATCTTTCTCTCTCTGCCTAGCTGACCTCTGCTATGTGATTGTAAGTAACGTCTCCTTCTCTGACTGACTTTCCTACCTCCCCTCTTCCTTCGGTTGTAAGGACTGTTCTAATTACATTGGGTCCTCCTGAATAATCTCCCCACTTCAAGATCCTTAATATAATCACATCTATACAGTTCCTTTGCCACGTAAGGTAATATATCCACAGATTCCAGGCAAGTTGTGGTCATCTTTGAGGGTTTGGTTATTCAACCTCCCACACTGAGTAGAAAGGTATACAATGAAATCAGTATGCTAGTGGTTGGCATTTTGGGGGAAAGCTGAGAAACTGATAGATTTTCTTACTCTCTTCCATCTATTCCACCTTCAGCCTTAGACCCTCATTTCCAAAATAGAAAATAAATATAATTGTAGCTAGCGGGATATCTAGTCAGTGTTTCATCTCTTTCCTAATTCTTGCCAAGTTGCTCTTCTTGCTCCAATCTGAAAATCTTCTATGGAGGCAGAAAAAATCCCTCACCCTGGGCTTCCATAAGGCAGTCACTGCCTGTACAATTATAGTAATACTACTTGAAAAGACAAGAGTAAATAGGGGACAATTTTGGGGACCAAGGAGTAGATACAATATTTCACTGGGCTTTAGCCAAAAACAAAATATTTTGAACAACTAAGGATCCAATTTAATAAGAGATTTTTGAGCTTTAGTTTTTGAGAGTGGCATATTTCTATTCTCAGGCACAGGCTATCTGCACATTCCCTGTATTTGAAGATACAGTAGAGACATTGCTAGAATGATAATAGTCTCAGCAGGTCATCAGTGAGGTCAGCCAACAGGCTTCTAATGGTACCTAATATTCAATCCGGGTTTGAATGAGAAGAATCATTATTTGAAATTTTGACTTTGGAATATAGAAGTACTTCAGAAAAGGTCATCTTTTTATTAGGTCAAGTATTATTTTACATGAACCTTTATGAGGGCCCTACAGATAGCATCTGGTTTTACAATCCTTGAATCAGCTGCTCATTTAAGTCTGTATTTTATACTTGCCTTTGTAATGTTTTAGGCTCCAAGAGGTCATCAGTTCCTCAAAGCGGAAAATTTATATAATGCTTAACTGTCCATACAGAATCCGCACAGTCCTCTGCTTTCTGTTCCCATGATGATATTCCTTCAGAATAGAGGCTGCTGCCAAATGCCATATTTTTCTCAAGGAATTTTATAAATGATCCATAGGAGCAAATCATTTCATATTCTAGTATCAAGACTGCCACAAGCTTAGAAGAATGTGTAGGCAAAAATAGCCACAGAAGAATGATTCCACAGCTTTTAATGGAAAAACATTAATAGCAAAGTTATATGTTCTATTTCCTGGTAAGGATTACAGGTACTCTGTAGTTAGTTAAAATATTTCATGCTCCTAAAGTTTCTAGCTCTATGGGTTTTTATTTTTTTAGTGTATTTAGTACTTGTTGACTTTCAGGATGATAGTTACATGAGACTGAAAAGGAAAGGGTGTAATTTCATTCCAGGCATAGTTTTTCCCACAAAAAGAAAACTATTCAGTCTCAGGAGAACCAGTTTCCCTCCTGGGCATCCCTATGATGACACCTAATACAAATATAATGGACGGATTACTGATCTATTGGATTGCCTTTGCTTTATCAGAAAGCAGTGTGGTTGGTTATGAGACCAACACCACACTAAAGAACACTACACAGTGTCTTGATAGGCCCTTTAACTAAAAGAGACCTTAGGAAGAACCCTGGCTCTATCATTACTAGTTGGGACGGGTATATTAGGTAAATCGCTTAATTACTTTTTAACCTCGGGTTCTTTAATAGGTAAGCATGCACTTGCTTGCCTACTCACCTTACAATCCACATATAAGATAGCCTTCACTGTGGAGTGGGGATGTGGGGGAAAAACTCCCGAAAGTCAGAGGTCATTGTGCTGCCGCCCCAGGCTAAGCCAAATGACAAAAGAAGGAGACAATGAATGAGAGCGTGGCCAGTCTCCCATGTACAGAATATGGAGAAGACAAGATAAACTGTGTACAAAACCAAAATTAACAGACGTGTCAAAAAGTGTATATGCTGATGAATGGAGTTATAAACATGATTAATTACTCACAACTCACAGAAACCTTGGCAAGAAAAGGAGGGGGTGTTGGGAGAAACTCAAGGATTAAGTAGAGTAAATAAAACAATAATGATGGTGAGGGTGGGGCGATGATGAAGAAAACTGAGCGCCAGAAACTCTTACTGACTTGAAGTACTTTGTGCTCAGTGAGATTTTTATATATGCAAAGGTGAGAAGTAAAAAATTAAATAAACAACACCTATGCAGAAGGTAGGGAAAATTCCTTCATTTATGGAAGAAATTTTTTGGGAAAGTATTTTTTGGAAGAAAAATAGCCACCTCATATAGAAATGTTATTAACCATTTTATATATCCACTCACTTTTTGCATTTACCAGATACAGTCTTCTACCAACAAGCGCATGAGTAAGACATTGCAATTATATTGAACATTCAGAAAGTAGAAGTTTAGAGAGGTATTCTCTCTAGCTCTGAAAAAACAGAGTGGAACTTAAAGGACAAAGAACAATAAAAAATCAGAATGTATTGCAAATAAATATTTTTATTAATAGTGACTTGATGCTGATAAATAGTCTGAATATTCAAAAGATGAAATCTAGATTGTAAATATGTAATTTTGTATGTAACTTGGGAGCTAAAAATACTGTTTCTAAATATGTGTGCTATTTCCCTCAAAGTGATGTCAAAAACACAAGCAAGGGAGAAACAAAACATATTAATGTGGTATATGTATCCGCTAATCAGTCTGTATTATCCGTTCTCCCCTTTTTCCTTTTAGTAATAGAAACCCACCTACATGCTTTCATAGTCCATACTCTTCTATGGTCATCTGACTAAATTCTGGCCAATGACATAAGAGCAGAAGTTCTTTGAGTTATTAGGGCAAGTTTCTAGTCAATTCCTTAAAAAAGAAGTTCTCTGTCCTCTACTTTTCTATTCCCTTTCCTACTAGCTAGAAAGTGATGAGAGCTTGAATGGCTACCATGGGCCCAGAGACAGAAGCCACGTGTAGTAGATGACAGACTTTCTCCACTATGACTTGGATCTGCTTATTTTAAGATTGAGAGATAAAAAGAAAGAGCATTGTCATATTTGAGCCACTGTATTGTGGAGTCTCTTTAGAGCAGTTCAGCCTGTACCCTCATTACTATAAAAACTGATATCAGAAGTAGAGTTTTTCATAAAAATGTCCTAATATATGGCATCCTGCCTTAATGACACACTTGCGAAGAGTGAGTAAATAGATATTGTAGGCTGAGATGCCCATAATCCTTTATGTGGTAAAACAGTAAATAAAACTGTTACCAGTGGTAACTAAGAAGGCAGATCAGATGCCTGCTAAGGTGGAGAAAATGCAGAATGTTAATATGTGTGGGCTGTTCCTTGCAGCTTTTAGCGGTGTTCTCTAAGAGAGAGATGAAGTCAGGCAAGAATTAATCAGTTTAGAGCAGAGATGAAAGGGGATCTTAGTCTGCTCTCTTCTCAGCAGGTGGCCTTTAATCTAAATTGACTAAGGGATTAGTAACTTGGAAAAGCCAACTGTTTCTATAAACAAAATAACAGTAGATAAAGTTGTCACTCAGGACCTTATTCAAGAGCCTTCCTTTAAGTGTTCTCAACTAGGAATGTGAGCCAATCCAAAATCAGATTAAGGGTGTTTTTCCACTCAATATAGCTGCTCTTAATTTAAGGGAGAGAGGGATGATTGTTACGGTGATATCCAGATGAAGACTCTGACTGTGGTTTCTTTCATATACAGCTACCTGGAACCAAGTAGACAAGGCGTGAGTTCTGGTTTTGAGCCAATTATACCACTAAAGAACTTAACAAGTCTAGTCTACAAACATTTGTGATTATTTAACCATAAAGCACCTCCTGAGATCCTCTCAGCAGAGAGCTGAGAAACTCGTGCTACATTCTACTCAAAACCTAGAACTCCTTGTCTATCATTGCATCTAGAGTGGAAGAGAAGGTATGCCCTCCAACATGCATAGTAGCTGTGTCCCAGGGGATTATAGCCAGAGGAGAGTTTGCAAAGAACAAAGTCTGGAGACCAAAAAGACAAGGGATTTTTTCAGAGAGCAGAGCAGGATTTCATTAAGGAACTTTCTCCACCACTATTGAGGGTAGTCTTCACACTTTCTGCCCAGCAAGATCTCAGCACTGCTCTAGACAAGTGATTCTGTATGTTTCCCATTCTTTGCATGTCCAAATAGGATTTTTTTTTCTTGCAGTTTTCCTGGTTCTATTTCATCAGTGTATGTGAGGGTATTTGCACTCGCGTGGGGACTTAGGGACTGGGGGAATGGCAGGGAAAGTATCTGCTAGTTTATAGGTCACAGGAATCAGACAAAATCTCATTGGGGTTCACGGAAATAATTTTGCATCACCTAGATAATGGAGGATAGTTGGAAGAAAGGCAGGCAGGGGTAAGGGATCCCGTCCTAAGAAGAAACTACCCTTAAAAGGAAAA
Organism: Ursus americanus; assembly: GCF_024610735.1. NCBI lineage: Eukaryota > Metazoa > Chordata > Mammalia > Carnivora > Ursidae > Ursus > Ursus americanus. The sequence continues at coordinate 60,154,903 of NC_142129.1, read as the reverse complement.
AGACCCCATCCTGTTATTCTACTCCACCCTGGAAGGAGCCCTCCATCCTTTCCCATGTGAGCAAATACCTGAGAGATAGATGAGCGTGTGGGCAAAAACCTGACTGGGTGACATGTGCAGGGAGGGTTAATTAGATTAAAACAGCCTGCTAACAATCCCATAAAAATCCCTAGACTTAGAAACTCCAATGGTAATCCTCTCAAGTCCCCTCTGTCTTCGGAAGCTTTGCACTATCACTCAATAAACTTTGCTTTGCTGCCCACAACTCTTCATCTGGTCTACCTCTTCATTCTTCCCAGCAGCATGACGAAGAACCATGGGCACTAAAGGAAAAGAAATCCTGCAATGTAGCCATTCTAGATTTTGAGCTAAACTGGATTGGACTCTACATTGTTCACTCTTGGAAGAGACGTGTGTGGGATGAAAAGGACAGGAGATAACTGGGTTACCATACAAATAGGTCATGGTAGAAGCTACTTAGTGTCCCCTAGTAGTCAGTATTCCTTAATTCCTTCTAATCATAGAACTGACCAAAATTTTAGCAAATACATGGCTGACCAGGTAGAACTGACGTTTCTCAGCTTTACTTGGAGCCCACTGTAGCCACGTTTACCTAATAGACATTTACCTAAGAAGTAATCTTGCTACAGAGGCTTAACCAGTATACTAATGAAGATGGCATTTGAGCATTTGACAAAAATGATACAGGAAGGCATTTAACTATTTCTAAGAATAATAATGGAATGAAAAATAATAAAAATATATTTATAAGTATCAGGCAAGCTTAATGTTATACTTGTTTAGGGCTGGTGAGAAGGAAATAGAGTACTTTTTCACAAAATTAATAAAGAGCAAGATTAGTGACTCAGTGTAAATTCCGTTTGACTATGGTTCTGTAGTTTATCTCATGGCTTTTTCTTATGTCTGATTTCTAGGCATATAGAAGGATCTTAGACAGGATAGGTGGCAAGATGATAAGGTTGAGAAAGCCTAAGATGATTATTCAGTTTTGTTGCAAAGTTGTTACCTGCCCAAAAGAAGAAGAGAAGAAATCACAGCTATATGATTTCTGAATGCATCACAGCAAACACATGTGTTCTCAGAAAGCATAAAAGAAAAAAATATGATACATTTTCCTACAAGAAAATACAGCCAGTCAGAAGTGCTCTGCCTTGGAGAGCCATTTAGAGATCGTCTGTACTTATTCCAGCATAATTCTTGATATTCCTATCTCCTGTCTCAGTAGCTTAGTGAATTATTCTTCACACCACCTACTTCTAACAGTCCCGGTAAAGCGAATGGCCTCCATATTGTATTTTTAGCAATGTTTGGCCTCCAGTAGTGGTGAGAAGCCCACTATAGATTCAAACATTAAGCATCTGTCCACCAGGCTCAACGTTCAGGCATGCAGCGCCTCTGCCAGCCGTTTCCCAAAGCTCCAAGCTGTGAACGGATACTGTCGTATGGAGCAACCAGCCCTTCGACTAAAAATTAGTAAGTGGAAACTTACTTTGAATTAGAAGGGAAAAAAAAAACTTTATTTTAAGCCTAATGCATTTGAAGAGGGTTTGAATTCAAAGGCCTGCCTATGCCCAGCCTATGTAGAATGACCATTCATTCCAGTTGGCTGTTGTCCCTGAGAAAGACAAGCAACCTGGGAGTGGGACGAGAGGCCTATAAATGGACGTCACAAAAAACGATAAAGGAAGCCATTACACCTATAAGAAGTGCTTCCACTTCAGTGTTCATTAGGGAATGGCTAAAATCAAGTATTTTACTTGGCAATCCCGAGTAAAACTACTAGCAAGGATGTGGTGCATCTGGAACTCTCATCACTGCTGGTTCAAATTTCAACTGATACCTTGGTTTTGAAAAACTTTCGCTTTCGATTAAAATGAACATATCCGTACATACCCCAGGACCCAGAAATTTCACTCCATGGTATATACCCAACAGATATGCATACAAAAGTGCACCAAAAGATATAACTGAATTTTTATGTGATAAATTTATTTTTTTGCACGGGCAAAGAAACGAAGATACGGATTAGCAATTTCCTTGTATAATGCAATCAGTGGAAGGCAAATCAGAGGTATTATTTGCTTTGTGCTTTGCAACTTGTGTTTTTCTCTTTCATATTGACGTGAACAGCAACTGACTTATTTGACAACACTAGTTCTGTATTTAGATGTCATTTTCAGCACAGAATGGATTACGTAATTTGCATGTATTTCATTTGGTCTCCATCTCTTTGGAATGATGATTTCCAGTACATTTTCCTCCTAATGCCAGAATGAGAATTCAGTAGTCATAATGTTTTCTAGAACCTCTGAAAAAACAGGTCTTTTGATGTAGTTACTATGACAAAGTCTGTTTGACTTTGATATGATATTATGATAAAAATGACACCTTTATTAAAACTGTGTGATCATAAAATGCATTTCCATACTGATTGCGAACAGTAATGAATTAAAACATTATTCCTGCAAATTTACTATGACACAGTCTAATAATTCATGAATTAAGATTAATGTTGATGCTATCCAAATTATTCTGGCTAATGACAACTCCTAAGTAAACAAATAAACAAGAATGAGATCATTTCAATTTTCCTAATTATCTGACATTGGCCTTAGCTTGTGCTGGGATATATTTATAAAATCTTTCCTCCCAGGGGACCGATGATCCCTGGCTTCAGTGGAGCAAGAACAGCAGGGGATGACCCTCAACTCCTTAGAATGGTCAAAGGAAGAGATGAATAGGGACAAGTTTTCACTGGAGCATTGACCCACCAAAGATGCTATACAGGTAGAAATCCCGCCTGCCTCTTCCTTTTCCAATGAACTGGAAATAGTAACTGAATATGGAGTCTTCAGTAACAAATCTTCTGGAAAACGGTCTTGCTTAACATTTTAGGTGTTTGTTATGCATCGCAGAGCTCTTGTCAGATAGAATTCAGGGAATAAGACGAAAAAAGGCAGGCAGGCAATTGAAGTGAGGCTGACTGTCTCCCTCATTTTAGAAGGATCAGATGCTTGGAAAGGGGGATTGTGATGAAAGCTGATGCCAAGGCTCATTCCTGCGATCTGTCTCTAGCTTGCTGCTTCTCCCTGCCCTTTGCCTATGGGAAGGAGTCCTGGAGGTATTTATATCAATCCTGTCATTTCTTTTAGATACAAATTGCCTCACGGTATCAATGAAGTCAGAGAGTTCATGGAATATGAGAAATAGAAATAGTAGTTGCTAGAGAGCTTAACTCATTCTGGGTGGAGCTGCTGTATTTTTTAATTCAGTACCACTGCATATGCTTTTTGACAGCACGTTTACTGACCCATTTGTCAATGGACTGAACCCACTTCTCTATGGATGGTAAACAGTAGACAGGCAAATATGGACTTGACTGTATCTGAACACCACCTTTAAAAATCAGAAGCCACACGTCGGATAGCTAGACCTGTCCATGGAGTCGGGAGATTGGCTGAACTGGTGATGTCTGGGGTGGAGAGAAGTGTGCTAGAGCCATTTTGGTGTGAATACATAGCACCACCATGATAGCTTTGTATTAATGAAGGAGAGAAAATCCAGAGTAAGTGTCTCTATGGTCATCCAGGGGAAGAAAATGGTTTAAATAATCCATTTTACTACTACTTGACCTGGAGACAGATATCACGAGTAAACATAATACAAGCCATTGTCCCTATTCTAAACCATGTTTAATACGTTTAATACAGCCGTTGGCTAAAATGGCACTGTGGCAAATCCTGGCCATAGGTCGTCCCATGCAAAGTGTACAGCCCCCCACTTTACACAGGTCACACCACACTTAGCCTTGGAATTTTTGAATATGCAGCCTGCTGTATGTGAGTATTTGGTACACTTGATGGCCTCACTCATTCAGAATCAAATGGGAATTAACAAAAGCAGATTGTTCAGAGCACGGGTATTCTCATGTTTGGGCCTCATCGGTACATTGGCTGCTGGGATTTAAGGGGTTCCATAATATAGCTATTGCTGCTGCTATTGTTGTTTTGGGGAGACATCCTGCCTGTAGATTATGGCCCATTGGCTAATATATGCAGGCTATGGGGCCAAAGAAGGAGTCTGGGGGCTAACTGCAGCTGCACTAGGCTACAACAGATGATAACTGGATTAGTGCTACAGAGCCCAGAAGGCAGATTTGACAGTAATTTCCATTTTTAGATAAGGGAATAATACGTTCGGAGCCAATTTCCCAGGCAAATCATGCAAGGATAGAAGCTCTCAAGACTAGCAGAAAACATCTGTTGTCCAATTGGAGGTATTGATCCTTGTGGTGTCAGTCTGGATGGGTCAGGGTGCCCCTGGTCAGGGCGGAAGTGAAAGAATCTTTTCTTTTCCTGAACATCTGTAGACGTCTCTGAATACAAGATAGTAAGAGTATCCTGGTGTTCACACACACACACACACACACACACACACACACACCCACACCATTTTGTTTTGTCAAGGAGAAATTACCTTTATTTTCTGGTTATAAAAATGTAGCCTAATTGAAGTGCCCCTCACCACCACACTAATCTCAGCTAGTAATGCAACCTAAAGAGACAAAGACCCAGCTCCAGGAAGCCTCTGAAATAGTTCCAGGCTTTGTTGACATTCTCTTGAGAAGGCCACAAAAGAGGGTTTAATATAGTAGAGCATAGAGCAGGCCATCCCCAAAATCTGCTCTTCACAGAACCTGCTGTATTTCTTACTTACTCTCTTCCCACCCTCCCAGTCCACAGCCTCCAGCCCAATTCCTGCTCTTAATGCCACTCTCCTTTTCACCCTTCAACAGGATCAAGCACAAAACCAACAAAAACAAACAAGCAACAATAGTCAGCTGAGCTGACACCAAGATGCTTGCCTCCTTAGAAGGGAGGGGAATCGGGAGGATTGCAAATCTTATAATTTAATTGTATTTATTTTATTACTCTCACAAATTGTCTCCTAAGGCAACCATCACAAATTACCACAAACTTGGTGGCTTAGAACAACAGAAATCTATTCTCTCACAGTTCTGGAAGCAGAAACTCAAAATCAAGTTGTCCTCTGGGTCATACTCACTATGAAGAATCTAGGGCAGAATCCTTCCTCCTTTTTCAGATTCTGGAAGCTCCAGGTGTTCCTTGGCTCATCGCCAGTCTTTCACAAGGCCTCCTTCACTGTGTCTTTTCTTCTTATAAGGACACTTGTCATTAGATTTAGATTAATGCACGATGATCTAATGTCAAGAGCCTTAGTTACATCCACAAGAACCCTTTTCTGAAATGAGGTCACATTCACAGATACAAATGAACACTACGACTCAAATTTCCTTGTATGCACAGAGTAAAAGCCTAGATGGATGTATGTCTTCCCCTGTTATCTTCCCTAAAAATGTCCAGGGTGGAGGCTAGTCAAATTGACTGAGCTGTGATTTGAATGCGGAGCACCTACTTTTGACCTCTGTGCCCCATCATTAGCCAAAACCCGTGACTGTCTAAGTGCTTCAACCTGGTAATTAAAACTCTCCACTACCCAGACCTACACTAGAACTTGGAACACTTTTTCCATAGTTGAAATACAGAATATAGTTCAGAGCAGGAGTTCAAAGATGGGAGTGTCTTCCTATATCAAGATAGTTTCAATCAGCCAGGACTAAGTTGATACCACTGTCCCATCCCTGCCTTTGTCAGGAGAGGAAGGGATTTGCTTCAACAACTTGAGAAATCCTGAGCACATCAACAATGGACCATCTGTATGTTTATCTCTCAGAAGTTAGGAAGACTGTGGCCTTGTAACAGCTCAACATGAAAAATGTCCTTGAAACCTTCTAAGAAAAGAGACTGGACAAGGTGAGGGGTGAGTATGGCTTGGCATCCAGAGTCCATGTGTCCCCAAATACATATTTCAGGGATTCTGAGAGGCCAAGGGTGTTGCTGACCAGTAATCAGCCTGGGCAAAGCAGGGCTACCACATATCACTCTGACTTCTCCAGAGACAAGCCTGAGTGATGTATTTATGACACAAGAGCATCTAAGGGAGGGAAAAGGAAGGCTCTTGCGTGTTATCAGTGGGCAGATTTTTTTTTTTTTTTGAGGGAGGTTTAGTTATAAGAGAATGAATTTATTTGGACTAGAAGAAGTAAAATATTTTGGATAGTGAGAGGGAGAAACTACCAATAGTTTGGTCTCCTGTTAGCAAATATGGAGCAAGGTTCTGCTAACCTCTGTGCTCTTTTTAAGACACCAGGCAAATAATAGCATAAGGATAGGAAACTGAAGGTGAAGTTCTTCAACCTCTAGTAGAAAACGGGTTGCAGCTGAGAAGCACAGCCTGGCACGGAAGTTGAGTTGAAAGTGTCATAAGCATAATTAGAGGATGAATTAAAATTAAAGCTGTAGAAAACAGTCTAAGAGAATGAGCAGAATCCAAAGCAAAAAGTTGATTAAAGAACAATAAAAGCACAAAAAATAATTCCCCTGGCAGAGTCTGGCAAGTTCTATGGGGAAGCAATGATGTGCACGGAGGTAGACCTTCTAAGGGCCAGTGGAGCTAATAAGGGCTCTGAGCACTTTGGTGGTAGCCCACTGAAATGACTTGAAAATAAAGAAAATTCAGAGGATGTAATATTTAACATGCGGATTATAGCTAATAATACTGTAGTATATACTTGAACTTTGCTAAGAGAGTGGATCTTAAATGTTCTCACCACAAAAAAGGTAGTAATCATTTTGCAATATATAAATGTATCAACTCAACATGTACATCTTAAACTTACACAATGTTAGGTGCCAGTTATACCTCAATAAAGGAGAAAAACAAAATGAGAGAAAAAAATGGGGAAATATTGGTTGTAGGTTTGGGAGCAAACATTTGCCCAGAAAAATCCAGGAGACCCCTCATATTACAGCATGTGAGAAATTTAGATGAAGATATATAAAATGCATAAGTAATGGTTTATTTACGAGTTGACTTTTGACTTCACTTATACCTTCAAGTTATTCTTTATTTAATTGTTTTCATCATGTGTTCCCGACCTTCTGATAGCTCACTGAAAATACAAATGCTTTGCCTCAGATGTCATCACTTAATGCCTTACATTATTCATATTAGTGAAAGTTTAGAGTTAAATTGTTTATTTGATTCGAAGCTAAGGCTCATGTTTCCAAAGCCTAGTCTCTGCTGGCTGTCCCACTTAGAATGACGTGAGCAAATATAAACATGTCCTGAATCTTACTTTTCAGTTTATATTTTAATTTTTCTTTAATTTTCAGAAAGCATTAATTCATAAGTAATTTACTAGATTTTGAGCCCATGTTTAGCGAAAGGGAGGATTTCTGTGTTAAATCATCAGTACAGATCATAAGAGAGTGATTAGCAAAGAAGTACAGAATTCTGCACTGAGAAAAAATTAGGCCTAAAAAGCCTCCTGGAGTCTTAGCCTTCTGCACGATCCAATATGAAAATCCCTAGACAAGAATTTCTAAGCTAAGTTTTATCAAAGCTCCATTATTTTTCTCCTAATATGAGGGAAAGTCCACTTTCCTGGTACCTATTTCATCTAAAAAATACTTATTTAGTATCTGCTAAGATATTGGCAAGTGTGAGAGGATGCATAATAACATTCGAAAGTTGATGTTGATAGTTTCAAACATGAGTACGAATTCATAAAGTGGAAATAAGTCTATTTTCTTCTAGGTAGGAAGCTTTCATTGCCCAAGTGACAGAGAGAAATATTAGAATCCCCCTTTTGATCCATTACCTGATATAGTCTTTAATCCTGATCCTTATATTAGTTGTTCATGTCTTCAAAGTAACTAGCTCTTTTGAATCTCGTTGATCTGTTTTAAATATACTAACACCTGAGTATGATACCTCTGAGAAAAATAAGCAAGCAGCCCAGAGAAGGATAATTCTAGTACCATGATGGAGCAGACGGGTATATTAGTAACTGCAAATAAAATTAACATCTCATATGATTCACCCCATATTTATTTTCAAGTATCTTCTAATTTTTTGGATCTCTTTACACAATGTTGATTATATACAACATATTATAATGTGTATATATATATATATTGATATATACAACATATTATAATGTGTATATATATATTGATTGAAAAGATGTCATGTTTAGCGAAAGATGTGTATATATATATATTGTGTATATATATATAATGTGTATATATATATATATATATATATATATATATATTGATTGAAAAGATGTCATCTTTTCAATCGCTAGCCTATTCATGTTTATTCCCATCTATTCAACATTTTCTATTGAGTACATATACTATGTGCTATGAACATGCAGTGGTGGTCAAAATAGGCACAGTCTAGTGGAAAAGTCAGAGCATTAAAGAGAAAGTCAATCATGCTGAGAGTAGTAGGGAGGCTAGTCTGGGATTTGAGGGAGAGTAGGATAGGAGGGCCTCACAGAAGATGATCCATAGGAAGTGACATTTAAGGTAGATCTGAAGTATAAGTAGATGTTAGCCAGGCAAATAAGTGTCATGAAAAACTGTTCCAGGGGAAAGAGTAACAGGGACAATGACAAAAGAGAGAGAAAAAACAGAGAATGTTCCATATTTCAGGAATTCAGAGAAAGCTCCCAGGGTAAATGCTATTATTTAGTTCATGCGTAATTTTTAAAAAAGATCTTATTTATTTGTCAGAGAGAGGGCACAAGCAGGCACAGCGGCAAGCAGAGGGAGAAACAGAATCCCTGCTGAGCTGGGAGCCCCATGCAGGGCTTGATCCCAGGACCCTGAGATCATGACCTGAGCAGAAAGCAGATGCTTAACCAACTGAGCCACCCAGGCATCCCCAGTCCATATGTAATTTTTACTTCTTATGAACAGACCTCTGATTTTATTCGAAGGAGAAAAACACCTAGGTTGAAAGATATAAAAACAAACACACAAAAAAAACTCTACATGTTTTTGCTTGACTTACAGTTAAGGGCCATTTGGCAGAGTTCTGACCAATGAGACAGAAGGAGATGTTTAGGTGATTTATGAGTAAGTTTTGCTCTCCTGATATAGGAGGTCTCTTCTTCCTTGTTCCTCCCTCATCTGTCTGGACTATGGATGTATTTCTAGAGGTGGAGCAGCCATCTTGAAACCATGAAATAACCATAAGGAGAAAAGCCCGAGCTGTGGGTAGTAGTGTCCAAAGATATAATAAGAAGCCAAGGAGGTTGATGATATCGTGGTACCACTGTTCTAGCTCTGAACTGTCTACCCCTAAATTTCTTGATATGGTAAAAAATAATAATAATACACCCCCCTCAATTTTAGTTGTTTGGGTCACTATTTACATATAGCTGGTGTAATCGCATCTAGTGCAGACGGCTGGTGCATTGTGTGTGAAGATTAAGGCTGACAAGCAAGCAGAAACAAGATCAGTGAAAGACCTTAAAACATGTTAAAGAGTTTGGACTTTATCCTTGGAGCCTTCAGGATACCACTAAAAGATTTTAGATAAAGAAGCCAGTAGTCAAATTTGCATAATAGAAAGTTCCCTTGGCTGCAGTGTGGAGAATGTACTGGAAGGGGCAAGAATGGAGGCAGACCACCACTGAAGCTGGCAGCCCTCCAGACATGAGACAGTAATGGTAAAAACTAGAGTAGTCGCTTCAAGGGTGGAGAGAAGTGAATAGTTCTGAGAGATACTGAAGTAGTAAATCAATAGGAAGAACTTTGCATATGGCTGGATGTAAAGGGTGAGACAAATAGATGAGCAGAGGTGATGGCAGTTTTCTGGCTTAGTCAGCTGAGCGAGCGGTGTTGTCATTTCATGAGAGAGAGCGTGTGGAAACAGGCAAGCTTTGAGGGAGGAATATGAGCTTGGTTTTGACATTCTGAGTCTGTGATGCCCGTGAGGCCATGCAAGTGCAAGTGTTGGCAACACAGATCAGGAGCTTAGGCTGTGTCTCCAGGGTATAGACCTGGGACTCATCATCATTTAGATGATATTGGGAACCATGAGAGGAAATGAGGAAGCCCTAAGAGGTATGTGGAGAAAAAAAAGGTGAGGGCGAGGTCAAAGGCTGGGAAAGAGTAACATTTAAAATATATGGTGGGGAAAATAAAGGCTTCCGAGGGCACTCAGAAGAAAAGGCCAAAGAAGGAGAGGAAAAGAAGACTGTGATATCTGAGAAATCTGGGGGAAAGAGGTGTCTTCAGTCTCAAAGCCGCTGAGTGATCAAGGAAGGTAAAATCCAAGCACCGTCTGTCAGATGCTGCTCTAACAGTCTTTGCTGACTTCTGTGAGAGCAGTTACCGTGGGAGCTCGGGGGCCAAGGAGGCAGTGTGACGTGACATCATAGAAAGAGCGAGTACAGGAAATCTTGAAAGAAGTTTGGCAGGGGTTTTGGCTGTGCAGCTCCTAAGCCAGGGACTCTGGCTCTCCCGCAGATTCAAAGAGCTATCTGACATTTTTATATGTTCCCTTTCTGCTTGACTGAGTGGAACTGATTTCATTTGTTGGCAGCTTGGAACCTCAACTGCTGCGTGCAGACCAAAGTGTTGGAACTGAGGGTTTCCTGGGGGGGGGGGAATGATTTTCTGATGTAATCACCTGTAATTCTTACCTCAATGATGGCTGTGATTCCAGAATATCGGTGGATACGCAGAAAGTCCCGTCATTTCAGGAGAGTCCCCAAAGTTGCTCTGGCAGATAATTTTGGATATCTTAAAAATCTAAGAAAGAACCAGAGGTTTCTTCCTTCCAGGTGTGAAACGTTTTGTCAGAGCTCCTCACGATGGCAAACGAGAAATCTGGTGTCCTGGTCTTTCAGTCACTTAAAGTTATGTACATAGAAGAGGCACAGGGGAAAACCAAGCAAATTTAATTTTTAGGGTTCTATGTATTTGATTAAATAATTTATAGTGTGTTTAGCACTAACCTCATGGAGGAAGCTAGTATGTGGTGAGATCTATTGTAACAATGGTTAAAGAACATCTTGTATTTTTTACATGTTTTTTTCTAAATAGGTATCAATATGCATCTCATTTCCTCAGAGCCTAGCACAGTGCTGGCAAGAAAAGACTCCATAAATATTGTACATATGTGCAGATATACTCTGCCTTTGTACACATGCATGTTTAATTTCCAAGACATAAATATCAGGCTGCAAAAGGAATTCATATACATAACACTGTCTGTGTTTATGCCAAAGTTTTACCAGTCACATGAGTGTTCAGCTTGGTAAGGAGTCTGAACGTTCAGCCTGGATTAGAATGTATACAAACACAGCTGCCCCAACTGAGATCAGTGTCTCCATCTACCGGCACAGTAGATTGCCAAATACCGTTACTTAATCTTTGTTTAGTCCTCTTCTTTGATGTTGTAGCAGTGCAATTTTTATACTTTATTTGGAGTGACTTATCTGTGAGATGAAAATGCATAGTGGACACAATCCTAAACTGAAACCCCCGAAGGCATTCTGTTGTTTTGGGAAGTCTTGCATATGTAACTGAAACTGGTTCATGCTCGTTATTTCCCTGTCAGCCAATCACTCTTCAGATGACCAGATATTTTGATACCCAAACTCAAGATCTATTAAAGCCTAATAGTATTTGCCTTTTGAAGTAAAAGAACTGTGAAGAATTCAGTCAAATGTCTGTTCTTCTGAACACACCATGAGTGGTAGCATATACATCTATCCCGGAGAGCTGGAGTAGAAGTTTTTGTTTTTGCCACTCTTAACGTACTAGATTTAGATATCCTTTATCTCGGCGAGTGTGCAAGTCTTTTTAAAAGAAATATGATTGGGATGCCTGGGTGGCTCAGTCATTAAGCGTCTGCCTTCGGCTCAGGGCGCGATCCTGGTGTTCTGGGATCGAGCCCCACCTCGGGCTCCTCGGCTGGAGCCTGCTTCTTCCTCTCCCACTCCACCTGCTTGCGTTCCCTCTCTCACTTTCTGTCTCTCTCTCTCTCTCTCTGTCAAGTAAATAAATAAAATCTTAAAAAAAATCAATTTTAGAACATTTTTATCACTGTAAAAAGAAACCCCAGACCCATTAGCAGTCACTTACCATGTTTCCCCATCCTCCTCTCTTCCCAGCCCTAGGTAACCACAAATAGACTTTCTGTCTCTATTGATTTGCCCAAACTGGATATTTCATATAAACGGAATCATACAATAGGTGGTCCTTGTGACTCACGTCTCTCACCTGGCATGTTTTCAAGGTTCATCCATGTTGTGGTATGCAACAGTATTTCATTTATTCTTATTGCCAAATAATATTCCTTTGTGTGGATACACCACATTTTGTTTATCTATTCATCCTTTGATGGACATTTGGGTTGTTTCCACTTTTTGGCTATTATGAATAATGCTGCTATGAACATTCATATCCAAATTTTTGCATGAACATGTTTTCATTTCTCTTGAGAATATACCCAGGGCTGGAACTGCTGGCTTCTATGGTAATTCTGTTTAACCTTTTGAGGGACTGCCAGACAGTTTTCCAAAGCAGCTGCACCATTGTGTATTCCCAGCAGCAGTTGCATATGACTTTTTAATATCCAAATATTTACATATTTGGGGAATTCATTAAAACTTTGAATTTCTGTATCTAATAATATCATCTTTTATGTTTGTGTACAATCTAAACAAACAGGATGTTTTAACTGTTTGGAAATTATAGTTTTGAATCCAAAATATTAAATGATAGTTGATTTCTAGAAGCCTGATTTTAATATTCATTTCTTCAAAGAAGGAAACAGGTTTTTTTTTGCTGTATTACATATGATTATTCTTTGTAATTTTACAAGTTGTATATGAACTTCAGAAGATCGAATTATATTCGACTCTTCATTCCTGCATTACAAGCTAATTGAATGCCTTCCACTAACCTCTGACTAAATAAATGGAAACTCCATTTACTGATAAAAAGTAGAAAATATTAACCATGTTCATCATGTATAATTTCATTTTTAAAACAGAATATACAAAATTATTTTCCAAATATATTTCCCATTTATATGTATGAATAAACAGAACTAAAAATAAGTATAATTTTACTTTTAGATACAAAACATTACATTTTAAATTGATCTTCTGATACCAATAGTTTAGCAAATATTGTTAGAATCAAATGTTAACGTATTTTGGTGGATGATTTATACTTTTTCTGTACCTCTGTTTCAGAACGAAATAAAAAAATTTTTCTGGTATGAGAAAAAAGGATAGGATTGGATTTTATTTTGTTCTATATTACAAGCAGGATTTCAAATTGAATACTATTTATCTTTGTAATAATTCATATGCACAGCTTTCTAATATTTCAGATTTTTTGTGAAACACAACATTGCCTTATTAAACTTAGTATGTAGGCATCATGGAGACAAGTTTAATTTCAGCATTATAGAAATGTTTGAGAACCTGGTGTGGTACACTCTTTGTATGTAATGTCTTAAGTTATAACTTATAACAGAAGTGATTTCTCAGTCTATAAGGATGATTTAATTTTAGATTTCTGACGAAGCATATTGACTCTCAGTTTAATAAGCCATCCAGCACACTTTCAATTTATATCACAGAGAGTTATTATTCTAAAGAACATTTGAAGGCCAATTGGTGATCACATGTGGCATCAAGAAAAGCCCCAATTTTCCACTAAAAGGCAGTGCTATCTTTAAATAGAAGATAGCAGGACAGTCCCTCAACACTAGTTGTTTCTCTGTGTATTAAGCTTTAAACTTGATTTCATTGCCCTTGATTTCATTGAAACCACATCTGGATATGCCTTAAGACCATACAATCCCTTTGGAGTGAGAACATCATAAATTTGCTACCAACTCTCAATAGATTCCAGACTGATAGTTATTAATCCTCAAGTACTATATCTTCATGATAAATGAAGCATACTAAGAATTAATGCGCTAAAAACAGAAAGTGTACTTTCAAAACAAGGGCATATTGACTTTTCTTATTTTTTTGCTTCCCTAATCTGTTTTCCTGGAAACTTTCTGAAATAACTTCCCTTCCTTGCTCTCCACATCCCAGAATTAAGTCAGCAAGTGGTCACAGACAGAGTTCTTACCTGGAGTTAGCCAAGTTACAATTCCAAAACACTAGTTTTGTGGGACACCTAGGTGGCTCAGTCGGTTAAGTGTCTCTTACCCTTGATTTTGGCTCAGGTCATGATCTCAGGGTCATGGGATCAAGTCCTGTTGGGCTCTGGGCTCAGCAGGGAGTCCACTTTTCTCCCTCTCTCCCTGTCGTTCTGCCCCTTCCCCACCCCCATCCCCATAAGTTCACCCTAAAATAAATACATTTTTAAAAAAAGAGAAAAACACTAGTTTAGTGACCCTTGGCAAATAAATCACTTAACCTCACAGAGCCTCAGTTTCTTCATTTATAAAATTGGGACAAATCACACAGATCTTGGGACAAATCACACAGATCTTGCTTATAAGGCAGTTTGGAGGATAATTGATGAATGGGGAAAAACCCTTTTTAAATAAGTTTGTAGACTGTAACTACTTATCCCATATTTATTTAGCAAATTAATTTTTATAAAATGTTAATGATTTATCAGATATCAAATTTAGGAGTCAGTTTGTTCATTAAATTACTCGCAAATAGCCAACAATTTTATCTTTCTTTTCAATAGGCCAGACATCATGCCGCATCTTTGCTCAGTTTACCTGTTTTATGCCAAAAATTTCAGTAGTTTAGAGTAATTTTTAACCTCTAATTACTTATAAATAAAATGCTTTTAGGTAATAAGTTCTGTGCTCTTCAGGAAGCTAAAAAATGAAAGTAATCATATATAAATAAAATACTGTTTTTATGCTATGAAATCATATAAAATAAAGTACTAGTTAATCTAGCATTGTTGGTGTAATACATAGACTAGCTTCATTCAATGCCCCCAAAACAAGCCAACTGAGGAAGTGAGGCACAACAAAGACCCCGAGGCACACTTAATTTGCTTATGTATTCACTCTCCGAGTATTTTCTAGAATATTTTCTAAAGGCCTCCATCCGTTAGTTGACAGGGGTGGGACTAATAGAATTTTTAAAAACGGTTGTTTGAGTCTTCCTCAGATCTGGTCCCACCGACAGTGAGGGTGCCCTTTCACTCCTGTCTCCATTCCTCACTGTAGACTGATTCCACTTCCACAGCACAGCCTGGTGGGCGGGGCATGCCCTTCGTTCCCTTCTAATGAAAGGGAGACTAGTGTATCAGTACTTAGCAGTGTTGATTCGTGGAAGCTGACTAGTAGCAACTCCTTCCTGGGCCTCTGCCCACGCCCTCTTTCTGCTCTGCACACAAACATCACAATACTCTTACAGCCTGGCCTGGATCATATGCATCTTGGAGAGGCAGTCTCCCCTGCCAGGGCGAACACACCTCTTCTGACTCCCATCTCTTCTGACCGCTTCCTGACAGTTGAACAATTGTACAAAGTAATGCAACTTTTTGATATTTCTATGAACATGAAAACACAGGCTTTCCTCCAAGTTTCTGTCCTCCCCTTGTCTCTAGTAATTACACCTACCCTGCATCTATGCCAGTGACACGAAATTTATTCTGTACTGACTTCTGTCCTCAACGTCAGTCAGTGGTTTCCAGCTACTTTTCATTCTACAAGTTTTTTAAGACCTTAGCCTTAGATAGTCTGATTTGGTGGATGTGGATGGGAAAACTGTAAAATCTTTTGACCGTTCACTAGAGTTGTATTCCTAAGAGACCATGCATTATCACAAAGTATGGTATGAAAGCAGACATTTCAATGAAAAGTTAAACAAGAGAATTAGAATCTAAAAATTTTTAGTCACATAAAAAAAAATTTTCCTGCACCTTTTTAAAAAATGATAATGGGTATGGCTATAAAATAGATACAAAGCAAAGCAAATCCAGATATGATTTTACATAGATAGCTTACTATTGCCCTTCCAGAACTCTTATTAGCACAGGAATCCTTATGTACAACTTACACTTTAAAAAATTATTGACATAGGAGGCACAAAGCCAATGAAGTGGCTGTTGCCCAAGAAAACACCTTTTATTTTAATGTCTGCTGCTGGCTTCCAATCGTTATTTCGCTGGTACTTTCTGCTCATGGTCATATTCTCATCAACGGCATTTTGTTGCAGTGCAAGGAAATCAAAATGAGTTACCTGCTTCATCAATTGTGACATATCTAACTGTAATCTAAAAATTCCAACTGTCGTAGAAATTCCTGCATTAAACAAACCAAGAGCCCTCACCAGGCGATTCTGACGACAGTTTCGAAAACCACGATGCTACACTGCCTTGTGTGTGTGCGCCTGCATCGCCCACACGTCGGGCCTGCGTTCTTACCTCAGTCGGCTCAAATGCTCCCGGGCTGATTTCACTTTTGTGCTTCCTATTTTTTGTTAATGGTTCCAACATTTTTCTGGTTGCTCTGGCTAAATACATAAGCGCCATATGACACCCTTCTCACCTCATGTATCAGTTTCTAGGACGTGTCAATCTTCTCTCCAAATTATTTAACTCGTATTTTCCCGTCAAACCATTTTCCCTGTTACCTTATTTAGGACTTCTGTTACCTCTAGCCAGGAGTCTTACCAAGCTGCCTGACTAGTCCTCCCCACTCTATTCTTAACCAATTTTTTTTTTTTTTGCCAGAGTAATCTTTCTTTTTTTTTTTTTTTTTAAAGATTTTATTTATTTATTCGACAGAGAGAGACAGCCAGCGAGAGAGGGAACACAAGCAGGGGGAGTGGGAGAGGAAGAAGCAGGCTCACAGCGGAAGAGCCCGATGTGGGACTCGATCCCGGAACGCCGGGATCACGCCCTGAGCTGAAGGCAGACGATTAACCGCTGTGCCACCCAGGCGCCCCCAGAGTAATCTTTCTAAAACACAGATCTGAATTGGCCGTCTTCAAGTGAAAAAAGAAAAAAAAATCTTTGACTATTCATTCTGAGGTGGGACCCACCTCAGGAGCTAAGGGTACAAGGAAGGTCCCAGATCTTATTTTTCAAAGTAAGACCACCTCAGAATCAAATATTAGGTTAGCAGGAAGACCACTTACTTCCTCCTGGAGCCTCTTCTCTCTCCCTGAATGATCCCATAATCATAGGAACTTAATTTAAAGAGCCAGCCTTTCTTTGAAATACTTTGTGATAATAGAGGCAAGGATAATATGACCAGTCTCCCATTGGCCTGAATTTCAGCCACCTTGTTTTGGTCTGTACTGCAGTGTTGCTGTTCCAAACAAGACCTACTACCCATAATGTGATTATTGGTTGAGATCTCTGCAAAGCCTGCAGTAGTTCTGACATAAAGTAAGAGTGAGCTTACATCCGGAGGAAGTCCACCATGCTGGGAAGGCAGGATGAAGAGGGCCTTTTGCATTCATTCACAGTACGCACCAGAACTGGGCCTTTCTCCCATCTCCGTTCAAACCCTGCTGTTGAGTCCAGGTCCTAGTGCAGACCCTCCCCCCACATCTCAGAAGTTCCCACTTGAAGCCCCTTCCTGCTATAGACCTTGACTGAGACCATGTCGGTCTGAAAAAGAAGATTCAGTAAGATACAAGGTCTTTTATTCCTTTTCCACCCAAGAAGTTCCTTGGCTTCAGACACTGTTTTGTACCTTTCCCTAAGTAACGATTCCATCTGGAGTGGCAATACTGTTTACAAAAAAGGGCCCTATTCTGTCTGGTTCCCTAGGCAATTTTTTCCTAATTGCCTTGCATTTATTTAACTAAAAAGGGCATTTAAACTGCTTCTTTACAACCAAAGATATGCCTCAAGGAGACTTATACTCACTCCCAGTCAGAGAGGCAGCTGGCAACTTTTACATGGCAGATGTGTCTGGATTAAAAAGAAATAATCAGCCTAATAAATCACCTTGCTCTGATAAATTCTGTACCAGCATTGCACAAGGCATTGGAGATCAAAGAGTCTAGCAGGAGAATTAGACATGAAAACAGAATTTCAAAGCGGTGGGTGCTTAAGTGGTGGTAGGTACATGAAACCAACGTGGCACAAAGAAAAGAGTGATTTACTCTGATTAGGAAATCGAGAAAAGCCTCACCAAGATGCAGGCTCTGGAACCTTGCACTGAACAATAAATAGATCTCCAAGGAGACAAGGGTCAGTGGAGGGCTAGAAAGGGGATGGACACGGGACATTGTGGGCATCGTATAAAAAGGATGAAGGCATGAATTAGTGTGGTATGCTAGGAATACCTGGAGAAGTAGTGGTTCCATGTGGATGGAGCACAGGAATGAGGGTGGGCAGGTGGGGATAAGGGAAGGGTGGCAGATGAGGTTAGAAAGCAAGCCAAAAAAATAGTAATCCAAGCTCGGCAAAGTGGAGTATTACAACTTTGGGGATACACGGAGGTTTTTTGGGGAGGTATTCAAATCTGTAGTGTAAACATGGTGCATTTTGCTGAAATATTAATTTTACTTTCTGATGGGAGGAGTAATTTATGGGGATACAATTGTTTTTGTCTTTACACTAAAATTTAATCTGTTTCTTTAGTAATAACTAGAGTTGTTATATTGACCCTTAATTGAATGATATTGGGGTTTTTTTTCCACCTCTACTGAAACTATTCTCCGGGAGGTCCTCAGTGACCTTTCACATGGTAAGCAATTTTTGGCAAGTGACCATTGCATCCAAAAGTTTATTCAGCACAGTCCAGTATCATTCTGTAATGACAGCTTATGCTTCTTTTTTCTTTTTTATTCTTACTTTTTAAAAAAAGCATAAAATGCCTACAAAAAAGCACAGAAATCGTAAGCGTGCACCTTGGTAACCTCTAAAAAAGTGAACACGTCTTTGTAATGACTATCAAGAAATAGAACAGTATCACTTACTTTTAAGGCATTACTACTCTGGTCAGGCACTCTACTAAGTCCTGGATGCAGGTTTTGGAACTAACTTGGTGTGGGGTGATAATACCAAAAAGTCATCAATGGCGGAAGTCCACCTTCCTTACCAAGATATTCAAAACCCTCCACTATCAGGGTCAATTCTTGTTTCTCCTTTCCGAATCTGGCTTATGTCACAGAGCCCTATATTCTTGTTTGTTGACAAATTACTTGCTATTTCATTGGAACACATCCTGTTTCTCTCCGGTGCCTTTGCTTACGCTGTTCCTTCTTTCTTCCTGGAATGCAGCTCCTTCTCCTGGCCTGTTCCTTGGTCCTGTCTACCTCCAGCACACGCAGGCTCCAAGCCTTCCTGGGGCACTCAGTGTCAACAGCACCTTTTCAGCGAGCTGTGCCTGCTCTTCCTGATTGAAGGTAAGTCCATGTCTTCAGACATTTTCACAGCATTATGTGGACCCCTGCTACAGCCATTATCTTTTCTGATATTGAATTATTTTTATTTATTTATTGATATCTTTTCTGATATTGAATTATTATTTTATTATTTTATTATTAATTTTATATCAATTTCATATCATTTTATATTCACTTACTGCTAAAATAGCATCTCAAAGGATTAGCCATAGTATTTTGTACATGCCATTTTATCAGAGATCCCTTATATTTTTAACCATAAAAAAGCTCTCTGTGCTTGGCAACATGAACATCAAAGTACAATCACCGATGTCATATATTTGGTAGCACGGAAGCATTCGATATGCAGCTCAGATGCGCGCAAGGATTTCCTCAGTGTAAACTGGAATGTAAAATAAAATGAGTAGAAATTGAAAAAAAAAAAGTGTAGAAGCCTCTTTCTATTTTGGGTTAGAGTTTAATTATAACTTTTGCATCACAACAGAAAGCTCATCTAGGTTTTGTAATATTCTCCATAGCAACCAAAATATATTATTTATAGAGTGGAGAGATGTTGATATCCAAATACACGTGACATACTTTAATTGTCTTCTTTTTCTCAATTAAATAATCTTTTCTTTTTATCTGTCAAGAACAAAGTTCCCAGCAAAGCATGTTGTTTTTCATTAGTACATGAATGGAAGAGAAGATTCTACCTGACTTATAATTTTAAAATAAATCAAACTTAAAGCTGTCCTTAAATGCTAAGTGTAAGGCAATGAAAAAGTAGTTTATTATATTATTTACCATCATAAATTAGTTATTCCTTCCTCAGGATTAGTAAATTATATTTAATTACTTGGCTTATCCTTTGTCTTCCTTTCAGCTTATAACCTGCCTCTCCTGGTCAACTACTTTAATGCCATTGTACACACTCACACAGAGACATACACTCACACACAGACACACAGACACACAGACACATCACACACACCCTAGGGCAAAGATTAGCTTGTGGTTTTCTAAATATCTGTTCCAGTACTAGGCTACTGCTCTACAAAAACCTTGCGAAATTTGTGTTTGAGCAAATGAATTAACAAACACCTAGAATGGGCTTAAGAGTAGTGTAACAGAACTTTCTCTTTTCATTTTCCCTAGGATATTAGGCCAGAGTTTTTCTAAATTGTCCCAATAAAATTACTTACTAGGTGGTTTTTTGCAAAGAGAACTAATCTACTGTTCATGTATATTCATAAAGCTCATTTAAAGATACCTTAAACTGTTAGGATTTGTTTAATAATGGGGACTTTTTGAGGCAGTGTTTTGACGACATACCATTTTGTTAGATGTTTGAATGTTTTGTCTTAATTAAAGCACCCAAAGTGCTATGATATCAATTCTATTTTGGGTAATATCTAATTTCCCTCACTAGCTATACAAATATTTCGTTTACTTCTTTTTATTTTTTATTTTTAAAGATTTTATTTTTAGGTAATCTCTACACCCAATGTGGGCCTCCGACTGACAACTCTGAGATCAAGCGTCACACGCTCCATGCCTGAGCCGGCCAGGAGCACCTAGATGTTCGGTTTAGATTAGAGAATTTGAAACAAGTTATCTAATCCTTTATTCTGTGTTTGACAAAAGAGGGAGCACTTCAATTATATATAGTTGTTCTAAGCAGTCATTTCAAGAGTGATTGTTACGTATTTTACATGAGGCACATATGAATCCTTGAAATTAAAAGTATAAGGATACATTTTGAGAAATGGAAAAGGGGAATTTCTGCCCATTCTTGACTCAGGGTAGAAAATGTTTTTTACTCCTTATCTAAGAGGAACAGTGTGACAGTGTTAATGAAATGTACTCTGATAACTAGGCTCCCGCCCCCACCGCACGATAACTACCGCTAACAAAACAAAGAAGCAAATATTCAGTGACAGCAAAGAAATGGAAAAGCTGAAAACAGAAGAGTCCGGCTGAAACTTGAGCTAAAATAGTTGAAACAGGGATGGTTTGAAGGTAGAGGAAATTATTATTCTCAAAATGATAATTAGTTACTGCCTCAAATGTTGTAAAGATCTGAACACTACTTTGGGTCCCCCTGCTCTTGGGAATGAGAAAACCACTTGAAGGGGTCCGTTAGTAATAAAAACAATCAGTACCTGATGACTAGCCTCAGGAGTAGTAAAATAACTATTAAACTTAATGAAGACATTTTACACAGAGAAGCTAAGCATTCTGTTTTGTCATAATGGTGCATTCAAAGCTGTTTCTATAGGATCTGTTACCTATTTAGTAATAAATAGGTACAAGTTGTTCAGGTTTTTTCTCTGTGTGGCATTATGCCTTTAAAATTATCACTTGTTTCTATGGAGATCAGTTGGTTCCTGTTTGAGCAATTATTGTTAGGGTATGAAACATTCATTCAATATATTCTGACCTCCTACCATGTGCCAGGCACTGCAGTAGACACTGGGGATAGAGAGGCACGTGACATTGACATTAGACTTGCTTGCTAGAACTTATAAGGAAAAGAAGACAGATAGTGAGAGCACACAATAAACAAATACAAATTCTAGGAAGAAGAAATCAAGCAGAGTAAGGGATAAAACGTGGTGAGGGGAACAGGAGGTTAGTCAGAGCAGATACTTTATTTTTTTATTTATTTATTTTTTAAGATTTTATTTATTTATTCGACAGAGATAGAGACAGCCAGCGAGAGAGGGAACACAAGCAGGGGGGAGTGGGAGAGGAAGAAGCAGGCTCATAACGGAGGAGCCTGATGTGGGGCTCGATCCCGTAACGCCAGGATCACGCCCTGAGCCGAAGGCAGACGCTTAACCGCTGTGCCACCCAGGCGCCCCTGATACTTTATTTTTTTATTGTTTTTTTAAGTGGGCTCCACAAATTCCCAACCCTGAGTTCAAGACCTGAGCTGAGATCAAGAGACTGAGGCTTTGACTGACTGAGCCACCCAGGTGCCCTAGGGCAGATACTTTAGATGAGATGTTCAGGAAGGCCTCTCTGAGGAGGTGACGTTTGAGCCTGAGGAAAGAGCTTTTCCCCTTCCCCCGAAAAGCAGAGAGACCACACGAGACGACCAGGGACACACCGGACATGGACTGAAGTGTGGCGTGGTAAGGCAGCTGTAGGGTAATAAGTAATTTGGTTTGGTTGTATGTGTCTGTGGGATGGGTTATCTGTGGAATATGAGGATGACTCCCGGGTTCTTGCTCTGAACGAGTAGATAAATTGGGTGCTAATGTGCAGGATGGGAAATTCTTGAGTCTGAGGACTAAGTTTAGGAATTGTTTGAGATGTTTCTATTCACCTCAGTTGTGGAGTTCAGAGAATAGGTCCAGGTTGGAAACAAATTTGGGAGAGTAAATTATATTTAAAGTCCCGGTGCTAGATGAGATTACCTAAGGAGAAAGTATAAAGATAAAGCCTGAGCTTTGGAGCGTTCCAACAAGAGGACATGAGTGTGATGGGGAGGATTACAATGTTCATGATAGAAGATAGAAATGTAAAAAGGACATGGCTGGACTGGATGGTTGAAACCAAATATAACTCACAGTGCTTGTTTGTTTTTGCTTTTTGGATTTTATTTATTTATTTGAGTGAGAGCACGAGGGGGAGGGTGGAGAAAAGCAGACTCCCCGCTGTGGGGCTCAAGGCCAGGACCTGGGGATCACGACATGAGCTGAAGGCAGACGCATAACCAGCTGAGCCACCTAGGCGTCCCAACACATAGTGCTTGTTAAAATGAGAATCAGGACTATTCTGATGTGATCGTCTTACTGGGGTCCTGTTGGACTGGACATTGTCAATCATGTCCGAAGAGGCAGGTCCAAGGCCAGGAAATAGGGACATAGAAAGTAGATCTTGTTTGGTATGGCATGCGACCTTTCCGCCTGTGTGTCTTTGGCATCTGGGCAGGACTGAGTGTCCAGAGGCCTGTGATGGTCATGTGACTGGAAACTGGGTGAAGGAAGTCCTGGAAACTTCCCATAAAAGATGTTCATGAGGAGGGTCGTGGGCCTGGTGAATTCTTATCTAGGAGTCCTTCTATGTAAATTTGGGATTGTACTTCCCTTCGGACATTTTAAAGTCTTGTCAAATTATACCTTGGCTTTATGCTATGGTGGTTCAAAGTGAGTTAGCCTAAATGTGGACTCCCTAGAGCAGAGTGAAGCAGAAAGCAGAGACCGTGACAGACAGAGGGGACGAATCCCAGTGCCACTGGCTGTTAACTGAGAAATCAGTTAGGAGGTAAATTAACTAGTTTAGGAGAGACATTATGAGAACCAGATGTAAATACTGGAAATGGAATGTAAAGAAAGAAATGGATTAAAGAGACATCGGTGGCTAATTTTAAGTGGGACATGGGAGAATTTTTAAAATGTCTCTGTGATTCTACTTGGGGCTATTAAATGAACTTCCACCAGCCAAAGCAGGGACTAAAAGAGCAGGGCCATGTTTCAGCAAGAGTGACAATGAAGTCATAAGTAAGTTTTGAACATGCTGGGTCTTTGGCAGAGGAGTTCAAGAGACAATTTGAAATGGAATCTAGCTCAAAAAACCTTTCTGACTGTAAGATTATGAAATACCATAATATGAATGATACTGATACACTTTAGAAACATAAAATGCATCCACTTTTATTCTATCATTTGGGGCTTGGGAAAATACCCTTTTGCTGGCACATCATTTTTTTCCTCCAGCTTTATTGAGATCTAACTGACAGGTAATATAGTGTAAGTTTAATGTGTACGATGTGATGGTTTGATATATTGTGAAATGATACTACAATAAGGTTAGTTAATATATCCATCACACTCACACATTCGTGTGCATGTGTGTGTGTGTGTGTGGTCATAATATTTCAGATCTACTCTCTTAGCACCTTTTAAGTAACAATACAGTATTGTTAACTACAGTCAACATACTGTACATTAGATCCTCAGAACTTGTAACTGGTACCTTGACCAATATCTCCCTATTTTTCCTTCCTGCCAACCCTTTGCAACTACCATTCTACTCTGTTCCTATGGTTCAACTTTTTAAGATTCACAGAGAAGTGATATCATACAGTATTTTTCTTTCTCTGACTTATACCACTTACCATATTGCCCTTCAAGTTCATTCATGTTGCAAATGGCAGAATTTCCTTCTTTTTTTATGGCTGAATCATATTTGATTGTATACATACAACACATTTTCTTTATCCATTCATCAACCAACAGACACTTAATATTGTAAATAATACTGCAATAAACCTAGGGGCAGATTATTTCTTCAAGATAGTGATTTCAATTTATTGCTGGATCATATAATAGTTCCATTTTTAATCTTTTGAGGCACCTCCATACTGTTTTCCACAGTGGCTGCACCAATTTACATTCCCACCAACAGTGCACAAGGGTCGCCTTTTCTTCACATCCTTTCCAACTGGTTATTTCTTGTCTTCCTGATGATAGCGATTCTAACAGGTGTGAAGTGATATTTCATTGTGGTTTTGATTTGCATTTCCCTGATGATTAGGGACGTTGAACACTTTTGGTATATCAGCTGGCCATTAATGTGTCTTGGAAGAATGTCCCTTCTGGTCCTTTGCCCATTTTAATCGGATTATGTTTCTGTTGTTTTATTTTTGTTTTTTTTTTTTGGCCATTGAGTTGTATAAATTCCTTATTTATTTTGGGTATTAACCCCATATCTATCTATTATTGTATAGATGGTATATTTGCAAATATTTTCTCTTATTCCATAGGTTTTCTTTTCATCTTGTTGATTGTTTCTTTTGCTGTGCAGAAGCCTTTTATTTTTTATTTATTTTTTAGAGGGGGGAGGGGCAGAGGGGGAGAGAGAGCAAGAGAGAATCCAAAGCCGGCTCCATGCCCAGCATGGAGCTCAATGCAGGGCCCAATCTCGCAACCCCAAGATCATGACCTGAGACAAAAATCAAGAGTTGGATGCTTAACCAACTGAGCCACCCAGGTGCCCCTGTGCAGAAGCTTTTTAGTTTGATGTAGTCCCACTCATTTACTTTTGCTTTTATTACTTGTGCTTATGGTGTCATATTCAAAAAATCATTGCCAAAACCAATGTCAAGGACCTTCTTCCCTATATTTTCTTCTAGAATTTTCATGATTTCAGGTCTTACATTTAAGTATTTAAAGATAAGAGCTAATTTCATTCTTAGTCTATGAATATCCAGTTTTCCAATTCCCTTCTGTTGAAGAGACTATCCTTTTCCTAGTGAGTATTCTTGGCTCTTTGTCATAGATCAGTTGACCATATATGCATGGTGATTTCTGGGCTCTCAGTTCTATTCATTATTCTATATATCTGTTTCTATGGCAGTGCCATACTGTTTTTATTGCTATAGTTTTGTAATATACTTTGAAAACAGAAAGTGTGACCCTTAGTTCTTTCTCAAGATTGCTTTGGTAATTTGGAGTCTTTGTGGTTTCATATGGATTTTAGGATTATTGTTATTATTTATGTGAAAAATGCCATTGGAATTTGGAGAGAGATTACATCCAATCTATAGATTGCTTTGGTTAGTATGGACAGTTTAATAATATTAATTCTTCAAATCCATGACACAGAATATCTTCTTGTTATTTGTGTCTTCTTCAACTTCTCTCATCGGTGTTTTATAGTTTTCAATGTTCAGATCTTTTACCTTCTTAGTTGAATTTATTCCTAAATATTCTATTCATTATTGATGTTATTGTAAGTGGGATTGTTATGTTCATATAGTTTTTTAGTTTGTTAGTGTATAAAAACACAGCTGATTTTTGTGTGTTGATTTTGTATCCTGCAACTTTACTGAATTTGCTTATTAGTTGTTACAGTTTTTTGTGGGGTCTTTAGTGTTTTCTATATATAAGATCATATCCACAGTGATAATTTTACTTCTTCTTTTCTAATTTAGATGCCTTTTATTTTTATTACCTAATTATTATGGCTAGAATTTCCAGTGCTATGTTGAATAGGAATGGTGAGAGGGCACCAGGAAAAGCTTTCAACCTTTCACCACTGGGTATGATGTAGCTGTGGGCTATTGCCTTTATTATGCTGAGATACATTTCTTCTAAACCTAATTTATTGAGAGTTTTTATCATAAAAGGATGTTAAATTCTTTCACATGCTTTTTCTGAATCTTTGGAGGTGATCATATGATTTGCATCCTTCATTCTATTATAGTGGTGTATCACATTTATAGATTTGCATATTTTGAAACAGCCTTGAGGTGTTAATGTTGTTTATTTGACATCTTTACTTTTTCTTCATGTAGGTTATTTATAGCTATAAACTTTGCTCTTAAAATTGCTTTTGCTGTATCTGGTAAGTTTTGTTATGTTGTGTTTCCATTTTCATTTGTCTCGCAATATTTTTTTTTTATTTCTCTTTTGTTTTCTTCTTTGATCTGTTGGTTGTTCAAGAATATGTTTTTTAATTTCCATGTATTTGCAAATTTTCCACTTTTCCTCCTGTTATTGACTTCTAGTTTCATGCCATTGTGGTGAGAAAAGATACGTGAGGTATTTTCAATCTTCCTGAATTTACTGAGACTTGTTTTGTGGTCTAACATATGATCTACCTTAGATAATGTTCCATGTGGGTTTGAGAATAATGTATATTCTGCTGCTGTTGGGTGGAATGTTCTGTATGTGTCTGTTAGGTCCATTTGGTCTATAGTGTTTTTCAAATGTTTCCTCATTGATTTTCTGCCTGGATGATCTATTTGTGTTGAGAGTGGGTATTAAAGTCCCTTTAGGGGCGCCTGGGTGGCTCAGTCGTTGGGCGTCTGCCTTCAGCTCAGGGCGTGGTCCTGGAGTTCTGGGATCGAGCCCCACGTCGGGCTTTTCTGCTGGGAGCATGCTTCTTCCTCTCCCACTCCCCCTGCTTGTGTTCCCTCTCTCTCTCTGTCAAGTGAATAAATAAAATCTTAAAAATAAATAAATAAATAAAGTCCCTTTAACACATCTTTTTTTTTTTCCTATGGGAAATTATAATCTCCTCTTTTTGGATGTGTTTGAACATATCATAAACTTTATGCCTCCATGCTCTGCATACTGTCGCTTCCACCTGCAATTCTATTCCCTTACATCTTTTCTGGCATTGAGTTCTTTTAATATTCAGCTTTAAAATTACATCTTTTGGGTGCCTGGGTGGCTCAGTTGGTTAAGCATCTGCCTTTGGCTGAGGTCATGATCCCAGGGTCCTGGGATCGAGCCCCGTATTGGGTTCCCTGCTGTTGGGGAGCCTAGTTCTCCCTCTCCTCCCCATTCCTGCTCTCTCTTTCTCTCTCTCTCTCAAATAAATAAATAAAAATTAAAAAAAAATGAATAAAATTATATCTTTTTCTGTTAAGCCACCCTGACTGTCAGATAAAGTTTGTACAAGCATAGGACTTGATAATAACTTCTATTTTACCACCCAGAAGTCCTATCGTATTCATAGCAGTTATATCTTGTGTGTCCGTTGCCTCCACTGAACCAATGCCTTCCACTATAGTCCATGCCTTCTGTTGACCCAGACCTTCAAACTTGGTAGATTCCAGTAAATGTCTACTGAAACAAAGTGAATTATCCTAGAAGAGAAAACAGTATATAAAAATAAGGATTGGCAAAGGTCATGAAGGACATTAGCTACAGTGTGTGCCTGTTTAATTTAGGCGTAACATAGAAAATCAGATTATGGACGAGAGGAAAAATGCTACCGGCATCAGATTTGATCTGGGTCCTGGTGTTCAAAAAGGAGAAACAAGGTACATTACTCAGTTGTAGTATTTTAAAGGAGGAAGCTTACCAATTTCTTAAGATCAGTATTTCTTCAAAATGTCTAATCATTAATTACCTGGGATTCTTGTTGGATACAGACCACTAGCCCCTTCCTAATGATTCCGAGTTGACAGGTCTGTGATAGAGACCAGAAATGCATATTTTTACAAGCACTATCAGATGTTTCTCATTATTAGCGAAGTTTGGAAAACCATAACTAAAGGCCGAGGTTTGCAGAGCCTCTAGTGTCTAAATAATTTTTTCATGGTGCCTCAGGCCAGAAGAAATATGCCAATATTCCATTTAAGTAGGTAGACCCAGACAATAGTTACAGTTGTTAACAGAGTCCAACAGATGGCACTGTGTTTCCCTCAAGAAAGTGAGAACATCTCATAGAATCCCCATGAGTTCCTGAGGTACCCCAGAGCCCCTCAGAGCCTCTGAACTGTACCTTAAAGGGAACATTTTCCTGGAATAGCATCTAAATAAAAAGTTTTGGAACTTGCCTTCTTATAGATAGATTGTGCAAACCAAGTAGACAGTGTATTCCAGGAATTTCATCACTTTTTATATCATTTATTGCAGTTTTTGTATGGCTGTTATTATAGAGCAGGAGTATCATTTTTCTATAAAAAACAGGAGAAGAAATATTTTAGGTTTAGGGGGGCCACAAATGGTGTCTATTGCATATTCTTCCCTTTTCTGTTGCAGCCCTTTAAACATGTAAAAACCATTCTTATCTCCCGGCCATACACACACAGGTTGTAATTTGCCAACCCCTGTTCTAGTTATAAGCCTAGGTTATAGCATCAAGTGCAATTCAGTGAAGGGGATTCTGCAAGGGTAGAAGCTCTCGGTATTCTCCTATCTCCTCCTTTTTGCTCTAGGGAAAACTGTACAAATATGCACCCTTGCAACTAGTAAGAGAAAGGTCTACTTGATTGTAAAGCTATTGTAAACAGAAGGTTGTTATAGACTTTGGTTCTTAATTCTTGATTTAATGGCAGTTTGCAAGTTTTTTCAGTTTAATAAAGAATACCTGTTAAATTTCTAAGAAAAGGAGACTAGTCATTGCATTAAGCCCCTTATGACTTACTTGCTGATTACTTTAAATGGCTAATGAGGTTCCACAATTAGAACTAATATGGCAAGCGTTAGCTTATACTAGATTCGATAACTTGATAGCATATGCTAT
This sequence comes from Ursus americanus, assembly GCF_024610735.1. Taxonomy (NCBI): domain Eukaryota; kingdom Metazoa; phylum Chordata; class Mammalia; order Carnivora; family Ursidae; genus Ursus; species Ursus americanus. Next base: position 60,125,652 of record NC_142129.1, on the reverse strand, counting down.
TTGAGACTTCTAGCTTTATCTTCAAAATTGGTGCTGCTGTCTTGAAAATATACACTGTACTTAGTCCTAAGGTTTTGTTACTTTAAAAAACCTAATAAAATAAGTACTGTTCCTATGTTAGTATATATCACTAGCAGTAAATATCACTATCAATAATGGTGTTGAGAAAAATAAAAAAATTTGAGACTTCGATCCGCATTTAAAAAGTGCAATGTTTGGGTGCCTGGGTGGCTCAGTCGGTTAAGCATCTGGCTCTTGATTTTGTCTCCTGTGGTGATCTAAGGGCGTGAACTCAGGGGCGTGAGATGGAGGCTCTCCTCTGGCTCCCAGCTCAGCATCTGCTTGAGACTCTTTCTCCCTCTCCCTCTGCCCGTACCCCTGTTCTTTCTAAAATAAATAAATAAAATCTTTTAAAAAAATAAAATAAGGGCAATTTTTTAAAAGTGCATCATGTAAATCTACCAAGTTCCAATCTCTCACAGCCCCCAGTAAAATGATGTTTGTTGATTGACACTTTCCCAGTCCCCCTCCTCCTATGTTGTCTTAAGTACCCTGAAATGATCACTCATCACATTTTTAATTAAATTTATTCATGTGGCAATTTGGTTACTTTTTCTCCCATAAAACCAGTAGTCCACAAGAGCAAAAAAATGTCTGATTTGCTCACCATTCTATCCCCAAGCACATAGAATTGTGCCTGCTTCCTGTCACCTGTTCATTTTAAGTATTTGCAAATTTATGGGTCAAGCACACAACTCACACTTAGGGTCAGGATTATTCAATGGGAAGCATTAAGCATTCAATGACTAGTAGACTTCAAGTTCCAGGGCCACCACTTATTTTCCTCGGGTCAATAGAAACAGCTCTTTAATCTTCCAATTTATTTCCTCATTTGTAGAACCGGGATATTTCTACCTCACGGGGATGTTGCTAGGATCATGTGGGAGAGAGGGAATTTATTTGCTTTGCAAAAGGAAGGTGAGTTTCAAACCCTAGTCTGGCCCAGGCGCTCAGGGCAGCTACTTAGGCACGCCCACGTCACCCAGTTATGTAAGGGGCCCGCCCGTCTGGTGTCTTCTGAAATCTCTGACCCTACGTCACCGGCCACCGCCCAGAGGGACACCATTTGGCGCCCTGAGGTAGGCAGGGAGGGTGGGACCCAGCGGGGCCCGCCTGAAGCCTGTTACGGGCTGGAGAAAGCATCCGAAATCGCAACTGCTCCCCAGGCTGAAGCCGGAAGCCCCGCCCGACCTAGCCGGTTGCCGGTCCCCATTAGGCCAGTTCGAACGTGACCTTGTTTTGGCGTTGCTAGGAGACCCGGCTCCCGCACGCCCTCCACTGGCCAGCGCCCCAGCGAGCGCTGGAAGGGGGCGGGGCCGCGGCTGGCGCGGGGAGCGGTTGGCAGAGCACCGTTAGGCTGCTGGCGCGCGGCGCCCACCCGGCGCCCCGAGAAGCGGCGTCTCGTCTCCGGCCACCAACCGGGCCTCACTAGTGCCTTCCGGCGCCGGTACCACCGTGCTCCCGAGCGGCTGTGAGCGACGTTGGGTCCGGACGAGGAAGGACTGTGAGTCAGGTGAGCCGCAGCGGGGCAGGCAGCTGGTGTGGCCACACCCTGCCTGAGGAGCGGAGCCGGCCGGGTGCGGAGGGGCGACGTGAGGGGATCGTGCTGCGGGGACAGTGGGCTGTCTGCGGGTGCCGCACATTGAATCATTCACTCTTGGAGGCCGGCGTGGCCACAGCCAGCACCCTCCGGCCAGCGGACAAAGGGTTAACGCGCCGGCGGTGACCGCGAGCCCCGGATGTGGGAGCTCTGGCGCGGCGTCCCCGGGCCGCGCTGCAGGTGTGCGGGGGCGGTGGAACAAGCAGTCTGGCAGCAACCTGAGCGACCGGCCCAGGCGTCCCCTCACCTGCAGGGGGCTAATGGGCTCCCTCCGCGGGCGCCGTGTTTTCTAACTTAAGGGCAACAGGTGGTGCTTGTGGACCGAGAGAGAACCCAGCCCGGCCGCACTGGGAGCGGCAGTTACTCTCGCCAATTAGGGCGCTGGGGCGGGTGTGAATTGGACGCGCTGACGCGGGTCACCAATGGGATTTGGGCTCATGGGTGGGCCGTGATGAGTGGGCGTGGTCAGAGTCTGACTCTTCGGTTTCTAGTGCAGCAACTGCCAGAGCTGCGTGGAGAGCTAAGCTGAGTGGACGTGGGGTGCTTCTCCCCAAAAACCTCGCGTAAAAAACCGCCTACCAAATGCTTTCTCATTTGGACCCAGACTCCAGTTCCGGAGGTGAGAGCATTGTCCTATTTTGGGGGGTCGGGGGGATAATAGTGACCTTGGGTATGCTCTTAAGCACGTGGAATTAGATCCCCGAGATAGGATTACGTGTTACGAGTTTTCTGCCCAAAGAGGCACTTCTGTGGTTATTGCGAATTGGACCAGATACTAGTGACTAGGTTGTCTTCAGAATGAGGTCTTTGAGATTTGGGAACCCAGGGAAGTAGAGAAGTACGTGTTACTGCAGTTTTCGTGAATGTTGAGGAATTGCAATCACAGGGATGATTGATTCTCTCGGTTGCCTTGGTTTGCGTACGTTTCATATGTCATTTGGTTTGTTTACTGAAGCAAGTTCTATTTTTCAAGTTCCTCGTCTTGCTTATTAAGCAGAAAGAGAGAAAAACAGTTGTAGTACGTTATTTCACCAGAATAACTTATTCATTTTCCCCCTCAGCAGTCTTGTAGGTGGATCCCCTAGGAAAAGAAGTTCTAAAGCAGTAAGAAGAAAGCATTTCAATTTGGATCGCTTATTTGCACCTGGAAATGGGGAATGGACTGTCAGACCAGACTTCTATCCTGTCCAGCCTGCCTTCGTTTCAGTCCTTTCACATTGTTATTCTGGGTTTGGACTGTGCTGGAAAGACGACTGTATTATATAGGCTGCAGTTCAATGAATTTGTAAATACTGTCCCTACCAAAGGATTTAACACTGAAAAAATTAAGGTTACCTTGGGAAATTCTAAAACAGTCACTTTTCACTTCTGGGATGTGGGTGGCCAGGAGAAATTAAGGCCACTGTGGAAGTCATACACCAGATGCACAGATGGCATTGTGTTTGTTGTGGACTCCGTTGATGTTGAAAGAATGGAAGAAGCCAAAACTGAACTTCATAAAATAACCAGGATATCAGAAAATCAGGGAGTCCCTGTACTTATAGTTGCTAACAAACAAGACCTGAGGAACTCTCTGTCTCTGTCAGAAATCGAGAAATTGTTAGCAATGGGTGAACTGAGCTCTTCGACTCCCTGGCATTTGCAGCCCACCTGTGCGATCATAGGAGATGGACTAAAGGAAGGACTTGAGAAACTACATGATATGATAATTAAAAGAAGAAAAATGTTGCGGCAACAGAAAAAGAAGAGATGAATGGTGATCCTTTTTATATCTGTGTGGAGTAGGTTTTCTCTGGTCTGATGTTGACAAATGGAAGAGTGTCTACAGCCTGGTTTGTCCGCCTGCCCTCCTGGATGCTGATAAAGCTTTGTTTTGTTGAACAATCAGATGCCCAACTCTTTGCCTTGTGGAAGATGAGTAAATGCAGTGCTTCTTAAAATGGTCTCTTCTTCCTACCCCACAAATCTTTTGGTACTACCATTCTGGGAAGCCAAGCATGGATAGTAAATTGACCAGAAAACAGTTGTGGAAATTTGACCTGAAGTTAGTGAAATAAAACTTTGAAGAGTGTCTGCCTAGTGTTTTGTCCTTCCATCTTTCGGGGGGAAGCCTTTACAAGGAAATTGTGTATAAGGCTTTGTATGTTAAGATAAAATGCTAATGAATGGAAATGTTAAGATACATTAATATATGTACGGTTATATTGATCACATTGGTCCAACCAGTAAGGAATAAGGAGGAAGTGTTTGCTTTTCTAAGTTTTGGCCAAATGAGTTTTGACATTTTCTGGAATCAAATGATGTAATGCTATATCTTAATTCTAGACAATGTTTGAGTTGGTCTAACTTGAAATAATAAAAATAAGGTATTGGGGGCATATTCAAGTGCATGGATTAGTTTTCCTGACAATGCATGTTTTGGTGTGTAGTTTTTTACTTTTTAGAGTAGCTATGCATCTTCTCCATGGTCAGGTTTAGAATACCTTTTTGGGGATTTAGGGCTGTTATAGTTTATTATCAGAAGCACTTTCACTTGGAGAACCTAAAATAATTTGCTTAATCTTTTATATAGTAAATTAGGGCATGTAGACTAATAAATGCATATGCTTGGTATATGTATGGATTCATGAAGAAAGCAATTGATGAATTCAGTCAAGAGGATGTAATTACAATACATGGTCTCTAATGTATTCCAGTGTAAAATACTTGTTTTATTAATCCTTGCTGGCTGAACACAGATGTGGTTTCATATATTTTTGTAGTGTTTTGAGAGGAGCAGAAGCTTTATAAACAACACCTGATGCACTGTGGAGTGAGAATGTAAGAGATGTCCTATAAGTGCTCTGAGCTTTAATTTTTTGTTTACAATCTCAGCAGTGTTATGTTGGCGTCCAGTGCTGATTATAAGGTAGGAAGAAACGATACAGTACTGCAGATAAGAATTACGATTCTAGAAAATGAAGGGGAAAGTAGCAAAGCTATGTTTTGTGAAATTTCGCTGGTGCTGTTTACACTGGACTCCAAAAACCCTTTAAATGGAAAGGAAAACCCTTTGCTTAATTTCTTATCTACAAGCAAGGACTTATTTCCAGTGATCCTATATTAGCAACTCAGCATAATTTCTGTGTGTAAAAGCCAACAGCTGTTTGTTCTGAAGATAACCAGAAGAACTGCACTTTGCTAGCAGGGTTTTGTTTTGACTTGGAGTTTTCTGTTTTGGGGGTTCTCTTGATTGTAGTGGTACAGTTAAGTTTTTGGAAACTTGATTCTTGTTACACACAAAATGAATTAGCTTCCTGTGGAGCTTTCATTGTCAAATGTACCTGCACTAGTGACAGTCACTTAGAATGTTTATATTTATAAAAATGTGGATAATAACTACCAATAAACTACTGGAGGCACTAGGAGAACAGTGTTTGACTTTGAGTTTTAATGTATTTCCATTTGCTGAAGCTTTTAATTAGTTGTACAAAAACAACTCTTGACAGCTGGGTTCCGAGTCCCATAGTAGTTTGGTTTTCCTCAAGTGTGACAGGCACCAAAGGCCGTTTTCTGGGAGAACCTTTCCTTTTTTTCTCTCTTTTTTTTTTTTTTTACCTTTCACTGAATGAAATCATGATATATACTCTCAATATCACTAGATTGTTATGGATTAATAAAGCTTGCTGAAAAAACAAAATCAGTGAATGGATTTAGATGTTTAGCCCACCTGTACTTTTTCTATTACTTGCTGTATGTTTTAACTGCCTCTCAGAAGTTTAATAAGTGTGTCGGCCCTTTATTTGTAGCCTAAGAATTTGATAAACAAATCCATGTTATTTAAGTGTTTTGTATTTAGTGCACAACTACAATGACAAAATGGCATGAACACTATATTAGCTTTGATTTATAAAATATATTTTCAATTCCAAAACTGGTCATGATATTTTCCACTTCGTTAAGGAGTCTCCCCAAAATGCACTCCGAAGAGTTTGACAGTGCTTTCATACCTAGTTTTTTATTGAGGTACGCCTTTGCTAAAGTATATTTCTAAAATATTTTCTTACATTTAAGGTTATTTGGTTTAATACCCAACATTAATCAAGGACCAGACGATTCTAAATTCAAATTATTATCAAAGATAAGTTAAATATAAAGAAGTCTAGGCTTATTCTTAAATAGATTATAAGCATTTAAGAAAAGTCATTTAGTTTATGTAGCCAGCATAGGTTCACTAAGAATCATGGAAAAATGAGTAAATCCTTGGAAGCAGAAAAGTGGTTACTAGTGAAAATAAATGTATGTAGAGAGAGAATTACTAGCCTGTAGAAACATGATGATTTCTGAACAGAGGGAAAGATGTAGACTTAGAATGTTTTTGTTTGTACAAGGCATTTGACACTTAAACAGTGTTTGATTAATTATTCATGTTGACCTGGAAGGAGGTCTTTGGTAGAGTGTTTCAGGGTTCTACTTAATAAAACAATTTCATCAGTGATACAACAGTTTCTTCAGTGATCGCAAAAGACAAAAAATGTTTTTTTAAACTTTGGGTGATAGAACAGTCACCATTTAGCTAATACAACTTGGAACTTTGAATATACCATCATTTGAAGTTGGAAATTTAAGGTTTAAATTTAGAAGATTCCTAAATGGATAGTAGTGATGCTTGTGTGACATTGTGGATATACTTAACGCCACTGAGTTATACATCCAAAAGTAGTTAAAAATAGTAAACTTTATATTTTATCGCACCTAAAATTTTATAATATTAAGTAGTACACTTAGTTTCCAAGAACCAGCCAAAAGTAGAGTGAAAGCATCCTAATTTAGAGATACTTCGTTACAAGTTTTATGGAAGACTGGGGTATTTAAAGCTTAATATGAATGGGGTGCCTGGGTGGCTCAGTAAGTTGGGCATCTCACTTTTGGTTTGGGCTCAGGTCATGATCTCAGGGTTGTGAGATCCGAGTTCCTGGTTTGGCTCTGTGCTCAGCAGGGAGTCTGCTTGAGATTCTCTCCTCCCTCTGCATGCCCCCCGCCGCTCAAGTGTGCAGGTGTGTTCTCTCTACGTAAATAAATTTTCTAAAAAATTAATATGAACAAATACAGCATGGTAAACTAATAATTGTAAAGTTAGTATTTAAATATATGATAATCAGAGATAATAGTCTCAACAAACTACAGCTGAAATATGTATTAAATCTGTGTATGCAAGTTAGAAGCCTAGGAATACCTACATGGGAGACCAGTTTAGGAGGATAAGTGTACTAGCTAAAAACAGCAGGAGCTTTGGAGTCAGACTAGGTTCAAATCCTGGATCTCCCGCTATACACTTGTGACTTTTTGGCTTATTCTTTGAAACTTCTCATGATGTGAATGCCTTCCTGGGAAAATGAAGGCTGTCATGGAAAATTTTGAGAAGATTAAGTGAAATAATGTAAACTAGCACCTAACCAACTATTTCATAGGAACTCAATAAATGATAGCTATTATTGTTAACCACTATGGATCAATAGGTGTTGAGAGGCAGTTGATAATGGCTGTAGAAATTCAGATTTGAATCTCAGATCCACCATGTACTACTTTCATTTTGGACAGTTTACTTGCCCTCGGCCTTAGTTTCTTCACTGGTAAACTGAGGCATATGCCTACTCTTTGGGTTTGATTTACTAAAAGGCTTATAAGGTATGATATTTAGGGACTACCTGCCACATAGTAAACTTTTAATGGATATTTGTTATTGATAGCCAGAATATTTTTTGACAAATATATTTAAAGAAAACTTCGGAGGGGAATGTGACACGAAGAGCTCTTACTTTGTTTTTCTTAGCATTCCTGCAGCATGGCACAAAATGGGAGCTTGGTGGAACTTGGGCAAAACTAAACATACTGAATTCTCTTGAAATCTGGGTCATTTCCTTACATTTCTAAAGCACCAATCTATTTTAGCACGATGTAATTTCGCCTTCCCTTGTAAGAAACAAAATTTAAAAACATTATTTTTTGACACAAATCAAAATAGAACACTGCAGATATTAAAATGTGGAACTGTGTACATTGTGGTTCAGAATGTGTCGAGATTATTACCAATTTGCAGATTTTATCTAATGATAAGTTGGGCTCTGTATGCCAACCTTTCTATGGAAACTTGCCAGTATTTGTGGGCGCATCTGGTAGATGATGGTGGTGATTTGTGTTTGCCGGACGGATATGTGTGCTGTGTTATTTTCCAGTTATTTTCAGTTTGGGGTCATGTTTTTATGTGTTCTGCTTATGTTTTGCTGAAGTTGAGATTACCCACATTAGGTGTTGGGTTATAAAGGAGTCGAGTGGAAAATCCTCGGTTATCAGCCAAAATAAACCAAAGCCAAAATACTTTCTTTGGGCCTCTCTTCTCTGAGTCTGTAATAAGGAAGAAATTAAAGCAGTGCCAAACTACAAGTATTATCTGGATCATTGTCCCCACCCCTTCCCTTCCTGTTTGAAGACTAACAGGTAATGCAGCTGTGTGTGTGTGTGTGTGTGTGTGTGCGCGCGTGCGTGTGTGCTCTATTTACCTCCTCTGAGTGATTGAAACTGGTATGGGTTAGCACAATGGTTCTCAAAGTGTGGTCCCTGGACCAGAAGTGTTAGCATTACCAAGAAACTTGCTAGAAAGGCAGATTCTCAGGCTCTATTCTACACCTATGAATATGTAACTTTGGCATTGGGCCTATTTGATTCTGATTTTCATTAAAGGTAACCAGTGAGTTAACAGAAAATCCAGTCACTTATGCTAAAAAAATTGAATTAAGATAAATAATTCCAGGGGCGCCTGGGTGGCACAGCAGTTAAGCGTCTGCCTTCGGCTCAGGGCGTGATCCCAGAGTTCTGGGATCGAGCCCCACATCAGGCTCCTCCGCTATGAGCCTGCTTCTTCCTCTCCCACTCCCCCTGCTTGTGTTCCCTCTCTCACTGGCTGTCTCTATCTCTGTCAAATAAATAAATAAAATCTTAAAAAAAAAATAATTCCAATACCATAAGAGTAAGGCTTGCTTATTTATTTATTTATTTATTCATTCATTCATTCATTCATTCATTCATTCATTCATTCATTTAAAAGATTTTGTTCATTTATTTGACAGAGAGAGACACAGTGAGAGAGGGAACACAAAACACAAGCAGGGGGATGGGAGAGGGAGAAGCAGGCTTCCCGCCAAGGAGGGATCCTGATGCGGGGCTCGATCCCAGAACCCTGGGATCATGACCTGAGCTGAAGGCAGATGCTTAATGACTGAGCCACCCAGACCCCCCCCTTTTTTTTATGATTTATTTATTTAGATTCAGGCCTTTTTAAAAATGTTTTTTCAAAAGCATGATGTTTGATTTATAGTAGCATCCAGTAAAACCTAGTTGAATGAGCTTTAATCAAGCCAGCAGAAACACTATCTTTTATGTGTCTTATCTTATAAGTTTATTTTATACATCTACATATATACAAGAGAATGGAGCTTTGGTTGTTTACTGTATGCTAAGCCTCCTAAGCCGTGTAGCAGTGTAGTATTCCAAAAATGGGTGGTTGAAGAGAGATGTTGAGGTTGATTCATTTCAGTGTTGCTCTAGTTTTAAATAAACATTTTAACCTTTTATTATGACAAATCTCAAACTTATATAAAAGTAGAATAGCATCATGAACACCCAAGTATCACTCATCTAGTTTCCATAATTATCAACTCCTGGCCAGTCCCGTTTACTCTCTATTTCCTCCTATTGTCTTCTCTCCCACCTTTCTTCTCCCCCCTCCCCTATATTATTTTGAAGCCCTAAAAGTTCCATCTTATTTATAAATATTTTGGTGAGGATGGTGGGGCAGGGTGCAGATGGAGAGGCAGAGAGAGAATCTTAAGCAGACTCCAAGCCCAGCATGGATCCTGACATGGGGCTTGATCTCAATACCCTGAGATCATGACCTGAGCTGAAATCAAGAGTCAGACGCTTAACTCACTAAGCCACCCAGGTGGCCCAATAAGCACTCTTCTTAAAAATAATCTCAGTATCATCGCATGTAAAAGAAAATACTTCTTTAAAACAATCAAATATCCGTTCAATGTTTAGACTTCCCCAATTAAAGTTTTTAAAAGTTTTTTTTTGCATTGGAAGACATCTGCCATAGAGCAGTCTCTGGTTGAAAAAGGACTCTCGCCTTTCTCTTGCCGCTCTGTATAATGCCAACATGAATAAGAACAGTCATTTGTTTCCTTTTTAGTGCAGAAGTGGAATAACCCAACAGCACGTGTTTGGAAACCATCAGTAACTAGTGGGCCAATGAATTTTTTAAAATATTAAAATGAATAGTTTATGTCCCTTAATCCATCATCTATCTGCAGATACCCTGAAATGGGTCAGTAACAAAATGGAGTTCCCTAGAGCAACATTTTGCCAAACTGGCTATACTTCAGAATGGCTTAAGGAGCTTTTATTTTTTTTTTTTTAAAGATTTTATTTATTTATTTGACAGAGATAGAGACAGGCATCGAGAGAGGGAACACAAGCAGGGGGAGTGGGAGAGGAAGAAGCAGGCTCATAGCAGAAGAGCCTGATGTGGGGCTCGATCCCAGATCGCCGGGATCACGCCCTGAGCCGAAGGCAGACGCTTAACCGCTGTGCCACCCAGGCGCCCCTTAAGGAGCTTTTAAAACTCCCTAGACTCTACCTCAGGCATTTGGAATCAAATATCTAGGGGATGGAACCAGTAATTTATTTTCTAACTCTTCCTAACTTTCTAACACTCCTCCATCAGCCAGATTTAGAAACCATTGCTTTGTTGGAGATGACAGAGGGATGGTACGTTTAGTGGCAGGAATAAAGAGATCATAAATAGAACTGACTGAGTGAACATTTACCTGGTGGTCTTAGGTCCCCCCCACTTTTTTTTTTCTGTATGGTGGGATTTTCTGTTGGCTTGACATTGATGTCAAAATAACCAAACTGAGAACTTTGTCTGATTTAGAGATGTCTCAGATCTGATAGCTTAAGGGAACTCTGAGAGAGCCCAGGGGAAAGGCAATATGTGGAGTAAACACTTTTCCTTCCATGGACCGTGTATATACTCTATGCTAAGAGGCGTGAGGAATCCTAGAAATTTATGGGTGGTCCTCCTCATCTCCACAAAGATAGAGACCAGTTAGAGACTTAGAGGTAAAGTACTAACTAGTGCCTACAATGTTACTTTTTTGTAATCCTTGTGGGAACTTTGCATATCACAGGTTTCAGTGGTCATTTCATAGCCAATTATTTTGGGACTAACAGGTATGCTAAGGAAAAACCACAGGTGTATTATAGTAACACCTAAATAAAATGGGTGGTGCCAAATGGCCTAGATCAAACCCCTGGCACATTTGATTAATAAAATAAACACTTTCCGTCTCTTAGTTTACTAGGCAAAGATGGTTTGTTCCCGTTGCTCCATCAGTCTGTCAGCAACTCCCCATGCTGAAAACTGGTGCTTGTTTTAAATTTTACAGAGAGAGTTTTAATCATAATCTTGACATTAGCTATGTGACTGAATGCAAGTTACTTAATTTCCCTGAGTTGATGCCTTCTCACCTTAAAATGGTGATCCTTACCTCTCTTACAGGGTTATATTCTGAAAGGCTTGTAACTCATCCGGCATATCTGGCACATACATCAGACATTCACTCAAGAAGTATTTGAATGACTACGACCTGCAGCCAGGTGTTTGGAAGACAGCAGTAAGCAAAACTGAGATGGGTACGATTTCTGTCGCCTGCATGGAAAGTAAGTTCCACCAGGATTGGGAATGTATCCATTGTTGTATCTCTAGCTCTTAAAACACTGCACAGCTCCCTGCACAGACTAATCACCCACATACCGACATAACAAGCAAGTGAATGAAGCTGTTAATGAGGGAGTCAGACAAAAGGTAATCAAAAAACAAATACAAAATGTGGAAAGTGCTATGAAGGAAGCAAAGGGTAGAGGAATGGACAACAACAGGAATGACGTTTTTTTTGATACAGTCATTTGAGGTTTTTCTGATCTGTCCAAAGAGCTATGGGAAGACCAGAAGGAAAAGCATTTCAGGCAGAGGGAACATTAGATGCAAAGAGCAATCACTAAATGGAGTTGAGAACTGAGAGAAAGAAACTAGCATGGTCGGAACTAGTGAGAAAAGGAGAGAATGGCAGGACGTGAAGTTGAATGAGCACAGTAAGACATTTTTATCCAGTTTGACAGCTGTGTTTTTAGAAAGAGTAGTTTTATTTAGTCTTTATATATTAACTACAAATTACTATTTGTGTTTAAATCTACCATGATATTTTTTCATTTCTTTGACCATTTCTGTTTCTTTTTAATGTCTTTTTTCTTTCTTTTTGATTTACTATTTTATTCTTTCTTTTTTTGATGCCATAATTACAACATACATCCTTGATTTAGTGAGGTTGAATATAAATTAGCAATTTTGCCACTTCTACTTTTTGGACAATATAAAAACATAAGGCACTTTTAATTGCATTTACTTCCTTGGTGATATAGAGGCTATTACTGTTGTATATTTTATATACACTGAAGTGCTTCTAAGGCACAGCCGTTTATTTATTGCATACTTATTCTTTCTGCTCTCTACTTCTTCTTGAATTTCTTGAGGTATAATCTGGGATCGTTTTCCTTCTGCCTGAAGAACTTCTTCTACTATTTTCTCTAGTGTGATTTGCTAACAACAAATCCTTCCATGTTTGGTTTCTGAAAATACCTATTTTGCTTTTATTTTTAAAGGGTATTTTTACTGTGTATAGAATTTTAAATTGGTTCTTGTTGTTTTTAACACTTTAAAGCACGTCATTCTAGGGGCACCTGGCTGGCTTAGTTGGTGGAGCGTGTGACTCTTGATCTCAGGGTTGTAAGTTCAAGCCAACATTGGGTGCAGAGATTACTTAAAAATAAAAAATCTTTTAAAAATAAAAATTTAAAAAAAGACCATGTCATTCTCTTTTCTTCTTGTTGTTGAGAGGTCAGCTGTTGATAGAATGTTTTTGCTCATATGAGGGTAGTATGTCTTTTATTCTCTGGTCACTTATAAGATTTTTCTTGGTGTTCAAGTTTTGCAATTTGACTCTGTGTCTAGGGGTGGTTTTCTTTGTATCTCTTTTGGATGGGATTTGTAGGGTTTCCTCAATTCATGCCTGTGAGATAACATCTGGCGATCTGGGAGTCTGTCTTCTGTTTTTTAATTAAATTTTGCTCTATTATATTTTTCTCCCAACCGACTACCATACATCATAAATAAAACTTGTGTGATATTTGAGGCCCTGTAGGGTGTCATCCTCCACAAAGAATCTGTCTCTGGCAGCCGGCAAGGGTTCCTCTCTCCGGGTTCCTTTTTCTTTTGGCTCTTTCCCCCAGATCCTTAGTGTCTCTGCAGCCCTCAGATCCCTTTAAGTAGATTTAAAAACACAAATTGTCTAGCTTTTCTAGTTTGTCTTAAGTGTAAGGTTGGTCTGAAAGAAGTAAAAAGAGTAAAATTTACTCTAAAAGCAATAGGAAAGTATTCAAGGATTTGATATCATCTGATTTCTATTTTAGGATGATGTATGAAATTATTTATTTTGTCATCTCTTCCCTTAAAATGTCACTGAAGTTGCCTTTTATCTCCATTTCCATCGTTATCATCCTGATCTGAACTCTAGTTACTAGCTTGGGTCTTGGTTTTATCTCACTCTCTTGGGCCCTGAAGGCCATGCAACATATCAAGGTTAGATTCTTTTTCCTGAGATCCTGTTTCTTTTATGTCTAGATTTGGAACTTAAAAATAGCCATGCAATCCTTTTACCTAAGTAAGTAGTTTTAGTAGTCACATTTTATAGACAAGCAAAGCGGCTCGACGTGGCTAAGGAGCTTGTTCCGTCCAGATGGAGCGACAGGTTGAACATAGGCTTCTTGAATTTCAGAAGGTAGAGACATTATTTGCTGTTACTGAAATGTATTCTACTCAGACTATATTTACTCTAAATGTAGCAGCATTTGTATTCTGTTGCCGCTGCAGACAAAACTTAGTTAAAATTGAAATAATAAGAAAAAGTTAAAACCTTTATTGTTGTTGATGCTCACTGATATCAAAGTTGCTTGGCTGGAGCTTTTTTTCTGAGATGTTCAGAGGTTTTTTGTTCCTGAGCGGTTTAACACTGACCTATATAATTGTTAGTAATATTTTAGAATAGGAATCCTTTCTATTTATACCTAAACAGATTTAAGATTATTTCACAAATGCACATAACACACATGTAGATACACACATGCATGAGAGTTTTAAAAAGGATAGAAGACATTAAATTTAGTGCTTTGCAATTTTTGTTAACTAATCGAGATATGTATTTTTTAAAGGATCAGAGAAATTTGTTTCCTGGACTACAGATTCTATCTTTAACTTGCTGTTTCCTAGGTACTGTGATATTCTTACTCTGGGATGTTTTTAGGCACATCAAGTGCTGAAATCACGTACTTCACCACATACTGGGCTTCATGTATGCTTACAAGCCTGGACATAGACGGGGGGTGTGAGGAAGCAGAGCTTTTGTCTTTTTGTCTTCAAATTGCTATCAATGTTCTACTCATTAATTTATGCCTTAATATCCGCCATTTATACTTATTGGATTAAAGTTTCAATTCCATCTCAGATATATCTTAAATTCTTGATATCATTGAAGTCTAGCTTATACATGTTAAACAATAACCGGATTCCCGTATATCCTGGAGTGACTGACTTAATCCCCTGGATTTGAAATACTAGCACTTCAGACCTGATAGAACTAAACGTTAGACTAAGATGGTGGCGGCCATGAGTCTCAAAGCTCTCTAAGAGAAAGGTATGATATTATCATTAAGAGCTTAGGTCCTGGAACCAAACTGACTCGTCTAAATGTTGGTTTTACCATTTATTAGCTATGTACCTTTGGATAGGTTGCTTAACCTCTCTGGCCACAATATTCTCAATTATAAAATCAGAGAACAATAATATGCCCTTCTGGAGTCATTATAAGTATTAAAAATTATCATGACATGTTGAGTATTTAGAATCTTGTCCTGCCCTTAGTAAGTAATTTATTATTTTTACTCTTATTAGTTTACCAATAAAATTTTCTCTGCAGTGACCCAGTTATAATAGGGTTTGTGTGGAAGATCTTTGCAATCTCTGACATTCTGTCAATTAATGTAGTTTTCAGAGATTCTTTAGCAGTGTGAATAAGCTAGAATGCTCTCCAATCTGATATTGTTTAGATCTGTACCAGTTCTGCATGTGGCAATCCGTGGTCCCTGTACTAATAAGCTAATGTTTATTTAAAACCCAGTGTTGCGAGAGGGATGGGTAGATTCTGACACAAATTAAACGTGAGATAATTAAAGAGATTTTTCAAGAGGCAGCAGTAAAAGTTTACTTCCTGTCTGTAGAGAGGAATGTTTGGGGAGCGTCTGATTCCAGAGGAGGAGCAGCAAGGTTCCTCGAGGTTCTGCCTTTCTTGCGTTTCTCTGACCCCCTTTGTAATTGACAGTCAGGTGGACAGAGGGCTTCTGCTGTATCCTGGAAGTCATTAGTACTTCTAGAAAGTAAGACATGTTACCACTTTAATTACACAGCCTTGCCGAAAGGTTGGTGTCCTCAGGTTTCACAGGTGTAGTGTAATACTAAATTGGCCATGGCCACAAACAGGATGTCATTGTCATTCCTTTCAAACTACACAGCCGTCATCTGGTGATGTGTGAACACCTGGGTTTGCACCTCCTTTAACCTGAAGCAAAAGGGAGAGGACTAGTCTGAGTCTAGTTTTGCCTTTGTGAGAGCTGACCCATGGCTCTGCATCTCCCTATAGACATTGTATTTGGATATGTGTCTATGTGTATGTAAATTTGTATTTTTTAGAACAGCTCTTTGAGGGAACCATTACTTTTGCTATATTATGTAGAGTGGGTGCTAAATGAAGGTTAAGTACTAATAAGAAAAATACCAGTAATTTACAGGTGAGGCATTGGTGACTCATTACTTACAGTGTGTTCAGTATTTAAACTTGGTTATGCAAATATATCAGATATTTCTTATATGAACTTAACTTTTAGAATATTCAATCACTGGAGTCATCGTCAAGGAAGAGCATTTTGAATAATTTCTGTTTTTTGGGTTTTTGTTTTGTTTTTTTTTTTTACTTTTAATTTTGGAACAGTTTTAAATTTGGAGAAAAGCTGCAAGAATTGAACTAAAAAAGAACAGAAAAAAAATTTCTGTGCATCCTTATCCCAGAGACTTCATGTAAGGTTGGCCAGTTGTCTCAATAATGTCCTTTATCATGTGGGATGCAATCCAGGATCCATTGTGGAACCTGGTTGTCTCATTTATTCTGAAACGATTCCTCCTTTCCTTG
Organism: Ursus americanus; assembly: GCF_024610735.1. Taxonomy (NCBI): domain Eukaryota; kingdom Metazoa; phylum Chordata; class Mammalia; order Carnivora; family Ursidae; genus Ursus; species Ursus americanus. The sequence continues at coordinate 60,109,599 of NC_142129.1, read as the reverse complement.
ACTTTCTCGGCCATATCATTTGAAGATTGAAGGCCAGTTTTTGGAGGCTGTCCCCCTGTTTGGGTTTAGCTAATGTTTCCTTATAATTATATCCAGGTCATGCATTCTTTGATCAAAATCTCACAGAAGTGATGCTTTGCTCTTTTTCTTGCATCTAATCATATGGCACATGGTGTCAATTTTTTTCATTCTATTATAAAGGTATGATTTTTTTTATATTTTGGAATTAGTAATTATTTTGTGAGGAGAAATATTGAGACTGTAAAATCCTGTTCCTCTGCTTACTGATTACTGATTAGTTTTGGTATCCTTGCTAAATAATAGCTAATAATAAAAATAATAATAGCTGTTGCTATTTCTTACCTGATTATTTCTGTATTCGTTGAGGAATGTTGATTTTTGGGGCACCTGGGTGGCTCGGTCTGCCTTCCTACTCAGGTCATGATCTCAGGGTCCTGGGATCGAGTCCCATATCAGGCTCCCTGCTCAACGGGGAGTCTGCTTCTCCCTCTCCCTATGCCATTCCCCCTGCTTGTGCTCTACACTTTCTCTATGTCAAATAAATAAATAAATAAAAATCTTAAAAAAAAATAAGAAAAGAAATGTTGATTTTCGGGGTGCCTGGGTGGCTCAGTCGTTAAGCATCTGCCTTCAGCTCAGGGTGTGATCCCTGTGTTCTGGGATCAAGCCCCACATCAGGCTCCTCCGCTGGGAGCCTGCTTCTTCCTCTCCCACTCCCCCTGCTTGTGTTCCCTCTCTCGCTGGCTGTCTCTTTCTCTGTCAAATAAATAAATAAAATCTTTAAAAAAAAAAAAAGAAATGTTGATTTTCTGGTTTCTTCATTCCTTCTTCATTACTTGGTATTAAACTGTAAGGAAGAGCTTTCTTTTCTCCCCATTTGTTTATTTATCTGTATCATTGAGGAATCATAAATTTTTTTATTTTTGAGAGAGAGAGAGGGAGGGAGAGAGGTGGGGGAGGGGCAGAGGGAGACGGAAAGAGAGAATCTTAAGCAGGCTGCATGCCCAGCGGGGAGTCTAACTCTGGGCTCAATCTCACAACCCTGAGATCACGACCTGAGCGGAAATCAAGAGTTGGATGCTTAACTGACTGGGCCACCCAGGCACCCCCATAATTCCTTTTTTAGTCCATGAGCTCTAATTAGGTCCTATCATTATTTATTTTAATATTCTAATTATCCCAGATTTGACTAGTAGGAGACTCTTCAGGCTGAATTCTGGGTCCTTTTGAGGTGTAGCCATCATTCTTACTTTCTGGCACGGTCAGATGATTCAAGCTCACCTTGTTCTTATACCAGCCCTGGGATCAATGATCTCACCAGGAAGTCTTGTTTCTTTTAGTAGAGTGGCTCCTAATCTAGATCTAGAAACTAAGATCAAGATGGGTGCAAGGTGTGCCCATTGCTGGGATAGATACTCCGGCTTCTAAGCAAGTTTAGTGGAAAGAGGAAGCTTATACGTATACATACACATACCTCTGTTTCTCATTCCATCTCTCTTTCTCTCTCTCAATAGATAGATAGATAAGTGTGTGTGTCTGTGTATCTGTATGTGTGTATGTATATGTGTATATGTATATACACACGTTTATGTGTATATACCATACCTCCAATTCCTATTTCCTATGACTACAGAACTTATTACAGGGTCTTCTGAAGCTTACAATGAGGTTACCTACTGATAAACCCATCCAAAGTTGAAATATCGTCAGTGGAAAATGCATTGATTACACCTAACCTACTGAACATCGTAGCTTAGCCTAGTCTTCCTTAACATGTTCAGAACTCTTCCATTAGGGGCGCCTGGGTGGCTCAGTCCTTCAGCATCTGCCTTCGGCTCAGGGCGTGATCCCGGAGTCCTAGGAACGAGCCCCACATCGGGCTCCTCCACTGGGAGCCTGATTCTTCCTCTCCCACTTCCCCTGCCTGTGTTCCCTCTCTCGCTGGCTGCTTCTCTCTGTGTCAAATAAATAAATAAAAGCTTAAAAAAAAAAAAAAAAGAACTCTTCCATTAGCCCACAGTTGGGCAAAATCACCTAATACAAAGCGAATTGTATAATATAATGTTGAATATCTCATGTAATTTATTGACTGCTGTACCAAAAGTGACAAACAGAAGAGCTGTCTGGGTACAGAGTGGTTTTTTGTGTTGGTGAGGGAGAGGGAGAGAGAGAATGTCAAGTAGACTCCACACTGAGTGTGCATCCTCACCCTGGGGCTCATCCCACACCCCTGAGATAATGACCTGAGCCAAAATCAAGAGTCAGCTACTTAACCAACTGAGCTACCCTGGCGCCCCAAGAGACCACTAGATTTTGAAAGAAGCAGCTGAATAGTTCTCTTCTCCATTAACAGTAGGAACTGACAAGCTACACGTTTAATTTCTAGTTGGCCTTCTGAATTCTGTCTTTTTCTTAAATCTTTTTTAGAGAATTCTTAATTCTCTAGTCATTCTGTAGCAGGCCAGAGAAGGTTGGGAGGAAGTCTCCCTCCATGGTCAGAACAGTTCCTGAACAATAGCAAATACAACTGCTCTTTAAAGGCCTTAGTGTCCTGTCGTCCAATCCCAATGTTGGAGGCCTTGGGCAGATTTTGAGTGTTACTTTTTACTGCATTGGATCAAAATTTTACTATATTTAATATCATAATTCTTTTAAATACTATATACTTCTCAGTGATTTTAAAGCCACTATTATAAAATGTATAGTATCAAATAATGCCAATATTCTAGAATTTCTGTGCAAATCAATCCTGTCATGTATAGTTAATGGACTTATAGGTAAATAGCTTCAATTTTTATTATTTTAGTTAAAATCTTCTTTATTATGTAAAGTGTCTTTAAAACATGTTTATTAAGGAGCACTGGGTGGCTCCATCGGTTAAGTCTCTGACTCCTAATTTCAGCTTAGATTGTGATCTCAGGGTCGTGGGATCACCCTGACTTGGGCTCCATGCTCAGCAGAGAGTCTGCTTCTCCCTCTGCCCCTACCCGCTCCCACCCACCGCACTCTCTCTCTCTCTAAAATAAATAAATACATCTTTAAAAAATAATAATATTGGGCCACCTGGGTAGCTCAGTTGGTTAAGCGTCTGCCTTCAGCTCAGGTCATGATCCCAGGGTCCTGGAGTGGAGCCCCGCATCAGGCTCCCGGCTCAGCTAGGAGTCTGCTCTCTCTCTGCCCCTCCCCCCACCCATGTGCGCGCTCTATCTTGCTATCTCTCAAATAAATAAAATCCTTAAATAATAATAATAATAATAGTAAATATTAATAAAACATGCTTTTTAAGTCTCTCAACAATGTGGAAATGTAGTTTGGCTTTATCACTTTCCAATTAAATGTTATTCTTCCATGGCTTCCAAGGAAGAAAGTTAAGGCACTTAGGGAAATTGGTACAATTTTACACGGTTCAAGGAAAATAAGTAAATCCATATCAATGAATCTTGACTTTTTCTTTTTCTGTCTTAAATCATCTCAGAGGTAAATATTCTCCCTGCTCTAACAACTGAGTCTCGAGTTCTAGCTCAGAAAGCCATTGTCCCTTATCAGCACTGACCTTCAAAACTTGAGGTGGTTCATTTTCAAATAAAATCAATTTACAATGAAAAAACATTCTTTGAGATTACACAAAAGGCAATGGTAATATAACAAAAACCCATTTAAAGCTACCTTTCTCCCTGCATTACAGAAATTGACAACTCTAAATATTATATTACAGTATATTAATGTATTGTATTTGTGTATTATATATGCATATTACACCATTATATATTTAACATTATAAAGATACTCCTTAAACTAAATACTAATATCACAATTGCAATTGTCTGTCTCTATTTGATATGGAGCATGGATACTGGGTCATATTTCAGCAAGGACTCAGGTCTGTTGCAAGCTTCTTGAAACTCAGGGTGAGTCTGCATGACAGGCCCATTATGATTATATCTTGGACACAGCACAGTGACACTTTGCTTATAACTTACAGGTTCACAGAGTTCATAGGTAATTCATATAAACTCAAAATGTCTGAGAAGCCAGGTAAGAGACTATTTGCATCTTGGGGGCAGCTAGGTCTGAGTTTACGACTCATTTCTGTATATCTGGAAACTTTTAACAGTCGTCACCTTGGTGTACGTTTGGTTAACTCTCATCACTTATTTTGGATTTGGATGGTTTTAAAACCAGAAAGTCACTTAAGTACAGCACAATCATCTTGTTTATTTTTTAGAGCTTTCTTTCTGTTCCTTTTGGTTTTATTCATAACTCTGATTTAAAAAAAAAAAAGATAAATGTCATGTGAGTAGATGAGAATTTTTGAAAATCTGTTTTTAAATCTGTCAAAGGAAGATACTCGTCTGAGATTTCCCTTCTGGATTGCTTTAGTCAGAGGAATGCTGTGATAAAACATTTTCACAATTATTTTATCAAGCATAATATTCAGCAAATTATAATACTAACCTTATTATACAGAGTCTCAGGAAATAGGTAATAAGTATTATTATTTTGTGTTTAGTGATAGAAACATTAAGGCTGACACTAGCAGGTGATTTTAAATAATGATTAAATTCCAGCTAAACTAGTCGTTTGACAAGCATTTACTGCAAGTACTTGAGAAAGCAGCCGGAGTGATGGTGATACTAAAACACAGCAGGATAGACTCGCCTCTTTAAAGGCCCATGACTCTTGTGCAACGGGTGTAATTAACAAGCCATTGAAATCACTGGAGGAACATCTCATAACACGATTTAGGGAGTCTTTGTTCTTAGGTTTACTAGCAGATGATATTCTGTAATGATTTGATAAATCATTGCATTCAGTGGATTTTAAAATATTTCGGGACATAAAAATCTAAAGTGTGACAGAGAACTTGAGTTGGTACCTTTTCTTTTAAACTCCTCATAGTAACCTCCTGGCATTCTCTCAACTTCTGGGGAATGCCCAGAATGTCTGTCAGCAGATGAAATCAAGTGCCAACAATAGAAGTTTATTTTGAAATCCAGCAATTTCATAAGCCTATTGAAATTATGTTCATCATTACTAAACTCTACTGGTGTAAATGTTACATAACAAAAATATGACTTATATGGCAAATCAGTGCATTCATTTGAACTTTTGTAACACAAAAATCAAGAGGCACCATGTTCTGCATTTCTTTCTGCCAAGAAGTAGCTGAAGTAAATGTATTTTTAAATTATAATATCTGCAATCATATAAATGTCATAGCTCTTTAAAAATATAAAATTCTGAGGAATAAAAGTTATGTGAGATGTACTAACTCGCAATGAGATGTACCAAATATGACTGCTTAGCAGAAATATGAAAATCCAGCCGATAATTTGTTGAGAATAAGTTTGTAAAATGTTTTCAAGAAAAAAGAAGGTGGAAAGCTAGATTGAAAGTATTTCTTTTTAATATGGTTCCAATTTAATTAAACAGCAACAATGAGCCACTTCTTAGGACCTTCCTCCTGAGATGCTGTACACACCTGGGCCCGTTTAAGGATGTTCTTAGCACAGAAATTCTCAAACCTTCATGGATCATGACACTTTTAGTGTCTCAGTAATTTTTTCATGGTGACTGCAGGGCAAAAGAAATATCTAGCAGTTCTGCTTATTAAGTAGTTGGACCCAAATGTAATAGTATCGTGGTAGTGGCTTGTGTGGTGTTTGACAGATGCTGTCCCTCTGTTTGCTGGGCTTCCCTCAACATTTAAAAATATTCTATAATACTTCTGTATGTTTACAGCAGTCAGCAGGGTTGGGGAACTATGGTGTTAGCAGCCTTAATGGCAAAACACTGGTAATGACTCCAATGCTCATTCACTGGAGGTGGCTGAAAGGATAGTGTATCTATATGATGGAAGACTGTGTAGGACGTGGAGAGACTGAACTAGATCTGTGTATACGGATTTCAAGAGGTCTCCAATCCATGCTATTAAGTAAAACTTGGAAATTTGCAGGGGAATAGCTATGATAGATACCATTTAAAACACATACACATATATACATGTAAACACACACACACACACAAAGTGTATATATCTTTTTTGTGTACACATACATTTTGTGCATTTTGTGCTGGTCCTCGAAGCTCCCTGCCCTGTTCAGGGACTCCCACCCGGTGTTCTTGGCCACTCTGAAGTATGCAGGGGATCGCCCAGGCTTCCCCTTCAATAGTTGTCTTTCCCCTTTTCCCAAAACTGCTACGTCTGGCTCTGTATATTCCATTTTATCCTCTCCCCTGCATGTTTAAAGAATTAAGACAATTTTAAAAAGAAATTATATTGTTAAGGGAATAAACTTAAAGTTGTACCCTGTAGGACTTTCTTGATGGTAGAACGAGATCAGTTAAAATCTTAACACCTTCCCAAGGAACCCTCAGTGGCTGAGCCTCTGTTTCTAAGTCAGTTTTCCCGACCTCAGGTTCACACATTTCTCTCAAGCCGGCACCTCCTCCTTCTACCCTTTCCTGTAAGCATGTCTAATGTATCACACAGGCAACTCCAAACGCTGCCTAGCACACAGTCTAATTTGCTACAGGGGCCAGCTTCCCTCCACAGTCCATCTCCCTGCCTCCCTTAGCACGTTTCCAGTAGACAGTAGCCCGCCCCCCTTATGCACTGGGGATACGTTCCAAGACCCCCAGTGGATGCCTGAAACCCTGTATATACTGTTTCTTCCTATACATACATACATACCTAGGATAAAGTCTAATTTATAAAATAGGCATAGTAAGAGATCGTCAACAGTAACCAATAATAAAATAGAACAATTATAACAACATACTGTAATAAAAATGATGCGAATGTGGTTTCTCTCTTTCTCTAACTATCTTACTGTACTGTAGTCACCCTTCATGTGATGTTGGGAGATGATAAAACGCCTACATGATGAGATGAAGTGAGGTGAAGGCCTGGTGACATAGCATTAGGCTACTATTGACCTTTTGACTGTGTGCTGGAAGGTGAATCACCTGCTTCCAGAGCACTGTTGACCGCAGGTAACTGAAACTGCAGAAAGTAAAACCATGGGCAAGGGGAGGGCTACTGTCCTAGGTCTCTGGTCCATGTGGGGAAGGGTTCTCTTGGTCAGTTCTGACCGTCACAACTGTGATTTGTACACACACTCCAGCTACCAGGCACACACACCTGTTTCGGCTTTAGGGCTGCAGCTGGGAGGCTGTCCAGATCACATTCTCACCAAGGCCTTTCCCAAACTCCTCATTTAAGGAGTATCCTAGGTAGAGTTGTCAGGTAAAATACAGGAGCCCGAGCTCAGTTGGAATCTCAGATAAGCAGTGAGTATTTTTTTTTTTTTTTGGTAAAATATGTTCCAAATAGTGCATGGGGCATATTTATACTAAAATAAGAATAATGAGTCATTTATCTGAAATTCAAACTGAACTTGGTCTCCTGTATTTTTATTTGCTAAGGCTGGCAACCCTACTTCTAGTCATTTTCTAGTATAACACTCTGTTGTGATTTTCTCCTGGCACTGACCGCTGCATGGTATTCTCTTGTTTATGGAGTTATGTTTGTGTGTTTAATGCCTGTCATCCTCCAGAGGAATGTGGGGTCTATGAGGGCGGAAACCCTGTCTTACTCTCCACTGTTGTCCCTCGGATGCCTCCTAGTACGTAGTAAATACTCATTACACTCTCTTCAGGGAATGAACACCCATCTTCCAAAGACATACATTAATTCTCAAGGTAGTCCACTTTAAACTGAAATATTCCCTCCCTACCTTGTATTTTGTGAGGAACTCACCTTTCCCGGAGTTCCATTGTCACATAATTAGGTTTGGGGCAGCTTGTCCTTTATTGCTCCCAATTACACCCTTCAGAACTTCCAAAATAAAAAAGGAGTCGTGTCATCCAGTTACAGAAAGAAAAGCTTTGAAAAGACCATTTAAAACAAAAGAACAAAACTTTATGACATTTAGTGATCTTGATAAAGGGAAGGGAGGTCATATATTTTACCAAATAAATGTATATTTTAACCAATTTTTTGAAACTTTAATAATAAAAATATATCAAATTTTAACTCATAGGATATTATCCACACAGTAGGTTGTGCTGGGATTAACTTTAAATAGTTTTTGGCAAAAATCTCACCATAAAGCTTCGCTTAATGTTATCTATACATATTTTTGAACTTTTTTTTGGTAAATGTAGTATTATATGAAATTCCTGAATTTTTAAAAATTGTTCTTAAGTTAATTGGCTTTCTGGTAGTTTAAAGAAAGATAAACTAAGTTTCTTGTTGGTCCTGGTAAATGATTTTTTTTTCTGGGTATTTGTTTCCTTGGAATGTAAGTTCCCCAGGACATTGATCTTATTGATAAAAGATAAAATTCTATATGATCTTTTTCACAAAAAGTTTCCGTATCTTCTTTGGGTGAATTTGGCTAAGTGAGCTTTAGGCAAAATGATCCAAGCAAAATTAGAAGTTGAACAATGATGAGAATCTAATCAATATCGGCTGATTTTGCATAATTCAGATCCCTTTTCTCTTAATTCCAAATATAAAGATCAGGATTTTAAATTACATAACAGTTTGTAATTGTGCTGTTTATTTATGTGAAGTCTAAATCGGTGGTGGTTGGTGTGTGTGTGAACCTGAAAGTGTACATGATCGAAACCTTTAACAGATTCTAAGTCCGGTTAACTTGTATGCAACCTATGTAGTACATACCGATGTCTTGCTTTCAAAACACAGTCTCTCTTAGACGCTGATAATCAAAGCATCTATCGTGATGTTCAGAAACCCCCTCCCGTATTAACTGGGGATGTTTCGGCTTAATTAGGAGGCTTCCCTCTGCCAGTCCCTGAAAGCAACTAGGTTTTGCTTGAATGAAACAAGTGAAAAGCACGAGGCTGGTGAGAGGTTGTAAAGAGTGTGCAGTGGACACCCCCAGAGTTCCCCTCGGGCGTGTCTCATCCTCTCTTCTGCTTGGGGGGTGTGTGTGTGTGTGTGTGTGCACTAGCTGATGAAACCCCCTTCCTGTTGAACTGGGACGGAACTAAGTGAGCAGGGTGTAGCTTTGGAGGGTTCTGAAATCTAAGAACGAGCTTCCTTTCCCACCACTTTACGCTGAGTCAGTTCACTGCAGAGTGCTCGGCAGGATCTAGAAGCCTTTGTGTTCAGATTATTTTACTAGCTACAAAAGCCACACCCTTGTGCTACACAAACAGAACACTTTGTCCTTCCAGGAGGTCCGGACTTTGACCACAGCCCTGGGATTTCAAAGCTGCCTCACAGTGGCTTGCCTATTGTGATGTAAAGTGTGAGGCCGGTGAGTGTCTCCCTGCTATAATGCAGATTTTTACAATTGCGAGCTCTGGGGCTCACCGGGCAGTGGAGGCTTTGAACAATGACTGACTATCACTTAAAACTACCTCAAAAATCCATTTATTACACTCACACAAAAGAAAAAAAGTACAGTGACAGGAAGAAATGGAATAATGTGCTTTGATTTAGAAAAATCCATACTTTTATTTTTTAACAGCACATACTCATTTGTAGCAACTCTAGCCCCCCCCCCCCCATCGGTGGTTTTAAGTTACCTGCGGGCAACCATGGTCTGGAAGCACATGATCCTCCTTCGGACACTCAGAAATATCATCATGTCTCTGGCCCGAGTAGCCTAATGCTACCTCACAGTGTCCACGTCACTCGGCTCACTTGTGTGATCACGTAGGCGTTTTATTACCTCCCATCGTCACAGGAAGGAGGGTGAGCACAGTACAGTTAAGGTATTTTGAGAGAGAGACCACATTCACATAACTTTTGTTTTAGTATATTGTGATACGTGTTCTATTTTATTATTAGTTATTGTTGATAATCTCTTACTGTGCCTAGTTTATAAATTAAACTTCATCAGAGGCACGTATGTATGGGGAAAAAAAACAGAGTATCTATAGGGTTTGGTCGTATCTGTGGTTTCAGGAGTCTGCTGGGGGTCTTGATTTACCGTGCAGACGAGAGGGGACTGCTCTTTCCATTTCTGTCTGTCAGGGTAGTAAATGATGCATTGGTCTACACTGGCACCAGTAGGAAAGAAGGGGAAGGAGGGCTGAACTTAGAGGCCGAGCAACCTAACTGTCCTGCTTCTTCCTAGCATAGCAGAAATCATTTTCATGAGATCTTAGTCACATCCCCATTCTCAAACTCTGTTACAGCCTCAAATACATTTCACATAATATTACATTTCTAACTCAACACGGTAATATGAACTGTACCTTGTAGTGGATGGGGATTCACTGCATCGTGTACCGCACTATCCTAAATGCTCTGTTTTCTCATTTAATTCTCAATGTAACTTTCTGAGGTAACTTCTATAATCCTTTTTTCACTAACAAAGAAAGAGGCTTAGAGTGGTTAAATCTCTAGATAGGGTCACTCAGTTAATAATGAGAAGCCCTGGGGTTCTAACAAGGCCTGCTAGATTCCAGAGCTCAAGATCAGAACCCCTAAGACATTCAGCCCATTAATTGCACCAGCCCTTGCATTAAATTAAGGAGGGCTTGAGAGGCCTCCTAGTCAACCTGGAAGGCCAGCCCACTGGCTTTGAAGTGTTGCCCTAGGAAGCGAGCTGTTTTTACTTAGATGGGATGATTATTGTTGGGGCCTGGGACATAGTGATAGCTATTACTACACACCTGAGCACCCAACTGGCCCAGCAAGCACCCTTGGCAAAATCATTGCCTCTCGCATTGCTTTGCAACCTACATAAAATAATATGGGATATCATTTTTCCTTTGGCCAAGTAGACCTTATGGAATTCTCCCTTTTTACCCTCAGAAACACCTCCCTGGAACAAATGTTCACTACCATCCACCAAACGATATCCTAAACCCTCCTACAAAGTGAATCTCATACAAAATTAATTATTGACATTTTTCTGAAGTCTCACACTTCAACTTATCCTACGAATTTCAGTCGGCACAATAAATATCATGAAACAACCTACCCCTGCCTTTTTTTCTTAAAAAAAACTTAATTGTATCTGTCTGAGGTGTGTTTTTTAATTTGGTTTACGAATGCTCATGTTTTTATTTTTTATTTTTATATGTGACTTTATTTTTTTATTTTTTTAAAGATTTTATTTATTTATTTGACAAAGAGAGAGACAGCCAGCGAGAGAGGGAACACAAGCAGGGGGAATGGGAGAGGAAGAAACAGGCTTCCCGCGGAGGAGCCTGATGCGGGGCTTGATCCCAGAACTCCAGGATTACGCCCTGAGCCGAAGGCAGACGCTTAAGGACTGAGCCACCCAGGCGCCCCTATATGTGACTTTAATATCAGCCAAAAAACAATATAAGTATCATTCATTTGGTGAGCCCTCAAACCGAATACAAATAATTCTAAGAAGTGTTTATTTTTTTGTAAAAGTGAGCTGATTTGGTCACTTTTTCCTAGAAACACTCTATTCTCCTGGCTTCTCTGGCACCAGAGTCTTCTGATTTGCTGTCAGTCTCATCTGCTGTTTCTTCTTGCCCATCTTTGCTAGGTTTTTCTTTTTTTCTCAGCTGCTAAATCCTGGAGCAGGATTTCTTTTTTTCTTTTTTCTTTTCTTTTTTTGTTTTTGAGAGAGGTGGAGGGGCAAAGGGAGAGGGAGGGAGAAAATCTTGAGCCTGATGTGGGGCTCAATCTCATAACTTTGAGATCATGACCTGAGCTGAAAACAAGAGTTGGATGCTTAACCAACGGAGCCACCCATGACATCTCCCCTAGTTCCAGATGTCGAGTCCACATCTCCCTCCCTATGTACAACATGTACAAAGAAGGACTTTTAATTTTCTCTGAGAACAATTCCTCTCCTCATCTCATCCATCTTGGTTATTTAAACTACTACATACCCTGTTGTTCAAGCTATTTCATGGTCTCTTGCTTTTGCATCTCCCCTATCTCTTGTCATTCTTTTCTCTCTCTACAGACTAGCTTTTCACTAGTGTATTACTTTCGGTGCTGGGGGGAGGGACCAAAGTTTCTGAATACCAACTCCAACCCTGGCTTAGGAAAGAAAGTCACAAATGATAAGCTCTTATTAGCTGTCCTCCCTGATCTGTAGCAGCCAGCATGGGACTAAGGCCATATGCTATAATCAGGCCTCTGCTCTGGTGATGAGTAGGACAATTTTCAGAAAAGGGGGTTGGGGGTGCATGGGATGGGCAGACATCTTAATAATGTTAACACTCTTACCAGATTTTCAATAATTTTTTACATTCATGGCCCCCTTGACTTGAACACTCATGTAAAAAATCAGAGAAGAATCATGCTTTTATCAGTTTTGATTGTAGGCCACAGACTTCTCTTTGTGTTCCATCGTTTCTTCTTTTTCCTTATAACAAAGAATTTGGACTATATGACTTCCCAGCCCACCTGGACATAAGCTCTTTCTCAAGTTCAGTCCAGCGAGTTTTGTTTCATCTTCTTTCTCTTCTTTCTCTATATGTCTAGTTAGACTATGGGCAAGTAGGCCTTTTGGGGGTGATCAGATGTACTAAGAGTGGTGGTGACTTGAATTCAACCAGAGTCTGTTAAAATTGATTTAATTATAACTCTTGTAACAGGATCCTGAGTAACTGGGGTAGGGGGGTGGGGGGCGGAGGCACAACTATAGGAATTCCCCAAAAGAAAAGAAATCTAGTGAGAGAAAAAAATAGAGCCAATACTCTTAATTTTGACAATTCAAGGAAATCTGATGGATGATATTCACCTTTCCTTTGGCCACAATCTTGATCCATCCCTAAGTCAGAGCATCACAGAAAGAAAAGCCGAACTGTACACTGACATTTATCTTTCTAAAAAAAAGTGGCATTCCTGCCCCCCAAAAGGGGGAGGAGACTCTCTCTTCGTGAACTAGAATTAGTCATCTTATTTCTTACCTCATCATTCTCTCAAGAGTAATTTTCAAGCGGAAATCTACTGGGCAGTTTTGCTGGGATGGGCCTTCCTTTCTAGCAATGTGGCTATTTCCATTTAATAATTAAATAATTGTTATGGAAATTCCCTCTTAAAAGCATTACTTTAAAAAAAGATTGCGCAACATTTCTCCCCAAATTTCTTAAAGAGTGTGCATGTCACAGCAGGAATAAATGAGGTGAAGTTGCTTTTCTGGGACATGGTTCCATTAGGGAGAAAGTAAAAACAATGTTTTAGAAGCCCATTGCTTCCACAATAAACATCACGATTGTCATTTTCATGAACTGATTTTGTGTATTTGAAGACAGAATCCTTCACATGAGAGCCAAATTGTTTTGATTACTTGAAATGTCACAATATGAGAAATGGTACAACTGCAATTTCCTTACTTTTCCTCCTTTATAATCCAAATCACACACCAAAGCTGAGAAAAATGGGCATTGGATACTGGAGATATTCACAAGCAAATGAAGACCAGAGTATATAAAAAAAAAGGATGAGTCATAAAATGTTTCATATGTTAGATAAAATCCATTTATCTTCATGAATGATGTTGCCACCAGTTTTCAAGCAAACTGATAAAAAAAAAAATCTTTGGTAGAGCAATACAGACTATGTAGAAGATTCAGATGGGGTCCTTGCTCTACCTTCTTGTTTTCTTCTTGTTGAAAAAAATGAGAAACAGTCACTGATGTAGCTTCAAAATGTCCCTAGAGGGAGTAAATTATAAACTCTTCTCTGAACACTAGCTTTGGGGGCGCCTGGGCAGTTTAGTTGGTTAAGCATCTGACTTTGTCTCAGGCCATGATATCTGGGGATTGATTGGAGAGTTGGGGGTCCCTGCTTAGTGGAGATTCTCCTTGTCCCTCTCCCTCTGCCCCTCCTCTGGCTGGTTCTCTCTCTCTCTCTCTCTTTCTCTCTCAAATAAATAAATAAAATCTTAAAAAAAAAGGGGGGGTGCCTGGGTGGCTCAGTCGTTAAGCGTCTGCCTTTGGCTCAGGGCGTGATCCTGGCATTATGGGATCGAGCCCCATATCAGGCTCCTCTGCTGGGAGCCTGCTTCTTCCTCTCCCATTCCCCCTGCTTGTGTTCCCTCTCTCTGGCTGTCTCTCTCTCTCTGTCAAATAAATAAATAAAATCTTAAAGAAAAAAAATTGTCTTTAGGTAAAGAATTCTGTGGTCAGATGAGTTTGGGGACCCATGTTGTATACATATTCCATGATTGCAGCCACGGTCCAGCCTCTTAAGTGTCACTCTACAGCCAGCCATCTTCGTAACATGTTCTCCTGGAAGTTCCACAGGCAATTCAAACTCCAAAACTGAACTCACATTTTTTTAAACTTTATATGTGCTTTCCTACATCCATTTCCTGCCAGCTATCCTGTTGACCAAGTCAGACAACTGATATTCATCCCATATATGTTTCTCTTTGTCCTCTCTCCTCCCGTGCCCCCCACCCCGACTTTGGTCGTAGTCATCCAGTTCTTTTAATTTCATGCCTTTCTGATCTGGCTGACATAAGCTCTTTCTCCCTATTGTCCATGAGGCCACTATGTAGGCTCTCACTTGGAGGGCCTGCATTTTTTGTTCTCTTCCTCCAATTCATCCTTCTCACTGTTGCCACAGATTTCCTATACAAATCTCCCCCAGGGGGTCCCCTATTGACAGTATTTAAGGGGTTCCTCTTAAGGATAAAGGTCCTATCTCTACTCTTTCCCTGTCCGATCCACTGCCTTCCTTACAGGAACCCTGTAGTTCAGAGGTCCCTGAAGCTGATGTGCTCTCTCCTCCCCTCACTCACTGCACGTCCTGTTTGGCTGAAAACCTGCAGCCTATCCTTGTGCAATTGGCCTATTCCTTCTCATTCAAGGTTCAGTTCCTGTATAATCCTCCCTGGTGCTGCTGCGTCCACCTTTCTGAATAATGTGCGCCTCCTTTATGCTTCCTAAGCATCTAGTTCTCAGCTCTGCCATAACACTACTGGAATCAGACAGGTCTGCATTTGAATTATGGATCTACCATTTATTAAATATAAACCCAGAAATGTAGTTTAACCTCAATACACCCTAGCTTTTCATCTGTAATTATTTTGATTATACCTGTCATATGGAGATCATAAAAGTTATAAGTGAAATAAAGTAGATAAAGCATAAAAAATAGAGTGCCTGGTATAATAGGTGGATATAGTTGGATCTCCCCCATCACTGTGTGTGTACTATGTTCTTGGGATTCTCAGGGCTGGGAATAGAATTGGTCCTTAGCATTTGACACTATTGATAACTTTCCCCTTGGAAAGTATGGTCTCCTATCTTAAGTTTCCCGACATAATTCTCCTCTGTGTTTCCCCTATCATTCTGGCTACTCTCTCTCCATATATTTTGCTGGGTTATTTCTGATATGAAGGGAAAGAAAAACCTCTCCTTGATCCTCTTAGGTTAAATCTCAGAGGCATGTGAATTAAACTGGCAAAAGACAGATTCATAGAAAAGAAGGCATAAAATTTTATTTTTAATTTTACACACCTGGGGGCTCCACAGAAAAGAAGTGAAAACTTCCCCCAAAGAGTTTTACTAAAGGTTACATGAGGTGATGTATGTAAAGCATGTCGTCTTGTGAGGGGCACACGGAAAGCTCAAATGAGTTTGAGTTGTTGCTGGACCCATCACTGCCGTCTTCAGCCCATCAGCCACCCAACATCAGTGATCTTTCATTTATTTGGTTTTTAAATTTTTTTTTTTAAGATTTATTTATTTAGTTGAGAGAGAGCTCTTTGCTCAACGGGGAGCCTGCTTCTCCCTCTCCCTTTGCCTGCCACTCCCCCTGCTTGTGCTCTCCTGTGTGTGTGTGTGTGTGTGTGTGTGTGTGTGTGTGTCAAATAAATAAATCTTTTTTAAAAAAGGGAGGAAAATTAGTTTTTATTTGAATATTACTCAATATTTCATAAAATGTATTTTAATTATGGTCTAACTTTTCTAGTCTTCAATATAATATTACTAGTTTATAAACGCAGAAATGATTAGTCCTGTAAGCTAATGGAAATCTGGGGTCCACTGTATTAAAAATATCAGGATCCCTTAGCTTGTTTTATATTTTATTTATTGTTCTTTAATAGCAAAGAGAATCTTTAGCTTTTTCTTCCTCCATACTTGGAGCAGATCGTGAGATTTGCCCATAGCTGCGCCTTTCATCATTTTATTGCTCATTCCGTCCTTTCTTTTGAATCTTCTCACTGTCCCACACAGCTGAAATAAATGGGAGAATAACTCAGTAGAACTCACCCTTTTAATTAGTCACTCGCTTGGACTCTGAGCAACCAAGCCAGCATCCACATTGCCTCCAAGATTTATAGCCCAGGGTGGTAGCTATAAATAGCGCATTTCTATCTACACTAAAGTTTAGGGGGAAAAATGAAGTGTTGCTGTAGATAAGGTCACTAGTGAGGTTTAGTGAGGAATATAATTCTGATAGGACAGGTAACCCGCTGCTAGATAGAAGATATTATGAGGAAAGAAAATTTGAGCCTTAGGTCTCTACTGTTTCTATACATCATGAATCTTGATACTTTCAGCTTTAATATTGTCTATTTCACACGGTCCCTCTGTGCCTTGAGTATTAGCTCTTCTCCCCGAAGTACCGAGTGAATAGTGATTTACATGTTGCCATCTTGAGCATCTAATATATGCCACCGGTTGTATTATCTCTATTTCTGTAATCGTGTATTTTTTAAATGAAGAAATTACATATCGGTATGATTAAGTAATGTGCCCACATTCCCCTGTACAGTAATTTGTGGGGTCTGCTGTTCAAACCCAGACCTTTCTGACCGTCGTCTGTTCATTTTCCAGGGTGCCTCATTGCTTATCCTCATCACCCAGAGCAAGAGGGCACTGTAGCCAATGGGTTGATAAATGGTCCTCCCAACATTTTCCTATCTGCTGCAGCTCCTTGCCCCCTCCCCCACCAGGCAGCATCTGTAGGCTCTTCTCGATCAGCTTTCTCCACTACTTGCGCCTGCCTCCTCCTCTGGGAGATGACCTTCCTTGCAGGCATTGCATCATCAAAATACTGCCCATGAAGGGCTAAGTCTACTTAGAGCTGGTTTTGTTCATAATGAAATGTCGTTTTTTAGTACAAGGTACTAACTGAGGGCAGGCCTTAGCGAAAAATATACCCACAGAAATCCCATTAATACAAATTTGTTCTTTAAGTGACCTCAAATTGTATAATTTTCCTGAGAGAGTTAATACTTCTTACCATGGTTTAACTTAAACTGAATGTTTTAGTCAATAGTTTGTTGTTGTTGTTTTTCTACCAATAAACTGAGATCAGCTTTCCTGAGTGAGTGTAAGTTTTAATGTGGGGTGGGGTAGGAGAGTGAGGAGGAAGGGGAAGATGGTCATGGACAGAAGCAGGCATTAAGGTATTCATGAGTTCAGTTTTACATACAGCCCTTTCTCGGAGGAGCAGTTCTAGAATAAATGCTCTTCTAATGGGGACTACCAGAGGTTGGCAAAATCTGTTCCTTGTGAGCATGAGACACAAGGAACATGGCTGGGTCTCAGTCTTGGAAATCAGATGTTTCCTACTTTGGATAAGGGCAGTCCTTGAATTGGACTTTGCTGCATCTTCGGAAAAGTGATACTCCATTCCCCTCTTTGCCCATTAGTTTCTCCATACCAAAAGGCTTCTGTCTGAGCATATTTTGTGTCATGCTTTCTAAGTCCTATATATGTCTTGATGACAAATTACTAGGTTACATGCTACCCACTCAATGTGCCTTAAGAATTTTCTCGTAAGCATCTTGGGAACGCTCATCAAAGAAATGTGCAGAGCATATAGTTGGCCTCTTGCAACTGGGACATTTATCAGGACCCGACTTTTTTTTCCCCTTTCTAGGGCTACATGGTCTCACTCTTTTCTTTTTCTTTTCTTTTCTTTTTTTTCTCTCCTTTTCTTTCCTTTCCTTTCCTTTTTCCTTTCCTTTCCTCTTCTCTTTTCTTCTTTTCTTTTCTTTTCTTTTCTTTTCTTTTCTTTTCTTTTCTTTTCTCTTCTTTCATTTTATTTCATTTTTTCCCATCGTGAGTAGTATACTCTTTAATCCTTACCCCCTACCTACCTCCCCTCCAGTAATCATCAGTTTGTTCTCTATAATTAAGATTCTGTTTCTTGGTTTGTCTCGCTTTTTCCCTTTGCTTGTTTGTTTCTTAAATTCCACATATGAGTGAGATCATATGGTATTTCTCTTTGACTGACTTATTTCACTAGCATTATACTCTCTAGCTCCATCCATCTATGTATATATATGTCACTTTTTCTTTATCCATTCATCTATTGATGGACACTTGGGCTGTTCCATAGTTTGGCTATTGTAAATAATGCTGCAATAAACATAGGGATGCACATACCCCTTTGAATTAGTGTTTTGGTATTTTTGGGGTAAATACCCAGTGGTGCAATTCCTGGATCATAGGGTAGTTCTATTTTGTTTTTTGAAGAATTTCCATACTGTCTTCCACAGTGGCTGCACCAGTTTGCATTCCCACCAACAGTGCATGAGGGTTCCTTTTTCTCCATATCCTTGCCAACACTTGTTGTTTCTTGTGTTTTTGATTGTAGCCATGTGAGGTGATATCTCATTGTAGTTTTGACTTGCATTTCCCTGATGATGAGTGGCGTTGAAGCTGGAAAGTGAGGTTCTTGTCTCACGGAGTCAAAGAATGAATCTCACGGACAGAGGAGAGTGAGCAAAGTGATTAAGAGTTTTATTAAACAAGGATACAGAAAAAGCTCTTAGGAGTGAGAGGTATCCCGACTGGGTTGCAAATAAGGGCTTTTCATCTCTGGTCTTTTATTAGGACTTTACCAGGAAACTGGCCGATGGTAAGGTCAGTGGCCTGAAACCAGACATGACGCTTACACATTGTGTGAGAGTTTTTTTTGTTTCTTTGACATCCATGATCTATAGTTATGTATTGCCAGGTCTGGTTAATATTTACAGTGAACTTTCCCTCTGAGGCCTGATGAGTTTTTGTGGTTATTTTTATTTTCTGTGTTCACAATGTAATTATTAGAAAAACATTTTAATCCTAGTAATTGGGATAGGGTCGTGTAAATTTTTCTGCTGTCTTTGTTTTGTCTCAGCATCTTCTTACCTGAAATACCCTCAGAGCCCAGTCAGGGGCCTCCTGTCTCCCTGCCTGTACTTTCACCCTTTCTCTACTCACTGGCAGAGGACTCAGTGTGACCTTTCAAGGTCTTGGTTCCAAAATCCTAGGTCAGAGATTATAGTTGCCCCAGCTTCAGTTGTGTCCTCGGGTAAAAAATACGAGCGCTCAACCTGTTATTAGTAATTCTCTCTACTTCCTGCGTGTGCTTCAGCTCCAGTCAAGAAAGACTGGCACTAGGCTGCCAGTGAACAGCTTTCTGTTATAGAGAAAACTCGGGCTTATACCCTTAGAGATGTTATCTTACTACCTTGGTATTTCTTTTGTGTACAAGTGAAAGACAAATCATGTATCCCGACTTAGCATGAAAAAGGAAAACAAAAGCACCCATTGGGAAAAGCCTTCCTCAAATCCCCTGAACCAGACATCTCCCATTTCCTTTGCTTAAGCTCATTTCCTGACAGCCAGCCTTATGACTTTCTGAGCTCTTTTACTGTAGTTTACTAAGAACCAAGCAGGTCTGCTCACTGCCTCTTTGCTTGCTAACACCGTCTTCAGAAGGCAGCCTCCTAGACTTTGCATCTATGTTAATTCTTTGATGTGAGTAAATTGTATATACACATAAATAATTTTAGGAGTAACTTTATCAATACTTTAAAAGTCTAGAAATGTAGTTGTCAGCAAAATTATATACCTTTTTTATTTTCAGATTTAATGGTCACACAACAACAACAAAATACTGAACTCTTGTACATTTACCTTAAGGAAACTCTTCTTTCCTCTGTAGCTTCAGGGAGGAAAGCAGCCTGATTTATTTTTCATTTTTTAATTTGTGTTCATGCATAAAGTTGGATATTTCTTGGTTATATTTCTAAGAACTTCTTCCTCTAAGGTTTGACATGCTTGGTTCCCTTCATTTTTCTTTCTTCGTTTGCCATGCTTTTCTATTTTATTTTTTTCAAGATTTGAAAATTTTATGTTTTTTTACTTATTCCTTCAGTAATAGGAAATCTGGAGTCCTTACACGCTTTTCTATTTTAATCATTTACCTAAACTTTATTTCTTGGAACATTAGACAACTTCATCCAGAACTCTCACTTTTCTGCTTTTTCTCTTCTCAGTACAATAAGATCCCCCACCTCCCCCACTTCTGTCTGCAGTTTAGGACAGAATGTGTGTGATCATTAAAAACAAAACAAAACTAAGCCACACACGCAGGCTACAGCTCTGGCTGGGTTCCAGGATTCCATTAGCCAGACAATGGGCGGCCCCAGCCAACACGCAGCGGGGCGGGAGGAAGCCTGTCTTGCCCTCTTTGGGTGTCCAGACCCTGAGCAGGGTCAATAGGAGGTTGGGGCTGGGACTGGGGTGGACTGATTGTTTTGCAAATAGTGATGATAAATATCTGACACGGCCTGCTCTACTTCCAGTTGCGTTAAAAATCAATTAAATTTGGTAACGTGTATTTAAAACTCCATTTTACAAATTTCTTTCATTATTTTTTTCCCCCTTAGAGCAGTTCAAATAAAACTGTGACCAATTTTGGAATAACTACAGCCATGCAAGAAATGGCTTAGTGGGATGCTAAAAATAGATGTCTTCCTTTAGATATTTTTTTTCTTGTTCATTTCCAAAAGCTTTGACAGTGTATTTGGGATTATAGTCTGAAGGCTAAATTAGTCCAATAAAACAATGAAAAATGCAAGGATTAGCATTTTGTTACATAAAAAAATAATTGCTGCTTTCTATATTTAGATTTCTGAATTCTTATAGGCTCTCAGCATTTTGTATCAATCTCTGCAAGAAATTGCCAGAAGTGAAGAGGACTGAAATATGATCAATGTACAAGTCTGAAGTTATTTTTTTGAGGGAAACATTTTAATTTAAAAAACAACTAACACATGGAAAACTCAGTTTACCATATGTTACTTCTGTTACTCCTCCACATCACCCCTGCAGTTCCTAGAATGTACAATCCAGGAAGGTGGGGATCTTGCATGGTGTCCACAGACCCCTGGGGAAGGCTGACTTTCCAGCCCATGCGAAGAAAACCACTCAGAGGGGAAAAAGGGGAAAGAAATCATCTACTCATTGAAACGATGTGCAGGAGCTATGCTAGTGCTTTACACACATAATTTCATTTCCTAACAGTTCTTCCCTCCCACTGCCAATCACCCTCTCCTCAATCCCAGAGTTAG
This sequence comes from Ursus americanus, assembly GCF_024610735.1. Classification (NCBI taxonomy): domain Eukaryota; kingdom Metazoa; phylum Chordata; class Mammalia; order Carnivora; family Ursidae; genus Ursus; species Ursus americanus. The sequence goes on along the minus strand of NC_142129.1, from coordinate 60,088,294 downwards.
ACATTTTTATTGCAATTTACAGATGAGTAAACTGAGGCTTAGATAAAACCTACTCATTCTTACCAATTTTTTTTTTCTTTTTTTAATCCAAGGCACAATGGCATAAAAATTACATGCTCAAAGTTGCACAGCTTCTAACTGACAGATCTGGAACATTAATCCCACATGATATGCTTCCAAGTACAGTTCTCTTTCTACCAAATGTCACCTGTTCACTGCATCTTTTTTTTTTTTTTTTCAACACTCACTCTTTTGCAAACAGTGAAGAATAGGGAAACCTCATAAGAATGGGCTGGAGTAGACAGAATTTATGTTTTGCTTTGGAAAGCCTGGTGAGGGGCAGGAAGGAAGACTCATATCCCTCTCAGTAAGATCAGAAAGGGTAGGAAAACAGCACAAAGTCCCCACAGGGGCCCTGCTGGCAAAGGTAGGAAACCAGGATTCAGTCTTTTAGGATCCCAGTGTTTTGGCTCATGCTTCCCCCCTGGCTTTTTCCCCTGCTGGGGAAACACTCATTCTTTGAGATTTATTCCTTTGTCGCCCTCCTCTCTCTTCTCACCCTTTAAGGAGCAACTGTCTACCCCAATCTTGTAAAGAAAAGTAAGGTCTGCTGCTTTGAGCTTGGAGCTAAGGGTGAGCATGTGGGGAGAACCGTTTATAGGTCTCATGATCAACAACTTGTGTTAACTTGGATATCCTGAGTTTCCACTTAAGGGTATCCCATTACCTTTACACAAACAGCCGTCCTAGGTTGTTTCTATAATGTGAACGTGAGTCAGGCGTGGGGGAAGGCAGGGCTGATACACCAGGAGGAAAACACCATGCACGAGGTAAGGCAGATGATGTTTCCTGTAAGTAAACAGGATATGGATGACTTGAGAAAAATACAAGAAAACAACAAAAATTTTAGGCACTACTTTCACTAAGCTTTCTACTTACGGACTGTAGTTGCATTTGGCTATAATCTTTGTATTTTTCTATTTTATTTTTCTTTTCTCTTTTATAGTTTAACTTGTTTCATTCTGACTACAAATTTGATCTAAAATGTTGTAATTCTGGATTTTCTGTTATGGATTTTAAGAGACACTAATAGTATTTGGGTTTATAGAGATTTTTTTTAATAAACATAAAAGACTGAATAAAAACAAAGGAGTTTTTTTTATTTTTTTGTTTTGTTTTGTTTTGTTTTTTTGGCTTTCCCTTAGACTTCTTCTTCTTTTTTTTTTTTTTTTATCAAAGGATGACAGGTTCTCCAACCACACCCAGCAAGTCTCTTAAAAATATTGATAAAGCTGTCACTGCAGAACATTCTTAGGTAAAAGGATATCAACACATTACTAGTGTCAGAAGTTTGTATATTATAGAAAAAGATAGTTTCTTTCAGTACAAAGTCTAGCAAAATCATTAGAAAATATGTACACAAGATTGTGTTGATATAAACTTTTTTAAATTGCCAGAACACTTTAGCTTCTGATTTTACTCAACTTCACTGAACTCCTCTGAAATGTTTTGACTCCTACAAGTAGATTATTGGGTGAAGAAATTGATAGACCTCATTTGGGTGAAGTAAAACAGTTTTTAAAATATGTATAATGATACAAAGTCGAGAATTTTGAAGCACCTACTATGATTGGGTTATAAAGCAAGTGTAGATTAAAGACACATGTGCTTCTGAATTCATCTGCAGTTGCCCTTGCAAGGGTGGTTTTGAAGAAAAGCCTGAATTCAGTGGCAAAAAAACTGGTTAGTAGCTCGTTTTTAACATGGAAAGAGTACATAACTCCAGCCTGTGTACTTTCAAGTTGGTTTATAGGCCTACTTATACTCTTAAAACTTCCTTAATCAAGTGTTTTCTTCAACTTTTTGAGTTGGTTGGTGTATCAGTCAGGGTTCTCCAGAGAAACAGAGCAAATAGGAGGTGTGTCTGTCTGTCTATCGGTCATGGGAGAGGAAAAATAATTTTCCCTCTACCTTCTCGGTTCTTGGCTGAGAACCCCCCTCCCCCCTTGTAATAAAAGACAGATTAGCAGGAGAAAAACGGAAGTTTAATCACATGTGTACCTCCTTTCTACAGTGGAGATACCCAGGACAACTGAGTAACTTCCCTGAAATGGCCCAAGTCACCACTTAAATATCATTTCCAGCTAAAGACAAAAGAAAGATGTTAGGGGCGGGGGAGTCAGTTATGGGAGGTCACCAGGAAAAGTACAGTAATCAAGGGAAGGCTGTTGGGCAGATTTAATTCATTTGCCTTCTTCAGTGATAAGAATTTCTAGAGATTGACTCATCTTCCTCCTTCTACTACAGCCTGGAGACACCCTTACAAATGGAGATTTCCCTTATAACTGTAAATGTCTCTTTCAAAAGGTTAACTCTCACTTGGTTTTCAGAACTTTTCCTGTGTCTAGTGTCTTAAAAATAATGAGCTCCAGATAATCCCTATGACAAAGAGACAGGATTTGGGGGAGCAATTTCTGCCTTTACTGTCTATCTGTTGAGAGATTTCTTATTTTAAGGAACTGGTTTACTGGATTGTAGAGGCTGGTCCAATATCTGCAGAACAGGCCGGCAGGCTGGAGACCCAAGGAAGAACAGAAATTTAGGTTGAATCTAAAGACAGGGTTGAGGTTGAATTTTCTCTTCTTTGGGGGACCCTAATCTGTTAAAGCTGTCAACTAATTGGATGAGACCTGGCCACATTATGGAGAGCAATTCACTTTTCTCAAAGTCTGTGAATTAAATATTAATCTCATTTTAAAAATACCTTCACAGCAACATCCAGACTGGTTTTTTAGCAAATTTCTAGGTACTGTGGCCTCGCCAAGTTGACACATAAATTTAACCATTTGGGTTGACAATGATAAAACCATCTATTTAATCTCTGAAGTTAGATACTCAAGGTAGATTCCCTGAAGAGAGAATTAATGAACAGTCTATGGAGAATGGCAATGGAGAAATTCTCCATGGGTTCCATGGGCAGACATTAGCTGCCTGTCCAATAGGTAGTTTTCCCTTCTTAGAGTTACCAGATTTAGCAAATAAAACTATGGGATGCCTAGTTAAATTTGAGTTTCAGGTAAACAGTTAATACTTTTTTAGTATAAGTATGTCCCATATTTTGTATGGAGCTTACTTATATTAAAAATTTATTCATTTTTATACACAACTAATGAATCATCAAACTTTACATCGGAAACCGGGGATGTACTGTATGGTGACTAACATAATAAAAAATCATTAAAAAAATTTATTCATTTTTATCTGAAATTCAAATTTAACTGGATGTCTTCTATTATTTTTCTAAGTATACATTTTTTAAAAATTCAAAGACCTTATTTCTTTGGAACAGGTTTACAATAAAATTGAGAGGAAGGCGCAGAGATTTCCCTATACTTTCTATCCCCATGCATGCACAGCCTCCCTCATTGTTAATAGTATTCACTAGAATGGTACATTTATTACCAAGGATGAACCTACATTGACACATCATAATCACCTAAAGTTCATAGTTTACCTGGGATTCATTCTTGGTGTCGTACATTCTATGGGTTTGGTAAAAGTATAATGACCTATCTCCATCATATCATATAATGTATTTTCACTGCCTTAAAGATCCTATGTGCTCTGCCTATTCACCATACCCTCTCACCCCTGCAGCCAGAACCACTTCTTATTGTCTCCAGAGTTTTGCCTCTTCTTGTTCCATATTTTATCTTGCTGTCTTGCCTTTTCTTACTACCACATCTTTTTTTGGAGAGTGGGCACAACTTGCCCAATCTAAAAGAGCGTTCCATTCCGCATCTAGGCCACAACACACGTTTGTGCCCAATGGGATATAATTGGAAGTCAAATGACTGACTTTTTCATCTTTGCTATTTGATCGCTGCACCTTTTTTACTTCTTTATGTCCAAACGAAGATGCAGTGTGTGGAGGAGGTGAGGCCACCCATGTGAGAATGGGAGGCACATATTAGAAATGACAGAGCAGGAGAGAAGGAGAACGGCATCTTGATGAGATCCTTTAGTCGATGCATCCGTTCTAAAATGCCCACTTTAGAATCTAGGTGAAAACACAAACCTTTATTTCCTTAAGCCATTGTTGTTATGTTCCTGTTACATGAAACTATACAGCAGCCTATAAATTGTAGATTTCTGTGTGGCCTTTGAAATCAAATCCAGGGAATATCTTGTTTCATTTCTGTAAGATAAACCTCCCTGTCACCTCTTCTTGTCTATGAAAAACAATCTTTTCTGCTTCCTGATTCCTGAGTGAATTTGGAGATAGAATTGCCTGCAAGCCAGTCTGAAGCAATGAGAGGTTTTTCTTCTCTTTTCTTCTGTATTCTGTATCCTTGTATACACACATATGTGCTGCGGCACAGTGAATTTGGTCAACTACCAAAATAAGTCAGACTTTATAACAACCAGGGAAGCAAAAGAAGGACTCCCTTTATATCCGCCTCAGACTATATCTTGAAATTCTGTTCCACACTGTTACTCTTTATCAGAACAAGTAAATATAAGAAACAAGAATAGTCATCTACTTTTCCAAGAGATATCATATAAAAGTAGGCATTATCTAAGTCAGTAGGAAACAGTAGGCCACGAAGCTGCACTTGCAACCAATAAGAAAAGTAACTATTGTGAATTATTTCTAGTACACCAAGTTTGTAGCTACAAGTAAATTAGGTTCTTGAGTGACATGAATAAATGTGAAAAGCATAAATACAGATATTTCTGTATCTAAAAAACAAATGCAACTCTCTCATGAGAATCTATGGAGTTTGTATTTATTTGGCACAAAATAAATTCAGTGTGCCTTCAAAGGTACATTAAGAATCATGATTCCGGGGAGCCTGGCTGGCGCAGTCGATTAAGCATCCGAATATTGGTTTTGGCCCAGGTCATGATCTCAGGGTCCTGGGCTCGAGCCCTGTGTTGGGCTCTAAGCTCAGCGTCAACTCTGCTTGGGATTCTCTTTTTCCCTCTCCGTCTGCCCCTCCCTCTAGAGCTGTCTCTCTCTCTCTCTCTCAAAAAAAAAAAAAAAAAAAAAAAAAGGAATCCTAATTCCTTCCAAAGTCTTTATCATCTACTCATCCCTGGGCCTTCTGTTCATTTCAGAGGAATCAGTGAGTTGCAAGAGTTATTTGTGGCTTTTGTGAAGATTTTGTTTGGTCTCTTGGGACAATGTACAGGTAGAGGACATAGTGTTTGATTTTTATATTACCAAAAAAGAAAACTGGAAATCACTTATGTCTTTGTTTTTATTATAACCAAGCTGTCCAACCTCTCTGAACCCTAATTTATGAAGCTGAAGAATAAAGATGGTCATACATATAATCCATTTTCTGAGGGATGTTGAAATAATTAACAAGAAAAAATTACTATTCTTTGTTCAAGAAAACAGATGTTCTATGATATAAATTGTTTCATGTTGTTTTTCAGGATATGGGAAACATACCTCTTTAGTGAATAAAACCATATTTGACAATAGTCAGTAGGTATATGAGTTCCATCCTTGAGAGGAAATACAAAAAGAAAATAATGCTATAGAAGCAATGGGGTTTTTGGACAATGTGTATTGACCATTATTTTACTTATGAATTACACTATTATTTATATATATATCTATCTCTATATCTATCTCTCTATATATATCTTCCAAAATGATAAAAAAAATAAAACTTAAAGAACATGAAAAAAATTGTATTTTTCACATATTGGTAGCATCACCTTAACATTTCAGATTATAATTGTTATTTACAACACAGTCAGGTTTAAACTACTAAAGTAGTTTAAAGTTGACCCTTGAATGACATAGGTTTGAACTGCGTGGGTCCACTTGTATGGGAATTTTTTACAGTACAGTACTGCAAATGTACTTCCTCTTCCTTATGATTTTCTTGATAACATTTTCTTTTTTCTAGCTTACTTTATTATAAGAATACAGTATATGATACATATAACATGCGAAATATGTGTTAGTCGACAGTTTATGTTATCAGTAAGACTTCTGGTCAACAATAGGCTATTAGTAGTTAAGTTTTTGGGGGGTCAAAAATTATATGCAGAAGAATTATATATATACTGCATGGGGGAGGGGAGTCAGGGCTCCTAAACCGGCTTTGTTGAAGGGTCAACTGTATGTGAAGAATAACTATAGTTTTTGACTTAACACAATGATGTCTATTATGCATTATGGATATTATTTTAAGTAATACCTAATCTTGTGTAAATTCCCTTTATAAAGGAAAAAAGAGATATTTCTTGTTTTTAGAGCTTAATTGACTAATAGCCCAGATGCTTCTGTGCTATATACATAACTAGAAAATATTTTTATCCTATAAGAAGGTATAAGAAAATATAAGAATGTTTGGTATAAAGGGCAGATTGATATTACCTACATATTACCTATATTCTTTTTAATTTTTTAAAATTTATTTAGTTTTTGAAGATTTTATTTTCAAGTGATCTCTACCCCCAATGTGGGACTCAAACTCACAACCCCGAGATCAGGGGTCTGCTGGCATGCTCCACTGGCTGAGCCAGCAGGGCACCCCTTAAATTTTTTTTTTAATTTACCTATTTATAAATAAAAATAGGGGAACATCGCAAAAGAAAAAGCCCCTAAAAGGAAGGTAGGGAATGAAAAACCACTCTGGCCCTTCTTTGTGTCACTTCACATTTAGTCTAGTCTCTGATCCACAAGGCCATTTCATAGGCCTATGGCGGTGATAGGCACCTGTACCATTACCAGTTCATTTTACCAGATTAAGCATTTCCAACTGGTGCTAAAAAGATTTACATGATCTGGGTCAGCTAGCCACTCACTATCACCGAGGCAAAGCAGGAATGTTGGCGTTTTCTTCCCTTTTCTGAGCACCAGAATTTATTCTAATTTATGCTGGTTGGAACTATTTTCTCCTGTCTAAAGGCTGTCCTGGACATTAATTTTAATCTGATTTTTCCTCTTATCTAAATGGCAGGGTGGTTCATGGTGTAGTTGTTGCCTATACTTATTCACTATGAAGATAATATTCAGAATGAGTGTTATCCCCTGTCCATTTGAACACACTGAAGTACACTGAATACGAAAGCACAGATACATTTCAGAATAATTTGAAAGTTGAAACCCTGGTTGTCAGCTACCCAGAGCAATCAGAAAACTACAATTTCTAAGCATTACACACATCGGGATTTTTATGGTAATTCTCAATTGTGATACTCAGAGTAATTCAATTTTATTTAGAAATAGAGCATAATCTTTCCATAATCTTCAACTAATTATGTTATGTTCTCAACTAAATCACAGTCTAGATCACCTTGGATACCTCAGAAACCCATGCTACCTACGTGACCAGTACCATCGCACCCCTAATTTGGCCCTGTCTCCCATCCCTCCCTTACTCCTCAAATCTTTCCACTGTGTCCACTGTACCTTTCCACAGAAGGAAAATTTCTTTTACGTTTTTTCTTATCTTCTTCACTTGTGCTGTGGGGCACCAGGTCCCCAAAATATATATATATTTTTTATAATCCAATGGTTGGTGTTTCATGATCTTTCTACTGGCCCTCTTGCTTTCCCCAATGTCTAAATATTGGAGTGTTTTTCTCTTCCCTGACTGTACTTCCTAAGTGAGCTCATCCAATCTCATGGCTTTAAATACCATTTAATGTTGATGAATCCCATGTTCTAATCTCCTTTCTTGACCTTCTTTTTGAGTCTCAGGTGCCTACCTGTATTTATTTACCCCTTAATTCTATTTTGGTATCTAATTGACATCTCAAAATCAACATTTGTAAAACAGGTGTCTTGAATTTCACCTTCTCACCTCAAAATTTGCTCCCCACTTCGTCATTTCAGTAGGTGGTATTTGCATTCATCCATGTGCTTAGGCTAAAAATCTAGGAGTCATGTTTAACTTTCTTCTTTAGAATCCAGTCCACCAGCTAGATCCACCAGCTAGTTCCTCGGCTCTACCTTTAAACTATATTCTGAAATGAGCCACTTTTCACACCTTCCACCATCATCAGTTTACCCCCAGGCAGTGTTATGTCTTGCCTGGATTCCTGCGAAAGCTACCTAACTGGTTGCCCTACTTCCATATTTGCCTGCCCACAACCTTTTCTTCATATAGCAGATTTCAATCTGTTTAAAATAGATTGAAATTAAGTCCATTCATTTTAGTCTCCTTATCTGTGCTTCCTATCATATTCAGAGTGAAAGCCAAACTATTTTCACTGACAGCAAGAACATACAGGGTCAAGCTCTGGCCTAATGTCCTACTACTTTCCATGGCCCACATTGGATTTCTTGTTGCCTTAAGCAGGTCAAAGTTTGCCTGTATCTCAATCTTTATGGTGCTTTTCCCACAACCTGGGACGCTCTTGTCCAAAGCCTTTTCAAGTCTCTCTCCTTGTCATCATTCAGATCACCTCTCAGATGTTATCTTATTGGGAGATCTTTTCTGTAAAACATTGTTCTCTTCCTACCTTTTGAAATGATATTATTCTTTAAAATATATTACTACCTGAAACTTTATGATTTACTTATTAAATAGGAGTGGCACCTAATGTATCTTTTTCACATCTTATGTAGGCAGCACCTGGTACATAATTAATGCTCGATGTTTGTTGAACGAACAAACAAGTTATTAAGTGTGTAGTTTTGTAATTTTTAATGCATGAAATTGGTAGGAATCTCCTCTCATAGAGGTGTTATATCACACATTTTTTAAAAAATATTTTATTTATTTATTTGACAGAGAGTGAGAGAGAACAAGCAGGAGGAGTGGCAGAGGGAGAGGGGGAGGGAGAAGCAGGCTCCCAACAAAGCAGGGTAATAGGGAGCCTGGTTGTGGGGCTCAATGCCAAGACCCTGGGATCATGACCTGAGCCAAAGGCAGACGCTCAACTGACTGAGCCACCCAGGCACCCCAGCTCATTTTATATTTTAGGAGCAGGGGTAATGCTTCCTACCCTGCTAAGACAAAACACAGACATGTAATAGATTTTAAAGTGTCTGTTTCAGCAGCCAGCCTATGTTAAATTCTCAGTGGATGGTAGCCATTCCTACCAGTGTCCCAAGGCATGCATAGATTACGTTATTGTTATTTTAAACAAGGAATAAATATGGGCTTGTGATGAGTATGTGATGAAGTAGAAATATTTGAGTTGGGAGAGGGTCTGAAGACCTGGCCTCTAGGCCAAGCTCTGTTACTTCCTAGGTTTACTAAGAAGTTAAGGGCATATTAAACTCTCTGATCCTTAGAATCTTCACGTATAGAATAGGTTGTGTGGAAAGGGCATGTAGGGTGGAAAAGAGCTACTATTTTCACATTTCCTGGGTTCCCTCACATTCTGTAAGTTCTATAATTCATTGTGTACGGAACACTGTTTTCTAGTCTCTAAAGAAATTGTTGAAAGTCTCTTACGCAAACTTAATATATTTCCAAATAAACATTTCTCAAGGCAGGGTGTGTTTCTTCATCATCTGTGGAATGGTTGAGGTAAGTGCGCGGGATTGGAGCTACTAGTGAAAGAAACTGATGTCTCAAGAGTATTACCCAAATTTCAGGCTTTCATTCTAGTTTATCCAAGATGTTAATGATAAACAGGTATTGAATGCAGATATGATTTATCTCATGGGGCTTGCTTTTTGGACAAGAAGGCCAAATATGATCTCTGTGCATAACGTCAATCATTTTAGTCACTAGTTGTGTGTTAACAGATAGGTTAAAATAATCTACATCTTTTCCACATGGTGTTCACTAAGTCTATCAGGGGTATTCCCTCAACTTACTTGAATTTTGACATCTTCCTAAAATCATCATGGTACACAAAATAATGCCTCCCTCTAAAGTTGTCCAAGTCCCGATCCTTGGAATCTGGGAATATGCCACCTTGCAGAGCAAAAGGAACTTTGCAGGTGTGATTAAGTTAATGGTTTTGAGATAGGGATATTATCCTGGATTGTCTGGGTTTGTCTGATGTGATTACAGCATTTTTATAGTAGAGAGGCAGGAGGTCAGAAAGAAGATGCTTTGACAGTGGAGGAAGGGGTTGCAAGCCAAGTAACATAGGTGCCCCCCCAGAAGCCAGAAAAGGCAAGAAAATAGAGAATCTCCTAGAGCCTCTAGAAGGAACATAGCCCTATGGACTTATTTTATAGTTTTGACTTCCAGGACTATAAAATAATAGATGATTGTGGTTTTAAGCCATTACGTTTGTGGTAATTCATTGTATCTACAATAGGAAACTAATACATTTGTCTTGTAAAAATGACTGTCTGATGGAATTTTCATTAGAAAGTCTTTTTTCTAAATTCACAAGTGGTAGGTCGGTCAAGTTAACAGCTTTAATTAAAAATGTTCGAAAATTTAATCATCTGGAAGTGCTAGCATCTGTAACAAGTTACCTGTAGCTACATTTAACCAAAGGGAAACCATCTAGAGTAACTTCTTGTGAATCATTCACTTTTTCAATTAACTAATAAATTAATGATTTATACTGTGGTAAGAACATGTAATGTGAGATTTACTTGCTTAACAAAATTTTAAGTGTATGGGTCAGTATTGCTAACTATAAGCACAGTGTTGTACAGTGGATCTCTAGAACTTACCCGTCTTGCGTAACTGAAACTTTATACCCTTTGAACAGCATTTCTCCATTTTCCCCTCCCTCCCAATAGAGAATAGTTACAAGAGACTATTCTACTCTTATAACCAATGTAAGTGGAATCGCGCAGTAATTGTCCTTCTGTGACTGGCTTATTTCACTCAGTGCGATGTCTTCAAGGTTTATCCATATTGTTGCGTATGGCAGGATTTCCTTCTTTTTTTATGGCTGAATAATCCATCTACTTTTTTAAGGAGTGATTCTTTTTGGATGGAAATTCCAGATACTGCATATGAGATTGCTGAGATGTCTGTCCTTCACATAGGATTCCCTTCTGTGGTGGTTTTAAAAGTATGTGCACACATTCAGAAGGTTGAACCTAAAAGCACCCCCCCCCCCATTTGGGCTAAATGACTTGCTCCTAACAAAGTGAATATTGCAGAAATGATGGCATGTGGCTTTCAGGAATAGGTCATTGATGCATCGCCCACTCCTGTACGCTCACTCTAGGGGAAATCCGCTTCCATGGCAGGGGGACAGTCACACCGCCCTGTGGAGGGGTGCCTGGGTGGCTCAGTTGGTTGAGCATCTGCCTTCAGCTTGGGTCATGATCCTAGGGTCCTGGGGTCGAGCCCCACATCTGGGCTCCCTGCTCAACAGAGAGCCTGCTTCTCTTTCTCCCTCTGCTGCTCCCCCTGCTTGTGCTCGCTCTCTCTCTTGCTCGCGCTCTCTGTCAAATAAATAAATAAAATCTTAAAAAAGAAAAAACAAAAAACCCCAGCCCTGTGGAGAAGTCCATGTGGTGAGGAGCTGAGGCCTTCTGCCAGCAGCCATGTGAAAGACCCACCTCAGAAGTGGATACTTCAGCCTTAATGAGGCTTTGAAATGACTGAAACCCTGTTCTAAGCCTTGACTGTAACCTCCTGGGAGCCCCTGAGCCAGAACCATTGGGGGATGCCACTTCATTCTGACCCTCAGAAAATGTGTGCAGTAATACACATTTTTATTGTTTTGAGTTGTTAAGATTTGGGATAATTTGTCATGCACTAGTAAAAAATGAATGTACTCTTTCACGGTATTCTTCCTGGGCTAAATTATGTTGTAATTACTACATAGTTTCTCTGTATTAATAGAGAAACTGTCTTAGTGTCATTGAGAATGTTTAACTTTTTTAAAACAAACAAACAAAACAACAGAGAGAATGGGAATGGTCCAGCCTGGATTACACTTACTATTTAGAGAAGTGAGAAATCACAGTGAAAATTCCTTTTGATCGACAAACTAGTCACAGGAAAGTGACTAAAGGGGGATGAAAGGATTAAAAAAAAAAAGGGCTTTTCTTCTGCCCCTTTTATTCCCAGTCTGTCGTACTAATTAACATCATTTACTTTTACAGTTCATGATTAGGTCATATAATTAGAGAAGGATTAAGCTCTTCTCTCTCGGAGAGGATGGTTCATTTAAACTGTTTGGAAACTGCTTAAAGAAAATCACAAAGGACTCTGAAGGATGTAATCCAGATATTATATAAAGGAGAATAAATGTGACCAAAAACTAGAATAATCACTCTGCACCAGTGTCTGTGCCAAATTGTCTCGAAATTAAATCATGACAGAAAATGTTTGTTATTTATGAGTTGATCTGAGTGTGGAATGCTGTCTTTCATAGCTGCCAGTGCGTGGATGTTTTCCCATTCATTGATGGGATATCAGAAGTTATTCAGATAGTGTGATTAAAGTTAACATGACTTAATCATTTAAGTTGTTTTTTGCTCAGATCTTCCTCTCTCTCTCTCTCTCTCTCTTTTTTTTTTTTTTGTATTAATTTTTGAGTATCTACAGATACACTACCCAAGAGAGTCCTAGACCTTTCCCTCTTGGCACATAGAGTGATTCAAAATTTGCACTTGGCAAGAAGTAGCAACAACAGCCTGTCACCCTCTGAAACTCACCCGATTGTCATCAGAGTAACTGAATGACGCTGTGAAAACACTGTATCTCGTCCTCAGTGTAGATATCTCGCTGCAGAAATAGATAATCCTCCATCTTCTTGGTTGCTATGTTAAATCCAAGTCCTCAAGTAAACAGAAAGGTCTTATGAAAAAAGAAGTCCCTAGGATAAAAGCCTGAAACGATGTGTCTGATCTCGAGGTCAGACCTTCAGTAGAATGGGTATTAGTCATGGTCCTTCATCTGGCATAACGTGACTCCTCTGGCTATGACAGGGACAGGTGACCAGTACGAATACCGCTACAGTCCCGTCATGCTAAAATTCTCGCTTCTCCTTTCACGAGCGCAGGCACCCGGGACCCGAGTTTTCAATGAGAAGAACTCCCCCCCCCCCCCCGCCCCCAGCCTGTCCAGCCCTTGCAAGTTAGTTTCCAGCTCCATCTGCCCATGCATCTTTCACGGGTCTTCCTTCAGCCTCCAGCGTGTCTGGGGGCCCCTTCAGTCATTTGACTGGAGATAATAGCTTTATTTAGAGTGTGCAAAGAAAGGCGGTAGGGGCCCTGTCCTGGTGGGACCACTTCAGGCAGCCCTAGCTGCTGCACTTCTTACGTGGACTGACAGGTCTGGGGGGGACGCTGAAAAGCTAGGGAAACATTCCCAGCATAGAAAATGCATGAAAAACAAAGAAGCCTGCCTGACCATCGAGACACTGTGAATGCCAGGTCACACAGAATCCCTGCATCACATTATTGAGAGAACGACCGCAGGCTGCAGCTGTTTCCTCTCATTCATTCATGTCGTGGCTGGGAACGCAGGTCAAAGCTTAGTACTCCATTCCCCGTATTCAAACCTACGTGATGTTCCATCTTCTCTGCCGGTGTATTCCGAGCACGGGAGAAAATAAACCTCATTGTTCTGAAAGCACAACAGATTCACTGCTACTCAGCGGTCTTTCTATTTATCCAAATTCACTTGCTTGAAGAAAAAAGAAAAGACTCCAGTAAGTGACCATTATTTTTCCTCCGAAAAAAAAAAAGAAGTGTGAGCACACCAATCTTTGCTGGAATTTATATAGTGGTTTTATTTGCCGGAAATATTAAAAGCCAAACACATACTTTTATCAAGTTTACATGCGCTTTGCTAATGACCTTACTTGGGAGTTTTTCTGCTTAAAAATTCTTTGACGTTTTTCATCTTTTGTTAACAAAAATTTCCCCTTTACATTCGATCCACTTACTATCATTAGTGCCTGTCTAGAGGACACACATCAAAATACACTTGAAGAAGAAAACAAATGGGAGGTCTCAGAGTTGAGTCAAGATGCTAGAAATATGCTATGTGACAGCAGGTTAACTGAGCAAACACATATTTTAATTTAAAAACAAACAAATGAACAAACAAACCAGAATCAATGGACTTTTAACTTTTTTTACTTATCCGAACAGATTAATCAGAAGCATCGAGTCAGGCTCTGTGGCCAGTATTTTATATTCTAGAAAACTAACTTCTTATGAGAATATTTCACCTGCCAAGAGACTTTTGATTGCTTCAGAAAGCACGGGCTAATTATTAAACAGCTTTTTCAACATTTCTCCTTGAATAAACTTGAAAGGTTCACTTTTTTTTATTTAAAAATTTATTTAAATTATTTTTTTATTTTATTAAGTTTTAAAATTTTAATTCCAGTATAATTAACATACAGTGTTACATTAGTTTCAGGTGTACAATATAGTGATTCAGCAATTCTATACATGACTCAGTGCTCATCAAGATAAGTGTCCTCTTTAATCCACATCACCTATTGCACCCATTCTCCCTACCCCTCCTCCCCTCTGGTAACCACCAGTTTGTTCTCTAGAGTTAAGAGTCTTTTTCTTAGTTTGTCTCACTTTTTTCTTCCTTCGTTCATTTGTTTCTTGTTTTTCATATATAAGTGAAATCATATGATATTTGTCTTAAGGGTTCTTTATGAATACCCTCTACTGTCCCCTTCACCCATTAATGGTTTTGTCACTGTTTTTTCACTGCATCAATATGGGCATATTCGTAAGACAAAGGACAAATAACCAAAGAGCTGCTAGGTAGAATGAATGCAAGGAGGGCTGGCAGAAGACATGAAACATTATTCACAGTCACTTTAGCATATTTCATTTGATAGGACAGCTGTGCAAGTTTATGGGAAAAAGTGGTAACAAACACGATCATTAATAAATGGGTGTGCCCGTTTTGATCAAATGCTTTAGAAACTAATAGGGTAAACAGACTATGGTCATAATGGGAGCCTTTGAATTTGCAGAGCCATTAAATGATTAAGCTCTATATTTTATGGAAAGATTGTTTGCTTGGCCTTTTCAGCTGACTTGGCCCACATAACTTATTACTCCAACAACTAGATATCACAATCTGGGTTCTCTGGATGGCAGCCGCTGCAGTGGAGTTTAGTGTGTAGTATGTTCATTAGGAAGTGCCTTGGGATCAACATCTGTAGAAGAGAGAGAGGAAACAGGAGTAGGTATAGGGAGAGATTGAATTGGTATGCACATCTGCATTGACCCCGTGGGGAGTGTGAGGTTAAAATGGTCTTTCAGAGTTGTCTTGGTTTGCAACACAATAGCCTGGTCTTTTTTCCTTAGGTGTCTGCTGTTGGATGTGGAACACCCTAGGCATGGCTAAGACGTTATCTGAGTTGCGAGGCAGCTCTCTGTAGCAGGGGCAGTCCCCAAAGAGGCTGATAGCCGAGGGTGTCTGACGACAGCACTTTCAACAGCTGGGCAATAGCCCTTCCTTGAAGTGTCTGGGCGGCTGATCTATGTGTCCATTACACCAGCTCAGTGACTTGCAAAGATGTGTTACTGTGGTGCACAAGAAGAAATACCTCTTACATCACCACCCAGGCACATGCACACATATGTATGAATAAAACAAAAGTTTCACAAAATACTATTTTAATATTTGTCCGTGTTGCCCGTGATGTACTCCAACACTTTCTGTTTTGTTTTGTTTCAGTCCATTCCATATTATTCTAGTCTCTCTTCACTTTGTAAAATGTTGTATGTAACGCTAATTTGATTGTAAGATCCCTTATTCAACTGTAATGTAGAATTTGAAAAATATGGAATTAGATTGATGGACATAAACCAATGAATGCTGAGCAAATACTCCAGTATAACTAGTATGAGCTACTGTTCCATGATGTGTTTATTTTTTATTTTTAAAAAGATTTTATTTATTTATTTGAGAGACAGAGAGAGAGAACAAGTGAGAGGCAGAGGGAGAAGCAGACTCCCTGCTGAGCAGGGAGCCTGATGTGGGTTGGACTCAATCCCAGGACCCTGGGATCATCACCTGAGTCGAAGGCAGACTCCTAAGCGACTGAGCCACCCAGGCGCCCCCATGATATGTTTAGGTTACTTTCATTTCCAAGCAACAAGAAAAGCATCACAGTAAAACCTTGCAACCCTGTGGGTCCCACAGAGAGGGTGTGGTTCATTACAAATCTCTAAATCCTTAAATGCCTTGTTCCAGGTGAAGTGTCATTTGTGATTACTTGTTCTAACAGTAGGAGCTCCAGGCAAAATTTTCAAAGAAGGATATTAATTACTAGGGGAGGAAATAGTAACTGTCAGTGAAAACCATGAGTTCCATTTACTTGTAGAGTTTCAGGTTGATGTCAGATATAAACACCTTAGCTTTCCCAGACAGTGGATGCCTGGGATCTGTTTTACTTTGCAACTTTCACATGAGAGGAATATCTGGTGTCATGCTAAGGACTTGAGTTTTGAAATATATAGGGTAAATGCCTCAATGGGACAGTATGCCTGCAAGTTTAAGTTAAGAAAAAAAAAGACTACATTTTTAGATAAAGATATGAAGGAGATTGTGAACATAGTGTGATAGAATTCGGGAAGACGACAAATCAATAAATGTGGTCTCCCCACCCCCGGCCCTAGAACAACAATAACAAACTTAACATATACCCTTTGTGCTTGACATTGGAGCAGTGAGTTCAGAGTCCTTACTTGCATAAGATCTGCACTGCAACAAAGTAGAGATTGTTATGTGCATTTAAAATTTAAGATATACAAGCAGAATAAGTAGGGTTCTACTGGAGAAGTATAAAAGCAAAGTGTAGTGAGAAAGAAGTGAAAAATATACATTGCTTTTCACATTCTCTGTTGGTAAATAAGCAATTTGTTATCATATTTAATTCTGGTGGCAACCTTCCAAGTGGACTTGATGGTTACCATTTTTATAAGTGAAGAAACTGAGGCCAAGAAGTAAGTGACTTAGGCAGGTTAGTGGAGTCAGGGTTGCAATTTAGGTCTGGTTCCATCCTTTTTACTACTTCAAAGTCATGCACATGTTTAAATTTCTGACTTAAAAATATGCAGAATAAATACATACAATAATAAATACATATGCAGAATAAAACCAGCTATGTATTTATTCATATGTTAAAATAGAAGTTGAAAACTGATCAATCATTTCTCTACCGTTTCCACACACTGCATTATTGCTGCTTGTGAGATGAGTGTATTAAATACTTTAAAAAATCATTTACTACTATTGTGTGTCTTTGGGAATTTCTTCTCATGTGGTTGTATCTGTATTATAAGACTTTAGTTAACTGTTAAGAAATCCAGAAGCCAGGTGTTATCAACTCAAAGTAATAAGTATGAATATACACTGAAGAGTCAAAATTAATGTCAGCCAAAGGTCTGGAAACCAGTTAAAATAAAAAATGCTTTATAGGTGTATTCTACAATGTATGACTATTTTCATTATTACATCTAAAAAGTACAGTACTTTTATTTATTTTTTATTTTTTTAATTTAATTTTTATTTTATTTCATTTATTTATTTATTCTTGTATTTTAAAGAGAATAACAGACTGTCTTTGATTTGGCAGGATACATCCACTCATGAACCTATGTTCACTTCAGATGTTACTGGTGTGTTGCCAACACAGTTGTGCAAAAGGGGAAAAGAAGTTTATAAAAGACAGACTTAATTAATTAATTTTTATTTTTTAATTTATTTTTAATTTTTTAAGTAGGCTCCACATCCAGCACGGAACTCATGACCCCAAGATCAAGGCCTGAGCTGAGATCAAGAGCTTGACCCCCTAACTGACAGAGCCACGCAGGTGTCCCTATTTTTATTTATTTTTGAAGCTGTTTTTAAAGGTTTTATTTTTAAGTAATCTCTACACCCAACATGGGGCTTGCACTCAAAACCTTGAGAACAAGAGTTGCACGTTCTACCGGCTAAGTCAGCCAGGTGCCCTAAAGGATAGACTTTTAAAAGCCACTTTTAGCCTAGTAACCTCAAAATAGTACCAGAAATTAAGTGATTGACCTCGTTAAACAACTCGCCTCGTGACATTTTCTTCTCTGTACATTTGCTCTGAGTTGCATTCAAGGACAAATTCATCTTCACTATTAAAGATTAGACATGAGCCAGCAGATATTTTCAGAAGCTGCTGAAGACACTAGAACAGGTAAAACATAGTCACACCATCTGTATTGATATTCTCCATTCAAATGAGATTTCGGAGTTCAGATTTGTTGTGTAATGGCTTTTATATTTCTGTGACCTTGGTTGTGCAATGGTTTTTATATCTCTCTGAACTTGGCCGAGTCATAACACTTCTGGGTCTCACCTTTCCTTACCTGTGACATAGGACAGCATTGCTACACTATTGTGTGTTATTACAGTATGGTTTTCCTTAGCTATATTGCTTGCTTGTCATAGAAGTGATTACAAGAGACTATGTGAAGATTCTTGTACAGAGTCTTGTACTGGAGGAACAGGAGAGAGCAGTTTTTTTATTTGGATTCTGGCTCGACTGTATGATCTTGAACAAGTCACTTTAACTTTTTGTGGCCTAATATCCAAACGATAAAATGGAGATGCTAATTTATGCTTCTCATTTTTCACTGAAATCTACTGAGGATAGGCAACCTGAAAGTAATTGAGGGGTATAACAAATCTCGGATGTAAGGTGTTATTGTAACAGTCTATCACTGCTACTGAAAAAGAGAATCAATTGTTCTGTTACTGAGTCAGTGAATTACCACTTGTGTATATGAACCCAACTTCAACCCTTGATTGATCTAAGATGTTTATTAAATAATAATATGTAGAGTATTTATTTTAATGTCTTTTGAGATGAGTGTTTAATGATGCTAGACAGACTGGAAATGAAAACTTCTTATATCTTCTGGAGGAAAGATGTATTCAATAGTTAGGAATGTATGTATTCCAAAATCATTATGGAAAACAAAGACTGATTTAAATTTTCATGCCGACTTAAATCGTATTTATGATTATTGTCTTCTACTCTCTGGGTACATATTTTTGTACCCAGTTTTTCAAGTATCTAACATGCTTTTTATAAATGCTTTATTCATATTCACATTTAATCTTCAGAAATTTGCAAGTTTCAGAAAAGATTACATCTAAGTCCGATTTTAACCTTTAATCATACTTTTGATGTGGTTGAGGTGTTGAGGGTAAGTGAGCTGCCATTGAGAGAGTGCAGAGAGAGAAATGTATGGGGCCTGGGACTGGGCCTGAGCATAGATTATGTTTAAGAAACTGTTGGGGCGCCTGGGTAGCGCAGTCGTTAGGCATCTGCCTTCGGCTCAGGGCGTGATCCCGGTGTTCCGGGATTGAGCCCCACATCGGGCCCCTCCGCTGGGAGCCTGCTTCTTCCTCTCCCACTCTCCCTGCTTGTGTTCCCTCTGTCGCTGGCTCTCTCTCTCTGTCAAACAAATAAATAAAAAATCTTAAAAAAAAAAAAAGAAACTGTAGCTAAAAATAAAGTCCAGAAAGACATGGAAAAGAAGCATTTGGAGAGGAAGGAGGAAAAACAAAAGAGAGCTGCACCGTTCTAGAAACTAAGGGAAGAGAGAATTTTCAGTTAGGGCTTGGTTTTTGTAGAACAAAGGAAACTGGAAATGGTTGGGAGCCATTCCAGGAGCTCAACATATGGAATCACAGTGTGGATCATGGACAGGCTGAGAAAAATGAACATAGTATAACATGGGGGCCTTGTGATAAGTGTTTAGCAATGGGTATCAAAGACTCAGATGTGAGCACTCCTCAGAGACCTGGTTCCAGTTCCCTGGATGCCTTGTGGGGATAAATAGGACTCAGTCCCGAAGGAAGTGGACAGGAAGCAAAGAGAGACTCAGATGTGTTTGGGACAGCAGGAAACCTAATGACTGCATGCAGAGCTGAGATTAGGGCTTGGTGAAAGGAATACGACTGCATATCAACTACTGGAAAGAAGGAATATTGTCCCAACAGGGCTAAGAATGAAGTGGATGTGATGCTTACCTCTGGAACTCTGTGGAGATTCTTTATATTCCACATGTTTGGAGGCATGATTGACGCCTGAGGTCTGGATGCGACTTAAACTAACAAGGGAGAGTTAAGTGCTTAGCAGATAGTAGATGATCAATAAATATTTGCTGAATGAGTGGTAAGGTTTTAGCTCTGGCGAATGGAAGGTTTCCATTCTTAGGCAAATAATTCCAAAGGTATCAATTTACAATACTGTTTCCTAAATGTGTTCCATGAAAAAACTAACTTCTCAGAATATTAAGTTTTAAAGTCAAAGACTATTTTAAACAAGTAAGTTATGGATGTGCAGAGTTAAATAAAATTAATTGAGTTTGTATTGCAAGACTTCTCAGAGACTTTTTTGTAATATGTCTTATGAATCTCTGAAAGAGAGGTGGCATGTAGACTTCCAAGATTACTTGACCATAGAAGTCTCTCCTCAGCAATCACCTTTCTTTCCCTAAGTATCCCATGGACTAGTGTTATGAAGAAGATATATTAGGAAATATTGAAATACAGAATTACATAAAAATCAATAGACAAAACAAGACATTGATGGATTTGGGTGCTTTTGGGGGAAAAATATTCTTCTTAGGAGTTTCTAGGATTTCAAAAGCAAACACTAAAAAAAATTAGTGAACCCCCATTGTACTCCTAATGTTCATCTCCAGAGATTAGAGACCAAGAATCAAGAATCTTCGTTAATTTCTGGTCCACAGTTGGATGCTAGGGTAGAAAAATTGGAGAGTGTGAGACATTTTCAGAAAAAAATATATGGGATGAGGAAGATTCTGAGCCAGAGGCAGTTAGTCATTGCATTGCCTATGTGTTATTAATGTAATTTCTTCCACTTGAATTCCCATGGGGAAAAAGAGTTGTCTGTGTGCGGAGAGTGGGACATGATGGTGGGAGGTGTAGGAGGAGAGAGATCTTGTTTTTCTCATACTAGAAGATATTATACATTCCCATGTCTTGTCTCCCCCTATTTAAAGGCAGGATGTGCGCCTTGATTTACGTTTGTACTGGCATATCTCTTACGGCATGTGGCATATAGTAGATGCTTAGTAAATGTTTGAACTGAATTGAAGTAAGAGTATCTGATGAAATGAGTCAGGGCTTGTGTTCTTGCAGTGCTCATTTTTACCAAAATGGCAAGATTATAGCTCCTTCCTCCTCTTTGGGTGAGTAATCTGGGGTAACTGGATTGCTCCACTTTTGAGATATTTTGTTGACATTGTCACATGGTGTTTCAAGGTGCTTTATACCATGTTTCACCAGAGTGGATACCAAAACTGATTCTAAGAAAAAGCCCCATAGTTGTTCTTTACAGGGGAGGCCACCTACAAGATTGCAAAGCCTACAGTTCTGGAAAAGGAGGGGAAAACTGGCAGAACAGCTATGAAAAAAAAAAAAAAACCATTATGAAAGCCTTTATTTCCAGGGAATTAGGAGGCTTAATGATAATATCAAATGAATTGATATTCCATGCCTTTCTGCAGCTTTTCATGAAAAAGGAAGCTTGACTTATTTCAAGTCAGATCGCAGAATAATGTCATCACAACAGTAGCTAATAAGCTTCTTACAGAAATAAGACTCCTGGAAAAGAAATTCAAAATTAGTGGATAATGTGAATGTGTTATATGAACTTTGAATGTGTTTGAAACAATAGTACTTAATGAAAGTATTATGAAATCTTAGAGAGCATTTTAACTGTTTAACAACTGAATACCTATAGTGACAAAGTACTATGCTTGTCACTATGGTACAAAAATACGTAATATGTGTCTTTTACCTTCCACGTTGTTTAATAGTTGAAGTAGAGTGACAGGGATGCCCCAGGATAATAAAGTGGGTGAGGGGTGGCAGGGCAGGGAGAAGATCTGAATGATGGCTGACCAGGGAGTCTGTGGATTTCGGACTTCTGCACTAACTCTAATGTAGTGATGTGAACATGCTGATTCCCAGCCCAGACACTGGGTTGGCTTTGAGAATCCTAAACGGGATGTGTGTGTGTCTGTAGATAGGCAAATTCAGAAGTATTTAAATGAGTCATTTTGACAGAATGGCCAATTCCAAAGGATTCCTTGAAGGAAAATCCCAGTGCTTATTAAAAAAATAAATCAGAGGGATCTAGACATCACACACATTCTAGCACCTTCTGACAAATTTATTTCATCTCTCTCGAATGTATAAATTCAACATTTAGAATGAAATTGAAACAGCCGCTTCACAAACATTATGTGACATAGGAAAAAGATTATGAACCTGACAGACCTGCACTGGCTCAAATCCTGGCTCCAATATTTAGCTCCTAATTGACCATTGAGGGACATTTCTTACTTTCTCTGTGCCTCTGTTAGCTCCTGTGGAGCAGGATTACAGCATCTAACTAACCCAAGGGATTATTGTAAAAGAGGTAACATATATAAGGGTAGGCTCTTTCCTTACATCCTCTCATGGAACTCCGCTCTGCTCTTCTACAGCACATCTTGCAATTTATAATTCAGTCGTTATAAAACCAGCTCTTTCATGTCTGCCTCCTCTGCCTTCTGCTGAGAGATATGCTTCCTGAGGGAAGGAATCCTGCCTCTCTTCTTTACCATGGTATTCCCAGTGCCTGGCATCGTCTATGAGTACATGCTGCCCAGAGGAAGTCAGAGCAGTATGTGGCTGGTATCAGGTATACCAGATAACTTATAAACATAGCTTCCTTTCTTTCTCATACACAGACACCTGACAGTTTTCTTTTCCTTGCTCTGTTCCTATGAGTTTGGGGGAATTTCTCTGCTTCCTTTATAATACATGATATTACTGGCCTACTAGTTGGTTCTAACACTTTCTAGGGGCTATTCATAGTAGCACAGACTTTCTTAACATCATCAACATCAAATTCTTTCTGAACTAAAAACATAATCTCTACTACTTTTACCTGTCCTTAAAACTGGAATTTTTCCTGAATTGTTTCTTAGAGATAAAAAAGCAATTTCCAGGTCTACTTATATTATTTTGGAAATGCTTATTTCATTTTGCTTAAGTTCATAAGACAAATGAACTATTAGGCAGATTATTGGTACCTTTGGACTGCTATTATACCATTCATTATTTCATGTATTAAGTAAGAAACCTAAACCCTACATTAGATCCCTACATTATATTTACCCAAAGGCAGAAGGAAAATTAAAGGTATCATCCAACCCATTGTTTGCTCATTATACTCATTTTCATGTTGACTGACTTCTTTATGAAATAACAATATTCCTTTATTCCATCAACCCAATGACGGCACTAAAATAGATTACGGCTTCAGGTTTGTCTTCTGCTTGCATTCACGGTGAGAGCTCTGAAGAACTGCACATTTCCAGGAGAGGGGTTTCCATGGAAACCTGGACAAAGGCAAAGCAAAATAATTCTTCAAGGCCCACAGGAAAAAAAAAATCCACCATGCTTTTTGTTTGCAGTTCTGTGTCCCCCGAGCAGTGTGGCTAGCTGGCACTGTCCTTGGCTCTCTAGGAATTCCTGTCTGAGATTTATATATAGCATTATGCATCTTGGAAATCTGCAAAATAGGATTTGGGGAGTCTGACTAAAAAGTTATTTCTCAGGAGGACTCTAACCCGGAGGTTTTTTACGATAAGATTAAAAAAATAATCAAGCATACGTTTAAGCAGCTGCTGAATTTATGAACATGGAGTTGCTCTTCAACTTCTAAAGTCTTTGAGCTAGATCTCAAAGAGGAGAGTTTTAGAGCAAATACGTGAAATCGATCATTAGAGGCAATTTGGCCTGTCAAGACAATTTGTTAGTTGAAAAAAAAGACCAGGTCAAGTGATTTCTGATGAATTTTCAGGTCATTCCTCTTGAATAAAAGGAAGTCAGGGGGTTCATATGAATTCCTTTGGAAAATGATGTGTCTCTCCCATTGTTTGCAAGGTTCCAAAGCAGTCTGACTGTCTTATTTATGCATCTTCCATTGTACCTATCATAGTACTTTGAAGCTCTTTTGGGGCCTGGACTGATACAGTGAAAAGCACCCACTATGCTCTCCCAAGGGCGGCGGGGCGGGGGGGGGGGACGCTCTTTGGCACCACAGTCAGAAACCGAAACCTCTGTGTTCTGAGGCACAACTCCTGATACCATTTAATCAATTCTCACTTTCCTTTCTTTTCTTTATTGAACTTAATTGCAATCATGTCAAAAAATATTTTCACCCTTCGATTCATTCTCTCAACAAATAACTTCTGAATCATTATTGTACACTAGGTACTATGCTAAGAACATGCCCTCAGGGAGTCCATCAAGGACTGCCAGATTTTTAAGAAATGAAATAACACAAAAGAAGAACACAACAACATGTGACAATTACTATATGCTGTGAAATGCCATGTTATCAAGGCTTGTTCAGGGTTTTACGGCAGGCCAGAGCCCAGCACCGGGGCCTACTCAGCTTCATGGTGGTGTAATAGGGGGAGTAGATGTGGTAAGCCCTTTAAGAAATGATGTTTGTTCTGAGTCCTAAAGGACAATTAGATGTGAATCAGGCAGACAAGTCAGGGAAACACATTCAGAGGAAATATAAGAATACGGGATAGAGGAGAATGTCACCGTCTCCCATGCTGAGCATAGGTCCTAATGCAGGGAGTAAGAGAAGTGCGTAGGAGAAGGGAGCAGGAGCCATGTTCTCAAGGAGGCTGCAAAGGCAACGAGTGTGACTTTGAGCCTAAAGTGTGAGGCCAAGGGCAATGTTGATGAGACATGATGAGGGGCAAACCTAAGGCTGGGGAGCCAGGGATGGAGAGGGGGGCTACCTCTGGAGGCTGGTTGGACCTGGTAACCCATTGTTCGGGTGGGGGTATAAAACAAAGGGACTTTCTTCACAGGTTTCTTTCTAATGCAGATGCCAGAAAGACACTAATATTATTAAGTGAAATTGGTTTGAGAGGCAAACAATCCATAAAGGTGAGGATGCCTTTAATCCTTATGCTGCGGGATTGCTCACATGACTCAGGCAGACTTCTTCATCTATTTGAGCCTCCATGCCTTTGAAATGATGACATGGGATCATTTGGCGGATTAAATGAAATAATACTTATCAACCATTCGCACATCTACTCAATTTCTATTTTGTGAGTGTTTATGATGTACCAGGGTAAGGGATTCAGAGGTGTCTAAGACAGTTCCTGCCCGACTGGAAACTCTATTGGATGAATGGGAAGGTAGGTAGAAACAAGGTAACAAGTAAGTGAGTAAGTCAGTTGCAGATTTAGAAGAGTGCTTTGAAAAAAATAAATAGGTTGACATGGTAGAGATAATGTTGAAAGCTCGACATTTTTTAAAAAATATTTTTTTTTTATTTGAGAGAGAGAGAACACGCATGAGTGAGGTGGGGGTGAAGGACAGACGCAGAGGGGGAGAGAGAATTCCAAGCAGGCTCAGTGCTCACTCAGCCTGACGCGGGGCTCCATCCCAGGACCCTGAGATCATGACCTGAGCCAAAGTCAACAGTCTGAGGCTAAACTGACTGAGCCACCCAGGTGCCCCAAGAGTTCTCCTTCTTGGTGTGTTGTTAAGAAAGGCTAAAACCTGTAAGGGAACCAGGAACAGCTATTCAGTGGGGGAAAAGCATTTCTGGCTGAGAGAACAGCCAATTCAAAGACTCTCAAGAGGGAAAGAATTTTGAAGGGCAGTACTTACTTAGCTACTTAGCCGTTCCTCAAATACAGTAAGCATATGATAAATAAAATGTATTTATTAATTGTTTGAATAATATATATTTAGAAACAAGGAAGCATCTACTTGATTTTATGCTATGGAAAACTAGCTTAACAAAATATCTCTTTCATTTGTTACATACAGTAGTCAGAACAATATTTAAAATTGCTGCCTTTACAAAAATATCTTCATATTTAAGATATAAATAAAATTGTTAGTGCAGAGTGGGGGAGGAGTTCTATAAAGCAGTGTTGAGGTTTATGAGCCAGGAATTCCCATTGGAAATGATGTGATTAATATTCTTCTCATTCAGCTCTGGAAATATATTTTTCTTTTCTTTTTTTCCCAATTATCTTTTTTATTGTTTGAATCCAACTCAACCTTAACACTAGTTCAAAGATCCTTTAAGGATGGAGACTTGTTAACCACCTTTTGAAGTCCAAAATTTATAAAACCATACGGGGAAAACTCTATTAACCTCTGTGCTTTAGTAGTAATCTGTATTATTAGTCACTTTTGCAATTTTTTTGCACAGCAAAAGAAATATATCATTTAAATGATCAAAAAATGATTACTCAGTATAGATTTAGTGTTACATGTTTTTAAAAATTGCAAACGAAGGATGTTGTATAGGCAAAATTTTAAGTGACTACACCGTCCTGTTGTTCACAAATCATGTCTGAGACTTCACTGTTATTACATGCCAAGGAAACAATTTACAAACTACTTCTGTAACACATCAACAAAGGCATCTGAGTTTGATACGAATCCTGGTTAAGAGATTTTCCTACCGTTTATTCTACTTATCTTCTTGAAGTTGAATGTGGAATAAAAACGAATTGTACATACGTGGCAGTTATAATTTTAAGATAGAAAATGTAGAAACATTAAATTTAGATAAAGATAAATGCATGGAATGTTTGAAAGCATGTTGCTAATATAAGTTAAAATATTAAACATCAAACGAATAACCAAAGAAGAGATAGCTAAGCAGACATGAGAACCACAGAAACCAGGGGTAGGGCTGCTCTAGATGAATGACAGCCTCCACGTCTGCTCAGAGTGAACCCTAACGAAGAGCTAATGAAGATAAACAGTCTATTTAAGTGCTGCTGGAAAATTCCCCTTCAGCCAGCAGCTGGCATGACTGTTGTCATTCAAAGGGCATAAGTAAATGTCGTATAATTGAGTCATTGAGAAACTGAGATGACAATGGGCTGCATTCTCATTAACACTTTCCCAAAACTCTTCCTTGGGCTATTAAATACATGATGTTTAACAGTGGTATGAAGCTAAAGAAAAACTACAAGAAATCAAAGTTTAAATAGGTCTCAGCTCTTTAATTGGAGGTTCCAGAGAAGTTGGCTGTGACTCTTGCATACCAGGTGGAGTGTAATTCTATGAAATGGCGCTGACAGGAATCTGCATCACCATCTTTTGGAGATAGGGGAAGTGCAAACTTCATGTGAGACAGTGTGGTGCTTCAGTCAAGCACAGAGATTGCCATATCCCTGCAGACAGTGCCTTCTAAGTGCCCTTCTTGCCTCTGTACAACACAGGAAGAGTGTCCTCACATTTTTAAAGGAACCCTAGGCCAGCAAGGTGCCCTTCGCCAGAATTAAGCTGGGCATTCTCATTATACCTCTACTTCCTGCTTCCTCATTTGCTTCTGGCTTTCATCCATGACTATTAACTAGGGCACTTATTCATTCATTAGTTGGCGTCTTCTAGCCTGACACTATAATTGACCTTGGCTTTGCCCATTGGTTCTCTTTCCCTCTTGGATTTAATTGAACTCTGTGTCTTTGGAACTAACACACATTCTCCTGGTTTTAGCCTTGCTACACCCTGCCCTGAGGCTAGACTGTTATTAGGCATGCCCAGCAATATAGTTCTAGGAAAGAGTCTTTAATAATAGAGGTTTTAATGCCAAACCCCATACATCCTCTAGTGACGATCAGAAATAGATCATTTCTACATCCTTCAAGCTCAAAAATGTTCCTAGCAGATTCTCAGAATCTTAATGAGTACTTAAATTTGGGTTCCGTGACACAAACTACGTAGCTGATCTATGGGAAGCAAGATCACCTGGAATTATATCAAGACAACCAAGCTGATTGTCCTGCATATAATTGAATATTTATATAATTCTCATTAAGGATGTCCATTAGTTATGAACTAGAAAAAAGGAAAATTGGTTTGTAAACATCACAATAAATTACATATGGTTCATGTGTTAATAGAAACCATGAAAACATAAGTTGTTTAAAAATTCTCTGACATTTCATGAAATGATTATTGTTTTAGATCAAAATATAGTCAAGGTTATCTTCGATATGTGAAATGTGGTTATGATGGGAGTCTTATTCCACAGCCCACACACTGAAACCAGCCTCCCTGTCTTAGTCATACATTAAATATGTCCAGTGGTGGATGCTGTTTCCACCCTCTGGGATCACCCTGGGTCCCCTCCACTGAGTCTGAACCCCCTCCCCAGCTTCTTTGCTAACAGTTTTGCCACTGACAGCTGTCACCTGCAGCCTTCTTCCAAGGACTATCTTTGGGCTTCTAAGCTCTTTGGCCCAGCAGCTGGGAGACTGGATTGCTAGAAGGGTCTGGGAATTCACACTTTCCAGGGTGGACCAGGTCAAGGACTGACTGTCATGAGAACAAAAGCCCAGTTCCAGGGGGGTTGAACTCTGAAGATGACTACCACAGGTACAATTTTTAAATGATTCCGAGAAGCAGGCTTTTCACATTTTTACATGGTTGAAGTGAGACTCACCGTACATTTGATTTGTCATACTTTAATTGGCAGTAGTTTTTCTTAGTACATGTAATAATGATGTATCTACACATTTGGTGTTGAATTAGAGTCTATGAAATGAAGGATTGTAACAGAGTGAACAAAACCTTCTGTTTGAAATCAGGGAAGAATTGTGGGAAGAACCAGCAGCTAAGCCTGTAGCCTATGCAAGAATCCAGAGGATCAGTCTATTGTTTTGAAGGTACATTATGTGCAAGTTAAGGCCAATCATACTAAGACATTAGAAGGAAGAGCCACTTATATTTAGGTCCCTACTATGTGTCTAGCACCTAGGTCCTCTGCCTCAATAACTCTTTCATTCTTATTACAACCTTTTGGACCATGAGGTAACATAATCAGAAAGAAATTTTCTGTGGAAGACAGCAATCCTGACCTAAGCACGCACTTGCGAATCACCACATCTATTGGTATCAAAATGGTTTTACAACCATCTGCTTTTGATGACTGTAATTCTCCCAGCAGCTAGCCCCCATCCTAGGCCTGAAGACACTAGCTTTTGGAGCATGCAGATTTGGGTCCAGCTCAGGCTCTTTGATTTAATTGCTGCATGATGTTGAGCAAATTACTTACCATTTAAAAATACTTTGAAAAGAATTATACCTATTCCTAACAGCTGTAGTATATGTGTACATGTAACACGCATAATAACTATTAGTTCACCTCCCATTCCCTCCTTTCTTTTCATTGTAAGATGTATTTTCTTAAATAACAACAAGGCATCTGAAGTCGGGAAAACAAACCCAGGGGTTTGAGATCAGTGGTTAAGTTCAGGGACCAGGCTTTGCCCTGGGCGACAAGGACATTCTTGTCCAGCCATTGGGAAGGCAGTGGTCATGAAGAATTGGACTGTACAAGTTTAGCCTCTTATATCCACTCTGTCCAGGGCCAGAACTGGCATAAAGTAGGAGACAGCTTCCAGGCTGCGATTAGGGAGCTGTGACCCTGAGTCAGGCCGACCACATTTGGGGGCTTTCCTCTGTTAGTCAGGTCATAATCTATTCCTTTCATGAACTCCAAGATTTGAAAGACTTTTTCTTTTTCTACTAAATGGCATTTAATCACAATTGGATGGTCCCATTTTTATTCATCTATATATACTTTCAAATGGGGCTACCGCATGTCATAAAATAGCCAGGTTTGCCACTTTGAGTTGATATAATTCATCTGTCCTTTCCACAAATATCTCCTGTTCCCTTTCTGTGTACAAGCAGCGTGTGGGTAGAGGGAATACAGTGTGAACACTGTGAACACTGTTGTTTCCCTTCCTTGAAGCGTCTACCCTTCAGTGGAGGCAAAAAACAAGAGCTGAGTGTTTTGATTTAGGAAGGAGGCTGGGGCACGGTGGGAATTGGGAGGAGGGGCTCCTTTAACCTCTTTTGTGGCATGATACCCTCCTGAGAAAAAAAATCTTACATGCATGAAATACAATGCATTGCATTACAAAAGGAATGGATTATAATGAGACACAGTTCTACCCACAGAGACCTTATGAGTCCATGCATTTTAGGTGAAGCATCCCTGGGAGGAAGTTTGTTCTAAGCTGAGGGAAAAATCAGCAAGAAATAGCCAGATGATGGAAGGAGACAGAAAAGTGTTCTGTGCGAGATAAACATCACGTGCAAAGAGCCAGCCATAAGAGGTCAAGGCACAGGGTTTGGTTTCCCGGCTCAAAAGCTGAGGCTGCTATAGGTCCCCCTAAAAACAAAAGGTTTAGTTGTTTTGAACTAGTCTATGAACCCACAATATAGACACACGGGTGATTTCTATTAGGTTTTATTACATACACAGTACATAAAAATCTTTCAGTGAAATGCTCTCTGTGGTTATATATATATATATCAAACTACTATTATTGTCACCATTGAAAATGAAAATGATTTAAATAGATGAAATATAATTCTTCATATTCTTTATACATTAGTTCTTTATAAATTACTCAATAAAGAATTAAGTCACAGCTCGGGACCTATGTATATGTTTATAAGATATTCTCTCCTTTTACCCTGGAATTGTCACTCTGAAATCCATTTGGTAGATATAGCCAGCAATAGTGGGTCTCTGCTTTTTTTTTTCCCCTCTAGTATGTTTCTGGAGATTGGAGCACTAAGCAGATTTTCAGGAATGTATTTTATATATCAGATGCGTGCTTATCACATAGACACTCAATAAGTACTTGTTGATGGAATAAGAAATACTTCTCACCAACTAGTTAAAAAAATAACAATGCAACCGGAGCATGCAACAGTTTAGTTCCTGTGTAACGTCATAGAAAGAAAGAAGTTGGAATTGTGACCTTGTTATCTGTGGCCAAAAATCCTTAGGCTCAGTTTCTTTCTGGGTCAAACAGGAATATGAACGCTTATCCTTTGAGATTAAATAAATAAGGGATGTGCAGCACTTAATACAACACACTTCGTACAAAATAGCCCCCTCTTCTTCTGCCTGGAATTCCCTGACTCTCCGCCATACCCAGCACTTGCACAGAGAGCTCCACAGTTTGTAGGAAGGAGTAGAAGGTTAGGGAGAACAGAAGGTTTGAGCCGCGAACAGAGACTAGAGGCCCCCTGTGATATTTCTGAGACTGTTGATATGAAGATTGTAGTTTTCTAGATACTTGAGACAGTTTTGGGTGAAATATGTAAGAATGTAATTGTTGACAGGTCCCATATAGAATGGCTGTGGTCCTAAGACAGTACTGAAGGGACAGTAAGGTTAAATAGCTGCAAATGTCTTCTTAAATCTGTTTTCTAAGATGGAACAATGCAGACTAAAAGAGGTTATGTATACATAGCAATTGTTCTTCAGATATACTTTAAATTCTTAAACTTGATCCAGTGTGACAGACTATGTTGGGGACCTATTTGGTGTCAGGCCGTATACAGTACTGCAGATTCCGAAGCAGGTAAGATGTGTTTCCTGGCCTCAAATAAATCTCAGTGGCATTGAGCGTTGGGGAGGGGGTAGGGAAACGGAGAGTGGGATGCTGGGGGCCCAAAATGCGCAGAAATAGCTAAAAATTCAGTGATGTGAATGCCAGTATGGTTCCAGGGTAGAGACACTTATTATAGGTAAGTGAGCTATGTGATTCTACCTGCCAGGGCGGGGGAAGGAGCCTGTTGGGAGGCGACAGGTTCTGGGACTCTAAAAAGAATTTCATAGACCCAGGTGGGAATCATATATATAAGTTTGGGGCTGGGGACAAAATCCAGTCTGAAGAGAGGTGAAGAGATTTTCTGTAAAAATCAAGACAGAATGCTGAATTATGAAGGAAATGAGGAGACTGTATTGGAGCATAATGGTCTTTTTTGCCCTCTGCATACGCGCGCACACACACTCTCAAACATTCCTCAGCAGTTTGAAAAATCTGTTTCTCAGCCTTGCTATTTACATCAGGAAAAACAACTGTGTCCCAATATTCTGTCATTTTGTCACAGAGAAAGAAAAAGTTCCATTTGCAGGCAAATGAATTGAAGCTTGATTCACCTTCAGGTGGGCTTCCCTTACATAGACAAAGGAATTTGGGAATTCTATTGCTAATGGGCACTCTAATCCTCACATTGAAAAGATAACTCCACATGGTGCTTCTCTCTGTCCACCTTTGAAGCATCTGCTTCCTAGAAATCTTGGTAGAGTACTGTTAATTGATCTTGAATTCGAACAGACCAAAGCAAAAAAAAAACAAAAACCAAAAAAACTGACCTTTAAAGTGGACAAATGTATTTAATTGCTTAATTGTGAGGAACAAGACAACCGAAAAAGGCAAAATCAGTGGTGCTGTGCTAAACCAACAGAGAACCTTTGGAAAAAACCATTGCCATGACAGCAATATTCATTGTTTAGCTTAATTAGAACCGGCTCCCAAGCTGCAGCCCCCTCCAGAGCAGGGAAGGTAAAGACACCCACAAATGCAGTCGCCCTGCTTTTGGCTTGTAGATTTGTTTGTTTACCACCAATCCTTGCCCCTTCCCATTAGCATGCCTAATGTTCCACTTCTTCAGAGGACCCCCTGCTGGTTAAGCAATTATTAAATGTGACTCCCTACAGGCTGAGTCCCCCAGATATTCGGGCTTTTGCAGTGGGAATGGGGGTTTGGGAGCTAAGGGGGTTGGGAGGGGGAAGGCGGCTGGTGAGTGAGTGCGGGTTAGGGAATGATTGAGCCTGCTGCCGCCTTCCACCTCCCCCTTCCTTTGCTGGAACCCCTTGGCTCCTCTGCAGTCACCACACTCACAGATAGCTTGGCAAGTAACAGAAAGTGATAGAAGGAGAGGTGGAATTGAGGATTTGGGCAGAGAGAGACTCCAGTTTCTCTGTAAAATCTCTGAGGCTGTTGATTTGAAGATCTCTGTTGCCCAGATGCCTTTCAGGTTTTGGAGTTAGATTGGTACACATTTTCATTTTAAATGCCAAAGTTACTCAAACTTCTCCACAAAACAGTCACATTCTAAGGGATTGTTTAAAAAGAATGTATTGGGGCACTTGGGTGGCACGGTTGGTTAAGTGTCAGATGCTTGGTTTCATCTCAGGTCGTGATTTCAGGGTTGTGATCTCAGGGTCGTGAGATTGAGCCCCATGTTGGGCTCTGCGCCCAGCATGGAGTCTGCCTGAGACCCTTTCTACCTCTCCCTCTGCCCCTCTCCCACACTCTCTAAAATAAATAAATCTCTTAAAAAAAAAAGAGAAGGTATCACTTCCATTACTAATGGATAAGTGCATACCCTCACTGAATCATCAATTGATGGCTTTTTTTTAAGATAAAAAAAATTGCTAGGTTGCAAACTAATTCTAGTCCATGAGATACTCTTCTCCATTAACCTGTGGTTTGTTGCAGTAGTTTCTCTGTTTAGCTTGGCAAGTTAATCTTCTAAAGATTATCTCTTTTGGGAAAGTTCATCTAATGATGATCCTTCCTTTACAGAACTAGACTGAGATTTAAACTGTGCTTCTCAAGAAACAAGTTCTTTAGCTTTTTGACTGCACAGATTTAGCATTTTCCCCCCTCTTTTTGATTATTCATGGACATAATTAAGAAGCTTTTCTATTTGTTGACTGTAGAAACTCTACCTTCCAGGCTCCACATTTCAAAATGCAATAGAGATATCATAATAAAATATGAGCAAGGCAGTAAGCAGGAAATATTGTAATATATTTTTGCAACCCAGGCTTTGAATATAAAAGTTCCCAGATCTCTTCATTATAGTGCCAGCTGATAATGTATTTCTCAGGCTTTCATTTAAAAAAAAGGTTGAGAATCTGCATTTCTGCCGAATGAAGCTGTATATAAATGAAGTATCTGCAACATAATCATAGGAAGCATGTTTTTTGTTTCACCAGTCCTTGCTTATGTTACTCATATGAATAATATGATTGATTTTTACTTTATCTTCAACTGGCAGTGTAGTCATAAATCTATCTGTGAGGTACCCAGTACGGGATAAAATGTTATTTTTCCTCAGTGTGGTCTCATTTGATTACAATTGCAGCCTTGCCTGGCCACATTCCATCCATAATTAATTGTCGCTTTGGTTTCCAGTTGCAGCCAGGCCAGCGCTGTGGCTGTTCACATCTTTAGATAACGGTCTAGTAAGCCAGCTGGCAAGTGAACGGAGACCTTTCACACTGAGCCTAATGGGCGCAAAAGCCTGAGCCTTTGTCAGGGGCAGCTCTGGAAATGATCTTGTGCCAGAGAAGGTTCAGCTTGCTGTGGCTGAAGGTCTCTTTGGCTCAGCACCCTTCTGAGTAAACACCATATGCAGCGAGGTTTCATTTTGCCAACTTATTTCAGTACCTTTCAATCTAAAAGTAGTCTCGGTGGTGAAGGGAAAATGAATTTCTTTAAGGCTTTACCTCAGGGTCCAGATCATTATTTCTTTCCTGTAGCTTGAGCTGTAATCTCATTAGCATTAATGACTGCCATTTTGTTATAATATAGATATTCGTTTTCTATCATATTATTTCTTTCTTGGGCATGTGGTTCCACATTACTCCCAAGAAAAGAATGTCAAGTGTACTGGGCAAAAAGGTTAGGTGCTTATCCATCCACATTGAACTATCCCTGTCGATCACTGAGATTTATTTTTGAGTAAGAGCGTGTTACATTTATCGGTACAAAGCCATACTAGATGTAACTTTAGATGGATATATTTAGTTACTTTATTCACTCTCTGCAGTGCTACCTTAAAAAAGCACACTACATGGGCTGGTATTGTTTGGTATGAATTACGGAAGAATCTCATGAGGGATCAGAATTCTAGTACATTCGTGATTCCTCAAAGAAAATTTAAGCCAGATTTTCAAACTCAAATGTGTTCAGGAGCCACACAGGTAACTCTGAATGAAGTGGACGGAATGCACGATTTTGAGAGACCGTATGAAAAAAAAAAAAAAAAAGCGGACGGTTGGCATGGAGGGTAAATGAAGAAATGAGAGCAAGTAGGTCTAGTCACACCAGATCTTTCTTTTGTCAAAGGAAGCCAGATACCTAGATTTTTATTTGATGCCTCTTGTTTTTAAATGTTGACAGCAGCAAGTAGTTCAATTAAAAATAACTAAAACAAAAAATGATTCCATTTGTGCAAAGGGCTGGATCTGCAAGGTAACTTTATATTGTACTGAAAATCTTATAACAGAATAAGACATCTAAAATGTACTTCTGCCTTTAATAAAATTATAGCCATGTGTATTTCACATTGATATATAAATGTAAAAAAGTGAAATTAAGAAAATAGTAGTGACTCAATTAAACAGATCAATATGTTTTGAATGTCTATAAAAATGTCTCTCAAAACTGTAATCAGAGAATATATCTTCACTCAATTACAGGGAAAGCACATCAGGCTGTGTGCAGAGCAGATGGATTGTGCTGTAGCCTTTCTTTTCCTTCCCTGTCCATGGTTCTTGGTCACACTGCTTGGAAGAATGAAGAGGTAGACCAGATGGAGAGTGGTGGGCAGCAAAGCAAATTTATTGAGTGATAGATAGCAAAGTGATGGTACAAAGCTCCCAAAGAGGGAGGGGACCTGAAAGGGTTGCCATTGGAGTTTCTAAGTCTAGGGGGTTTTATGACATCGTTGGAGGGATGTTTTAATCTGATTAACCTTCAGTGTGCTGGTCACCCAATGAGGTTTTTATCCATGTGCCCATCTACCTGTCAGGTAGCTGTTCATATGGGAAAGGGTGGCGGGCTCCTTCCAGGATGGTGTTTTGTAGCCTTGGGGACCAAGAAGGCAGCTCTAGTGCTACCCTAAGGCATGCCAGTCAGCAGCAGGCCACCGGATCAAGCTTTTTGTTTAAATATCCCACTGGCTGTTGAGCTGGTCCCCCGGGGCCTAGGTTAGGATGTCCAAGGCCATTCCTTTCCTTTCTGTCACCCACAAGTTACTTAACTCCTCCCAGTAGGAAGACTTAAAGCTGGAGCGCTGAGTAAAGCCTAAAATAACAGGATGAGGTCTTTTTCCTTTTAAGGGTAGTTTTCCTCTTAGGATGGCACCCCTTGTCCCTGCCTGCCTTTCTTCTGACTATCCTTCCTTAATTGTATTGTTTCATGGGTTGTATTGTTTTCTTACATGCTCCTCCCCCCCATCCAATTTGGGGCCACTGCCGTATGTCATGAAATGATTGATCAAAAGCAAATTTTTCTTTTTATATTGTTTATAAGTTTATGCCTCTATGTAATTTTCCTTGCATTTCACAGTGTTAAAAAATTTAAAGATTAGCGGAAAATATGATGCTATTAATTCAACAATGTATTGTGTAGTGCAATCACAATGAAACCTAGATTTGGAATTCAACAAACATAGTGCTTTGTTCATGATTGTAAGGTAGGTTCTAAGATGAAAGAGTAGTTCTAAGCAAATTTTGGGGGAGGGATAATGTAGAACGTGGTACATGGAAAATCAAGGAATGTAAGACTATAAACCTTTAGTTCCTTTTATTTTTAAAGATTTTATTTATTTATGCATGAGAGACAGAGAGAGAGAGAGAGGCAGAGGGAGAAGCAGACTCCCAACGGAGCAGGGAGCCTGATGCAGGACTCCATCAAGGACCCCAGGATTGCGACTTGAGTCAAAGGCTGATGCTGAACCCACTGAGCCATCCAGGTGCCTCATTTTTTTTTAAAGGGGTGTAGTAAATAAAGATGTGAGTTTAGGATTTGATATTCTAAGATTTTATTTTATTTATTTGAGAGAGAGAAAGAGAACATGAGCTGGGGGAGGGGCAGAGGCAGAGGGAGAAGGAGGCTCCCTGCTGAGCAGGGAGAAGGAGGCTCCCTGCTGAGCAGGGAGCTAGATTTGGGACTCCAACCCAGGACCCAGAGATCATGACACGAGCTGAAGGGAGACACTTTAACTGACTGAGCCACCCAGGCGCCCCAAGTTCCTCTGAGATATTTTGATTCCAGCCTCTCACGAGCCTTCGAAATCAGCCATGTCCATGGCTCATGGGCCCTTTTTGGGCCCTGTTGCTCCAGGGCTGGGAGGCCCGGGGCTGAGGGCAAGCTTTCCCCCGTTACCCTGCAGCCCTGAAGTTCTTCTCTCCTAACATGGAACAGTCAGCGAACTTAAGCTTAGGTAAACAAAGAAAGGTTGTCTTCATCCACTGGGGTTATCTGCTTGCCTGGTTAGCTTCTTGAAGCAGGTAGAGAAAAGAACTATCTAAAACAAAACACAATTCTATTGTTGTCCTTATTCTTTTACAACAATACAAGTAAAGCAAAAATTAATATCTTAACATAGTATATTGGCTCATAAAACATTTTGAAGTATCTCACTAAGAAAGCCCCAGAAGTATCTAAGATCATACAGAAAAGAAGTAACAGTGGAGGCAAGCAGGATGCAGTAAAGGGGAAGGTATATGTCACTATGGGAAATAATGGGGAGAAAACATTTGTATCTGTCTACCATCTATGTATCATCTATCTCTCATCTATCTGTCTTCTTATAGCTGATATTTATGCTGTTTTCCCAATAAAGTTATAAAAGGTGGAGATTTGGAGAAGTAGTTCCTGAAATTGACTTTACACAAAGCATACCTAAGAAGGCGTTAGCTTCTTTTGCTGGGCAGGTATGTCGACGTGCTTGAAGTGGGGAAGTTTTAGCTGAATTTTACGAAGCAACATTTTTTTTTTAAGATTTATTTATTTATTTCTTTGATAGAGACAGCCAGCAAGAGAGGGAACACAGCCAGCGAGAGAGGGAACACAAGCAGGGGGAGTGGGAGAGGAAGAAGCAGGCTCCTAGCAGAGGAGCCTGATGTGGGGCTTGATCCCAGAACGCTGGGATCATGCCCTGAGCTGAAGGCAGATGCTTAAGGACTGCGCCACCCAGGCGCCCCCGAAGCAACATGTTTTATTCTTATCTGTCTGAATACAATGTTTTTCTTCTCCCAAATTATACCTTAGAAAAAGGAAAATTGCCTACGGTTTAATTAATGACAAATTCTCTCATCCTATAGAGCTTTTTAAAAATTAATTTGCACAACCAAATACAGCCTAGAGTAGGCGTATTTGCCAGAAAACAATTCATTTCTCCACTCAAGAATCTGATGCATCTGTATGCTTTTTATTAGTAGGGGTATTGCCTCATTTTGCAGGTGTTGATGTCTGTAGACAAACATTAAGATCACTTAAAAAAGCAAGTGAGTCACTCATGGAGGCCACATGTACATATTTATGGGGTGATTACAAGGTTTAGTGTTTTGGTTTGTAGTTTGGGTTATAGTTTCCATCATAGATGGATTAAAAGTACTGTACTTTGAAAATTTGAACAGAAGTGAAAAACAGATGGATGTTAAAATGGGTGGATGACAACAAGAAGCTAAGTGATGATAGAAGATGCATGTAAATGGCATGGAAGGGAAATATGCGGAAGTGAGCAAATTGCTGCATGAGATCTAAGAGTGGAAAAGAGCAATATTCTAAAAGAAATCTATTCTTTTAGAAATGTAATTTTAAACAGAGATCTGTTATTAGGTTAAGGTATTAAATATTAGAGAGTAGGCTTCTGACTTCTTTTCTAAAAGTTTATATGTTTAATCTTTACACTTAACCCTGAGAAAAATTAGATAAGATTTTTTAGGGGGTGGGGCTTCCTGCATTCAAGTGTGTAAGGTAATTGGAATTGGGGTTCATATGTACCTGAAAATATAAATGCAGTTCAACCTTAGAGGATTCAATCTAAAGACCTAAGGAGGTCTTAAGCCTGGGAAGATATTAGAGAGTTTGTTAGTTCCCTTTAATATGTGAAACAAATTTTGAGTGTCTGTGCATATGTGCATTTCTTTGGGGTGAGGACACAACATGGCTCTTTTTCAGAAGTATCTCAACATGGTTAAGAACCTGTGCTCCGAAGCACCGTAAGTGAAAAAGTGTGGCTAGCAGACATCCTGGTTTCTCCTAAAGTGAGGAAGGAAAAAAAGTGAGGAGAAAATGTACTCGGTCTCTGGAATCCAACGTGGCCAAAGACGGTACCTCCATCAGAGGTGACAGGTCCAAATAAATATGCAAAGAGCTTGATCCAGGTAGATCTTAAAATCCACATTGTAGGGAAGCACTGAGAGGTAGCAACAGAATTTTCTAGGAAATGGTGACTGTTACAGGGAGGTGAACATCCCCGGTGTTTTGTTCGGAGCAGGAGCTTCCGGTAGGAACCACATAAAGCCCTCGAGGCAGGAACCAGTAGGCTTTTCTAGACCTTGTATCAGGGTATCAAATAGGTAGAGTAGTGGTTCACCAGGGCTCCAGTGCCGGGGAGGGCCTTGCTGTCAGCAGGAAACCAAGGCTAGTCAAGGAGACTGGGTAAACTGGAAGTTGATGCCATGGACACTTTCCAGACTCAGGTTGGCATATCCTGCTTATCTCAGTAATAATGAGCCCAGAAGTTAGGTGAGTCAGAGCCTGTGGCTAAACAAGGCTGGAGAAAGGCATGATCTGGTTAAGGTCGGGTTCTGTAGCACAACGCCTTAAATTGCAGTCCGTTGGTGATCAGATATTTACTCTAGGTCACACTTATTTGTGAAGAGCTGTGATTTTCGTATTGCCTTAATTATATTTTATTTTGCTTGTTTGACACCTTGGTTTACTGATTACTTGTGGTGAATAGACAAAAAATACATATTTGGGTATCCTGGACACTTTTTTATAACTTAAGAGAATAATTTTAAATCAAGAGGACAAATGATGAATCCAAATGCCAGTGAATCCTCAGGCTGCCATCACGCTCTATATTGTGTGACTATCAACTTTGTTTTAAAGGAAAGAAAGCAAATACTACAAATGAATTTTACAGATACTAATCAACTATTTCCCCCACCAAATCCTTATAATCACTGAATATTTGAGTTTCAAAGTAAAGGTGAAAAGATAAGCTTTATTAGGATATAAGGCAAAAGCCTTATAATGGTTCATGGGAGCAGGATACCAAATTCTCTAATCATCCCACTGGAAATTTCCTGAAAGAACTGGCTTAATAGTCATAAAATCATTCCTGTTAGGCCCCGAATTATTTCATTTGCCTAATTAAAAAAATGCATGTATGAACCAAAGACTATCATGGTTTATAAGTGTGTTGGGCCACCAGTCTCTGTCTAAGAGACTGTATCCAGCACAACTGTTTTTATACCTTGACAAAATTCTTTTCCTGTCCTATTAGATTAAATCTCTAAAAATCCACTGACTGTCATGTTAACACTGACTCTTATTTTTAATGGGTGAAGGAAAGGAGGAAAACAACATGTTTTGTCATGAATTTTATTTAAACAGTTAAGCATCTAGTTAATTTATTATGATCTCATATACGGTGTCTTTTATGTGCAGGATATGGAATTTCATTTCCCTATGCCTAAAGCTGAAATACTATTATTTCGTGTTATCATGCTATATTTCCTAAATGGTTTCAGTTTGCCAATGCTGGACACAATTTGTTTCTGTGTTGTTGTTGTTTTTAATCTGCCTTTGAATTGAAGATCCTGAACAAAAAATTACACTGGGTTTCACTGAAATTATTAGATCATCAAAATTTTCGGAAATATTAGCTTGAAATATAAGAATCAAATAGACATTAGTTAGTGAAAGGAAACTTTTCTCTAAAGCATAATGCAGCAAATGACTGTTACCCATAGATAGTTTAGAGTGTAAGCATGTGTACATTTGCTTGTGTGTATATGAACTCGAAGCAGACCTCTAATTTTTCAATAGGAAGAAAACACTTTACGTGGGAATGTACATTGGGTGGTCTTGATATCGGAGGAGCAATGATAATAAGACTTTGCTTCAGGATATTTGTAGTTAATGTAGTGTGAAAATTGGCTTGGTGTGTTTAAAACAATGGCGTAGAGAAAACGAGGGTCCTGAAAACGTGTGATTTAATAGGTCAAAGAGCTACTGTAAGCCTCTAGGAGGAAAGTAGTTGGGGGAATTTGGAGGAATTTACTTTTAAAGAAAAGCAAAAGAAAGAAAAGAAAAAAAGGCAGGTAGAGGTTTCAGGATGGAAAAATAATAAATTGCCACTAGTTCTTGTTCCTGGAATAAGTCTCTTCCCATCCAGGAGGACATTACAGACACATCTCATTTCATTATGCTCCTCTTTGTTGTGCTTCACAGATACTGCATTTTTTTACAAACTGAAATTTCAGGACTTCAGTGGAGGAAGTAACTGCAGATATAGTAGAAACAGCAAGAGAACTAGAATTAGAAGTGGAGCCTGAAGATGGGACTGGATTGCGGCCATCTCAGGATAAAACTTAAAGGGAGGATGAGTTACTTCTTATCACGGAGCAAAGAAAGTGGTTTCTTAAGACGGACTCTAGACCTGGTGAAGATGCTGTGAAAACTGTTGAAGCGACAACAAAGTATTGAGAATATTATACGAACTCATATGATAAAGAAGCAGCAGGGTTTGAGAGAATTGACTCTAATTTTGAAGAAAGTTCTACTCTAGGTAAAATGTTATCAAACAGCATCACATGCTACAGAGAAATCGTTTGTGAAAGGAAGAGTCCATGGATGTGGCAAACTTCACTGCTGTCTTATTTTAAGAAATTGCCACAGCCACCCCATCCTTTGGCTACGACACACTGATCAGTCAGCAGCCATCAACATCCAGTCAAGACCCTCCACCAGCAAAAAGGTTGTTGATTTGGTGAAAGCTCAGATGATGGTTAGCATTTTTTAGCAATAAAGTATTGCTCACTTAAGGTATGTACATTGTTTCTTTTAGACGTGATGTTAGTGCACACTCACGACTACGGTATAGTGTAAACATAAGTACGCAGTACAAAATCAGAAAATTCATTTGAGTTGATTTATTGCAATATTCACTTTGTTGCAGTGGTCTGGTACTGAACCCATAGTATCTCTGTGGTATGCCTGTATTAAAGAGTAGACTCCTCAAGGAATTAACTTTCATAAAGAAGGGAGGGTGTTGGGGTTAATGTAGAGCATGAAATAAGCCATAATACCTGGCTTGCTAAAATGTAACACGGAGGCTGCTGAGGGCAGGGAAGCTTTTGGAGAAGGGCGTAGGCCTTTGGAATGCTGAGGCCTGTGCGACCACTCTGCCGTTGGAATGCCATGGGGAGTTGCCTTCCCGAAACTTCCCCTAGCCCAAACAGTCGCCCTGTGAACTAAGAGATGTAGGCATTGTCCCCTAGGCTATGTTTAGCGGGACTCATAGAACACGCAGATTAGCATATTGTATCTTTCCCGTAAACAGATCCCCCCAGTTTCAGTAAGACCCCTTGTCACACATGGCGTGCTTGAGAAACAGTGATGAGGATTTTTGATTATCCTGAAGGACCAATGAAAGCGGGAACAAAGAAGGGCAAAGGGGCTTCCCTTCTGACCTTTGGCCCCTTTGGCTTCTCTGCTTTCCCGGCAAAGTTTGGAGTAATCTTTCATCTGTTGGTACAGGGATTGCTGGCCATTTTTGGCAAGTGGTGATCCCGACGGGCCATCTTGCACGGACACTGTATGGACCCCCCGAAAACGAGACGTCTGTGAGCAGTAAGTTGGCATCAGCTCATGGCTGAGTTCGGAGAAGTTTCAGGTTTGGGTTTTT
Source organism: Ursus americanus (assembly GCF_024610735.1). Taxonomy (NCBI): domain Eukaryota; kingdom Metazoa; phylum Chordata; class Mammalia; order Carnivora; family Ursidae; genus Ursus; species Ursus americanus. The sequence goes on along the minus strand of NC_142129.1, from coordinate 60,045,791 downwards.
TTACGGAATTAAAAATTCTCTAAGAACTCCAGAGATGGGGCAAAGCCCCTCTCTCGAACAGAGACATATGTTAAGGTTTCAAAGCAACTCGTAAAGGCTTACCATTGCTACTATATTTGAGAAACGGCTCCTAAAGGTGAGTGGGGCTTCTGTAACGGAGGACCGACTTCACAGTGTGTTAGAGGTTGTTATTGAAGAGAAGCCGTGGTTCCCTCCCTGAGGAACTTAGATTTAGAAGTACGGGAGAGAACTGGAAAGAACTCGGGTAAAAATTGACAATGGGTAGCTAATGGACTTTTTTAAAAGAGGATCCAGGTGGGACATAGTTTGGTATTTAACTAAGTTAAGTCTATCAATTTAATTAAGATAGACTTGTCTTTAAGGTTATCAGCATTAAATCTAAAACTTACTCTATCGAGATTTACTGAAGGTCAAATAAGCTGTTAGCTCTGTTGCAATTTGTTAGCAAAAGGATGATTCATAAATTTGGCATCTAAAGGATTCCTGTGTAACAGTTCACAATTGGTTACTTACTACCTAGTCTTCACTGGAGACTAAGATTTTTAAGAGTGCAAAATTCAGCAACTCTGTATGTAGAAAAGTAGATACATAAGAAAGATACAAGGAATTGGAATTTCATTCTTGTTAAAGGTTAAAGAAGGTAATTTTGCCCTAAATCAGAATGGTTATTGAGAGAGAAATGGCTTGGGACAAAATCTGAATGCAAAAGAAGTTACAGGTTTGTGAAGGGAAATCTTTGGAACAAATATTAGGTGTGGTCAGGACAGACTAAGATCAAAAGGATTTTAAAGGTACAGTGGTAGGATTGAAATTCTCTCCGTTGAAAAGACAAAATTTGTTTTCTCGAATCCTTGGTTTGCTCTTGATAAGAAAATGTAAACAAAGGTTTTTTTTCTCTTTAGTCTGTCCCGAAAGTTTCTATGTTTTGCCTTTATCAAGTCTTTGACGATCCCTAATCCTATTTAGGCATGTGCTTTAAACATTTCTAAGGTTTTAACAAACTAGATTTAAATCATGAGTAAAGTTTCATGACTAATTAGGCTTGTGGGGTTTGTTACCTTTTGATACAAGGTCAACAACACTAGATATTCTGGCTATCGACGTGTTTCATGTGTCACAGAAATAACTGAGTGTTTCCTTGTCAATTGCATCATAAAGAATTACCAGATCATTAACAATGTCCATTTCTGAGTTTATAATTGTTCTTATTCTCTTATAAAATGAGGTATGACTTAGGACAAATACAGGTTTTTTATATCCTTAAAAACCTAAAAAACTGAAATGGGTAAAAACTTCTAGAACTAAAGCTGCATTCAAATTAAACAATTGGTAACATGGGACTAAATGAACTAAAAGATAATTACAGTTTTGTGACTTTTATTTAAAACACTGCTGATTCTCTGTTTGTTCTTCCGGATTAAGGAAACTTTTAAGATACCAGTGACTTACAGAAATGTGATAAAATATTCCTTTGTAAACAAAGCATTTGTATAAATCAGTACTTGGGGTCCCTCAGTATTTGGTCTGGCGTACTGAATATGACGAATTATGTGAACAATATCTGCTCAAAATCACTTAGCTGGAGTTCCGATAGTGGCTAATATGCTTCAGGGGAAAGGTCCATACGTAGATGGTGGGACAAAAACTTGGATGGACCCTCGAGTCTTTGAACAATGCTCTTTGTGCAAAATGAGCTTGGGAACGGATCCCTGGTCAGGGCACTCCTCAGGGCTCGTTGCCTCTATTAAGCAGGGCCCCAAGAACCCTTTAGCGAATTGTCAATAAATTACAGCAAGCTATTCAGAGACCAATCAGTCATAATCAGACTATCATTGAGAGCACATTCTACCCTTAAACACACGATGCAAAAACAAAAAGGGAGATAGGGGTCCTATAGCACAATTACAGAGAGCATTGCTTACTCTAAGTCTTTCTAAATTCTGATTTTGAAACTCCTGCCGCCAAAGAAAAACAGTTTAAACTACACTCCTCACCAAAAACAGAAGCCCAAGTACTCTGGAAGGACCCAAACATGGGCATCTGGCAGGGGCCAGTAGAACTCATAACATGGCAGCAAGGCTAAGCTAGTGTTTCCACTAAGGACTGACCAGTGAGGATCCCCACTAGAAACATTAAACAGCACCATGGCCTGACACGGTCAGAATCCCGTCCCTCAGACGAGTCACCTGGATCTAGGAGAAAAACAGCCGCCCTACGTGCGCCTCCCCAATACCCACAAGGCCAAATTCATGACCTGGGGAGACCTCAAGACGACGATGCAGAAAGCTGAGGAGATTGTACTCCTGAGAACATGTCCCTGGCTATGGGATCTGGGCGTAACACTAGCTCTATCATGGTTTGTATTCCTGTTTCTTTTCTCGTGCGGCCTGAGTGCATCACATTCTTTTATGGGGCCTATGTTATAACCCCCCCCCCCCGGAAACCTGTTACTTGGGCTGATGCCCCTTTTCCTATTTTCAACAATGCCACTATCCCTGTTAATCTTACCAGAGGTTGGGAAGAATCCAAATCCGTTTGAATCAGGCGTTATCTGACATCAGACGACCCAAGCGCTTCCTGGTATGACCGTGGATGTCTCAGGGAATTACTGTCCCTAGTGTGGCAGGTGCCCCTCTATCTCACTTGGTTCAGACTGCTGCCTTTGGGGATCAGCTGCTGTTATACCACGTTATACCACAAAGGAATTCCACCTTCAACGAATGGAAGCTACTATTGAATATCTTGGGGGAAGAACAAGAAGCCTTTTAGCCTATTGGCAAGGCCTCTTATGTGACTGGGCTCACAGATCCATCTGTGTTACCCCCATGCCCTGGAACCAGACCATACATGATAGGGAGAAGATAAACCAATGCATGGATCGTTTCATGATAATTTAACTTTTGACGTTCAGCAGCTAAAGGATCAGAACTCGCCTCACAGTGCTTCATACAGAAGCATGGCAATCTCTTTAAACAATCTGGGGTGGCTTAACCTGGCCACATGGTTCTCTTCCACAAAATGGGAATTCTTAGGAGTTCCTATTGTAATAATAATTGTTTTTCTTCTCATCATAGTCTGCAAAATTGGAATAAATGCCCTATCCACTGCCATAGATGCAAAGTGTATCTACACGGCGAAACTGTCCCAAGAACTACTTGCTACCACTTTAAAGAAACAAAGGGGGAGATGTTGGGGTTAACGTAGAGCATGAAATCAGCCATAAGGTTTCGGAGAAGGGTGTAGGCCTTAGGAATGCCGAGGGCCTGCGTGACCACTCTGCTGCTGGGATGCCGCAGGGAGTTGCCTTCCCGAAGCTTTCCTAGCCCAAACAGTCGCCCTGTGACCTAAGAGATGTAGGCATTGTCCCTTAGGCTATGTTTAGCAGAACCCGTAGAACAGGCGAATTAGCATATCGTATCTTTCCCATAAACGGATCCTCCCAGTTTCAGAAAGACCTCTTGTCACACATCCTGTGCTTGAGAAACAGTGATGAGGATTTGTGATCACCCTGAAGGACCAATAAAAGGAGCAAAGAAGAGCAAAGGGTCTTCCCCTCTGAGCGACGACCCTCTTGCCTTCTTCTCTCTCTCACAGCAAACTTCGGAGTCATCTTTTCATCCGTCGGTACAGGGATTGCTGGCCATTCCCGGCAGGAGGGAAGTAGAATGTTCCAGGCTGGGGATTCTAAAGAGACAAGATAGCCATTTGCATTGTGTAGAACTTGAAGATACTCTTATGATAGTTGGGAAAATTTGATAATCTGAAATGTTGGATAATGTAGTTGTGTTAATGTTTTTTTCTTGGTGCTGATGGTGGTGTGGTTATATGGGAAAACATTTTCATTTTGGAAAAACATCCTGAGGCATTTAGAGCTCTGTAAAATGTCAAGATGTGTGTCACCTATTTTCAGATGGTTTGGTCAAGGGGCAGTACGTGTTCACGTACTCCAGGGAGACAGAGCAGCTGTGACAATCCGCATGTCCTCCAGTGCAAGTGAGGGTTATATGGTTGGTTGGTTGCCTCTTTCAGAAAATTGTGGGTTTGAACATTGTAAAATTTAAAAATCCATCTAAATAATACCACAGTTCACAAATAACATGTCAGGGAGGACAGTATAGTGAGGGCACATATTTAGAACTGCTTTCTCTTGTGACCACTTTGCAATGCGAATGAAGAAATACAAAGCGGTATAAACTCTACAAATAAAGTGAATGTGAGGAATACTTCTGCATAGTACTTAATTTCTATAGATTCCTGGAATCGGCCAGTGTATGGGAAAGGGGGTACTTGAAGAATAGAGGAGTAAGTCACACCCAGAATAGTGAAAGGGCTACAGGTGAGGAAAGGCCACCAATCAAGTTCTGTTATATACCCAGCTCTTCTAGTAACGTATTGTATTAAATACAAACAGAAAATTACAAACAGCTGCCTAAGTGCTTGCAAAATGAAAGCCCAGGTGAAACATTCAAGTTATTTTGGAGTACAAGAAAATTTATAAAGCAAAAGATTACAAAATAAGCAATGAAAAAAGGGAACAAATCCTCAGATTCTAATTATATTCTTAGAGACCGTCGAGGATTGAATCCATAAAACACTGCAATGAAAAACCGAAGAGCCCTTTAAAGTTAAAAATACAATTGCCAAATATATTAAATACTAGAGTTGAAAGATAAACTCAAAGCATAACAAAAACAATTTAAAAAATAGGGACTCAACCCAAGGAGACCATGTCAATACCTTGCTACTTAACTGTATTTCAATTAAATCCTCATACAGATAAATTACCATTCCTAGTGGCCTGAAGCCAGTGTACAACACAGGGGCTATACTCCCAACCATTAGTGAAGAACTAGTTCAAGTTGGTAAGACCCACCGAGTACTTAGTTACTGAAAACGGTCCAACAAGAGTACAGAAAAATAGTAAAAGTTAATGAAGTAACGTCTCTGAAGAGGGAAACGAAAACAGGAGAAAAAGACAGGTATACTTCTCAACACTAAACCTAGTATTCGAAGACAAAATATTCAAAGAACAGGAAAAATCTAAAAATTCTGTATCAGTCAAACTTAAATCTTTTTAATTTTTTAAACATGACTAGGGAAAATAAAATTTTTAGGCATCTGAAGACTACAGTATTTATGCTTTCTTAGGACGTATCATTAAAATGTGTTCCAGGAATATTAGGGCATGATATCTGACAAAGGACTATAAAAGATTTGAATAATTTTTATACCTCAGTAATAAAGCAATCAACCCAGTTAAAAATGGAAAAGTACTTCACAGAAAGATCTTTAAGTGACCAATGAACACGTGAAAAGATTTCAAATAATCAGGGGAATGCAAAGTAAAATCAAAATGAGTTACCACTACACACCTATTAGCAGGGTTAAAATTAAAAGGGTGGTAAATTTTGGCAAGGTGGTGAAAAGTTGAACTCTAGACTAATAGGATTATAAAGTGGTAAAACTACTTTGGAAAATGTTTTGTCAACTCCATACAAAAAAGCGTACAACCACGTCTTGCCAGCATTCACATGTGGAACATAAGGAATACCACGGGGAACATTAAGGGAAGGGAAGACTGAAGAGGGGGACATTGCGGGGGGGGGAGACAACCATGAGACACTATGGATTCCCAGAATTGGTCTGAGGGTTTCAGAGGGGAGGGGGAAGTGGGGGGATGGGTATTAAGGAGGGCACGTGTTGTAACGAGCACTGGGTGTTACATGCAAATAATCATTGAACGCTACATCAAAAACCAATGTACTGTATGGTGACTGTCATAAAAGCGTACAACCTAACAAGGCCAGTTCTAGATTTTTAACCAAGATAAATGAGAACCTATGCCCATGTAAAGATTTGTGCCTGAATGTTCACTACATATCGTCCCCTAATCGTCCCATAGTGGAAATGTTAATAGGGGAAATGAATAAGCAAGTTGTGATAGAACCACACAATGGAGCGAACTACAGTATGGATATAGCAACAATGTGCTTAAATCTCATAAAACATACGGAGGGAAAGAATGGAGACACAATATATACCGCAAAATTCCACTTATATGAAATTATAGGAAAGGAAGCTCTGTAGTAGAAAAATTTTCTCTGGTTTGGGGTGGGAGATTGAATGCAGATGTACATAAGGAGTTTTTCTGTGTGATGCACATCTTAATATTTGTGGTGGTAGACGTTTGTCAGCAGAAATCGGAGTGGTGTAATTGGAAGATAGAAACAGTGATTCTTTCCTAGATTCTTAAGTGGGAGAATGGCCCCGCTGACACTTTGATGCTAGAGTTCTAGCCTCCACAGAACTCTGAGAGAAATGAATTTTGTTACTTCCAGCCATCGAGTTTGTGCTAAATTTGTTACAGCAGCTCTGGAAAACTAATACAGTTTTAAAAATAGCTCTGGAAATAACCCACAGGAAGAACTTAAAAGTTGTTGCCTTTGTGGAGAGGATTTGTGAGGGGGGTAGAGAAGAGATTTCTCTTGCTTTGTTCTTTTATTTTTTTAGTGAAACGATTTATATTTGATTTAATACTTAACATGGATAACTGAGTTAAACATTTTTAAAAGAGTAATTAAGTTGAAAAGTTTCCAGGGTCAAATACAAGTGAGCAGATAACTAGGTGGGAGTTCAGATGGCTGAAAATAGGGCAGATTCAATCAGAACATGAAGGTTTGAACTTCTAATAGGGCTGAGTATCCCAAAGGGCACAATGGCATGAGCTGATTGGTCTACTGAAAGATTCAATAACTAACTCGAATAACTCTAATTTATCTAAAGACTGTCATTTTGCAATAATAAAAAGAACTTTGACCTCAGAGTATGTGACTAAGTGTATGGTGTGTGTATGTCTTCTCTCTGAGGATTAAATGAGAGGCCAAAGGTTGCGAGAGGATTTGCTTTCTCCATGATTCAGACCCTTTATGGAGGAAAACGAAAGAATTAAGAGATAAGAACGGGAGCCTTGCGCTTGAGGATATATAGGGGGATCATCCCAGTTAACCTCTTGGTGCCTTTGCACCCATGGAGACCGCAGCCTCCATTCTGTATGTTTCCTCATTTAGTTTGTTGCATCTCAAGGTGTTTCCAGTGGTCTCAAAAATACAAGCCCAAATCAGTTTCACTTTGCTTTATTTATTTATTTAAGATTTTATTTATTTATTAGAGTGCACAAGCAGGGGGAGTAGTAGAGGGACAGGAAGAAGCCGACTCCGCACTGAGCAGGGAGCCCAACTTGGGTCTGGATCCCGGGACCCCAGGATCATGACCTGAGCCAAAGGCCGACACTTAACCGGTTGACTGAGCCATGCGGGCACCCCATACATTGCTTTACTTCAGACAGGAAGTACATAACTGGTGTATGTCTCTCCTCCCCTCCCACTTTCTGTATATGTATATGTCTGTCTGTCTGTCTAGCTAACTAGCTATACATGGGCACCACCAGAGATCCTGATTCAATATGTGTGGAATGGGGACTAAGATTTTTTAAAAATACTGTATTAAAAAAAAAAAACAACACACCTATTTCTAAGTTTATAAGAGAGACAAACTGATTCTTTGGCTTTAGTTCTAAACCATAACAAGTAACCACAGTACATATTTGAATTCAGTCCTGTTCTACCAGTCCTGCAGCTCCGTGCAACAGCTTTGCTTCCATTCCTGTAACTTCGGAATATCGGCCAATCTCTAAACTACTCACTTTCCCTAAATGTGATATAAACTGTAGATAGATTGTGTCCTGCCAGCACAGTTTCCCCTTAGCAAGTAAGAAATTGAAGTTTATATGAGATATTAGATTGTCAAATGATTGTCACAGTTTTATTTATTTAAAGTTACACATTTTTCTTTTTTTCTTTCCCATACTGAAATACAGCTCAGAATCACTTTGGCAAAACGGTAATCTGACCCAAGTCGGTCTTCCTCTCCTGATTTCTGATTAATGGACTTCATGCTGCAATGTGGGTGCTTACGGCTGACTGGTGTCAGCACCTGCCTCTTTACATGGCAAAGTTTTCATTGGTCTATGGAGAATTGAGAGAGAAAAATTCATAAATCAGCTGAGTTTTATTGAAGGAAATAATAATCCCTGGAGTGTATAGTGTATGGTGTTATCCTCTGGCATAATTCTATAAAACTATTACATTACAAGGTATTGAAAGTTAAGCATTGCAATACAAAATTCAAAAGATTTATTGAAAGTCAATGTTCCACACTTAAATCATAACTGAAAATTGTGCATTATGTAGTAAACGGGGTAGGGAAAAGTACCCTTAAAAACATACTGGAGAAATTGAACTTCATCAAAATTAAATCTTTGGCTCTGTGAAAGCCTCCGTTTAGAAAATGAAAAGACAAACCACAGGGAGAAAATACACAGGATTTATATCTAGAAAATATAAATTGCTTTTAAAATTCTCTTTAAGTTCAGCCATCCATTTAGAAAATGGGCAAAAGATAGGAACAAATGTTTCACCAAAGAGGTTACAAAGATGGCAAGTAAGCACATGAAAAGAAAATCATGATCAACCATTAGAAATGCATATTAAAATCACCATGCAACACCACCATGTACTATCAGAATAACAAATAGTGACAAGGCCAAGTGCTGGTGCATAGTAACAGATTCACTCATACATCACTGGTGGGGTGTATCAGTGATATGGACACTCTGGAAATAGTTCGGCAGTTCCTTTAACTAATGGACTTACAATGCAGCCATCCATTGTATTCGTGGGTGGTATGTATCTCTCTGAATACTTCCACAGAGAGACCTGTAGGTGACTGTTCTTGGCAGCTGTTAATAGCCAACTACCGGAAATTAACCAAATGTCCCTCACTGGGTGAATGGGTAAACATCCATACCGTCTAAAAAAGAAATGGACTATTGATACACTAATTTGCATGAACCTCAAGGAAAATAGCCAACCTCAGAAATTTACATACTGTGTGGTTCTAGTATTATGTAACATTGTTAAATGACATAATTATAGAAAGGGAGACCAGATTAGCAGTTGCCATGGGTTAGGGATGGGGGTAGATGTGGCTATAAAGGGGTAGCACAAGGGAGTTATGTGATGATGGCACTGTTCTCTATCTTGACTGTAGCGATGGAAACACAAACCCACAGATTATCGATAAAGTTGCATAGAACTAAACACACACATGCACACAAAGGAATGTATGTAGAACTGGTAAAATCTGAATAAGCTCTAGTTTGTTCCAGTGTCAGTTGCCTGGTTTTCATATTGCACTGCAGTGATACAAAATGTTAATGTTGGGGTGAGCTGGGACGCCTGGGTGGCTCAGTGGGTTTAGTGTCTGCCTTCGGCTCAGGTTGTGATCCCAGTCCTGGGATGGAGTCTTGCAGCTGGCTCCTTGCTCAGCGTAGGCCTGCTTCTCCCTCTGCCTGCTGCTCCCCCTACTCCCCCTACTCGTTCCCTCGCTCTCTGACAAATAAAATCTTAAAGAGAAAAAAAATGTTGGGGTAGGCTGGGAGAAGGGTGCATGGAATCTTTCTGTACCTTTTTTTTCCCCAACTTCCTGTGATTCTATAATTATTTCAGTTAAGAAATATCAGTAATGTTTGTTTCAAAGTCTGAGAAGGCCTCTGTAATTCTTGGAAGCTAATTAAACCATGTTTAATATGTGTTCACTTCAGGCAGTTTGATGATTCAGTAGTTTAAAAAAATAATTACTTCTATCGTATAATAGAATTCCCCAAAGAAGTGTAAGAGTTCAACTGGTAGAGATCTGATGATACAGGTCAAATGTTTTAGGAAAATTAATTTTTTAAAATACACAATCCAGTGTAAGAGCGTGTGTGTGTGTGTGTGTGTGTGTGTGTGTGTGTGTGTGTGTATGTGTGTGTATTCAATACTTGAAAACGTCTTTTGATTTAGACAGGTTGGTTACCAAATATCTTCTTGGGGAGTATTATTCTTTATGAGCTTATATCTTTGTAAGTTTTAAAATTTGTATATTTTCCTTTTTTTGTGTTTTATCCCAATTTAGTTTTTTAAAAAGTTTTTAAAAAGCATAGTTGTTATTGAAATCTAAAAAGCAGGGAACCACTGTCATACTGCCCTAGTGTATGTCAAATATAATTCTCTATTAAAATACTTGATTAACATCTTCTCAGAAATTCATCTGTTATAATGAACAGGGTACAGCTGTGTTTACATTTTATTTTTATACACATGGAATTCTGTTGAAAGAAAGGATAATAATGTTGGTTCCTGTCACACAGAGAATGTGTTGAAATGGCACACATTTTTCCATTTTTCCTCATGTTCTTGGTTAAAATGTCTAAATGCCTGGTTTTTCTTGGATAAATTGGAATGGGCTTGAAAAAGTCCATGCTGGCCGATTTTCCAGTACTGTCTTGAGTTTCACTATGGCAAATGGAATTGATTTCTATACACAATTAAAACGTCACAGTTCAGAAATTGATTAAAAAGGAAACACAGGCATGTCCCAGGGAATTCCTTGAGCCTAGTTTTCATGTTTTATTTTTTCCAAAGTGAGATCGATTTTTATGTATAACTATGAAATTGTGTTTCCTATTTATGAAAAAATTTCTCATTCTGAGAATATTAGGGTGTCATACATTTACTGTGAACTGTAAACTTATTTTCCAAAGGAATTTTGTGGTCCTGGAGTCTTGAATACTTTAGAGATCTGATCATTGTCTTGGTTTCTCCTACCTGAAACCATCAGTAATCACCCAATGGCAGCTTCTGACTTAAAGTTTTGCCTGTAATCTACTCACCAGAAACTGTGACATGGCCTCTGGTTCTTCTCAGAGAATGCTGAATACCACAGGCCATCAAACCCACCGATAAATCCATGTATTCTTTTGTCCCTGTTACTGAAAGGATTTTCTCTTCTGATTGTACTACTGTCTGTGCTAACCTTGTAACTTCAACCAGTATATTTAAAACATGCCTAGCCATCTTGAACACAGAGCAAGAATTATTTCTAAAATATTCTAAAATTACTAAATTTCTCTTTCATCTTAATATTCCAGGCAACATGCAGATTGACATTTTTGCATGTGTCTCTGGCCTAGAAAACAACTTCTAGCTTAAACCTTAAAAAGAAATCTCATAACCTTTTTTCTCAAGTTATTATTATTATTATTACTAACAACATATAATGTATTATTTGTTTCAGGGGTACAGATCTGTGATTCATCAGTCTTACATAACACACAGCGCTCACCACAACACATACCCTCCCCAGTGTCCATCACCCAGCCACCCATCCTTCCCACTCCCCTCCACTGCAGCAACCCTCATTTTGTTTCCTGAGATTGCGTTTCTTATGAAAGATGTCGTATATATACAATATGCAGCCATCAAAAAATGAAATCTTGTCATTTGCAACCACATGGATGGAACTAGAGGGTATCATGCTAAGTGAAATTAGTCAATCAGAGAAAGACAATTATAATGCATATGATCTCACTGATATGTGGAATTTGAGAAACAAGATAGAGGATCATAGGGGAAGAGAGGAAAAAATGAAACAAGACGAAACCAGAGAGGGAGAAATCTCATAACTTCTAATCGTGATTTCTACTACCGTATAATGAACTTTCTTAGTATTTTGTGTTCTGGAGCCGACGGGTATACGATTATGGATTTGCTATAGGGGTACTTGTATTTTTTCACACAGACACGCCACGAGGCCAAGATGCCTTCATATACACTGTTCAGTGTAAGTTACAACCAGGTGCATTTAGTTGGAAAGTATAGTGATCTGGGAGCTTTGACATATTCTTGGAATCTATTTAACGGCTTAATTTTGGGCCTTCGAAGTTGTTTTGTGGCATAGTAAATGTATGCGATAGACTTAGCATCTCTTCCTGGGTCATGAGGACAGGCCATGAGCAGAAGCAGAATCCTTCCATTGACCAATCTAGACCCTTTTCACCAGTGCTTGCTGAAGTTTGATGCTTGCACCCAGGGGTATAGAACATGGAACATATGGTGCTTGTACCCAGTGTTGCATGGGTAGGTTTCTTAAAATAGTTATATATTTATGCTAGTTTGTATTACCATGCAGCTAAATTTTTAAACCCATGATTTCGCATCTGTTCTTTCTTAAGGTGAGTAAATTTTATTTAAAGAAAATACTTTGTGAAATAAAATACGTAAGATACATAATGTTACGTGAGGGTGCCGAAAATTTTGAAGTTATTTTGAGTGAATAAACTTTGTGAAACAGTGTTTAAGGTGTGGAGACAGTGTTAGTACTAGAACACAGGAAGGGGGCAGAGAAAACAGGAAATGTATGAACATGTAGTATTATAGGCAGGTGTTTGCTAATTGTTATCCCATTTAAACTTCTTCAAACCTATGAGTTAGGAATTGTTACCCATAATTTGCAGGTGACAAAACCTCAACTAAGTGGCAGAGCAAGAATTCAAACACAGGTGTCCCTGCTTTCAATGCCCATAAACTCTTCTCTTCAAGGGAAGAGAAAATAATGCGTAAGGCGAAACAGACATCTAGGCGGCTGCACTTCTGGGTCTGCCAGTGACTGAGTGGGCTACTAATAAATTGTTGCTTGCTATTTTTCATTTGTAATGGATGCAGAAATTGACCAGTTATACTTTGTTTTGCAGGTATCACAGCTAATACCTTTCATTTGAGTAGAGCTTTTCAAGGAAAAGCTAAAGGTAGATTACTTTATTATTATTATTTTAAAATTAATTTAGCTCATTGATTCATCAGATCAAATTATCTACAAAAAATAAAATAGATGATTATGGGCAATGCCATTCTAACTTTGTTCTCCTATTTGAAGTACCTAGTGTTCTTTTGAAAAACACTATTGTTCTTTGAACTTAATTATGAGACTTGTATTGGGGAAGGCTCAACTTAATAACTAATCACAGGAACCTGGTAATAGGTAGAAATCCAGATAAGGAGGAAAAGTGCTATCAGTTGAAGACAGCTCTTTTAAGAAGGGTTAGTTCAAAGCTAATCTTCCTTACCTCCCTCAGAACTGAGTCATACGTTTCTAGTACAAATGAGAATCTTGATTGTCAGGCCGTTCATTCTAGGCAATACGTGGCAGTGAAAATGAGCTGTTCTTCATCTTCTCTCTCAGGCCTCCAACACACACTTCACACACCCCGCAGACTCCCCCGTGCACCACACACATACGGCTCCATAGGGCACACACACCCCTTACAGCACCCAAATGCACACACCACACCACACGCCCCCATACATTCTCATGCACACCACACCCATACGCATTCACACCACTGCCACGCACGCACACACACTCCTGCCTTAGGAACCTGGAAATGGGAGCAATAGCATTGCCTATTGAGATTTAAAATAACCCACTGGTAAAGGTTCCAAGTTGAGATCTACTACCTCGCCTTAAAGCCCTGTTTCATACCAGAGAGTAAGGTTTACCTGGGGCACATACGAAAATACGGTCTGCGTCCTGCCTCAAATTCGTAGGAAGGGGCCTGAAATTTCTGTTAAATATGCCGCCCCCTTTGAAAGCATGGTTCCCTGCATAGACTTGTCTAACTTGAGGGAGGCGGGTTTGATTTACCTGCCTCTGGCGAAGCTTTTGTTCAGCCCTGCGTTAGCCAGGCCCTCTGATGGGCCTCTGCAGCCCCCCCCCCCCCCCCCCGCCGTTTCTCCCGCAAGGCAGGAGGAGGTGCTAATCTCTGGCCCAACTTGCTGGTGAAGAGGCCCTTCTAAGCTGGGGGAGACCAGTCCTGGGGCTGAGGACAGCCTCCCCCTGCCAGCACTACCTCTGCTTTCCCAGACCATCAGTGGCAACTGGCCCTTGTGGATCTGGGAACATCCTAACACTAAGTTAGCCCCAAGAAAAAGATCCAGGCCAGAAGCTGAATCGTGGCTTGGAGGCTCCCATGACCGAGGTTCATGGCTGCCTTGTGCACTTCCTCCCCGTGGGGCTGCAGGACAGGGGCCGCCAGGGTAGTGGGACATGGGCTGATGTTCTTGCTGGAGCAGCTGCGGCAGCAGGGGCCTTGTGGGCCAGCGGGATCGAAGGGCTCGGATTTTCTTACTAACCCCGCTGCTCGTCCGCCCCACCGTTCGTCCCCTAATGCCTGAGCAAGAAACATGGCTGTAGCGGCTGCGGGGGCAGAAGATACAGATGTGGCGTTACCATAACGCCCTGAGAAACTAAAACTTCTAACACTCCATAATAAAAAGCAAATTTTGATATGCTGGGCTAGAGGAAAGACTGAATATCTTTCTATTCTCTGTATAGAAAATGATACTGCAGAATTGTATGAAGGAGGGGTCAAAAATGTAGGGAGAATATTAAGTGGTGAATTAGGCAGTGAATATTAATAAGAATATACAATTTTTGTAGATTTAGTGTTGGTTTTGACATTTACCAGCTTCCTAAATTCGTGAATGCTTGTGATTTCTTTTGTCATTCTAAATAAGTAATCACTTTCATACCTAATCTTACCCCTCCCCCAGCCCAGGAATCACTGAATTATATAAACTCCAGTACCAACCAACCCTGGATCTCATCCATGGAATTATAGAAAAAGAATAATTACACAGTCTTTGCCAGATTCCATCAAAGAGCTCTTTATCCAGGGAAGATGCTGCCTTGCCCAGCTTATGTGAGTTTCCCTGTTGCTTCTCAGAAATAACCATTTGTGTAGAACGAAGTCTGTGTCTGCCCATCAGAATGAGTCCATTAAATAACCAAATCTCATTCCATGTTCATCCAGCCACTGCCTGATGATTTGGCTCTCCTGGTAGTTTTCTAAGAAGAGAGACTCTGCTGGTCAGTTTCGTGGAGCGTGTCACTGGTTGACGCTTGCTGTATATTACGTGGTTTATTTATCAGTTCGTTGTGACCTTTGTGAGTGTGAATGTATGCTCTTGAGACTCAGCCATCCTGGGCCATAAAATCAAATTTCTTTTTTTTTTTTTTTAAAGATTTTATTTATTTATTCGACAGAGATAGGGACAGCCAGCGAGAGAGGGAACACAAGCAGGGGGAGTGGGAGAGGAAGAAGCAGGCTCATAGTGGAAGAGCCTGATGTGGGGCTCGATCCCATAACGCCGGAATCAGGCCCTGAGCCGAAGGCAGACGCTTAACCGCTGTGCCACCCAGGCACCCCTAAAATCAAATTTCTAAGCTGGAAAGGCTGTTGCAGGGCAGATCATGAATTGTGGTGTCTATACCAGGGGCAGCACCGCCTTATAAAGAACCAATTTGCACCTAGAGGAATGCATTCCAGTAAAAACTGTTCCTAGACAACAGTTTCAATTTTCTTTGTACAATGCGCCCATTTTCCTCTAAATCCTTGTATTTTATGAAAGTGGAGAGCCTTTTTGTCAAGAAAGTCACTTCATAACTCAATTCGTAACTTCAAAAGGAAAGTCAATTATTACTTTTTTCTTTTGTTCTTTTCCAAAACTTCAAAAGGTACCATTCTTGACAGTTTTTGTATGATGTGCGGGAACTATCCCATTGAAATATGTTGCTTTAGCACGTGTCACAGCCAAATGCTACTTTCCCCCCTCAGATTAGGAAAACGTTTCAAGAAAATTCAAATGTAGTCTAGGAAATATGCACGTTTCTTTTTCAAAAGTACTACATAAACTCCTGTGGTTTTTAGAAAGTGACCTGTACTTGTTGTTCTTTTAAAGTGCTTTTGTTGAGTTCAGTTGTTCTGGGGCCTAGAAGATAAAAGACACCTCCTGAATACTTGGAGCTACATCTAGCATTAGGAGAGAATGAACTCATAGGACCTTGTGACCTAATGCAAATGTTACTCCATTTCACAGATGGAAACACAAGTTAGAAAAGAATTGTCCAGTATCTTGAGGATCTTTGTCTTCCCTGTCCATTTCCACTATGTACACAATATCCTTCCCCACCTTCCTCCTCTCGTGCCATCCAGCTAAGCGGGCTGTTGTTAAGAACCAAACCACACTCCAAAGTCAGAGAACTGGGACACCAGGTTAAAATAAAAAAGCGGTTGGGAAGCAAGGATTACTGTTTTATTGTTCTTCTCATTAGGTAGTTCAGGCATAAGTCCTGAGAAAGGTTTGCGGTTCAGAATTCCAGAGGTTTGGCTGCATGGATTTTATCAAAGCACCAAAGGTGATTAGTTTCTAAGAAATGTTTTTTTAAGATAATGATTTATTCGGTCGGATCTCTCTCCGAATTTTATTTCCTGTCCGTTTATGAGAGATACTGATGATTGTTACTCTAGAGATGCTGAAGTTTAACGTTTCAGCTCTTGTTTGCCGAACTAAATACAATTGCTACTTCACTTGGAATGACATTCTGAAGAGCCTCGGCCTTGTCCAGGTTTAATCACTGTAGTCGATGTTGTGGTGTGCTACCCAGATGCCTCCTCTACGATCAAAATACTCATTGTCCCGCCTGCTGACAGCTCACATCTGAGTACCTCTCAGGACATGGCCCTCTGTTGAAGGGAGCTGCTTCACCTAAGTTTACGAACTCTCACCCGAGGTAGACCATGTCCAGTGACTGGTGGAGGCTGGGGAGTAGCGGAGGCTCAGCCGAATTGCCTCATCCAGGACAAGTCTGAAAAGGTTGTTTCGTGTTGCATGTTCGTAGCATCATGTGGCATCCGGTGAAGCTTCTGTTGCACCGAACTTCAGCTTCTGCCCAATCCTGTTTCTCTCTCTCCCTTAAAGGGAGTTCATCCCCAGAGCATTCCCCAGTAAGATTACTGCACACAAATTTCTCTTCCTTAGTCTTTTCCTTGGAGACTCTTAGGCAAAACAATCATATCTCCCCTTATTTTTTTTACTTTGAAATATGAGCTGTCAGTTTAATTAGTAGATTTGAGCTTCTGATTTTCATTTAGTTTTTAGTAGTGGTGCCAGCGAAAGAATATGTCCCATTCGGAGTCAGTAGTCACAAAACTGCTAATCTGAAATCTGTTTACATAATCCATTAGCCTAAAATATGTACTTAAATGTACAAATGCATTCATGGCTAGTAGGATCATCAGTGACTATTAAAAATTCTACAAGTGACCAACTTTTCTGATGGCCTGTTTAGTTTCTTTCATAGTCCATTTAGAAATTCTTTCGGCCTTAGGCTACAGGGAGAAATTTAACTCAAGAGACATTGTATTTCAGTGCTCCCATCCTCCAAAAACAGTAAGGGTACCTTCAGTGAAAACATGATGATGACCTAGTTGGCGATGACTTTGGGAGGTTGTTCGATGTCTACTATCTTTGTGAGGAGTTACATGATGAAAATACAATCTATGATTTCTCCCTATGTTTGAATGAAGGAAATCATGAGAGAAGTAACATTTCTATGGTGAGTAGATAAAAGTCTAGGTTGCTTCTGCTTCATAGGCTAAGAAAACATCTGCAGATAGAACATTCAGCTGTCTCCGTATCTTCATGACACGGATCATTCAGTTCCCAGCCAATTTCCTGTTACTTCTCTTATATCAAAATAATATATGGTGCTCCCCCCCCTCAAATAATATGTTGTTAATAAAAGTGAGAATAATGACATTTCTCTTTAGGCAAATTGCACATATTGTCAAAACCTGCCGTTGCCTTTTTTTGATTTGTGAAAATCATAAGTGGCCCTTTTTATATGTGACAGTTGAGAAATAAGATAAATCATAAATTTGACTTACTGTGTAGAGGCCGGGAATCAAGGCTTATGAAACCCAATTCTGAGGGCAAAATTCCTCTTCAGTGGTTCTTGAGAAAAGGCAGAAGCTCATCTTTATTTCAATTTAAGGGCCAGTCACTTACAAATTTTGACTAAAACCAGTTTTTCCTTATTCAAAAGTGTATTTTTAAGGAAACAGTAGTAGATTTTTAAAGTTATGGCTTTGTTTTGTGAAATATTACAGTTTATCAGTAGTATATTGGTAGAATTTTTGTGGAATATTTAAAACCATAAGAAAAAGTTCAAACTACATAAAATATATTTAATCTTATTAATAAGACTAAAAATAATGTATATTGATGGGAGATAGAATTATAGTTGGACTAAGAGCCAACAAGGTACTTTAAAAATTCAGTTTTCTTCAGTTTTGTATGACATGAGGACAGAGCAATGTCATGAAATTATTAAAATACACAGTCATTATTGTATCCAAAGCACTAACACGTCAAAGTAATTGAAATCATATAGTGCTCCCCCGCCCCTGTTTTTCTGTGCGCACACACACAAAATTGTACATCTCCCACAAGGTGTGGCGCACTTTAAGGATGAAGAGATCAGGGTACGTTCCAGTTCATCAAAAGTGTGGCAGGCCCTGAAGATGATGTGACATGAGATGCACTTTGTTTAGGAAATGTATTTTTTCTCACAGTCTTCACCTCTCTTGGGCTGTGATTCTAACACCACTGGGTGCCTCTCATCTTTATCTCCGGTTTACTCATTGCAGTGTGAGGATTGGCCCCCCGGGCTGCTTTGGGCTTTAGGCCCTTGTGACTGCAGCAGTTCTCCTTGGACTGATAGCATAAGCATGCCTCCTTTGGGCTCTTCCCCAGGGAGTGAGCCTTTTCTTCCCTCTCCCTGCTCCACCCCCACACACCTGCACACAGAAATCTGTGTGCTGGCCTCCAGAGCAGCTTTCACGGAGTGAGGTCCAGGCCTATCCCATTTTTGTTCCAAACTGAGAGAAATGAACCTCAAAAATCACACCCCTTTCTCAATCCTGGCTGTACTTCTACCACCCTGCTTTGTTTTTCTTGATCCTTGATGGAGTTTAGTTGTCTAAATGCAGCCATGTTTCTAAGGAGATACGAGTGTGTGCTTTGAAGAACCAATCATATAATTGAGCCATTTCAAGGAGAGATGTCATTCTGCCAGTTCCTGGTTAGTTCCTACCCAGTTTTGAGAATCCATTTAGGTCTTTTCAAACTTGTTCACATATAAATAGTAAAGCATGGCTATAAGAAAGAAATTGTAGGAATCTATCCAAGCAGAGGCATTTGCCCATCTTCAGAGGAATAAAATAAGGTTATCATCATCCTACATGTATCTTATGAGGCACACTGGCTTTTTTATACTTAATGTATCAGAGGAAATTATATCTACTTTGCAAAGGAACAAACCTACATGTCAGTAGAAATAAGAATCCAGAGTCGTAGAATTTGATCAAACAGATGCTATGGTCAAAGCTTTTTGAAAGTGGTCTTCAACCAGAACTCTACACAGAAACAAAATGTGAATCTGCTCTGATGGTGGTGAAGGGTGGTCATAGGGTTGATGGAGTCCCAACTGTCCCCTCCAGCAGTGGCCATCGTCACCCCTTTAGAGTTCTGAGTGCTCTTCACATCATGATTTGAAAACTCCATATTAGTCCAACCTTTACACTTTACAGAGGGCTCCGAGGCATGGAGTTTTAAGTGACATTAACAGAATCTCCCAGGTAATTTATGGCAGAGACATGGCTTAAATCCTGTGTTTCTTACTCATAGATCAGGGCCTTTTTCATCAAGACATAGACTCTTACATGTCTACCTTTGGATCATCATATAAATATTCTGTAATCTATGAATTTAATGGAGGGACAGTATTTTTAAACTGTCTCTTAATTTCCAAACAATTCACCAACTCACGGTTTTTGAACCATTTGAGTGAGGAGGCTGAGCCCATCAGATAGTTGATCAAAAAATATTCCATGAGTTTAAATAGAGTCTCTTATTTAAATTAGTTCCGAATCACATTATTCCATGGATGGCAAAGAAAATATAAATAGCTCAAAAGCATTTCTGCATTTATCCAAAGACCAAGTTGGCTGCTAGTTGGCAATTTTAAGCTGATAAAGAATAAAGGCCACCCTATTTTAAGCTCTTTATCCAGTTTGCTGTCTACAATGATTTCACAGCT
The DNA here is from genome assembly GCF_024610735.1 of Ursus americanus. Lineage (NCBI taxonomy): Eukaryota > Metazoa > Chordata > Mammalia > Carnivora > Ursidae > Ursus > Ursus americanus. Next base: position 60,025,892 of record NC_142129.1, on the reverse strand, counting down.
CAGGCAGGAAGGCTAGCTGGGTAAACAGAATATTCACAAATAAGTTCTGTAGAATCCAGTGTAGAAACTGAAGCAGCTAGGGGAGCGGTTGGCCTTACGACAACTGTGGAGTTTGAGTCAAAAATAAAAGTACTGTTAGTGATTCCCCATTGACTCAGGGAGTGGCTGCCCAGCCCTGGAAGTCATTTCTTTGTGTTGTTTTTCTGTTCTAAAAAAGAAAACATTGAATGCTTATAGCAGGGCATCGAGCTTGCTTAAAAATTTTTTTGAAAAGACTAACTCCATCTATCTATTATCTATCTATCTAGCTATCTATCTCTTTCTCTTTCTTTCTTTCTTTCTTTCTTTCGCTCTCTCTTTCTTTCTTTAAAAGATTTTATTTACTTATTTGATAGCACAAATGGGGGGGGGCAGAGCAGGGAGCCTGATGTGGGGCTCAATCCTGGGACTCTGGGGCCATGACCTGAGCAAAAGGCTCAACAGACTGAGCCACCAAGGTGCCTTTCTTTCTTTCTTTCTTTCTTTCTTTCTTTCTTTCTTTCTTTCTTTCTTTCTTTCGTTTCTTTCTTTCATTGATTTATTTATTTTAGAAAGAGTGGGGGAAGGACAGAGGAGGAGAGGGAGAAGGAGAGAATCTCAAGCAGACTCCCTGCTGAGCGTGGAGCCCCATGCGGAGCTTGATCCCAGTATCCTGAGATCATGACCTGAGCCAAAATCAAGAGTTGAATGCTCAACTGACTGAGCCACTCAGGTGCCCCCTCCATCATCTTTCTTACTAGTGACCTCCATTTGGTCATTTTTGCCTATGGGGAAAAAGCACAAGCACAGATAAGTGGATTTTCTTATTTGTGATCAGAGCACATGCTTGCAGACTTCTCAGAGCAAAAGAGGATTTCCTCATTTGGGGCTCCACATTGTTCTCTAAGCAAAGTAATCCCCAGTGTCTGCTAGCACATTCCCTTTATGATTTCATATGAAATCATTATGTCTGGCTGGACTCCATGACTCATTTAGTGGTATGAAGATGTAAATGCACTGGGAATGACATCCTCCTTCCTGAGTAGGCATGCTTTTTGTTTTACTCTGACAACACACGTGTACAAAGGCAGGTGTGACTGAGGGAGTCACTGGCCCTCAGGGTCATTGCAGTGAGCCTGTGATCAATTGACCATTGCACACTGCTGCAACAGGTAGGAGTAGGGAAAGTTGGGATGCTGGTAAAATTATTAGGGGTGAGGGATTGTATCATTGTAGCCATAATAAAGTGCTTCCTTTGTGGAAGGGTGTAGACCTCAGAGGCAAAGTCCATAGGTGCTGAAAAGTGGTAGGGCTGGCTCAGCAAGATAGGGAAGTGGGAAGAACTCAAAGATTGTATTTAATGTCTCTTTTTTGTTCCCTTCCTCCCTAGATATCCAGCCTCTTCTAACTGCCCTACTCCCTTTACTCACAGGATTCTTTCTCCCTTTAATATTCTGCCAGGTAGAGGCACCTGGGTGACTCGGTCTTTAAGCGTCTGCCTTCTGCTCAGGTCATGACCCCAGGGTTCTGGGATCAAGCCCTGCATCGGGCTCCCTGCTTGGTGCCTGCTTCTCCCTCCTCCACTCCCTCTGCTTGTGTTCCTCCCTCACTGTCTGTCTCTGTCAAGTAAAAATAAATTCTTAAAAAAAAAATTCTACCGAATAGACATGGACCCTGTAAAATGAATATCCTCCTTGGTATCTTTAGGTGACTTTTGCTCTCCCTCCATTCTGCTAGGAAGATGTTCAACTATTTTGGGTTAAAGTACTCAAAACAGTGGGTTAACAATAAGCAGTGTGGTGAGGGATAAGCTGAATGAATTTTACAATTAAACAGGCCTGGGTTCGATGATTTGCCTTGTAATTTTGGTATGTCTTTGGACAGATTCTTTAAATTATTTGAGTCTCATCTGTAAAGACTAGATAATAATTTAAAACTCATAGGGTCATTTTGAGGATTAGGTGAGGTATGATATATAAAGGGCTGGTAATACAAAAATGTTGGTTTGCTTTTTTCTCCTTTCCAGTTTGCTGCCAACATCTATAGATTATCAGTGGTATTAACTCTCTGAAGTATCTGATGGTAGATATTTTGAGCGTGCAAGACATCAAAAGTGTAAATTTCCAGGGAAAATTCTTTTCTGAGAAGTTCAAGTTACATGTGTGAGCGTATTTGTATGTTAAGGAACACGTGCAGGCACAGGAATTTAATCATGTGTTTCGTCTTGATCTTTACCCCAGGAAGTTGGCTCATTTATACTTTATCAAATGGCTCCTGCACCTTCTGGCTTTTGGTTAGGTTTGGCTGTTGGGTAACTCCTGTAGAAAATCCAGTTATTCATTCTCCTTGATACCTTTTGGATAGATTGCACAGAGTGGCATTGTTGACTGAGGCCATTAAAGCTCCCATTCCCTCCATGCTTGCTGCTGGTTGTCAATCAGGGAAGGTAAACAGAGTGACCTCTCTACTAGATGCCCTACGGCTACTTGTGCTCACCGTGAAAGGTCGGTCACTCAGCCTTTCAAGGTGGACATCTCTGTATGACTCTTCCTTCCGGTTCCAATGATTGCTCCTTCCTCCTTGTCCTTACGGACTTAGGGGTGTGTTAACTCCTTGTAACCAGCTTAGCATTTTTGCACTGCTCCTTGTGATTCTCCTACACCCACACTTCTGTAAATAGTTGCTTTGTAAATAAATCCTCCTCAAATTATCCTACACCATCTGTTTCCTGTTGAAATCCTGATTTGTACACCAGCGAACACTGTGGAATTGGAGAAGAGGAGTAATTCCTGTAATCTAAGTTAACAAGGTTTGTAGATCAGAGGTCCAAAATTTATAGTGTGTTCTCTATGACATGTTTTAGCTTGAAGTGTCTCTGAATAATGAGCATTATTGTTTAAACCTCTTCTGTGATCTTTCTTCATGATTAATTAATGTTACTTGGGAAACAGAATCCAAAACCAGAAGAGAGAAATAAGACTACAGATGTGTAGAATATACTTTCATGCAGACATTCAAAGAAATTTATTGAAATTTTAATTTTCCTTCACAATTATGCTCTTAATTTTGATGATTTTCCCTTCAATCTTTTTGAATTCAGTGCTATGTCTGGGGTATAGAGCTCCCTCAAACCCCTTACACTGGATATTAAGAAAAGCCCCACTTCAGACTATTATTGAAAACTAAGAAACTATTAAGACCAATTTGCTAATTCTATGAATCCTCTCTTCCTGTTGCATCTTATTTCTTTAGATTTAGTTTTGGACAGATTTGGAAAGGCAACATTAGCTAGAAGAAGAAATTTCATGGGTGTTCAGGAGCCTGGGATGAAGATGGCATTGATATAAGGCCACACCTGACCCAGACATGGGGTTGGTTGGTGATGGCCAGGGGAGGAGTCTCTCACCACTCCCAAACTTACAAACCCAGACTCCAGATGGAATTTATTTTTTTATATGAAAATAGAATCCAAGAAAGAAATGTGTATTGGGGCAAAGAATAATTCTTCTTCTTCTTCTTCTTCTTCTTCTTCTTCTTCTTCTTCTTCTTCTTCTTCTTCTTCTTCTAACTCTCTGGGTACTTTTTCTTTATCAAAAGACTGATGATTATGGCAAGGCAATCTTGAAAATACTGATTTATGCTTTTCTCAGGGCTGGAAAATTTTATTTTAATTTGAGCTTTAAATAACTTTTTTTACGTTATATTATTCACTTGGCAGCGATTGTTTCAAAAGATGGATTGTACTTCCCTGGCAATCTTTCCATCTGTTAATATAATAATAAACGTAAATCAGTGCATATTTCACAGAGAACTAGCAATATCTTCCATTTTTGCCTTTTGGTTGGCAGTGCATTAACTTAGAGTGTGAGAAGTCTATTGCTGGATGTACAGGCTTTTCTACTCACTACACTTTGCATTTGCAGGGCAGGTAATTGTGCAGTTACCGCACATGTGAACACAGAAGGGCACGATTAGCAATCTTACTATATGACGAGTAATACCGGATAACCCAAACAGAAACTATTGGTTTCTATGTGGCTCTTCAGAAATATTCCTTTCATAAGATAGCGTAAATACTTGTTAAAAGTATTTATACTTGTATTCCAGTTTACTTTCTGAAAGATAAGAATACTGTTACTGTTTTGTTTTTCCTAATGATAAACATGTTGATTTAATTAGAATACCTTCCTCTGAGACTTTTTGGTGATACGCTGAGCAGGGGTCTAATATTAGGAGGCTTTCCAGCAATTGCTTGATAATTCTAGAAACTCTGATGAGGCAAAGTCAGATACTTGGGGCCAAAAATCTCTAGAAGGTGTCCTTCTAATGGTTCCACTCTTATAAAATGGCCCTGGGAAAAGCACTGACAATCTTTTTCTCTCTGGATGTGGACCTGGACTTTGAATTTGGATTTGGGACCAGAACTATCCCATCACCTAAATTTTTATTTTTTAAAGATTATATTTACTTATTTGAGAGAGAGAGAACACGAGAGAGAGAGAGGGAGAGAGAGAGAGAACACAGATGAGTGGTGGTTGGGGGGGAGCGGCAGAGGGAGAGGGCAAAGCAGACTCCCTGCTGAGAGGGAGCCCAACAAGGGGCTCCATCCCAGGACCCTCCATCTGAGGACCCTGGAGGCAGACGCATAACCAGCTGAGCCAACCAGGCACCCCCTGACCCCACCCCACCCCATCACCTAAATTTTGATCTCAAGGATTTCATGGTTTGCTTGTATAGTACCAAATCCAGCCCCACTCTTTAGGCACACATAGTTGCAGGATGAGTACAGCAGAGGGGTGTTACATTTTTTTGTGTGTTGTTATTTCCCAGCTACATACGAACAACAACAGCAAGTGCAAGTCTTAAATGGTGCCGTATGAATGTTTTGCAGAATGGGCTGCTCTTGGGTAATCCATTTTTAAATGACCAGAAACCTAGTGGGAAGTTTTGGTCAATGCCCTCTAGTTCACCGCTGCATGGCATGCTTATTTTCATCATCTTCTAGTCTGACCTTTGAGCCGATAGAAACTGGCAGTAAAGATTAGATCTGTTTCCTGCTCATAAACACCCTTAACACACCATAGACGAAAGCAGATCCATGGTCAGGCGTTACAGCAGACGGCAAGCCTAAGTTGCCAGGAACTGTCTCTGAGTTAGGATTCCTGCAGTAAGGAAGCAATTAAGATAATTTTTGGTCAAATATTATATATGTATGATTACATTTTCAAATGATTAAATGATTTATCTTGAAATAGTTACTGTGAGTAAACACACACACACTTGGTAAAAACACTCAAATTGTACAAATGTGTTGAAATGAAAAAGTCTCCCACACATCCTACACCACTACCTTCCAACCCCACCCCTGCTGCAGAAGCAACCAGTGTTAATGGTTTCTGACTCATTTTCACAGAATTTTCCATATATGTAAAATATATGTGACATAGTTGTAAAAATATATGAAACTAATTTTACATAAACAGAAATAATATTATGCACAATTTGTATGTGTATATATATGCATGTATATATAATGTGTATATATAGATATACGTATATAATGTGTGTGTGTGTGTATATATATATATATATATATATATATATATATAGTGCTTTTTTTACTGAACATTTATTTTGGAGATTTTTTCCCATATCACTCTTGGGTTTATTTCACTATTTTTAACAGTGGTATAATACACATTTATTTACTTAATCAGGTTTGTATCAATGTATGTCCACATTTTACCTAATATTTGGCTTAATTTCTTAAATGAATACCCTCTACCTCCATTTTTGCCTACGTAAATGTGTTTCTCTGCAGAGTTGTTGAATGAAATTTCTTACCTTTAGAATTTCTTTAAAAAATATATATATTTTATTTATTTGAGAGAGAGAGCATGAGAGCACAAGTGGGTGGAGGGGCAGAGGGAGAAGCAGACTCCCGCTGAGCAGGGAGCCCTATGTTGGGCTCAGTTCTGGGACCCTGAGATCATGACCTTAGCTGAAAGCAGATGCTTAACCAACTGAGCCAACCAGGCACCCCTACCTTCAGAATTTTGATAGATAATATAGATAATGCCAAATAACCCCCCAAAGAGACTCTACCATTTTCACTGAAACCAGCAATGATCATAGTTCCTATTTTTCTATGCTTCACCAATACTGTTATCAATATTTTTCATCTTTGCATATTGAAAGGAAAAAAATGTACTTCGTTTCTGTTTCACAGTCCAATGTATATGATTTATCTTTTTTCTGTCTTGAGTCAGTGTTGCTATTTGCCCATTTTTCTAGTGGTTTGACAATTGTATATTAAGGCAGTTAAAGCATATTTACATGTGTTGTAAATAAACTCTCCCAGTGTTTTATTCATCTTTTGACTTTGTTAATTAAATTTCTTGCTATGTGGAGATTAGTAATGTTTATGAAAGCAAGTCTATCAATTATTTCTTTTATAGGGTTCTGGAAAATGGAAAATAAAGGTGTGGAAGTGTGATAGAATGGCCTTGGAGTGCCTGGGTGGCCCAATTGGTTAAGCGTGTGACTCTTAGTTCCTGCTCAGGTCATGATCTCAAGGTCGTGAGATCAAGGCCTGTGTTGGGCTCTGAGCTCAGTGTGGAGTCTGGTTGAGATTGTGTCTCTCCCTCTCCATCTGCTCCTCCCCCTGCTTGTACTCTTCCTCTCTCTAAAATAAATAAATAAATCTAAAAAAAAAAAAAAAGACCTTTCCATTTGTAGTTTTTTGTTTGTTTTTTCCCCCTAAGTGCCCATTGTTTTCATAGCATAGTTCTGGTTTTATTTTGAAATATTTCATGTATTTGAAATGTATTTTCATATAAAGGATCTCAATTTTCCTCCACAAGTGACTCCACAAATGACTAATTTTCTCAGTATCACTACTGATGTAACCAGCCTTTTCCAGCTAATTTGTAAAGCCACCTTTATCATATACTAAATGATCACATACATTTTGACTCCAGTTTGGGATTCTGTCCTTTTGTTCCTGAAGCACTGTCATATTTTTTTTAAAAGATTTTATTTATTTATTTGACAGAGACAGCCAGCAAGGGAGGGAACACAAGCAGGGGGAGTGGGAGAGGAAGAAGCAGGCTCCCAGCAGAGTGGGAAGCCCGATACGGGGCTGGATCCCAGGACCCTGGGATCACGCCCTGAGCCGAAGGCAGACACTTAACAACTGAGCCATCCAGGCGCCCCTGAAGCACTGTCATATTTTAAAGTATATGTTTTAGCTGCGTGAAGGGCTAGCTCTCCATGACCACTTTTTCATGTTTATTACAGCTATTCTAGCATCCTTACACTTCCACACCTTTATTTTCCATTTTCCCCGTAGAATTCTTACCAAGTTGCAAAGTATACAATTACATTTGTACTTTTGTTGTTAATTACATTGAATTTATGAATTAATTCAGGGGGATCTGCTGTCTTTGCCATATCGTGTATTTATATCTAAGGACAAGATACATTTCTAGTTATGTATTCCTTATTAAAATTTTCAAGTTTTCTTTACCTAGGTCTTATTTCAGAATATGTTTATCCATTTATTTCTTCTATTTTACAGCTGTGATGCTTTTTTGAATGGTAACATTTCCTTTTTTTTGGTATTATATATGTGTGTTTGTTTAATATAGGAAAGTTACCAATTTTTGTGAACTAATTTTTTTTTAAGTATCCGCATTAGTAAGTCCTCTTATGGCTTTTGATAATTTTTCAGTTGATTATTTTGTGTTTTTCAGGTAAACAGAGCTGTCCTAGTGAAGGTATACACACACACACACACACACACACACACATATACACACATAGATACATATATGTATAGGTATATATTTATGTATATAAATTACATAAATTATATAAATATATGCATCTGTGCATATATTTATGAATGTATGTGTATATATCCCCTATATATGTATATGGCACTCTTAATCTTATTTTTGAACAGATGATCTACCCATATGGTTCAAAAAATTGTGAAGTACGGAAGAGATACAAAAGAAAATACTAAAAACCTCCCTCCCATACGTATCTCTGGACCCCAAACTCCCCATGTGAGTTAACATATGTTATCAGTTCTTATTACTCGTTTCAGAATTCTGCGTATATACCGGTGAATGCAAAATGAACACACTTGTTTCTTACACAAATGATGGTGTGCTGTACGCACTGTTCTATACTTTATTTTGGGGGTCGAAGTGCATGGGTGAGGAACGTAAAGCTATAAGCCCGGATGTTTATGATTTCCTTTTTGGTAAAGAGATTTGTTTTCTTCAGTTCTTACGGTCTACCCTCTGTCATAGATGTCAGACATAAAGCCCTGGAGGTGGGACTGGAAGGCAAATCAGAGAGACAGAGGCCACAGAGCACTTTACTCCCCCCTTCTGACCTACCATGGCTGTTGGGCTAACCTGGTCTGCCTAGTGCCCTCTTCCCATTAGATTTTTTCCGCAGAGCTCCTCACTTCCCTGTAGGGCCAAAGCAGTGCTCTATCAACCATGCCCAGACAAATCTGGATCCAGTTGTGGGCTCAGCCATGTCAGTATGCCAACCAGCAGAACAAGATGATCAATACTAGAAAATGAATGACTGCATTAGAACATTCTGAGAGCGGTCGCTAGCTCAGCTCCAAGTCTCTGCAGGATGCTACCACAGAGATTCAAAAGAATACCACACTACCCTAAGCTGTAAGACCCCCATCATATAGCATCGTAAGTTTTCTTTTACTTACAATATTCTTAGGAAATGATTGAGGAATAAATTTGGCTTTAATTTTTTTCCCATAACAAAAGAGTGTAGTTTTGCTTGGTGTCGAATAGTAGAATATTTCATATATAATGGAGTAACAAAGTTTTAGGAACACCAGATAAACAGTGGAATTGAATCCCGTACATGCAACGTTGTATGACTGAGAGTACAGTATCAGAATGGAAGCTTTAGAGGGAGAACGTGATGGTGTGATTTTTTTCTGCATAGTTTTTTTTTTTTTTAATGCATGCCTTTAAAAAAAACAGTTTTATGGAGATACAATTTATATGCATGTCATTTACAATTTAACATGCACAACCCAATGGTTTTCAGTGTATTTACATAATTGTGCAACCATTCACCAAATCAAATTTTAGGACATTTTTATCATCCTCCCAAAACTTACATACTTTGGCAGTCACTGTCCACCAGTGCCCTGAATTTCCCCTCTCTCCTGCTATTGCCCAGCCCTAGACAACCACTGATCTATCTTTATAGGTCTGCCAATTCTGGACATTTCTATATGTGGAATCATACAAAATATGGCCTTTTTTAAAAAAAGATTTTATTTATTTTGAGAGAAAGAGTGGGCGCGAGCAGGGGGGAAGGGTAGAGGGGGAGAGAGAATCTCAAGCAGACTCCAGGCCGAGTGCCATTGGCCATTCGTGACTGGCTTCTTTCATTTGCCTAATCTTCTAGAGGTTGGTGCGTGTTGTAGCATATATGAATGCTTCATTCCTTTTTGTCGACAAATATTTCATCGTATGTATATGAATATATCACATTTTGTTTATCAGTTTTTGTACATTCGGGTTGTTTCAACTTTCAGGCCATTAAGAATAATGCTGTGATCAACGTTCATGTACAAGTCTTTGTGTGAACATATGTTTTCATATTTCTTTATTGTCTAGGAGTTGAATCGGTGGGTCATTCTATGTTTAACATCTCGAGGAACTACTGCCCTGTTTTCCAGAGTGTGTGTACCATTTTACATCCTCACCAGCTAGGCATGAGGATTCCAGTTCCTCCATGGCCTCACGAAAAGTTTATTGTCTTTTTTTTTTTTTAACTATAACCATCTTAGTGGTTGTGAAATGGTATCTCACTATAGTTTTGATTTGCCTTTCCCCAGTGACAAATGATTTTGAACATCTTTTCATGTTCTTAGCCATTGGTATCTGTTTTGGGGAGAAATGCCCATTAAAATTAAACCCCATTTTAATTAGGATGCTTGTCTTTTTTTATTAAGTTGTAACAGTTCTTTATATTTTCTGGATCTGAGACCTTTATCAGTTTGACTTATAAATATTTTCTCCTATTCTGTGTTTCCTTTCTTCATGATGTGCAGCCAAAAAGTTTTTAAGTTTGATTAAGGCAAATTTATCTACTTTGCCTTTTGTCATTGTGCTTTTGATGCTATTTATAGTTTTAGTTTAGAGTTAAACCCGTGAGTGAGTTCGAGTTAATTTTTCTGAATGTGTGTAGGGTGGTGTGAGGTAGGTATTTAGTTTCTTTCTTTTGGATGTGGGTGTCTGTTGTAACTTTAACATAGGTAAATGGTGCTCAACGTGAAAGTGATTGCCTTTTTTGAGATCACCTGAGGTTTTTAATTCTCTCACTAATAGGATGACATAGGATTGACCTAGGATGGGTCAGTAGAAGATCAGCAGGGATAACACTTAGGCTTTATGTACCATTTTATATCCTGTATCAAATTCATTTATTAAAAAATGTTCTTAGAACAGGTTGTGGCTTGCTTATTTTGTAAAGTTACAGAAACTGGAATGCCACGGAAGGACTTAGAGCACAGCAGGAACAGAAACCTCTTCTTTCTAAGTCACTTCTTTGTTAGAATGCTTGGGAAAACTCATTTGGCCATTCCCGTATTGAGCCCAGAATTCAGAAAGTTTTATCTCCTACAGTGGCAGTAAGAAAACTTCATAGCAAGCAAGAGTAAAAGTGAAAGTAGGTGTTATTTTGACTGCTTTGGAAAGGTATGTTTATTTAGCAGTTCTTATCTTTGTTTTTCTCCTGGGTTTATGATACAAGCACTTAAATTCAATTGAAGGAATTAAGCCTTTTGCCATGGAGATTTAAAAGGGTCTAACTCTGTGCTCCCAGAAAGGACAATGAATCTTCTTAAAGGAAATGCATGTCTATGAAGTGAATTTTAGTATTTTTTTCCTTTCAGGTAAGAGCACCATCGGAACTGGGAATTGAAGTTGCCAAATTTTGAAAGAAAGAGGCTAGTAACATTTGGATGGTGCAAAATCAACTATTGAAAAAAAACCATACTAAATGAAGTTTAGTATACAAAAGGTAAAGGTGGTCAGTACAAATCATCGGTGCCCTGGCCATTTAAAATAACTTCCATAGATAATATTTGGTGGAGCAATTCCACATAAATGGGTTTGTTTGAATATATCAAATTTACCTGCAGAGTCAATAGAATTCATTGAGTGTTCCATAAATCACTCCAGTCCAGTTGTCTGCGTGGATTCCGGATGACTATCCAGGGAACTCAAAGATACTGGACCAACAGCAGCAATCCATCATGAATCACTTCAGCCTTCAATTGCCTAACATTCAGTCTTAAATAGATATTCTCTCATTCTCCCTGTTATTGATCAGTAACTAACCCAGAAAGTTTTAGTCTGGTACTTCAACAGGCTTGGATAAACATATACATCTCTCTCTCATCTGTCCAATTATCTGATTTATTTTTCTTTTTTGTAGTTAGTCATGAAGTTTCCATCCTGCTTTTATATCCATTATAAGTACTGAGAGAGATTTTGCTCTGATTTATTCCTCTCTGGCTGTCAGAGGGGCTGGGTGAGGTGGAGCTGGTGATTATCCTCAGAACACTCGGGGAGGAGATGCAATTACGCCAGTTAGCGTGGACTTGGGCAGGCTGGCGCTACTGTCTTTCAGTGGGCGTTCCTTTCAGATAGTAAGCCCTTTTGCAGGATGTTGACTTGTTCACTCAGGAAAAACAAAATCAGAGAAGTCCAGGAGCAGAATTAAATGTGATGAATCAGCACCACTTACAAGAAGTAGTGAAGCAAAAAACAAAAAATAATTTAGCAAAATGACTTTTGAAACGATTAAAATTAATTATAGCTTCTGGCAAAAGTTTCACCCCAAGCCAAGGCGCCTCGTGTCTCCCCTCCTTCATCCAACTCAGCTTGCCAAGTATTTCCTCTTGAGCACCCCATTCTGCCCTGCCTTCCCTTCCCGAGCGATGCCCCGTGTCCCCCAGCTTGGCTGCCTGATGTTCTTGGAGGCACCCTCCACTTCTGGTTCAGCACCCTGCATTGGTCTCTAACAACCTAAGAGGTATGTCAACACTGCTCTGTGTGCTAACTCATTTTAGTATGCTTGCTTTCCTGTCACTCACAGTCTGGTTTTCTCCGCCATGACCTGAACCCGGGAAAGGCGAATTGGAGCCTGGAAGAGGGGAGGCGGTACCATAGCAAGTCCTCTGAAGAGTTACTTTAGGACAGGTGAGTTTTTGCCCTCCATGAAGCCCACCCTTCTTTGCCGATGAATAAGGCCAGCTCTACTTAGAGCTGAATAACACACCCTTGCTCAAAACACCTTCCTGAGAAATCAAGTAGCAGTCTCTCGAACAAAATCGATGTGAAGCTTTTGCTTTCATACAAATGAGTCTTTATAAGGGATTGTAGTAAGGTTCATGTGAACACAACACCCCTGCTCTTTCGGTGGAGTATTCGTGTCAGTAACTGTGCTGTCTCTTATCCCATGTTACTTTGTAATTCCAGATGACTTCGCAATAAGTGAGTTTTCTCTGACAACGTTTGGTAATTATATTAGTGATTAATGTCTCAAAGGATACAATTTTTGTGGGCAGGCCCAACATTACCATGACAGGTGTTGGCTCAAGACCTTTTAATGGATAATGGTGTTTTTCGGTGCATGCTGACCAGTGAAACATACAGCCATCAAATTATAGAATTGGAAAGAAGCTGATCTAGTTTCCTTTTTTTCCAAATGAGAAACACAAGCTTCAAGCCTTGACCAAGTAACAGAGCAAAGCAGGAACCAAATCTTAGCCCTCCCGGTTTGGAGCTCAAACACTAGTAATGGAATGGTAGGATTCTAGCTCTGCCTTCCTCGACCACGGACCCTCCGTGCTAGCCATGCATCCGAATTGTCTTAGACAACCCTGCTTCTTTCTCTGGGGTAAGGAGGAGATGCGTGGGGATTGAGAGGGCTCTAAAAGTTCTGTAGCAAATGAGAATTGTGATTTTTTCCCCCCAGGAAGATTTGGGGAACCTGTATACATAGGAGAACAGGATTGGTTAGTGCAAAGGAATCTAGAATTCATAGTTTCCATTTTATTGGATCAAAAGATAATACATAGGGCTGTTGGGTGGCGCTATCAGTTAAACGTCTGCCTTCAGCTCGTATCATGATCTCAGGCTCCTGGGCCCCACCTCAGGCTCCCTGCTCAGTGGGGAGTCTTTCTCCCTCTGCCCTCCCTCCATCTCATGCTCCCTCTCCCTTGCTTGCTCGCTCTCTCAAATAAATAAAATCTTAAAAAAAATAATGTATAAGGAAAAACCTGGGACATAGTTGATTTCCTGAGTTTTTTTTTGTAGTTGTTGTTGTTTGTTCTGATTTGTTTTAAGGCTAATTCTGGTCTCATCTATCTAAATTTATCTCCCTAGGTAATTAGCCTTCTGTCATAAGGCTGATTCTGGTACACTCACAAGTCTAGTATCTGTCTTAGAAATTTGGGATTACTGTCATTGTGGAAACATTCTCTTAAAAATTAAGTAAGCAAATTTAATACTTTATTAATTTGGGAAAATATCATTTATTGGCCTCTAATAATTAGAAATGTGTTTATGTATAATTACATAACTATTGTTAAGTCTCATTCAATCATTGCAGATGAAGCTAAAGTCCCTTGTGACCACATCCATAATCACTTTTCAGAAATGACATCTATTATCAGTTTGGTGGGGATTCTTTCATAATTATATATATCTCTGCGAAAAACATGATATCATTTGCTCTCTCTCTCTCTCTCTCTTTTTTTTAAAGATTTACTTGCTTATTTGAGAGAGAGAGAGAGCACTTGCAGGGAAGGGACAGAGGGAGAGGGGGAGAATCTTAAGCAGATTGTCTGTGGAGCAGGGAGCCCGAGGTGGGGCTCAGTCCCACAACCCTTGGATCATGACCTGAGCTGAAACCAAGAGTCAGAAGCTTAACTGAATGAGCCACCCAAGCACCCCCATTTGGTCTTCTTTTAAAATGTAGATTACAGCGTAATGTACATAATTTTTTGCTATTTGCTTTTCCTTTTTCCCCCCAACCATATGTCTTGGAGATTTCTCTGTGTTAGTAATGTAGTAGATACAGCATGGTTTATTTAACAACTCCTCTATTTATGGACCTTTAGGTTATTTCTGACTCTAAAACAATCGAATTGTAATTGACATACAGTATCCTAATAGTTTTCAGGTGTACCTCATAGCGATTTGATATTTCTACATACTATGAAATGAATCCCCGTAAGTCTTGTTACCGTCTGTTACCATATGAAGTTTACAATATTATGGACTATATTCCTTATGTTGCACATTACATCCCTGTGATTACTTACTTCATAACTGGAAGTTTGTACCTCTTAATCTCCTTCACCTATTTCACCTGACTCCCAAACCCTTCACTCTCTGCTCATCAATAATTTCCTGTATTTATGAGTCTGTTTCTATTTTGTTTTGTTTTTTTAAGATTTCACATATATGGTACTTGGCTTTCTCTGTCTGAATTCTGTCACTTGGCCTAATACCTCTAGGTCCACCCATATTGCAGCAGATGGCAAGATTTCTTTCTTTTTATGGCTTAGTAATAGTCCTCTGTGTGTGTGTGGGGGGGGGGCGGGCACATACCACCTCTTCTTTATCCAATCATTTCTCAGTGGACTCTTTATTTACTTCCATATCTCAACTATTGTAAATAATGCAGTATCAAAGAGCTTACTGCTACTGTTTTCTTCTGGAAGTTTTATGGTTTCGGGTCTTAACGTTCAAGTTTTTATTTTAAATGTATTTTGTATATGGTACAAGATAGTGGTCCAGTTTCATTCTTTAGTATGTGGCTGTCCAGTTTTCCCAACACAATTTATTGAAGAGGCTGTCTTTTCCTTATTGTATATTCTTGCCTCCTTTGTTGTAGATTAATTGACTGCATATGTGCGGGTTTATTTCTGGGCTCTCTATTCTATTCCATTGATTTATATGTCTGTATCATGCTGTTTTGATTACTATAGCTTTGTAGTATAGTAGATTATTTCCAATTCTTAACAATTATAAATAATGTTGTAGTTCACATCCCATATAGGCCTTTCCCCCCCTTTTTTATAGTTTTATTTATTTTTAAAATTTCAATTCCAGTATAATTAACATAGTGTTATATTAGTTTAGATGTACAATATGGTGATTCAGCAATTCTATATGTTACTCAGTGCTCATCAACATAAGTGTGCTCTGAATCCCCTTCACCTATTTCCAGCCCTTTCTGTTGCTATGCCCATGTGTTAGTATGGGAGTGCACAGAGTTGGCAGGTCCCACAGTCTGCAGCTCCCCCTCCCAGGTGGCCGGATTACGGAGACTGCATAAGAGAGTGCCAGTTTCCTTTCACTCTTAGCTATTCTTAGTACTTCAAAAATTTGTGAGTGGTGACAAATTTGTGTTGCTCGTAATACTAAACACATTTTTTTGCTATCCCACTGTTAATCTATAATATTCACTGAAAGTTTTTAACAGAATAGGATATTCCTTATTAACTCCTGGTTTGCTAAGAGCTTTTCTTGTTTTGTGTGAAGGGACATTGAAACATATTGAATTCTTTTTTTCTTCATCAACTTCTAGGATAAAAAGAATTTATTCTTCAAATTTTTAATGTCGATGTTACAGGAACACATTTTCTCTAAAATGTAATACTAAACCATTTTTCTGTTCTTTGAATAGACTGTAGTTATGACATATTATTTTGTTTATATGTTGCTGTATTTAGTTTGCTAATATTTTATTCAGGATTTTTGAATCTATGTTCATAAAATTCTTCTCTTACGTAGTCCTTGTCTGATTTTGATTCCAGTGTTAGGAAAGCCTTAACAAATGAAGTTTTGGGTGGCTTTTTTCCATTTTTATGTAATTTGGAACAATTACATAAGGTAAGGATTAATTTTTTCTTGTCGGTTTAGTAAAACTAATGAAAATATGAGATTTTGTTTTTGTTTATCCTTTCTCCTATTTTTCTTTTGAAGATTTAATAACCCTTTCAAAATTCAAAACTCTTATTTTTGAGTGTTCTATTACCTGTGTTAATTAGACCAGATTTTCCCATTCTTGGTTTGTTGCTTCTCTCATCGTATTGGCTTTCCCTGAATGATTGGAAATTCTTGGTTGGAGAATTCTCTTCTTCTTTGAGGTGCGCTGTTAGGCTATCTATTAGTTCTAGCACGATTTTAGTAGAGCAGGGACAATGACTGGGTAGAGGTTAGGAGATTTGAAAACCTTCACTGCATGCATTTTAATTTTTATTTTTGCAATGTGGTGCCAGGATGCCATTGACCTAAGAAGTTAGTCAGGTGTGACTTCACATGTGCCTTTCTTGCTGTGCCATAGAAATTAAATTTGTGAAACAGAGCGCCAGTGGTGATGATAGGAGATGAGACAGGGGAAGAGAGAATGGCAGTTTGTGAGACTCCATAGATTAATTTTTTCTTACAGTCTATCCATATCCCCAAGTTGTTGTGGTTTATTACATAAGAGGTTACGAACGGTCAATTAGAAGTAAGGCTTTTGACTAAGTCAAAAGTGGCTAAGCAATCAGAGCAGGAAAAAATAAAAGTTAATTTAAGGAATGGTAATAACAGGTATTGATTAATTTATGGGAAACTCATCTCAGAAAGTGCTATATGTAAATTGATAGATTTTGGGGTACAGTTTGGTGATATGTATCAAATCATTCAATCTGTGAATAGGCCAGGCAGTCTATGTCTAAACACTTATTTGAAGGAAATAATCAGAAAAATGCTCAAAGGTGAATTCTGAAAATGTTTATTAAAGCATTATTAAGAAGAGTTAATAAAATTAAAACAGCCTAAAAACCCAAAGTTAGGGACATGATTAAATCAGAGTTTTTCCAGGTACATACCCTAGAAATTGAGTAAGTCGGAACCTTAATAGGATTTTACCAAATAAAAATCCAGTTGCTTATTTTGTTTTGTAAATGCATCATAAAATATTGTACTTTTGAAAGTTCATGATTTGAATTAGCATACTAAACACTCTAAGAAGTCCTGCAATTAAGACTTTTACAACTGTTTTAACTTTGTTTGATCCACAACACTCTCTCCTTCCCTTCTTATAATTTGGAACATCTTGGAAGACTTTCAGAAAGTTGTTTGGAAAACAGTGTTAAGAAATTTTTGTTAGATTCATTCAGTAAAAAGACTACTCACTAATAAAGAATTTAATGAGGCATGTTTATTAACATAGAAAGTTCTGGTAATATATATATAATCATGTTACTAACTTTATATATGTATGTATTGTATATAAGCACTATATATGTATGTATGTTGTATAGCACATATAACATATATCTTAGGGAAAAGGAAGCATATATAGAATGATACCATCATGTAAAATATTTCCATGTGACAAATTCATAAGAACATTCTGGAACAATATACATTAAAAGGTTAAAAAAAGGTTAATGTGGTAAAGAAATTATGAATGATTTTATTTTATATTTATGTTTAAATTTAAAAATTTTGCACAAGAGAGATACTGATCTGTAGCCAGAACAAAAGAGTTCCATTAAAAATCCTATGGAAGTTTGGAGGTAATTTTCTTCAAGGGCCCAAAATTTCATTATAAAGAGAGTTTAAAAAATATTTTTGATTGATGTTTGCATTACTAGAGTAATAAGTAATGACATCTTTGAGTAGATATACTATAGTTAAAGTAGACTACCCTTAATTATATGTAAAATGTTGATTTTTAGAAATTCCAACAAGCACTGTAGTGATTTTTTTTTTACCCCAAGCATATTTGAATAATTAATTAATCTCTACATTCAGAATTAATGGTAAATAAAAACTTGCAGTACTCAATAATACACATCAGTTGACTTTGGCTTTGGATACAAAGAAAAAATTCTTCAAGTTTAAGTAAGTTATATTATCAATTAAAACAATTAAAATGCCGTCATTAGCATCACTTCCTTCTTCAGTTAGTTGACAAGTCTGAGTGAACTTGGTTTTGTTCGAACTGCATAGCCAATGGCCCTGACGGCAGTGAAATGGTTTTTGGGCTTTCTCACAACTTTGTACTTTGATTTTATCCTTCTGTACTTTCAGCCAAATCCTTCTCTTTTCATATTCCTCAAAGTTTATCCCATATTGGAGTCCTTTGAAGTCAAAGGCAAAACAAGATTTGGATAACTTGCTTTTTCCACATCTGACTTTCGTTTTTAAGACTTTTTTTCCTCTGTCCAGATGAGTTTTGCTAAGGACCAGATGTATTTTCAAGGCTCAGGTAGGTACGCACCCCAGCACACAGCTACTGGTGGTTTTAGTGATTTTCTGTGATGAAAGAACAGGAGGTGGGCGCCTGGGTGGCTCAGTCAGCTAAGCTGCTGACTTCCGCTCAGGTCATGATCTCAGGGTCCCGGGATCCAGTCGTGGGGCTCTCTGCTCAGCAGGGAGTCTGCTTCTCACTCTCTCTCCCTCAGTGCTCTCCCTCTCTCAAATAAATAAGTAAAATCTTAAAAAAAAGACTAGGAGGGATGGAGATATATATATTATATATGTATATTATCTATATATGTGTATCTCCATAAATATAATACATTTTCTCTAAGGTTAACAGAAGAAAAGCCATCATAAGTATGTTTGCTGCAGAAAACCTATATGCCAAGAAAGGCAAAGACCCCTTCCCAGAGCTATGCATTCTTTCTTAGGATTACTTAACCTTTTTTTTTTTTTTTTTTTTAAGCAGGGACGCAGGTTTATTAAACTATTTTGTCACTGTGATCATTTGTCATTTTGTTTTTATTCTCAGGTAATTTCATTTTAATCTATAGAGAGTTAATAAATACCTATTAACAACTATTTTATTATTTGTGCATTTGTGAGGATTATTTATTACTAACTTTGAGAAGACCTTCGTTTCAGTATGAAGAACTTTGAAATTAATATACATTGCAAATGAAAATAAATTGGATATAATTAAGTGACTTGGAATCCTGCCCGCTCTGTTCTCATAATTCTTTCTCACCATACTTACCTCTCTTCCTTCATTAGAATGAAAAAGATTTTCTTTTGCATTTTTCATTCATGTCACTAAAGAGATTTCCTAATGTCTGTGTCAGTTCTATTGCTCTCCAGAAATCTTTGGCCTATTTGGAGACTGTGTTTTGGAATTAATACTGCCATTTGTTACAAGTTTTTAAAAATGGTGATGCAGATGGTTTGAGTGGGCAAACATTTATCCATCAAACACACAAGACTTCCACAAATTGCATTAAAATTAGCCAGGGTTTTATCCAATCCAAAATTATTACTGATTTTCTTCCAGTAGAGTTTAGAACTTTTTTTTCTCTTAGAGAGAGAGAGTGCATGTGCGCATATGTGAGCCAGGGGGAGGCAGAGAGAGGAGCAGAGGAAGAATCTCAAGCAGACTCCCTCTGAGCATGGGGCCTGACACAGGGCTCTATCTCCAGACCCTGAGAGCATGACCTGAAATCAAGAGTCTGGATGCTTAGGGGCACCTGGGTGGCTCAGTTAAGTGTCTGACTTCGGCTCAGGTTATCTTGGGGTCCTGGGATCAAGGCCCTATGTTGGCCTACTGCCTCTGGCTCTTCATGATGCCTGGGACCCCCTGCATTCGCCAGCGTGAGGCCCCAAGCTCAGCAAGGAGTCTGCTTGTCCCTCTTCCTCTCCCTCTGCCCCTCCCCCCACTTTTGCTCTCTCTCGCAAATAAATACAAGAGTTGGCTGCTTGACTGAGCCACCCAGATGCCCATAGAATAAAAAATTTTATGCAAAATATTCAAAACTTGATATTTAAAGTGATTTTTTATTATGCCGATCCAAGAGATTGTCTAGGTGATAAACAGTAATAGTCTGGTAACTTGTAAGTTTTCCTTTTGAGTGTGATAGTTCTGTCATTCCCGTATGATTATTTGCACAGATACCCTCTATGTATGCGCCAAAAATCAAAATGTTCTACATGAGAAAGTTTTCAATTGATGCCTTAATTGCATCATATTCATTACTCATTTCTTTTTATTTTAGTACAAATCAAGATAATTCTACCCTTTGAGAGGACTTAAAAATTCAAGTTACAAGACTTTTGGAATGATGCACAGGAAACTGTAAACAGTGTATACCTCTGTGGAGTAAAACTGCAGGGTTGTTTTGGGTAAAAGGGACTTTTGATTTTTGCTTTTTACCCTCTGAACAGCTCGAGATTTTTACTATGAGCATTTTACCATTATAATGAAATAAATTAAAAAGTGATCCTGGTGTGCTTTTGAATTATTCCAGAGAAGAGAAAACATCATATGCACTTACCCTTTATTGGCTTGCAAGACACTAGGCATAATTATATTTTAATTTTAGTAGTTGCCATTCGGGACAGGTTTACAGAAATGTGGTTGTGAATAGGGGAAAGTTCTTTTATGAAGACATACGTGGATTTCATATCAAAAGATTTCTCTTCCATTCCCATTTCCATATAGTAATGGAAATTTTTAGGGGTTGTGTCAGATATAGCTTATGCCCCACTCATTATAAATGATGTTACCATTTAATATTTATAACTTTTCTGGTATCCTCTCCCCTCTGAGTTCTTAGCTGAGATCCCTATAAGAGAGAGATTAACAAGGGAAAAACAAGTTTATTAACATGTCCAACTCATGTATACATGAGAGATGCCCAGGAAAAAATGAGGAACTCATAGAATTCAGGCTTAAATACTATCTTAGTAGAGAAAGAGGAAAAGGGCATAGGCCTTTTAAGGGAGAAAAGTGATTTTAGGAAAGATGAATGTGCCTTCAAAAAAATAGATGGGAAGTATGATAGTATGTGATGGTTTTCTGGGTGTGGTATGGACTTCTAGTCTTCTCTCCTGTGGTAAGAGTCAGTCCTTCATGGTTGATGAAACTCCTGGGGAGATCTATGACTATTAATAGAGTTCCTTTTGGAGAATCTGTCTTTAGATAAGGGGAGTTCAGAGAGAGCCTCTGTCTGCCTTTGCTGTTTTTCAAGTGCTTACAGTTGAAAAGAATCAATATACCAAAGTGGCATATTTGGGGGTGGTATATTGAGCTACCTTCGACTGCCCTAGAGAATAACCATGATTACTTCCCAATTACATGACTTACTATCCTTTACTAGAGGCTACCTTCAAAGATCAACAGGATCTTGAATAGAGCTAACTGTGGCTCTCTAGTAAACAAAACCTATATACCAAGGATTTTTCACCCTTGTATTTAATGTTAGTTTTCTCCTAGATCCAGGAATCAAATTTTAACCAAAATATAGCATAGGGAATATTTTTAATGGTTTTTGAAAGAGTTGGTGTGTCTAGATTAATTAATGTAATACATAAGTAAATATAAAAGCCAGTAGGAAGAAAAATTTTAAAATAAACTTCATTCAAAAATTCTTTCTAATATGTAAGAGATAGTTCCTAAGCATTTGCTATTGAATTAGATTTTTAAAAATTCACATGAATTTTCAATTACTATTACAAACGTATTCTTCTTGATGTCTGGTCTCTAAATTTAGAAAACCATCAGTGTTGGATCTAAGTTCACATTCATTAAAAAAAGCTTCAGAGCAGAAGATTAATAGCATTAATAGAGAACACTTTCACTGCAAGGGCAGTGCAATCACCGGGTAGACTCCAGGTCATATTAGTATTTGATCATCATCAAAGCCTTACGTCAGTGTTCTCGTCTTCTTGCCTTGTTATTGACATGACTATACCAGGAGCACAATGTTATCCACAAAGTGCTTTATCTTCCTTCCTTCCTTCCTTCCTTCCTTCCTTCCTTCCTTCCTTCCTTCCTTCTTTCCTTCCTCTTCCTCCCTCCCTTCCTCCCTTCCTCCCTCCCTCTCTCCCTCTCTCCCTCCCTCCCTCCCTCCCTCCCTCCCTCCCTCCCTCCCTCCATTCCTTCCTTCCTTCCTTCCTTCCTTCCTTCCTTCCTTCCTTTCAGAGTTATATCTGTGGTGGAGGAAAGAACTATGTCTTTGAATTCGTCTGTCGGATATTGTTGCAGTATTAAATGCAATGGCACCACGCATCTAACCAAAACTTTTAAGAAAAATGAGTATTTCTCAATCAAGGGATATAACCAGTTCTATGAAAGTGTCATGTTATGCTTTTTTTTTTTTTGTAGCTCATGTTAGATTTCAGAAGTCTTTCCATATTTGAATTATTTTTCCATTTTCTCATTTAGAAAGTACATGAGAAATAGGTCACATTTTAAAATATGAAAGATATGCAAAACCTGTATTTCACATTTGAATGAAAGAGTAGTTAAAAATTATGTACATTTACTTTGGTGCTGGTATTAAAAATATGATTATTGATATGCATGATAATTATCTGTTCTTATAGGCTTTGTGTTTGATTTCCAAAAAATACTAGGGGCACAGTATAAATGAAGTTATGAATTATCTAATTAATGAAGGCAAAAACCTTATAGTCATACTTAAAATGGCCCTGAATGAATATAAATGGAGTTTCTCCATTATAGGTAAAGTTTAACCACCACCTCTGGACTTACTCCCTTTTTTGCCTGCTTCTCAAGGCAGCTATTATCTTGAACTTGCTGTATTTCCTTCCAGACCTTTTTATTCTCTATTCAGAGCTGTAATTTGGAGTCTCAGACGCCTTAAAAGAGGTCGGTTTGTAATCACTTTTCACTAACATTGTTACCTGTCTAGATTTTACCTGGAAATTATTTTTCTCTGAAACAATAAAATCTTTTTCAGTATGCTGGGCCTTTGCCATTAAAAATACGTTCTTCAGAAGAAATAGAAACTTGAAAGTTATAATTGCAATAATTTCCTTCTTCTGTAAACAAAACCAAAAGCATACTTACTTGCTGAATTGTAGACTCAGTTTCTAGCGTAAAACTTGTGTAAGTCTATTTTTAGAAAATTTGGATATCTTCTCTTTTGACAACAGATGATACATGGATTCTTCTCCTCACTGTTATTTTTTTATGTAATACTCTATAATTTTATAAGGTAATTCAGAAAGAGGTTTTAAGATCATAGCTTTTCTAAGAACACACAAACACGCACAGACACCCACACACACCCTTGACTGCCAATAATAAATGGCTTGGGAAAAATGATTTAAACCCTTTTGTAACAAACAAGCTTGATGTGAGGATTTTCCCACCAAAAATATTTCTTCTCTTTCTGTATCCCCTCTTTGCCAATACCCAGATCTTTTACATATCACAGAAAAAGATTTCATTAGGTACCATCGATATGGCCAAGATACTAAGGGGAGAGATGAAGAAGAGAAACCAAATTATCCAAATACTAGTATTTTGGAAAGCAGAATACAAGCAACCATTTTTTTAAAGAATATGTATACATGTGTATTTAAAAGGTATTGCTATGCATATAAATACTAAGGAAATATGGCCTATCCCATGAAAAAAGGTTTGACCCAGTAGTCCATATTTAGAATGGTGCAGCCCATTGGATCATGTGTCTAACAACCAAGGATAATTTCCTCTGGTTGCTTTGCTGTAATGATAACAGCTTGTCTTCTATTATGGCTTTTATGGTTTACATAGTTATGTCTCATATAACATAATAAAATAGCTTTAGTCTCCTTTTCAAAAATGAGAAAAACAGAGACTCTGGGAGATTAGATGTGTTCTGTGGGGTCACTCACCAAGCAAATGGCAGGGCCACACCCAAACACTAGACTTGTCTAAATCCAAACCTTTTGCTTTTTCCTCTTGCAATAAAAAGTGCAAAGTCCCCATTAATGATGTGGCAGGTAAATTTTGGCAAGGTCTCTGATTCCTGAGATGTGTGTTCTCAGCCCTGTTACCTTTCTCTTCTGGGCCACGGTTAGTTACTGGTTGGTTTCAGGTGCTCCTGCACTGCCCTGCCTGCAGAAGTAGGAATTCAGTCCTGGCTTTACTTCTGGAGCGAGAGGTAGGCCATGAAGTCCACTCAAGGTGTCGGTTCCTGGATTTATGTGGAGGGGAAAGAAAATGGTCCATGTGATTAGGGCTTTTTCAAATCCGTACTGTATAGAATGCAGTGACTCAGAATTCCAGCCTATTTCCAACCCTTGTTTTATGGGTTGGGAGAATTCCATCACTCTTGTTTTTACTATTACCTGAGAAGACAACTGGTTCTGGAAGTAGGAGGCTGAGGGTTGAAAGATGGAGATCCTTTATATGAGACGCAGTGCAGTGCAGCTGTTCGGAGCTGACTCTGGACTCTGGGTCTACTACTGGCTCTGCTGCCTGCTCTCTAGCCCCGTGACCTTGAAGTTACCTAATGTCTCATTTTCCCATCTGTAAGATGGAGATCATAATCATAATCTCATAAGGCCATTGTCAAGAATAGATGAGCAGTATCTGTGAAGGACATACAAAGGTACTTGACACATAAGTGCTACGTAAATAGGATATCACTTGGCATTGAACTTTTTTTGCAATTGAAAAAGTGGCATAGCGTATCTTTATGATGCCTAAAAATAATGTTTGACAAGTACAGTGAGAGCACCTTTATGTTAAATACACTTGGATTATTGCTGGAACAGGATTATCGCGTGTAAATCAGACCCAAGTACATGCACGCATCAGTGAATATACCTAATGGAAATCATTTTGCAGTGGCTGAAAGGGTGCAACGAGGTGTTGGGTGAATGATTTACAAGTAGTTAAGAGAAAACCTCTCTAATTCAATTAATCAATCAGGAAGTATGTGTTGCTTATGACTTTCAAAGCATTGTTAATTTCTCTTGTTAAACTCACATGCCAGAAGATTCAAATGGGGACACTATGTCGCTGGTGATCTACAGAGTCCTGTAAAAGTCTAAATGAAGGGGTGGAGCTGTAAAAAATTACATTTTTTTTTTAAAGGAACTTCTAGCTCTGTATCCTGTTTCCTCCCTCATCTGAGGACCACCTGAGGGGCAGCACTCCGCAGTCACCACGCGGCTGGGAAAGGACGCGGGCTGGCTTCAGCCCTATCTGAGTTTGAACTCAGCTCTGCTACATGCAAGATGTGTCGGTTTAGATACTTAACCTTCACTTTGTCTCCTTATCTGCAGAAGAATCAGGAGGATAATACCTACTCCATAGGATTCCTTTATGAATCGGATAAACTCATGAAGCACCTAGATCTGTGTACCATATAGTTTAGCTCTTTGAAATGAATTGCTTGGTGTCCCACTCTGAAAGCTATTTCTGTGCTATTTCCAAGACAGAAACCTGGGAATCATCTTCTATTTATTTTTCACTCCTTAATCACCTCTACATTTGTTTTGCTAGGGTCTTGCTAGGGATACCTCCCTAATCCATCTTACAAGCAGCTGCCATTTCTGCTCCCATTATTCCTTGTTGGGGCTTGTCAATAATCTCTTGATCTCCCTTCTAACAAATGAATATTGTGAGTACTTTAACTCATTAAGGGGGCAAGGGTTGTGTTTACTTATTTTTTTATGTTTGTAACCTTAATGCCATCCCAGTACCTAACACATAGTAGGTACTAAATGTATGCGTGTGCACACTTTTTACAAAATGAATACACTTTTTATAAAGTGAACAGAAGAATGAACTTCCACTGACATTACTCTCCACAGTGTACAACTGATCACATTACTCCCTGGTTTTAACCTTTCGGTGGTTTCCCATTCCTATTAGTTGAGGTTCCCCAGAGAAATAATGACACATTAAGTATCAAATCATTGCTCAGAGGCTAATATCACACTCCTAGCATGGGGTGTAAGGCCTTTCTTGATTTGGTCCCCAGCTCTTCAGCTGCGTCCACTGCCATTCTGAACCACTCACGGTGCCACTCGTGAGCCACGCATGGTTACCCTCTGAAACGACCCCTCAGGTTTCCTCCACATGCGTTTGTTTTTTTGGACAGGTTCTTAACAGATTAATACTGTTGAACATATTCATGGCAAAATGAATTAGTGAGTTGATAATTTTTTAAAAATTGCACAGAAAATCTTATTTTCATTATTATGATTTTCTAAAATGTTTTCTCTTTTTAGAACCCAGAACACAATTTGAGTTGTCATTATTACGAAGAACCACCCATTCCAAACTTCATGGAGTTTGAAAATCTCACCAATGGAGTCTGTCCTTTAAGTATCCAGAAACTTCTATCCTATTACAACATCACCTCTGACAATAAACATACTGGTATAGGCTGGTCTGTTAAAGAGAATAAAATTTCACAGGAGTGAGGAGAGCCTTATTTTCATGAATAATAAGAAAATTGCCATTTTCACAAATTTTTTGGCCGATGTGCTAGCAGCTTATGAACAGCAGGACGGCACAGGAGAAAATTCCCAAGTCTAGCAATAGGGAAATTATATAAATATGCAATTCAGCATTTATTTACCAAAAGATAGGTATGGGGAAGCCATCACACCGATATATTTAAAATGAACCCAGGATATTGAATAAATTGGCTAATCATTTCATGCTTCATTCTTACTATTTCTATGCTGTTTCAATTCTTACATTTTTGTACATTCACTAATGTAAAATTGGGGCTATCTTTCTATTCTCGCCAAAAAATGTGCAAATACTATAATGTATAAAGCCCCATTCCACTTTAGAGATTAAGTGATCCAGAGTTTATACTTAGGTGAACATTGGAAATATTTCTGTGAAGATGCCCTACATTCCTGACACTATACAATAGGATGAAAAGGCATGATAACCAAAAAGGACTTTTTTGGCAACTGCAAGTAGGAGCTGGACAATAATTTCTTGTGTTCTGTTGTGTGCTGCTGTGACACAAATTCAGACATTTCTCAGAAATTCACACTGCAGATGGATTAATATTAAAAGAGATGACCCTATTCGTTTTGCCAAGGGTAAGCTTCATGAGGTGTAAAAAAGAGAATTTCCTCCCTTCAACTATTGACTCCTTCTAAGGTGAACTTTGTTGAATCGTCTCAAATCATGTAGTTTCCTAAAGGGTGATTCGTTACTGTGAAAGCGTCTCAGTCCTCGTACTTTGGGGGGCAGCACCGAAAGGGGCAGCATGTGTGCTCATTAATACAGGACTCGGAGTAAGGTGACCAAGTTCAAAATCAGGGCAAGTTATCCAACGTCGAAGACTGCATTTCCTCGGCTTGATTCAGTATTTACTATGACCAGTGTCATTACTCTGTCATGAGCTTTAATGAAATAATCTATGTCAGCTGGCACTGACTAAGTGTACAAGTGTTGCCTGATTAATTGATTCTGTTTGGCTTTCTATTGCTTTTGCTTCTATTAACAAGCATTTTGGGCAAAAAGTCAGAGCCTAATTTTTGTAAAATTGGGGGACACTGGCAGATTGACGAGCTATGCCTTTCTTTCCAGAGATCAACAGCTCGATAAAGTATGTTGTATGTATAACTTACTTTTGGTTTGCTTGTACGGTGTCGCTTGCCCAGCCTCCTCCTGTCTTGTCTCCTGTCAGCAGTGGCGTTTGACATGTTTGGCTAGGCGATACAAGAAGTGAGAGGCCAGGCATGGTGCTCTTCAGTGTTTCTCTCCTTAATCCCCAAAGTCCATCTTCTCTATCAGCTCTGTCTTGCTCCAGGTTCACGCATGTACAGGACATTGACGACGAGGCAGTGCCAGCCCACGCTGCGCTTCAGACGAGTGTGTTTATCGGCAGACAGGCTGGCAGCCAGACCCAGGTACACACATGCCACGTCTGCATGGCAGCAAACAGCCTCCGACCTGGGCAGGGGCATCCAGGAGCTGTCCTCCCGGTGTCCTACCCAGGCTGCCGGCGCGAAGTCCAAACTTAGTGCTGCTGTTCTTTTTGCTCTCCCTGGAAATTACATCTCCCATAGCCTTTGTTCTGGTCCTGATACTACTATCACCAATCGTTCTGTCTTGGTGTGTTCCTCTTCGGGAGCAAGCTAATGCTAGTAGTTTTTGGTCCATTAATCAATTAACTATCCTAAATAATTTATTAATGTATATAATTTAAACAGCATGGATTTGTGAAGGAATAAAGGGAAGAGAATTATTCAGAATTATTTACTTTCCAAGTGTACAGCATGGAATACTTCCACTTTTTTTAGATTTTCTAATGTGTTAAAATATAATGTTGATTTGGTCAACAACACATGAAAATGATGATAAAGAAATTGACTTATCAAAACAATTGAAATGATCTAGGTATGGACAGCTGATACTAGGTTCAAAGATAAGTTTATAAGGGCAACAAAAAATTGAAGTCCCATTAAAATATTATTCAAAAGTCAAATTTTTACTTCTTTGCCCATTTTCATATACGGACTGGTAATACGAGGTTGATGGCATTTACTGGGTTGAGGAACCTCAGAAATCTTTAAGATGGGACACCTGCCTGATATTATAATACATAAATGTGTCAAATTGACATGTTGGACACCTTAGATTTTACACAGTTGTATGTCAAATATATTTCAGTATAAAAAAAGATCAGACATAAAAAGTTATAAACTGAGGTAAGGTGATATTTCTGGTAATTAATGTTTATAGATGTGTTTACTTATTATAAATATGTTACTTTAGTAGTGATAAGGGGACTAAGTATTTTTTGAATTCTCAAATAGTTATTATCTTACAATTTATGGTTTACCTAAATTCTAACTTTTTCTCTGAACTTTCATTGGGGCTAATTTGATTACTTTAGTCAACGCTTGGAAGGAAACTCCACTGAATTAAATCTGAGAGCTTTTTCCTGCTTGCTACATTCCTCATCTTCTGTTGGAAAATGAAAAGCACGTTTTGTGTACTTGTGTATTAATCTGTTCCTCCTGTAATCTGTTCCCAGAGCAACTTCGTGATTCTATATGGAGTTTCCTCCTTAGTATCTTCCTCCTATGCCACAGGAAGGGGGCATGCAACCAAGCAAAATAATCAAAGGCCTTCTTGTGACTTTTTTAGATTACAGTTACAGGAAAAGATTCCTTTAATCTTGGGTTGTGAAGTTAAGGAAGGAGACAGGGCCTGGACTCGTTGGGGGCAATGATTCTAGCTTTTTATCCTTACAGATACTTACATGGTGATTAGTATGTGACAGCCATTTTTCTAAATACTGTGTGTACTTTTCAACATATACGATATTAACTCAAAATGAGTGATAGAATTAAATGCAAACCTAATTTTTAAAATTCTAAACAAAAAGTTACAGAAATAACTTTGTGAATTTCAGGAAGGCAATGATTTCTCAGATAGAATGCCAAAAATACTATCATCTATCTATCTATATCATCTATCAACAAATTGGACTGTCAAAATTTAAAAATTCTGCTCTGTTATAAATGTTCTAAATAAATGAAGACACGTAAGAAATTGAAAACTAAAGCCGTAAGAGTTGGAGGAAATATTTGCCAGTCACACACCTGATACGATGCTTGTATACAAATAATACATAAACGACACAACACATAAATAACAAAAAATTTTTTAAATGGCAAAAGGTTAGGATGAACGACTTCACCAGAGAAGACATGCAGACAGCAGAGAAGCATGTGAAGAGATGCTCAGTATCCTCACTCACCTAACCAACCACATGGATATATCACCACAAAGTATATCACCATTAGTTTTTAAATAAAGTAACAACTGCAAGGACTGGCCAGGATGCAGAACAACTGGAACTTTCTTTCTTTCTTTCTCTCTCTTTCTTTCTTTCTTTCTTTCTTCCTTTCTTTCTTTCTTTCTTTCTTTCTTTCTTTCTTTCTTTCTTTCTTTCTTTTTTAAGATTTTATTTTATTTATTTGACAGAGAGAGAGACAGCCAGCGAGAGAGGGAACACAAGCAGAGGGAGTGGGAGAGGAAGAAGCAGGCTCATAGCGGAGGAGCCTGACGTGGGGCTCGATCCCAGAATGCCGGGATCACGCCCTGAGCCGAAGGCAGATGCTTAACCGCTGTGCCACCCAGGCGCCCCACAACTGGAACTTTCATATATTAATGATACCAGTGTGAAATGGCACAGCTAGTTTGGAGAACCATTTGGCAGTTTCTCATACAGGAAAACATGTACCTACCTTACGACCCAACAATCCAACTTGGCATTACTCAAGTGAAATGAAAGCTTATGTCTATGCAAAAGCCAGTAGGCATGTGTCTTTAATAACTTTATTTGGAGTCCCTAGACCTGGAAAAAGTCCTGTCCTTCCACTGGTGAAGATGAAAGTAAAATGTGGTACACCCATCCAATGGAATACTGCTCAGCAATAAAAAGGGTAAAGAGCTAATTCATGCAACAAAATAGGTAAATCAAAATGCATTACACTAGGTGGAAGAAGTCAGATTCAAAGGCTACATACTGTTGGATTCCATTTATATGACATTCTTGGAGTAGCCATTGTATTGAAACAGGGAACAGAGGTGGGGAATGATTGACATTAAAAGGAAAGAGGTGACTTCGGGGGAGGAGGTGACAGAACTGGTCTGTGTCTTGATTGTGGTGGTGAGTCTGTGTGGTTAGTTTATCAACATTCACAGAACTGGATACTTGAAGGGTAAATTGCATTGTATATAAATTATATGTTAATTTTTAAACTAAAGGAAAAAAGAAGAGGACATTGGCTTCTCTCAGGATTCATATCCATACAATGAAATCTCAGGTGGTTAGGTGTCTTGGCTCTGCAAGGTATGGCCGGGAGGGTGGCTTTTGGGGGTGCTGCTGTTATCTTTGTTGGACACAGTGCTGTGAAAGAAGGAGTCGCTTTGTACCCAAATGTGACTCTATACGTATGGTTTATTTTGTTTATGCATGGTATATTTGACATTAAAAGTGTATAAAAGCAAAAAACTAAGAAAAAAAAATCAAACCTGAAAGCAACCAAAATTTTGTCTCAAACTATGAAATATATACGCCAAATCTAGTGAAATATGGATGGACTCAAGGGAACAGTGCAAGAGAAAACACCTATATCTATGGATTTTGAGTGACACAGAGAATTCTGTACAAACAGTAGCAACTGATACAAACTGATTTCTCACCTGAAAATACAAAATCAAGAAATGAATTCTAAATGATTTCACAAAATGACAAGAAGGGTAGGGCCCACTGAGGAAACATGACCTAGTTATAAGAAAATGACTTTCACTGTGTGAATGTGTTGGGGGACTTTTAGATTGTGTGGGCTTTTGGAGGGGCTGCATATGCTCCGTAGAAGCAAGAATGACAGGGTGCAGAGCTCTGCTTTTCTGCTTATCTCCTGGGCAGACATCGTACTGGTCACCATGGTTCACTGGGTCCCCATGCCTTCTCTTGCAGAAAGTTTCTAGGGTCTCAAATAAGGCTGAAAGAAGCATGAATATTAGAAGACCAGCCCTACCTCACTTCTCTCTGAGTCTTGTGGAGTCTGGGTGGGGTGTATGCATGTGTCTAGGATATGCATATGGTTACAGATGGAGCCCCCTCCACCAGTTTCTGTCGCTTGTGACCAGTAGAATTCTGATTAACGCTCCTAAATCCTACTTTCATTCCCTTTTTCTGACAAGATCTTTTCTCCACTCTCCAAAATCTCACTGTCCTTTAGGGCTTGTGATTTTTCAAAGAAAAAGCAAGAATGTTCTGCATTATTTTTGGTTTATCTTCCCATCATATTCCTTTCCCAAGGCATTTTACTCAGTACCTAATTAAAGAAAAAATGGGGGAGATGCAGGATGAAGAAAACAGATTAATATCTCAAAATACCATATACTCATAGCAAGTTAAAGTGCCTACAAACAAACCTAAAAATAAGTGTGCAGTACATGGGTGGCAAATCCGTAATGTATGAGTGATGGCATAAGCACATATGAAAGTATGCTTTTTCTCAAATATGAAGACACTAAGGAAAAGTTAATTCTCCTAAATTAATCTGTAATTTTTCTTGTTCTTGGGTATAGAGGAGAACTTGATGAAATGCCACTAGATTCACCTGAAAGATTAAATGTTCAAGAAACATTAGAAACAAAGTAAATTTTCACTATCCCTATTAGTTTTTAAAATCCTTATAATCACTGTTATAAAATAGTGGAAATATAGCTGAATACATATGGGGATTTAATAGCTGATTAAGGTGACATTTTAAATAATTAGAGAACGTGAATTGTCTTATAAATCGTATTTGAGATCTGGCAGGTGATGTAGGGAAAAGCATGCCAGATTTCTAATTCTTCACTTATGTAAAATTTTAAACTTCAAGTTTTATTTATTTGAGAGACAGTGCACGTGTGGGGGAGGGGCAGAGGGAGAGGGGGAGAGAATCCTCAAGCAGAGTCCCTGCTGAGCATGGTGCTCAATCCCAGGACCCCAAGATTATGACCTGGGCCAAAATCGAGAGTTGGACACTCAACTGACTGAGCCACCGAGGTGCCCCTAAACTTCTAACTTTTAAAATGTACAAATTTGAAACCCTAAAAATACCGAAGAGAGAAATTACAGAAAATTCTTAGAAGAGACTTTTCAAGTAAAAAAGCTAAAAGTGGAAGCTTTATAAGGAAACTATTTTTGACTGCATACAATTTAGAAATGTTTAAAGCCCAGTGAGTATTATAAACATAACAAAGGAAAAATAAATAAATGCTTATCAAATTTCAACTCCCTGAATTAACCTATGAATTTAGGGCTGAACAAATTAGAAAAAATGAGTAAGTCAGCAAGGGATGTTAAGAGTCATTTCATTGTTTTGATTTGTTTTGTGTTGTGTTGTTTTTACAAACCACTCAACATTTATTGAAATAAATGTGAGGTTACTTGTATAGATTTCTTGTCACACCTCATTGCATATAAAAATGTTTTCCATGTTTCAGTCGTCTCTACCAGGTCATGCCAAACTTCAATTATGTTTTAAGTATTAGTGAGCTAATTAATTAAAATACAATACTCAGAAGATCTAATTCTAGAGGATCTGATGAACTGGGAATGACATATTAAGAATTATATTAAAGCCATTTATATTCTGGAAACACGATCTTAAAATAATTATATAAAACTTCAACGAGAGCAAATGTAGCATCAATTAAATAACAAACCGAACTACAAGGGCGCCACTGAGCATGAATTTAAAGAGAAAACACGTCCAATATCCCACTGTGCCTGTGGGTGTTGGGGGTGGGGTGCCTGTTGTAAATCTGACTCAAACCTGCACATCAGCCTCCATCCGGGGCCCTTATAGCCCACCCCTCCTGCTCCCCTGGGGACTTGAGAATGCACACATATCCAGACCCTGTTGGGTCTCTGCCCTGGGCCTCATGTGACTAGCAGGCGCTTCAGGGGCCCTTTGAAAAAGGCTGGATTTAAAATTCCAATCAGCCCAGTTTTGCCTGTCGTGAAAATTTTCTTTCTTTAGGCCCCTTGAGCTTTTTCTTAGTCAACAGAACTGCCAACCAACTTTTGGGGCTATTTTCTCATGGAGCTAATCCACCTTGGAAGGAATGGTACTTTCCCTTTTGCTCTCCTCCAGGTATTTGGCTGTCTTCCTGTAGGAGTCAAGTGTTTGGTGCTTACGGCTGATGTTTTCATACCCTTTGGGAAGTTTCTCCTCTATTTCTAAGCATTAAATTCTCTCTCCCATTGATTTTCTGAGCAGTTGCATTTTACAGATGTTCTGGATATTGTTCAGGAGTGTCTGGAGTTTTAGCCGAAGCCTTTGAACCTCACTTTGTGAATTTTCACACCGTCCTGGTTGGGGACTTTTGAGTTGAACTATACGTATGTCATGCATTTGATTTTCCTCATGTACTTTACAAATATTCCTTGTTTTCCTCTTGCAAGTGTCTTTTTAAAGACTTATTTATTTTAGAGAGCGTGCATGCGCTCACGAGTGGGGGAAGGGGCAGGGGAGGGGGGAGAGAATACTTACGCAGACTCCCTGCTGAGCCTGGAGCCCGTGGGGGAGGTGGAGGGGGGCTAGCTCACAACCCTGAGACCATGACCTGAGTCGAAATCAGGAGTCAAGAGTTGGCCGCTTAAACAACTGAGCCACCCAGGCGCCCCTTCTTTTGCAAGTTTTTAAAAAGGTAACATATAAGTCAACATCATCAGTGAATTTCCTCAGTGAGACACCTGACTGATCATCTTGGCCTCCATTTTCTGATTCACTCTTTCTCTTAATTTTCTGTTGCCATCAGCATGTAATCTTTTACGAGGAGAGCAAGCAGTTTATCGCCTTCGGCACAGATTTGGTCCTGGAATGTAACTGGCTGTCTCCATCATTCACAGCCTGTTTCCGGATTTGTTGAAGTTCTCAAACATGTCTTTCTGTTCCTTCAGCTCTGCCACTCCTGACCATTTAGCATCTTCCTGGGCACACAACTTTAGGCTTTCCAGAAGCTGCACATCTTCTCCCAGACCATTAACTATTTCCTTCTGACAGCCTACATTCTTTTCAGATGGCCTTATGGTATTTTTGGTCTCAATCACTTGGAACCGGTGGGATTTTTTGATGTCTCTCTGCATGAGTATGTCCTCCAAGATCAGCCATCTTTACTCCATGAAGAGAGATTTTATGGGACTTACTTTCTGTTTTTATTTGAGAAAGTCTCCTGTATCCCCCAGGGGAAAAGAGCTGTTCACCTCTTTACTAAGTGCAGCCAAACACAGAATTTGTAATTTGGGAGGACTGGCCTCTGCTGCAGGTGACTCGAGGGCTCCAAAGTCTTCTGTCATGAGTCTAACCTTCTCACTGATTTTATGATACTTTCTGACATGGGCAGAGAAATCTTTGGCTGATTTAATCTGCCTCAGAGTACACTTTCATTTACTGTACAAACAGTCAAAGCAGTCCATATCAAAACTTTCAAGGAAAATTGAAACCTGTGTTCATAATTCAGATAATAGCATCACTACCCAATTGCCACAGCACTAGATGGAAGGACATTTCTATGACCTTCAGGAGACCCTCCGTGGCTCCAGTGGGTACCGTATGTCTGCCTTGGGCCAGTACAACTGCCTTCCCAGAACTCTATTCTACCTCAAAGCATCAAGTCCTGACGACCGGAAGGACCACTGGGGAGGCTACGGAAGGGTCCATATTCAAAATGTATCACTCTCTAATTTTGTTCTGGAACTGCACAAGGAGGAAGCATTTTTATTTGTACAGTACATTGTGGGGAAAGGGCAATTACAGCCAGAACAGACTAGCTGTAAGCCCTCTTTGGGGCCACCTGGCCCTGTAAGAAGCCGCAAGGATTTAAGCCCTGCCACGCCCAAGCCAAACCTATAGAAGTGAGAGTGAATAATCTTGTCTTTCCAGCCCTGGTGTTGCCTCTTCAATAGCTTCATGACATGCGGCTTCAAAATCCTAACCAATATTTGAAGAAAGCAATGCAGATTGTAAATCGTCTTCCGACAGCGTATCCTACCTAAGCTGACTATTGTATGAGATTGACCATTCTATGAGGTTGTTAAATATCTTTTGACCTATAACCTGAAGCCTAGACAGGTTAAATGGCTTAAGAACAAAAACTTTTCAGTTGCAGGGTTGGATTCTGAATCAAATCCATCTGATTTCAAGTAGAGTTAAACTATAGTTGTTTCTATTTGTTTCTG
Source organism: Ursus americanus (assembly GCF_024610735.1). Lineage (NCBI taxonomy): Eukaryota > Metazoa > Chordata > Mammalia > Carnivora > Ursidae > Ursus > Ursus americanus. Next base: position 59,990,287 of record NC_142129.1, on the reverse strand, counting down.
ATGAACATATCCTTAATGTGACTATCTCCGTTCCATTTTTATTTATTTATTTTTTAAGATTTTATTTATTTATTCATTCGACAGAGATAGAGACAGCCAGCGAGAGAGGGAACACAAGCAGGGGGAGTGGGAGAGGAAGAAGCAGGCTCATAGCGGAGGAGCCTGATGTGGGGCTCGATCCCATAACGCTAGGATCACGCCCTGAGCTGAAGGCAGACGCTTAACCGCTGTGCCACCCAGGCGCCCCCCTCCGTTCCATTTTTAAAACAAGAACTTAGTAATTCCTAAAGCCCAGTCAACAAAAAAATTCTATAATCCCTTCATTATTCTTTTTTTCTCTTACTATAATAGCAAAGTGACCATTTTTGGAACGTGTAATATTTACCCACTTACCTTGGTAGCTCCATGGAACAACTTTAGTTGATATGTCTGCTACCGCATCTTTATTACTTTGAGCTGCTAGATCTCAGGAGGAGCATGGAGCAACATTTCATTGAATACTAATAACCTGCTTCTCTTTTTAAAATTTAGTTCATGGGATTATGTTCAAGAGATTCTTTCTAGAAGGAACAGAATAATTGTTATAAATAATATCTTGAAATAAATTAATTGTATTTTTCTTGGGTATAAATTTCTATTTATTTTGGTTACAAATAATAAAATATTTTGAAGGAAAGGATTTTTATTTTCATATTTTTATTTCTCTCATTTGCATTTGTAGATCTGGGAGAAGTTATTAAGTCAAATAAATTATTACTGTTGAGCATTTTGTTACTATGGTTTCAGACTTCCATTTTTTATTAATAGAACTCCAGTGGGGAGATGAGCCTGCTTTACTTTAATAATTTACTTCTGTTTAAATTACCAGACGCATCAAAAGCCATAGCATGTGAAGGCTGTAACAGAAACCGAAGTCTGAATTTTCAACCAAATTATCCTTGATCCTTTTTTTCTCTTCATTGCTTTTAAAAACCAGTGATATTAACAAACCCCAAGTAACGAAGTTTGCGGTTTACTTTATTGCTACAGAAATACACCCTTATATAGAAAAACACCCGTATTTCCAATGGAAAAGCAAAGTTGAATTGTTCTAGATTTGATGCATTTCGGATATCCTTTCCCTCTTTTACTTCCTTAATTGTATTCATGTTTTTCTCTTGGTTTCAAACTTCTGCACGTCACCCATTCCTACAGGTTTTTAAGCAATTTGAAGTCAACCCTTCAAAGAATATGCCTGTCTTCGCTTTTGCAGTCTTTCTTCCCTTGTATGTGTCCTAGTGCTTTGCATGTAGTAGACGTTTCCTGGATGTCTACTGAGTAAACCAAAGTTTGAACTACTTCCCTGAAACTAGAGCATTTTCCTTGCATCTTAGAGTGTATCTTCTACTTTTTCAAAATGAAAACCAAAACCAACCCAAGCATAGAATGAGGATATGGTGGGCAGGGCTTTAAGAGAAAGGTAGGTATCAGTGGAGATTCCTAACGCTTGCTCTTGGGTGGAGCTTAGGCCTCTGTAAAAGACAGGACCTAAGTTACCTGCTGTCCCATGGAGCAGGGTTTCTGTGCCTTTCTCAGAAATTGTCCCCTTGTTCTTTTATGTCCCACTGGGGTAATGTCATAACGACATAATAAAAGGTGTAAGCGTTTGACATTCAATTCTGTAATGGATCTCTCATCCTTCCTTTGATTAATTTCTCTCTCCATTCAGTTAAAAAACAATTCTCACAGATCAGTAGTAGATGTTTTAGGTAGCTGGTCTTCTCTGTTGTGCTTTAATTTTTGTATCTTATGAACAACAGAAGAGTAAGATTGCTTTTATTTTCATACTCCGCTCTAAGGGAGGTAGGTACTATGAGAACAGTATTGCGTAAGTGCAAGCACTGAGTGCACTCAGGCGCATGGGCAGCTGCCGAGAAGGGAGGTCACGGGCGGGAGGAACCACTCCTCTCCCCAGCCCCGGAAGTGTTTGCCTCAGGGAAGTAGTGACTAGAAATTTTAGGTCCTTGAGTTCATAATACTTAGGTATATATTAATAGAATGGTTTTCTGAGTGACTGCTTTCTTTGTCAAATTCCATTTTTCAAGAGAATTATGTGGTACAAGTCATTTTAATTTAAATTTGCTGTAGAAGTCCCCAGATTAAAAGGCAGTTCTCAGTTAAATCCATTTGTTGACCTGGGTCATACCTAATTTGCCTTGTAGAGAATGAGGTAACTGCTACTTAATATACACTTATTTTTAAAGAATCCTTTCATCAAAGAGAAATTTTGCAACTCACTTTAATAAGCGCTTTTGTTAAGTAAACAAAGACATTCAGAAGTGCTAAATATACTTTCTTACTGTCAAGATATACAATTATAGAGCAGCTTTTTTTCTGCAAACACAGTAATTAATTCAAATTAAACTCTTGGCAACTCTTTCAAAATGGACTGTATTACAGGCAATGTTATTTTGGTATATTCTAAAGAGACCGAGATGGAAAAAGAAAGATGAATTATATTTTAGAACATAATTTTGTAAAACTATAAGCCTCTACTGGTAGTACTTTTTCTTTGCATGATTCTTAAATATACAAATCAATTAAATTTTATAAATGTAGATGCCTGTGCAAGCACTCCATAGATCAAGACACAGAATATCTTCAGCACCTCAAGGACCTCCCTCTGTCCCTCCTCATGTCAACCCACAGAGGTAACCATTATTATAACCCTTATCATCGCTAGTTAATTTTTCCTGTTCTTGAACTTTATATAAATGGAATCATGCACCATTTCCTCTTTTGAGTCTGTCTTATTGTGCTGAACATTATGTCCATTTTATTCATTTAAATTGTTACATGTAGCAATGGTTTGTTGTTTTTTTATTACTGAGCAGCGTGAATACTGAACAGTTTATTTATCCATTCTACCATAGTAGGAAGTTTGAGTTGAACTCAGTTTTGGACAATTATGAGTAAAGATTCTATCTATATTTTTGTACATGTCTTTTGGTAGATATGAAAAGTGATATTGTCGAGTACATTCCCAGGTCCAGACTTGTTGGGTTATAGGTATTTTTAGTTTCACTCTGTAATCAAATAATATTTCAAAGTGGTTGTACCAATTGACCTTCCCATCAGCAATGTGGAAGAGTGCTAGTCACTCCATACTTTCACTATGACTTTGTATTATTTTCTTGTTATGCAGTCTGTTGTGTGTATTAATATATTATTGTAGTTTTAACTGGCATTTCTCTGATAATTAATGTGTTGAGCACATTTTCATATGCTATTGACCGTAATACTAGTTGTCTTTGATAACCATAATTACACAAAAATTCCATTTGGCCTTTTGTCTCTTAGTATCTCTCTCTCTCTCTCTTTTTTTAAGATTTTATGTAAGTCATCTCTACACCCAGCGTGGGGCTCAAACTCATGACCGCAAGATCAAGAGTCACATGCTCTACTGACTGAGCCAGGCATCCCTCTAAGAACCTTTTAATGTTCCTGTCGCTGTTTCCTTTTTGTTACCTTTTTTCAACCTAAGCCTGGATTTTGTAAACTTAAAAATCACTGTAAGATGGACCATCGAATATTTTGTGCTGCAGGAATCAAAGTTTAAGAATAGAAAATGACTCTTTTTGTGCTTGGCAGTCTGACTCTTATTATTATTTTAAATGGGAGGTTTGGACCTAATTATAAATTGTCTTCTTTTGGCAATAATGGCAAAAAGAAACAAGAAAACTAATTGCTTTGTTAGCTTTCATAACGTCATAAGGCAAAATTTTGTCAATTTTTAAGCTATATTAGAGATGATGCTTCTTCCCCCCACCCCCCCATCATGGGTAAATACACATTATTAAGATCACAATGAGTTGCTTTCAGACATGGAGTTCCCATCACTAAATGTATTCAAGCAGAAACTGATGACCATCTGCCAGAGAAGAAGAATGAATTTTTGGATGTGGACTAGTTGTATTTTAAGTTTCCTTCAGGATATATGGTATTTTAATTCTAAAATATGGAAATTCTTCATGACACGAAAATTTCAATCACATGTCTTTTTAAGATGCTCACTTTCCATTAGCTTACTTGGTCATAACAGATACTCTGAACAGTACACTGTAAAAATTTTATTTTTATTTTGTAGGTGAAGAAAACAGGGCCCTAAAATTGTTCCATCTGGTTAGTCAATAAAGTGGCAGAACATGCAATAGATTGCACTTTCCCTGGCACTGGTCCTGGTGTTTAGTCACCACATCTCTGGGCTGGAGCTCTGGGGCTGGAGTTTATAACCCCAGAGAACAGGAGGCACAAATAGACATGCAATGCAGGTGCAAGGGTTTACTCATATGCTGTCATTATGTATACATTCATGTGGAGGCTTCATAGGAGAAAAAACATACAGTGCTGGATGTGATTGTACGTGGAACATGATGTAGGGTGAAGTTGAAAAGTGGTAGCTGCAGTCAGTTCTGGGTTAACGTGAGTATCTCAGGAGCCTTGGGAAGGATCAGACTGCTAAGAGATACAATGAACAGCGGTGCCGGGGCGGGGGGGGTGGGGGTGGGGGTAGGGCTCAGTTGGTTAAGCATCCGACTCTTGGTTTTGGCTCAGGTCAAGAGCTCAGGATCTTGGGGCGCCTGGGTGGCTCAGTCGTTAAGCGTCTGCCGTCAGCTCAGGGCGTGATCCCGGGGTCCTGGGATTGAGCCCTGCATCGGGCTCCTCCGCTGGGAGCCTGCTTCTTTCTCTCCCACTCCCCCTGCTTGTGTTCCCTCTCTTGCTGGCTGTCTCACTCTCTGTCAAATAAATAAATAAAATCTTAAAAAAAAAAAAAAAGCTCAGGGTCTTGAAATTGAACCTGGCATGGGGCTCCACACTGAGTGGGGAGTCTGCTTGAGATTCTCTCTCTCCCTCTGTCCCTCCCCCGCCTCTCTCTCAAATAAATAAATAAATCTTTTTTAAAAAAGGAAATACACTGAACATACTATTAGGAAAACACGAGCGCACAGGTCTGCGTAGTCAGGTGTGTGACACCTTGTGAGCGTCCCACTGGCTGTGTATTGTGTCCGAGAGTGAGACAGAAGGTGGAGTTTGACGGTAGACTTGGGGAGTTCTCAGAACACATGTTCTGCACGCCTTTTGTCTAAGGTTACAGAGGATGTAAATATCAACAGTGAATCCCTAGAAATATAAGAAATTGGGAAAAAAAATAAAAGCTGCTTAGGATTCAGCTAAAATATTATCTTTCTACAGACTTTTAAATCAGTTACTTTGAGTAAAAAAAATCTTAAGTATGGGCTTGATAACATAGGGAAATATATTGGGCGTCACGTTCAATTGTAAAATTCAGCTTTTCCTGAGAAACTCTTACGGTCTGTGTATACGTATTAAAAACCAGATGGAAAATCCTGTCCATTTTTTATTGTCTGCAGTGTGGCTTGTGTTTTATCACTTGCCAAGTCATGGCCACCTGTGGCTCTGTTTTGGCAGCTCTGTGTTTAACAGGCCAGACATTCTGTTCACAGGAAGGGCCTCCCGAAGCCTAACTAAAAAGCGAGTAATTCACATGACCAAGGTTCTGATAATAAGGATTTGCTGAATACATAATTTGACGTGTTTTGCTTTGAGCAGACACACTATCCAGTGCTTTTGTTGGCATCACTGCTAAAGACTTTTGCACACAAACGATTAGTAGCGAGTTGTTTGATTTTCCACACAGGAAACCCAGCACAGAACAGCCAGTCCTCTAAAGATATATCTTCTCTTTTCCTATTGTTTTCATTCTGTTAAAGTCTGGCCATTAACACATTAATGGACCAATCACTGGTCATGGGACCTTAGGGGTGTAGCACTCAGTGTCCCAAGGCTCTCCCTAAACTTAGTTCAAAGGCCCCTCAGACTCACCTGGAGTACAAGAGTGGCCAAGACGGCTCAGTAAGTAATCTGACCAGAGAGTGTAGAAGCAACAAAGAGATAAGATGAATCATTGACAAGTCCTTCTAGGGGATTCTAAGTGATGCCATATTTTTATCTATTTTTGGTAGTTTGAAAAACGTCTTTACCCTTTAAAATGGTTTCTTCTGTACTTCGAATCCCTATGCTGAATATCGCCTGACTTCTAACACGAATTTATTCAGCCATTTAACTTTGAGGGAAGATGATTGAGTGCTTCAGATCTCAATTATCCTCACCTGTAAAATGAACGCATTGGAGAATTGATCTAGAAGGCTCTTTCAGAGGTTTTCAGTTCGGTCTGTACATGGTATTCACCCGGGGGCGGGGGGGGCTTTACAAAATGCTCTCGCATATGTTTTACCGCTGGAGATTCTCATTTAATGGTGTGGTCTGGGATGAAGCCGGACGAGTAGAATACCAAATGTTGACCGCACGAAAGAATCACGCAGGGAGTTTTTAAAAATCAAAGCAGTTTGCGGTATTTCTTAAAACTTCCCAGGTAATTTCAGGGTGCTGCCAAGGTTGAGAGTCATTGCTCCAAAACAATGTAATCTGTCATTTGACAAAACAATCTTAAGGGGCTTCATGGATATGTTGGTGCTTCCCAGTGTGTGCAGGTAGGATTGCTCGTGCCATCCAGGCTGATCACGTTTTGTGGCTGGACTTAAGTCTAAGCAAACTTGCTCATTCACCCATGTACTCAGAAAACATTCACTAACTCCTCACTGTATACTGTGTTCTTTACTAAGTACTTACAATCATGTTTATACTGCTACCACTTGCATTAAAAAGTTTCTTGAAATCACACACTTAAAAAATGGCAATACTTTACATTATGGGCCAAAATTAAACTTTACTTCCAGATGAAGAATTTCATGAGTATACCTCATTTTAAAACTAACACGCAATCTGCGTAAACAACAACTAGAAAATGAGCATAATCTTTGACCCGGCAAATCTCCTTCTAGCAATTTATCTTAAAGATAAAGTACATGGAGGTATTTAGGCAGAGATATTTATCACATCTTTTGAAATCAGCCCCAGACACAGAACATGCACTCTAAATTATAGTACAGCCACATAATGGAATATTTAGTCATCATAATTATAACTGTGTAATTATTGACATAGAAATATTTTCATGATACTATGGTCTGGATGAATGTATATAAAAAAAGATAACTGCTTTCCATTGTAGTGGGCTTGGGAATAATTTTAACTTTATAATTTTCCTTTTACTTACTGCTAATTATGATTATTCTACTACACATTACTTATATTAAAAGTTTCAGAAATGATTATGAGAACAAAACCGAGTTAAATGCTAAAGCAATTTTGGTTCGACTAACCATTCATTTGGCATTCAGTTTTTTGTTTTGTTTTACCAATTTGTAAAATGCCTATTAATTATTCCATAAAGTGTTTTGTAATTTTTGTTCTGAGAGAGAGAGAGACAGGTGTTGTGAGTCTTCTGGGATAGCCCAGTAGAACAGTGAGCTGGCTGGGAATTTAAGAGGTATTGAGAGAAAGAAAAGATTTATGGTTCTAACTGTTATCTAATGACTTAAATGTGCCACAGAAAAAAAACACCTAAAACAGAAAGCACTATGGTAGGCAGAATAATCCCTTCCCTCAAATATGTCCACATCCTAATTCTCAGAACCTGCGACTATGTTACGTCGCACGGTTAAGGTTACAGGTGGAATTAATGTTGCAAATCAGCTGACCTTAGATGTGGCACGTGGTTTGGATGACCCAGGTGGGCCCAATGTAATCACGAGGGTTTTTATAAGTGAAAGAGGGCGGTAGGAAGGGTCAGAAGGAGACAGTGGGAGAAAGTTACCTGCTTTTGAAATGGAGGAAGGGGTCAGGGCCCGAAGAATGCAGACAGCCTCCAGACGCTGGAAAAGGTGAGAAAATGGATTCTCCCCTACAGCATGAAGAGAGGAACTGACGCTTTAAATTTTCACTCAGACCCGCGTTGAACTTCTGACCTCCGGAACTGTAAGTTAACAAATTTGCGTTGTTTTTGCTCATGTAAGTTTGTGATAATTCGTTGAAGCAGCCATAGGAAAGGAATGCAAGTAATTATAAAATGTATTATGTGGAAAAAAAGCCACCCCGAAATGGTTATATTTTGGCTTGTAAGTTTTTTCCTCATCCCTTTCTCCCTTTGCTCCTCCACGTCCAGTTAGATGAAAGTTCTCACTGCCGCCTGTCCTGTTTGCTGCTAACGACAGTGAGACTGAGGCAGTGGTGAAGCAGAATTAGATTTTTCTATAAACCAGGGAGAGTTATGAAAGAACGGCATGCATACTATGAAGTGCAGAATTGGGAAAGTATAGACAATAATGAAAGGGGTTTAATTAAAAAAAAAACTTAAAATATTTGTAGTACCCAAGAAGGAATTATTCTATTTCTTAAAATGGAAGCAAGGAAAGGAGAAGCTACAAATGTTAATGTAAGAGTGAAAATTCAAAGTAATCTAAGCTCGGGAAATTACGGCTTACGGACAGGGAAAAAATCATGTACATGATTGTACGAGGTCCTGGGGCTTTTCCTTGGTTGTGGTTCGTTTGCTTGGCTGGCTCTTCAATTGTCAGATGGTCAGGAGAGTTAGAAGTGGCAATGATGAGGGAACGCCAAAATGAGACACTTGAGCTCAACTCAGTAGCTGTAACCAGGGGTGGGGGTTGGGGGTGCAACTCCGAAGGAATGTCTGGATGGGGAAGTCCACATAAGCAAAGGATGCGGTGACTTGTCTGAATCAGAAAATAAAAGGGGAGTATGAGTTTGCAAATCGTAACCTCGTGGTTGTTGCTGGGGCAGAAGACGGGGAAGCTGACAAACGATTCACCTGGTGATAAAGGTAAGTGAGATTTGATTGGCCTTATTTCTCTGTTGATTATTGAACTAATTAATTCCCAGAACTTTGAGACCAATGGTTTAGTAGTGGTTTGATTTGTTTCGTTTTTTGTTTTCTCCTTGAATGGCTGAAATGGAGGATGAGTGAAGAACTTACCTTCCCCTTAGCTAGGAGCTGGGAGAAGAGGTGATAAGGGGAGGTTGAAGAGGAGGGAGATGAAGCCAGCAATACGTTTTGTGACTATTGCAGTTATCAGACAATTTTGAGGATCCTGTACTAACGATGATGGGTTATATCCCCCATTTTATCACAGGCATTATTATGTTAAATTTTGTTAAGATGTTGGATTATTTGGTAAATATTCTCAAGTGCATCCAAAACAAGCATGAGTTTTAAAGACAAAATATTCAAGTCCTAAGTAAAGTCTGATTTACACAGGGGAAAAAAGCACAACTTCATAAGTAGGGTAGTAATTTGACGGGACAGAACCTCCAAGAGACATTTTAGCAACTCCTTGGCCTTTGAGCAAGTCTCTAATGCCTGACTTTATGCTTCTTGCTGAGGCTGGAGTCAGTCCAGTTCACACTTTGCTACTGATAAGCCGTCTTGCTAGACTTACCTGAGCCTCCTGTTTCTAACCCATGAAATGATTCTGATGGAATGATGGTAACCAAAAGATTCAAGAAATAAAAGCAAAGGGCTAGTTATACCCCACACACTGGACTTACATTAACTAATTTTATCCTCAGAACAACTTTATTAAATAGCTACTGTTATTACTACTGTATTACAGATAAGGGACAGAAGTACACAGAGATTGAGTTGCCAAGTATCATACATCTAGAAAGTGTAAGAGCTGGAATATGAACCCAGAATGCTGCCTACAAAGCTCATGCTCTTCACCGTCACTTTATAATGTTCTCTTCTCATTGGACTGTTGAAGAATTAATTAGATGTGTATATAACCATGTCTTCTCCCTTTCATCTTCCTCTGTCTTTCCCCTCTTCAAATTATTTTTAAAGACCAAAAGAGAACTATTACCATCATCTTGTGTTGAACTATTCCTGGGTACACTTATTTCTCTTCACATGTCCTAATAGTAAAATATAACTAGACACGTACTACATGCTTGCTTCCGTAGGCTTTCTCAACTTTGGCACCTTGGCCGAGTTAGTATTTTTGACCAGGTAATTCTTTGTGGATGGGCGGCTGTGCTGTGCAGTGCAGGGTGATTATCTGCACTCAGACTTCCTGTCCTCCTACATACTAGGGGCCCTCCAGTCGGGACGACCAAAAATGTCTGCACACATTGCCAAATGTCTCCTGGGAGCAAAGTGATTAAGAATCACTGCTGTGAAAGAAGGAAAATGCGGTGTATCTGTTGTACAGAATATTGATTGTTAGATTAGTTGTTGAAAGCAAGTTGGTTTAAAAAAACTAGTTGATAGTAAATTTACTTTGCAAGACCTTATCCTTGCAAAGTCCTTTAAACATAAATTTTCTTTTCACTACTTTGGTGTGTGTGGGGGGGTGGTTCTGGAAAAATGTGACTTTCACCCTTAAATGTAGGCGAAGGGGCTGGGAAATAGAGTAATCAAAAACATTCCTTTAAATTACTAGGTTAGCAGCTCATTGCTCCTATTTGCTCTTGGAAGATAGGACTTTGTTATATAGGACAATGGCCAACAAAATGATTTGGTCATCGGGAGTTCCTCAGTTGGCTACCTCCTACTCATGTTTTGGAGTTAAATGAAGGGGGTATATCAGTGATAATACTTTGACAAAGTATATAGCCATTGAGTCAAGAAAGTAAGTAACCATTCGAATACAGCAGAGAGTAGATCATATTAGAGACTCTATCTTATTAGAAAAACATGCATGTGTGTCTATTCCTACCCCCTCCCAGTTATTAGAGTTCTCTTTCCTTGTACCATAGTGTCTGAGTCCTAGGGAACAGAAAAACCTCTAGGCACGGGGTCGCAGAGTGCTTTATGGCTCAGAATGTGGGGTTTAGGGATATATTTTTGTCTATACATGGTAAGCTAGAGTCTCCTCCCCCCGCTTAAAAAAAAAAACAAAAACAAAACCTTAGCAAAAAGCATTTCTTATTCCCTTTAATGAATAAATACTGGTATTTAATCTAGAAGTTACATCTGATAATATCCTGTCGTAACTATGAGTTGGAATATACAAGGTTATGGAGTAACGATGAAACACAAACGTAGGTGACGATTGATTGGAACAGTAACAGAAGAAATGCAGAAAATTCTACCTATACATCTTTAGATTTATGTCCATGCCGGTGGTACCTGCATCAATAATTTACCTTGAAATGTATCTCTCATGATAAAAAGGCATTCACAGTTCTTATTTGAGAGCTTAATACACATTAAGAAAGCAGTGGATGTTGACATTTCGTTTATTCTCTATTCCCTCCTGACGGATTATGATGAGGATGTCGAGATGGTTAAGTTGAAGATGATGGGTTAGCAGAATCTGAACATGAATCCCGGACTCCAGCAATTGCAGACAAGGATACATTTGAAGATCTAAAAAGGAGTAAGATTAAAAAATGTGTTTTAGGGATCTGTAATAAATCAAAAAAGTGCATGTGGGGAGGCAAAGAGGAAACAGCAGAACTGGATGCTGCGAGTGGGGCACAACTGAACTCCTTGGGGATGGAGCTAGGGAAAGAGTCAAGTACAAAACCTCCAGAAAAACATGGGTGTGGGTAAACCAGAGAATGAAGTGAGGGGAGTCTATAAAGGTGATACTGAATAATAAGATCACATCCCTATGTTTCTTTATTATTCCCAAGGGAAAAAAATTAAAATTACTAAGAAACTCCCAGGAAGGGAGAGAGAACTTTGTTTTTTAGACTGCTTTAATTAGAAAAGATTTCTTTGGAACAGTCCTAATTGAAAATGACTCTGGATGATCTCTCACTAAACCTACATCATTAGGAACAAAAGATTTTTAGGAACCAAAATATTTTAAGGGATTACCACTAGAGTTTATTAGATTTACTTGGACTTAATATGTTCACACTCTTTTGGTGGTATTAGTTGGGTCACTGGGTTTCATTCCTGAGGAAAATCTGTTGCAAGGCCACAGTAATGACAGTCAGGACTAAAATGCCACAGGAGCTTGCAGAGGCTTTAAAATGTCAACCAATACAATGTGTTGAAACATGATAACTGGAAGACTCCCAAGGCTAAGGTTTTACGTAAAACCTTTAATGTCAGGAAGTAATATATTATGAAATGTCATTCTTTGATTCTATGGATGAGACCACTACGAAGTTGTTTTTAATAAAATATTCCTCAAAATAACAAACATTTCAATATTGCTCAGCTTCATTAAAATATGCCTAATTTTATTTAATCCCCAAATGGGATTTTAAAAAGGATACATACTAATTCTCTTCTTTCTGTCATGATCCTAATTGATAATTGTCATGAGGAAATAAATTTACTCTGTAATGGGAAATTTGTGCCACATGTGATGAAAACTTCCAAAACTTTAAAAAGCATAGACTATTTTAAATTTCTACATTAGGTGAATATATAATAATGGAGGGTCCTGTTAACGGTAAAGGAATATTTCTATGGCTGGTGTGAAGTGTGTGTGTGACATACCTATCTGCCTCAACAAATATTTCGTGTAACAACACACATAGAAAAAAAGGTTGCTTATTGATGACATCCTATGGTTTAGCTCATTAAAGTTTTATTCATAACTTTGCAATATTAACATGTTAATAGAGGACAAAATATTTTATGTAAAAAATTTTGATTTCCTTCTGCATAGATATGATTGAAACGATGTACCTTTCTAATCTATAGAGGGCTGTTCTTACTGTTCAAAAATACATAAAAATGCCTGGTGATAAAAGTCAACAGTTGTAATAACACTATGGCTTCTTAGTCTAGAAAGATCTTCTAGGGTTGACTATTCCAAACCATTTCATAAAATTTTTCCAAATTGATAAAATTAGTTATGCCATGGTTGACATTCTGGACCCTCATGAACACTGATCTTCTAACAGAAATCACACTTGGCTAAAGCTCACTTAAGTCCAGCTCCTTTGCAGAAACGTACCGTAAAAATGAGTGAAGACTTCTAAGTAGAAAGAACAGTAATGAAAACATGTTTTGTTATATTTTAAATTTAAAATGCTTACTCAAAATTTTCAAAGAAGTAGGTGGAAGCGTGGGACAATCTGATCTAAAAAGGGTGTAATAAGGTGATCTAGCAGGTCTTGCTGGCTTGTTAGTTCCAACCTACTCATTTTCTTGAGATTTGTTGGCAACATCCTGGACAAGATAGCTTTCCATACATTAATTTAGTGGAGATAAATGTCAGCCATTACCTGAAATATAAATGCCTGGAATATGGATGTTGAAATATCTATTGGACAATTCTGTTAAAAACTGAGGTGAAACAAAGTTCATGGAAGACATTTTGAGATGGGCTTACCATGATTAAGGAATTCTGTCCTTTGAGTCATACAAAATCCACAGGGCTTTTTTTTTTTTTTTTTTTTTTTTTTTTTTGACAGTAATCCAGTGAAAGACCTAATAGTTGCTATACTCCATCATAACAGTTTCAGTATACTCTATAAGGACTCATAATATGTATTTTCTAACCCTGGATGACAGTAATACCTTGGGAAAAAATGAGTGTTGCATAAACCATCCATTTTTGGGCGTGTCAGTAATACCTTGTTTGGGTAGGCAACAGAGACTTTTGACGAGTCTACAAATGTGTTAAGACTCTGATCCATGTAGATCATGCATTTTTACTTGCAATACCATCAGCTGAAATCAGTAGTTGAAGAACCGATTGAACAATATTTCTACTGCAATGGCACTGTAGCATCTGGTATCTCTATGGGGGGTGGTTCAAGGCTAAAGGGAGTCAAGCATACAGCCGTGGAAACAATGGTATTAAAGGTCCTAGAGGGACAGTGGAGGCAAGTGTGGAAAGATTAGCTGATTCCACATCTCCATTGTTCCATGGAAGGAGAATGGTTGGGATGGTTACATAATGTGCAGCATGAAGACCAGTAGGGAATAAGGCTTTGCCTCCTCAAACAGCAAGCGATGAGGAAAACTAAGTCCAAATAATTGAAAATTACAGAACCATGTGCCATTCTAGCAGGAAGTTTGCAGTTAATTTATCGTCTTATATTTTGTTATGAAGAGTGCTGGTAAGGAAAGTCAAGGCACATAAACCAACATAGCAGTAGTCCGTTAAATCAATTCATTTAACTGGAGAATTTTTGGAAAAGTATACAAAAAGAAAGGTTCTATAAGAGATTCCCCCAAACTATATTTCTTGAAGCAGATGATGGAGCAAAACAGAAAGCTCTCACTTGGCTGTGATTCCGCTTAAGAATTTAACCAGTGAATAGTGACCAAACGTCCTGGTGCTCAGTAACTTTCCATAAATAAAGTTCCTAAGACGCGGCTTTGCAGAACATCTCTGTATCTAGATTGTTTTCAACTGGGGTTTGAAACTGATGATCCAGGAGATTCCATGCAAAATACTGATCTCCCAGCAAGTTGTGGCAGTAAATATCCCAACAACCTGTTTGGGTTTCCAAAAATGTAAGAAACAAAATATAAGACTGGTTACATTTTCTTCTACGTCAAATTCATTCTATAAAGATGATCTTCTGTTCTTCACCTCTTTAATGTCCATCTAGTTTAGAATTGATTTTAGTCCATTAGTTTCATTATCATTTCTGGTGTGGAGCCTAAAACCTGTTGCTTACCAGGTCTGGTACTGGGGAAAAAAAAGAAACATGTCCTTTCATCCAAATTCTGTAATGTTCCTTTATATCAAGATTCCATATTAGTTCCTAGGTAATGTTATGTTGGTAACAGATTCTATGAGATACCAGCAATTAACCACACTGAACAACAAATTTTTAATACAAAAATAGAATGGGGCCATGCTACCTGGTTATTGTGGCCCCCTTCACATTCTGGGAGTATCAACAATGCCAAAACAGGGTTATAAAAATTGTGGATAAGTTAAAATATTAACACTATAAGTTTGTCAAACTATAAGCTTGGGTGTAGGAAAAAAATAGCTATTTCTTTAACTCTTTCTATTTGAACCGTCATTTGTATCTGATGACAAAACCTGGTCTTGGTCAATTTCTGGTCAATTTTTTGTCTTAGTCATTCTATAAACTTGGATGTACAAAAAGCAACTTTTATTTTTCTATAGCTCCACTTAATTCCCGTTTCAAGTTTTTATTGTACATTTAGGCAGAAAAGGCAGCCAATTCTCCTATGGTATGGTTGTATTTTAGCTTTTGTTTTGGGGAAAGGCGTCTGTTCCTTGGTGTTCATCTTTTTTTTTTTTTTTTTTTTTAAGATTTTATTTATTTATTTGACAGAGAGACAGCCAGAGAGAGAGGGAACACAAGCAGGGGGAGAGGGAGAGGAAGAAGCAGGCTCCCAGCAGAGGAACCTGATATGGGGCTCCATCCCAGAACGCTGGGATCACACCCTGAGCTGAAGGCAGACGCTTAACGACTGAGCCACCCAGGCGCCCCTTGGTGTTCATCTTTTTTCCAAATTGGCCTAATTGAAATGTTTAGAGTTTCGTCTTGTTCTCTGGTGTCAGGCTCCTTCACGTTGGCATATGCAGGGATGGACTTGCTTTTACCTGGGCTTCTGACTACAGTCCATGCTCATTTCCTCAGACTGTTTTTCTGAGTTGTGACCTTGAAATAACTTGGAATCTACTGACCTGGTCCTCTCAAGAAACACATGGAAGGTTCAGCTGATTGCCCTCTTCCTCTTAAATGGTAGGTAAGACTGTGGGCTGCCTTGGGCCATCCATGAGCCTGGACGACTTTTTTGGCTACTTTTTTTTTTTCTCTATTGCTGTTATTCCAATATGACACAGGAAACATTTCCTATGGTGTCACTTTCCAGGTTTCCAAAAAGATAGCAGGCACTGTTCTGAGTATCCAAATTTTTAAGGAATACGATACGCAAGGGGTCATGTTGCATTGTCTGTTTCCTTTCCCTCCGGGCATAATCCTGGAGAGTAGGGCAGCATACAGGACTGCGTCGGAGAGACATGTACACAAAAGCTCTTATGCTCTGGCTTCTTCCTTCCTTCTTCCCAACTCTTGGATTCTTCAGTTAAGCGTAGGAAAACTGGCTCTTAACATCCCCATTCATTTTTCTCAAATATGTTATTTAGGCAGATATTGCTTCCTTTCATCCCACTGTCTCTGCCAGGACTTTGACAAATACTATTTTGAAGCAGAAAGGTCGAGGACTGATTCTTCTGCACCCTGTCTGGAGAAGTTTTGACCTCACTTTTGCAGGCGGGGAAGCCAGTGCTACCCTAGCTGTTGCCGAAAAGGGGGCTACAATCATAATCCAACAAGGCCTTACTGAGGTGTAATACATACAATGAGTGATGTGAAAATACTGTTCCCACACCATTTCAATTGATAACCAAATCTTTTTAATAAGAGCAAACATGTGCAATGCTTATATAAACATAATTAGGTATAAGCCCATTTGGGGATAATACCAAAATCTGTATTTACACCGTTTCGCAAATATAAGACTCAGGCAAATGGTTCTGCTGGTCCTGTGTGTGACAGGTCTTGCTTTGACCCACACGAACGCGAATCCCATGAAAACAGAAGTACCTAAAAGGAAAGTGATTTTGGTGTGATTTATAATCCATTCTCAATGTTGTGTACCTAATTAAAAAGTCAAACTGCAAATGAATACAGTTTGCTGGCAAATCTTTAAAGAGATAATGTGTGAGTCTGCAAGGCATGCAGAGGCCATCAGATTTCATCAAGAGATAAAAAAGGCAAGGTTGGTGTTCTTGTGTGAAGTGGAGTTTGTTACCTAAAGCAATAAAGTCATTATTTGAGGCTAACTGGTAAGCTGTTTGACCAAGCCAGTGAAGAAAAAAATCCATCTTTGTTCTCATTTTCTTTGGCTTTTTCTCCCCTCCTATCTTCTCATAGGGCTGCCCACCTTTCAATTTTTTAAGGTTTTTAGTTTTCATCATGATTGCTGTCCAGAACAAGGAGCAGCTAGGCTAGAATGTATCATGAATATTTCCCCTTGAAATTAGAATAATTATTTGTTATAGTCCACTAGCTTTTATCAGGAAAAGGAGACCATGAAGATGTCTGGGGCTGCCAACTATCTTTAGATGGTCTCATAACTACTTTCCTTTATTTTTTTTAATTAATTTATTTAAAAGATTTTATTTGACAGAGCCAGCACAAGTATAGGGAGCACCAGACGGAGAGGGAGAAGCAGACTCTCCGCTGAGCAGGGAGCCCAATGTGGGGCTGGATCTCAGGACCCCGGGATCATGACCTGAGTCGAAGGCAGACGCTTAACCGACTGGGCCACCCAGGTGCCCCTCAGGAATTTTTTTAAGAGTTATATTTGTTTAATCTCTATGCTGAGCATGGGGCTCAAACTCAACACCCCGAGATCAAGAGTCACATGCCACCCAGGCACCCCTCATAACTACTTTTAAAACAGAGTCACAACTCCTATTTGGAACACATCTTGGAGGGTTCATCTTCCCTAGCTAAAATTAGCCCATTAATATACTAAATTTCCAACATTATTTCCCTTGATAGAATCTTACTACTTCTGTAGGAAGAAATGTAAGCAGCAGCTTTTCATATAGCATAGGCAAAAATTAGAAATCAGATCAGATCAAATAGCCCAGAGATAATTTTAGACTTTGAGTATTATAGTAGCCCTTTTATTGACATGTGTCTGGTCCTTGCTTCCTGTCCTTTTTATTTCCTTTTCTCCTTCTATTTAATAATTAGACTTATAAACTCAGTTTTGTATCCTTCTGTGTTGTGAACCCTTAAGTAATTAAGTATTGTTCAAAAGTAATTTTTGTATGGATGTATGATACTCAGTGGTATGGATGTATCATGTTATCTTAAAACTATTTCCTAATGTGTGATGTTTAAATTGTTTGTAATCTTATTAAAAATAGCTCTGTAGGATTACTCCATTTGTGTGTGTGTGTGTGTGTGTGTGTGCGCGCGCGCACGTGCATTCTTCTCATTCTTTAAAATAAATTTCTGGATTTGAAACTACTAAGTCAGAGTTGTGAGCATTTTAATTGACTTTGATACATGTTAGGTTGCTTTCCAGAAACTTTATACTGATTTAAACTGTAGGTTGGCATTGTGCCTCCAGAGAAAGATGGCTTTATTGGGATTTGGTGGAATAACTTGTAATAAGTCACATGGTATCAATGATTACGGTTATGTTAACCTAAACCTGGCATCTTTTGGGAAGGGTCTATACATCATGCAAGGAGAAAAAGATTAGCTTTTCTTTGTATTTCCTTAGAAAATGCAAAAAAAAAAAAAAAAAAAAAAAAAACAAAACAAAACCCAAACCCTGTTTAAATGAAACATAATTTACTTATATGTATAAACATATATAACCTTAATCCATACTTTTTGCCTCCTGAGATTCCAGAAACTTTCATCTATGTTCACACAGAATTTCTGACTATTCTGGGAACATCTCTCCCCCCCCCCCCCCGCCCCCGGTGCTTCTGCTCAGGTTGTTCATAACTCCTGGAATATTTTTGCGTAATTGAAGCCCTTCATTATTCAATGCTTGAGTCAAATCCATATCCTTGGCAAAGCCTTCCAAAAGATCTTACTTCAATTATTTATAATGAACTACTCATTGCTCTGTTTTACTTCTGAAATGAACTTTCTTCTACTTCCTTGTTAACAACTAGACTATAGTTTATGAAGCATTAATGGTTGTATTCAGAATACTGTCTAGCCAGAGCTCTGCATGTAGCAAATGTTCAATCAACTTTGATTGAGTTGAACTGAAATGACCTATAAGGGTTCCGTCCCTTTAGGTACCCATCAGTCATGCCTCGGGACTTGGGAAGTAACTGCACATTATAATATAGTGTGGGCCAAGAAGTAAGCCTCCCTGTGGAAGGGAGCGTTTCATTCAGAGAAGGAAAAGCATCTGTTTCCCTGATCCTCCCATCGCGTGGTTGAGAGCCATGCAGAGAACGGGACACACCCTCATGGGTATATTTTCTGGTGGACAGATCTCACCCCACTGTAGTTTTTATCCTTTTTTAGGGTATAGTCCCAGAACCAACCTGTCCAAGAGATAATGCATCAGGCATTCTAGAATTGGGTTACCAGGTGTTTAGTAAGTCTTCTGGAAATGTCCTCTGCCCAGCACCAGGGGGCTAGGGATCAGTGGGATGTTATGACTCCTCACCCCGGGGGAAGGGAAAACTTGGTCCCTTGAGAAGCTAAGTTCAGGTGCAGCCTTCCACCTGGGGTATGGAGAGAATCACTTCTTTCTCTTTCTCCGCATCCAAAAAGGATCCTTGTACAAGCACCCAGAATGGGCTCTCTGGTCCCTTTTAGCCAATCCCACTTACTGCTCCATCAGTTGTTCTCCTTCATGTAGTATACCTTTTGAGACCCAGGCCAAATCAAATTACTATCTGTTCATAATATATTCTATTTCTGTGACTTCTATTTCTATGACTTCTTGTTTCAGCAAACATTGAAGTGGTCTTCCACGTTAGGTGCTAAGTGAAGGAGAAATAATACATAATGTGCAGACGTAGTAAAGAGAAGGGCCATATGCACCCCAATGTTCATAGCAGCAATGTCCACAATAGCTAAATCGTGGAAGGAGCCGAGATGCCCTTCAACAGATGACTGGATTAAGAAATTGTGGTCCATATATACAATGGAATATTACGCAGCTATCAGAAAGAACGAGTTCTCAACATTTGCTACAACATGGACGGCACTGGAGGAGATAATGCTAAGTGAAATAAGCAGAGAAAGACAACTATCATATGATTTCTCTCATCTATGGAACATAAGAACTAGGATGATCAGTAGGGGAAGAAAGGGATAAAGAAAGGGGGGGTAATCAGAAGGGGGAATGAAACATGAGAGACTATGGACTATGAGAAACAAACTGAGGACTTCAGAGGGGAGGGGGGTAGGGGAATGGGATAGACCGGTGATGGGTAGTAAGGAGGGCACGTATTGCATGGTGCACTGGGTGTTATACACAACTAATGAATCATCGAGCCTTACATCGGAAACCGGGGATGTACTGTATGGTGACTAACATAATACAATAAAAAATCATTAAAAAAAAAAAACAAAAAAAACAAAAAAAAAAACAAATACTAGTTCCGTTCGTTCTTTCCCACCCCCACCTCTCACTCCAACTAGTGTGTCTGTGGGAGGTGGGATGGGGGTGGGGGGAGGGAATCCTAGAGAAGAGCCCTTGCGAGAGGAACAGGATTTGGACATGCGAGCTTGGAGGAAGCGCAGCCTGGATGGTGTGCAAGTCTTATTTAAAACCTAGAGATCTTGCCATTTGCAACGATGTGGATGGAACTAGAGGCGATTATGCCACGTGAAATAAATCAGTTAGAGAAAGACAATTAGCATATGATCTCACTGATATGCGGAATTTAAGACACAAGGCAGAGGATCATAGGGGAAGAGAGAAAAAAATGAAACGAAGAAACCAGAGAGGGAGACAAACCATAAGAGACTCTTAATCTCAGGAAACACACTGAGGGTTGCTGGAGGGGGTGTGGTGGGGGGGCTTGGTGATGGACATTGGGGAGGGTATGTGTTGTGGGGAGTGCTGTGTATTGTATAAGACTGATGAATCACAGACCTGTACCCCTGAAACAAATAATACATTCTATGTGAATAATAATAAAAAAAATAAAATCTAGAGGTGGGAAGTATGTTGCAGTTTGACTAGACTACAAAGGACCCAGAAGTAAAGAATTAGGATGGAAAGTTAAAAATGATAGCATAAACCCAGATAATGTTGGATTTGCAGTGCTAACTTAAATAATGATTTTCAGTTAAGAGTGAAAAGCTAGAGGGAATCCTATGCTCCGTAAGGAGTCTGTACCAGCTAATTCTATAGAACCAGTGAAAATGTGGAGCCTGACCTGCGTGCAGTTGAGTACAGGAATCAGATTAACATCAACAGCGGAAGAATGTATGCAGTGGGAGACAGCAGGTGATCTGAGATTGGATTGCCTCCTTAGGCACATTTTTTTCTCCTTTTTTATAATTTTTAGATAACTTATTCATTGTTGGGTAGAATATAGGAAATAATGTTCTTTATATAAGTATTACTTTAGAGGCAAATACTTAAAAAATATGCTGTTGCAAGTTACATAATGATGACTAACTTGAAAAATGAATTTATTACATAAAAATACATTTACATAAGCACTAATGTCAAAAAGATTCTAAAATTTTAAAAAACTATACAGAGTGAACCGTAGGAGAAAAAAAATTGAAGGGATTGTGTTTCAAATATATGAGTTGTCCTCTCTTTTCTAGCTAATCATAAAAGGCATTTTTAAAAAAATTTCACAAGTTTGAAGGCTTCTGTTAAAATGTTTTTTTGAAATGCTTCAACATACAGATATTATAGAAATAAGTGTGTTTTAAGGATAGGGGCTAGATCTGAAAATGCCATGGGTCTTTATTGTTTTTCAGTATCCGTGCTTTTAAGGTTGATGAATCCGTACCTTAATGTCACAGTAATTGTTACGGTTATTAATAGCATGCATCTCCAAGGGGAGACCAAAAAACCTCCACAAAATATACTTGAAATTGGGGTGAGGTCTTTGTAACTCCGAGTAGCAGCTCCGTGTCCTGCAGTAGAAATGGCATTAGAATAGAGAGAGAATGGCAGGGTTCTAGACTCTTTTCACCACTTGGCGTCTAATCTTGTGGTTTAGGCAAATCCCCCACCTCCCTTTTCTCTTTTCTAAGTAACAATACCAGCACTTAGATGGTTTTTGCGAGGACTAAAAAAATAAAAGTTACTTCTTGCCTTCTGTGAAAATGCTGTTGAGTGCTAAACAGACAAACACATTTAAGTCCACTTGGCATACAAACGGATTGGCCGCCTTCAGAATTAAGTTCCTCAATAAACATACATGGTGAATTCCTTTGCAGAAAAACCTTTTCATGCATCTATCAACATCAGCAGGTAGGTATTGTGAGTCTGTTATAAAAGGCCTTGATGTAAAGGAAGTGTAAGAGCACGTGCCAGCCTCAGATTTAAGAAGTAATGGGGAAAACATGTTTATTGCAAAATTACATCTTTTTGTCCAAGATAGTACATCCAGACTTCAGCCACCATGATAAGAATGAGCTAACATCACTATTACAACCTATTTTATGAATATATGAACCTCCAGAACATAATACACTTAGGGCCACAGGTACCCAATATTAAACTTGAGAAGAAGTCAAACTGATGCTTAAAAATTGACAAAAACCTTTGCATAGACTGGGAAGGCTGAGTGAGAGATCTACAAACTCTGATTAGTCATTGTTAACACCAGTTTTCAAGCTCACGAATCGAATGACATTTTGTTTTCATACCAGGCTTAAATGTTTTCATCATTTTTCTAAAGTTAAGTTATCCTCTATTTACATAGGTAACAAGTAATAAAAATTATTTGCATCTTGTGATTATAAGCTAAATTAACTGTCTCAGATATGTAGAAAGAGATAATGCTGCTTGAATTTATAAGCGTGATTAGATATTGTATCACTGATTCTGAATCAATTGCTATAACATTACTTGAAACAATTTTGCTCACATGAAATGAAATAATCATGCTTTGTAAGAGTTAGAGGTGAGCGTTAAGATTGTGTTAGAAACCTTTAAGGAAAATATAAGGATGGCAATCTTCAAGAATGATCTTTAGAATCTGCGTATTTCTAAATTATATAATCTTCAGTCTGATAAAAGGTATGAATCTGTGAGCAGCAAATGTGTAAGAAAACTACTGGATTCCAGTGGGGATAAAAATCACCCCAAAGAATGATAGGT
This sequence comes from Ursus americanus, assembly GCF_024610735.1. Taxonomy (NCBI): domain Eukaryota; kingdom Metazoa; phylum Chordata; class Mammalia; order Carnivora; family Ursidae; genus Ursus; species Ursus americanus. The sequence goes on along the minus strand of NC_142129.1, from coordinate 59,967,549 downwards.
AACAGTGTCTGGTGCTCATAGAGACAAAAATAATGCCTGCTCTCATGAGCAAGAAAGGAAAACCTCAACATAAATGAGACCTTGATTAGGGAACACAGAGGCTTTGTCCTTGTCTCAGCTGTGAGGAAAAATTAGACCTGGAATGATGACTACATCTAATGTTCAAGAAGCTTTAATGAAAATGGTTTTGCATATTCAATTCAGAAGGTTTTAATTTTTTTTAATTTTTTTTAAAGTCAAAGTCATGGTAACATTGAGTTTATTTTTGTAAGACAAAGTCCTATACATGATAAAATTATTAGCAAGATAATGAGGCTCCTAGGCTATATTGGAATGAGAGCAATTTAGGTGATGTACGAAGTGCTTCTTTACCAGAAAACAACCACGACGCCTTATTTCATGTGATACATTTGAACTAGCATCTTGCCCTCAGACAACCAATGACTTTTAGCTTGGTAAAGTGAGTTCTGGAACTCCTTGCCCACGAATACTTGAGAAAAGTTCACATTTTAGAAAACTTGAGTCTTCATAAAAGACACAAGTAAGGACATGTTTGAAAGATGTGACCTTCTTCAGAATTGGTACGTTTCTGCATAACCATTTCTAGGACCGCAGAAATAAATAAACCAGTAATTAGCTTCAAGAAGTATTATTTTATCTTAGAGGAAAATACTCATTTATAAGTAGCCATTAAAGAAGTAACTCACACTAGTAAGTACTGAAACTCTATGTGGTACCTTATTTCTGCAAACTGAGACAGAAGCTTATGTTTTATGCTGTTGCTCAATGAGTCGAACATGAGAACAGATCCCCCTGAGCCATGCTTGGCGGGTAAGTAAGCACTGAAAAAGTTCTGTCATGCATTTTTTTTTTTTTTAAATGTCCGGATGCAAGCTCACGTTTAAATATAAAAAGCTGGTTCTGTAGACAACCTTTGGGATAAAAGGTGTATTTACAGGACTTAGACATATTTAGAGAAATGGCAAACATTGACGAGTTGTACACTGAAACAAGGAGTTTGATAGTACAAGTTTGTAAATAGTGGTCACTAGTGTGTTCAGGGTTTTTTTGTTGTTTTTTGTGGGTTTTTTGGGTCTATATTTGCTGTAAGTGACTTTTACGGTTTAAAGAAATGTTTGAAAACATCACATCAAACACGAGTAGAAACCCTGAGCACTCATGTAGAACGATTGGAATTTGGAGAACATGGTTTTAAGTTGATAGAAATTGAAACTTCTTAAGCCTCACAGGGGGCTATCTTTGCTAAATCTTTACTCCAGAGTTTTGTTAAGAGTGAGTGAAAGGGGAGATGTTTGGCTGAAAATTTTAGGTAATATTTTTCCTTGACTTATAAACATGGGGGGAGGAAAGGAGCAGCGAGTAATTTGTATCATTAAACTATGAATCAAATTTATCTGAGATCTTGTCTATGTATGTCCCAAAGTATAGTATATTTAACAGTATTTAATATTTGATCTTCATTATTGTGCCATTAACAGTTTAACTTTTACTATGAATTGAGTAGATTTTAAAGATCACTGAGAAAACAGGAGACCTGTGGTCAGAGCCGTAAATACTATAAGCTGCATGTATTGTAATCCATTTCTGATATCTTCAGTTGTACCGTGTAGTGCGCAAACGTTATTCTTACATGTCAACAAAAAACTATTCTAAAGGAGAAAGGGTGAAGTTTAATTTTTTAAAAAGCCATATCTAAAGCCTCCATTCTACTCCCAAAACACCCATACTGTAGTCAGATGTAGTTTTTACTATAATCTATGGTTTTACATCTTTGACACATGAAAGTGAATGATGGCTGCCATTTTAAAGTAGGCTCTGTGGCAGATTTATTGGAGGATGAATTAGGATTCTTCGGAATGTTGGTCACTAAATTTCCCATGGTAAATGGAAGTTTCCAGGTAGTAGAGAGTTCTTAAACTCTGTTAAGGGAAGAACTGTGAAGAGAATATTACAAATTCAAATCGGAGTATTTCTTCGATGGTATTCCTTACACAGAAAGCATGTGCCATCTTTCCGCAGGTCCCTTCATCATGCATACTCACAGAATGGGAGTGTTTTTGCTTTTAAACATTCTCTGAGGTGACAGGTGACTGTGTTGTTGCAGTTTTTTTTTTTTTTTTAATTTTTTGGCTGCTACCTGCTCCTCCAACCCCACCTAGAACCTTCACTGCCACCTGGAACTTAGGGCACACACTTGAGTCTCTTAAAATACCATTGCTGACATTGCGTTTTCCATAGTCTGTAGCCACTAAGCGTGTGTAACTGCGCAACTGCTTCCTCTCAGTGCACTGTGGACCGTGGTTCTCCTCTCCTGGCTCCCATCACAGATTTCCGTCTCTCTCTTCTTTCACACAAAGATTTAAAATGACAAAAGGAAATTGCCACATTGCCACCTTTCAGGGATATTATGACTGCTCAGCAGCTGAAGAGGGGAAATTTGGGGTTCTTTCGAATCCTGAGATCTTTTTAGGACCCTAGAAATAACACTGTATTTTCAAAAACAACAAAAAACCAGTTGCATGCATTAACAGGTGATTAATATATACTAGTGTTGAATTAGAATCAAGCCAGAAATTCTAAATAGCATAATGCCATTATTGTAAAGTTGTCACAAAACGGTTCTACTTTTTGAAGTTCTAGTAGGTATGGGGACCGGTAGAAAACATAAGCAAAAGAAAGTTAGGAATAACAGTGGATAGTTGAAGGGAGGAAGGAAAGGGGACCTTGGAAGAAGATATTCTGTGCAGCAAGCACTACTGACCAAAGACCACTTCTTGATTGTCCTTCTTGATGAAATAGTGTCTCTGGCTTAGGATTTGTTTTTTCTTTTGTAATTGGCTTTTGGTTTTGAACTTAGCGGGTAAAATTCTTTTTCTTCTTTTAAAGATTTTTTGAGAGTGAGCATGACGGGGAGGGGGAGGGCAGAAGGAGAGGGAGAAGCAGGATCTCAGAGTGCCCATTGAGTGCAGAGTCCCACATGTGGCTTGACCACAAGACGCTGAGACCATGACCTGAGCCAAAATCAAGAGTCGAAAGCTCAATGACTGAGCCACCCAGGCGCCTCTAGCATGTAAACTTCTAAAAAATAGGCTAAATGTGGCATTTAAATTTTTTTTTTTTCCTAAGTCTCACCCTGGCATTTCCTAAAAGGTGATGGTTACTGATACTGGCATTAAGTTCTTCTTCCAGAATAAAATAAGGTACAGCATCTACAGCCTTTGAAAAGGAGTCCTGACCTTAACTTGAGGGGCCATTAATTTAGATGACAAATCTGTCAAGAAAGAGCATGAAGGAGAATTATTAGGGGAAAAAAGTAGCTTTACCTCTTTTTTAGAATCTCAGGTTTGCCTGAATGAGACAGAGGTTACTAAATAAAAGATGTTCTTTGGTATGAGGTGGTTTGGCATTACATGCTTACCCGTATATAGTTATCAGATGGCAAATAGCTTGCATCATAAGTAGGGGATTCAAGACGGGAGTGCAGTTATTAATGAGTGGCTGGGATCTTACATCATGCTAGAATGTGTGCTGGACGAAGGTTAAGATTTCCAGCAGTGAGAAAATGTGGGATGACGAAGAAGAGAATTTCCACAGGACTTGGAACTTTAATATTTATGAGCCACTTCATTGCTTTGACTCATGTCTGAGAATCAGGTTAATGAAGGTAACTGCTATCCAATCACAATTTGCTTTTTCAGTCAAAAGAAAACTGATACAAGCTTAAGGTATTTTTTAAGGTCTACAACATGTTAATCTGATAAAATTTTATATTACAATAGAATTACAAAGTGGTAGCTAACACCTCTGTCATGTCACAGAATTAACAGTTCTTCTTTCTGTGGTGGTAATAATGAAGATCTAGTCTGGTAGCAACTTTGACGTTTATAATACTTTATTGCTGTCTGTAATCACTATGCTCTTCATTATAGCTCCAGAGCTTCTGTATCTATTTGGCAGCAAGGTAGTATTGGGTTTTTTTTTTGTTTTTTAGATTTATTTACTTGAGAGAGAACTGGGGGAAGAGGCAGAGGGAGAGGAACAGAGAAACCCAAGTTGTCTCTGCACTGAGTGCAGAGCCTGATGTGGGCCTTGATCTCATGAACCTGAGATCACGACCTGAGCTGAAACGAAGAGTCTGACACTAACCAACTGAGCCACCCAAGCGCCCCACAAGTTGGTATTCTTTTTTTTTTTTTTTTTAGATTTTTAATATATTTATTTGACAGAGATAGAGACAGCCAGCGAGAGAGGGAACACAAGCAGGGGGAGTGGGAGAGGAAGAAGCAGGCTCACAGCAGAGGAGCCTGATGTGGGGCTCGATCCCACAATGCTGGGATCATGCCCTGAGCCGAAGGCAGACGCCCAACCGCTGTGCCACCCAGGTGCCCCACAAGTTAGTATTCTTAAATAGCCCCTCAGTGGTTTACCCACTCCCTAGCCCCTTACAATCATTATTCTATTGTCTGATACAGAAGTTTGGCTTTTTAGATTCTGTATATAAGTGATGACATATGACATTTGTCTGACATGCCCTCGGGGTCTATCCATGTTGTTGCAATTGGCAAGATTTCCTTTTTTCTCATGGCTGAAGAATCCTGCACTGTACCTGTATGCAGTAACTTCTTTATTCATTCATCCATCAGTGGACACTTAAAGTGTTGTGAAATTTTGGTTATTTTGAAAAATGCTGCCATACACATGGAAGTGCATGTATTTATTCAAGACAATTATTTCCTTTCCTTTGGATATATACCCGGAATTGGGATTGTTGGATCAGATGGCCAATTCTGTTTTTAGTTTTGAGGATCCTCCGTACTATTTTCCACAATGGCTGAGCCCATTTGCCTTTCCACTAACAGTGTGTGAGGGTTCTCTTAAATCAACACTATCACTAGCACTTAGGTCTTATGTTCTCGATACTAGCTATTCTAACAGGCGTGAGGTGATACCTCATTGGGGTTTGGATTTGCATTTCTCTGATGGTGAGTGATAGTGAGCATTGGTCCACATACCTGTTGGCCATTTGTGTGTCTTCTTTGGAAAAATGTATATACGGTTTTTTGCCTGTTTTTCACCCCCCCCCAAGATTACATTATTGTTAATGAGTTGTATGATTTCTTTAACTTCAATATCCAGTACATAATTGGCAACTATTTTCTACCATTTGGTAGGTTGCTTTATTTTGTTGGTTTCCTCTACTGTGCTGAAGGTTTTTAGTTCAAGGTCTTCCCACTTGTTGATTTTCGTTTTTGTTGTGCTTTTGGTATCCTAGCCAAAAAAAAAAAAAATCATTGTCCATTCAAATGTCAAGGGTTTTTTTTCTGTTTTCTTCTCTTTCTCCTAAAAAGAAGTTTTAGTGTATCACATCTTAGGTTTAAGTCTTTAATCACCTTAAAGTTTATTTTTGTCAGTGGTGTAAGATAAGGGTCCACTTTTAATTTTTTGCATGTGGTCATCCAGTTTTCACAATACCATTTGTTGAAGAGATGATACTTTTTTTGCGTTGGGTGTTCTTGACTCCCCTGTCAAATATTAGTTGACCACATATGTGGGGGTTTATTGCTGGGCTCTGAATTCTATTCCTTTGGTCTATTTGTCTGTTTTTATGCCGGTACCATACTGTTTTGATTGATAGAGCTTCATAGTATAGCTTGAAATCATGAAGTGTGATGCCTCTGACTTTATTTTTCTTAAAATAGCTTTGGCTGTTCAGAGTCCTTCATGGTTCCGTACATATTCTAGGATTATCCTATTTCGGTGAAAAATACCATTGAAATGATAGGAGTTGCATTGAATTTATGGATGGTTTTGAATAGTATGGATGTTTTAAGAATATTCATTCTTATATATGAGCACAAGATATCTTTACATTTCTATTCTATCATCATGGTCTTATAGTTTTTAGTGCATAGATTTTATACTTCCTTAGATTTGTTACTGAATGTTACCATTTTTGATGCTATTGCAAATGAGATTGTTTTATTTATTTTGCACGTTTTATTGTTAATGTGTAGAAAAACACCTGATATCTGTATCTGGATTTTATATCCTGTAATTCGATGGAATTTATTATTTCCAACAGTTTTTTGGTTGAGTCTTAAGGATTTCCTATATATAAGATGATAGTATCTGAAAATAGTGACAATTTTACTTCTTTTTCAATTTGGATGACCTTTGTTTGTCTTGCCTAATTGCTCTAGCCAGGACTTACAGTGCTATTTTGAAAAAGTGAAAGTGAACATTTTTGTCTTTTCCCTGATCTTAGAGGAAAAATTTTGAATTTTTTAAAAAAAGATTTTATTTATTTGAGATAGAGCGAGTGTGAGCATGAGTTGGGGGGGGGTGTCAGAGGGAGAGGGAGAAGCAGGCTCTCCACGGAGCAGGGAGCCTGAGGCGGGGCTCGATCCCAGGACCCTGAAATCATGACCTAAGCCGAAAGCAGACACTTAACTGACCGAGCCACCCAGGTGCCCCAAAAGTTTTGAATTTTTAGACATTGAAATAAAGTTAGCTATAGACTGTTTATATATGACCTTAATTATGTTGAAGTGCAGTCTTTCTATACCCAGTATAGAACTGGGGATTTTAACCATAAAAAAAGACTATATATTTTATCAAATGCTTATTCTATTTGTATGGAGATACTCATGATTTTTATCATTCTTAATATCATGTATCACATTTATTGATTTGTATGTATTGAGCCATCCTTGTATCTCAGGGATAGCAGGTGGAAAACTTCTGGAGAAGTACTTAATTTAGTGATGGCAACTTCTAACACTCAGAATAAAATATGGAAACGAAGATTTTGTGCTTTTTAGTGAGTTTGATGGATACAAGTAATCTATAGCAGTTTAAATGCACTCTTCATGTACCTGACCCCCCTCCCCCGCCCCGGTTGCTTCTCACCTCAGTGATCAAAATTGCTGATCATCTGGAACTCATTGAGGTTGTTTAGATGCAGTCCCAAATTCTTAGCACAGTTCTCTGGGCAACCACTACCCATCAGGTAGAGTGGTCAAGGGATGGGGTGCCCGCATGCCATCCTGAACGTTAGATGAGAATGACTTTTGGAATAAAAGGATTTGCTTTTTGCTTTTGAACTTGAATGACAGGGATGACCTATCTACTTGGCTGCAGGAGTTAGGTAACTTATTTTCTTATTAATGGAACCAAGAATTCCCCCCATTTCACTGACCTTGAGGGATTTGTGAATCATGCATTACTGCACTAATTATTAAGGGAGAAGTAAAATTCCAAGACCAGCATTTGAAGTTTCAGAAAAAGAACCAAGTCCTGACTTCTTGGGAACTTAGAGCTCTTCTGCAATACCTAAGTAGCAGGGCATTTATTATAAATAAAAGAATGTAGTTGACAAAGTCTCTGTTCTTTAGAACACAGTGGCCAACCACACAAAAGGAAAGGGGTTTTCTCTTTAGATATCTGATACAAAATCTTCCCTCAATCTTATAGGTGATTGGGTACTTCTGTGATATTACATGAACAAGTGCACAGCTTCCCCCCCACCCAACACTTGAACGGCGTGTGGACTACTTAAACTTTCTTAAGTTGTATTTTTATAGTTGTATTTTTTTAAAACCTAACTTAGCTTCTGTTCTACTCACTTGCTATGCTATTTTGTTTCCACTGCAGTATGTTCTTAAATCTCTGGGAATATGGAAGAGAACTCTGTGCTGTCTGTGAACACAGATGGACTTTGTTTCCCTGTTTGAAGAACATAGGAATAGGCAGTGAGCTTTAATTAATGAACATTACAAAGGAAATACTTAATTTACTTTTAGGGCAGTATCTTTTCTTAAAAATAAGTTTACTCACTGGGAATCTTTTGATCATGATTAAATTAGGAAACCCAACATAGATCTCTAAAGAAGAAACATGCTGTAATTTGTCAAAAGCTAGAATTTTACATGTTTACTCAAGTGGCTTTTTAACAGACTGTAGTTCCATTTGTAGAATTTGTGAAGGAAATTACAGCGGTTTCTAAATGATATTGTTTACAGGAATGAAATGTCATACAGGGCCATTTCCTAGTACATTAAATTGAACCAAAGGACAATTTAAATTTTCCAAATGATACTACTTAGTGATTTACTAACTCTAGTCTTTGAATTGAATGTGAATATCCTGTGGCAAATTGCTGGCTGCTAGTCTTTTTGATAGGACACTTAATTATATGGTTCATGTCTCTTAAGATTCAATCTCCATAATCAACTCAATGAGTATTTCCCCCAGTATAGTCTTCATGTAAAAAGTGTATAAGAATTCTATTTTTTTAATTTAATTTCCTTTTTTTATATTGGCTAATGATTGTTTCCTACATGACGGTTTACTGGGGGCAGAAGGAATAGAATGAGTGTCAGTGGGTGAGATGGGGTATGCCAATCATTAAATTCTAAGGAAAGACCAGCGGTGTTGTGTGATGGTAACTCTAATATGGCATATTTAAGAGTAGATATGTCCATATAAAATACTGTCCAGTCATCTTCATATGACTTACAGGTTTCAATTTAAACTTGTTTCACTCCTCAAAGAGAAAGCCGGAGTAACTGACATCATCAAATTAGTGTAATTGTGACTTAATACTAATCCAGCAATTACCCTCTGAATTCAGTTTTCAACACTGAACATTTAAATTTCTGTTAGATAGAATTGAAAAATACAGTGATTAATACAAGTTGTAATCTCAGGAATTTGAACTGAATTCTATTTTTATTTTTTTGTGGTGTTTAGCTGCTTTTGACTTAAATGGTTATATCTAAATGAAATTGAAGTATTACTACTTTCTTAAAAAATTGACTTAAGTTTTGACAAAGTTCTTAGGACTCTTGACATTTGTGGCTATTGATACTTGACTTCTGGGGGTGAAGGGCCCATTGATAAGAGGAAAGAGGAATAAACTGAGTTGGAAGTTACTCTTTACTGGAGGCCAAGATTGCTTATTTCTTTGCTGCTTAAAGAGGGCCTAACCCAATGTTGTGCCATCACAAGTTGTTAATACATTTCTTCAAAAGTCTAAAGACTAAATGATAGTAATCTGAGACTTGGTTCTAACAAGATGGTACTCTCTTATCTTCACTTTCTGTATGTCCCAAATGGGCATCATAATACACTCTTCTAGCTCACTGTTTTTTCGAACTCCCAGTGAAACCATATGTAACAATCTTCAGTAACATAATAAGCTAACTGTACTTGACAAATGGAAGTCTGGTGTCCTTTTCATTACATGTCTTTTTAGATAAGAGTCCTAACAGATCTGACTGAAAAAACGAAACACAAAACCTTTAGTGACTCATACTACCTCATTATCTCTTTTAAAAGATGCAAAGGGAAAGGTTCTTTTTTTAAGATGGGGACAGTTACTGAACTATTTTGTGTGTGTGTGTGTGTGTTTCCCTGCAAAAATTCACATTGGATTTATTCGGTCACTTGGTTAATTTGTCTCTCTATTATATAAATATATATATTATATATAATATATGTAATATATATTTGTATAATATTTATACATTTAATATATTTACATAAATTATATATATTAATATATATGTTCACAAGCAGTGCTTTCGAATTGTCATTTCTCATTTTCTAGTTTGAAATATTCAAAACAAAGCATCAATTTATAATGATATAGTGACTCACTAAGCCCATTCTTTTTGGTTTTAATCAAAAGAAAATGTACTTCCGTCAATAATTATAAATTAAATCACATACTGGCCTAAGTCATTAAGGCCTTAGAAGGATGGAACAAAGTCCTGGTGATTCAGTTCCCTTATAAAAATCTTGACAATTGCCTCATTATCCTGATCCCAGTCAGATTGTATACTCATTTCTATCCTTGAAGCAGATCCAAACTGAAATTCAAACTTTATTACCTAAACCTACTGATGTTGATTTTCTGTATGGGGAAGAAGAAAGGAGAGGAGGCAAAAGCAATAGATAGAAAGCTTTCTGCCTGTTATCTTTTACTCCATTAGTATTTGTTTGTTTGTTTGTTTTTCCTTGAATCTACTCTGAGAAAGTTCTGAAAAATTGATTGATTTCCCTGGTATACTCTGAGGAGTGGGGTGGGTGTGAGAAAGTCACTTGGTAGGGAGGACAGAATAATCTGGAGTTTCTAATTTTTAAAATAGGCCTTGGCCGACTGCCATCTTTTCCCAACTATTGAAAAAGCCATTGAAGAATTCTGTGTAGTTCTATGTTACAAACTGAAATAGGGAAGTTGTTTTATCCTCAAATTTTAGTAGAGAGAATAAGTTTAGAACAATAGGCAAGTTAAGTAGGGCTGTTACATTATTTTTATAGACCCTGAAAAGCACATTTATAAAAATGTCTGGTAATCCATATTATAATTCTGAATTAGCTTTGAATTTGCTTTTCTTATTTTTTAATTTTATTTCTTCAATGTTAGTGTGTGTTGTTTTTTTCTTTTCTTTGTTTTATGTGATATTTGTATCTGTTAAGTTTCTGGAACATTTAATAATGGTATACATGACTTTATTTTGTCAAGCCTTAGAAATGATCACAGCCATTTTGCATAGACTCCCACAAATAAACTTCGGTGGCATAGAAAAAGATCCTGGGAGCTCCCCTAGGAAGGTTACTGCTATCACATTCTGGTTACAGTATAGGAACCATTTTTAAGTAATTAAATTTAAAACGTATTATTTGTAAAGTGAATGGGAGAAAAATAGGGCATTAATGAAAATCACATTATAAGTAAAGTTAAAAAAATGAACTTTTAGGATGATAATTGATCAAAACTACTTGTAGTGAAATCTAATAGAAATAAAAGTCCCGTTTGTTTTGTTTTGTTTTTCTCCAAGGCTTCAGACCAGGAAATAAATCCCCATGATCACTAATACCTTGTCTCATTGAATTCTCAGACCAGTGTCTTTTGATTAATCTCATGTGTACAGCTCCATCCTGGATGAGACTAAGCTCCTTTTAATCAGGTACATTGTCTCAGAGATCAAACAGTATTCGTTGTTTCCCAGTTGTTTGGGAGGATGGTTTGGTCCAACAAATATTTTACTAAATATTTACATTTGTCAGGCTCAATTGTAGATGCTGGGGATAGAGCAGTGAACAAGACAGACAGGATGACCATCTTTGTGGTGCTCACTGGGGTCTCAGTTGTCAGCTAAACCATGTATGAGATATTTGGGGACCTGCGGCTAGAGAAAGAGAAGGCAGTCTCTTCCCCATCACCCGGTTGCCATCATGCCTGGTCAAACATACCCACATCTGCTGTGGATATACAGCTTAGATCCTTACTGTGGTCTCTTACTACATAATTTGTAGAGCTATATATGTTTTCAGTAAAGTATACTTTGAAACTGGCTTCTGATCTAGCACAGTAATGCAGACTCAAGTCTTGCAAATGGGAAATCTAACCTTTAAAATGTTTTCCTAGTAGAGCAGACAGTAATGTAATTATGCAGTAAACTTACATACAGTTGAATTTGTATTTAAGTGTATAGTTGAAATGTGCATTGAATTTTTAATAGTTTCTAGTAGGGAATTATGATTTAAAATACTGGCTTGTGTTGCTTAATTGACATTCATCCACCTAAATAAAACAAATCTTTAATTGGCTGGAGATCATGACTCACGAAGAAGCAACTGTCCTTCCATCCTAATTACCTGAAAATCTACAGGACCGTGATCATTGTATGAAGGCAAAAGTTAATTAGTCTATTTTCTTTTATTTATGAATTTTACTTTATTTTTAAAAAGATTTTATTTGAGAGAGAGCGAGAGAGCACGAGCAGGAGGGAGCAGCAGAGGGAGAGGGAGAAGCAGGCTTCCCGCTGAGCAGGGAGCCCCATGCAGGGCTCAGTCCCAGCACCGTGGGATCAGGACCCGAGCTGAAGGCAGATGCTTAACCGACTGAGCCACCCAGGTGCCCCCATTTATGAATTCTAAATGTTAAGAGATACTCAAGGCCTAAAATAAATCAGTGTAACTGCTATAAATCAGACAAGATGTCTAACAAAATGTTGATAATTACATCAGTTTTATTAAATTCTTATAAGGATCCCATTGGGGCAGTGTTTCCCAGTATCTTTGGAGGATCCCTCACTTCAGAATCACTAATACAACTTTATAAAAATGCAGACTCCTTGGCCTTACCCAGCCTGATTCAATCAGGAACTCTGGAAATGAAGAATCTAACACTCTCCTTTGAAAACACATCTTCGGGGTGATTCTGAAGTATTGAAACTTGAGAATTAGAATGGGAAACCTAGGCAATAAGTTTTCCCACCTCTAATTTAAAGTAAGCTATTATCTCCAAACACCTTGAACTTGTTCCTGTAGCTCGTAATGATATGGGAATCTATTTTCCGCTAGCATTGGGCGCTGTCCTTTTCTGGATTCCCTTAGCCAGTCTACACAAGCCATGGCAGCTCTGGGGCTGCAGTTCTTCTCAGTGTGCCTTGCAGTCATCCAGCATGAACTTGACCTGTGAACTGGCTGAATGCAGACTCCCAGGCCCCGTCTCCGACCTTTTGGGTTAAGATGTCTGATGATAACTCTGAAACTAACTTTTGAGCACAAATTTCAGAGCAAAAATGTTTTATTTGAAGTCCGTATTTTTTAATCTTTGAATTAACTTAATCCTCATGAATTTCAAATTTCTAATGAGATCCGCAAGCCTGGTATGTATCCTGAGGGCTGCCAAGACACACTGAAGACCAGTCCTGGGATTTGGATAATGACTTCACGGGGATGAACTGTCTTCACTTGGCCCATCACTTTTATCCCCTCCTGCTCGCCTCATGCCACTGAATCTATTAATGCCTGATGACAGCGTGGCCTTTCAACTTGGTACCTTCACATTCGCTGTCTTTTTCCTTTCTTCTTGGTATGGTGTATTGTATTTGACCCTGTATAACATGTTTCAATTGGGAAGATTTTTTCCAATAACTGTAGGGCACTTTTTTTTTTTTTTTAACTTTTGTACCTTCCCAATACTTTTAAAAGTTCACAACGACACTTACTGAGTTTTACTGTAATTCTGATGACAGATGAAATTTTTTTCTCCATGAGATGTTTCCCCAGAACAAAAGCCGGATCTTACTCCTTTTTGTATGCCCTGTGGTGTCCAGCACGGCACCTGGCGTGAATGCTTCTCCCTTTACGTGTGGATCTACGTTGACTTTCCCTGGCTTCCTTCAGAAGATACCTCACAGATGTGATGTGTCACTTTGAAATGATTTCTTCACTCTTTCATTAATGATTGAGTTAATTATTTTCTCTGAATGGGGAATTCTTTGGCTCTACCAGTGAGCTCTTAGTGTGTGTAGAGCATGTGAGAAGGGAAACTTGGTTCTTAAACATTTTCTGTTATTCGTGTTTTTACTTTAGGTCTCTGCTCGTAGAAGATGGAGTCTTATGTTTAAAACATGCTGTCCTCAGGTTATGGAGAGCTAGTTGAGGCAAAACACCTTGTCCATCCTGCAGGCTACTATGAAAGATACCAAGAAATCCCCAAGCTTCCAATGAATAGTGGTTACTTTCATAGTTAGGGAACTTAAATTAGCAGGTTTGTTGCTATCTATACCTGAGATGAGTCAGTTTAATATGGGGGAAACTAAGAAGAAAAAAATGGAAGTGAAACATTTCTGTTTATTTTAAAGCATGAATGGCTCTGTGACACAGAAAATGACTCAATAGTGTGTAATTTTTTTTTTAACCTGTATAAGATGAATTCTTTCAGCTTCCTCCTAATGAATGATCTCATAGACTGCCTCCTCAGAGTTGCACCAATTTTAGATTGTTTCTGTGTTAGGGACTGTAGGGCACGGAGGTAAATTCTAAATAGCATAGTGGAAAGTACACAAAATTTTCACTTGGAGACCTCTTGCTTATCCCCCCCCCCCCCCCCCCGCTTCATGCTTTGTGAACTTTAATTATCTGAGGTTCCATTTCTCAGCTCTAAACCTGGAACAAATTATAAAGACCTCCTTAGAGGGATGTGTGTAAATTAAATAATATGTATATGTAAACCTGTTCGGATTCTTCACCTGCCTGGACTTCATGAAGCAGACTGAGGCTGGTTGATCTGTGGGTTCCTGTGGGAAGAAGTTCTCCTTTTAGACCCATATCGGGGGAAGAACTGGAATCCAATGGCCTGGAGCATTACCTGAGGAGTTTCATTGCTTTGAGTCTTCTTAAAAATGTGGCCATTTAGCATGCCTTTAGTTCTCACATACAACACATTGCTCAAAATCTTTAAAATACTGAACAACTTTTAACTGAACATTAGCTGAGAATCATGTGCAAAAAGACTTGATGTGTACAATGTGTACAAAGACCATGTGTACTTTCCAGAACCATGAAATTGGCAATTGAAAGAAATCCAGAATCTGACAATAATTAAAGTTTTCCTTGTTTCACAACTGGCTTTCAATCACAGGAAAATCAAATGTGTCCCTTAAAAATAGTTTAAAAAGCTAGATTCAGATATCAACTATGTCCTTCAAATAGCTGATAAATAGTTATACTTCCTAACCCTATTTCTCCTTCCTTTCCTATTGCTTAATTTAACTTAGTCCTTGGGGGTTATATATTTAGTATAATATGTAATACTCTTATTAAAATACTGAATTAGAGTGAAAGTGCTATTATATGTGTGACTTATAGTCTGTTTCTTAATCCTTCAATTAAAGTGATCTTGATGAATGTCATGTGTTTAAATAAAATCATTTCAAGGAGACCCCTGTGTTTTTATACTGCCTGCACATGTTCCAAGTTCCAAGAGAGCATTTGTTGACCACAGTGGCAATCCCTTACTGCCTGCTCCTTACCCCTTTTCCCGCTGCTGGCCTCCTGCTTGATAGGTTTAAATGCTTTTCTTTATCAGCACTTCCTTCTAATCCTGCCATTTACATGTTTTCTTTCCTTTTTTTTTTTTTTTTTTGAAGATTTTATTTATTTATTTGACAGAGAGAAAGACAGCCAGCGAGAGAGGGGAACACAAACAGGGGGAGTGGGAGAGGAAGGAGCAGGCTTCCAGTGGAGGAGCCCGATGTGGGGCTGGATCCCAGGATCCTGGGATCACGCCCTGAGCTGAAGGCAGACGCTTAACGACTGAGCCACCCAGGCGCCCCCTTCAGTCTTACTAGGATCAGAATTTCTTCCTTTCTGATCTTGGCAATTTTTCTCCATTTTTGAGTGGTACAATTATATATTAAATGTTAAAGCCATGTCTAAATAAGGTTAGTTAATAGCAGGGTGCTAGGGGACCAGGAGTAAGAAAGTTTTAACTGTTAATTCTACCACTGATGGTCCTGTCAGAATCACTTCTCTAATCTAAATGACCTTTGGGTATTACAGGAAGTTGAACGCTGTTAGCATCAGAAAAACTTAAAGTTTCCTTCCCTTTCCCATTAGCAAAGTCTGCATTGATAAAACTCTTGTGACCTCTCCCAGAGAGACGTGAAGAACTCTTCTGCATATTTGAAAAACCATGATACCACTATGTTCAAGATTTAAACGGTGTGTGTTCAGTAACGAATATGAGCTGGGAAAATGAGATCTATAGAAGCACTCTGTTCAACCCATGAACAGTAAATGGGAATACCGAGCAATTACAAATAAGCTAGTTTTCTCTATGATCCAGTCATTTCATTGTAGCCTTGCATGAAATGTAGACCATGGAATGCAGAAGACGCTCAGCAGGAGACGTGTGTGTGGTTAACTAGGAGGAAGAGCTGTCGAGGACAAGGACCGACATGCTGCTTCGCCACATTGTTATCTGAGTGTAGGGCAGTGAATTAGGACCAGACCACATACACTGCAATGTGTATTAATTTACACTGATGATGATGATGTTAGTGGGATTAAATTTGTATACATGTTGCAATACCTTTTCAATATGTATTAATGAAAATGGAGCTCTAGCTGAAGAGCCTGGCCGGTGGAGCACAAATGATTGTAATTGAGGTGATGAGAAGGACCAGTTTCTCTCTGCAAAGTCCAGGGAGCAGAGTCTACTGTAGTCCATTCTAGGTGAGCAAAGATGACCCAGAAAGTCTTTATTGGACTAGAGGACAATGGGTACAGGGATTCAGAAACAGACCGACTCCTAATGCATACAGGTGGTAGAGGGAGCCCCAAATGGCAACTCTCCACGATCCTCTGTGGGCATGTGGCAGGAAAGGAATGTGTGTGTGTGTGTGTAGCGGACACAAAAGCAGGAGTGACATAACACTGGGAAAAAGGGGCTGGAGAGTGCTGTGGGCTTTTTTTTTTTTTTTTTAAGATTTTATTTATTTGTCAGATCGAGAAAGCACATGTGCACCCGTGCGCAGAAGCAGGGGGAGTGGCAGGGAGAGGGAGAAGCAGCTCCCCACCCAGCAAGGAGACTGATGGGGAGACTCGATCCCAGGACCCTGGGATCATGACCTGAGCCGCAGGGGCAGATGCTTAACAACTGAGCCACCCAGGCATCCGGGGGGCTGGAGAGTTTACTTTCTCAGGAAACTTAATACTGGGTGAAAGAAGGCTACTTTCTTCTTCTTTTTTTTTAATCTTCCCTATCTTTGTACACTTTTCCTTTATAACTTGTTCAATAAAGACAAAGCAGAGGGAAAACCAGGGCCCCTGAGGGGGCACTGGATAAATTCAGTGCAGGCATAAGCGGCGCAGTACACTGGAGGCCATCAACGGTTGGCACCCTCTCAGGCATGCCTACTGCCAACCATTAAGGCAATGGATTACTTAAGGAAAAACTGCTACAATCAGGAAGTAGAGACTAGTATGTTTTAAGTTAAACTAGTTTAGTTCTCCATTTACAGGGTACCATAAGTAACACTTAGTTGAATATAAAAATTATAAATAGCATGAGCAAAACTCCTCAGATGTTGTTACTGAAACGTGGCTGCATGAGGGTACCTGACTAGTATTTGTAGCCTAAATTCAGAATGGTCGTCGGCCCACGTGGCAGGTGGTGTGCGCCGTCAGCATCATGGGTGCTGTTACCACGTCAGCATCACTGTGGTTTTCTGGGCTGTACAGGAAAACATGAACATAGTTTACTTAGTAGTAAGCTGTTTACACTGAATTCTCTCAACCAAAATTAAATGACACAATTTACTGAACTATTTTTGAAACTGGTCTTTCTAGAATTGTCCTTGAGAATTTGGTGTCATTAAGAATTATGTCTATAATAGCTTCACCTGGTTAGATTAAAAATTCACAGTGCACTGTAATAGCTCCCTGACTTAGACTAGATGTAGTAAGTACATTATGTTTTTCTATCATTGGTGTGAAGTAAATTCTTTTTAGAAAAGCATTTCCACTTGGGGCGCCTGGGTAGCACAGTCGTTAAGCGTCTGCCTTCGGCTCAGGGCGTGATCCCAGCATTATGGGATCGAGCCCCACATCAGGCTCCTCTGCTATGAGCCTGCTTCCTCTCCCACTCCCCTGCTGTGTTCCCTCTCTTGCTGGCTCTCTCTGTCACATAAATAAATTAAAAAAAAAAAAATCTTAAAAAAAAAAAAAAAGAAAGAAAAGCATATCCACAGAGTAGCTTTTAAGATACTCTCAGGGTAGATTAAAAATGAATTAATTTTTATATTTGAGTAGCTAAAAAAGTCAAAACGTTATAATGAAAACATTTTCATTTTTAAAAAGTTCTCTTTAAGTAACTTAGAAGTGTTACCGTGACTTAATGCTAACATTAAAGCTTTGGATAAAATTTTCATCTATGGAAATATATTAAAAGAGCTGTAAATACTAGTCTGAGTGCTCTTGAAGCTAATTAGCCCCTTGGGTTGTTTTGCTATATTATTTAGGGTATCATGTTTAGGGTTTAGGGTTATAAATTATCAACATAAAGATATAGTCTATTTGATATTTATACACTAGCTACTTCATGAGTTAATTTACAGTAAAGAGTACTTATATTTTTATTTTTCAAAATTTGAATTTATTTAACATATAATTATTACTGGTTTCAGAGGTAGAGTTCAGTGATACATCAGTTTTCTATAATACCCAGTGCTCACTACATCACATGCCCTCCTTAATGTGCACTACCCAGGTACCCTTTGTCCCACTCCCCTCCAGCAACCCTGTTTGTTGTCCTGTTTTATTTTTCCTTCTCTTCCCCTATGATCCTCTGTTTTGTTTCTTAAATTACATAAATGAGTGAGAGCATATGAGAACTGTCTTTCTCCGATTGACTTATTTCGCTTAGCGTGATACCTTCTAGTTCCGTCTGTGTCATTGCAAATGACAAGATTTCATTTTTTTGACGGCTGAGTAGCATTCCATTGTGTGTGTGTGTGTGTGTGTGTGTGTGTGTGTGTGTGTATGTGTACGTACCACATCTTCTTTATCCAGTCATCTGTCGGTGGGCATCTGGGCTCTTTCCGTAGTCTGGCTATTGTGGACATTGCTGCTACAAACACTATGGTGCAAGTGCCCCTTCAGATCACTACATTTGTATCTTTGGGATAAATACCCAGTAGTGCAATTGCTGGGTTGTAGGGTAGCTCTATTTTCAACTTTTTGAGGAACCTCCACACTGTTTTCCAGAGTGGCTGTACCAGTTTGTATTCCCACCAACAGTGTAGGAGGGCTCCCCTTTCTCCACATCCTTGCTAACATCTGTCGTTTCCTGACTTGTTAACTTTAGTGATTCTGACTGGTGTGAAGCGGTATCGCACTGTGGTTTTGATTTCTATTTCCCTGATGCCAAGTGATGTGGAGCATTTTTTTTCGTGTGTCTGTTGGCCATTTGGACCACCTTTGCCAGGGGGCCAGGCTAAGCAATCCACTCCGGATAGCTGTTTGGGGGATTTGGTTCCCCGAAGGCTTTCAGTGCCACTTTAGAGGATGAGAAGGAATATGGCGGCCTCTCAATCTCCAGCCCTGGAGCTGAGAGCTTCTGCCCCCCATTCCTCAGTGAGCCCTCAGGGTAAAGCACTCACTCCTGTCTCCCTGGTCTCTGGCTGCAGTCTGTGCTCACCTGGCGGGTGACCGAGCCTTTTTATCTCAGGCCCACAACCCCCTTTCAAGTCTCCAAAGGCTGCAGACTCCAGCAGTACACATCCATGGCATGCCCCCTGGGGGACAGAAGGGGGTCTCACTGGTTCTGCCTCTTGCTGGGCCCTTGCTTGGAGAGCAGTTGCCTGACCGTGCTGCGGTTCAGGGTTCATGGCAACCCTGAGCTGAGAGTCCACCCCGGGCTTCACCGATGGCAGCTAGCTTCCCCATGCCAATGCCTGGGAACTCTGCTGCGCTCAGGCACCCCTGTTCTTTCTGTGACTTTCCAGGGATCCTGAGAGCACACTGTCCCACTTAGGATTCCACCTGCTTAGCCACCTGAGTGCCTTTCAGGCAGAGACATCCCTCACTGGAGCAGACTTCTAAAAGTTGTGATTTTGTGCTCTGCTGCTCCGTCACTTGCCAGTAGCCGGCTGATAGAGGCTCCTCCACACGGTTTTGTCTTCCCATATATCGCCTCAGATTCACCTCTTGGCACCTCCTACCTTGCAGAAAGTGGTCACTTTTCTATTTGTGGAGTTGTGGCTATTTTTTTTCTTAGATCCCCAGTTGAGTTTGCAGGTGTTCAGAATGATTTGATAGCTATATCGCTGAATTTCTGGGACCAGATGAAACTAAGGTCTCTACTCCTCTGCCATCTTGGGCTCCTTCTTAAAGGGTATTTATATTTAAAGAGGTAGTTAAATATACAAGAAATAGAAGCTGTACCTGTCCTTTGAGGGTGAAGTTAGTTCTTATAATTACTAGGAAATAGCAAATAGATCCGAACTGTTATGACAAAGCAAACGATAAGATTTATAATTAAATCTTCAAATGAGAAACTCTACCTTCAAAAAAAAAAAAACCCACTTATCTTCATTTTAAATCCTTTTTTTAAGAAAAATTTTTATTTATTTGAGAGTGGGAGTAAGAGAGCACAAGCAAGGGGAGCTGCAGAGGAAGAGGGAGAAGCAGACTTCTTGCTGAACAGGAACCTGATGTGAGGCTTGATCCTAGGACCCTGGGATCATGACCTGAGCCGAAGGAAGATGGTTAACCAACTATGCCACCCAGGTACCCCCTCATTTTAAATCCTTAAAAAGAGTGTATATGACATGGGATTTATACGACACATGTAGCATATTAACCAGGTCCCTAAAAGCCATTCAATTGGAAATACACAAGTTTGGGAGTTATTATGATGTTAGAATCCCATTATGTTGGGTGATGACTGAGGGGAGACTCTCTGTCCCTTTGCCTCCTTAAGGATCACAGCAGTGGCCCTGAATGGCCTCCTGAGGCTCATTCTCACCTTTTCCAATCCATTTTCTACATGATAATAAGCATCTCAAATTCAGATTGGATGATTTCTCCTCTTCAGGAACGTCTCTTACCAATCTCCCCGCCCCCCCATCTGTTGGAAGTTAAGTCTCTGGTTACACTGAAGCCCCTTGTACTTCCTAGAGAGATGCATGCCATTGCTTGTGTCTATGCACATTTTTCTTCTACCTGGAACTTAGCTCATGGGCTTCCTGGGCAGAGCACTCCTCTTCTTTTTAGTTCCTTCAGAGATAAACATTGTTCTGGAAGATACCTGAGAGTGCCTGTACTTGTCCCTTATACAAATCCCCAGTACTTTGTGTCTGCTTACATCATAGCACTGTATGAAGCATTGCTTTAGTAACCAATGTCCCAAACTCTCAGAGCAAGGCTTCTTCATCTCCTCTCCGTATAGGCTCTGCTACCTGCATCTGGGATGGTACGTGTTCCGTGCGTGTCGGAAAACTGAACTCATCTTTATTATCTTTGAAGTTTTAATAGTGCTATGGGACTTTCTGTCCCATAATACATGCTCAAAAAATGAAATACATGTTGAAGGAATGGAGGTTGTCAATTTGTTAAGTGAAAGGATGTTAGAAATGCAAGTCTGATATTTTGAAATGAAAATGGAAAATTTGAAATTATCTTTATGGCGGTACAGGGAGCTAACTTGTGAGCAGGCAATGCCACTAAATTTTTTAAGTTGTCTGGCTGTTTGGTTGAGACTCCAGAGGTCCAGAGTCTGGTAAATGAAAAGATGAATGAATGCCCCATGCAGGAAGGATTCTCCTCTTTACTCCTACAGAATGGCTTGTTTTTCAGAAGCACTGACCAATGTGACATTAGTAAATAGGTCTCTGGGCCCAATTTTGGAGGGTGAAAAGATTTATATTTTTAATTGTGGCCCACGGCTTCTAAAATCTTGATTTGCTGCCTTTGTTGCCTGTTGAGGAATGAAAGATTAAAAGGTTTTGACTCTAGGAGAAAAGAAGTTTGCCATGAAGACTAGGGTTTTGGGAAGAAAGTTTTTGAGAGGAGTTCACAGTACTGGAATATGCCATATTATTTCTATACATGGGATATTTTTTTGAAGAAGCTAGAACAATTCTGAACTTACGCTGTACCATTATTTGAACTCTACCCATTGAATTTCACATTGACTCTACTTCTCAGATAAGAAAAATCAGGTTTGCAAAATGAATAAACACAGCAGAATCAGACCTACAAATACAGAGAACAAACTGGTTACTAGAGAGGAAGAGGTGGGGTGTTGAGCAAAATGAGTGAAGAGTGAGAAATACAGACTTCCAATTATGAAATGAATAAATCATGAGAATAAAAGGCACAACTTAAGGAGTATAGTCAATGATACTGTAGTAGTGATACCTAAAAATACGGCAGCTACACTTGTGAACATAGCATAATGTATGCACTTGATGAATCACTATGTTGTACACCTGAAACTAAGTAACATTGTCAACCATACACGAATAAAACTGCACCATTTTTGCAAGCCGGATTTTTTTTTTTAAGCAATGCATTCAGATTGTGTAAGAAACAAAATTTTAAAAACAAAAGGCCCTAGGGCTCAGTATCTGTACTTAACTAATTTAGAAACTAATGACTATATGGGTAGAAAATTGAGAAAATATTTTTTAATGCTAATGTTTATTGCTTTATGAAGAAATATAAACTTAATCATTTCATGTTATGTATGTGTAAATACATTAATTTATAGGTTCCATGTGATCAGTTTGACTTTCAGTAAATATGTCTCCATGTGATAAAATGAAATTTTTTTGAAAAATATAAATTAGACGATAAAACAATTTAATAGGAACAATTAGGCTTTGAATAATAAAACCAAGTTTAACTGAAATCATTGTTTTTCCTTTATAAAATTATCTCTAATTTGCATTGTTGTATAATTT
Source organism: Ursus americanus (assembly GCF_024610735.1). Lineage (NCBI taxonomy): Eukaryota > Metazoa > Chordata > Mammalia > Carnivora > Ursidae > Ursus > Ursus americanus. The sequence goes on along the minus strand of NC_142129.1, from coordinate 59,945,260 downwards.
CACCAAATCAAAGAAATTCGGGACTAAATTATACTTAAAATCGTATTAGTAACTTTCTGTATATTAATTATTGCAGTGGCAAAACGAGTTCTTGAGTTTAAAAAAAAAACTTCATCAAAGTAAGTTTGTTAAAAAGACAAAAGACTTTCAATATTTTTTTCATAGGAGTATGATTTTTCAGAGACAGCGTGTTTTTTTGGGTGTGTGTGTGTGTGTGTGTGTGTTTGTTTGCTTGTTTTGTATGAGGCGTAGGTGGCCTGGCTAATGGCAGGAAGGGAGAGAAGAGAATGTTGAAAGTAATACTACATAGAAAAAGAACTATGGCAGTCAGAGTTGACCAGAAGAAAGATGTGGTGTAAAATTTAAATTCCAAAATTGTCAGTTTCTGAGCAATTTCTTGGTTTCGTGAGTTGATTGTCACACAAAATGCTCAAACCTAAATAATTCACTAATGTTTTATTTGCACTTGAAAATTAAAGCAACTTAATCTTAGAGTCCAGATAGATGACATCTCTGGTGTTACGTCTACCATCATTCATAGGAAAATTTTATGAAATTTATTCCTTGTATTAGCCAGTTAGGACATGAAGAAAAAGTTTTAATTCTGAGACATGTATTTGAATACATGCATATGTTAAAATGAGGTCACAGTGGTATGACTTCTAACAAGCTGAGATTTCATGTAGAGCACTCGTAGTGTTGCAGTATGGGGCGGGCAGCAGTTGGGAGCATGTCATAAGTGATACGGCCTCGGGTGGATGTCCATGTGCTATGTTACTGCCTCTAAGAACTTAAACAAAGCCCTTGGCTTTTCTGAGTCTCCAACTTGGGGAATGGGTGTGCTATTCATACTATCCAATTCATAGGATTGTTAGGTGATGATGTATATATAAGTTACGTAAAGCAGCCAGAATCCTCTATTGCTCACAGTAAGTGCTATATTAACTACTTTTACGAATAATTCTTAGGACTGACCTCAGTTATGGCAAGAGCATCCTGGTATCTTCAGACAACTTTGGGTTAGAAAACACACCATAATAGCTCATGTTGATACTGAAGGGTCACTACTGAATAATTTATAGTGTTTTGTATGGTTTCTAAGAGGTGACATGAAGGAATGTCACTGATGTAGATTGAATACTGGGCTGTAAGAAGACGTATACTTCATAAAGAATAAAAGATCTATAGAGAGAGGGGAGAAAATGAAGAGAAAGTATAACAAGGAGAGTGTAGAGGAGAAAATTGATGGGACTGTTGAAAGAAGTTGGATTCATGAAGTGAATTTAAAAGTGTGATAGAGAATTAAAAAGGTGGGAAATAAACAATCAGAGCTGAATTTAAAAATTGCCTACCCTTTGTGAGAACGGCTTGGCGTGGAGAGGGGATCTATAATCATGGAAGCTACCGCCTTCTCTGATTTTTAAGTCAAATGATCAGTTCTGAAAAGGCAGGAGCACATGAAGGAGGGCCTGATAGAATTGGGAGGAATGAAGGTGAAGTCCTCTGACTTCTGCTGGAGGATTTCCTCAGATAGTTAACAGGGAGGGGAAAGTGGAGAAGCATCAAAGGACTATTTCCCACAATCTTGTGACTCTGCCCTAACTCGCCTTGAAGAAAGCCAAGCCCAAGTGTAACCCCCTCTAGGTAATGGAGAATTGGCTACATTTTAGAAGAAAGTTTGACATTTTAAATGCAGGAAATCAGATAACTTGACCTAATTTTACAAAGTAACAAGTAATAAACTAGTTGTGCTTTTGGGTTGAAGTTCCTTTGAGAATGATCAGCTTCATTTCTCTTGGCTACCAGGAAGCATGGACAGACGTAGCACACTCATTTTCTTGTACCTTGTGCATAATCATATACCGTCCTTTGAGCGGGCTCAACCCCAACAGCCCTTCATCATGATGGAGTATGATATGTAATGTTTCAGTAGGAACATAGTAGGAAAGTAGCTTTCTAAATAAAGGAATGGCCGTCCAATTCAGAGATAAGAAAACAACTTGATTAGTAAGTCCACATAGAAGTCATCAGTTTTCTAAAAGGAAATGAAGTTCTATTCGAATTCACTTGCCTTTTTTGAGGAAAGGTGCTGTCGAATGAGAAGTATATTAACTAAAGTACAATATTGTAGAGGCCGTGTTGGGTTCCAGAGTTACATCTAAAAAATACTGTAGTTCTGACATTCACTAAGTTGGACTCATGCCTTTTATTTTTTCCTGCCCCTTCAATTCATGCTTCATTGCAGAAACTAAGGTATCCTTTTGTTAGTTGCAAGCTAGCAGGGAGCCTCCCTGAAAACACCTTTACTCCCCTCAAGTAAATACCCATGCCTCATGCCATGTTAGCCATCAGTCCTACACGTCTGTTTTCACGCAGCTGGGGGGTGTAAATAACCTGAACCAAAGGGCTAGGGTCTGGCACAGATGCTACTTCATGTTGTTGCTAATACAGGTGTCTTAAACCAAAGAGATAATTTTCATGGTGTGTTTTTCACTCTGTAGTAAGCTGGTGGAAGGAAAAGACTGAGGCAGGCACACACTTACCATATGTTGAGTTAAAGTTCTAAGTAGTTTTCCGGTAGTCGAGTTACCTAGGAGAGAGGTGGTGGCCTCGATAAGAGTTGCCAGCCATGACAGAGGTGACAACATAATTTGCTGTATAAAACGGGACATTTTTAAAAATCATTTTTCCCACCCATCATTAGTAGACTCTTTAATCCCCATCACCTGTTTCCCCCATCCCCCTACCCACCTTCCTTCTCTCTCTTTTTCCTTTGTCTCTCTCTCTTTTCCCCTTTGCTCATTTGATTTATTAAAGTCCACATATGAGTGAGATCATAAGGCATTTTTCTTTCTCAGATGGCATATTTTGTTTAAATTATACTTGCTTGGTTTATCCATGCTGTTGCAAATGGCAAAATTATTTTTTTTATGGATGACTGATATTCCAGTGTGTGTGTGTGTGTGTGTGTGTGTGTGTGTGTGTGTGTGTAGTGTATATATGCCTATTTCTTCTTTATCCATTCATCTATCAATGGACACTTGGGTTGCTTCCATAGTTGGACCATTGTAAATAATGCTGCAATAAACATGGGGGGTACATGTATCCCTCTGAATTAGCGTTTTTGTATTTTTCAGATAAATAACCAGTAGGGCCATTTCTGGAGCATAGGGTGTTGTATTTTTACTTTTTTGAGGAACATCCATACTGTTTTCCACAATGGCTGCACCAGTTTGCATTGTCACTAACAGTGCAGGATTCCTCTTTCTCCACATCCTCACCAACATTTGTCGTTTCTTGAGTTGTTGATTTTAGCCATTCTGACAGGTGTGAGGGGATATCTCATTCTGGTTTTGAGTTGCATTTCCCCCGATGAGTGATGTTGAGCATCTTTTCACGTGTCTGTTAGCCATCTAGATGTCTTCTTTGGAGAAATGTCTATGTCTTCTACCCATTTTTTAATTGGATTGTTAGTTTTTTTGGGTGTTGAGTTGTATTGGTTTTTCATATATTTCGGATACTAATCCTTTTTCAGATATGTCATTTGCAAATATCTTCTCCCATTCAGTAGCTTGTCTTTTAGTTTTGTTATTTCTTTCACTGTGCAGAAACTTATTTTGATATAGTCCTAATAGTTTATTTTTGCTTTTATTGCCCTTGCCTCAGGAAAGATAACTAGAAGAAATTTACTAGATAAAAAATTTTTCAAGTTTAACTATAACTTCACTTTAAAGACCTGGGGAAAGCTACATTGTTCAAAGACTTACAAACCAGATGAAGCTCTCCAACAGGCTAAAAATTACAGCAAAGGAAAACAGTATTTTCAAGAAAATCATACATGCTTGACAGATGGCTTTGGCATTGCCCATGTTTAAGTTTAAACAATTTTCAATCTGGCAGAACTGAAACTAATGGAGCTGGCTTTGGAAAACATATCATCCTCATGACATCATCAAAACCACCCTTCTCATTATTAATAGACACTTAATTCCCTTCAAGTGACAAAAAGGTAGGGTAGAGAATAATGGACTGGAATTTTGTATATGCCCAGCCTCTGTTGGTGCATGAAAAGTCTTGGAGTGATGTCACAGGACAGTCTGATTGATGGAGTGTTAAACCTTTCTCTGGACTAAATAGGGGCAGCTGGAAAGGGAACTACTAGGTACATAAATAACAGAAGCTGGAGAACAGGGGTGCCTGAGTGGCTTAGTCGTTAAAAGTCTGCCTTCGACTCAGGTCATGATCCCAGGGTCCTGGATCGAGCCCCGTATCAGGCTCCCTGCTGAGAGGGAAGCCTGCTTCTCCCTCTCCCACTCCCCCTGCTTGTGTTCCCTCTCATGCTGTCTCCCTCTGTCCAATAAATAAATAAAATCTTTAAAAAGAAAAAAATAAGCTGGAGAACAAATGACAGAATAGGACTGTGTGTGTGTGTGTGTGTGTGTGTGTGTGTCTATAATTTGTCTGGCTTTGCAAGAAAAAACTCAACTAATACATAAAATTATTTTGATTCTCTCATTGCCAGGGAATGGAGAGCTAGAGTATTAGATTTACTTGATTTATATGATTTTTAGGAGAGAGTTGATAATTTTCTATAATAAAGAATCTTATGTACTAGGCTTAGAAAGGGTGTCCTAGTGATGAGAGAGAAAATCTAACACATGCAGTGCAGTGATCCTCAAACCTGAGCGTGTGTCAGAATTACCAGTAGGGTTTATTGAAACACAGATGGTTCAACAGTGTTGCTGAGACAACTAGACATTCTCATGAAAAAGAAGTTACTCCTTAGTCAATCATACACAAAAATTAACTAAAAAATGAATCAAAGGCTAAATATGGGAGCTAAAATTATAAAAACAGATTGAACTATAGACCTAAATCTTTGTGGCCTTGGATTAAGCAATAGTTTCTTAGGTAAGATATCAAAAGTACAAGCAACAAATAAAAAACTAGATGAACAGAGTAACACCAAAGTTAAAAACACTTATGTCTTGAACACTAAAAAGTGAAAAGACAACTCATGGAATGGGAAAATTTTTTTTAGTATCAAATTTTAATTTGGGACTTGTAGCTAGAATTAAAAAACAAACACAAATACTATTAACACTCGGGACAACTGAAATTTAAAAAGGGGGTGGCAGAGAACTTATGTAGACATTTCTCCAAAGAGGAGACAAAAATGACCAATAAACCCATGAAAGAATGTTGAATATCCTTGTCCATCAGGGTAATGATAATCAAAACTGCAATGAAATGCTACTCTGTATTCACTAGAATGTCTAGAATCAGTCTGATAACAAATATTGGCGGTGGGGTAGAGAAGCTGGAACCCTCACCCACTGCTGGGGAAATGCAAAATGGTGCATATGGCTTCGAAAACAGTCTGGCAGTTCCTTAAAAGATTAAACAGTTACTATATGATCCAGCAATGCCACACACACACACACACACACACACATACACACACAAACATTCATATGTATTCATATGAAAATATATGTCTACGCAAAGCTGGTACATGAATGTCTATAGCAGCATTACTCAAAATAGCCAAAAAAGTAGAAAAATTCAGTTGGTGAATCAACAAATTATGATATATCCATACAAGGGGATATTATCTGGCAGGAAAAAGAAGTGAAGCACTACATGCTGTAATACAGGTGAGCCTTTATTTTTTATTTTTATTCTTAAAGATTTTATTTATTCGACAGAGATAGAGACAGCCAGCGAGAGAGGGAACACAAGCAGGGGGAGTGGGAGAGGAAGAAGCAGGCTCCTAGTGGGGGAGCCTGATGTGGGGCTCGATCCCATAACGCCGGGATCACGCCCTGAGCCGAAGGCAGACGCTTAACCGCTGTGCCACCCAGGCGCACATGGGTGAACCTTTAAAAATACTATGCTTAATCAAAGAAATCAGTCACAGATGACCATGTGTTGTCTGATGACATCTATAATAAAAGTCGAGGTAAATCTGTAGAGGCAAAAAACTGATTTGGAGTGACCTAGGGGTGAGAAGATGAAGGGATTGGTTATAATGACCTGAGTCCTGCAGGACTTTTTTCAGGTCATGGAAGTATTCTAAAATTGATTGTAGTGATAACGGTACAATTTTGTGAATGTACAAAGAGCCCTTGTATACTTCAAATGGGTAAATTGTACGGCATATGAATTATATCTCAAGGTGGTGTGTGTGTGTGTGTGTGTGTGTGTGTGTGTACACATACATATAGATAAGATTGCTTGACTTTATCTCCATAGTTCTTCAATTGATATGTGTGAGAAGTTGTCTGAGAACTTAAGTTAGTGGTGAATTCCCACTTGTTGACAATGATACCGGCCCAGGGACCATACTTGGGCAGCCACTGCAGTCAAGATGCATAACCTTGGTTGCTTTTCATGATCACTGGGGAGCCTGAAAAAATCTGGATGCCCAGGATTAAAGCAGTATCTCTAAGGCGTGGCTCAGGTAATTTCTAAAGCTCCCTAGACAACCCAAAGCAGTGTACAATAAAGGATGGAACACCTAACAAATTAACACCTCTAGTTATGGCCAATAGTGGGCAAAATAAATAAAGAAGAGAGGTCCTGAGGCCCAGCTCTCAAGTAGGTCCCTTATACTTCATAATATTCTAAGAATTAGCTAGAAGTGGAAGCTAAGAAAAGAATTAATGCAAACACTATGTTGACAAAGAAGTTGAATTGACTTTCCAACTCTCAGACTGTTAAAATATCTCAACCGCAAATAAAATTCACATTCTTAAAGTACATACTTAAAGGTACTCCAGCTTGTTTGCCCTGTAGGTATCTTAGATCCCAGAGAGACTTACTTCTTGGTATGTAAGTGCTCCTGCATCAGAACAAGATCTGATTCTGCTGTTTTTTCTCATCATATAAACAAGCTTATTCCTCCTTCACTTTTAAAGAAACAAACTTAAGAAAAAATTGAAAGCAGTTACAAGAGCTAGTTACTGTCATGCCTAGTATCATAACTTAGCAATGTTCAGCCTCGGTATGGAGCACAAACAGAGGTGTAGTCCGATTGTACACGCAGGGCCTCACTTGGCTTGGCAGTGGCAGGCTGGAAAGCCAGCTGGGGCAGTCGCACATTCCAAGAACATGGGAATGAGGCACGGTTTGGCACTCAGACCTAGCATGAAGGAACAGTTAGGGCATGACATTCAGACATGCTGACTGAGAGCCAGCAGGTGACTTTGCGTGGTAGCAGAAATAGTCCGTGAATGCTAATCTGTGGGAAGTCGTGCCTGCCCTATATTCAGCTTTCAGAAGCCTTTCTCCTATGGGTTGGCAGAGCCAAGCAAGACTCCGTTCTCCTGGCTTAGAGGAATGCAGTTGGAAGTCAAGTGTTCCGGAGAGTCCCCAAATTGCCCCAAGCTCCTCCAAGCCCCACCTTTGCCATTATTTCCTAAAGTTGGTCTTCTGTCAATTGATAATTTGATTGAAAGTACAAGAAAAAATAAACCTGTGGAGTGGGCAAATACTGGATGTCCACCTACAAAACTTGAGCATTAAGTGTTTTCAAGTATTGAAGTTCTTTTGATTCCTAAAACGAGTAGGTAAATGACAGGGGTCAATTTCATGATGGTCTCAAAGTTCAGTTACAACATTTGGATCTAGGGCTTAAACATCAGTGGAAATAAAAAATACCATCCAAATACTTTCCCCTCTGCTCCCTTTCCCAGTGAAATCCAACCATCTGCTGTTTACTTTCCCCAATGTCCTCTGCTCCCTGATCTCTGGGTTGCCATACAGCTCGGTATAATGATGCACATACTTGGCTATTCTTGATTTGCCTTAGTGCATGCATTTCTCTAATTTAATATACTTTGTACACCTGTTTGCCCCAGGGTTATTTTTTTAGACTCTAAATGCCTAAAGGCAGGTACACTCTTAAGTTTCATTCCAGTATACCCTTTACTGTGGACTCCCAAGCGAGCATAACTCTGTGGGCTCATTCTTGGTGTGAAGAACAGCCATTCCGCTAGCCTTCTGCCTAGTCCAGACCAGCGGCTTTGTCTCACCTGGGCTCCACCATCTCATCCTTTTGGATGAATCTCCTAACCTCTATTGGTTACTGAGAGGCGTTTTGGGTTTTATCTAAAGTATCTTAGTTCTTACTGAAATCTGTTAGTACCACTTCTTGTTCAAGCCAGTTCTATTCTGGCTTCAGCTGGGTTTGGACAGATGGCACCAGACCACGTCTTGCCTCAGATTCTGCTGCCTACTCTCCTCTCACTCTGTTCCCCAGGGACTTCGCTGACGCAGCCTCATGTGACAGCCATAGCAATCTTCTTGGCACCCTGCATGGGCAATGCAGAAATTTGGGGGAATTTATACCCATGCTGCTATCTCTGACTCATGGCAAAGGGACCCAGTGGATAGGTAAATGGTTGTTCTTTGTTCCCTTGGCTGACAGTTCTGAGATAACTTCTGCAAGGCTCTCAAAAGTGCTCCCAGATTTAATGACCATTTACCCATGGTTGTGGTTAACTAGGTAACACATTGTTTTTTGTGCTTTCCTTCTTCCTTGGGTTGACTGTCCCTTTCCCTCCCTCCTGTTCCCTGGTATGGCATTCCCTGATAGTGTACCCATAAGAAGCATTTATATCAAGACATGTTTTTGGGAGAAACTCAGACTAAGACACTGATACATCTTTTTCACTTTCTGTTTCTCCTTTTTTCGATTATTTTTTTTCTGCTTCCCTATTCTAATCTCTAGACTCACTTGTTGCCTGAATAATAATTACTTTTGAAATATCTTTCACAGGACTTCTGCCTTACCTAACTCCTGGGATAACTATACAGATTATATTTTGATTATTGTTTGTGTATACTTTTGTCTCATCCTCTGGATATAAGATATTTCTGTGAAGTATCTATTTTTATTAACCAACACCCAGACATATTATCCGCCATATAGAGTCAGCTTGGCCTAGCATCTGAATAGTGTATGCTGACCTGATTTTTCTTAGTTCAGTCTTGACCATTTGAGCAGATACCCTTGGGCTGTTAGGTAATTGAAAGTATTTTGAGACAAACATAGCGAACATGATAAAACTTACATGGGTTTACTACAGTGGGTTTTTATGACTGGATGATTGGGGGGAAAAAAACCCCAATCACTTCCTGTGACTAACACAGCCCTGTATGATCTGCACCCTGTTTGCATCTTCAGCATTTTCTCCAGCCCCTGCCACTCTGTACTCAGGGCAGCTAGACTTGTTTGTTCCTATAAACTATCCTGATTGCTCTTGACTTAGATTTGTCTACACCCCTCTATCTCCAAGCTGCTCTATATACCAATCCTTCTTACTCTTATCTTCATTCTCTTCCCAGTATTCGTTCTTCATCCAGTTTATTTTTACTCAAACCTGAGATTTTATGGTCATATGTCCATTTCTATGACTTCTTTGTCAGGTGCTCCGTAACATACTGTGTAGTTTTGGTGTAATGATTCCAATTACCTTTGGAATTCTGTGTATCTCCTGAATTTTTTTTTTTTAAGATTTTATTTTTTTTTTGAGAGAGCATGTGCACATGAGTGGTGGGGAGAGGGAGAAGCAGTCTCCCCGCTGAGCAAGGGGCCCGATGCTGGGCTCAATCTCAGGACCCCTGGGATCATGACCTGAGCCGAAGGCAGACGCTAAACTGACTGAGCCACCCAGGAACGCTTCTCCTGAATTAATTTTACTGAAGTGTCATTGTCAAGCAAAGAAATTGCTATACAGTGGTGGTCAGTAAAATTGGATGGATGGATGGATGTGATTAAAAAAAAATGATAACAAAAACTCTGTATATTACTTTACCCTTTCCTAACTTCCCTCCAATTGTTTTTTTTTTTATTTAAGATTTTATTTATTTGACAGAGAGGGGAGTGAGAGAGGGACACAAGCAGGGGGAGTGGGAGAAGGAGAAGCAGGCTTCCTACCGAGCAGGGAGCCCAATGCGGGGCTCGATCCCAGGACCCTGGGGTCATGACCTGAGCTGATTGTTTAATCAGAATATCCATCTGATCTACCCTGGAAGAAAAAGTGATAATCTGACTGAGGTCTGATTGCTTACAGATGGAGGGGTGCCTGGGTGGCTCAGTCATTAAGCATCTGCCTTCAGCTCAGGTCATGATCCCAGGGTCCTGGGATCGAGCCCCGCATTGGGCTCCCTGCTCGACGGGAAGCCTGCTTCTCCCTCTCCCACTCCCCCTGCTTGTGTTCCCTCTCTCTGTCTCTCTGTGTCAGATAAATAAGTAAAATCTTAAAAAAAAATGCTTACAGATGGAGATTTGGGTAGATTTGAAAGCAAGCAATCAGTAACTTTCTCACTTGCTGCAAGGCTCTTCAAGGCTTTTGTGAATTAGGAGGAGTCAGAATGTACCTATTACCTATATAATGGAGAATTTTCAGTAGTACGTTTAATGGTTAAAGAAAACTGTTATTATAATTACAGTGATTTTATTTAATTTATCTCATCAAGTATCTTTTTGCAAAGTGGTCTATATAGAAAGGAAAAACTCCATTATAAAATGCTGGTGACAGAATATTGATCATTACCAACTAGACATTTCTTATTTACAAAATAAAAAAGAAAATTAAGCATTAAAATTACATAAGGATTATCTTGAGTCAGTCATTTGAAAAAGGAAAATAATCCTATAGAATCCTCTTTGTAGCACAAAGTGTCTATTATTCATTTACTGCCCAGAAAATTACTCCATAGTAAAAACCAAAACAAAAAAAGTGATGTTTTCTGTCTCATAGATTAATCAATCGCACTTTTAGAATCAACAATTTCAATTTTTGTCAGTATTTCAATATTCTTGTGGAATATACCAATTACACTTTTTTTGAATTAACTAAAAACCAGAAGAAGGTAACAGGTCTGAGAATTAAAATTGTGCTTCTAAAGTAGGAAATGGCTATATCTGTATAATTAAAATTTGAATGAATTTGATACAATTGGAATAAAAAAGAAAATGACTGTCTATGTTTAAGGTAAACTAGAATAACATTTACAGAGAAGTAGCCTAATAATTTTGTATTGTTAAACTATTGAAAGATTAGGTCATTTTCACAAGGACCATCTGGAAATTCTTGCACTCTTTCATAGTAAAAGATGAATGCTACATATGTGTTATGATTCAGAATATCTACCATCTCTTCAACCTGTATAGGGTTGTTTTTTTTTTTTTTTTTTTTGATAAAAAGTCGATTTTGTCTTCTAGAATTTTGAAATAGCATTAAAAAGGGAAACATATGTTTCCTATTGATGAAACTCCAGTCTCATCCAAATGCTTTGTCTTTGAAGGAGGAAAAGTGGTGTTCTTGATATACTTGCAGTGCCTTCTAAAAAGTCTATCAGGCTGAGTGTGTGCACACACACGTGAATATTATTCAGCTTTACAGAGTGAGAGCCCACCGTTTGCAACAACGTGGATGAACCTGGAAGACCTTATGCTCCGCAAAGCCAGACATAGAAAGAAAAAAAAAAAAACTGCATCTACCCACTAAAGTTGGATCTAAAAAGATGAAATACATAGAGGAAGGGAGTAGGATAGTGGTTAATAGGGGCAAGGAGGTGGGGGAAGTGAGGAGATGTTGGTCAAATGGTATAAAGTTGGAGTTATGTAACATGAATATGTCTAGAGATAGAATGTGCAGCATGTAACATTATTCTGTAGTTACTAATACTGTATTGAGAACTGGTAATTTGCAAAGAGTAGATTTTAGGTACTTTAGGTACTCAATGCACACCAGAAAGGTAGCTATGTGAAGATAAGTTAGATTAATTAGGTTCACTGTAGTAATCCTGTAACATATATATGTACATCGAAGTATCATGTTGCATATCTTGAATATATACAACTAAAATTTTTTTAAAGAAATAATTTGGAACACAACAAAGTTTATATTATTAGACTCAACAATGACAAAAAAAAAAAAAAAAAGCCTGTGAATTCTCACTGTAATATCAACCAGGTAGACTATATTCTCCATTGACTGTTAGCCTTTAAGTTTTAATTTTTTCATTACATCACATATGTTAGCTGAGGGATATGTGGCTGTCATTTTCCACATTATCATCTATGCTTCATTACCCAGTATTTTATTAGAGAATGCAAAAATTACTATTCCTGCAGGCCTATAGTAAGAAACGCTTGTTGAAAAGATTATCTTTCTAAGGGTTTGTTGGAACAATCTCCGAACCAGAAGCAAGCCCTGAGTGAGGATGTAATCTGCTAGAGATTGTCTACCCTAAATGGCGGTAATATCACCAGGCCTGGTCATAATGACCAGATTAACATTTAATCTAGATTTGCCATGAAAATATACATTCTCAGAAGGCAGATACGTAAGTACTTATTAGACTTAGGATTCTATTTGCGATATACTCTGAGAACAAAATCCTGTTTATACCAATTTACTAATCTATGTTGACGTTTTTCTGGATTCCTTTACCGGCACCTTGAACCTTCACTAAAGAATGAAACTGAGATTTATGTTTAAGTAGTGGCTTTCTGTTCATTACATTTCATCTGAAGGGATCTATCCTTTGATCTTCAGTACTTGTTGTGTATTCAATTCCTATTCAATTGCTAATTATACAATGCTATTTTCTGAGAATTTCATATATACTGTGAATCAGGTCTTGGTCATTATTTGGTAGATTTCATATCCTCTGTCTCCAAAGGGTTAAAGTTTTGCCTTCCATATATTTTCTTTTCAACTTAAAGTGAACAAATCAGCTAGGATTCTTGAGAGAAGAGATGAAAATGAACTATCTTTTTGATATACTTAATGTCAGAAGAAGGGACAAGGTCGTTCACTTAGGGTTTAGGTGTGGGATATTAGAAGAGAGACGAGGGACTTGAAGCATGTGGAATATTTTCTGAGGATAATTGCAGAGGAATTGACAGTGTGTCAATGTAAATATGTGTGGAGATCATTTAAGTCTTAATAAAAATTTGAATGGGTAGGGACCAGACTACCTCGCTATATTTATTGTATCTAAAGGCTGTAAATTGCTTCTTAGTCATTAACTTGTCACTCAGGTTATTGAACATCTAATTTTTAATATTCTTAGAAATGTGTATATCTTGTAATATGCTGCCTGAATATTCAGTAGCTATTTGTACAAGATCAAAATAGTAAATTTTTAAAACGAATGCATTAGAAATTCTTCCAAAACTCCACTCCCAGTACTTACTAAATTCACATCTAATGAATTTAACTGATAGATAAGAATGACTTTCATTTTCTTCACAGAACTGAAACACAATTTTGAGGTGTGTCAGAATTGTTAAACATTCTTTAATGTATTATTTCACATAACCTAATGAAATATCAAAGCGATTTTGAAGGGTTTTTTTAAAGCTTAAAAATATATAACTTATCAATTCTAATTAAAACAGCATATGAAGTAAAGTCCTTTAGAAAATTTGATTTTTAAAAAAAATCCCTAATGAATTACTTTAAAAAGTATATATTCATTTCATTAATTATGTCTAAACATGTAAAAAGCTAGGCAAAATCAGTTGAGTCTGAATAATTTATCACAAGTTTTATCTCTTTGGCATAGCTGTAAGCCACAATTACTGAGAGGTAACATTTTTTCCAATCATGCATCTTCAAAAAAAATAAAAAATCAAGGTGATACAATAAAAGAAAGAATCCACAACTACATTAGTTCTCCAGTTCAGGAAGCATTTCCTCAAGTATAGAAAGGTTCCCCTTCCCTTAACTGAAATTTTTGTCTTCCTCCCCCATGCCTCTTCTTTCTTCTTCTTCTTCCTCTCCTAATTTCATTAATAGTGTTTTTCAATTTGGCAAAATAGGGAAAGATTTTTATATGCCTGTGTGTATTGCAAAACAGTCAACCCTGTGTTCATAATTAGGCTCATGATTATTCATAGAAATGACACACAGTTAACTTGCAGGTCAGTGGCTTTCACTGTAGCTTCTTCCAGCCGTTCTTATTGAGGTAGCCTTAGAGCTACACATAATACAAGAAAACATGCTCTTTTTCTTCCCACATTTTGTCATCTGGTATAAATCTGTATACTTATTACCCATGTAATACTCCACTTAAAATTATCATTTTTTTTTAACCACCACATAGTGGTGGTATTTGGAATAAGAATGTAAATGGCAAATTAAAAAAAACAAACAAACAATTTTACCTTTTTCTACCCTGGAAAGGACAAATATTTGAAGGACTTGATCACTTCTTTTCTCCCAATTTTGTTTATAAATACATTAGTTTTTTTTTTTTTTGAGAATATTTTTAACCTTATAATCACTTGCCAACCATCCAGTTTAGCCAGGGACTGAGGGGATTACCTGATGTGGGCCTTTGAGTTTTAACATCTGGATGGTCTCAGGCAAACTGGGACTAGTTGGTCTACCCAGAACTGGAAGGGCTCAGCATCATCCTTTCCAGCCCTTTAATTTTATACATAAATTAACGACTGGTTCTACTTCTCAAGGCTCTTGACTGGCCCCACATTTCTTGATTTGTGGTTCACTGCTTCATGAAGTCACTACATTGTAGTTCTTGAGATTAGATATAGACATTTTGGTATGTAGACTTCACAGCTCCTTCCCTTTTTTTATGCTTGCATAAAAAAGTGTATTACATCACTGTGGGATGAATAAAAGGATCTTTAAATGATCAAATGTTATAGTATTGGTATGTAATCAAAAGTTTAATTATAAAACATAAAATCTGCATATAAATCTTAAACATCCATTTGAAGGTTAAAAAATATATGTAATCAATGCTAAATCAATCCAGGTTTCCTGAGCCTGGAAATGGAGTCTGTGGAAGAAATTTGGGCAAAATCAAGGGATTATATTATTAAGTCAAATTTAGAAGATGAGAATATATACTAGAGTTGTAAGAATCCCATAGGGGCAAAACACATAACATAACCAGCTTACTCTTCAATATATACATTGTTAGAAACATCATAAACCCCTACAGTACAATTTGTATTTTGGGGTAATATATGGGGACATTACTTTCATAACTTTTTTTTTTTAACCACCTACATTGTGACCAGTTGAACTTCATGTATAATGAAAAATTAAGTGTTTATTTGGGAGGACAGTGTATTTGTATGCCTTTCCTTTCCTTTAGTCCTCTAAAGAAGAGAGTATCTTTTCCTTCCTTTCTAAGGAATGTCTTGCCACATTAGACAGGCTCTTCTAGTCTTGTGATGGTGAATCAGAGGGCGGGCAGAAACAGGAAGTATCAGAAGCTGGGGATAGAAGGTGCCCAAGAATACAGAGGAAGCGAAGAATAAGCATAATAACTTTGGGGGTGTCCAGCTGTGTGTTTGGGGGAGCGAAGGTTTGCTATTCAAGTGTTGTGGTGGGTGAGGACAAGTGAATGGGAGAAGAAAAATGAGGATACTAAAAATTTCTGAGGAGTATTGTCTACAGTATTCAGGAAATACTCTAAGTGATTGAAGTTGTAATGACATTAGCATGGACTCTTTTTATGACTGACACCACACTAGGACTGAACCAAGTGGGTCAACTTAGGAGAATTACATATATATTCAGAAGATGCATGTTTTATAAAGTTATAAATAGGTATATGTGTTACACAGAAAGATTCAGTTACTTGTCTGAAGTTTAAGTGCCTCATCGTAATCTCAGAGCAACTCAGTGTTTGAGAGTGTGAGGCCCTGGTAGTTGAGAAGCCATTTCCTATGAATGATGCCTGAAGTATAAGTCTGGTCCCATTCCCAAAAACTGGAGTCAATGCAGGAGAAAGCTGGGGGAACCACTAATGGGGTGCTCTTCTCTTGCTAGGCTTTCAATGTAGACTTGAAGGGAAGAGACTTTTTTCAGATTCTCCTGCAGGATTTTTAGGATCTTAAAACTATATTTTAAAAGATGAAAAATGGAAGAGAAAATATCCTTGACAAAAAGGACTATTTTAAGAAATATATTATTTCATCTCTGAAAACTATCCCCTCTCTCTGTCCTTCACTCTGTTTTTCAAAGCCACTGATGTTGATAAGAACTCTAAGCTAAGGTTTCTCCATAGAATAAATAGGAAACATGTTATATATGAAATTGGGTTAAAAGCTTAAAACATACCATATGATGTCTAAATTAGCATTATGGGAAATGTTGTAACCTTTATCAATTGCTTGAGGGCACTTCTCTGAAAGGAGGAAGAAAGTTGATAACTTGGTTTTAATCTTTAAAAAGCTTTTTAAGAAGTACATTTATCTGTACAGATGAGTGGAGATTAGAGAAGCACAAGCTGCATCTGACCTCACCTTCTGTTGCTGCTTAAGTCACTGATCCTTAGTTGACCAGAGGTCACAATAGGAGGGAAAATCACTGATGAAAAGATCAGGGGTCCTTGTTCTGAGCTGATGCTTGATGATTGCATATTAAATTAATATTTAAAGTGAATTTACCCAAGGAACATAGTGGGGGCAGCTGGACTCTATTCCTAAATTCTTATTTTATATCCTGTGTTCTGCAAGAGTTCTGAAGAATGTGATTTTTGTTTGCTGTATCCTGGATTTGTTATGCTGGTTGTTTACACAAAGAGAAATTACACTATTTTATCTAGTCTAAGTTATTTTTACATGAATATTGGAAAATATGACAGAAGTAAAACAGAGGTGTGTATAGGAAATTGACTTTTTAACTGGAGAGAATGGAGAAATAAAAAATACAGAGGGACTGTATTTATGCTTACTCTTCTGTTTTATGAAGCAGAGGCTCATTCTCAGACGAGGAGAAATGTGAGGATTTTAATTTTCTGTGTTTGAGGTTGAACAAATTAAAGTGAAAAGGAATAAGACTAAAAACAATAAAAGATTTTGAGAGAATACAGGCTTCAATGCTAGAATTTCAAAAAGACTCAAAAAGTGAGTGGTAGCAAAGTTTTTCTAACTACGGAATGGAAAATTATATTTGCTTGCATTCATTCATGCATTTAGTCACTTAACATCTATAGGGCTTCTTTTAAAAGCCAGACCAAAACTTTGTTATTTTATAGAAGAGAAAACCAAAACACCAAGAAATTAAATATAATCATATCAGATTTATTTATCTTTATAGTTAAATCCATGCCCATTATTAAATGCACAATTAACTGTTACACCATTTTGAGTCAGGGTGTTAACTTGGTTTTGAGATGGAGAAACCAAAGTTCAGAAGGCTGTCCAGTGGCCTAAAGTGATGCAGGTGTTAAAAAGTAAGGCTGCGATTAAATGTAGGATTTGAGCTCATTAACTTAATCATACAACATCGTTTACTGTAAGTTTACTATATTTCAAGACAAAGCACAAACAGAGATGAAGAACATAGATTTCTTGCCTCCAAGAAGAGAATAGGAGATAGGGACTAGTAAATGGATAAGATCGCCTAGTCTGATAAATCCTGCGACAGAGCTACAGAGTGCAATAGGGAACAAGGATGAGGAGCTAGACCCAATCAAGAGGCCAGAGAAGGATTCCAGGGGATGGAAGTCCCATCTATACCACGAGCTGAATGTTTAACAGGAGTTGGCATGTGACTAGACGAGTGGGGTATGGATTATCTGAGGGTGGTTGTCAGAGGGATAGCAACTGAGAACAAAGTTCAGTTTGGGAGGAGAGGAGAAACACAGGACAATACAGTATGGCTGGAACAGAGAGTTGGAAGTAAAATTTTTTAAAGTTGTGCCTTGATAAGAATCCTTGAATTTTATGAGGGCCCTTAAGTCCTGTTACAAATTTGGGGCTTTATTTTTTTCCGTTGGCTAAAAATAAAAACATTCTGAGTGTGGGGTGTATGTGATAAGATCAAAATACATTACTGAGATCTCTTGCGATATGGCATTGAAAGTTTAGCAGTTAAATGGTTATGGTAGGGTCAAAGTTAGACTAGGATTGAGCTCTGGGAATCAGAACATTCGATCTAAAAGAAAACTAGATTTTCAAAATGTCATGATTGTAAGACTGATTTGTTTAGAAAAGCATAGGAGAAGGATCAAGGATAAGAGTTGTTTGGTTGGGAGAACCAAATACTTTCTAAAGTGATATACCTCTCTGTTCCATGTCAACTCTATTCCAAGCCTCCTCCACCTATCTGTAAACTGTACGAGTAGCTTTCTGTCTGGGCTCCTCATACCCTTGTTTTCCCTCTTCAGTTGCTTACTTTATCCAGAGTGACCTTTCAAAAACTTTGGAACATACTAGTCCCTACTCATAATTCAATTTTTGCTCTTAATCTAATGGCCAAAATCTTTTAAAAGCTTGCAAGCTTAAGCACCGTCCCTTTCCAGATGAAGTATTCATTCTCACCACTTTTCCCCTCTCCCACTCAGTATGCTTTAATATGCTGGAAGAACCTTCCTCAAGTTCCTAAAATGACCCACAGTCTATCCAACCTTAATCATTTACACATGTGGTGTCCTCTATGTGATGCTCTTCCTCCTTTTTTTTGGTCTCTAGATAATTTTTTTTTATAAAGATTTTATTTATTTATTCAACAGAGAGAGAGACAGTCAGCGAGAGAGGGAACACAAGCAGGGGGAGTGGGAGAGGAAGAAGCAGGCTCATAGCGGAAGAGCCTGATGTGGGGCTCGATCCCAGAACGCCGGGATCACGCCCTGAGCCGAAGGCAGACGCTTAACCGCTGTGCCACCCAGGCGCCCCAAGGTCTCTAGATAATTCTTTGCCCCCTTATAAGTGTTTAAATCTCCGTTCCACAAGGGACATCCTCCCTGGCTCCCTGCTGCTGGATTTTGTCTCATCTTAGGCCAGGACTCTCAGGCTACCCAGGGCATTGCTTGTGTCTTTAACCTCTACTAAACTGTAATCCCCATGAGGATAGAGACTGTCCATATTAATGCATAAAAAGCACCGACTAAATGAAATATCTGTTCCATAAATTAATTAATGGTGCTATTTCCTTAAACAGGGAAAATATGAGTAGAAGAGGCTGTGAGGGAAAAGATATTAGGGGTTTTCTACTCACTGGGTTTGAGGTATCTGGATATCCCAAAGGCACCTGGATACAGATCAAGAAAAATGGTTCTCCAACTTTCATGTTTATCAGAATTACCTGTAGGATTTGTTAAAATACAGATTACTTGGCACCACCCCAGAGGTGCTGATTGAGTATAGCTGGGGTGGGACTTGAGAACTTAGATTTCTGCTAAATTCTGAGGTGATCTTGATGGTGCTGGAATAGGTACCACACATGGAGAGCTCATCTAGAAAACAGAACAGGGTCCATCTGGAGATAGGGAGGTGGGAGTCACCTGTCAAAAGAGAGTACTAGAACGCATTTTAGAGGATGACATCTCTTAGTGTCTTGATGACAATAAGGAAGACAGAACCCTGGCGAAAAACAACATTTGAAAGATGGAGGATCCTGTGTAATAAAGAACTTGGCTGGCTTTTGTCTCTGGTTCTTGGAGGTAGCCTAAATCCTTGGAATTTCCAGGGAGATGAGAGTGTCTTTGTTATTCATGGTGGCCCTGCTAGTTGATGCTAATGAAGTGGCAGACAGTGTGTCCCTAGCTGGTTTATGCTAACTAAGTAACTCCAGATGGGCCTGGCCACACTAGAAAGACCAACGGGTGATTGGAGGGTTGGGACTCTGAGCTTCATGATGTTAGCCTGACCTGTGGAAATTCAACCTAGCAGCCAAAGATTCAGTCAATCACAAATACGTAATAAAGTCCCAGTAAAAATTCTGGATCCTGAATACAGGTGAATTTCTTTGGTTGGCAATATTCTGTATTGTCACACATGGATCTGGAAGGAGAGTGACATGTCCTGACTCCACAGGAAAAAGACCATGGAATGTGTATGTTTAAAGAATATCTCTGATCTTGGTCTGCATATCTCTTCCTGTGGCTGGTTTTGATTTATGCCCCTTTGCTATATAAAACTATAATAATCAGTATCACACTTTCCTGAATTGTAGGAGTTGTTCTAGTTTTTTAAATCTTGAGGGGATAGTGGAAACCCCCCACTTTATAGCCAGCTGGCCAAAAGTGTGGCCTGGAGACCTGGAACTTGTGACTGCTGTCTGAACTAAGGGCAGTATGGAGGATGGTGCCATAAACTTGAGAAATTTGGCTCAGCTTTGGGGATCTGGTGTCAGACATCATTGCAGAGGAATAAAGGTCAATAAAGGAAATTGAACTGGAACGGCCAATGAGGCAGGAGATGGACTGTGAGAAGAAAAGTATCGTGGAAAAAGGCAGGTAAAGCCTACCAAAAAGGTGACTGTGCACCAGGCTTTCCATAATTCTCAAAGAAGGCTGGTGATGAGCATGGGATGCTGATGATGGGCAGGAAGTAGCATGTGATATGTAAAGTTCCATACAGCGTTAGTACAGGCTACTAACTCTTAACAACGTGCCTGTGATCAACGTTATCAGTTGTTCCCATGAAGTCTGTCAAACCCAACCCTCACATTGTTGGTAAAAGCCTTTCTTTGTAAATGAGTGTGATAATCAAAAGGAAATTTCTATAATATTCTATTCCTAGAAGGCAGGCATGTCCTTAACACTGAACATGATGGACAGCAGAGGATTGTTGGGGAAAAGAAAATGAAATTTGATTCTGACCCTATCATGGGGTTGATGAATGTTAAGCCTATTAGTTCAGTTCCTTGGCCAAGTTTTTCACATATGTGTAGAGAAAAACGTTGGGGTATCTATTACTGAGGTTTTTGTTCCAGATCAAACTTGAGAGAAGCATTCATTATTTGGTTTGTTACTCAGAAGCTCAACCAACATTTGGGATTTTGTAATTTTCTTTTTTAAATTCAAAAATAAATCCTCAAAACTTCAAAGAAATTCTGTGTGCTATTTCTGTGTCATCAATATTTCTATCAGAACATCTTGCTCTAGCAGCATGTGATATGGAAGGAAAATACTTCAGTGGCTCTTGGCCCTTGCAGCTGTGACTCCTCTTCATTGAACTCTGTACAAATTGATGTTCATTCAGTTCATGGTGTTGTTTAGCAGTCCAAGAATTTTATATTTAGGCCCTCTAAATGGTGTCATGCCTTTCCCCAACAGAAAAACTACTAGATGATATACCTCTAACTTAGAGACAGAGATCTGGGCCCTTGAATTTGCTCAACATCTTTGAGTAGAAGTTTCAAGATTCTTCATGGTAAAGGGAGAGTGCTTGTCACCATCTGTTATGATGGAGCTATGAAATCTGAGGGGGAATACTCAGTTTTGATTATCCTCAAAATAGTTTCTGAAATAACAAAAAGAGCATGTTTTTATACATTGTTCTCCAATCAGTCCTCTTTTTCTATACTTAGACTTCTTCTCAAAGATGTAGTTTTTTATAACAAGAATCAGTATGTAAAGCATTGGATCTTACTAATAAAAAATATGTCCATCAGGACCCCTATTTCAGCATACGCAAGGCAGTATGGCATTACTCAAGTTTCCACATAGTGAGACAATACTGACAACACATTATAATTTTTTAATGATCCCTATGTTGACTACCAAGTTAAGAACTGTTAGAAATAACTACAAAGTATATGTACACTTTTGAGTTATTTAGTAATATTGTCTGCTTGCTTCTGGTAAGTTTGTGGCAATTCACACTCCTTTCTTGAATAAATGGTATCCTTACCCATTCTAATATTATCATCTCTGTACATAAAGCCACATATATGTCCACAAATTTAGCATGTTGAAAATGACATCTGGTACTCTAATTATTTGGATTAAAATGTTTCCCTTGTGTTTTTTGTTTGTTTGTTTGCTTGTTTGTTTTAATAATGGCTTTTTCATATTTGACTGGTTTAACTGTTGGATCAGAGTAATATATAAAAATTGACATTAATTTATTTTTACAATTATGGCTACACAAATTTTTTTTTAAGAATTTATTTATTTATTTATTTGACAGAGAGACAGCCAGCAAGAGAGGGAACACAAGCAGGGAGAGTGGGAGAAGAAGAAGCAGGCTCCCAGCGGAGCATGGAGCCAATGCAGGGCTCGATCCCAGGATCCTGGGATTGGGCCTTGAGCCTAAGGCAAACACTTAATGACTGAGCCATCCACGTGCCCCAAAAATTGACATTTGAAAAAATAAACTTCTGGAGCACCTGGGTAGCTCAGTTAAGCATCTGCCTTTGGCTCAGGTCATGATCTCAGGATCCTGGGATCCAGTCCCATATTGGTCTCCCTGCTCAGCAGGGAGACTGCTTCTCCCTCTTCCTCTGCCTGCTTGTGCTCTTTCTCTCAAATAAATAAATAAAATCTTAAAAAAAACCTTCTCATCAAACCCATGAGGAACACAATTTAACTTTTAAGCTTGTTTGGTTCTAGAGTGATTGAGAATTAGCTTTCAAAGTCAATCTAGGGTTGCATGGCTGGCTCAGTTGTTAGAGCACACAAGTCTTGATATCAGGATTATACTAACCTCATTTTTTCTCTTTTAAATATTTTATTTATTTGGCAGAGAGAGAAAAAGAGAAAGCACAAGCAGGGAGAGAGGCAGGCAGAGGGGGAGGGAGAAGCAGGCTCCCCACTGAGCAAAGAGCCAGTCATAAGGCTCGATCCCAGGACCCTGGAATCATGACCTGAGCTGAAGGCAGTTGCTTAACTGACTGAGCCAGCCAGGCGCCCCAAATTAACTTCAGTTTTGACTCCTTAAATATTCCTGTTTTGACTACATGGCCCTATGAGGACAAATTGAACCCATGGAGAATTATCCTTATTGTTTATGAAAACTTTGAATTAAAAAAATTATAAATTGACAAGGTAAAAGACAAGAAGCATCATTTGTAGCTGGAAAAAAGTGCTTTAAAATGATAAATTGAAAGTCCTATATTTGGAATTAAAAAGTCCTTGAAAGAAGGAAAAAAAAGGGATAGGAAGCATCTAATTTGCCACTATTCCCTGGAATATTTATTTGATATTCTGAATTGGTAGTAAGTATCCAGAAATATTTCATTTTCCATTAAATCAAATTTTCTTTCTGATCATATATAGTACTAAATAACATCCCCATATTCTGATTACATATTCAGCCTGCTGACTTAAGAACTGGAGTATTTTTAAAAATATCTTTCCTTGGCTTTTTCTCACTGGAGTTTATTATTCTCTCCTCCATTTCTTTCTTTGTACATATTTTTGTCCTTGGCCTGCTTTCCTGGCAGTCTCCTTTTCCTTGCTTTTCCTCCTTTTGCCTCATGCCCAGGGTGAGATCATAGTCTCCCTGGAGCAAATTGTTGATGGTATTTAGATGCAGACTCTAGACAGAAACTTAAACTGAAAAAGTGTATGTTGTACATTTTATTTTCCATGACGAGTACTTTGTTCTATTTTTGTCATTTCAGTGATCTATGATGATAAATAGGGAAATTGTGCTAAAATTACCACTCTATACAAGTACCCTCTATTCAACTCCCCACCCACCTCTCTCATCAATGGCTTTTTTCCACGAATCATGATGGAGTTCAGAGCACTAGGAAAGACATTATTTAGCTTCAGGGATAGAGACACAGTATGTTCGAGTCCCTAACCACCTTTAAATTAAAAAAAAAAAAAAGTCTCATCTTCAGTACAAGAGGTGGTCTTGCTTAGACTCCTTTTTTTATTGGGAAAAACATTTAAGAAAATTCCATGTGAAACTCTCTGCGCAAAGTACTTGTGGTGTCATAGGATCAATGTTTCATGAGGTCAGCCTCCAAAGACCCCACCGAAATTGGGGGTCAGCAGACAGCACTGAAATGCGTAAAGATTTTCGCTGTACGTGAAATGCACCCTACACAGTGCCTGGAATACAGGAAAACTCGATAAGATGTTAATTCTTTGTTTTCCTTTCTTCTTGATTCCTTCATTAAAAAACTGTTCCAGAACAAAGCAGACACTTATCGTCTCTGAACTCTCCTGTATGGTGTTCCTTCCTTCTGGAATGCTCATCTCCTTGCCTTCTGGTAATTGCCCTCCCCCACAGCCTCACGCTGGGTTTTTACTTGGTTAATTCTTTGTTACTTTTCCAGAGCTATATGAAAGGCATCTCCTCAAAGATGCCTCCCTTGATCCCCTCCCTCAGTCTGAGTTAGGTACCCCTACCAGGTATATCTGGTGGTTACTTTCTGACCATCTTTTACATACTTCATTGCTGTCCTCATGGCTTTCGTGACTGCCTCCTAAGAGTTACTTGAGGATAGAGACCGTGTCCTTTAGTCTCTGTCTCCATGTACCTCAGACCTAACTTGTGTTTAAAAAAATCTTATTGACAAAGCGGGTGGGGTGTGTACTAAGTGGAGGGTGTGAAGAAGAGAGATGACTATTCCAGAGCTTTTGCTGTTTTAGAATCCATAGTATTGCTTGACATAAAGCTACCCACACGTATGTTCCTTGTATGTATAGATTTATTCTTTGAGACATTTGAAAATCGAAAGGTTAAATAGATACAATTTTCATTCTTGGGGAGAGCATGAGCGAAGATGATACAAACGAAAAGCACTATAAATTGAAACAATAAAAACAAAGGATACAGATGAGCATTATGCTTCAGTGCAGCATTCATACAATGTCTTTGGTCTTTGAGACCATCTTTCTAGCTGATTGACTCCTGGATACTTTCAACCCATCATCTCATGATACTGCTTAGCAGGCTTCTTTTTTCGGAAGTGCTGTATACATTAATTTGACATCTACTCTCAAAGCGCAGAAAACCTGGGATCAGGGATGCATAGTGGGCCCAGTTCCCATGAGACGGATTCTCACGTGGTCTGTAGTGCCTGGCCCTGGTGCCTTGTTAGTGGTTGTGGGTATTGTGCATAACTGCTCTATGAGAGGAACAAGACTGGGGTATCACTGAATTAATTAGATAAGAATAAAATTAGAAATGAAAGCTCTTCACTTTCCTAACTGCTAATAGTAGAAAATCAAGTACAATAAATACACTCCAAGCTTTGATGAACCTTACATATTGATTAATTATGTACATAATGATTAATTACCAGATTTTAATGGTCTGCCAAAATGTGACCGCTATTCCATTGATCCACCTCATTAAAGATCATGAAAGGAAAAGGGGCTCATCTTCACTTCAACTGAATTTCCCCTTGAATCATCCAACCGCTCAGATGGCTGCTCAGAATGTTCGCTGTTCTACATGTGATGTTCAGTACATGTATGTATATTCATGTGAGGCATGTCTGTTTCGTATTTTTAGTTTGCTTTGGGCTGAGCACTAGATACAGATGAAGAAAATGGAAGGCTAAGGGACCGTGATTTCAAACTGTAAATGCTTCATCAAATGCCTGCAAAGGGTAGAATTTAATTATTAATAGCAAATGATCTAAAACCTATTTTACTTAAATTCTTTCATTGGGTGTTGATTTCAGCATGAGGCACTATGAAAAAGACTAACGTATAAATTGGCAAGAGCTGGGAGACCATGCATTAGGAGTGCACGGAATTTCTCGATTCTGTGCTGTAATCCTAAGTCAGAGAATTGTATGTGCTAAGACCTCTCTTCACCTCAATGGAATGACCTAGCGAAGTATTAAAACAGAGAAAATAGGTTATTTGTGGTTCTCCTTTCTCTCTATGATACTCAGGGTCCTTGTTTTCGCAAAGGGAATCCGGATGAGATGGTGTGTCGCCTGGAGAAAAGGGGTCAGAAGCTGGGCATGAAAACACCTCTGGAGCTGTCGCCTGCTCTGTGGTGCCGATGACACTCGGTCAGGGACACCAGAGGTTCTGTTGTTTCTACTTTGTGAAGGTGGGACTCATGATGTGGGGAACAATCGAAACGTTGAAAGGCTGTTCAGACTTGATGGACAGCTATGAATGTCCGTGTACCCACCACAGACCTTTTAGATAAGCTTTAATCCTTCCTTCTCTTTTTCCCTCTTTGATTTTGTCTTTCCTTTTCCTGTCTTGTGCTTGGTCATATTACTTGGTGCCATTGTGAAACGGTATTAAAATGCTGTATGACAGGGAATGATGAGATGGCGTAAGAGGGCATAATATTCAAGCATGTTAGAAATTGACGCCAATGGATGAGTTTAAATTTTATAAAGATAACATCAAAGTCAATACAGTCTTATTACTCTTTCAGAAGGTTAAACCTTACTTCTCCTGGAGTATTATCTCCGGGAAAGAAAGCAATCATTCATTGTGGATGTTTCAGTTCTTCAGAAAACTTCATAGAGAATTTGAGTTTGGTAGAATTGCAAATATCCTATTTGTTAATTTGAAGACCAGCAGTTGCAACCCAGTACAGAGTAGTAGTTCAACTTCTGCCTGCACCCTTCAAAAGTACTTCAGTAAATAAGACTGTCTACATGAAAGAAAAAAGAAAAGAAAAGAAAGAAAAAGAAATC
Source organism: Ursus americanus (assembly GCF_024610735.1). Lineage (NCBI taxonomy): Eukaryota > Metazoa > Chordata > Mammalia > Carnivora > Ursidae > Ursus > Ursus americanus. The sequence continues at coordinate 59,918,900 of NC_142129.1, read as the reverse complement.
CATCCATCCATCCTAGGGTACTTTGATTTGGTGGCAGAGTTTTTGATAGTAGATTTAGTTCTAACATCTGATAAGTCAGTTAAAAGAAAATATAAATGACTCCCCCTATTAGAATAGAATAGTGCCAGTTTACATGGACAACATGGAATTTAATACCCTTTTAAATGTACTGCGTTCTTAAATTTTAAAGAGAGAACTTGGCAAACCATGAAAATGGGAGAACTTATATTTTTTTGCTCAAAACCAAAAAACATGATCGATATGGACCATCTTAATTATGAATTTCTGTTCTGTGGTCAGGCTGTAAAATTACACAAAAAGTAAAACTCAAGAATAAAACATTGTACAATGTTTAATATAGTACTAGAAATACCATGCTTTCAGTGTACAAGGTTAGAAATTTCTCGAGACTCTATATAGCAACATTTGGTACTATCTAAAATATGAATAATGAAGTCGTAACTGTTGACTAATTACTTTTTCCTTTTTAAAAAAGATTATATTTATTTGAGGGAGGGAGGGGGAGAGAGAGAGAGAAAGTACGAGCTCACACATAGAGAGAGGGTGAAGAAGGTTCCCTGCTTAGTAGGGAGCCTGATGCAGGGCTCAATCCCAGGACCCCAAGATCACGACCTGAGCCAAAGGCAGATGCTTAACCAATTGAGCCACCCAGGCGCCCCCACTTTTTTCATTGATAAAGACTCACTTTCCTTCCTTCATTTAATAATTATCTCCATGGCCAGCATTGTGAACATGGTTCTCTTCACAATCGAAAACTGTGTACCCTAAATAATTACAAATGAATTTTCCCCCCCAGTTGCAGGGACTTCACAAAAATAACAAATGTGTTTTCCCATCTTCACATTGACTAAGCAACTAAGTAGACCGAAGTTATGGGTGGTGCCAGTGGTCGCTAGGACTGCGGGTGCCGGCTCTGCCAGAGAGTGCCAGACCATTTGATGCTCTGGGATGTCCTTGTGTCTTACGACCACTCCGTCTAGATCATCATCCTCCAGGGAGATGGATGTGTCTGAGCTCAGAGCTTAGTCCCTGCCTTGACTCTTTTCCTCTCCTTTCTCCCTGGTACAATTTGGAGAAGAGTCCTATTTAAGCCCTGCTCTCCTTCCTTTTCCTTGCTGGATCTGTCCAGGTCTTAGGGAACATGGATACTGCCTCTACCCCTCTCTGAACTTCTGGACTTAGATTTCTGACAGCTGTCCCCCACACAAAGCCCACATAAATTAGTCAGTTTTGCTTTCTAAACTTGCTTCTGGGTGGCAAGGAGAGGGTAACAGCTCTGACTGCACTTAGTAGTGATTAACCAGAACAGCAAATCTTCCCTTTGTCTTTCTTGTTGTTCTTTGTGAGGAAGGGATTTGGTAGGGATATGAATTTGAACATGGTTTCTGATCACCACTGCCTTCTCCTAGAGCACTTTGGTTAATAACACACATGGTCTGTTTTTACAGGGCTAGTGGTTAGAAGTGTGGTTGACTCAGATGGCACTTCTTTTGATCTTGAGTCCATTAAAATTGATGACAGCCAGAATCATGCTTCTCTAGACTTCAAAGCAATGATAAAACAATCCCTTGGACTTACAAGTCCTCTTGTCTCATAGGAGATAAATGTTAATATTTCCCTGTCTTGCAAGAGTACATAGATGATACCCCTCTTTAGTTGATCCCTAAAGAAAAGCTTGAGAAAGATCCAATGTCTGTCCTTGGAAGTAGCATGCCAAGACCCAAACAACCACCCCAGGCTGGCTTTTCTCGTAATTTCACTTGTTGATCAGGTTTACTCTGGTGACTGTGCTCATTTGTGCCAGCCAGCGCTTCACTCACACATAGTAGGGAATGCCGTCCACGGTATACATGTCGGCCTGTCCCCTAATATGTACTTTGTATACAACAAAATTCCAGATGTCTTAGAACTAGGAATATATGAAAGGTAAACATGAATTTGTCCAAGACTGATTTTCTGCAAGCTAGTTTCTTTTAAGATATATTCATTTATTAGAGGGGGGAGGGACAGAGAGAGACAGAGAGAATCTCCAGTAGACTCCCTGCTGAGTGCAGAGACCTAGGCTGCCTGGTTTCATGACCCTGAAAATATGACCTGAGCCAAAACCAAGAGTTAGATGCTCAACAGAGCCACCCAGGCTCCCCTGGAAGCTAGTTTCTTAGAAAAAGAATTGTCTTCTGCAAAACACCATAGAAACCAGTTACAGCTTCCTGCTGATAGCAAGAGTCAGCCAGTATACTTAGACCACAGCTCCTGCATCATGCCGGGGCGGGCGCTAGCATTTTCCCCAGCAGGATCCCGGAGGTGCTGAACCTTGTTGCAAGCTTCTTGAGGCTTGCCGCTGCAAATTGAATCCTTGGATGCCTCATCAGATGAAGGTCTTCTACTTCTCCCCACATACGCTTAACTGCCAATTGGGACTGGAGGCAAAATTCCACCATGGGATACATTTCTTAAATGCATCCCTGCATAACAGGTGTGGGAGGTGTTGCTCTTGGAGAGTCGGATGTCTGGCCACGTGAGATGGCTGTGAACGTCCTCAGAGTGTGGTGGGGCAAGAGAGACGGGTGCCTCTGCTACTTACCTGAATCCAGGAGCTTTCCCCAGGGACCACTGCTCTAGCAGGTTAGAAATACGGCCTGCTCAGCCAATTGCCTTGTGTGTAGCATGTTTATCAGGTTGCTTTACATCATTGATGTACACAGTGTTGCCGAGACAAACATGAACGCTGAATCGTTTCTTGAAAATGAGGCAATTTGTTCATTCATTCTACAAATGGTTGAGTCTGCCCACACTCCATGGTACAGAATGTACTGGGATTATCTTATAGTAATAACAGATCCTGCTTTCAGTATTGGAGGGGAAATCAGACTTATTCCCTAATAATGCTAATGGAAAATAAATGTGGTAAAAAAATATAAAAGGTGTTATGAGAGTTATAGAGGGAAAAGAAAGTACTTTTATTGGCAGTTTCTTGCAAGAGTTTTTGATGGCTTATAAGAATTGGTATAATTTAAGTGTTTAAAGACCAACTAAATGGCATTCTACCTGGGAGTGGGAAGGCAAAAGGGAATTAAGTGGAAAATTAGTTTAGTTTTAGTGGAATGCTTAAGGGAGGCATAGTGGTAAATCGACTTTGAAAGACAAGTTGTATCAAGACCATAGAAGCCTTGGATGCCAGGCTAAATAACTTGAATTTTATTGGAGTTACTCCCCAGGAGGATGAATCTGGCAATGGTATGTAAAGGTTTTGGCATAAGAAGGGGTGTTACAAGGCTGACAGAATCTTGGTGAAGGGTTCTAACTTCTCCTACCCCTTAGTTTGAACAGAGGAAAGTAAAGATAGAGATATAAAATCCACCCTACGTGGAAGGGTATATGAAGCATTGTTTGACATAAAGAGTGAAATGTGATATTACTAGGGCTGGGCATCATCAGAGCTAATGCAACATGGTGTATCGATATATGAAGCATAACCGTGTACCTTGGTAAGCTGTCTTCGCTGTATTTAGACCACTTGAATTTTGTGGTTTTGAAACATTTTTTCAAAATGTGGGTCAACAAACTTGTTTGAAATGCCTCACCAGCCCTAATGCAAAGATATTTATTACAAAATGACATCTGTCTTTGCCATTTTACTTTCTATTGTCAGTCTAATTGCCTCCAGAAAGGATTTAATACGCTTACGAAAGACAAAACTATTATCAAAGTCATGTAAAGGGTCTGTAAAAGTCGCTATGATTCAGAACAGTGTTTCTTTGTGTTTTCAGGTAGCCAAGACAAATATTATGATAAATAATAAGCTTCAGTAGCAGATTGTTGGAGAAAATTTTTTGACACTGAGTGGTGTGAGAAACATAACGTTCATTATAGGAAAGACATAGAACAAAAATGGGCACTGTTGTTAATGAGTTTGGCAGAAGGTGAATGGTTCCTCCTGTAGCCACTTCATGGAATTGTCAACCAAAATCAGAAAAGTGAATTACAATTCTATTAAGCCAGATCTGTAGTAAATTACAGTGATGAGTCCGCAAGTAGCTCTCTGATAGGATATGGTAAATGAATGAAACTTACAGATATTAGCAGTACTTCTCAGAAGGTTATCCTCACCATCATTCGTGGTGCTTGTCGAAAACGTGGACTTTAGTCCTACTGACTGAGCATCCCTGGAACCTCAGAAGTACACATTTTCAATATGAGGCCCTGCTGCCTGCCTGCCTGCGTCTGTGTGTGTGTGTGTGTGTGTGTGTGTGTGTGTGTATTTTGAGCCCCACTGATCCTGAGAAACAGTTGAATAGCTTGTCTCTTCATCTCCCTGGAATGTGTGTTTTCTTAATTGAGGTTTTGACAGAAACACGAATCAGTAGCTTCATCAAAAATTGACAAGTTCCTGAGATTGAGGAACCCTTTATTTTTTACTGAGAGTTATTGATCTGTATGCCTAGGGTGGCAAAACTCCCTTTGTGTTACGAAGAACTTGCCTTGTATGCTTGTGGGGGAAGGGAGCACTGGGGGGGGGCACTATCTTTCTACAATCAGTTGGTGGCTTTTGGGGGATTTCCTACCATGAGTAACATCCTAGACTTACCAGCTAGGGATGATAAAGAAATAAACGAGTTTTGCCTAACCACCTACACTCGCAAATCTTAATAATGGTATCAAAGTGGGGCACCTGGCTGTTTCAGTCGGTAGAGCATGCAACTCTTGATCTCAGGGTTGTGAGTTCAAGCCCCACACTGGGTGTAGGGGTACTTTTTTTTTTTTTTAAGATTTTTTAAAGTAATCAAAGAAAAGAAAGGAGAAAATGTAACCTAGATTATGTGAAAGGGAAAAAAAAGTTTACATCTGATATACTTGTAAGAGAAGTAGTAGCAGTCGATAAAACAGGCAACCTTATGCACACATTACAAATCCCTTATTTAAAAAATGCAGATAAATAAAGGAGCAGTGAAATTTGCATACAGAAGGGTTTAGCTCTATTAGTAGCCTCTCATTAGAGAATACTGCCCTACTTTCCTACCATGGGTGGCCCTGTCCAACCTGGCAGCATTTTTGTATGAAACCGAAGAGCGTGCATTCTGGACTAGATTCCCTGCTGTCTGCATTGAAAAGTTACCAGCTTTCCAGAAGAGTTGAGGACATTAAATCGCCCCCGCCCTGGAAACCACATTTTGGTATCTGAGATCACCTTCAACTTGTTCGTGGCTGAGAAAGAGCAAGGTTTCATTACCCCATCCTGGATTTTAGACAAGAGACATACAGGTGCACAAAGGCTGGTATTTTCTGTTACAGTTGGATGCAGTATTTAGCTTTGCTAATTTTATTTGGGTCAAGTCGATGTCTCCCATGTTCAGACACTGCTCATGATCAGTATTTCTTTAGATACAAATGTGCTAAAATTTCTGGTAAAATTGAGCTCTCGTTTGATCTGTTCAGTGAGTATGGATACAAAGATACTTTGCTGTTTCTTAGCAAGAAACATGGTCACACACCATGATTTAAATGAGCATAAGGCACAAGCAATTGGTATGTAGTAACTGATTTCATCAAAAACTTGAATGTAATATGGCTACATTCTGTTTCCTTAGGTGTGACATTAAAGGGATATTGTAGCCGTTAAAAATAAAGGCTGAAGCTGCAGTGAGCTATTAACCCTTTTGGCATGAGAAGTATCGGGCTCAATGAATGTGATGAAATAGCATGTTTCTTTCCTAGATTATATTCTTGTCGGGTAGCCCATCTCCCTTACCAGTCACTGGCCATAGCACGGAAGTCACTTTTACGTTCTTCTTGGAGTGATGCAGTATTCTCTTCTTTTTCCCTGAGCATGATGGGAGCTGTCATTTATTTTCTAAGGTATTAATTCTAATGCCCTCTCGCCTGCTCAAATCTTTTTATGTTGAGGACAGAGGTTTAAAATTCATGGACCCTGACCTAAAGCTGCACTGTATCTATTTTAAAGTTTAAATTAATGTTGCTATCATTTATCATCTGTTAAGTTTTTATTGTCAAGCTCAAAGAAATTAAGCCTTAGATGAGACAGACAAGCAGGATGTAAGTAATAGAATCAGTTAACAATTTAACAAGCCCAGTCTAAGGTAGAGCAGATTGAATTTCAAGCCAGATAGCCTGCAGTGGGCAGCAGGCACTTGGACCAGTGGGAAAATCTTTGCTTATGGCCTTTTTCTGTAGTCTAAGTGATTTTCCTTGTTAACGGACCCGATTGTCCTGAGAATAAAAGGGCAATAAATTGACCTTGAAGAACAAAGCCTAGGATGGTTGAGGGTCCTGGTGGACAAACTTGGAGTGAAGAGCTCAGAGCCTGCAAGTTGGACCTGGCCTGCAACCTGCTACCTGACTGATCTTGGGGGTCCTTTGATTATTTAACCTAAGTCGTCATTCCTTCATTGATAAATTAAAGTTTGCGAGGAGTAACTTAGATGTCGCATGTGCATTTGTAAGTAAAGGACTTGGATTCACAGTGAGGGGAAGCATGGAATTACTGGCTCACATGACCAAGTACAGGAAGAAGGAGAACGTAGAGCTGCTATCACACTCCCTCTCTCCATCTCCTGCCCCTGCTTCTCTTTGTGTATGTGTCTCCGTGAGGCGAAGGTTACCACAGTTGGAATTCCTACTGCTCAGTTTTTTAGTTTTGCTGTTAAAGAGCATAAAGCTTCCTTCAGTTTCCAAATTAGAAATGACTAGAATGTTCCAATTGCTTGGGCCCTTGACCAATTTCTGACCCATTTTGTTCATGTATTTTAGTAGAGTTGATACATAATGTTAAAATTGTGATTAAACATCTCTATATATTCTGCTGTGCTTACCACAGTATAACTACCATTTGTCACCATTTACTGTATTCCCTAGACTATAAGCTTTTATTCCTATGACTTACTTATTCTGTAACTGGAAGCCTCCATCTCCCACTCCCCTTCACCCGTTTTGCCCGTCTCCCACCTTGCTTCCTCCTGACACCCATCAGTTCTCTATTTATAGATCAGGTTCTGCTTTTGGTTTGTTTATTCATTTTTTTTTTTGGATTAGACATAGAATGAAATGATACATTATTTGTCTTTTTGAGTCTTATTTCATTTAGCACCATATCCTCGAAATCCATCCATGTTGTCACAAATGGTACAATCTCATCCTTTTAATGGCTGTATAATATTCTATCCTATATATCTATATTTGTCTATCTATCTATACACACAAACACACATACATACCACGTCTTCTCTATTCATTTAACTATTGATGGACTCTTACGGAAGCAACCTATCTTGGCTATTATAAATAATACTGTAATAAATAGAGGGGTGTATGTATCTTTTCAAATCAGTATTTTTGTTTTCTTTGGGTTAATACCTAGCCATGGAATTACTGGATCACATGGTAGTTCAATTTTTAATTTTTTGAGGAACATACTCAAAAATACTCTTTTCCACACTGGCTGTACCAATTTTCCTTCCCACCAACCCTGCACGAGTTCCCTTTTTCTTCACATTCCCACCAATACTTGTTACTTCTTTCCCTTTGGCCGACTCATTTTCCTTTGTGTGAGGTGAGGTACACTATCAAGCTTGGCCCAAACTAGCTCAATAACTGGGCCTTTCTCTAGAATCTCAGAGTTGTAAGACTGGCATGCCAACCACAAACACACAATTAGAAAACCATTTTCCAAAAAAATGTTGGGGGAGGGCTTGACCTGAAGTTTGGTGGAAATGACCCAGTACTAACTGGCACAGAAGGTGAAGGGCTAGGGCCTGGCCTGGGGGAAGCCCTCCATGCACGAGCAGCTTACTCTGTAACTTTGTTGGTACTGTTGTTAGTTGTAGAGTTGTTTCTCTGTCCTTTCTGAGATGTATCTAGCGTTCTTTCGGCCATAGCCTTCTGATCCAAGGAAAATTGACTGCTAACAACAGGTAAAACTGCCAAGTAGGTAAACCATCTTCAACGTCCCTTATGTATGTATGCATGTCTGCATGTATTTTCATTATGCTCAATTAGCCACTGTATAGTACATCAATAGTTTTTGATGTAGTGTTCAATGATTCATTAGTTGCATACAACACACAGTGCTCATCACAACACGTGCCCTCCTTAATGCCCATCACCCAGTTACCCCATCCCTTAGTCCCCCTCCCCTGTGAAACCTCTCTTTTTTTGCCTTCCTTCCAGTATCTCAGACTTCAAAACTACTTCTCCCACAGTCATAGTTGATAAAACCACTCTTAATTGTGTATGTATTTAAAGGTTTTATTGATTTATTTGAGAGGAGAGTGCGAGCAGGGGGAGGGGCAGAGGGAGAAGGAGATGGAGAACCAGAATCCCTGCTGAGCAGGGAGCCCGATGTGGGGCTGGATCCCAGGACCCTGGAATCATGACCTGAGCTGAAGGCACATGCTTAACTGATTGAGCCACCCAGGCACCCCCAAACCACTCATTTAAATGTGACTGATCTCACTAGCCCTCAATAAGATAATTTTCTACTCAAAAGAGGAGTTGATAAATCTTCATGAATCTTTGACTGAGGGTATATTTCTGAACTTGGTCAGCAGTGGGCATGGTGATTGCACATGCCTTTTGTCTACATGACACACTGCCTCCTCGCCACAAAATGGACATTTTCACACCCCACATTTTGGTCTTTGTTCCCCCAAACGCCCTTTCACCATACCCTCAAAGGAGATCAATAATTTAACTCATTTTCTGAAAGATAAGCACACAAATGACACAGGAAGTGTATCCTTTCAGGAGCCTTAAAGATAAGTCCTAGAGAAATAATGTAAATCCAGACTGCCTATGTATAAGGTGGTAATAGAGATGAATTTCCAGACCTCATACTGGGAGAAATGGAAACCAAGCAAACCCTGCTTTTCCCCAAAGATGTTCGCATACTCTGTTGTAGGTACTGTCACACTTCAGGGGATACAAAGCGTTGGCAACTATGGATTCATCCTCAAGGAGATAATCTTAAGAGAGGAAGACGAAATACTGCATAGACAAAGACAGAGAACACTGGAAAAGAGGGAGAGCATAGTGAAGAAAGGCTTTATTTAAGAAAATGTCAGCTACGAACCGATTGTGAAGACTAGGAAATTTGTCATAGCTAAGAAAAATCTAAAACAGTCTCCTCTATGTATAGAAAATTCAACAAAGGAACGTGGGACTTCTGTTCTAGGTAACATTTTTTACCTATAAAATTGCCAGGGAGTGTCTTCCTTTCTCAAACTTAGCAGTACTTCTCCCCTGCTTTTTAAGGTTTCCCCATGCTACTAACTTGCTAACTTAAGTAAACTGAGTCACTGACCCCCAGTGAGAATATATCTACTAAAATCTCAGAAGGTTACCCGAAGCAAGCTACTCATTTAAATGCACTGTCTCATAGACTCCGAGAAGCTTCTGATAGCACTATAAATACATCTCGCAGAACTAACAAAACCTGCTTGCAGGTCAAAAGCTATTCTAAACTTGTATTACTTTCAACTGAAGGTTAGATTATTGAATAACCGTTAACCTCTAGGCTCCTAGGTGTGGCTGTAGATAAAACTGAACCCACAAGAAAATCAGCAAGATAATGGAGGCTCTAAGTTGAACATGAGTATTTATCAAGTGCTCTTTTTAATGAAATCACCACTGGGTTAGGTCTAGAGACAATCAGCCCTGACAAGGGAAGGTTTGAGGCCCCAGAGAACAAAGGTAGCCAAGACTTATTTCCATGAAATTTTCCATGTCTGCTGTGCTCGGCCAGGTCCTCTGCCTGCAAAATTTGGTACAGCTATCACCTGTTTACTTGGTCGTTTTTGAGTTGTGCTCTCCTGGTGCTTTTCTTTGATAGGTGTTAATTTCTTTGCCAAATAGAGACTGTAAGATGACCATTTAGGAATGTAGCACAGAAATAGCATTCTTTATCTCAGGAAACTTGATCCTTTGAAAAAGATTTAAATGGACTCATCTGTGCATTCACGATGAGGGACAGAGTAGGGAGGTTGTAGTGTGGACGAAGGAAGACAGAATCCTTTTTCTTACACATGGTTATGGTCATCAAGTTTGTAATCCTTGATGTTTATATAGAACTCTACATTTTCAAATCAGTTTCATAAATATTCTTATTTGATCCCATTCCTATTTGATGTCTTACTCTTTTTTCTTTGTTAGGAAGGCAAGGGAGGAAGTAGTAGAACATAGATTAAAAAAAAAAAAGTGCTTTGTAGTTTCTTTGACAGAAATTCTGCCAGACACGAGGACAGTCTTCTGCCTCAGAAGACTCTGCTGCAGTCCAGCATCAAAGATTTAAATAACTCACACCAAAAAATAATTTGATTCAGCTGCTCGCTGGTATCAAACGAATATATTAGAGGTTGATGGACGGATTCAGTTTATTGAAGACTTCCTGAAAGGCTCTATAAAGTACGTTCATATCCCATTTGCAAAACTTCCTGAATAGAAACATGTTTATGGATAACGTGTTCTAGTGCATGTCCTCCAAGCCAACGTTATAACTCTTGAATTTATGTGGTTTTTATAGAGGGGCTCGGGAATTGAACACAAAGCTTTGTGTTTTTTTCTCGTACTATTTGTGAAAGAATCCTAATTGTGATGGTGAACTTGGTGTAGGTAATGTGCTCTTTACAGTGAGTAAGTGGAACAGGGATCAGTATTCCAGAGTGGTGCTGATGAGAAAATTAGCTGATTTACTTACAACTGTGTATGATTGTAGGTAAAAGAAGGAAAAGAGATTCTAGGTATATTGACTTAATAGGTTTTTATTGACTTAATGGTCTTTTCTTCAAGGAGGTGGATTTGGAAAGCCATGCTATATTTGAACATAAATAGCAGGGCTCAGGAGAAAAAGATTGAATGCACTGACAAGAAAAGTGAGCTCCAGCCGTGTCATTTTAATGAAGTCATTAAACTTCTTACATCTTGCTTTCCTTATATATAAAACAAGGTCATTGTCATGCTAAAAATTTTTAGCAGCTCTTACCTTTTTTATTACTAAGCTCCAAATACGGAAAGGCCGATCTTAGAGTAAGAGGAAAGGCTTCAGTGGCAATGATCCTGGACTGAATTAAAAAGAGAAGATGTGGGGGGGGATGGGAGTAGGGGTGGGGGCAAGCTGAAGCAAAAACCTTTGCAGAAAGGGCTCTCAACAGGTGGATGTTTAAGGTTCCCTGGGTAATAACTTGCTTGACAATATGCCGCATTGAATCTGTAAAGAGAACAAAATAAAAATGGATTTATCTGTGTTTGCATTATACTAATGTCAACACAGTTTATTGAGTATTAATATCATTATGACAGGCATCTAATATATACAACTATATATAATCTGTAAAGCTCTCTCTCCCTTTCTCTCATTAGATTTGGTTGATTTTGATAATGATAGGTATATATTCATGTCATTTTGATAGTGATATATCATCATTGTATTACCAAGTGAACCAAATTATACTAGGTGGCAAAGCACGTTTTCCTAGTTGCCATTTTGGATTTTATTCTGAAAAAGACCCAAAAATAAAATAACAAAAACAAAACCCTCAGGTACCAAAAAGAAAAAAAAATAGAGCATAAGATAGGAAGATTCTTGAAATGTATGGAGCAGTTTTCTTACTATTTATCGTGTATGTAGGACTACAGTGCCATGTTGATCTCCATCAGTAGAACTTCAATTTGAAGACTGTCTATGTAATATGACCAGTGGGCTAATTACAGATGTGTGTGGTTTAGGGCTGCAAGTATAAATGTTGTTCTATCAGGAGTTACATGATCAGAACATTGTAAAGGAACCTGAAAATACAGGTGTAATTATTTTAAAAAAGATTTTATATATTTATTTGAAAGAGAGAAAGCGAGCACAATTCAGGGGATGGGGGGGTGAGGGGCAGAGTAAGAGGGAGAAGCAAGCTCTCCACTGAGCAGAGAGCTCAGCGTGGCTCCATCCCAGATCCCTGAGATCATGACCTGAGCTGAAGGCAGATGCTTAACCGACTGAGCCAACCAGGTGCCCAAATTTTTTTTTTTTTTTTTTTTTAGATGGTTATAATATTTTATGGTTTTTAATTCCTAACTTTATTTATTTATTTTTTTTTTTTAATTAATAATGATTTTTTATTATATTATGTTAGTCACCATACAGTACATCCCCGGTTTTCGATGTAAGGCTCGATGATTCATTAGTTGTGTATAACACCCAGTGCACCATGCAATATGTGCCCTCCTTACTACCCATCACCGGTCTATCCCATTCCCCCACCCCCCTCCCCTCTGTAGCCCTCAGTTTGTTTCTCATAGTCCATAGTCTTTCATGTTTCATTCCCCCTTCTGATTACCCCCCCTTCCTTTATCCCTTTCTTCCCCTACTGATCATTCTAGTTCTTATGTTCCATAGATGAGAGAAATCATATGATAGTTGTCTTTCTCTGCTTGACTTATTTCACTAAGCATTATCTCCTCCAGTGCCGTCCATGTTGTAGCAAATGTTGAGAACTCATTCTTTCTGATTGCTGAGTAATATTCCATTGTATATATGGACCACAACTTCTTAATCCAGTCATCTGTTGCAGGGCATCTCGGCTCCTTCCACGATTTAGCTATTGTGGACATTGCTGCTATGAACATTGGGGTGCATATGGCCCTTCTCTTCACTACGTCTGTATCTTTGGGGTAAACACCCAGTAGCGCAATGGCTGGATCATAGGGTAGCTCAATTTTTAACTTTTTAAGGGACCTCCACACGGTTTTCCAGAGTGGCTGTACCAACTTGCATTCCCACCAACAATGTAGGAGGGATCCCCTTTCTCCACATCCTCTCCAACAATTGTTGTTTCTTGCCTTGTCTATTTTTGCCATTCTAACTGGCGTAAGGTGGTATCTCAGTGTGGTTTTGATTTGAATTTCCTTGATGGCTAATGATTTTGAACATTTTTTCATGTGTCTGTTAGCCATTTGTATGTCTTCATTGGAAAAGTGTCTGTTCATATCTTCTGCCCATTTTTTGATTTGTTTATTTGTTTCTCGTGTATTGAGTTTGAGAAGTTCTTTGTAGATCTTGGATACCAGTCCTTTATCTGTAGTGTCATTTGCAAATATATTCTCCCATTCCGTGGGCTGCCTCTTAGTTTTTCTGACTGTTTCCTTGGATGTGCAGAAACTTTTAATCTTGATGAAGTCCCATAAATTCATTTTATCTTTTGTTTCTCTTGCCTTTGGGGATGTGTCATGAAAAAGGTTGCTTTGGCTGATGTCGTAGAGGTTGCTGCCTATGTTCTCCTCTAGAATTTTGATGGATTCCTGTCTCACATCGAGGTCTTTCATCCATTTGGAGTTTATTTTTGTGTATGGTGTGAGATAGTGGTCAAGTTTCATTCTTTTGCATGTAGCTGTCCAATTTTCCCAGCACCATTTATTGAAGAGACTGTCTTTTTCCCACCAGATGTTTTTTCCTGCTTTATCAAATATTAGTTGCCCAAAGAGCTGAGGGTCCATTTCTGGGCTCTCTATTCTGTTCCATTGGTCTATGTGTCTGTTTTTGTGCCAGTACCATGCTGTCTTTGTGATCACAGCTTTGTAGTACAGCTCGAAGTCCGGCATTGTGATACCCCCAGCTTTGTTTTTCCTTTTCAACAGTTCCTTGGAGATTCGGGGTCTTTTCTGGTTCCATACAAATTTAAGGACTATTTGTTCCAGTTCTTTGAAAAACGTTCTCGGTATTTTGATCGGGATAGCATTGAAAGTGTAGATTGCTCTGGGTAGCATGGACATTTTAACTATGTTAATTCTTCCGATCCATGAGCATGGAATATCTTTCCATCTTTTTATGTCTTCCTCAATGTCTTTTAAGAGTGATTTATAGTTTCTAGAATAAAGGTCCTTTACGTCTCTGGTTAAGTTAATTCCAAGGTAACATATGGTTTTTGGTGCTATTGTAAATGGGATGGATTCCCTGATTTCTCTTTCTTCGTTCTCGTTATTCGTGTACAGAAATGCAACTGATTTCTGAGCATTGATTTTGTATCCCGCCACGTTACTGAATTGCTCTATAACTTCTAATAGTTTGGGAGTGGCTTCTTTTGGGTTTTCCATATAGAGTATCATGTCGTCTGCGAAGAGAGACATTTTGACTTCTTCTTTGCCGATTTGAATACCTTTGATCCCTTTTTGTTGTCTGATTGCTGTTGCAAGGACTTCTAGTACTATGTTGAATAATAGTGGCGAGAGTGGGCATCCTTGTCGTGTTCCTGATCTTAAGGGAAAGGCTTCCAGCTTTTCCCCATTGAGAATAATATTTGCAGTAGGCTTTTCATAGATGGCTTTTATGAGATTGAGAAATGTACCTTCTATTCCTACACTCTGAAGGGTTTTAATCAGGAAAGGATGCTGTATTTTGTCAAATGCTTTTTCGGCATCAATTGAGAGGATCATATGGTTCTTGAGTCTTTTCTTGTTGATATGATGTATCACGCTGATTGATTTGCGAATATTGAACCACGCTTGCATCCCAGGTATGAATCCCACTTGATCGTGGTGGATAATCCTTTTAATGAACTGTTGGATTCTATTAGCAAGTATCTTGTTGAGGATTTTGGCGTCCATATTCATTAGGGAAATCGGTCTGTAATTCTCCTTTTTGAGGGGGTCTTTGCCTGGTTTGGGGATCAAGGTAATATTGGCCTCATAGAATGAGTTTGGTAGCTTTCCTTCTGTTTCTATTTTTTGAAATAGCTTTAGGAGAATAGGTATTATTTCCTCTTTGAATGTTTGGTAGAATTCCCCAGGAAAACCATCCGGGCCTGGAGTTTTGTTATTTGGAAGGTTGTTTATCACTGACTCAATTTCTTCATAATTAATTGGCCTGTTTAAGAAATCAATTTCTTCCTTTTTCAATCTTGGTAGTTTATAGGTTTCCAGGAAGGATTCCATCTCTTCCAGATTGCTTAGTTTATTGGCATATAGCTGTTGATAAAAATTTCTAATAATCCTTCCAATTTCAGTGGTGTTCGTCGTGACCTCTCCTTTTTCATTCATAATTTTAATAATCTGGGTCCTTTCTCTTTTCTTTTGGATAAGTCTTGCCAGTGGTCTGTCAATTTTATTGATTCTCTCCAAGAACCAGCTTCTAGTCCTGTTGATCTGCTCTACTGTACTTCTGGTTTCTGCTTGATTGATTTCAGCTCTAATTTTGGTCAACTGCTTCCTCGTGCGTGGATTAGGCCTGTCCCTCTGTTGCTGTTCCAGCTTCTTGAGGTGAGAATATAAAAACTGCATTTTAGATTTTTCTATTCTTTTGAGTGAGGCTTGGATGGCTATGTATTTCCCCCTTAGGACTGCCTTTGCAGTATCCCATAGGTTTTGGACTGTTGTATTTTCATTCTCATTGGTCTCCATAAATTGTTTAATTTGATTTTTGATTTCCTGGTTTATCGAGTCATTCCTGAGCAGGATGGTTCTTAGTCTCCAAGTGTTTGAGTTTCTTCCAAATTTTTCCTTGTGGTTGAGTTCCAATTTCAGAGCGTTGTGGTCTGAGAATATGCAGGGGATAATTTCAATCTTTTGGTATCGGCTGAGACCTGTTTTGTGTCCCAGAACATGGTCTATTCTTGAAAATGTTCCATGGGCATTAGAATAGAATGAGTATTCTTTGGTTCTGGGGTGTAGTGTTCTATATATATCTAAGAGGTCCAACTCGTCGAGTGTGGCATTCAAAGCCTTTGATTCTTTGCTTAGTTTTTGCCAGGGTGTTCTGTCTATTTCTGAGAGTGGAGTGTTGAGGTCCCCTACTATTAATGTATTTTTATCTATATGTCTCTTTATTCTGGTTAAGAGTTGGCTTGTGTATCTTGCTGCTCCCCTGTTGGGGGCATATATATTTATAATTGTCATATCCACTTGTTGAATACTTCCTTTAAGAATAATATAGTGCCCTTCTGCATCTCTAACTATAGTCTGTAGTTTAAAATCCAATTTATCTGATATGAGAATTGCTACCCCAGCTTTCTTTTGAGGTCCATTTGCGTGAAAGATGGTACTCCATCCCCTTACTCTCAGTCTGAATGCATCTTTGGGTTCGAAATGAGTCTCTTGAAGACAGCAAATGGATGGGTCATTTCTTTTTATCCAATCTGCAACCCTGTGGCGTTTGAAACCAGAATTCAAACCATTAATGTTCAGGCTGAGTACTGAGAGATATGCTTTTAATTCTGCCATGTTGTCAGTAAAGTCTTTGTTTGTATTGGCTGTGACTTTCTGTTTTGTATCACTCTTGGGGCCTTTTTACTTTTATAGAACCCCCCGTAATACCTCCTGTAGGGCTGGTTTCGTGGTTACGAAATTGGCTAGTGACTGTCGATTCTGAAATGTCTTTATTTCTCCATCAATTCTGAATGACAGCCTTGCTGGATAAAGGATCCTTGGCTGCATGTTTTTCTCTGAAAGAGCTTTAAAAATGCTCCCCCAACCCTTTCTCTCATTCCAGGTCTGTGTAGACAGGTCTGATGTAATTCTGATGCCTTTGCCTTGGTACGTGAGAAATTTCTTTGCCCTGGCCGCTTTCAATACTGTTTCTTTGGATCTCATATTTGCGAATTGCACTATGACGTGACGTGGTGTAGGTCTGTCATGGTTGAGCTTGGGAGGGGTCCTCTCTGCCTCTTGGACACGAATTTTTGTTTCCCTTGCTAGATTAGGGAAGTTTTCAGCTACAATTTGTTCAAATATCTCTTCTAGACCTCTGTTTTTCTCCACCCCCTCGGGGATGCCGATGATTCTAACATTGGATCGTTTCGTTGAGTCAGTAATCTCCCGTAGCCAACATTCGTGGGCGTGGATTTTTTTAAGACCATCTTCTAATTTTATTTTTTCCTCTATTAACCCATCCTCCAATTCACTAACCCTTTCCTCCGCTTCCGTGACCCTGGCCGTCAGAGCCTCTAGTTTTGCCTGCATTTGGCTCATAGAATTTTTAATTTCTGTCAAATTCGCTCTCATTTCCGCCCTTAGGGATTGTATATTCTCAGTAATATTTTCCTGAATACTTTTTTCAAGTCTACTCATTATCTTGACCATTGTTACTCTGAATTCCATTTCTGATAATTTGGTTACATCCATATCCGTTACTTCTGTGGCAGAGGCCCCTGACTCACTGTCTTTTCTTTGCTGGGGGGGGCTTCTCCTTCTTGTCATTCTGATGAAGAGAGGTTGCGGGGTTTCCAGAGCCCAAAATTATTGACTGGGTCCCAGGCCGTGCCTCTTGTTTTATAGGGATCTTAGAGATGTGGGCTTCTTCTTTAAAGATTTTATTTATTTACTTATCTGAGAGAGGGAGACAGACAGTCAGCAAGAACGAAACAGAAGCAGGGGAGTGAGAGAGGAAGAAGCAGGCTCCCAGCGGAGGAGCCCGATGAGGGACTCCTTTCCGGAACGCCGGGATCACGCCCTAAGCCGAAGACAGGCGCTCAATGACGGCGCCACCCAGGCGCCTCCGGTTGTGGGCTTCTTGATTTTTCAGCCTGCCTTCTGTGTTCTGGGGGAGGGGCCTGCCGCGCCGATACTCAGGCAACCCTGTTTGGTTAGAGTCTCCGTGTCCCCTGCGAGGGAGGATGGGGATGGGCACTCTCTGAGCCGGTATTTCCAGGCTTTTGTTCTCTGGCGGCTTTCCCTGGCGGCCGGCTATGCCTCTTCTGAGGGTCAGAGCAGCAGAGGCTGCATTGTCGCAGAACAGAGGGATTGCGGCCCGTTCTCCACTGATGTTCCGGCCACTTTAACTCTGTTACTGTTGGTGCTGCTCAACCCTGCGGCGTCCCGGGATGTGCGCACCAACTCGGCGACCCTGCCCTCACTTCCAGGGCCGGCGCGTCTCTGTCCTTTGTGTTTCTAATGCCGCCAGCCACCGGCCGCCCAGTCTCTGTCCTTTGTGTTTCTAATGCCGCTAGCCACCGGCCGCCCCGCGCGCTCCCGGGTCTCCCGGTCTCAGTCTATGCCCGGTGAGCACACCTCGATTCCGGAGTTTCGTGAGAAGCCTGGTGGCGCGCGCACCCGGTTCAGGGTCTCAGTCTGCTGTTTCGCGGGTGCCGACCGCGAGTCCGCCCGCTCCCCCCGTGCAGGTGGCCCGCCAGCCGCCAGCCGCCCCGCGCGCGCTCCGGGAGTTCCCGGTCTCAGTCTGGATCCCGTGAGCACACCGGGATTCCGGTGTTCCGGGAGATGCCTGGTGGCGCGCGTTCACGGCTCACCGGTCTCAGTCCGCTCTCTCGCGGGTGCCCTCTGTGTGTCCCCCGCTCCCCCGTGCAGGTGGCTGCCGCTTCCCGGCGCCCAAACGCGGCGGCTCCCTCCCCCTTCCGTTTATCTTCCGATATCCGTGCACGGTTTACAGCTCCCCTCTTCGTACCTCAATACTCAGCGCTGGAGATGTTCATTTGTAGAGATCCAGATGCATCATCCTGCGTCTCAGGCTGATTCCGTGGTTATTTAGGCTGGTCTGGTACCTATCCAGCTCGACTCAGGGGACCGGCTGAAAAAGGGGTCCCCTACTCCTCCGCCATCTTAACTCCCTACTCCCCCAGGTGCCCAAATTTTAAATGAAGGTTTATTTAACACAAGGTAAAAATGTAAGACACCGTAAGTTATACACACTTACACATGAATTTAGTTTGGGGATTCAATCAAAATGCTTTTTCCAGACTTCGAATTTGTAGCAGGTTTTTTTTGCCTTCAAATTTTCTCAACAAATAGTCTTCAATATATATAGAATATAGTAGTATTGGAAAATACGTAGAATATAGAAAGGGGAGATAATAGAGTCTACATATACATGTACTCATCGGTACCATATTTAGTATATAAAGATGTAGAGAGGGGCGCCTGGGTGGCACAGCGGTTAAGCGTCTGCCTTCGGCTCAGGGCGAGATCCCGGCATTATGGGATCGAGCCCCACATCAGGCTCCTCCGCTATGAGCCTGCTTCTTCCTCTCCCACTCCCCCTGCTTGTGTTCCCTCTCTCGCTGGCTGTCTCTATCTCTGTCAAATAAATAAATAAAATCTTTAAAAAAAAAAATAAAGATGTAGAGAATATTCTTGTAAAGTAGCCATCCATTATGTGAATGTTGGACACCAGGGGAGATTTCTTAACTAAAAAAAAAAAAAGCAAACTCAGAATGAAAAGCTAAGACAGCCATTTGCTGTACTTGGAGTTGAGTGCTGGTTTGGGGAAGCATGGTTGGGGCTATTAATTGAGTTGTCTTATGCACCCTGAAGAACTTAGATTAAAAGTGGCATTGTATCTGCACACAAATCAAAGAATGTAATTTTTCAAGATGAATATTCCGCTTGGGAAAGAAAAAAAGATAGCACTTTTTTTTTCTTTTTTAAGAAAAAGATAGCTTTAAATGTAGGTCATCAAACTTCCTCCTTTCTCCACCAAAGCTATGTCCAGACAGAAAAGCAGGGTATGACTTGCAAAACAAATCTAAATGATTCAAAGAAATAAACAAATGGTCAAACCCCCAATTAGTAGATGAAAAACAATTCTGTGAGTGTTGATTTCCAAATTTTGTGTGATATAGATTTCTCTTGCTTTGGCTAATTCTATCCAGAATTTAATTCATGTAACATAGGTATACACATAAGTAATACTACATATTATATTTCTAAAAATTTTTGGTATCATTCTGGACCACAAAAATTTAATCCATGAAATGGAGGCAACAATCTCCAAGGCTGATATTGGTCATATAAAATATATCAATTCTCTAGCACCAGATAAAAAGCTATCTAAATTTTACATTAAGCAAAATGGAATCATATTGAATTTACCATGTCTTCTCCTTCTTTGCAAAAGTTATTTCTATATAAGTGCCCCTTGCAGATTTTTATATTAAATTTTAATTTTGAAAGATGCTATTTGGCAAAATAATCAGAAAAACCTAATTGAAAACTGTTACTTCTTACATAGTAAGTGAGTTACAAAATTAAAAGTCTCAAAAAAAAAAATTTTTTTTTAAGTAGGCTCCATGCCCAGCACAGAGCCCAACATGGGGCTTGAACTCATGACCCTGAGATTAAGACCTGAGTTGAGACCAAAAGTTGGACTTAACTGACTGACCCATCCAGGTGCCCCAGACTAACAACAAGTTTTGAGCGTGTGAAGCAAAAGCAACTCTCATACACTTTAGGTAGAAAGCTGAGTAGGTTACCTTTGGGGTACAATTGGACCATATTTACCGAAGTTGAAGACAAACACACTCAGTGGCCCAACCTATACCATTTATAGGCTCTAGAGAAACATTCGTAAAAGAAGATTGACGATGAATATGAGCTTTTATAGCACCATTTATTTTGATGGTAAATATTGGAACCAACCTGGATATAGTTATGTATGTGTGCGCACACACACACACGCATATACACACACTGGAATACAATTTAGTAGTGCAAATAAATGAGCCACAGCTACATAGATTAATATAAATGACCCTCAGGAGCATAATTTGGAAATGAAAAATTTAAAAAGCTGCAAAAGAATTAGGTGATAGGACATTTATATAAGCTAAAAGGTGCAAAAGAATGCAATTTTTTTAGTGTTACATAAGTGTTATAAATGCCTGGGGATTATAAATCATAATTTCATGAAAGCAGTTAGCAATAGGATGGGGACATTGAAAGGGTCAACCCCGTGGACATGTTTCCACAAGCTTTGGACCATTTTGGCAGTACTGCGTTGCTTAAGCAAAGGTGTGGGTACATGAGTACTTGTTGCTTTTTTAATATATTTTTTATATATTCTGAAAACTATTGTTTTAAGAAATTTAAATGAGAATGATGTATAAAAGATTGCAGTCGATACACGAATATTTTTCTTTAGAGGTTAGTGACTATATTAAATAAATTTCTAACACTAGTTTAAAAAATGGGGGGTGGTGAGGAGAGAAGGGGGCACAAGACTGAATAGAAGACACCCTAAATTGCTGGTAGGAGTTTCTTTCAGGACAGAGTCAAGAGTTTATGGTAACATAAACTGATTCTCCTGTACTGTTTGCTAGAAGTCTGAATTGTGCAATTATTTTACAATAATACATTCCTGTATCCTATAAATAAATGACAAGAAGATAAAGGGAAGATAGAATCTTTGCTATCTAGAATACATTTTTTTTTCCTCAGACATTCCTGACCTTTTGAATAGAGCCAGATAAAAGAATTCCAGAAATGAATTTTCTTTTAAGGACACGTGCAGTTTCATATATGATTGCTTTTTTTTTCAATTAAAAGCTTTGTATTTTGTTATGAATGAAACATTTTGAAATAAAGGACTAATTTCAAGCCTTTACTACATTTTTGAGAATTTGTAGTCTTTGAATTACATTATCACAAAGGAAGCATTTCTTTGATCTTTGCATTGATCAGATTTGATTCATAAAGTGCTGCTATGTTTTCTTAAAAAAATGGAAATGGTATTGACACTCTTGATACTGACTTGTTGTATTTAACTTCGAAATACCACACTGCTGTCCAAATCATGTAAATAGAATCAAGAATATAAATAGAAGAGTGTATTACTTATTGTTAAACCTTAAGGTGCATTTTTAAATTTATTTAAAGATTTATTAGACAGTGAGTGCAGGGTGGGGTGGGGTGGATGAAGGGGCAAAGGGAAAGGGAGAGAGAGAATCTCAAGCAGATTCTGTGCTGAGCACAGAGCTCGACGTAGGGCTCGATCTCACGACTCTGAAATCATAACCTGAGCCAAAACCAAATATTGGACACTGAACAGACTGGGCCGCCCAAGCACCACAAAGTTGCATTTTGAAAGAATGATTTAACTTAAGTCCTGTTTTAAGTGAAAATAATCCCAAAACAGAACATTTTCAAAATTTTACAAGTCACATTTTCAGATAATCATGTTTTGAATTGAATATGTATTTTACAGCAGGTGAAGTAATAAGGTTTGGAATGTTTTTACTACCCACATTTTCAGAAAAAAAAAAAATACGAAAACTGTACATGAAAACTGGATGGGTATTATAACCTGTCTCTTGAGCTTTAGAACCATATACGCACCTAAGTCACTGCTGCCCAAGGAGCAGTGACAAATCTGAGCCTAAAGGGTTAGTAAAGTTCTTGTAGGTCCATGGACTGCACAGACATGTACTGGCTTGGGAAACTGAGCAAAGCAAGGGAAAGCTAATCCACTGCTCCTTTCTTTCCTTAGGTTCTGTTGGGGTCGAGTGAGGACTGTGGGGAAGGGTGACTAGTGCTGCTCAAACCATTCTGGATTGTTTGCCAATTCTTTCTCCAGCCCACATGCTCACTGCAGGGAACATTCCTCCCTTCACGTGTGTTTTAAGCCTGTTTAGGGCTCTGGAGACACCCCTTTCCAAAGTGCCTGGAGTCCCTGCTCTTAGAAAACCAGTAGTAGGGTAAGATTGTAATCTTGGTTAGGCAAAATCCGCTCTTCTGTGATACGGGAGAAAGGAGGGAAGAGATCTTTTTTCTGGAAATGAGAAAGAATTCAGTATTAGTTCTGCCCGCATTATGCCTATTTTTAGTTATTACCGTATAACACTAGATAACTTCACTGAATGACTCAAACGACTCAACAATACTATGCACCAATTTAAATTACCCTTCTTCCTCTCCAAACAAGTACTTCAGTTTTGTTTACTCTTCTGGAATGGTCTAGCCTATTGGCCTAAGCCATTGTCTTTGACTAGGGTGAGCGTTGCTTTTAACTTTTGTTCTTTCTCTGTCCATATGTTGTCAATTATATGTTCTCTCTGAATCCAACGCTGTTTTCTAAATACCTCTTCAGTCTTCCCAACCCACGGCACGGCCCTTGTTCAGGGTACCAACATTCTTCACTTCCACCACCTTATCATTCATTTCCTTGCTTAGAGTCTTGCTTCTCTGACCCAAGCTCTGCCTCACAGATTTTGCTCAGATAAAAATTTGAAGGTGTAATGCCTTTAATTAAACCAAGAAAACTCTTATGATGAAACCTAAACTCTTTAACATGGTTTAGAAGGCTTGGATATTTTTGTCTGACTCCTCATTCCTTTCTTGTCAATTATCTGTCCAAATCTGACTCACCATTCAAGGCTTAAAATTTGCCAATTTTTCAGTCATATATTTGTTCACCCTTAAACTGGGCTTGGGACTTCCCTGTGTATTCCAGGAATAATGTTTGCTCTTCTCTGATGATACTTGTGAAATTTCTGATGCCCAGAATTCTATGATGGTGAGGACCTTGCTGGTGCCTTGTTCACGAATGTATCCCAGGTACACAAGGTAGATGGCCGATATATGTTGACTAAAATAATAGAGGAATGATTTGGCGCAGTTACTTGTCCAGTCCTCTGTTACTGAAATCTCCTCAGTGAACCTTACTATAATCTATTCTTGCTGAATTTATTTTTAGTTTTCCAAAGTCCTGTCCTCTCTTGTCTCTGTTTCTTCACACTTGCTTTCATCTTACCAAGGGGCCTTGAATTCTGACTGTTCGTAGAATATCTACTAGTTTCCTTCTTCTGGCACTTACCAAAGCTGCATGGTAAGTTCTAATACATCAGTCTCCACCTCTCACAAGTTGGTCCTCTATGTGCAGAGGAACTGTGTTTTCCTTTTTAAGTCTCCACCATCTAGCAGACTACCAGCCTGTAATGTATGCCTCATTGACATTCTTCACTGCAATAAATGGAAGAAGGAGGAAATGAATTCATATACGTGGAAAATATTGGAGGGAATGCCTGTGAGATTAAAAAGTATAGTGAAAAATATCTACAATAGTGTGAAAATAATGAAAGATCTACCGAAGAAAAGTCCGGAAGGAAAAGTTGTGAAACGTCAGCATGAGTGGGTCTAAGTGACAGGGCTGGGCTTCTTCCCTCCCCCCACCATCTGTATTTCTAAAGTGTATTTAGTGGACACCATTAGTTTTATAATATTTCAAAATATTTAGAAAACTTGAAAAAAAACCAACATGAATATTACTGGGGAATGCACCTATATCTTTTGACTGTGTTAATGGTTTCTATGAATAGACACATATTTATAACCAACTTTGTACTCCTTGTTAAAAAAGAGGACATCCCAGAGTTATGTGGAAACACATGATGGGAAATCAAATTCTACATTTGGATACTAGAATTTCATTTTCTTTTTCTGCTAGGTGCATGGGTTTAAGAAGATTATATCTGTTCTTCACTTGTATGAACAGGCAGAGTTAGACAACAAACAACCCCTTTGTCAAACAGTAAGGTATAAACACACGAAATTGCACAAGCAGAACTGACTCCCCTTCAGGCTGATCCAAATACTTAATGAAGGACACGTGCAAACTCAGCCCGGAGCTCGACAAGTCTGTACAGTTCCTGCTATCTGAAACTGACTTAACACTATCTTCGTTTAACTTTGATAGTTACTTGCCTGTGGGTTCTTTTAAGAACAATCTGAAAGCGAGACTTATTAACTCACGTACAATCCACCAAAATCTCGACATCACAAGAGCTACTAGGTTGTTCTCTTGTATCCTTGCATGGGTACGCCAGAAGTCAGAGTGACCTTATCTGCTCAGGGACACAGATAATGTCAATGAGATATGAAGATCCAGATACAAGTTTGCCAGGCTGCTATTACGGTGTGTCTGCTTCCCAGGGCAGTGAAGTATTTTAGAAATATGGTTATAAGTGTATCAACTAGTATGTAAGTTCTTACACACTTGGAATCCAAGATAGACAAAATTAAGTGCGGTGTTTGGATTCTCTTGGATTTTTATAATACAGTACAAATGATTGGCCAAGATATAGATCTGTCTCTTTCTCTATGGTATCTTGGATGGGATTGAGTTGGTTAAGCACAAGGCAAATAAAACATTGTTCTTTTTTCAAAGTTAGCATTCTGAAAGACATGCAGTCAGCACCGTTTATTTACAAACATGAAGTGTTATTTGCCAAAAAGGGCAGTTTTTAACCACTTTAAATATTTAAAATGAATTCCTTACCCAATAAGGGAATGCTGAGGTTTAAGTGAGCTTAAAAGGGAATGTGGCATTTTAAGCAGGTATACCACTGCTTTTATGATTTAGTCTTTAGATAGAATGTTGGTCATAATAGAAAAAAAAAGAAAAAAACTGGAAATTTAATTAGAAAAAGTAATTGAGTTCTAGTCCTCACCACAATTTGACCTTGGGCAAGTAACTTAATGTAGATTTTGTTGTTTTCACCTTTACAATGGAAATGAAACCTGTTCTCCCCACCTTAAGGGATGGATGTAAGGACAAGTGAATTAATGTAGGAGAAAGTGCTTGGCAAATAGTTGAACACTGTATAAATTTCAAGGCAGACATGATGTTATATAAACAACAGCTTGTTTTGTCTTTTTCATCTGGATTTGTTTGCTTTGTCAGGTTGATCTGGTCCAAGCAATCATTAACCTAGATCTTGAAAAGAAAATTGGACTTGCAAGAATCATAAAACATGAGTGCAGATGTATTGCAAGTGTTTAGTGGTCAGCAATAGTTGACGTCTGGGGAGTTCTAGGACATTTGCACCCTATTCTTGGACATTGCCAGAAACAAGTTGCCTTAGATTCCTCTTTCACCCCCCATCTCTGTGGGGAATAGAACAAAAGACATATTGAGATCTTTTATTTTAGAATTCTATGTGTATCTGTATCTAGACATCAAATAGCCTTATAAAAATAGCTTGCATCTTATAAAACTTCACATGTTTTTGAAAAATAGGTAGATAGGTAGACCTTGAACATAGAAAATATCCTACATGTATGCAGATGTTACATCCTTCCTACCCACAAGAAAACCCAGACACATGTTGACAAAATGACTTCTCTAAGATCACAAATCAGTTGTTTGTTGGGTAAGGTGAAGGGAGACTAGCATTGAAAGACATAAATAGAAATATTTCTTACTTCACTTAGTATTACGGTTCTATAATGTTGCTCTATTTTCACACACTTCTGTAGCTGTGCCATCTACCTGCCTTCTCGAAGGCCCATTTACCAGTAGCTCCAGTGTTACCTCCCCCAAGGAACAGTGTCCCATGGAGTTGGGTGCTTCTCCCACTTACACGCCTAGCAAAGCACTGATGGTCGTTGTTTGGTGGGTTTCTTCTGCTTCACCAACCGGTCTGTTGAAGGTCTCGATCATTCACAGAACAAAGTGCGTAGTGGATAAATGGATGAATGTTTTATTTAATGAGAATCGAGGCAGATCTAGTTGATTCTCCAGACCTACTAGAATCTTTACTCAGTCATGCCTTGTTGGCTTTTCTTCGAGCTCAGAGTCTTCATCCTTTTCCCAACCTCTGGGGGTACTTATCCCCAAATTTCTACATACTCATTACTGTCTCCAGTAAAAATCTTAACATGGACAGAAGGTACTTTAAAGAAGATGGAGCTGGAGGATCTATATTTTACCTTTACTCCTGTTATTTAGACTGATTCTCAGTTTATGATTCAGTAGAATTTTTTTTTCCTGAAGTTCAACCCCCAACTTCAATTTTTGCACCCAAATCCTCACCTCTGTATCCATGTGCCGGCATGTTGGTCTTGGTGTGCCAGTATCCTCTCACTGTACTCTCTCCGATACACTTCTTTTCAAGCTTCTTAACTTTTTTCTTTTAGTATTATAAAATTCTTCAAGGTATGTCTCCACTTTGATAAAAAAAATTTTTTCTCACTTAAGCCTGGTGGTCATGGGATTTGCGTCCTAAGAAAAGATTTTCCTTAATGCTGATTGCTTTCTTTCATGTATATATTTTAAAATCTAATCTATACATGGATTTTCTGTCACCAACTTTTGCTTGCTTCTTCACATCTGCTTTCTAATGTGTATTAAACTTCTAGAATCTATCCTGTTGAACTGCTCATGTTAACTTCTTGCCTGGACTATCTTTGGTCAGTATATGCAAATGAGTAAACTGATCTTAAACGTCAAAACTCACACTTTACCTTTCCACAACTCATCCACCGACTCTTCACTTTATCTTTTATTCTTATGAACCTCATTATTCCAAACTAGAAGCTTCAGCCTACTTGCTCTACGTTCCCAGCACACCCTCCTCTGCTGACAACCATAATATATTCATATACAGCTATACATCCAGAGTTATGGTAACCTATGTATGACAATGAGAAATAACATAAAAATGAAGGGATCTCCATAAATAAATGCGAGATCACCAGAGTCTCATCAGCATTGATAATAAGAGTCTCCTGTATGATTTAGGTCAATTGCACGTGAAAGAATCTCTTCTAATTACGCCAATAGGGTAACTGTTAGATGAAAGTATGATCAGAGAATAAAATGATAGCTTTGCTTACCAGATTCAAAGAAATAATATTGTTGATATGGCATTAAAATAAAATTAACCTATAAAATAAGTATTTAGTATTCAAATATGTTCTGTGCCTACATTGGTGAAACAAGTGATTTAATATATAATTTATCAATCACAAAATGTTTATATATATATACATAATATATATATATATGTAAATACCCCTATCGAGTGACCTGAGAAAAAGGAAATGTTAGTAATTAATTTACGTGTCAATTAAATTTTTTTTCTATGTAGAATGCAACTTAATTTTTATTTTTTTTAAATTCAATTAGCCAACCTGTAGTACATCTTTAGTTTTTGATATAATGTTCAATGATTCATTAGTTGGGTATAACTTATCACATAATGTGCCCTCCTTATAAATTTTTTTTTAATTTGGTAAGCATTCTATCTCTTTTTTCCTTTTTACCTAAAGCTAAATTTTTTTCCTGGGAAGTTCAGAATTCTGACACATAAATTGCAGGTTTGTTCTGCAGAATTATCATAATTTAATTTTGCCTCCCAAGGGCCAAGTGATTGTTTTTTGCTAGGATAATTCAGGAGGTGACGTAGAAGAACATCACTGTGATTTTTTTGGGGGGTGATCCAATTAAATGACAAAACAATGGAAAGTTCCCTTCTATATCACGGACTTTAACTGGCCTTTGTTGTCATCCACCTTTGCGAGAATATTTTCCCTTACTAAGTGAAATGGAATAGAAGTAAACATACGATTATGCAAAATGATAGGTCTGCTTTCCCTCCAGATTAGTGGCAAGAGCCAGTTAGTATTTATTGCCTTGTCTTAATGGGTGGATGAAATCAGAAGCTACATAAGTGAGATAAAGCAAAAATTATGTCTGCTTACTCCCACTGTGGTTCTTTTATTTAGCTTTGAAATTCTATTAGAAAACCAGTAGCTTTGGGAAAGCCAAAACTCAGAAGTAGTAAACTCTAAAAAGAAGCAATTTTGTAGGTCTCCCCTAAATAATATCATGTTTCTGTAAGATCCTCCACTCATTTTCATAGTGTTAAAGTTATTTCAAATTTATCTCTTAACATGCCTTCAAGCTTTCTTATTTGTTGAAATATTTTCTTAGTTTCTATAGTTTCTTGCACAGTACAGATGTTTAAAATATTAACATGTTAACCTAGTTTAACCTGTCATTGAAGGCTTACATGCAATTTCTTGTTGACAAAATAACTTGTTTCTAGATATTATAAACATTCAATAAATTTCTATAAATTCCTGCCCTTACATTCTCTTTAAATTTTGTGTCAACTTTTGACTATAGCTGAAGTTTATTTGGTTTGTTATTCAAGATCTATTTTTAAATTTTCTTCTCAAATTTTATTTAGATACTCGAAGTTTCTATCTGGTGACTTTTAAAAGAAATCTTCCTAACCCTCTTGTTTTGCAAACATAAAAGATCTCATTAGGATTTGCATTTGAAAAAATTACACATCACATACATGTAAAATAACAATGTACATGTAAGCATGTAGATTTAAAGGGAACCTGTTGAAGGGAACTGTGAAGTCTCCAGTGTGTCTTTGATCTCTCCACCCTACTAAGTTAATCATTGTCTTATTTTCTTGATAATTTTATGTCCGTATTTTTCAGTTTTGCAGTTACTGAAATTTACATAGACTGGTAACATGTGTGTTCTTTTGCCAGTTCTTAAAAACATCACAAAGATTGGGATGCCTGGGTGACTCAGTCGGTTAAGCATCTTCCTTCGGCTGGGGTAATGATCCCAGGGTCCTGGGATCGAGTCCTGCTTCGGGCTCCCTGCTCAGCGGGGAGCCTACTTCTCCCTCTGCCTGCTGTTCCCCCTGCTCATGCTCTCTTTCTTGCAGTCTCTCTCTCTGACCAATAAATAAAATCTTTAAAAAAAAAGATTCTTCTGTATGATATGAAAAGCTTTAGTTCACTAGTTTTTGCTAACCCAGAAAATTCTATTGTGCGGATGTTACCAATATATACTTACCATTCCCCTATCTAGGGACATTTGCTTTGTTTTTAGGATTTGCATTTATATAATGCTGCTATATAAACATGAGCTATTGAATAAAATTTTTAGGCATATGTGGAGCTCTATCCTGGCTTTTCCTTTGTTCAATTATCCACGTTGAATTCATATAAATATCAGAAGGCATTTTGAAAATGATTACAATAGTTTAAGTTAGTACAAACTATGTAATCATTATTTTAAATTGTATACAAAATGCTAGCCTGAGAAGCATTGTATCTGGCTCACAAATATGAAGGGACCTTAGTCCCTGTGAGAAGATACTCTGTGGATAGAATTTAAAACTATAAAATACTGAATGAAAAATGTGAAGCAATCTGATGTCTTTTTAAAAAATGATTTTACTTTTCTGAATTTATTAAACAATAAACTTAGAGTGCTAATTAAAATTAAGGTATTAGTAGTGAGGAATCAGTCTTTAAAAGCTTTTTCCTCTTTGGAATGCCATGGCACTTTTAATGGCATCTCCCATTAGGAAGATAAGTAGCTCACTCCATATTTATAGTAACACTGAGACAGTGTGATTTCTGCATGATTAAATAGTAAATCTGTGATATATTTGGGAATAATATCTTTATTCCTTGGAGTAGATTTTATTTTTTTATTATTTTTTAAAGATTTATTTATTTGAGAGTGAGAGAGAGAGAGAAAGCATGTGCACAAGCGTGGGGGTGTGGAGGGGGAGAGGGAGAGCGAAACTTAAGGAGACTCTGCACTGAGTGTGGAGCCTGATGAGGGGCTCTGTCTCTAGACCCTGAGATCACAACCTGAGCTGAAACCAAGAGTCAGATGCTTAACCAACTGTGCCACCCAGGCACCCCTACTTATTATTATTATTATTTTTTAATTTAAATTTGAGTTAACATAGAATGTGCAGTATTGGTTTCTGGGGTAGAATTCAGTGATTCATCACCTAATACAAACCCAGTGCTCATCACAACCAGGTGCCCTCTTCAATACCCATCACCTATTCAGCCCAACCCCCATCCACCTCTCTTCATCAACCCTCAGTTCTCTATTGTTAAGAGTCTCCTATGGTTTGTTTCCCTCTCTCCTTTTTTTTTTTTTTTGTTCCCTTGCCCATATGTTCGTCTGTTTTCTTTCTTAAATTCTACATATGAGTGAGATCATAGGTTATTTCTCTTTCTCTGACCGACTTATTTCACTTAACGTAATATACTCTAGCTCGATCCACATCATGGCAAATGTCAAGATTTCATTATTTTTGATGGCCAAGTATTATTCTATTGTGTGTGTGTGTGTGTATATATATATATATATATGTAGATATCTACCTATCTATCTATCTATCTATCTATATCACATCTTCTTTATCCATTCATCAGTCAATGGACATTTGGGCTCTCCCCATAGTTTGGCTATTGCTGATAATGCTGCTATAAACATTGAGTGCGTGTACCCCTTTGAATCTGTATTTTTGTTTTTCTTGGAGTAGATCTTAAATAATAGTCCACTATTGCAATGTGAAGGAAAATGCAGGTTGAACATATTAGTCACATACCCAATAAAAATAAAATGTAGATTAACAATGAAACATATCAAATAAATCTTTGAACAATTTGTGTGTAAAAAATAAATGCAGCACAATCTACAGTTTAGACACATGGATTTTAGCCAATCACACCTGAGATGAGTCCTGATTCTGCATAAAGACTATGTGAAATTGGACAAATGACTAAATCTCTCTGGATTGAGTTGTTTCATAAATGAAAGGGGAGTAAAGATGTTGCCTACCTCATATAGTTGTTCTGGGATTAAGTGAAATTGTATACTAAAATGCTCTTTGCAATATCTGATACAAGTACTAAATACATGTTAGCTCTCATCAAGAGCACTTGTAGGGAAAACGTCATTCCCTAGTGAAGTGTAGTGAAGATAGAACACTCTTGTATTAATAGATCAATGAATATCCACTCTGTTGAGAAAAACTCTGACAAGAACGTCCAGGAGGCATAAGAATAAGTAGTCTTTTCCTGAATAACAGTATGTCTAGATGCTTATTTTATGTATTTTTTTCAAAAAAGATTTTATTTATTAGAGAGTGCAGGAGAGCACGAGCAGGGAGAGCTGCAGAGAAGGAGAAGCAGGCTTCCCACCGAGCAGGGAGCCCAATGCAGGACTCGATCCCAGGACCCTGGGATCATGACCTGAGCCAAAGGCAGATGCTTAACGACTGAGCCACCCACGCACCTCAGAGGCTTATTTTAAAGGCAGAAGCTTAAAATTGGGGAAAAACTGCTTGCAAGGAGATATTTGTAGCAGAGTATCAGAAATAAGTGGAAAGAGCCAAAAGTAAGTCCATTTCACTGGATAGAATATTTCGCAGCCATTAATAGTAATAATTACAATGATTACAGTAAGACACAAAAATGCTCACAGCAGAAATGAGGAAAAAATCCGATAAGAAACTTGTGTGTATATATATTATGAGGAGAACTATGTAAAGATGGACCAGAGGGGAACCTAGCATCCTGTTGACCCAGTGACTGTGAATAAGAATTGATGGGGAACTTACGGGGTGCAGCCTACTAACTTAATACCAAGTATTCTTGGCATCGAAGGTAATCGATTAAGGAGTAGCATGAGAAAAATTCCCAAGGGCTTGCTTTCCTCCCCATTAACTCAATTCTGTCTCCTCCCATAGCGAGCTAGCTCAGTCAACTCTCTTCCCTTATGTCTTCATCTACATGTCTCATCAAGAACGTGGCAGGAACAAGTTGAGTGAATAGAAAATTCTCAGAAAAACAAGAAGTTAAGCAAGCGATGTCTGGGTTCCAGTGTTCTTCCCGAGCAGCGCGGCTTTGTGATTGTGCACTGACTACAAAGACATTCTGTCTCATCTCTAAATTGTTCAGCCGCCAGACAAACTAGTTTCTATAGAACAGGATTAATGGTAGGACTACAAGTACAAACCTAGTTTGTTGGCCCAAACAAGTTAGGAGTTTGCAAAGGTGCAAGGACATGAGAATGATGGGTAGAACCCAGCGGTTAAATGACAGATGGTATTACTCATGTTGTTAGTCTTCAGGCCCCAAAACTCCAATCTGCATCTTCTCCATATAAGATAAGGCTTTGTGAGGAATACTATGGGTGAGAAGCATTTTTCTTCAGCGAGCCTGTATAGGCTTGCTCTACTGCACCCGCGATTTCAGCCTCTCCTATCAGAAAAGTACAGGTCACCGCTGTGAATCATGCGTTGGCTGACTGCTTAGTTGACAAAGGCATTTTTTTTTTTAATTCACAAAATGAAGCTCTATGTTTTAATAATGATACATTCTATGATTTTACAAAGGGGAACCAATGATGGAATGGTATGAAGGCAGTGGTTTTTAACATAAATCATAACTCTATTCTCAAGTAGGTTGTTAAAACAAATTAAGGGTAGAGGTGTGATTGACCAGCCAATTTGATTTCACTTAAAACCACATGCTCATCATTGTAATCAAACTTCCGTTATTAGTATGAGATAGCTACTGTAATTTCTAAGATGGTCCATTGAATGGTACAAGATACTACAGAAATTTGTCTTGCACTTTAACTTATTAGTTTCATAGCTGAACAGTGAATAAGAGGATTTATGCAAGATGGTTTTAAGTTGTGTGGCTAAACCAAGACACCCTTCAATATTGGCTATATATTAAATAATACAACTTTAGGAGACACCTGGGTGGCTTAGTGGGTTAAGCATCTGCCTTCGGCTCAGGTCATGGTCCCAGGGTCCTGGGATCAAGCCCCACCTCCGGCTCCCTGCTCAGTGGGGAGTCTGCTTCTCCCTCTCCCTCTGCCCCTCCCCCCTTGCTGCACAAGCTCTCAAATAAAATCTTTAAAAACAGTAATACAACTTTAGAACTAGAAGGGACTTTGAAAGCATTTAATTTAATAATTTGGACTAGTCATTGTCACCTATATTCTTGTTGAAAACAAGGATTTCTCTGGAGTGGGAGAGGCCTCATTCTGCATTGTTGTTTCTTGATGCAGCGTTCTATCTCCCTGCCCCCTGATACAGCCCCCTTTGTTTCCCCTGCTGAAGAACATTGAGGAATCTGAAATAGATGACGAGTCAGATGCTGCTTTGCAAAAGCAGTACCGCCAAGTGTGTATGGAAAATGCCTGGCAGAGCTCAGATGATACTTCTGAAGAAACAGTTTAACGATACCCTCAAATCTGCCGTACCAAGCCCCAAAGCAGCAGAAAATTTGTCATTCCCTGCACCTCCTCTATGCGATACTTGCTTTGAAGAGATGATGGAGCAGGAAGGAAGTGATTATAATTGACCAGATACTCTTTCATTTCATCCACTTGGCATTTGTACTTATAAAATAAAAATAATTGGAAATCATCAAATCATTATTTTCATCCAGAAAACTTAATAGAAGAAATCTGTTAACATACACTGTCAAAGCATGTGAGAAGATTGTCAAATTTATTTACTTGTCTCACATGAATAAAGACCTACCTTGTGCCTGGCACTGGGCTAAGCCCTGAGGGATACGGTACAGAGAAGAGATGCTCTCTGTTTTCAGAAACGTACAAGCTACTAGGACTTTATCAATTAGAATTCTACATTAAAGATTATTTCCTCTAAAGAGTTTGAGTATTATTAATAGGGTTGTTTTTTTTTTTTTTCTGGCTCCTGTTTTTCTCTCCTCAAATGTACTTATTTCTCATGGCACTTACTCCTACAGTATTTATGAAAAAGCTGGCCTGAATAAAAAAAGTGAGTCAAGTGAACAAACAAGGCTTTGATTTCAAGTCACAAGTGTATAAATCAGCATGCAATTTGGTCTGAGATCTGAAGGCTGAAAGGCTGGTGGAGGATTCAGTTGTCCTGTTTTCAGATGATTTGGGATATGGCCTAGCTTAACAGGTCATGAAAATAAGCCCTTGGTTGACAAGGCAACAATTAAAAGCCCTTTTTATGGTGTGTGTAACAGTCAGGGACACGTGTGAAATAAGAATGTGTAAAGAACTTGAATGGGCTGAGTTACCCTAGTTAGTACATGGGAATGACCATTCACATGCACAGATGTGGCATTCTCGGAATATTATGGGGGCATGTACCTTAAAAAAAATGTTACTCCATTACTAAAATTTGGCTGTTAGCCTCCAGATTACAAGTGTCAGCTGCGGTTTCACCAAGCGCTCAGAGACACAAACTATACCAAGCATGTTACAAATTTGACTACAATGTTCCCATCAGCCTCCTCATCTCTTTAGTCATGTCCTTCTGATAAAATCAGAGTAGTGTGTACAAATGCCAGAATTTTTAAATTTATATCCAACCATATGTTCTCTCTCTCCAATATTTCTCTTCCATGCCTCTCTCAAAATAACTATCCTCCTGAATCCCGTGTTCGTCATTCCTTCGATGTTCTGTATATATTTTTATTGCATTTGTAGGTATACCTAAAAAGGATGTATTTTTGTTTTAGGAGTGTCAAGCTTGATAAAAAGGGTTTATGCTGTATGTGATCTTTGGGGCCTTCTTATCTTTATATATTGTAAGGTTCATCCATACTGCTGTATTTCACTATAGTCCATTAATTGTGACTGCCATATGTATTTGTAGATGTTTGATTGTTAATTAACTCATCTACTTCCCTATGGATGGGACATTTCTTTAGAATGAGACAGTGTGTAAGTATTTTTCTCCAGAAATATATCTAGAGGATTCTTTCAAAATTAACCCTTAATTTTTTTTTTCCATCTGCAAACCCTATCATGATTATTTCCAGGTGTTTGATACTTTAAAACATGTTGCTGTGAATGTTCTTTTCTGTGTCTCTGGGAATGCATGTTTAAGAGCCTTCCCTGGATAAATATATTTAAGCTTAGACTTGTTAGGTCGTAGTAACTTTGCTATTTTCTAGAGTGGTTGCATCACTTTACATTTTTATCCGCTATTGTAGATTCATATGTTTACTAATACTTGATGGTATCAACCTTTTTAATTTAACCTTTTGTGGTCTTGATTTGCATTTACTGGATCACTTTTTAATATCTCTTCATAGTTTATTAACATCTGTGGTTCTCTTTCTATAAAATGCCTATTCATGTCTTTTATTACTTTTTTAATGTGGAAAACACAGTTGGATGCCTGCCCAATATTTTTTCCTCTTTTTTCTTTCTTTCTTTCTTTCTTTCTTTCTTTCTTTCTTTCTTTCTTTCTTTCTTTCTTTCTTTTCTTTTCTTTTCTTTTCTTTTCTTTTCTTTCTTTTTCTTTCTTTCTTTCTTGAGAGATGCACATGCATGTGTGTGTGTGGGGGTGTGTGTGTGTGCATGTGCACACACGCAAGCAGGCTGGGGTAGAGGGAGAGAGAGTCTGAAGTAGACTGCACCCTCAGTGCAAGCCCACCGCAGGGCTCATTCTCATAACCATGAGATCATGACCTGATCTGAAACCAAGAGTTGGAAGCCTAACCAAGTGAGCCACCCAGGGCCCCCCTCTTCTCCTTATTAGTACGAGAGCCTAACTTTTCTTTCTCGCTTTCCTTATTTCTTTTCTTTCTTTCTTCCTTTCTTTCCCTTTCTTCCTTTACTTTCCTTTCCCTTTCCTTTCCTCTCCTTCCTTTTTTTCCCTTTCTTTTTAGTGAGGATAGGGCAATATGACAATCTTAAAAAATGCTTTCTCTTCAGATTCCTTTCTAGCAGAGAAGGACGCATGACCTATCTAATTGTAACTATTGAGATTCTCAATGATAAAACTCCTCAGCGATGGAAAATTTCATACAGGTGTGTTTATTTTCATGTTTGGCTCGTGCATTTTGAAGTGTGCAAAATTATCTAGAACTTACAGAATTTGAAGAGTTACTATACTTTCCAACTATCAGATATACCCAAAGACAGAAGGAACAATTCTGAGAATTTCAAAAACCCGAGATCATGACCAGAGCCCAAATCAAGAGTTGGATGCTTAACCTACTGAGGTGTCCCTAGGACACTTACTTCTAATTCTAACTAGAATACTTAATTTGGGGTAGGATTTCTTTTTAATAGATCAGTATTCAAAAGAAAAGAACAAGGTATGAAAGAGACCCAATGTAAGATTTTGGCCACGTAGGGTCTAGGTACACCATCTTTGCCTTTGTTATACTGTTACTTTCTATCCATTAAAAAAGGAAACAAGAAAGGAAGACCTACATTTATTGTCTTAGATCTCCATAACTACTAAATATCTCTGATAACAAGAACACATCTTTCTGAGATAAAATTTTAGGTTGGAAGCTTAATATAATCCAGT
The DNA here is from genome assembly GCF_024610735.1 of Ursus americanus. NCBI lineage: Eukaryota > Metazoa > Chordata > Mammalia > Carnivora > Ursidae > Ursus > Ursus americanus. Next base: position 59,882,256 of record NC_142129.1, on the reverse strand, counting down.
TATCTCGGAATAATAGCCTACATTGAAATTCACATAAAATTTGCAAAGTCTGGTTGCATCTGGGAACTCTACAGAATAGAGTGATGATAGATATATATTAAGACAACATGCAGCATTGACAAATGTCACATCTCTCTGGTATTACTAACCAAGAGTGACTATCTTTAAAAAAAAAAAAAAAGGTGAAAGCATGGAGATATAACCAGGACAGGCAAGACAATGGTTCTTTCTCACTCTGCTGCGATCCAGTAAAAGTTTGGATCATGCCTGGCATAGAAAGGGGAAAGGCTCCTTCCAAGGAGGTCACCACCTGAGCTTGTTGGGATCGTTTCCAGAGCAGGATGCCTTTGTTACAAAGAACTTCTGTTGTCTCTTCCTGGAGGACGTGCTTCACAGCTTCACAGTTCTGGCAAACATGCCTCCGCTCCCTTTGTCATCTGTTCTTTTCTTCTCCGGAGTATCCTTTTTTTTCCCCATTAAATACAAACATCTTCGTCAATCTTATGGAGCGGAGGGAATCTGCTAAGAGCATATTTGCTATTTACATATATTTCAGTAACTGATCCAATCCTTTACCAAGATTTTAAACAACTCTAAAAAATTGAATCAAATCACATATGTTGTCTGGTTTCCATGCTTGACCAATATGCGTTATGAGCACCAAGGGCTGAGTAGGAGGAGGTGAATTCGTAAGCTTCAGAGTGTCATAGATGTGAGGCCTTGATTCTCCGAGGCGCTCTTATTCTCCAGAGTGCAAATTATTCTATTGTTAGGACAACACAAGAAAATACTTTAGATAGTTTCTCAACAGTTCCTTTTATTTTGTGATGCATTTACATTCTGTAAATCGTTTAAATACCTTAATAGGGTGTGTTGTTTTCGTTATTTTATACATACATGGAAAGAACAAAATGGGACCATCTTTTAAGTTAAAATTTAGTGTTCAGGCAAAAATGTGGTTCCTTCTGTATGAAATACACTGGAAGATTTAATCCGAGGAAATTGCTTGTGTCAGCAGCTGTCACAAAACATGTGGCTTGTTTTGGAATCTGGAGCAGCTGCCATGCTGAAATCCGATTTTTTTTTTTTCATGGGGAAATAAGAATATCAGTGGCATTTGTTTTCTTTGAAGTGCTTCAGCCTTTTTATTTCTAATTTCAGTAGCCTGTTTGGAATGACTAAAAGAGGCAGAGAATATTCCACTGAGCTGTTAATATCTTGGGTATTCCCCAGTATTACTGCAAGAATGTTTTAAGCGTAGCTGGGTGGGGAACGTCCATTCGTTATGGCAGATGCCATAAAGTTCACAAGGCGAACATCCTCCGGGCTACTGTGAAGGTTACAGAGGCTTTCCCACAAGGTGATTTATGGACCGTTTCCTACAGGAACATGGTCTCTCAACTCTTTGACACCTGACACCCTTTTCCCCAAGCTACACCTTGAATAACACGTGTTTGGCCTCCCTTCGGTCTCCAAACATGCAGTCCTTCCCTCCCGTGACCCTAGTAGCCTGGGAATCTGCATTGCTGGAGAGAGGTTTTCCTTAGTAAAAATGGCTAACTATGTACGGGAGGCTTGCCCACGTGAACAGAGACCCAGACTTCCGAAATGTACTTCTTAGTTTGTTTTTACACCATAGATCCACTTTAATATTTATATGTCTGTTTGAAATGTTGACCGTATGCCCTTTTTATATCTGGACACTCCTAGGTATTTTCTGGATTAAAAATAACACAGTGCAACTGGATGCTGTGGGATAGAGGTTAGGGGATAACCTGGCTTTCGATTCCCTTGGTGCCCAAGCTCAGAGCAGAGCGGGGCCTGCAGTGGGCTGTGCATTAGCAGGTGGGGAAGAGTCTGAGATCATAATGGTCAGGTATACAGGTTTCCTGATGCCATTGTGCCAGAATTTTAGTGACCTCAGGCCTGTTCCTAATGCTTCTAACATTTTTACCACATTATAAATGGGGACAGTAATGGTGCCTTCTTCAGAGGAATGTTGTGAGAGTGAATGGAAACCATGCCTATGAAGTGCTCAGCATGATGCTTACTATTGATGAAATTACCCATGTCACCGCAGTTCAGTGAAAAATCCTCTTCAAATCTTAGACTCTACATCATAAGTAAGTAAATGTCAGAAGGTTGCAAGAAAGCTAAAAAGTAATGACATCGATAAGTCCCTTTTTTAAAAAGAAAACCTTTGGGGCAAAAGAAACTGTGGAGTGAACCCCAATGTATCTGCATCCATATGGTATCTAGGATTCCTGTTTGATAAGTAAATATTTAAGAAGTGTGATCCCTGCAAAGCACCTTGTAAAATCTGTAATGATATGTAAATAGTCAGTGTTGTTTTTATTCTCACATTAACCATCACTATTCCTGCTAAGTCCATGGAAGGGACAGGAAGTGGACATGGAGTAAGGTGATGAGGGACAACACACAGGCCGAATCCAAGGAAGGTGGGTCTCAAAAAAATTAGCAAGTATTGGGTGCCTGGGTGGCTCAGTCGGTTGAACGTCTGCCTTCGGCTCAGGTCATGATCCCAGGGTCCTGGGATCGAGTCCTGCATCCGGCTCCCTGCTCAGCAGGAAATCTGATTCTCCTTCTCCTTCTGCCTGCAATTCTTGCCCCCCCCCAAGCTCATGCTCTCTGTCAAAAAAATAAAATCTTAAAAAAAATAGCAAGTATTTAATATTAACAGACCATGAAGTAATACAAGAACAACAGTGATTGCATTGTTAGGAATGTATTTGTTCATACAACACTATGGGGATGGCCCCATAAAAAAAGAAATTTTCAAATATTAAAATACTAAAGAAGTGAGAGAGCAAGAAAAAAAGAAGGAAACAGAATTCTGAGAAAATAATTTTTCCAAACTTTGATTATTTGAGAAAAATAAGAGCTACACTTTCTTTCAACAAGTATTTTTGATCACCTCCCATAGGCTAGTATTACATAAGAAGACTGAGGGGGGAATGTGATGACAAGTGCTATGAAAGGCGAAGTTGCTGCCTTTTGGGGGGCTGTACAGAAAAGTAAGGTGAGAATCAGGCAAAACAGAATAAAAAAAAAACAAAAAGATGGACAGATGGAAGGGTGGGCAAAAAAAAAGTCTTGTGTTGGGTAAACAAATTTGGTCAAGCTCAAGCAGCAGTTTGGAAAGGAGAAGGAGAGGTTGTTTCTTCTCTATAAGGCAGTAGGAAGTGGCTGGAGCACATTTTCATAGAAGCCATCCCCGTGTTCCACTGCCCCTCAGAATTCAAAATTAACTTTGCAGTGTTAGGGTCCTTAAGGATAACCTCCCGTCTCCACGCAAGAGCGCTGGTTGTTTTCACACTTCGGCTGAATTAGGCACACCTTTCTCAGCCCATCCGTGAATCTGCAGTTGTAAATTTTAATGCATTATTGTTTCTGGCGGCCGTTATGCACTAAAGGCTGTTCAAGACAGTCACGCTTTGATAAGAAATAGAACAGAAGATTGACACACCTGTCTAATCTCGGGGAGCCCAGGTGCCTAGTAGGATGACCAGGAATGTCGATAACCCATCCCGAGGCTGGGCTGAGTGTGGTAGGCGGCACCGCGCCGCGCTGGCTGGAGTAGGGAGGTGCAGAGGAGGACAGGAGTTCGGCCTGTCCTCAGAGCTGGCAGCGAAGCCTCCTTCGGAAAGTGCACCCAAACTCCTTTCTCTCCAGGATGGAATTTCACACAGTTGGAGCCGAAAGAGTTTAGCTCTGGTTCAGAATGTGTGTGTGTGTGTGTGTGTGTGTGTGTGCGCGCGTAAAATTTTTTTTTTTCTAAAAAAGAGGTGGTCTGATTTTAAAAACTCTGCTCCATGTGAAAGTTCCCCATCTCTGATTTTTAGCCTTTAACCTCTGCACACTTGTAAAGATGATCGGTTGAAGGCGTCATGAAATCTCAGTATTCCGTCGCTCTTCTTGAGGTGTTTGCACTTGAATTCGTTCTCTTTCAGTGTTGAAGGTGAAAGAGAGAAGTAACTTCAGGGCAAAATAAAGGCTGAACAGGGGAGCCCTTGAAAATACCCGCAAACAGCACTAGTGCCCGTGAGCTTATATGCTACATTGCGTTACTTTTGTTGGGTATATGTACCCAAAGAAGAGCATTTGAGGTTATTCAAACTCGGGTCATAATTGACATTTTTTTTCATCTAATATTCTGTGACCAGAACCTACAGTGACAAGGAAATTGAGCTTGTCTGTCTAAAGCCATGTTGTAGAAATAGCTCTCTTACAGTGTACTTATTTGGTGTGTTTTGGGTGAAAAGTCATATAGAGAAAAAAGTCCAAGAAGTCATTGTATAAAACACAGTACAACTTCTCAAAAATTGTGATTTTGAAAACTGAACAGTTGTGTGAGGCAAGTCTATTTATATATCTAGATATGTACCTACATTTATACAAACGATGGCATGGAATAGAGAAGGCAAAATCCACACTCACTGGAAAGCTGTAAAATAACAAATTTCAAGCTTTTTAACAGCCTGCTTTGGGATAGACCATATAACACCCATAGTACGTGTAATCTTTTCCACAGGCCTTTAGAGTAATCTGCTTTACTAGAAAATTGTGAGAAAAATTGATACAGGGGCGCCTGGGTGGCTCAGTTGTTAAGTGTCTGCTTTCAGCTCAGGGAGTGATCGAGCCCCACATCAGGCTCCTCTGCTGGGTGCCTGCTTCTTCCTCTCCCACTCCCCCTGCTTGTGTTCCCTCTCTCGCTGGCTGTCTCTGTCAAATAAATAAAATCTTAAAAAAAAAAAAGAAAAAGAAAAATTGATACAACACATAGTTTGCTCCTGCCACCTTAGAGTTGTAGCTCTACCGTTTATATTTTCTCAAACTTACGACATTTTCTTTGGTTACAGAGGGAGGTGGGATGTGGGGAAAGAAATAGGTGGAGGGGCGACTGGGTGGCTAAGCCAGTTAATTGTCTGCCTTTGGCTAAATTCATGATCCTGGGACCTTGGTTGAGATCAAGCCCCACATCAGGCTCTCTGCTGGGCTGGGAGCCTGCTTCCCTCCTCCTTTTGCCTGCTGCTCCCCCAGCTTTTGTACTCACTCTCCCTCTCTGTCAAATACATACATACATACATACATACATACATACATACATACATACATACAAATCTTTTTTAAAAAAATAGATAGAAGACTGAGATCATGTACTGGGGCCCAGATTTTATTTTTATTTATTTACTGTTCAGTCTCTTATTTCTTTTTTTAATTTTGGTAAGAACATTTAATATGAGATTTATTCTCTTAACAGATTTTTTTTTAAGACTTTATTTTTTTTAAAGTAATCTCTCCCCCCGATGTGGGGCTTGAACTTACAACCCTGAGATCATGAGTTGCATGCTCTACCGACTGAGCCAGACAGGTGCCCCTTAACAGATTTTTAAGCCTACTTTATGGCGTGGCTATTTATAGACTGAGTACGTTTCACAGATCTCTAGGATTTACTCATCTGGTGTAACTGAAATTTTGTACAAGTTGGTTAGCAACTCCCCACACCCCATTCCATTCCAGCCCTTGGCAACCACCATATTTTTCTTTACTTCTGTGAGTACTCTGCTTTGGTAGAAAACTTTGACAAAAATTGATACAACTCCTTTTCTTATTTGCTTCTGTGATCCATTTTAGGGGCACCTTGGGTGGCTCAGTCGATTAAGTGTCTGACTCTTGGGTTTGGCTCAGGTGATCTCAGGGTTGTGAGATTGAGCCCTGTGTTGGCTTCCGCACTCATCAGGGATTCTGCTTGAAATTCCCTCTCTGCCTCTCCCTCTGCTCCTCTGTCCCCTACCCAGTGCTCTGTCTGTGTCTCTCTCTGTTTCTCTCTTTCAAATCCATAAGTCTTTTTTAAAAAACATATATATTTTTTCTTTTTCCAGCCTGCACATACTGTTCTTCTTCTTCTTTTTTTTCCTCAAGATTTTATTTATTTATTGGAGAGAGAGTGTATGAGAGAGAGTGAGAGAGCGGGGAGGGGGAGGGTCAGAGGGAGAAGTAGACTCCCTGCTGAGCAGGGAGCCTGATGTGGGACTTGATCCTGGGACTCCAGGATCATGACCTGAGCCAAAGGCAGTTGTTTAACCAACTGAGCCACCCAGGAGCCCGTAAATAAGTCTTTATGAGCTATTTTGGATACCTCATCCAAGTTGAATCATGCAGTATTTGTACTCCTGCGATTTACTTAGTGTAATATTCTCAAGGTTCGTGCGTGTTGTCTCACGTAGCAGGGTTGTCTTCTTGTTAAAGGCTGAAAAGTAGTCCGTTTATGTATATCCTACGTTTGCTTGATCCACTCATCGGTCAATGGACGTTTAGTCTGTGTCCACAACTTGGCTTTGGAAATAGTGCTGCACTGAACATGAGAGTGATGATTTTTTCAAAATCATGATTTCATTTCTTATTGATAAATGCCCAGAAGTGGAATTGTTGTTCTATTTTTAAGTTTTTGAGGACCCTTCATACCGTTTCCTACAGCAGCTGCACCATTTCACCTTCCCCCTAACGGTGTACAAGTCTTCCCGTTTATGCATATCTTCACCTTCTGATCATGGCCATTCTAACAGATGTGAGGTGAGAGCTTATTGTGGTTTTGATTTTCATTTCCCTGATGATGAGTGATGCTGAACGTCTTGCCATGTGCTTGTTGGCTATTTGTATATTGTCTTTGGAGAAATGTCTGTTAAAGTCTGTTGCCCATTTTTCAGATCAGCTTACTTGTGCTTCCTGCTACTGAACTGTAAGAGTTTATTCTATACATATTGAATATTAGTCCTTTATCTCAAGTACAGTTTGCAAATACTTTCTCCCATTTTGCACTCTGCCATTTCACTGTTGATTGTTGTCTTTGCCATGCAGAAGCTTTTCAGTTTAATGTAATCCCACTTGTCTAATTCTGCTGTTGTTGCCTGTGGCTGGAGTCCTTTCTCAGATTCTGAGAATCTTTTACCCAGTTGAGGCCAAAGAACATACTTAAACAGGAAACAAAACAAAATCAATAAACCTTCAACAACAGAAACCTGCTAGACTATTTGGTGAGGAAAACAAGTGCTTTTCCAAATAAAAAAATACCTTCCATTCCCACAGAATTGGCAAGAAATACTTTGTACATAAGAAAGATGTGAAAAGTTTTACCATTCCCCAGTGCTCGAGCATTTCCTTAGGACCAATATCTTCTTTTGAAGGTACTTGTTCAAGGACAGAGCCTTTCTAATTGGAAAAAAGTGTCTGGATTTTAAGTCCCATATGCTAGACTTGGCAGGATAATAGGGAATTAGGCACTGTAATCAGGAAACAAAAGAATCACAGCTCAGTGGCAATAAAGCAGAAGTAATTCCTGGAGGAAGCATTTTATACATTTTTACTTCAGGAAAAATATCAAAAGTCTACTGATAAAATTTTGACATGTTGGTAATACCTGTTAACAGCTAAAAGAAAGATTGCATAAAATACTGCTAGACTTTCATTTTTAGAGAACTTGATTTCATCACAAATGGAATAAAGAAATTATGAGGACAGTCATTTCCATATTGCTTACTGTATTATAACCCACAAAGCCACAGTAGAATAATTAGCTTAAAATTCTATTAAATAACTATAAACTATCTGGTTAAATGTATTTAAAAACAGCAGGGTTTCAAGAGTTGCTCACATTACATCTTTTGATACTAGCCTTTGCTTTCCCAAAATGAAAAAAAAAAAGCCAAATAAAGTAAAAGGAAAATTCATATGTATCATTGTCACAATGAGGTATCATATGTCCCAATTTTTTATTCATTCACTACTAGGCAAAACAAACGAAAAAGGCCAGAACGTTTAAGCTAACAATGGCGTATTTTAATTCTGCAGTTATGAGAGGGTATTTTAAGAGTTCAGCTTTCAAAATGTTTTGAAATTCTATCAGATTATGTTCCTTGAGATTTTTGAAACATTTGTCTGAAAACAAAACTTGGGCATTTTACCTTTTCAAATCAGACTTGCAAAGCATACTGTTTATAAAATTTCCTAATAAGTGGGCAAGAGGCACAGCAAAAATTTTAACTATGGTTTTAGATGCAAGTAATAAAACGCCTAAAGACCTAGCTGAAGTAAATCCCCATGAGAGCCCAGAGGAGGAAGATTGTCCATCATCTCCTCACCTATATTGCTATAGCCCTGTGACCTAAGACAGCTAATTCTTCTCTCCCTAGGTAAGCTGGGGGCAGGCTGGCTTAAGAGGAGCTTGTTCCAAGAGTTTCCACTTAAACCAAGTTAAAGAAAAGCACATCATTTAATAATTAAGAACCCAGTGAGTTGGCCAGCCTGATTTTTTTTTCTGAATACAGATTTTGTATATGTAAGGTATACAGCGTGATTTGATGCACAAAAATGCACCATGAAATGGTCACCACAATAAAGTGAATGAACAAATGCATCACTTCAAAGTTATTGTGTGTGTATGTGTGTACTGAGAACACTTAAGATCTGTTTCTTAGCAAATTTTAAGTATACAGTCAGGTTAACTATGGTTATCATGCTGTACATGAGCTCCCCAGGACTTACTTATCTTACAACTACAAGTTTATATCTTTTGATAACACCCACCCCCATCCCCCTGCCCCCCACTGACTCTAGCAACCACTGTTCTACTCTTTGATTCTGTGAGTTCAACTTTTTAAAATTTCACATAGAAGTGAGATCACCCAGTATTTGTCTTGCTGTGTCTGGCTTATTTCACTTAGAATAGTGCTTCCAAGTTCATCCATGTTGTTAAAAATGGCAAGAATTCCTCCTATTTTTTTTTTTTTTAAATGCCATCCTGACATTTCCAACCTATCCCTTGGTTTGCTTTCTTGGTTAATTCATTTATACAACGAATAATAAAAACTACAAATGTCAGATGATGGACTGTATATATTGGAGGGGAGGAAAGGTGGAGGCAGAAAGGTTCTGTGGAAAGCTATTTCTGTATCTCATTTCCATTGTAAATGCTTTATAGATAAATGGCAAACGATGGGAGGACTGTGTGTCCTAAAGCAGAGGCTGTATCAGAGTGATGATGAAAGGTCTGTTCTGGGTTCATTGATTGTAGGCAGGCACTGGGTCAATGTTCAGGTAGAAATATACTTGGGAATGGAGCTCAGGAGACACAGTAGAGATGAGAAAGTGTAAAGTTGAACTTGTGCATCTTACTTGCTTTATATATGAGTACAATGATCACATATTAAATACGTAATTTTGAAAATTATTTTGATCCTGATAATATTAATTATGAATATAATTGATAATATTATGTTACAGGTCTATGAAAAGTATTTGATAGGAATTTTCTTAAGTCCCCTAAGAGCTCTGAATTGGTTACTCTTCTTAGCCTTCTTTCATAAATATGGTCTCCCAGCTAGTAAAGGGCTTCACAATCAGACTTGACTCTATTTCAGCGTTTGTGCTCAAATCTCAACCCTGTCTCATGCCAATGCCTAGATAAATATCTGATTACAACTGGCACCCATCCATGTGTAACGGGTGACTGACTTCATACTCCTTGTAACACAGGACAACTTGAAGTTGTACATCATGTGTCTGAAGAAGGAAAAAAAAGTAAGGAGCCAAAGGGTATAATCCTTGATTGGAAATAAAAGAAGAAGAAGAAGAAATTGTAAAGATGAATTAAGTAAAAAAAAAAAAAAAAAAAGAGGTGGTGCCTTGGTGGCTCAGTTGGTTAAGCATCTGCCTTTGGCTCAGGTCATGATCCCAGGGTCCTGAGATCGAGCCCGACATCATGCTCCCTGCTCAGTAGGGAGCCTGGTTTTCCCTCTCCCTCTGCCTGCTGTTCCCCTTGCTTATGGGTGCATGCGCTCGCTCGCTCTCTCTCATTCTGTCAAATAATCTTTTAAAAAGTAAAAAAAAAAAAAAAAAAAAAAAAAAAAAAAAAAAAAAAAAAGCAGTAACAACAATCGACCAAGTAAAATAAGGAAGAAAAGATTTGGAATGATACGGTAATTTGGGGGGAGAGACATCATAATTTGGCAAAAAGAGACAGATCATAATTTTGGGAGTTTCTGCTCTGGCCTAAATGTTTCGAATTAGTAATAGATGGGGTAATTGGTCTACAACTCATTTCATGTTTCCGTGGGTGAATTGTTCTCACTGAGGAACATGAAGATATTTGCAGCCAATCCAACTTCTTTGTGTACAAATGTCAGTCTCCTAGCATGGTTCGTGTTTTTAAACACTTAGTCTGTGCACAATCTCACAGCGCATTCCATGGAGGGTTTCAAGTGTGTGTGTAAGACTGTTCTGTCTTAAAAGAACTTCACCTGGAAGCTGGGGAGGCAGAATGAAAACACCATTAATTCTCCAAGACCTGCCATGATCTCATGCCTCAGTTTCTCCTTTGCCTCTCTAGTTCCCTCATTCTGCCCATCCACGCTGGCATCTTGAAAGAACCTTTTGTATTCGGCCTTTTTTTTTTTTCTCTCTTCTCCTGCTTGGGTTACTCTTCTCAAGATGCCACCATGACTCGCTCTCTCAGTTCTGTCAGGGTTCTGCTGAAATAATAGGCTATTAACAGGGACTCTGACTCCTTCACATAAAATACCCCTGTTTACCTTGTTCCTTTTTTCTGCCTTTATTTTTCCCTGTGGCACGTACTACCAGCTTGCACGTGCTTCTATGGCTTATTTACTGTTCACTAGCTGTCTCCAACCAGTAGACGGTGAGTTCTTTGAGAGGAAGAACATACCTTGTTCGTGGATATTCACAGGACATGCGTGGGCATGTGCCTTTTCCTCAAGTTTCTGGTGTGACAGCAGCTCAAGGAGAGACATTTGTCTGAGGAATACCTGTATCCAGGGACGTGCCTCCCAGAGTACCCAACATATTGCATTGATTTGACACTGATTCATGGAAAACCAAGAGTAGATGTACCTTTAGCAGGGCTTTCAAAGACAGATGGGATTTAGGTGAGTGACAAGTACAAGAGGTGGCATCAATCTTCTGAATGAGAAGCATATGGAGATGGGCTCGTTTACCTTTGACATGGAGTCAGGATATGCTGGCAAGAGCAGAGACTTAAAGTTTAAGAAAAGAGAGTGATAGGGTTGGGGATAAAATTCTAGAAGGTTTGTGTTGACAAGGATACAGCATGCTAAATTTTTAAATGAGGCATATGCTTTTGAGCATGTGACAGAATAAGAGTTGTATATTTGAAAAATGTATTTTCCTCCTAAATTCATGCACATGCATTCCTAGGATCAGAGTAGCTATGTTTTGGGGATGCCTTGTTGCCCACTTCACTTGATTGGTGCAAGGAGAAATTAGGGTAGAGTGATCAGGTATTAAGTCTGTAGAAATAGTCTGGATGTGTGTGACAAGAATAGAAAAGAAATGGGTGTGAGAAACAATAGAAATGGGGAACAGGATTTTCACATGCAGGAGTTTCAAAGGTGGTCATGGATAGAGATGTTCAAATTTGGTTGGGAACGTGGTTTTATTGGGAAATCGAAGTTTAAGGTAGGGAGGAGAAAACCAAAATGAGATGTCAGCTGGCTGGTGACAATGTGGCCAGGAAGTCAAGGGAGACCCCTGAGGTTGGAAATAGAATTGGGAATTAGCAACACCTGGCTGATAGTTGTGCTAATATTCCCAGAGCACTGGGGACTTGAGGTTCTCATTGATTCATTTATACAAGAAGTGTTCATGGGGCACTTGTTTGCCAAAAATTCTTCCAGGCACTGAGGATGCAGCATCGACCGAGCAGAATAAATCCCTGCCCTTATGTACTTGACATTCTAGTTAGAAAAGGATATGGCCAGGACGCTTGCGTGGCACAGCGGTTAAGCGTCTGCCTTCGGCTCAGGGCGTGATCCCGGCGTGATGGGATCGAGCCCCACATCAGGCTCTTCTGCTATGAGCCTGCTTCTTCCTCTCCCACTCCCCCTGCTTGTGTTCCCTCTCTCGCTGGCTGTCTCTATCTCTGTCGAATAAATAAATAAAATTTAAAAAAAAAAAAAAAGGATATGGCCTATCATATCTGTGGGTGATAAGTGGTGGGGAGAAAAAGCTGGGTAGGAAGGTAGGGATTGTCAATACAGAGGGCAGGGGGATTGCAATTTCCAACAGTGTGGTCAGGGCCAGTATCATTGTGAGGGTGAGCAAAATCCGAAGGAGGTGTGGCTGTGTCCCCTCTGAAATCTGGGAGAGCAGTTTAGAGGAAGCAAGAAAACAATGGCCATGATCTCACCCCTCGTGTCTAAGGAAAAAATCAAGGAGGCCAGTGTGACAGGGGTGAGAGAGAAGTAGAGAATGAAGAGGTGAGGAAAGGGCCTTGTCTTGCTTGGTGGGCCAGACCTAGGGTTTACTCTGAAAGAGAAGAGAATCTGGTGAATAGTTGGGAGCAGACAAAGTACATGATGGGACTTGTATTTTAAATGGCTCCTTCTGCTTGCTCTGTGATTACAGAGAAGTGAATCATCTGGAGTGGAGATGGGCTTATTGCTCTAGTTAAAAGCATTTTTGTTTAGACAAAATAATTAACCGCTTGACTTTTGAATTCCCCCAAACACCATTTTTTTAGTTTTTGATTAAACTTCCCTCATTTCCAATGAAGTACATTTCCAGCATTTTCTTTAGCATTTCTCAAAACCTCATAGCACTGCTGCCATGGAAAATTCACATTAGGAAGCTTCCTGAGTTAGGTAGAAGATACACGGCTATTTAATCATCTCTTCTATTGACTCTGTGTTCTCAAGTGCAGACAAGATTGATCTTACTGAATTTTATTTCACTCTCTAGGTCTTCTTTCTAATAAAGGCTAAAGGTAAATGTATTTGGAAGAGAAGTCGGTCATAGATGGCCTACACTTTCCACTGGTTGTAGTTACAGTTAGAATTAATGGTCTCTGGAGGGTAGCACCCATTATATCACAAAATAAGTGCTCTCTCTCTCTCTCTTTACATATATATATATGTATATATATATATATACACACACAAATATATAAAAATATAATTGTATTTAAATATTTATAAGTATTTAAAATATAAATATTTTAATGAATATATTAAAAGTATATATAAAATATATTAAAAATTACATTTTACTGCTGTGTTATTAAAACAGCAGGAAACTCTAGAAAATTCCAAGCAGGACTTTAACCTACTCTGGTGTGTCTGAAACTTTTGAGACATCTTGCCTTTCATATTGACCTTAATCTTAAATGTCTTAAGTTCTGACCTGAATTTAGCTCAGATACCGTAAGTAATTGGGAAGAGATAGCTACTTTAGAATTAAGGTGGTTGGTTTCCCTGTTTAAAATCTATTTAAGCATGATGAAACAAAATGGGTATGACCCATATAAGCCTACACATCTATTAGTCACTTTTTCATACATTCAGTGTTTTTTACAGCACATTGCTGGGCCATTTCGGAGGGGACCATGTATTGGCTCAGTGTTCGTAGATCCTGTAAGCAAACAAACAACAAAATTACACAATGCCTCTGAAGATAAATGAATCCAGCACACCTGGAATGAGTTAAAATTTTCTTTACTTTTTGATAAACACTTGTTTTAGAAATCTGAACATTCTAATTCAAAAAACCCAATAAACAAAAATAAAATTTGCTGTTATATCAGCTCCTTTGCTTAGATCATGTTAAATAATCATATAAAATGATTGCTTAACCAAACTGAAGTGAGACAAACACTTGGTATATTCTTGAAACTATTGGTGAAAGTTTCAGTTTGAGTTGTAAAAACCCTACAGAGAATTAAGGCTTTACTTTAAGGAATTGAGGAATAATTTTTACTACGAAGTCCTATTGAAAATAAACGCTAAGATCCCTTGAGTATTTGACCTGGTGTACAGCTTTATGAGAAAAATTCTTTTTTTCTAAAAGAGAGATCGAGGCAAACTAAGAAAAAGACTGTTAACTACAGAGAACAAATTGATGGTTACCAGAGGGGAGATGGGTAGGGTGATGGGGGAAAGAGGTGATGGGGATGAAGGAGGGCACTTGGATGAGCATGTGGAAGTGTTAAGTTGTACACCTAAAATCGATAGTACACTATATGTTAACTAACTGGAATTTAAATAAAAACTTAGGACACACACACAAGATGGTAGTAATAAACCTCATTTTTGTCAAACACTTCTCTAGAACAATCCCCCACCTCCAACAAAGTAAAGCAGACCTTATAGCTAAGGTTGTGAAGCAGGCAGAGTATATTCTCTTCACTGTTGCCCTGATTAAGTAGAGGACCTATGAGAATGTTCAGATTCTCACCGAGACACGCACATATAAAAGGCACACCTGTTTGGTTTGGTTCATTCACAGTGTCCTCACCCACTCATGCCCACTGTTTGGGACTCCTTGGGATACTTAAAAATTGAAATCCAGTAACGTCCCTGCTGCTTTGGGCAGGGGTGTGGGGCTTGTGAGATTTCTAAAATAATAAATAGGACTGTTGAAAAGATATGGTTTCATACAAAAAAAACGACTTAAAAGTCTGGAGAAAACTGAAATTTTAGGAACCAATGTTTTTTCTGATAGGATTTTCTAAGAAAGCAATGAGGAAATGGTTCATCTTCCTCCCCAGGAAATAACACGCCGGGTCTATTTCTAACAATTTCCCGTGATAATCCTTCAGAGATAGGAAGTAGATTGAAATTAGTTTCTGATCCTATTTGTTTCTGTCACTTACAATTCCATAGTGACTCTGCTTACCTAAGCCAACCTTCCCTGGGTATCCTTTTCCATCTTAATATAATACCTTCCATATACATGGCTGGGAAAATATTTGTGCATGTTTGTGTGTTAAGTATTGATTTTTTTTCCTAATCCTCTGTTTAATAAATCGAAAAACTGATAGAAAATGTATTTTGGTGAAGAGGTCTTAGATTTGAAAGCTTTGCCTCTGAGGGAATTCACTGAAATTTTCTCTGATAAGAAAAAGGACATTCAGCCCCACACAGATCACAGAGAAAATGAACCAGATCCCGAACCTCAGCGGTAAAAACATGAAATGTTGCTGCGATTTTATTGCACTGACTCACAACTGTGTAACAGTTGCCTTTGTGGAAAACAGAGACACTCAGCTACTCAAAAAACGCCTCTCATCTTGGAGATTCAAAAGGCATTATTATTACTTTTTTTTATTAGAAACAAGCACTGTTGAGGAATATAACTGTAGGAAGTAGGGATACTTTCATTTACTGCTGCGCTGCTAGCGTGTTACATAATACTTACCATACAGTAAACTCTTAATAAGTAGTTGTTGCTTTGTGGGTTGAGAAAAGAATGAAAGAATGTCATTTCTTGATTTGCCCTTTTTGGCAGCATGACAAAGTTATTTGGATATTAAATATTACTTTATTCAACAATTTAGTGACTTGTTCATTCATTAAAAGCATACTGCCTCCATTGCCAGGTAAGTCCTAGGGAAAAATAATAAATCACAGGGGCATCATCACAGATCCCTTGGTGTTTCCCATATAACGCATTTTGCGATCAGGATGAAACAGTAGAATGTCGTTGCGTATGCTGAGGTTGCTTAGACTGTTGCTGACTAATTCAGTATTGGATGGATGCTTTCCAGTTGTGCCTTGCTAAGCATGTCAACAGTTTTGAAGTTGAATTATGCACCAGGAGTATCTAGAGAGCTTGTGAAATAAATTTCTAGGCCCCAAACCACACCTATTCAATCAGAATTTCTTGAGTTGGAATCTAGAAGTCTGCATTTTTAAGAAACTGTAGATCTGTCTGATGAAGTGAAATGGGCAATCAGGAAGCATTATTCAGGGACAGAGAGAGAAATCTGAAATTACTATTAGTATAGGGTTTATGTGCATGTCCAACCTAACAGTAAATATCAGTTGACTATTTTTCAATGTCCCATTTATATGAAATACATAAAGAGATGATCAATAACATGGCCTTTGCCACTGGCCCTACCTCATCATATTCTGTATTGTAATTTTTCTCCTGCAACCTGGCCATCATCCTGTGGTTTTATTCATCGGAGTCTTCCAGTACTGGTTACCGCTCTTTGGATAATGTACCTCTTTGTGTTTTCTCTCCATTGCTCTTGTTCCTCTAGTCACAACCAACTGAGAACAAACTTTTTCCCTGGGTACTTAGAGGGTTTATTTCACTGGCTCCATTAACTTTCACTGTCATCAAAAGAACATCACCTCTTCTCTACATCTCTGCTCTAATTTTCTAATTCTTACCTGCATAACGATGTACTTACTCATATACATGATGAAAAATCCAATTTTTGATTATCTGTACAAGGAATTTGAGACACAAGGTCATGTATCCAAAGTTTCTCATAACTTTCAGTTTTGATGGTCTCATGGATTTAATCCCCTGGCACTTCACTCTGAAAGAACCATCTCTATGAACTTTCACAGCTCTCTCTCCTGTGTGCCTGTCCACTTTAAAAGGGGTGCTACTAGACCCTGCTGACAATCTGGGCCAAAGGGTCAGGGTTGAGAGAGAACTTACTCAGTCTCTACCAAATACCTACACTACTACACGGGAACGAGTTACGTGGGCACTCATGACCCGCTAGCTGTTTGAACCAGCAACACATAGCCATGGCTTTGGTTCTGAGAGGGCATGAGAGACACTGAGCCGACATGATTACATTTGAGGATGGGACAAGTGATGCCTCACCTTATGCTTCCTGCAACCAGAGACACGCTTCACTGTCTCAGAACTGCAGAAAGTGTCTGTTGCTTGCAATACACAGTGCAGAGAATTAAAAATTCTCAATAAAGAGAATTAGTGAGAATGCTCCTGTAGAATGTATGCCTAAACAAACAACTTCTCCTGAAGAGGGATCTGACGACATACTTTCTCCTCCTCACATAGAGGTGAAGTACAATAAGCAAACTTCTTTATCAAAAATACGCATGAGATTTTTGTATTTGAGGAGTCAGGACAGTATTCGAATTTCTCTTTACCTTTTTTTTAGTCAAGAATGACAATTTATGAGGGTAAGTAGTAATCATGTCTAATTTATTTAGCCCTAGCCCCCCATCTTACCATAACAGCCTAGGACCCCATGTAAGGGGTCTCATTGAACTCATAAGACCTCCAAACTGTCAAAGATGATAATAACTAATTACTAGTTATACTTTTACACCATTAAGTTTGGGTGATATTTATTATACAGCAAGAAATAACTGATCTGTCTCTATCCTTTGCAGTTTTGTGATGTGTATTCTTAAAGGAAACCAGATTGTTTTTCCAGTAGCATTTCCTACTGTCAAGATATTAAGATTTACATCCCCTGTTGTTGTTTTCTTTAAACTTCTTCCTGTGTTGTATGGCTCATAATTGGAAGTAAAATGCATGTAAAATTGTGTTGAACACAATAAAGAAAAATATGTAAAGTTTGGAATCACAAATGACTGTGGTTTATCGCTTCCTGGTGGAAGATCAAAGTGAAGTCGTTTTGTTTGTGAGTTTTTGTACAGCTGGAGTTTTTGAATTTCATAATTAATAACATAAAAATAATAGCGTTAAGAGCAGCAATGTATCCCTAAAATAATTTAAGAACTTTTAAGGCATTATTTTAAGAAAAACTAGGTGTTAAGTATTTGTGAACGTTTACTAATGGCTTTTAGTTTTGAAAGCACTATTTAGTGAAAATTTGGGGTGATGCAAATTTAGGTCTCTGTCGACCAAGGAAAATGTCACGTATCTTCTTGTGAATCTTTGAACTGATTTTAACCTAAAGAATCTCTTGATATTATTTATCCCGTTGCTGAAAATGGAGTTAATTAGGCAGGTTTTTGTTTTTGTTTTTTTGCATCGTAAATTCCATTTTTCTTTTGCATCTCTGACCTTACACATAATCGGATCTATTTGTAGAGAGAAGTGGGATAAAGAAAGGGAGTATAGAAAAATCTAAGCAAGTAGTAAAGGAGTAGGCAAGTGTAAATTAATATGGAATTAATTTAACAGAAATTAAATTCCTGTGGAAATGAATAAGGTCTGTGAGGGAGAATTTATGTTGCATTTGGTTTGTTAGCATAACTTGAAACCAGCCTAAACAACTGCTTCTGTTTTCAGAGGTCTTAATTTTGCAGTCATGTCAGCATTCTCCTGATGCTGACAACTGCTGGGCAATTAGTTTTTGATCTTTTTAGCTTGAATTGCCCTTGCTTTCATTACTGCTTGAGCTAAGCAAAAAGAGCCTGAATAAGACTTCTGTATAGCCCTATTTTATAAACATTTTAAATCACATTTATAGGTGAAACTATCAACGTGTCAAGCTGCAAGTTTATTAACACGTAGTAATGGTCACATTGGACCGGCAACGCAGAAAATTGCAGCAGTATTTCTAGACCAAATCTATGGTTGACACAAATGCTTGCCTTTTCTTTAATTGAGGTGAATATTAAGCTGATTTAAAATGCTGCTTGTTCTTGTTATTTGAGTAGCCTACATTCTTAATAATCTCATTTCCATTGTGCGATGGCCTGAAACGAAGTGCTTACTTGGAGAGGAGCGATTCGCGGTCACAGATGCTCTTGAACTGAAATAGCCAACCTCCTGTGACCTCCTGAAGGGTCTTCGGTCCCTCTGAGAGACCCCCATTGCAGCTCAGCCTCACTGTGGTCTAACCTCTCGCTTTCCCAGAATTCTCTAATAAGTCTAAATGACTGTTAAGAACAAGAGTTGTATCTCTATCACAGGAAAGGGCATTTAATTATTAACTCTTAACATAGATCATCACTGAAAAAGCAGCTGGTATCTAAGACTTACACAGTCCTTAGTTGTACAGTCATTACTCGATCCAGTTCAGTTCCCTCATTTCTTCTCCTTTTTTGCTTGTTCATCTTTTTTTATGATTACTAGAGTTGTTTACCATTGTTGGAAGTTCATATTTGTATCGAATTCCATGGTGGATGCATGACGTCTAACTACCTACAATCCCACATTTTAGGCATTAATATTGGTGTTGTGCAGCTGAGGAAACTGAGGCCTAAGGCCAAATCCCCAAGCTAGAAAGTGGGAGACTCAGGATTCAAATTCAGTTCTCCCTTGATTCTTTCGTCTCTTCCATGTGATGGTAGCCAAATTCCACTTGCATTACAAAACGAGAAATGCCGTGCCCCCACTGCTGACTTACTGCTGTTATGACCAGAGGACCCCCCCTAGCCCCACCCCCATCTTGAGCTACACCCTCTATGCTACAATTGATTCTTTTTAATGAGGTAAAATTGGTAAATAACTAGTTTTAGGTGTACAAGGTAATAATTCAATTTTTATATATGCTACAAAGTAATCACCACTAGTGTAGTTCCCATCGGTCACCATACAATTGACCAACCCCAAGCTCCATTTTGCCCACCCCCCAACTTCCTTCTCTTCTGATAATCACCAATCTCTTGTCCATATCTATGAGTTCTGTTTCATTTTTGTCAGTTTGGTTTGCTAGATTTCACATGTAAATGAAATCATATGGTATTTATCTTTCTCCACCTGACTTAACATAATACCCTCAAGTTCCACCCATGTTGTTGAAAAGGGCAAGATTTCCTTCTTTTTGTGGGTAAGGAATATTCCATTGCATATATATACACCGCATATCCTTTATCCATTCATCTGTTGATAGATACTTTGGTTATCTTCCATGTCTTGGCTATTATAAATAATGCTACAGTGAACGTAGGCATGCACATATCTTTCTGAGTTAGTGTTTTTGTTTTCTTCTATAAATAATCAGAAGGGTAATAACTGGTATTTCTATTTTTAGTTTTTTGGAGAATCACCATACTGTTTCCTACAGTGCCTGTACACTTTGCAATCCCACCAGCAGTGTGTGATGGTTTCCTTTTCTCCACATCCTCTCCAATACTTGTTATTTCTTGTCTTTTTGAAAATTGCCCTTCTAACAAGTACGAGGTGATAACTCATTGTGGTCTTGACTTGCATTTTTTTGGGTAATTATTCTGATAAGTGATAGTGAATACCTTCTCATTTGCCTATTGGCTTTCTGTATATTTTCTTCAGAAAAATGTCTATTTAGATTCTCTGCCCATTTTAAAATCAGATTATTTGACATTTTGCTATTGAGTAGTTTGAATTCTTTATGTATTTTGGATATTAATTGCTTGTTGGATATATGACTTGAAAATATTTTCTCCCATTTAGTAGTTTGCCTTCTCATCTTCTTGATGGTTTCCACACCGCATACAACTCTTTAGTTTGTTATACTCCCACTTGTTTATTTTTACTTTTGTTGCTGTTGCTTTTTGTTAGATCCAAAATTTCAATGCCAAGACCTATGCTAAGGAGTTAAATACCTATGTTTTCTTCTAGGAGTTGTATGGTTTCAGGTCTAACATTTAGGTCTTTATGACATTTTGAGTTAAATTTTGTGTACTGTATAAGATAATGGTCTAGTTTCATTCTTTTACACGTGACTGTCCAGTTTTTCCATTAACATTTATTGAAGAGACTACCCTTTGCCCATTTGTATATTCTTGGATCTTTTGTCATAATTTAATGATGCATAATTTAATATGCATGGGCTTACTTTGAGACTCTTTTTCTGTTCCATTGATCCATGTCTGTTTTTATGCTACTACCATGCTGTTTTGATTATTATAGCTTTGATTAGTTTGAAGTCAGGGGGCATAATACCTCTGGCTTTGTTCTTTCTCAGGATTGCTTTGGCTTTTTGGAGTGTTTTGTGGTTCTGTACAAAATTTAGAATTATTCTAGTTCTGTGAAGAATGCCAATGGAATTTCGGTAGGGATTGGACTGAATCTATAGATTGCTTTTGGTAGGATAGATAGTTTAATGATCGTAATTCCTCCAGTCCATGAGTATGGAATATCTTCACATTTGTTTGTGTTTTCTTCATTTTTAAAATTAATTTTCAATATTCAGTTTTCAATATTCAGATCTTCCACTTCATTAAATTTATTCCTAGGTATTTTATTCCTTTTGATGCGATTGTAAATGGGATTGTTTTTATTTATCTCTCTTTCTATAGTTCATTATTAATGTGTAGAAATGCAACAGATTTCTGCATATTTGTTTTGTATCCTGCAACTTTACTGAATTCACTTATTCTTTTTTTTTTTTTAAGATTTTATTTATTTATTCGACAGAGATAGAGACAGCCAGCGAGAGAGGGAACACAAGCAGGGGGAGTGGGAGAGGAAGAAGCAGGCTCATAGCGGAGGAGCCCGATGTGGGGCTCGATCCCATAACGCCAGGATCACGCCCTGAGCCGAAGGCAGACGCTCAACTGCTGTGCCACCCAGGCGCCCCTGAATTCACTTATTCTAACAATGTTTTGGTGAAGTCTTCAGGGTTTTCTACAAATAGTATCAGGTCATCTGAAATAGTGACATTTTTACTTCTTCCTTTCCAATTCGGATGCCATTTATTTATTTTATCTAATTGCTGCAGCTAGGACTTAGAGCAGTATGTTGAATAAAAGTGGTGAGTGGGAATCCTTGTATTGTTCCTGATCTTAGAGGAAAAGATTATAGCTTTTTTACCATTGGGTATGGTGTTAACAGTGGGCTTGTCATCTATGGCCTTTATTATATTGAGTTACATTCTTTCTACACTCACTTTGTTGAAGGTTTTTATCATAAGCGGATGTTGAATTTTGTCAGTTGCTTTTTTCCTGTATCTTTGATCAGTTTCTTTTATCCTTCATTACGTTAATTTGGTGTATCACATTGATATGTGGATGTTGAATCATCCTTGCATTTCTGAAATAAATCTCACTTGAACATGGTGTGTTCTCCTTTAATGTGTTGTTGAATTCAGTTTACTAATATTTGGTTGAGTGTTTTTGCACCTATATTCATCAGGGATATTGGCCTGTGATGATGATGAGGGGTGTGTGTGTGTGTGTGTGTGTGTGTGTGTGTGTGTGTGTTATCCTTGCCTGATTTTGTATCAGGGTGATGCTGACTTATGTGAAATGAACTTGACAGCAATCTCTTCTCTTCAGTTTTTTTGGAAGAGTTTGAGAAAGATTGATATTAAATCTTGAATGTTTGGGAGAAATCACCTGTAAGTCTGTCTGGTCCTGGACTTTGGTTTGTTGGGAGGTTTTCAATTACTGATTCAATCTCCTTAGTAGAAAGTCTGAACAGACCAATTATTATTTCTTCCTAATGCAGTCTTGGAAGATTGTATATTTCTAGGAACTTAACCATTTCTTCTATGTTGTACAGTTTTTTGGTAGATAACTGTTCATAGTAGTCTTATGACTCTTTGTATTTGTGTAATATCAGTTGTGACTTTCTCTCTTTCATTCCTGATTTTATTTTAGCCTTCTTTCTTTTTTTCCTTGGTGAGTCCAGCTACAGGGTTGTCTATTTTGTTTATCTTTACAAAGAACCAGCTTTCAGTTTCAATGATATTTTCTGTTTTTATCCCTATTTCGTTTATTTCTGCTCTGATATTTATTATTTCCTTTCTTTGACTAGCTTTTTTGTTGTTCTTTTTCTAGTTCCTTTAGGTGTTAAGTTAGATTGAGTGTTGTGTTTTTTGTTTTTTTTGTTGTTGTTTTTTTTCCTTACATAGACCTATATCACTATGAACTTCCCTTTTAGAGTGCTTTTGCTCCATCTCATAGATTTAGGATTATTGTATTTTCATTTTCATGTGTTCAAGGCATTTTTAAATTTTCCCTTTGATTTCTTCATTGACCCATTGGTTGTCAGTGGCGTGTTGTTTAATCTCCACATGTTTGTGATTTTTCCAGTTTTTGTAATTGATTTTCTATTCCATTGTGGTAGAAGAAGATGATTGACATGACTTCAGTTGTCTTAAATTTATTGAGACTCATTTTATAGCTTAACACATGATCTTTCCTGGAGAATGTTCCATGTGCACTTAAGAAGAATGTATATCCTGCTGCTTTTGGATGGCATGTTCTGTACATAGCTATTTAGTTCATTTAGTCTGATATGTTGTTTAAAGTTGATTTTTGACTTACTGGTGTTTTGTCTGGATGATCTATCACTGATGTAAGTGAGGTATTAATGTCTCCTACTACTTTTGTATTGCTGTCAAATTTTCTCTTTAGGTCTGTTAGTATTTACTTCATATATTTAGGTGCTCCTATGTTGGGTACATAAATATTTATGAATGTTATATCCTCTTATTGGATTGACCCCTTATCATTATATAATGTTCTTTTTTATGTTCTATTATAGTCTTTGTTTTAAACTCTCTTTTGTCCTGGGACACCTGGGTTGCTCAGTTGGTTAAGCATCTGACTGTTGATTTCAGCTCAGATCATGGTCTCAGGATCCTGGGATTGAGCCCTACCTCAGGTTCTGTGCTCAGTAGGGAGTCTGCTTGAGATTCTCACCCTCTGGTGAGAGTCTGCTCATGCATGCACTCTCTCTCTCTCTAAAATATATTTTTAAGAAGTCTTTGTTGTCCTATATGAGTATAGCTACACCATTTTTTTCTGTCTCCATTTGCATGGAATATCTTTTTCCATCCCTTTACTTTCAGTCTATTTGTGTCCTCAGATCTGAAGTGAGTATCTCGTAGGCAATATAAAGATGAGTCTTGATTATTCATTGAGACACTCTATGTCTTTTGATTGGAGAATTTAGTCCATTTATATTTAAAGTCATTGTTGATAGGTATATACTTATTGCCATTTCTTTAAATGCTTTCTGGTTGTTTTTATAGATTTTCTCTATTTCTTTTTTCTCTTGTTTTCTCTCCTTGTGATTTGATGCTTTCTTTAATGTTTTATTTAGATTCCTTTCTCATTATTTTTGTGTATCCTCTTTTAGCTTTGGTTGCCATGAGACTGACGTACTCACATATGACATTCACATATATATATATGTAAATGTTATATATAATATATAATATATAATATATAATATATAATATATAATATATATAAAATGTCATATATATAATCAGTATATAATATATATAATATATATACAATCAGTCTATTTTAAGTTTATAGCAACTGAAATTTGAATGCATTCTAAAAACTGCGGTTTTGCTTTCCACTCCATATTTTTGGTTTTTAATCTTCTATTTTATATCTTTTTATTTTCTGTGTCCCATAACTAATTTTTGTAGTTATGGTTAAATTTACTGCTTTTGTCTTTTAACCTTAATACTACCTTTATAAGTATTTAAACCACTACTTTTATTATCTATTCACTTTAACAGTGAGATTTTTACTTTAATGTATTTTCTTATTAATAATTAGTGCCTTTTCTTTTCAGCTTAAAGAAGACCCTTTAACATTACTTCTGAGGCTAGTTAGTGGTTATGAACTTCTTCAGTTTCTGCTTGTCTGGAAAGCTCTTTATTTCTACTTCTATTCTGAATGAAAACCTTGCTAGGTAGAATATTCTTAGCTGGAAGGTTTTTCCTTGAAGTACTTTGAATGTATCATACCTCTCCTTTCTGACCCGCAAAATTTCTGCTGCAAAATTAGTTGATAGTCCCTATATGTAACATTTTTTTTTCTCTTGCTGCTTTTAAGATTCCCTCTCTATGTTTAACGTCTGAAATTTTAATTGTGTGTCTTGGTATAGCTCTCTCTGGGTTTATCTTACTTGGAACTCTTTGTGATTTTAGATCTGGATGTTTGTTTCATTCTCCAGATTAGGAAAGCTTTTAGTCATTCTTTCTTCGAGGAAGTTTTCTGCCCCTTTATCTCTTCTTCTGGGGTCCCTATGACAGAAATGTTATTCTGCTTGATGTTATCCTATAGGTCCATTAAGCTTTCTTCATTTTTATTTTTTTTTATTTTTTGCTGCTGTCTTAGTCAATTCTGTTGTTTTATCTTCCAGCTTTCTGATCTGTTTTTTTACTTCATCCAGTCTTCTACTGAAACTCCCTAGCATATTTTTCAGTTCATTTATTGCATTCTTCAGTTCTGTGACTTCTCTTTGGTACTTTCTTGTGTTATCTATCTCATTGCTTTACTTCTCTTATGTTCAAGCATTCTTCTGCCAAGATGGTTGAGCATCTTCATGACCATTATTTGAACTCCTTATCAGGTAGAATAATCATCTCAACTCATTAAGGTATTTTTCTGAGGTTTTGTCTTGTTCTTTCACTTGGGACATTTTTCTTTGTTCCTCATTTTGCTTGACTCTCTATGTTTGTTTCTATTTAGTAGGCAAAATAGCTATATCTTCCAGTCTTGAAGGAGTGGCCTTGTGTCAGAGCTAAAGATTATTGTTCAAACTTGCCCTAGCTCTTGGTTGTCTTTTCAATTTTGGGGATTGTTAGGTCGCCTAAATTAGTCTTGATAAGTCCCAGTTGTTGAGGGTGCGCCAAGACTTAGCAATGCTCCAAAGGGAGAAATCTCTGTCAGCATCTAGTTTCAAGGTGATTGGAAACTAGATCCTTAATCAGCAATGTTCAAAGTACACAAACGTATATAGTCCTGAATAAGCTCAGCTGAGCTCTAGACCAGGAGATCTGAAGGTGTCCTCCAGGTGACAGTTGCAAAAATTGGGGCTTCAGATGAGTGTATGTGTTCCTTTCTGGGAGGTGCCAGCAAACTGTGGCAAGGCCAAGGGAGAACTTGAAGATGGTGTCCCCCTGTCTATATTTTTTGAAAGTGCCTTTGTAGCTTCTAGATGTGTGACAGACCTGAAGCCTACCCCTCAGGTTAAAGGTTCAAGATAAGTAAATAGACCTTTTTCACAGGCTGACTGAGGGTGTGTATCAGTTGGCTTTCTGTGCGGTACCAGAGTATGGTAGCCCACCCAGAAATACCTTTATAGTCTCAGGGGGCCCAGAAAGGCAAGCCCCTCTGGCCACTATGGCTGGGTGATCAAGGGGGTGGTCCCTGTATGGATTGTACTCTCACCTGCTGGCTCTAGCAAGGCTGTGAGACAGTGCTGAGGGCAAGGTATGTTTACAGTGTTAATGATGCAAGGGAAAAGTGCTGGGCATGGGGCATACCTGCAATTAGCAAGGCAAACGATGTTGGGAGCTGAGTATGCTCATGGCTTTAGAGAGTCTATGTCTCTACACACCTGCCTGTTGTAGCAAGAAAGAGACAGAGTGCAAAAAAGTGCTCATCAGTGCCTCCATCCCCAAAGAAAGACCCATTGGTTCCTGCTCCTTTGGCAGATGGTTTACAATTAACAAATATCCTTACATGTAATCCAGTCACCTCAAACTGCTGCCTTTTCATAGGGTCCTGGGATGTGTAAGTCTGGACATGAGCCTCTCTAAAGCAGTATATCCTATCCCCATAGCCCTGGGGTCCCATCACTGTTAGAACGGTTAATTTTTGAAGCTAGAAAGTTTTGGGGCCTTGTCTCTCTTGTACATGTCTCAAGGTTTGGATTGTACATTATGGGAAACAAATCCTTTTCTCCTCAGGAAGAGGCTCTGTACCCATGAGACCTCTTCCTATTTTGGGTCACTGTGCTGGATGAAGGGTTTTTGATGTGACTACATCTCTTCCTCTCTTACTGGTCTGGGTGGGGGGGTTATCCCTTGTGGAGGGAGCTGTTCAGCTAGTTTTCAGTTACTTATCAGTGGGAATTATGCCAGATGTAGCTGTAAATTTGGTGTGTCTGTGGGAGGAGGTGAGTTTGGTCTTTGTACGCTGCCATCTTGGACCACCTCCATAACATTAAAATTGAATTTTGAATATTGAATAATGCTCTACCCACAAATAACTACTTATTAATGTCGTTCTCCCACTAATTTGGCTATGAGCTCTTTAACCGCGAGGGCCATAATTTATTAATCTTGTTATCTGTAATGTTATATACAGAGTAATTATTCAATGAATGGGATGGGATATCCTTCAATGGGCTAATAAGTTTACTTTGATACTCTGCCCTCAACTCCTCATTGTCTTCTGTTGAGTTTTAGATAAAGCTGAGTAAACACACACAATACTGTATTCATTAAAAACAAGGTATAGACTGAAGCTAGCTATTCAAAAAGGGGTGGAAAACATTTACTTTCCTGTAGCAGTCGTTCAAATTAATTAGAAAAAAAAACACATTTTATATCCTGTTTTTACTTAGCTCTCTAAGACTTGGGTTAAAGTTGCCCTAAGTTTACATTCAGAACTCTAAAGATAAAATTTTGAAAAGCGCAAAGTCAGGATTCCCATTGACAGCATAATTGATGGGTGCTTGACTATATCTTTTTTTTTTTTTTTTAAGATTTTATTTATTTGAAAGAGAGAGAGAGATAGACAGTAAGTGAGAGAGACAGAGGGAGTACGAGCAGAGGGAGAGGGAGAAGCAGACTCCCCGCTGAGCAGGGAGCTTGAAGTGGGACTCAATCCCAGGACCCTGGGATCATGACCTGAGCCAAAGGCAGATGCTTAACCAACTGAGTCACCCAGGCACCCTTTGACTATATCTTAATAAGGAGGAAACCTCATATACACAATAAAATGAAATAGCATGAATATTTGTAGCTGCTTACATTTATACAATGGAAATCTTGTCATGACCCACAGGTTCAGAGAAAACCACAACAATAACAACAACATTGAATTAGAGATGTGGAATGTTGAGATCATGATGAATAAAGAGATCTGGTTTTTGTCTTGGAAATCTTGGACTTTTGTTGTTGTTGTTTTTAAATGAGGATGGTAAAGATTAGCACTAGTTATATAATAATAACCTCAGAGTATTTGATTTCTTTGTACATCACATTGCGTACTGGTCACATAAATTCTAAGATATGTTGCACAATTTGGACAGATACATTTTAGGAAGGATATTGTACATTTGCAGAAATATGAGAATGTATAAATGTATAAAAGTTTGGAAATCAAGGCACACAGGGAAAATTGGAGCAATGTGACATGCCTAGCTTGCAGAATAGAGGACCATTTTCAAATATAGGAGCACACCATGTGGAAAAGTCTGGTTTTATGTTCTATTTCTATAGAGGACTAGAGTCTGAAAATTACAGGAAGAAATTATTCAGTCCATTTTTTAAAAAGTTTAATAACTAGAGGACCTGGGAAAAATGAGGAAACTACTAAGTTTAACTAAAATTATGCAAGGTAACAATCTGTTGGGGATGCTACAAAATAGTGCTTTTCAAATTTTATTATAAATGTAGACCTTTTGGGAATCTTGTTAAAATACAGATTCTGATTCAGTAGGTCGAGTGTAGGAACAGAGACACTGCATTTTTTTAAAAGATTTTATTTATTTATTTGAGAGAGAGATAGGGATAGAGAGCACAAGCAGAGAGGAGAGGGAGAAGCAGGCTCCCCAGTGGGCAGGGAGTCCAACGTGGGACTCAGTCCCAGGACCCTGGTATCATTGACCTGAGCTGAAGGCAGACCGTTAACCAACTGAGCCACCCAGGTGCCCCTGAGACACTGCATTTCTAACTAGCTCTCAGGGGGTGGTTTAGTTGGTGGACTTCATACCATACTTTGAGTAGCTTCTATAAAAGAAAGACGGACAGACAATAGGTGATCACTAACACACTTTAAATTACTCTATCAGTTTATAAAATGAGGTATTTTTTTTGTTGTTTTCCTGTTATTTATTTTAAACTTGTTTTTATAGTGCCATAAAACACAGATACAGAAAACCATACAAAACAAATATGAAGTTTGTGAGTTAGTATAAGGAGACTTTTCTCACAACCACCACTCAGGTCAGGAAATAGAACAATGCCAGCTATTTTAATATCTCCTCCATGTGTCTCATCTCATTCACATTCTCAGCTTCCTTGAAGAGAAGCCACCGTTCTGAATTTTATAGTAACCACTTCCTTGAATTTCTTTATTATCACCCAGATAAGAATTACTAGAATCTATTGTTTAGTCTCTGACAATTTTTAACTTGATATATCTGTCTTTTTTTTTAAATCTATAGATTCTCCTATCCTTTTCTTTTTTAAAGTCTTACTTATTTAAGTAATCTCTACACCCAATGTGGGGCAAAACTCATGACCCTGAGACTGAGTCACATGCTCCTCTGATTGAGTCAACCAGGTACCACTCTCTTATCCTTTTCTTGAAATTTATCTGTTGAAGAACCTGGGTTATTTCACTTGTAGTTTTCTTTAGTTTGAATTTTGTTGTTGGCATACTCTTGGTGTAGTTCAACATGTTCTTCTGTCCTCCCCTTTTCCTGGAAATTGGCAGCCATATTTAGAAACTTACTCTGACTTATCTTGTATCCCTTTGCAGTGACTATTTTTGATGCTGTGTTATTTTTCAGAAGACCCGTGGTACCAGATTTTCATCATTTTTTTGAGTTAATAGTCCTCAGTTGTCCATACCTGGCTCCGTTAACTATGTTTTATTATTTCATTTATACTTTTTGTCTCAGAAAATTTTATGTTTCCTCTAATCTATAATAGTATCACTTTATTTAGTACAGGAAGAATATTTTTTTAGCATATTTTCCTATTAGTCTATTTTCGAGATTATAAATTGGGTTCCTTGTCATCATTTTTAGAAAGCAATCAATTAGTTTTTAAAATTATATAAAATCATGAACTCATGGATTTAAATATTTTTTAATATATTTAATCCATTGCAATTCTTATTTGTATTGAAACTCAAATTGCCTCATCTTTGGTCAGTGGGAATCTCTTCAAGTTAGCTTCTGAGTTTTGGGGGGTTTTTGTTTGTTTGTTTCTGTTTTTGAGGTAAACCTAGTAGTCTGTGGCTCTGCCTCTTCTGTTACCCTGTCCCACTGATTCCACCTTCCTCAGACTGCCTGAACTCCAGTCTTTGTTTTCTTAGCTCAGAGAGACCACTGGGCTCTGTGTTCTTCCTCCCTACATCATGGTCCAGTTCTACCTCCAGGTGGAAGCTTCAGATGGGCATTAGCCTCACTTTATTTAATTTCCTTACCTCAGAGATCAATCCTGTTTTGGCTATTGCCCAATATCTGAAAATGACTATTTTATGTATTTTGTCCAGTTTTTAAGTTACCTGTACTGGGAGTGAAAGTCTGGTCTGAGGTACTCCAACCTGGATGAATAGAATTTCCTCCATTAACTAAATTTTGTTATTTTTGGTGATAGCTTTTCCAGGGGTTTTGGTGTCTATTTATTCTGTTTGTTCTATGCTTCTACCTTTATTACTGACTTTTAAAACTCCCATCCAAAATGTAGTCTTAAAAAAAATATATGACATTGCTTTCGAAGGGATATCATAACACATTTTTTTTCCCTTAAAGATTGTTTAAAAAGGAATGAAAAACATTCTGTTCAGATATTTTGAATGAATTCTTCCTTTATAAACAGATAAGGTATTGTCTTTAAGTTCTATTCTACCCAATAATATTAAACTCTCAGAATTAATGGTTCTTGAAGATGATAGAATAATGGTGTTCATAAGTCATTGTTTTCCCCAGTGACAATAAAAAACTGTAAAGTGATATAAATGGGAGAAGAAAGTTACTGATACACTTGGGCAGGGCCAAACAATTTGGCCTGAGATTTTCAGGTAATGACATTCCATACTTCTTACCCATATGTTAGGCTAAAATAATTAATACTATTAATAATGGCTTTGTAGGTGTGTTTGTAGAGTACCACTAGATGTTGTATATAAGTTTGAAGAATCAGACAAGAGGAGTAGCCAGATAAGAAGTAAACTGCTTTGGATCAAAAAGAAACCCAATCAGAATCTGCAGAATAACTGATAAATAAAAGTAAAAATTGTGCATATTCAAAGTCAGTGTGATACTGTTACACATGGCGAGAAGCTCTAGCCTTATAGACTTAAGAAAAAAATGAAGCAAAATGAAGCACTGAAATGAAGGCAAAAACAAAACAAAACAAACCTCAGAAGAAGGAAGAAATGGAAAATATAAAAATAAAGGTGTATCAATAACAATATAAAAATCGTTTAATGAACACATAATCATTCTTTGGAAAGGAGACGGTCTCATCAAGAAAAGGGGGAAAATACAATTGTACAAAGTAAAAACTGAGAACGGGGAAAATCTATAGTCAGTCCTCACTGCACCGTACCGTGTTAACTGAAATGTGTGCATATTGGAACTAGAGTCTCACTTTTCACAGGTCCCTTCATAAGAGTTATTATTAACATAGTAGTGTGCAAAGCAGGGACTTACGATTGTTACAAGTTATATTTGCCAAATCAAAGAAATGACTTGTCTCAACTCTAGGCAAATAAAAATTTTAAAGACCTAAAGATGTAACCGAATTCACAAAAAATTAGATTGCTGAAATTTACACAAGAAAAGGTGCAAAAGTTTAACAGATAAATTAACATAGAAGGCATAAAATAAAATTGTCATAGTTATTTAAGCTTCCAGACCCTGATGACTTCTTGTTGAAGTTTATCAAAACATTTTGAACAAATACTTGATTCTTTTAAGATGTTTCAAAGCAGAGCATGAAGAAAAACATGCTTCCTTTCTTCATAGGCAGCATAACATTAATATAAAAATATGACAAACATAATACAATAAAGAAAAATTATAGAACCTGCTTACAAATGTCATTGCAGAATCCTAAACAACATCATTACATGAAATAAATATTCACATTAAGTCAAAAAAGTATTATGTCGTAGAATTCATATCAGGAAAGTAATGACAGCTCAATATTAATCTATAATTAATCATTAACAGCTTGATGGGGAAAACCATGTTCCTCTTCAGACATGCTAAAAGGCATTTGATAAAGTGTATATTCATTCCTTATCTGAAAACAGACACACACATACATGATCATAAAGAAATAGGTTATTTCAAACCCCAAACCAGAATCACCCTCACTGATGGAGCAATGGATTCATTTCTATTAAAATCTAGAAACATCGTTTACTGTCATCTATTTGGTATCATTGTATATACATTATTCAATAAGATTAGACTTAGAGAAAGTCAAAGTGTAACTGTTGGAAAGGAAGTAGAAAAACTATTTGTAATTGACACGGTACCTGAAAAATGAAAAGAATAGGGTTTTTTGTTTTCTTTTTGCTTTTTAAATAACATATAATATATTATTTGTTTCAGGGGTACAGGTCGGTGACTCATCAGTCTTACACAATTCACAGCACTCACCATAGCACATACCCTTCTAATGTCCATCACCCAGCCACCCTATCCTTCCCACCCTCCTCCACTCCAGCAACCCTGTTTGTTTCCTGAGATTAAGAGTCTCTTATGGTTTGTCCCCCTCTCAGGTTTCTTCTTGTTTCATTTTTTCCTCTCTTCCCCTATGATCCTCTGCCTTGTTTCTTAAATTCCACATATCAGTGACAAAAGAACTAGTTTAGAATGGGAAATTGTATGAAAGAAAAGATACTTCCTTACAATTTCTGGTTACAAAGTTGACATGACATCAGTAGCATTCATATACATGTAACAATGCATTAGAAAATATGAGAAGCTATCTAATAACAATAAATTAAGGGATAAAGTAAATGCAGCACATTTAAGATAAACTATAAGGAATCAAAAGACAACTTAATTTGTAAACTTTGATACAAGAAGTCTTGACTAAATAGAAATACATTACCTGTTCTTGAAATGAAAGCTATGCTGTAAATGTGATAAATACTTCAAATTAATTTATAAATTAAAGTTTCCCCAACTAAAGAAATGACACTTATATTAGAATTTAGAAAGAAATAGTTTTCTGTTTTTCTGAGAAAGAGAAAATGGAGCAGAATATAATAGTAAGAAACAGACTGAAATTCAATGAGCATTTAGGACATAATGAAGTTAGATTTCAAATAATTAACAGTATGTAGCATTGAATCAGATGCTTTTTCCTACTTAACGGCTTTCAAAGTTAAAATTAAAACCATAATAAACCTAGGTGATAATGAACATTGGTGAATAGATATTAGCAATATACAACAGACACTTTTCAGATCTAACACACAAACGTCTGCTCTTCTTGAATAACTCTATATTTTTTCATTGTATGACTGTATCATAATTCATGTAAATGGGGCTTCATGGCTGAGCATTAGGATGTTTCCCTAGTACAAGCATGCCAAAATGAAGATCCTTTCACAAACGAACAACTGAAATCTACTGATTCACGTTCAAAAGAGTATGATGTGCTCACACTTACAAGAAATGATGTAGTTACACATATCTTTTGGAATACTCAATGTCAATTTAGAGCGTGAATAAAAAAAAACTGACAGTTGTGTGCTTTGGGTAGAAATTGGATGTGTAAGATAAAGAGACATCATTTTAATGTACATAAAATTGCATAGTATGAACTTGCTTAACTTTGCATGCTATTATTAGATGGTTAAAGAAAGTTTGTCTGAAATGAAAGTAAAGGAGGCAATCTGTTGAACATTGTGGATGCTGGGATCTTAATTTTACAGAAAAAATGTCTACTCATGCATATATGATTTGAACTTGCAAGGAACTGGAACAAAAGGAAGGAGAGCTACAAAGAAAAGGGAGATAAAATGCTCTTGGGAAGACATCAAAGATAACTGGATTTGTTTCTAACGATCCTTCTAAATTAGCTAAAATTAGATTCAGAATCATGGAGTATGCAATTAATATTTCATGACAACATTACTTAGGCTAATAAGAATATATATGTTTCTTGTCAAAATTGTAATTTTTAAATTGCATTCATCTTTTCCTCCTTGTTAGAAATTCTGTAACCCTTTCAGTGTGCATCATGGTGGTTTTCGAATTCTAATTAGTATATGGCAAACATATGTGATTGAGGGGGGAAAAAATTAAAACTGAAAAACCAGAATAAAATTAAACAAGGAATGAGTGTTCAATTTTTCATATTCCAGGTATTTTTTTTAAAATGACTTAAATATTATGAAAGCAGCAACTCTCACATCAGCAAAGCAAGGAGTCTGGATTTTGATTTATATAAAATTTATCTTTAAGATAATAAGGTTTTATTTAAAGCTTACATCAAAAGATTGAGATTGCTGCTTAGCTTGCAAGTTCAAGAATCCTCTTCTTCTGGACTTTAAGTAGAGGAAAATTGAGGTTTGAGTTATGCTACGTATAAATTTGCCTATACAAGCTATTTCTAGCTAATAAAGATGAAGAGACATTTCATCAGCATTATTTACTTCCGTATGCTGATGTATCAAGATTATCCAAAGCAAAACAAAGAAAGTAAGGAATAAGAAATACATCAATAAAGTGCAGGACCATCTAATTAGTTTGATCTTCAGAAAGCTGCAAGATCTCCTTCAAGTATCTGCTCAAATGACATCTTCTCAATGAAGCCCACCTCCATCCCGCTTTGTTTTATGTTGTTTTTTTAAGTAGACTCCACACCCAATGTGGAGCCCAGTGTGGTACTTGAACTCATGACCCTGAGGTCAAGAACTAAGTCAGTATTGAGGGTTGGAAGACTAACCAACTGAGCCACCCAGGTGCCCCAGACCATCCCATTTTAGAAGTAGACTCACCACCCATGCTATCATCCGGCTTCACATGCTATTCTAGGTTCCTTTTTCATGCATTTATCACCTTCTAAAATCTTATATACTTCCTATGTTTATGATTGTGTCTATCTCTCCTACTGAGACCCAAGTTGCAAGAGAACCGAGATCTCTCTGGTTTATTCTCTGATGTATACCTAGCACCTGGAATAATGCTGGCACATAGTCATTCAAAAAATACGTGTTGAATACATGAACGTATACAGAAGAAATTCCTCACCATAAAAGCAAAACATTGCAATGAATTATTAGGCAAGGGTAGATATTAAATACTCAAGGATTGAAAAGTATTCTTCATAGGCTGAGTAGAGGAATAGATTAGTTAAAAATTCAGAATCTATGAAATATTTATCAAGCACCCCTGTGGCAAAACACATTAACCCAAGTGCATGCTTGTATTATTAAAATTATAATACATTTTAGCACTGATATTATAAGTTTAAAAAAAAAAAGTCCAGTTTGCTTTCCTAGAAACAATGTGTTTGCATTCTCTCCTTTGATCATATGTGTACAGATCCCACTATTCTCTTCAATGACTACAGTCTGCTGTAGATACTGCATCCAATACTTTTCACATCTTTGCTTCCAGTTTTCTGTTCCTTCTTTCCCTATCAACTACCCACTTACAGGACCACATATTGGACCTTGCCAACACTTGGAAATCCTTTACTTTTAATATAACAACTTGAATAACTAGCTCTCTGACCATGATGTCCTATGTTTTCACCAAACGCAGTTATTCAGCCAATAATTCAAACTTAATCTAATCATGAGTCTCTGGACCGAACCCCATGTTCACTAAACATTTTCCTTTGCCTCAAAGCATAAGCCAATTTTTGTAATGACTTTCTGTCTTCTAAGATTGGACTTAATGGCCTATCACTTCAACCACTCTCTTTCCAAAAAGATAATATTAACACTAATTCCATACTAAAACTAATACTAAATTTCATAGCAAAACCAACATAAATAGCAACATTTTTGCGTCCTTGCTACACAACCAATACTATTTTAATCTCTTTATATGTATTTTCTTATTTAATCATTACATCTCTCTAGTTGGTATTGTTTTATTCTCATACACATAAAAAAATGGAAAGAAATTATGTTAAAAGTCTTGACTAAGGTCACAGAACTGGACAATTTAGAACTAGGTTATGAAGCCCAACAGCCAGGTTCTGGAGCCCATGCTCCCAAGTATGGTATTTGTCCTCACCACTCCACGGAAACCGCCATCACAAATCTGGTGACTTGCCTATTGTGAAATGTAGTTAAATTTCCTGCTGTCTGTGGAAGCTGGATGAAAAACTACACATTTATGGCCCCTGGAGATAACTAGGCTCTCAGATGCTCTCCAACTATCCTTTTAAATCTCCTCGTAGGTTGTCCTTCTTTACAATTTTCTGCAGCAACTCTTGGCAAATAATCTGTTCCTTCCTCAACTTTCCTCCCCTTCCCCATTCCCTTTATTATCAAAATAAAACAATGACTCTGTTTCATGGGGGGAGTAGAAACTATCAGATAAATTTCCCTGCACCTCTCTCATTCCATTCTCTGATTTTCTTGGAGAATATATTTCTCTTAATGTTTCTGTTAAAGTTCTCGCTATCCTTACTTTGATTTTTATCTCCTCCCTCTTAGGAGTAAGAAGACCTGCCCTTGTCACTTTTATGAAACACTGTTGCCTCCCGTGTAGACTTTGCACTTCTCTGCTCCTTTTTATCCTCTGTCCTTTCCTTCTGTTTCTCTGCTTGACTCTTGAGTCCTGTTGTTGAATATGGTTCAGTTCTAGCCTTGGTCCTCTCATGCTACGTACTACTTCTAGGTTCTGTCATCCATTCTCAAGGTTTCAGCAATGATACGTAAAATTTTGGTTAAAAATCTTATTTGTAGCCTAGGTTTCTCCTGAGCTTCAGACTACTGTATTGAAAGACAAACTGAGACATATTAAAAGTTTTAAGTTTATTTCAGCAAAAATTGATTAGAACCAGGAAGCATCCAGTCTAGTGGATAGAAAGTTCCAAGATGCTGTACAAACGAAAAGACTTATATAGGCGGAAGGGAGCAGGAACATGCAAGTTACACTAGGAAAAAAAGAAATGGATTTGTTATTGCGTGCTTCGGTTTTTTTTAGGTGGTGGCAGGGGTCTACCAGGCAAATTACCTAACTAGTGCTGATCAGGTGATTCCTGATCGACTGGTTTAAAACTCCATTTCTGAGAGGGGCCGAAACTATAATTAAGTCTCACTTCAGTAACATGCACTTAGCATAAGAAACTCCACTTTGGACCTGTTGCCTCCTTTTGTAACAGTATATAATTACATTTTGAATATTTTTACTTGAGTATCTCATAAGCACTTTAAATGCAATGCCTAAAATTAAACTTTAATTTTTCTATACAACCCATTTTCCTCCTGTATTTTAGTGAGTGTGATCACATTATCCTCTTAGTTTTGGAAGGTACAAACCTGAAAACAAAATCATCCTAAAATGTTGCCTTTGGCAAAACCCTTACCTTCAGTCAGTCTTGAAAACTTAATTCTACCTCCTATGTGCTTTGTGAATCCATCTACTCCTAAGTTAACTGGCATTTCCTAATATGGAGAGTATTATATGTATTTTTTTCCTTTTTACTAAACTCATGGAGGTAATGTAATGGTCTCCTAATTTCCT
Source organism: Ursus americanus (assembly GCF_024610735.1). Lineage (NCBI taxonomy): Eukaryota > Metazoa > Chordata > Mammalia > Carnivora > Ursidae > Ursus > Ursus americanus. The sequence goes on along the minus strand of NC_142129.1, from coordinate 59,845,149 downwards.
TCCCTTCATCCAGTATAACCATGATATACCCATAATAATCATAATCTTTCTAACGTTAAAAGATACATTGAGGCATATTAAAAAATGTAAGAATTTATTTGAACAAAAATCTGTTCAAATCTGGCAGCCCCAGAAAGAAGATGACCAGAAGTGTTTTTCACCAGCTGGAGCTGGGGAAGACATAACTAGAGAAGTTGGGGGGCGCCTGGGTGGCACAGCGGTTAAGCGTCTGCCTTCGGCTCAGGGCGTGATCCTGGCGTTCTGGGATCGAGCCCCACATCAGGCTCCTCCGCTGTGAGCCTGCTTCTTCCTCTTCCACTCCCCCTGCTTGTGTTCCCTCTCTCGCTGGCTGTCTCTATCTCTGTCAAATAAATAAATAAAATCTTAAAAAAAAAATAAATAACTAGAGAAGTTGATAAAGCAAAGCGAGGAAATTATTTGACTGACTATTGCTTAAGTATTTGCTTTCTTTGGAAAAGCTTCCTTGGCTGTTTGTGATTGATTGTCCTTAGATTTCCATTTCTTAACCTTGAGGGATTTCCAGGCTTACGTTTGGGTTTGCTTACATAGGCTGCCAAAACCTTAGAGCCCTATCAGTCTCATGGCCTCCTTGTTGAATTAACGTCGAGGAAATAGATGTCCTCCTCCCAAGACGTAGCAAAGTTTCAGCCCATTATGGGGTGAGGCTCACGCCTGAGGTCCAGAATCTGGATGTTCCTATCGGTTCTATGTAAGCGCAAAGAGCTGATGGTTCCTTTCAGTCTGAAGACCTGTGAATTGAAGAGACAAGTTAATTGCCCTGTCTACATCCCACATACAGTAGTGGGACAGGGTTAGAATAATTCGATAGACTCAGCTGATGAGCACTGTGCTGGGGGAGCTGGTGGGAATGCTTACGGGAGGCACATACATAGCAGTCACGAGTTCCAAGCCATTCTGAAAGCTAGGTGCATACTGACAGTTCTATCTAGGATCCAGTTCTGCTTCCTGGGAATAGGTTTCTAGGCTTTTGGCTCCTTCCTCTGGACTCTTAGCTTCCTGCCCTGAGTCATGGTCCCCTTTCCTTACGGGATAGTTCATGCTTGCTGCGGAATAGTTTCTCATCGTGCATTCTTCACAGGAAGGTTGAGAACCCTGTGTGCCTTCCCAGTAAGGCTTGCTTTGTTAAAGAGTGAGAGCTCTTAGTGTTCAATCACTGAAAAGCTCTGATACTTAGTGTGCACAGCTCACATTGTTCGTTATGGTGTCCCAGGAGGAGCTCTTGGTATACCAGGAAGTATATTGTGGCCAGCAGGTCAGAGGGCATGGAGAGGTTAGCAACAGGAGTGAAGAGATGTAGGAGCTATCAGATGACATATGCACCGCTTGCTCTGCGAACACTCACCTTCTCCCTTCCTCGGCATTGGCCTTCTGGAGCGGTTTTTCTGGTGGAAATCATCCTTTTCCTCAGACAAAAAGACCAAAAGTAATGATATTAAAACAGAACAACAGAATAGAAAAGGCCTTCTTTCCCACTTAGCCATTTTGTTAGTTCACCAAGAGGGATAAAGTTTGGTCAGAATAATTTTCACCAAAATAAAAGACAATTATTTTACTCTACCTGACACAGTTAATTTAAAGAGTGTTTCATGTACAGACTGTTCCTCTGGCCAAGGAACAAAACAGAAATGGAATTCTTAACTCCCCTGAAGCCATGTAAGCTCTTCTAATCCCTTGACCATTTAGAAGTTTAAAAGGTCCACAGAAGCCTTCAAATCTTTAGCCTTAGGGTTAAATGAAAACCTCTGCAGGTAGAAAACTAAAATGGTTTAGGATAACTTTGATTTTGAGAGTAAAGGTAACCTTCCGATTTATTTCCATGAAATACCATTCTTTCAAAAGAACACATGCTAATAGATAATTACTATAAATCTGGTCTTCAGTAATGTAATTATCTTGTTCTGAGGGGTGTGTTAATTATACACCAGGTGACTGTCAGCAGAGTATGGAGTACTTCTTACATAAAATCTTTTCTTTAGAGCCCATGTATATGTCCTTTTCCTAGGTCTCCTTAAGCATTTTTGTACTACTCATAAAATACAAATAACTTGTATTTGTCCTTGAGAAGATAATATTTACATTATAATGTACGAGTATTTGTTCCCAATGGGCAATCTTGCTCTTCTTTCAACAACAGTATCCTGACCAAGGGAATTTTTTTTAAAGATTTTAATTAATTAATTAATTAATTAATTAATTTGACAGAGCGAGCACACAAGCAACAGGAGTCACAGAGGGAGAGGGAGAAGCAGGCTCCCCACCAAGTAGTGAGCCTGATTCGGGGTTCGATCCCAGGACCCTGGGGTCATGACCTGAGCCAAAGGCAGATGCTTAACTGACTGACCCTCCCAGGCACCCCCTGACTAAGGGAATATTAAATTATTTTAAAAACTCTTCCCTGCTTGACTTGTCTGTTCTTTAGGCAGATTTTTTTCAAGAATAGCAAATTATCACCAAAATAATGCGTTCACTGAGAAAAAAACATAACTTTTAGTCTTTTTCAATTGAGGGAACCTTAAATTAAACATTTAGCTACCCTGTATGTAGAGACCCTGCCATGAAGTCAGTATGACTCTATTTCCAGTATTATAGATAAAATTGGGATTTTGTCTTTCCCATAGTAATTTGGAAAAAAAATCACAATGTTTTCTCTATTTTAGAGGAAAAGACTTTTGAACGCAGTGTCTGTGGTAGTTTATCCTGTGTCAGCTTGGTTCCTCTGGAATTATGTTCCTCCAAAGCCCCTTCCCTGTGTGGCATTGGATTAGAACTGACCAAAAGAACTGGGTGGAAGGGGCAGGGAAGCAGTGGGGATTGTTCTCGGAAGGTTCGCGTGCTAAGCCGGGGTCCAAGCACACATGTGATGGCAGGTTCCAGCTTGTCCTTACTTTCCTGCATTCAGTATCCTGGCTGCTGGCCCTGCTGACCAGCAGGACCCCTGCGCCCAGAACTAGACCTTTGGCTGCTAAAAAAGAGCAGTCGCTACACAAAAGGAACTGCTTTTTACAGACTCGTCCTCCAGCATGACTCCATGGTCCCACCTCGACAGCTCCATACGCCTTGTTTTCCCCCTCCTCCTGCGAGCTCCAACTTGTCTACCTGCTCCAGAGCTTTGGCGGTCGGTCGCCAGCTCTCACAGCAGGGCTGTTTGTGTATAAATAAAATCCTTGAGAACTAGCACGGAGGGATTACCTCAGGAGTATTAGGAATAGCTCAGTGTAGCGTTTAACTGTTTTTAATGAGTAAGATTTGGTGAACACTAATCTTGAACTGCAGCATCCACTGACCATTGTGATGAGGAACTAAATAGTAATTTCACATAATTTAAATTTACCTAATACCAATATAATTTGAGTAAATAAACTGAAATACTAATTATTTTCAAAATTAAAAGTAAATCATTATTTTACTTAAACCGTAAGTATGGACTCATTTTTCAACTTGAAATAAAGGCTTGCTACTGATGCAGCATTGAGTGGAGATGCTATTAATAGAACAGTAAAGAGAAAAAAGAAGAATGCACGCCACAAATTTCATGATGAATGGCAATCGCAGGTCACTAGGACGGTAAAACCAGAAAACTTACTTTTATGTAACAGCTTTAAAACAACGAAGTGGTCAACATAAAGAGACATTTTCAATAAAATCAGAGTGAATTTGATAGTTTCTTTCAACAAAGAATCAATTAAATTAGCCACTTAAAATCAAAATTAAAAAATAAACAGGATGAATTGACTAAAATGAGAATTAAATGTATAACAAAAGTTTTAGATGATTTTTAACAGAATCTGAATTTATAAACGACTTGAATTTTTGTATTAAACTTTTTAGAGAGATGGTTAAAAATTATTATTAACTCCATATTTTTATTTTTACCTTCTTTCAATGTGACTACCAGACAATTAAAAATTAAATAAACGTCTTGCACTATGTTTCTATTGGATAGTGCCAGTGTAAAAAATATATGAAGACTTGAGTTAAAGTTTCATTCAAACACATCCGAGAGGCAAGATAAGGTTTCATTTTAGCATTCCAGATCTTTCCACTTCTAGGACGTCTTTGCAAAGTATATTTTAGTTTTTACTATGTAGTTTATAAATATTTGTATTTTTATGTCAATATTACTGGCTACTTGTGCATAGCATATACACTAGTAAATATTGATGCATAAAAGACTATTTCTCCGTAAGGGGTGCCTGGGTGGCTCAGTTGGTTAAGTGTCCAGCTCTTGGTCTCAGCTCAGGTCTTGAACTCAGGGTTGTAAGTTCAAGCCCTGTGTTGGGCTCCATGCTACTTAAAAAAAAAAAAAAATTCTCCATTAACTTAGAAAATAGAGAAAACAACCATATATACAATACTACCTTACATAGTCATTGTCAGCATACCCATAGATTTTCTTTTATAGCACAAAATTTCTTTTAAAGTGAAAATAAAAGTGAATATTTGAAAAAGACACTATTGAAAATAGATTTATCAACCACAACTAACATGACATGTAATTTAAAAAAAAGGAAACAGTGTTGCTTATATTTAATTATTTTTGTATATTCAGGATAATACTTGATATAACATTTAGTAAACTTGGTTCATTTGAACTGTGAATTTTGGGTTTCATTAAACTTGCCCATTTATGAACCAATCTTCGAATTTTCTTTTGCTCTGTGGTTTCAGTGGTGTCATTCATAACCATATTGTATCATTTCTGGAATGAATTTCTGCCACAGATACCATGGAGGCAATGTCCTTGCAAGACAGACCATGTTCTACCAATCCAAAGGCTGAATTATCAGGCTTGGGAGCCAACCTAAAGCAATGACCAAACACTCTGCAGAAAGTTAGACTTACTCAGCTCTTGAAGGCAATTGTCAGCACTTGAATTCACCAGAGATGTGACCTGTTTTGATGAATAGTCAGCAAGTGGATATTGATTCCAGCTGAAGATGCGTATCACCTGGGTTGACATTTAATATCTTTTGAAGGGATTCTCTTCAAAAGGGGAACAAAAGAAAGAAAGAAAAAAGCCAAACTTGCATTATCATTCTTTGAAAATATTGATCACCTTGAAAGAAAAATGGTTTAAAAAGAAATGGAAATAAAATCTTAGTGCAAAAAATAAGTGTCATCCCTTCCTAAACAGGTTGTGGGCACCCAGAAGTTGGAAGGACCTCCATTGACAAAGCCTGGGTCAGAAGTAGTCTGGATTCCCGTGTCTTATTCAGGACGTACTTCTCTTATTGGCGAGTTTGTGCGGAGGACTGTGATCGGTCATGGGAATTATGATCAGAATATTGAAATGTACCCCGCAGGGACAATTTGTCTGCTGTTCTTATTTCATATTCCTGACCTTGTAAGGCAAGAATGGAAATTTGAAAAGGATATATAATTCAGAGTATAAACGTATGGTACTTAGCTAAATACGAAGCTCTGGAATGTGAAGGAGGCGAGACTTGCAGAATGGCAGAGTAAGATACCGGATGAACCCTCTTTCCAGCAAAACACCAATTTAACTGGTAAAAATTATAAATAAAATAATCATTTAGAGTCTCTGGAAATTGAATGAATGGAAAAACATTCATTTAGAAAATGTACTAAATTTCCAAGCAGCGAAAACCTGTGGCCATTGAACCTTGCACAAACTGCTTCCTAACCCCCACTCCTAGCTCTCCCTTAAAACCTGTGGCCATTGAACCTTGCACAAACTGCTTCCTAACCCCCACTCCTAGCTCTCCCTTACGGAACCTCTAGCCCAGGTGCTCTTCCCTGGGCAGATGCCACTAAGAAGAGAAGCTCCCTCCCTCTGCTGAGCTCCTAGTCAGGGGCCAGTGTTTCCTTTCTCACCTTCATCCCGGCCCCGAGTTGCAGAAGTTCTATTCACGCAAATGCGCTCGAGAGAAACAGGTTTCCCTTTTTTCACCCAGTGGCTACTTGTGCAGCAGAAGCTCACCCCAAATGCAGTAGGCTGAAAATACCACTACCTCTCTTGTCCATGGCCTTGTCTACCTTGTAGGGCAGAAGTTCCATGTCAGGAGGGACAAGACAAAAAGCCAAGGGGCAGCCATCCTGCCCTTCTCCTTGTGACCACCTATAGACCAGGGTGCCGCTCTTGGAAAAGCAGGGTCTTACCCCCAGCAGTAGTGAGTGGTGTGAAGATTCTGCCCAGGAGGAAAGGCAGGCCATAAGAACAACGAGCCGCAGCTCTGGTTGGGGCAATCTGCTTTATTTGGAACCCAGAGTGGAAAATTCTATGCCTACGGGTGGTTTTAAAAACAATGTAAAATTTGTTGAGGCCAGCCTAGAAAGAGTAACCAGAGAAAAAGAATCAGAGAAACAGACAGCTGAGAAGAGCCGTCTTAGCATTGTGGATGGTTCTTGGGGTCGGCAAGGCTGTGCCCACGCACTGGACTGCGCCCACTCTGTAGCGACCACTCAGAGCAGGGGTGACCACCTATAAGCATTTCCCCGCCACACAAGGCCCATCGACAGAGGGCGGAACCCTCGCTGCCATACAGGATTAAACACAAACTGACCAAACACAGGTTGAACGATAAGCTACTCTCACCTAGGGACTACTAGCAAGCTAGGTACAGAAATAAAATCACACTATCCCTGGTAGTCTGGGAAACAATGCGTACCCCAAGCTACTGCCTCTTGGGAGAGTTCCAAATGGAGATCTCTAAGCTACTAGTCCCTGAAGGAAGCTGTGACGACAGAACATAAACTCCTAGACGTGAATGTTAGCAGCCTCCAAGCCGGTAAGTAGCTTATGCCAACCCAGGGCTGACTTTTACAGAGCCAGACCAGGAGATAAAAACAATGGAAAGAAATCTGAGTAGGAACCCTAGAGCCTGAATGCTGGAAAGGAATTAAAATTTGCAGAAGCAGTTCAACAAAGTCATTAAGCAAATAAATGACCCCACAAACGAATACAGGATGACCCCCAGGGAGTTCTCAGCATCCAGATTTGCTGCAATATACCTAAATATTTAACTTTAAAAAAACCCTGAGATCTGCAGAGAAGCAACAAAGCGTGATCCCTACACGGAATAATGCCTACACGTAGGCAATAAGAACCGCTTTTGAAGGGGCCCATGTGGTGAGATAGCCGACTTAGCAGACAGACTTCACAGCAGCTCTTATAAATGTGTTTGAAGATTAAAAAACATGATGCTTCAGGAATTAAGAGTATGATGACAATGTCTCATCAGAGTGTAAATGAAGAGATAAAAATTATTTTTAAACATCTGGAGTGAGGTCACCACGCCTGTGGCCACCATTACAGAGAGCCGAGTTCCAGGACTGGATGGAGGGGACGAGGGCAGTGGCTGGGGGCCGGTCCTGCAGGAAGCAGCCACCAGCAGCCACACAGGCTAAAGAAATCCTGACAGAAGAATCCGAGGTACAGGACGTTCGAAGTCCAGTCCCCGTCTGTGGAGATGCGCAGGGACAATTTCATGATCTCACTGTTTAGAATTGGTGGCAAGTCACCAGACACAAACGACTTACTTTGTGGGAGAGTATGTTGACGGAGGGTACTACTCAGTTGAAATAGTTTACTCTGCCTGCGGCTCGTTAGGTTTGTTACTGGGAGTGAGCTACCAATCTTCGAGGACATCATGAGAGCAGACAGATCCCATGAGAATAGGGTTTCTGTGAAGACTGTTGAAGGAAATAGGGAAATGCAAACGTTTGGAAACATTTTAAAGATCTTTCTGACTCTCCCTCTCACTGCCTTGGTGGGTGGGCAGATACTCTGTCTACACGGTGGCCTCTCACCGTCCATAGCCACACTGGGTCACATCAGAGCGCTGGAGAGCCTACAAGTTCCTCCTGAGGGCCCCATGTGTGACTTGCTGTGCCAGATCCAGACGATCCGGGTGGTTGGGGTGTATCTCCTGGAGGCTGGTTACACCTCCGGACAGGACTCTTCTGAAACATTTAATCATGCCAGTGGCCTCACACTGGTGTCCGAGCTCACCAGCTGGTGATGGACGGATGTAACTGGTGTGATGACCGGAACGTAGTAATGATTTGCACTGCTCCTAACTGCTGTTACCGTTGTGGTAGTCACGCTGCAGTCGCGGAACTTGATGATACTCGACAGCAGAGGCGAGCCTCATGTTACTCGTAGTACCCAGGACCACTTCCTGTCATGAAATTTTAAACTTGTACAGTGTTACCATGAACCATATATCGACCTCATGGAAATGGGAAGAGCAACAGTAACTCCAAAGTGTCAGGGAATAGTTAACATTCAAAACACTTGTTTTCACAGGCTCCAGAGGATGTGCCATATAAAAATACAAAGCCTCTTGTCATCAACAGCCCAGATCGCTTCAGAATCAATCAGTTCGTTGCACAATGAAGCGACATTGTTGGTGAAGAAACCAGTTTCTGGCAAAGTGCTATTTGTACTGACTTTTGCTTTCTTTGAGAGACTGCAGATAATAAGATATAAACGTTAACACCTTGCGAATACAATTTAACTTCCATTTAGCTATGGCTTTACCCAGCATGACTGTAGATAAGGAGAGCAGCAAATAATCATTGGAGCTTCACGAACATTTTCAAAACTAAGTACCAAGGTCTCCCCTCTACGAGGGAGTTTTGAAATTGTTTTATTTTCAGGTATACCATTTAATTTAATGGTATGATTTTTCTGCACTCAGTTTATTTCCCTTCTCAAATTTCAGCCTCATGTTGTTCTTTGTTATTGTCAGAATCTGGTGAGTTGTTTTGAAGAGAATTGTTTTTCCCTCCTCCTATAAGGCCATGTTACTGCACAGGAGCGCTGCAGTGTTTTTCATAATTAACTTGTGAACTAAAAAAAATTATAGTAAAAATAAAAATAAAAAACACCTGGAAATTCTGGAGATGAAAAGTAAAATAACCAAAAAGAAAAGTTCCATGGAGGGGCTTCGCAGTAGACTTGAGGTCAGAAGGAAGAATCAAAAACTGAAGATAGATCACTGGAAACTAGGCAATTTGAAGAAAAGAGAAAAAAATGAATAAACAGCTTCAGGGAAATGGGGGATGCCATTAAGCACACAAAAATGTACATGATGGGTGTACCAGAGGGAGAGAGAAGAGGAAAAGCAACAGAAAAAAAGTCAAAGAAACGATGGCTGGAAACTTAACCAAATGTGAAGAAAAGCATCCATCGGCACATCCAAGAAGCCGAATTCCAAGCAGGATAAATGGAAAGAGATCCACAACCAGATATAGTGTAGTCAAAATGTTGAAAGACAGAGGCAAATCTTGAAAGCAAGTGAAAAAATAACTCATTGTATATAAGGAAACTTTAATAGCATGAACAATTAACTTCTCATCAGAAACCGTGGAGATCAGAGGGCAGTGGGAAGACACGGGCAGAGTGCTGAAAGTAAAAGACCGTCAAAAATCCTAACCCTCATAAAACCATCCTTCAAAAATGAAGGTGAAGTAAAGATACTGCCAAATAAAACCTGAGGGAATAGGATGCTAGAACATCTGCCTCGCAAGGAGAGTTCTTGAAAGAGAACCAGAAATGGAAAATAAACAAGCCATAGGCCTGTCAACTGATAAAAGCCTCCAGTGGGTTGCCCGCACTGCAGGGACTCAGCCACATAATGGAGGGAAGGACAGATACATAGTTATATACTGAAACATTTTGAAAAAAAGCACATTAAGTGAAAGAAGCCAGTCACAAAAAATGATGTATGATCTCTTTTATATGACGTGTCTATAATATACAGTTGTGTTAGAAAAAGATTTTATTTATTTGAGAGAGAGAGAGCACGAGCAGGGGGAATGGCAGGGAGAAGCAGGCTCCCCGCTGAGCAAGGAGCCCAATGCGGGACTCAATCCCAGGACCTCAGGATCATGACCTGAGCCGAAGGCAGATGCTTAACCCACTGAGCCATCCAGGCACCCTCTGATATACAGCTGTGAGTGAGGTGAGCCAAAGTGGAAGGACAGGGGGATTCTTCAGGGGGAAAGAAAAAGTTCGAAAATCAGATTGCCATGATGATCGTAAAATCCTGTGAATATACTAAATATCACGGAATTTCATACTTCATTTAAGTATAATTGCACATAATGTTAATAATAGTTTGAGGTATATAGCCTAATGATTCAACTTCTCTATGTTATGCTCTGCTCACTTTAAATGGGTTTTACGGTATGTGGATGCTATCTCAGTAGGGTGGTTTTTTTAAAAAAAAAAAAAAAAACAAAACTGTGGCCCATGAAGGCATACATCTTCAAAATGTACTTCTCTTTCCCATTATATTAGTGTGTCCCTCTTTTCCCTTTTGTACTCCACTCCCCAAATGTTCAACAGATAAAAGTTAGTACTAGTCTTTATTCTTCTGATTAAGGATAATAGATGAAATTGTATTATTTCACAAAAGGACATTTTTAGTATAGACTCTACTTAGTTACCCTTGTGTATTTAAAACAACAACATCAACAACAACAACAAAGCGTCTAGCTTGGTATTGTTGGTGGTCACGAAATAGGAAGATTCCAGTCTTTACCATGTTGTTGGCGGGCTCCATACCAGATGTAATAGCATTATTCCCCAGTCTACAGTTCCCATAAAATTTGCTATAGACTCCCTTTAGAGAAGTAGATCGTAGGACAGCAGTCAACATCCATACATCACTCTGTATGTAAATGGTCTTTCTTTTAATCATTAGTTACCTCCCATAACAGCCATCATCAGGACCAGCATTTATGAAATGCCCACTAGCATTCCCCTCACTTGTGCGCTTCAGGGTTGAGGCTTTACAGATGTTTTTCAGCATGCAAGGGCACAACACAACCTGGTGGCAATCCTGGGATTTGTATTTAGTTTTCTCATTTCAGCTGCTGGGTGGCCGACTCACCTGCACCGTTTCCCTACAAAAATGGTAACTAGAAAGTGTTTTGCCACATTTCATGTTTCTAATAGGTTTGCTGAGATCTGCATGTTCTAGCAAATTCTAAGGGGCACAACTCTATAGTTAAAATCATGCCATTCCCTTGGCTTGCATTTTAACTACTTTGCCATCTGGAGTTATTTTCTTCCGTGCTGTTCTTCTAAACTTCCCCTCTTCCAGCTCTTGCTATGCGGCGGTGGGCTTTCCTACATGTAACTTCAGTGAAACACGCAAACATTATTTGGATTTTTCTTTTCTGTTTAATATCAAAGCTTATGTTTTTCTGTGCAAATCTGAATTTTACAAAGTGATTTAATGATAAACCAGTTCTAAACCAGCAGTTGTTAGGACTTTTACCCTTTCTGGAAATCAGGACTCTTAAAACTGGTGTGTTTTATAAGAGACTGAGAAGGGCAGGTGTGAAATTTTGTGAGCACTGACGATCCTTCCCTTATCTTTATTTCTAAGATGATTGGAAGAAAAAGGACTGATACTAAATCCTTCATACTAACTGAATTGTTTCCTGAATCCCTCTGAAAGCTCACCCTAAGGAAATCTAGAAATGACCACAGTTTTGTAGTACCCCCTTTATACTATTAACATTTCCTGGCCCCTCCTTCTAATACGTACACAGCACATAAAGCTTCACATAAGATGCAAAATTGCTCAGGTTTTTAAAAAACTCTGAATAAGTTTAAAAAATTGTAACCCTTTTGTAAACGACCATGTAGATGTTGCATCTTGAAAATGACAAGTAGAAACGTTTTCTGATTCAGATTAGGTCAGCTGTGCTTACTTTACAATCCAAATTCCCAGCACATAGACTGGTTATTTTAAGGAGGCTCTTGGGAAAGATTTCTCTGAAGACCATGAAACATGCAAATCAAACTTTTCCTAGAAATTGTGTGTGTGTGTGTGGTTTCTGTGTAATAAATTGAGGCTGTAAAATTGTGCTGCCCCCACAAGGTAGACTACAGCATTCTGTGACTGTGTGTGCTCTAAGTATTTGCTTGGAAGAAAAACACATACCAGGACTAGAGAGTGAGAGCTGTGTGCTTGTAAGACATAAAATAACCCATAAACCATTATTGGTTTAGTATCTTGCTGGCTGTGGAACTATTATTATGTCTCTATATACCCATAATTTTCTGGGCTGGAAATACCAAACTTTGTCTACCGCCAATAAAATTACCAGGTAATACTTGTTATTTATTGATAGTATTTTTTATTGCGCTTAATGCTATCTGAAATTACTTGTTGATAACTATTCCCTGCTTCCCCAGCAGAATGTGAACTTTGATGAGAAAAGGGACTTGATCTGCCTTGTTGACCACTGTGTCTCCAAGGCCTGGAAATAATACTGGTCAGTGTTGTAGGTGCTTAATAAGTATGTGTTGACTGGAAGATTGAAACTAGACTATTGTATTCATTTGGAGATCTAATTTATGTAGACTGGTTCATCTTTTAAGCTGCGAAGATTTACCATTGAAAAATAATTTATTCCTGGACTTTCCTTTTTCCTAAATTTTTTTTCTCAGAATATTTGTAACCTTAATTACTCTGAACTTGTAAAATATCACTGAGTCTGTAAATGCTTCCCAGATTTAAGACTTCTTGGACACGACACACATACTCCAAAAGTATCATTTTGGTAAAAGAATCCCTGATATTGAACTACAAAGGTTCAAGGATATATATAGTCAGAACTTTTGTTATCTTCCCATTTGTAGAAGTTTTACCTAAGATGTCATGGCGATGCTTTATTAAGTGGGTTAAACTTCTGAAATGTAAGGACATTAACATGTTTTTCTAAACAGACTTCTCTCAGACATCAGTTTTTCTTTCCCCTCCATCCCCATTGTCCCTCTTCCCTACCCTGTTTCTCTCTTGCCTCTCCCTCCTTTTTTCTGCCCCCTACACTCTCCCCCACCCCATCATGGTCACATGAGAATTTGGAAGGAAAATTTTAAAAAATTATTTTCTTGGAATAATTTTAGGTTCACAGAAAAAAGGAAGGTACAGAGATTTCACATATAATTTCTTTCTTTTCTTTCTTTCTTTTTTTAAAGATTTTATTTATTTATTTGACAGAGACAGCCAGCGAGAGAGGGAACACAAGCAGGGGGAGTGGGAGAGGAAGAAGCAGGCTCATAGCGGAGGAGCCTGATGTGGGGCTCGATCCCACAGCGCTGGGATCACGCCCTGAGCCGAAGGCAGATGCTTAACAACTGCGCCACCCAGGCACCCCTCACATATAATTTCTGCCCACCCCCAACTCTTACCTCCATGCGTAGCCTCCACCAGCATGACCATCTTAGGTGGTCACCAGGTGATGCATTTGTCACAGCTGACATACTTACATTAGTGCACGTAATCACCCAAAGCCCAGAATTACTGTGAGTGTTCACTCTTCGTGGTGTACATTCTGTGGGTTTGGACCAATGTTTAATGATATATATCCAACGTTTTGGATCTAACAGTTTTTAAGGCTATAATGATACTAGTACTTTTGCTTCTTCTAACCCTTCCCCTCTGTGGTTTATAAGAGTAGAGAAGGTTAGAATTACAGGTGAGCTAGTTTGCAGCTTGTTAATGGCTTCCCCTGCAGGTGTAGGTGGGAGGAGATTGGGAAGAATTTGAGCGCGATGTGTAAGGACTGCAGTTATTCTGCCTTCATGCTCGGGGATACTCACCCTCAAGGTAGTGGGTAGTCTAGATCAATTGCATGTCTTCTCTGTCCTAAGAGAACTCTGAACAGTGGCTGCTGGGAAGGGCTGCATGTCAGGGCTTCGTTTACCGCTTGTGTTCCTTCAGTTCAGAACCAGGCTATCAGCTGCCAACTGTCAAGAGATAAGGTGCCAGAAAACGGGTTATCCATTTCTCTACCTGGCTGGCTTATCCACAAGTGGTGAAGACCACACAGAGGAGAACAGAGGATAAAAGAGATAACGTCCGTGAAAAGGCATCACACTTCCTTGCACACAGACGGAGTGTATTTGTGTGTGTTTTGGGATTATTTTTCTCTGCCCTACCTTCCTATTAAATCTGAGAGAGACTGCTTATCCAATGCTTTGTTGTATACGTCCCAGTAGTGTCTTTCAAAGCTGTTAATGTTGGTTCTCTTTCTTGGCTGTACATTACAATCACTGGGGACATAGTACAGATTATCACAGAATGTACTAATAAAACGACAGAATTATATCTAAAATTTGCAAGTAGCACAGAAGAGGCGTGGTTAACTCCAATTTTGGGAGTAAGAGGCTGCTTTTAGGTAATAATGGTTATGCTGAGTTTTGAAAATGAATATGAATTTCCCAGGCATTCCAGTTCAGAGAATTAGTGAGGAAAAGTCGAAGGCACAGAACATGATGTATTTGGGAATCTGTGTCCTGCTTTTGCAGGACCAAGAGTTATTGGGGTGCTGGGAGATGTCCAATTAGGTAAACAAATCACATAAGACCCAATATTCCATCTTAAAGAATTTGGACTTGATCTTATGCAAAATGAGTTAGTAAAATTTTATTGCTGGGTGAGAGACACATCAGATTTAAATTATAGATTGGTAGCACTTCTGATCTTTCGGGAAGGGGTTGAGGCTAAAGGTGGTAAAACCAGTTAGGAAGCTGTTGCAATCATCTGACGGGAAGATAGCGAGGATTTACAATGGAAATTTCACATGTATTAAAAACATTTTAAAGAATCACTTAAGACTTGATGTAGGAAATGAAAGGTACAAAGTTAAGGTGAGTCCTTGATTTCTAGTTTTGGATCCTTCGGTCCATGAGGTTAATACTAAGAAAATGCAGTAAGGAATAAAGAAGAGAAGGTTTTGGTGGTAGGGAATAAGATGTTGATTGTAAGATTGCATGCGTTGAGTTTGAGGTGCCCACGGGGTATCAAAGAGATGATATTTTACTAAATATAGTGGGAAGATCCAGAGAAATGTCTGTTTAGAGATGCAAACTTCAGTGTTACTGTCTGGTAAGTTATTAAATTTAGAGGTAGTTATTTAAGATAGTTTCATTAATTCTGTACATAAGATTATTATTGGAATTGTTCTAGAAATCTTCAGGAACTCTTACCTTGTTTTGCACAATGAGAAGAACATGTGAACTTAGGCACTCAGACTGATGATTTTTATCAAGAGGTTGTTAGTATGGTCTTACAAAATACACATTAAAGTTTACAATCTTTGTAGACTTACTCAAAATGTCTCGGGTGTTACAGATCTTAAAGATCCATTTTAAGACCACACCCTGTCTATGTAGGGTGAGGAGAGGGAATCCTTAGTAACAATTCATAGCATCCCTTCAGGTTTTGTTCTTTTCCTCTTCAAGTGTTGAAAAATCCCTGGGAACACAGTTTTCTGAATTTAATTTAGAGGATCAAGTTGGATTTGTCTCCAAAGAGCAAATGGAGAATAGAAGAATTAAATTTTTTCTGCTTTTATTTTCATGTAAGTTTCTGCATACACCTGCTATACAAAGTACTAGGGAAGTGTTTCAAGGGAGTTAAAGTTGATCGTGGTCAGTAAACCTGCAGCCTTGACACACACACACACACACGCACACGCACACACACACGCACAGGCACATGTACACACAGTTTTTAGGATCTGAGTTGACAACTTTGACAGTGTTTTTCTCTTCTCGGAAGGTCTCTAGGGTGTCAGGATTCTAGAAAGACATTGAAACAACTGAGAGACTCTGCTTATTTAAACTACATAATTCTAATCTCTTTTAATTTCCATGATGGGCTAAGGATTCGATATTTAAGTGATTTTTAAAACCACAGCTACTTGTGACCAAGGCTGAGACATACTGAGAAACAAATTCCTCCCATCTCTGCTTCCTTTTGGAAGTAGGGGCTACGATCCCATTTGACATGAACCTACTATGTCAGTGCCAAGAGTAGCTCATGCCTTAAGCCCCTGTGCTCTTTCCCCAGTGGCACTGCATTCCTTTTACTGGCCTTTGCAATGGCACAGATCATTTTAATTTAGATTATAGTCCATCTGCCCATGCCTTTCATCCACACTCTGGTAACGGATTGGGTTTGTCCACTTTGGGATGCTGTTTCAGAAACCTGCCCTTTATCAGACTATAAAACAGTACTTACTCCTGTTTTCTGGAAAGAATTAAAGCTTGCAGAATTTCTGCTGTAGCTTTAAGTATCATCTATAATATCTGTTAATATTACAGAGTATTTTTTAGTATTACAAAATGTGATCTTGGGGCCATTAGCATTGGCATCACCTGGCAACATTTTAGAGCTTCGGAATCTCAGATCCCACCCCAAAACCACAGAATCAGAATCCGTATTTTAAAAAGACCTTTATGTTATTCGTGCGTGTGTGAAGATTTGAAAAGCCCTGCTGTGGTGCAGGAGCAGAGTCTTCGCTGGCTAGTGGCTTTTACCGCCTTTTCTGCTCTGTTCTCTTCTTCGTTTGGCTCTGAGCAAGTTCTGCCTTCTCTTACCCATCACTTAGTAATTGAAAGACAATAGGAAGGGTTGCCCATAGTTGAACTGTTAGATCGTGAATTGCTCAAACTAAGAGACCTGATCTATATTTCCAAGCATTTTGCTTTCTTCTTCCTTGCTCTGATATGGTCTTTACCCTTGATAAATGAGCAAACATCTTTTCCAACAATCCACGAAGTGGTCAGGAGGCTTAATTACACAGCTCTGTGCTTCTCTACTTTCCTAAACCCTTCCTGAAACAGTTGATGATTGTCATCAAGTGTTACTCACCTTGAAAGTAGGAATGGTCTCAAATATTAGGCATGAGGGGCTTTCCTTAATAACTGTTACTTCTGCTTTTTAAATTTGTCACTCTTGCAAAAACTCATGCATCAAGTAGCATGCCTGTACTATGTACTTTTTCAGATTTTCTTGTCTCCTGGAGCTTCCAGTGAAATACTTTACCCGGTCAGTTACCTGAATGACCAACCCCTTGTGTTTGGCAAATATTTTTGCCATCTGAGACCAATAGTATCCTGAATCTGGTATTTCTCATCACTTTTGAACTTGGATCAAATGTCACATAATAAGGCTTGGATCTTTTTCTTCCAAGTAGATATATTCCAACCAAGGTGCTGGAATATATGACTCAAGACTATGAGGGAGTTAAATCCAGTTGGGGAGAACTTTGACCAATGGAAGACAGGAGATGAGAAGAAACCGAGTAGAAGAATTATCATTGTTTTTCTCCCCTTGATGGAACTGTCCAAGGCACAATTTCTCTATTCATCTTTTCTATAGATTTCTCATGATGATAGACCTGTGCATGTGAAGAGCTTCTCAGAAAGCAAAAGCCAATGCCTACACACATCACTTTGTTTCATTTCCTTTTTCTGTTTTTTTTCCCCCTCCTGGAATTCTGTCTTCAAATAAATGACTAGTACTTAATCTTTGCCTCAGGCTCTGTTTTCTGGGAACCCAGAGTGGAACTAGAAAGCAAACCCTTAGGACATGATCTGGAAATAAATTGCTCATCTGTGTGAAAGAAATAAGGAGCTGTTTGATGGTGACAGTGGTGTGGTGTGATACTGACTTCTGTCATGGAGTGACATCAAGGTCACCTCAAAATTTAATGCTGTTAATTGGGAAGAAGTGTAGTTAGAGGGAAGGCATTTAGACATCAAGTACTTGTTGTTCTTGATCATTACAGGACAATGGTAATTTTGAGGATAATAAAGTAGGTACCTGCTTTTAATGGCACAGGGGACCTTAACAGGAAAATGACAGGTAGAGTGCAGTTAATTGCAAACTGAGAAGTGATGTTCTAAAGCCAGAGGCCCTGTCTGGCCTGTGAAAGAGATTTTTATTTCCGGAAGCCAAAGGGCAGAGTTGCTGAACATCAAGGCCCGGGGTTTGATTATATACCAAAAGGGAGGCTAAATTCCCAGCCTCAATAAATCTTCTGTCAACAACAAGGTTTTAATGGAGAAGGGGTGAAATTCTGACACCTGGATAGTGACATTTCAGTGGGTGTGTTTGAGAACCTTGAACCCTAACTTTGTCTTCCAGAACCTCCTGTCTGGTAGAAGTCCTTTGCTCCTTGCCAGAGGAGAACCCTACAACAAATTTTGGTTAACAAATGCCTTGCAAGTTGATGTCTGTGTAATCATGAGGGTGCAGATAATCTCTTTCTGGTCATAATACCAATAAGTAACTTTCGTAGCACCAAGAAGCTTGGACAAGTATATTTCCACTTTCTTACTGCATCCCTACATGGTCATCTCAAATTATGTGCAAGGAAAAATGATGAGGTAGCGCTGGTTTAATCTAAGATTACTGAAATTACTTGCCTACTTATTAGGTAATTCTTAACTGAGGTACCCACCAGGGTTCTAAATTGTAACGCCCAAGAACCCATCTGTCCAAATTAAAATGAAATCCAGTGTCTCCTCTGCTCACCCCGCTCCTGTTCTCCAGCCAAGAAATCTCTCAAGGTAGTAGTATTTTGTTCTGTGTTTGCTTTTGCTTAGAAGCTTGAGATGAACTCAAGCATTTTTCCTAAATTCTGCATGATTTCATGACTGCTACTGGATATAAGTTTCCCCAAGATATGTTTGCTGCCCTACCTGTATCAGCCAAAAATACAGCATAATTTAACATACATCCTAGTCGATCTGAAATAATTCAAACCCTTTTTCTCTTTAAAAGGAGGATTGAATTCTTGATCTCATTTGTCCCATCAGGTTCTTGGACTTTTTAGGCAAATTTAGTTCATCCCCTCCAGCTTTCTTTAAACCCTCTATATCAGTAGATACTCTTATGTAAAACGACAACAAAAAAAAAATCTACCTTATTAGCTATGTGATAATTGCTATTTATTAACTGTCTGCCATGTGACAGTTAACATGCTGGAATTTTTCTATATAGTCTCTGAACTGTCCTTCCAGGTACACATTGCTGTTCTTATTTTACAAAAATGAAGCTGGGGCTCTGAATGGTTAAAATTAACTTGTCAATATCACATAACCAGTAAGTATCAAAGCTGGGATTGAAACACAGATCTTTCTAACTTGAGCTGTTTCTGCTCATCACACCGCTGTGCGCTTGTTGAAGAGGTGAATTTGATTTCAGTAGAGTTGTGCTGCCATACAGGTAGTCATCCTACACTTAAATCACTTAATGACTGGATTTATCTGATGGGACTATACTCTGACATACTAAACTTTGTTATATCTGGCAACTTAGAAACTTCTTTCCTTCTAGAGCAATAGCAGGCAGAATGGCACAATTAATGACCAGTCCAAAAATGGGAAATACTGCTTTGCTCTGAGTTACTCTTCAGCATTTAAGGAAAGGATTCCTAGTGGAGACTTCTTTTATGAGATCAAGATGACATTTGAGACTAACTTGGAAGTCAACATGCTAACGCTTATCTATTAGTAATGGAAAGAAAGAAACCTACACCCAGGTGTGGGAGAGCGAATTCAGTGTTCAGTATTAATCCCTAGAGTAAGAAAAAGTTTGATCTACTGAACAATCTCAATTTACAGGTTTTCAGTTTTAATCCACATGAGAATGTGTCAGATCCAGTATCAGAGAAAGAATGACTCAGAATTACATGGACGAGCTGTACAATGCTGTTGATTTCTGGTGCCTGTTGTGGGAAAAACCCTAATCCTCATGTACTGGCTGGAACAACATTAAACATTAGCAAGGCCACTTGACAGCTAGCTCCACTGTGGCGTTACTGGGGAAAGAACAGAGACCTCCTTGAATAAATAAAAATGCAAATTCACACCCAGAGGATACCTATCATGATTTTTAGGCCGGACGGTCTCATTATCTTTAGCAGTGCTTACAGTATTATTTTTCTAAATAATTTGCCACATTGTCAGGAAAGATCTCGTTGGAAGAAACCTGATGGAATTTTAATGACATTTCCACCAAGGGAAGTATCTGCAGTTGCAAAGCTCCTAGAAACCTAGATGGTTTTTACTCTTCAATTGAAACCTTGCCTATCACTCAGAAGTATTTACAGAATTCCTACTCAGTGCCTGTGTTGCTGTAGACGAAAAAGGTAGATACAGATGAAATAGCAGGACCCGTACCAGGTAAAAGGAATACTAAAGAGCATTCCTTTTAACTTAAGTTTATGATACAAGGGTGTCATAAAGGCTAATTGTGTTTTAAGGCAGAATTTCTCGAAGACTGCTAAAAACTTTTGAGGACTCTTAATAGATTTTTAAATGTAGTTTGTATCTATTAATATTTTCCCTATTATAAATGAAAATATTTAAAATAGCAACAATGAACCTATTCTATGTTAACATAAATAGAAAGTTTTTATAGAAAGTGTTTTCTAAAACAAAAATGATTAATGGGAAGAGTGGTCTTGTTTTGCATTTTTGCAAATCTCATTAATGTCTGGTTTTAGGAAAGAGCTGGAATGGCATATCTATTTCTGTTGTAATATCACACGTAGCCTCTGGAATATTTCACTGTACACTCATGAGAAGATGAATGTAACACACGATGTAATATCTTAGTATTATTATGAAATACTTTTGATCTCAAGGACCTGCTGAAAGGGTGTAAGGGACCCCCCAGCGGTACTCTGGATCATACTTTGAGAACCCCTGTTTGAAGATTGGACGCAGTAACTCAAAATTACCCATCACTGTAAAACTGAAAAATGTGTGTATTTGGGTGTGACAGCATTTATGCTAGGCTCTACTTTTGAGAACAGCTTTTTAAAAATCGATGTTAAAGTATGACCAGTATTACCAAAATGAATACAATTTGAGGCATTACTCTGATTTAATCTCATGTTGGTAGCCATAGGAAGGTCCCTGTGCACATAGAGATACTTTGTTTATGGTCTATTTAAATTTCAAGACCGTCAGCAAAAGGCCCCCAGTTGCCTTCTGATTTTTCTGTTTTCATGTGTAAGACTTTTCAATGTTAGAAAGTTAGCAACGTTGGTGAAGAAACTGACCATTCTCATTAAACAGCTCATTTATTACGTTATTTTATTGTACACATCTGCTTTGAACGTTGGCTGTCTGAAAAAGGTATCTCTAGTTAGGTTAACGCTTATCAACAGAGCCAGCCTCCTATTTGGAGTCAAACACCATTTGAGAACAGAATGAACCTAGCAGACAGAGAGACTTACATTGCTGCAGGAAGAGCTGACCAGATGGCAAGCAAGGAATCTGAAGTTGTTATTCAGAAGAAGAAAATATTAATAAATATATTTTTGTTTCACAACATAGCACCGTTAAAACATAATGGCCTCTATCAATATAAAGTTTGCTTATTTGTTATACCAGACATCTAATAGTATGAAACAATTTTTAATCATGATTTAATTTATAGAATCAAAAGCCCTAATAAAGGGGCATGATGGGCCACATCATCATTTTTTACATGAAATCTAGTAATAAGATCACAGGTTGAGTATCTTTGACTCCCCAATTTTGTTGTTCACAATTTCCAGAATTTCAAATGATAAAAGGAAAAATATGCTTGCACAGCATTGGAAAAACCAGTAACTGTTGATATTCATGGAATGCAAAGGCTCAATAGAATAGGAATGTTCTGTTTTCTCCCCCTATTTTGTTTCTCCTGTGAGCACCTGATAAAATCCCCGATAAAACATTTTGGGAAGCAATGTATTTAGTTCTAAAAACGGGTTTTGGCAGTGGTGGGATAAAGGGCTGTTTATCCTGTGGATGGTTCTTCTGTACAAAGAACTGTGTGTCATTCCGAGTAACACAATAGTCCGGCAGGTAATGGAAACTTCTGACTAGAAGGAAAGAAAATGGCAGGAGAACCAGAAGATAATCTGCATTTCATGTCAAGGACAAAGGCTGCCCTGTTCAACCATGAAGTTTAGACCCCAGAGTCCGTCATATTTGGTGGGGCATCTCTGGCTTCATCAATACATGGGTCAGACATCGTTTTTTATCCTGTGATTGAAATGTTTGTGTTAAAAAAAAAAAAAAAAGGAAGTACTGAGAACGATGATTTTTGTTGAGCTTTTATAGTCCAGCTTTAAGAAACCTGAACTTCATTCCTTCTCCAGAATGTAGATGACAATTCACAGTCACAGCCAGAGAACAGACTGTTCCCACTTGCATGAAGGTTATTATGGTGGAATTTTGCATCTCGAAAGAGGAGAGATAAAAGTTGCATAATTCACATATGATAGCATAAACATAGCCGGCATAGAAAGTCTTACGTAATAACTTTGAAAACTATGATTGTGGTCACCACACTAACATTCACGTCCAGAATTTGAGAAATACGTAATTCAGCTAAAGTCGAACATCCCCTATATGCTAGGAAAGTGGCAAGATATTTAAAAAGCAAGATTAAAGGAGACAAATGATGACACTTCAGTCGTTTAATCTGAACGTGCTGGTTACCAAAGTGTTGCCAAGTTGAATCATTCGTCTCTGACTGCAGCTCCGTTCTCAGGCTGTTTCTCACTTAACTTTGTAATTTCACACGACCCAAATATCTTGGAATCTGCTTTGGTAATTGGTTTTCTTGCCAGATACCTGTTTCGAGGCACTTTTTCCTTTGCTTTTGTACATTTTAATTTTTGTAGGGCCTCTGTCGTTATGGATGGGCTATTTGCACATGTGCATATATGTGTGAATAATACACATTTTATAAAAATACATAGCAAATATGGATATATCGACTATGCTATAGGTAGCATTATGTAGGTATATTTAAATGTGTATTTGTGTGTGTGTGTGTGTATGTATACATACATATTTATCTGATACATGAGAAACCTATATTAAAGGTCTGGAATGACGAAAACGAATCAGTTAGTAATAGTTGGACAGATTACCTGGTTTAATTTGCATGACTTTTTGTTTTCCTCTGATTTTTGTAATTGCTTTCAATGAGATCCATAATCACCACTCGAGGGTGACCTTTCTGTCTCTCTTTGTGGGAGCCTCAGCCCTCTCCTGCACACAAGGCTATGTCAGGCCCTTAAAGTGTGGAATGCTTTGGATAATGGGCGAGCAGTCTAATCAGTTTGCTACTGATGGACAGAAAAGGAGGACAGAGCCTGCTTTTGAAGTTGCCTCCTTTGTGGCTGAGTCACCCGCAGCTGTAGGCTTGTTTTAAGTTTTATAGGTCGAGCAGGAGCTACAAGTTTGATACTGTGTTTATTTTCTTCTGCCAATTTGAGAGAATCCTACAGAGCAAAGACAAACCTTGTGGTGGCATTTTCATCTCTAAACCAAGTGCTCAGACACCCACATGCCTTAAATGAGTTGGCAGGCAAAGGGATCCACCTGTACGTGCAACTGCACAAAAACAGAGTTAGCTTCCAAAATAAAATCAGGGTTGTCGTCTTCATGCTCTCTTTTCTCCACCATTGGGAAAACAATGAGGGAGATGGATTATATAGAATTATAATATAATATAATACATAATATTATAATTTCTATCTCCTCTATTTCCCTCCTTTTTTTATTTGAGTATAGTTGACACAAAATGTAACATTGTCTCTGTTCTGTTTTCCACACAAGGTGAAATACTGTGCTCTAGGCATCCCAAGTAATTTGTAGAGCAATTACTACCTTCTTACCTTCATTTCCCCCCAACCCCCTTTGTGTGGCTCCAGTAGGCTGGCAAGCTATAAAGTTCCTAAGGAAAAGGACTGTTGCTTGTGAGCGCACAGAGGAAGCCGGGCCTCCGCGCTGCGTGAGGAGCTCACCCTGCGGCACTTTGTGCTGGGATTCATTTCTCTACCTTCGTAAAATAAATTGTCTTCCTTTAAGGAGAGGGTTTTATCACTACATTTTCCCTCTTTTATGGGCTTTAAAAAAAATTTCTTGATTTTAGGTTTTTTTTTAATGTAATGAAAAGATACCTATTAATATTGAAAAAGTATTTGCCTATTATCAGTTTGTCTAAATTTTATTTTTATCATCTTTATGTAAATTTAATCAATTTCTTATGTATCATGTTTTACTAGCAAACTAGTTTAGGGACTTAAAGACTTACTGTATATGAAAATGTGGACTAAATTTTAAACACATGTTAGTACATGGAAATCAAAGAATTGATTAAATGAGCTAATATTTGTAATTCTTGGATTTCGCATTTAATAAATTGTTTTTTTTAATTGATTTCTAACAAAAAAAATTGAAGTCACTTTGCAAGTACACAAAGATAGAACATTCTCAGTAAAGATAGAACATTCTCAGTAGATAGAATATTTTTATAAAGGAAAATCCAAAATGAATTTAGTACTCTGTTCTGTTTACATTGTTTCTTAAGTACAAGAAATAGCAATATAAGAAATTATGTACAAAATTAATGAGATTAAGGTGATTTGTGGATCTTGAGGAAAGGATTAGGAGGGGACAAATTTTGCAAAATTATTGCTATTTTTATCTTCCCTGCTAATTTGCATTTCAATATCAATGCTTCTAACTTTGCATAGAAGTTCTAACAATATATGTCTTAGAATGGGAACAATTCAAAACTCTGTATTTTTCCAAATTACCGGGGGAGTCAGTGTACCACAGCTCAGCCATGGGAGCAAACACATCTGGACCTTTTAGGCGTTAACCTCACACTGGAGCCACTCACAGGGTCTCAAACTGAGCTTTTTTATTTTATTTTAATTATTTTTTGGAGATTTAATTTTTTGAGAGAGAGAAAGAGAGAGAGCACAAGTGGGGTGAGGGGCAGAGGGAGAAGCAGATTCCCTGCAGAGCAGGGAGCCCGATGTAGGACTTGATCCCAGGACTTTGTGGTTATGACCTGAGCTGAAGACAGACGCTCAACTGACTGAGCCACCCACGCGCCCCATCAAACTGAGCTATTTTAAAAGGACATAAATGAACAATTTAAGTTGATTTTTTTTTTAATAGAGAATCCAGCAGATGTTGTTTACCCTTGTACAATCTTAGTCTTCAAGCTCTGAATTGTCTTTCTAAACTTCGTATAAAGTCCGAGAAACAATGGGGTAGGAATTATGCTATACGTATGAGTAAATTTGTCACTCAAATTTTGTCTTGCTTTTTAAAAGCTGCGGTTTGTACAGAGAGAGCAGAGTTCTCTTGCTTCCTAGGAATGGATACTGTTATAGACACTATGTTTTTCTGATTACGTAAGTAACCTGTTTTATTGTGTGAAAAATTGAAAAATCCCTAAAACATAGCAAACAAAAAAGTCACAATTTTCTCTATTCCCATTACCTAGGGAAGATCACTGTTTCAATTCTGATGTTTATATATCTATTTATTGATCAGTTATTTAGTATTTTAATAAAAACTTTGATTTTTTTTTATAAAAATGGTATAGTAATATCATTTATTTCCACATGTGATTAAGTATTAATCTACATGATGCTTTTTTATGTACTCATTTCCAGGTATTCTGTTTCATTATAGGGATGTACCATAATTTTTACAAGCCCTTTAATGTTGAATATTCAGGCAATTTCGTTTTGCTTTTATGAATAAATCTGTCTATAGATAATGTTTATGTTAATGGCTAAAGACCTGCATATTCCTCTCATTATTTGTCAGAAATTCTTGAAAAATCTTAGAAGTTTTTTCATAAATGTTTCCAATTATTGATTCATCAGGAATATGCTTACTATGAGGCTAGGAACCACCCTGGGCATTTGGTTACATAGCTTCAAACAAAATGGACAAAAACCTATACACTCAGAAGAATGTTTATTTTGGTGAGGGAGACAGGTAATAACTAAAATAGAGAAGTAAAATATACAAGAGCCAAGAAGAAAATTGAAGGAGAAGTGGTAGATAGAAAGTGTGCGCAGAGAAGAAGAGGGACAGGGGCGGCAGTTCCATACACGTCAGCAAGAGAAAACTTTGCTCTTTGCTTCCAGAAGGGCATGTTTAGGTCAACCCAAAGAAAGAGAAAATACCTGTGGAGAAAGAGCCTTTCTGCCACAGTGACCAGCAAGTTCAAAGCGCCTCAGCTAAGGATGTACCTCATTTCTGGAAGGAACTGGGAAGAGGACGGTGTGGCTGAGGTCAAATGAATGAGCAGGAAGTAATAGAACATGAAGAGAAGAGAAGGGGGCTAGGTGATGTAGGGTCTTCTGCACTGCGGTGAGAATGCGGTTTATACTCTGAGGCAGAGGGAATGCTGTGGCGGGCTTGGAGAGAGGAATCACATCATCTGACTTAGCGTTCTGACTCCTGTGTGAAGACTATAATTATTTGGAGTAAGAGCAGATCCAAGGAATCTAGTTAGGAAACTACTGCAATACCATAGAAGGAAATGATGTCAGTTGAGCACAAGTGGTAACTGAAATAACAGTAAGTGGTCAGATCCTAAAGATAGAACTGTCGGGATTTACTGAAAGATTAAAAGTAGGGAGTGGGAGAAAGAAAATAAACGGATGATTCCAAGGATTTTTGTTGTTGTTGTTGTTGTTCTGGGGGCGGGGAGTGTAACTAGAAGCATGCAGTGCCAATAACTGGATGAGAAAAGCAGTCGAAGCAGGTTGGAGGAAGAATGTCAGGGCTTCAGCGTTGCAGGCGGCAAGTCTGACGTGGTAGAAATGTTGAGTGGCGGGAGGAGCTGGACTGAAGAGAAGAGGCAAGCATAGAGAAGAATTCTGAGGAGTCACGAGCGTCCCATCAGTCACTGCTGCGTAAGAAACCACCGCAGAATCGAGTAGCGTACGGCAAGGTTTGTACTTCTTCCGTACCTGCAAGAGGACTTGGGGTTGCCTCGGTCTAGGCGGGCCTGCTCTGCGGAGCTCTGCGGCCGCCGGGGGTCACGCGGGATTTGGGGCTCACTGTGGGCTGGGGTTGGGCCTTCTCCGTGTGCTTCCATTCAGGGGCTGAGGCTGAAGGGGCGGCCGCCGCCCTCTTGCTGTGGCGACAGCAGGGGCATAAGAGGTAAGGGCCGTTGCTCAAGCACATGTCTTGTGTCAGCCCGTTGGCTACACCAAATGACAAAGCCAGTCCCAAAGTCAGGAATAGGAGTTGCACTCTTCATCGGTGTGCAGCAAAGGACGGCATTACATAGCAAACGCTGTGGAGACAGAAGTGGAGGATGAGGAAAACAACTCGTTCTACCGTGGGCACGTGCGTCGTATTTAAAGCCGGGAACCTGGACGAGAGCCAAAACGATGGCACCAGTTTATTCCCTCGGGAGCCATATATGAGAGTCGCTGTTTCCTTCGCTCCGGCCAGCTCTTACTGTTTTAAAACTGACTTGCCAACGTTAGTGAAGAAAATAACTTTGTTTTAACTACAATAATTGTAGTTTTAAACGAATCTTAAAACCTAGAAATACACGGAGTCAGTGTGTGATTTTGATTGTCCAGTAGGATTTTCTTTCAAGGGCTCATTAGGCGATGGTCCAGAAAGAGAAGTTTGCCAGTAGATTTTGTTCCATTTTGTATTATTTAACCATCTTTACCCCTTGATAATTATTAAAAAGGAATGAGAATGAATTTCAAAGAAGTATGGCTTATAAGGCTAATCTAAAACTACAGTTTGCTTTTAATCACTATTTATCAGAAGAGATTCCTCGTTGGTGAGAACCAAAGCAAACTGTGATAAAAACATACTCTGAGAAACCCTATTGAATTGTTGACTCAGACATGCGGCATTGACAATAGGATAAGTTATAAAGCTGCCACAGAAAAAACTCACCATGCTTCTCTGCAGATGGGGGGGTTCCCTTCTTATATAAAATCATTATTGTGAGAAAGTGACCCATGTGGCTGGCTGTGGCGAAAGGCTCACATTTGCCTGTTCATTCTCAGCCAGGGCCCTGTGCCGTATCTACAATGCACACGATCCATTCCAGCCTTTTGGATTTCATAATGTGTGGGCTGCATATATTTTCAATGAGTTGAAAACATCCTTAAGATTTCTGAGGTGTGGTAAAATTACACGTTTTTAGTGACTGGAATATATTTTTTAAAGATTTTATTTATTTTTTTTATTTATTTGACAGAAAGCAATAGAGCAATAGAGGGAGAGAACAAGCAGGGGGAGTGGCAGAGAGCGGGCTCGATCCTAGGACCCTGGGATCATGACCTGAGCCAAAGGCAGACGCTCAACTACCTGACCCACCTAGGTGCCCTGGTGACGGGAATATTTATCTTAGAAAAGAAATTCTAATTTTAGGGTCCTCCACACTGTTCACATGCACACTGCGTGTGAGTTTAGCAGCAATCCTGGAAACAGGCCCACGAGTGGGAGCAAGGGTAAAGCTCCCAAAAGGAAAGGAAGGTTTTGTATTCAGCAGTTATCCTGGAAAACTAGGTTTTCTTCGTGCATGTGATGAAGAGCACAATAAGGCATACTTTAAGGATAAAAATAGAAAATCCATTAAGAAATAAGAGTGCTGTTGATTCCTTTGCTTGAGAAAAATATTCCTCTATTCATCCACAGTAGGTTTATTCTCACAGTACGAGACTTTTTGTGTTACCTTGAATTTGTCCCAAAGAAATATACGTGCTGAACTCTAATTAACTAAATCATAGTGAATGAAAGTTTGTGTTTAATAACCAGTGTGCCCTGTGTTGATAGCAAGCAGACTTGATCCAAATACACACGCTATATATGAGTATTTTGTTGTCTTCTTATATGCAGATGCATAGCTTCACTTTTCCCCAGGAAATGCCACGTATGTTTAGTGCCGAAAGAATGTTTTTGAAGATAATTTAGAAGGTGCTGGGCCATTATTTGGTTTTGGGTGGTCAACAAGGGAAGTCAAACACAGCTGGATTCAAAAGGAGTCCAGCTCTCTCTTGGGAGAAATTTTCTCCAACTGGGTCGAAGGGCAAAGGCTTTATATGTATGTGAAACAAACAAACAACAACAACAACAAATGAAAAAATGAGAGTTGCAGTTAATTTAAGTGTGTTAATATAAAATAAAATAATTCAAACCAAATACAGGGTATTTAAGGGCATGAATTTTCTCATGTCACTGGCATTCGGTATTGCCCAATAAATGAAATAGTTCAGCTCTACAGTGGTTTTACTCTGCAGGCTATCGAAGATGGTCCTACTCTGTAATATGTGGGGCACATAGAAGGCCCGTGGTCTTCAACTTTGTTATTTGAGCCGCAGTTCAGGGGTAGGTAAGTAGATGGTTCAAAGGGATTTCATAAATGCATTTGTTCAGTGCCCAGCTCTGATTCTTAGGGCTTATATAAGAGGAAACAGTGAAGCAGCAATAAATATGTGGTTTTAAATGATACACAAATTCCCAAAGGTGCTCTGAGATCAAAGATTAGTGTTTCCATCAACATTTTAAATATTTGCAAATGTCTCTTTTGAAAGTCTAAGTATCAATTTCCTCCGAAGTTTCCAAATGAGCAGTTTATATTAGGGATAGACGGGATGGGTAGGTTAAAAAAAAAAAAAAGTCATTACATGTCTAAGGGGTGTGTGTGTGTGTGTGTGTAATTTTTTTAACAGCCTAAAGAAAATATGTATGTGTGTATGCCTATATATGAGAGAGAAACAGCTTACAAGTTATGCTAGCTGTCCTACTGAACAGTAGGGGTATGCCCATCAAACATAGAAAAAACAGATTCTGTCTTGACGTCACACACACTTACACACATCTCCCTTTACCAAGATGCTATAAGATTAATGCTTAGTTCTGACTTGTGTGAGGGTCGATTTGTAGTTAAAATCCCTTCTTTTATACCATAATCTAAAATACATGATTTGGGAGTGATACTTCTTCACTTTTAAAGCCATATTCTTCACAGAGTATACATTCTCTGATACAGCTTGGAAGAGAGAATGGCATTTTGATGCGATGCTTTGGGCAATTAATTCATTTTACCCCACTTGTTGACTCACACACCCCCTTGGTTTGAATAACTCTCAGGATTAAACTGTACCGTTAAAACTGCCACATGCCCGTGAATGGTCTCTCAAACAGGATTTCATTATCTAAGTGTTAAATGAACTTTTTTTCCTCCATTTGTTTCTGTGAGGG
Source organism: Ursus americanus (assembly GCF_024610735.1). Taxonomy (NCBI): domain Eukaryota; kingdom Metazoa; phylum Chordata; class Mammalia; order Carnivora; family Ursidae; genus Ursus; species Ursus americanus. The sequence goes on along the minus strand of NC_142129.1, from coordinate 59,815,259 downwards.
GATGGGGTAAAAAGTTCTCACAGCTGCCAGACAAAGAATGACTCTATTTAAAGAGGGGTTGGAAGCACAAATGTTGATTATCTGAATGAAAGAATTTAATTAAGTTTCCTAAAGAACAGGATACTACTGACATCATTGATTGGCTAAATGAAGCTGGGAAATACAGTATTTCACACTACAATATTTTGCACTTAGTGATGCCAGTATTAGCTCTTGGCTGCTGTCCTGGAATACGCACAATGGCTTGGCAACCAGTTAATTATTTTGCAATTGCAGATGTGGAGTTTTGGGGTGTGAAAGTCTCTTTGCCAAGATGGTGTTGGGAAAAGAACCAAAGCAATCATTGTATTTCCTTGTCTATGCGCACATCCTTATTTATGAATATGGTTAAAATTCTCGAGGTCCGATGATCACAGTACCCTAAACAGCACTTAATTGACCTCTGAAAGTGCTTCTTTAACACAACAGACTGAGGACAAAAACCCAACTGGCCTGGGTCATAGTCCATAAAATAGCTTAACATTTGCATAAAAGATCTTTAAATAGTTCACATTTTGATAAAAATAGATAATGTCTATGAGTCCTTGATAATTATTATTTTAATGAGGATATTTAAAGCCATACTAACTTTCACTGCAACTGACAATTACTGTGGTAGCCAATGGTAACCAGAGCTGTTGGTCACATCACTTTTATTTAACCACGAAAATCCACATGAGTGGATAAGGAACCTCAATATGAAAGTCATCAATATAAAAACCATTGATAACAGCTTTAGGTCTTGGGTATCAAATGATACTTAACACAGTATTATTATCATATATCCCTGTCATCAGTTTAACACTTAGTTATGGCTCCAACTGAGAAAAGTAGGAAGGTGGCCATTGTATTGAGAGTACAATTTCTCTCTTTCCCTCCTTCGCTCCTTCCCTCCCGCCCTCCCTCCCTCCCTGGTAATAGACCCTAAAAATATCAATTTTAGTGAAGAACTATACATTCATCTTTCTCTGTGTGATTCAGTGTGAATAGAGTTAAGTCCTACACTATCATTAACCACATAAGTGGTTCGGGGTGATCTTTATTTTGATACTGGCTCTACTACTTGTGGTATGATGTCAAAGAAGTAAAATAATTTACTTGAGCCTCAAGTTTCTAATGTAATAAAAAAAGAAATTATTAAGATCTTCCTTAAAAGGTTATTGAAAGATTTAAATAGATTACGTGTAAAACATTGAATACATTCCCAGAACAAAGTTGGCATTTTATAAATACTAGCTATATAGTTTCACATATGTCTTATTTCATAAATGTACGTGTATTCATTTTATTTCTATATGTATAGTGAAATGTATATGTATATTTTCTAAATGGATAGAAATCTGAATGTGTATTGAAATTTTTTAGATTTCCTTTTTATTAAAGGAAACGTGCATCAAACAAGTAGAATGTTGCATTAGATACATGGATCTTTGTTTACCCACATCCAACCACCCACTCCCACAACCTTCCTCACACAGTACATGTAGTTATTTACCTACAAATTCAATGAGAGCTTTTTTCATATACGTTGAAACTGTCCTATTTTGACTTTGGCTGGTTCTGCCTTTAAATGGAACCAAAGATGGTAGAATAGCCTCCATTTCAGAGTTAACATATTTAAAGTGCAGTGCACTACTTTTGTAAACATCAGGTTAAACAACACGGTGTCCCCTTGTCCATTAGCTTACAGCATAAACTTGACACAACACTGACAGAAAGGAAAAGAAGAAAATACAGGAGAAACATTATACTTTCATATAGGTGTATGGACTACATACCCCTGATAATGTAATGTGGTAAAAAAAAATAGATAATTTCATTGTGGGTTCTCCAAAATTCTAACAAAGAATCATTGTTTTATCATACTGTCATCTGAGAGATGAAAATATATATATTTTTGGCCTGATTGATACAATATTATTTAAAATGATCTCCGGTTCACTGCTACCTTCCAAAGTATAACTGTGGACTTAATCATAGTTGTCCCTAAAACTAGTTCTAAGGGGTATAAGTTCAACAACATACACTGTAGTTTTTACTCAAATACCAAAGCTACTAAAGTGTTTGTGTGTGTCTGCTACTTCTAGTGTTTATCTTCTAAATAGAGCTATTTTCAAGAATTTATCTTTTTATGGATATCCCAAATTATATATCCTCACACTTGTACCAGAAAAATAAAACCACTGTCTCTTGTTGTCTTAATGTTCATGCTCATGGATTCTCTATTGACATAATGAGTTTGGATCTTAATGAAAATTCACACTGGGATCTAATAAATTGGAACAGGAGGGAACAGAAATTTCTAGAAGCATTTTAAGAAGAGTTTGCACGAGAGATATTCAAAATCAGAATTTATGAAAATATTACACGAATATTCTGAGTTTAGCTAACATGATTATAGCACTTGGTAAGAAAATCTACCTCTGTGTTGATACTAAGAATCCTTTGGTTTGCTTTTAAAATTGACCATTGTTCTGAGTTTAACCTCAGGGATATTGTGACACCAACCTGAAAATTTAAAAAAATGCTGTAAAAATACCACCCCCTTGAAGCTAAGCCAATGTAAGTTACAGTCTGGATGTTTTCTACTCTTCACTTGCTTATGCTTCCAGGAAATTGTTTAAGGTATCTCTAGAACATCTTCATAAGAAGCGTCTATTTTTTTTTTTCCCAGAATGAGAAGGAATAAACTCAGCTTCTTTTTCTTACCTTATGTCTTGAAACAAAAAAATAATTTAACTAATGCCTAACAACTACATAAAGAGAAAAATGTTTTTATTCATTATAAATAATGAGAGGGAATTCACTGTGAAGCTGAAATTTATTGTGTAACTAATCAAAGCAGCTTTGAGTTCTTGGCTTCCAACATCATTGTGTGTTCAGACTGTTACATGATGAGACCATTGGTAGTTCTAAAATATTTCGTGTTAAGCATGGCTTCTCCAAGGAGCTATGAAAGAGTAAGAACCTGGGGTGTGTTCTAAATTAGAATCTCCAGAGGCCAGTCTTAGGATTTCTTCAAATAATTATTTACTAGGTCTTTAATGTGTAGATCCATTGAATGACCTTTGATTTTTTGGTTGCTATAAGTGGGATCTGATCAGAAGTTAGGCCGGGTTTGGGAACAGGAGATGGAGCAAGGGAGCCATTTGCTGCGGCTGCCAGGACATCTTAGGGAGATGCTATTACATCTGGTTGTGTTTAATGTTTTTGTTATTGATATGGAAGAGCTTTTTAAAAGTACATTAAATTATCCTCATGGGGGATACTGTAGACTAGAAAGGCATATGAAAAAACAGTACAAACAGGATAACAGGAAGGAAAGTATATTTTCCTTGGACTGTAATTCCCAGCCTTGTTATTTTTTTTCTGGAAAAGAAAAACACAGACACTCCTTTCCCAACAATTCCTCACCCCCAAACACTGTAGCTTAGAGAGCTATTAATTCCACTTGAAAAATTTGATATTGGCAATTTATACAAATTTAATTTACTCTTCACAATAACACTAAGAGGAGGTGATTACAGTCGTGTTAAGATGGGAGGGTTGAGCAAGCAATTTTGTCCAAGTACAATAGCTAGTAAGTGGCAGAAACTAAACCTGAACTTAGGGCTCTCAGATTTCAAATGCATTCATGCTCTCCTTCCCTGGGTGGCATTGCTTCACCAATATTTAGAATTTAGAGCAAATAAATTTAGTTGGGTTTTACTAGTGGGTAATAGAAATAGCATTTTAGAACTAACTAGTTGTTCTTGCTTTATGAAATCCTAATAGAGCTCATCTGGGCTATTAAGTTTTCTGAATACTTGTTAAAGCTAGAAATACTGTGATGATTGAATTTCCCAAGCTAATAAAATGGTAATTGGCAGAAGATACACAAGTAAAATATATAGTATAATATCTAAGGAAATATTAACATAACTTAGATTTTTGCAAACTCATGATTTACATAATCATTGGTTTATATCCAAAAACCTTGAAAGAACAAAAGTATGTATTTGTGAAAGTCAAAATTAGTAAGGAGATTCTAGAAAAGAAATGAAAAATAGAGGAATAAATCAATCTTACCCTCTATTTATATTAATATCCTATTGTAAATTATTTATAAATTTTCAAAAGCTAAATTGATGGTTAAGGGAGTGAGCTCTAAAGTTAGACAATGTGTGTTGAAACAGCTTACCAACTTTCAGCAAGTTATATTATTTCTGTAAGTTACATAGCCTTCTTTGGCTTTGTTTTTTCATCTATAACATGGGCATAATAATTATAAATAACCAATATGATATGGTACGAATGATATAGCTAATACATGTAAATCATTTTGAACCAGTACTCCGAATAAGTCAGCTGGGTTGTAACACTAACTGCTAATTATTATGATTAGCTCTAAACATATATTCTAAAATTTGTGGCATCATTACTATATTCCAAACTAGATTTGATGAAGTACGAATATATTTGCCTGGACTAAACTGCTACCAAGTACATTACAACTAACCTGTAGTATCATCTCTGTGTAAGAGCGACTGGGCTCAGTAAGGGCTAAATACAAGAATGCCTAGCAAAGCCGTAATACTGCATTCAAAATATACAGCAAAATCTGTATCCCAAGGAATAGGCTAATGTTCAAAGTAATCCCTCTTGGGGAATTAGATATTTATCAGCCAGAAGACATTGCCTTTGTTGTCAATTATTTTTGAGCTATTCTTCTGGAATTTGCCAGAGGCATTTACAAATACATCCACAATGAGTCAGTAATTGAAGATCTTCATACTTTGAACAAGAATTCAATTTGCGAAAACACCCATTTGGAACCAAGCTTAATGAATAAGTTGATTGATGAAGACTGGATGATGAGATTGATTTTGGTGAGTGACTCATAAATAGTTCCGAGAGCAATTTCAATATTTGTGGTATTGGCAGAAATTCCTGTGTTCCAGGAACTTTGCACAGGACTTGGCATACTGGCTCTCACATACGCCCAGGATGAATTTAGGGTCAAATCACACCTTTTTTTGCATTGATGACTTTGAATTTTGTATGGAAAGGCAATGTCCACTAACTTTTATTCACGTGTTATTTTTGAAAATCAGATTTTAAACATATATCAGGAAGGGGCAGGAGTTGAGTGACGCTCTCTTGGCAATTCAAGTTGTCTGCTGGCGAGGAGGCAGGGAGGCGAGGAGGTATTTCACTCATACACAAGTTTGGAGCTGCCTTACCAAAGGAACAATGTTGGTAGGGGGAATGGTATGAAAAGAAAGGCCAGCATCATCCCATAAAGGCTGGGAGGAATTTTGCATGATAAAAACCAGTTTCCCAGGTCCCTGGATAGAGCAGTTGTAAGGGAGGGAGCTTTGAGGCCCCCAGTTACTTGGCCTCCCTTAACTATGTGACATTCCCCTTAAGGACACATTGTCTTCTGGCCACCTTCATGCTTGACTTGAACTCTTTCAGTCTCGAGACAATAAAGGCGTGGATGCTTCTTTATGCCATTTTTCCAAATGAATGTGCTCCAATTTAATTCTTAAAGCATATAAGTACAGTTAAAAAAAAATCAAGTGCAGTTTAAAAATAACCCAGGCTGGTAAAGAAACCCACTTGAAAATACCAAGATACTTTATTGCCTTATCTGGGGTGTGCTGCTTTGCCTTTTGTGGCTGTGTTTGTGATGACCCTTCCAGTGACCCCTTCATTGTTGCTCCCATAATAGTCACTGTTTTCATGGGAATTGAGTAAAAGAAGTCAGACTGTGCTGTGAATGGAGCCCTTCTCCAACCCTATTAATTTGCAGATGGATGAGGTGACGTATTTTTGCCACCTGCTGAGGAGCAGTGGAGAGGCTGCCTCCTTGGGCACCCAGAGAATCCCTGTTGTCCACAGGCTCTCAGGCATTGGTTGTAAATGAGACTCCTCTATGGCCTGTTTCTTTTGTGCCTGATCAAGTCTTGATGTGAGGCACCATAATTCTTTTCTTCTTGTCCGCTGGCATCAAAGTCTCCTTCTAAACTAGCGTCTCCACGGCCAGAATCAGGCTGGCTTTCTCTCCCAGCAAATATGTTTATTTCCATATAAAAAAGATGAGCGCCGTTTCCTTACAGGTGATTTAAAACTTGTCTATGAGTCATTTACATGTATGGTACATCAGCTGCTGTTCACCTTGATAGGAAATAAAGAATCTTTACCTCAAACTGCTTTCTTAGATGTTATGTTTGATTCTGTACACATTTCCTCCTCCATAGAGAACATCTAATGGAAGCAGAGTAAAAACCAAACCCACGCTTGTTACTATTTGCTTCAATGGAGACTTTCCTTAATCACTGGCTTTTCAGTAAGGCCCTTACGAGTTTAATACTTATCCGTGTTGAGGGAAGCCACAAATACCTAAAAAGATAGTTGTAAGATGTTTGTGCTAGTAGAAATTTTATATGAAAAGGAATGTTAACTCAGTTAAGTAATAAACTTTGAACAGTTTTTACTTGTTAACAAAAGCCATGGAATTGGGCCCGTACATGGAGGGGTGCTTATCACTTTGAGAGCAGTGATGCCAGAGTTCATTATTTGGGAGGGAGTCATAAGGGGAGCAGCAGCTGTTACAATTTATGAATGTTTGTTTTCCCTCTTGGATTGAGTCCACAGTGTAAGGAAGAACATTAGCTTACAAGCAGACCTTTTGGAATTATAAGGAGAGCAAGGGCTTGGGAGCCTACCCCATGGATTTTGAATGCTGTTTCTGCTGCTTACATATTGGATAATCTTGGGAAAGTTACAAATGCCTTAAAACTCAGTTTCCTCAAAAAAAGAAAAAAAAAAACCAATTCAAAAATGGATGAAGATTTTGAATAGACATTTCTCCGAAGAAGACATAGAATGGTCAAAAAGCACATGGAAGATGTTAAACATCACTAGTCATTAGGGAAATGGAAATCAAAACCACAATGAGCTACCACTTCACACCTATCAGAATAGCTAGTATCCGAGAAAATAAAGGAAAAGAAAAGTACAATGAGGATGAGAAATTAGAACCCTTGTGCGTTGCTGGTAGGGAGGATATAAAATGGTCCAGCCACCGTAGAAAAGTTTGGCTCAAAAACTTCAACATGGAATTACCATAGGATCCACCAATTCTGCTTCTAGGTATTTACCTAAAATAATTGAAAGCCGGACTCAAATACTTGTACATCAATATTCATCGCAGCATTATTCACAATGGCCAAAAGGTAGAAAAAACTCAAATGGCTATTCATGAGCAAATAAATAAAATGTGATTTATACATATAATGAAATATTATTCAGCCTTAAAAAGAATGGAATTCCGGACACCTGGATGGCTCAGTCGGTTAAGCGTCTTCCTTCAGCTCAGGTCCTGGGATTGAGTCCCGCATTGGGCTTTCTGCTCAGCGGGGAGCCAGCTTTGCCTTCTACTCCTCCCCCCGCTCATGATATCTCTCTCTCTTTCTCTCTCTCTCAAGCTCTCTCTCTTTCTCTCAAATAAATCTTTAAAAAAAAATGGAATTCTGATACATGCTACAACATGGGTAACCTTGGAAACTATGCTAAATAAAACAAGCCAGACATAAAGGGACAAATACTGTATGATGCCACTTATATTAGTTACCTCAAATAGGCATATTCATAGATGTGAACAGTAGGAAAGAGGTTTTTAGGGGCTAGGAGAAATGGGAAGTTCTTGTGTAATGAGGGCATCATTCTTGTTTGGGATGATGAAAAAGTTCTAGAAATGGAGAGGGGGTGGTGTTTACCCCCTATTGGGTAATTGTAAATGTATTTAATGCCGTTGAATTGTACACTTTAAAATGGTGGAATGATAAACTTCAGGTATGTTTTATCACAATTTAAAAATCTCCTCAGTTTCCTCTCAATAAAATTAGAATTCACCTCTCATATGTTTAAGAATTACATAAAGAGGGGCGCCTGGGTGGCACAGCGGTTAACCATCTGTCTTCGGCTCAGGGTGTGATCTCGGCGTTATGGGATCGAGCCCCATATCAGGCTCCTCCGCTGTGAGCCTGCTTCTTCTTCTCCCACTCCCCCTGCTTGTGTTCCCTCTCTCGCTGGCTGTCTCTATCTCTGTCGAATAAATAAATAAAATCTTTAAAAAAAAAAAAAGAATTACATAAAGAAAACAAAATCTCTTAAATTTGGTAATCATCTTGGGACTAGAGGAGAAGATTTCCAAAAATGTAGCTTCCGACAAGCAGAGAAACGGAAAGAAGTCTCTTTCTGGTTTTATGGAATGAATTAGCAGATTAGGCAAGTTGTACTTAAACCCAGTCCTACCCATATATTTTTCAGTTGAGTAAATACACTTATTACTCATTTCTTACCTTTCTTCCTCAGTTTAGGTCGCTTGGGTTTTCATTTATTATAATTGTTCTTTATAGAGTAGGCATTTACTAAACTTTAATTAATATTCTCTTATCTCAATAGCTGAGACAGAATCATCTCCCCCCAACTCCATTCATCTAACTCAGGGCTAATTCCCTATGCTCTTAACTAGGCCTCTTAATTAAAAGAAAATGAAAATGTATGATGATGGGTGCTATCCTGCCTGAGAAAGTGAGAATGAAAGCAGTAATCAACATTTTCATCTTCTAAAATATCACATGCATTCTCTGAATTCCTGAAGCAAAGAAAAGGTGCAGTTCAATCTTGAGGGACAAATGGGTAGTTAGTGTTTTGCTTATTGGTGGTCACTACTGCATCATACTCACATTACAGTCCTCGTATCCTCCCTGCTGGCAAATAAAAACCACTTCAGCCACATGACATTATTAAGATTCTATAGTGAAGTCTCAGTCAGTGACCAGGACTACTTGACAAATCTGGCATTTGCTCCCAGGTAAGGTAACCTTAAAAGAATGTGTTCACTATGAAGAGGTCAATTATCTTAAAGCCTTTAGAATATAGCTGAAAGCCAAGAAAGAAATACCAGCGTCTCAACAATCAAATGGGATGCTAGCCAATGCACTCAAGGTCTCTATCAGAACCCCTTTGTACTTAAAAGTTATAGATATTTTGACCGAGTATGGTTATCTGTTTTTTGGACATGCAGAGAAAATTGCATTTCAGGTAAATATTTGCACACCGACAGCATGTTGCGTGAGGTTTAAGACGGATTTAGGGGGATGGTTTAAGTGTGTCAAAAGTACAACCTTCTGGGGCCAAATTTCAAATACCCCTAGTAGATCCAGAGACTCAGCAAATTCCTTAAGAGCCTAATAGCTTTCATCCTGAATACTGCTATATTCGATTATCAAGGATTTACTTGGCGTCTATAGTGAGTGAGGCATTGCACCAGACACTTTTGGATATAAGGTGAGAAATTTATAGTCCCTGACTTCAAGTCATTAAGAAGAGGCTGCTACCTAGGTATGTCTTTTCAGAATGAAAGGAAATAAGTTTAATTAAAATGGCTCTTCTAAAAATTGTTAATATTAATAATTGTACTCTGAGAAAAGTCAACTTTCTTAAATGTGCAATTCCTCAAGAATATTTGGAATTTTGTAATTTTTTTTTAAGTAGGCTCCATACCCAACGTGGGGCTTAAACTCACAACTCTAAGATCAAGAGTCACATGTTCTGACTGAGCCAGCCAGATACCCTAAGGTTTTATAATATTTAGAAAGAAGATGCTGCAGTGATTCTTTTTCCTGAGGAGACAAGGAGATTTGGTAGTAAATGTATATATGTATACATAGAACTGAAGAGTTGGACAAAGACTTTCTAACCTGTGATCTGTGAATCATTTGTACTACGCTCACAGTCTTTGTTAAAAAAAAAATGAATATTTGAGAACCAGAAACTAGTAGATCAGTCCTGCCTGGTAACAGGAGTTTTAAATAACCTTCCTAAAAATGTCTTAGGCATATTAGAGCTTGAAAATCTCTCCCCTAGACCATCAGGATGAGCAAACTGTCTATATTAAACATGTGTCTATAGCCAATTTAGAATGGATTGGTGAAAGATTTCAGTTATTTCTTTCTGCTTTAATTAGAAATGATTATCCTGACTTCTTTTCATAGAACTTTTAAGAGGGAAAACACACTTGAAATACTAGTGTCTTTCTCATCTGACCCTTGATGTTTTATCCATGTACTACCTGCTCTTCAAACGCCTAGAATGCTCCATGCTCATGGCCTTGGAAAAGAATGGAAGGGAATAGAAAATAAAGGGAAAAAAGTGTCTTCTTGATGATTTTGGTATTTCAAAGCTAAAGACCATAGGGGGATCAAGCTAATCTTGGTTTACAGTAGAATAAACTAGTGGTTCTCAAACTTAGTTCTATCAGAATTCCATAGATAGCGTGTTCAATCCTCGATCGCTCTGCCCTTCTCCCATCCCCAGATACCGCCATCTTTTGGGGTTTGTATGTTGGAAGATGGCATCTTTTGGCCCGTCTCAGGTGAGGCAGATTTTGTTCATGTAGGAACTGTACTTTGAGAATTGCATGAATAAATACTGGAAAATTGTGTGTTTGAGGAGGATATAATTTCCCCTCCCCACTTCCACACCTCCCTCATTCACCAGTGCCTGCCAGACTAGAAGCGATCACCTCCGCTGGGAGAGAGAAATTGAGAGATGAAGGGATCAAGAAGAGGTAGCAAAATTCAAATTGGTGTGTGTGAGCTGAGATAAAAGCGGATTCCCTGCTGGCAACGATGTAATGCGACCTGGACTGGCTGTACAGTGAGCTCTGGCAGGCAGAACCTTCGGCACAATGATAGTTGTGGTGATGGTGTGTAATGGTAGTTAATGCCCTAGGTTAGCATGGGATATGCGTCATGAGTTCTGTCACCCAGGGCTTGGAATTATGAGCAGAATTATTTGTATCTGAAGAGGCCTGGTTAAGCAACAAGGTCACTACCTAACAAATCTTCATAAACACTCTAAAGATTAATGTCTGAGGACCAGACTGGTGAATACATGTCTTAGCAATTAGCATTAAGTATAGAAGAATTTGAGAACGAGGTGGTTCCTCCCCCTCCAATCCTTTGAAACTGGGTAAGGACCTTGGACATCACGCCTGACCTGGGAAAAGAGAGAACGCTCAGTTGACTGACACTAGGTTTTTATTATTCCAGTAGTGGCTTAGAAGCTTAGAATAGAAGCTGAGAACATTTTACAAAATTAGCTTTTATTTCTTGCACGCCTGAGAAGTACAATGAGTGAGAGCCACGTCCACTACATGGTGATTAAAATTTGAAGTAATTATATACAACTGATACATTTCATATATTTTTGGTTTTATCTCTTGACCAGTATTATCTTGTAAAATTATTATAGACTCATTAGAAGAAATTAGATCTGGGGCTCCCTGGTGGCTCAGTCAGTTAATTGTCCGACTCTTGATTTGCATTCTGGTCATGGGATCAAGCCCCGTGTCAGACTCTGTGGTCTGCAAGGAGTCAGCTTGAGATGCTCTCCTTCTGCCTCTGCCCCTCCCCCTGCTCACACTCTCTCTTTCTTTCTCTGTCTCTCTCAAATAAATAAATCTTAAAAAAAAAAAAGAAATTAGATCTGAGATATCCTACTTTCCTCTCAAATGATCATGGTTTAGACAAAAATGGCTTCACACCTGCTGTTCCTGACGATGTGTCCTTCCATTCACTTAATTTGTGAACCTCATCTCCCTACTCACCTCTGAAATACGTTAAAAGTGAGTTTAACAGAATAATACAATATTTGCTTGCTCTTTTAGCATTTTTCCCAAGCTGAAGTAGTTTCATTTTTAGAAAATAAAGTGCAAAGGCCAATTTACCCCTGCCAGATGAAGTAATTTCAGCCTGCATAAGACTACTAGAACCTGGGCACCTGGGTGGCTCAGTTGGTTAAGCTCTGCCTTTGGCTCAGGTCATGATCCCAGGGTCCTGGGATGGAGCCCCACTTTGGGCTCGCTGACCAGCAGGGAATCTCCTTCTCCCTCTGCCCCTCCCTCTGCCCCTCCCTCTGCTGGTGATCTCTCTCTCTCTCTCTCTCTCTCTCAAACAAATCAATGAAATCTTAAAAAAAAAAAATGACTTGAACCTGTAAGAATTTATGGAGAATGAGTGTCTGTGCTTTGACTCAACACTTCTTGTCTCACTTAAAGCTGAATTTGAGGGAACATACCTTGAAGATTTTGAGAGATGAAAAAGAATTTTGGGATTGGGATTCTGTTCACACGGAAGTGAAGATGAGATATTAAGCAATTAATTGACTTTAAAAGCACCCAAAAAAGGATTTTTGAAAAAAGGCTACAGCAGCAAGTCATTTAGGAGCCGAGATAAAGTATCACACTGAAACAATTCATATAGAGATCAATTAAGGCAAAAAATAGTGTTGCTTTAGTAATCTGTTTGCCATTAATTTAAATTGATTTTATAGCAGGGAGGGTTATTAGTCAAAGTCTGAGGACAAGCTAGAGTGAAACTCAATTGTGTCATCAAAAGGTTGTAAATATTTAGAAGTCAAAGTAGCGAACAAAGACACAAAAGAAAACAAAAGCGAAACAAAACACAAAACTAAGATTTCCATTCTTCGGCTGTTAGCATCCCACACTGACACTAAAATGTCTCTACATGTGTCTCTAAGTGATGACATGAAATCTAATTCATCTATTTGTTGCCTTATTGTAATTCATTTAATGAAAATCAAGATACAGTTAAGTCCAGATATTGCACAATGGTAAAAGAGGGAAAGGTTTACTGGTGGCAAATCTATTATTATGTCAGTTTTCTGCCTTGGGTAGCCAGATGTTTTCACTTTGTTATTCCTTAAGCGTCCTAATAAAAAAAAAAAAAAAAGAAAAGAAAAAAAAACTTCCTTTAAAAATGATCACAAAAAGCTTTATGTTCAGTATTTTAATATATTAGAGCATGTGATTTTTTGTTTTTTCTTTTTAGAAAGGGAGAGACAGAGAGATTGGGGGGGAGGGGCAGAGGGAGAAGGAGACAGAGAATCCCAAGCAGGTTCCACACACAGCCCGGAGCCTGACATGGGGCTCGATCTCATGACCCTGAGATTATGACCTGAGCCAAAATCAAGAGTGGAACACTAAACTGAGTGAGCCACCCAGCTGCCCCGAAAGCATATGATTTTAAAATGTAATTGTATAATATTAGTCCCTGCCTATTTCTGTCACTGCCTTTTCTCTCCTTTAATGCTTTATAAATTATCCACACTCTCTCTCTGCTTATTTGAACCCTTCAAGTTTTTCTATGTTGGTTGAGGTTGGTTTTTATCATTGTGAGTGTATGTGTGTGTGCGTGAATGTGGTTTTTGTTGTTGTTGTTGTTGTTGTTTTTACTGTTACACTCTCTGCCACTTTATCCTGAAATGGGGTGAGGGTTAAAATATAAGCATAATATGGGACTAAGGACTTGCAGACCTGCTTTCAAGGAACCGTGGGTCAGAAAATGAAGGGGATTCATTTCTTTTGCCGTATTTTGTACATCAGTGCCCAGTTTGTGAATTATTTTGGATGTTCTACTTTTCATTCTTGAATTTTCCATTTGATTATCGTTTATAGTTTTTATTTGTCTACTGAGTTTCCCTATTTCTTGAATCAGTGTTGTCATATTATTTATATTAATAGTTAATTTTTAAAAACATGTTTATAATAGCTACTTTGTAACTATTTTGTAGCAGTCTTTAATAAATCCAACATCTACGTCTACTCAGGATCAGTTCCTATAGGTTTGATTTCTTTTCATATATTTTAAAAATATAAAATCACATGACTCAAGTTTTTTGTTGAAACCAGACCCTTTTATGTAATATATTGTAGAAAATCTGGATTTTGATTTTTTCTTTTTTCTTTTTTTGTTTTTTAAGATTCAATTTTTAAACAATCTCTACACTCAACATGGGGCTCATACAACCCCAAGATCAAGAGTTGCACACTCTACCCACTGAGTCTTTCAGGTGTCCCCGATTTATTTTTTCTGATTGTTTGTAGCTTGCCTTTACTTAAGCAGTGGACTCTGTCGTCTTCACTGTATGTAGCTGCTGATGTCTCTTGCCCGTATTTTTCTCCCTCTCTTCCTTCCTAAGTTTCTAGGCATCCCTCCTTTGTCTGTATCTCAGTTATCAACCAATGATTTGGGCAAAGACTGTGCTCAAACATCTTGAACCTGTAAGGCTTTGCTAACCCTTCAGTATTCTAATTTGGTGTAGGGAGAGAAATACATTCAAAAGTCCAGCAATTTTCAGGTCTGTCTCAGCTTTGACTTTCCTCCATGCCCTTGCATCTCCCATGCACATGTGTGTAGTTTCTGAGTCAGCCGGGGAGTTGTGCCGAGCTGTGTACTCTTTCTCTGCGTGTCTTATTGACAGGGTCTTTCTGTCCCATTTATAGGTCACCCACTGCTTACCCCAAGTAGGACTGCAACCTCAGGGTAGCAGAGCTGCAGCTTTTCTCATTTGTTTCCAACCAAGTTGGTTGCTTTCATCGAAAGCACTGCTGGGCATTCGACTTCACCCTGTGCTCAGAATCAGATTTTACCCTCCACCAGTGAAACTGCTGGCTTTTGCAGCCAGTGCTGCCCCAGTACCACTACTGAGCTGATGGATTTGGAGGGAGGCAGCAAGGGGAGGCAGAATGGCATTGCAGACTGGCACTGTTATTACCCAGAGATCTAGCACAGTGTTTCCACGGGTAAACACTTAATTCATGCTTTGCCTTTGGCCAAACTCCAGAGTCTGGAAAGGAATATGTTTTGATATTTTTCCATTTTTTCCACTTTTTTTGGAGGAAAGGATTCTTTGACTTGGAGTGACATTGTTGGAAGTCTTGGTCCATTCTTTTACTTTTTAAAAACTTATTCTAGAATTTTAGATTTATAGAAGAGTTATAAATACTGCATAGAAGCGTTCCTGTATACCTTTTACTCTCCTTCCCCCAAAGTTAATATGTTATATAACCATACGATGAAGAAATTAACATTTGTACAATCTTTAGACTTTACCTGGGTTTCAGCTGTTTTTCCACTGATGTCATTTTTCTGTTTCAAGGTTGAATCCAGAGTTCCATGTTGAATTTCTGTTGCCAAATCTCCTTAGTCTCCAGGATAGTTCTTTTTCATAAAGAACTTGACACTTTTGAAGAGCACTGGTTGGGCTGTTTTGTAGGATGTCCCATCTTTTGGGTTTATCTGATATTTTCTCATAACTAGCCTGGGGTTATGGAATTTTAGAAGGAATCCCCACAGAGGTAAAGCACCCTTCTCATCACATCAATCATACTGAAGTACGTGATATCAACATGATGTATTGCTGGTGATGTTAACGTTGATCACTTGGTTATAAGGTGATATCTGCAGGTTTCTCTTCTGTAAACTTCCCATGTGTTCCCTTTCCGTACTAGATTTTTTAGAAATGAGCTGCTAAATTCAATTAAGACTTCAGAAAATTAAGCTCTCGTTCTTGAAGGGAGGAATATCAAAAGTTGGAGATCTATTACAACTACACAATAATTAATAAATAATTTGAGGGAGGTACATTAAGGCTACGCAAATACCCTATTTCTCCTTATTACTGTGCTGTTTAATGTTGTATTTCCAGTTTTTTCTCATTCCTTTTACATTATTAAAAACTCTTCTATAAGGAAGTTTTTTCATTATTTTTTTAAAACCACTCTTTCTGCCTCAGTGACTTCAGAACATCATTGTTCAGATGCACCATGAATTTTACGGGTCTGGCTTCATTTTCTTTGCCATTAGTACTGTCCAGAATACTTTTCTCCTCCTTTGTTAGCAAACATCTTCTCCTTCGAGAAGTAAAATGCTGCTATTGGGGCCTGTCCTACATCATATCGCGCTGCAGTGCATGACCTTATTTGATTTATCCCTAACGCAAGAGTATTACAGTTTTTTTTCCCCCTCCTAGGAAAATGCTTAGGCCTTGGGTTGAACTGTGTTCCACCAAGGATGTATTGAAATCCTAACTGCCAGAGCTTCAGAATGTGACCTTATTTGCAAATAGGATCACTGTACCTGTTGTTATTTAAGATGGGATTATATTAGAGTAAGGTGGGATCTTTATTCCATATAACTGGTGTTTCTACAAGAAGAGGACACAGGAGAATGCCCTGTGACATCAGAGGCAGAGACTGAAGTCCTGTAGCTAGCTACAAGACAAGGAATGCCACAGGAACCATCAGAAATTATAAAGAGGCAAGGAAGGATTCCCCTGATAGGTTTCAGAGGGATGATGCCCTGCTGACATCTTCATTGTGGACTTCTGCTCTCCAGAAATGTGAAGCAATTAATCTCTGTTGTTTTAAGCCAACCAGTTTATGGGGATTTGTTGTTCAGTCGTAGGAAACCGATACAGCTTATAAGAGAGTTTAGATAAAAATGTGAAATAAGTTAAATTTGTCACAGACTTTTAATTTTAGGACCTTAGAGAAAGACAACTTCTCCTCTTCCTCCCCCTCCTCCTCCTCCTCCTTTTTTTTTTTTTTTTTTTTTGGTATAGAGTTCTGTTTTAAAGATTAGTTACTAAATTCAGAAGATCTATAGTATATTTGTGTGATCTGCCAGTGAGAATACCTGTCATTCTAGGATGGGTATGGATTTTGGACTTTGGGTAAAGAGAGATTTCCTAACATGGCTTTAAATTATCGTTAGGATGAAAGGTAACTTCCCGTTGACATCACTGTCAAGGAAGATTGAACTAGAAAGTGAAAAAAAATTAGTGTGCCTTGGAAAGCAGGAAGATCATTCATAGACAATGGCTTATTTCAATATATATGTTTTTGGAACTAGAGACACACACAGAAATTATAGAGTGCTTGTTTTTAAAGGTGGATATAGACGTTTTGTATTACTCTAACTACTCATTACTAAGTAATTCTGTTACTAAATCTATTCATTCTTTAATGTAACCAACGTTATTGATTATCCAGTTATGTGCCAGGCCCAGTGCAAGGAGTTGGGAATACAAAGATGAATAAGATGATCTCATATTTTTCATTTAATAATTAAAAAAAACAACTTAAAAGTAGGGAAAGCAAAGTCAGAATAACAGCAAAGTCACTAGTGTTTGCCATCATGTGATTTTTGTGAATGGTTGAGGTACATCATTTATTTCAGCTAATGTGTGTGTGTGTGTGTGTGTGTGTGTATAATATGGCTGCATATATGGGAAATACACCAAAGTTACATGCTGTATAAAGGAAATTTATAAAAAATGCAATGATTTGTAATTGAGTAATGGCTTTAGGTCTGTTTCAGATTGGATCATTTAGATGCTGATAATACAGCAGTATTAAAGTGCATTATGGGCAGCAGTTTGAAAATGCATGCAGAAAAAAAGGTTCAGATTAATACAGAACTTACTCAGGCTGCATAGGAAGAAATATAACGGAAGGGCAACACACCCTTCCCAAGAAATATGAGGCAGGAAAGGAGGATCGCGGGTGACCAGGGTCTGATGAAGCTGGGTGGTGTCACACTTTTATTTATTTTTATTTATTAGTGTTAGGGATAGAATTTAGTGATTCATCAGTTGCATGTAATACCCAGTGCTCATTCATCAAGTGCCCTCCTTAATGCCTGTCACCTAGTGATCTCCCCCCCGCCCCGCCGGCAGACCTCAGTTTGTTTCCTAAAGTTCGGACTCTCACGGTTTACCTCCCTTTCTGTTTCCATTTTATTTTATTTTTCCTTCCCTTCTCCTAAGTTAACCTGTTTTGTTTCTTAAATTCCACGCCTCACACGTTTAAATAGCCAAGGTGACAGTCTTTGTACAAAGATAGTAAAGAACTGAGAGAGTGAATTACGCAGAAACCTAGAGGAAGACTGTTCCAATCAGGGTAACTAGTAACTTAAAGTCCCTGAGGCAGGATCCTGTTTACCTTTTTGGGGGAACTGCAAGGGCGCCAGGGAAGCTGATGCAGGATGAGCGAGAGGGAGCGAAGGAGATGAAGTCAGAGCTCGTGAATGGCTGGATTGTGTAGGACTTTACAGACTATCATAAGGACTTCTGTTTTACTCAGAGACAGGAAACCCCGGGAAAATTTGAGGAGAAAAATGATGTGATAATCGTAGAAATGATAGTACCTATAATACTAGAAAGAGACTCATTTTCTTTCTCTAGACATTAAGCTCCAGGAGCGAAATCTAAAGGGGAGAACCGAGTGTTAATTGTGCCTCTGTGTAAGTGACTTTGTTTTCCTCCTTTGGAATGTTTATAACCTTTCAGGAAATACACTTTTTTTTTTTTTTTTTATTGTTGCTAAATCACAGAGCTGGGCTCTGCTACTCCAAGACTATGTTTAAACTTGATTATAAGACAGCTACTAGATATGATGGCTGTAATAACATCCTATCACCGTTAAATATAAAAGCTGATGATAATTACCTCCCCATCTTGGCATAGGCTGTATCCTTTTCTGCAAAACATGTTTTGTTGCTTACGGCTTTAGGAAACCAAACATGTTGGATTTTGGACATCACCATCAAGATGTTATTGAATATTTTATGCTCCATGATTGGTTAAGTAATGATGCCTTAATTGCCAAGTTCCAATAAATTTGAGAAAATACTTTGCAGAAACCCTGTTAAACTTGACTGTTAATTTCTGTCTTATTTTTCTATCGTAAGTAAAAAATCTTGGCAACTGGTAGTGATCTCAATATAAAAGAAGACATTGGGCCTAATGACCTGTTAAATTTTCAAATCTGCAGTTTGAGTTTTGAGTTACTGTATCTCACTCTACAGTAAATAAGAGTGGTGGACTTTAGGGTGTGATTAAAGGCGTGTAGAAGGTGGCCCACGGAATTCAGGATGGAAGTAGGTTACTGCTGCAGGCTGTGGGACGAAGCATGTCCAAACTGAAAAGGATTCCATACTTTTTTTCTCCCTGTCTCTAGTTAATTTTTCTTTTCCAAAGTGTGCAGGGAAGAAACGGTGAGGAGGAGATGAGGATTACTTATCAAACAGCAAGCACTTAGGCTCTTAAGCCATTTGATGCATCAAGGACAAATGATTAGAAGTTTAACATGCTGAGGGGCGCCTGGGTAGCGCAGTCGTTAAAGCGTCTGCCTTCGGCTCAGGGCGTGATCCCGGCGTGCCGGGATCGAGTCCCACATCGGGCTCCTCTGCTGTGAGCCTGCTTCTTCCTCTCCCACTCCCCCTGCTGTGTTCCCTCTCTCGCTGGCTGTCTCTCTGTCACATAAATAAATAAAATCTTAAAAAAAAAAAAAAAAGAAGTTTAACATGCTGAGTCTGGGTTAAGATAAAAAAGTCCTCATGCTTTACCCATGGGAGACATCACTCAAATGCCATTATTCGCCTTACACTTGGAAATAGCCTTGAAATCCCTCTTAGAAAGAAAAAGAAACCCTTGAGGCAGCTACACCAATTACAGTGAACTCTTAAGATTAAAACCTTTTGTTATGCTTGACCCAGAGCAAGGTTTCTCAACATCCACACTGCTGACATTATGCACCAGGTCAGGCTCTGTGGCAGCGGCTGCCCTGCACATGGTAGGAGGTTACTAGGTAGGAGGCCCCCTAGATGCCAGTAGCCACTACTCTCACCCCATCCCTACTTGCAAAGATGAAAACGTTTCTAGACCACAGCATCCTGAGTTGGCAACCATTGTCTTAGAGAGAGATGCACCTAATAAGTAAAGGAATTTAAGAGAAAGGATAGAACAAAGTTCCGAACCTTATCAAAGAAGTTGCTTTAGTTCTCCTAATTTTGTATGTAGGCATTATCACTTTAACAGCCTCTGCTTAGGATCCCCTGATGAAGTATCGAAAGAAGGCATTTAGGTATCAGTAATCATCATCACCTTAACATGGGGCTCAGGCTGATGACAACTTATTGAACGCATGGGTCTTTGGATTGGGGATGGTATATAATTTTACATGGATCCACAGAAGTCCATTCATTTCTGGAGATAAACACACACACACACACACACACACACACACACACACACACAAACTTGCCCACTTTGGTAACTGACTTGATTCTTCCTTTAACTATCAAAGGTAGTCTTAAAGTCTAAAATCTTATGAACACAATTGTATGCATAGTAACGGTGTTTGAAGATCTGAAACTATTCTGAAAGCCGTAGAGAAAGGAGACCACGAGATCTGGACAAGTAACACAGTGTTTTGTTTTGCCATTTTTTGCCCCTATTTAGAGCTTCTCTTGCTTTTAGGAAGCTAATGTGTGGTAAAGAAACTGTAGAAACAGGGGTTAAATAGAATGAATATTTATCCTCTCTTCAATAGCCCCATGGTTCTTGCACGCATAAAGCGGCTTATGCAATCAATGGGAGTTCTGTGCCAAGGAGAGGGTCACAATGATTGGAAAGAAAATGAGCAACAAATTGAAATATACTCTTGTGGTTTTGATCATTTTGGTAACCATGGTGATGGAAGACCAAAATAGCACTTTAACACTCAAAAAGGAATTTGGGAGAAATTTTATTTATTGAAATGCTTGATAAGTATAATATTGTTACATTCGGAATACCAGTATTTTTGTTGCTGAACGCTTTGGGCTTTAACATATTGGCAATTTAGTTTTTCACCTTTCTCTTTCCAAAACTACAGGCAGCAGCCTTAAAAAAATGGCAAAATATTTTTATATAATTCAGGTACTTAGAGGAAAAAGTAGAAATTATAAATAAGGATTATAGAAAGTGAGCAAAAATACAATACTAACAAATATATACAAATAAATCAAATTTGTTTCTGAACTTTCTGGTAATCAGGGTCTAAACACATACAATTATTCTTTAATCTGAAATTATGTAGGATATTAAAGAGAATAATATTCTGAAAATAACCCTGACTTTAAGATATTTATTTAAAAATTTTGTTTTGTTTTGGACTTTTTCCTCATAGGAAGCCTTATAACAAGGGTAAGAACAAGGTTATTGACATCTGTACTGTTTTTTCTTGGAGTATACAGTTGAAATGTTTATTCAAAGGCATTTTTGATATTATTTAGTTGCACATTTGTGTTTTGAAAATATTTGCAATGTAATTAGCAAATGCCTTTGTCTAATAATACATTTTAGAATGAACATGGAACTTTAAGGAATTCTGTGAATTTTGGAGATTTATTTTATTTTTTTAACTGAGAAGTTTGGGCTCAGGTGCTTCCATCACCCAAATAAGGCTGCAATGCAGACCCTGACCTGGGCCCGAAACCTAGGGGTTTATGGATTGGATAATCACTCTATTCAATACATAACTTTCAAACTCTTTTGATTAGAATCATTGTAGTATCTGTAAAATACCTTAAGCTATTTCACAACTCCTTTTCTTAATGACTGTTTCAGTATAATTTCAGGGTAGTAGGGGTTTTCACCACTTTGGTAAATAGAAAAAATACCGAGGCACGAAAAGTAAAAAGTGATAAAGTGACAGAGATGTAACTAGAACTCAGGGGTTCTGACTCTCAGCTTTTTTCACTACGTGACCCTGAGCCAGCTAGATGATAGAGATCAGATAAATATATGTATACCTGTATGTAATATGCACATAGACATAGGTGTTTTTATTTAGATAAACACACGTGATGGTCTTTTTTACTTAGTCTCTTTAAATGTGATTTAATGTGTTGATACCACAGTGAAATTTTTAGAAAATATCCAGAACTGATGTTGCCTTTTATATGGGAACTTATTGCACAGTATAAAATGTGATTTTTAACATGTAAGGCTCAAAACTCAGTAGCAAAACCAACTTACTTAGGTTGACCACCTGTCCTAGTTTGCTTGGCCTAGTCCAGATTTTTTGCCTATATTCCTGGGAAATTATTAATAGTATTCCTTCCACTTTCAAAAGTGTTTGGTTTGAAAAATGATAGGGTTTTCTACCAACTTTCTTAAAACCTCTGGAGAAAAAGCTTTGAAAGTAAGTATAGAATAGGAATTTTAATCAATTCTAAAGTGAAATAGAGATTAAATTGTTCTTTACGGACCAAAGATCAATCAGAATATATATTTCAATGTAAGTTTTGAGAAGTAGAAATTATTCCAATGTATTGAGCTTTTTTAAACAGAAAATACAAGCTGAAAAATTGTCAGTCTTTGCAACTTTATGGCAGAAATGCCATATTTACCTTCTCTGTGGCTATTCTCCCTTCTAGCACTTTCAACATATCAACTTCTGGCTCTCATCCTGGGCAAAACCAGGAAAGCAAAATGATGACTGTCCCACTTTACATTTTATTAAATATGTGACTAAGTTCAGTGCATAGGATTGGTAATGATTTAAGGAAGTGAGTGCCATTTTTACCTTAGGAAAGAAAATGTTGTGAATATAATTTTTTTTAATAAAGAGGAAAAAATAGGTGACATAACACTTACTCTGTACTGGAGAATCCCTCCAACCATGAAAAAATTTTGTTATAATATTATGTGATTGATTTCTTTTTCCACTGAGATTTTCTGTAAATGATAATATCTTACATGTATGTGTGAAACTGATTAGTGCAGGATAAAAAACCCACTTGTTTAAACAGGTTTAACCATTATAGCCTGTCTGGTTTGTTTACATTAGTTAAAATTTTACGCTAAACCCAAGGATAGTTTTAAAGTAAATGACTAAAATAGTAGTACAAGCATCAGCAAACTCATATATTGAATTGTTTTGGTTTGCATTAGATGTAAGGATGACTAAAGAAGACAACTTCTTCACTCTCCCTCACTCACTTAGTTCAAGCACTGATCGTCTTTTACCACTTACCTGGTCTGTATTAGTCTAGCCTAACACCTGCCCAACTTCCATGCCATCCCTAAATTGATCCTTAAAAACCAATCTCAAATCTGATCATGTTTCTGCTCTGCTTGAAAATCCTTCACCTCTTGCACTAAACAGGAGAGAAGAGAGATGGCACCGGCAAAAAAATTACTTGGCAAGAATAGGAATGATAGCAATAATAATAATAACAAAAGCAAGTACACCTAGCATTGTTTTTTTCATTTTCCTTCTGAAAAATATGTAAAAGAAAGAGAGGGCTAGTGCAGGGGTCTTGGTTACACTATCTCTGTTTTGCTAAGATGTTAATGTCTCCATAGCTTTATTGTAGTTACATGGTTTATTGTAGTTATGAATTAGGAAAAAAGCATCCTGACTGTATTAGTTGCCTAGGACGGCCACAACAATTCTAATAGAAGTAAACTTCTATCCTCCGATGACCCAAGAGCTCTATCCTTAGATATTTACTTAAAAATAATGAAAGCATATAAGTACACAGACCCCTGATAATGAATGTTCATAGCAACTTTATTCATAATATCCGCAAACTGGAAATAACCCCGAAATATTAATAAGTGGCTTGAATGATTATATTTGTAAATGGGCTACTATTCAAAAATAAAAAAGGAACAAACCACTGCTCCGTACATCAACATGGATGAACCATGACACGCTGAAGGTAGTCAACACATAGCTGTATATCCTGTTTGATTCTATCATATAAAACTCAGGATGAGACAAATCTAATTGTGAAGAAAAACAGACCAGTGGTTGCCTGGGGCTGCTGGGCTGTGAGTAGTAGTACTCTGCTGGGGCAGAGTAATTGCAAAAAAGCACGGAATTTTGGGAAATACTGGAAAAGGTATATATCTTGATTACAGTTGTAATTACATGGGTATTATATTCTCAATGTATGCTTAAGATACATGCATTTATTCTCTGTTAATTGTCCCTAAACAAAGTTGATTAAAGAAATATACAATAATAAAAGTTAAATGAGATAAAGTTGAAGTTACAGTCCTGACAAATATAAAAGTACTATCTAATGAGATGATACTAGATAAATATTCAGAGCTACTATGTATTTTTTAAAAAGATTTATTTATTTTTTAGAGAGAGTGCGAGCAGGAGGGGGCGGGGAGTGGGGACAGAGAATAGTCAAGCAGACTCCCTGCTGAGTGCAGAGCCCTACCCAGGGTTCAAACCTAGGAACCTGAGATCATGACCTGAGCCCAAATCAAGAGTCGGCCACTTAATGGACTGAGACTCCCAGGCACCCCAGAGCTACTGTGTTTTTTAGGAAGCAAAAATAAAATAGAATATTGTTAGAGGAGGAATAAATGTTCTTTTCAAGGATTTAGTATAAATGTACAAATGGTTGTGCTGAAGAATCTTTTAAAATGCTTTTCAATTAGCATGTTTTAAAAATGTGCTGTAATTTATGTGTGGGGGAAACAAACTAGGTAAAGTTAAATGCACTCCCATCAACTCAGGTAAAACAACTAAGGAGGCTTCTTGGTTTGTGGACAGTGGAACATTTCAGCTTTAGAAATGGTACATTTACACAGTGTAGTGTAAAGTGTGACCGGTCTCTTTGATCCTCCTTTTACTCAGTCATGTTCCTTGTTAACATTTAAAAAAAATGATTTTAATTTTTCATTGCAAAATATTCCAAATACCTAAAAAAAAGTAGAGAGATGAATATGACACATTTCCATTTTCTTTAGATTTGATGAATCATATAATTTTGCCGTATTTGCTTATTGTATAATTTTAAAGGAAATAATGTCATAGACAAAGCCCAGGCCCTCGGCCCGCTCTCGTGCCTTTATTTTTTCCCAGGTAACAACAATCTTGAATTGATAGCTATACTTTTTCTGTATGTTTTCATATTTTATTAAATATATGTACCATGGCAATGTATTTTATTGTTGGCATATCTTTGCATCTTTATTAACCTGTTTGCTCTTTTAAATATTTTTTGAGAAGTACTCAGGTTGCTAGGTGTAGTTCTAGTCATTCACTGCACTTTATCCAGCAGAGTACTGCAGCGTACGGTCCCGGTGTACGAATACGTCACCATTCGTCATCTAGTCTCCTACCGATGGACACTTACTTCTATTTCAGATTCTGTCATTTTGTTGCTGTTGCTATTAAAAAGTCTCAGGGGAAAAAGTCTCAATAAATATCCTTGTGCTTGGCCCTGTGAGTTTTTCTGGTCTTAGGATTTACACCTAGAAATAGAATTATTTTCAGCACTACTATTGAAATACTACTATTTGAAGCTATAGTTTGTTTTTTCCCCCCGGTTTTATTGAGGAATAATTGACAAATGTAATTGTATATCTTTATTGTACAATGTGATGATTTGATATACATATGCATTGTGAAACGATTACTACAATCAAGATAATTGGTATATCTATCACCTCCCATATAGTGAAATGTTTTTTTGTTTTTTGGGTTTTTTTGGTGGTGAAAAGGCTTAAAGTTTACTCTCAGCAAATTTCATATATACAATACCTTATTATTAACTATAATCACCATGTGTATTTTAGATCCTCAGAACTTACTCATCTTAGAACTGAAAACTTGTATTCTTTCACCTACATTTCCCCTTTAAAAACCCGTTGTTCTTTAAAGTCTGAGGGCAGGAAGTCAAAGATCACATCACATCTCATCCTTACGAGCCCTGGATGTTATTAGACTTTTAAAGTTTCTTGCCAGTGAGATATGAATTGGTATCTCATATTTATTTTAATTTGCATGTCCTTGATTACCAGTAAAGTAGTAGATTTTATCATAAATATTGGTCTTTTGGATTTCCTCTTTTGTAAACAGCCCATTTTTAATTTTTTTTAACCTAATATAAAATGCCACCTTTGTCTTTTTCTTATTAATTTTTAGGGTGTGTGTGTGTGTGTGTGTGTGTGTGTGGTTTATATATTAATGCTTTGCAGGGAATACGCATTGTGGACCTCTCCCATCAGTGGCTGTGTTTAACTTTGTGTATGGTGAATTTTGTTATGCTGAACTTTTAAATACAAATGTAGCCCAATTTAAAAGCTTTTGAAATTATTTTTGTGTATCTTATTTTTAAATTTAATGCTTTGTTTTTCAAGACCTGATTTTTAATCTATCTGGAACTTATTTTTTTTGTAAATGTTATGAAATAGGGATCTGATTTTTTTTCTCTATTGGTGTTTGTTAAAAAACCACTTAGCCTCTATGCCTTCAGCCGACATCTGTCATCTATCAAGTTTATGTATATCCATAACTTGATTTCAGTACTCTGTTTTCTTTCAGTGACCTTACACCTCTCTCAGTACTACACTGTCCTTTATTCAGATTTTCCATGGATTTGTGGTGGGTGGAGGAGTGTAATGAACTGCCACGTTTCCAGAGTTGAAAATCAGGTCATTTGCATTTCATAAACAAATGCCCTTACTATGAATAACTGCAAAGCAAGAGAGAATTTGAAGAAGCCAGAAATCAGCTGTTTCAAGGGAAAAAGGCGAATCTTGTTTTTGAAAAAATATTTACTTGGAATGCAATTTGATGACGGATTATGAGTACAAGACTCGTATGTCACTGATGTTTATATTGTTTTTGTTGTCTCTAGGCAATGTCTTTTATTTACTTCTCTGCTGCCCATCAGTATTTGATGCTTGACTGCAGTCATCTCTCGGCAGTAAGTTTGCAGGAAATCACCCATCTCTTTCAGAGAAACCATTTCTTTCCATATGGCCTTGCAGGCTGTGTGTGTGTGTGTGTGTGTGTGTGTGTGTGTGTGTGTGTGTGCGTGTGTGTGTTTACTCATGTTCATTTCTTCCTTTCTCCTATAGTAGATTCTATCACATATAAATAGCAACACCTAAGATCTTTTACACCCTGATTTTCTTCTTCATTGATGACAGCCTCTAATGGCTAGGAGAACTTAGATTTTTGCCTGGTAAACCAACGAATGAATGAATGAATGAGTAAATGAATGATTGAATGAATGCAGTCTGTTTTCTAAGAACACTAAGTGTTCTGGAAGTCAGATTACCAACTAACTTCCGTGAAAATCTGGTTTCAGGGAAACATTTATTTTAATTTAATAAAATAACATGCAGGTGAAAATCTTAGGTCTTTTAACTTTGTTCCTTATGGTGACTTAGATGTCAACTACCTTCCTGTCAGGAGCATTAGGGTGAAACTTCAAGCCAATATTTTTATTTGTTTGCATGTTATTTGTTTTTGCCATTTGTTTCTAATTAGAAAGATTAAAATTCACTACACCAGTGTTTGGGACTGATATTATCACAAAGTTATCTATGATCTTGTCTTTCTGTTGTTGTAGTTGCTGTGTAGAGGTAATTGAAACTATAAAAACTTACCTTGATTAAAAAAAGATTACTCACTCAACTCCTACATTAGAGCAACATGAAATAGTTTTGTTTTTCACTCTGACTCTCTGGCAATGTCTCTCTTCCTTCTGCAAGGTGACTCCATGACAGGAATATGGGTCCTGCTACTGCAGAGGGAGAGGCATGTTTTTTCAAGTTCCTCTTTGGTAGCTCTTTTATATGACTCCTAATTTCAGGACGAAAAATGAGTATGAGAAAATAGTGATGTTCTGTTTCGGTGTGTGGCAGAACCAGAACTGTGTGTTGAGTTCATTAAGCAAGATATAGCACCCTGTGTGTTTCACTTTTCAAACTTCTTTTGGTAGTAGGAATTTGGAAATTGGGGCTGCCAGCCAAATGCCTCTTACCTCTGCCTACTCTGAAAAAACAAACAAGAAAAGAAAAGTCCTCAGACTATAAGTAAAAGTACACATCAGTGTTATAAAAAGTGCACCGGAACTGGTGTTCTCTGGTGTTGTGAACAAATGCTTGGTTTGTATGCAGCAATAACACTGTAGGTAATGTCCAACCCACTATGCTTAACTCCCATGAACTGTTCTTTCACCTCTGTGCTGTTGCTTCAGGTTACCCCTATTCTTCCTTATTGATGCCTGTTGCTTCCTGAGGCTGTCCTTTTCCCTGCTTCATGGTCCGTGTTCATGATCTCAGGCACTGTTTTCTGGTACACCTCTGTCCCAAGTCTGCTGTGGAAGGACTGAATTGCCAGGGTGTGGTGGAAAATAGTTAACACTTGTGAATGTTAAATCTTACTTGGTGTTCTCTACCTATTCTGGGGACAATTAAATCACCACTTGGGCTTTTTCTGATCCCTAGAACCAAACCTAATTTTAAGCAGGAAACAACGAAGAAACTTAAATCCCATCCACTGGGCTCAATGACCTACTTCCAGGACAGTTGTGAATTCGGTCATTTGTCTGATCAGAGGGCTCCGCCTTGCTCCTCTCTGACTGGAGGTCGTCTTGATGACCTACCAAGTACCATTTTCCCTCTAGGGCATGTTTCTACCTTGCTTATCTAGCTCACTTTCTCTTCTTGATATTAAAGTGGAGTTCTAGCTGGTATTTGAGGGGGGAGGTCTCACTTCCCCTGCATTGCACCCTAATATCTGAGTGTCTATGTCTTGCTGAATTCCCTACTGTCACTCACGATCTACCCCCCAAGTGCTTGCATGAAATTCCGTTTACTTTGTCAGGGGTTGGTAAGTCTAGTTGCAGTTCACAGCCATATGCCTTCTTTCTTGGCCTTTCCAGAATGTCTGCTAAAGTGAAGTGAACCATGCGTGGCTAACTTCCGAGACCTGGCTAAGTTCAATTCACCTTCCCTAATCATGGCTGTGTCTAGGTTCTTCATGCAGTAGGACCTGAAGGAGGCTTGTGTATTGACTGGAAAGGGCTGTGTGTGTTTTTCAGTTCTGTCCACACAGAAGAAATACCTTTTTTTCTATGTTCATTCAGATGAGGTATGATTTCCTAATGTTTCCCATTGTGCAGGAAAGGCTGGTAGCAGCCCAGAAGCTGCTCTGCTTCCCCAACGGTTCTGCCAACTATTGTTTCAGGAGCTTTCTCAGATTTGTTATCATCTTAGCACAATTTTTTTTCTAAAATGTTAGTTAAATTTATTTTTTTAACTTCTATCCTCTAAGTTGATTTTTCTTAATGGTGAAAAAAGAGGAAGCATAGAAATACTCATTCTTGTTCCATGTTATTTTCCCTGTAGCTCATTAGCTATAAAAAGCTCACAAAGCAATGTAGAATGGAAGTGCGTGATCATTCTTTTCTGTTGTGGAAGCAGGTTGGGGTAAAATGAACCCCTCCAGTCAGGAGCAACATATGGTGATAAGAAAAAGGAAGCATTAGGCCAACTCTTGGGAACATGAAAAAAAAAAGAAAAAGAAACAAACAAAAATTGGGCAACCAAGGAAGCTGATTGGATCTAAAATGGTGGAAATCTACATTGCTTCACAACTCCACTTCCAAGTTCATTCCTCCTGGCTCCATGGAGATCTTAGTCCCATGATCCCCATGATCTCTTTGCTGCTTCCTCACAGAAGAGCTCTGGCCTAGAGGTTGGGGTGATTCAGCAAGGACTGGGGTTGGAGGCATCCTTAATCACGAAGCTCCTCATCAAAATGTGACTCTTCAAACTCAAAAACACAGTACCTCCTGTTACTCCAGCTCTTTCTAAACTCAAGATAAAAATACTCTCTGGCTTAAAACAATTTGAAAGCTTCACATTTATATTAAAATGGAATTAATACTTTGACATTGCAATTGCAATATTCTGTAACTAAATAATTAATGTACTCATTTACTTTTTGTCTCCTCAAAAGAGAAGCAAGAAACAGGTAGGTGGGACATGGTTTTATTTCCCACTGTATCTCCAATGGTAAATATACATGGAAATACAGAAACAAGTAAAGAACAGAGAATTAACCAATAGAGAAATGTATTTTCTCACCTCATTAGAGAAGCAAAGTCTCTGAGTAGTTTCCCCTAGCAGAGTTGTTTTTACTTGTGTGTGGGAACAATGACGCTATCTTACATATGCCGACATAATGCTTTCAAACATGGACTAAACTGATTTTGGCAGGATAATCTGGGAACTAAAAGTTGTGCATGATGTTATTTCTATGGTGATATCTGTAGTGATATTTAGATATGTGAATGACAGTCTTTGACAATCTTCGAAATCTTTTGTAAGTGATATACTGGCAATGTCTAGTTAGAAAATAAGAAACCAGAGGTTTAAGCCAGGAAGTTGGTTCCAAACATGGTGGAAGATCTGAAGAAGTAAATGGAGGATGTGGTGGGGGGAATCTGAACAGCAAAAAGGGGCCATCGAGAAGCACGTGGGATTTTGGTAATACCAAGCTTTATTAAACATACCGAGGGAGGGTGTTAGCCAGAGATGAGGAAGCCAAGTCTACTTGGAAAGCAAAGCAAAATATAGCTTCTCCATTCTTTCCTCCAGGGTCGCTAGTTGTGGAACCTAACTGGGAGTTAGCTGGCAAACATCTGGGACATTAGTTCGCACTTCCAGCATCCTGAGATACAGAGGGGACACTGAAGGACAGAAACCTAGATGAGAAGCAAGGGATATCTTACCCGTACAGTCTACAACGGTGTTCATTGGATAGTTCCCTATATTTAGAATATTTTTTTATGATTTTTTTTATTCTGATTTCTCGAGGATGAAACATGAATCTTGGATATTGGTTGGAAGATGGACTATTTTATAGAGGTGCTGCTGAGCATTCAAAATACTATACATACTTAGGTCCAATGACTAGAGTTGTGTGATACTAAATTAAATAAATAATCCTGGCTGCCTGACCTTGAGTGCGAGCAGTAGAAGGGGCTTTCATAGTATTTGTGTATAGCAATGCAGTCTTGTAGGGGATTTTCAGCTCGTCCATAGAGTTAGCTCTGTTGTATTTTGTATATCAGAAGTCATTTGGAGTAGCATTTGAAAACAAATTGAAAGCACTCATCAAGTTTGGTGATGGGTAATCTAATTTGTGAAGAAAAAATGTGAAAGAGAGACTGCAATAAGGAGAGGCTAAAACAAAAGCAAAGCAAAGAATTTGTAATGATAATATGTTCATTCTCTACTCAAGATCATGGGTAAAAGAAGTTATGTCACAGCTCAGACATAATTTTGCTAGGATTTCGGGTCATTGTTTCTCATACAAATTTTGGTGAGGCTGTCATTGGGTAATACTAATAATACTCTGCCTAATAATGAAGCAACTTGGTACAACAGTAGCAGAGAAAGTGTTTGAGCAGTCATATTGTTTCTATGGCCAACACTGGGCCTCCCTAGGATTGGTCCAGATAATTGGCTTGCAGGCTGTTCTGTCATTTCCAAATTCTTCTTTTTCTTTTTCTTTTTCTTCTTCTTTTTTTGGGAAGGTGAAAGAAAGGATATTTTATGTATTTCTTAATTTCTTTACCATTGTGTTTGCACAAATATAGATGTTACTTCAACTATCATATTGATTACCTCTGAAATGATATCTAAGATTCTAATGCATCCCTTATTATTCATAAGACATTGAACCTAATGGATTCTTCTACCACTTGGTGAGTATATATGAATATATCATGGAAATTATTCATCAAAATTTGCACTGGCCTCAACTGCCATAACATCTATCTCATTACACCTGTCCAGGACTTAATCAAACTAGAGTGAATCTCCTTGAAAATGAAGGACTTTCATCATTAGCTTCCTAGATACTAACTTGGTTCCCATCTTTATTTCCAGGGAGTTTTCTGGTCTGGTTTTCTAACAGGATTTAGTCTTCTGTCTGTAGATGAAAGCTTGTCAGTCACTAAATAGGGAAAAGTCAAGAGCATCGAATTGTGGACAGTTTTATCAAGTGCCTAAGAGCAGGAGTTTGAATGGAGGCATACCGGCTCCTGTATCTGGCAACTTCAAATTTTCTGTTTTTTTCATCATTCCCTTGCTTTTTTGTGGTATGAGGTTGTTGACTAATAACACAGAAATCTGATTACCAGAATTTGAATCTTCAGTATATAAGGGTGTATAACCTCGAAAAGTTAAGTCCCTCTGTGCCAAGAGTACTTTATTATTTACCTATTATGTGCTTCACTATCAATTTATGGTTCTGGATTTCATTCATTGCTCTTAAGTTTTGTTCTGTTCCTTTTCTGTTGTTCCTTCTCCTTTCTGCTGTTCCTCATGTAGGTCTAGTCAATTGTATTTACTTTAACTCTAGTCAGTAGTTCCCATTCTTTCATTTCCCTTTCTTCTCCCCATGCCTCCTTCTTTGCCCTACTCTCTTCTTACTCTCATCCCTCTTTCTTCTTTTCCTTCCTGCTCCTTTTGCTCTGAACTCTACCCCCAAACAATCACAAGTCATACTCTCCATGGCAGTACTTACTTTAAAGAAAATGAAAACATGAGTTGTCCATCTTGTTCATTGTCCTTTGTAAAACAGATCATGTATTCCCTTGCTGGTGAATAAGAAAAACCAGAAACATTAATACAGATATTGTAAGTGCCCAGTCTGATGATTTCACTGAACTGATCGTCCAAAGACACGTTTCCAGTGAGCCCAGTTTATAGCTTCCCGGGACATTGCTCGCTTGCTTCAGTGCCCTGTATCATCACCACATTTTGTTAAGGCTGGGGCTTTTCAAAATTGAGGGAGGAAACCTCTCTAGGGGAGACTTTTGAGGATTATGAACAAAGAAGTGAATGAAAAGAAAGTAATGGGTGAAAAAAATAATGTAAAGATATGTCGAGACTAATCTTAGAAATAAAAGGGGGAAGAAAACTTTCTCTGAAACGGGAGGAAAGAAGAATAGGTTGAAAGAGAATCAGGTAGAAGTGAAAGGAATGAAATAGGAATGATCTATGATTTGTAACCTTGATTTTCTCAATAAATAAATGGGAAACTCGTTCTCAGAGCGAGGTGAGATTATGGCTTGATGGAGCCTTTTTTTTTCCCTCTTTAATACACGATCATAGTATTCCCTATCTTCCCTTAGTAAATGTACACTTTCTGTGGAATCCTTTGCTTCTTTGATGGACGGATTGTGACAAATATAAGCACAGAGGCATCTCCGGTTTTGCACTGCACCTGTGTGGGCCGCTTATTGGTGAGCTCCTTGGTAGGGGCTGGCAGTTGAATCTTCTGGGCAGCGGAAAAGCCTATTCTTATTCTGCCAGAGTATGGTTAGCATCCTTAAGAGAAGACTTGTAATGGGTGTAAGGTTGGGAAACTTTGTTTCGTGATCCTATTCAACAGCTTTATCATAATCCAGCCTTGGAATACTTAGTGTGACAAACTTTCAGCACTTTATAAAATTGCCTTACAAAATGTCTTTGTTATATTTTCTGTTGTTATCTTTTTTCTTTTTTGGCCTCCCATGTTACCAGGGTTTGGCGTCTAACTTTCTAAAGCTTCATTACTTTTGCCAAGGGACAAGAGAAGTTTAATAAAGAACTTTTCTCCTCCTCAATCATAGCATATTGAGTTTCTTGTTTTTTTCTTGTGGAAGAGGAAACAGCACTTTTTCTATCTTTCTGTATCAGATATACTTGAAGAAAAAAATTCTGTTGGCAAAAATATCACAATTTCAGGAGGAAAAAAAACAAAGATGAGGTAGCCAACTGCAGATCATTTTGCTAAAGTTTTGAGTTATGGGATTTCCCTGGCAAAATCTCTCCCCCTCCCCCCACTCCAAATGTAAAAATCGGATGGTACTTTTGAGCTTCTTGCAATGATCTGTAACAGCAAAACTTCAGTGGCAAAAATTAAACATATCCCCACAACTTCGTGCTGTAGAGAGTCAACTGTCCTGCCTTCTAGTTTTCAGCACTTCCTTATTTTCAAGTGTAAACCGAACGAGTACATTGCAGGTAACTCAATCAACAGATGTTCATTAACTTCAAGAAGTATATTAATAGTTTCCCTTCCTACTTTTTAAAATTATTTCCTGAATCTACTCATTTCATGAATGCCCTATCAGTGATCATTATTTTACGTCTTTATTCTAAGCATCTGATACACTATCCTTGTGCATAATATTTTGTATTAGTGAGAATTTATTGTGGTCTCGAATGGAATTTCCAGGGTTAGCGGTTTCCATAGGGATGCCAATGCAATGGTGGTAAACAAAGATAAGCTAGGTTTTGTGGGATCCAAGGAATTAAGACCTCACGAGGGAACAGGAACCAAGGTACCAAAACTGGAAATGGAGTTAGTTATGAACCAAGAGATTGGGGATATTTATCTCCAGCTAATCTTCCAATCTCTCTTCTCCTGGCCATAGTGGGGTTTGCAGCTAAGAAGCAGATATCTTACAGTCTGTCCTGATAGCCTTTTTTTGCAATGCATATCTCATGCCTGTTCATAACTTCAGTCGCTTCAGGACCCAGTAAAGCTCTGTCTGGAGGCCTGGCTCTGCTTATCTTTATACCTTCAGTTCCTACTAATTGTTTATATCTTCTGCTTCAAGGTCAGACTGGAGAGAGAATTTGATCTGGTCTCTTATCACTGGCTTTTCAGAAAGTTGACTGAACTACCTTAAAGGCTTTACCCAATCATCTCTGGTCACGCAGGCTAAGAGTGGGTTTGTAGGCTAGACGCTGGAGTTGCCTTAACCTTCCTTGTTTGCAAAGATGGGAGGTGAAATAATTTCCATTAGAAAGAGCTCCAGATACAGAGGCTTGTAATGATGATTCCAGCCTCCCTTCAACCCAGTTCAGCTGGGCTTTCTTCCCATACACTTATTTGAAACTACTCCTTTCAAGGTTATGAACTATATTTTGCCAAAGAAAATGACCACTTTTCATCATTCCTCATATTTTTGCCTCTTTCACCAACAGCCAATTAGTTGATAATTGCATTCTTGCTGGATTTTTTTCTCCTGTTTCTCAAGACTCCACACTCTGTTCTTTTTCCTCCTACAACTACTTCAGCTTGGCCTCCTATACCAGGTGCTCCTCCTCGGCTTAACCTTGCATTCTCAGGCCTCAATTTTAGGATATAAACATATCCTTCTCTAATTGAACTCTCTTTTTTGGTAATTCTGTGGCTCTAGGGAACATCTATACTGACCTACAGTTGTACACCTTGGGCTCTAAAACTCCCCTCAGTATCAAACTCCAATTTGATAGAGTCACTTGAATTCCAGCTGGGCATTTCAGGCTCCATAGATCAAAACTGCACTCTTGCTATCCCCCCAAACCTGTTTCTACTCTCTCTGCTCTACCCAGATGACTGAGCCCAAAACAAAGAAATTAAAAGCACATAGTCTTGATTCTTTCCTCATTCCACATGCAGTCAACCAACACGTGCTATTAGCCGTGTCTCCAAAATACTTGTGTCTCCATTTCCACCACTGCCCCTTAGCCCAAGAAACCATTATTCGTAACCTTACTTCATGTTGTAGATTTTTGAGTAATCACTCATTTTCCCTACAATCCATGTTCTGCAGTCAGAGTAATAATTCAAAAATAATTTGAAAAATTTGAAAATAATTTTAAAAAATAATTTAATAATTAAAAATCACACCATATCACTGTCCTGGCACAAAATCCTCCACTGGCTTTCCCCTACACGTAGAAAAAAAAAAATCTGGACTCCTCAGCGTGTTCGACAAGGCCCTGTATTATTTGTCTTCTGCCTGCATCTCGTGCCTCGTATCTATTCAACCACATTTTTCCTTCCTTCCTTCACTTCCCTTTTCTGTTTTTCAATTGTAGCGAGTTTATTCCTGAGCCAAAAGCCTTTGCACTTTCTGAACTATTAGATCTTCTGTCATGTCTTCAAATAGTTGGCTGCTTTTTCCAATCAGGTCCAGCTCAAGGGTCACCTCCGGAGAACACGTCACAGAAAATCCAGATAAAATTAGCCACACCTTGAACTTAGTGGAAGAACTTGTTTTCTGCACTTCAGGGGATGGACGTTGAGGGCCATATTATTTTAGATTTCAAGAGAAACATGACACATAGAACTTCATTTTGGAGTCACAGGCTGGTAAAGTCTGAAGACAACCTAATTACGTTTTGAGTTTGTCTGTAATGTGCTATTTACCCAAACAATTTAATGTAAATAATAATACAACGGTGTTTCAAAATATGCTTCAGTTTGCTGTATCTTCTTGCAGCTCTTTCAATATTACATTTTGAGATTAGTCAAGTTTAGCCATCAGAGGACTTCACTTTGTACCATATTACTAATAGGGAAGATTCATTAGTGTTGCCTCTGAGAGAGAAGTTTGATGACTATGAGGAAGACAATTTTCGTGCTGTGTTTTTATGGGCGGCTGCTCCTCTCCCTCCTCCTCCTCCTCCTCCTCCTCCTCCTCCTCCTCCTCCTCCACCTTCCCCCCTCCCCTTCCCCCTCCCCTCCCCCCTTTTTTCTTTTCCTTGATTAAGAAATCATTTTATTTTCTGGATGTTTTACTTACTATGTACGTTTCCAACATCTAGTCTTATATTTCTTCTAGAGATTTTTTTTTTTGCAGAAACATCTAGCTAATTTTCTCTCAGTGGATGTTATTTCAGAGAATCTACAAACACATTGTCTAAAATAAGCAAGACAGACACTTGAATCAAATACATTTTAGTATTGTGTCCTTTATAAGAAACAGACAACACTTTATAATTTAATTCTCAGGTTTTATTTGACTTAGTTCTTTTGATTTAAAAGAATATAATTTTTAAAAAGAATTATTTATTAGAGATAGCGAGAGACAGAGAGCGCCTGCAGTGGGAGGGGAAAGGAGAAAGAAAATCCCAAGCAGACTCCTCATTGGGCATGGAACCTGGCACAGGGCTTGATCCAATGGCCCTGAGATCATGACCCGAGCCGAAATCAGGAGTCAGATGCTTAACTGACTGAGACACCCAGGTGCCCCGAGAATCAAATATTTTTTACTTCATATGGGAGCGGGTTCTGAAGTGTGATGTTCATTTAATTTCATTTTTATATGGATATTACCATGGCTGGATAACCAAAGAGCTATTCTGAATGAAGAAAAGTTCAAAACATGCGATCGTTGGCACTTTATCATTGGAGAATATTAAAGTGGATCCGGGTAATAACCTTTATTCTAATATTCTCTATATGTTTATGTGCTTAGATTAAAAAAGAAAAGTCCCATTTATATGCTTAACACTGTTCTTTGGGACGCCTGGGTTGCTCAGTTGGTTAGGCATCTGCCTTCAGCTCAGGTGATGATCCCAACCCTGGGATCGAAGCAGGGAGACTGCTTCTCCCTCTGCCTCTGCCTGCCACTCCCCCTGCTTGTGCGTGTGCTCTCTCTGACAAGTAAATGAATAAAATCTTAAAAAACAAAACAAAACAAATACTGTTCTTTAGACTGTTGTTGGCAGGTTTATTTCTGCCTGTGTCTTAGGAGCTGACCCTTGAGCATTATGGTTTCCAGGCTTCTTTGTTATCTGGTTTCTGGCTGGGTTTAGTGAGAAATAGGGGAAAAGGAAGGCAAAGGCCATCTACTCTCTCCCTTCCCTTCTTAAGGGAGCATCTCTTTCACAGTTTCAGCTCCAGTGGGTCAGCTGGTCTCTCTTTACTCAAACAACTTAATCTGTACCCATCTTGCCACACCACTCCCTCCTGGGTTCCAGTAACACTGATGTCTGCCTTTGTTCCTAAGAAGACGAGCCTCTTTCTGCAGCTTCTGCCCTCTGGGCTGCCTCGTTCTCCGTTCTCCCAAGGGTCTGTTTTGTTCTGTCTTGTTTAGGTCTTCAAGTAACTTTAACCTAACTTTCCACATTAAGGTCGCTTTATGCAATAATCTGGTGGCCCATGGCCTGCATAGCTTCACGAATCCTGAATGACATGAATACTTGGTGGAAAGAATAATAACCAAATTATATTTTATTTTTTTTAAAGTGTTTCTATTCAGCACTTCAAAGTTTAGTTGGGTAATCATAAATGGAGTAAGGAATAAACCCCAAATGTAGAAAATTACAGTGGACACTGAAGCTTAAGGGCAAGTTCATTCATAGTGGTTTTTTTTTGTTGTTGTTGGATATTAAATAAATGTCTCTTCAGTACATTATTTCCCAAGCTTAAAAAAAGGACAATCCTCACATTGTTTTCTCTAGTTTGGAAAATTACCCTGATATGGTTTACTTATTTATTTATTTTTCAAGAGAATAAGCAACTATTAATTTATTTTGAAGAATTCTTTGCCAGTTTTTGAGATTTGGGTGATACTTTGCTTAAATTAGCTTCTCTTTATTTTTTTGAGATTAATTAACATTTAACACTGTGTAAGTTTGGGCATACAATGTATTGATTTGATACATTTAGATATTGCCCTACAATTACCACCACAGCTTTATGGCCTCTATCACATCGCATAATTATTTCTTTTTGTGTGTGTGGTGAAAACATTTAGGATTGGCTCTTTGGGGCGCCTTGGTGGCACAGCAGTTAAGCGTCTGCCTTCGGCTCAAGGCATGATCCCAGCGTTATGGGATTGAGCCCCACATCAGGCTCTTCCGCTATGAGCCTGCTTCTTCCTCTCCCATTCCCCCTGTTTGTGTTCCCTCTCTCGCTGGCTGTCTCTATCTCTGTCGAATAAATAAATAAAATCTTAAAAAAAAAAAAAAAAGGATTGGCTCTTAGTAGTTTTGAAGTGTGTAATACAGGATTTGTAAGGAGAGCTTTGCACCAAAATTTCTATGTGGTTCTTGTTTTTTAATGCATACAATTTTCTACATGTGTTAGCCTCTCATTTCTGTAATATTTAATATTATCTGTGACCCAGGGCTGGTACTTGTTTAATCAGACTCTAGAGACTGTGATTAGTACCTAATCTTGGAGGAGGAGCCAACTAATACATTTTCGAATAATAAGTATCATTACTTTGTTCATTCAGATATTTCAGTAAATAATGTATTTCTTAGAAAAAAAGATACTTTGATGATATCTTAATAATGTTATATCAAATAAGTTTATTAAAAATAGAAAACTATAGAAATATGAAGAGAAATTGCAATATAAAATTTATCAGAGCAATATAGATAAGCTCTCCTTCCTTAAGGGAGCATCTTTTTCTGGAGAATTGAAATAAAATCTTTTGTAAAAAAGTTAAAAAAAATTCCATACCGTAGTAAAATGTAAAAAAAAAAAAAGTTGCAATAAATATATTTTTTGTAAATAAATATGTAATATTCAAAAGAGTTCAATATTAAGAATATCTTCATTGTCATGATTATTAGTTGTTCTCACATTTCAAGTGTTTGAATCATGGTAGCAATTTCCCATTGAGAAAAAAGAATTTGAAAAGCAAATTGTGAAAGAAAAGAAAGAAATTAGAACAGAAGATCAAAGACAAGCTTTAAAATTTTTCTGAGAAATACTTCTTAATCCTTTACTTCGAGAGTGTTCTACTCTTATGAATTCCCACAAGCCACAAAAGTAAATATTAGCTATGCCTTTTTTTTAAAAAAAAAAAGACCAACTATTTAATGTGTTAGCCTGCACTGATCTCCACCAAAGGAATAGTTATTTAATGGGGCAAAGTGATTGGAACACTTTGCAGGGGAGGTGGCCCTGGGTTGGCAGATAGAGCTTTGGAGGGCAGGGCTGTGAAGTGCTGGGTGTCCCAGGCAGCCACAGATGCCCATGACACTGGAGGGGGGCCACACAGCTGCAGAGAGAGGACGGGAGTTTGATGCCTCTTTTGTCTTTACTTTCAGGAGGATAGGGGGAAAGTAAAGTAAAAAGGCTGTCTTCCTGGACATGGACCCAGGAGTTGGGGAGCCCTTTCCCAGATGACCTTACTACCCAATCTAGTTCAGAAACCTCTACATCCTCATGTTCCCTAACTTATCTACAGCTGGGTTTTCACTCTATCGTGCCTGGTGCAGAGATACTGGGTAGTCATGGAGATGGAAGAAAGTCTGGATTTTGGAGGCCAGCAGATTAAAGTTTACAGACCACCTCTGTGTGTATTCAGGATGCACCAGCTGCTTGTTTTTAGATGTTCAGTTTCTTCTGGTGAAAATAACCATATCTGGAAGTATGCTTTTGGATTTTGAAATGCTGAATTTAACTACCTAGTAGATTACTTAGGACATAAAAGTTCTCAGTAAGTGATACCTATCTTTATGTCACCAGGAGTCTACACACCTAACATCTCAGTTTGCAGCTCAAGTTGCTCCAACCTTATTATTAAAAGCCTGAAACCCTCCCCGCCTTGGAAAGCTTCTGAACCACTATGTAGTGAATCTTCAAGGCTCACATGTGAAGCTGAATGTGAATCTGTTTTATAAATGGGAGAAAGTTGCATCAGCTGGAATCATCATGGGTTCCATGGAATTCTTATGAGGGTTATTAATAGCTGTTCCTCAGAATACGATTCTGTGATTATTTCAGTCAGGAAACAGAAGTTAGGACACTTGAGAAATGTTGCATGTCACTCTGATTTCCGAAGATCCTAGTAGAGGATGAGTAGAATATAGAGCATTTTCTATTTTCTTTCTTACTGTGAAACTTTTATTTTTGTGAGGCTTCTCATGGCTAGTCTCCAGGGGAGAAGACTTTGAAATAAAATGTGTTCATAATTACTGTGAAGGTAAATTAAGAAACACCATTCTATCTACTTCTCAATCATGTATTTCTCCTGCTAAATACACTTTGATCCATTCAGTGGAACACTAGAGAAATGAGACTTTAACACGGAGAGTCTAGTATTCATTTAAACATCACTTCTAAAGGAATATGGAAATTCTATATGCCACTACTAAGGCAGAATTAAAAAAAAAAGTTTATTCAGGTTTGCAGAGTTCTGATGGGATTAGATTTCATCCAATTGTCCCCTAGGTAAGAATGTCACTGGTAATTATAAGGCAGTGGGGGGTGGTTTGATTGAAACTTAGTTTTAGACAATGAGAGACATTTTCTTAAAAAAGATAATTCTTCTCATTGGCATGGCAAAGAGTAATACTTTATTTTTAATGCTTTGGATTAATGTACCCTAAATATGTTTACTTCTATCCCACTGACTATAGGACATAGCATAGTATACTTTTGTAGTCATGCCAGTATAATTATCTGCATCCTTATTGGAGAGGTGGGGAAAATTGAGTCACTATATGATTTGAAAAATCTCTCTCCAGACACCCATTATGTTCCCTGGAAAGTCAGAATGGAATTTGACTCTTAATTCCACACATTGTGTTTTTTCCATGAAATCAGTATACTGGATTTGACACTTTATAGTTTCTATAGACACTTGGATGTGACTCTAGAGGGAAATAGAAATATTACTAAGAGTTCTTCAAATACATTTTGATAACCACAATTGTGTATATTGGTGGTGCTAGTGCCTCTGGGGTTCTTTCTGATATTTTAGACATGAAAAGCAACTATAAGAAGACAGCCTCAAGACAAAAAGAAAAAAAAAAGACAGGGACATTGGTCATTTCGGGGTTAGAGACTATTGAACTCATGCAGATCAACACAATGGTCCAGCTGGGACTATTTTTTCCACACAGTCCTTCTCGATGAGTAGCCTTTTCTATCCTGGAATTGATAGTTTATTTTCATAATAATTCATTCTATCACAATAGTATTGTTATTCTTTACAATAATCACTATTTTGGCATGAAATGATAGCCTGGGGAAAGGGAAACCATGAAAGCTATAGGTAAGTGCATATGTATCTGCATTAAATCCTGACCTTGGCCCTATCATAAACTTAGTCCTGAATCAAATCCGGGGCTCTCAAAATCTTCCCTGTTTAGTTTCTTTTGATGTCTGACTCATACCGTTACACAGCTGTACCACTCTTCTCTTGGTAGCAAAGATATTTCCTTCAATGTGTTTAGCAATTTGTGACTCTCTTTATTTTGAAGATGTAGAACATAAAAGTGGGGATTGGGACAAAACCAAAGCAAAACCAGATGGTTCAGAAGACATGGTTTATTTTCCTTAAGCTTTAACCTTGCTAAATGAGCTAATAAAACAAAGTCCAGCATAGAAAGAAGCCTTCTGTGGGATTTAGTCGTGATGAAGCTCTGTTTGTAGATTGTGGCAACAGGAGAGCACAGTAATAGGCAAAGCCCGATGCCTTCCAGCATCTGAACCAACCCACCCGGTGAAGCAGAGAAGCGACAGAAAAAGCAGCCAGTTACGAGATGAAATGTATGTACATCGTGGAACAGTGGCTGGTCATAAATATGGAGAAACTGAAGCTGAGGTCTTAAGTAATTTTCATATCAATATATGACATCTAAGAAAGCGGGAGTCTTTGAAAGGAAATTAATGAGGCAGAATGATTTCCCATAGATAGTGTATCGGAAGAAATCTCTGCCATCTTGAACATCCAATAAGTGCTAACTCCTCCCTGGCCACCAAGGCAGTAACTTGGAAAAGTTAATTGGATCCATGAGATTAATCATTGAATCTCATTTGGATCCATATATTTTTGGATGCATATATTTCTGGTTTAAAACATTTTAAGAAATTCCTTGACATCTAAATGAATGAGGCAAAGATTTATGGAAAAGAAGCAAACCAACATATAGCTTTATTAAATGAACTTTACCGTGTGAGTTTGGGTATATTTCTCTAAGTATAGTTGACTCTTGAAGAACATGGGATTTAGGGGCATCAATTCCTCCACAATCAAAAATCCACCTATAACTTTTGACTCCCCCAGAATGTAATTACTGATAGGCTGCTGTCAACCAGAAGACTTACAGATAACATAACATAGATGTAAACAGTCGATTAGCACATATCTTGTATGTTATATGTATTGTATACTGTAGTCTTATAATAAAGGGAGTTAAAAGATAATGTTATTAAAAATTATGAGAAAGAAAAATTATTACAGTACTATACTGTATTTATTGAAAATAATCCACGTATCAGTGGACCTGTGCATTTCAAACCCATTTTGTTCAAGGATCGACTATATGTAAATGTTGGGTGTCATACTGATGACATATTTTGCTATCAATATC
This sequence comes from Ursus americanus, assembly GCF_024610735.1. NCBI lineage: Eukaryota > Metazoa > Chordata > Mammalia > Carnivora > Ursidae > Ursus > Ursus americanus. The sequence continues at coordinate 59,772,596 of NC_142129.1, read as the reverse complement.
GCATTATTAAAAATACATTCTATTCCTGGGCCTTTAGGCATTTGCATTTGTTTGAGTCTGTTCAGGGCGCTATAACTAAATACTACAGACTGGGTGACTTATAAAAAATAGTAATTTATTTTTCAAAGTTCTGGGGGCTGGAAGTCTCAGATCAGGATGCCGGCATGGTCTGGTGAGGGCCCTCTTCCCAACTGTGAACTTCTCTGTGTATCCTTACATGGTGAAAGGGGCAAGAATGCTCTCTGGGTTCTCTTTTATAAGGGCACCAGTCCCATTCATGAGAGCTCTGCCCTTGTGACCTAATCACCTCCCAAACGCACCACCTCCTGATACCATCACATTGGGCATTGTGATTTCAACGTATCAATTTTGAAGGGACACAAACATTCAGACAGTCATAGCATCAAACACTCGGGACAAATCCATATGCCTTTGCTTGCCTTATCCCTCTTTGTAGCAGTCGGATATTGTATCTCATTTTGTTTATTTTGTTCTTTGCTAAAATTGGGGGTAGTGAGGGTAAGATAGGTATACTTGATCTTCTGTATGGAGAAGACTTCCTGCCTTATAAAACACCACCTGTAGTCTCAGAACTTTGATCACTATAAGAAATAAGCCCATGGGATACCAGGAACATAAAGGGGAACAAATGAGCTAGAATTTGTGTAAGAGTTTTGCTTTATACTTAGCTTTCTCTTCCTTTACCACAGTCAACACCAGGCTGTCCCCACCTTATTTCCTAAGCTCTTGGCCATGTGTGGACTTTTGGTTCCCCTTATTAGTACTGAGAAAGGCTAAAGCTTCCAAAAATCATTTTTAAACTCCATAGGAAAACAAAAGAAAACTGAACTTGGAGAATTTGAAAACCACGAAAAACTTATAGAGATTTCTGAATTTACTAAGCTAAGTATTTTCAGATAGCTGCATAAATTTGTTAATTACTTGATTGGGAACTCTATTCTTGGTATTGACTATTATCTCCTAGACAGTAAGCATGTTTTGATCTAGGCTATGGGAGATGTCCTCAGACATCTTAACACTTTTACTCAAAGCAGATAGTTGCCTACTCTGTCAGCTACCAAAGATGTTTCTCAGTTTTTGTTCCGACTTCTCTCAGATACATGTCATTGAGATACAATTTTGTCATGAGCACTGGAAACATATTGGTTAAGCCCAAAGCATGTGTGTTTGAGCGCACACACACACACGTACACACACATGCACACACTTTCCAAATTTAAAGCTTAGAGTCTAATGAGGGGCCATGAAAAGTAATTGTGTTTTTTTTTTTTTTTAAGACTTTATTTATTTGACAGAGAGAGACAGCCAGCGAGAGAGGGAACACAAGCAGGGGGAGTGGGAGGGGAAGAAGCAGGCTCCTAGAAGAGGAGCCCGATGTGGGACTTGATCCCAGAATGCCGGGATCACGCCCCGAGCCAAAGGCAGACGCTTAATGACTGTGCCACCCAGGCGCCCCTAATTGTGCTTTCTTAAATGTATGTTATAAAAGGAAAAGTGTGATGGAGTGGAAGATGGCAGGGTAATTACTAAATATAAGTCCTCTTACTCTTTCTAATCTTAACGAAGTGTGTTTTTACTTTTTTTTCTTGATCAGTCATGCTAGGGATTTATCAATTTTATTAATCTTTACAAAACCCCAACTTCTTGGCTTCGTTGATTTCCTCTATGGCTTTTCTCCATTGTATTTCTCTTAGTTGCTTTCATTTTTTTTCCCCTTCTACTTAGAGTTTACTTTGTTCTTCATTTAATTTTTAAGGCTTGTGCTTTGCTCATTTATTTTACTTTTTTATTTTAATATTAATTTTTCTAAGTTTTTAAATTCCAGTTAACATTATTTTAAATCATTTTTCTTATAAATATGATTGTTTAAGGCTATAAATTTCCTTCTAAGCCCTGCTTTGGTTATGTCCCACAAATCATGACAGATTAGGATATCATTATCATTAGTTTAAAATATTTTCTAATTTCCATTGTTAACTCATTGGTTTCTTTAACTCATTGGTTATTTATATAGGTGTTGCTTTATTCCCAAATAATTAGTCAGGAATTTTCTAGTCGTATATTTGTTATTGTGACTAATTTTTAAATTTATTTTTGCCCTCATATTTGAAAAATATATTCACTTAATATAGAATTCAAAGTTGGCAGTTTGGGGTGTTTCTTTTTCCCCCTCCCTTCAAGCCCTCTAAGATATTTTTTCTTTTGGTCTTCATTCTTTCAATTAAGATATCAACAGTCATTATTTTTGCTGTTCCTCTATATGCAATATCTCTTTAGGTTCTGGTTGACTTCAGGACTTTTTTCTTTATTTTTGACATAAAGTAAATTAATTCCAGTGTGTCAATGTTTGTTTGTTTGTTTGTTTGTTTTAAGATTTTTTTTTTTTTTTTTTTTTGAGAAATGAGAGCTAGAGAGAGAGCATGAGCAGCGGGAGGGGCAGAGGGAGAGAGAGAGAAGCAGTCTCTCCACTGAGCAGGGAGCCTGATGTCGGGTGGGGAGGCTTGTTCCCAGGACCCTGAGAGCATGACCTGAGCCGAAGGCCGACACTTAACTGACTGAGCCACCCAGGTGTCCTCTGATATGTCGTTGTTTTATTCTGCTCTTATTTTACTGATTTTTTTTTCTGCATTTTTCCATTACTTTTAAAAAATTAAATTTGAGAAAATTTTGTCCAGTATTTCTTTGAATGTTTTTGTGGCTCCCATCTTTCTATTTTCTTTTTTACAGACACCAATTATACTAGGCAGTATGATACTGTCCAAAAGTAACTTTCTCCCCCTACATTCTGTATCTGTACTTCAGTTTAAATTACTTCTTTTGGTCTCTCATCAGGTTCACTGACTGTTGCTTTTGTCATCTCATCACTGCGCTAGGGAAATTTACATTTTAAAACGCGGCATTTCAATTCTATAGTTTTGACAGGCATCTACTTTTAGCGTGTCCATTTCTATGCTAATATTCTCCATCTGTATATCCTTTATGGACATTTTTGAAAAATGTTTTTGAGCATTTTTTTGTAAAGCTGCTCTAAAGTCCTTGTTATCTCATCACAGTTTCTCATTTATCTTCAGATATGTTTCTGTTGACTGTTCTTAACTTGGAACATGCTTCACATTTTCTTGCTTCTTCACATGCCATGTGATTTTGATTGAATCATCTACATTGTGACCAAATGTTGTAGACGCTCTGGATTCAGTCTTCCGTAGAGTGTTTTGTTGTTTGCTAGCAATCTGTTATGCTACTGGCTGATCACTGTGAATCCGTGGAGTTTTGCTTTTATACTTGGTTAATGCCGGCGTGTTTCAATATTGCCATTGGTGTAAAGGAAAACACTAAGCCCTAGTATACAGCCTTTACTTGAAAGAGGTAACTCTTTTGTTAATTTCAGTGAAGAGAATGAGATATTTACTAAGCCCCTCTTAGTGAGTATGACTCAAAATCTAAGCTCTTTTTCCCTTCTTGGGGATTAACATCTGAGATAACTGCTCACTCATTCAGGCTTCTGTTTGATGGCTTTCTACTAGATTCCCTGAAGTCCCCCCGAACATATGCATTTCACAGGTCAACCGATGAGAAGAGGGGTATGTCGATGCATGTACAGGAGCTCCGTCCTTTGGATCGACTTCATTTATTGTGTTTTCGTTTTCAGTTGCCAGTTGCTTTGGCAGCCCCACATTTCATCTGTGACACCTCAATCTAGTAAAATTGCAGCTTTTGCTTTAATTCTTTGTGTTCTATGTTGAATAGTGTTGGAGGCGCTCTCAGGGAAAAAAGGCATACATATAAATATTATTTGGGAGAGTCCCATTTTTTAAGAATTGAATGTTGAATTCACTCTAATTTTTGCCTATTTTTGTTTTTTTAGTGCTTTTAGTCCTTAAACTCCCTACCCTGCCAAACACAACCAAAAACAAAACCAAAACCAAAACCAAAAAACCACGGAAATCTGAGTTGGTTAGAAGCTACTCCAGAAGTACCACAGCCAGAAAAGCCTACAGTTCTTGTATATGTTTTTGTATACGAGGTTCCTCAAGAAGCCAGTATGTCCCGAAGTCCATAGTTTGATCAAAGCCTTCACTGTTGATCTGCATTTGTTCGCATCCTTGCAACCTGAGGGGGCCTGTCCCTGGTCAGCCTACATCGGAATAAGGCATCTGACTTTAGGTATGGAAGTTGCACATTGTCTGCTTGCCTATGGAAGGTTTATTTTAGTTTAAAATTCATCTCATGAGGCCTTTTTTGCACTCACCACTCACTGATAGCCCCCAAGAAAAGCATGATTTGTAGTTCATCCATTTTCTTTGTGATTCATAGAGGAGCGAAGTTCTTTCATGTTGTTCTACATTCTAGCTAAAGCGAAAATGCTTTGCCATCATCTTGAAGAATATTTTTACTGACTAGAGAAATTCAGGTTGGCAGATATTTTCATCTAACATCTTAAAGAAACCATTATTGTCTTCAGATTTCCATGTATTTGATAAGGAGTCACTTGTCACTGTTACCTTTGTTTCAAGATGGTTAATGTGTCATTCTTTTTCCTTGTTGTTTTTTTTTTTTCCAGATTGTCCTATTTTTTATTTCCAGAAGTTGTACCGTGATGTGCTTTGATGTAGCTTCTGTGTGGCTATTAGACTTGATTTTCTAGCACCACTTGATTTCATGGCTCGGTGTCTTCCGTGGCTATGGAAATTCTTGACCTTTTGACCTTTCTCTCGTTATGTAGTACTTTCACACATTCACATTTGTGAACTCTAATTATACTTCATTAGCTTTTTCTATTTTATATGTCTCACACTTTTTTATTTACCACTCCCTTTTCTCTATGGGCTACAATCTGAATATTTTCTAGTTATATTCCATCCAGTTCAGTAATCTTTCTTGTGATTCGATACCTATTCATTTCTTAATGTACAGTTGGACATCTTAGGTACTCTTTTATTGATCCTTAGATTTGTTTTTTTTTTTTAATCACCAATACAGTAATTGTACAAAGTACACAAGCTTAAATCATTTTTTGTAATCTTTATTCCTCACATCTGGCTCAGTGTTTTGTGTATCTTAACCCCTGGTGTCCATTTATTGAGTCTGCCTGTTTTTATGATTTCCATTTCTATTGCTCTATTAAATAGCCTTATTTTGATATTTGTCCTATTTAAAAAGCATAGTAAGTGTTATTCTTTTTTCACAACAGTCGTCTCACCCTTCTGATACGTGCTATACATAGACCATCCATTTTTATTTTATTAGTAGATGTCACTTGCTTAAAACAAAACAAAACAAATTTTCCCATGTGGGAAATCTATGTTTTTAAAACAGTTTCCCTCCTTGTGCATCCTTCTGTTAACAGCTTATCAATAAGTCCAATGTATAAAACAGGCCAAACATAAGCTGTAGTGCAATGGGACGTGAGGAGTTCTCTTCTCTAGGGCTCATTAAGGCACACATTGAAATCACCTGACCTAGTGATAGAGGACAGATTTTTTTTTTAGGATGTTTTCAGTATAGCCTACAATCTGTTTATATGCTATCTGGCTATCTTATTTTCCACAGTTTCTCTATGTAAATATCATTGGTGTCACCTGGGAACTGGTTAGAACTGTAAGAATCTAAGGCTTTACCTTAGACCTCCTGAATAAGAATCTGTATTTTAACATTAATGTGCTGGAAGCATTGCACATGACCCTTATACTCTAGGTAAGTTTTCTTCTTATTTACAAGTATTTATCCTTTTTTGTTTGTTTTTCATATTTATTTGTATCTTCTTTATCTGTAATTATCTTTATTCTATCTATTTTATTCCAAATTCAAACTGAACATCTCTTTATATCCCACCACTGACTGGTCTCTGTCTATCAATAGCTCTTAGTTGATAGAATTCTGTAATATTTATTACATATAGGTTATGCTTTGATTATGTATACTTATATCACAACTACTAGCCTGTGATCTTCTTATGAACTGCCTTTGTTACAAGTTGCTGTCACCCATGGTGTCCAACACAAAGATCTCTACAAAGATTTGCTGAGTTTTTTCGCATGAATGGGACTTTGGTTATTTCAGAGTTCACTATTAATTTTATAACATGTGTTAATAATTGTTTTACTATAGTGTCTTTAATTTGAACTATGTAATTTCTTTATATCTAATAATATCCCATTGTTTCAACTGCCATTTTTGATGAATGATTCCTAAATCCTCATTTGTACTCATAGATCCATGAATTCTAGACCCGTATTTTCAACTGTCTGCTCTGTTGGAATCTCCCCTGGTCAATAAGAATAGTTAATCTTTTGCTTCTTTAACAATTCCCAACTGTCGTTGCCACATATACAGACACTAAACCAGCAAAGTCTGAATGAATATCAAGAGCTCACTTACATTTAAACTGTAGCTCTAGTCTTCAGAGTGAGTTTAAATACAGTATTATTTAAGCTCCTGCATTTTAAAAATTTTACTGTGAGGTTACTTAAAACTGAATTTCTTTACACCCCGTTCGTATTTGCTAAATTATTAATTCATTTCTCTTTAATATGTTGAAGATAGGCCCACAGGAATTATCTTTCAAAAACACATAACCTCTTAGGTGAATTTGTTCAGAAACCCAAGAAGTCTCTTTATTGCCTTTAGAAAACTCTTCTAAAATCTTCATTTCCCTTCACGATCAGGTCCCTGATTAGTTTTCCCTAAAGCCGTTTATACCTGTCTCTATCATAAACAATGGACATATCCTATAGATTAATTATACTAAATCATATTAAAATTAAGAGCAATTTTTAGACTGTGCTATGCACTTTCAAGTCTCTGTTCCTTAGCAATTTCTGTTTCTTCTGCCGAAATGTTCTTTCCTAAAAGTTTTGTCTATTAATATCCCTCTAATTTTTCAAGATCCAGTTAAAATGCTCTGTAAAACCTTGGCCAATTTCTCAAGTTAAAATTACTCCCTCATCTGTGTTATTTTTAAAAGCTTTCTGGCAAGAAAGAAGAACTTATTTTGGTGTTAAAGAGTTTACAATAGTATTAACTGAAAGCCACATAGAGCTTTATAGAGCTTACCTCAAAAACAATATTAAATTCTCTCTAATTGATATGTTTGGGGAGGTTGAAACTAATATAACTAAGTGCCTGCCAGGTAAAGTAGATTGCAGGTGTCTTACATTGATTATAAAATAATCATTTTTATAACATAATGAAGTAAATGTCGACTTTTCAGATGAGAACACTGCAGGCCTGAGATTTTATTTTTTTCTTGTCAGTATTTTCAAAAGTTATTAAGCAAGCAATGTATTGAGTTATATCCTCTACTAACTAGAGTGTGACTAATCTATTTGCCTGTTCAATATAGAACCATGTTTAATAATGAACCAGGTATTTCCTTACTGGAGATGAAAGTGGTTTAATAAATGGTGATGTCAGAGTCAAGATTCAAATCAGTTTTCCCTCGTAGCAAAGCCCATGTTCTTTTGAGAAAATCATTCTGTTTGAGGCGAGTTGAATCCTAAATATGGAGATATTTACAAGTCTCCATGGTAAATGAGCTCTGTGTTTACTCTTGTCATCGATGTTCCCAAAATTTGCTTTAACCTTCCTGTTCCCTACCTTGGAGTTGTGTTTAATACACCATTCTCAGTTTTAAACTATTTTAGAAAATTGTACTGATTTTATACCCAAATATTTTTGTAATTATACAGCTATCTTACTTGGCCAACTTCCATTTTTTGTTCTCACTCATTTTCCTTTTATAGGTTAATGGCTACTTTTTGTTCATTTTTTGTTTTCCTTGGTATAATCAAACAAATATTGATTACACAGAAATGTTTTTACTAAGCACAGATGTAAGGATTAAATATAAAATGAAGTAAGGTTTATATCTTTGAAGAGCTCATGGTCAAGTTAGGAGAAATGTGTATAAAAAGATTGTTGTTTGGGGGTCCTTAAGACCACATTTTAAGCAAAGGTTAGGAAAGACCCTTCAGGGCTTGCTGTAACAAGAGTCAGCCAACTCGACTTGTGTTCAGTCAATGCTCACAGACAGGGAAGGGAGTTTAAAAGATGTATAGTGGGAAAAAAAAAAAAGGCTCAGAGTATACTCTGATGGGAGGTTTTTGGCATGGAGAAGCTGAAAGCAGGGCAGATAGAAGAGGGCATCTGTGCGATTAGTCAGGTTAGCATACTGGGCTCTCTCTAGTCCATCCTAAGGTGGAAGTAGGGGCCAAAATTTGAGAAGCCGGCAGTTACTAATACAGTCCTAACCGCTTTGCGTTTATTGCTACAGAGGTTGTGGTTACGCTTAACTGGTTGCTTTAGATTGTGAGTCAGAATTCTCTTTTGCTATATGGTCTGGCCATTGCTCATTTGTATATTCATTCTCTCAGTTATATTTAAAGACTGACATCATGACTGATCTTGATATGTTTAATCCATATAGCCTATAGCATATCAGAGCACGAGACAGATTTTATGACAATGGAAATGTGACAGTGAGTCTGTGTCCACAGGATCCTCGGTTTTATCATGTGCCCCCAAAGCAGAGGCCACCATCAAAGGCTGTTGAAGGCTTAATTAAAGTACCAGATTGGGTACAAAATCCAGTGGGATTGTATAATAAACCAACAGATCATAGGCAATACTCCATCTATCATAGCTAAAATACCCAGGTCCAGAATCGAAGGAGTGGGCTTAGGATTGGTTCTTCTTAACATCTATCTGGTGACCCAAAAGCAAAATTTGTGTTTCCCATCCTTGTGAAATTAATCCTGGTTAGGTTAGAGGTCTGGTTTTGCTGACACAGGGAAAACCGAATTTAGTGGATAAAATTCCCCCCTCCCCTTTTTCCTTCTGGATAAAAGATCTTGGAATATAGTTTATATGTCTATCGGAGAGCGTTGTCTGGGTGATGGAGTCATCAGTGTCCCGGGGTGTACGTTCATATTCTTCATTTCTTTCTCCCTTACGTTGTCTTTTACGGAAGCTCCATGTGATTGTCCACATCAGTAAAGGAATAACGTAGACCTTTTTGCTTTAGGTTCTGCATTCTGTCGAACCTGGGCTAAGGCATCAGGGTCCCAAGAACAACTTCTAGACTTCTGCTTTGTGGAATGCAATTTACTGATTGAGAGTAATTGAACAAAGATTAGATTTAGGACCAAAGGATCATTTCTTTAGTTGGACTTGATAACTAATTCATACCTACAAAAGAAAATACTAGAGGGGAATTTGAATATAGATGCATATGGCTCAGGAAAGGTCAGGATTGTATATAAAATGAGATGGGAGTTATCAACATATGGATTATAACTGATGCTATATTTGGGATAGCTTGTCTAGAGAGAATATGTGGAGAAATAAACAGATCTCTGAGCAACCATGAGAAATATTACATGTATTACTTGAAATGAAGAAAACAAAATTGTGTAGAAGCAAAGAAGCAGATGATGAGTTGGAACAAAAAACAAAGTGGAAGCCAAGAAGAGAGAGTAGTTCACATTTGGGGTGACTGGCACAACTTTGAATGCTACTACACAGTCTAGTAAAATAAAGACCACCCAAAATCTATTAGATGTAGAATCATGAAGATTATTGGTGATACCGTGGGAGGGGCCGTGGAAGCTAGTTTCTTGAAGTAAGATTGTAAAGAGGGCAGGATGTATTAGGCATTAGGAGATGGCACGGGGGGAATAAAAAGCATGGAATGTCCTATAAACTACCTGCAGTTTGGTGTGCTTAAGTATAGAAATACGACTGAAGGGCGCTATCCACAAACACAAGTTTTATCTAAGAAGACATTTTACATTATGAAACTTTTCATAATGTGGGGCATGAGGGAGGGGTTTGTTTTCCTAACCTGGACAACGTCTAGTGTAGAGTTTTGTAATAGCCTGTGGTCCCTAGATTGGATAAGAAAGTATTAAATAAATTCTAAATTTATATGAACGTGTGTGTGTGTTTATGCATGTGTTTTTTATTTAGGGAAAAGAACATATATCCAACTTTAATACAGGTCCAAAACCCCCAAAAGATAAATAGCCATTTATGTGGATATTTTCCAGAATCTCTGTTTGCAAAAGATTCATTGCTTTTTGACATTTTTTAAATTGCTGAACCAAAATACGAGACTGTAATTATAACCTCCAGTATGCTCGTGTAGATCTGAAGTGTGAGAAACGACGCAGACTCTGATAGGGGCAAGGTAATTACAAGCAGCATGCAGAATATAATTGTGGGTATGAATGCCAAGAACTGAGGGAGCATGAACAAATGAGGCATCTAAAAATGAAATTAATTTAAAGGAATGAATGTGCTCAAAATAACAGGTAAGAGGGGTTAAGTTTCCCTGGACCCGTTTCTAGAAGAGTTGGTAAAGCATCAGTCTGGTGAACTGTTACTTATTTTTGAAAACTGAAAATCCAAAATATATTGATTGAAAAGCAGTTTTATTTTCTTGGATTGTCACGATCTGTATCATCCTCAACTTACTCCCTGGGGTTAACATAAAAAAAATGTGATAATTTGGGAATAATCGTAATAGGATATGAAACAAACTTTGAAAACAAAGACCTTTTTTCCCCTATGTAAACGCAGATTTATGAATATTAGAAAATTTAAGAGCTATCACATGTTACATATGGTTTCCCCTCTTTTACTCCATTTGAAATAGATGCTTAATATAACTCCAAAGAGTAAACATCAATGAGTCCATTTACTACTAGGAAATTCACAGACAGTAGGGTTCTGTAGTTGATCTCTGACTTTGGTTTTGTCTTTTTCTTTCACATATTTAGCTTAATTGTGCCAGATCTTAGTTCCTAGAATGAGAGTTTGAATCAAAGGCACGATGAAGGCTTAGCTCTAAACCTGTTTCTTATCTTTTCTCAGTTCTCTATCAATTCTATCCCAAATGTTTACAATTTGTTGAGCAAACCTTCCCCAGTGCTGTCTAACTTTTGCCCTGTTTCTTTTTCTTTAATTCTCTGGGCTCCTCTTCACTCCTTGCATTATTGAGCTTGGAGTTCCCCTGGTCACACTTGGGCCCCAGTTTTCTCCTCTGTAATACATCTCTTGCCAAGAGATGACTTCCATGGTTTCAGCTACTGCCTCATGCTTACGGGAGACCTAAAATGACACCCCTCTTTAAAATATCTTTGTTCAGGTTCCTGGGTGACTCCGTCGGTTAAGCAGTTAAGCTCAGGTCATGATCAAGTCCTGAGATCGAGTCACTCATCGGGCTCCCTGCTCAGTGGGAGCCTTCTTCTCCCTCTGCTTCTTCCCTCTGTTCCTGCACTCTCTCTCTCAAATAAGTAAATAAAATCTTTAAAATAAAATAAAATATCTTTATTCAATTTCCTGTTTCAGTCACTTTCAAATAAATCTTATTTGTTACTGTCTTTGCTGCCCAAATTAATATTTTGATGATGAAATTATAATCCCTCCCGCGGTTGCCTCCTGCTCTTTTATGCTACAATCCACTTACCAGTCATAAAAACTAAAGTTATGTTTTATCTCTGTCTCTCTCTCTATTCTTTCTACCAGTATCTGTTATTATACAACATAATTCTTTATGCAGTCTCTCAAAATTAAAATTTAGCCCCTTACAGAAATAGAAGAGTATCTTATCTTTCCTTGTCATTCCTCAGCTTTTACTGAAACAGAGCTCTGCAAGCCATGGGGCTCAATAAATGTGGCACTTAGCAATTATTAGCAGCCCATTCTCAGATCTTATTTTTCAGATCTAAGATTGATTGGGTTTTGAGTGATAAAATTTGATTTTGGCTTCAGGGAATACTCATAAAGTTATAATTTTATAGAAACATAGGAATAATGATTTCTAAACTAAATTCTATCTCTTCCTGATATACTATTAAACTGCATTATTAATTGGAAATTCTTATAGTCAGAAGATCCAGTAATTTCAGTAGCAATTTGGAAGGCTGCTCTCAGAAGTAAACAGCCAGAATGGGGCCTGAGAAGAAAGCAGCTATCATGAGTCAAATAATCAGGTTTATTTCCGTATCATATACATTATTTTATTTAAAAGAAGTAGACTTAAATTGACTGTTAATTGCAATAGGAATAAGAATATGTATATAAAGTATTGCTTTATTTTGAAGAGAGAGAAGATGGGCAAGAGGGATGGGAGGGGTTAGAGATATAAAACAAATTACACCATTGTGTTTGCCAAAATGTGTTGAGAAATTTTCCTTTAAAAATTGAAGTGTCACTATCACAGATATGCTGTATGCTGTATTCTGTCAGATATTTAAGATATTTATGATGGATATATGTCTCATAAGGGTTCTGAGCAGTTAATTTTGTTAGATTCAACATATCCCAAACTTCTTTGACCATAGAACTCTAAGGAATATTGATTAATTTCCTAGGAAACAAGTATGAAATAGAACCTGCTTTGGAAATATTATGTGAGTATGTATGTTTGAGAGATGCTTCTTGTGGTTTCATAGTGAAAGGAAATATAATGACAACACCCATCAAGTGTGTTACCTTTGCCCTAAAACTTGGGCCACTTAATCGTTTAACTTGATAAACATTGTTTCACTTTTCATACAAATTGTCAAAATTGTGTTGTGTTACTTATCCATGACTTAAATTTCGTTAGATCTAAGATGAAATCTGTAAGCATTAAAACCCAAAGAACTCCAGTGTAGGTTACTACCTTTAACTTTTTCTGAGTGACATCTCATTTTTAGTTACTTTGGTAGATGGATAACCCTATTTACTAATCATTTCTGAAGTATGACAAAGTAAATTGGGGTTTTTCAAAATTTTGTTCACTTCTAGTATCATTTAATCTAACTCCTAGGGGATCAGTTTTGTTTAGTGAGATACTATGTACAAGGTCAAAAGTGAGATTCCGAGAGAAATTATTTCCCATATTTGAGACCATATGGGCACCATATAGTGTATACTACTGAAGTAATTTCCTTAAAAATTATTATAATCTTATCTTATACTTTGAATCCCAAATGATGCTACATACAATGTAAATCTTTAAAACCAGTTGTTTGGGAAACAAAACCAATACAAACGATAAAAGATTTTATAAGTATTGGGCTTTTGTTACGTATCTTCTTATGCTTCAAGATCATGATATGCCCCATGATGTATATAATTGCAAGGAATTATAACTGGATTATAATACAGAGCGACTGTATCTCGTTTCCTTTTCCCTTGTGTTCCTGTGTATTAAATGGAAAGATGTTATTGTTCCTTTGTTTAAATGGTTTAAAAGAAGTCATGGAAAAGGATAAGTGGCAGCACCATGATTGTATCTAAATTTCTTTAACTTGGGTCCACTGGTTTTTCTCAATAGATTACATTTCAAAAATGTTGTCCCTGCACTTTGACAAAAACTCAGAGTAGATATATTACAAGGTGTTTTCCTCAATGCCTAAGTATTTAAGTGGTTTATTCAGAAAGCTTACTTTCAATTTTAAAAAAATAAATTTATATATTTAAATTTGATTTTATCTGTACTACTTGAATTTGTAGATATGCTATCACTAAAAGTATGCATTATTACTCTAAAGTTAATAGTTTCTATTAAATATTGACTCCTTTGGAGGGGTAATAGTGAGGAAAAGGGTTAGTTTTATCTCCTTAATACATAGAAACTGGAGCAAACCCTTTTCTTAATATCTAGTGAAATTTATCTTGATCATATATCTTCCCATTATCATTTATCTACTGACTGGCTAATATCTGAAGAAATATGGGGGATACAGGAGGAAAATATTTTCTGTCAAATGTATGTATGGAATCCTCTATCTGGTTGCTATTCACCAAGTATTAACCATCTCTCTAGAACTCTAACACAAAACACAGCTATTTCTTTATAACTTTGTAACACAGAAAAACTACTTAATTTATTAGAGTAAAAACTTCTGGGAATACTCATTAACAAAAGTTCGTATGTATAGTTATTTATAAAAAAAATTTCAAAAGTGCATTAAATTGCCCATTTTTCCCCCATTGAGTTGTTTTGGATGATCCTTAAGAAAATTCCAACATGGGATCAAAACATTTTTATATTAGTTATGAAACATATTTTACTAAATGATCAAGAGGCTAATAATAAAGTAAGGCCATTGTTCTTGAAGATGCCAGCCTTCATCAATGTGCTTTTGCTGGCAAGGTAGCTCCGTGTACACACTGTGGGGAATTAAACCATATGCAAATCCTCTGCATGAAGCACTTTTTATATACAGGCTTCCATCATCTCTTTTGGAAGATAACTTTCTCTTTGTTTCTCTCATGAGGTAAAAGAAAAGGCTTCATGAGAGTGAGATCTGAAGGTTCTTGTATTAACTTAATGCGGTCTCGAGCCTGAGAAGTTTATTGGCTGACAAAGGGTCAGAACACCCATTTATTCAATGGAAGGGGAGTCCAAGTTAAAGACTGTGTAATCTCAGGGATGAGCCTAGAAAACACTGTTACCATTTGTCTCAAGCCTGGAGAGGCACCCTTCTAGTTCTAGGAACCAGAATATTTGGAAGATGGAAGCCTCTCACCTGCAAGACTGAGAACAGGGAAATCACTAGATTATATAAGAAGTGGTCTGGTGAATGTCTCTTTCTCTCCCTGTCTTTCTGACATACACATACTTTCTCTTTCTTGTTGTCCAGAAATTTCCTCTGCAAAACAATGAAATAATCAGTGTGTGGTTGAACTTCAGAGGGCAAAGCATGCCTGATTCTGTGAGATCCTAAATCAGAAGCATAGGAAGTAAACCTGTTGATTAATTTACTCAGGATTTTAAAGAAAATGCATCTTGGAAAACACTTCGATCTTTTGGTTAAAACGTTTATGTTGGTACAGCTTTAAATCTAAGGTTTGGTGAACAAGGTGTTTTATGAAACTGCACATTTTTCATCAGTATGAACTTTGTGATGCTTTTGTACTCAACTGTGGCCCTTTTTTAAAAAATTCTCTCCACTTTTCTGTAGGGTGTTCCAAACACCAGATATAATGGATTCCAATGGTATATATGTCAGCTATACTGATAAGAAAAACCAAATAAAGCTAAGTAGGGAGTTCCACAGTATGAAGGCATCTTCTCATCTTGTTCACTCTTACAGAGTAAGCCACCAGTCTTGTGTTGATGAATGTAGTCCCATTACCATCCTTGGCCCTGTATTTGGTAGGACTCGACAGTAAACACTTATGAGAATGTGGGCACGGTCAGGTTGGGAGTATGGTGCTGGCCTCGTGCCTACCCATTCAGCTATTGAGTACCTCTTGGCTTGGAGCTTGCAATTTTGGGAGAGTCCTCTGTTTACTGTGGCTTGGGAAATAAGCTGATGGGAAAAGGAAATTGACTTACCTGCCCCCACTCAGGACACAACACATTCGTTTCATGCCTGGTGAGAAAGGGACCCTGATAGCTGGAGGGCCAGACCCACACATGCACTGAACTACAACAGAGGGCCCCCGTTATGCCTCTGAAGGTCTGTCGTCTCTCAGCAAACAAAGAGAAGACACTGAGACTGTTTGAAAGAAACTGCAAAAGATAAAGTGTTTTGTATTTCATTGACTTTGGTACTTTTCCTTGCTCTTTGAACAAGAATCCCAGCATTTTCATCTTGTACTGGGATCCACAAATTATGTAACCAGCCGTGGGCATGGTTGTTAAGTTTTAAGTATGGTTTTACATTTAATACATTTTATTGTGTGTTAGGTAATAATAATAAGTGTCCAGATCTACCCAAACTTTTAAGAGTTTCTTCCCTACCTCTGTAAATCGAGAGTCTAAAAAAGAATTTGGTATCTGGGTGGTGTGGGGTGGGAAGATGTAATCAGGATGGAGAAAGAACTGATCAATGGCAGCACAAGACAAAGTGAGGGGAGTGCTGTAACTGGCCTACCATGAAGTTTACTGATTTTGTTAGTATTTGGGGACATTGGTAAGTGAGGGTGAAAAGCCAATGGCTGAGTCACCAGGCAGATTCACAGCGGTATGTCGCGGATAGCTTTTGATTATCGTAGGGCAGTTTGCCCTGCCATACATGTACATTCCTTGAGTAAGTGCCCACCATAGGAGAAACAATGTGAGGCTTGTGCGAGTGGAGGTGACTGGCATCAAAAGAGTGGTTGGCATAAACACGGGGAGTACTTAGAATATATATATGAATATATGAATATATACTAATGTTATGGAAAGTCTGGAATTGGAAAGAGGAACACTCATTTCATTTGGCTAGAGACTTTTTAAAAATATATTTATTTGAGAGAGAAAGAGAGAGCATGAGCAGAGGGGAGGGGCAGAGGGAGAAGCAAGCTTCCCACTGAGCAAGGAGCCTGATGCGAGACTCGATCCCAGGACGTTGGGATCATGACCTGAGCCGAAGGCAGAAGCTTAACTGACTGAGCCGCCCAGGCACCCCAGGCTAGTGATATTTTTAAATTTTGTCCGGTCTTCATTTGGGGTGAAACTTCACATCTGGTGTGGCAAAGAAAGAATTAGTTGAGGGCTGGGTTACATTGATTAGGCTTCTAGACTGGAACATTATAAAATATCTTCCCTAAAACCTTTTGTGTTTTTGTAATAGTGGTTGGAATAGCTACCTTTAAAAGAAAGGAATTGTGTTAGATTCATTACAGTGTTGCCCAACATGAACGTAAGGAGATTGGTTTTGAAATCTAATAAAAGCTTTACGGACTCCAGGCATTCGAGAGCCTTGTTTGCCATAGAAAAGGAGACCCCTGAGTTTGGCTTCCTTTCTGGTTGCTTGAACCCCGAATGTATCTTTCTCTATCTCTCTGTTGTATGAGAGACTTGAGTAAGCATATATTTATTTAAGCAGTATTTTAATAGTTTTGCTTATATTTTGAGTCAAATTATGCTTTCTTTAAATGCTTTATGTTTGTTTTTGAGTGATCTCTGTGTCTTTACCTAATCGGAATTTGGTAGGTTTTTAGATTTTACGATCCTACAGATAATGAGCTTTCAAAAATGTTTGTTAAGTTTAAATAAATATGCAGAAAATGCCATTCTGTTAACTCCAAATAGCACAGGTGATATTAAATTAGATTTCAGTTACTGAGAGAAAGAGGACAACTTTAAAAAAGCGTAAATTTTATACATAACTCATTTAATAGATTTTCATAAATAAAGGACTTGGCTTATTTAACTGACTTATTTTAGCTAAGATAAAATATGATCATTCTATAGATGGCACTGTAAGGTTATCCCACATTGAAATCTACATGTATATATATATTTTTAAGTCAAAGTATGTCTTTGGCAGGACCCATCTACCTGCTATTAGATTGGGTAGCTGGAGAAAGTCAATCCAGTTCCTAAAATATTTTTTCATCCTGTGTTTAAGCTTCAAATACCTAACAGTGGGTAAATGGGAGCAACTTTCGTTCTGTGAGTTTTTTTTAAAGCTTGAGCAATACATACTGGAAAAAGTACACTTTGCCGAATTCATGTTTGATGTATATTACCAACGGATTTTGATAGGAGAAGCATGAGGGAACTGGGCAGATGGAATTTTGCCACAAAAGGGGAGAAAGACCAGAGAGAGAGACAGTAAAGCTGACTGAAGACCAACTGCCTACCTCATAATTTCCCCTTCAATTCAGAAAGTCAGCTGACAACGCTTTCATGATGTGTTCATTCCTATCCTTGTGAGACAAAATATTATAATCCACCAGGGGCCCTCTTAATCACTGCCTGATATACTTTATGAAGCAAATCCTCTAATCTCTCTCAAAAGGACTAGAGGAAATGAAATAACCCACCAAGTCCACTTTGAGATTAGCGGCCTTTTAGTTTTTAATTAAAAATGTCGTGTGGAGTGAGATTATATGAACCTCCTTCTCAATTAAAATGTACAAATATTACTTAATTAGGTAATGAATGACTCTAATATCCCACAAAGCACTCATGCATGCAGACCCATAGGCCACTTTTGAATCCGACTTTCTGGTTTAATAACAGGAGTCCCCGAACACGTCTTTCAGTGATTCATGTCTCTGCAGAGTTGTGAAAAACAAAGTCAGTTCAGTGGAAGTCTTCGGGACCTACTGCCTGCTTCGTTCTGTAGATAGAGCAGTCTCACTGTGTGGCTTATGAACATACTTCAGCAAGTCAGTAAACACCCTGAAAGCGTGCAAAATTTTGTGTGTATTTACTTGTGTTTGGGGAGGTTGTATACACTTCATCAAACACTCACAATGATTCACAGCTAAAACTTTGATAACTGCTGTATCAGGGTTTCTCGATCCTAGCACTATTGACATTTTGGGCTGGCGATTATATCTATTTATATTTGGGTTATGAAGCACTCAATTTTGAGACAAAAAATCTAGACTTTAACTTTAGTTCCACGGTTTTAAACTATGTGACGTTGAAAATGTCCTGGAGGGCCTTCATATCATCATGGGTAAGAGATTATTAGTATTGATTAGCCCATTCTCGTAGATTAGTAGCATCAGATATGATCATGGGCATGGAAGTACTGTGTAAACTGTAGAGTCGTGTTGAAATACACGGCGGCATCATTAACAAACTGTAAAGAGTAGCAGAAAAGGTGAATTGTGTTCTTCAAAACAATTAGTGGAAGGAACCCCAGGTAGAGTGTGCTTATTTCTCAATGTGCTCGAAGTGACCCACGCACTCCTCAGTATATTCATTTTATTTCATCCTTTTAAATTCACATTTTGTGTATGTTTTGTACAACTAGAATATATTAATACAGTATTCCAAAAATATAATTCTTAAGTAAGACAAATCAGATGTTGCCAGTACATGCTCAAAAGAATTTTAACAATATTCCTGTGAGTAAAAAATTCTGGAAAACTATACTCTGGAGAGAAAAATGAGGGCTTTGTGGCTTTGGGGGCACTTTTTTCTTTTTTTTCCACTTTTTTCTTTCTATGACTACACACTATTGTATTAGCCTCTAAGATTAAGCCAGAGGTTCTTCGGCTGTCTGATGATCTAGATTACGTGCAGAAGTCTTTTAACAGTGGGCTGTCAGGGCCCAGTCCGAACCTTGCCTAATCTGAGTCTCCAGGGTGGGACACGATGTCCCTGGGTGATTTGGACATGCGAATGTGTAGAGAAGTCAACGCTCAGCAGTTAAGAAGCTAGCTATCGATTAATATCTTTACAAGTTTTGCAAATATAGGCCAGAGTATATAGGAAGACTTCCTGGGCAAAGAAGTGATGCAAATAGGAACATGGGAAGAAAATCTTATATTTCTTTGTTTCTCTAGGACAAACGCTGATCTAGGAATTTCTCTTTATAACTTCAACCGTTGTTTAAAAAAAAAAAAAATATATATATATATATATATATATATATATATATATATATATAGTGTCCTCTTTGCACGTAAGCTATAAATTTGCAAATATTAGAGAACTGGAAAATGCTAGGAGTTACAGTTTCTATTTCATTATTCTTTGTAGCATTTGATCTCTACCGAAGAACTATTTTCTAGCTAGTGCACAGAATTCTACAGCATGGCCGTTCCTGCAGTTCTGAGAATCAATGTTTAACGAAGGGAAAATAGCCTGCTAAGCCTGGAAACCCACAGGAAACATGTTGTTCCCCTGTATTTGCAAGGCATTAATCAAAAACTCTTGAAAAGCTGTCTCTCACTTCTCAATCTTTCTCCATTCCTCTCATATAAAAAATAGAAACCATTCCTTCTTTTGAGCCTCATCAGCTTGCTGTGATTTTTTGGGTGCACAACCTGCTGCCACTTAGCTTCCTACTTCTGAGGATAGGCGAGCAGTGTCGCTTTTGATTCGAGAGCCAGGCCCTCTGATAATGACAGATAAAAAGACTTTCTGGGTAACTGTGGTTCAAGGCCAGGATTTTCACGTATCTGGCCAAATAGCTAACAAATCTGGAGGCCAGTAGTTTCCCATAGATTTGCATTATTTTACAGATGAAAACAGTTGGCTGAGGATGTGTGTTTGCTGTTCAGTTGAAGAATATTCTGTATTATCTGTGGAGATAAGAGAAATAAAGGTGAAATGGATTATACAAGCAAAAGGCTTGAGAGCTGTGTGGACAGAGATAAACAGCACATGTCTGGGGTAAGAAGGGCTGGAAGGTGTTATGGGTTGAAGTGTGCCGTTTGCCCTCTGTTATTTGTCAAAATCCTGCAGACTGTGTATCCGAATACTTTTTTTAATTTTAATTTTTTTTAATTTTAATTGAAGTGTGGTTATATTAGTTTCAAGTATGACAGTGATTTGCTAGTAATATACATTATCAGTAGAATATTATCTATATTATATCTGTATGTATTTTATATATCTATATTTACTATGTATCTATATTTACTATATACCTGTATATCTGTTGAATATAAATCTATATAGGGAGAGAGAAAGAGATCGGTTTGTTATGAGGAATTAGCTCATGTGGTTATGAAGGCTGAGAAGTCCCACGATCTGCTCTCTGCAAACTGGAGACCCAGGAAAGTCTAAGTTCCAGCCTAAGTCTGGCGGTCTGAAAATTAAGAAGGCTGATGGTATAGTCCAAGTTCAACAGTAGGAAGACCTATGTCCGGCCCAAGCAGCCTGGCAGAGAGAGAGAAATCAAACCTTTGTTCTGTTTGGGACTTCAATATGCTGGATGGTGGCCGCTCACACTGCGGAGGGAGATCTATTTTACTTAGTCTCCTAATTCAGATGCTAATCTCTTCTGGAAGCACTCTGATAGACGTACTCAGAAGTAATGTTCAGTGAGATATCTGGGCATCCCATGGCCTAGTCTATTGAAATATAAAATTAACCATCACACCCTGAGATTCCTGTGTTGGAGTCCTCAACCCTGGAACCTCACAGTGTGGCCTTGTTTAGAAATAGGATCAATGCAGTTGTAATTAGTTATAATGAGGTCATCCTGGAGTCGGGTGGGCCCCTAATCTGGGAAGACTGGTATTCTTATTAAAAGGGGAAATTTGGTTGCAGACACACACAGACACGGGGAGAACGCTAGGTAAAGATGATGGCAGAGAACAGGGTGAGGCAGACTGTAAAGATTGGCACAGATTGCCCGCAAATCCCCAAAAGCTGGGGCGCGGAACAGATGGTCCCTCACAGTCTTCAGAAGGAACCAACTCCACGGCCTTGATGTTCCAGCCTCCAGAAGGGAGACAATAAATTTCTGCTGTTTAAGGCACACACATTGTGGTGCCTTGTTATTGCATCCTGAGCAAAGAATGCTGAAGGGCTTAGACACCAAGTATTCATGAATAGGAGAAAGGAGTACAGGAATGACCAGGACGTGCTTGTACCCTGTCCTAAGTGTATTGACGTATCCCATCTCTCCATTAATCAGTAAGCTGTATGATTCAACCATTTTAATTCAGTCTTTAAGTCTTTCTGTTCCATGATATCTGAATTAGCTTGCCTGGCAGTGTTCCCAATGGCTTTCGATCATATCAACTCAATTTCCCAAACTGACAAGTCCTTTACAACCCCACATCCAGTTTTTAGGTGCTTCTCACTGTGATGTGTGGATCTTTAAGAGAAATGGAGATTCTTTCTGCTACCATTTATTTTATAGATTGTATTATCAATATTTCCCATAGCCCTTATACTCTGCTTGTTTCTCATTTTATTTTTGGGTTGTGATTTTATTTTAAGAAATATTACAAGTGTTTCTGAAAGCATCGATTCACTACGATGAAGTCTGCGTTTTTCAAAAAAAAATCATTTTACGCGGTGATAAAAATCTGTGTTAAGTCTTAACTCCACGTTAGAGTTTGACACTAACTAAAAAAAATTTTAAATCTTAAAATACAGTCAATAAGAAGCCCAGAAGCCCTGAGAAATATGTTTTGTAAGGACTACTCTGTATTTGCTTAGGGGAAGTGACGTGTTCAGAGGAACTCCTGATCAAACTGATTTTCAAGATTTGCCTGACTGCATTTGTAGACTTGTTGTTTATTATACCTGCAAATTCCCTTTACGGATTTAGGCTCATACATGCCTCTGATCTTTTATATTTAACTGTTCACAAGGCTAAGAGGGTGGTTTGGTGGTTTGCTTCCTATTTATTATTGGAACTCTCTGGAGGCAGGGGTCAAATTAACTCATGAGTTCGATTTTTAGCAATTTACCTTTCCACTGTTTATTTCTTCCCATAAGTAGGAATTTACCATTCGGGCATGCTATTTCAGGAAGGGATAATGGAAGCAAACAGCCTGATTGTTGATGAAACAGAGCATGATTCAATAAAGAGCAGAGGGTGAAATATACCCTTCTCTAGTGGCCAAAAGACTTTGCATTGCCGAAATAAAGCAGTGATTAATTCATTTATTTCTTAAAACAGTCTTTGCTCTGGCTACTCATGAATTTGTAGTCTAGTCATTTACAAAAGGAAATTTTGCAAATCAACTGGTAGCATGTTGGTTGAACACTTGAAGCCAAGAGACTGTTTGAAATCCTGGCTTTAGCCACAGCACCTCTATGACCTTAGGCCAATTATTTAAGAACGTAAGTGGGCCCCATGTTTCCCATCCATGAAATGAGGGTCAGAAGAACACCAGCCTATAGGAATATTATAAAGATTAAATGAGATGACACATAGAAAACTCTTAGCACACTGTCTTGCATGTTGAAAGGGCTTTACACCAGGGACCTTGTGTTAATTTTTATTTTCTAATATTTCAGTTTTGCATTTTATTTCTCTTTTTAAGTGAGGCATGTGGATTAGAGATGTCAAATATTGGCCCTTGAGTAGAAGCTTCCACAATGTAGTTAGGAAGAAAATACATAAGAGATTATTTCACTATCCTAGGGCATGCAGTGGGTACGTGGTCAGTGCACAAGACAGGCACTCACTCCAATGTGGAGAGTCTGGGAAGGTTTTCTAGATCATCACAAAAGCTCAGTTAAATGCAGTCAGGAGTTAGAAGGAAACAGCTTGAGCAAAGAGAGAAAGCCACAAAACAGCACATAAGTAACCCCAAATTGCTGGATTCCAGAAAGTAAAATACAAAATGGAGAGAACAGGAAATGGATCTAGAGAGGTCCCTCCTGGTGACGGCGTTCTCCTGAGCTTGTGCTTCTGCTCTGAATGACAGAGACGACATGAAATCCTTAAGCTGCGCTGCCCCGTGGCGCTCTCTGTGTGAGGTGTGGAGAGTGGACTTAGGGAAGCCAAAGCGGAGACCAAGATACGCTCATTGGAGGAGATGCTGACCATTTGTACTGCGGCAGCCACCGTAGAGGTGAAGGCGAGGCGGTGTGAAAAAGGTTCAGGAAGCAAAGCAGGCAGGACTGGGTGATTGGCAGGAGTGTGGGGAGTAAGGCACAGAAAGACTGAGGATGAATCCAGTTTTCTGGGTTGAGTAATAGGGTGCATGGTGCTGCTCTTTACTGAGGCGGGGAGCGGCAGGAGCAGGATAAAGAGTGGGTGGGACGGGGGTGGGAAGCAATGATGACGTGTTGACTTTGGCACCTTTCCTTATGAGATAACCAGGAGTATATATGGATCTGAGGATGAGGGTAGTAGACTTAAACCCAAGAAATGGAAGAGCTTGTTATGCCATATGTCAATTCACCAGTCTCTAAGAGGAAATCGTCCTTGCATGTATACATGGTATTTAAAACTCAAAGCAGATGAAAGTGTTGAGCTTTATAGTCAAGATAACTGTCATTTATTGATGATTGTGTTTATACTAGACTTCTCTGCTAATTCTGTTTATTTATTACTGTTTTATCTACTGGACATATCTATTTCTACTCATTTTAGCTAAAGATTTTCTTAGTTATTCTTATAGTTTTGTTTACAGATTTCTTGTTTTTATCTTGTTTGGTGGAGAGCCTGAAGAATTTCATCTATATAGCCTTTTTAAAACAAATTATACATTCAGTTAAACCCAACACACACACACACACACACACACACACACACACACACACACACACATATATATTTTAGCAGCGCGGAGCTCAATGCAGGGCTTGAACTCATGACCCTGACATTGAGACCTGAGCTGAGATCAAGAGTTGGAGGCTTAACCAACTAAGCCACCCAGGTGCCCCTAAACCCAAAGTACTTTTACAATGTACTTAAGCTTTACCAGATACTGAAAGGGATGGTTTAAGAAATAAAATATAAAATTTTATGCCCTTACAAGAAACTTAAAATTTTTCAATTGTCACCTTCAATTATTTTAAACCTCTTTCCCTTCCAACTTTCTGGTTGCTTGTATGAAAAGTTCAATCTACTTAATATTAGAAATTACAGTAGCTCCATCACTGGCTAGACTTGTGTTTTAAGAAACTTGGAAAACAGAGGTACAGAATCTGCCCCCTCTCGCTTCTCCTCTGTTCTCCTTTATCTGGCTCTAGCTTCCTGGAATTTGGGATAAGACGGAAGGGTTGGGGCTATCCTGCATCACTGGTTTTTTCTTTTGTTCTTGGTCTCAGTCTGCTTTGGTCTTGCTCTGTTTTGCTCTGTCTTTGTCTCCTTCTGATGGATTGTGCTAAAATGGCCCCTAACATGATATGCATGGTTCTCTTGGAGTAGGGTTTTGCTTTCCTTAGTTTCCTCCATGGAGTAGGCATGTCTTCTTTCAGCCTCCATACAGTCTGTCTTTATCATCCATGAGATTCATGGGTAGGATTATCTTACTCGGCCTCTTACTTCTTGAGAAGAATGCAACTTTTTCCTCCTCTGTAACTTCCATGATCATTCACGTGGAACCACAACACTGAGTTTCCTTTTTTTGTGTTCTCCGAAATGGAAGTTTTGGTTGCCCCCATTTAATTCCCAGGTTTATGTCACTATGATTTCTTTGCCTGCTGGCATTGGCTGTTCAATGGGCTTCTGTCTCCTGGAAGACATATGTCAGTCTTGCATTCCCATGTACCCCCAAAACACATGATGAGATGCATGATGAAGACTCAGTGACTCTGCCACGTTCTTCCCTTTGCTCCCAGTGACAGCAGCATGATGCGCATGCCCAGTGTGCAGCTAGTGGAGCTCTGGTTAGGAATAAAAGGCTCCTCTGTTTGCAGTCTCTCTCATCTTTTCAAGTACTTTTCTCAGAATGCACTCTCAATTAGCCTTTGGAAAGAGCGGCATCACCATCAACTCAATACTTCACATGTGGCACTTTACTCAGGTCTCAGTTCTCTCGTCTTACCCCACATCCACATTGTTCCCTTGTTCCTTTCTCATATACTGATATGAAGGGGACGGTTGGTGGCAGAAGTGCCAGTTTTGCTGTCTCTTAAAATGACCTTGGAAGATGTCTGGCTCCATTGTTGGTTGCTTTCTTTAGAATATAGGGTGTTTGCTTTAGAATGTATGTTTCTTTATCCTAAGCTTTGAGCCTTAACCACAATTCCAGGATAACAGGAAATGTTCCATTCAATACCCTGTTACCAAATTTAACACTAAAACAAACTTAGTAGGAGTTGAGGAAAGAGCTATTTAAGGACCCTCACATAGACGATGAATCTCCAGCCCTTCAAGGATACCCTCCCTGAGGAAACCACATCCACTTGACCAGACGAGTCAGATGCTTGTAGGGAACTCTGCTAATGAAAAAGTTTGGCAAAGACGTTTTTAGAGACAACAGAAAATCAGAGGAACTTCCGTGGAAAGGTAAATAGCTTAGGAATTGGGCTATTACTCAATTGCCTTGTGAGCAAGTTGCTTTAATTCCTTGATCTTTGTGGCCTTTCTCTGGAAAGAGAGAAAAATTTTTAGATGACTTTAAAATTCTATAATTCTAGGGCTCAGATTTATGATTCTAATGACTTTCTAAATGGAATATGGAGGATGAAGGTAGACTTTGTTAAAGTTCATCTCTGAATAGCCACATGGGGCAGTTCTTTCCATTCTTTCAGAGTGGGATTTCATCATAGTGATTTGGCTAAACTTGGAATTAAATTAGTCCAGGGACGCCAGGGTGGCTCAGTCGGTTGGGTGTCTGCCTTTGGCTCAGGTTGTGATCCCAGGGTCCGGGGATCGAGCCCCACGTCAGGCTCCTTGCTCAGCAGGGAGCCTGCTTCTCCCGCTCCCCCTGCTCGTGCACTCTCTCTCTCTCTCTGACAAATAAATTAGTCCAGGCCAGATTTCTCCAATCCCTGTAGGACACAGAGACCTTAAGTGAGTGGTCACTTGCAGTATCTTTAAGGAGCTGAAACAGCATTGAGAGATGGCTAATTTACACAGAAGGGTAAACCACACACTAAGAAAATCTCGTTAATAAGTAAGTAGCAAGCAATAATAATAACTGTTTCTAAAAGTCACATGGAATTAAAGGAGATAATCTATCAAGGTTGTACTAAATTTTTATCTGTATCTATATGCACATACAAACAGAGATGTCTGTGTACATTTCTATATTTATATCTTTCTACATCTATGTTCATATTTATATCCTGAATTTGGGATTCTAGCCTTTTTGAAGTAACTAATTTTACTGTCTTTACAACCTTTCTTTCTTAAAGAAACAGAAAATACATACTCTTACCAATATAGTCTATAGCACCTGATATGAAAATGAGACAGAAGTGGATGTTGGAAAAGAGATGTATATTATGACAATAAAATATTTTGGTAAAGATAAAAAAAATAGAATTTGTAAAAGAAAAAAATACTGTATAGTATAATTTAGAAGAGAAAACAATGTCCAGTAGTAGTATTTGTACTAATGCAATATTTCTATACATGCATATGTATTTATATACATATATATTTGTATATATGTGTATATAGAACTGTGTGTGTGTGTGTAGACTAATAACATTTTCCTTGTCAAATTGACAACTTTTTTTCAGGCTTATAGAGGTTAGCAATAATACATGAAAAATATGTGTCTTAGGACATTTCTAGTTAAAGTTATTGTCAACTTTAGTCTTTTAAGAGTAAAGTGGCAACAAGTATCAAGGACCTTAAATATGTCTTTACACTTTGACCTAGGAATTTTCCCTCTAAAACATCATCTTAACACATTAGTCATAGAATGGGCAAATATTTATCTTGAAGGATGTTTACTGGAATATTTTTTTTGTGATATGGATAATTGGAAAAATGTTATCTAAGTATAGCTATGCAATGAGCCATTTATGGTTATTTATATGACCATTATGTTGTAGAGTATTTACATAAGCTAAATAGTCACAATATTTTGTAATTGAATAAAAAGTTACCCCCCCAAAAATAAACACATGATCCCAGCTCTGCATTAAAAAGAACCCCAAATCATAGAAAATCATTATATCTCCAAAAACACATTGGGAGAACATAGACAAAAAAGTTGACAGGCATTATCTATCATTGGTAAGAGTCAGGGTGATTTTTATTTTTATTCTTTGTGAAAATAAGCAGTCCTTCCTGAACTTACAAGATAAAGATGGAGAGAAAACTTCAGTCATATAGAAACTCAAGATATCTTATACTGACATTTAAAATAAAAATGTTACTCCCTCATATCATGAAACCTCATATTTATATAGTAATAGTTTAAAAGGGCCTCCCATAGTCATCATTTCATTTATTCTTCACAGTATCTGCTAGGAAAATATAATATTCCTTGGTTTATAGCTGAGCAAAAAGAGTCTGGGTGATAAAGTGAGAAATTATTTCCTTTTTTAAAATAAGATTTTATTTATTGGGAGAGTGAGACAGAGCATGAGCAAGGGGCGGAGCAGAGGGAGAGGGAGAAGCAGACTCCCTGATGTGCAAAGAGCCGATGTGGGGCTCGATCTCATGACCCTGGGATCATGACCTGAGTCAAAGGCAGATGCTTTACCTGACTGAATCACCCAGGCACCCCAAATTAATTTGATAATACATTCACTGTAATGCTGAGAAAAGGCATTTCCATAGGAGGCACTGATTTTTGAAATTGTTAAAATTTCCCCTCCTGATATAAATGAAAAATAGATTTCAGTAGTGCCAAAAGGAATATATAAATAAATAAATCGTGAGAATGAATATATATGTATGATGTGTTTGTATATCCTAATCAACACTTGCATTGTCATACTGTTTTTTGCAAGCAAAGAACAAAATTCTATCTTTTGTCCCAATGTTGTAGAAGATAATTTTGACAAGCACAAGATTTGACAATAGTAAGTGTAAACTCTTTCATCCTTCTCTATCTCCTTAATCATTCCCGTCATGCCTAACCCAAGCTATTCATTTCTCTCTTATATTTAATCTTATTCTCAGGCAAGGACTCAGCTCATTTAGCCTTCTGATGTTGTAAGAAGGAAAGGGGCTGACTCTCATTCGGGTTTGTTCTTCTTACTAAGAAACCTCTGTGCTTTTCTGTCTTTGACTTTCTGTTCAAACATCTTTCTGCACCCTCATATCCACTGTAACTTCTGGGGATAAGGATGATGTAAAACATCTTCTTTAACAGAAAGGAGGTATTTGTCACTCCATTCATGCATTCATTTAATTTGGCAAAGGTTTACTGAGCAGTATTGGGTACCCGGCGTTGTACTCCCCACAGAGAGTGAGCCTAAAAAAGAGATGGAAATATCTACCCTACGGAGCTTCATTTGGGGGGTGGGCAAGAAACAAGGAAATTCAGTAAAATGCATAGGAAATTAGATCAGTGAAAAGGAGAAAAATAAATCAGGGGAGAGTTAAATAATGTGAGCTTACATTTTGCATAGGTTATCCTGAAAAGGTCTCACTAAAAATGTGAAATTTCAGTCAAGACCCAAAGGAAATATGAGTATAAGCCAAAGGATAACTGGAGGAAAGGATTCAAAAACTTTTTGTATTCCTTAAATATTTATTGCATGCTTGCTTACTATTATATATGAGGAATATTATGGGAAACCATCTAGACAGATCTTGTCTCCCTTGAACTTGAAATTGAGATTTTAATACAGTAGAAATAAGTCTCGTCTTTCAAATCCGGTGGTTGATTTCGTCAACCTCCAATTAATAGTCCTGTTTGGCTTTAGAAATGCCTAAGAGGTGTATTTAAAAAGAAAACTAAAATTAGAATTAAGTGAAGAAGGATTTAACTGGTTTAATTAGAGATTATGCTTCAAAACCAAAGTCAAAATACTTTAGTGAGGTGGTGAGGTGGGGTGGGGCAGGAAAAAACCACAACAAATGCTGACCAGGGAGTCCGTGGCCTTGATTACTAACACCAGCTCTAACTGTAGCCAGGTGTGCTATGAAAATGCTGACTGGTCATTTCAGGAGGTGGTACTAGTTGGCAATCAGTTAAAAAGTAGAATCTAGGAGAGTATGATTTTGAAGGGAAGGATACAGAATAGAAAATATGTTACTCTTTGCATTTAAAAAAGACTTTAAAATTTAACTATAACTGACATAACATTAGTTTTAGGTTACAATGTAATGATTTAATACTTGGAGATATTTTGAAATGATCATCACACCGTGTCTAGTTACCATCCATCACCATACATAGTTATAGTTTTTTTTCTTGTGATGAGAACGTTTAAGACCCTCCTTTGTCGACAACTTCCAAATACGCAATACAGGGTTATTAGTTATAGTCACCATGCTGTACATTACATCCCCAGGACTTATTTATTTTATGACTGGGAGTTTGTACATGTTGACCCCCTTCACCCATTTCAAGCCCCCTCCCCCCAATAAAAAAATTGTTTAATCCTGCATCATTATTAGGAAAACTTGTCGCCAGGATACAAGTTCAATCAGGGTCTATTACAATGTACAATTCAGTACCACAGCACCTAGAACCATTACCATAATTTACTTTTGTCAAAATTTCCTTCTGCCTTAGAAGTATTGTGGGTCCTTCCTATATGGGAAACACTCCACTTTTCCTGTTCCCGACCTCCGTGAATTTGCTCAGTGTGGCCGGGGTGAAGTTGGCCGGGTGGTTACTGGAGACTTAGCAGGAAGCACCTGGCTGCTGTGTATCTCAGCGAAAGTAAGAATCAGGGAGCTTAATGTTAACTCTTGTAACTCTTGTCTGGTTTACAGGAAATCTCTTAAAACCTTTCCTTTGCTCCTTATGAAATGAAATTTTACCTTTGCAGGACCAGCTTCCTACACTCAGTGGATGGGAAGTAAAATGTATCATCATTTTTCCAACAAATACAAGGGAAATAACTAGCATCCAGTTTAAGTGACTCTTTCTAAGGTCACACAATCAAAAGCAAAGCTTGTATTTTTGCATTTTTATTTGGGACAAACTTTATTCCAAGCAGGGACATGAGGAGTAAATAAGATAGAACCCCGCCCTGGTCCACTGCAAGTCGGGCAGTCAGGGATGGCTCTGTGCTCGCTGAAGCTTCCAGAGCCCCGGGTCTCAGCCCCACTCGGTCTCAGGCCTCTTCCTGCCTTGTCCACTCCACCTGGGTTTCCTTCGCTGGTTCCTCATGCTTCCAATCTTTAAACATGGGAGTGTTCTCAATCCGCAGACCTTTTTCTTTTCTCCTGTCATGAATTCCCTGACTTAATGCTCTTCCCCAAATCTTTAAATCCCATTTGTATATTGTCAACACCAAGTCCTGACCCCTGTCCTGAACCTCAGGGTTACACTTCCGTGTCAGTGCTCAATAGGCACGTTCATCTTACCAGGATCCAAACCAGATTCCCGATTTTAACTCCCAACACTTGACACTGCCCGTCTTCCCATCCCCATTTCAGGAACTCAGACTCTGTTCTTCCATTTGCCCTGGGGGAAAAACATTGTAATCATCCTTGACTTCATTCTGTATCTCGCATCCACTTCTATTCAGCAACTGCTATTCTCTCTAATGTCACAATATATCTACATTCTAGTGGCTTCTCTTAACTTCCTTAACCTCATCATCAAGCCACCTTCCTCTCTCCTAGAGGATTATTTCAATAAGGCAAAACTTTTACTTTAATCATGTCTCCTGACTTTCAACGCAGACCTCATTTTAAGCAACAAGATGAGTGGGGAAAATATCTGGAATCAATACATTAGATTCTTTGAGAGAGGTAGCACTCACAGGGAGAGTCTTAGAACACATTCTCACCATGTAATGCATATTCTTATCTTTTTTAAAAAAGACTTCTTTGAGATCCCAAAGGAGTTGCAACACAATAAGAGACGTTTTTTGTTTTTTGTTTTTTGTTTTTTTTTGTAGAGAGAAAATCACTATTTTAAATCCATGAATGCTTACGTAAGTGATGTCAGAAGTCAGGACACAGAGAGGATTGTTCAGGACTTTGTGTTCCCAAGAATTCATTTAAAGTAAACTCTGTTGGGGAACAAAATGTAGGAAAACAAAGAGGAAAGTAGGAATAGAGGAAATCCTCAGCTCTGCCATGCATCCATAAGTCAGAGAAGATTCCAGGCAGCTGAAGCATTTGGGGAATTCAGCTGCCTGGGATTATGGGCATTAAAATCCCCTTCTCTCAATCACCTCCACCCCCACATAAGCACAGAAAATTTAACAGTAAAGATGTTTGTAGCAGATGTGTAAATGTCTAACCATTAGAAGAGAAAGTGGAGAAATAGGAGTCTACATTTTTTGTCTTTTTTTTTTTTTTGCTTCTTAGTTGCCCTCTAAATTTAGTTTTTTTAATGGAAATGAAAAAAAATCATCTAAATATTCAGATGCATAAGCTCTATAGATTTAAGCCACTTTAGGAATTAAAGGTTTTTCTGTAACTCTGACTGTATTCCTATGACAAATACTTCTCCATTCGAAATTTTAAATCCTTTAACAACTTCGTCATTCCTCCTCACTCCATTATCCCAGAGTTGTCATTATGCTGGAGTAGATCAGAAGGGCGTTTGTGAAGATGTCTAATTCAGCTGGGCTTTCACGTACCAGTTGAGATGGAGAAATAGTAGGATGGTAAAAATAGACGCCAGCAGTGGAGTGAAGTGCAGGGTACGTGACTGGAGATACTCTGTTGAGCAAATGGAATACTGAAAAACTCCACATCTATTAGTGTACTTTGTACTTGTCAGATCTGTTTTCTTTTTTGCAAGTCCCGTGAATGCAGTCATTTTTAAAGATGGCAGTAGTAGATGGGGGAAAAAATCTATATCCTGTCTCTGATTCCCTTGTTTTTGCAATTCTGATAGGAGACTGCTCCTTTGAAGATATTAAAGTCTTATTGGGATATCCAAAGGGATGATGCAAGAAAATTAGTGTTTGTGAAATTTCTACTATGTGCCATTCTCGGTATTCAACTGTTTCTATTATCACTGCCTAATTTAATTGTCATACAATTGTGTGAGGTAAATCTTAAAACTCCCATGTCAAATTTGAGAAAACTGAGGCTCTACAAATTTAGTCTTAGAGCTTGTAAGTGGTAGGTAACATGGTTTTCCTCCAAAACACTGCTCATCAAGGAAGACCGGAAATGTCGGGGTAGCAGGAAAATTACAAGACCCCACTTTCCATCTCACTCTTAAAAGAAAATCTCAAGGATTTTTCCTTTGATAGTTTTCAAAGTCAAGTTTGCAGAACTAAAACATAAGTCTAAGATTGGAGAGGATGAAGAATGTCCCTGATATATTTATCTATTACATTTACACACACACACATTTGCTAAGCCACGTAGTATTTTTCTTTTCATATAAGCTGTATCACTCCTCTCTTTTCTGGTTCAAGACTGTAGTAGAACAATGAATTACTGGATTTAGGTCCATTAACCTTGTAAAACTCTAAATTAGTTTGTGCTTTACCTGCTTCCCTTTTTTCCCCCAGGCTTTTCCATCATGTAAGTAGAGGACTGAATGGTATATAGTCTTTCTCCCGCATCCCAGTTTTTGATTGATCATTTCTTGTTATAGTTATCCATTCCTGATGATCTGCCAGTTCGCGTAGAAGTTGTTAGTGGACAGATATAATTTGCTGTCTTTGTATTGATTCAGTCAGTGATGACGTCTGTAGAGTACTCATCAGCTGGAAGTATCTAGAAGGTTGATGACAGGGAATGGGGGTGTGGTATTCTCCTGGTGTCAACAATTCTGGTTTACACCTCTGCAGCTACAATGCTACCCTCTAGTGGCACATAGAGGTGTGCCCCAGGGTATATCAAAATAATTTTGGCAATTCTAGTGGGGAAATGTCTGAAAACAAAATGAGAAAAAACACTCCTTTGACGTCCTTGCCATTATTTCATAAGAAAAAAATATATCTGTGTGTGTCTCAAGAATAAATATGTATCTGTCATTAGTCTGCTATATAATTTTCCAGCATCACTTGGGATTATTTTGGCCAGTGTAGAGAATAATCATTAAAAACAAAACAAAACAAACAAAATTTGGATTATTGGAACTTAAGTTGCCTAAATCTTGGCTAGATATCATGTTTTTGGAATTGAAGAACATATTCTTTTCAGTGCATTTATATTTAATTGAATATGGAAATGTGAAAAATATGAACTTTTAACTGTCTTAAATAGCAGCCCATATTTGAAACATTTCTCAATGTGAGTGACAAGCAATTAAATCTACTTTGCATAAACTTGAATGTGAAGTGGAAACCAACTGATCCTTTGAAGATGGAAAAGAAAGAAAAATGAGTTATTTAATTTTGGTGCTACATGCTGTGGTTCTTAGGAGCAGGGAAGACAATTGATGGGAAATCAGGAGAACATAAATGTTCACTTTTGCAATGCTATTACTATTATCTAAATGCTAATCTAAAAAAAAAGAAAGATTATTAGAAAAGGAAACAAACTACCTTCTTACTGATGGTGTGGCTTACATTTGCCATTACAGATCAACAACAGTGAGCCTGGTTGTTCTGGTGTGACATGATGTCTTTTATATAAATGCTGTATCTCCATGGAATGTAATATCACAGTACTGTGAACTTTGTATTTGTTATAGCCTGACACAGAAAAATAACCAGTGGAATCAATTTTTCCTCTCTATAGGTATTAAGATGTTGTAGGCTTAGCAAAGATTTGTTTTATTGGCTTCACATCTCTAGGCCCCTTCCTTAATAATGATGACCTGATTGACCAAAAGTTCATGCCAAACGTCTGTTTCTTGTATCTTCTATTTCACTGTAAAACTTTCACCTTTGAGTCCATGATCCTTTCAACACATTTTCTGACAAATAGGTTCCCTTGATAAGGAAGAAAGAGTTGGGTGCCAAGAAGTGTTAAGGTTACTGTAATATACTAAAGAGAGACTTTAAGTTTAAAAATCTTTATAATTTTGAAATTCTTATAGTTTCTTGACTTTAAGAAACTTGTAATAGACCAAATTATATTCCTTTTTTTTTCTGGGAAATATGTCTGGGAAATATGTTTTTAACATGAGCTTTTGATATATTTCTATATAAACGTTCCAGGTTTTATCTACAACTTATAGTTAGTGGTGATAAAGATTTCTGCCTTTAAAAAGTTGGGAGTATAGGGGCGCCTGGGTGGCACAGCAGTTGGGCATCTGCCTTCGGCTCAGGGCGTCGTCCCGGTGTTATGGGATCGAGCCCCGCATCAGGCTCCTCCGCTATGAGCCTGCTTCTTCCTCTCCCACTCCCCCTGCTTGTGTTCCTCTCTCGCTGGCTGTCTCTCTGTCGAATAAATAAATAAAATCTTAAAAAAAAAAAAAGTTGGGAGTATAGTTGAGATTGGAGTTGGGTTAAACGAGTAAAATAACTATGATTCAATCTGGTACGTAAGTACTATATTGGAGGCAAATATCAGGTGCCATGGTAGTTTTTAGAGCTGCCATAATAGAATACGACAAATGGGGCGGCAGAAAACAACAGCACTTTATTCTTTGACGTTTCAGGAGGCTAGAAGTCCAAAATCAAGGTATCAGCAGTATTGGTTCCTTTTGGAGGCTCTGGGGGGAAAAAGTTCCCTGCCTCTTTCCTAGATACTGGTGCTTGCTGGAAGCCTTAGTATTCCTTGGCTTGTAGGTAATGTCAATCACTGTGATTTCTGACTCTGTCTTCACATGGCTGCCTTGTGTCCCAGTCTCCCTCCCCTTTCTCTTGTAAAGACATGAATCTTTGGAATGAGGGCCCTCCCTGAGTCCAGTATGATTTCATGTCAAGATCTTTAACTAATTGCATCTGCAAAAACTCTATTCCCAAATAAGATCTTATTCTGAGATCCTGGGTGGGCATGAATTTGGGGGAGCCACTATCCAACCCACTATAGGTGCTATGTGTAGATAAAAGAGAGTTAACTAATTCAGTGTGGTCCGGGTGGGAATGGGAAGTCCATAAAAATTTCTTGAAGCAAAAGATAGACAAGTTTAATGGGAAAAGATGAGGTTAAGGAGATGGAGAGTAACCAGACAGTAAGTGGTCTCATTTGCCATGCTGAAGAGTGTGTACTTTATCCAGATTTCAGTGATTTTCCTCCTTTTTTTTTTCCAGCACAGTTAAAGGATCTAAGACACTCCCATTAGAAATAACAGCTGTTTCTGGAAATGATTCTTGAGTGGGGAGATCACATATTAAAAAGTGATGTGCAATTTTAGAAAGTTCTTTTGGGTGTTTCAG
Organism: Ursus americanus; assembly: GCF_024610735.1. Classification (NCBI taxonomy): domain Eukaryota; kingdom Metazoa; phylum Chordata; class Mammalia; order Carnivora; family Ursidae; genus Ursus; species Ursus americanus. The sequence goes on along the minus strand of NC_142129.1, from coordinate 59,737,150 downwards.
ACATAACTCTTTCCCTTTTCTTTCTCATAGAGTATTGATAAGGAAATACCAAAGTAATTTAAACAGATCATATATATATATATATGTCTTTATAGATATAGATATGATATAATATGGTTAGATTGATAGTGTTATATATTTAATAGTGCAATATGTATATATTGCATTAACTTCATTTAGGATGAAAGTAGATTACAAGGCGTTGACTAGAGGCAGAGAAACCAGTTAAAGACCATTAAAATAGTCCAGGGGCTCCTGGGTGGTACAGCTGGTTGAGGTCAGACTCTTGATTTTGGCTCAGGTCATGATCTCAGGGTTGTGAGATCAAACCCGAGGTCAGGCTCCTTGAGATTCTCTCTCTCTCTCTCTCTCTCTCTCTCTCTGCCCCTCCCCTCCCCGCTCACACATGCACTTTCTCTCTCTCATAAATAAATAAAACATTTTTAAAAGTCCATTAATGTAGTCCATATTAGTGATAATGCATGTAGCAATGATGATGGAAATATAGAGATGTGAATAGATTTAGGGGCTATATAGCAAGATTTTACAAAAAATTATACATAGGACTTATAGTGATGGTTCTCAGGTTTCTCACCTATATAAATGCCTGGGGAATAGGCTAAGACAGGGAATTAAAAGGAAATAGAGTTTAGAGGCAGAGCTAAAGATTTTGGTTTCAGATGTGCTGAATTTTCTGAGTCTCTTAGATATCCAAGAAATGTTGGGTGGCTAGTTGAGTATGTGACTATAAAGCAAAAAAAGGAATAAACTGTGAATTTACAGCAGGTATATGGTAGTTGAAGGCATAGATGAGAATGGGATTTTATAGGAGAAAGTATGTGGATCAAGAAGATGAAAATAAATGCAAAACAAAAAGATTCCATAAAAGGAGCAGCCAATAGGCAATAATAATAATAAAAAAATCCAAGAGGGTTAATGTTATTAAGTCAAGAAAAGAGGGAGTTTCAAGAGTGAAGGAGACAAGACTTAAAATGTGTATGGTTAAGTAATTTATACCTAGGAATCAGCAGTCACAAATTATAAATTTGTGAATTTATAAAAAGTAGTCTTTGTAAGTATGGGAGCAGAAATGATATTACAGGAGGCTGAAGAGTAAGCAACAGTGAAGAAGTTGGCAAGTTTCTCTAAATTTATAGCACATTTGATATGGTGTGTGCGTGTGTGTGTGTGTGTGCACACGCGCGTGTATGTGTGTGTGTGTGTGTGTGTAAGTAAATATGTGTCAGGCCAGTCTTGAGCATATTTGGCATTTCGATCAATTCAGTTGTGATTTTAAGGAGAGCAGCTATATTCTAAAAGTCTGCTTTTGGAGAGTTGATAATCTCAGTAGGAATGAAAACCATGAAATTTGAATTCATTCAAGCCTTTCTTCCCCCCAATTTCAGCTGATTCAATTTATACTTATAGTACAGTCTTAACAGTATATATAACATACACTTCAGTGAACTTTTGCATCAGTCCTTAGAAGGTGTCGGACAGGGACCTGTTGACACTATTTGCGTTCTTGTGTTACAGAAAACAGAACAAAAGTTTGCACTGTGGAGTACTGAGTGACGAGAGATTTAGAGTGGCATTGATATCTCTGAGCTACTTATAAATTTTATTTATAAATTTATTTATAATAAATTTATTTCATTATAAATAATTATTTATATAATAATTTATATTATATTATTATGTATGATATGACTACCTCCATAACTCCTACCTCCGTAACTACTTCATTCTGTCTATAAATTTATGTTAATCTGTAAAAGAACTTGAAGTTGTTCAGGGTACTCTATGATTTTTATTAGAATTTATCTAATAAATGCAGGCTGCATAATGATGCTCCAGTCTAGGTCAGCCAAAACAATACTTTGTGCAAAGAATATTTTTAATATTAGGACTTCCAATCTCTGTCTTTTGTTGTTTTGGGGCCATCAATTATCTATAACTTGGAACACGTAGCCATTTCTAACCACTCTTCACAATTTATCCTAAAGAATACTTCCAGAATTACTGAGCAGGGGTGATGATAGATACAGAGGTTGTTTTATATTATCCTAGGCACTTTACCCCATCTGCTCTCCAGGTACCTCACATATTTCAGACTTTTCATCATAGTTATAGGTTGCCTAGTTCCCTTATGATTGGTGTTGAGGCTTTGGAAAAGAATTGTGGGTGAGTGTGGTGACAGGTGGAACAGGGGGCAGGAAACCTGCCGCGTATGTTAGTTTCTGTGGGTCACCCTGAAAGAGACCATTGAATAAGCAGAAGCTTTTAGTTGCATAACATGTAGCAAGCAGGATTGACAGGTATATGAGATTTTGTACTTGATGTAGTCATTGGAATACGTTACTAGTGTATTTTACAAAATACTGTGGAGATGGTCTACTTTCACTAGAGTGACAAAAAAAATTATCCGTGGAGATGACACTTTATCGTAAGAAAAACACTGTTTCATACAAATTTATATGCAAATATGTACTTCAAGCATATTTATTTTCATCAAGAATTTTTATTTCTAATAGGTATGTAATGAAATTCCCACATCTCTTTTGTCCTCTGCTGAAATCAGCATTAGATCAAGAAGCCTCAAGCATTGTCTCAATCTAATATATCTTAAAGTAACCTCTCTTTAATTAAATACAGGGTTTTTTGGTACAATTTTATTCAGAGGTACAAAACATTATCTTACTCTTTCAGTTCATTTTAGCTATTTTACACATCTTGGGTACGAGTATGAGAGATGGAAAAATTGGGCCCACTGTACAGATGTTGTACAAAAAAATCATTAAATACCTGGTGTTAATTAAATGAAAGAAATGGGAGTGTGGACAACTAAGAATTAAGAAATTCTGGACGTGCTGTTAAACCTTGGCATAATGGATTTACCAATGTGAGAGGACAGATAACCCGTGACAAAAAGGTAGGCTCCTGAGCCTGGAGTCCTAAGTATGAATCATGAACCCACCTCTAAAGCGCCCAGGAGCTCTCAACTTGAGTTTTCTGGTCTGTAAAGTAAGGATCATAATAACTATATTGCAGGATGCTACTGGATTAAATTGGATAAATTATATTAAGTATTTAGAGAAGTCCTTTGTACATGTTTAATACCAAAACAATTTGAATGTCATTATAAGTAGTATTATTCCTGAAAGATAGAAGATGGTATATCTTTCAAACATTCATACACTGTGCACTGCTCAGTATACGTAATGTACGTGCTGTATGCTAGATAACTATGCTTTTCTGAGACTTGAGGTTAGAATATTTCTAGGCTAGACTTCTTCTCTGGTCTCCAGATCAATATATCCATCTACCTGACAAGCTCTTTCTTGGATGTCATAATTAAAAAGCCCCTATATTTAATTAGCAGTTTTCCTTCAAATTTCCACTCCTACACCACTACTGTAAATATTTTTCACTTAGACCAACACATGTGTAGATGATCCTAACCTCCTTAGTTTTCACCCATTAGTAACTGCATAACTGTTAACTTTTCGTTTGTGTCTGCTATCCCTATCATGCCTGACTCTGCCTCAATTCAGCACCATCCACTCTCCTTCTTGCCCTTTCTTCCTCCCTACTGATCCACGAACGGATTAGGGTTGAGGAAGACCAGCTTGGCTGGCTCACGATATTTCTTGGGAAGTCCCTTATATATATTAGTTCCACCGAGAAGCCCAAGCCCCGAAAATACTTAATTTTTATATTTTTAAAATCACATATGAAGGTTTGTTCATCATCACCGTAATGATATAAAATATCTCCATCACTCAATGATTTAGCATATTGATCTTACATAACCACACCACCTCTCCCTACCTACTACCTCCGGTATCCTTTCCTAACTCTTATAACCACTAATCTGTTTGTTATTTTTAAGAATCAGTCACTTCAAAACTGTTATGCAAAAAAGTATCTGACCTTTTAGGATAGGCTTTTTTCACTCCGCATAAATTACTTGAAGAGTTGTCCATGTTGGTATGTATATCGATAGTTTCTTTTTTATAGCTCTTTTAGTTCCCTCGAGAAGCTTAGGCCCTGGAACTACTTTATTTCTATGTGTTTTTTTATTTGATTATAGTTGACACATGATATTACATTAGTTCCAGGTGTACAACTTAGTGATTTGACAAGTTTATACATTATGGTGTTTTCACAACTGTAGCTACCATCTGTCCCCTTACATCCCTATAAATGATATCATTCACTGCATTCCTTATGCCCTGCCTTTTATTCCCATGACTTACTCATCACATAATGGAAGCCTATGTTTCCCACTCCTCTTCACCCATTTTGTCCAACCCCCCATGCCTCCCCTATTTCTATGTACTTTTAAGATCAATTTTATTGAGGCACAATGTAATACAATAAAACACACTAATTTTAAGTGTGCTGTTCAGTAAGTTTTGACAACTCTATATATCCATGTAACTAGTATCACAGTGATGATAGAGAAAATATGCATTATCCCCAAAGGTCACTTGCACCACTTTTGCTTAACATGATTTTGGAATTATAAACATTAGAATACCATATTATATATTTGAAAAATTTGAATTTTAATATCATTGTAATTGAGACAGATTACAAGATTTAGAGATTTTTGGAGGATTTAACAAATGAAGATTATATATCTCTCTGAAGAATACCTCATTTGATATTTATGAAGGGGAATAAAATAGTTTAGTGTTTTTAAAGAAGTTGTTTTATGATTCCCAGATATTGCTATTTGAGGGATTTTTATTGCTTGCTTATTGTTTTGGCTTTGTGATAGGAAGATACGCATTTAGAAGATACATATTTAGAAGAGGTTATTTATAATTACACCTGTTTTTTCATAACAGGAAAGAGAAGGCAAGCCATATTTTCTATGAATTATTGACCATGTAGCACAGTAGTTTTGATTATTTTACTTTCCAGTTTGACTTTTGTAAGTATTTAATATATTTTTCACATCTCATAATCTTTTTTACTCATTTTGTTAAACTTTTTTATTATAAAGGCATTATATCATAATAGCAAGTTTAGAAATCCATAGGAGGAAAATATAATGCCATCATCCTACTGTTATCAATACATATAATTTTATATTCTTTCCCAGTTTTTTTTTATTATGAAAATACAATATTCAAAAGGAAATTCTAAATTTAACTGCCTCCCTTTTATTTCTTGCTAATTACAAAAAAGAACAAAAAAGCTGAATTAATATTCTCTTCCTAGACATATTTGCTTATTACAGTCTCAAAGATGAAGTTCACACATGCACATACACAGTAACCTGTGCCTACATATACACAACACCTGGCCCTCTGGATTTGACTACCTGGGTCCAAATTCTGACATTGACATTTTCCTTTGACATTGGGTCAGTTATCTAAAAAACTCTAAGATTTAGTCTTAGAGTCTTCAAATTCAGTATCTTCTCTCAATATCTGATACAAGTACACAAGAATATAGATTATTTGAACAACACTATCAACCAACTTGATTACTGTGTTTAAAGAACACATCACCAACAGCAGAATATCCATTCCTTTCAAAATCTTATGGAGTATGTACTAAGAAGACATTTTTGGCCATTAGATAAGTCTCAATACATATAAAAGGATTCCAGTCAGTTACAGTATTTTCTCTGACTACAGTAAAATTAAATAAAAAATCAATAACAAAAAAGTATCAGGGAAAATATTCAAATAATTTTAAACTAACACTTTTAGATAATTCATGAGTCAAAGAGGGAAACAAAAGAGAAAATAGAAAGTATGTTGAGCTGAATGAAAATGAAAAAACAGAACATCAAAATTATTGAGAAGCCACTAAAACTGTACTTAAGAGGTCATTTATTTTAAATGAATGACCTCAGTTTCTACCATAAACAATTATGAAAAAGAAATTAAACCCCAAGTAATAAGAAAAAAGGAGATAATATGAAACAAATCATAGATCAGTAAAATAGAAAACAGAAAAACAATAAGGATATTCAACAAAATTGATAAACCTCTAGCCATATAAATTAAGAAAAAAGAAAGAAGTCACAAATTACCAATATGAGGCAGAAGAATAGTTCCATCACTATGGATTCTAGAAATTAATGCATATATAATATGGGGATATCATAAACAACTGTATGGCAGTGAAATCACAATTTAAGGAAAATGATCAAATTCCTTGGAGATACAAACTATTAAAGCTCAATCAAGAAGAAACAGATAACCTAAATAGTCATATATCCAGTAAAGAAACTGAATTTGAAGTTTAAACTTTCACATAAATAAGCTTCAGGGCCACATGACTAGGGTAGTAAATTCTACCAAACATATATGGTAAAACAATAAACATTTTCATTAACTCTTATAAAAATAGAAGAATAAGAAGTAATTCTGAGCTCATTTTATGAGACCAGCATTACCTTAATACCAAAACCACACAGAGACGTTAGAAGATAGAAGAACTACAGACTAATGAACCTAAGTGCAAAAGTTTGTAACAAAGTTTCAGCAAATAAAATCCAACAATGTATGAAAGTATACTACACTATTAACAGATGAAGTTTATCTGATAATGCAAGGTTGGTGTAATATTTGTAAATTAATCAATGTAATCAACCATATTAAAGTACTAAAAAAGTAAAATGATTAACATACACATAAAAATCATTTGGAAAAAATCAAAGATTCATGATAATAAGAACTCTAAGTAAAGTAGGATTAGAAGTTAAATTCCTCAATCTGATAAAAAGTGTCCATGACAAACCTATAGCTGACATCATACTAATGTGAAAGGTAGAATGTTCTCCCTATGAAATCAGAAACAAGAAAACAATATCTATCTTCACCATTACTATTTAGCATTACACTGGTGGTTCTTGACGATGTATTCAAATTAGAAAGGCAGAAGTAAAAATCTTTGCTTATAAGCAATACGTCTTACATGTAGAAAATTTGATAAAATTTTAGGATGCTTTAGGATTGCATTAGGATGCATACAAAAGTTTAGTAAGTTTGCAGATTACAAGATCAATGTACAAAAATTGAATTTCTATTCCTATCAGTGAACTAGACCTTGAAATTTTAGAAAATATCATCCCATCAAAAAGGTGAAAAACTTAGAGATAAATCTGTCAAAAGTGTAAAATACCCATACACGGATAACTCTAAGACATTGTTGGCAGAGATTAAAGACATAAACAAATAGAGATACATCACACATATGGATTGAAGGACTCAATATAGTTAAGATGTCACTTCATTCCAAACTGAGCTACAGGTTCAATGCAACCCTAATTAAAATCCACAATTTTTATTTTCTTGTAGAAATTGAGAGACTTTAAAGTTCATGCAGAAATACAAAGGACATCAAGCAAACAAAAAAGCTTTGAAAAAGAATTAAAAAGTTAAAAACTACATGAATTCAAGGTTTATTATTAAGTTACAGATATCAAGACTCTAGACTAGAGTAAAGTTAACCAAATGGATCAGTGGAATGTAATAGAGACTCCAGAAATAGATTCACACTTATCTAGACTACCGATTTTTGACAGAAGTGCAAAGGCAGTTCAGTGAAGAAAGGAGATTTGTATTAATAAATGATGTTGAGGCATTGGATATCCAAATGCCAACAAAGTAACCTGAATCTGTACCTCATGTCATATGTGAAAATTAATTCAACATGGATCATAAACCTAAACGCAAAAGCGAAAGCTATAAAACTTGTAGAAGATAACATTTGAACGAAATCTTCATGATCTTTGTTTAGAGAACTTTTAGATAGGACTTTGATAGCATAATTCACAAAGAGCGAACTTTTGAATTGTAGTTTTCAAAATTAAAAACTTCTGCTTGTCCAAAGATACTCTCAAAAGACAGAAGAGACAGACTATGAGAAAATATTTGCAGTGTACCTATAGGATGGAGGTATCCAGAATACGTGAAGACCTCAGAAAACTTAATGGTAAGGAAAGAGATGACTCACATGATTGAAAAAGAGAAAAATTTTTGAATAATTTATTTTAAAAAAGACATACAGATGGCAAATGACCACACTGAAAGATGCTCAACATCACTAATCATTTGGGAAATGGAAATTAAGGCCACACTGAGATAGTAGTAAGCATTTATTAGAAGAGAAAAATTAAAAAGACTGACCATAACAAGTGTTGGCAAGGATGTGGCAGAATGGAAACTTTCACATGTTCCTTGTGGAAATGTATACATGACCACTTCAGAAAACAATCTGGCAGCTTCTTAAGATGTTATTTATACACATACACACATACCATATGGTTGATCTATTCCTTAGGTATTTATACAAGAGAAACAAAAGCATATATTGATAAGAAATTTGTACGTGGTTGTTGGTAGCATTTTTGTTTATAATAGCCAAGAACCTGAAACAATCCATATGTTTATGGTGGGATGAATAGATAAACAAATTGGAACTTCCATACAGTGGAATACTGCTCAGCAGTTACAAGGAACGTTTCATGTTACAACATGGATAGATGTCAATTGAGAAAAAGGAGAGAAAGGAGCCAGACAAAATGACTAATACTGTATTTATGTGCATTTCTGTAAAATACTTGAAAACATGAACTAATTTTTAATGACAGAAAAAAGATGAGTCATATGTGGAGACAGGTTTGGGTGTAGATGGACAAAAGGACTTAAAAAGGGGCATGAGGCAACTATTAAGGTAATGAATATATTCACTATCTTAATTGTGATAATGGTTTCATGAATATATATATGTGCTAAATATTATCAGATTGTATGCTTTTAACATATAATTTATTTTATGTCAGTTATACTTAAACAGACCTGTTAAAAATAACCAAAAAAAGAACATTGAGAACTTCAGATTTCTTGATTCACCAAAATGAATTGAACAGTTTTTGAAAAAAATACTGAATAAATGATTCTAGTCTCCATCCTGGGCCAAAAGACAATGCCAGAAAATGATGTGTGTTCATCAATTTTGTGAATTTGTCTAGGGTGTATTTTACGCTTAGAGGTATATGTGAACATCTCTGAAGAAATATTCTAACCTGTGCTGAGAATAATAAAATGCATGTCCTAATTCTTCCAATAAAATATCATTAAAATATCACATCAGGTGATAGAAGATATACTCAAACAGCTGAGACATTAAGACCCCCAGTTCCCTACTTTTTAAAAAATTCATTTAGTATTAGCTAAAACAGTAAACAAGAAGATAAAATAATTTTAATAACAATCAAAGTAAACCCTTCCCAGGTGTGCTCTAAAGTCTTAGAAATTATCTTATTCTCCTTTACAGTCTATATTGTATTCTTCAGTAATAAATGTCATTGATTTTGAGGATGATGACAAAGGGTATGATGTAATGGCGAAGTCCCAGATTAGGGGTTTGTCAATGCAAACTATGTTGGCAAAGTTATTTGAAGGCGTTTCTGAGTTTCATTTCTTCATCTACAAAATAAAATGGTTAATCATGACTGAAAGACCATGAATTTTCAAATGCAGATATCCAAACTAAGTTGTGTTTTCAAATACTAAAATGACCCTCGGCTCAGTGTGTGTGTTTGCGTATGCTTATTTTAGTTGGACCATAACGATGGGGATGAAAGTAGACCCCCCAGTCCAACTGCTGGCAGTAAGCTTCAAGCTGCCGTGCTGACTGTAGACATTTCCTGTCTTTATTTAGTGCTCAAAACATTCATACTTTATAGCTCCATTCTATATGGGAAAAACTAACGTTGTACGTTGTTTTTTATTCAATATCAAAGTTGAATAATTTTGTTTATGAGAACAGCAGTAACTCCTGTGTATTTAATGGTTCGTAATCATTAGCACATTGTAAAAACACTAAAGGAGGTGACAGAGTCAGAGCATATTACTTTCATTTTCAAAATAATATTTCCTATACATTTTCCTTTCTGAAAACACAATCATATTTTTAAAAAAGTAAACTGTTTTCAGTAGCTGAAGGATCATCTGTAGGTTTGTTCGTCTTTAAAAAGCTGAACCCATCAGAAAGCACTCAGCTCAGCGTGGGACAGCATCCCGTGCTGTGACCTGGATCAAGAATAATAGCCTTTGAATAACTACCTCTGATTTGTTCAAGTGATTTCTCAAACAGAGAATTTTGGAAATGCCGTGAAGCAGTTTTCTTTGTGCTGAGCTCCAGTCTGAGGGATGGCAGTCCTTGGGCTTACAGAAGATGTAGCTTACGGCCTTCTTATTCCCACCTTACGTTCTTTAATTTCTAGTTTGGTGATTAATACAATAATTAATTTGCTCTTCCAAACAATCTTTAATTACTACACAATCGCTTTGATGTTTTAGAAATTTAAAACTGCTCACACTGTGTTTCATGATGATAGGACTCCTTCATTTGGGAAATATGATTGAAAATGTCTTAAGTAGCACTCAAGCCAGCATAAACACATTTTCAAGCCTCTTAAAGAAAGTAGTCAGACATTCTGAATTATATGCTCTCTGTTCTTCGTATTTGCAAAACACTATTATCAGGCAGAATATTTTAAAGGCTCAGAGCTTATTTCTCAGTAGCTAGCCGATGGCCAGTTAAGAAGACAAGCCTTTCTTTGCAATGTGCGGAGTTTGAGCCGCGTGGGTCTACCGAGAATCCTCTCCTGCACACGTATAACGTCTACTTTTTGTGTGTCAGGTTTCTTTCACTTCAACATTATGTTCATAAGATTTATTCATATTATCATCCTTGGTTGTAAATCCTTTGTCCTCATTGTTCTAGCATTCTGTTGCATGAGCAGATCATCATTTATTGACCCATTCTCCTGTTAATGAGTATTTGGCTAGTTTCCGGGTTTATTGTTATTATTATTAGGCATCATGCAGCTATGAACTTTCTAGTACAGAGTTTTTTGGTGACAATATGCACATATTTCCATTGGAAGTATGCCTAAGAGTGAAATTGCTGGATCATAGCATAATGCATATGTTAATAAGGCTACATAAATACTTCCAAAATATTTTCCAAAGCGTCTGCATTGTTTATACCGGCACAAGCAGTGGATGAGTCTTGACTATTGCATAGCCTTGCCAACATTCAGTGTCATCCGTCTCTCCCTTTAGCCATCCTTGCGGGGGTATAATAGTATTTCATTGTGGTTTTAACTGTATTTTATAACAAGGTTGGGCATCTTTTCATAGCTTACTGACCATTTGGGCATCATCGTTTGGAAAGTGTTCATTCAAGTTTTTTGCCAAATTTTCTGTTAATTTTTTTCTAGTGGTTTGTAGGACTTTTTTTTTTACACATCCTAGATTTTTTCTTTTTAAAAGCAGTTATATGTATTGCAATAGCCTCTCAGGCTGTGGGTTTTTTCTCTGACTCTCTGAATGGTATTGCTTAATAAAATAAAGTTTTCAGGGTGCCTGGGTGGCTCAGTCAGTGAAGCGTCTCCCTTTGGCTCAGATCATGATCTCATGGGGTCCTGGGATTGAGCCCCACAACGTCAGGCTCCCTCCTCAGTGAGGAATCTGCTTCTCTCTCACCTTCTGCCCTCTCCACTGTTGATGCTGTCTCTCATGTGTGCGCGCACGCTCTCTCAAATAAAATGTTAAAAAAAATAAAAATCAATTTTTAACTTTGATACGGTCCAATATTTCAAAATGTTTTTATGATTAGCATTTTTTATATCTTACTTTAAGAAATGTTTGTTTAGGGGCGCTTGGGTAGCGCAGTCGTTAAGCGTCTGCCTTCGGCTCAGGGCGTGATCCCGGCGTTACGGGATCGAGTCCCACATGGGGCTCCTCCGCTGGGAGCCTGCTTCTTCCTCTCCCACTCCCCTGCTGTGTTCCCTCTCTCGCTGGCTGTATCTCTGTCACATAAATAAATAAAAAATCTTTAAAAAAAAAAAATGTTTGTTTAGTCCAAGGTCACAAAAAAGTCCTCCTATGTGTTTATCTGAAAGCTTTATTTTTGACCTTTTACATTTAAATCTGCAATCCGTTAAAAGTTGATTTTTGTATCTGGTGGGAGATAGAGATCAAGGTTCATTTTTTTTCCTATGTCATTATCTTTTGAATCGGCATTGTTTACTGTAAATATTATCCTTAGTGGAGAGTAGCAATTATTATAACTCAGGCAACTGAGTATGTGCTGTCTGATTGTGAACTTTCTGTCTTGTTGCATTGGTGAATTTGTCTATTCTTGTACTAATACCATATTGTATTATTTATATAGCTTTATAATTTGCCTTGATTCTTTTATGCTAGCCCTCCATTTCACCCTTCAGATTTTCCTTGTGTTACATTACATATAGACAGTAATTTGGGGTCAATTTGCAACCTTATTATTTTGAGTTTGTACCTTCCTTCTGGGAATAAGATCTGTCCTTCTGTTTAACTCTTAATTTTCTCCCTGAAAATGTCTGTTTATACAACTTTTTTAAAGATTCATTTATTTAGTTTCTTACATTTATGTTACTGTAAACACTACTTAAATTTTATTTTTTGTTGCAGGTGTATATAGGAATTCAATTAATTTTTTTATACATATTGACTGATCATACCAAATTTACTTATTAATTCTAATAGCTTATAGATTCTTTGGAAGGGCTATGAATACAATTACGGCACGTGCAAGTAACGACAGCTTTATTTTACCTTTGCAATCTTTATGTCATTATTTCTTTACCTGAGCACTATTGCTGGGACCTCCCGCACAATATGAAATAGAAGTGGCCTTATCATCAGGCATTCTTGTTTTGTTGCTAATCTCGGAGGAAATGTTTTAAAATTTAATCATCGTATATTATACATGCTGCAGGGATTTTTCTAGATTATGAGATTAAGAAAGCTCTCTTCTGTTTCTAGTTTATTAAAGTTTTTTTTTTACCGTAAATATTAAATTTTATCAAGAGCTTTTTCTTTATCCAAGAGATATTCGTGTAGTCTACTTTTTCTGTTAATGAGGTTAATTATATTGATATATTTCCAAATCTTAAATCATTCTTGCAGGTCTGAGTAAAATATTGTGGCGGATTATCATTTTATATATTACTGTATCTGATTTGCTAATATTCTGTTAAGTATTTTTGCATCTGTATTTTGAGAGATACTCATTTGTAGCTTGAGGTCTTTGAAAGTATTAGAATAAAAGGAGTTACAGTGTTGTTCTTAATATTCTCTGTATGAGTTTATGCAAAACTGTCTTTATTTTTCAAATGTTTGGAAGAAATTCACATATGAAGCCATTTTAGATCTGACTTTTTTTTTTTTTCTTCCCTCAATATCTTCCGTCAGCTTTGGTAAATTTTGTTCTTCAAAGAATTTGTCTATTTTATGCAACCAGTTCATATTATTTTCAGAAAAGGCCAACAGGTTAATGATAAAAATAATGAAGCTTTGGAAATACATTCAAGTGGAGAACACCTTTTTGAACTTAGGTGACTGTTCAAATATTTTTTTTATAATCAAGTTTACAAATAGATTTGTTCTCCAGATCTACCGTCAGTGGATGGTGTGTTCAGATTGTCAGAATGCCTCTGTCCTGAAATCAAGTGTATTTATTCACTTTTACATAACTTTATTCCTTACTTTTTTGAAAGTTGTACTTTCTACTCCAATTACAATTAAATTGTCTTTTGTTACGTCAGCAACCTAAAATGAAGCAAGTGAAAGTCAAATAATCAGAATTTATTGTAATTTTGCATAATATTAGAAAAATACATTGAATGGATATTTTAAAGATTTATTTATTTTGGAGAGAGAGAGAGGAGCACATGCAAGTGGCAGGCAGGGCAGAGGGACAGGGAGAGAGAGACTCCTCAAGCAGTCTCCCGCTAAGGGTGAAGCTCAGCATGGGGCTCTATCCCAGGACTTTGAAATCATGTTGAGCCGAAATCAAGAGTCAGTTGCCTAACTGACTGAGCCTCACAGGCGCCCATGAAAGGATATTTTAAACAGGAGAGAAAATTGTACATCAAACAATTATAAGATACTGAAAAATTCATGAAGGATGTTTTCAGGTTCAGATGGTAACGTTTTGGAAGTAAAATTCAGTGTACCCAAACCTATGTCTCCTTCTTTGTTTCAATATCTTATTGATGAGGATGGCAGAAGGAGTGATGTTTATGACCTTTCTATGTTCTAATGGAAATATGAAGATTAATAATACCTTGTATAAAATAGGAATTTAATGACTTTTTTGGAATTTAATGATTTTTAATAAAATACACATTTAAACAAACCATTACTGTACAAAGTAATTGATAACACATTTGTTAGAAATGAGTAGCCTTGGGATAAGAAAGTCAGAATTGGGACAAATAATCTTTTATATTTAGATCACTTATTTCTATCTTCTTTAATGATTTTGTTATAATAAGTGTCTAGATGAAATTTGTTGACCATGAGTGACATGGATAGGTCAGGCATCAGAAAAATGGGAAAAGAAAACAATGTCAAGACATCCCTATTGAAGCAATCTTTTTTAAAAGATTTGGTTTATTAATTTGTCAGAGAGAGGGAGCACAAGCAAGGGGAGTGGCAGGCAGAGGGACAAGCAGGCTTCCTGATGAGCAAGGAACCCTATGGGGGACTTGATCCCAGGACCCTGGGATCATGACCTAAGCTGAAGGCATACGCTTACCTGACTGAGCCACCCCAGCATCCCTATTAAAGCAATTTTTAAAAATAAAATACTTCGAAGAAATAAAATATTTTTATTTTATTATATGGAACAAGTTTGTAGAAAAATACCTTGAACGTTGAAACATGTGCTTCCTAGAATGTGGCCTCAGTACTTGTAATCTGCCAAAAAGAGTAGGTGTAAGAATTCAAAATCATAAATATGAAACTGAATTCCAACACTGAAAAGTGTTGTTACTAACTATTCTGTTAGCCTAAGAGCTCATTATAAAAATATGGTAAAAAGTAATACCATTTACTAATGATATTAATGATTAATTAATCATCAGTTATTTGTTAAATAATCATTAATATGTAATGAATTTTCATGAATCTAAAAGAAAAATTCGAATACTTTAGAAAACTGGGCAAGGCACACAAATGCCACTTGACTGAGGAATACAAGGAGAGTTAGGGCATGTTTACCTAATAAAGTACTGTGCAGCCATTTAAATGATGTGAAATTATTACAAATTTAGGCAAAGTCTCAAGATATTTTAAATGAAAATGATTATTCATTTGTGTGTATATACATGTACAGGTATACAAGAATAAGTACAAGGACTTGTATGTGAAGACACATACACAGACCCACATATGTGTGCACACACACATACAGTCTTTCTGAGGCTTTCTGATTGTTTCTTAAAGATAAATAGTTGGAGGTAGAATTTTTGCATCAGATCTTAGGTATATTTTAAATAACATTGATGTTTATTGCAAAATTGCCCTTCAGAAGATTTTATCTATTGACGTATCAATTTATAGATATAATTTTGAAAAAACACTAAAATATTAACACTGGTAGTCCTCTCTGCACGGATTATAGATAATTTCAATTTTGTTTTTTTATTCTTTCTGTGTTATAAATCTGTTGTGCCAAGGGCTTGGGATACAGAGGAGTTCCTTTGGCTCAGGAGGCCAGAGGTGGACTGGGTGTGGACAGATGATGCCCCAGGTGTAGACGGCAGAGTTCCTGACCTGCACATCCTACAGCTGTTTGGCTGCCATTCTCAGTTCGCCTCTAGAGTAAGCAGTAACAATGTGGAGCTGCCTTTCAGACCGAGACTGAGAATATCAATAACCCCATCCATGCACGCTACTGTCATTCTACTAAGTATTTCAGCAGTGCTTTAAAAAAGAAACTTAAAAGAGACTCCCCTCCCCAGCGCCTACGTATTTATAAACAGTCCTTCGTTGAAATTTACATATAATTTGTCAATATAATGAGGTGCCATGTCTGGCATTTTCACTGTTCGAAGTAACTATTCTGTTAGTCTAAGAGCTCATGATAAGAATATGGTGGAAAGTAGTAACACTTTCTGTTTCTGACTCACCTGGTTGGCTAAATGGAACAGAAACCAGTATAAATCATGGAGGGTGATACTTGCGACTCTGGAACTTAGATGCATATAATCTTGATCAATAGAAGTAGTACATATGTTTTTTAAAAACCGTCAGATGCTTGCACATTTCCATAACATTGACATAACTGAGATGTTGTGACATTATTAGTACCACTGAATTACCAATGACCTATTTAATTGCTGAATATATGCCTCATATAGAAAGTGTGTCTCCACCTGCTTCAGTTTGATCTTTTTGAATGTTTTGCTGTGGCATATCACTAAATTAGAATAGATAAAACTAGCAATGAGAAAGCTGAGTTGGAGGTAATTTGAGGGATTTTAAAACTTGAGGGGAGCATGACAATCATGATTGATAATAAGAAAAAAAATGAAGACATTTTTTGAAAATAGTTTTGTTGAATGATTTTAGAGCAAAAATGTACCCTGTAAATAACCTCAACGTGCTAACAGCGTGGAGAAAAATTGGAGAACTTGTTGTAAGTTGCAAATGAAGATACACAGCAATAATAAAGTCAGAGAGAATATAAAGTCATGTTTTAAATGAATGACAAGATCCTGTTTGTTTTTCACGACGTAACAGAGAGGAACACAGAGGACCAAAGCGACCCTGATTTAAATTCTGAATGCACAACTTGTACTGGGACAGGACACACACAAGGTCCCCAGGGTACCCCTGGTGTTCAGGGCGTCAGAGCCCAAAGGAAATAGAGAAGGGGCTGGGCGGATGGATCAGCATTCACAGCTGTATTTCTCTCTACTTGAATCACACTGCCAACATCAAGAGCGAGCTGAGGTCTCTGAGGAACAGCGGCTGGACCTTGGGTGGCCAGATTTCAACAGCTAAATCAAAGCAAGAGCCGGGGACAAGTAATAAAATATAAGCATTAGATTGTGGTCATCTGAGGAGTAAACATGGGTATCAGGAAACTGGGAAGCAGACAAAATCTGATCGCGAATGTGAGTTCCTACATCAAAATCCCTCTGATCCTGAGCAAACTTTTGACCTCTCTGAAACTAAATTTCTTAATTTCTTCGATATATCTCTGGAGGCTACGTGAGCAAGGAATGAACTAATGCATGGAAAGATTTCTGAAGAATATAAAATCCTACGCGGTCCTGGCAAACAGCATAACTTGGTGGCTCTTAGTCTTGGTTCTAGTTAGAGAATGAAAGGAGTTCAAGGCTAAGATTTGTCACTGACTGGCCGTGTGACCCTGTGCCTTCTGCTCTTTTGGTTATAGTGTCCTTAACTTCAAACGGCTGTGTCCGTGGTACCTATTTTCTCGGAAGTTCCAGGGATTGAGTAAAACGGCACAGCTGCAGCATCCAGTTCTGTGCCTGGAACATGGTAAACCCTGAAAAACTACTGGCTGCAGTTATAAAAATGCAAAGCCCTTCTTAGTCATTGGCATGTTCAGGAAGCCCGGTAATTATAATCATAAATATCAGAAATGGTAACAGTGACTCTAGTCATTCGGTAAAATTGAATTATTTTCAGGAAATGTCTTTTTTTTCCCAACCTAATTGAATTTATTTTGGTATTAATCATCATAGCAAAGTAAAAGAGAACCGTGGTTTCTTAATTATGTGCCTAAGAATTCTGTAAAAACAAAGGTTAAAGTCTTTTCTTAGTTCATATTATACTCTCATTTCTTTGTTGTTAACCATCACAAGAGGCTTTTGTATTAGCTGCGGGGAAGAATCAACAAGAGGAAAAGTATATTTTTATTGGCTTCTGTTAATCAACTAGTCCTAGAAACTGAAATTTCAAAAGAAATTCAAGGCAGTTTCTCTGTTAGATTTACCAGGAAGTTTCCATAAATGCTTGCTCCTCTGATGAATGTGTGCTGGCGAGAAAGCCTAGGTTGTAAAGTCCAGTTGCCTGGGTGTGAATCCTGGCTCAACCAGTTGCTGGCTTGCGACTTCGGACAAGTTGTTAAACCTTTCTGGGCTCCAGTTTCCACAGTCTTAGAAAAACTGAATAAAAGAATGAATATTAAGTGTTTAGTGTGGTTGTTGCTGTATTTTAAAATCCCTGCACAGGGGCGCCTGGGTGGTACAGCGGTTAAGCGCCTGCCTTCGGCTCAGGGTGTGATCCCGGCGTTACGGGATCGAGCCCCACATCAGGCTCCTCCGCTATGAGCCTGCTTCTTCCTCTCCCACTCCCCCTGCTTGTGTTCCCTCTCTCGCTGGCTGTCTCTGTTAAATAAATAAATAAATAAATCTTTAAAAAAAAAAAAAAACCCTGCACAAAAATATTGATTTGAAGGGATGCATGTACCCTATTGTTTAACGCAGCATTATCAACAATAGCCAAATTACAGAAAGAGCCCAAATGTCCATCGACTGATTAAAGGATAAAGAAGTTGTGGTATATATACACAATGGACTATTACTCAACCATAAAAGAGAATGAAATCTTGCCATTCGCAGCAATGCGGATGGAGCGAGAGTGTATTATGCTAAGCAAGGTACGTCAGAGAAAGGCAAATGCCATATGATTTCACTCATATGTGGAATTTAAGAAACAAAACAGATGAACATAGGGGGTAAAAAAGAGAGGCAAGCCATAAAACAGACTCTTAAATATAAAGAGCTAACTCATGGTTACTGGAGTGGGGGAGGGCGGGAGGATGCGTTTAAATGGATGGTGGGTAACAAGGAGGGCACTGGTAGTGATGAGTGCCGTGTGTTGCATGGAAGTGATGAATCACGAAATTCTACACGTGAAACTAATATCCCACTGCATGGTAACTAACTGGAATTTAAATAAAAACTCGAAGGAAAAAAATAAAATCGCTGCAGGACGAGAAGTAAAAACTGATATTATTAGTTATCGTCCTGAGAGTTCCATTAGAATCCACAAAACTGACCATCGTAGAAGGTATTAGAACACATACCATCAACAGAGCTGGCCCATCCGGAACTAAGCTATTAGGAATGCATTCAGGTTTGAATCTTTCCATAAAACCTTCTGTAACTATGAAATGTTGTGATGCTTCTAAATGGAATTGGCACTAAATTCTCACAGTGAGAATTTATTATCTATTTTATACAATTAAAATTAGTTTGGAAGTCCTCTATGTTACCTTGAAAAAAAATTCCATCAGTGAATAAAATGCTACTACATATTTAAAAGCACTCAGTATTTTTCTTTTATCAATTATATGTACAAAGAAAAGAATTTTAATGTCTAGGAAGTGAAAACTAGTAGAGGAAAGCAGGATGACAACAATTGCCCTCTCTTTTAATTTTATATTTCTTTTTCCCTTAGATCTGAGGAATAAAAATAAAGTGACTTCATTACAATTTTAATGATAAAGCCCTACATCAAAACTGCAGGACTTAGTCTCTCTTCCTAGAATCCAGACCATAGACAATATGGAATAATAGAGTGGACCCTTGAGGTTCGCGAAGAAAATATCTCAAGAAATCCTGGTATCCAGTATTTTCAAATACAACTACTGTAAAGCATCACATGTTCCTAATACAATAGAGCAGAATCTAATTAGTTATATATGCTCTTTGAAGGCTCATCATGGAGTTACAGGTAATAATAATAGCTAACATGTAGGGAGCACTAACTGCAAGCCACGTACCATTTCAAGCCTTTTTTAATCCTCACGAGAATCCCATAAAGTGGGTTTTATTGTTACTTTTCTCATTTTAAAGTTGAAAAACCTGAAGTACGAAAAGGTTAAGTAATTTGCTCTAGGGGGTCACTTAGCAGTGGCAGTGACGTGTTCAACCCAGGCGGTCTGGTGCCTGAGTGCACTTAGGCACTCGGCTGTTCTCCCTCCAGTATAAACACTATTAAAGTCCTTTAGAAAGCTCTTGTCCTCCATAAGGTCCGCATGCTTGTTGATATGCAAAGTCTTGTACAAAGCCTTATTGTATTATAGATATTATGCCGTCAACCACTTACTAAAGACTGCTTCTCCCACATGATTCTAATTCATGCCTCAGCAAAGTTGCACGTTATTATAGGTCAGCGAACCATCAGGCACTTGCAAAATATTAACAACTGGTGGGATTATATTTGTGATTCTCAAGAGTCTTCCATATAAACAATGATGAATTTATAGCTAGTTAGGGTAACTATGTTTCGGTGAAAGCAAGCTATTTAACCTATTTTTAAAGGAAAAAAACTTTAAAATGTCAATGAAATTCATCAATATTTTGTAGGTTTCTCTTTTTTTTTTTGAGAACTATAAAGATAAATAATTGTATGCCATTCTCCCCACAATCCCTCTTTTTTTCTAATCATATTAAGGACCATGACAAAACTTCTGGACTGTAACGTCAGAACAGGGCCACTGTATGGATGGGTGAAGCTTTTGATGAGGACAGAGAACAACGTTTCTCTTTCTGTTTACTTTTTCTCTCAGGTCTATATGGTAGAGCTTGAATGTTTTTTTCTCTTTGGAACATGCTACCCATATCATACTTTAGTCAAGGTTGGAATGTGACTCCTGGAAAAAGAAGGTAAAGTGTGGTCTACTTAAGACTTTCTCTTTTCTGAGTATCAGAAGAGAAGGATAAGAGTGAGGAACCAAGGTGAACAGAAACTCCATCTTAGCACAAAGGGGAAGGAGACTATATAAAGATACAGGTAAAACTCCTTTCCAGAAATAAGTAGGTTGAAGCTGGAATCTTCTGTATCTTATTTTACTAATTCTATTTCAATATGGTTTGATAAATATTTATTGAGCTTTTACTGGCTGTTAATAGAGTGAAAAAAGAGTATGCTTCTTGGTGGTGGCTGGAGTTTGCCTTGGATCAGGGCGGATAGTTCTTGATTTTAGTTCCCACCCAAAGACCATAGCATATATTTACCTATCTGTGGAAAACCTTTGCAGAAAAATAGAATTCATACTCTTTTTTGGATTTTCAGGGTTCTCCCCCCCTTTAATTACAACTATCTTCTTATTTCCTCCTTTTTATAAAAGTTCACGATCTGATCTATGATTGTTACCTTTTCTCTAAAGTTCAGGTGATATGGTAGAGTTAAAAATGTGTATTATTTACCAGAATTGCTCCTTAATTTATTTAGGAGATATATTTTGAAGAGTACTTAGAACGGGGAAGGAGAGGAAAAAGTCATGCTCAAGTGTAGAAATGGACTATAAAATAATTCTAGAGAGACCAGAAGTAAAATTTGTTCCTGAAAAGTTTAACCGAGGGAGTTGAGGTGGGCAGGAGGGCAGTGGACAGAAAGAGCCAGGCACGATGTGGGCAGGTCCTCAATTAAGGCTTGTTAAGTGAATGATCAGACTTGACTCTTTGCCACAATCCACTAAATAAGTTAGGTTGAACAAGCCCATCAGATGCTTACTATGAGTGTGTGTGTATTTATAGGTGGGTGTATAAAACAATGAAGGGACTGAAATCTATTACAGTGAATTGCTTTTACACGGAATGAATCAGAGAGAGAAAATTTATGGATAAAAGAGACTCAGACAGAAGATTATGGATATGTGAGAATTAAGAATGAATCATTTCCAGCTATATTTGCATTGAAAAAGATTACTAATTTCCAGAGTGTGAAAGGAGTCCTTTACCATGTTGGAGTTAGTTTAAAGGTCTCTACTAACAATTTTTAAAAATCTTACCAATACAAAGTACATCCATTTTCATATTTCTAGAAAATTAAACCATTTTCATAACATTATGTAAAACAGTATGTTGTAATATAATTGATTTGAAAAAATTATTTTCTCCCTTTAGTTTTACATTCATAAAAGTTTTAATTGCAAGGCATTAGCTTTAGAATTTGTGCAGAGACTGTTACAGAAGACAAAGCTTGGTTCTGACTACGTCTTACCAGGTTCTATAAATAAACATTATGCACCATGGCCAAATAACGCCACAGAACTTCTGATATATTTAAAAACAGGGTGGGATGCAGTAGTGGGGAAAGGACTCTAAGCATTTCAGTCAGAGAAAGCATTAGAGCAAAAACCCTCAGTTTGGTCTTTTTGAAAGAGAAGTGGGCAGAAAACAGTGAGAAAGCTATTTGATGGACCAGTGGAAGAACTAACACAGCACATCGTAGACCCCATGGTTAGTAGGATTGCTTTCCTAAACTTAGTAGGAAGACACTGAGAGTTTTAAGCAGAGAGTAACATGTTAAAATCTGTGTGTGTGTGTGTGTGTGTGTGTGTGCGCACACGCGTATCTTCTTTATTTACCACACTGCTCTTACTAGAAGAATGGAAAATACAAGAATTTTTTTCATTAGAAAAAGTGCATTAATAATTTGTTTTGTTTTATATCTCCTAAACTCTTCCACATGCAGTATTTTATATGACCCCACAAACCTGTTGCAAGTTACACATATGTCAGAAATATGAGCTCTAGTCCACAGATAAGGAAGCTAGGTCAGAGAAGGTGAGTGAATGATCCATGATCACTTAGTTAGAATGAAGACTAGAATTTATAAATCCTGAATATCTATTATACCAAACTGTTCGCTCTCATGCTTCACTATGTGCCCATTGATCCACTCTACATGGGGTATTATATAAGATTGAAAACTTTCGAATACTTTTTTAATAGTTCTTTAAAATACCTCAAAAGAACTAAATTCTTCAGTCTTTGCTTGGTTAAGTGTCAGCATTGCTTGGGTTTTGAAATCTCTTTGTAAATCAAGGGAAAGTTTGCCATGGTCCTTATCTTTTAAGCTTATAATCAATTCTAATAGAACACAAAGGTGGATTATCAACTAAATATACAAAAATCATGCATTGAAACATAAATTACTCAAACCTACAAATCTTACATTTTTAAATCTGATTAATTAAATAAAAATAAACTTGAGTGAAGTTTATTTTTCTTTGATTATGATATGTCAAATGAATGAATAAATGTTAAGGAGGGGAAAACATTTTGGGGGAAATAGAATGTAAGAATAAATGGAGGAGAAAAAAATGGATATAAACTAAAACGGACAAAGATGGAAAGAAAACGACAGAACCATTTTTCTGAAAGAACCCTTGATCCTTTCTTAGTGGGGAGGTAGTATGGCTAGTTGTTGGTGTGACCACTGATTTTTTTCTATTGCTTTAATCGTGACCTCTAGTTCCATTTTCAAGAAGTTAAACATAACAGTGTCCATTAATGTTGTAGCTGCCTTGTTCTGTAGGCCAGGCTGTAGGATGAGAACGTGTGACCATATCAACTGAAACACCAAAACATGGTATGGGTTTGGGAGTTGGGGGGAAAGAGGACAGGTTGCTACATCCATGACTTTCTCACTGCTTTGGCCAATGTTTTCAAACACCCTTCCCTCCCTGCCTCTGTCCCCAGCAGCATAAAGGGACTAGAAATCATTCATAATGACTTCTAAGCCCTCTTTTTCAAACAATGCTGGTATCATAGGAGCAAATTTTATAAAAAACTGATGTTCTGATCATTGGGCTGCACATAGGACTCTCCACTGCCATGGTCAGAAAAGAGAAAGTTCCTGACCGTGTTGATGACTGGAGAGTTAGAGAAAAGACACAAACAGTGTTCTAGCTTCTTATAACATTTGCTTTCAAACATAAGCCATACCAAATATGGTTCCCTGGCTGGATGCAGAATGGAACGCATTTTGAAAACACCTATTTGGCATGTTGCAACAAAATATATGCCAAAAATCCAAAAACCTTGTAAACATCTGTGGTTTCAGAGACATGTTGTACTTTCACGCAGTATAATAACTCAAAAATCACTAAATAGAAGCTTTCTCCTTGGATAAAAAGCTTCCCTTTTTTGAAATAAAGAAAATTGTGCCAATTTTTACTTGACAGTGAAATTTTTCAAATTCATTATTAAGGCAAATAAAAATGAATGTTTTATTTTTTTACATTTTTCTTTTTTAATTTTTTAAAAAAGATTTTATTTGTCAGAGAGCGAGCAAGCGTGAGAGAGCACAAACAGGGGGAGTGACAGGCAGAGGGAGAAGCAGGCTCCCTCCTGAGCAAGGAGCCTGATGTGGGATTTGTTCCCAGGACCCTGGGATCATGACCTGAGCTGAAGGCAGACCCTTAACTGACTGAGACACCAGGCGCCCCTTTACAATTTTCTTTTAATCAGAAACATTTTTGTTTGTCCAATGAACTCTCTTAGACGTGCTTCTTACGGTAAACATTATTTTGAGAGTTATCAATTGTTCTACGCTGAATCGTAATGGTTTATACTTTCCTTTTTATGTTTTTTGACAGATATTTTTCTTTAAAAAGGAAATGTTTATTCCCTTACTCATAACTTATGGAAAAAATAACAAGCATATGTATGAAGAGTACATATTTGCTAATTGATCTTCATATCACTTACATGATTTGATCAACTGGAGAGCAAACATTAGAAAACAGTACTGGTGTATGTAAGACCGTAGTTTCAAAGAAGTACACAGTCATGAACCTACTGTTTTATGGGTATAATGCAGGTATATTGTTCTGTGGAGGTGGCGCGGGACTATTGAGAATAAAGAGTCTTCGTTGGATTCCTAAGCATCTGACAGACATTGCCTTGCACCCTCAATGTATGCATCTTTAGAGCCTTGGGAGCAGCTGTCACATTGTAATTAGCAGTAAATGCTGGTGGAATGGGCACGTGAAGGGTCTCATGGGCTTAATGAAGCCATGAGCTTGGATATGTTTGCTGCCTGTAGATCTGGTTGGCAGTACATAAGGGTTTTGAAAGATGGTGTTATACAATTGCTGCAGTATTCATAATATTAACGTAGCCAAGGAAGTTTTTTAAAAAAGCATCAAATTTATCTCAGTTGAGTAATATACCATTATGCTTATAATCAGGAATAATAATGCAACAAGTATTATTTACTGAGCATAAACTATATTAAGCATTTTACCAAGTGATTCACATAACCTGTCTAACTGAATCTGTACAAATATTCAATTTTAAATATGATGAACTTCAAATCTCAGAAAGCTTAAGTAACTTGTCTAAGGATTACAACTAACAAGGATCTGAATCAGGAATCTGAACCAAGTTTTACTTACTTCGCAGCCTATGGAACTTTTATCTATGCAGCTACTTCTTCTAGGAAGACCAAATAGAATATTATGTATTACGGGGCGCCTGGGTGGCATAGCGGTTAAGCGTCTGCCTTCGGCTCAGGGCGTGATCCCGGCGTTATGGGATCGAGCCCCACATCAGGCTCCTCTGCTAGGAGCCTGCTTCTTCCTCTCCCACTCCCCCTGCTTGTGTTCCCTCTCTGGCTGGCTGTCTCTATCTCTGTCAAATAAATAAAATCTTAAAAAAAAAAAAAAAGAATATTATGTATTACTTTAAGTGCCACATAACCAATGGCCAACTTACCAAAGACAGGCCATGTATCAATGCACAGCAAGGAAACACTACATACAGTTAAATAAATCTCCATATATATCCAGAAACTGTCACTAGACTCCTAAACTTGGGTCATATATTGTCCCCTAAACAGAATGGTGACTACAAAAGGATATGCGTACTTTGAGAAGATAATGGGAGATTAGGCACCAATGTGACATCAAGCTCCAAAGGAATGAAAACAAATAATGACCTATTTAGAATTGTGATATTCCTCCAACTTTGTCAGCTCCTTGCAACAACTGGCCTTGGCATTAAAACAGTTATCCCAGGAGTAGCTGTGAGTCATCCCATGTCTTTGGCAACGTTCACCCTACTCATACCGTGCTCAGAATTCCATGGAGTGCTAATGAGTAATTTCATGGTAACAGACAGGATAGAGGAGCACTTCCTGGCACAAAGAGCCATTGGCTATTTTTGAATTTTAAATATTGTGGCATTGATTCATTCATTTTAGAAAAATTATTTGAAAATGCATAAAAAGAAAGATCACACGTATTTGTTTCCACTCATTGATAGCCAATTTAAAAATACATGATTTGTTTTTATTAAAAAGGCCATTTAACTTGATCTGGAAAATAAATTTAATGTTGATCCTCGAAACAAAGCTTTTTGGCCTTCGAAATCAAATTCAAGGATAACCTTCTAATATATAAGTATGTAAGATAGTTAAAACAGAACCTGAACATAGACACTCAGTAAATATAGCTAAGATGTTACTATTGTCGGCATTTTATATCTGTAAATCACATGAATTGTGGTTAACTACCAGTTGATTCCATTATTAAATTATTTCAACACAATATACTTATTTTTGCTGTTACACAATATATTATATTAATGAATATTATAATTTTAAATAACTATGGGCAAGCTTTATGAGTATTTCATATTAAACTAATTGGTTAATCATTATAAATTCTTCAATAGAATGACTTTGGGATCAATAGAAGCAAACTTGATTTTATTCTAAAGGTGTTTTTTTCCTAGAAATCTAGTGTTTCTTCTACTGTTTTGATAATTCATTTTCAAATCATTTATTTTTATTTTTTTAAGATTTCATTTATTTATTTGAGAGAGAGAGAGAAAGAGCACAGGAGCAGAGGCAGAGGGAGAAGCAGGCTCGCTGCTGAGCAGGACCCTGAGATCATGACCTGAGCCAAAGGCATATGCTTAACTGACTGAGCCACCGAGGCACCCCATTTTGAAATCATTTAAAGGACCAGTCTTAAGCCATAATGCACATTAAACAATCTAATTTTCTGAATCAAGTGCCAGAAAATATAATCAAATATGAATTCGTTTATTTTGGATCACATTGTCACCAGTGCAAACACCTCACATATTTATAGGATCATATAAATCCTGGAGCTGTTTGAATCTTTAAAAATTGATTTAATTGATATGGTATTATTTTTTAAAAGGTATTACTGAAACTTTTGTCCCCATGATAAGATTTTATGAAGATCTGGGGTACATAAACTGATTTTTTAAAATCAGACCTAGATACATTAAGCTAATTTTGTAATTATCTGAATTTTTCAATAATTTATACAAAGTGAAAATAACATACTTTGGAGAATCTTTTTTGTAAAAGTATCTTAATGGGGTGATAGCATAAAGATAATTTCTACCAGACTAGAGATATAGCTAAGCAAAAATAAACAAACTGCAGTGAGAGAGAATCTTTTTTTTTAAAGAAATCCATGAAAGTTGTGTATATGTCTTTAACTCAATATTTTTAATATATGAAGGTTTTAAATCACTTCCAGCTCAAACGATTTTTGTTTTCTACGAAGCTTTCCCCTTAAGTGATGTTGCAAGAACTTGCCATCCATGGCCTGTTAGTGAACATTAGTTCTCACAGCAGACCTGAAAGAGGGCATGCTGAGGGCTGGTGCCAGGGAGGAGGCTTGCTTGTGTGGGATTTCTTTGACCCCATCTTCTTCCTTAGAATAGTGAGATAGTAAGTTCTAGCCTTGATGCCAAATTTAGCAACCTCTAAGATAACCCCATGAGTAGAGTGAATTTTAGTCATGCTCAGGATTGGGTGATGGAGATGGACCCTTGAAGAGTATGAATTTGCTTAGATTCAGTTTGGGAATTTAGAGAAACTTCCTTTGTTCCAGGGGAATGGCTTTTTTTTTTTTTTTTAAGCTTTCCATTAGGCCCATGGAACTTAGACTTTCGGTGGGTATAAATTTATCATTAAAGAGGAGTTCTTTAATATTCTGCAGCATGTGTGAGTGTTTGGGATGAAGGAATGTGGTAGGAGTTGAAAAATTGAAAAGGCCTCGCCAGCAAAGTCAGTGTCTTGGGGGAGGGTGAACTGGCCTCATTCACTCAGAGCTGTTGGCCAGATACGGCCCCTTTAGAGGAAGTAGGGGTACCCCTCCCACAGGTTTGTATTCTCTTTCATTTAAAAAATGTTCACTTTAATTATTAAAACACCTATCTTCTCACCCACTTTAGATTTCCAGGCAGCCAGTGGTGGTATTACCATAATTGTTTTTATTATCATTATCATTAAACACTCTTTTTAGTTGCTGGTGCTAGCTTGAAAGTCTCCATATTGTGTTTGTCACCTGGGTTCACCTCTGTAGAAGCTATGCTTTCCCTGTCACAGTGGCCCTATCAGATTTCCTTCTGGAGAAAAGCCCGATAGTTTGGTACTATTTTCATTTGAAGAACTAGAGGTTAGCTTTTACTTTTCTGAACTCTTTTGGAGGTTGTCTCCTACAATTTGAATGTGACATTTTGATCTCACTTTCCCAGGTGCCCCCTTTATGGTTATTTTTCCTGCTTTTTCAGCATCCTCTAAGTTGACAAAGACATATATGTACAAATTCTGTAACTGTGAGATTCGAATTTAAAAAATCAGGCATCATTCTCCTATTTCTAGCAGAGGGATATATATATATATATATATATATATATATATATATATATATATATATATATATATATATATATATATATATATGGAACGTGTTGTAAAGGTGTTCGGCTAAAAAGAAGAACAGGTGTTGTCCTAAAATTAGGAAGCTGGTAAATGCCATTGGTCTGGAGGCTACCAGCCCATTGCCCGGCCCTCACTGCTGCCGGGATAGCTAGCTGTTGTCGATGCCTGACCCCAGGGCTTCTCCTTTCATCCTGCCTTTGTATCTACCTGTAGTGTCTCCTGTTGGGAGAAAGCAAGAGAAAAACAACTGGCACCAGAGTCAGACATATGCAATTTTCAGAATAAGACAAAAACAAACGAACAAAATTAACCCAGCATTAGAGAGCAGAGTATAGAAGGGCAGATGTGAGGCTAAGAAAGATAATTCATTTCCTTTACTGATTAAAAGTAGACCTTCAGGGATGCCTGGGTGGTTCAGTTGGCTGACTATCTGCCTTTGGCTCAGGTCACGATCCTGGGGTCCTGGGATCGAGTCCCACATCAGATTCCTTGCTCAGCAGGGAGTCTGCTTCTCCCTCTGCCTGCCGCTCCCCTTGCTTGTGCTCATGCACTCTCGCTCTCTGACAAATAAATAAAATCTTAAAAAAAAAAAAAAGTAGACCTTCAATAGCACTTCTAAGCATTACTATTCTCCACCTTCCGGTAACTGTCTTCTCCATCTGAATTGGTTTATGCCACTTTATTGACTGTACCACCCATAATATATTTATCACTGTTTATGTTATATGCAGTGCCTTTTTGGGTGTGACAACGCATCGTGCATTAGGTGAGAGCTTTTTGTTATACCAAGGCACATAAAACAAAGATTAGTGAATACTGACATTTAGGGCAAATAACATATTTAACTATATGTGTTAATACACATGATACTCTGCTAAGAAATGTAGAACATTGCACTTTTTTTTAATTGCTTGTAATAGTAATGTTGGTTAGCCCTCTCTTGGCAGTTTATGACATATGCTGGCGACTGCCATAATAGAGTGTTCCTTGGAATGGCTCCCCATGTTGTAGACAAAACGTTAACATTCGAAGTCTTTCCTACCGAATTGGTTCATCAACTGGTGTGATGCATTGAGAGTCTATGTGATGACAGTTTTGGAAGTGCCATCGTTGAAGCTGCGTTGACCTCTGAAGGTCAAAACTGTTCTCGTTCAATGTTTCTAATGTTTCATCACCACTCCACTCACAAAAGATGCCTGCCGCATATTAAATGTTTGTTATAGGCTCGACCGATACAGCCTCTCTACATGTGATGTGTTGTTAAGGCTACTCGCGTGCAGTGTGATATTTAATCAGCACAGAAAACTTGCAGGTTGAGTGTCACCCTGTTTTATCGATGAATTTAAATAACATTTCTCTGATGATGTGGGTAGTGGAGTAGATACTCAGACCCAAGTTTGCCTAACTTCAAGTGCATCGTCTTGGTACCGTACCACGCCAGACGGGAGATCAGCTACTGATTCTTAACCAATTAATTCTCACTAATCGTTGCCTTTGTCACATTACCTCCTTTCTCTTACCCTGTAAATTAATAGAAGACCAGTGCTATCTTAGACTTCTTCATGTCTCCTTAGCCCTGATCACAGTGTCCCTTACCATACAGTGATTCATAGCCGGAATGAACGATTTCAGCAGTTCTTCAGAAAAACATCTTTGTTTTTTTTAGAGATTTATTTTTTTTTTTAGAGAGAGGGTGAGCATGGGGGGGAGGGGCAAAGGGAGATGCAGAGAGAGAATCCCAAGCAGACTGTGCATCAAGCGCAGAGCCCCGATGTGGGGCTTGATCTCACAACCCTGAGATCATGGCCTGAAATGGAAATCAAGAGTCCCAATGCCTAACCAACTGAGCCACCCAGGCGCCCCCAGAAAAACAGCTTTCTAAAGTGACTTGTTTGTTTATATCATGTTAGATTTAGGATTAGCAAAATTTGATATCTTGGAGGCTGAGCTAAAGCCTTACTTTACAAAATTTCAAAAGCTGAGAAAAGATGAGAATCTAGTTTTGTTTTAAGCTACACGACAAGAATTATGTTTCTTTGTTCCTTTTTTGTCTCCCCGCCACCCCCACCCCCATGCACCATATGCTGCTATCAACAGTCGCTAGTGTGGCTGCCAGTCTTTGCATGAATGTCCCAGAGTTGGGGGCACTGTTCCATCCAAGCTCCATGAAGAAGTCACACCCAGCAAAGGTAGCTTAGAGGCAGGACGATGACAGCCATCATGGATTTGTTGTGTTGTGTTGTGTTGTGCTTTTTGTTGGATGCTTTGGGCACATTCTCAAAACAAAGTTCCTTCCACAATACGTGAAAAGGAATCAACAGCGCTTCAAAATCCCTGGGCTTCTGTCTAACAATTTGCAGTTAGCAACTAGTGTTTTTTATTCTTCCAAGACCACTGGGTGTTTCGGAAGGTGGCTTTTGATTTGTGAACATCCTTAAATGAAACGAGGACAGTGTTTGTGCAGCTGCTGACAGTCTTAGCAGTTCTGCTCTGGGAGTAAAACTGTAGCAGAAAAGTAGAAAGAAGAGACGTCCTTCAGCTTAGCACAATTATACGGAAACCGTATTTGGTATTAATGTTTTTCTTTTCCCAAGTCATGGATTTCATGTGACAGTTACATTTTGCCCCATTCAGTCAGCAGGAAAACATTCTTTTTATCTGGAAGATGTTAAGTGTAAAACTGCTAATATTTTCTGGAAGGATTTTCCAGCTATCTAAATATGGGCTTGTGCATCTAAATCCCTCCTCCGCACATACATAAATACAGGCTCTTCGCTGTATTTGTTTCTTGATACTGGCGATTACAAGTTGTAAATGAGACTTTAAACAAACCATGTTGATTCATCTGCAGATTTCTCATCAGTACTCAGATCAGTTGTTTTCCTGTTTTGTTCCCGTAATTATTGATGATGTCACTGAAGCAGGAATTGCACATCTATCACAATGGTGAGGAAGGGGGGAGAGAAACAGTTGGGAAGGAGGAGGAAGGAGAGTAGGGAGCAGGAAAGTGTGCGAGGAAGGGAGGTGGGGAAAAGAACGATGAGGGGAGGAGCAGCGGGAAGAGGGGAGAAGATGAGGCAGAGAAGTAGTAGGGGGAGGGAGGGGAGGAAGAGCATAAGAATCACCAAAGTGTGTCCCCTGTACTTTAAAGACATTATTAGCTCATTAGATGAGATCGGGAAAAAAGAAAAAAATGAAACAAAAAGACACTGAAAAGAAGGAGAAGGTGGATGATACTAAAATTCAGCACATAGAAATGTACTTGAGCCCAAACTGAGATTAAATTAAAATAGCAGATAAAAAAGCTTTCTATAATAATCTGAGGAATGGACGTATTTTTAAAAAGATTTCATTTATTACTTAGAGAGAGAGAGAGAGTGGGGGAGGGGCAGAGGGAGAGGAAGAGAACCTCAAGCAGACTCTTGCACCAAGCACAGAGCCTGGACATATTTTTTTAAATGGTAGCTGGCATTTGAGAAATAATTCATATGTGGGGAACTGGCTTTGTTGGTTTTGTTTAAAAAATGATTTAAATTTCACCTTTAGTTTTTGATAGTGGTATTTCTAAATGTTATATTTTAAGCTGCAAATAGACTGAATAGCTATGTCATAAGACTAGAGATAAATCGCGTCTTTCAGTAGGCCCATAGTGATTTAACACATTAGCTTAGAGCTAATGTAAATTACAACCTTGTATCACATCCTAAGAAAAGCTCACTTACCTAATACTATTTTTTTTTTAAAGGGACTTTAGGGAAAGTTTTGACTAACAGAGAAGAAAACCACAAAAACATACTGAACACACCCAAATCTTGGTAAATTAGATAATAGAACTTTTCTTTTTCCTTCCTTCCTTTTTTATTTTTTTAGTTCTAATTTTGGTTCCTAAGTTTATCCATATAACATGTAATTCATCTCTCAAACATCTGTGCATATAAATCACGAGGCATACTTTTCAACTTCATGAATATATGATTCCTTGAATGTTCCAATTCAGCTCTTCATCTGTACTCTCTTCGTCAGCAGCTACTTATGAAACTCAAAGAAAAATCTTGAGTGCTACCTTGAAAGGAGAAAATTTGACTTGTGCTAAACCTCCTTTTAATTCTGACAACCTAATTGAACTACATGAAAGTGAGAACAGAATGAGCGGCACTTCTGGGTGCTTTTATTAGATTGAGGCTTTTATAGAACTTGTTTGCCCTTGTAAACCTTTTCACATCTGAACTTTTTTTCACCTGTAAACCTTCCAAACTCAAATTGGTCAGTGAATTCTGTTCAGATTCACCTAATGTTCGGCCTGATAGAATTGAGTTGTTTAAACTCTTTATTCCAGTATTCGCCGTGATCATAGACCTCTTCATTTCATGTTTCACCTCCTTCTGAGAAAATACTGTAAACCAGAAGCATGTTAATTTGTAGTTAAATATGATAGGTAGGTAGACTTTGATAGGTTGGATTTTTAATTTTATTAATATAAAAATATTGACGACTTCATGATCACAAATCTATTTCATCGAAACTGTGTGTGGCAGGTGCCGTCTGAAGAGTGGTGGTTAGAGAGGGGTGAGCTCAGGGGCCCATGGCCAGGTGCTGACACGTTGCTCAGTCAGGATCGTGTGGTTCTGAGTCTGATGTTGAGGTCTGTAGGCCTAGAATCTAGATGTTTCCCTTGTAGTCAGAAGGTATATCAGTCTTCCAGGGACTGACTGGCATGTTATCTCTTAGGTAGGTGGCTTGTAATTGATAGTGAGAAAGGTGACTAATGAGGAACTAGGCACTCAGGTCTGCTTAACGGTCCATTATCTACAAGTTTGCATATCTTTCCAGTCAGCAATTTTTGTCTATTTGGAGTTAAATTTGTTTATTTTTATTTTATTTTACATTTCCAGCATAGGTAACATACAGTGTTATGTAAGTTTCAGGTGTACAATGTAGGTGATTCAACAACTCCATACATCACCCAGTTCTCATTATTGAATTAAATTTATTTATTTATTTATTTATTTAAAAGATTTTATTTATTTATTTGACAGAGATAGAGACAGCCAGCGAGAGAGGGAACACAAGCAGGGGGAGTGGGAGAGGAAGAAGCAGGCTCATAGCGGAGGAGCCTGATGTGGGGCTCGATCCCAGAACGCCGGGATCACGCCCTGAGCCGAAGGCAGACGCTTAACCGCTGTGCCACCCAGGCGCCCCTGAATTAAATTTAAGTAGCTAGTCTCATCAAATCATGATGAGAAAGATTTGTGCAAAGCCACTGTAGTGTTAAACTCTGGAGTCTTAAGACTGGAGAATGTTATTCTCTGATCGGAGCTAAACACCTATTGCAAATACATGCTCTTCTGTCCCTGTCTTTTCTACTTCTTTCTCATTTGCACACTTACTACGGGTTAGCAGGGACACTTGCTTTCTAACATACTTTAAGGACAGGCCGGTAGAAATTCTTTTTAATACAAGCTTCCAAAATAATTTCAGCAAGGATAAAGGATTGCTACCCCGACAGTTAAATGCCTTTCCCCAGAAGTGACACATGACTTCCATCTCTATTTCATTATATAATCTCACCTAATTTTGACAAGGGCAGCAAAATGTGGTCATATCAAAGATGTGGCAGGAGAATCAGAATATTTATAAACATCCCTAATGACCAACACTGAAATCCAAGCAGATCTTTATCTATTTTTTTTAAAGGTTTTATTTGTTTATTTATTTATTTGAGAGAGAAACAGCCAGCGAGAGAGGGAACACAAGCAGGGGGAGTGGGAGAGGAAGAAGCAGGTTCATAGCAGAGGAGCCTGATGCAGGGTTGATCCCAGAACGCTGGGATCATGCCCTGAGCCAAAGGCAGACACTTAACGACTGAGCCCCCCAGGCGCCCCCCAGGCAGATCTTTAGAATGTTAGAAGATGACATACCTCTTTAGACTCAAAACAACAACAGAGGATTTATAGGCCTGACAAGGTAATTAATTGTGTGCTGGGGGCTTCTGAACTTGCATTGATTGACCGGAGAGAGTGTCATTTTATGTAGGCCAAGATTGCAAAGGTAAAGTAGATTAAAAATGAACACTAATTTACTTAGAAATTTTATTTTTGGCTAGTAATACATTCATATGGTTAAAATATAAAAATGAGATGAAAAAGACATGCATTAGTAAGTTTCATTTTTCCTTGTTCCCTGTCTACCTTATTCCTAACCCTCTCTCCACAGGTAGCCATTCTTAACTAGTTTTTTGTTATCCTTCCAGTATGTGTTTCTGCAAATACTTGCAAATATCTTTACATTTTTTGTATTATAAATATCTCTTCTTTTCTTACACAAAATATAGCAAACTATATTCAGTCTACCTTACTCTTTTTACTTCATAACATATTCTAGAGATTTTTTCCATGTCACGACATAGAATCTTCATTCCCTTTTAAAGATGTATAGTATTCCATAGAGTGAATATTCCATAGAGGGCACTTTGTCCATCATCATATTCCTATAAACCTCATTTCTTATATGTGTGGAGAGTACCTGAGGGATAAATGCCTTGAAGAGAAATTGCTGTGTGAGAGGGCAAATGGATTTTTACATAAAATAGTATTTCCGAGTTGCCCTCCATGGATGAGAAATTCTCCAGAAACTGTTTTTTGGTGTTTTCAAGGTTTTATTTAAATTCCAGTTAGTTAACATATAGTATAATATTAGTTTCATGAGTAGAATTTAGTGATTTTTCACTTACATATAACACACAGTGCTCATCACGAGTGCCCTCCCTAATCCCCATCACCCAATTAACCCATCCCCTGCCCACCTCCCCCCCAGCAACCCTCAGTTTGTTCTCTATAGCAAAGAGTCTGTTTTACAGTTTGCCTCTCTTTTTTCCCTTCCCCTATGGTCATCTGTTTTGTCTCTTAAGTTCCACCTGTGAGTGAAATGGTATTTGCCTTTCTTTGACTGACTTATTTTACTGAGTGTAATGCATTCTAGCTTCATCCGCATCATTGCAAATGGCAAATTTCATTCTTTTTAATGGTTGAGTAATATTATATATATATATAAATGGTTAGTAACCATATATATATATATATGTATGTATTTATACACACACACACACACACACACACACACACACACACACTACTTCTTTATCCCTTCATCAGTTAATGGACATTTGGCCTCTCTCTATAGTTTGGCTATTGTTGATAATGCTGCTGTAAATATCAGGAGACACGTGTCCCTTCAAATCAGTATTTTTTATCCTTCGGGTAAATACTTAGTAGTGCAATTGCTGGATCATATGGTAGTTCTATTTTTAACTCTTTGAGGAACCTCCATATTCTTTTTCAGAGTGGATGCACCAGTTTGCATTCCCACCAACAGTGTAAAAAGAGGGTTCCCCTTTCTTTTTTAAGGTTTATTTATTTGAGAGAGTGTGAGAGACAGAGAGCATAAGTGGGGTGGAAGGGTAGAGGAAAAGGGAGAAATCCCAAGCAGACTCTCTACTGAGTGCAGAGTTCGACGCAGAACTCGATCTCACAACCCTGAGATCAAACTCTGAACTGAAATCAAGAGCTGGACGTTTAACCTACTGAGCCACCCAGGTGCCCTAAGGATTCCCCTTTCTCTGCATCTTTGAGAACATCTATTGTTTCTTGTTTTGTTAATTTTAGCCATTCTGACAGGTGTCAGATGTGTTCTCATACTAGTTTCGATTTGTATTTCCCTGATGATGCGTGATGTTGAGCACATTTTCATGTGTCTGTTGGCCATCTGGATGTCTTCTTTGGAGAAATGTCTATTCATGTCTTCTGGTCATTTCTTAACTGGATTGTTTGTTTTTTGGGTGTTGAGTTTTATAAGTTCTTTACGTATTTTGGTTACTAACCATTTATCAGATATGTCATTTGCAAATATCTTCTTCTATTCTGAAGGTCGCGTTTTAGTTTTGTTGATTGTTTCCTTCACCGAGCAGAAGCTTTTTACTTTGATGAAGTCCTAATAGTTCACTTTTGCTTTTGTTTCCCTTCCAGAGATGTGTCTAGTAAGAAGTTGCTATGGCCGATGTCAGAGAAATTAGTGACTGTGTTCTCCTCTAGGATTTTGATAGTTTCCTGTCTCACATTAGGTCTTGCATCCATTTTGAATTTATTTTTGTGTATAGTATAAAAAAGTGGTCCTGTTTCAGTCTTTTTATCAAAATGGCTTGGAATGCTTTTTAATTTTTGTTAGCATGATACATTAGAACTATCAATTTCATCAGAAATCAGTTGATGGGCAGTTTCTTTCCACTCCACTGACAACCTGATACTGAATATCAAGTTAACTTCCATCCACCACACCCCCTAAGATTCTACCATTGCTCAGGCAAACCATTCTGCTTGAATATGCTGGGATAGTATAACCTCCTCTCATGACTCTATTAAGGAATGCACATTACTCATTTCCTTGAAGTTTTACGTAAATCTCAGTGACCCCAGAGCAGCAGAGAACAAGTTGCTGGTACCAGCCTGGGGTTGGTAGAGGAAATGTGAGTGGAGGAGGTATTCCTTCTCCCTTCTTCCCTCCCTCACAAATACCACTCTTCCTTTCTCTGTGCTGGGCTTGCAAATAAAATTAATAAAACAGGTTCACAAGAAGTTTCTGATTTGATAAAGGTAAATGTTTTCAAAATGCTGTCATTCATAAAAGTCAGTATTCTAGTAAACTTTGGTGTTGGATGCCATCACGATGTAACTTACTGGCCTACCAAACTGCTCGGTTTTGAAATTATGGGCAGTTCTAGTTCTGACAACATTAAAATCCTGACGTTTCCTTTAAACGTTGAAGCACCATTTAGAGCCTCAAAAGTCCCTGTTTTTCCTCTTCATTATCTCTGTTCTCAGATTTCCATTTGTCATTTCACCTTCCTCCTGAGGAATGGCAGCGTCTCAGCTCCGTGGCCATGATGGCGGAACAAGTTGAGGCATACCCAGAGGTCTCTGGCCTGGCGCCCAAGGCCATTCCACCACAATTGTCTTGTCAGCCTTTGATGGAGCTGAGATGACTGTTTCTTATTATGTTAGCCAGCGCTAGAGGCAAAAGAAGCCCTCATCCTTCTGGTATCTCTTCTTTGGGATAAACACATTCAGGGAGACTCTTTTAGGGGAATTGTTGCCCAAAAGTGGATGGGGAAGCAAACTAAACACTATTATTGTTTCCTTGTACTTCACTGAGAACCGATTTCTGATTTCTATTCTCTAATACTGAAATTAATATTAAAAAATGATGGCCTTGGTCATGTTTTATCTTCTTTCAAAGCATATATTTAATTACTGATTATCAAAACTTTCAAAGAGGGCCATCTTTCCTAAAGTTAATTACAGAATGAGCACATCTTCAGGCCTAGCCCACTAATAAAAAAGATGCTTGGATATTTTACTCTTATTTTCTGTGTGTAGTGCTTGTGAAACTTTTTGGACATACAATGCTGAGTGAGTGGCTGGTGTTTAAAAATAATTCTCCCCAGTGACTAATCCATACCATTTGCAATAGTCAAGAAAATTAAAATTAATTTTGTGTGAATTTACCCCATTAAATAATTATTATTCCCTAAGTTTTTACATCACAGAAGTTGGAAATTATCATAAAAAGAAAATGGGAGTACTTGGAGTTAGTTGCAGCTTTATTTAGTTTCACAGATGCAAACTAAAGATGGATTTGATTTTTTTCCAGCTATGATGTTTTCAAGGGTTAAAACATCGGCCCTAGTCAGTCCTGCCTTCCCTGCCTTTGTGTTCAGTGGTCCTTTAAAGCATCTTTTCCACTGAACTCCTACTCCCTCCAACACATTTCCTCCACATAGTAAATCAGTGAGCAAAGGCATTCACCGTGCCAGAGCGGCTGGGGACGTGGGGGTGGGAACACACGGTGGATGTGTGAACAAGGTCTGCTTAAACGCCTTAAAGCTCAATTCAAAACCACACAGTATGTAAAGACAGTGATAGTGATCTCTGATTCTTTCCAATTAAGTAGTTTGTTTGATGTTTAGTGTGCATAATCTGTATTACTACCATTTCTTTCCCCTCTGCTTTATGAATGTAAAAGAAATATTTTTCAATTCAAAAGTAATTTTAATATAGAATAGCTACATTAAATCTGTTTGAGTCATAAAGATGCACATTTTATTGACATAGTTGTGCTGGAAAATAGCAAGAAACATAAAGGTAAAACTAAAATTCTTCCTTCAGCTGATTTTGTTGTTTGTCTTTCATTATCACATGATATGTGTATGTATCACTTATTTGAAATCTTATTTGTGAGAATATTTTCTTGTGTTATAAAAATCACTTGATGCATTTAAAATATTGTAGAGATGAATTACAATTTATTGAGTATTTATTTATTTTTCTTTTTATAATTTTTAGAGAGTGAGTGAGAGAGCACCCATGCCAGCAGGGGAGGGAGGGGCAGAGGGAGAGAGATTGAATCCCAAGCAGGCTCTATGCCCAACAAAGAGCCCAACATGGACCTCGATCCCACCACCCTAAGATCATGAGCTGAGCTGAAATCAAGAATCCGATGCCCAACCGACTGAGCCACCCAGGCATCCCAATTTATTGAGTATTTAAAGCCATAACTTTTAGAATATTAAGTAGCAATTCAAACAAAACAAAACAAAACCCATGAAATTCCTTGCTGTTTCTTTAAAATAGTTCATTGTATTTGGAACTACTTGGTCAAAGAATAATATATTGTAAGATTTTGGTAGATATCAAATTATCCCCCACAAAGGGCTTACTAAGCTCCAGTGGTAGAATGTTAGTTTCTATTTCACTATATCCTTGATATCATTGAGATAAATACAGGTTATATTGAAAATAATCACTAATGCTGTGACATGGGTACTGGACCATGAGAACTGACCTTGGCCATCAACAATGTACACATATGTAGCCACGGAAAATTCTTCCTGTCTCAATCTTTCCATACATATGTCACAAAACATATTTTAATTTAACTTCTTTGGTTTCTTACTTGTATAAGAACATGTGTTTCTTTCTAACATGTGTTACTTACTTGTTTTTTTTTTTTTTTCTCCATGAAGAAGTGTCATGGGAATACAAGGTTAAGGGGGAAAAGAGGGAAAGTGAACCTTTCAAATAGTTACTATCTTTGGAAAATACAAGGTAAATATCAAAGCATCACATTTTCCTCATTTGACTTATACTTTTTCTCTCTTCATTTCCTATTTTCTATTGCCAACTTATATTTTAAGAAGCCAGGAGGAATATTGTGACCTCATTATGTGGTTTGGTGCTTGGGAGCTTTTGAACTAGGTAATCAAGACAGGAAGCACTGAATTTTGGGTTACTAAGAGGCACGGTAGAAGGCAGCATGAAGGTCAGTAAAAATCCCATTTTTAACTCAATTTTTGTAGTGTTAATTTTGAAAGACCAGTGCTTATTTATTTCTGTTCAATCTGTATCACTGTTATAGAAAACTATTGCACAAAACATTTGCAATTTCAAAATCGTAAATTTCATATTTTTATTATCCCTATTAAAGTAAAATATTACTAGGATTTTCACTTATAAGATTGCTGTCTACATGGTTCTAGGCAAAAAAGATTATAAATATACAAATGACAGGCATTAGATATTAATGTATTCTAAGTCATTTATTTTTGCTCATGGAAATTTTTTTAGGGTAATAAATTATATTCTAGACAAGTCACAGCTCCAAGAAAAAAAATGATGGCAGTATTTAAATATTTGAGATAGGAAAACATGCAAAATTGTTGAAGACCGTGCTGTGGTTTATTGGGAAGTAATAGCATACTTTCTGTGTCCTGATTATACATGAAAAATGTGCTAAAATAGGAAGTTTACTTCCCAAGCTTACCACAGGAATTGATTATTCCTGAATAAGATTACAGGTTCAATTATGAAAACTGATATTTGCTACTCACAGAAATAACTGGGAAATAATGAAATTGTCAGAATAATTTCATAGAACATTTTGGGAGAAGAAACCAATGTATCCTCCCATTACTTACTCATTCCATATAAACTGGATTTATCATGTTTGGTGGAAAGAGATTTAAAATAAGAGTTGGATCTTTTCCTTATCAGTATTGAGGTCTTAATTATGTTTATAAATTATCTGTAGCTCCATTTCCTGATTTTTAAGTCATTTATATCATAAAATAGTTATAGATTACAATGCACTGGTCATTTTTACCATAGTGATATCTTCTTTTCATCAAGAGCCATTTATATAGAGCATAAAAAAGAAAAAGAAAAGGAATTGAGAAATGGTAATTTCTCAAAGTTAAAACTATCAAAATATTATGATCCTAAGTATATGATTGCTTATAAACAAAGTAAAAAAGTAAAAAGACGTATAACAAAAATAGCCCAAAGACATAGATGGGCCTTTCACATAGTAGGAAACAAAAATAATGAATAAATAGAACATATATTCAGTGTAATTATTAATAATGATGAGACACAAGTAAATGAAATTAAAACTACTTTGAGAATAACTTTTTTTACACCTACTAAATTGATGAATATTTAGTGTCTTACAGTACCTGGTGTTGGTAAAGATATAAAATATTGGAAATGCTTACACATTGCTGGTAGAGCTGTAAATTTGTATAATACTTTGGAAAACAAATTTGGTATTATCTATTAAATTTAAAGATGCAAATATCTATGACCCAGAAATTTGTCTAAAGCACTCCCTGAAAAAGTTCTTTTAAGAATCAAAATCTAGGGGTGCCTGGGTGGCGCAGTCGTTAAGCGTCTGCCTTCGGCTCAGGGCGTGAGCCCAGCATTCTGGGATCAAGCCCCACATCGGGCTCCTCTGCTAGGAGCCTGCTTCTTCCTCTCCCACTCCCCCTGCTTGTGTTCCCTCTCTTGCTGGCTGTCTCTCTCTGTCAAATAAATAAATAAAATCTTAAAGAAAAAAAAAGAATCAAAATCTAGAAATAACTAAATTTCCCATTGACAAATGATTTAGTATATAAACTGTATATTCATACAGTACTGTATGGAATGCCTTATATATGGTGTCCATGTAATATAAATTATATTATTATTATATATTGTATACATATATAATCTCAACATGGATAAATCTCATTGACAACTTTTGGGTAAAAACAAGCAAGTTATGGATGACTACACTTGAGTTTATTTATATAAATTTTAAAGGTATGAAAAATAAATAAAATATTAAGGACATGTTCATCTGTAGTAAAACTACAGAGAAAGTAATGATAAATACAAATAATAAGACTTTTAAAAATCTGGATATAAGGGAGAGGATAATATTAGAGAGAATCTGTTGATAGGTTTATTGAGCTGGGCAGTGTTTTATTCCACTTTATATTTTATATGTCATAAATACTATTTTATATGTTTGAAGGATTGCGTAATGCATTTGAACAAAACAACATAAGATTCTTTAGAACTCTGCTAATTTCACGGATTAATTTCCACATAAACTTTAGTATTATTTTGGTGAATTAAAAATATTCCTGTTGGGATTTAATTGAAAGCATATTGAACATTATAATACACTAAAAAAAAAAACCCAATGCCTTGTTTTCAAAAGCAGTGGATGCCTTCTAATTTTTCATATTTC
Source organism: Ursus americanus (assembly GCF_024610735.1). Classification (NCBI taxonomy): domain Eukaryota; kingdom Metazoa; phylum Chordata; class Mammalia; order Carnivora; family Ursidae; genus Ursus; species Ursus americanus. The sequence goes on along the minus strand of NC_142129.1, from coordinate 59,695,178 downwards.
TTTTTGTGATCGTCAGGGGAGTCTTAAATTTTTCTTCAGATATTTCTGCACAGTTTTGTTAAGCTTTTTCCTAAGAAGTTAGTATTTGTTGTTATTGTAAGCGGAATCTTCTCACTTGTTTGAAACAGAAAGGCTTTACATTTCAATCTGTTGGTTTATTCAGCCATCAATTTGGACTTTCTTAGTTTTTTCTCTATTTTTTTTTTCCATTCAGTTTATGACTGGTAATCATATCATTTCTAATTAATGGTAATTTTAAGGAGGAAGATTTAGTTATTTTGACAATAGCTGCCTAATGAGATGGTAGTGGTTTTGCCACTTGGGAAACTGAGAGGGTGAGACCACTCTTCTACCATGTAGAGGAGTCAGACTTGAAGGAAGGATTAGAGGAGACGACAAAGGTTGTGTATTCTGGGACTCAATGGTTATAATCCTACCCAGAAACAGAGTCTTCAGACAGTTTCTTAAGTAGTACTTCCTTCTATCTCTAACATAGAAAAATGAGTGTGACACCTGAAATATGTGTTTACTTTCAGTATTTTATGTAACTGTCCTAGCTCATAAATAAAAGTGAAAATAAAGAGCCCTGTAATAAAATGTACAATTGCACAAAAAGCTGCACATTTCCTCCATTTGTTAGATGAAAATAGTCAAGGTTAAGATTACCCTTAGCACCATGACAAAGGAGACAAGTGCCAAATTATTTCAGAATAATCAGAAGCTATCACTAAAAACTAAAGGCTGTAAAAACCCATTAATATAAAGTATTGGAAAATAAACTCTTCAAAATGGAATTTTTAGGCAATGAAATTTATAGAACATTTCCATTTTTAATATAAAATAGAAATGATTGAACTGTATTTTATTTAGTAGTCTATTAGTTTTACTTACTAAGCCCATAAAAATGCAATAAAAATAGAGCCCAGGCTATTGAGGAATTCGGTCCGTATCGTACTCTTTAACTTTGAAAGAATACTTTATTTCTTTGTACCTGTTGTGGCATTATGTTTAAAGAAATAGTGATAATTGTATATAAGGACCACCATATGGTACAATTTCCCCCTTTCACTGAGGGGGATTCAGTAAATGCTTGTGCCTTTAGTGTGTTGTAAAATCCGTCTGAACACTTAATATTTCTTTGAGATAACACTCGATCTTCTTGGGTGCCTTCACACCTAATTTGTAGTAAATTGCATCATCGTATTATGTCAGTATCACTGCCCAAATGTGGTGGGTGGACAGAAAATCAAATTAGAGCAGTAAATAGCTTTCCAGGCCTTCTCCTAGCTATGGTCCCCAAGAGTTGCTCTGGAGACAAGAGAGCACATTGGACAAACTGTCATCTTCAGGATTGAAGAACCTCCAAGTTCTACTCATAAGCTCTGGTTTTAATAAATGTAAATGCTGCCATTAGAATTACCAAAGCACTTTCGTGTCCATTGCCATTGCCATAATTTGGTTTTTTGAATTTAAGAATAATTCAGACACAAAATGCACTTTTAAGAAATCACATGCTTGCTTAAATAGATGCAGAACAATTGCTTTAACACCTTCAATTAAATTCTTGAGAGCAACTATCTTGAATGTGTTTTAATCTGAGCAGACACACCATTATGATTTGGTGAAGGCTCTTTAGCTCGGAACACTAACCTGGGGTAGCTGACGGATCAAAGGGGAAAAGTTCCTACAGCAGTACGTCAGGATATCTTTGGCCTAAGCAAGTTTCCAAAGGATAAAGGCCAATTTCTTCATTGTGTGCTTGGATTTAAAACGTTACCTCTTTGCCAATCATTTGGGAGTCATTGAAATAACCTGAATCAATTAAAGGTTTCTTTAAAAATAATCTAAAATTAGATTCACATCCTGTTTCAAATACAGTTAACCGTGTGGCTTATGTATTCTGTATTCTTGGAAAATTATAGGAAATCATTTTCATCTCTAAAATTGCAGATGTACAGCTGAGTACAATTCCACACCCTGATGACCTTGAAACTGAGGAATTCTTATGGCTAAAGCTAAGAATTTTTCCATTGCTTTTTTTGTTTTTTTAGAGATTTTGTTTATTCATTTGAGAGAGAGCAGGAGTGCAGGGGAAGAGCAGAGGGGGAGGGAGAGGGACAAACAGACTCCACGCCTGCCTAGTGCGGAGCCTGAGGGCTCCATCCCAGGACCCTCAGACCATGACCTGAGCAGAAACCAGGAGCCAGATGCAAGCGACTGAGCCACCCAGGCATTCGTCCACTGCTTTTGACTGAAAAAATCCTTAGGTGATTACTTTCCCCAACACCACTGTTAGGATTTTGCAAAGTGAAAGAAACTATAGAAGGTGAAAATGGGAGGAGGAAAGTTTAACAGTGACAATATTGCTACACAAGTTTTAAAAGCCCTTAATGAGTTGTTATTCAGGCCGCATGCATATACCAGTGACACCTTGCCGATGGAGGATGGGGGGTGGGGACAATTGTTTACATTGGATTCCAGTGAATTATCTGTTACTTTTAAAGTTATATACCGGGTTTTAGACTTCTTCCTGCTCTGATAATAGTTTCATAACTTTTTTTTTATTGTTATTTAAACAGTGTTCTCAAAGCGTTGTTTATTAAAAGTATACCATTACTATAATGATAATTCTATCATTTTGTGTATGAATAATCTGTTTTGTAAAAGATAATGATTTCTTAATTATCTAGGTAATACATTTTGTATTTGGCAAAGTTTTTCGCTGTTACCTTTTTCCATTCTTAGAACATTTCTATCTCTTATATTCCAGTAAGCAAATCTAACGAATGTGCATTTGCAGTACTATGATTTAATTATTCAAATTTTCTAATCATTTTCTTTCCATTTACTACATATTATTTACTGAGTGCCTACTATTTGCCAGGCAACATGCCAGGCACTGATATTTCATGAACTAAATATCCATGATACCTGCTACTATAAAATTATCATCCAATGAAACTAATGAAGCCCTGTTTAAAACCTAGGATGAATTGAATATAAAGGCTTAATTTTCACTTATTCCACAAATATTGGGCATTAAAATGTGCCCTGCCCTGTGCTCAGCCACAGGGGGTTACAGAAATAGGACGTTTTAAACAATTTAGAATTCAGAAGTTTATAGTTTGTATTTAACTAAGTTTATGTTTAATTAAGTTTATAGTGTATATAAGTTTATATTATATAAATTTATGAATATAAGCAAAAAAAATGATTAAACTCCAGAAAGAAAATCAAAACAACCTGGAAGACTGAACTACCGATAGGTTTGTATTAAGGACATGGGGTGTGTCAAATGCCATACCAAGTAGATAGGGATTGAAATAAGCGTTAAAGGATGAATGTATGAGGTTCGGAAGAAAAAGGTTCGAGTTAAGTTTTCAGGACAAATAGAAGGAAACACACCACAATACAGAGCTGTGAGAACAATGGCCAGTATGTTCCAAGTGTTACTTTGGTAGACTGAAGAATAAAGCTCGTGGTCCGGCGATGTTCTCAGGTACAATGCAGTTAGAAAAGGAGGTTAGGATCATACTGTTAAGGGTTAGACCTAATTCTGTAGGTTGCAGGCTGTTCTGAATTTTTTGATTCCATAATCTTAGTAGTACTTAAGTAATATTAATTTATCTGACTATGAAGGTGATGGTGCAGCTGTGCGATGAAGAAGCAATTGAATGTGGAGACAGCAAGTTCCAGTTGGAGCAGGCTTGATTTGAGGCGTCAGGGAGATAAGTGTTAGGATAGGTCTAGAAGGCAGTTGGGTATACGGGCTCATCTCTTGAGAGAGTAGCGCAAATTGGCAATTTGGTTTGGGAGTCAGCTACATCTAGGAAAAGCCAAGGGGGTGAGCGCCATGAGCCGCAGTAAATGTGAAAAGGATTCTGTATTTGAACAGGTGCTGATTTTTATTTTTTCAAAAAACCCAGATCATGCAGAAAGTCTGTTGATCTGACACTGATAACATGAGGTGTTTGTGTTTACTTTATTGTTACATTTTCTTAGTGACCAAAATGGGCTTAACATTCCCATCAGCTTGACTAAAGTTTACATAGAGTTCTTCCCGATTCTAGGCTCCTGACCTCCTTTTTCTTAGGACATTTATACCAGAAAAATTACCATTATACATTCTTTTTCTGCCCCTTTCGGATGTAAATCTTCTCCCAGCCTCTTGTCAGCTTTGTAAGCCAGGACTGTCTTTCTCAGGGACCTGTGAGTCATCCCTTTGAAATGTCATTGTCAATAAAAATAGGGTCCCTATTTCCCAGTTTCTGTGGGAGGGTAGGAGCCTCAGTTCCATAGGGGAGGGTTAGCAAACACAGATAGCCTGTTGCACGGGTGGTGTAAACCAATCATTTTGCATCTTTCTATGGTTTATAATGTGCAGATATACACATGACTCAGAGTTAAGTGATTAATGGATGTCATTTCCCTGAACAGTAATCATTCCTAGGCGGCATGACTTTACCCAGTCAGAAGGAGGCCCCAGTCTTTCTTCAGGGATTGAGTGATGCGGTGTGTGATCCATGATCCCCTGCCTAGGCAGTTAATCCAGGTGTAAAAAATAGGATGTCTTCTTTTATGATCAGATTTAAACATCATCTCCCATTATAGTTTGCTCTAAACTCAGAATTGGGGTAAATTGTATGTGTCCATCTATCAACGAAGAAAACTTTTCTAATTTGGCTCTATTTCTTTTAGCTTCATACGGTATTTGTGAGAGTCATCATAGTGAGTAGGGAAGCGGGTGAACTGGTAGTGCCCATCGCACAGAGACGAGTAAGAATACAATGAAATATAGGGGGACACTTAGCACCATGATTAGCCTATTGTGAGAATCACCAACTGTTTCTTCTTGCTCTGTTTTTCTTTTCTATTCTGCAGATCTTCCACAGGACAAAATGCTTTTTGGTATTTTTTGAAACTTCCTAATTTTCTTCTGTTATGATTTCTTCCATTTCAACGTAAGATTTTCTTTTCCAATACAAAAAAAATATTAAAAATTCTGTAAACTTTCTTCCTTCCCGAATCATAAAGACAGGAATTTGCTTTTTTCTACTTAATATCTTGAAGCTTTTCTATATCAACACAGAGTGGTTCCTGTTTCTTCAGTATATCTCCAGTATCTTTTATTGTTTTATTATTTTCCGTAGTTTTTAGCAGCTCCACTGTCCATGGACTTTTAAGTTCTGTAAATCTTTTGTTCTTACAAATAATACTCTAGTGAATTTGACTAATTTGTAAATGTATCTCATAGCTGTCATTGCAGACCCCATACTTCTTTTCGCCACCATATATTTTATTGTTAAATTACCCTGATTCAACCTTAAGTTTGGTTAACTAGCTGCTTGGGATGCCACACAGATCAAATTCTTAAATTGAACGTGAGTGTTCGGGTGTGAGGCATAAACTCATAATGCCTAAAACACGGTTCCTTGTTTGTTTAAGAAAAAGGAAAAAAATGTTCTCTAGAAGGAGGAGGGTATTTCCCTGTTTGAAAAAAAATTTTTTTTTGTCTCAAAAAAATGTAATTTTTTAAGTTCTTATAGTAATTTATTTATTTCAGAGAGAGAGGGCATGAGCTGGGGTTGAGGGGGCGGTATGGAACAGAGGGAGAAGGAAAAGCAGACTCCCCACTGAACAGGGAGCCCGACCTGGTGCCCATCCCAGGACCCAAAGATAATGACCTGAGCCAAAGGCAGGTGCTTAACTAACTGAGCCTTCCAGATGCCCCAATAATTTAAGTAATTCAAAAAGTTTACTAGAAATAACTTGCATTTTAATAAAGATTCGGTTTGTCCTTGGGCATTTCCTTAATAATATTGTGGATAGCCTCTTGAATATTTCTAACTGCACATGCTTTATCACCTCAATAAGGATATAAGCTAATTGAAGGTGGGAGCAATATCCTATCTTACAGATATTCTTCAAAAAGGCCAGAACAGTGCTTTGTTATTAATACATTTCTATGAACTTGTAGAGTGCTCCCATGGTTTAGCTTAATTTTGTCGTCAAATTCACGAAGAGTTTACTTGATGATTCTACCCTTGAACTGACATTATAGAGGCTTACTGTGAATGAGGATAACTGTGACTAGAATTCCACTCAGACTCCGACATAAACTGATTCTTGCAACTCCCTATCACCCCGAATCTTGCAGTCATAAGGTATATTCGTCTTGGTTGATAAACACACATCTTTATGTGAAAGAAACCAGAAGGGGGCTGGATGCAATCGTATGCAGAAGCCCGTGCCACTGTTTGGGAAGAGCCAGGTTTGCTGCTTTTCCCAGCCTCACTTTTCTCAACTCACTGGCGTATGAAATTGCATGATGGAAATCAATAACACTACAAATGAAGGTTCTCTCTGCACCCCAGGCATATCAGTGTTTAAACACTGGACAGCACACCACTGGCTTGGTGGTGGCCATAATTATTACAACTACATGTGTATGGATGACAAGAAGACAGCATAAGTTGTTGCTTCCGCTTAAGAACTTACGGAGAGCTTACACAAGGAGTTAAGAACCATCAGATCTACCATAGGGTCTCAGTGGAGGTGATGTTGACAGTTAATATTTTGAGAGTGAACCATGTTCCCAGCTTTTTTCCAAGTGGTTTAAATACATGAACTCATTTAATCCTCTCAACCACCTACTGAAGTAGATATGTAGAGGAAAATCGTCTTGCTAATTCCACTTAATAGTTGGCCAAACAAGACATCTAGACAAGAAAGCACGGTGATAAGAACAACGAAACAAGGATAGTTGCTATAAAGTGACAAAGGGAAGTCATCCATTTGGAACAGAATCAGTTACATATAGTTATTATTCTTTTGTTAAATATTGACAGTGGTTTTTGGATAATGATTAACTCAAAATTCTTTCGAAGTTTTTTTTTTTTTTTTGTATTCACTATATAGGAAATATTGTTTGTGAATACATCTCAGTGTTACAAATGTTTTCTCCTACAGTAAGGACTTGGGTATTTTGTATTTTGATAAATACAGAACTCAGCCTAACTTTTTCTTATCTCTTTTGGCTTCTCAACAGCACACTGCTGACATCTGTTGCACTATAGCGGTTTGAGAAAACTGTATTGCTTTGTTTGCTCTGATTTATGTGTAATGGGAGCAATGTCCTTTGAATTCCATGGCATGATATAAATTCGTGTACTGTTTTTCCTTTTCTTTTCTACCTGACAATCCATCAACACTATTTATGTGCTGCTCACAGTAGGTGGATTGAGTGTTTCATGAAGAATTTTGAGCCATAAATATTTTATTTCTTCTAGTACTCATGGATGCAATTTGTCCAAGAATGATTCTGTACTTCAATAAAATAATATACAAATCCAAACTTGATGGCAAGGCACTCTAAATAGAATTTTACCTGTTAAAATATGAATCATGCCAGGATTTCTGCAGAAGCGGCAAGGCCACTGAAGAAGGAGATTTAAAAAGATGGCCTTTTCTCAATCATAGAACAAAAATCTCAGGGTCTAGCTTGTGTTCAGTATAAATTAATATTGTCATCAACTGATGAGCCGAAACTCAGATCCCTTGTTCCATTCTCGTCACTGAGGGGGTGTAGCCCTTATTGCAGCTTCAAGAATTGAGAACATAGGGTAAGCCCCTAAACCTAGGAGAGTATGGCTCTGTTGAGTCCTGTAGGAAAATCCCACTTAACTTTTTATTCTAAAATTTCACAAATATTTCTCTATATGGTAACTATTAACAACTCAAACTGTTAAAAGCTCATGGGGCAGTAAAGATCTGTACATAATTATTGAGAAATGCTAACCTTACAATGAAAATGAAAACCATCCTCCTTAGTACTGGGGTATTCGCTATTTTATCCACACAGTCACTGGGTTTTTATTTTTATGATATGGAAAATACAAATTGATGTTTTCTGGAGTCATTAATGATATGACTGCCATTGTACAACTCTATTTATATGAATTCTCTCATTTCTTTAAAGTCAAGGAGTTGTATGTTCCAATGCCATCCATGTAATGACCTGTTTTACAACATTTCTAATAAAAACTTTTAATGGGCAGAAAGTCACAATCATCTAGACTTTAAGCAACGGACTAAAGAGTTCTTCTATGGATATAAACCTTACTTTCTGTAACTAGGGCAGGAGTTGGTAAAATTTTTCAGTAGAGGGCGAGATAATATTCTAGGCTCTGAGGGAGAGAGAAAAATCTGAGGATATTGTTTAGGTACTTAAACAACCATTTAAACTGTAACCATTTAAAATATTTAAAACATATTTAGCTCCCAGGCCACACAAAAACAGATAGCAAGCCACATTTAGCCCATAGGTCACGGTAGGATGTTAGGCTCTGGAAAAGAACATCTTCAAAAGTGGAATGAAAACAAGGTTCCTCATTTAGTCCCCAGAGTGTATCTCTGGAGACCATACAGTCTGGTTCTAAGAGACATCCAGAAATTCAGTCTATGTCTCCATTGATCAGATTTTCTCCCTCTTAAAAAGTGCTTAGGGAGCTCAGCTACCTTAGATGTACCTTTAATGGACCATGGTTGGGATGTGTCCAGTCCTGTTAGGCTGCAAATAATGAAGGGGCTGTCAGTACAGACTGTGATCCAGGGTTGGTAGGTTGTTTTTTAATGTGGACAGTGGGTATAAGCCCCAGGTCCCAGCCACAGTGAGGATGTCCTCTTGTCTGGGCAAATCTGAGGGTCAACTGTCCAGGGCTGTTCTCAGTGAAGAGTCTCCTCTCTATATAGCAGGCCCCTCAGGTCAACAAGAGAATTGGCGAGATTCTTCATGGCATAGAAACTTTTTATTCACTGCCTGAATCCCGTTGGCATCTTGCTTGCTAAAGATGCTTTAAATGCAAGTTTAATGTGTAAAAAAACGTACACATCCATGACAGAGTGTCAATGCAGAGTGTTGAGGAAGTGTAGTGAAAAATTCCTTATTCAAACTTGTTTAGAGGCCCACAATTTATATTTGTAAAAACGGATTCATAAAATCTTATTATTTCCTTTGTGGAATCTGTAATTAAATATTTTTCAAGGTCAGGTAGGTCATAAAATTCATGTTACAAAAACTTACTGGTGGGACATGCTAATATGGTCACAGAATTGTAGCTTGTGGAAATCTGCAAGCCAGTTTCTGAGCAATCATTCCTTGCAAAGCTGGATTTATGATATATTGTGGCTAATGCATTTCAACATTATTAGTTCCTGTGGTAGCCTGGTTAATATGTGAAAATAATTGGTTTCTGTTCTAGTTATTATCATTTTGGTACGTGATCTTTAGAATGAAAATAAGTACCTGTGCTGTTCTTTCTAGGTCAATTACAGGCAGAACAATTAAATAGAAAATTGTTATGTTTGTCATCAGAATTCGTATCTTTTATAATATTCTTTCTCTCCAAATTACTTCATTTTGCCAAATGCAGTGCTTCTGAACAAAATGGGCTATATAACAGAAGAGAATAATAATGTCGTTTTCTTTGCTTGATAATTTGACTTTTCTTTAGTAGCAACATTATGTGGTTAACCTACATTCTATTTATCTTTCCTTTCAAAGCGTAATGAAATTGTGTTCTTAAGACTGCTGACTAGATAGTAATTCCTTAATTTGTAATTGTGTCCCCACGGAATGGCAGTCACATCCTGCAAGAGGCACTTTATATTTATCTTTGCTAAATCTCTCCATATGAATGTTTATATTGCTCCTTGATTTATCAAGGAAGAATAATAGGCTAAACTATTTCATCCCTTTTGTTTAAATCTTTCTCACTTTGATTACTGTTTTAATCTGTTCTTTAAGTTCCACTTGGCAATTTTTTTTATGATGCTGTATGAGGTGCTTTGATGAAGCTATTTAGCAAATTACAGAAATAACACTTGAAAAGTAAATAGCACCCTGGTGACCTTCGTATTTTCTAAGTGTATTAATGCACCTGTAGGAAATTCACTACCTACTAATAACATTTTCTTAAGATGTAAAATAAAACCTGTTGAGCACATTTATTTAAAAAAATAAGCCAGGCATTCTTCTAAATGTTTTCAAAATTCCTTTTTCATCTACTAATTCTTAAGTACTCATAACAACCTAAAAGTAGATGCTATTATTATTATTATTATCATCATTTGTCATTGAGGACGTCGTGGGTGAAGAGAATTTACATAGTTTGCTTAAAATCAGACAGCTTATAGAAATGGCAGAGCCAAGGTTTGAGCCCAGGCTATCAGGCTCCAGAGTCAGTCTCTTAATTACCCTGAGCCCCTAAATACTGAAAATGGTATATCAAAAGTCTATCTTCATTTAAGTCTATGATATCCTAAATTTTTAAATGGATTATCTTATAAAGTTGTCCAAGTTCTCATTATCTATACATATTCTTTGGATACCTTACCTAAATATATCTTCATAGGTCTTGAGTAAGTTTCCCCGATCATTTGTAAGAGGAAAATCCTGTGTAGAACCCCCTGTCTTTTACTAGATACCCCTTGGGATTTAGGTCAATAATGACTCCTCATAGTGTATTATGTGGACGCCTCTTTTTGCTACTCCGTATCACTTGTTCGCTAAGTGCAAAGTGGCAGGTGCACATGCCTGTGGTGCAGTCCCTTTAGCCCCCTCACCAGAATTCATGTCAAGAGTGCTGACTTGCAGAAGCGTGTTTCAAGATTGCCACCTGGCATAAGATCTAAGTTGCTTTGAATAGATCTCGCTCTTCAAAAAGATTCAGATGAAGCAGATAAATACAGGCAATCGTTCACACGTTAGGGGCTATGGTTCATGCTTCTGAGCAATTTATTCTTTGCTGCATTATTAATCATCCCATGTATCATGTTGACATTTTCACCACCACAGATGCAGTCATAACAGTTGACAGTTGCAATATCAGATGACACCTGCTTGAGACATTTATCAACTGTTAAGGTGAGATGTTGTGGAAGTCTGAGCCAATAAACAGATTTAGCGGTCTTGACTAATTAACATTTAGAGAGAAATTGTTCTCTAGAGACTGAGTGGAAGAAAGGCATGCCTTGGGTAAAACTACCTTTACTGAGTATTTACTGGGGTTCAGGCACTGTGCTGAATTCACTGTGTTCGTGAGTGAATATTTCACCCCATGAGGTGGGTCCTGTATTTAGTTCCATTTTACAGATGATCAAACAGAAAAGAAAGGTTGATTAACTGAAACAAGATTCAGCAGTCTCGGTCGGCTGTGCACATGGTTTGCTAAAAGCCCAGACTCCACGATTACTATTTTGCATTCAAACCAGGCTCTTCATTTCCTACCTGTGGGAGAGTTACGTTCTCCATGCCTGTTTATTCACCATTCAGATGGAGAATAATAACTCTTTCAACAGCTACTGTGATGCATTAATACATGAAATAGCCTTGGAACAACGAATGTTTGCTCACACCCAGTTAGCAAGTGGCCACATTGAAACTTGAACCTATCAAGTTTCAGAGCCTGGGTTTTAACAACTGTATCAATTTACTTGGTGCAGATGTTACCGTCCTTTGTTCTGCCATACCCACATATATATTAACTTCCTTCTAGAAGCAACATTAATTCTTACTATGCCCTTACCTCATAAAGACGCTCTGCTTTGAGCAACATTTTCAACATTCAGAGCATGCTCCCAGAGCCCACATAGGACGCCCAGGGTGACGCCTCCCGTGGACGAGGAAAGGACAGGAATCCGACCTGGGTCACAGTTCTGCACTTTCCTCAAAAACCCTTCACCGCAGAATTCATTTGTTTGAGCAGCTGTGGAGCTTCTGAAGAAGGAAGTTCACTGGAGAGGCACAATGTGAAAAGGAATTTGGATAACTAATTCTGTGGATTCCGTTTTGTGAACTTAGGCATACAAGAGGCGGTCACACTCATTCGGTTTTGTCTTGTTATCTGCCCTCCTGAATACCAGCTCTGTTCTGTTCTTTACCCTAGAAGCTCTTTCCAGTTCTCAACAGAGATGGGGTTGTGCATTTCCTATTGTGAGTAATGGCTCTGTTTGATTAAATAAATAACATTTCACACTAGCGTAGTTCACAAAAGGATTTAGAAACCATTAAGGATGTATTTAAAATCTCACAATGGACCCCTATCACTTAGTTCTCTGGCACAAATTACAGTTTCTGACACATTAAAATTATAGTTGAAGAGAGGATTTTCTGAACATTTTCCCAAAGTGAGCATTTAATATCTCATTGAAAATATAATAGAAAAGAGGATAGAACATTTTCTGTGAAAGTCTCAGGGAAAAAAAATGCCAAATTTTCTATATAGTGATTTATTTGGTTACTTCATTACCAAAATAACACTGGATTCAAGTAGACTTAGTTATTTCAGTTTCTCTCTGTATTAAACAAAGTTTCTCTTCTTCAATTCTTTAATCAATTCCCTTTTAAAAATACCAGACTCTACCATCAAAACATCCCCCACTTCAGATCTACTAGAAAAATGCAGCCCCAGACATCCTTCTAAATTAGTGCTATTCCTTCATGTATTTCTTTTTTGATTGCCCTCCTTTGTGTGCCGACATCACTAGTGCTTTCCAGACTCTGGGTCTGTCACTTTGTCATCGCGCCATCCCACAAGAGCCTGCGTGTTCTTTCATTTCCTCCCTCAACCTAAAATGAATGGCTCTCTATCACCTAGAGTCTGGACTCTGCTGAACAGCAGGAAGTTGAATGTGTGACACCATATTTGCCTTTTCAGCAAAGTGTGGCTCCAGAAGAGAATGCCAATGTAGTAAATACTGGGGGACAGTTTTTCAAAACCAGGAGAACTCATTATGAGCTAATGAGGGCTTTTTGGATTTCTCAAAATCATACAGCAAGCTGCTGTTGGCTTAGTCTATGCCCCGGGCCAGCCTGAATCCGCTGCTGGGGAAAAATGACTTTGCTCAGCTTGCTCTGATGGAGGTGGATGGGCTGTGGGCTCTGGACAGGCAACGTAACCAATAATCAGTTCTACAAAGGCTTTCCTCTAGCAAATGGCAGGCAGTTACCCGCCAGGATCGCTAAGAAAATGAAATTTGGGTTTACTGAGAACAAATCTTGTTTTTGGGTCAGCTGAATATCTGTGGGTGGAAAGATCAGGGGTGGAATGTTAATTTATCAAACTGGTGTAATTAGAAAGCACCTTAGTACAAAATACAAAATAATGGAGACTGGTATCCAAGTACCAAGATTCAGGCTGACAATAGAAAACGTTTATTAGATGGTAATTTACTTGTACTGATTATTACATATAATTAAATTTGTCTGAGATTCAACTTAGGTGAATACAGAAAACATTTAAAAAGTTCCCAATCTGGGGCACCTGGTGGCTCATTAGGTTAAGCATCTGCCTTCAGCTCAGGTCATGATCCCAGGGTCCTGGGATCAAGCCCCGTATTGGGCTCCCTGCTCAGTGGGGAGCCTCCTTCTCCCTCTGCTGCTCTCCTTGCTTGTGCTCTCTCTCTCTCTCTCTCTCTCTCTCTCTCTCCCTGTCAAATAAATAAAATCATTTAAAAAAAGCTCCCAGTTTTACAGCCTAAGTGATAAATTTACTTTTCTAAGGATCAAGCAAAATCTGTGGGAAGTCATACTTCCAAATATAATTCCAAAATTAGTTCTTTTAATAGACTTTTGTAACTCCATAGAGCAAGCTCTGCTGTCCAGTATGATAGCCACTAGCCATGTGTGGTGCATGAATACTTGAAATATGTCTCTTCTGAATTGAGATGCACTATAAGTATAAAAAGCACACTGGAGTTTGAAGACTCTGTACAAAAAAAAGTGGAAACTATCTTAATTTTTATATCGATGACATGTAACTAAGATAGGACCATGTACCTCATTTCTTTAGAGAATATAACAAAAACACCGAATCTATATTATCTACCTGTAACGATTTCATTCTACTTACAAAGCAAGGGAGATACTCAGGATTAGATGTCTCAGCTAGAAAGTTTATCAGGACTATCAGCGTTAAAGTCATATTTAAAATCTTTTTCCACTAAGCTCAGACCCGGATAAATGAAGAGCCCTTAAAATTACAGGAAATAAAACCTATTATACTGCCCTAAAAAATATGTTTGTATCACACCTGGAAGAATAACTTCTGGGTCTCCTGGGTAAGTACCAACAACACAAGCTCTTCGGTGAAAGTCAGGGCTGTAGACAGTGCTGTGGGGAAACCAGCACAGGAACTGAGGTCACATGGCTTTACACGTCTGGTCGCCACACCACGCTCTCTGCCTTCTTGGTGGTCTCGGGGGCAGCATTTGTATCCATGAGAAAATACTTGTCTTAATTTCTAGGCCTACTAAGGATGTGTGGGAGGAAAGGTGTGCCATATTCATCCTACCCTTTCTTCTATAAAAAGCACAAATGCATGCCTTTAAAGATTTGTGAAAGTACATTTTTTCCTATTTTCATTTTCACAGGGAAGTAGGTTAAAAGGATTTCTCAGAAAATAATCAGTTAAATAAGTGGCCTCTTTCATTAAGTATAAGCTGTCATTTCTATGATGAAATAATTTAGGGATGTGTAGGTAATCAAGCTTGCAATAAAACAGATTCATTTCAAGAATCTCTCTAGTTTATATCTCCATGAACCAAGTACAAACAGGCAAAGTGCTTAGTTAACAGCTTTGTCTAACTTTCACAGTGCGTTCCTCTGACATTTTCTGCAAAATTGCTGTCTCTTATTTCTGTCAGTCTACCTGATTCTGAGAAATGAAAATGAGAAGAAATTATAACAAGGCATTCAGAGATAGTTAAGTATTCATGATAGGTATTTTCTCATCTCTGATAAACACGTTCAGAAAAAATCCCCGCCCGGCTTGCAATTTCTTCAGTCTCTGAGAGCGTGCCTGTGGCAAGCCTGTGGGGAATTGAAAGCCCTAGCTGGGACTTGTACACAGAAGTCTCACTGTCGGGCTTCCAAGCTAGTGGAGGGAAAAGAATCAAGAGCACTGATGAAAACAGACAATGGGAACGTGCTGTCAACAGTACAGCGGAGGATAAGGGAGGCTGGAGCTGGATGTTGGAGAGGGCCATCTCACGGCGGGGTTAAGGTTTGATTTGGCCCACAGGGGCTATGCCCGTGTCTTCCATCCTCTTTGTAGCTCTCACCTCTTAAGGGAAGAGGAACTGCTAATCCTCTTGGTAAGAAGCCAAGACTGAAACCGAATCTCATTTGCAAGTATTTTTTTTCTCTCCCGCTCATTTTCTGCCTTCATGCAGTAATCAGATGCAGGCCTCAGCGGACCTTGTTCTCCTCTGCTCTGTTTCCAGCAGTCACATTGGTAGCCTAAAGCTGGGGCCTCCTCTAGGGTCCAGCCTACTAGCCTTTGTTGGCTGGTGTGCTTGAATGTCTTGGTCAGTGCTTCAAGTTCCTGTGGCAAGCAAGCCACCGACGAAAACTAAAAGGGAGGAGCTCTAACCCAACTTCACCCCGGAGAGTTTAGCCTAGCGGTACTGACCACTGATCCGACTAGAGATAGAAGCTTAGAAAGAGGTTGTATTTGCAGTGGGCGGGGAAAGGCGCTAAAGTTGGTTTGCAAGGTTCAACTCCTTTAGAGTCAGAATAGGCCTGAAAACCTCTTAACTCACCAGAATCTTTACGTCTAGGAATGCAAACGCCATACAGTTTCTCTCTGCTCTTTATTAATGCCCTCCATTCTTGATCCACCGTCTAGTTTGAATCAGAAATGGTAAAGAGGAAATTAAAGAAGTCATCCTCCTTTTAAATTCTTTGAATGGTTAAATACAGTGTATAGAAAACAAATGCGCGCTTCAGCTTCATTGTGAATTTTTTTTCTTTTCTTTTCTTTTTACCTGTTGATTTTGAAGATCAAATGAATGGTGAGGAGTTTGACAGAGAAGACTTGGATATTACTTGGGTGCAATAAAAGCTCATCTAAATTCCCAGAATTATGTACAAGATAAGAGGTGTTTGCAAGCTGGTAAAGAGTTACAGTCTTTTTGCTAATTGATTAAAAATTAGCTTTTTCCACCTACAGGGTAGAGATCAATTGATTATATCCTCAGCACCATTTTTCTCTTTCTCCCCTCAGATATGCTAAGTTCTTTCTCCCCTCAGATACGCTAAGTTCTTCTTCCCCTCAATGGAAGCTGCAGTGTTTTCATAGGATGCTGTCCACCGATCACACTGAATATTTCCTAGCAAGTAACTTAGGCAACATTAATATGTTCCTATTTCTAGAATTGTGAGATTGGGATTGAAATTATGCCAGTCTTGACTTTCTTGACTAAAATCAGAAGATAGAAAATTGTAGAGTTGTCATTGTCTACGGGTCGTGTCATTGTTTAGTAAGAAAGAATAAAGCCAATAGGCCAAGAGTAGAAGAGAGAAGATATAACTTCCAGGTGTGAATTCCTGACTCCAGTTATTCATGAAGCTTGACTACATTATTCTCTTCCTATGGATTAGTCTTTTAAAACTTCCTTGAATTCCATAAACCAGTGGATTCTCTTTCCAGGCTTAGCAAGTCACATAGATTCCTAAGAATACATGTCAAAAAGTTTAACAAATGGATATTCATAATAAAGCAGAAAATGATTTTTCCAGGGTTGAGAGCAAACCTGTGATAAGAGTAGCAATCACACCATTTTTCCTATCATATGAATATCTTTTTCTATATTTGTAGAAGAACTGAATAATTGATCCTCATCATGTGGACAATGTATTACCAAGAGAAGACATACTTATTTTTCAATATGATATGCAGAGGATGGCAGGGAGGGATGTAAATATAGTTTAGAAAATACACATGAATAAATAATAAAATGTTTAGACTAGTTCTAATTAATTGATTGTAAATATTAATTGTAAATCATTAATTGTAAATATTAATTGTAATATTTTTATTGATTAATAGTAAATATTTCCCAAGCATTTGTTATTTTTTTCAAGAAAATAATGTAATCACTTCAACAGCTCAGAAAGACTTTGCGAATTCTTTATACTTTTCATCATTATTAATTCTAAAGCTATTTTGATATACTCTCAATTAATGGAGTACTGAGAAACAAATACATTAGTTCCATGGCATTTTATCGATAACCACTTTTCCAAGCTAGCTCCATTTCTTTCTCTAAGCTAGATACTCTGATTTTATGTATACTGAGAAATTTTTAAAAATCACATATTTCAGCTTTTAAAATATTAATCAGGACTTGTCATTTATTCCTTCCAAGTTCTGTTCAGTGGATAGAAGATACACAGGTTATTTGGTTTACAATATCTACAGAGTTAAAGCTCTGATTTATAAACAATGCCCTGAATATGAGAGTTCTTAATCTTACATGGCTGTCCAATCAGTGACTAGTTCAATAAGAATAAGGTAGCCAGTTTCCCAGTTGAATGAAATTACTATCGTCTTGCAATATAATTTCTTTAAATTTACTGGAGCGTTAACATACACTCTAGACTTTGATTTCTCATAGTACACAAAATAAGCTCAATACAATTTTAGTTTGATTTTACCCTTATAAGTTTACAGATTTCACATAGGTGAATTCACACAGGTGAATAATTATATGGATTTTGAGTAAATTATAAAGTATGAAGGAGTTGTGTAAGAAAAGTGGCATACAAAGAATGACAAGCATATGGAACAAGTGTAGATTGATAGGTAAGTGGGAGAGGAAGGATAGGAACAACAAATAACAGCTTGGTGGGAAGAAAAAAGAACAGCTCAGAGGCCAAGGAACAGATGTGCTTTAGCAAATTACATATTTTGTATCAGAACTGTATTATCAGAGTTATTACCAAAGTGAAGAGAACTCAACGATAAATTACATTTCTTCTATAATTTATCATCACATTACTGCCTGTTTTGATTGGACTTGAGATTTGATTTATAGAGAGGACTGAGTAATGACACAATGAGGTCAATGCCATTGAAAGTTTTATTACTTGCAGGTGCTAATAAGAGAAGGTGCCCGCCGTGCCATGCAGAGCCACATGGGGAGGCACTTGGTTGGTGGGGAGGCAGAAGGGGTGAGGGAAGAGTATGGCCCAGAGCCTTTATTGTGGTTTCGCTGGGAAGGAATGACCAAGGCAGGGTAGGCAAGTTTGAGCAAGTTTAGGATTAAATGGTTTGCATAATTCCAGTGGGCTCTGAGCTATGAGTTGTCCGGTACCTGGTTCTGAGATGACTTAGGCTGGGAAACATTGGCTTGGTGTGTGAGAATTAGATAAAGTTGGTGGTTTGTATGTGAAAGTCATGCTTACAGAGGAGTTGTTTGCTATCTCTAGGAACTAGCTAGCCCTAGGGGGAACAGGTTTAACCTGGCCAACAAGGTCCCCCAAGTTGGCAAAGCAACACCAAGTACAGAGAACAGCAGAACATGATTAATACACTACCCCAGTTGAGGTAGTTTTATAAGGCCCTTTGCTTAGGCACTTCTTAAAGTTACTCAATATATTATTAATGTTAAATATTACCAAATCACTTTAAAACTTTAAGAATCATCATTTTTATGATTCCTTATTTGTAATGAACTGCTAAAAATATTCACTTAATGTTACAGAGTTTTTTAAATGTTTCCTCTTAGCTTTTAAATAATTCCATCTCTCTCTCCAATACTGCAACCCCACTCTGAATACTCAGCCATCATTATCAGAGCTCCATTTTATTTTAATGAACATGACAATGAAAATGGTAAATGATGTCGATCAGGAGGCCGGGACACTTGCTGTAGCATGTTAAATAATATGCTGAATCATCTAAGCTAATATCAGTCTTGTTAATTGGCCATACACTCTGATTTATTTTAAGACTGTCTAAACCAAATCAACGTAAAGGAGAGAATAAATACCATCAGGCACTCTGGTCCATTTTTTTCCCCCCTCAATCTGAGAGTTTAATAGGTAAAGACATATGTGTGTGTATATAAAATTATATACATATCCCTTTTACAAGGGTACAGCTGAGTACACACATGGGAACATATCTACATATTCCACAATGTCAACTGTGTCTACTTATTTTTTTAAGATTTTATTTATTTATGAGAGAGTGTGGGGAGAAGGAGCAGAGGAAGAAGGACAAGCAGACTCGTGCCATTTGAGACCACACGCGTGGACCTAGATGGTATTATGGTATATTGGTATACCATATGGTGTATGGTAGATATTGTATGTACTTTGACACATGCAATAAGAGTGAGAAAGACAAATACCATATGATTCCACTCATACATGGAATCTAAAAGACAAATGAATAACTGAACAAAAATCAAAATGAGACCTATAAATACAGAGAGCAATCTGCTGGTTGCTGTGGTTGGGGCTGGGGTGGGAAAAATGGGGGGAAGGGAGAGGGAGATAAAGGCTTCCAGTTATGGAATGAATGAGTCATGGGAATAAAAGGTACAGCACAGGAAGTACAGCCACTGAGACTGTAACAGCAATGTAACAGACAGCAGCTACACTTGTGAACATAGCATAATGTATGAACTTGTCAAATCACTAAGTTGTACACCTGAAACTATTGTAACATTGTGTGCCAACGACATTCAAATTTAAAAATAGAAGAATGAAAAAAGAGCTTTGATCATCTGATAGTAGAAAATCGTGCTTCAATTTTCATTATTCTGTTAAGTCATTAAGGAGGACAGCTAGGCCTAAATAGCCAGGGAAATATAAAATTTCTGCTCTTAAAATTTTCAAATGTTCCTCAGATGTTTTAATGAATGTTTCTTTGATGTTTCCTATAAAACTTACGGAAATAGGTCAGGAAAAGTTTTCTTCAGTTTTAGTTCATTAGAAGACCACACTCTACCAAGCTAAGAGACCATCCCTACTGTATCTTGTATGTCAGATTATATTCATATACAATGGGGGTTACAATGACAGTTCCCTTGTACCCCCCATTAGATGTATAGCATGATGGAGAGATAAATATGTATTGTTTTAATCCCCTGAGAGTTCAAAATTTTTGTTACTTGGCCAAACACAACCCTACTCTGACTGATATATATAGTGATACAGAGAATACAAGGAATGTGAGCTCCAACTGCCTGTAAAGAGCCTGTTCTTCATTCTTTGCTCCACATAAAATTTAACCATATTAACTGCTCTTAATAAAACCCTTGATCCTAGAGAGAAAGCAAATTCTCAAAGTACAAAAAAACATCATCGTAAAGCATTTCTTCCTATTCTATTCAGATATAAGCAGAAAGATCTCATTAAAATACTCAGTTGGAGTATAAATTTCTTTGTTAGTATTCGAAGCCAGGGCTTTCTTCATCTGGGACTTATGTAGCTTTATAAGCATATCCCAAGTTAGATTATTCAAACTGCAGATCTCTAATGTTCCAATTTTCCAAAGTTCCCTATAGACAAAAAAGAAATGCAAGAAAATCACAGCACCAGTTCAATACCATCAATTTTAGAAAACACAAGCACATCCCGGAATCAATTTTGATTACTGTGGCATCTTCTTCACTGCAGATTTATTTGACTATTACAGAGTATTTTCCAAGCTTAAATAGTGTGTCCCAAAACCACTTATAATTACCATAATTCTGGTCTGCCTCTCAGCCTATGTTAAGAATGCACTGCCTTCACAAGTAACACAATTCCAACATCATGTTTCTAAAATGGGATGATATGAGGGGGGCTGTATGTGCTTACACATTTAATATTTTTTTGGTCTCCGGCCTTATAATTCCATATATAGTTTAGGCTCTTGTGTCAAGTAACATTGTTATTCTCTTTCACCGATTATAAAGGAGGCAGGGTTTTATTTTTGTGAGAAATAGGGAGACAGAAGAAAGAAGGAAAAGTCTTCCCAATTTCCAGCCCTTACTGTATGTCAATCAAATCGGGCCACCTGTCCAAAGTTCATCCCTGTTCACAGGGATAAAAATTTTGTGATTCTACAATTTTCATATCTGGAAGGATAAACAAAGACCTCACTATTAACGATTCTTCCTTACAGGGCAGCACTTAGCTATTTTGGTCGTTTTGTTTTTCTCTTTGGCTTTATACACACATCCATGATTATGAGCATATACCCACAGAGACACATCCACACCTACACGTAGAACACACACGTAGCACACCTGTGTGTTCTTACCTAAGAGTCCAGAGCTCGTTGTTTACATAAAAAAACATCAATATCCAACAAGCATGTGGTTGGAGTATCAGCAAGATTACAGATAAGTCACAGGAATCCCCAAATTTAATCCTACTAAGTTCCTACTCGACACGGAATGAAATTGCAAGAAGCCAGCAGGGAGACATACAGAAGAACACGATCACATAATCTGGAGTAGCCAGTTCTGAGCCACCCACAAGTGTCTTAGCATCACCCATTTAAAAGTCAGTGACTTTCTCGTTGGAGTTTTTTCATGTTTTCTGCCAAGGCTAATCCAGAACTGAACGATTTTGATTTTGATTTCAGCCAGAAGCAATTCTGAAGGTAAAAGAAATTTCTCACATGGGCCTTTGACGATTAAATTGCAACTGTGTGTAACTTCTAAAGGTCCTTTATGGACATTCTACATAGAATACTAGCCAATAAGATTTTTACTGGCAAAAGAGCCCTCACAATAAGAGAGGCTTATTTTTTTTCATCCAAGATTTCACTCCCTAAACATACCCACCCCCATTCACATTCATTTCAATATGCAAGTTGGTAGCAGACTTGAGTCCTGTCTTCAGGTTGAAAAAAGACTGAGTTGCCCATTATTATTATTATTATTATTATTAATTATTATTTTAATTAACATGTAATATATTATTTGTTTCAGGAGTACAGGTCTGTGATTCATTAGTCTTACACAACACCCAGAGCTCTCCACAACACATACCCTCCCCAATGTCTATCACCGAGCCACCCCATCCCCCGCCCCCCCCCCGCCCCCCCCCCCGCCCTCCTGCAACCCTCAGTTTGTTTCCTAGGATTAAGGGTCTCTTATGGTTTGTCTCCCTCTCTGGTTTCATCTTGTTTCATTTATTTCTCTCTTCCCCTATGATTCTCTGCTTTGTTTCTTAAATTCTGCATATCAGTGAGATCATATAATTGTCTTTCTCTGATTGACTTATTTCACTTAGCATAATAGCCTCTAGTTACATCCACATGTTGCAAATTTCCCAGTATTTCTAAATAAATGAATACAGTATTTGGCACAATGGCCAAGGCCTGTCTCATTATAGCTATTTCCTTGTGGCCCACAGGAAGTTATAAACACAGAATAAACAAATACTTCTTTACCATTAGTTGACACTTTGGCACCAAACCTCTACATTATCTGGTGGACTGGGCTTGGCCCAGGTATGGTTAAAAATAGTGCTCAAAGATTTTTAATATTAACAGATACACTATAACTGATGATTTATTTGTTAAGACATCCAAAACTTGTTTTAATCTTGCCCATTCCACCACATTCTCCCCAAATAAAATAGTAAGATAGAAAACAAAATATCTGTTTTTTCAACTCTGATCTAAATTCCTATATTTGATATCTGAGATAGTCATAAAGTAGGTTAATCATGATAACAGATGGTCAGATGAGATAAATTTAATTCAGCTCAATTATTTGTGGACAAAATTCTTGAATTTGAAGACATGGTGGTTAAACTTGACAGTTTTTCCAAAGACATCTCGGAGACAGAACCACTGTTAATAGAGAGTAAGATCCATGGACAGAGATTGCACTTGATTAAAATCATCCCCCCTCCAAAAAAAAAAAAAGAAAGAAAGAAAAGAGTTTGATTCATTGTCGCTCCTATTAGCACACTTAGTACTAGTTTTAAGTCGTTTAACTTTTAAAAAGCACTAGATGTGAAACATATTCCTAAAAAATTTGAGTAAATTCTCACACTGCTTTCATGTGTTGTACAAGGCGGCAGAAGAGCCATACCGATGTACTGTAACATTCAGATACTGCTTCGAATTAAACCGATACACATATATTTTATTTTTAGTCGCATGAAAAGAGATTCACGCCTTATGGTAACAGATACATATTTCATGAGGAAGTCCACTGAATGGAGATTTCTAACAAAACTTCTGGTATGGAATTCTTTACTGCATCCCACTGTATTAAATCCAAATGAAACTTCGTATTCATCAAAAGTATATAATTTTTCTAAAATTGTATTATTTTGTATACCAAAACACTAACCAACTATAGTAGCTATACTATACAATTATAACTAAACAGAGAATATATGTCAATTAAAATATAAGGAGTAAATATTAATAAATTGTGTAAATGAAATAAACATAATGTGTAATATTTCTTTCCTTTAAAATTCAAAATCATGATAGCTTTCAAGTATGTTTTTACTTGGTTTTATTCAATACCAGCGTGAGTCTGGAAATATGTTCTGTAGCATCTATTTTTAAAAACAGTAAATTTGAAATAGATACAGTTGAGGGGCACCTGGGCAGTGCAGTCTGTTAAGCATCCAGCTCTTGGGCCATCCTTTTTTATGGCTGCATAATATTCCACAGTGTATGGGTGTACCACATTTTTCTTGTCCATTTGTCTATCAGTGAACACTTAGGTTGCTTCCATATCTTGGCTATTATAACTAACACTGTAACATAGGGGTGATATATTTTTTCAAATTAGTGTTTTTGTTTTCTTTGTTTAAATACTCGATAGTGGAATTATTGGATTATATGATATTTCTGTTTTTAATTTTTTTTGAGGAACCTCCATACTGTTTTCCACAGTGGCTGTACGTAACCTAAAGAAAGAGAAGTGTTACTAGAGATGATTCAGGATAAGGAATGCATTGGTCCAACACGTTAGGAGCCAAAGTCTCAGTTATGATCGATCAGCCAGTAGTTACAGACAATCTATGTATACATTTGTCTGAACTTATACCCTGTACATGTATCTCTCTGCGGACTTCATGGATGTGGGGAGGGTCATGGACGGAGGAACTTTAGCCACAGTGAGAAATTCACCAAAGGCTCAAGATACTTGCATTCCACATCCTGGTAGTCACTGTTTCTCCCCAACCTTTGTCTCATTTTCCATCATAGAAACAAGACTAATAACTAATTTCTTTACGTTGCAAGGTAAAGAAAAGTTTTTTTAAATTCACAGCATTTAATAAAGATAATGTGTTCTTTAATCCACTCTTATCTATATTGATGAAATTAGTTTTAGCTGACTGAATTTATAATTGATTGTAAGACAGTTGTGTCATGGAAACCCTAATCACTAGCTAATACACACTATTTTATCATTTCAGAAATATTTCACAGTATCGTCAGTGATGTATTTGCAAACTTGTAAGTAGATCCATCTTGATATGATAAAATTAGAACATGAGAAAATCAATGCCTTTATATGTGGCTGTTTCCAGGGAAATTCAGTAAGAGGAATATATTTAGAGTTTATTTTCCTGTGAGTAGACAAAATGGTTTGTTGCAGTTTTAAGATATTACAAGGCTTATATAATAAAAATAATGAGATTTTACTGTTGGTGTTAGAGAAATATTGGTTAAATTTAGAACTACGTAGGAGGCAAAATTCAGACCACCTGTTATAATCAGAGTTGCAGTAAAGAAACTTTTTGCATTAGTTTGTATTGGCTAGGTAATAGAAAGAGATTACTCAAAATGTAATTTGAATAGAAAGGTATTACTTCGAATGTGAATTTATTTTCCAATAGCAATTGGGTTTTTAAAGTTTTATCAGCTCTTAATGTTTCAAAATACATTCTACCTTGGCCTTACGGATCACATCTGTACAGTCTAAGCTAAATAAATTGAGGGGATCAAAGAAGTAGGTCTTTGTTCTAAGCTGCAATCACACTTCATCTTCAGAATAACATATTATTCTCATTGTGTGAAAGGACAAAATAGTGTTCAGGAAGTTAAAGTTTAGTTAAAGTCACACAGGTAATAAATGAAATCACCAGTATTTTAATAAATATGTGCCTAATACTAATATCCATGTTATATAATACTTCAGAGCTAACCCTGACCTACCCAGTGGAGATATATTTCTCATTTGATCAAGTGACTCATTTTATTCTGAGATTAACTAGCCTGGAGAAAAGACCAAGAGAAGAATTCTTTAGACAACTTACTAGTAATTTTATGTTCATTGTTCACAATATATATGGAATTAATTTACCAACTGCCAGTAACAAAATTCTTTTTTTCTCCAAATTTTTATTTAAATTCTGTTTAGTTAACATACATTGTAATATTAGTTTTAAGTGTAGAATTTAGCGATTCCTCGCTTACATATAACAAAGTGCTCATCACAGGTGCACTCCTTAATACCTATCACCCATTCAACCCACCACCCCGCCCACCTCCCGTCTGGTAACCCTCAGGTTGTTCTCTATAATAAAGTGTCTGTTTCTTGGTTTGCCTCTCTCCCCCCTCCCTGTGTGCATTGTTTTGTTTCTTAAATTCCACATATGAGTGAAATCATATAGTATTTGTCTTTCTCTGACTGACTTATGTCGCTTAGCATAATATTCTCTAGCTCCGTCCATGTCATTGCAAATGGTAAGATTTCATTTTTTTTATGGCTGAGTAATATTCCATTACACACACACACACACACACACACACACACACACACACCACATCTTCTTTATCCATTCATCAGTGAATGGACATTTGGGCTCTTTCCATAATTTGGCTATTGTTGATAATGCTGCTATAAACATTGGGGAGCATGTGCCCCTTCAAATCACTATTTTTGTATTCTTTGGGTAAGAGGATACAAAGCAAAATAAGAACTGCAATTGTTGGATCATAGGGTAGTTCTATTTTTAACTTTTTGAGGAACCTCCATACTGTTTTCCAGAGTGGCTGTACCAGCTCGCATTTCAGTGTAAAAAGAGTCTCTGCATCCTGGTAACACGTCTTATTTCCTGTATTGTCAATTTTCGCCATTCAGACTGGAGTGATGTGATATCTCATTGTAGTTTTGTTTTTATTTTTAGAGAGGGAAAGAGAGAATCCCAAGCAGGCTCCACACCCAGCATGGAGCCCAAAGCAAGGTTCCTTCTCACAACCCTGAGATCATGACCTGAGCGGAAATCAAGAGTCAGAGGCTTAACTGACTGAACTACCCAGGTGCCTCTCATTGTAGTTTTAATATGTATTTCCTTGATGATGAGTGATGTCGAGAATCTCTTCATGCATCTGTTAGCCATCTGGATGTCTTCGGAAAAATGTCTGTTCATGTCTTCTGCCCATTCCTTAGCTAGATTATTTGTTTTTTGGGGTGTTGAGTTTGATAAGTTCTTTATAGATTTTGGATACTAACCCTTTTTCAGATATATCATTTGCAAAAATCTTCTCCCATTGTGAAGGCTGCCTTTTTAGTTTTGTTGATTATCTCCTTCACTGTACAGAAGCTTTTTATTTTGATGTAATCCCAGTAGTTTATTTTTGCTCTTGTTTCCCTTGCCTCAGGACACACATCTCGTAAGAAGTTGCTGTAGTTGATGTCAAAGAGGTTACTGCCCATGTTCTCCTCCAGCATTTTGATGGTTTCCTGTCTCACATTTAGGTCTTCTATTCATTTTGAATTTTTGTGTGTGTATAGTGTAAGAAAGTGGTGCAGTTTTGTTTGTTTTCATCTTGCTGTCCAGTTTTCCCAACACCATTTGCTGAGGAGACAGTCTTTTTTTCCATCGTATATTCTTTCCTGCTTTGTCAAAGATTAATTGACCATATAGTTATGGGTTCACTTTTTGGTTTTCTGTTCTGTTCCACTGATCCACGTGTGTGTTTTTGTGCCAGGACCATACCGTCTTGATCACTACAGCTTTGTAATATAACTTGAAGTCCAGAATTGTGATGCCTTCATCTTGGCTTTTCTTTTTCAAGATTGTTTTGGCTATTCAGTGTCTTTTATGGTTCCATATACATTTTAGTGTTGTTTGTTCTAGCTCTGTGAAAAATACTCATGTATTTTGATAGGGATTGCATTGTATGTGTAGATTGCTTTGGATCATATAGACGTTTTATTTTGTTTCAAGTTTTTATTTAAATTCTGGTTAGTTAATACATAGTGTAATATTGATTTCAGGAGAATTTAGTGATTTATCACTTACATATAACTCCCACTGCTCATCACAAGTGCCCTCCTTAATGCCCATCACCTATTCAGCCCATTCCCCTGCCCACCTCTCTTCCAGCAACCCCTCAGTTTGTTCTCTATAGTTAAGAGTCTCTTATGGTATGCCTCCCTCTCTTTTTTTTTTTTTTCCTTCCCCTATGGTCATCTGTTTGTCTCTTAAATTCCACATTTGAGTGAAGTCATACATTTGTCTTTGACTGACTTATTTTGCTTAGCGTAATACACTCTATTTCCATCCATGTCGTTGCAAATGGCAAGATTTCTTTCTTTTTGATGGCTAACTAATGTTCCTTTGTAACAATATTTGTTCTTCCAATTCACGAGTATGAAATGTTTCTTTCATTTCTTTGTGTCATCTTCAGTTTCTTTCATCAGTGTTTATAGTTTTCAGAGTACAGATCTTTTACTTCTTTCATTAAGTTTATTCCTAGGTATCTTACAGTTTTTGGTGCACTTGTAAATGGGATTGATTATTTGCGTTCTCTTTCTGCTGCTTCATTATTGGCGTATAGAAATGCAACGGATTTCTGTATGTTGATTTTGTATCCTGCAGCTCTACTGAATTTGTGTATCAGTTCTAATAATTTTTTTGTGGAATATTTTGGGTTTTCTATATAGAGTATCATGTCATCTGCAGAGTGAAAATTTGACTCCTTCCTTGCTGATTTGGATGCTTTTTATTTCTTTTTGTTGTCTGATTGCTGAGGCATGGACTTGTACTATTTTAAATAACTGTAGTGAGTGGACATCCCTGTCTTGTTCCAGACCATAGAGGAAAAACTCTGTTTTTCCCCACTGAGGATGATATTTGCTGTGGGTTTTTCATATATGGCCTTCATGATGTTGAACTGTGTTCCCTCTATACCTACTTTGCTGAAGGTTTTTCTCATGAATGGATGTTATACTTTGTCAAATGCTTTATTTCATAAATTCCACCTGTGAATGAAATAATCTAGTAAAAGGTTAGCATCCAAAATCTATAAAGAATTTGTCAAACTTAACACCCAAAAAACAAATAATCCAGTTAAGAAATGGTCTGAAGACATGAACAGACATTTTTCCAAAGAAGACATACAGATGGCCAACAGATGCACGAAAAGACGCTCAACATCATCAGAGAAATACAAATCAAAACCACAGTGAGATACTACCTCCCACCTGTCAGAATGGCTGAAAGTAACAACACAGGAAACCACAGATGTTGGTGAGGATGTGGATAAAGGGGAATCTTCTTACACTGTTGGTGGGATGCAAACTGGTAGAGCCACTGGAAAAACAGTAGGGAGGTTGCCCCAAAAGTAAAAAATAGAACTTCCCTACAATCCAACAATTACACTACTAGATATTTACCCAAAGGATAAAAAATATTAACTCTTATTTAAATGTTTGGTAGAGTTCTCCTCTGAAGCCATCTGGTCCTGGGCTTTTGTTTCTTGGGAGAGTTCTACTGACTGATTCCATCTCTTTGCTGGTTATTGGTCTGTTCAAATTTTCAGTTTCTTTCTGTTTCAGTTTTGGTAGTTTATGTGTTTCTAGGAATTTATCCGTTTCTTCCCAGTTCTCCCATTTGTTGGCATATAATTTTTCATACTATGCTCTTATACTTGTTTGTATTTCTGGGGTGTTGGTTTTTATTTTCCTCTCTCATTTGTGATTTTATTTATTTGGGTACTTTCTCCTTTGTTTTTTTAAGTCTGCCTAGGGGTTTGTTTATTGTATTTTTTTTTCCTTAAGAACCAGCTCCCGGTTTCATTGATCTGTTCTACTGTTCCTTTTTAGTTTCTATATCATTTATTTCTGCTCTAATCTTTATTATTTCCCTCCTTCTGCTGGCTTCAGGCTTTGATTATTGTTCTTTCCCTAGCTCCTTTAGGTATAAGGTTAGGTTGTTTGAGATTTTTCTTGCTTCTTGAGGTAGGACTGTATTGCTATATACTTTCCTTTTAGGGCCGCTTTGCTGCATCCCAAAAGTTTTCAACTATTGTGTTTTATTTTCATTTGTTTCCATGTATTTCTTTTTATTTCTTCTTTAATTTTCTAGTTGATCCATTCATTTTTTAGTAGCATCTTCTTTAACCTCCATGTATTTGTGGTCTTTCCAAATTTTTTCTTGTGATTGACTTCTAGTTTCATAGTGTTATGGTCAGAAAATATGCATGATATGATATCTCAGTCATTTTGTACTCATTGAGGCCTGATTTGTGGCCTGGTATGTGATCTCTTCTGGAGAATGTCCCATGTGCTCTTGAATGTGTATTCTGCTGCATCAGGATGAAATGTTCTGAGTATGTCTGTTAAGTCCATCTGGATCAGTGTCTCATTCAAAGCCATTGTTTCCTTGTTGATTTTCTGCTTACTAATCTGTCCATTGATGTAAATGGAGGGTTAAAGTCCCCGATTATTGCCGTATTATTATCAGTGAGTTCCTTTAGGTTCGTTATAATTTTATATATTTGGGTGCTCCCATGTTGGAAGCATAAATATTTATAATTGTTAGATCTTTTTGTTGGATAGTCCCCTTTATAATGATTATAGTGCCCTTCTTCCTCTCTTGTTACTGACTTTGCTTTAAAATCTAGTTTGTCTGATATGAATATTGCTCTCCTGCTTTCTTTTTACTTCCATTAGTATGACAAATATTTCTCCATCTCCTCACTGTCAACCTGCAGGTGTGTTTAGGTCTAAAATGAGTCTCTTATAGGCAGCATATAGATGGGTCTTTTTTTTTTCTTTTTTTTTTATTCTTTCAGACACACTGTGTCTTTTGATTGGAGCATTTAGTCCATTTACATTCAGAGTAATTATTGATAGATATGTATTTAGTGTCATTTTATTACTTGTTTTGTTGTTGTTTCTGGAGATTTTCTCTGTTCCTTCTAATCTCTGTCACTTTTGGTCTTTCTTTCCCACTTAAAGAGTCCCCTTTAATACGTTTTGCAGGGCTGGTTTAGTGGTCATGAGCTCCTTTATTTTTTGTTTGTATGGTAAATCTTTATCTCTCCGTCTATTCTGTACAGTAGCTTTGCTGGACAGAGTATTCTTGGCTGCAGATTTTCCCCATTCAGCACATTGCATATATCATGCTACTGTCTTCTGGCTTGCTGAGTATCT
Organism: Ursus americanus; assembly: GCF_024610735.1. Taxonomy (NCBI): domain Eukaryota; kingdom Metazoa; phylum Chordata; class Mammalia; order Carnivora; family Ursidae; genus Ursus; species Ursus americanus. Next base: position 59,664,971 of record NC_142129.1, on the reverse strand, counting down.
GTGGAGAGAGCTGCTGCTAGCCTGTGGGTCTTCCATTGTAAGTTAGGGACTTCTTTTGTCTTGCTGCTTTTAGGATTTTTTCTTTATCACTATATTTTGCAAATTTAACTACAATATGTCTTGGTGTTGGCCTGCTTTTGTTGATTTTGGTGTGAGCTCTCTGTACTTCCTGGTGGATGTCATATTCCTTCCCCAGATTAAGGAAGTTTTCAGCTATTAGATCCTCAAATCTTCTGCTCCCTTTTCTCTCTTTTCTTCTGGGACTCCTAGGATACTAATGTTACTATGTTTGATGGTGTCACTGAGTTCTCTAAGTCTATTCTCATGATCCATAATTATTCTTTCTCTCTTTTGTTCAGCTTCATTATCTTCCATTATTTTATCTTCTATATCATGTATTTGTTCCTCCACTTCTTCCATCCTTGTGGTCACTGCATCCAATGTGTTTCAGATCCCAGTTATTGCATTTTTCATTTCTGACTGTTTGGTTTTTAGTTCTTTTATCTTAGTGGTAAGGGTCTCTCTGATATCTCCATGCTTTTTTGAGTGAGTATCCTTATGACTCTTGCTTTAAATTCTCCATCTGGTATATTACTTTCATCTGTTTTGATTAGATCTCTGGCCATGACTTTTTCTTCTTCTTTCTTTTGGGATGAATTCCTCCATCTTTGCATTTTGTCTAAGTGTTGTTGGTTTTTTGTTTTGGGGTTTTTTTTTTTTTTTTTGGTACATTTTGTCTAAGTCTTTGTCTTTTTCTCCGTGTTAGAAAAGCCTGTTTTGTTTCCAATGGCTTTTGAAAAAGAAGTGTTATAGTGTTCTGGGCCAGGTGCTTCAGGGAGTGTCTCTGGTGTGTGCTGCCTACCTCTGCCGCTGTGTTTTGGCTGTTCTGTCCCTGAGGTGAGTCATCTGCATAGGCTCTCCCTGCATGCGGTGGGCAATGTTTGGACCTTGACCAGAGCAAGACAAGTTTTAACTAGTTATGCTCTGGTCTGCTTGTTAAATGAGACCTGATGCTACTTCCACTTGAACTGAAGCCTTGCAGAACTCTATGGTCAGTAGATGTGATGGGGGAACAGAAGGCAAACTGAGGACAAAGCAGAATCTGACACCCCACAACACCCCCTGCCATGGAATATATGTGACATTCCTCAGACACCCCTGGTTGCCCTAAAGCTAAGGAAAGGAAAAACAAATAGTTAACTTATAGAGATCACAATCCTGCAAGATCTGAGTCTCCCTCAGTTTACAAATGTCTTAGCAATTTATAAGAACAAAGCATTTCTATCAATAACCCAACTTCCAGAAGGAAATGTAGATACAATTAAATGTCCTTATAACCTGCAGCCCATTGACAGATACTTGAAGCAGGCAGAGTATAATGTTCCTCCAAGAAGTTCCCAACTATCTTCATGTTAATGCCTTGCTAGAGGGAAAAACAACCTTAACTTGACAATGGCAAGGCCTCAGGTATCCTGTGAGTCTTCTTTAACATACAAAAATCCTTTTGAAACCTCCCTTTTCCTTACCTCCCCCAACCCCATAGTATATAATCAGCCACCCCTCACAACCCCAGTGCAGTGCGGCAGCTCTTTCTGCCCACGGGTCCTGTCCCCGTGCTTTAATAAACCACCGTTTGGCACCAAAGACATCTCAAGAATTCTTTCTTGGTCATTGGCTCCAGGCTCCACCCCACTGAACCTCACCTATATTTCCAAAACCATATCAGCTGTGGCATGTGGGGGTGTTTCTGCTTGCCTTCTGGGAAAGAGGCCTTCTGCACTGGTCTTTAGGCACGCTTGTCTAGGAAAAACAGTACCGGCAGAGGCAGAGGGGCAGGACTTAGTGTAAGCAGGTTAGGCAGCCAGTGTCGGTGCTGTGCTGTTTACTGAAGTTGATTAATGCTGCGGGGTAAGGGAGGGAAATGGTGCCAGCCAGTGCCTTTGTCCCTGCAGAGGGGTCCCTGTGCTTGCCACTCTCAGAGAAGCACTCCCAGAAAAGTGAATTATCTCTCGCCATGCATCCTAGGCACTTTTCAGATCACCGTTTTCATGCTCTCCATCTCTGGGCTGCTTGCTTGCCTGGAGCAGCATAGTGCACTTTGGGCTCTATCCCAGCCACATCTGGTGACTTTTAAAACTCCAAACTTTAGGGACGTGTTTTGGCAGGGGGCTGCACTGGTCTTCTGGGTGAGTATCTCACTGCACTGGGACTGGTGCAGATTTAACCAGAAGGGCAGTTGTGCCAAAGTGCAGGGGCATGGGATTTGCGGCAAAGCAGGCTAGGCAGCCAGTATCTGGGTTAGCTGCCCTCAGCAGGTGTCTCTACACCTGTGCGAAGGGGCAGGGGAGGGAAATAGTGCCCATGGCTCCTTTGTCATTGGAGAGCCATCTCTGCAAATGCCACCTCTCACAGATGTGCTCTGAGAAAAGTGAACAATTTTTCCCTGAGCACCTTAGACAATCCTTAAATTGTGCCATCTGCCCTGGGGCTGCTCGCCTGCCTTTTCTCCAAGAGCAGGGCAACCTCAGGGCTCTATCACAGCCAAGCTCGCCAACCTCTAAAATTTGTCTTTGAGCCTTGCTGATTGCGAAAATTCAGAAAAATCAGTCCCTCTCCTTTTCCCAGTCATTGGCTTTGGGTAAGTGTTTTCCTTGTGCACATCCTGTATGCTCCACTCTTATTTTTCTCTGCAACCAGGGCTCTCTCTCCTACACAGCACCCACCATCCTTTCTCCCCCAAACCATGTCTCCACACTTCCTACCTTCCCCAGTGTGTCCTCTTCTCTCCCTCTAGTTGTGCAGTTAGTTCTGTGAGTCCTCAGATCGATTCCTTGGGTATGCAGAATGATTGCATAGTTATCTAGCTGTGTTTGAGAGATGAGGCAAGCCTAGGATCCTCCTTCTAACCCCGCAATCTTGGCTCTTTTGTCCACTGGTGACAAGTTTCTAAAAATCAACCAATTCTATATGAGTTGTCCACACATCACCTTTTCATACTGGCCACAGGTCTGATCCATCAGTTGGACCAAATGGTTGAGGTTTTAATGGTTTAGATCATTTTTAGTAAACATAAGGCACTCTAAATCTTACATAGATAAATTTGTCACCAGGTTTTTTGATGTCATCTTTATCCTTTTATATGTATATTTTTAAATACAGCACTCCTGGCTAACATATCCTCCCCAGGTTATTAGAATACTATACGGAAGAAGAAGCAAAATATACGAGGCTAATACAGTAACTAAATTGAATGCCAAAAAAAATAGCAAAGTTGTACATTTTTATAGCAAGATACAAGTAAAACAATATGATGATACCCATTTATAACTTTTGGCAGAGTTTCCATATAACAATTTCTGGTTGATGTTGCTCTCTGACCAAGAGGTAAATTCCATCTTTGCTTTCCATTTTTTCTTGAGGCAATGACATCACCACACTCCTTTATAGTAAACATACATTTGTCTGCATTCCTTGTCTGGTCTAATTACAATCCACCGACCTCTTCTCTTCCTGGACAGAGCTGTTAATCCAAAGGTGGGCATGTGAAAAAGCAGCACAAAAAAAGGCACCTCTTTCTCTTGGATGGAACTTTAAGTTCCTGTACTAAGCCTACAGATAACTTGTCAAGGGAACAAAGGGAAAATACCAGAAGCAAAGTCCAGAGGAAGGAAGGGTTAAGGGCAGGGGTTGGGAGGAGAAGGAGAAAGAAAGGAAGAGAGAGAAAGAGAAAGATGCAGATAAGACCAATAACTGGATTCTTGGATCTAGGCATCTGTAAACTCAGTAACTCACTGACTCTTCTGGGCTATTTAGGTTATATACCCAGAATTTTTCTTAGTCTAGTTGAGTTGGATTTCTGTCATTTCTAACTGAAAAATGTTATGATTAATTTTTCCTTCTGTCATCTTATATGGAATTTATTTTTAACTATGGCTTACATAATTACGCTGTTACTTTGATGTGGTAATCTGTTACATTTTGAGAGTAATAATAAAACTAGAATTATTATATTTATGATTGATACTGTCATAGCTAATATTTACGTAGTATTTTGTAACTTCATATATATTATCTCATTCAATCCTTGTAAAAATCCTGTCATTTTGGTGCTATTATTATCTCTATTTTTCAAAGTGAGAAAGATTAGGTACAGAGGGGTCAGTAAATTTTCCCAGGATCAACCAACTGGCAAGCATCAAAACTAGGATAAAAATGTAGATAGTTTGGATTTAAAATCTATTCTGTAAACCAATGAGCAATGCTCTTTTTTAACAGTTTTTGTTAACAAAAGAGAGAGAGATCTTCCCTGACATTAACTTCTTTGTGTAATTATTCCAAACTTTCTTTACACATTAACAAAGTCTTTCTTCTCCCTCATCAGAAGCATGGTGTGGGGCACCTGGGTGGCACAGTCGATTGGGCATCTGACTGTTGGGTTTGGCTCAGGTCTGATCTTGGGGTCTTGAGGTCAAGCTCCGAGACAGGCTTCATGCTGAGCGAGGAGTCAGCTTGAGTTTCTCTGTCCCTTTCCCTTTGCCCTTCCCCCCCGCCCCGCTCCCCCTTTCTCTCTAAAGTAAATAAATAAATCTTAAAGAAAAATGCATGGTGTGATGCACCTTCTCTTTTTTTATTATAAAAGCATGTTTTTCTGTCAAACTTCATTTGAGTCTTAATCAACATTATTTTTCTTTCTTTCTATCTATTATCTATCTATCATCTACCTATCTATCATCTATATCTTTATCAGGACATGACAGCTTTGAAGAGCTTGTGATGAGTACTGTGTAGTGAAACTTCCCTCTAGAATAGATATTTAGCAGACTTTAAATTTCATCTAATATATTTTTTTGACACGATGAGCCACATAAACATCTCTGCGTGGGCCTCAATATTTAACAAGTGAATTTATACCAGCACCTAAAGGAAAGGGTGAGGAGGAGAATTTCTATTTGGAATTAGTATGATAGAGGAAATTTTTCTCTGTCATTCAGTTTCCTGGAGAATGTTCCTAGCTGACATGCTAACTTCATTATAATTTAATTCCACTACTCTGAGCTAATCAAATCTAGGATCTCTTTGGCAGAGACCAGGGTTCATAAAGAGTCACTTGAATTTCTTCTTGGAAGTTAAAAAAAGGCTCTAGAAATGTGCTTCCATTATCATTAAGGAGAAAAGAGTCATTACTTTTCTATCTTATGCTATCTACCCAAATCCTGATAAAGAGAATCAGACATAGAGATGAATCTCAGAGAATAAAAAATACCGTGTGAGCTGCTATTTGTGGCTATATGTGTGAAAACCCTATGCAGGGGCTCTCAATATGGTGAAGTCAAGCTGGGATTTGACTACCATTCAGGTGGTTGACCAGAAACGTAACAGTCAATTAGACTTCTCCCTTTTCCACCTCAACCTTCCCTGCTTTATGTAATAAATTCCTATGTCTCTTACACACTATCCTTCCTGAAAAATTAAGAGAATTATATTCTTTCTTATGTATATTAAGATATTTGGGTAAAATAACCCATGAGTCTTAGTATATTGTCTAAAATATTAATAATACTCAACAAATGTTATATGTCATATAGTAAATGACTACCTCAAATTTTTCCAAAAAATTTTTGACACAATGTTACATTAGTTTCAAGTGTACAGCATAGTGAATGGACAAGTCTATACATTATACTATGTTCAACACAAGTGTAGCTACATCTGTTACCATACGATACTATTACAATACCATTGACTGTATTATCTACGCTGTGCCTGTTATCCCCATGACTTATTCTATAACTGGAAGCTTGTACCTCCCACTCCACTTTACCCATTTTGCCTATCCCTCTCACTCTCTGGCATCCATTAGTTCTATTTATTTACAGTCTGATTCTGCTTCTTGATTGTTCATTCATTTGTTTTGTTTTTAGATTCCATGTATGAGTGAAATCATATGGTATTTATCTTTCTCAGTCTGATTTATTTCACTTACCATAATACCCTGTAGGTCCATCCATATTGTCTCAAATGACACAATTTCATCCTTTCTTATGGCTGCATAATATTCCATTGTGGTGTGTGTGTGTGTGTGTGTGTGCGCGCGCGCGCGCGTGTGTATCACATCATCCTTGTCCATTTGTCTACGGAATGACACTTCGCTTCTATATCTTGGTTATTGTAAATAATACTGCAATAAATACATGGGTACAGGTATCTTTTTACACATTGAATATATCATGCCAGTCCTTTCTGGCCTGCCAGGTCTCTGTGGACAGGTCCAGCCTTATGTGTCTACCCTTCTAGGTTAAGGACCTCTTGGCCTGAGCTGCTTTCAGGATTTTCTCTTTATCTCTGAAATTTGCAAGCTTCACTATAACATATGAAGCTCTTGACCTATTTTTGTTGATTTTGAGGGGTATTCTCTGTGCCTCCTGGACTTGAATGCCTATTTCCTTCCCCAGATTAGGGAAGTTCTCAGCTATAATTTTTTCAAATAAACCTTCTGTCCCCCTCTTCTGCTTCTCATCTTCTGGGACCCTTGTTTTCTGGATATTATTTCACTTTATGCAATCACCGAATTCTCTAAGTCATCATGGTCTAATTGATTTCTTTCTTCTTTTCACCTTCTTTATTTTCCATCATTTTATCTCTGCATCACTGACTCTTCTGCCTCATTCATTCTCATTTTTATAGCTTCTATTTAGGACTTCATCTAGGTAATAGCATTTTTAATTTTGGACTGACTAGATTTTAGTTCTTTTATTTCTACAGTAAAGGATTCTCTAGTCTCCTATGCTTTTTTTCAAGCCCAGCTAGTATCTTTATAAGTGTTGTTTTAAATCAATACTTACTTCTTACTTGTATCCTTATTGATTAAACCCCTGGCAGTGAGTACTACCTCCTGTTCTTTGTTTTGGGGTGAATTTCTCCATCTTGTCATTTGTTCCAGGAAAGAAAGGAAGGAAGAAAAGTACAATCTGCTGTTGTGTTTTGGCTGCTCTTTCCCACTGGTCCGTCCTCTACAGAGTTACTCCTTGCTTTAGTGGGGCGTGTTGGGACCTTTAACTAGGTGTGTTTTGATTTGTCAGGATAAATCTGTAAAACAAAAAAGAAAAGAAAAGAAGGAAAAGAAGAAGAAAAAAAAAACCTGATCCAAGACAAAAGGAAAAGGAACAAAAATACAAACAAACAAACAAAAACCTATAAACCTGATTCCAAAGAATAAGAAAGAGAGAAGGAAAAAAGAGTAAGGAAAGAAGAAAAGAGGAAAAAAAAAATAAGCCTGATCCATAAAATAAGAGAAGGAAACAAACCAACAAATGGACAAAAAAATTATAAGCCTGATAGCAAAAAAGAAAAGAAAAGAAATACATACATACACATATATATATAAGGTAAAAAAAAAAAAAAAGAAAGAAATAGAAAAATAAAAAATTTAAAAATTTAAAAAATTAAGAACAGAGAAAAAAAAAAGAAGTAAGCCTGGTCCTATTTTTGTCAGAGGCTGTTTTGGAGCATTCTTTAATCAGTAGACTTGGTAGATGCGGGGCCTGTGTTGGTCTTCTGAGGGAGAGGCCTTCTGGGCTGGCTCACTTCCCTCCTAAGGATGCCCCTGCCAAGCCAGAGGGCAGCGCTTACTGTGGGGACTCCAGCGTCCACTGGAGGCGCTGTGTTTCTCTCCGGATTGTGACTGGGCTGGGGCGACGGGAGGGGGGCGTGGAGGAGGAAGAATATGGTGTCACCCCGCCCACTTAGCCCTGGAGAGGGGAACTCCTGGCCTCCGCTGTTCAGGGGCCCTCTCAGAAAAGTGAACAATCTCCTATGTCTGGGTTTTTGTCAGTTCCCTGCCCTTAATCTGCCTGTGCCCGGGGCGTGGGTTTGCCCAGAGCCACAGATGTCCCGTATTTTATCTCTGGCCAGTGGCCCGGATTCAGAACTCCAAGTTCTAAGGGGCCTGGCAAGGTGTGGGCCCACTCCTGTCCCTCAAAAGAGAGCCTCGCAGCTCCATCCTGACGGGCAAAGCTGTGGCACAATGCTCACACACCATATGACTCAGTTCTGTCCATGGAAAGCAGTTGCCGGGGCCTTGAATCCCCTGTGGCAGACGGTGGGAAGCAGCAGCCAGGTTATCTGCAGTCGGCCTGGGTTTCTGCTCTCTGCTCATTTCTGTCCCAGAAAAGCAGCTTAAGCCTATTGTGACTCACAGCAAAAAGTTGTTAAGAGGTTTTCTGCCCTCTGTGCACACCTCTGACCCTGACGTTGATTGTTGCTCAGTGGTTCCTGGCTGGTCTTTTGTCCTTGGAGAGGCAAAATAGGCTCTTCCAAATGTACTCAGGGAAGGGGAGCAATGTCTCCCAGCGTGACCCAGGGGGTCTCCTCCCTGCTGTTTACTGTGCGATCCCTACCTGCTGGAAATTCTCCCACTTTCTCCCTCTCCCTGACTTTGCTCCACAAAAAGGTCCCTCCCCTTCACGGCCTATGGCTTTCCTCTCCCCCAATTGATGGCTCCAAACCTTGTATCTGCCGCATTCTCTCCCTCCAGATGGGCAGATTGTTTTCTTAATTCTCAGATCTTGTTCAGAACGGTTGGATGTTGACCTAGCTGTGTTTGAAGGACAGGGAAAGCTCAGGGTCCCCCTACTACTCCACCATCTTAACCTGTTTCCACCTTGTGTTTTTCAGGGGTGCATGTATCTTTTTGAATTAATGTTATCATTTCCTTTGGAATTATTGGATCATATGATACTTCTATTTTTAATTTTTTTTTAAAGATTTTATTTATTTACTTGACAGACAGCCAGCGAGAGAGGGGACACAAGCAGGGGGAGTGGGAGAGGAAGAAGCAGGCTCCCAGCAGGGAGCCCCATGTGGGGCTCGATCCCAGGACTCCGGGATCACGCCCTGACTGGAAGGCAGACGCTTAACGACTGAGCCACCCAGGCGCCCCTCTATTTTTAATGTTTTGAGGAAACTCCAAACTGTTTTCCACAGTGGCTGTACCGATCTACATTCCCACCAACAGTGCATGAGGGGTTTTTGTTGGTGGTGGTCCACATCCTCACCAACACTTGTTATTTCTTGTCTTTTTGTTTTAGCCATTCTGATGGGCATAAGGTGACATCTCATTGTGGTTTTAGTTGCATTTCCTTGATGATTAGTGATGTCGAACATTTTTAACATGTATCTTTTGGCCATTTCTGTACCTTCTCTGGAAAAATGTATATTCAGGTTCTCTGCCCATTTTTTAATCAGATTTTTCTTTCGGTGTTGAGTTGTATCTTTTTTTTTTTTTTTTTTCCAATTCTTTCCTCAAAACCCCATATCAAGTTACTGATGTACTACTTATAAATATCATCTTTCTTTAAAAAGCCAAACTCGTGGTTTATAGTTCTCCTGTTGAGCCCTAATGTGTGTGTGTGTGTGTGTGTGTGTGTGTGTGTTTATCAATCTATCTACCCACCTACCTGCCCACCTACCTGCTTATCTACCTACCTCCCTACCATCATTTTCTGAGTATCCATGTAGTCATAATTTCACAAATTTTTTATGATTCAATTTTTGTATCATAATCTGAAATTATCAAATTATTTCATTTGTTATAGCAATTTTTTTTACTATACAAGATAACAAGTGTTCTAAATTTTTAAAAGATTTTAAAATATTAACCAGAATTAATAATAAAATTAGTAGAAGTCATGAGGGGTATTTCAAATAATTTAATTGTTGAGCATTGAGTTAAGCTTTGTCACATGAAGATAAGTCTTTTAATTTGATTTATTGAGAATCCTGTGGGGGTTTTTTTAAAGATTTTTTTTTTTTTTTATTCGTTTGAGAGAGAGAGAGAGATTGAGGGAGGAAGAGGGAGAGGGAAAAGCAGACTCCCCATGGAGCAGGGATCCTGACTAGGGGCTCCATCCCAGGACCCAGGGATAATGACCTGAGCTGAAGTCAGATGCTTAACCGACTGAGCCACCCAGGTGCCCCGAGAATCCTGTCTTAAACATAGGCATTGACTATGCTTAGCAATTGAAAGTATACTACACTTCTACCTCATCAAGACTATACTCAAACCCTCAGGTTGTGTTTCAAAAAACTCAATCCCAAAATACAGCAATCTATCCTTTGAATGTATTTTGTTAATTCCTGTGAATCTCTTTTCATTTCAAACTTAGAAATTTAATAATTAATAATATTTATTAAATACAATTCTGGGAAGGCCAAACATTAGATATTTCTCACACAACTATGTCATATATTTTTCTTACTTAAAAGTGAAAGAGAAATAGATTTAAAACAATCACACTACGGGTATATTTAGGTACGCAGTAGACATTTACAACTCTTTTTCAAAGAAGACTTTTTATTAATGATTTCCTCGTGCATGATGTTTAGTCCTTATCTGAAACCATAAATGATTGACACACATGGCGCTTTCTATTATTTGGAAGGCATAATGCCTTTTGACATAGGAGATGATTCCTTTCTGCAGTTTCTTAAGAAAAATAAAATCCAGTCACTGATGTGACGTCGGTGTTTGTTGTGGAAGCTGAGACCTGTAAAGTACCAGTAAGCAACAGCATACTGAGATGTCCTGGTTGGGGTCAGAGTTGAGGGCAGTTTGCCACAGTGTGAACAACAGAAGAATTTATTTTCCATAGAGCTTGTAAAAAATAATATACAACTTGAAACCAACTAAAAGTCGATCTGCTTTGTATTACCACCCTGTGCTAGCAATTCTGAAATACGTCAGTGATAAAATAGTCCTTCCCTTTGGGACAGATTGCTTTCTTTATATCCCTTACCATGACAGTACACCACAGTCAGTATGTATTTGGAAATATTTTATTATTCAAAATATTTATGTGAATCCATCATTAAGAGTCAGCCCATCCACCTTCCTTCTACTTTGATCTAACAATAGTGTTAACATTTAATTGTAGTAAAGATAACCCCCTCTTTTCCTTATTTTCATGCACTATCTTTGCAAATTAAATGAATGAAAAATGACATACCACTTAGTTTACATGTCTCTGGATCATAATGAGGTTAAACATTTTATGTAGTTATTCAAGAGCACAGAGAATCTACCTGATGAGAAAAATCAGTTACTCCAAGCCCTGCACAAATAGCAGGGTGACCATGGATGGGATGTTCTTCCTCATCCCTCTTCAGATCTTCATTGTGAGTTTTCAGGGTATTGGTAATTGCTCCTTATTCTCAGCCAGATATAATCCATGTATGAATGAAGCCAGAGGGAATAAACTTGGAGTTGAGCAAAAGAGTTTCTTCTCACACATACCAAGGCTTATTCCTTTGACCTTAATATTGGTTTCCTACAAGAATTGAATTCTTCAGACACCACTGGACAACCTGTTCACAAAGGAAAGCCAGGCTGACTAGAGTTCACTGCAGAAAGAGAGAACAGCACTAGGATGATCTTAACAGTGTCTTAGGAGAGGTGAGTCAGAGAAGAATATTTATAGAATTTGGAGGCTTGTGTTCAAGAGATTTAAGTTGAGTCTCTCGAGTAGGGAACTGCTTGGGACTAGGCCAAGATTCTGACATAATAATTTGACTGGTAGACACAGTAAGGTAAGGCTCCAGTGGTGCCCTGTGAGTCTAACTGGGCAGACACTGTTCCTGGGAACACCAAGTGTTTAAAAAACATGACTTTTGATACCCTTAGGGGAAAAAAAACAGGACTTCTCTTTTATGCCATAATTTTGATCACTTTTAAGGCATCGAACTTCACATGCAACAGTTTCTAACTTGTTCTGAAGTCGTCTGACCCCCAATCCCTACCTTGTGGATCCTATAATAGTCTGCTTCACAAATGTATATGGTCTATTAATACATTCAAAATAGATTCTAGAGCATGTGATTTGGCAGTCTGCTTGTTGTAAGTTTGAGGATTGGAGTTAAACTTTCAAGGTCGCTACTTACTGGCTAAGTCAACTGGTCCTCTGGGAATCAGTATCCTCACCTATTATGTGAAGGTAATAAAGTGTTTAATTTTTTTCTTAAGATAAAAAAAATAGTATGCAATAAAAATAGTAGAGAATTGAATGTTGAATTTGAAAAAAGACTTTCAAGAATTGCCTAAAAAGTAAAGAAAACTAAAGACATTGCAAACTAAGTATTCAATGCTTTAACACATAAACCTGGGAGGGGCACACTTCGCTATGTCAAAACACTGTGAGACAAAACCAAAAGTGAATGATAAATTTAGATTCTGAAAATCAATATGTAAAATTCCAACATACTATATTCATATCATGAATAAAGAAGACTTAAGAAACACTTCCACTTATACAGTCAATTGACTTTCATCAAAGGAACTGAATCATTTGTACGAGGAAAGAAAAATCTTTTCAAGAAATGGTACTGGAATATCCATAAGAAATAAAATGAATTTCAGTTCCAACTTCACACCAAACAATCATAGTGTTAAAAAATAGTGTCTGCAAGAAAGGTAAAACAGTTGATCTAGTAAAAACAAATTTTCTTCTTTTTCTGAATGGCTCTAAAGCAGAAATGAGAAAATTTCAGATGTTATTGCCTTGGCATAGATGGACCAAAGAATCAGATCTTGCTCTACTTGTCAAGGGAAGATACAGTTCCATATCCACTAAGGTATTGACATCGTCTTAAACCAACCTATTTATTGTTTCCAAAGCATTAAAGAGGAATCCAAATGGGTTTCTTCCAGTTACATCAGTCTAGAGGATAAAATGCCCTTATTTTTCTGGGATCCTTCTCTGGATCCAGTACTAGAAAAATACAAGTGACAAATGCCAGCCAATCACTTTCAATTTATTTTATCCTTCCTACCCAATAACAAGGTATTTTTCCTCTTTTAAGTATCTGGTCTTGAGGGATTACCACCATTTGGCCAGATGAGGGGATTAGGGAAGATTAAGATAATCTGTTTCAATTGTGCTGGTAAATTTAGTGGCTTTCTTTCACAAAGTATATTATTTCAAGACGTGGCGAGTTTCAGGTTGACTGCGTTGAAAGAACCAGACCAGCATCTCGGGCGAGGCCTTGGGACTAAGGTGCTAAAGCATCAGACACTAATCCTGAGGGCAAGTGTGGGGATCTAAATAGGGGATTCAAAAGGAATAGTGATGACAACTCATAAATCCAGGAAGACTGAACAAAATGTAGACTAGGCAGGATAGAACAATTCCTTCACTTCGGAGGGGATGAGACGCTCAGGATCACTCCCAGGTGACTTCACAAAGAATGGGGAGAGACCAGCAGAAATTACAGAAGGAACCAGTGCCAGAAAAATGTTGGTGCTAAAGCAGATACTTCAAAAAGAACTCCAGCACAACAACTAAGGCAGAAGCTCCATTGTTAGACCTCCGTATACATGGCAGGAGTGGGGAACAGGGCGGGGTGCGGGGCACAAGGTCTGCAGTGTGGGAATAAACTTGAATCTGTGACCACACATGGAAAAGGCAATGGGTTGTCATCTTCTCAACCACTCTACCTGAATCCATCTTAGTTTTCGTTAGGTCTCCAGGAAGGTCAAAAATGCATAGTCTTAAATTTATATTCCTTAACTCTCAGCAATGTTGCTGTCCTGTTCTTCTGCCTTATCATCTGTGCTGGTGAAGGTGGATTCAGTAGTATGTTTCATGATCTTTTTCATCAGCCTGCCCATAAACCTTAGAACTCCTTTTAAAAGTATGATTTAAAATCCATATTCATCACATTTGCCTGTTCATCACGTTCATTCCTTTTATGGATCCTTTTTTTGGCATGAAGTCTAAGAAATCTTTGTTTAGTCTTAGCTTAAGATTGCTATGCACTACCCCCATCTGAATCCAAACTTCTTGGGGTTGGAGCCCCGGAATTGACAGGGTAAACAAGTATCTGGGTTGACATTAGGGAAACCAATGTTTCAGAGTGTAGTTAAATGACATGAGAGAAGATGGGGAGATAGTGAATAAATGAAGCAAACTCAGTCAGAGGATAACCTGGAGAAATGCCACAGAACCAGGGACTAGCTTTCTTGGTCCCCTTTTAGTTTCTGGCTTGCTTTCTTTTGGCTGATCTCCTGATCAGTTTTTCTCTTTGGAAGGCAAAGTTCCACTGAAACAGGAAGGCCCCGAGCCCCCAGTTGTTCCTCGTAAGATTTACTACTTGACATGCTATCTCACCAGGAGAAAAGTGACCACAGAAGAGTGCCAGAAAACATTAAAAATCTGTTCAATTCTCCTTAGGCCCGGGGACCCTTCAAAAGCATGTAGATCTGAAGCTAGACTCAAGGAGAAAGGAACTCTCCTAGCCTCTCTTTCTCTATTGGCCTTTAGATTCATTTTCCTCCCTGAAAAGGTACAGGGGAAAGAAGGTGGGGTTTGGAGGGATTATTAAGGTAAGAGAAAAGCAGAATCCTGATTTTTCCACCTGAGGCCAAGTCTAGAAAGAAAGAATTGGATTCGGCCAGACTCTTCAGATAATGTTGACGGAAGGTGTTTAACTACCTCTGTCTAAAGGTGGAGTAGGTCCATTGCCTAAGATTGTTCTAGCCTACAGAAAATTACCAAGTAGTCTGTAAACTGAGGCAGAATTAGAACCTTCTGACAAGGATTCGATCCCTTGAATGGGAAAAGATCTTAATGAGAAAGACAATCTCCCCAGACTATTATGCGAAAATGTTGGTTTTGAAAAGGAATGACTATGTTCCTAGCAAAATCCAGTATTGGCAACATATTTGTCAGTTGTTTTTTATCCTTGTAACATTCAACCATTTAAATATTCTTCTCTTTTAATAACTCCAGTGAGTAATTCATTTGTTGCCATTAAATGACAAAAGCACAAGACTAAGCCTTGAATGCAGAACATTAAATCCTATGCTCATGGGGAAGAAAGAGCACTCACTATGTGGTTGGCACGGCGGCTTTCATTTCTGTGCTTCGATTTCAACTCTGGGTTGCAGCAATCATCATTACAGCAATGCCATTTAGCCTACCCAACCACCAGGGGAAAGGATACCACAGTGCCTTAGAAAGCAGTGACCCAAGACATCCCTTACGACTGAGGGCTTTAGCTATACGTGGCTCGCAGGAAACACACCGCAAGCCTGTTTGCAAGCGGGTGAGCTAAGAAAAATACTGGTGCTTATGAACAGTCGTGATTATCACAGTTGACAGAACAGTTTTAATGCCACGTCGTCAAAAAATGACCCTGGGAATCCTTTCTACCATTCCATGTGAGGCCTCTAGGCAAACACTGTAGTTAAAAGTAACTTTGACAAAGAAGCTGTGTGGGTTTTAGAATTATAATCTGTAATTTTTTGCCAGCTGCCTCTGTCAGGGTCTTTATTTCAGAGTGTCTGTTACTTAGAAAAACATTTAGGAGGAGGTGAAATGTGAATTCATTTTCACTTATGACTCAAGCCTGATTTGATTACAATAGGCTCTGTAGGACTGTTCAACCTTGCTAGTTGTCATGGAAGTTTATTTAATCAAGAGTTGTTTGGAACAAGTGAGCTAAAGCTTTCTCTCTCTCTCTCTCTCTCTCTCTCTTTCTCTCTCTCTCTTTCCCTCTCTATCTCTGTGTATAGATTTTCATTATAATTGTACTCTTCTAAATGAGACTTGACTTGTCTTTTGTCATTTTTATTTGCTATTTTCATTTGCCAACAGTATTTGCCAGTGTATATAGTAATAAACTAATTTATTTTAGAAAAAATAATTGAAAAGCACATAAAACTATATTTGTATTCCAAATTAAAATGCTTCCTAATGAGGCTAAACTAAACTAATGTTACATCCAGTGCATGAAAGTAGTGAAAACAAAACACAATCAGTTATTGCAAATATCTCTAAAATTCTGACATTAAAATACTTTTAGGATCATCTTTTATTAAATCATATTTCGTGGTCTCTTTTACCTAATTTATTAGAATATTAAAAACAGTTAAATTACTGATAATAATACTGACATAAACATGACAATGTATATCATAACAATATCTGGCCTTGAGTCCTGTAGGCTGGACCTGAAGCTCTAGCTTCCGTCTAGAGGGGAGAGAGAGATGGGGAGCCAGAAAGGGAGGGAGCGATGAATGGATACTATGTACATCCCTTTGGCCCCGCCATAGACAAAATAAACCAGAATCTCTGGGATAGACTCTAAGTTTTCTTTGTTTTTAAATTTTTTATTTTGAAGTATAGGCAGTTGTCAGATATAACATAGAAAGATCCTCACTCTTGAATAGACCTTAGTTTCTACCAATGGTAACATCTTGCATAACTATAATGCAATACCTTAATCAGGAAATTGATTTCCATACAATTTATCTACTGTATTTAAATTTCACCAACTTTACATGCACTAATGTGTGTGTGTGTGTGTGTGTGTGTGTGTGTGTGTGTGCTGGTTTATATGTATTTACTTACATGCAAATTATTAGGTGTGTCGATTTGTGTGGCATCCACCTGTTCAAGATGCAGAACAGTTCTATCACCAAGATCCCTCGTGTACCCTCTTAGGATCACAGCTACCCCCCTTTTCTCCCCTGTCAAGTCCCAGCATCTACCAGTCTGTTCTTCTGCTCTATGATTTTGTCATCTCAAGAATGTTATATAAATGAAATCATGGAGTATGATCTTTTGGGATTAAATTTTTTTTTTCACTAAGCATAATTATCTGGAGATTCATCCCAGTTGCTGTACATATTAATAGATTGTTCCTTTTGATTGCCAAGTAGTATTCCATAGCACAGTGTTGTGCTAATGTGGACCGTGGTACCACATTAATCATCTGTCCATTGAAGGGCATCTGGGTTATTTCCAGTTTGAGGCTATTACAAGTAAAACTGCTGTGATCATTTGTGCACAGGTATTTGTGTGAATATGTTTTCATTTCTAACAAACTGAAATGTATAATTTCTAAGATTATATGGTATTTGGATGATTAGGTTTATAAGAAACTACCAAATTGTTATTTTAGCCATTCTGATAGGCATATAGTGATATTTCATTGTGATTTTTATTTGAATTTTCCTCGTGTCTAATGATGTTGAACATATTTTCATGTCTTTATTTACCATCTCTTCAGTGGGATATCTGTTCACATTTTCTAATTGGATTGTTTGTCATTTGAGTTTTGAGTATTCTTTATTTATCCTAGATACAATTCCTTGTTGTATTTGTTGTTTGCAAATATTTCTCCCAGCTGATATCTTCTTTTCAAACACTTCACAGGGTCATAAGGAGAATTAAAATTTTTAGTTTTGGTTAACTTTTATCAAATTTTCCTTTCATGGATCATGTTTTTGGTATTGAGTTTAAGTACTCTTTGTTTATTTCTAGGTCCTGGATTTTCTATTTTCTCTCCCCTTCTGATGATTTTATCATTTTCATTTTTTTTTGAAGATTTTATTTATTTATTTGAGAGAGAGAGAGAGAGAGACAGTGAAAGAGAGAGTGAATGAGAGCACAAGCAGGGGGAGATGCAGAGGCAGAGGGAGAGGGAGAAGCAGGCTCCCCGCTGAGCAGGGAGCCTGCCGTGGGGCTCCATCCCAGGACCCTGAGATCCTGACCTGAGCCGAAGGCAGACGCTTAATCATCTGAGCCACCCAGGCGCCCTGACTTTATAGTTTCCATGATCCATTTTAACATAGTGTCGAATATGAGCTGTGAGGTTCAGGCAGAGGTTCATTTTTATGCCCATGGATGTCCAATTGGCTCTGGCGCCATTTGTTCAAAATTTTGTCTTTCTCCATTGAATTGTTTTTGCACCTTTGTTTAAAAAAAAAACCAAAAAACCCAAAACATGTTAGACAAATTTGTGTTTCTCTATTTCTGAATTCTTAATTCTGTTTCATTGATCTCTGTCTATCCCTCCGCCAATACTATACTGTCTTGATTACTGTGCCTATATAGTAATACTTGCTAAGTCTTGTCATTTCATAGAATGATTTCTCCCACTTTATTTTTCTTTATCACAGTTGTTTTAGTTATTCTGGCCTTGAATTTTAATATAAATTTTAGGATAAGCTTATCTATGTTTACAAAAAGTTTGATGGAATTTTCAGATGAATTGCATTAAGCCTATAGATGAGTTTGAGAATTGATATCTTCATTATGTTGACTCTACCAAGGTATTAACATGATACGTCTATTTATTTAGGTCTTTTATTTCTTCCATCAACATTTTGTAATTTTCAGTACACAGATGCTGGGTTTGCTTTGTTAGATTTATAATTATTTCATGTCCGTAGCTCAATTGGAAATGGTACTGTGTTGTTAATTTCCATTCTCACATGTTTTGTGTTAGTATATAGAAAGGTAATTGGTTTTTGTACATTGAGCCTTATTGTTGTGCATTGAAATTATATTCTGTGACCTTGCTGAACTCATTTGTGTTTGAACAATTTTATGAAGATTCTTTGGAATTTTCCAGATATACAATCGTGCCATCTGAAAATATGGCAGTTTTATTTCATTGATTTTGATCTGTATGTTTTTCTTTTTGTTGGTTTGGGCTGCCCAGAACTTCCCACTTGAATTAAGTGAGCTAACAGCTGGAAATACTTGCTTTCTTACTACCTCAGACTACCTTCTTAAAACCTTAGTTTTCATCATCAAATATTGTGTGAATTTTAAGTTTTTTGTAGATGATCTTTATCAAGTTGAAGTACTGCTTTAATCCTACTTGCTGAGATCTTTTATCATGAATGGCTACTGAGTTTTGTCAAATGTCGTTTCTTCATCACTTGAGATATGACTATATGAATTTTCTTTTTTAACCTATTGCTATGTCTTAGTTTGTTTGGGGGCTATTATAACAAAGTACCACAGACTGGAGCTTATAAATAGAAATTCATTTCTCGCTGTTCTGGGAGCTAGAAGACTGAGATCAGTGCCAGGGTGGTCAGGTGAGGACCCTCTTCCAGATTGCAGGTTTCTGATGTATCTTCATATGGCAGGAAGGGGCAGAGGAGCTCTTCTATGCCTCTTTTATAAAGGCAGTAACCCCATTCATGGGGGCTCAGCCTTTGTGACCTAATCACCTCCCAAAGGTCCTCCTAATACCAACACCATGGACATTAGGTTTTCAACATATACATTTTGGGGAGACACAAACATTTAGACCATAGCCTCATATAATGGATTATATTGGTTGAGTTTTGCCTTTGATCCAGCTTTGCAAGCCTAGAATGAATGTCACTTGGTCATGGTGTATAATTCTCTTCCTACATTGCTGGATTCAATTTGCTAATTTGTTATTGAATTTTTATGCGTAATGAGAGATACTTGTCTATAGTTTCCGTCTTCCTCTCTTTCCATCTCTCTCTCTCTCGTATTATCTTTGTCTAGTTTTGGTGTATGGTAATAATGACCTCATAAATGATTTGGGAAGTATTTTCTCGTTTTTTGTCTTCTGAAAGAGACTCTGAATCTTGGTGTTAGTTATTCTTTTAAATTTTCATAGAATTTTCCATTGAAATCATCTGAGAAGTATTGGTATTTTTTAAAATATCAAATTACCAACTGATTGTTCTAATGTGTAGCCAAGGCTGAACCAGCGCTTCCTTCTGGTGAATGATGGGATAGATAGATCAACAGAGTCTCTCCAAAATTATGTTAGTTAAGCCATTTACATAAAGACCTATGCCTAGGAGTGCTGGATGGCTCAGTCAGTTAAGCATCCAACTCTTGATTTCAACTCAAGACATGATCTCAGGGTCCTGAGATCGAGCTCCATGTCAGCGTGCTCTGGGCATGGAGCCTGTGTAAGATTCTCTCTTCCTTCACGGCATCCCCCTCCCCCCCATGCTTTCTCTCTCTCACTCTCAACAAATAAAACAAAGCCTGCTCATGCTCTCTCTCTCTCACTTGCTCATTCTCTCGCTCTCTAAAAACAAAACAAACAAAACGACAACAAAACAACAAAAACAGAAAAAACCCTCAGCCTAAGGTTTGGGTAGAAGAATAAGATCTAGGTCCCTAAAAGTTTGGAACTGGCAAGTTGTGCAGGGGGCCAGTCAAGCCAGTTAGTGCTCAAACATAGCTCAGGTCCTAGAAGAGACTGATACACACATGCCTATATGAAAGATAATACCTACTATCTTGCAGTGCATCCTTTTCTTTTTTCTTTTTTTTTTTTTTTTTAAGATTTTATTATTTGAGAGAAGGAGAGAAAGAGAGCAAGGGGGGAGAGGGAGAGAGAAAGATGGTGTGAAAGTGAGCATGAGTAGGGGAAGGGCAGAGGGAGGGGCAGAGGGAGAGGGAGAAGCAGACTCCCTGCTGAGCAGGGGGCTGGACAGGGGGCTGGATCCCAGGACCCTGTGATATGACCTGAGCAAAAGGCAGACATTTAACTGACTGAGCCACCCAGGTGCCCCTGCAATGTGTCTATTTCATTCAACAGTATATTGAGGGTGCTTTTTTCCATTTTTGTGATACAGATCGAGCTTATTCTATTAATATAATATTGCATAATGTAGATAAACAAAATATATTCATCCCTTCTGTTATTGTTGGATATTTATAATATTTTCATACCTTAAACAAATATTTTACTGCATCTAAGTATTTTTATTTACATTAACTGAATTTAAATGGCTTATACAAGTTGACAATGCCCACCAGAGATCTTTAAATGTCTGTCTAAACTTTCAGATTTATAAGATTACCATAAGGTGCATCTAGTATTATATGTCCTTAGAGGAAAAGAGAATAGAAAATCTAATTTGCAAGAAGAGTCAGGTGTTTTGCTTCCAGAGCCCAAGATAACTCCTCATGCAGAAGGAAATTGGGTGCTTCATTGTACTTCTGATTTGTATTTCCCTGATGAAGAGTGATGTTGAGCATCTTTTCATGTGTCTGTTGGCCATCTGGATGTCTTCCTTGGAAAAATGTCTATTCATGTCTTCTGCACATATGTTAACTAACTGGAATTTAAATAAAAACTTGAAAAAAAAATCAAACATTTTTTCCTATGGCGGGGGGAGAAGGAAATGGGTATTATTAACCTTCTACCCACAATGCTAAATTTTGGCAAATCCTGCCAAATTGTGCTATAAAAGGTTCATACGAATTTACACTCAAGAAAGAGTAAATGACAGTATGATTTTCCTCACAATTTTTCCAACATCGTATTTTGTTTTTCATGTTTGCTAATCAAGTGCAATATTATTTTTAGTAGGATTCCCCTGATCCTGGCTAATTTTTAAAGTATTTGTGCTAGTTAATCTAAATTTTTTAGTGATTTATCTGCTCATATGACATTTTTCTATGAGGCTGTCTTCTTCTTACTGATTTAAAGTGGTTTTGCATATTAGGAAGATCACATTTTTGTCTGTTACCTCTAGTGTATGTATGTTCTCTATTCTTACATTTGTCTTTTCCTTTTTTTTTTTTTTATGACACAGTTGGTCAGGATGAAGGTAAAACTAATTACGTGGTCAAATATGCTGATTTATCTTTTATGACCTTGGGGATTTGTCATGGACTTATGATGGGTTTTTCTCATCCAAAATTCTAAATGTATTTATCACATTTCTATTGAGATTTTTGTGTTTTGTGTATGGATTCTTCATTTTGTTTCATTGATCCATTCATAGGGATTCAGTATTACTCTGTAACTCAGTTCCTTTGTAACTGGAGGTTGACCAGGACATTGCCCTACTTCTCTTCCTGGCACCAAGCCCACCCTGGGAGTTCCCTAAGGCAGAACCCCCATTAAATTTAGAGCTCACTAACTTGTGCCTGAGAGCTGTATCCTGGCCCAGCAGTTCCCCAGCACTTTAATTAATTACCTTGCCAATTGCCCCAGGGACTTCTCTGGCTCCCAAGTTAGACTTTTTCTGATCCTGGGGAGTTTTCTGGTGTTCTATTTGGAAAACTTTCTTTTTTTCAGAAATCCCTATTGAGTTGTCAGTTGCTCACCTCTGTGGGGTTTCTTTTTCAATTAAATCCCATCTGCTTTATATCTTTAAGAAATTCTTCAATAATCCTTGCCCTCTGAAGGCATTCTTCTTGTTTTTCTAGGATTTTATTTTCTGTCATTTCAGTGGGTTTTAGGAAGGGAAGTAAGTGAAAGCTTGAGTAGTCAGTCCTTTTGACCTAGAAATGAGTAATGGACTCTTAAAAAGTCTTATTAAAAGCACACTAAAGCCTAAAATGAGGGATTGATTCCTAATTGGGTTAGCATTCAAAAGAGGAAATATTTAATACAGTTGGTTTGGATTAGATAAGCAAGATGTCACACATTAAAGTTCACTTTTATACTTTTGGATAGGCAATTAATGAAGTCAAAAATAATTTAGTAAATATTTTTTTGGGGTAAAAGATTCAATCCTTAACATGGATTCAAATAGACTAATTCTTAAGTTAAAAGCACCTTCAACTGTTAATAATAACGTTTAAAATAATGCCAGTTAATGACATTATTAAATACAATTATTTTTAAAATGCCGTGCATTGAGGACTCTGTCCACACATAAACCTGCAGATGAATGTTGATGGTAGCTTTATTCATAATTGCCAAAGCTTGGAAGTAACCAAGATGCCCTTTGGTAAATGACAAATAAATAAACTGTGGCACTTCCAGATAGTAGACTAGTACTCGGTACCAAAAAGAAATGAGCTATCAAACCATGAAAAGTCATGGAGAATATTAAATGTGTGTTACTAAGTGAAAGCAGTCGATCTGAAAAGACTGCACGCGGTTTGATTCCAACCACATGATATTCTGGAAAAGACAGAGCTAAATTCTAAAGATCTAATCTGCAGCATGGTGACTATAGTTCACAGTACTGTCTTAGATATTTGAAAGTTGCTAAGAGAATAGATGTTAAATGTTATCATCACAAAAAAATCGGCGATTCTTTGATGACTAACCTTATTGTGGTAATCATTTCACAACATACGCTTGTATCAAATCACATGGAATGCGCCCTTAAACTTACATGTTCCATGTCAATTCTATCTCAATAAATCCGGGACAACAAATGCTATGATATGAAATGATTTCTTATGGTTTAATAAAGATTCCTATGTAAGGATATTTTAAGTGTAGAGATTTTATGTGAGGAAGTTTATTTTTTCAAATTACTTTCTTTAGTGGAAACAAAGACTAAGAAGAATAGAACATGGCTGCTGATGCTGCAGTGAGGAGTTTCAGTTAAAATCCACAGGTGCAAACGTCTGGATTTTCATGAATGCTTTTGCTCGTTCATGCATCCCTTCATAAGTATTACTGATGATCTGCGGTGTGCCAGACATTAGACAGTGCTGAGTCCCGAGGATTCGATGACAGATACTTCAACTAGGAAGCAGGAGTCAGAGACTGCACTGATGTCTGGAAAGAGGAATTTTCCTTTTTCTTTTTTATTTTCCCCATCAGACACAAACCACAGCCAAGGCATGAAGGGCAAAAAAAGTTCAAATATTTGCCTTGAAATTATTTATTACTCGAAAGGATACCATTTGTACTCACTGAGGGATTGGATATGGAGTACTTTCCTCTCTTTTCGTACATCCTGATGTGACAACAGGAGTGTAATAGCAACAAAACCTGAAAAAGACTTTCAGAAAAACAGTATTTAGTTCTGGCTTTATTATGGTCTTATTGCTTCAAGACAATAAAAAGACAAACTGAAAAAAAATTGTGATACTCATGATATTACCTTAGTAACCAACCAGAGTTCTGGAAGTGGATCTTCTGTAAGATAGACAGTTATTTATCCTGTGTTCTAGGTTTCCTTTAGCTCTCCTGCAGTGTCCCTTTTCTTCCGGCATTTGCTCTTGGAATGTCTCCTCCCAGTTTTGTGCACCTGGCAAATGTTTACATGTTGCTCAAGTTCACGTACAAAAACTGTATATTTTTCCTTGGCCCTGTCAGCTCCTTTCTACAGTTAATCGTGTCCTGATTTATGTTAACCTAGAATTTAATATCCAGACTCTTATACCATCTACCCCATGTCTTGTTATTGTGTTTAGTTCTCACTTGACTAAAAAGTTCTTGGGAGCAGTGACTAAATCTAAATAATTAGTAGTTTTAAGATTTCAGTTTATTATACAATGCCTTGCACATCACAGACAATAAATAGCTCTTCTTTAATTGAGCAAGAGTAAATAAATTCTATTTTCCTTAAAGCAAAATGTAAAATTTACCATAGGAAAATAAGTAGTAATGATTCCAGTTCCTGACCTTTAGTATTCTAAATTAAAATCAAGCTACATTTATTTTTGGATTCCCTTCAGTGCAATGTACTTTGCCTTTCAAAAATAACTTTCTTCACAAATTTTGAAGGCAAGGTCTCTAAGTTCCAAAGTCTGACTGTTCTTGTCCTATTGCCTCATTTAGGTCACACCTATGAGCCAATGGTTGGCCTTGCATGCTTTGACTATTAAAGTTAATGTGTTCAGAATGGCTTTTTAAATTTATAAATAGAGTGTCTCAAACAGTCTTCTTTATACTATCACTTCAACACATTTAAGATAAAAATTATTTAAAGTTAGTCTGAATGGACAAGAATTACCAAAAAAAAATAATAGTAATTTTGTCCAGGACAAAAAGTAATGGTTTATTGTCCAAACTGTTGTCATAACAGAGTACAGATAATGAGGACAATGAAACTTACAAGAATGTCCCCAAACATTAATAATCAACACCGATAGTGACAACAGCATCAGAATGAGAGAACTGTATAAATACTCTTTTAAAACGTGTATGTTAGTATAAAATTCCAGATTTGCCTTAGGCTCAGGCCATGATCCCAGGATCCTGTGATCGAGTCCCACATCGGTCTCCCTGCTCAGCAGGGAGTCTGCTTCTCCCTCCGCCCACCCCCATTCGTGCTTTTTCTCTGTCTCTCTCTCTCTCTCTTGCAAAAAAAAAAAATATTAAAAAATTATAAGTTACCTAACTCATATTTCTCACCTCTTCAACAAATGGTGTTAAATCATTGCCACTTATCTTGCTTTAATTTTAGATTGTGCTTTAGAGTTCAGTTAATTTCAGAAGAACAAAGAACACAAGTGTTCCAAGGACATTTCTATCTTTTCAATCAGATCATTAACAAAATAAATAAATACTAAAATTTGTATTGAGTATCTGTTGTGTGCCAGGCACTGGGCTAGGCACTAGGTACAGAGCAGTAGATAAAATAACCCCCTCCCACTGGTGAGAAACATAAATACATAGACAGCTGCAGTGGTATATGGTACAAGCTCCCCCAAAAGTAGATGTGATGCCGGCAAATAGGTGGTATAAATCATATGACTTCTAGAGGTAACAGAAGACAGTTTTCTGCAATGAATGACATGATCAGTTGTTTGACCATATATCCTTGGTCCATCTTCATTTGAAACCCTTTGAAAACATTTCTTCCTAAATTCCAGGTTTTCCAGATGTATATAAAATCATATACTACACGAAATCTTTATAGTAAGACTTTGTGAATGTTGAGAGTTTATTGTTGACATATATATTAGAATATTGAGCAAAATAGTTAGCTATGTTATAAGCAGCATTAAGATCCTTTCTAGGATATGAACTTTTTTCAGATCGAATCTAAGAGTTCAAGACACCTCTCAGTCTTTGGGTAAGGTGGGGTTGAAAGGCAGCTTCTGTAAAGGTGTTTTGGAGCCAGCTCATACCAGCTCAGAAAAGCTGGTTCTCAACTCCATGTTTAATGACGTCATTATGGTAGCACAAAATCAGCAAATGCTACAGATTAGTTTATTTTTCTTTTGTTCCTTTAGAGAGCTGACTTAACCTGCACAGCCCTGCCTAGGTGTGCTGTCTGCCTAGCGATATGGTGGTTAGATAGTACTTTATCATAGAAAGTCTTTCTACTGTTCTCTGACTAAACAGGTCCACGTTCAATTCCTTTTAAGTTACTAACACAATGTCAGGAGAACCACTAATTGTCCCCAATTTCTTGTTTGCCTAGTGATATGGGGGTTGCATAGTACCTCATCATAGAAAGTTCTTCTGTTCTCTGACTAAACAGATCCATTTTGGTTCCTTTTCAGTATCTTCTTCCATTACTAACACAATGTCAAGGGAACCAGTAGTTTCCCCCAATTTCTTCCATAAAAAAAAATGATTTCACTAATTTTATCTTTCAAACATTTCAAGTTTATATTTATCCTTCACATACAATTTGTCACTCTTTCATTTATCCTTAAATCCAGAATATGACACTGTTTGATGAATTTATGAGTATTTTCTTTCTTGTCATTCTTAGTACAATTTTAGCAGTTAGCTTGGCAAGGAAGCATTTCCAATATGGCTGTTGTTATACTACTTTTACTTTTGTTAGTTTTTAAAAATCACAAACCGAATTGTTCCATGAACACTGGGTTAGTTTTAATGATCATTCTATTAGAGTAGAATTACATAGAGTTAATGATTGCTAAGCACATCTTTAATAACTCCTATCAAAAGCAGAATAACAACTTGGCTTTCTTTTCATGAATTCTGATATTTTAAACAATTCAGCCCACTATTAATACTGGGTTACTACACTGGACATAGTCTTTCACATCCCGTCACCAAATGATGAATATCAAAGCGTCTGGATAATTTCCTCATGGTGTGGAACTCATAAATAACAGTGTTCCAGTAAACAATTAAGTTTGCTATGGACACATAGGATGTGCTTGGCAAAAGAGTTGCTGAACAAGGAAATGATTAGAGGTCTTTGGAGAATTACATGCTGGTCTGCATGTCATTTTTTATGCAAATTCAAGAACAAAATTATGCAAGTACTCTTTTGAGTAACTACTGTGCTGTTGTCTTGGAACCACATTTTTCATTTCTGGTTGGGGAAATGATATCTTGCCAAAAGCAAAAGTAATTTGTGAAGTAGGGTTCTGTTCCATCCCCTGTGGACTCCTAAAACATCGCCTTCACCATGCTGAGAGGCTTTTAGGTGGCAAAATGGCAGCAGCATGGTGGCAAGGGAAGCTATATTTGCAACTGCCGGCAAAAAAATAATTATGAAAATCTGCCAATCCCTGGGAATCCCGTTTAAATATCCCTAGGTTGATATTTCTACAAGGATATGAATTCCTTGAGGACTTTTCTTGGTCTACTGGAAATCTGAGAATAACATAACATAAAACTACATCTTCTCCTATGTTTATAAAATCTGTGTTCCTTATAGGCCATACTTCCAAAGTCAAGAGTAATACAACTACAGTCCTTCTCACATCTATGACAAAAATTCTTACACATGCTTGAAAGGATTTATTCTCCTGAATCTTCTAGTGATTCAAGCTGAAATTTTCAAATTCTATTTTGGTCATGGCATATCATCTTAAGAAACCTCCTGGGATTGTCACTTAACTCTCATACATTCATGATTAGGTAAATGGCAACATTATCTAGGTCAACTATTCCCAACTCTTGCATATGGTCAGAAATATATTTCGGACTTTCCAAAAAATCAGAGACTGCCAAATCCCTCTAAGGAGATACTGATTGAATGAGTGCAATGATCTGAATGTTTGGGACATCCCCACCCCCAAATATATTTGTTAAAACCTAATCCCCACTGCGGTAGTATTTACAGGTGGGGCCTTTGGGAAGTGATTAGGTCTAGAGGGCAGAGGTTTTTTAAAGAGACCCAGAGAGCTCCCTCTCCTCTTCTCCAGAGGGAGGACTCAGGGAGGAAACAGCAGCAAGCAGGTTCCTTACCAAACACAGAATCTGCTGGTGACTGTATTTTGAACTTCCCAGCCTCCAGGACTGTGAGAAATGTTTGCTATTTAAGCCACCCAGTTTATGGTATTTTTGTTATAGCAACCAGAACTGACTGCAGTATATTTGTGCAATGTAGGGAAAGGGACTGGGGAGACTGTTGAGTGGGATGGAGCTGCGGGTACAGTATAAGGAGTGTGTGTGTGTGTGTGTGTGTGTGTGTGTGTGTGTGTGTGTGTGCACGCTGCACACAAGCCTGCATGTATGTTGTAAGTCACTCTCCAGGTGATTCAAGGAAATAGAAACCTAAGTTACTTCTTTGGCATTGTACATGTGGAAATCCTACTGTAAGATATTAACAGGATGTTTTGCCTGAAAGAGAAGGTCAGAGAAGAAAACAGAATACAGTCTCTCTCATTTTTCCCCCTTTGGGTGGGAATACTGCTTGGCATCCTTAAAATATGACAAGTTTAAATACTTAAGTAATAAAGCAGCATACCTGGCTTTTCTAGGGGGACTTTAGGAAAGACACAAAGAAGGAAGGTGTGGGCAGTTTCTGGAACTGTATGTGGTACAATATCCGATGATTTAGTTTTTGCAGATTAATGTGTAAAGGATGCTTTTCCTTTTCCAACAACTAAAGAAACACCCAGTTTTTAAGGAGGAACAGGATACTTGCATAGTTTCAAATTATCTCCTCCAAAATACTTATTTATCACTGCACTGGTTTAAATAAATGTCCACACATTTTTTTTATACTCCACCCTAAGGGGGTGGAGCTTAACTCACCTCCCCTTGAGTGTGGGTGGAACTTAGTCATTCTTTCTAACAAATAAAAGATAAAAAGGGAAAAATGGTAACTTCACTGTGGAGGAGTCTGGCAAACATCACTTATCTAAGCCATCAAAATTAACATCATCAGTAGTAAGTCATGCTATATAATCACTGATTTAATGCAGTGAGAGCGCTTGAGCTCTGTGGTGTTCTTTCCAAAAATACCTAAGCCTGGTCTACTTAGGAGAAAAGATCTGACAAACTGACAGATATTCTAACAAACTGTTGACCATACTCTTCAAAAACGTTAAGGCCATTAGAAATAAGGAGAATGTGAGGAACTGTCACATATTGGAGAGGTTAAGACATGGTGACCAAATGTAACATTGTATCCTGGATTGGATCCTAGAAAAGGAGCAAAAAATGAAAAAACATTATGGGAAAAATAATGAAACTGAATAAAGCCTGTTGTTAAAAAAAATAGCAACTAAATAGCAGCTCCCAGTGAAAAAGTAACACGCGATGTCACTTTGAAAAAACAGGAAGATACTTAGAAAAATATGATACTAATCCTTATATTTATTCATATGTATAATTATTCATATGTAATACTTTTAATATATTAAATATTTGGGTGATTTCTCTTTCAAAGTATATATTTTGCAGTTAGAACCATAATAAGTATGAAATGCTGAGTGATCTTTTGCAATTCACATATTTCACCAATATTTTGTCCTTCATTCAAACCTATCAATAATATAATTTAACAGCTCTGAAATATTTGTACAGTAAGACTTTAAAACTTAATACCCAACTTGTCCTCATAAATTTCTGTTCTTTGTTCATCATGGCCAGTGTGTTTTTATTGTTTTTTGTCCCCCGAGTCAGGTAATTATGCATCCTATATTAAGAATCTTTTAAAAGTTATTTTCTAAAATTGACATTTTCTTAATTCAGGTCATTATTTTCCCTCTTACGTATTGCAGGTATATTTAATGGAACAGTTGTGATTTTTCTGTCTCATCTTTGAACCAGTAGGAATATTGGCCAATAAGTACAATGGACTGATTACTTTTGACCTCTCTCCTTGGTCACTAGCATACTAATAGAATCCTCTTTCCAGATAAGCACTGGAAGGGGAATTGATGTAGAGATAAACTGAAGTTCTACGGTTTAGCATGCCTTGACCCAGTTAGATATGACGAACGACATAAGCTATTTCATTTCCTTTATTTCTCTGACTAAAGTTAAAATATATTTCTATGAACTCTGAATCCATCTGTAATTCTTTCAGTAGCACAGGCTGTCCGATGCTAAGACAGAATGTAGTGAGCTGTACCAGGCATCCACCTGCAGGGGCAAAGAACAAGAGTAGGTAGGTGAAATTTACTGCATTACTCTCTCTTATGTTTTCCCTTAAGTATTGTCTTTAAAAGATTAATTTGCCTCTCAGTCACATACTCCCTCTAATTTTAGTGTGTTCTCATTGAAATGAGTGTCATATAATTGGGGCATTATTGAACTGATGGGATCTAGAAGTTTGCTGGATAATTAGGGAGATAATATCACTGAATATGAAATATGCACAAGAGCCTTGGTCCATTCCATTCCATTTTTTGGAAGCAAGAGGCGGGGATATAGCACAAGATGCCAGGAGTCCAGAAGAAAATAAATCCCAGATGACATAAGTAATGATAAACAGCTGTGAGTGTTGGAGGAGGTGGGTGGGAGGGATTAAAGGTATATTTGCCACTGAATTTCCTCCATCTCCCCTGTGCTATCTCTGAGGCCTCAAATAGAACATCAGCTTTTTGACACAGAGAGAGGTTCATTATTGTAGTAAAGGACTCTAAGTAGTACGGTGTGAGGTATGGATCTAAATTAAATTTTCTCAAGATGGCTACCTAAAAGTTCCAGTACCAATTACTAAGTAAACATTCTTTCGCACACTGATTTGATGTGTAAAATTTATCAAATATTAAGTTCCTGTATCGATCTGGTTCTGCTTCTGCACTCTGTATGCACCAGCACCACACAGCAGCTATACTGTACGCATTTACAACAAAGAATGCATAAAAATATCTTTCTTTAAAAAAACAATTTATGTTTTCTTGCATTTTAATATTTTACTCATGGAATTTAAAATCATTTAGCTTAGGGTCTCCTCAAATATATTTTTGATATCTTCCTTGTGATTATATAAATTAGGAGCATAACTCTGCAACAATTCATGTTTTATATACAGAAATCTGCTTGGCGTCAGGTCCTTTTTCTGTCCCGTAATATAGCATTTTAATGTTTCTTCATATAGATATTGCCTATTTTTTGGTAAATGTATTTGAGGTTATTTTATCCTTTGAGTTGGTCTGGTGGAAGGAGTATTTCATTTTATCTTTTAAGTGGTCATTGTGGGTATTGAAATAACAGATGAATGAGATTAAATAAAAATTTAAAATCTTACCATCAAGGCAAAACCCCTCATTATTTAATACTGCGGATGCCTTCTTATTCCTGCATTTTCATGATGATCAAATGCACTTGTCCAGGTTTCACTGACATAGGATTAAAATAATGATTTCTCTATTCATAATGTTAAACCCTGTATATGAACTGCCAAATTTTCAGGGAGTCCAGGTTTAATCTAAGATAGCTTTTCTAAGCATTCTGCTTGCCTGGTTGCTGATGCTGGGACAGTCACAAAGGCTTATGCATCAGTGTGTCCAGTCACCTAACTGTTTTCTGAATTCTCAGTCCTATATTCTCTAGTCTCACCTCTCCTCAACCCTGCACTCCTTCTTTCCCCTACCATTCCCATCCCCCATGCCCTCTGTAATCTGCTTTGTGGTCTGCAAACCAGTTTGCTTCCTAAAATATTTCTCTGCCGTCTCATTTGCCTCTGCGCCACCTCTCTCAGCATCACTTAACAGGCCCGGTGCCACATGAGCTTAAGGTGTCCTGGACTGGATCCTAGAAAAGGAGGAACGACATCTGGTTTGGGCAACATCTGTGAGAGTGGCTTGGATTGGCAGCTTTCAGTGGGTGACTTTAAGCTACGTGGTCCTGTACTGGGAGGAGGGGCTCAGGCAGTGAAAGTTCTCAGGAATGCCTTTCAGCCCTCTGCACTGTGTTGGCCTTCTTTCTGTGGCTCTGGTTGGTGATTCGTCAGGAGGGCTGGCATGGGGCTGTGCAGCTCACCAGCCCTGCAGCCATCTCTGCTAATTCTTAAGAGTCAACTACTTCAGTTCACCTAAAGGTAGACGTTTTCCTTAAGGCCAGAACGCCCCTCAGGAGGGATCTGTCCTTACCCATAGCTCTGGGCAGAAGCGCACTCCTCTCTGAAGGCCTAGACCTGGAGTATAGGGACCCAGTTCAAACATTCTCCTCCTTCACCTTTTTATTTTATTTCCTTTTTTATTGCAGTATAGTTGACATTCATGGTTATATTCGTTTTAGGTCTCCTCCCTTATCTTTGAGGGTCCTCCCGTTGATATTCAGTATAATCTGTTCTTGACTGTGACCCCTTCCGTTCCTTGCCCTATATTCGTAGCTTTGAACTTCAGAGATCCATTCTCAGTCCCTCCCTGCCAAGCAAGCTACTCCACTGGTGTGCAAAGTCCTTGACAATCCAGATATGTTCTTCTACGCTCCTTTATATTTGGAAAATTAAATGCACCCATCCAATTTGTTTTACCTAGAACAAGCTGCAATCTACCTTAAATTTTATTTTTTTTATGCTGTAAGAAAAACAAACCTGTTGATAGCTTTTAGTAGTAGTAGTTTTTCTGGTTTCAAGATTTAACATGTAGCTTTCATTAGTGACCCAGTATTACACACTGAGAAATAAACTATTTTAGCATACAAATCAAACTAAAAAGATTTTGCAATCCTTGTAAAAAATTGTATGTTTTATAAGAATAACATTAGGTAATTGAACACTGATTCACTTTTAACTTTAAATTTCTCAAAAGCCCTTTCAGGATAGTTATATTTCCTGATATAATGAATCCAGGTTATCTGCCCATGCAGCCTGTCAGGGCTTCCCAGCTCTCCCATTTGGGGATTATATCCTTGTATGGCATTGTCCTCTGTAGTTTCCTTCCTGTTTTCATCTTTCTCCTCTTCTTCCTCTTCCTCCCCCTCCTCCCTTCTTGGCTAATTACTTATTTTTTGTCTTCTGTTCTATTTCCTCATTTTCTTCTTACTTGCACTCCTCCTCCCCACTGTCTTTCGTTCCTTCTCTGTATGTCTCTCTTTCCCTTCTATTTTTTTTTTTAAGATTTTATTTATTTATTTGAGAGACAGAGAGAACATGAGCAGAGGGAAGGGGCAGAGTGAGAGGGAGAAGCAGGCTCCCCACTGAACAGGGAGCTCGACGTGAGGCTCGATTCCAGGACCCCAAGACCATGACCTGAGCCAAAGGCAGGCACCCCTCTTTCCCTTTTCTTTGTCATCTTCCTCATGGGTTCTCCACCTGTTTCTGAGCACCCTCTTCTTCCTCACCTTCCTTTTCTTCCTAAATACTAGAATCGACCTTTTGTACAGTCTATTTTTGAAAGGTAGAATAATTCAGTACACTTAGTAAAAATTAAATTAATTTTAACATTATAGAATATACTAAATGGGCCTGAATATTAGAAGTATATTTCAAAGAATATATTTCATTTAAAAAATTATTTGCATATCCTTAAAAATACACAGACCCATATTTATTAATTATATGAGTTTAATTTTGCTTGGATGGAACATTTACTTTCTTCAAAATGCTGCTCAAGGGGCTCCTGGGTGGCTCAGATCATTGGCCGTCTGACTCTCGATTTCCGCTCAGGTCATGGTCTCAGGGTTATGGGATCAAGTCCCACATTGGGCTCTGTGCTTGGCACTTAGTCTGCTTGAGATTCTCTCCCTTTCCCTCTGCCCCTCCCCTGCTTGTGCTCTCTCTCAAAAAAATAAATAAAATCCTATAAAAAAATGTTGCTTGAAACACCATGAAAATACAGAGTAAAAAAAAAAAAACAACAAAAAAAACCCCAAAACTATAGTCCCTTAATAATGTCATTTATTGTCTAGTGGGGATGGATTTGTATAAACGTATCCAGATGGCCATACAAAGTATTGTCTAGATTTTCAATGCATTTCATTTTGTATTTATGTATTCTTTATTTTGTTCCAGAAAAAAAATAAGAAACTAGAGTTCATGCATATCATCAACATCCTCTATTATGGGTATCATCACAATCCGTCCAAAAGAAAGACCCATTTCTTGCTTCTCTGCACAGGGCCTATAATCCTAGCCCATTGGCTATAGAGACTAAATTACTTACTTACTGAAGGGTTCTAGCTTACTATATGATCCATCAAATGTGGGTAAGAATTTGCATTGCGTAATTCCAGCACAGAGTCTTTCAACAAAGTATTTTCACCTTCTATAAGTAAAAGACAAAATTTAGGACTTCCCATGGCTAAGAAGTTTGATTTCCTATTCATAATTAACAAAATAATATATTCACACACACACACACACACACACACAAATACACTCGATCTCACATACTCACACATAAAAATGATATATGTATTTGCTCACAAGACAAATATATATATTTGTGTGTAACCTCATTGTGAGCACTTTCCAATTATTTTTCGTTTTCGATCCTCAGAATTTGAATTAATTCTCTGGACAAAGGCAAATAGTCCTCTTTAAATTTGTCTCTGGAGTACAGTTGCCAGGTCTGCTGACAAACAGCTCCATTCTCCCTGCAGATGGAAGCACTTTCAGTGTCAGGCGGGTCAGCCTCCTTTGCAGACTAGCAGAAGCTAGGCAGAGTGTGCAGATGGCATTGCGTCGAAGAGCTCGGTATTTAATTAGAGCAGTCTTCCAAACAATGTCGCCCCGATTTTTCTGTGTTTACACTGGACATCAACTTGCAATTGAAAATGCTCTATGCATTTAAGACAGACTTAAGCACATTATCTCTGAGGTCCATTCCATTTTGAAACTTGTATCTTTTTTATAAATGTATGGATAATTAAACGCATAAAATGAGTAATAAAAGTAATTGGCTGAGAAAAATTTACATTGCATTCTTTTTGGCTTCTATGACACAATTAAAGGTCGCAATTGAGCGTTTATTGCCCAGATGGCTATTATCAGCTACTCATTAGCATGTGTGGTCATTGCTGAACCGAATGGAGAGTAAAAGAAAATCTACTCATAATGCATTAATCCTTTAGATTTGTGCGTAAAGGAGTATCCATTCACTGAGGAACACTCATGTTGTCTGTGAAGAGTGAGCCAGGTTTATTCTTGCGTCAACTAATGCCATAAAAACAGGTGAATACAGGGTTTTGTTTTTGTACAGTTGTTTTTGCTGTTGTTTCTATTCACAAAAGAAAAACAGGCCTGTGATCACGGTAAATATGGATAGTTGACCTTAGAATGAAGTCATGATTAAGTCGTCATCTTTCTCCTATTTCCATTTCTTACTACTTATTTCTACTGCCATGTTTTCATTCATCCTTCCACGGACTTTTATTTACTACACCAGTGCAAACATTATTTCATGCTGTTCGTTGCCTCTTTTTTCTATTTTCCTATTCAGAGTTCCATTACCATCATTCCTAGTTTGCTTGAGACCGGAGGGCTTATTATTATTACGAGGGACAAAATTCATCTGCCATTATTCCTTCCTGTGAACGGTTTTCATGTATTCTGGAAAATCAACCATACTAAAGATGAGCTGGAGTTGGTGAAAAGAAAAAGGAAAAGCCATCTAGGTTATCTTAATGGCCTTGTTTCTTTTCGATACTGGTAGGCAAAGTAGAGAGAAGCTTAGAAAAAGAGATTGTTAAATCCTAATGGAATGTGTGATTTGGGGAAAATTATTTAAGCCACTTGAGTGATTGCCCTGCCATATAAAATGAATAAGATAATGCGAAATTTGCAGTTACTGAGATTAACTGAGATGCCACGTATCAGGTGTCTTTCTCAGTGTACAAACATTCCCAAGTCAACTAATTCTATTTTGGCCTTTCTTTTACTTACCTTTAAGGGCTTGATATAGTTCAAATAACACCTTATTAAAAACTGAAATAACGGATTTTGTTACATGTATTGTACAACGTTCCTATAGATGTGAAAGCACTCAGGGTAGAAACAGTTCATCAGTCTGTATGGTGAATGTGATAAATGTGTAGTATTTAGTAAATGGAGTTAGTTATTTGTGTTATTAATCCATTTAGGAAAACAAAATTTATGTAGCATATAGGCAGCAGAGACCAATAAGTCTTTCTCAATACTTACTAAACAGAACTTATTCATTCTTATGCACTTATTGTGAACTAAAAAAATATCCATCCAGTACCATTATTTGGTTTTAATAATGTTGCCCAATTACTTTGTAAAAAGGAATTGAGCAACTGAAGTGTACTTTATATACATAATCAATTAATGTAAGTGTAAGTATTCACTGGCTGTCTCTGAAACTTTGATTAATTTCTAATTAGAAGTATCTGCAAAAGCTTAAATTGCTTTTTTCACAGGCCTGATTTTAAGTTACCATATAATACTGGTGAGTGCACAGTGTTTTCATACTACTAAATTAAGCATTATATGAACTACTTTATTAAAAACAAGCATGCATATTTCCTCTTATTTTGAATAGTCCTTAGGTCAGCAATTTCCAACTCGTGGATTAAAAATAATTTATTAAGAATATATTAATGCATTCCCAATAGAAATCCTAACAAGTTGCTTGTAGATACTAGCAAACTGATTCTAGAATGTGTATGGAGAGGAAACATACCTGGAAGAGCCAGTTCAATATTGAAGGAGAAGAACAAAGTCAGAGGACGGGCACTACCCGACTTCAAGACTCACTATCAGAAAACAGTAATCAAAATAAGCGTAGTGATGGGAGAAAGGGCAAAGAGATCAACGGAACAGAAAGGAGAGCTCAGAAGTAAACCCACATTAATATAGGCAAATGACCTTTGGCAAAGAAACAAAGACAGTACAAAGGACATGAGATAGTCTTTGCAACAAATGGGCTGGAAAAACTGGACATCCACATGCCAAAAAACTCCACAAAAAATAAACACACAAAAAAACGAATCTTAGACACAGACCTTACACCCTCCACAAAAATTAACCCAAGTTGGGTTATAGATCTGAAGGTAAAAGCAAAATTATAAAACCCTTCAAATACAACATAGAGAAACTTAGATAACTTTGGGTA
This sequence comes from Ursus americanus, assembly GCF_024610735.1. Lineage (NCBI taxonomy): Eukaryota > Metazoa > Chordata > Mammalia > Carnivora > Ursidae > Ursus > Ursus americanus. The sequence goes on along the minus strand of NC_142129.1, from coordinate 59,628,294 downwards.
TTCCAATTACTCTTAAAGATATAACACTGAAAACATAATCCATGAAAAATAAAGCATTGATATGCTTGGTTTCATTAAAATCAAAAACTTCTGTTCTGCAAAAGACACTGTCAAGAGAATGAGGAGACAAGCTGTAGACATATTTGCAAAAAAAAAAAAAAATCTGATAAAAGACCATTATCCAAACTACACAAAGTGCTCTTAGAACTCATCAATAAGAAAATGAACAGTCCAATTAAAAAATGGGCAAAAGACCCGAACAGACACATCACTAAAGAAGGTACAGATCAGCACGTGAAAAGGGCTCCACATCATATGTTCTTGGAGAAATGCAAATTAAAAGAATGCTCCACTACATACCTAATAGTATGGTCAAAATCCAGTTCACCAACACTGGGTGCTGGTGAGGATATGGAGCACTAGGGACTCTCATTTATTGCCGGCGGAAATGCAAAATGGTACATCCACTTTAGTAGACATTTTGACAGTTTCTTACAAAAGTAAACATACATTTACCATATGAGCCAGCAGTAGTGCTTGCTAATATTTAGCCAAAGGAGGTAAAAATTTATGTCCCTAGAAAAACCTGCAAATGGATGTTTACAGCAGCTTTATCCATAATTGCCAGAATTTGGATAACCAATATGTTCTTCACTAAATTAAAAGATAAACTGTGATATATCCAGAAAATGGGATGTTATTTAGCATTAAAAAGAAATAAGCTATTACTCCATAAAAAGACATGGAGGAAACTTAAGTGCATTATTACTAAGCGAAAGAACCCAACCTTAAAAGGCTACATACTGCCTGATTCCAATTATATGGCATTTCTGGAAAAGGCAAAGCTATGGAGATGGTATTAAAACAAAAACATAGTTGCCAGTGTTAGAGGCGAGACAGAGATAAATAGCGCCCAGATAATTTTTAGGTCGGCAGTATTATTCTCTATAATAATTTAATGCTGGATACATGTCATTTTACATTTGTTGAAACTCCTAGAATGTAGAATACCAAGAGAACTCCAACATAAATTGTGGGCTTTGGGAGATAATGATGTGTCAGTGTAAGCTCATGCGTGGTAACAGAGGTAACCACTCAAGGGAAGGATTTTGATGATGGAAGACTCTGTGTGCGTGTGAATGGGGCAGGGGATATATAGAAACTTTGTACTTTCTGTTTCGTTTTTCTGTGAACCTAAGATTGCTCTTGAAAAGAGTCTACTTAAAAGGAAAAACAATTTGATTTGTAAAAATAAAAGATTGTAAACAAAAAAGGAAGGAATGATAAAAATAACCTCTTTTGATATTTAAGAAAAAATTTTCTTTAGACCGTAAAAGTTGTGTTTTCATTAATTAAATATTACTATTTAGGTGCCTTTGAGTGCAGAAAATCCGTGTGCTTACTGCTGCGATCATCTTAACACATATTTTTTAACTCTTCCACCATCCAACCACTGAGCAAAGAGGCGCTGTTAATATTCTGGTGAATTCTGTTCCATTGGTTGATCCTTGTCATTTGACTCCAGTGCCCACTTCCCATGCTGAGCGAGGTGAAAGATGGTGACAGCAAATCTGCTGTTGAAGTAGGTCACATTTTGTATACACCCCCCATTATGAGTGGTCTTCTTGGAGCCCCATCACCGCTGTAAGTTGGGCACCTGCGGAAGAAATTTGCCAACATGGTAACTAGTGCACTCCGTAAGTTGGAGCCCTTGACGTCTGCCTCCTTTGGGAGTAGAGAAGAAGCTAACTGGGGGCCAGTGGTAGTGGGAGCAGTTTTGAGCAGTTTGCCTCAAATTATTAGCAGTTCAACTTGACCATTGGGTTCTTTGCATCTAATTGCCAAATGCTTTCTTTCAGTCACATTAAAAGGTGCCAGGGAAAAGTGTCCCCAACACTCTATGACAAGCTAATTCCAACATTACTGGATAAAAGTTTGAATAATTGATGTAGCTTTCTCATTTGTCTGTACCTCCCATTCATTTTCTCCACACTTCCCAGAGGTCAAGGTTATTGTTATCAAGATACTATTCCATCATCAGTTTTAATTTTAAGAACAGACTTAATACGAGCTTTTTTCAGTTTATCATATTTATATCAGTTTTGATTTAATTCTATTTTTAAATGTTTTAAAAAACTTTCTCATTTCAGAACTTTTCATGGAAATCATATATTGCTATTCCCCCTTCCCTCCCTCCTTCTCTTCCTCCCTCCTACTTTCCCTTCCTTTCTTTATTTTTCTGTTTCTTAATATTTCTAATTTCTTAGAAGATGACTGAGAGCCACCTTTCTAACAAATACTTCACCATGGAAGAAAGGGTTCCCAATTTTATCCTATTGCTTTCCTCCAAAAAAACCAGTAGCAGACTTGTCACTTCATCCCCCTCGTCCATAGATGCTCGCTGAATACTAAATTCAATGTCTGCTACACAGGAAAGAGAAAGTCCCCGATCGTCGTCGTGGCTTATGTATTACTCAATCCAATAACTCATTTATTCTTTTTAATTCATTCAAAATATTCTTTCTGAGTGTCGTCTATTCGCTAAATAGATGGGAAATTCTCTGTGCCGACAAGGAGCATGCAGTCCCTTAGAAGTAACACAAGTCAAAACGGAAAATCATTGCTATTGTTTTAGATTCTAAAACTCATCCTTACTGACTGACGTGTTTTACGGTTTCATCATGCGTGCAGCAGGCAGATATTACCGGGAAATCTTTCTCTGGGAGAGGTATTTAATAATTGTTTATTTCCCATGCCCTTCCCAAACAAACAAACAAACAACAACAAATTCAGGCCGAGAGAAAAACTAAAATGTGGATAATTTTTCAAAGTTATTTCGTCATTTGAATGTCCGTATTTTATTTCTGTATGTGTACAAATACTGCTTCCATAATTAGCACATCTTTGATGAGAAGATTTCAAAACAAATCGTGCAAAACCCCACTATCCACACAGGTGCTAGGCTGGCTTGAACTCAATATTAATACCATCTGGGAAAATGAAATCGGGGACAGAAAGAAAAAAAAAAAGAGGAAAGCTTTTCCTTTTTTTACTTTCTGGACAGCATGCGACAGGATTTAGGTCAATATGTAAATGCTTGTGTACGTGAAGAGAAAGCACTAAGAGCTGGTTCGGAACATCAAACCGCAGTACCGACAGCCAGGGAATTAGGATTATATGGTATAAGACTGGTGTATGGGAAAGCGAAGATTTGATTATGTTGGAAGGTATTTATTCCCTCTGCACAATTCAGTCGCAGCCTAGCAGTTATCTTGTCATGAAAACAGATCATTTTTCTGCTTAGAAATTTTTTTCAAGGTATTTCCTTTTAGTCAGGCACTAAATGCCAGACCATAAATTGATTCGCTTTCTCCTAATTCTCCTTCTCTCTGCTGGTGTCTTAGTAATTGATCAGAGGTGACGAATTCTAAGCAACATAAGTTCAAAGTATCCACCTAGTAGCAAAGGCAACAATCAGTGCCTGTGACGTTCCATCCCCCTTCCCCCCACCCCCGCCCTGCGCCCTGTGTACTAGAGAGTAATTCGTATAGCAAATTAAAATAAGGTTGGTTTTGTTTGGCGCATACTTGCTTACCCTATACAAATAGAATGAATTAATGACTGCCTGCACAGCGCTTTTGGAGACTTGTGCTAGGTGCTCAGTGGAGGGGCACGGAAGGAGTTAGCCTCCTGGTAGAGGAAGTAATTCTCTTGATCCTCAAGTAGTTCCTAGAAGCCGCTGTTCTGCCTGTGAGCTCCCCGGCTCTGAGTAGGGCTCAGACACACGCACTACACGTATTTTAGGTGGCTCCTAAAAGAAAGACCCACTCGAAAGTCTCCACTCCCCAATCCTCTCTGATTCTTCCAGGCCAAAGTTTTCCTTATTCTCTGTCGTTTCGTCCACATATAAAAACACCGATTTCATTCTATAAAAATCTCCACATTCTCTCCCCTCTGGAGTATCATCTACTTGGGAACAAGAAAGTGCAGTATGTTTTCGTTTTCGTTGATGCCAGGTATAGAAGGGAGAGGGCACTCAGTAAATACGTGGTAAATAAAAGAATGAATGCTACCTTAATACCTGCCGCCAAACTACGTCCATTTCTTTCATGGAAAGTATGTGTTCATTGCCCAGAGAATCGGTGAGTTTGGAGCCAAAGGACTTCCGACAGTGACTGAACTAGAGTCTGTGAAAATTAAACTAGGGAAATATTATGTGTTAGGAGCATAGTGCTGCCAATATTATTCTACCTTAGGAATCTAGCCTGACAGTAAATGTTTCTGAAAGTGATTAAAAATATGAATAGAATATACAACATAATTCGAAAACAGCTTGATTTGGGGCACCTGGGTGGCTCAGTTGGTTAAGCATCGCCTTTGGCTCAGGTCCTGATCTCCAGGTTCTGGAATCGAGCCCTGTGTCAGGCTTCTTGCTCAGCAAGGAGTCTGCTTCCTTCTCTCTCTCTCTCCCTCTGCTCCTCCCCACTGCTTGTTCTCTCTCTCTCTCTGTCAAGTAAGTAAATAAAATCTTTTTTTTTTAAGATTTTATTTATTTATTTGACAGAGAGAGAGACAGCCAGCGAGAGAGGGAACACAAGCAGGGGGAGTGGGAGAGGAAGAAGCAGGCTCATAGTGGAGGAGCCTGATGTGGGGCTCGATCCCATAACGCCGGGATCACGCCCTGAGCCGAAGGCAGACGCTTAACCGCTGTGCCACCCAGGCGCCCCTCAAGTAAGTAAATAAAATCTTAAAAAAAGAAAACCATTCGATTTATGTCCTATAATGCATTCACAGCATTTAGTGCCTTTTTATTTGCTTTGGCCCCAAGAATCGGTGAGTAGCTACTTGAGATCATACTTAGAAAACATCTGGTCATGGTTTATGAGATGAACTCTTCAAAGCATACTCTATTCTGCCCCTCGGTTACCTACACAGCTTTCTTTTCCCCCCCCAGTACTGACCCTTATAAATTCTTTAAAATATTGCTTAACATTTACTCCTTAGTCTACAAGTTTTTCAGTAACTTTGGCCAAAAATATGTTTCTCTCACAATTTCAGAGTGTACCGGAAGATTATCCATATTGCTCCTACATGGGGGCCAGTGAGCCCTATTTTAACACTGGCTGAAAAGAGTGTTCTTCTCATATTCTAATACATATCTGATTCTTAGTTCCCCCCAAATAAAATGCTGTCCAAACAATGTGTTTTATCTTACTCATCACATCAGATGTAAAATGCTGGTTTGCATTAAATCACCAATTGGACACATTATTCCATAGACTAAACATCTTTGGCTTTATTATATCCTCCATATAGGTTTTATATCCAAGATTTTATATCCAAGAGGTAAATTATGTAAACCATATTCTGTAGTATATCAGGTGTAGTGATGGAGTAAGGCCTAACGAAATTATTCAGTTGAGAACTGTGATGATTACATCAACAGTCTCTTATATTTTTGAAAAGATTACTTGCAGGATAAAAATTGCTCAGGTTTCTTGTTTCCATACCATATCCTAACAATGTTTTTAAGTACTTTTATTAATTTATTAATTTAATCAATTCTCCCAACATTCCTATGAGGGAGTTAATATTACTCGTTAAAAACAAATAAAGCACCAAGGCATTTATTTCCTTGTCCAATTTCAAAAATATAAAAAGCATAACAGGAATTCGGAACCATTGGTTCTTCTCTAGAGTCAGAAGTCTCAGGACCACACAGTGCTATAATTCTCAGAAGTTGAGCAGTACACAACCTGCACAGCTGGACATGAAAGTCACTAACAACTCTATTTGTCTTCTCAAGTGGCAAATATTTTTTCTAGTAGAAAATTAATATATATATATCTGTATTTGTAACTATACAAATATATGAATTGAATTATATCAATTCGTATGAAGCATTTAAAAAATCTCATCCCTAACTCTGCTAAAATAAAAAGCAATTAATTCAATAACTCTTTTTATAACTGCCTTCTGGTTAATTTTCAGGAGAACAAGGGAATTTTTGTGACCTATGGGATAGTGGGTAATCTTTCAATGATTATGACCTCAAAGCATGAAATAGACAGCCATCAAAAACAGAACTAAAATAGAATCATCTTTTTAAATGATTCTAATCATTTAAAAATAGAAAGTGCATACAGAACCTCTCCCCGGGATAATGACTTTTGGGTTTTCATGGCCAGGTGCAGGGCCAGGTGCTGGTTTGGTCCTGGCTACAAACAGGTCGTGTTATTAGCCACATCAGTGTGCTGAGTGACACATTGCAGCCCCTCTCAGAGCAACACGGGGTGCTCCTGCTACTATAAATCTCTGCAAAGTTGGCCTCATAGGAGCTCTGAGTAAAATATTCACACACGTAGTAAAATACTATGCCTTGGTGTAATTGAGGTGATTATCTATGATTAGTAAGAGAAATCACAGTTCCTTTGTTTCATGTTTTATTTTTTAAAATTTAAAATAATCTAATTAACATATAGTGTGTTATTAGTTTCAGAGGTAGAGTTCAGTGATTCATCAGTTGCAGATAACACCCAGTGCTCATCACATCAAGTGCCCTCCTTCATGCCCACCCCCCAGTAACCCCATCCCCTCCCTCACCTCCCCTCCAGCAACCCTGCTTGTTTCCTCTAGTTAAGAGTTTCTTATGGGTTGTCACCCTCTCTGCTTTCATCTTATTTTATTTTTTTCTTCCCTTCCCCTATGTTCATCAGTTTTGTTTCTTAAATTCCACATGAGCGAAATCATATGATATTTGTCTTTCTCTGACTGACTTCACTTAGCATGATACCCTCTAGTTCCATCCACATTGTTGCAAATGGCAAGATTTCATTCTTTTTGACGGCTGAGTAATAGTCCATTATATATATATATATATATATATATATATATATATATATATATATATATATATATATTACACACACACCACATCTTCTTTATCCATTCACCTGTCGATGGACATCTGGGTTCTTTCCATATTTTGGCTATTGTGGACATTGCTGCTATAAACATTGGGGTGCATGTGCCCCTTTGAATCACTGTTTGTATCCTTTGGATAAATACCTAGTAGTGCCGTTGCTCGGTCGTAGGGTAGCTCTATTTTTAACTTTTTGAGGAACCTCCATACTGTTTTCCAGAGCGGCTGCACCAGCTTGCATTCCTACCAGCAGTATAAGAGGGTTCTCCTTTCTCAGTATCCTTGCCGACATCTGTCGTTTCTTGGGTTGTTAATTTTAGCCATTTTGAAAGGTGTCAGGTGGTATCTCATTGGGGTTTTGACTTGTATTTCCCTGATGCCAAGTGATGAGCATTTTTTCATGAGTCTGTTGGCCATCTGTATGAGAGAAATGACTGTTTATGTCCTCTACCCAGAGAAATCTTAGTTCTAATGAAACACTTCAAAAATCTTTTTAATGAACCTGTAATGCTTTATATTTTCCATATTTACAAAATTGTGTGGAAAGGAGCTTATTTTTATTCCTAGATTAATTCAACGCTAATAAAATCAGAGACAGAATTAATCTTCTATTTTAAAAGGTATTTAAAAATTTATCTGTGAGGGCTTTTTATTGCTCAACATCATTAATAAAAAGTCTTTTAATTTTGTTAGATAGATATTTCCTTCATCTGCTATCTCAAAGTATCCATGATTAGTACCACTGTGCAGAACAAATAAGCTTTTTATTTTTGCTTTTGCACACACTCATTTTCTTGCAGGTTATGAGAATAAAATGGACAAAAACCAATTACACCAACCATTCCAACCTGTAAGTCTTTAAAAAAATGTTTTATTCGGATTTATAACAGAAAATATGAAGAGACTATTATTCATAAGCATGCAGATGACCTCCAGAATATTTCAGAATCCGTTTAATCCTCATTTCAGCATGTGTTTTTCTCTCTTAACTGGATTCTGTAGCCAGTGCTTTTCTCTCTGCCGGAAAACTCTTACCTTTGATGGCCTCGTGCTCCACTCTTGTCTTCTTCTCCTTCAAGTCTGTCCAAATGCTCACTTTTCAGGAAGACTTTCTCTGACCATTCATTGAAATTGACACCATGCCCTCCCTCCAGCTGGCCATTTGGTATTGCTGAAGGCTTATTTTTATTTATAGCACTTATTACTACTTGACATACTAAGTGTGTGTGTGTGTGTGTGTGTGTGTGTGTGTGTGTGTGTGCGTGTGCGCGCCCTTGCATGATTCCTGGTCTCCACTGATTAGAATGTAAACTCCACAAAGGCAGGAGTGCTTGTATGGTTATTGTTATTGTTATATCCTTAGCATTTGGAAGAGTAATTGTACATCTTAGGTTCTCAATAAATAGCTGTTCTCATTAAGTGCCTGTTCATAACTTTATTTTTTTTAATTTAGTGCTATAATCGGAGAATTTCTCCATATCCTTAAGTATCCATAGAAAATATAATTTTTAAAAGATTTATTTATTTATCTGAGAGAGAGCATGAGCATGAGGGACAGAAGAGAGGGACAGAGAATCTCAAGCAGGATCCCCACTGAGCGGGGAGCCCAATGTCGGGCTGGATCCCACAGCCCTGAGATCACAATCTGAGCTGAAACCAAGAGTCCAATGATACTCAACTGACAGTGCCACCAGGCGCCCCCTATAAAATATAGTGTTAAATATCTGAACACACATCTCTTGTTAATTATATCATAATTTTTGACGTAATCCCACATTTTTGGACATTTAGTTTGAATTTTCCCCTAAAATAAAAATTTTATGACCATGAACTTCTTGTTTGCTGTGGTCTGCATGTGTCTCCCAAAGTTCATATGTTTAAGTCCCAAGGCCCAAAGCGATAGTATTAGGACCTGGAGTCTTTGGGAGATGCTTAATCGGGAATGAGCATAGCGTCTTGATGAATGGGATTAGTGCCCTTGTAGAGGAGGCTAGAGAGTTCTCTTCGCCTTTTCCCTCTGTGCAATGATACAGGGGAAAAGCCTGTGACTTGGAAAAGGACCCTCGACCGCCGGTGCTGGTACCCGGATCTTGGAGTTCCAGCCCCTACACGTGTGAGAAATAAAATTCCGTTGTTTATGAGCTCCCCAGTCCACGCTGTTTTGTTGTGGCAGCCCAAACGAACTAAGACCTCGTTCAGTTATATGTTTCTCCCTTATGATTTCCTGAACACAAATCAAAGTGGCCTTGCTGGTTCAAAACGTATGGACTGGCAACATACCGCCTATTGCATCTAGAAATGTTTGACTAGTTTAAACAGCCCTCAGGGACATATGACTGCATTTTGGAACATCCTCATTAAGAGTTTGTATTAAGATTGTTTTATAGTTTGATAAATAAAGAAAATACACTTTATTGATGTTTGAGCGTGTACCTCAACGCTAATGTCTACGCCAGTGGGGATTGCTGGAGAGAGCAGGGAGTTCCTATTATTACCTTGCCTACAGGTCCCCAATTTTTATTTGTGGTCCTTCTCAAAGGCCTGGCTAGAGTGAACATAAGGCCTAGATTATATAGAACTGGCCATCAGCGCCAGGGAGGAAACAAAATAAAACTATAACTACTAAAGAATGTTTTAGGAGTCAAGGGGTAGCCTCAAAAGACACAATTATTATCACTTCCTTTATTACGACTATTTTCTCTTTCCAGCAATCCCTGTACCTACGGAGGAAAGATTACTCCAAACTTTGCTCTGAAATAGGGGAGAAGGCAAGGGGTCAACACTCAGAGGTGAAGACCTTTGCTCTTCTTTGCTCCCGCTTTTATTGGTCCTTCAGGCTAATCACAGATCCCTATCACTGTTTCTCGGGCAAGTGATATGTGACAAGAGGTCTTACTGAAACTGGGAGGATCTGTTTACAGGAAAGATACGATATGCTAATTTGCGCGGTTTACAAGTTCTGCTAAATATAGCCTAAGGGACAATGCCTACATCTCTGAGGTCACAGGGCGGCTGTTTGGGCTAGGAAAGTTTCGGGAAGGCAACTCCCTGCGGCATTCCCACAGCAGAGGGGTCACCGGCCTTGGCACTCCTAAAGCCTACACCCTTCTCTGGAACCTTCCCTCCCCCCAGCGGCCTCTGTGTTACATTTTAGCAAGCCGGGTATTACAGCTGATTTCATGCTCTGCGTTAACCCCAACAAAAAGAAAATTACTAGATACAGTATTTTAGGGGATAGAGTTAATACACATTTACTCTATATGCCCAGATGTTAATATCCTTTAAAAAAGAGCAGTTAAGGGGCATCTGGGCTACACATCAGTGCAGCGTCTGCTGGATGTTCTCGCCAGCTCCCTCTGCCCCTCCCCCACTCGTGCTCATGTTCTCTCTAAAATAAATCTTTAAAAAAGAGTAGTTAAAAGTAAGGCCTTGGGTATGGAGATATTTTTGGCCCACAGTTATTGTTTCATAACAATATTTGAAATATATTTCATCTAGGGAGACTCGCATGTTTTAAAGCATATAAAGCATGATAATGTTATAAATTGTGTTTTTGTAAGCAGTGCAATTTGGTGAATGGTCTTGCACTGCAGGCTGGCGCTGGAGTAGAGGACCTCACCACACCAGGACTGTGAGGGGTTTATAGCGTAGCTCTGTCTGCCCAGCTCCTCAGGTCACAGAAAACCAAACCTGTTTCTCCCAGATACTTCCAAGCTGTTGTAGAAGCCTCCTCCTAGTTTTCGGGTAATTTCCCTTTCAATTTTAATTAGCCTGATCAATTCTGTTGAAACTGCTAATAACCCTCCCTGAAACAGAATTTCTAACCTAAAATTTAAATGCTACATCACTGCAGATATAATGGATGACTGAGCTGTGTGTCTCAGATGAGCACTTTCATCTAATACAAGGTTAATTGCTTAAAGAGAACTCTGATAAGTAGGGTAGGGAAAATAGGGTATTATACTAAAAAGATTAATTAAAATGATAGTTGGAGGTCATAACTTAAATGACTAAGGATTAGTAGTTTGAATAACAGAAGTCACGTTGAAGCCTTGACAGGCATTCTACTCACCTGTGTATGTGTGACAGGCTGGAGATGGGAGTTCTCACATGTTTTTACTTTTTATTCACCAAGAGTTTTCTGCTTTATTAGTAGAGTCAAATCACTTATACCAACAATACGTTGGTACAACAGAATCACTTATTCTGATCATAGATCACTATATGGTCTATTAAACTCTGTTCTAGAGTGTTTAATGTCTCTTCTATATCTAAAATATGAATTTAAGTAATTTATTACATTTTTGCCTATTTCATATACATGTATTTGACTACAGTCCCAACAACCAAATTTTCTCCCCGATTCAGAAGAGTTATTGCTCTCAGGTTCATTCGTTTTGATGAGATGACATGTATCTCCAAATATTATCCTCTCTGGAAAATAAATTAGCAGGACTTAACAGTATAGATACCTACATCAGGGCTTCTGAGACAGAGCTCTACAAAGGGAAAAAGTTTCCTTTGGATCCTGTGAGAAAGCCTGCATTGCCAGGCAAGGGTTATTTATTTATAGCAGTCCTTTAGAAGATAAGAGACGTTCCCTTGACTGATAATATCTTTAAATTGTCAAAGCTTTCATTTGCCATTGCAGGGGAACAATTCTTACTGATAGGACAGGTCCCATTAGAACAGATCTTACGATGTTAGTTACAAAGATATTTTTTCTGCATTTTATTTGCCACTTTTGACGTAGAAAGTTTACAGCCGCTTATGTCCTACTAAATTTATTTTTTGGTTTCCTCTTTACAATGCCATAATAATAGTTAATATTTCTTACTTCCTTATTTTCTATCAGGCATTATCCTACGTTTTACACGTGTAACATTTAATTCTTGAAAAATCTATGTGATATGCAATATCATGGTCATTTGGAGATAAGAAAGTTGAAATTAAGGAAATTGACCAAGGTTTAAAACTCTTCCTTAAGCAATATATTATATTGCTCTCTTCAAAGTAATCAATGAAATTAACCTGACAATATTTTAGGACATTATTGGAAAGTCATGGTGGTACGTTGGCAAAAGCCAGACATTGCAATGGATATATAGCATAAGGAACGGTTATGGTGACTGGACAGAGTGTGATGACTATGACTTGGCAACCATCCTGTGCACTGTACCAAATACATCTCAGGTACCACTTTAATCATTTTCTTCCCATGTTCAAAGGTTCTATTATCTACTGAATGAGGTTCAGTCTCCTAAACCTTGTATCTAAAGTTATTTGAGTTTGATTTCAATCTGTTTTTCACCTACTGTTATCCCAGTATGCACCTTATACCCCAGCCAAAATAGACTACTTTTTCTTTCTCAAATGGCCTCTTGTAACTTGACTGGGTGAATTTGGCATCCTCCATTTTTCCTTTAATGATAACCTATTCTAAAATGTACAAAGAAACCTTTTGTTATCTTTCCAAATGGAATTGACCTCTTCCTTCCTGAAACTTTGTATTTCTTTTTATATGATTTTTTTTGTCAAAAATAAGCTTAGTTATTTCTATATTTTCTTTCCTCTCATATTAAGGTTTAAGCTCATCTTTTTACTTCTTGCATTTTCTTTGGACTATAGCCTGAATAACTTGTGAGGCTGTTTTCAAACTGATGACCATGGTCTGAACTTAGTATTGAACAAAAAAATATAACCTGATTGAAGCCAAGGCTACAAGAATGACTTTTCTAAGATTCTTATTGAAGAAAACTATGCTATAGTTACTATGTCAAATGCCAGTTTTCAAATTTTTTACATGTTTTCTCATATATCAGGAAGGCAATCCATGATCAACAGAAATATATCTACAAAATAAAACAAAACAAGACAAAATGAAAAGCTTTTTCCTCTGTCCTTGGCTTTTACTTTACTTCACAACCTATATAGCCTGTCTTCCAAGCTTCTTGAGAATTCTTCAAGTCTTAGCCCACACATGACTTTGTTTCTCCTTCCCTTTTCTTCCTGATTCTGCACTCCAAAGCCCAAATAAACTATCCAGCTATAACATAAACTTTATCAAAAGATAGCAAGGGAACGAAATGAACTATATCATCGGAATCTTTTTTAGGAGATTTAAGAAGAGGATACCCTGGGAACATTCTTTTGTCCAGTAAATATCAAGACACTCTCAGAACATTTAATTTCCCCCCTAAAGCCCTGACAAGGAAGAAAAAAACCCCAGCTTTATGAACAGAAGTGCATACTTGGTTACTAAAGAGAGATAAATATAATAAAATATGGTAACACTATGGGATTGTGACAGCTCCTATTAGGACTGTAGCTTTTATGTTCTTCTGACATATTCTTCTGACATATGCGAAATTCCTAGTTAGTATTGTCAGAAGAGACTATGTTCATCACCGAACTGTTAGCATTTACACTGGACCCACAATCTCTCTCTGGAAACCACAAAGAAAATTGGTTGTATTTGTGTGTACTCACATTTGCAGGGCCCAGGCAGGTATAAATCCACATTTCTAAATTGAAGCCTACTTTCTTTTTCATCCTGAACCCTGACCTCAGGGCTCCCAGACAGAGGTTTTTTGTATATGCATTTGGGCCATTCGACCTTCACATCTAAACTCCATCCATATCTCCACTCAATCAGTTGCAGATTTCTTGGCTACCCCTTGAATCTAGAAGTCTACACGCTGGCAGCAAAGTGTACCTACCTTCTCAAGACCATACCAGAGAAAGAAGTTTGTACAGCACTTGGAATAGGCTAAAGGACATTTGACAAGGGAACTCATTGACCTGTGTACTTGGAGCAGAATCTAGAAAAGGGGCCTCTGGCTGGATGTGTCCCCTTGGCCCCGCCTTCTTCACAGCCTGTGGTTTCATCCTTGTGTAATGGCCGCAGGATGAGTCTAAGGACCTTAGTCTAAGAACCACACTCATTATCTAATCATGAAACCTGTTCTTGAAAAAGCACAGGCCCTAAAAACACAAATGTCAAAGTAATTTTCCTGCAAGAAAAGGAAAAAAAAGAAAAGATAAGGTGAGGGTATTTTGGCCCCATACAGAAGTATTTATCTACACAAGTATCTAGCTTGTACCACATTGATACAATGAATGCTATGCCAGTTTGGGTGATTGAAAGACAGACGTGGGGAAATTAAAAAGTGGATGGTAGCATAGCCCTTACACATTATTTAGAGTTGGCTGTCATGACTGGGTAGATCTTTCAGCACCAGATCAATTATAGGAAGGTAAGATTACAGTTAATTACAATACAGATAAAAGCCCACATGGCATAAAGATGATGCTAGATATTATAATGGTGAGAGATAGTTACTAGCTGTTATTCATTACTGGCTCATTTTGTCCATTGTCCCTTGATAATGTCTGTGTAATGTGATGGCTGGAATAGATGCTGTTGGTGCCTGGCCCAGGTCACCTTTTCCAGGCTGGTAATGTCTTCAGTTCCCCTAACAGCTATGAGCATTGTCTACTGTCTCATAATTTCCCTCTTCTCCTGGTGAGTTCCCTCAGCTTACTAAGAAATTTCTGTGGCATTATATCTCCTGAGGGTAACCCACAGTCAACAGTGAACTTATTGGTGGGAACAAACTTTTGGTGCATTTTCCCTTCACAATTCCCTGTGGGATTCAGCTGAAATTAGACCTTGCAGATTGGCTTCTCCTCCTCCATGCTGCTTTGCTCACTTCCTTACAGGTTAATCCCAAGAGCACTCCCTCCATCAAAAATTCTTTGCACAAAAATCCTTGTCTCAGGCTTTGCTTCCAGGGAACTTGTCTTAAGACATGGGCCTACAGCAACACGTCTGACATTCTCTGGGACCCAACTGTTCTTCGCAGTGGCAGACAGATAGTAACCAAAAGTCTAAATAAGGAGTTTACACAAATTCCAAATGTGCTTGTGGCAAATGTCCCTAGAACAAAAAAGTACCTGTCCTGTTAGGTGCTGGAAGTTTCCTGCCCGGCATTCATATTGTCATTTTCATTTCTAAGCTACAGCTTTCGTGTCACTGGGGACTTTTCCACAAGTGTTGCATTAATGCGTACTGCTCACTAGGGAAGAGTTTTCAGAACAGAACCATTGTGCATGTAGTGCTAACAATTATAGTCTTCTCGCGCCTGTTGCTTGAGCAGAACTTTTCACCACAGTACAACTGTAATTAGTTTTTCACGACATTCGGTTTTTAAATATTAGATTTTGGTGTAATGTCGAGAAGCATTGGTATTTAGAATGCAGTATTCGAACTCTTTACTCTGTTGGTCCTAAAGCTTTCATTTTAGGGGGTAAAAGTCCTGACAGTACCATTAGGCACAGTTATCAATGGTGAAGTAGACTTACTCTCAAAAAAATACCCTAAATTGGCTAGTCTGCTCCTTTTCTGACTATGCTGGGAGATTCGTCAACTGCTAACGTTCATTCTGTTTTAATAAAAGATCCAGGGCAGAATATTGGCTTGTTTTTTATTCCATCTCAATAATAATACCAGGTATTTCTCCAGCACTTACTCTCTTCTAGGCATCGTTCTGGACTCTTTAAAGGTATTATTTATTTAACACTCACGGCAACTTTCTTTTAGGTTAATACAATTATTTCCACAATTTTATAGATCGGGTAATAATACAAATGCAATTCAAAGTATAAAAATATTAAGCAACTTGTTCAAAGTCACACAGCTTTTAAGTGTCGTGGCTTGAATCCAATACCTTTCACATTCCACAGAAGGTACGTATGACTCAAATGTTATATTATCTATGAAGATTCTTAGCTGGAGCCTTAGTCTAAAGTGATACAGTTAGGCGTATCCTAGAACGGTGTTGTTCGTTATGTGATCTACAGTGGCTGCTGTTCCGGAAACTCTTTGTTACTACTCAGAGACACAGTGTCTTAATCTGTTGGGTCTGCTGGCACAGAATACCATAGACTGGGTGGCTAAAACAAAAATACTGCTCACAGTTCCAGAGGCTGGAAAGTAAGTCCCAGACGGGGGCACTGGCAGATTCAGTGTCTGGTGAGAACCCTCTTCCTGGTGCATAGATGCTGCATTCTGTCTGTCCTAGCATGCTGGAATGGTTGAAGGAGCTCTGTGGGATGTCTTTTCTGTAAAAGCACTAATCCCTTCATGAGCGCTCTACCCTCATGACCTAATCACCTCCCAAAAGCTTCATCTCCAAAAACCATCACCCTGGGGATTTGGTTCCAACATATGACTTTTGGAGGGGGACACAAATATTCAGTCTACAGCATATAGGAAGTACGGACATTTCCGGTAAGCAGTGAGAAACATCTATAGCAATCTGGTGTTGCTGTGGCCCTTCCAGAACACGATCAGTGAACTCATCTCAGTGAACAGGGTATAGACCAGTCCGAGGGTTCTCAGATTCGGGTAGCGGGTCCCATATGTGGAAAGCTGCACATTATCTAGGTGTTTCGGGGACATGTTAAAGGCTAGTGATAATAAAAACAAAACAAAACTAAGCAATAATAACTATAATAACAATTTTAAAAAGCCCTCAAATAAACATATTCTCTATGCACCTGCACTCATTCAAAGATTCTGGTCACAGTCCCCATCATACACCCCAAATTGAAACTCAGTTAAAATTTCTTTAGATCATCATAGGGCTGAGTTACAGTTGGAATAGGAGTAGGAGAACCAGTGTTAGTCCACTTCATGACGGTAAATGTAGGGAAGACCAGGCTGGATAACCTGGAACTCGGTTTAATGGGCCCGTATAATGCCTACATCTCATAACCTGCTGAGAGGGAGTGAGGTACCAGGGCGACAGTGCCAAATGCTCCAGGGGTAGACCTCCCGTACTTCCCTCAGGAAAACCTGCTAACAAATTGAGGACATCTGTGTTCCTGCATACGGCAAGTGCACACAAGGCTTAACCTTGTCCTTTTTTTTTTTTTTCCACATAAAATTTTACAGAGAAGCTTGAGAGCACTGATTTAGAGAATTGTTTAGGACTTTGTATTATGCTATTATTGTCATCCTGAGATAGGTCCCTGCCCCCCTCCTTTAAGGTCTTTAATTATGTAATTACAGCAAAATAAATTATTTACTATGGAATGGCAAAGGAGTGCAAGTCAAATCTGTATGTAAATATGAATAATTCAATGTATTAAATAGTATTATAAATACTTTATTCATAAATTTAACTTTTACAAATAATATTTAATATATTAAATAATATTACATTGCCAAAACCGAAATTTTCCCCCTAGATTAAATTGCCCCCTAATTATAAATAACAACGACAACAACATACACAATTATACATGCACACCCTGGTGAGGGAGGCTGGGAAAGAGGCAGAAAGTGTCCTGAGAAAACGTTCTACAATGTAACACAGGGCAACGAGCACTTAGGAATTCAGGCTATTGGTCAGTGGAGAAACTGTTCTGTATCAATGTTTGTGAAAACAAAAGGTAGTTGGATTCATTTAATCTGTACTTGAAGGCACATGTTCAGGTAGATGGATCTAACTTTACAAAATCTAACTTCTCTGGAGGATTTCAGTACTTGGGACCAAAAAGTAATGGAAATCAAACTGGCAGCCTGTGGTTGGGGAGCTTTTCAAGGCTGCGCTTCTCCCCCTTTCTTTACCCAAGTGCGGGTGTTATCTGCCTCATTTTGTTTGTTAAGGATTGGGGTTAAAAGTGTGTGGCTGGTGTGTGAATTGTTTTTGGAAGGAAATAATTCCTTGGAGCTAGAAAAAGTCTTCACCCAAGTTGGGAGTGTGTCCATATCCTTCAGCCTCTGGGGAGAAGACGGGGTAACGCGCGCTGTTTCTTTACCCGGCTGCCTGACTTGCGGCAATGACCCGGTCGACTCTCGCAATCTTTCCGAGCTCTCGACTGCAGTGTGGCGGGAAGTGTAGGTAAACATAAAAGGCCTCTTCTTTGGGTCTCCTCTTCGCATGAATTTCTAGCAGGACCAAAAAGGCAGACTAGGATCCCTGCTCACGGTGCGGAGTCTTACTGAAGTCACGCTGCTGGCGGCTTGGTCTTCTCAGAACGCCTGCCCTGCAGCTTTCCTCGGGCTAGACTCGTCCTAAAACCGCAGACATCGGAGGGAAGCTTCTTACGGAGAGAATCCCGATTTAGATTTAATATCCATGGAGATATTCTGGACCCTGCAGCATTTGGAAGGACTGAGAAATGACAGACACTGAATTAGTTCCCTTAATTGTAAGGCCACGGAAATAGCTCCAAGACGGTGAGGACAGAATACATTCCGTCTTTCAGAGATGAGACAGAGAAACTAAAAGGTAACTCTGGGTACTGGAGTCCGTGAACGGCAGGGTAGCACTTCTTTTCAAAATCCTAATCATGTCTACCTTGCAAAAGTTGTTTCATTGCAAAAAGGTAGTAAATTACCGAGAGTATGCTCGGTCTGCCTTTCTTCTGTGCAATGAGATAGAGCCGGGGGAAGGGGTTATAAATTCTATGGTTTTTACAACAAGGTAAGATTTTGAAATACTTGATAGCAGCCCATAACTGAATGACAATTCAGTGGCTGTGTGCCACTACCTTTTCGCTTCAAGGAATGATCAGCACAGGGCTGGTATGAGCTCCTCAGTCAGTTCCCCTCATCGATTCATTTCCCCTTGGATAGGACTGTGGTAGAGCAGCTCCCAGTTTTTCAAGATAGATTCCTTTGACAATGTATATGTTCCTGCTAATGAGGATTCCTGGACATCTACCCTGTGAGTAGCTGCAAAAGAGCAGTGCTATAGAGAAAAACAGAAGATTTTTGTTTTATTTAGTCAGTTACTGCGGGCTTCTAGTAACAGGTGCACTGAGAGTTCAAACAAGCAGCAGCAGGCGGCACGGGTCCTGTGGAGCTATACTGCCACCTGGTGGAAGTATGAAGACACAAATTTAAAATGATTTCTAGGAAGCACGCCTACTAAAATTTAGTTTATTGGGTATACTTTATGCTTTGAAACAAAGCACAGTTTTGTCTTATTAAAGTAGACCAGAAAAACACAAACCTGCAGGTACACAATAAACTCACTTCCTTACAATTATTTTCTGTCTCTACTTTACAGTTTTCAATTGCAGACTAAATCTTCGCTGATCGTAAAAGGAATGTGTCTCAAACTAGGTATGTTACTGTGAATATGGGCAGCAGTATATGCCAAATGTAGGGTTTCAGCCAAAAAACCACCTCCATCGTCTGTCTACCAACTTGAAACATCCTTGATTCTTTGTCCTTTCCTGTCCGTCATACTGGAGACCCCATCAGAGGTTTCTTGCTACTCTTGGCATCGTCATTGGTCCAATTCTTCTCCTCTCTCATGAATCATGTCCTTTTTCTGCTCCCTGGATTCTCCTTATCAGGATTTAAACACACCCAACTCTCTGAAAACAGTTAAAAAAATAAAAAATAACTGCTATCAGAGCAACAGAAGCCGCAGAGAAACCACCATCGGACCATCATCTTCAACTGTCGACTCAGACTGCTTCGCCTCTCCCTTCCCGTTACTGTTTCTTGTACAGTGAAGCTTCTTAAAAGGAAGACCTACATGGGGCTGGGGATCAGTCAGTTAAGCGCCCCATTCTTGATTTCGGCTCAAGGTGTGGGATCCTTGTGGGGCTCCCTGTGGGACTTCACATGAGGATCCATACAGGGCTTTATTCTGGGTGTGGCACCTGTTTAAGATTCTCCCTCTGCCCCTCACTCTCTAATTAAAAAAAAAAAAGGTGGACCACATTTACCTTCTCTATTTTCTCTATTCACATGGACTTACTAACCCACTTCAATCTAGATTTCTACACAGCCTGCATGGAAGCTACTTTTTACCCCTAAAGGTCACTATTGGCTTCCTCATCAGATGATGACCGGACACATTTTAATACCGATCTTGCTTAATCACTGGGTATTATTTGAAATTCTTAGTCATTCTGTAATTCTCCAGATCACTTTCTTAAGATATCTGGGAGCCATACTTTTCTATTTTTCCTCCTGCTTACCTTCATAGTCTATCTCCCTCTCTTGTATTGCTCAGCCCAACTCTTAAGTGCGTGTGTTCCTCGGTGTTCTCATTCTGTCTACTTTCCCTTGTGGAGCTCATCACATCTGACGACTCCAGTTAGTGTCACTATGTGCTCATGACGTCAAATTTCCATTTTATGTCTCAATTTCTAATTTTATGCCCTCAGTTTCATTCTTTTATTAATTCAGTTATTCAATGACAGTATCACTTCTTTTATAAACAGCCTTTCTCTGGACTTTAGTCTCCCTTTTTAATCTCTAAAAGCTTGATTAAGGCCTCTCTTGTTTGCTCTCCACTAGCACCATTTTAAATCCATTATCACAGTGACATCTGAAACCATCTTTTTCTCTTCTTGATATATTTTTTCCTTTTAAAAATTATGTATTGTACACTATTACAATCTCTTGGACATGATTCAAACATTGCAGAGGCATACAGAGTAGAATGTAAAATTCCTTTTACTGTCTCCTAATCTCACACACACACACACAACCTCTCTCCTTCTCAGGCATAGAGTTTGCAGTACACTTTGTTTTCTTATGTTCACTTTCTCTGCATTTCCATAATACATATTATTACATTTTAACAAAATTTGTTTCAACTATGGGCATTTGTGACTTTCTATGATAATTTTTTAAAAAATGATAGATAACTTTCCAAACAGAGAAAGAGAGTGGGCTGTGGGGAAGAGAGCACTACCTACTTCTATTGATGCATGTTTAGATCCCATCCTTTTCCCCTGCAACTAGTATCATTACACAAAACTCTCTGTGCGTATATTGGAATCGTCATGAGTACTTTCCTAGAAGTTGCACCAAGAGTACACGATTTTTTTTTTTTACTGTAAGCTCTAGGCCCAATGTGGGGCTTGAACTGACAACCCCAAGATCAAGAGTTGCATGCTCTATGGACTGAGACAGCTAGGTGCCCCAAGAGTATGTGAATTTTGAGCATGGATTGATACTGCCAAGATACCATTCCCAAAGCCTGTATTAGAAAATATTGTTGCCAATATTATTAATATTTTATAATACCCTAAGTAATAAATAAAATATCATAAACCTGGTTCATATTTTCTAAATACTTATGAGGTTGAGAATATTTTTATATGTTAAAACATTATTTGTATGTAAAAATGTGATTGTTTGCATTTCTCCACTGAACTGTTTCTCCTTTCTCTTTTTAAAATTATAGATGATCTTTATGTATTTTTGATTATTGATGGATTTGGCCATTTATTCCCTAGCTGTAAACTTACTATTGACCAGACACCATGTGGGTATGTGACATCCAGTCGTGAACAATACTAATGAGCCCTTTCTTTCATTCATAGTTATCAAGATTACATTCTAGAAGGAAGAGAAAGAATAATTTAAGAACAGTTTGATAGTGATAACTGCTATGAGAAAATCAAAACAGTATAGTCTGAGAGATATCTACTGAGTGGTTAGGGAAGGTGTTTTTGAAGAAGAGACATTTTAGCTGGGGATTAAATTATAAGAAGTTACCAGCCAGGTAACATCTAAGAGAAAAGCTTTCTAGGACAGGAACAGTACATAGAGAAAAAAGGGCTTAAAACTAAGCTCTGGATAGTCAAACACTTAGAGGTGGAGCACAAGAGGAAACTCAGAAAAGAGGCAAAGAACAGTCTGTACTTGAGAAACCGGTAAAGTGTCACCGAAGTCACGGTGAGGAGAAAAGAAACCATAATTTTTTTGAGAACTGAAGAAAGGCCATTTCTATAGTGAGCTGGAATAGAAGCTTCATTGCAAGGGGAAGCAGAGAGAACGGGAGGGGAGAAAAGGACTCAGTGACTGCAGACAACAGATACTATAGAGGAAAACAAGAGCAAAGGTCCTAGTGACGGGGCATCGGGAGACATTAGAACGCGGTCAAGTGGAATGATCCAGAAGGAAGTAAAATTAACATTCAGAAGAGATAAGGGATAATGACAGAATTAATTCTTGGGATAATAAGAGAAAGAGGAAGGTGAGGCATAAGGAAAATGCATTCTTTGAGAGAATGGGAATATTTTATTTATTTTAAGAGGAGGATTATACATTTAGGAAAAATAGTAGATTGAGGATAGGAGAATAAGAATATTCATTTGACTGCTTCCATTTTCCTAAATCCAGGAAACAAGACATCAGCATAGACAGTGAGAAGGTGGGGTGAGTAGGGGGATGGGTTCAAAGTTTGAGCTGAAAAGATGTGTAAAGCTGTCATTTTGTAAGAAGGGAAATAAAGAACACCAGCAAAATGCTCCTTGCAGTGTCTGAGAACCATTTAAGAGTTACCATTATTATCAGATGCTGTTTTCCACCCCACAGTTAAATTTCAGTTTGATTGAGTATAGAATTAAGTCAAAATTATTTTCTCATACATCTTTAAATACAATTGCTCCATTTTCTAGCTTTCTGAAAGTGAGAAATTTTGTGTAAATCTGATTTTCATTCTTTTGTAAGTAATTTTTCCATCACCACTTCACTCCTCTGCAGCTTTTAACATTTTCTCAATGCTTTCACAGTGATGTCTAGTTAGAGATGTATTGCTAAAATTAATCTTATTAGGCATTCAATTTGATTGAAGACATACATCTATGTTTATTTTAGGGAATTTTTTTTTTTTAATTTCTAACTTTTTCCTTTCTTTCTTTGCTCCTCCATGGCCCTTGACTAGACGGGTATTAGAAATTGAATCTATCCTCCACATGCTCTGATGCATTTCTATCATTTTCCCCTTTTGCCTAGTATTTTGGGGAGAATTCCTTGACTCAGACTTTCAGTCCAGTCCACTACTGAATTTAGTCTACTATCTTTCAAAAAATATATTTATTTATTTATTTTGGTTGGGGGAAGGGTGGGGCGGGGGAGAGAGAGAGAATCTCAAGCCAACTCCCTACTGATAGTGGAGCCTGACCTGGGGCTTGATCTCACAACCCTGAGATAATGACCCTGAGTTCTGACCTGAGCCAAAAATAAGAGTCTGACCCTTAGCCGACTGAGCCACCCACCTAATTACTTTTTTAAACCACTGTAAGTGTAGTCATTATCTGTCACCTGATGTTACTACAATACTAGTGACTATATTACCTATGCTGTACTTTTCATCTCCATGGCTTATGTATTTTAGAACTGGAAGTTTGTACTTCTTTAATCCCCTTCACCTATTTTGCCCATCTCCCTACCTTGCCCCCTCTGCCAACCACCAGTTCTCCATATTTTAGATTGATTTTTTGTTCGTTGGTTGGTTGATTGGTTTTGTTTTTAAGATTATACATGTAAGTGGAATTATATGGCATTTGTCCTTCTCAGTCTTATTTCACTTAGTGTAATACCCTCTATCTATCCATGTTGTCACAAATGGCAAGATATCATTCTTTTTTATGGCTGAGTAAAATTCCCATATATATATTTACCTCTGTAGCTGTCTTCCTCCATGCATTTTGGACTGTGGTTTTTCTGTTCTTCTTTCTTATTTGCTTCTGGTTTTATAAACTCTTCAAAACTTTTAGTTTGCTGATGACACTTTTTCTGGTCTTCCATAATGTTACTTATTTGTGATTTCATGGATTTGTGGAGAATGGAAAATACCACCTGATAAATGAAAAAAATACCCCTTGAGTGCATTCTTGATTCTGTCTCTCTGCATTATAATTACTCACTGTCTTCCTAAACAATAAAACCTCCATAATAAGATTGAATATATCCAGTTCATTATTGTAAAGGCTATGAACCTTTTTCTAATATAACACCTGAGTTGGCTATAGCAATACTGTAATAATGTGTTAGCTGTTGCCAATAACATAAATGTATTAATATATATATAAATGATCAAAATGTTATCACTATTAATAATATAAATCTTAAGTTTTTAAAAGTGTTTATAGAATGTCATTGCATTCAGATAGCCTAATAAGTTTATGACACTTGTAGTCACTTTGTCTACTTATCTTTTATAATCGTATAATAATTATAATAAATCATACTATGTATAATTTATAACATATATTACTCTTATCAGTGTAAGGGTATACTTGGCACCGCCTTTCGGATTTTGTTTTTTATCTCTTGATTACTTGATGTGTGGAATTATATATTCTTTCGGAAGGCTCTGCCCCAGATACTCTAGCAATTTGAGGGGTCTCTCTTTGAATAATGCAGCATGTGACTATTTGATCTGCCTCATTATGGCAGTGCCCAAAATAGATTTCAGTTACCTAAGACTGTCACCAGATTTTCCCAATCAAGGTATTTTTTTGGGGGGGGGGGAACACTTTCATCTAGTAATTGTGGCTTGGCCATATATAGGCACTACATTGGCTCTCCAGGGCGTTGAATTCCCCCAAAAGTGTGGATATTGGTGGAATTCTATCATCCTTTGTTTAAAATGAATTTAGGATGGCTTACAATATATAAATGTATAAGGACAACATAAGTTATAAACAGTTGAAGAAAGAACAAAAACAAGAACTATAAGTGCTGGGTGTAAAACAGAACCAGGAATTAGGCTAAAACAAAAAGTGGTCTTTTAGTATCATACTTAATAGAAGTGGACTTTAAGCAAAATAGCCAAGATTTCAAATAGTAAAGATACCCCATTCCATCGTGCAATTTTAAGTATCCATAGATTAATAATCAACCAAAATTATTAAAAACAATCATAGTCGGACTCTAAATACCAAAATATAACTTGTCTCAGAAAAGCCAGAGGTTAGAAGCAAATATATTTTCCCCCTTTTCTTGGTGTTGGTATGTCATTCATGGCCTGTAGGCTTGATAGCCTCATCTGGCATCTCTTCAATGCTCTCTGGTGATGTCTGGGGATTCTCAAGGTGTGCGTGAGTACTTCCATAATTTTTCTGATTGTTGGCTTGCTGTCTTTGAAAGCTGCCTCTCTCTAAACTGTTACTGCTCCTGAGCTCCCAGCTAACTTCCCCCTAATTCTTCCCCTTGGTGGTTCTGTCCAGTAGCCTAAATTCACTAGAGTGGGAACATTTCCCACAGTCCCCAGACCTGATCTCATTGAGTTTCACAACTCATTGCAGTGGCTTCTCTAAATGAGTAAATAGCCTGAGTATCCTCTTACCGGGAGAGCTGAGCCATCTGCCACTCTTCAGAAGACCCCCCTTCTTTGAATGAAAAGATCTTTGTTTTCGTTAGTAATCAACGTGCCAATATGTAAATATCTTTTTATTATTCCAATAGTTTATAATAGTTTAGCTACTAACATCCCAAATAATGATGGCTTGTTCTATTTAAAATGTGCTTCTAAGGAATCTTTGGATTAAACTTGAAAACAATTTATCTGAGCCTAAATTTCTTCTCATTCTCTTGAAAATACATTTATGTTCATTGGGAACAAAGAAACAACAATAACGCCAAACACCTTCACTCACACATTCAAAACATAAAGTTTTCCAAGTTGCATATTTCCTGGCTTGGTTTCATGTAATAGTCAAGCTGGAAAGTGCATTAGGAAATATGTAGTCTTTTCTGTCCTTGAATAAATGTGAAAAGTGAGGCCCAGAGTGGTTAAGTGACTTGCCCAATGTTCTACATTTTTTAAAAGCTTAATTAGACTGCCAGTCTTAACTTTTAGTCAAGTGTCCTTCACGTATTTATCTCTACTCTTTTATCCATAAATAGACGAAGAAGCCATACCATGTACAGCTAAAATCTCATCATCCTCTAAGAAAGTTATTCAATGAGAATATTTATTATATATAATTGTATTTAAAATATATTATTATTTACATTCATTCTTCTTCTCCTGCACTGCTTCCAGTGTAATCTCATGTTGGTAACGTATCACTTGAGTAAGAAAACATGAGTACAATATTTCTACTGTGGGAAGAAAAATAATTCAAAGTAAAGAAAAATGCATGTATTGATCATATCAGGAAGAATAGTTGTCATTTTTGCTTTTTAAAAAAAGGTAATATCCAGCCAATTTCTATATTTGCTAGCTATTAATCACTTAAGAAAGGAAGAGAGAATAATTTTATGCCAGTGAAATTCTGTAACTGATTTATTTGAGAAATGATTTACATAAACTTTCTAGAAAATTTCTTCTAGGCACTTTTTGCAACTGACAGTTCTTTACACACTTTCTAATTTATCAAATACACTTTCCTTCTCTGTTTCAACTGAATTTTCACATGTGCAAAGGAAAAAAAAACTATGATACGAGGAGTACACATTCAATCTCTTACTCATAAACAACATTTACTCATAAAGAATATTTTCAACTTTGAAGCAATTAAAATTAATAAATGCATGCACAAATAAATATGTTTAGATTATTTGAATTGTTCTAAAATGTCTATGTTCGTTACCTGTTTAGGTTTATAGGAAATTGCCATAATGGCTCCCTTGCTTTACATCTCCACTAGCAAAACGTGATTAATCCAGACTTTCCACATTGTGTCCAATATTTGTGTCGTCACTACCTTTTTAAAATTTTAACTGTTCTGATAAATGGATATGGTATCTCATTGTGATTTTAGTTTGAATTTCCCTAAGGGCTAATGCTGTTGTGCATCTTTCCTATGCTTTTCTGTCATCTTTATATCTCAACAGTAACATACCTGTTCATGTCTTCTACTCATTTTCTGTCGAATTGTATGCTTTTTACTGCTGGGTTTTTAAGAATTCTTTGTATATTCTAAATGGTAGTCGTTTCTCAGATATGTGGTTTGAAACTGTTTTCTTTCAGTCAGTGAGCTTATCTTTTCATCCTCTCAACAGGATAAAATACACTCTTTCAAAAGGAAAATTTATGAATTATGATGAGATCGGGTTTTTCAGTTTTTTCCTCTATGGATTGTGCTTTTGGAATCAAGTCTAAGAAATCTTTACCAAGCCCTAAAGCCTAAGTATTATCTCTTATGCTTTTTTATAAAAGTTTTATATTTTATGTTTAATGGTTAAGTCTGTGATCTTTTTTGATTTTTGTTTTGGTTTTTATTTGTTTTAAATAAGACATGAGGTTTAGGTCAATGTTCATTTTTTCTTGCCTCTGGATGTGCAGTTGCCCATCCCATTTCTTAATAAGATTATCTTTCCTTCACTGAATTGTTTTTGCAACTTCCTTAACAATCTGCACAAATATATTTAGATTATTTGAATTGTCTTAAAATAAGAGCTGTGCTCTTAAGAATCATATTTCTCATGTATAACCACTAGATGGCAATATTGGCCTTTATAAACACGTTAGCAACAGGTCCCTGAAATTGTCGATCTGTTAATTGAAATTTATTTTATACTCACAGCCTCTAATTTATTATAACTACATATATTTTTAAAGCTTACACAAAACTTACAAAAAGAACTCTAAATAGTCATCTAGGGAGAAACACAGTATCAGTGTATTTTGGAATGTTAGAAATCCCGTCCAGGTTTAGTGGTGAACTGAGAAAATGAGTTCGAACTGATACAAATGTTAAAGATTAAGGCTGGGTACAAAGACTCCGGAGAAGTCAATTTCCAAGGATTGCATTCTTTTAAATTCACTGGGGGAAAAAAAAAGAATAACTTCATGGACCTTTTTCCGGAATAAACTGTAAAATACTTCTTACAATTACATATTCACATTAACATATCGTAGCTCTGATTTTTCAGAGAATATTCCTTTCAATTAGAGAAGGGTTTATTGTCTTTGAATACAAAGAAATGAATGGTAACATTTTCTTGAGTAAATACAGTGCAAAGAAATCTATCAAGAAACTTTTGTATTTTGAAATAGCTCTGTTTTATGTCTACAACTTTTTAATAAAATATTTTAATTCATTTCACTACTGTCAAATATTGTTAGCTATAATTATTCCAATAAAATGAAGACAAGTATTAGAAGACATTCTTCCAGTTGTCATTCTCCAAAAAGAATTGTAAGACTGGAAATTACCTGACTTTTGATACCATATAGAGAAAAACCTGCTTAACTTAATGAAAAAAAAATCTGTAAGTTTTTTTTAATAGCTCATTGTGCTGTTTTATACATTTGCTAATTAACTACCATTTTTACTTTTTCTCATAAAGAAAACTATTTATTGAACATGGGTGTTTATTTAGAGTGGTATTAAGAAAGAGGAATGGTCTTGACACATTTTCACATACCCTAGAGAAATGTGAAATACACAACGTAAATACATCGATACGTAATTGGTTTCATAGTTGTTTTTTTTTAAGAGAGTAAGAGAGTGCAAGCAAGTGCAGGTGTGCACAAACGGGGTGGAGAGAGGAGCAGAGGGAGAGAGAGAATCCCAAGCAGACTCTATGCTGAGCACGAGCCTGATGGGGGGTGGGGCTCGAGCCCATGCCCCTGAAATCATGACCCGAGTCAAAATCAACAGCTGGCCGCTTAACCGACTAAGCCACTCAGGTACCCCAGTTTTATAGGCCTACGTATAATAATTATAGTTTTTAAAATTGAAATGATATTGCACTTTTAAAAAATTTAGATGTTAGTCCAATAGGGGAAGAATAAATAGTCACTAAAGCTTTATTTAATGTTTCTCCTCATTGCTTAACTTTTAGAGACATCAAGTTATTAAGTCAGCAATTGCTATATACCCTTTCTTTGCTCAGCTTTATGATTCTACTATTTTATCATGAAGTCTTTAGAATATCAAACTTATAGTCATGTGGTACAATGGAAAATCTGGGATGCAGACTTAAGTTTCAGACCTAGGTCTTTCATTTTAACGTACTATGCCATGGACCAGTTGGTTCGTTTGTTTTGACACTCTTGTATGTCTCAGGCACTGTTGTAAGTACTTTATATGCCTATCTTGTTTCATCTTCATAATCATACTCTGCGATAATATTACTCATATTTTGTAGAACAGGAAACTATGACTCAGTAGATTTAAGTCACCTGCTTGGGATAACAAAGGTTCTAAGTAGCAGAAGAGGGTATTTGATTCTAATTCTTATTGTGAATCCCCCTTTTCCTCAAATCTATCCTTTAACTGCTCTGAGCTAGCTCCATCTTTCTCTCCTGTGAAATGGGCAGATTCAAGATTATGAATTCTAACGTTCCTCTGGTTCTAAAACTTCCCCTTGTGGTGCGAACGGGGGGAGATTTTTGGCTCATGCAGGGTTTGCTTTGGTTCACAGAGGCATTCATACTTTACCAAACCAACACTTGCCAGATGAACAAAGAAAACCCTTCACAAATTTCCAGATAAATATAATAGGCATTCATATTTGTGTGAAAATAGCGATACACTCTTATGATCTGTGGTAGTGTTTAATATGCCTGTGGATAAAGATACAGTTTTTCTAAAAATAGTTCTTTTGGGATGAGAACTACTTTAAGAATTTGTCAATGGGGGGCGTCGGGGTGGCTCAGTCGTTAAGCATCTGCCTTCGGCTCAGGGCGTGATCCCAGGATGCATCGGGCTCCATGCTCTTCTGGGCGCCTGCTTCTTCCTCTCCCACTCCCCCTGCTTGTGTTCCCTCTCTCACTGGCTGTCTCTTTCTGTCAAATAAATAAATAAAATCTTAAAAAAAAAAAAGAAGAAGAAACAAAAAAAAAGAACGTGTCAATGGGTAGAAATAGATGAACTTCTAGAATGAAAGGAAAAGGAACATTTTATGGGTAATGATTCAGAGAAAAGAAAAATGAGGTGCTCTTGGTCCTAATGTGGATCCAGGTAGAAAGTGTCATACCCAGGAATCAAATAAATAATTGAACAGAACCATAATCAAGAACCTAGATTCCATGAGATACCTATTATAATTCAGGAGAAAAATCCTGCTACCCTCTCCAGTTTCACAATAAAAAGAAATATTTACCAACAGTTAGGTATTATGTTTTTGTGGTATACTGCTTTATACTTTGCAGAAACCCCTCTATATACAATATTCTCATTCATTCTTATTCTACCAAGCAATTAAAAACTTCTATTATCAGCTTATTTTATCAACAGGTTGAAGGTCCCAACTTTAGATACAATTAATAGGACAGAAGCCTGGTCCCCTCCACCAAAATAGTGTAGAAGGTAGGGGGAAAAAACCCACAAACACACACTGTTTTATATATACATGTGATTCATTTATTTTTTAAAAGATAGATGAATGTATAGTGAAATCAGTATAGGTTCGTACTGTGAGCTTTCTAACCACTAGATGGAGAACTTGCTTTGCAAAATATAATGTAAAGATGGGGAAATCAAGCCAACTTAACTTTGCTGCCTGGGCAAAATTTGCTAATTTGGATCATATATTAGACTTTTCTGTTTTAGTGGTCAACGTGGTTCAATTCCAAGCTAGAGCATAATTTGCACAATAACTAAAGTTGAAATTAATACTCAGAAACAAACCGTACTCTATTTAGAACTGAAATCCATTAAGTTGTCTGCATTAGAGGAAGACGCTGACCAATGGAGGCAAAGCCAATTTGTTATCCTGGAATAGCTGAACTGGTGAAAAAGAAATTAATATAGCATGCAGCAATCGAAACATAGGATTAAACTTCAGTGAGGTCACTTTAATTTTAACTCTTAAGAAGAGCGTAATTGAACCTGTTTCAAATGGCACCTAGGTTAGCGCTATTGTGGATTTTGGTTGTTTTGTTTTGTTTTTGGTGGGATTTTTGCCCACCAAACTTGAAAGAATGGTATTAAATTTCTTAATTTCCAGCTCTCAACTTCTTCTGAACCTTAAAATTATTGATCTATGTGGAATGATTGAATGCCTCTTTTACATATGCTTCCTCACCTTTCCGCTAGTCAAAATCAAGCAACATTGTAGCACTTACATGAAATACTGTCAACAAATGCCAATAACTTGGTACATAAACATAGAGAGAACTCTTTCAAGGTCTAATATTGGCCTTCTTATTCAAGTGTTCATCTTGAGAGTCCCTACCGGCAATTCAATTCACAGCATTTGCCAGATGTGATGAAGTAAAGGCGGCAAAACCCTGAGTGAATCAGGGTAAATATTTCCCAAATGTCAGTAAGTTTAATAAGAAGATAACATTTAATATTTTCTTTTGTTGTTGGAGAGGAGATAGATTTCACGAACAGCTTTTTTCCTTCCTTTCCTTTCTTTTCTCTTCTTTTAATACCTTGGATAGAGCCTAAAGATTATGACTCACTACGTCCAAGGTTTTTCAGGGCGTCCAGGCTTGGAAACCTAGTTAGACCACGTACATCTTCAGATCGGGAATTGGACCTCGTCTGCTACAGTAGGCCCTGTGCCTAATTCAGGACAGGAGTTAAGGGAGGAACTTACTAAAAGTTGAATGAATGGGGATATTCTCCACTGTAACAGCAAGTGACATTGCGCTAATTGTGTGAATCCTTACTGTCTGTATTCTTCCCTTTCTTACTAACTCTATCCCCAGTGTTGTGTACAGGAACTACGATACAGAAAAAGCTAATGATTATTTGTTTAAGGAATAGAATGCCTTAAAATGCTAATGCTTCTGTCTGAGAACAGAGACATAGACCCTGTAAAATCTGTAATCAAGCTTTACGTATTTAAGGTATCATGTTTATCCAGTCATAGGGATAGTTTTCAGCAACCTGAGCCCTTTCTCCTAACGGATTTATCCTCACCCAGATTTTCTTTTCTTTTCTTTTTTTTTTTTTTTTGTAAGTTTTATTTTTTTGAGAGAGAGAGAGAGAGAAAGCATGAGCGTGAGCAGGGGGAAGGGCAGAGGGAGAGGGAGAGAATCCCAAGCAGACTCCTCCATGAGCGTGGAACCAGACGCAGGGCTTTATTTCATGACCAAGAGATCACAGCGTGAGCCAAAATCAAGAGTCCAACGCCCAACTGACTGAGCCACCCACTGACTCCCCCACACTTTCCATATTAGTGTAATGTTCTGCAATGCAGGCACTGCACAGACTTTGGAATCTAGTAACCCACACCCAAATACTGCTAGTAGTTAGAGAAACACAGTTTTAAAATTGGATTTGAGTCTTTTAGTTTTTATTTATCTACACTCGTATTTCATGTTACGATGTACTAAAAATAAAACAATACACTACCTTATTACATAAGCTTGCAGCAGAAAAGGATGAGATGTTAAATTCTTTCACCCATCCAGTGTTATCTGTAATTTGGTCAGATGATTAATGTCTCAGATACAGAGAAGCTGGGATGCAAAGATGGATCATTTTGGGACTGTGTGAGCCAAACACTTTATGATTCCAAGTGTCTTTATTTGCCACATTATGTAATTTTATACCTTGTTATTCAAAATTGAACTCAGGATTACCTCCATAATCAATAAATGAATCTTTGTCCCATTTGAATTGCTGTCAACTGACAATGTGCATGAATGTTTGCTTCTTTGTTTATCTATGTAGTGCTATCTAAATGTAGTTTGGTTTCCTTTGAAAGCAATTAAGAAGTTCCAGAGTCCCACTTTGGAAACATATATACCAAGTTTTTAAAAACTGAATATGAAAGGTTTTGAAATATAGGGAACTTAAAAACAAGAGATGTCCCATTCGTATCTGTAATATGGCTTTTCAGGGAAGGGGTTCTTACTAAGGAAGAGATTATATTGGAAAGGAATCTGATGCTGGCGATGGCCCGTGAATATATTTTTTTGAAGATTTTATTTACATATTTGAGAGAGAGAGAGAGCATGAGCAGGGATAGAGGAAGGGGAAGGGTCAGAGGGAGAGGGAGAAGCAGATCCCTGTTCAGCAGGGAGCCAGACATGCGGGTGGGTTGGAGGGCTCGATCCCAGGACCCTGGGATCATGATCTGAGCTGAAGGCAGACACTTAACCCACTGAGCGACCCAGGTGCCCTATGACTGGTGAATATTAAAGCCTGGGTATCAAAGGAAAAGAAACTGATCCGAAATCATGAGGCATGATACTGAAAAGTCTATAAGAAAATGTCAGGGAGAACTGGGACACCTTCTCCTTGTTTTTCAGTGACTGTATTGAAACTTTGTTGAACCATCACTCTAGAGATGCAAGGGAGGGAGCATTCTAATTCAGAGGTGCTAAGTCCCTTTGGTCCTTTCCATAAAAGTCTGTTATTTTTTCAGGACTTACATTCCTCAGTGTTCTGACTCATATATTATTGTCTGGTATGACTGACTTATGAGTACCCTAAAAGCACACAGATGTTATATACCAGCGTGCGGAGGCTCAAGCCATAGCTTTTGTGGCTTACTTTGTACTTCCTGGCATCCTTCTATGTATTTGTTTCTTCATTTTATTGGCGTAGTTGACACACAATGTTACGTTAGTTTCAGGTGTGCGGCATACGGCATAGTGATTGGACAAGTCTGTGTGTTGTGCTGTGCTCACCACAAGTGGCTCCTTCTGACAGCATACACTATTACAATACCATTGACCACATTCCCTATGCTGTGCCTTTTATTCCTGTGACTTATTTATCTGTAACTGCAAGCCTGTACTTCCCCATCCCATTTTGCCCATCCCCCCCCCAGTCAAGCCATACCTTTCATCCCAAAGATCCTTTGCCCAAATCTTTAACAACCAACTCATTTTTCAAAGCTTTGTGGAAATGCTACCTCTTCTGGGGGTTCCCTAAAATCTTGGTTGAGTTACAATATTCTCCCCTGTGTTTCATCAGCTTCCTAGGTATACTTTTACAATAATCGTTCTCAATCTTACCCAGATTTGAAATCATGGAAGGAGTCTGCACCCACACCCAAAGATTCTGTATTAATTAGGCTGAGTTGCCGCCTGGGTATTGGGATATTTAAAAGCTTCCAGAGTGGTGCTAGTGTGTAGCCAAGGTGGAAAACCACCATTCTATGGTTTTATGTTCTTACACTGAAACATTCTGTTTGTTTGTATGTCTGGAATATTCCTGTAGTCAAGAATTATGCCATTTAAAAAAATTTTTCCTCAGAGTCTATCACAGAATTACTGCCAGATAGCTTTTACATGCTCAGAAATAGTCGATTACATAAGCCTCATTAATTGAGGAGCATCTAGAAAGAACTTGATTTGAGGAAGACATGAGGATTTCTCTAAGAGGTTGAATGTGAATAGAAAGAGCAGAATAGTAGGTGAGGGCTACTTGATAGAGACAGATTGTTCCTTGCTTTATAACATGTTTTGTATATTTAGGGAAAAGCACGTGAGTGAGAAAGCAGTGGAAATTGAAAGCATACTGGAAGAGTATAGTTATTTTAGTAAATAGGAGGAAGAGGGAAATCTGGACTCAGAAGCATTTGAACTCATACTGGAAGCTGAACGTGGCCCATAAATTCCAAAGACCAATTTAGCGGTCACCACACTGACCCAACTCAGAGCAGTATCTCTTAGGAGTGGAAGCATTGCCACCATTGGCTTTATCCAGAACAAGAACAACCAGCAAAATACAAGAATTTCTAAGGATACTAATAAAGCGGAAATGCAAACAAGTGTGAACTGAAAACTTAGGGACTGGAATCCCTAAAAAGCAATACAGGTGGGCCCTCTTGGTACAGGACTTTATTCTCTGTTGCCTCATTTTATGTTTTTTTGTTTCCCCTGTACTCTGTTTCTGCTTGCTTGCTTGCTTGCTTTCTTTCTTTCTTTCTTTCTTTCTTTCTTTCTTTCTTTCTTTCTTTCTTTCGAGTCCTCGGAGATATTTAATTTGCAGAGCACTGGAGAAAACATTTAACTGAAAATTGAGGAAATAAACTGAAATTGAAGCAATGACCTTCCCTTTCCTCAGACATACACACATGTAACAGATTTATATGCCTTATTGTAAACATTCTGCTGCATCTTTCCTCCACCTGCTACAAGGAGTTAGAGAATCTGCTTTTAACAAGAAAGATAAATTCACCAAATGTCACTGAGCCTCAGGGGGATCAGAGATGGTAAAACAAGTAGTTTAATGTTCTGATTTCCTTTTTCTAATGCATGTACTGTGTTATATTTTCAACCCAATCTCTGAAACCACACAGCTGAGTCTGGCCTCTGCGTGGGCTAAGGAGCACTTGCACCAATGAATCAAGCAGATAAATAATCACCCCCTTATTGTAGGTATGTAAATGGCAGGAAGGAATAATGTCAATAGATGAGGAGGCAGTTGGTGATACTGGGTAAGGACTATTTGTGCAGAGTATAACAATGATATTTAATCGCACTTTTATTATTTGTAAGGTGGTTTCCTATAAGCCTTAGTTATCTTTGTTGGTACTTCTCAGAGCTGACCATCAGTACAACAGAATAGGCTATTAATGAGCACGGATAACCTTCAAGACACTGTAGTTCGTGTGCCTACGTGGGCCTCACAACTTACTGCCACAGGTGGATATAAAGTGTACTTCAAAGTGAGGCATGTTTGTAACTCTCACGAACGTCACCGAGTCTGACAAGAAGAAGGAAGAAAGCAAGAAAGTCCAAAACCTTGAAACTGAGAAAGCAAGTCAGAAAAACAGAAAAAAGAGAGAGGGGGGAGGGGGAGAAGGGGGAAAGAGGTAACAAGCTACAATGTGGAGGGCTCAATTTGATGAAAGGGGGCATGGTGGATGTGAAATGTAAAGGAAGTTTTCGAAGAGGGTGGCAACATTTTGACAGGGGAAGAAGGTAATGATCAATAGCCCAGAGGTGATAAGCTCAGGAAACCTCAAGATTTTAGTTGTAGACAGTGTGTGCCATGCATTTTTGTCATCTGTTTGCTCGGTGTCCGGATCGGCTAGCAGTGCCACTTCGGGGTTCATGGGGAAGGGGGTGCCATTGGAGATGAGCTTGACACATGGCAATAGGAATATGCTTTAAAAAATTAA
This sequence comes from Ursus americanus, assembly GCF_024610735.1. Lineage (NCBI taxonomy): Eukaryota > Metazoa > Chordata > Mammalia > Carnivora > Ursidae > Ursus > Ursus americanus. The sequence goes on along the minus strand of NC_142129.1, from coordinate 59,592,610 downwards.
GTCTGAAGTGGACTTTTCTGGGTTGTTGTGTCTAAATACTTTGGCTTGGATGATGCCCCTCCTTTCAGATTTATTACATATGCAATAAGAGACTTTCGAACTATACATAAAGAAAATACTCCTCACAGCTGTTTCTAAACGGCTTAGAGAAATAGAGACCGGGATATCAGGATAATAAACTGGGAAAATGTTAGTAAGAGCAGAATACTTTTTTTTTTATCCATCGCTTATACTTTCTCAAAGAGGAATGTTCTAAATAAAGTAGTTATAGCTGAGTTCCATAAGTAGATTTCTTTGATATTATAGTAAACTAAGTATATTTACATATGTGTAATATGTTGTAACATATTGAGATATGCTCAGTTGGGATGGTGTGTGTGTGTGTGTATATGTATGTATGATCTGTGAATATAGAATATGTTTGAAGGGCTAGATGTGAAAAATATCAGGCAGGCAGACAATAATAATTTAAAATCAAACTCACCCCCGCTAGCGCTTTAACATGTAAATGTTCGTCTCTCTATAAATGAAAATATGTAAACACATCCTAATCGCCACTCTGATTCATTTACCCATATGATGCTGTCATCCCTTTGTTCAACTATCTTCAAGAACTACTCACTTATTTTCTAATAAATCTATCTTCCATAACTCAAAATTCAAGGTTCTTCTTAACTTTATATTCACCTATTTGACTGCCTTACTTTTCCATTTTTCCAGTACAAATCTTGCAAACACGGGGTAGAATAATCAGAATTCAAAGAGCATAACTTTTGCTTTCTTGATTACACTGTGCCCATGTTCATATTGTTCTCTGTGTCAGAAGCTCTTTCCCCACGCCCATTTTTGTTTTTTGGAATTTTATCCATTTTCTCATCAACAAATAAAGTGGCTTTTATTTCTTCTTTTTCCTCTTCCTCCTCTCCCCTTCCTCTTCTTTATTTGAGTATAGTTGACACACATTACATTAGTTTCAGGTGTACAACGTACCGTTCAACTTCTCTATATGTCCTGCTGTGCTCACCACAAGGGTAGCTACTGTCACCATACAATGATATTTCAGTATCATCGACTATATTCCTGATTCGGTGCCTTTTAGGCCCATGACTTATTCATCCCATAACTGGAAGCCTGTATTTCCCTTTCCCCTTCACCCATTTTGCCCATCTCCTGCCACCTTCCCTCTGGCAGCCATCAGTTTGTTCTCTGTATTTATGGGTTTCTGCTTTTTGTTTGTTTATACATTTATTTTGGTTTGTTTGCTCACTTGTTTTTTTAGATTCCACTATAAGTGAAATCATATAGTATTTGTTTTTCTTTGTCTGACTTATTTCACTTAGCATAGTGTCCTCTCAGTCTGTCCATGTGTAAATGAAAACACCTCTTTTTTTTTTTTTTTGCTGAATACTATTCCTGTGTGTGTGTGTGTGTGTGTGTGTGTGTGTGTGTGTAATATCTTCTTTTTCCATTCTTCTATTGATGGACCCTTGGGTGGCTTCCATTTTTTTGGCTATTATAAATAATGCTGTAATAAATGTAAGGGTGCATTTATCTTTTCAAACTAGTGTTTTTGTTTTCTTTGGGTAAATACCCAGTAGTAGAATTTAATTAGTCTGGTTTTGATAATAGACAAGACAAATGGATCTGTGCACAATCACTGAAAATATAGTTTTTCATTGAATCCATGGCATTCTTGTTTTTCTTCATGAATCAGAAGCCTCTGATAATTAAATATAGAGATTTTAATTCTTCCTCAACACTCTCTTTCCTAACAAGAGTTATCATTCTCCTTCTTTCATCATACAAATATTAATTGAGTAGCTACTTTGAACTTATCATGGTGTCTGACACTAGAGATATTAAAAACAAAATTTTTTTTGCATGGTCCTTGATTTTCAGCCACTTCATTTCAGTTTTGTGTGTGCGTTTATATCGTTTCTGTCTAGTACTAAGTCATTAGCTATCTGGGGACGGGAATTTTATCTTAGTCCTATTTTTTTGGCACGCAACATCTTTTATAGTACTTGGCACATAGAAATTCTTTGTTGTATTCTGTTGAATTGAATTGAATTGACTTGTATTGAATTGAACTGACTGGATTCAATGTCAGTTAAAGAGGGGCTTAAAATGTTTACAGTAAAGGATTGCACTCATATCCACTGAAATATGGGTCCAACACTTTCGGTCAATTTTCCACATTTCTTAGTGCATCCTGAGGTAGCATAGAACTATATAGATGGCAGAATTTATTTCAATTCCATCTGAATTTAATAATTAAAACTTTGCTGCATGAATGTTTTCCTTAGGTGCTGAATTATATATTTACTCTTTTTAGGATATCAGCCCTTAATAGTTGACCAATCCTTTAATCTGGTTTATTAAAACCTACTTTATTCTCTATATGTATTGAGAAAGTAATCACCACTAGAATGCTTTTCCTAGTTAACTACTTTAGAGATGCTTGGGGCGACATGTACACTAAGTTAAAGTGTTTCTTAGAACACAAAATTTATATTCCAAATCAGTTTCCAGCTGTTCTATTGTAAGGGAAAGTGAATGATACTGAACCAATTATGAAATCATGTGTCACTCTACTGGTGATGAAAAATGGGCTAGACACAAAATGTCATCAACTCTACTAAGTACAGACACTCCATCAACCTTAGGAACTGAGTGAGTATTTCTAGGCAGCCAGACTTGCTTAATGGCTGTCAGGTGTGCACTGAAAACTTGGTACTCCCTGAGGGGGTTGGTAATAATCTATCAAGATTTAAACTGGTGTACCTTTCAATGTGCATAGATCATTTGGCAACATCCTCAGCCTGGTATACTGTCAGGTGGGTATTTGCTGGATTACAGGGATTGAGCAAGGATTTACCTCTGGACCACAGGGCGTAGAGGAACTTATAAGGTGAGAGGAACACTCCGCAAATCTCTTCATAGAAAAACAACTAAAAGAATAAACAAATGGCTGTAGGGGTGTCAAAGTAATGTCACACTCTTATGGGAAAATCCTATAGGTACTTAAATATCACACCAAAAAGCTTCCTGCCCTAGAGTGAAGGAGCAAAAGAAGTCTTTGCAATATCTGTCTGTGCTAAGCTTCAAGCTACACTTTAATATTCACATGCCTCTCTGAAAGCCAGAATGCCGCAATTGTCCCATTTATGATCGGGGGGAGGAAGAATGGAGGATTTAAGATTAACGTTAGTAGTAGAAATAGGAAAGGAATTTGAAATTCTATAAAACATTTAGTTGTGTTTATTTTATAAAGATAGAAAAAGAAACAATGTTTATGCAAAGGCTTACTCTCATGTGCATGTATAAAATAAATATTTGTTGAATCACTTAGGGTAAAATTTGAATTCTGTGTTTGTTTCATCTAATCAGTTCTACGTTTCTTCCTTGCATATCTCTCTTGCACCTTGTTTAGGCGGAATCCAAAGTGTAAGCCTAAGTAGAAAAAATACAGTGACAACTCTTGAAAACATATAATTTATTATGATCATATCAGTAATATTAATAATATAAAACACTTGAATACATATTACTCTGTACCTGTCTGCATAATGGGTGCCATTATATTTTACATTATTAATTCTCTCTGCACCTTATGAAACAGGTACTATCTTGTCCCCATACTTAACAGATATGCAAACTGAGGTTCGGAGGATGTAAGTAACTTGCCCAGGTTATATCGCTAACTAGGTAAAGATGAGATTTGAATCCAGGCCACATCGGCCCAGAAACTGTGCTGCGTCCTCCAAATATAGATAGTCTCTTGTTATTAATTGGGGAGATCATTCTATTCTTCTATTCATGGGGAGACACAAGAGTGAACTATAAGACCTCTCAAGTATGCATACATGGCCTCTTCCTTTTCTTTGAAAGAAAGTCCCTATGCTAAATTTGTGATAATTAGCAGCCACGATTTAAAAAGTCAGTATTTTTCTTTTTTTATATCATTCATTAACTTAAAAAAAAATTTACTGAGTGGGAGGCAACCTACCAGGTGCTGGAGAAACACTGCTGACAGGAGCACTGCCCGCGCTTCAGAGGCTCTCCTGGGGAAGGTGGGGCAAGCAGAGGCTCAGAAAAATAACCCAAAACCCAAGGCCTTTGAGAGAGGGTAACACTTGAGCAAATTTAAATGCGGGGCTCTGCAGGAGAGGCCTCTCTGGGGAAATTGCCTTTTAACTGATGTTCAAAAGGCAGTTGGAGTTAGTCAGGAGTTTTGGTAGGTGGCATGAACAAAAGGAGTAGGATTTACCAGAAACCTCCTGGCTGCTTCATTCAGTGGACACTTCACCCCTCGGTTTCTCAGACTTCTTCACTGTTGATCGCGCTTGACCACACCCTCTTCATCTACTCTGGGTGCTCCTTCTCACTCTCCTCTGTAGTCTTCCCTACAACCACACATTAAATATTGGTGTTCCTCATAATTAGCACGTAGGCCCTTTTCCCCTCTCATTCTCTTTTCCCTCAGTAAGTTCACCCATTCCTGTGGTTCCATTTACCAGTGACGACCTATTGGTGATACCCATATCCGGTTCAAGTTTTCTCTCTTAAGGTTTGTCGTTACTCAGTGGCTTAAACTAGACATCTGAGCATCACCCTTGACTTTGGTTTCTCTCTCCCCCTCACCCATCCCCAATCAGTCACCCAGTCTTAAATATTAGCATTTTATATTTATATAAATATTACTCCTTTTATTCTCACCTTCTGTGACCTGTCATCTCTTGTCTAGACTACCACCCAGCATCAAGCTGTTCTCTGTGGAGTCTTTTCTCACCTAATCATTACTTTGCAAAGAATCCAGAGCATTCTCTTTAAAGCACAAATCTTTTAATGTTGTAATTTGCCCATAACCCTTCAGATGATCTAACATATTTTAAGAACAATCATAACTATATTATAGAATTATTTCTGTTATAAATTACAGAAACCAAATCAAACTAGTTTCAGCAGGGAGGGGGGATTTGTTGGTATCACCACTGAAAAGTTTCAGGATGATTTTCAGCCAACCCTAAATTTAGAAAATCAATTAATTAATCATGTAATGAATTAATTAATTTGGGTTTTGCTAATAGCTCTTTACTCTGTATTGGTTTTATTCTCAAGTAGGTCCTTCCCCCAAAGAGGTTAAAGATGAACTTGAAAAGCTGCAAGCTTTTAGTCAACCAGTTTAAAATGCATGGCATAAATCGTTACTCTCTTTCCAAATTGCTCCAATAAAAGTCTAGCTTAATTCATGGACACCAAAGATTTGGGAATGAGAATGAATGCCCTTAAAACCCATGGGCTGAGATCAGGAAAAGATTGTCCGTTAAAAATAAAGACCCTGTTTCTAATGCACAGGTGCAAATAGTCAAGATTGCCAGACATCCACTACAAAGACCTACAGAATTCTTCACGATACTGTGCTTACTTGTCCAGCCCGTGTCTTTCACTCATCCTCATCTCTCTCCTGCTCCATTCATAATGAGCTCTATGCTGTTCCGCAAACGTGTCTGTCACATGCAGACACTTCCAAACACATTCATATTTGTCAGAAGCAATCGTTCTTATTCCCTCAAGCTTCTGAACGTCCTCTCTGTCGCTGATTGACATCACTTCCCCCAGAAGCCTCCCTGGCCCTCTACCTACGACTTAAGTGTTCCTCTCTTGCTTAATTACTGGCCTACCTTCCCTTCCTAAATATTAAGGTCAGGCCTCGTTTCTTCTCCAAGGCTGCATCCCCAGAACTCAGCACAGTTCTTGGACTCAAAAACTCTGAATAAATAACCTCGGAAAAATTACTAAACATTCCAGAGTTTCTTGATGTACACCATTACTGGAGCAACATATTACTAGCGAGGTTGTTTTGTGCTTTCAAAAAGACAATAGTCATAAAGTAGTTCATGCAGCGCTTCATCCAACTAGAAGGTATATAACAGTTTCCTTTCTTCCTTTAAAATTGAAGTAATTCTGTCAATTCCTATTGAAGCTAAAACCCATCTAATTATAAGGGTATAACTGTTCTTAGAGAGCAGGGTGCTATGTATTCTAGGCAGAGATGCGGGCCAAATTGTGTCTGCTCACTTTTATTGGCACATTTTTAAAAATGGTTGCATTTAAAACAATTATATACTTAGCTATAAAATATCCTTGATGTTGTCCCTTGTATCTCAAGGCCTAACATATTAGCTCTGTGGCCCTGGAAGGAAAAGTTGGTGACACTTTCTTCAGGTATTCCGTAATCAGCTTATGTTTGAGAATTCAAATTCAGCGGCCCGTTACTGAGTTGGGCATGATGACTGCTAGAGACACTCTTATCTTTCAGTTTACAGTTTAATTCACCTTACTGGATTTTGAAAGTCTTGCGGGTCATATTATAAAAAGGATAAGGAGTTAATAAGTTTGCTCTGAAACAATGGGTCTCAACTTTTCTCCACCTTGGATATCTTTGAAAATCCGGAATTTCTCTTCAGGTAAATGCATGTATTCAAACACATTGACATTTTCATAGATTTGCCATCAGAATCTAGCTTCTCTGCTTCCTATCTATGAACTATGTAAAAATTCAAGGACCATGAATTAGAATTTGAACTGTTTCTGTTGCCAAAAATTTAGTTGCCTATTAAGAGTGATAAGGAATGCCAAATTCATAAAGACAGAATTTGTCTATTTGCATTATTTGTTTTCCTTTTAGAGACAGGAAGTGAGCTGGCCTCGATGAGAAATTGGTTGATAGACATTACTGAGTCTGAAGTTCATTTTAGTTGCTTTTCTTCCTTCAAATGGCAAGATATTTTAAAAAGTAAATTATAAATATGGGGTATATAGGAAGCCGTATTATGCTTCTCTAATTGGATTGCCATCCCTCATCTTTCATTTGAATATTGGGGAAGCAAAATATTCATGTCAAAATAAAACTCTTGATAAAGCTTTCAGGATTTTACTTAATGCACTCCAACCTCATAGGTTTGGCTTCATTCGCTGAAGCTGAAAATAGCTAGCAAATGGCTTTCCAGCACTGCCTGAGTTTTATTGTTCTATTCTGTTTGTTGGCATGTATGCTATAGAGGGATGACATCATATCTATTAAATCCTTCTCTTATTAAGAGACTTATTTTCAGTTTTTTTGTAGTCAGAGATACTTTTCATCTTATCTGCCATCTGGTTGCTGTGGGATAAGAATACAATTTAAAAATTCCTTCAAAAATGAAAGTAGAAAAAGGCGAAATAGCTAGAATAAATGTTTGAAATCTCATACGTACACGTCTATTGAACCACAGGAACATAGAGCTAGGTGTGTCTGTGCTCGCCCTGCCACATAAATGTATGTTTCCCAATGTTACAATTAGTTTAACATCTACTTGACAGAACTATGGAAATTCCAGAGGTATGTTCCAAAAGAAAATTTTTTTTTAAATGTTTCAAGTTTTTATTTAAATTCTAGTTAACATAGAGTGTAATATAATTTCAGGAGTAGAATTTAGTGACTCATCACTTACATATAACACCCAGTGCTCATTACATCAAGTGTCCTCCTTAATACCCATCACCAATTTAGCGTATCCTCCTATCCACCTTCTCCCCGACCGCCAAGTAACTCTCAGTTTGTTCTCTATAGTTTAGAGTCTCTTTTATGGTTTGCCTCCCTCTCTCTCTTTTTTTTCTTCCCCCCTCTGTTCATCTGTTTCATTTTTTAAATTCCACATATGAGTGAAATCATATGGTTTTTGTCTTTCTCTAACTTTCTCTAACTTATTTCATTGAGCGTAATATACTATATCTTCACCCATATTGTTGCAAATGATAAGATTTCATTATTTTTTATGGCTAAGTAATACTCTATTATATCTATATCTATCTATATACCACATCTTTATCCATTTATCAGTTGATGGACATTTAGGCTCTTCCCATAATTTGGCTATTGTTGATAATGCTGCTATAAACATTGGGGTGCGTGTATCACTTGGAATCAGTATTTTTGTATCCTTTGGGTAAATAATTAGAAGTGCAATTGCTGAGTTGTAGGGTAGCTCTATTTTTAGCTTTTTGAGGAACCTCCATACTGTTTTCCAGAGTGGCTGCACCAGTTTGCATTCCCACCAACAGTGCGAGAGGGTTCCCCCTTCTCCACATCCTTGCCAACATCTGTTGTTTCCTGAGTTGTTAAAAGGAAACATAAATTGAATCGTCCCCGTCCTGTGGGACAACAAAGGAAGATGAATTCTAGAAAATGGAAGCTTTCTAGATATAAGACAAAATCTTCATTTTGTAGTACTTTGAATAAGTAAACATTTAGGAAAACAGAATTTCTTTGAGCCACTGGAGGGCTGATGCAAATCTCAGTTGGGTGCAGGTCAGAACAGACATTCCAGGAGAGCACGAGACTGTGCCTCTGTGGGATTGCTCCCTCCCTCCCTTCCCTAACATCATTTTAAAGTTAGGATTAAGCCCTTGCAGTTCAGCACATATTCATATGAACTTTTGGTAAAGTACCATGGAAGGTCCATGGGAGATATAAAGATGAAGAAATAAGCCTTTGTCTTTAAGGTACTAATGATGTCGAGTGTGAGAAAAAGGATATACAGGAATAATTCTAATAGAATGCATGTTAGTATTTCTGAATTAAAAGCAGAAATTTGCCTCAAATTTGCATCAAGCAGTAAAAGTGTCCCAGAAAAAAAGAAAGAACTCTTTAGGAAAAATTTTTATTGAACTCTGACCATTTAGTCCTGACTCCTCAAGAACAATTCTATATGGTTTGACTGTTAAATTTAGGATTGCTTCTCTTTACCCCAGAAGATTCACAGTTTCTAGTAAAGTCAGTTTTTCAGCATTTTAAATGTTCAGTATATAAAGCCAGTTTAGAATCCTGACCTACAACATAGCTTCTTGCTACTTAGGTTTTCAGAGACTAGGTGAATGTTACTTGTAATAACTTAGTTCCTGTTCTCCCACTTGGCAATAGATAAAATGCAGGAAAAGTCAAATCTATCTGATGATTGGTCCAATGCAAACAAACTGTCAAATAGTTTCCTGAAATGATGAAGGAAAAAATAGAAACTGAAAATAGAGACTATGCTACAACCTCCTGCCACAAAATAATAGATTTTTATAAAAATAACCTTCAGTTTTTAAGAATAACTAAAATAATTTTCATTATCTTAAATATGATGAGGTGGGAAAATATTCCCTATGTTGTTAAATGATATATATCAAAATTTGTTTATTTATTTATTTATTTATTTTTTATTTACTTATTTTTATTATTTTTTTATAATAATTTGTTTATTATGTTAGTCACCATACAGTACATCCCTGGTTTTTGATGTAAAGTTCGATGATTCATTAGTTGTGTATAACACCCAGTGCACCATGCAATACGTGCCCTCCCCACCACCCATCACCAGCCTATCCCATTCCCCGACCCCTCTCCCCTCTGAAGCCCTCAGTTTGTTTCTCAGAATCCATAGTCTCTCATGCTTCATTCCCCCTTCTGATTACCCCCCTTTCTTTATCCCTTTCTTCTATATTTTAAAAGATTTTTTAAAGATTTTATTTATTTATTTGAGAGAGAGAGAGTGAGCATAAGTGGGGGGAGGGGCGGAGGGAGAAATGGACTCCCTGCTGAGCACGGATTCTGATGAGGGGCTGGATCAGAGGACCAGATCAGGACCAGAGCCAAAGTCAGATGCTTAACTGACTGAGCCACGGAGTCACCCCTAAATTTAATTTAAAACACTTTTAGAACTGAGAAAGGACAATTTTAGTTATCCAGAAAATTAATTTATCCAGAACACTTTATAATCCATGTGTCTGTAAGGGTGATGTCAGTATATTGTCAGTATATGATCCGTATCACATACCAGTGTGTGCAGAGAGGTAGTAAGAAGAGCGCCCACACTCGGTATGGTATTCGATGAAGCTCAGTAGACAGTTCAAGTGGATTTCCTGGTGTAACTGGTCTGGAAAACCAAAATGTTATTATTTTTCAGTTCAGGTCCTGTTCAGTACTAGTTTGAGAAAAACCAAACAGATAAAAGAGAACTGTTAAATCTTCATCTCTAAACTTTAGTGCCTTTAAGATAAGCAGTAAGTGGTTATGTTCCTAGCTTATATCTTATTTTCAAGGTGAAGAACTGTTTTTACATTTATCCGTGAAACTCATGTTGAAAAGTAAAGTGGCCTTTTTTTTTTTTTTTAAAGATTTTATTTATTTATTCGACAGGATAGAGACAGCCAGCGAGAGAGGGAACACAAGCAGGGGGAGTGGGAGAGGAAGAAGCAGGCTCATAACGGAGGAACCTGATGTGGGGCTCGATCCCTTAACGCCAGGATCATGCCCTGAGCCGAAGGCAGACGCTTAACCGCTGTGCCACCCAGGCGCCCTGTAAAGTGGCCTTTTGAACATTAAAGAACATTGTGTGAAGAGACACATTCCAAACTTTGAGTTTCTTTAGAATATTCTCTTCATAAAAAGGGTTTTATGATTTTGACATTTGCTTGGTTTATACCTTTAGCTATACCTGGAAAATTGACTTCAGACTGGGGTAAATTCAATTTCTACTCACTATCATTTAAATAGTGTTGCCATTTTTGTAATTCACTGCTATGATTAATAAGTATATGAAATGTTTATTTTATAATGTTCAAGAATTTAAAAATATATATCAAATAAACAAATGTATAATGAACACCAGTAACTTTTTGTTCTTCAGAATGGCTACAGTCTTCACTGAAATTTAGTGAAGATATTAACAGATGACATTTACATTTACGAAGTATTTTACAGTCACTTACATCTCTTAAAGCAGAGCCTCTTCCATGAATTTGTGCATTTATCCTATGATCGACTGTGATAGTAGGACACGTGATAAACTCTAGGTGTAATTGTACTTAAAATGTAATAGTATTAAATATATTCAATGTAAAGTATTTAAATATATTCAGTGTGTGTATATGTTTTTGATGGGAGAATGTTCGAATAATCTCAATAATAAATAATTTATATACTAGTTTTATATGAAAGCTAGCATATGTTTCAAAATTTGTTTACATTCCTCAGATATTTATATCTACCACCCTATTCCTGCATTCCTCTCATTCTCTGCAGATTATCTTTACTAGAAAATGGTTTGTCAGTTCCTTATAAATACATATTTACCATATAATCCAAGAATCCTACTCTTGGAATTTTACCACAGAGGAATGAAAACTTACATTCACGCGAGAAAATCTTCATGATTTTTCATTGTAGATTTGTAATAGCCAAAACTTGTGAGCAGTCCATATATTCTTCAGTGGGTGAATGAATAAACAAATTTCGGTTCATTCATACACTGGACTACTATTCAGCAACAAAAAGGAATAAATTATTGATAAACACAACAAATTGGATGGATCTCAAGGGCATTGTGTTATATGAAAAAAATCTCAAAAGGTTACATATTGTATGATTCCACTTTATAATATTCTTGATAAAACAAAAGTTATAGTTATGTCGAGGAGATCAGTGGTTACCAGGGGTTAGGGTGAGGAGAGGAGCTTGTCACTGTGAAAAGTAGCCTAGGGCCGCTTCTTTGGGGTTGATGGCTCAGCCTTGTTTCCTGGTGGTATTTACATTAATCTATAATGAACTATAAAATTTGAATGGACTGTACAACAACTGTTGAAATCTAAATAAGCTTGTAGTTTAGTTAATAGTATTGTACCAATGTCAGCTTCTTGTTTTTAATAATTGTACTTTGGTGGCATAAGATGTTATCATTGGGAGAAACTGGGTACATGATACACAGGGACTCTACTCTTCTTTGCAACTGCTATGTGAATCTACAATTATTTTTAGGATATATATATATGTGTGTGTGTGTGTGTGTGTGTATATATATATATATATATATATATACACATCTCCAAACCAGTCTGAATAATATATATATATATATATAAGAAGCTTTCACATAGTAGTTTCCCACCTAACACCTACACACGTACCATTTTCCTTGTGTCCTGTCACACTCGAGGAGCACTCCTCTTCCCATCTTAGGTCAGACTCTTCATGTGAGCTTTGCATCCCATCTCTTTACAACTTATCAGCAGTCTTACCCCATCAATTATATATAAATTTTGCTGTCAGCTGGATCCTTCCAGTAAGGTTATAAACTTGCTCAGAATATCTGCCATTCAAAAAATAGTATTTCCTTCACTTGACCTCATATCCCTTTACAGCCACATGCTATCAATTTTCTCCCTGTTTTCAAAGCCAAGCTTTCCCAATATGTGAAAATGTGTATGCAATCACAGAACCCACCTCCTCACGTGCCACTTTTCCTGCAGCCTACACCAGTGCTCAAAGAGGGCAGGGGAGTCACTGTAATGGGGGGAAGGACCTGCAAAGGGTGATTATCAGTTACTTTCACACCGTGACTCAATCCAGTGGACTTCCTCCCACTGCTTACCATAGGTTTCATTTGATACTTCTTTGTGTGATTATTTGATATCTATCTCATCAGCGCTGATATATGAGATTACCTTTTTTTTGTTGCTGTAGTGGAACATGGTAGATGTCCAATTGTCTAAGCCTAAAATTAGCATCTACACATAATCATGCATGGTATAATTCTTTAGCTTGGAGAAATTTGTTACTGCAGTGTGAATATGTACACATATACACTATGGATTTGAAATATCCACTTGGTAATCTCAAGTGCGTTTGAAGAATATCATGTTCAAAATTGAACTCAACATCTTTTCCATAAAATGTGTTCGTGCCCAGTGTTCTTAATCTTGAGGAATAAGCCCTCCATGCATCCAGTTGTACCAGTCTCAAACGTAGTTATTCCTACACTGATGAACTAGAACATCTCAAATATCCTCCAGTCTTGCAGAGTTTATCTCCTAAATATTAATTGAATACAGCTTTTCCTTTTTTTTTAAATGCTACTATATTATTTCACCTATCATTCCCCTTCAAAGGACAAGTTCCTCCTAATTAGTCTTTCCAGTTCTACATGTGAATATATACAAACATATTAATACATGTTATGTTTTATATCTAACAATATCATGTATGACCATATACCGATATACCATATATACATATATATTATTAATTATACATTATTTTGGTAAATCAATGCTTTTATTAATATACATAATTGGAAAGACCAATTATTAATCATAAATAATATATAGATTCCCATCCAAATCAATCCTGAGTTCACTTGAATTCTGTATGTCCAACAGTGAATGAGGGCCTGCTCTGTGTAAGGTGCTAAGACACTTGAGATATCAAACTGTCCATGAGAAGTTTCTGCCCTCAAGATCCCAAGTTGTATGTGCTATGGGTTAGCTGACTGACCTTGCGGGGAATCTGCAGCCAGTTCCTTTGCCACGTTCCTTTATCTCTGATAATCCTGACACTCTTGGTTAGGGTCTGAATTTGTCCCCCCCCAAATTCATGAAGCCGAAATCCTATCCCCTGTATCTTAGAATGTGAGTGTATTTGGAGCTAAAGCATTTAAAGGCATCATTAGGTGGAAATGAGGTCATGAGGGTAGACCCCAACCCAATATGACTGGTGTCCTTACTTGAAGAGATTAGGACACCAGAGAGATACACAAACAGGAAAGACCCTGTGTATACACAGGGAAAAGACACACACAGACAAGCCAAAAAAGGCCTATGAAGAGACCAACCCTGTCCGTACCTTGATCTTGGACTTCTGGACATCAGAACTGTGAGGAAATAGATTCTTGTGGGTTGAGTCACCTCATCTGCGGTGCCTTGTGGGGCCGTTCCAGTCAGGAATATCTTCTTCCTCCCGCAGTAGATTCTTATTGTTGATAGGTCTGCATGCTTTGCAACAAAGCTGCTTTGACTTCTAGTAACAATAATTCAACTTCAAGATTTAAATAGCTATGTGTCTAACACCTTCTTTAATCTGCACACAAACCCGAGGATATCCATGCTTTATCTTCTTTTCTCACCAGTTAACTTTCCGTGACGTCTCTCCATAAGTGACGGAGCCCGGATTAAAACCCAAGGGTGTTTGCGCCTCGCGTTTATGAACGTTTAAACAATTGCCTGAATAGTCCACAAACTGTACAATGAGCAACTCAGAATTCACTGTAATTGGCTTTCTTCACAAAGAGTGCTTAACACAATAGACTCTTCTATTTGTTCTCGTCAGGGAGTTCAGATGTGCATGTGTGGGGCTGTGTGAGTCTGTAGCCTCTGGTGACTAGCGGAAACATTTGCAATCCACCGGAATCCGACACCTCGCGACAGTATTCTCCAAATGATGTTCATTAAGTGAAGCTTTCCTTCTCTTACAACCTAAAATAATCTTGTTTTGTAGAAAGAAATAAGAACACTGGCCTGGGGATATTCGGGGAAGATTCCATCCCAGAAAACAGAATGGGGAGGTTGTCAGCCTTTTCTGCCTCTGTGAGCTGTTAGGGTAACTTGTGTTTGAAATCACAGACTTGCAAAATCAGCTCACCGGTAGCCTGGAGACTGAACTTACCATCCTGATACCCTCCCCCTAAGCTGCTAGAAGTTAGGCAGCAGTGAGTTGAAATTTGTAAATATGCTTTTTGGTCACTAATGCATTTTTCTCGATTCAGGGCAGGGTTTATGTGATCTACTAAGGCAAAAAATACGCCTCCGAGGTATTTTTATTATGTACTCTACAGTGGCTAACTGAACATAAAAAAAATCCCCCCAAAAGAGATGATAATTTCTTGTCCATTAATAAAAGCCATTCTTCTCAAAGGGATATTCTTTTTTTCTGTTTATCTTTGCATGTTAATATGCTTATTAAAAATGCTTAGTATTTTGAAGATTTCCTGAAGTCACGGAAATAAAAATCATGAAGACCGGTAAAGCTAATTAGGGTTTTACCATACAGATCAAATATCCAGTGCTTGCTTTTTTTTTTTCCCCTCCATATTTAGGGATGTTATAAGGGACAGTAAACAACCTTATTTAATTATTCCTCAATGTTTGTTCAATAAGCTCCTTGGAATGTTAGCATGTCTATAGGTTTGTTTTGAAGTAAAAGAATGGAGTAGTTTCTCAAGTCCTCAAGGAGCTTATCGTCATTTTGTGGAAACAGTAGCAGTTACGAGCACATAACTATATGTGTGTCAAATTAGATAAGACAGCATAATTTAAGCTTCAAAATGAAGATTAAAAATGAAAGCTTCAGGAGTTCAGAAAGTGTACAGTCAACACTGGTCTGGTTTATAAATCAGTTTAAAGAAAATCTCTTATATCACTGTTCATTGGCCTTTTTTAATGATAAACATAGGTTCTTTTTCAGTTTTACAGACTTTTTTTTTTTTTTTTTTTGGCAATGAGATTAACTCTGTTTATTAGCCAGCCAAGAAAAAACTAAGTTTGTGGTCTTCCTATATGGAAGTCCTAAGTCATTTTATATCAGTGATTATCTCTATAGACTCCTCAAGCAATGATTTCATTTTTTCACAAGGAAGCACTGCCTACTTAATAAGAAAAACAAGCTATGCATAGAGATTTTTATTCCAATTCATACTTCATTTTTTTTCTTATAGAAATCATTAGTACATATGGGAGGGTAAATAGAAATATGGTAGAATGGATAGATAGGTGGGTGGGTGGTTGGATACATATAGATAGACAGATAGATAGTAGATGGTTAGATGGATAGAGAGATAGATAAACTGACCAATCACGGAAATATGTTACCACTTGGAGAAGTTTGGAGTTTGGGCATTGCCTGGTCTCAGACTGAAGATGACTATATCTCTCATAATACATTTTATTCTTGGGGCTCCTGGGTGGCTCAGTTGCTTAAGTGTACGATTCTTGATTTCGGCTCAGATCATGATCTCATGGGTCATGGGATCTAGCTCCATGTAAATATGCTTTTTTGTCACTAATGCATTTTTATCGATTCAGGGCAGGGTTTATGTGGAGCCCTGGGCATGGAGCCCTCTTAAGATTCTCTCTCTCCTTCTCCCTTTTCTCCACCCCTCTCTCTCCCGCTCAAAAAAAAAAAAAAAATTACATTTTGTTCTTACCATCAGTGTGATGTTGATCTCCATTTCATATTTATCTGTCGATTCATATTTATATGTCGAGTTCATTTCATATTTATCTGAAGAATATAATTATGAACCCCTAATACTGAGTTTACAAGTTGACTTTTTAACTTAATTTTCCACTAATAAAAACAATGCATTTTTATATTAAGGAAAGTGGATCACATCAGTCACATATAGGAGTTTTTACTCAGGAGTGAGTAGTTGGAACCAATGACATTTTCCATCAAGGAATGCATACGCACACGTATGCATGTCTATCAGTGACTATCACACATTTCTATGTAGAAATATATGTCAGAATGCTTTATGATTATTGTGGAAATACTCTTGAATTTTTCATTGAACATATTGTAGACAAAATAGTCATATTTTACTATTTTTTTTCAACTTTCACCTGAATAAATTTAGATTATTGGTGACAGGAGACTGCATTATTAGATTTCTCATTACTGTATTTGTTTTCAGTTCTCTTCTCCTTTAAAAATACGGGGTTTCTAAAGGTAACTTGCATTTTCATCTTTTACACCTAGACTCTACCCTGTAAATATTAAAAGGATGGTTCTGAATGACACCTGATTGATGGCTGCCTTATGATTACGGTTTACCACTGGTAACTCTCTTGAAGAGCTCTTGATCTGACAAGACCAAAGTGAATTCAGCCTAAGTCTGGGCATCAAACCAAAACCAAACAACTCATTTATACCCACAATATCTCATCTGTGCTTTCCAAACTTTTCTCTCCTACGCAGATTAATATATGTCTTGTGTGGCTTTTCAGAAAAAGATTTGGAAAGAGTATTATCGAGCAACTGGCACCAATAGTACCTCTCATATTGATCCATATATTTCTTTACTTATGTTACAGGGTTAATAGAAAAAGAAAAAAAAATCCTTGTGTTTCTAAGTGTCTGATGATGCTTTGTGTCAGAATCCTAATGGAATTTCTATATGACTCATGCTTTTTGTTCTGGTGTAAAATGGTACAGTCTCAGAACTTGAGACTTTTGCATTGCAAAATATTCGTTACACAGAAAAAGCAGCAAAAAAAATTACTTGTTTTACACTCTTACTCAGATACTTGTAATTTACCTCTTTATAATGAAGTAAATATATCTCTTTGTGAATTTCACATGGCTTTTGAGCTGGTTCATCCACTAAATGGAAATCAACTCTCAGTGGTGATAGGTAGCATTGTCTGTCTGATCAAATGAAATTTGGTGTGGCTAGCTAAACTAATAATTCAATCAAACACGAAACTCACTGGGTGCAATTGCTGGATCATAGGGTGGCTCTATTTTTAATATTTTGAGGAAACTCCACACTAAATAATTCAAAAAACAGAAAAAAGAAAAGAAAAGAAACCTATCAGGTGAGAATTGTTATCAGAAAAAAAATTGATTAAAAAATCAAGTTCAAATGTTAACTGTTTACCCAAATATAATAAGATGGAAAACCAAAAATTTTGTTTTGGGCATATAAAGACTTTAGATAAAATATACACACACATAAACACACATAGTTGAGTTTCCATGCAAATGTGTTTTTTTTTCTTTTTTGTACCTTTTTATTGAAATTCTAGTTAGTTAACATACAGTGTAAAATTAGTTTCAGGAGTACAATATAGTGATTCAACTCTTCCACACAACACCATGTGCTTATCATGACAAATGCACTCCTATTTCACCCACCCCCTCACCCACCTCCCCTCTGGTAGCCATCATTTTGTTCTCTATAGTTAAGAGTCTATTTCTTGGTTTGTCTCTTTCTCTCTCTTTTAACCTTTGCTCTTTTGTTTCTTAAATTACACATATGAGTGAAATCATACAGTATTTGTCTTTCTTTGACTTATTTGACTTAGCATAAGACTCTCTAGCTCCATTTTTGTTGCAAATGGCAAGATTTTCTAAGTAATATTCCATTGCACATATATACTAAATTTGCTTTTCTTTTTTTCTCATATCTAGGGTTAGGTTTAGGGGCAGCATGAGGGTATGTGCCTAGTTTAGAGACCTCTCCGAGAATAAAACCCCAGACTTCTATTGGGGTGAGAATAGACATGGCTGCCGTCCACACAGCTGAGGCAAGGAGGGGATTTGGGGCTCTGAATACTCTTTAAATAGATATTCAGTTGTTTCTTCTCTTTTTATGTCTACCTCCATACCCCTTTTCAGAAATATTGCCAATTCTTAAATGTTTGGGGTTTTCTCCATAATATCTAGGCTGCTTCTGAGCTTTTCTGGTCATGTGTTCAGAACCCTCACTCTCAGCGTTAGGGTAAGTGTTACAGTTAGGTTGATGGTTAGGATGAGGGTATGTGTCTGGTATCCTGCAGTTAGGAGACATCTCCATAGGGTTCATGTTCATGTGAGGGTTAGTGTTAGGGTGAGGGTATAGGTTTGTTATCATGTAGTTTGGAGACCTCTCCTGAGATTAAATCCCCAGACTTCAACTGGGGTAAGAATAGACATAGCAGTCATCCACCAAGCCAATGCAAGGAGCAAGGAGGGGATTTGGGACTCTAAATACTCTTTAAATATATATTTAATTGGTCCTTCTGGTTTTTCCCCCCAAGTTTTTATTTAAATTACAGTTAGTTAGCATACAGTGTAGTATTAGTTTCAAGTATAGAATTTATCAATTCATCACTCACATATAACACCCAGTACTCATCACAACAAGTGCCCTGCTTAATACCTATCACCCACTTAATCCATCCCCCCTGCCCACCTCCCCTCCAGCAACCCTCTATTCTCTATAGTTAAGAGTCTGCTTTATGGTTTACCTCTCTCTTTCTCTCCCCCATGTTCATCTGTTACATTTCTTAAATTCCACATACAAGTAAGATCACATGGTATTTGTCTTTCTCTGACTGACTCATTTTGCTGAGCATAATACTCTTCAGCCCCATCCACATTATTGTAAATGACAAGATTTCATTTTTTGATGGCTTAGTAATATTCCATTGTATACATATACCACATCATCTTTATCCCTTCATCAATTGATGGGCATTTGGGCTCTTTCCATAATTTGGCTGTTGTTCATAATGCTGCTATAAACATTGGGGTGCATGTATCCCTTCCAATCAGTATTTTTGCATCCTTTGGGTAAATACTTAGTAGTGCAACTGCTGGGTCATAGGGTAATACTATTTTTAACTTTCTGAGGAACCTCCATACTGCTTTCCAGAGTGACTGCACCAGTTGGCATTCCCACCAACAGTGTAAGAGGGTTCCCCTTTCTCCACATCCTTGTCAACATCTGTTGTTTCCTGTGTTGTTAATTTTAGCCATTGTAACAGGTGTGAGGCGATATCTCATGGTAGTTTTGATTTGCGTTTCCCTGATGATGAGTGACATTGAGCATCTTTCATGTGTCTGTAAGCCATCTGGATGTCTTTGGAGAATTGTCTGTTCCTGTCTTTTGCCCATTTTTAACTAGATTATTTGTTTTTTGGGGTATTGCATTTGGTAAGTTCTTTTGGGTACTAACCCTCTATCAGATATGTCATTTGTAAATATATTCTCCCATTCCATAGGTTGCCTTTTACTTTTGCTGATTGTTTCCTTCACTGTGCAGAATCTTTTTATTTTGGTGAAGTCCCAATAGATCATTTTTGCTGTTGTTTCCCTTGCCTCAAGAGATGTATCAAAGTAGAGGGAACATGCCTAACATCATAGAGGCCATATACAAAAGACCCAAAAACTAATGTCATCCTCATTGGGGAAAAACTGAGACTAAGATAGGGATGTCCACTCTCACCACTGTTACTTAACATAATACTAGAAGTCCTACCCTCAGCAATGAGATGACAAAAAGAAATAAACAGCATCCAGATCAGCAAGGAAGAAGTCAAACTTTCACTATTTGTAGATGACATGATATTCTATGCAGAAAACCCAAAAGACCACCAAAAATTGCTAGAACTAATACATGAATTCAGTAAAGCCACAGGATACAAAATCAACATACAGAAATCTGTTGCATTTCTATACACAAATAATGAAGCAGCAGAAAGAGAAATCAAGGGATCGATTCTGTTTAAAATTGCACCAAAACCACAAGATACCTAGGAATACACCTAACCAAAGAGGTAAAAGATCTGTACTCTGAAAACTGTAGAACACTGATGAAAGAAATTAAAGAAGGGGGCGCCTGGGTAGTGCAGTCGTTAAGCGTCTGCCTTTGGCTCAGGGCGTGATCCCAGCATTGCGGGATCGAGTCCCACATCGGGCTCCTTCGCTGGGAGTCTGCTTCTTCCTTTCCCACTCCCCTGCTGTGTTCCCTCTCTCGCTGGCTGTCTCTCTGTCACATAAAAAAAAAAAAATCTTAAAAAAAAAAAAAAGAAATTGAAGAAGACACAAAGAAATGGAAACACATTCCATACTCATGGATTGGAAGAACAAATAGTGTTTAAATGTCTGTACTACCCAGAGCAATCTACACATTCAAAGCAATCCCTATCAAAATACATGAACATTTTTCACAGAGCTAGAAAAAACAACCCTAAAATTTGTATGGAACCACAAAAGACCCCAAATAGCCAAAGCAATCTTGAAAAAGGAGAGCAAAGTTGGAGGCATCACCATTCTAGACATCAAGTTAATTTACACAACTGTAGTGATCAAGACAGTATGGTACTGGCACAAAAATAGACACATAGATTGATGGAACAGAGTAGAAAACCAAAAAGTAAACCCACAACTATATGGTCAATGAATCTTTGAAATAGTGGGAAAGAATATACAATGGAGATAAGACAATCTCTTCAAAAAATGGTGTTGGGAAAACTGGACAGCAAAATGCAAAAGAACGAAAGTGGACCACGTTCTTACACCATACACAAATAAATTCAAAACAGAGGAAAGATCCGAATGTAAGGTAGGAAACAATCAAAATCCTAGAGAAGAACACAGGCAGCAACCTCTTTGGACATTGGCTATAGCAACTTTCGTGTAAACTTTTAGCAAAATTATTGCAACTTTCATTAAATGGCTGGAAATGGGTGGACAGAAGAAAAGAAATGGTAGGAATAAACATTAGAAAACTTGTTTAAAAATCTATTTTTGCTTTTGCCAGACTTTTGGCATATTATCCTTATCTGGAAGTACTCTTCCTATAAATTTCAATAGAGGTATACCAATATTTCTCTACTCCTATTAAATTAAATATTTTTCTAATAAACTTTATACTATTCACAAAAATTTTTCCCCCCTAATATATTGATTACTACCATTCTTGGAGGAGACACCTGAGCTCTATAAATCTAACCACTGTTTTCCAGATCTGGAAAGTCTTGTGCCTCAGGAAAAAAATTATAGAGAATGTAAAGAACACAAGACCAGAAAGCAGAGATTTCTTAGTGCTAAATCTTACTGCACTGTTAGAACTATCTGGTGAGCTATCAGTTTGTTTTCTTTCTCAAGAAACTTTCAGAGAATTCTCATTACAACAAAATTTAAGAACCACTGCAGTAGTTTTAATTCTATCGTTATTATATTGATGAACATGGAAAAATCAAATGTCATTAAATCCCAGATTCTTTATCCGTAAAATGAGGGTGAATGTATTTATAGTGGTGGTGATAGGAACTACCAATGCACTCCCTTGCTAAATACAACCAACTATGTTGATAGAACGTGGATTACAAACCTAGGAAGGCCATAATCCTAATCTTTTTTCCAGATTAGAGATGGAAACTGAACTTCCATCTCTGAACTTACTTGTATGGATCTTGCTTCTTCATTTAAAAACTATTCTACTTACCCATCTCTAATCTGTTCATGTCTTTCCACCAATTCCCAAATTATTTCCAACCCACTGCCCCATTTTCTATTCTTATTGTTCTTTATTCTTTTCTATAACTTGTCTTCATTGATATTATCTATATATTTATTCATTTAATGACTTTATTATCTAGTTACAATGTAAACTTCATGAAAGTGAGGACTTCATGCCTTGTTCACTGTTTGAACCCAGTGTCTAGAGTAATGCTTGACACATAAGAAACAATTATTACTCATTGGGTGAACAAACCAAAATTAACACTTGTATTTAATATTACAAAATTAATATATCCTCTAAGAGTGCATATTTTACTAAAAGATAGCTATAAAGGAAAAATGAACTTTTATATTAAAACAAATATATTGTGGAAGAATTGGTAATTATTCATGAGAATAAAATAAAACTTCAAACTCATGCCACAAATGTGTCATTTTATTTCAGATTAGTCACTCATAACTCTAGAGACACATATTCATTTATATCTACACTGGAAATACTAAGGTGGAAAGTTGGCAAACAATGCAATCGGAGGCATTTCTCAGTGTGGTACTGGGCATGCTGTCACTTTGTCATAGTTGCAAGTGATATAGGGTCACATGTTTGGTATTTTCATTATGTTTATTTTAGTATGCATTAGAACAAGCATAACTTATGTTTCAAAGCAATACCTTTATGTCTATTACTTCTTAGAACAAAATAAAGTTAAACAATAGGCTTTTTAAAAATCTGTTTAAATATTAAAGATAGCATACAGTTTGGCAAATTCACGGAGGTGGTTTTCAAATGCCTGAAGTTTGTGAACCTGGACTAAAGCAAATGACAGAAGCAAGGTGTTGTTTTAAGAATATGAAGGGTAAACATTAGCCAAACTATGGAAAGTGCCCAAATGTCCATCTATAGATGAACAGATAAAGAAGATGTGGTATATAGATACACAGTGGAATATTATGTAGCCATCAAAAATGAAATCTTGCCATTTGCAATGGCATGGATGGAACTAAAGGGTATTATGCTAAGTGAAATAATCAGAGAAAGGCAATTATCATATGATCTCACTGATACGTGGAATTTAAGAAACAAAACAGAGGATCATAGGGAAGGAAAGGAAAAATTAAAACAAGATGAAACCAGAGGGAGACAAACCAGCAGAGACTCTTAATCATAGCAAACAAACTGAGGGTTGCTGGAGGGGAGGAGGGTGGAGGGATGGGGTAACTGGGTGATGGACATTAAGGAGGGCATGTGATGTGATGAGCACTGGGTATAAGACTGATGAATCATAGGCCTGTACCTCTGAAACCAATAATATATTATATGTTAATTAATTGAGTTTAAATAAAAAATGTTTAAAAAAGAAAGAATATGAAGGGTAATGTACACTGACCTAAAGACTTTCTTAATAAAGTTTACTTCCTCTAAGATTGATTTAGGGGAAGCAATTTAATTCTTGTGGCCAAATGGACAAAATGATAGGTTAACTCTTTCAGAGGAGATCTTTCAACATGTGAGCTACCAAAGAGGTATCAGCTTTGAACGTCCTAGAACACAGTTCTTTGGGGATCAGTAGATTTAAGACTGACCATGGAAGGCTGTGGATTTTATATGGAACAGATAATATAATCAGTGCCTAAGGAAAGCTTCAAAGCATTCTACTTTGCTTCACATATGAAAGAAATACAAGGAAACTACGTAGAAAGGATGATGATGATGATGATGATGATGATGATGATGATGATGATGATTTGTCCGAAGAGACAAAGCTTCTTTTATAGAAGACTGCCTGTCCTTAAAGGAAGAAAACTTCTAGTTCATCAGTTTAAGTGCAAAAGTACTAACACCATGACAACTACAGACTACCTGCACTAAAGAGCAAAATACATCTAGGGAGATCTCACTTCCACATTATTTTCCCCATCCAAGTAAATGGAAGTTGAATTCATGAGCCATATATGATTTTTATAATAGCTTTTCATGAGTAGAAGTTGTAAAAAAGAGAATAAAGTAGTTTAAGTGTTTTACCTTATAAAAATATTTATAAATAAAAATACTATATGCCCATATATCCATATGCCACATAAATATTTGTATACCCATATGCTAAGTCTTTCAAAAATAATGGGATGATAATATTTAACATGTACTCTACTGTTTCTAATACTGATTTGGTCAAATTACTTTCTCACAAAATCCCTTAATTTACTTAATTATACTCATTATATTAACTATTTTGTCAATAAACACCATTTAAAGTAATTCCTCAGTCTCCTATCATTTGTAAGCAATAACTATGTATCCAAATTGATGTAACACTGATCGCTTCATAAAGGGAAATATGAAAAAAAAAAAAAAGTAGTCTAGCCTTTTCCTCCCCAACCAAAAATTCTGGGAAAGAGAGAGGGGAAGAAGTCAAATAGGGATGCATGTAAACTACTCTAAATTACCAGATGGAGAACTTGAAGTAAGGCAAATAGAAACACTTCTATCTCTTGTTTTCCATTGTATGCCTTTAATTTTGTTTGTTGTTTAATTTTAATTACAAGTATTTGCAAAACAAGGTTGCATGGTAGTGGAGGGAGTAATATACTGTATTGTTTCTGATTTTAGTGGAAATGTCTCTTATTTCTATACTGAGTAGAATGCTGGCTGTTGGCCTGAAATTTATTTATATGATCTCTGTGAAGACCTATCAGTCAATAAATTGTCTAATTCAGTTGTTTCATACTTTGCACAAACTGCATGCACTCCCTTGTGAACCTCTCCCTGTCCAAGTTGTTCATCTCAAGTTGACCCCTGCAATGTTCTAATGATAACCTGTTGTCTTTTCTGAGATCTTGCTATTATCACATCCATCAAATCTCTTGTTTCCCTTTGTTCCTCTGACAAAAAAGTTAATGCCACCAACTACCATGATTATGATTATGTCGAATTTTTTGTAGGTGTTTTCCATGGGTTTTTTGATCAACTATCTTAGTTAATCTCCATGTTTTTACAGTGGTACTTAAGGAGACTGAATTGTATGTTGCTACTATTGCCATCTTTCACTACTTCGTCCTAATTTTATTTGTTCTGTAAGTTTTATCAGGCCCTGAACTGATGCTTAACCACAAGAGTGCAGAGTTTATAGAGTTCAACAACAATAGCAATGTATGTAGATACACACACACACACACACACACACACACAAACACACACACACACACGCACACACGAAGTCTGAAAAATAAGGATATTTTATACTTTGAAGAAAAGTGGGATAAGGATAAGCAGACACAATCTGAAAGGGCACTTCAGGTGAGAGGAACAACATTTGCAGAGGCAAGAATTTGGAGGGCAAGGAGAAAAATACTCCATTTTGAGTGGGAGCCCAGTTTTGGGGGCAAAGGCCCTTGGCAGAAAATAGAGATGGAAGTGGAAGAGTTATAGTTGACATTTCTTTTGAAAGAATTTTGGTTTTGCTTTCATATTCTTTTCTAGAAGTAACAAAAAAACTAAATGATGAACATCAAATCATGTCATTTTGTCGGTGATGTAATATGAACACGCAGATGAACAGATATGTCCTAACATTACAAAATGTTAAATGATGTTTTTTGATGTGAAATGAAGTTGTCTGCTTTACTGATACTGCATGATAAATAATGAGGCAATAGCAGTGTAAAATATAAGAGAGTAATTTGTTAGCAAATAATCTGAAGTTTGAATGTGTAAAAACTATTTTTGACATGGCATATTCCTTCCTTCAAAATCTTCTTTTACAGAAGAAATGTGAAAAATTTATAAAGTAAATCAACATTTGAGATAAAAATGATTGTATTTAATATCATTGCTATTTCCATTCGCCATCAATTACCATATAACTTTAACTTTGTGAATCTTTGCAGATTTTTTACAGGTTAAGCACTTGCTGTTTCGAGACTGATTATTTTGTAATCTGATTATTCACAGCTTGCTAATTTGTAATTGGACTTTTACAACCAGAAAACCTCCAGATTTCAGAAAAACTAATTTATTTTTTCCTTTGGTTAATTGTACTGTTCACACAAAACAGAAGAGTGAGATGACTTCTAGTGGGTTTTGTGCAGTGTTCTGGAACCAATAAACTATATTATTGATTGCCTAATGAAAAGTGCCATGTTCATACAAACTTACTGTGTCTGGGCAGGGATACAACTGCTACTTTTATTCTGTTTAGAGAATCACCTGCTATTTTACCAGGGTCTATTGCTACATATCAAGCATACCTTAAATTAGGTTGGGGTTACCTACTGGGCACTTTGTAAGGTGCCCTTATCCTTTTCCTTTCCTGCAGAGCTACCCATTGCTTCTAATTTAGCCTAAGATCATCAAAATTAATTATGATTGAGTGTTATTAAGATTGAAACAGAGTATGAGTCAAGCACCTTTGGCTTTCTTGAAATTGCAAAATAAAGTCTAAGCAAATTGACTGCCTAGGCAGATTGAATTTACTGATTTAAAATCAGAATTTAAAGAAAACACTTATAAGAGGGAGCAAAGAAAGCTAGTCTTCCCAAGATCAAATAGAAATTATTATAAAATGGAAATATTCTCATTTTATTAAAATGTCTGACTAACAATCTCAAAGTATGGTCAGCATAGAGTTGTCAAAGTTGGGAGAATAAAAGCAAAGTGTGAGATTTTGTCATTGACTTCCACAAATACATAATCTAGTAGCCTTTATGTGACACTGGATACAGTCAACTAAAATGTAAAGTAGTATTTGTATCAGTCAGAAAAGTGTAGGTCATTCTTTGGTAACAAATATCACCCAGATTTTTGTGCTGTTAAACAAGAAAGTTTATTGCTCACTTACACAACATATTTAATGCAGTTTAACAGGAAACTGCTCCCTATAGTTAAGCCAGAACCTGGGCTATGAAAGGTGAAAGAGAGCTTGAGAGAGTATTATACTGACAATTAAATGTTCCAGTCCAGAAGTGACATATCTCTTCTGCTAACAACTCATCAACATGACCTTCTCCAATCACAGGGACCAGCAATTTCATTCCTTATATGGTGCCAGAAGTAGAGAGAATGATTAATAGTTATTGAAGAACATTAGTAACCACCAGAGTACCTAAGGATTAAATCAAGTAAGACATACTAACTTCTATTTGGGAAAAGACACAATTAAAACATTAAACTCTCTTGTCATTCTTCAACCAAAAAAACTGGTGGACCTCCATGTTGTCCCAGAAATTGCCTTAAATGAATGAGAAGATACATATAGCATGTAATTACAAAACAAAGTGTTGCTTATATTATGAAAACTGAAAACAGTATACTGGATTCTTTATACCTAAACCAGTTCACAAATACTGCTGAAAGTAAGATGATCTTGCATTTAAAGACTGTAATAATGCATTCATGGACAATGTCATTCACTGCCCTAGCTTGTGGTGACAAGAGCATATACCCCCTTGCTCTGGATTTGAGAGGAAACAGAAAATAATTTTACACAACTACATGTCTGTAACGAGAGACTTTTAAAGGTATAGGTATGGGAGGGAGAAAGTTAAGAATAGGTTTCCAGAAAAGAATTAAATTTGTTAACCCTTTCCAGTCATTACAGTGAAAGTTAGTATCTGGCATAGGGCCCAGTGAAAACCCAGTATTTTCAGAGATGAGCCTGAGATCACATCATAAACCACTACAATTGTTTAACCGAAGGTAGTTGCTTATATGAATGTTATATATGTTTGTATATTTGTTGGCTAGCTTTTAAGTGAGTAAATGTTACTTTTGTTCTAGGATATATCTCTTTTTCTTTTACCTGCCGCTATCTGGAACTCCAACCAGGGTTCTTCCCTACCCATAATCGCTACAAGAAATGGGTCTTTGAATGCATAAAATAGTTACTAAAGAATGACTTGGTTAGATCTTAAACATGTACATTGATCTACTATTGGGTATTCTTAACAGTTTTTCAAATTAGCTTATGTTGAGGGCGAGGAAGAGTTCTCCAGTCATTGGGATCTGGGGAAAGATAAGTTTGTGGAAAGTAAAGAAATGAAGATTTTAAATGGAGTGTGTTGGGACAACAATAAAATTGTGATACTAGAAACAGTTTGTCTCTACCTTTCCTTCTCTATTCCCCTTTACCAAGATGTGACTGCTTAGTACCTCTACATAGCACCCTAGGCCGAGTAAGATTAAAAAGAACTCTGTAATGTGAGAGCGTTCTAAGGAGAAGAAAGAGATAGTATGTTATGGTATTGTGGAGGGAAAGGAGGATTTCTGGTGGGTTTCTGGCAAGGATTGTATGCTGGGATGAATAGTAGCCCCCTAAATTCATGCCTATCCAGCATTTCAGAATGTAACTTTATTTGGAAATAGGGTCTTTGTAGATGATTACATAGTTAAGTTGGGATGCAGTCAGACTGGATTAGAGTAAGCCTTAAATCCAATATGACTGGGCTTATAAGAAGAGGATAAGATCCAGACACACAGAGGAACACAGAGAAGGCTATATAATGGTGCAGGCAAATACTGGAGTTATGCTGCCAGAAGCCAAGAAACTCCTGAAGTCACCTGAAGCTAGTATTAAGCAAAAAAGGAGCCTTCCCTAGAGCATTAAGAGAAAGCATGGCCCTGCCAACATCTTGGTTTTGGACTTCTAGCCTTTAGAACAGTGAGAGAACAAACATCTATTGTTTTAAACCAACCAGCTTGTGAAACTTTGTTATGGCAGCCCTAAGAAAGTAATACAGGCAGATATTTCTGGTTTGTGGTTTGTGTAATCAGTGGCTGATCCTATTTTTTCCCCATAATCTAGTTATCTAGTTGTCTGTAACTTCTAAGTTCTAATGATGGTTAGGCCAGTTTATTGATTGATTTATACAGTAAATGGACTACTATATCTGTGTATTGCCTGTGCAATGTTTGAAAAACAATGTGAAATTTTCATAGTATGTCTAGACAGGTGGCTTTATATACACTGTTGGGTAATGAACCTATGAATAGTACAAATGAGCATTATGAAAACAAAGATTTAATATATTAACAATAAAAATAGAATACTAGAATAAGAGTCAAAAGACTTGGGTCCCAGATTTGCTACCACCATTTCTATGTGTGTGATGCTAGGCAAGGCACTACATTTTTTCACATCTGTAATCAGAGAATAAAAATGTGAAGCTTTCTATCTCATAGGATTTTCTGATGGATAAACGAACTGCTTTATTAAAGTGGTACAGCAATATAAAGTATATCAAATTTATTAGAAAACTGTTTAAGAAGGTACCCAAATAAAATGTGCATAAATCATACTGGTAAACAGCATTTTCTAGAATAATAGTAAATCACTGTTCAATCAGTGCCCATCTTAATGGCTTAAAGAGGAGCTTATTAGGGACCAAATTTGTTTTAATAATTCAGGGTATCATTTCCACAAAGTTATCTGGAGTCTTTTTGCAGACCGAGAGTTGAGAGGATGAGTAGCATCTGGCCTGTAATTTGTAACTGATTGGCTTCACAGTCCACAAACACGGAACCAATGATTCACAAAATTTGCAAGTCTTCTGCACACTTCATAGAAATACTCTCTAAAGTTCTATATCATAATGAGAGCTCATCTTTCCAGTCTGCCTTTTAGGAGGAATGAAGATAGTGACGGTGCCATAAAGGCATTTCCTAGGGGAACTGATGAGATGACAGCCTGGTCATCTGGTTGCTCTGTTGATTGCAGAGAGAGCAATCTCCATTGTTCATTTTTAGACTTTCATAAAACTCCATATATAACATGATAAAGGGAAAAAAAGGCAAATGATATCTGCATGCATGCAGAATTAACAAAATTTGGGAATATGGGTACTTTTCAAAAAGATAATTTGTCTCCATTTCCATCATTTTGTGTGTACTACTGGCATTTTGACACCTGCAGATTTTGGCTAGGCCTGTATTGAGCAGATGCGCACTCCATCACACATGGGTGTGGTTTTCAGGCACTGCACTTCCCTTCACAAGCATTTTTCCTCCTGGGAAAGAGCTGAATATTGCCATTTATCTTGTGTATTCCTTTCAACTCATACTCTGTGTGTCATTTTTGTTCATTAATATGATAATTAGAAAATTTATCCTCCCTACCCCACCTTCTTTAAATCTAGAATTTGATGTTATTTACTTCCTCTTTTCCCCTAGCTATTCCTTTTTAGTTTTCATTAATAGGAAGTTGCAAAATGAGACAGAATGAGTGAGAAATAGATGAAATACCTCATTGGTTAAAATCTCCATTATGGCTCTTTTAATGTTTTTAGTCACATGAAGATAGTTAAGTGCCACTTAAAGTAAACAATTATATTTAAAATGTAATTCTTTATGTTTTTCATAACTTGGTTTCAACTTCATAGATACTATTTGCTCCATGTTTTATGGATTGTAAACATATATTTAAAACTAACAATGATACATTTTAAAATTTAGAAATAGTAACACTATTAGTTAAACCTTAGTATCCACTAGGAGGAGCTGAGTGCTTTATCAAGTATATATAAGATTAATGTCCTAAAATATTTAATAAAATATTATTAGTATGTGGGGATTAATATAAAAGAAAAATTAAGTTGAAATAAATTGTATATCATTATGATTATATAATAAATTGGGAGCTAGCAGTACAGAGTGAATACCATTGTATGTTTCCAGCTAATTTAACTGAGGGCTTTGAAATAACTAAAACAAATAGAGTGTATGTATGATTTTTTACATCAAAAATTCATGTGAATTTGTCTTCTTTTTTGATGATTAAGTTGTTTTATAGCAGTGTGGATATACAAATGGCTAACAGACACATGAAACAATGTTCAACATCAGTAGCCATTAGGCGAATGAAAATCAAAACCACAATGAGATACCACCTTATACCAGTTAGAATGGCAAAAATGAACAAGACAGGAAACAATAAATGTTGGCAAGGATGTGGAGAAATAACAACCCTCTTACACTGTTGGCAGTGTGTGAATTTTGTAGGCGCTTGGAGATAATTTATATATCTTTTTTAGATACTTGATAGAATTTATCTGTAAAATGATCTGTGGCTGAGTTTTTCTTTGTTGGGTATAATTTAAGTACCAGTTTAATTCCTTTCCTTGCTGTACATTTATTCAGATTTTTCATTTCTTCTTTTATCAGTTTTTCTAGGGCTTTGTCTATTTCATTTAAGTTGTGTACTTTTCCAGCATTTAATTGTTCATATTTCTTTATAATACTTTTAAATTAAATCAAATCCTTAATTTCTGTAAGATTCATAGTAATATATGACCCTTTTCATTTCTGATTTTAATAATCTGTGTCTCTCTTTTTCTCTTGGCCCATCTCAATAAAGTTTTATCAACTTTTTTGATTTTTCCAAAGAATCAGCTTTCAGTTTCATTGTTTTTTCTATTGATTTTTTTCTTTTCTCCATTTCACTAATTTCTGTGCTAATATTTATTTTTTCTTTCATTCTATTTTCTTTAAGTTTTTTTCTCTTTTACTGTTTTCTTAAGGTAGGAAGTTATTGATTTGAAGTTATCTTTTCTAATATAGGCATTTAAAGTTAAAAATTTCCCTCTGAATATACCATTAGTTACATTACAGAACTTTTTATGTATGTGAGATTTTGTTTTCACTCAGTTCAAAATATTTCCTAATTTTTCTTGTGAATTCTTCTTTGAGACATAGGTTACTCAGTAGTGTAGTATGTGATTTATTTTCCAAAGTTTGGAATTTCCCTAATTTTTTTCTCTTGTTGATTTCTAATTTAACTTCTTTGTGTTTGAGAACATATTTATTTTCATTCCTTTTAGATTGATTTCTTTATTATGACCCACCATATGATTTATCATGGAGAATTTCCCATTTACTCTTGAAAGGAAGGTATATTCTGTTGTTGGATGCATTTTTCCATAAATATTTGAATATGTCATCTCACTGCTTTCTGGCCTCCAATAGTTCTGATGAAGATCAGCTGTTAATTTTGTTATAATTCTCTTTCATGTACTGGGTAGCTTTTAATCTCATTGTTTTGAGGATTTCCCTTTTGGTTTTGGTTTTCAACAGTTTAAGTCCTATGATGTATCTATATGTACATCTCTTTGTAGATATCTTTTGTGGAGCTTGATTATCTTAGTGGGCATATAGATGAATGTTTTTCATCAAATTTGACATGTTTTTAGCTATTATTTCTTCAAAACCTGCTTTGCTTCTTTCTTTCTCTACCTCTATCTGAGCGCATAGAACACTAAGCAACTAATTTGGCCAGGGACAATCAAACAGGTTTTATTTAGATGGAGACTATATTATGTATTAAGCCAAACTAAAATATACTGGATACTTGAAGAAACTTATTCATGAAAAATGTTAAACTATTTAAAAAATCTAATAATAAAAAATAAAATGAAATCTGATAATTTATTTAGAAAGTCAAATAAATGACATTTCTTTTTTTTAAAAAAGATTTTATTTATTTATTCGACAGAGATAGAGACAGCCAGCGAGAGAGGGAACACAAGCAGGGGGAGTGGGAGAGGAAGAAGCAGGCTCACAGCGGAGGAGCCTGACGTGGGGCTCAATCCCACAACGCCGGGATCACGCCCTGAGCCAAAGGTAGACACTTAACCGCTGTGCCACCCAGGCGCCCCAATAAATGACACTTCTATTACAGATAAAAATTCAAATGGAACACATTCAATAAAAAGTGCATGTGATCATAGAAGAAATCGTCTTTAATGAAGCAGACTTTTAATAGGAATGCCATTAGAATGCTTACATTAAAAATATCTACTCAATTTATGACATTTTGTGATTTTCAAACTTATTAGATATGTTTATTCAGGTTCATAATAAGCTTAACGAGTATAGAATTTTTATATAAAATATTAATTCTGGGGATGTCTGGGTAGCTCAGTTGGTTAAGTGTCAAACTCTTGATTTCGGCTCATGTCATGATCTCAGGGTCATGAGATTGAGTGCTGTGTAGGATTTGTGTTCAGCAGGGAGTCTGCTTGAGATTCTTTCTCTCCAGCTCCCTCTGTCCCTCCCTCTGTGTGCATTCTCTCTCTGTCTTTATCTATAATAAAAAAATAAATAAATCTTTAAAAAAACCCTCTGGCATAGATGTATAATCCAAACACTACTTGAAGAGCTTCCAACTACCCTTTCCTATTATAGAATATATCATAATCTAAACATTGACTTGTATACTCATTATCTGTCTACCTATATTAAAATTTTATATAAAAAGAACTTTCAGGTTCATAACATACAGACATATTAGGACCTGACCAAGAGGAGAATTAAATTGTTTCCACGGCCTATTGAAAATAAGGGAGAAATCATTTTTATACACATTAGAGGTACTTACATATAATAATTTAAGATAACCAGATTCTTTTTTTTTTTACTTTTTTTATTATGTTCAGTTAGCCACTGTATAGTACATCATTAATTTTTGATGCAGTGTTCCATGATTTGTTAGTTACACATAACACCCAGTGCACATACAACACTTGCCCTCCTTAATACCTATCATCCTGTTACCCCCTCCCCCTGCTCCCTCCCCTCTGAAATCCTCAGTTTATTTCCCAGAGTCCAGAGGCTTTCATGGTTCATCTCCCTCTCTGATTTTTTCACATTCAGTTTTCCCTCCCTTCCCCTATGGTCCTCCGTGCTATTGCTTATGTTCCACATATGAGTGAAACCATATGATAATTGTCTTTCTTTGCTTGACTTACTTCATTTAACATAATCCTCTCCAGTTCTATCCATGTTGATGCAAATGGTGGGTATTCATCCTTTCTGACGGCTGAATAACATTCCACTGTATATATGGACCACATTTTCTTTCTCCATTCTTCAGTTAAAGGGCATCTGGGCTCCTTCCACAGTTTGGCTATTGTGGACATTGCTGCTATGAACATCTTAATTTAAATTTAATTTATCAGAAGCTTCTTGATTTTCAGTTAGCCTGAAATGTAATTTGATACTTGGTTATTTGAGAAATGGGTTTTTTGTTTTGTTATGTTTTGTGCCACAGAACAGAGATAATAAGCCTTCCCATTCTCTCCTAATTTAAATGCCACACTGTCCTATACATATATATTTTCAGAGAATAGAAAATCTGTCAAAAGGAAGATATTGGCTAAAGAATTAGAAATTCACTTTTTCAATGGAGCCACTATCAAACATAACCTTCAACCTCAACTTCAAGTTTTATGAAATCATTATGCCCCATTTAACATTTTCCCATGCTTTCAAAAACTAAAATAGCAATTCTATGACCATGGCTATTCCAAGGCTAACTTGTGTTTTGAATCAACATAACATTATAAAATATTAATGTTTCAAAAAGAGAATGACAAAATATTAAAGTTAGTACTACCTGTTCCAGCTTTCAATATAATATCCCTCATAGCACATTTTTCCTATTTTTGCAATAAATAGTGATTTTATTAATATTAATACATGTATAATTAGTAACAGTTTTAATAATTAGGTATGGCAGGACTACAACACATTTTTCTTTAAGGTGTATATGTTAATTTTGAAAATGAAATAAGATGTCTTATTGACAGTAATAGTTGCTGTATAGTCAACTGTAGATTTTCAGAATGATGAAATTGGACTCACCCTTGATGGGATAAATTCATCAAGCTTATTGTGATTAATGTCTGTCTTAAGAAAATAGTGCTGATCATAAATCAAGTTACATTTTAATGAAATAAACAGAGGAATAGAGATAGCTTCAGATGCACAATTTGAGCTAAATGACATTCTAGTTGACTAAACGGGAATAAAGGAAAACTTCAAATATTCCATAGAAAAATTGTTCAGATATGGATTGAAAATTGTCACAAAAATACTCAATCTGAGGCAAGTGGTGCTTTGAGCACAAATACCCATCAGTTCCACTGGGCAGGTTAATTTGTTTAGATGTTTATAGATGTCAAAAACATGTTCTTATTCCCAGGTCTTTTCACAATATATCTTCAAGAGAATGTCAAAGAAGGTATTTAGAAGGTATTTTTGGATCCACAATTTACCATAAAAGCTCTAGTACTTTGGAAGTGTTCTACAGTCAATGGCATTGAAAACTACATGTCCTAGAAATCACATGTCTTCAATTAAATTAATGGCCTCATCATGAAAATTCTGCTCCATAATTAATGGCCAAGATGTATAGGAGTTTGATGAAGCCAAGTTACTTGTTATCAACAATACATAAGTCATGATATCTAGTATTAATTAAAATCAAATCACTGTATGGATCTTCTCTTTAAAAAATACACTTAGTTTAGTGAGCATACTAATTATTAGCATACTAATATCACAGCTAAACAATTTCTGATGGCAGATATCCATAGGTATCAATTTCCCTATCATTACATGAACACATACCCTAACATATGGGATTGATAAATATTTGGATAATTTATGAATAAGTATACTGATTAAGAAATTTAAATTCTTTTGGTAAATTAGAAATTCCTCAACATTGAAAAGAAGGCAAAGCTATTACTAGAGATTCATAGGAATTCAATTCATAGTATGTCATTCATTTAGTTATTCATTCACTCATTCAGTAACAATTTATTTAATATCTGCCATGGGCCAAATTTTGTGGTATTTGTGTGGAAATAAGTTATGTTCACCTCCTTAAGGCCTTTGGTTAGTTTATTCATGATCACAGTTTAGGTCAAATCTAGATTATTTTTTTTATTTCATGAAGGCAAAGTGATTTATAAGATCAATTTTTAAAATTTCTTCTGATTCCAGTTAATAATTTTGTTAAAGTTGTCCTATATTGTGTGTATTAATGAGTGACTATGAAAAGTATAATCATGTCAAATAAATGATAGTATCTCAAAGGTACAGAAGCCATGTACAGATTGCATATGTCTATAAAGGAATTGCTTTCCAGGAACAATAGATGCATACTAAGTTGGCCAGGATTTCTGTCACATAATTTCCTAGCCACAAGTTACCATTTAATTCAGAAAACTTGAATCGAATCAAATGAAAGAAACATTTTATGTGTCCACTCTTTATAGCACATTCTTCTATGTACTATGATGGATACGTGTCATAGCTTGCAAAGTCTTTAGTGTCTCTTAACAGCATTTAAAAAATGCTAACATTTCTGAGAATAGAACTATATGTCAGGGATTGTTCAGGTATTTTAAATTTATTGTCTTTGAAACACCACAATAACACTGAAAAACTGGATGTTTTTATCCCAGATTTACAGATGACAAGTATCATTTACTCACTAAGACTCAGATCCAGACTGACTCCAATTCCTGGCCTTATAGAGAAATGAAAACAAAAGTCCTACGTATAACAAACATAGCATTTAAAAGCAAGTAAAAGCAGTAGGGAAAAAAAAACACAATAACACAGGTAGTATATGAACAAGTAACAAAATGAGTAGTAACAACAGCTGTGGAAGGAATTAGTAAGGATTGAAATGGTCGAAGGAGACTTCCAGAAAGAATTAATGGACCAGTGGTTAGGTTATAGATAAATGGTTGGAAAGTCAGTAAAATCTAAGCAGATGTGATAATATGCATGGTTTTTTTGGGACATGGTAGAGGCCAACTTTTTGGAAGTTCAAAAGATGATGTAAATATATTTTATGAACAGCTTTGCACAACAAGGTGTGGAAGTCAGACTTTTTCTTGTAGCTAAATGGAGCCAATTAAAGTAATTATTAAACAGAATACAGAGTATGAAGGGATGAATGAGGTGCTGTTCTTTAAGTTTATAAAAACACATGGGGCGCCTGGGTGGCACAGCGGTTAAGCGTCTGCCTTCGGCTCAGGGCATGATACCGGCGTTATGGGATCGAGCCCCACATCAGGCTCCTCCGCTATGAGCCTGCTTCTTCCTCTCCCACTCCCCCTGCTTGTGTTACCTCTCTCGCTGGCTGTCTCTATCTCTGTCGAATAAATAAAATCTTAAAAAAAAAACACACAAGACAAGTGGACCACTTATAAGACAGTTGCAACACTCTAGGCATGTGGTCATGGGTCAGGCTGAGCACAAGTAAATAAAAGGCTGAGAAATATATCTGTGGAAAGATCAGTGGTACTTGGGGACTGGAGGTCAGGTGGGAGGAGTGTGATGTGGTTCAGAATCCATTCGTCCTGTATGACCATCAGTCCCAAAATCTTTCAAAAGGATACTAAGTATTTTCCCCCCTTAAATGGTTTTGACATCCTGCCAGCTACTCCCTAGTTAGATAGACAATCTGCACAAATACCTATCTACTGAAGAAACAGCCATCAATTTTTCTCCAGTGTTTGGAGAATATGATAGAGTGGGAGTAGCGGTTCAGAGAAGGTAATCTAGGATACTCATAGTTTGTGGGATGGTCCCCTGTAGTTTTGATGTAATAGGAAGTTTTCCTCTGACTGAGGATAGAGTGAAATAAGGAGAGATGGGCTTGCCATTACATTAGCTAAACGTAAGCCAGAGGAATGTGCATCAAGGTTGTTAAAATATTATCTAGAACCCATAACCCTTTATAGATTCTGTTGCTGAGGAGGAGGGGGGTAAAAATAAATGAGACTAAATTTCCTTTTCCTTTGCCGCGATGGTTATACAGGTGTTCAGTGTGATTGGCGTCTAAGTTAGAGAGACATGCTGATGGGAACTGGATGCACAGCTTCTCTGTTTGGCTCATACCTCGGAGTGCAATTATATTTCCCCTTTTTCTCTGATCGTGACATAATATTGTTGTATTCATCTGTCTCTAACTTCACATTTTCTCTGTCTCTCACTGTGTCCAAAAGTGCATGCACGCACTCACACACACGCTCCACAGAAGGTCTTAGTATTGTTGAAGCCAACAAGGAGAGGCGCACGTCCTATATAGTCCCTTTCAGCATCCACACATTACCCTGGGACCCTGAACCTGGGTTCTCTGTGTCCTGACTGAAGTTTGTCAATCACTTGAAATTGAGATCGACTGTGGATACTTCAGAAAACTGTGTTCAAAGAATGGCCCCACCTCAGGTCATCTTCACTCTGACTTCTACAAGTGCAGTCCATTGACCAGCTGCTTTCAAAGTATCATGGGAACTTGCAGAAATGCTGAATTGCAAACCCCTGGGCAAAACTATTCAGTCAGAATCTGCATTCAACAAAATCCCTGGTGATTCATGTGCATATCAAAAACTGAGAGGCAAGACCTTCCTTAAATTACTTTGGTCATCATTGTTCAGCTTACATTTTCAGCATATGCGCAATGATAAAAGTGCTATCCCTAATTTAGTTCACCTCTTAGTCACTCAGGACACTTCTTGAGGGAATGTAGACCCTTAGGACAGATTTTATAACACCACTGCTTGTGGTAACTCTATCCCATCAAGAAAAATGCCTTAATTGCTTTTCGTCACACCCTGAAAGATAGCTCAACCCACTATGAAGAGAAGAAGAGGGAGAACTAGGTACTTTTTTATTACATAAGATTTTCCAAAAGGTTTTATTTGCAAATCCAGATCTTAGCACAGTGCAGTATCATGCTGATAAAAGTAGAGATTTATTTGATATAACTGCTCCTCTCAGTGAAATTGGTTCAAGATACTTCTTCAGAAATGTGTCTCAAAAGTAAGACATTTCATTTAAAAATATTCATACAAAACTTATATTCTCGTGTCACTAGATGGTTATTGCTTGTGACTTAATTAAGTCTCTGTTAACTAATGGAGAAAAAAAGCTCAAACATTGCTTGTGACATCACATTCACAATGAATAATTCAGCTGGATTCAATGCAAGAAAGATGTTTAGTTTGAAGCTTTTGTCACGTGAAGTAAAAATATGTGTCAAGGAAGTCACTTACAAGTAGGAAGCATCAAAAATTATTTATATCCCTATATAAAGGACTAGTAGAATTAGAAGGTAATGGGATAAAATGTTGAAATATATCAAATATTTAATTATACATGTCAGTTATGCATATTCTTTTTATATATCTGTTAAAATATCAAGTTGCCTATAGAATCAATGTTTAAAGAAATATGTAGGTCACAGAATGGCTGAATGCAGAGCAAGATTCCACATCATAATACCCCACATTTCAAAACCGGCTGCTGGTAATTTGACCGCTTTATATTTCTTTGGCATCAGCAGCAGTTCTGCTAAGGCAAAGTAAATGTCATAAAATGTTCTGTTTTCCAGCAGCATTGGCAAATAATTGGCATCTGTTTTCTGTTGTCTAGCTGCAGTTTTGTTTTCTGCAACAGAAGTTTCCATTCCTCATCTAATAACTTGTTGATTTAGGACCCTCTAGGGACCAAAAAACCAAACCAAACCAAAACAAAAAAACCAAAACAAAAGAAAAAACCAAACCCCCCCAAAATGAACAGTCCAAACTTGTTTGAGGGGGAAAAAAAAAGTCCCGAAAACATGTGGGCTTCATAAACATAGATTGATTCATAGTGCATTCCATCATAAGATTGTTTGGACTCATCTATGTCTCCAAAAATAAACAAGAACAGGAAATAAGTAATTCTTTCTCTGTCAAATTAAAAACAATGGAGTTTCTTCTATATTCCAAAGTTGAAAAGATACTAAAGGTCCTTTTAAAAATAATTTTGTTCTCATTCACCTTCAACTACTTTTTTGACAGGAGCCAAATGTGCTAGTTATTATAAAGAGAAGGAAGGGGGCAAAACCTCCAGAGTGGAGAAATTGGGTTTGCCTTGAATTTAAACAGATTTAAAAGCTCAGTTAAGTGGGGGATGTGATTATTTGTAGAGCAGGAAAGGCACTTACACATGCAACTGTAGGAGCCTCTCTGTTTTTAATATTTAAGAGCAGATAAAACGCCACTTTCACTGACTTCAGGCATTCTTCTGGCTGAGGACTAGGCCATTAATAGTCATTAACACTCTTTCAAATGTATTGCCAGAGTGGTAATGAAATCAACACCTTCTAATTTTTATACTGAAGCTCTGCCAAAGCGCATTTGGTCTTGTCACTACATAGGAAAGTGCGATGTGCTTGCTACTTAAGATATCAACATAAACACTGAATAAAAATATAAATTTTTTATGATGTTGGGACATGTTGCTATTTTATTGTAAATCAATATAGATCAATTAT
The DNA here is from genome assembly GCF_024610735.1 of Ursus americanus. Lineage (NCBI taxonomy): Eukaryota > Metazoa > Chordata > Mammalia > Carnivora > Ursidae > Ursus > Ursus americanus. The sequence continues at coordinate 59,552,635 of NC_142129.1, read as the reverse complement.
TCAAACCTAGGCCATCATTTACTGAATGAAGGGAGGACAAGCCACTGGTGGTATAAACTGGGGTCTATTTTTTTATTTTGAGTTGACCATCAATTTAGGTTTTTCAAACGAATCATTAGCTGAAAAGCTATCCTTAGAAATTTGATTCCATGCCATGTTTCCACCATTTGTCATTTAGGGAAATGTTTCAAATAATCAGTTAACATAGTGCGCACTTTTTTTTCTATATAACAATGCCTAACCTAATCTTAAGTGTTGAGGTCTGAAGTTTATTTTAAAGTAAATGGACAGCTTTAGCACATGATGTTCCCCCACACCCTTCTAATTATGTAATATGAATAAAATATGTTGAATTTTTAAATATAGAATATTCTTTATGACAGAAGAGAAAGATACATTGACGGATGGATAGAAGGGAGGAAACAAGAGGAGAAGGAAGGAAGGAAAGAAAGACGTCTTCCTTCTTAACCCACCTCATTTAAAATTTCATATTCTTTCCTTTTCTTCCTGACTCTTCTTCATTATTGAAACATTTATAGGGTGGAAGTATACGTTCCCTTCCCTAAGTCCCACCCCCAAGCTGTGACTGGTGGAGACAAGAAACAAGTTGACAAGGCAGATGGGGACACCTGTGTCCATCCCTTCCCAACACAGATCACAGCTGCTTATTGTTCAGTGGTATCCTTAATCTATTTAATTCTATTTCTTTCTGAATTCTTCTTCCTCCCAGCTCCACCAATGACACTGGTCCATCTCTTACCAACACACGTGTAGGAGACTCAGTGTATTTCTGTAGTCTTCAGAAGAGAAAATGAATCTTATTTCTAATTTCTGTGTTTTCAAAGACTAATCATGACCCACAAGGGCATTATTATACTTTTTCATAGGAGGTCTAAGTACAAAATAGAAAATATCGAGGGACTTAAAATAAACATTTTACCCTCATCTGTTACCCTTTGTAGCTATCAGCAATGGTCTCAAGAGAAATGTTTGCTCATTTTATAAGCCAGTAAGATTGGAAAGTAGTACATATTCATTCTGTATCCTTGGGCTAGAGAACTATGTATTTATTCATATATTCATTTAACATAAAATGTAGTTATTCAGGTGTTCCTGCATTCCAAGCAGCATGATATCAATATTAACAGGACATAGTCTTTGTCCCGAGAACTCCACGTTCTAGAGAAAATGGAAGATATGTCCCTAAGCAATAGACTATAATATTTTGAAATTAAGTATGATATGTGGTATTAATAAAGTGCGACAGGGGCAGTAAGGCAGAGGTAAAGGCATTATTTGACCAAAATGCATTTGATTATTCTTCTCCTACTGCCGCTCTGCAGATCAGTGCTTTTGTTGGCAGAGAAAATATGAACAGATAGCAGTCAGCTTTAGAGTGGGAGGAAAACTGGTGAACTAGAGAGTCAGAGCCAATATTTTGAGTTATGTCATTCGATAAAACAAAGCCATATATGCAGAGAACTTGGTCAAGACTCTGACTCACCTGCTATACTTTGAAAATGTTTACAGAGACTCTGCTCCATGAAGTCAGCAACTGGGCCAAGGAGGGGATAAAACCTAGAATCTACAAAAGATGACTTTACAAATTGCCAACCACTCTTCAGTACAAACGATATGGATATTGAAACTGACTCCATATCCTTTCTTCAGGGAAAGCCTGCAGTCAGTAATATATAATGAATGTTTTTAGGATACATCAACATGGAAACCAAGAGTGATTAAATTTTAAAAGAGTTTTAAATTTTTTAATAAAATGAACTAATTCCTTTTCAGACAGATTACATAAATAACCATAAAATTAATTATTACAATATGGCTTGTCAACAGTGTTGGAATATCACAAAGAACTTTCCACTTAATAGTTTTCCAGGTTCTTGTCCTCCTTCCATTGGTAGTATATTTTACCTCTTTTGTAATTCTCATTTTTGTATGAAGCGTTCCCATTTTCAGAAACTTCTAGCTTCTAGTACTAAAATATCTTCCAGCTTTACTCTAATTCTTTTCAAATGAAGATCTCCCTGCCCAGACTTGTTTTGTATTGAAGTCATACACCAAGTTTGTGTTGACTGTCAAAGAAGAAAGGGATAATACTAAGAAAATGCCCTCGTATAAGCACTTCAAGGACTGATAAGACATGAAAATTAAAAGGGATAAGCAGGCAATAATAATATGTTTTATTATGTTACGGAATCTTATTGTTTCTCTGTTAAATAAAATAGATTTGACATAATAAGCCCTCCCGCAAACATTTCTCTTGATTCCTCTCACCTTTGATTTCAAGTACGTGCGTTCCGCCTTTGAGTTCTTCCTTTCTTGAGCTGCCTAAGTGAACGAATTTCAAAGAAGAGAAGAGTCCTTCACGGTAATCCTAGAGGGTATCTACTTAAGTATGAAAAAGAGAATACAGTAACTCTCATATATTTCCCGTAATTATTAACAAATGACTGAAAACTCAAGAATTGGCATAAATATTCTCTTTCCCCAGTCAAAGTATTCTTGCATGAATATTTGATATATCGTATATTGAAGTGTATCTTAGGCAGCTGTATGCGGCAAGGGAGCTTGTGTATAATCACTATGAGTTATGCATATGTCTACTTTCTAAAACTTGCTTTATGGGTACATTTTTTTACTTTGTTTTCATCAAAAACTATATTTTAATTCATAAGTCTATTTGTTTTAGAGTGTAATCATAATCCAGGGGTTAGTTTCAATTATAGTAATCATTTTCCAACTCTTATTATTCAAAGGAATGGCCCATTTAGAAAACACATTTGGATTTTTAAATATTCTCTATGAAAGATATTAAGTATTAAGACTGACCTAAACATGTCCTTTACATATCATAAATACATATCATAAATACATCTAGATATAGAACATAGAAGTTAGCTATTTTTCTATAAAATGTGACTACCAAGATTATCCTAGTCTCCTCTTATATCCTAGGAGGATCTCTGTCTTCATTTTATAGTTGACAAAATTAAGAACCAAGGAAGGCTATAGGACTCCCATGGTCATATAGCTAGTTAATGGAGAGCCAGCAATAAAACATGGCTTAACTATATTCTTTCTCTAGTTACTTACCTGAATAAGGATGGACTCGATCTAAAATTACCTACTTCAAAATGTATTTGGTAAATGAATATACTCAGGTCATTTACCATTTTTGCATGAAATTATTTTTTTGATAGTCATTAGTATTGTAAACAAAGTTTAAAAACCAGGTCGAGGATAATCTATATTTATAATCTTTATCAAGATTATAATTTTTTAATCTCTGGAATAATCCTTTATTCTCTTACTTAATTGAAATGACCTTTGTTAGGATATGTATTTCATTGTAGTTGACGCTAGAATAACACAGGTTTGAATTGCCTGGTTCCACTTATATGGGAAATTTTTACACTGTAGTACTATAAATGTATTTTCTCTTCCTTGTGACTTTATTTTTTTTTTAATTTGAGTTTAGTTGACATAAAATGTTACATTAGTTTCAGGTATTTATCAAGAAATTATATAAATAAAGTAAGCAGTTAGATATATTATAATTTTAATACAATGTTGATTTTTATAGGTCATCTGACTTTGAGAACGCCAAATCATAATGGATTCCTTGAAGTTGATTTTAGCTTTTCATACAATTCAGTTATTTTTTCTAATAAAATCCAAGGAGATATGTAATTATAATAAGTCTGACTAAAATTGAGAGTATAATGGTAATAATGCATGGCATAGAAAAATTGAAGATCTCTGTCATATTTTGGTCCAAGAAATAAAATAAAGTGTATCTTGTAAACAATCCCACTATTTGCTTAGAAGTTCTGAGAATTCCACATATAAGAGTCAGATACTTTCTATGAAAAAAATCTACTCTTCAACGGTCATATTTAAGAAAAAAGGCAATGTCATATTTGAGAAAATTTGAAGGTGATATGTATATTCGACAAAAACTTATCTAGAACATGTAAATAACTACTGTACTATTAATGGTAATAACAACAATAATAAACCACTCAATAAAAGATGGGCAGAGGACTTGAAGAAATGGTATAGAAATGGCCAATAAGCATATCAAAAATGCTCAACAGTATCAGTCAGCCATACCACAGAAATATGAATTAAAAGCATAATCAGAGAACACTTCTTTCATGGGAAATTTTAAGAAACAAACAAAAAAATGACATTATAAAGTGTTGATGAGGATATAGAGAAACTAGAACTCTCATATATTTCTGCTGAGAGAGTAGCAGAAAGCGTTGGAAGAAAGGGTTGACTCTTTCTTATTTAGTGAAATATATACCTACCTTATGACCAACAATTCAACTCTTTGGTTTTTACCCAAGAGGAAGAGCAAACATAGGTTCATACAGACACATGTACACCATTTTTCACAGCAGTTTTATAGTAGTTAAATAGTTAAAGTTGGAAACAACCTATATCTCCATAAATAGATGTATGGATAAACAATGGAGTGATAACCAAAGAAATGAACTATTAACATATGCAATAGCATGAAGGAATGTCAAAATTATTGTGTTTCATGAAAGAGCACGTGCAGAGTAGGCCAGAAGCATACATATTCTATAATTTATGTGAACTTCTAGAACACACAAATTAAGCTGTCTTATAGAAACTAGAACTTTCTTTGCCTGAGGCTGGGAATGAGAGTGGGGCTACTGATGAGAAAGGAACACAAGGAAATTTCCCAGGATGGTGAAAATGTTCTGTATTTTAATCATAAGGATATAGTCATTTGTCAAAACTCCCTGATCTGTACACTTAAAATGTCCATATTTTATTGTGTGTAAATTAAACCTCAATTAAAAAAAAAACAAATATAATGTGATAAAAAGACCTAGGGTATACTTTTGGATAATGTTGTTTTTTTTTTTTCATTTTGTATTTATTTGGTTTTTACAATGGGCAATGTACACCTCCAAAATTATAACTTCTGTATCTCATTTATTGATACTCAAATGTAAAAACAAATAACATTCTTGACACTAGAAAGAGCAATTCCAGTTTTGCTCAGAATTTTACAAATGTGCTATAATTTGTATGGACATGAGGTAGTTTTTACCTTCCACCTTTTGCTTTTATTTTTTGCATCTTCTGATTCTGTAGAAGTTATTGTAGGGGAGGAAAAATTTGCTCATCTTTCCTTCTAGGTTCCTTGTCTGATCTACTAATTAAATGGACATCAGGCAGATCAACAGGAGAAAACAAATTTAATTTCTTACATGCAAGAGCCTCATGAAAATATGAGGCTCAAAAGCAGACAGGCAATTGAAACATATACCCTCCTGAGCTAATGAAAGGGGTAGGAGTCTGAGGCTTCAAAGAAGAAAATTCTAGGAAAGATGAGAATAGCGAATGTTTGGTAAACAAATGTTTGCCCTGCCATGAAGATAAGTCTCAGATGAAAAAGTTGTCTCTGGTAATAGCTCTCTTCCTGGTATAGGCCCCCATTCTAAGTTCATCTAGGCAGTTAAGAGAGAAGTAAAAAACTTTTGGAGTCTAATGAGTCTTGATTGTCTTCAACTCAAAATAATCTCCGTGTCAAAGTGGCGCATTTGTCCTGGAATATTTCTCTCCCTTTCGTTATATAAAATAAAAACGCTGAGAAAAAAACGACAAATTTTTCTTCCAAATCAGTTTTCTCTCATCTACTTATACCATAATAGGCACTAAGTATTTAATCATATTCCAGAATAAGATACATGCATTCTCCTCAACAGAGTTATATAGTTAGTGAGGCAGAAAAGCAAATAGAAAATTATAATGGAGTAAGTCATGTGATTATATTAAATAAAAGATGATATGGTGAGTGAAAGGTTTAAAGATATTAGATATTTGAGTGTCACCTCTGATGCCATGTTGGTTACTATGACATGTATTCTGAGGCTTTTGGCAAAGCGTTGATGGGTTCTAGAAACTAAGATGATTGGGTGTGTGCTTGGAAAGATCTCTACTGTCAACATGTGGAAATGAAAAGAAATTCACCGAATCACAACCACAAGCTGACAGTGTGGGTCCATGCAGGCCTCTAGGCATAGATAACAATGGCTTGCAAATATAATAGTAAGTAGCATGGGCAGAAGAAAGGGGAGATTTGATAAATGTTTTTGATGTGGCTTGTGTATATCTCAAACACTTCATTTGAAAAAGAGAATGCAGATATTATCAAGGTTTCTTGGGGCTGGGGATGACCAAGTGTTACTGCATAGACTCAGTTTCTCAGAAAATACACGGACCTCTCACTGATTTTGCCTTTTTTTTTTTTTTTTACATTTCAATGTTAATGGAAATTTACAAACCAAAATTAAAGGACTAGGAATTTTGTATAGGAGCAATCCAGACCTCAAAACGTGAACATTTTAACTTAAGATTTTTATACACAATATTTCAATTTCACATTTTTATTTAATACCAAGCTCAAAGCCTTGGTGGACCCTTTATAAATTTTAGGGGAAAAATCATGAATCATTGGAAATAACAGCTCTGAGGAGAAGTAAATTAATATTGCTTTTTCTATACAAGAAACTTTTTAATGTGGTCTTAATATTTCAGGAATATATCTCTTTAAATGCAGTCTTAAGTCTACCTAGTTTTATGTTCAGTAAGATTTTTCCATGGAGAGGTCCCCTTACACTTTACATTTTTTTGAAGATTTAAATGGGGTGTTTAATTTTTTACTTCAATATTGCCTTTTTCTACATATTTTCAGAATTTATGAATCTTAGGACTCATCATTAGTTCTTTGAGTAGTTTCTCATATCACGACTTTAAAGTTCAGATTGAATACTTACTGTTTTATAGCATATTTACCAAGTCTACATATTGGAACATATTTACCTATTATTTGTTATTTCAACAAACTGCTCGAGCATCTACTATTTTCCAGGCACTAAAATAGGTGGAGTAAATATAATGCAGAGTAAAATAATGCTCCTGTTTTCCAAATAGCTTACACTCTTACCTATCACGTTACAGAAATCTTTCGTTATTTTCATGAATATTGATTGAGTGCCTCCTCTGTGTACCACGTTGTTGTAGGCACTTCGCATCCATCAGCAAAGAGAACATTTAAAGATATTTGCCCTGATGGAGATTACACTCTAACACGAAGAGACAGTAAATAACAGGAAACATAATAAATATATAAATTATAATAAGTTAGATGATGGTAAGTGCTATGGAATCAAGAAAAGATAAAACAGTTTGAGACGATTTGAACATACCTGGGAAGTGGGCAGGAAGAGAAGGCAGAATACAGTATTAAATAGGATGATTGGGGTCAGCCTCACTAGAACAATATTTGAGCAAATACTTGAAAGACGTAAGAGATTCGGCAAGTGAATATATGAAGGAAGAGCATTCGGGCAGAGGAATAGCTAGTGCGAAGTCCTTACTACAGGAATATGTTGCATGTTAGACTTGCACCAAGGAAATCTGTTTGCCTAGAGGAGAGTAAGCAAGGGAATAGTAGAAAAAGAGACTGCCAGCAATGTAAAAAAGTTATAGTCCAATATATATCTATTGCCCCGGTAGAATCTTTCAAGATGTCTTGATATCTGTGATTTCTGTGTTTCATGCTGTAGTTAGCAAAGGTTCCATGACTGTGTATGCTTTCGGTTTCTCTTCTTTATCCTCAATACCATGTGCATAACTATACTCTTTGAAAGTAGCATGCTTAAGTGAATTTTCAAACTTTGCTCTGGTATGTAATGGAACATGAGGACATAGAGTCACCATTCTAAGAGTGCATACCTTCTGGGTAAATCCAAGAAATACTAGGAAGGAAATTAAATCCACCTGGTCCATTTTTAGTGGCACTCTGAAGACAAAATAGGTGTTGGGCCTTAGGCTGAGCCTGCTATTATTGTTGAATTTTTTTTTTTTCTTTAAAGTTCCTTGGGTCTGGGGAAAAGCATGCCATAAAGACTGGTGGCTTTCAGTTAGTTACGAGACAAGATAGATCTTTGCTTTTTGAAGCCAATGGCTTTAGAGCCTTGCTTTTAGTCTGAGCCAACAACAATAAAAAATTTAAAAGATATGATCTGGAAACCTAAGTCACTTTTTTTTTTTTTGGTTGAACTTGAAAGAAATATTTCATCTGATTATTTGGAAAAATAAAATTATCATTGGAGGATTTATATCCTATCTAATAGAGCATCAGTTTTCCTATAGCTACCAGAAGACCTACTTTTTTTTTTAAGATTTTATTTATTTATTTGGCAGAGAGAGACAGCGAGAGAGGGAACACAAGCAAGGGGAGTGTGAGAGGGAGAAGCAGGCTTCCTGCCCAGCAGGAAGCCCGATGTGGGGCTCGATCCCAGGACCCTGGGATTATGACCTGAGCCAAAGGCAGACGCTTAATGGCTGAGCCACCCAGAGTCCCCAGAAGACCTACTATTAACTATGTTCATGAGCCACACCTCTCAGTATATAAATCATTCCCTCTTATATTTAGCAAAGTAGAAAATACATTGGAGGAAATCAAACTGACCTTAACCTAAGCTCCGACTCTGGTTCTGATTGCCATCAGTTTATACCTAAGGGTTGATGCATAATTGTTTTTAACCCTGACTTCTTCAAGAGATCTACAATTCCCTACCTCCTTCTTCCTTCTTGACATACTGCGGTTCCTTCCCAAGTCCCTGATATTTCCACTGAGGGTCACTGTATTTATTCAGTGCCAATAACTGAGGAATAAATTCTTACATGTTGGGTAGGATCTTCACTATTGTTTTGCAAATTAGCCAACTGAAACAAAATAGTGATAATGTGTTATTATGGTTAAAGTTAATATGCTGCTGATTGCCTCTAGAGGATACAATTGTAGACACATTATTTAAAAGCCCTATTTTGTTGAGCTAACTGATAAATGAGCAAAATATTTATGTGCATGGTGTGTTAGCATGAGCATGGAGTTTTGAGCCAGGCTGAACTAGCTCAGTTTCTTTCTCCCTCTTCTGTCTGCTCCCTCCCATAGTCAGCTTCATCCTGAGTTCTGGTCCTTGTTTGTTGTACACCATCTTTCATTTATAATCCACAAGATATCCAGCAAGTTGCTTTATCTCTTTGAGCATCAGTCAACTTAGTTACATAGTTTGATAGTGTCCACCTGTTCACTGCTTATAGGCGAGATTGCTATTTAAAAGATTTCTTCTCCATCTGGGATCATGGGTGATCATTTTCCTACATTCTTATATGCCATTTATAAAAGATAAATTTAACTCCTTTTCCCTAGAAATAAGGTTTACTAGTCTTAACGAAAATGATACTTTTGCCATAAGAATTCTATTAGGTATAGTCAAGGCGTGACTTATAAACTGTCCTGTACGTCCTTGGAATTTCTACTTTGTTATATTGCACAGCCATTCACAGATATATTCTTTGCAAATGCAACATTGTAGTGGAGAGATACCTGTCTGCCAAGTGAAGAATGCATTCTTCAATTCCCCCCAAAATAACAACTTTGGCTATTTTATAAATTCCATTTTATATCTACTGAAAAACTGTACATTTCCCCATTCAAAATTGCCAGTGATTCTCTAATTGGATGTTTTGAATATGTGATGCCATTGCTGATCCAGTAATTAAGCAAAGAATATAAAATCTATGAATGTAAAGCATTAAAAGCATATATACCTGGCACTGAGTACTACAGGGCATTGGCAGACAAGGGTTTAAAAATACACACATATATATTTGGTGACTTCATTTTTCTAACAGCACCCACATTTCCCTTCAAGTCTTCATCTTCATCAGGCAGCCAGTACATTCCGGGAGGTGGGCTTGATGCCTGAAACCAGTGATCATCCACATTCCCCAGGAGGGTCATTGGCATATGGCCTGACCCAATTGGGGGATCCTAGGAACTCTTGATCATTATTGTGAGGCAGAAAAACTACCTTTCTATGAGCAACAGAAGGAAAGAATATAATGCTCCAATCACCCCTGGAAGAGCACTCAAAACAACATAGGGTGCCAACCTTATGAATAAACAAACATGGGGGAAGGCAAAGAAGAGATGAAACAGAAACTGAGTTCCTTACGCTTTTTTGAGCCTCTGGACCAGACTACCTTGAAGTGTACTAGAGTTCTGAAATTCCAGCTGGAAACTCCTTTAAATTGCCTTGATGTATCTGGGCACATTTACTGGGGCGAAAGACAAAGCCTTATGTATATATGTGCTTATGCATGTGTTTAAGGGATGTTGGGGAACAGGGCAGCCATGGAGTTTATACACTGAAGCAGGATCTTCTATGTCTGGACTCCCATGATTTAGTAGGAATCAACTGAAAAAATTAAAGTGATTCATCAGAACTTAAATACTTCCTGGATTGGGAAATCACATAGCATGCTTCTCCTGCAAGTTTCCACATGAAGAATAAGAATGAACCCTCAAAATAGCATACAGAATTTTCCAAATCACTAAAATGGTACTGTTCACTCAATCATCATATAATTCTAATGAACATATATGACATCAGTAATTATAGTCTTTATTTAAATTCTTCTTATAAAAATAAGCAATGAGAAAGGCCCACACTCTGAGGTTGAACCATGGCTCCAGATACAGCTGACATGTCTTCATTCATAGTGTTTTATAACAACAGTGGCAACATCTGGTTTAAGACTTGACCTGGTTCTGATACACTTTCTGTGGAAAGATATAGGGATAATAAGATCGAGACAGTAATTTTAGCTTAATAATCACAATTTTGGAAAGCCTCTGGTGACTTCTCGGTAGGTCAGTTTCCTCTAACATTTGTTATTATAGCACTATGTACCACTGTTTCTGAGCATATGTTTTATATAATTGTGGGAATAATTGGTTAATGCCTATTTTATTAACTAATTTCTTATCCCCAAAAGATACAGATCATTGTCTAGAAATACTCACTATTGGCTTCCCAAATCCTAGCACATGTATGTCTTTTAGCAGGAGACACATGTAGAATGGGGAGAGGGAAAACTTAAAGTAGAAGATAGTCAAATGATCAGTAATGCCAAAAAGCAAAAGTCAAGTAATATCCCCATACTTGAAATTCTGAGTTACTTTTAATAATCATTGCAACAACTAAGAATGTAATGGAATATATTTTATTTGTTCATTTATTTTTAAAGATATTTTTGTTTATTTGAGAGAGAGAGAGAGTGTGTGTGTGTGCGTGTGTGTGTGTGTGTGAGAGAGAGAGAGAGAGAGAGAGAGAGAGCCGGGGGAGGGGCAGAGGGGAGAGGGAGAGAAAGAATCTCAAGCAGACTCTGAGATGAGCATGGAGCAAACGGAGGGCTCGATCTCATGACCCTGAGATCATGACCTGAGCCAAAATCAAGAGTTGGATGCTTTACCAACTGAGTTACCCCGGTGCCCCTAAAGGAGTATATTTTAATTAACAACCTAGGTACAATTTGGAGTCAGTAAACACATTGTGTTAATCTGTTAAAAAATTTTACAACGTAATTTCATGTGGATTCTCTTTTTCTGTTTCATGTGTAAATCACTTCAAATATTAGCTCCAGATGGTATGGTCTCAAAGGTTTCATATTACATACAGTTCAATACTCTCTTCCAAATCAAATGTGAAAGTAGCATTTGGTGGAAAAACCCAAAAATCCCTGAAACTGATCAAAGGTGTGACAGTCCTTAACTTTAGAGACTACTAGGCCCCTCCTTGGTTCTTTCAGGACACAAAAGGCCCCTAATTCTCTTGAGTATTTCTTCCATCCTGTGGAGGTATTCTCCCTCTCCCATTTTCCCCCTTTCCCTCCTTCTCCCTTTCCCCTCTCTCCTAGCAATAGTCAAAACTAAATAATGGGTTATTTGAAAAGGTTTTCTCATGCTAATCCTTCATTTAATGACTCCACACAAAGAGAGAGAGGGGGCAGAGAGGAAAGAAAAATGTGAAATGAGTTTTGGAATCTGATCAGCAGTAACTGAAAAATGTTTCATTTTTCTTTGAATTAAAACTTAACCATTACTTCTTCTTTGTGTGTTTTAAGAATATTCTCATGATGACTATCTACGTGTGTGAGGAGTGCTCAAAAAGAGCTAATTACTGTTCAGTGTACCCAGCAACACTGCACAGGAAGTCTGCTTTGTATGTGAGGCAGTAGTAACTGTTTCTACTTCTCCTGTGCAGTTCTGCTTCTTAGGCATTTAGAAAGTCCACAGCTTGCTAAAAGAAAGGTAAGGAAAGAAAGGAAAGAAAGAAAGAAAAGGTGTTGCAAATTCCTTACACACTCATGCCAGATTCTCTGGCTACTACTATCTGTCTCTCAAAGCAGATAGGGCTACACTGCATTATTGGAAGATAAATTTTAAAATATCCTCTTGGGGCAGCACCTGGCTGGCTCAGTCAGTTAAGCATCTACCTTCAGCTCAGGTCATGATCCCAGGGTCCTGGGATCGAGCCCCACATTGGGCTGCCTGTTCAGTGGGGAGCCTGCTTCTCCCTCTGCTTCTGCCTGCTGCTCCCCCTGCTTGTGCTCTCTCTCTGTCAAATAAATAAATGAAATCTTAAAAAATTTTTAAAAATGTCCTCTTGGCCCACATTCCACCTTATCCAATAATTGTCATTACTATTATGTGAAGATTCTCAGCTTAGATTTTTGATTTTTGTTGAAATGTTGCTTTTACATTTGATTCAAGTGGTTAACTCATCTAGATTTATTGGTATATTTCATAGGTTTTACCCTTACTCTGTTACATATTTTAATTTAGAATTTTATGCTTCTTTGTTGCTTCTCCTTTTTCTCTTTTAATTTATATTGGAAGAAACAGAGACTTATTTTCTTTAAATAATGGAGGCAATTTATTAATACTAGATAAGGCTATGTGATGTATCAAAGCATGAGAACTATAAGAGAGAGGGATCCTGAGGATGGTCATCTGCATTCAAAGTGATTCTCAGAGTTCAGAATTGTATGACTCTTCACTTTAGGGTTCCAACACCTGTAGAGTTAAATAAAAAGGAATTCCCCCCCCTTACATGTCATGTCTTCATAATAATCTCCTTGTGTGTCAGTTTTCCTATTTTTGCTTCTCGTCTCATTATCTATGGGGCTAATACTTTCCTTATTCCTGAAATGGGCATTCTGTTTAACTCAGCTAATTACTGTCCTCAAAATTTTTTGCTTCAGTCCTAATCATGGATAACTGGCCTGAGGTTGACTTCTTTTCTGCCAAGTCCTTATTCTTCATTCAAAGTGTGTAGGAAGGTCAAGGTCACATGACTCCCTTAAGTTGCTCTCTCAGAGAAGATTGTAAAAAGGTCTGTTTTTCCTGTTTTCTTGGACTGAACTTCGGTATGATTGACATATATGGTATAACAGTCTTTGACTTTTAGCATTTAAACTCTTATATCATGTACACAGTTGCCATATGAAATAATTTAATTAACAAATGAAAACCCACAGAGGTACATACTCTGATTTGTTTAAGTTATAGGTTCAATGCTGTAACTCAAACTTTTGTTGGCTTTAAGAAGATGGAAGTTTATATTCTTATGTAAAACCTAATTTGCTACCGTGTCTCTTTCTGTATCCTATTTCATTTTCTCTCTTCTCTTATTGTAAAGTATGTTCCTTCATCATAGCCAATGCTAAGTGAAAATTCTGTGCTGAGAATATGATACTGAGTTAAGTCCAGAGATGATGGTATCGGCAGGGACACAATTAAAAAAAAAAAAAAGCAGAAGTCAAATCCATCGTAATTGCCCATTATTGGTAGAGTCAGTATCATTGGTATCATTGTTATCCTTCTGCTAAGTAGTAGTACAGTACCAAGGGTTAATGACTGATAAATGTTTTCTGAAAGATATGTGTTTTTTAAATTTTATATAGAAATTTGAGTATCTACATCTTGTTTCTAATTCTAGTAGGGTTTATATTTGAAAAAAAACATGCTCTATGTTTTATTTTTTTAATTATCAGTATTATGGTTGATTCTATATTTACTGATTCTCTCTTACATAAAAGATGGAGACTGGTGCTCTTTTACTTCTTCCCACCTCTCTTGCCATTCTCCAGTTTTTGTTGGTATTATTCTGGATTCGTATTAATTTTTTAAAGCTTTCATTACTATTAATTTATTATTATATATTTTTTAAAAAAATCACATGTCTTTTAAGATTTATTTAAAAGAGGATTCTGGAAATAAGGCAGTCTTTTCTAAATGTATCTCCCATACTCTCATATTTGATTGTTCACCACTTTTGAGCTAGAGGGATCTGGTCAACCTGACATGTTGTGATCATGGTAGAAACTGCCGGTGTGGGGATGGAAGTTGCTGAGTTTTATCTTTTTATAGGAAAGTCTAGAGATACAGTGGTCTATGAGAAACTCCAATGTTAGGTTCTAAATATAGTACTAGAAGAGCCAGGTGCTCAAATACTTGAGGACCACCAAATCCAGACAGCCTTCCATCCCTTTCACACACATGATTCATACCCTGAATGTATTTTGACCCTGCATAAAAACATATAGGCTTCCAGTAACTCAAGAGACTGAGTAGGAGCTGAATTTGTGTGCTGAAACTCCCTATTCCTGGGACTAGGATGGTAGAAGGAACATTCAGACCTGTCATGTTTTCTCCAGCTAAGATGGGCTGGGATCAATGAAGATAGGCAGCTGCTAAAGGAATAGGGGATCCATCTCCTTCTATCATTTGAGAGATTAGTGCATGAAAGATATTTCCAATTAGTAGAACATGACCTCAGAAGCTATCAATGACATTAAAAGCAGCAATATTTAATAATATAACTAAGGAGCTCAGTAGCCTGAGAGGAAGATCAGCCAACACAGAGAGCCTTTTGGAGGAAACAGAGGAAAACTTGGACAGACAATACGTAATCTTAAGCACTAAGGTAAACACACAACCATCATTCTGGGTCTAAATACTATAATTGTTGAATTAAAAAGTAGTAAACAAGGGCAACAAAAATGGACACTGAGGGGAGTAGAGTGAAATTAGTGGTGTGGAGAGGTACAAATAGAAGAACTATCTCAAAACCTATAAAGCATTTAGACATTGACCTTGATGGAAATCATTAATAACAAAGTATTATACTAAAAGAGAAATCCAAAGTAACTAGTTCCTCTATTTCTCTAGCAATAAAATGAGGATTATAATAGTATCTCATAGGATTATTATAAAGAATTAAAACAGCCAATAATTGTAAAGTGCTTAAAACGATTCTTAGCATGAAGTAAATGCTATATAAGGGTTTGCCAAGTAAATAAATAAAACAAATAATGAGTAAATCCAAACACTGGTTATATGAAAGCACTAATAAAATAGAAAAACACTTCTTGATGATGGTTTTTAAAAAAGGAGAGAGAGGAAAAACAAAAATTTTGAAATATAAAAGCAAACACCTCTAATACAGAGGGGCTTGAAACAATTATGCTTGAACATTTTGTGCAAAACTGTGGTGATCTGAAAATCATGATAAATGTATGATTTTCCATTTAAATGTAAAATGTCAGTATTGACATAACAAGAAGTTAAAAGTCTGAGTGGATCTATTAGCACAATACGAATTGGTGTAGGGCACCAGGATCAGAGGGACTTCCAGTTAAGGCCTCTTTAACTTAAAGGATAGATAATTTCAAAATTACTGCAATTATTTAAGAGCAAAACTGGAAAGCCTTCCAATTTATTTTATAAAGGCCATATAACTTCAAAATCAAGACCTGATTGATAAAGATTGATAAAGACTGATTGATAAAAGAAAATAAAGACAATCTCACCTTTCTGGTTTTGGTTTTTATAACATTTTTATTGAATGCCCCAAATCAAAACTTTTTTTTCAAAATGTAATCCACATCAGAATAGTGACTAAGATGTCTTATATCCTTTTATTCTCTATGAGTCTTGAAATCTAGTATCTTCTGCAGTTACAGGACACCTCAATTTGTAACTTAAATTTGGTCAGATATACTTGATTTGTATCAAGATATCATAAGATTGACATTTGTAAGAGATTTGCAAAGCCAAGTTGTCAAAACACACTTTAAAATACTCCAATAACCAAATCAAGGTTCAGATTTTAGAATTAATTTATACTAGTTTGAAATGAATCAAATTTAAAAAGAAAAGCCCATCCTGTTTGATGTTGAATAGTACCCCATTATACAGATGGGTTGCCATTTGTAAATCCATTCACCCTTTGAAGGATGTTGGTGTCCAATCCAGCTTTTGATGATTATGTTTATGAATTTAGGTGCCATAAACATATGCACTGGTCATTTTTGTAAATCTAAGTTTTTATTGATCTAGACTAAATTTATCTCGGAGGACAATATTTAAAATAATGAGCCAATGGGTTTTCTTCCATGATTGACAGGGGAGGTTCAAAATCAAGATACTAGAGTTATATAAATATTAAGTAACTTGCCCAAGGTTTGCCAGCTAGTGAGAGATGAAACAGATTGCACACTTACTTTTTGACTCATATGAATAATGAATAATAATAGTAATTATGAAAATGGTGTCATTAAATAGCAAAGGTTTACTGAGACTGTTATAACTGCTTTATGTTTTATTTCTTAGAAAAAGTTAAAAGATTCTTACAGATTGTATAATTTTGCTGTAGACATTATAATGTGAGAAGAAATAGGAAGTGCCCTAAGAGAGGTGAAGCCATTTTTGAGATTAGATATAAAATGAAATGTTTGCTTTTGATAAAGATGAGTAAGTGAGAAGGAAAAAGAACAAAGAGAGACAGATTTGTAGATTTTGGCTTGAATAAAACTAGATAGGATACTCATGATCTACTCTCAGCAAAAGTGATAGAGGAAGAAAATACACAAGAAAAGGTTTCCCAAAAAGTCAAGGGCTAGGCTAAAGAGAAGCAGAAGCGGCAGTATTATCACTGTGAAAGATGAATGTAGTGGCACTTCTAATTTATTTAGTATTCAGGATTTCAACCTTAATTAGGATTCCTTTGTCACATCATTCATCAAATATACTTGAAGAAATGGAAATTAACCTCAAAGTTTCTGTTGCCTCAGGCATGCTTTTAATACTTTTACTCATTTCAGTGTATTGTGAAGTACAGTGAGTTGACTTGGAAATGTTTTAGTTGAAACAAGTAAAATCCAAATGAAGAAATCGCACATTATAAGCAATTCTGGCAAGGATATAAAAAAGCAGCCATTTAAATGGTTACTAACTTGCATTTCTTTCATCCAGTGCTAAGAACAGCAAGTTTTGTTCCAAAAATTCTGCTCTTGCCACCCTTATGATTTGATTTGCAAAGATTCTTTGAAAAAATTACTTTAAAAAGGATTCTTGCTTATGATATCCCACATTTGTTTTGTTAACAATGTGACTATATTTTTAAAGGAATTTGTACATCTATCATTATAATTTACGAAGATGGATATAGAAAATGTGGGATTGTTAATTCAATAGTCATATTTAGCATGTGCAGAACTACTTTAGTCACTAAGATAATCCTTTTTCAACTTTCTCCTCTAGCAAAGTTCCATCCACCCCTCAAAACCTTTACTATATGTGATGCCCTTACTTTATTCTTACCCATATGTGATGCCTTCTTTAATAACACCGACTAGGTAGAATGGATTGCTGTTCCCACTCAGTACCTGTAGCCCCAGCACACATATCTGATATGATTCATCCATGTGCATAAATGTATGATACATATATGCCATGCATGTCTCCATATAGAATATAAACATTACGAAAGCAAAAACAGTGTTACATGTATTTGAATCTCTCAAAACAAGAACTTTACAGGCACTTAATACATTAGTCATCTTTGATTTCACAAATAAATAAATGAATACTATTAAATTCTAAGTCACAGTTTAGTCATTATCAGATACAGTAACACCGTACTTGTTTTATTAGGTGATTGTAAAATCAAGTGATTTTGCAAGTCTTTTTAAAGTGATGGAGAATGGGACATTTTGTTGTTGGTCTCCGTGTTGTTCCTCTTAAATTTATATCCTATTAGTATAATTAATGCATTGACTATATTGCAATTAAGCACCAAGTTTAGAGACTAGTTTGAACCCCTATTCGACTACTCATCAGCTGTAGTGTGACCTTGGTTACTTTTTAAAACTTTTCTAATCCTGGTTTCCTCATCTAAAAAAAAGTGAATGAATAATAATGTAATGTATTTCATTGAGCTATTTGTTTAAATTAAATGAAGTAAATAAATAACTTGCTTAAAAGATCGTTAGACACAACGTAAGTCCTCAATAACTATTAGTTGTTACTATTATTGGCATTGTTTGACATATTTATAAAGACTTAGCTAATTCTGCTGGGCAGATCCCCGTTTCCCACCTATAGCTTAAAATAGGAGACTGGATTCCCAATGCTTGAATTAGAAAGGTTTTTCATACCATGTAAGGAAGCATTATGGACTCCCTTTCCCTAGAGAATTATTGCATTTTATCCCAAATTATGAAAGTAATCTCAGAGACAAAGAATTACATTAACTTTTTAAAGGGGCTCTCTGAGTCTATATGGTGGTTTCCAAAATAAAATAGAAGTTCCCTGTATTTGAACGGGTGTTTGAAAAAAGCTTTATGGTGCTCTTAAACCAACTTTCAGCGCTGGCTTGAGAAATGCTGAGAATATTCTCACTCCATGGAGAATATTCTCTGTGTCTTATACTTCAGAGCTGTCAGTCAGTATTTTTGATCATTAGCCATCTGTGATTATTTTAATTTTTGTCAGCAGGAGAAGGAACTCTTTTCCACCCAGGAGCTCTGTTATTACAATATAATTTATATGTAAAGAGCTCATTTCATCAGTGAGAGAAACTTTTGCACAGCTTTTTTTTTTTTTTGAGGTTTGAAAAGAAACTCATGGGTATCTTGTTTTGCTTTTCTTTACCTAACTCTTTACCACTGTTTCTCTGTCATACTTCACATATCTTGTGGTGTCTCTCTATACAGAAATTTTCCAAGCACCTAGTCAACAGTTTTAAGAAGAGTTAAGCTTATTTCCATGTTTTAAATATAAAACCTCCTATTTATTGTAGCTGATATTTTAAAACTTAAAACTCATACAGAAAAATATAATTTTACTTTGCGGTGATATTTAATATTGAAGAGGAAGCCTCTAGTCGAGATTTCCTTATTAACAATTTATTAAAAAGGCATGATGACATTTTAGCTATAATTACATAATAAGGGCAAGTTTTGAGGGAGCCAAAAAAAATCAAAGTAAAAAAGTTGGCCTTTTCTATGTATGACTGTGAGTTAGGATTTGGAGTCATGGAATCACATTCATACCTCATCCCACTTCTGCTTCTGATTTCAGTTTGACCTTCAGGAAGTCAAAAACTCCCCTCAATCACTTTACCTATAATGTGGGAGAATAATGTTTAACTGAATATGGTTATTGCAAAGATTAATCAGTTATTGCTCATAAAATATGATCCATGTATTAAAAGTCTCTGCATGAAGAGAAGACTGAATCCCTGGGTCATTATTGCAGAATGGTTCTGTGAAGTGAAGTGAATTATTGATCAACTACACAAAATTTTAGGTCTTGAACTTTATGAAGCAAGTTTCAAGTCTCAGGATAGATGCTACTAGAAATGAATGCTTTTGAAGGTCCCATGCCATTTCTTGCAGAACTGAAAAATAATCTTGTTGTCTTCTTTCCTGGTGAAAGGGTGCATTATATTCTTAGCAGGGTTGACTCCTAGGGAAATTACTGATGATCTGAGGACACTCCTATATATGTATTTTTCTTTTCCATTTACTTTCTCCTCTCCCATTTCATAACCCTAGTTCTATTTCTTTACTTGTCTGTCTCTGCTTTCTTTAAAAACATGAACTTGGAGTGCTTACTCACATAACTTAAGTGGAGGAAACAAATGATCTATGTTTGCCAGGAGGAAAACTGCAGCAACAGCAAGGACAACCCAGTACCTTCTCTCTTGGGGCATCTGGGTGCCTAGTTTAAAAAAAAGCTGAAACGTGACATCATGCATTCAAACAATTTCTTACTGAGCAGTTTTGAAACAATGCCAAAAGTCAAAATAAATATTTCCTTGATGTTCATTTGTCTTTATCTAGGAGAGGGGAGTGGGGAGGATGGTGTATGAACGCACACACACACACAAATGCACACAGTGGAGGTATGGGGAAGGTTACTTCCTGAAATACTCAGCTTGGTGAGGAAGTCGCAGCTACTTCTGAGAAATAGCAGGAAGGTAGCTGAGTGCCCACATCACCCTGTGTCACTAGGGCCAGTCCCATTGAAAACTAACCTAATCTGTAACCAATTTAACATCTGAACTTAATTTCTTTGGCTCTAATCAACCCAGAGAATCTTCCCCATAGAAGCCTTGACATTAGTCATGATATGTAGAAATGTCAAGAGTAATGACAAATAATTGCCACATATACTTTCATGAAACTTGCCTTTTAGAGGTTTCTTAATTTTAAAAAGCTTCAAAGCATAGAGCTTTCTGATGCAGATAGAATGTTTCTGTATGCCAATCATCTTTTTAAAGAATGGTGGGATGGGGTCAGCATTCTTGTAGAGATAATTTTGCCCCATTATAAAAACTGAAAGAATTACTGTTAAGATTTTTCAAAAACAAACTGTAGTTTACATACTGTAGTTGCTGAAAGATTTAGAGTTTTGCTTATTCTAACCTGAGGTTTCATGACCCTGTCCAGGCCTCCTAAAATCATGTGACTCTCATACACTGTCTGGCCATATAGACCAGGAAACAATGTGATTCATCACTGTCCCATAGCAACCTGGGTTTATGGCTTCAAAAGGAATTCCACCCACAAGTAGTCAGAATCATAGGAACAACTCAGTTAACTCTGCCCTCCTAGTGGAGGTGAGAGACAATCAGGTCAAATATCAAATAAACTATAATTAAGCTTTGGAAAATTTAAAAAACAAATGAGTTAATGATTTTATTTCTATGCAAATAACAAATCTTTGGGATAGATCAAATGCATTTTTTACTTCCATATTGCCAAACTTTGATTTGATTGGTTCTATATTTATCCCCATGTGGCAGCTGGAGCACTCACTTTAGAGGGAAACTTTCCTAATTCCAGTCTATCAAGGAAAATCTGCAAGTTAAAAACTCACTTTTATCAGCAGGCATTCAGAGAATGGCAGGTGGCAAATAAAGCTCTTAGTGGGTTATTCTAATTGCATTTTCTTTTACCTTCATAACTTAAGAAGTTGTAAGAAAAGAAAGAGGACAACTTTCTATGGTTTTGACAGTTGTGTTTATATCATTTTCTAATAAATACTATTCGAAGTTTTCATAGACTCTAAGTATGAACCTAATTTGAAGTGTCAAGTGTCAAATTGCACAATGGGTGTATAGAAAAAAGAACTAGGAATAATTGGATGCATTAGATACATAAAATATTGATGGATTAATGTTACAAATCATTTTTATGTCTTTCACTACTTTTATTTATTTTCACAATTTTCTTTACTGATTTATTACTTCATATTGACGACAGAAGAGTCAACACAAGATAATAAGGCATAAAATTTAAATAAAAGAATGAAAAATTAAGATGAGGCAAACTTAGGTCTAAAGCAAGCAATAAGTGGATTAACTTGCATCTTCTTTTTTAAACAAAATCTATTTTATTATAAATCAAAACCCCCTAAAATTCAGTTTAAACTCTTATTCTGAGTTTTAGATAATATATCTGAAGGGAATTAATAATCACATATTAATTGATTAAAAGAATATCTGAGTATTTCTGAGAAGTCACCTTTGATGTGAAACAATGAATATTTGTCTAACAATTTCTTATTTTTTAAACAATTGAAGAAAAGAAACTTGAAGTTTCACCTGGGTGACAAACTTTATAAATGACTACTTATCCAGTAAATGTAGTTCCTGTTAAGTTTTTTAAAGCAAATATGCATATATTGTGTATTCAGAAATATGCATACACCTATATTTTTCCCATTAGCTGGAAGAACCTGAACAATAAGTGAGATGATATGATTTAGGTCAAAGGAACAAAAGGAAACCCAACAAGAACATATGCTTCTCATGTGATCTTTCCACGTACCTCACATGGTATTATGGCTTTATATATTTCACCTGTCCTCCCAACAGAATATTTTAAATTTGCTTCCAGTTTAAGCGTTCATTTGTCATCAGTAACCAAATGCCTATGTTTGCAGAATTTCAAAATCTATCCTTTCCTCATAATTCTCATGAAAATTTCTCCAAAATAATATCACTTATAACAGTTATAGAGCAAAATTGTCTCAATGATGGTAAATATGGCAAATTATTGAGATGTAAGGAAAAAGCTCCCACATGTAACTGAACGAGTTAAGAAAAGCTTCAAGGAGGTTATATTTTTTAAATTTATTTATTTATTATTATTTTTTTTAAATGTTTTTTTATTACATTATGTTAGTCACCATACAGTACATCCCTGGTTTCTGATGCAAGGTTCGATGATTCATTATTTGCATATAACACCCAGTGCACCATGCAATACGTGCCCTCCTTACTACCCATCACCAGTCTATCCCATTCCCCCAATCCCCTCCCCTCTGAGGCCCTCAGTTTGTTTCTCATAGTCCATAGTCTCTCATGCTTCATTCCCCCTTCTGATTACCCCCCCTTTCTTTATCCCTTTCTTCCCCTACTGATCTTCCTAGTTCTTATGTTCCATAGATGAGAGAAATCATATGATAGTTGTCTTTCTCTGCTTGACTTATTTCACTTAGCATTATCTCCTCCAGTGCCGTCCATGTTGCAGCATATGTTGAGAACTCGTTCTTTCTGAAAGCTGAGTAATATTCCATTGTATATATGGACCACAACTTCTTAATCCAGTCATCTGTTGAAGGGCATCTTGGTTCCTTCCACAATTTAGCTATTGTGGATAATGCTGCTATGAACATTGGGGTGCATATGGCCCTTCTCTTCACTACGTCTGTATCTTTGGGGTAAATACCCAAAGCTATTTCAAAAAAATAGAAACAGAAGGAGGTTATATTTTTACTCACTTGGCAGAATATTTGAAGGCTGACAGAGAGACTCATGAGGAAAATGTATAGAAATATAAGTGAATATGTTGTGTTCTGGGAACTATAAGTAGTTCTTCAATTTTGGATTTTGTTTACATTTTTCTATTTGTGTTTATTAACTATCTTGAAACCTTACAAAAATCTGTAAGAAGTTGTGGGTAAAGGGTAACTGAAACAGGTCAGATAACAGGAACTAGATTTAAAAAAAAAAAAGGCCTGTAAAATTTGTGAAGGAATTTAGATTTATCTATTTTCATTTCAATCTCTTCCCCCCAGCATGCTCTTCATGTTTAAAAAGACCAACAAAGATTCCGTATCAGCCACGTCTCATTCAAGTGATTCAAAATCTCCTTCT
Source organism: Ursus americanus (assembly GCF_024610735.1). NCBI lineage: Eukaryota > Metazoa > Chordata > Mammalia > Carnivora > Ursidae > Ursus > Ursus americanus. Next base: position 59,529,209 of record NC_142129.1, on the reverse strand, counting down.
TTCAACAAAACTACCCTTGTTAAATGAATATGCAAGTGATTGTCCTACTGTGTCTGGTTTGTTTCACTTAGCGTAATGTCCTCCAGGTTCATCCATGTTGTAGCAGATGGCAGGGATTCCTTCTTTACTAAGGCTGAACAATATCCCATTGTATAGATATACACCACATTTTCTTTATTTGTCTGTTTATGGACATTTAGGTTGCTTCCATATTTGGCTGTAGTGAATAATGCTGCAATGAACATGGGACTGCAGATTTCTCTTCAAGATCTCTTGAAGATATCTTCCTTTGCATATATACCCAGAAGTGGGATTGCTGGATTATATAGTAGTCCTATTTTTAATTTTTTTTATAGAAACTCCATACTGTTTTCCATCCTGGCTATACCAATTTGTATTCCTATAATAAGGTACAAAGGTTTATGTTTCTCCAATCATACCAAAGGTTGTTATCTTTTGGATTTTTTATTGTTCTTTTGTTTTATAGTAGCCATCGTAACAGATGTGAATAGTATTATGTTGTGGTTTTGATTTGCATTTCCCTGACGGTTAGTTATGTTGAACACCTTTTCATACACCTGTTGGCCATCTGTATGCCTTCTTTGGGGAAAAAAAGTCTATTCAGTTCCTCTGTTTATTTTTTAATCAGGTTGTTATTTTTTTTCTGTCGAAGGAATTGTAGGAGTTCTTTATATGTTTTAGATAACTCCTTCCCAGATATATAGTTTAGAAATATTTTCTTCTTCCCATAGGTTTTCCTTTCATTGTTCTGATTGTTTCCTTTGCTGTGCAGAAGCTTGTTAGTTTGATGCACTCCCAGTCGTTTATTTTCGCTTTTGTTGCCTATGTTTTGGCGCCATATGCAAGAAATCATTGCCAAGACCTTTTTTTCAAGGAGTTTTCCCCAGTTTTCTTCTATGAGTTTTATGGTTTCTGATTTTAAATTTATGCATTTGAGTTAATTTTGCATATGATGAAAAATAAGGGTTCAATTTCATTCTTTGACATGTGGATATCAAGTTCTCCCACAGCACCATTTATTAAAGAAGCTATCCTTTCTCCTTTGTGTATTCTTGGTTCCCTACCCTTGTCAATGGTTAGTTGACCATATATGTGTGGGTTTGTTTCTGGGCTTTGTTTTTTGTTTCATTGCTCTATGCTCTATGTCTATTTTTATGCCAGTACCATATTGTCTTGTTTAATATAGCTTCATAATATTGTTTGAAATCAGGAAGTATGATGACTGCAGCTTTATTCTTCTCTTAAGATTACTTTGGCTATTTGGGGTATTTTGTGGCTCCCTCTAAATTTAGCACCATTTTTTTTTTCTATTTCATAACAATGCCATTTGAAGTTTAATAGAGATTGCATTGAATCTGTAGATTGCTTTGGTACAGAGATAATTTTACTTTACCTTTACAGTACATTTTATTTATTTTTCTTACCTAATTTCTCTGGCTAAAACTTATAATACCATGCAAATTGGCAGTAGTAAGAGTGGCATCCTTGCCTTATTCCAAATGTTAGAAATCCTTGCCTATTCCAAATGTTAATAAACTTTTCAGTTTTTCACTATTGAATGTGACATTAGCTGTAAGCTTGTCATATATGACTTTTCTTGTGTTGAGATACTTTCCTTCTATGCCTAATTTGTTGAGAAGTTTTATTATGAAAGGGTATTGCATTTTGTTAAATGATTTTTTTTGTAATTATTGAGATAATCATGTGATTTTTATCCTTCATTTTGTTAGTGTGGTACATAACATTGATTTGCATATGTTGAACCATCCTTGAAACCCAAAGAAAAATCCCCTGGGTCATGATGTATGATCCTTTTAATTTGCTGTTGAATGAGATTTGCTAATATTTTATTTATATAATTATATCATTAACATATATTGTTTAATAATGTAATATGTATAAAATGAACATAACTTCATGCAAACTTCATGTAAAAGATACCCAAATTCCCAAAAATTTACAAGACCAGAATGGGGAAAGAATAGAAAAACAAGCATAGAGAACATCATTGATCATGAATTCACTTAAATCATGCAGTAATGACAGGTAGAATACACAGAGAAAAATCAGAACAATATTGCTAGGATCAGCAAGTAATCATCCTCATGTCCCAGAAACAGCAGAAGTCATGAGTAAAAAGCCAAGGACATTGATGAGCAGGTATCCACGGTTGTGAGCAGCCATCAATTCCCATGCGTGGGAAATGTGACTTAAAGAACTACCCTGGAGAAGAGAGGTCAGAGCCAGCCTCACTCTGAGCCATAGCAGGAGTGTTGGGTAACTTCTTTGTGAAGTTAGGGCTAAGAAAGTTAAGGCTAATGTTCCATTAGAATTACAGCCCAGAATAGTAAAAGGATGCAATTTCACTGTTATGTAGAAGGCTTTACTCTGTAGCATAGAAGTCTCACACAATGGAAGGCTATATTCCTAGGAGTAGGGAAAAACTTAAAATGGACCACTCTTGATTGAAGCAGGGGATTTGCTCACTGTTATCTTCCTGATAAAAGAAGAATAAATACTCTGTGGAGTAATATAACATTATTCAATGCATATGTATATATATTTATACATAAACAATATCTGACTTTAAGAAATTATCAGGCATGCCAGGATCCAGGCTAAAATATCAAAAAATCAAGAGAAAAAAAGATAATAGAAACAGATCCAAAGACATTTTATATGTTAGAGCATCAGTCACCAACTTCAAATGAACTATGATATCAGTACTTAAAAACATATTATGATATTATAAAATACAGTAAATGTAATACAACTCATGAGTGTTTCATCAAAAAACAGAAATGTATTAAAATGTTTAAATAGAAGTTTTGAAAAATTACAACAGCAATCAAGTAAACAGGCAATACAGAAAAGAGATCTGAAAGATACAACAGTATAAAATAATTATTGAGATACAGAAAAAAAATATAGAAAAGACAGGAGAACATGAGAGAAATGCAAGTGACACATATGGCATGGAATGAAACCAGTAACACATATATACATAATTGGAGCACCAATTTATTTTTTTTAATAATTTTTCTTTAAAGATTTTATTTATTTATTTGACAGAGAGACACAGAGAGGGAACACCATCAAGGGGAATGGGAGAGGGAGAAGCAGGCTTCCCACTGAGCAGGGAGCCCAATGCGGGCCTCGATCCCAGGACCCTGGGATCATGACCTGAGTCGAAGGCAGACGCTTAATGACTCAGCCACCCAGGCACCACTGGATCACCAATTTAAAGGAAAGAGAAAGAGGGGAAAAGAGAGAGAGAAGAAGAGAGGGAGAGAGAGAGAAGTGGAAGAAAAAGAGGCAGAAGTAGTATTTGAAGAGATAATATCTTAGAACTTTTTTACTCATAAAGAACATTGAGCAAAATATTCAAAATCTCTATAAATTTCAAGCACGTACACAAAACAATGAAAGAAAACCCCATATAAACACATCATAGGTAAGCTGATAATAAGTAGACAAAGAGAAAACTTTAAGAGTAACCAGATTAAAAACAAAAAAACAACACATCATCTTCAAATGAACAGTCGTAATACTGATGGAAGAATTACCAAAGGAAATGATGAAAGTCTGTAGACACTGGAATGATATAATTAAAATGATGAAAGAAAATAAGAACCAAACTACTTTCCATACCCAGTGAAAGTATCCTTCAAACATGAAAATAAAATAAAGATGTTGTAGCCAAACAGAAATGAGAACATTAGTCACCAGTGGACTCATCTGAAAAAAGTTCTAGAGGAAGGTTTGTAGACAAAAGAAACATGTCTCTAGATGAAAGCAAAGTAATGCATCAATCCCCCCAAATCCATAATTATGTATTTAAATGTAAAAAAATATTGACTAGTAAAGAATAATACTATTGTCTGTCCATCAGGAGACATGTACAATAATGTTCATGGCTACAGTATCATAACTTATACTATATAGTATAATAATGCACAATAAAAACAAAACTGTAGTATCTGTTAGAATTTCATACAAAGTATAATTTATGGATAAAAATAATAGGATAATAACAGACTACAAATAACAATAGAATGATTTTCTACCTATGTTGTTCACAAATCACAATCATTCATGAAATTACCAAGTCTAAAATTATATATCTATATTTATTTATGAGATACTTAAGAGAAAATATGTTACAACTTTAATAGATAACTAAATATAACTCAAAGTCAGTATGTCAAGTAGACAAACAATTTATAAGTAAAAATCTGAACAATACAATGAAGAAGCTTTATCTAATAGATGCATAGAAAAACTTGGATTCCAATAAATAAATAAACACTTATTTTCATTAATACATGGACAATTTATAAAAATTGGTCCCTGATAAGTTACAAAAGAGCTATCAAAATAATTCAAGTATGTTACATAAAATAAAATTAATATTAGTAAGAAATTCAACACAAATTAAATATAACACTCAGAAGCTAATAAAATAAAACAATAAAATAAAAATTTTTGGAAGTTTGAAAATGAAGTTGCAAGTTATTCATTTGTTCACAAGTTCATCACAAGGGTCGTTATAGATTTTAGAAATACAAAGAAGTACCACATATTAAGTCTTACAAGGTGGTACTAAATTGGTCCTCAGAGGTAAATACATTACCTTAGATGCATGAAAAAAAAGAGAAAGCCAGATAACACTTTTCAACTCAAAGATTAAGGGAGTTGGAAGTTTACAAGACAAAGAAAAACTTTGATAATTTTAAAGAAGGGAAATAAGATGGAAAAACTTGCTTTACCATATTAATATCCATTTTAAGGCAGAGTGATTAAGACATTATGATGTTGACATAGGAGAATTAGAGCAGAAACTAGTTATTTTTCAATATATACTAAGAGAATGAATGAGTAAAGAAAAATCATCCAAATAAGTGCCAAAATCAATCATCCATTCAACAAAAATCTATAGTCACTTGTAAACAAACAAACAAAAAAAAACGGGAAAAGGAAGAGAAGAAAAACTATGGAAACTGGAAATAGAAGGGAATTTTCTTCACCTGATAATCAAAATATCTATAAACTAAATAGAGGTGAAAATTTATATGCATTAGCTACAATGTCTATAGTAGAGTGATGATAGTGATGATTATCCTCACTATTTAAAAGTAAAATCTGTAGGAATTGAGAAGTCAGTTATAGACTGTCTTTATGTGCCTTGTTGGCCTGGATCCAGTTAAGACACAGAAGTCAAACACAGAAATGCATAAGGTAAGGGATCACTATTATGTTATTGAAGGAGCAAGAGGAGAAAGTAGCTGTTTCAGTCAGGATCATACAAAGGAAAGAATAAAATTAATTTTTATTTTAATGTGGAAATTTGAAGAAAGGCACAGTAGGACTGGGTTTCAAACTTCGGAGAAAGGGTGCTGCTCAAGCTCCTACTGTTTTGGTTTTTTTGGAAGTCAGAGGAGTAACTCTGAATTGGACAAAGTATTTTTTTAAGGATTTTATTTATTTATTTAACAGAGAGAGAAAGAGACAGAAGGCAAGCACAAGCAGGGGGAGCAGCAGAGGGAGAGGGAGAGGGAGAAGCAGGCTTCCTATTGAGCAAGGAAACCAAGATGGGACTCAATCCCAGGACCTTGGGGTCAAGACCTGAGTCAAAGGCAGGTGCTTAACGACTAAGACACTCAGGGGCCCTGGACAGTCTTTTGAAAAGGCATTTGGAATTGTTGGAAAACAAAATTGGGATCAACTGCTGCTATCGGTAAGGCTAGCTCCTGCTGGGTGAGGAAGCTCTGACAGAGAAATAAACAAAAATCGAAAAACAAAATAAGAACGGCTGACAAACACAAAGGAGCATATCTCTTCTTCCTGTACTGGTTTCTGGGCTCTTTCTAGCACTATCTATAGGCAGGGCCAAATAGGAAGTCACGTGCCAAAGGCCTCAGCATCATAACAGAGTGGAGATGGGTAGATTGGAAACTGGTATGCAATAGTGTTATAACTGGAATATTTGCCAAATATATAACTGTCTACATACAAAGTTTAAGAATATTAACACAGTTTTTTAAACTACTGTAATCAGAATGATACAAGCATAATGTACAAAAATCAAAAACAGTCTATGGTAAGTGATATCTAACTAGAATATCTATAAGACAGAATGAATCAGATTATTTAATAAATGACTGTGAGCCTAATCATAACAGTAATATGTATGATATATAATAATTACATATAATGTTTAACAGTACTATTGTATATTGGAGATGTATACATTGATAGAAGAGATCTATATCTTTGTTTCTATTACATGTTCTAATGATAGATAGGACCTATATGTAATTAATTATAAAATGTTTCTAATCGATATAAAGAAGGTCTAATAAAGAATAATAACAGTGATAGGAAGGCTCAAAATTATAAAACTGTCAATTTTTGTAAATTGATCTAAAAAATTAATGTTATTACAACCAAATTCTCGATAGATTTTTTTCAAGAAACTTTAAAAAGCAGTTTAAAAAATTTATAAAGAAAAAAATTAACAATTTAAAAGAAAGAACACAAGATGGGAAAACTTGCTTTTACCAAATATCAAAATATGTTTTAAGGCAGAGTGATTAAGATATTATATTGACGTATGTGTAGACAAACAGCAAATAGAACAGAATGAAAAATCTAAAATCAGATCCATGCGTGTTTGGAAACTTGATATACATCAGAGGCAGTATTACAAGTGAAGAGGGAAGAGATTTGTTTTAAATATTGTTCGGGTAACTGGTTATTCATATGGGGAAAACCGAAATTGAATCACTGTTTTAGAGCATACACAATGACTAATTTTAGGAAGAAATAAAAATTTTTAAACTTTTAGAAGTAAATGGTAAATAATATTTTCAATGGGATCAGATCCAATAAAAACACATTGACACATTTGATTATATTAAGATAGCAATTTATTACCATAAATTACTATCTAAGAGATTAAAAGACAATCCACAGAATTTTAGAAAATATTCACAAAAACATGTAACGGTCAAATGGTCTTGAATACAAAAGAATCACAAATGAAAAAAGTAATAATCCAATAGATAAATAGATTGAATATACTAATAATAAGTTTACCGAGTAGGAAATACAAATGGCCAGTAAACACGTGAAAAGATATTCAATAATTCCATGTTCATGAATAAACTTTTCTTTTAAAAAATTACAATATTGGGACACCTGGATGGAGCAGTTGGTTGAGTGTTTGACTCTTGGTTTTGGCTCAGGTTGTGATTTCCGAGTCATGCGTTGGAGCCTTGCATTGGGCTGAGCTCAGAGTTGGCTTGAGTTTCTCTCTCCCTCTCCCTCTGCCCCTCCCCCCAAAATAAATAAAGAAATCTTTTAAAAAATACAATATTATGAGATGGTAAATTCCTACATCAATCTTTGAAAGTAATCTGCCAGTATCAAAATTAAAGATACACATATTGCACACCCAGAATTTCCATTTTTGTGTATATAAACTGAATAAAATCTTGCAACCATGAACCAGGTAATGTAGAAAAACACCCCTTACCATACTATTTCTTAGTAAAACATTGTAAACAACCTAAATACAAATGTGTCAATAGGAGGATGTATAAATAAATTATACTATAGCAGTATAATGAAAAAAATAAGTCTACATATGTCAGCATCATTAAAATGTCTTTTATATATTTGTTTTCCTTATTGGTCATCCATTAAACATTATGTCCTTTGACCAGAGAGGGGTAGGAAACATGAAATGCTGTAGTTATGTGTTGATTTAGACTCCTAGGTGATGTGCTTAATTGGTAAGCAAGTCTGATATTAAAGCAGTCACAATGGACTGCATTTTTCTGTCACTAATTTGCTGTGGAATGTTGGGAAATTCACTTTCACCCATTGTCAAGAAATTTGATTCGAATACCTATTTCCTAATTTTCCTTTCTATCCTAAAGATCTAATATTCTTCATTCCTAGACATGACGCTTTTTTAAAAAGGGCTGGGTAGGATGGCAAATTTCTACTTAAAAAGCTGTATTTAGCTTTAAACCAGTATCTCATCAAAAAGAATTTATCGACTGTGGCTCTAAACTCAGTATGGCTTTTTTGCCTCTATCTGCATATAGTGCACAAGTAATATAAAATCTGATTTAATATTTTTCAGTCACATTATAAGACACCTCCTGTATTCTGTGTTTCAATATTATAGACTGCTTTTCTGCCAATTCAGGGAGGAAAATGATGTGAATAATTGAAATCTGCTAAAAATACTGGCATTATCAGAAGAGTTTCAGAAGAAAAAAAAGAAAGGAAAACTATGTAATTTTCCATGCGATTCACTTGTCTTCATTCTGCACTTTGTAAAATACCGGTTTCCGAGGGGCTCTAGGTTCAACGTTTTTAAGCAACGCTTATGAAACCATGAGTGGTTTTTGGAAGTTGGGAGTGAAAGCAAAGTGAAGTATGGCAGTAAACTAAATGTATAAACTAAGCAAGTGGTAGAGCAGATGAAAGCTAAATGTTAATGAATGGCTGATATATGCATCCAGGCTCTTCTGTTTATATTAATTGATAAAGTTAATTAAAAGTAGATACAATATGATAATGAATTTCAAAAAGAACACTGCACATTTCTCTTTATAACTTTGCCAAAAATCTACTAACTTGGAAACATTACTTTTATTTATTTTTTTGAAATAAATACTATTTTTGAGAGACATTCAAGCGTCTTTCAGAAAAGACAGAGACTGTTTCTTCATATGCAAACCTAATGGGAGTTTGGAATAATTTTCTTGCTCTGTAGGAAGATGTTCCTTAGGGAAAGCACATTTAATAGAGGAAATGTGTTGATTTCAGTAATCACAGATGTTTATTCCAGTCTATTTATATTTGACTCTACATTTTTTATAACATATAAATAAATTTCATAAAAATTTGCTGCTAATGAGAGTGTGTGATGCTGATAATCCTGACTCCACTTAGGGAAATTGCATATGGCTCTTCTCCAGGTTTGTTCACACGTCTCTACCCACACGTACGCCATATCAAATCTATAACACCCCTGCTATTCAATTACTTGGCATCTATTGTGCAAAGACTGCCAACCTTACTAAATTATATAGTATTTTGGGAAGGAAGACAAATTTCTATCAAGGAATAGCTTGAGATCACTGTGCTTATAACCTATTACAGAGTTGTTTTCTTTCTTTCAAAGGTAAAATGTGTCAGTCGCAAGCCGTGGTTACATTCTAATGTCTGTTTGCATCAGATTTCATTTCCTGGAACCTAAAAGAAGTTAGCTAGAATTGTATATATCCGTTTTAAACCTTGAAATTTCTTAAGCAACTAGGGTATATATTTTTTTTAGAAATTTTAAAATGAAAACTCTGATGTATATGAGTGTGTATGTAGTCATAGGTAATCATAAACATTACAAACACACACTCTCTTAAAGACTTATTGGCATTGGAGAACACAGAGAAAAACTATTATTTATTGAGCACACAGTTAGCAAGACCCTAGGCTATCATTTTTCTAAGCTCTCTCTAACTGTAAAAATTACCTAAGGCATGTGTTTAAACACAAAATTGTGATCCTTACCTAAAACCTACTGAATCAGACTCTAGGAGTAGATACCTAGAAATCTGTAATTTAGCAGTTGTTAGCTTGTTATAGTTATTTACAAGAGGTAGAATCTGGGATGTGAAATAAGTCTATGTAATTGAAAGGCCCATATTTTCCTACCCTCCCTGCATTTGCTTTAAGAAAAATCAGTTTTATTGATATATAACTTACATACCACAAAATTTATGCTTTTAAAATCTACAATTGGCTTTATTATACTCACAGAGCTGTGCAACCATCACCACCATTTGCTTTTGCGGGGGATGGGTAGGAACACTTAACATAAGATCTGTCATTTTAACATATTTTTAGATTTGCAATTATCCATTTTAGAGTTTTAAATCCGTTGCCCATTTTTAAATTGGGTAATTTATGTTTTTATCCCTAAGTTGTAAGCGTTCTTTATATATTCTATATATGTCTCATCAGATAAATGACTTGCAAATGTTCTGTTCTATAGAATGGTTTTTCACTTTATTGATGAAATCCTTTGAAGCACAATTTTTTAAAATTTTGATAAAGATCAGTTTATTCTTTTGTCACTGTGCTTTTGTTGTCCTTTCTAAGAAACCATTGCCTAATCTAAGTTGATATTGAATTACTCCAATATTTTCTTCTAAGAATTTTGTAGTTTTAACTCTAACGTTATATCCCTGATTTATTCTGAGCTAATTTTTGTTTATGGTGTGAGGTAGGATCTGACTTCATTCTAGTGTATGGGAGTATTCAGCTGTCCCAGTACCATCTGTTCAAAAGACTATTCTTCCCTCCACTGAATTATCTTGACATCGCTGTCAAAAATCATTTAACCATTAATGTGTTTTTTTTCTAGAATTTCAACTCCATTCCACTGATTTATATGTCTATTCTTATGCTTGTACCACTGTCCTGATTACGAGCTTATAGTCAGTTTTGAAACAGGAAAGTATAGGTCGCTTTGCTCTTGTTCAGTATTGTTTGGTTACCCAGGTGCCCTGCATTTTTATATGAATTTTATAATCAGCTTGTTAATTTCTATAAAATAGGCCTCTAGAATTTTGATTTGACTTACATTGTGTGTACAGATTAGTTAGGGTGGCATTACCACTATAGCAATATTCACTGAGTCAATCAGTGAATCTGACTTACTCCCCAGCCCCCGTTTCATTTTGTTTAACTCTTTTGGCTATTACATGGTATTTCTGTCTTTCCATCTCACCCAAGAATAACTGTTTTTTAAGCGTTGGATATATAATTCATAATGCAAATATTACAGGCTCTTTGTAAAAGGTGTAAAACACCTTTTAGACGAGATGCCTTATAGTACAGTATACATTATCTGTATAGGGAGAACAAGAACATAACACAAGAAAAATCTGTGCATAAAACAGGAGTATAGGAGAATGGCATAATTCTAAATTCATGGGAAAAGTGTTTACACTTATAAGAAATACATTTCATTTTTTAAAAAATAATTCCCAGGTTATTAAAAACAAAATACATTTCAAGTGAAAATCATCAAAATTTATAGTAATAAAGGCATTTTAAAGCTCTGCTGTTCTTATGCATTGTTATATTTTGTTCTTTTCAAGTATTTGTCTTTAATATCAACCAAAATCTCATTTTAAAGAGAAAAGTTAGGCTGAGAATGATTGAACAATATACTCAAATTATACAATTATGAAATATAGATCTAGTATTTTCATGCAATTCTGATTTGAGGATCCCGCTCATTTCACTGTAATAAGTAATAATAAAATGAGCTATAGAATTAAAAAGCAAATTTGTTTTTGTGCCATTCTTTAGCCACTGACTTGTAAATCATTTCATATCTTTTATTTTCAATTTTTATATATGTGAAATGAGACTAATAGTACTCCACAACCTAATGAGATATATATTCTAGAAATGCAGAATTGATTTAACATCAAAATTAATAAATATAATTATATTAATTGAATAAAGGAGAAAACTACATGTAACATCTTAGTAGGTACAAAACAGCATTTTATTAAAATCAATTTTCTACATGCAAAGCCCTTTATTAAGGTAGGACTATGTGGAAACTTTGATTTAAAAAGAGGATTTTTTAAAGGCCATATCATTAATATAATTGATGGTATATAATTAAAATCTTTCTTTTGACACTAAACAAAAGGCAAAAATGTGTGCTATTATCACTTACATGCAGAATTGTACTGGCTGTGCTACCCAGTGCAATAAGGCAGGAAAACAAAAATAAATGGCAAAATAGTTGGAAAAAATAAATGTAATTTGCATCTTTGCATATGATGTAGTTGTATTTACATAAAATCCAAAAATATCAACAGGGTAAGTGTTTATATTGAGGATATTTATCTTAATTACTGGTTACAAATTTAGTTTAAAAGGGTCAATTACATGTCTACTCACCACAGAAAATTGCATTTTAAAAAAAGATAACATTTGAAGTAATATTCGAGTATATAATACATATGGAAATTAATAAATTATATGTAAACTTATATGGATAAGCATATAAAAACTGAATAAATTAAGAAAGATCCACATAAGTGATATAATATGCTATTAGATTAAAAAATGCAATGTTATTTTCAAATTTTTTTTAACTTGAATGAATTAAAATATATGTGAAAATTAAAGTCACCAAGAGCACCAAGATGCTGTTGAAGAAGAACAGAGTTTGAGGTCTCGTTCTAGTTGATACCATGACTTTCATCATTATAAAATCACTTCAGGGTTAGAGCTGGTATTGAGTGTTAAGGAAACATGCATCTTCTTGGGTGAACTGATATGTAGTCACCCAAAGTAAAACAAATACTGATGGTTTCTTCTCACTTTAATTGCAATAATGATTCTACAGGGGCGCCTGGGTGGCTCAGTCATTAAGCATCTGCCTTTGCTCAGGGCGTGATCCGAGGGTCCTGGGATCAAGCCTCATATTGGGCTCCTCTGCTGGGAGCCTGCTCCTTCCTCTCCCTCTCCCCCTGCTTGTGTTCCCTCTCTCGCTGACTGTCTCTCTCTCTCTGTCAAATAAATAGAATAAAATCTTTAAAAAAATAATGATTTTACAAATTATATAGAAAAATTCTACAAAGTGGACTTAAAAATTACAAGCCATTTCTAACACTGATGAATCAACTCTTCTAATTACATTTTCGGGGTAAAAGATTTCGTGGGCTTTTTATTATGATGGAATGAATATGTGGAAACATGAATGTTTTCAGGGTTCTTTCAACTATTGTTCAGTATAGCAGGCTAAGAAGTCCCTACCTTGTGGGGCACCTGGATGGCACAGTCAGTTAAAGCTGTCAACTCTTGCTTTTGGCCCAGGTTGTGGTCTTGCAGGGCCCTGGTCTCAGGATCCTGAGACTGAGCCCAGTGTCGGGCTCTGCACTCAGCACGGAGTCTGCTTAAGACTCTCCCTCTCCCTCTGCCCCTCCACCCCATGTTCTCTCTCTCTGTCTGTCTTAAATAAATAAATCTTTAAAAAAAAACGACTTACCTTGTTATTCATAAACACTCAGGAAGAGGTCAGCAGCCTTTGGTGTCAGATTAGCCTTATAAACTAATTTTAATATTTTCACTTTAGACACAGAGTTAAATCTCTACCTTTTAAAAAAATAGACGCTTTTCCATTTTTTGAATATTTTTTTCTTAGCCCACTGAGTGCTCTCTAACTACTCACAGAAATGTAATTTGATGAGTCCCTAATGGAAAGTAAAATTGAAATTATTTTAGAAAGAAGACCCCAAAAATTGCCTTAAAAGACAGGTCTTAAGGACTTTTCTTCATTTGTCATCATGTGTCATAGCAGAAAATGTTCATTTTAAGGATAAATTGTGCTCTCAAATTTCCCTTTATTTTGTATTCTCAGCAAGATGATAACAGTGGTTGTATTTTTTCTGGTTTTTGTTTGTTTCTTTTAATAGAGTCCTCCCTTAGCAGGCTGGACAAATGTCATGTCCCTTGGCCTTTCCCAGCACTTAGTGAAAATAGACCAATTCCCATCTACACTTTGCTGATTGCTTCCTACTGGCTGCTCAGGATAATTTGTTCAGTATAAGTGAGTTCAGAGTTTCACAGTCCTAGCTAGAACAGCCCTTATAAATAATTGCTACAATCTAGAAAATCAACCATATCTGACAAATTAAAATTCACTTAATTTGCCTGATTTAGTGGTATTGTGTTTTGTACTTTCTTTATCAAGGAACCTAGAATGCTGTTCATTATTGGAAAACACTATTGAAACTTCACTTGTTTTAAACTGTTACCACTAAAACTGACCTGACTTAAAATGATAAAGGTAATCTTTGAGTTGATATATTTTTGAAAATATCTGAAAAAGAAGCACAGTGATTCTAGATTTTAAAGCAGCAAACAGCATATTATTTAGTTAGATTACATGAGATGACTTGTGTATTATTGGAATCTCAGAATGGAAGACAAATGTATTCTGTCTCCCTCTCTCCATCCTTTCTCTTTCTCTATCTTCCATTCTCTTTCTCTATCTTTCCCTCTGTCCCTTCTTTTTTCTCCCTAATGCTCATCTAGTCTTTCTTTAGTTCTAGGTAGTTAACTTCACGTCTATTGACAGAATGTTTTTAAAGACATTTTTGGTCTGTATATTTTTTCCATTTATATGCTTGTTTACTATTATTTTATTGTGATGTTGAATGCCTGCAGATAGTCACATATAATAGACTTCACTATTCTCAATTATCTATATATCTTTAGTGATCTAATGGTATCACTTTATTTTGAAATTAAACTAAAGACAGAAAGTTTAAATCAACTGTCCAAGGACATACAGGAAATGACAATGGCAGTAAATACTAGTTGCTTACTTCCCCACCAATGCATGAGACATATACTGGAGAAATAAAGAGAGCAGAGACAGGTGCACAGGTGAGGAGAGGAGGAGGAAGGAACAGGAGGATCTTCTCCAAACGTTGCTGCATCATGACAGTCTTCCCATTACCCTTGGCTGATTTACTTCCATCTGAACCCTGCTTTTTACTCTCCTCCAAAAGAGAAAACTAAGTCAAAACTTAAACTAAGACAATATTAGTTACACTATTTCTAATTTGGGAAAAAGTGGGACTCAAACTTGAAGTGGCATTGAAAAGAACTATTGACTAATGGAATAACGTTTTAAAGATTCTTGCCATTTTTTAGTCATCTACTTGAAGAATAGAAAATGAAAAGAGGTAGAGTTCAGTTAATTGAAATAAAAAAGAAAAGCAGATAACAAAATATAGAGTTGTTTTATCCAACAGCAAGAGTCCATCAGAGTCTTATTGTGTTGCTCATGTGTTAACCACTAGCCACAGGTGGCTTTTTAATATTTAAATAATTAAAAATTTAAAATATTAACAATTTCAGTTCTTAAATATACTAACCATATTTTAAGCACTCAGTAGCTACATGTGGCTAGAGGATATTAGACGGAGGTGAAATGATGAAAGAATCTAATTCAGTCAGCAAACTTAAGGAAAGAAAATGTACTTGTTTTTGTTTAGCCCTGTTAATCCAGGTTCCCAAGGGCTTTCTGATTCTTTTATTTTCACTAGGAGGGACAGAAAAAAAGCAACTATTTTAAAAGCCTTGTTCTATTAGTTCTATTAGTCATACTGTTCTTTTGGATTTTGTGACACATATGGCTTCCCCTATGTATTGTATTGTATTTATTTTTTTATTTTTTTAAAGATTTTATTTATTTATTCGACAGAGATAGAGACAGCCAGCGAGAGAGGGAACACAAGCAGGGGGAGTGGAAGAGGAAGAAGCAGGCTCATAGCGGAAGAGCCTGATGTGGGGCTCGATCCCAGATCGCCGGGATCATGCCCTGAGCCGAAGGCAGACGCTTAACCGCTGTGCCACCCAGGCGCCCCTGTATTTATTTTTTTAAAGATTTTATTTATTTGAGAAAGAGAAAGCATGAGCATGACCAGGGGGAGGGGCAGACAGAGAGGGAGAAGCAGACTTCCTACAGAGCAGGGAGCTGAACATTGGGCTTGATCCCAGGACCCTGAGATCATGACCTCAGCCAAAGGCAGATGCTTAATCAAGCGAGCCACCCAGGCGCCCTCCCCTAAGTATTTTAATAGTCCATGTTCACTTTTGTTAATAGGTAACATGTAAACCCAGTTTTCTTTTTCATTTTTATTCTCTTAATAAGTTATTTGAGGATTTGTATGTAATCTTAAAATATTTACACTTGTTTTACTGAGATGTGCCTTTGTTTTGGTTGAATTTTTGTCTTCTGGCTTGGCCAACATGAATTTAATTCCAAAATTTCCTCTTTGTTGTGTTCATTTCTCTATTTCAAAATATCTGAAATACAAGTTTTATTTTTATGAAGCTTCTTGAAATCATTCTGAATTGAGAAAATTCACCTTCCTTCTAATCTCTCATCTCCTTCTTTCATTTAATTGTTGATATTATACCTTGTTTTGTTGATGATATGAGGAAATTTATTCCATCAAGAACAAGTAATCTTATTCTCACAATACTATAAAATGGTGGGCACCACTGGTGTAAATTATTAGAATGTTTTCTGTCTGAATGCATACCTATTCTTGTTCTCCCTTCTAGGATTAAAGATGTTGTAAAGTAAGCAGTGTCAACCTTCTTGTAGAAGTAAGGTACACTGAAAAACATCTTCATTAACAAATTTAATCACAGTTTTAACATAATATATGTTATATATAAACATATATGCTATATATAATATACATATGTTAAGTATATAAAGTTTCGATATTGTGTGGCCTTAAATTGTCTGCAAAGTGAAAATAATAGATGTATGTTCTTACTACCTACAAGGGTTTTGTAAGAATCAAATGGAATAATTCTAGTAAAATAATTATGAGGACTATATAGGTATAAGATATTAGAAATCCTGAGGAACTATTTTTGTGAAGTCAGCAGCTCCTCCTATGTTGGGTTAAACATAGTATTAAAGGAATTACAAAAATATAAAACTGTGATCTTCACCCTCAAATTTAAGAAAAACAATGAAGGTGACTTGATGTTCATCAAGTCTTTAAGTCTGTTAAGAACTCTGATATGGCACTGATATCTTAAATCTATGTTTACTTTTATATCAAGTCAATTGGATTTATAGTTTCAACTTAGAGACAGTAGACACAAGTTCACTATCATTAACTGTACTTGATTTTGTTTTTAATTGACTGGCTTACAGAAAAAAAATGGCAATCCTACTCATTTATTGATTAAAGTGTATATATTAGTAAAGCCAAAATACCTGCTAAATCCTAATTAAAAGCTGGCTTTTTTTTTCCTGGGAAAAATATGAATCAAATATTAAATTTCCAAGTTCTTGATGTTCCAAGTCACCCTTGATAAGTCATTATCATTCACT
This sequence comes from Ursus americanus, assembly GCF_024610735.1. NCBI lineage: Eukaryota > Metazoa > Chordata > Mammalia > Carnivora > Ursidae > Ursus > Ursus americanus. The sequence goes on along the minus strand of NC_142129.1, from coordinate 59,512,210 downwards.
GTATTTCATTTTCTGTTTTTCAAAAATACATGTAGAGGGAGTTAAGATGGCTGAGTAGTAGTAGGGAGACCCTAGTCTTGCCGTATCCTTTGAACACAGCTAGATTGACATCAGATCATTTTGAATATCAAGGAAATCAATCTGAGGATTAAGAGAACAGTTTGCCCAATTAGAGAGAGAGAGAACTTAGCAGGTACAAGGTACAGAGACATGAATTGGTGGGGGGTGGGGATAAAAGCTGTGGTGCAGCAGAGGGGAGAGAACCCTTTCCATGGAGAAAGGAGAGTGAAGGAGAGGGGGGAGAGAGAAAGCAGTGCATCAGGTTTGTGTAAGAAAAATATTTCCCCAAAACCATTGACTGGGGAGTTGAAAGGAACTGACTATTACAAGTTTCTACAAGCAGAGGAACTCAAATTCTGAAGTTTTGGAAGTGAACACCATTCACTGGAGTTGAGCCAGCTGTGCATGGCAGTGCTCCTGGGGAAAAAGAGGGCAGAGGATTTGGAACAGCAGAGTGGTATGGGGAGCCCCTGGGTCACAATGGGAGAGAACAGTCCCCTTCCTGGGGTCCATTTGCAAGAGGATATATTGTCTTTCCAAGTACAAAAGACTCTATGGGCACCATTGAACAGCTATTCATTGACAGGGGATAGAGGCACATGCAGAGGGCAGATAACTCATGCAAGTGCTTTTCTGGGATGAAGCAGCACTAGACACAGCACTTTGAGGCTCTCCTCCTCTGGAGGAAGGCCAGTCTGCACCATGCTAGCTCCTTTAAATATTTGAAGTTTTGAGTCCCAGCTGTGCACCAGAGATAAAACATAGGAAAGTTGTGGCACCAGGCATGCTGAGGCCCAGGCAAAGACAGGGAGGGGGCAGGGATCTGATGGAATCCTAGGACACATGAGGGGAGATTTTTGGTTTTTCTGTGAGGGCTTCCTAGGAGTGGTAGGTGAGAGCTACCTTCTCCAGGGGTGACAAAGTGGGCGATGCCATTTCCCCCCAACCCACGAGCACTGTTGTACTTCAAGGGGCAACACAGTGCCACCAGTGGAGGCTGGAACCACTTATACCAAACCCTTCCCCTCTTGCCCTGCAGGTCCATCTTCACTAGGGCAGGTCTGACCACGAGCCAGAGGAGTGGGCCTCTCCCCCAGAAGGCTGGTGTAGGCCCCCTGCAAGCACCAAGTCTATTGATCATAGAGTGCTCCAGAGTGTCACCTCCAGTTCTGGTAGAAATAGGATCAGGCTTTTTTTTTTTTTTTCCTTTTTCTTTTTTTCCTTCTTCTTCTTTGGAATCAGGCTTATAGTTTTGTGATTTTTTTTTTTAAATTTCCTTTTCTCTTTTTTTGGATCAGACTTTCCCCCTGCCCCAGGCTATTTTAACAATGAAATCAAAGCACACCTAGTTAAAGGTCCAAACACTCTCCACTGCAAGCGAGGGGGAACTCTGCAGAGGACTGACTGTTGGAAACAGCAGCCAAAACACAACAGCAGAGGCACACATCATACACCAGAAACACCTCCTGAAGCACCAGGCCCTGGACAGTGTATGACCCCTTCTTAATATAGCATTACTCTCAGGAGCAGGAAGCATAACAAGCTTTCATAACATGCAAAAGAGAGAAACCTAGATAAAATGACAAGGTGGAGGAATTCTCCCCAAAAGAAAGATCAAGAAGAAATCACAGTCAGAGATTTGCTCAAAACAAATATAAATAATATATCTGAAGAGGAATTTAGAACAGCAGTCATAAGAATACCATCTGGGCTTGAAAGAAACATAGAAGACACCAAGATAAACCCTTGCTTCAGAGATAAAAGACCTAAAAGCTAGTCAGGCCAAAATAAAAGTGCTATAACTGAGATGAAAAACCAACTGGATGTAATCACAATGAGGATGGAAGAAGCAGAGGAACAGATAGGTAATATACTGGATAAAATTATAGAAAATAATGAAGCTATGAAGAAGAAGGAAAGAAGGCTATTAGATCATGAATACAGATTTAAGGAACTCGGGGACTCCACATAATGCAATAATATCCATATCATAGGAGTCCCAGAAGAAGAAGAATGGGAAGAAAGGGCAGAAGATTTATTGTTCAAATAAATTCTGAGAACTTCCCTAATCTTAGGAAGGAAATAGGCATTCAAGTCCAAGAGACAGAGAACTCCACCCAAAACCAACAAAAACAAGTCAACACCAAGACATATCATAGTGAACCTTGCAAAATACAAAGAGAGAGAATTCTGAAAGCAACTATGGACAAAGGTCCTTAACCTACAAGGGTAGACACATAAAGTTAGCAGCAGATCTGTCCACAGAAACTTGTCAGGCCAGAAGAAAGTAGTATAATATATTCAATGTGCTAAATAGGAAAAATATGCAGCCAAGAATACTTTATCCAGCAAGGCTGTCATTCAGAATAGAAGGAGAGATAAAGAGTTTCCCAAGAAGCAAAAACTAAGGGAGTTCATGAACATTAAACCAGCTCTGCAAGAAATGTTAAGGGGGACTCTTTGAATGGGAAAAAGAGACCAAAAGCAACAAAGACTAGAAAGCAACAGAGACAATCTACGGGAACAGTGACCTTACAGGTAATACAATGGCACTAAATTCATATCTATCAATAATTACTCTGAATGTTAATGCACTAAATACTCCAATCAAAAGACATAGGGTATCAGAATGGATTAAAAACAAAACAAACAACAAGCAAACAAACAAAAACCAAGACCCATCAATATGCTGCTTCTAAGAGACTCATTTTAGACCCAAAGACACATCCAGATTGAAAGTGAGGGGATGGAGAACCATTTATCATGCTAATGGACATTAAAAGAAAGCTGGAGTAGCCATCCTTGTATCAGACAAGCCATATTTTAAACCAAAGGGTGTAATAAGAGATGAAGAAAGGCACAGTATCATAATAAATGGGTCTATTTAACAAAATCTAACAATTATAAATATTTGTGCCCCGTTGGGAGCAACCAAATATATAAATCAACTAATAGCAAACTTAAACTTATTGATAAGAATACAATAGTAATAGGGGAGTTTAACACCCCACTTACAGCCATGGACAGATCATCTAAGCAGAAGATCAAGAGGAAACAATGGCTTTTGAATGCCACACTGGACCAGGTGGACTTAACAGATATATTCAGAGCATTTCATCCTGAAACAACAGAATGCATATTGTTTTCAAGTGCAAACGGAACATTCTCCAGAATAGATCACATACCGGGTCTCCAATCAGGCCTCAACTGCACAAAAAGTTTCAGATCATACCCTGCAAATTTTTAGTCTACAATGCTATGAATACACAGAGGTTAAAGACCATCCTACTAAAGAATGAATGGGTTAATCAGGATATTAAAGAAGAAATTTTAAAAAATATGTGGAAGAAAATGAAAATGAAAACATAATAGTCCAAAGCCTTTAGGATGCAGCAAAGGCAGTCATAAGAGGGAAACATATAGCAATACTGGCCTTCTTCAAGAAGCAAGAAAAGTCTCAAATACACAACCTTTCCTTACACCAAAGGAGCTGGAAAAAGAACATCAAATAAAGTCTAAAACCACCAGAAGAAGGCACATAATAAAGATTAGAGCAGAAATAAATGATATGGAAACTAAAAAAAAAAAAAAAAAACAGAATAAACAAACAAACAAAAAAACACCAGTAGAACAGATAGATGAAACTAGGAGCTTGTTCTTTGAAAAGAATTAAGAAAATTGATAAACACCTAGCCAGATTTATCAAACAGAAAAGAGAAAGGATAAATAAATAAATAAATAAATAAATAAATAAATAAATAAATAAAATCATGAATGAAAGAGGAGAGGTCACAACAACATTGCAGAAATACAAACAATATAAGAATAGTATTAGCAATGATATGCCAACAAATTGAGCAATCTGGAAGAAATGGATAAATTTCTGGAAACATACAAACTACCAAAACTGAAACAGGAAGAAATACAAAATTTGAACAGACCTATAGCCAGCAAAGAAATTGAATCAGTAATCAAAAATCTCCCAACAAGAGTCCAGCGCCAGATGACTTTCCAGAGGAATTCTACCAAACATTTAAAGAGTTGATACCTATTCTTCTGATATTGTTCCAAAAAATAAAAATGAAAGGAAAACTTCCAAACTCATTCTATGAGGCCAGCATTACCTTGATTCCAAAACCAGACAAAGACCCCACAAAGAAGCAGAATTATAGACCAATATCCCCAATGAACACAGATGCAAAAATTATCAACAAGATACTAGCAAATGGAATCCAAAAGTATTAAAAGAAGTATTCACCACGATCAAGTGGGATTTATTCCTGGGATTCAAGGGTGGTTCAATATCCACAAATAAATCAACATGTTACACCACATTAATAAAAGAAAGGATAAGAACCATATGATCCTATCAATAGGTGCGGTAAAAGCATTTGATAAAATATAGCATCGTTTTTTTGAGAAAAACCCTCAAGAAAGTAGGAATAGAAGGAACATACCTTAATACCATAGAGGCCATATATGAAAGACCCACAGCTAATATCATCCTCAATGGAGGCAAACCTTAAGAGACTCTAAACTATGGAGAACAAACTGAGGGTTGCTGGAGGGAAAGTGTGTGGGGGAATGAGCCAAATGAGTAATGGGCATTAAGGAGGGCACTAGTGATGAGCATTTGGTGTTATATGTAAGTAATGAATCACTAAATTCTACTTCTGAAATCAATACTACACTATATATTAACCAACTTGAATTTAAATAAAAATTCTGAAGAAAAAAATACATGTCAATGACTCACACAATCTTTACTTCTAAATGTAAAAGAACTTTAAAAACTATAAAAATATTACCCTATCTATATGCCCTGTGTATTGAAATAAATTAGAATTAATGACACACTTTTGGACTAAAATAATTATTGAATTTTGCTTAATGAATGACTAAATTTATTTTATTATTTTAAATAAATGTACATTTCAGATTTTAAAATAATGCGATGTAGATTTCAAATAATTAAAACCCTCATGTGTGAGTCATTGTTACATAAAATCATTGTGTAAGTTTTTACCTAATGAAGAAAAAAATGCCCATGTATTTTTAGCTTTAGGAAAGGATGGACCCTTAGCTGTTTATTAATTGTAGACTATAAGATCTGACTCCCCAAAGGAGACATACAGAAAAGTTTAGGTCTCATGTTAGGAAAGAAGGATTTCTTGAACTAATGTAAGCAAGTCATGGAGACAGAAACTACCCTGTCCTTCAAGGAGACTCAAAGGTAGTTGGGTGGAAACAGATAAGAAACCTGCTCTAAGATCCTAAGTGAAGATACTATTAAGCAAAAGATTAGGGCAAAAATATTTTGGAAGCCTAAAGAGTCATTGCCCCACAAGGTAAGGCCATTTAAAACTAGACTTAACTGTTGGCTACAAGTGCTAACCTAACAGGGCTGAACTCTCTCCCATTTCCAAAGCTGCCTTGAATCACTATGAAGGATTAGGCTGGGGAAACACTCTCTCCAGATAGCCACACTCTTGGTAAGAAAACACCTTCTTGGGGCACCTGGGTGGCTCAGTGGATTGAGCATCTCCCTTTAACTCAGGTCATGATCCCAGGGTCCTGGAATTGAGCCCCACATCAGTCTGCCTGCTCGGCAGGGAGTTTGCTCCTCCCTCTCCCTTTGCCCCTTCCCCTGCTTGTGCTTTCTTGCTGTCTCTCTGTCTCAAATAAATAAAGTCTTAAAAAAAAAAAAAAGAAAAAGAAAACACCTTGTTGAGCTTTGATGAGCCTCAGGAGGTGTGTGAAATCTGAGGGTTCAGTGCTCGCTAATCAATGACGTCATGGTTGGCTACCTCCCCTCCCTGCCCTGATTCTTTTTGCTCTACCATTTCTCATGCTTGTGAGATGTGGCCACAGATATTTTTGGTTTTTGCAGCAATATAATTAACACTTCTTCCTATAAAATGCACATATATGTTCCTACAAAAATACTAAATTATTATTTAAAAAGAGAGAGAGACAAGGTTCTTATTTTGAAGCAACAGTTTGTAAACTTTGTAAAGAGGCGCATCGTAAATATTTTAACCTTCATGGGCCACATTTGGTGATTTGGTCTCTATCCCTTCTCCTTCTCCTCTTCCTCCCCTCATTCTTCCTTTTTCCCCTCTTCCTCTTCTTCTTTTTAATTTTTTGTTTTTTTACTTTAAGGAGGTAAAAACCATTCTCTGCCAACCTCTGCTATAAAGCCTAGGTGAAAGTCTCAGACTTTTCAGCTGATTGTCTTTTCTTGACCATTGTTTTTAATATCCTACTATGTAAGGATTTTAATAGGTCCTGTAGCCAATGGTAAAAAGTACTTATTCATATAGCCCCTTGGCAAACTCTCATCTGTGAGCATTTCACTTATAATTAAGTCATGCATATGTAGCAAAGATAAATATCTACACACTCAGCTATATCAGAAATAAAACATTTAGTAATGTGCATAGTGCGTTTTGTCAGAAAATTCTGCTCTTTCTATAACAAGAATTTTTTAAAAAACTATTGAAATTGGGCTTGAAGCATCCTCAGATACTGGCAAAAATGTCATCTAATTCTCCCTGAGGCTTTTTTGTACAATCCTAAATAAAGTCTCAGGATATTCTGCAGTACTAAAAATCAGGCAGGCCTTCTGGTGGTCAGTTGTCACTATTGGCGCTGAAATATCTATTGTCACAGTGTAGTGTTTTGGCAGCAGTGTGACCTGCCTGCTTTGTGGACTCTTAACCTGGGTGTCACCCTCCTTGGTTTGTCCTTTCATTTGAGGTCTTACCAACTGCCCAGTATGTAAGACAAAGTGACGTGTGGTCTCCTCCAGTCATGGATCCCAGTTTCTCTTGCCTCCTTCTCCAAACCATGTTTTCTCATTAGACACCCTCTGCATCCCTATACCCACACTAGGTGTGATCTTTTCAGGGAGTGTAAGCTTCTCCAGAGTTAAACTATATCTCCTTCTGATATAGGCCCTGCAAAAAAATTTACAAGGCAAAGAAATATAAATGACCGAGGTATCCAGGGAGAACTCATCCAAAATTTCAGTGAGATACCATTCATGGAGGCAAGTCTGAATTGAGAGCTTTGCCCTATCAAGAAGCAACTGACTTCTTCCCTAAAGAAAATATAGCAATATAGAAATATGGTATGTAATAAAGGTGTAAAGTTGTGGATAGCTACACTCAATTTGTTCCCCAAGCATATTGAACTTAAGTTGGTTTTATAACTTGCCCTGGGAATGTAGATCCAGAGAAAAATGGAGTTTCGAGTTTTACAAAGCTGCCTTATAAGCAGTTGACCAGAATGCCACTAGTTTGTGACATGGGAACTGCCATTCTACATATGGGCAGTGAATGACACAAGTGCAAAAGCACACATTGTCTTTTACTTACTTTTCCTACTTGTGAAACTGTTTCAGCTAAGAAATGTATTGTTTTATTATTTTTTAAGACTTTATTTATTTATTTGACAGAGAGAGAGAGACAGCCAATGAGAGAGGGAACACAAGCAGGGGGAGTGGGAGAGGAAGAAGCAGGCTCCCAGCGGAGGAGCCTGAGGTGGGGCTCGATCCCAGAACGCCGGGATCACACCCTGAGCAGAAGGCAGACACTTAATGACTGAGTCACCCAGGCGCCCCTAGAAATGTATCATTTAAAAAGTCATAATGCCTATGGAGACTGATAGCAAGTTAAGAACAATGTTATGAAGAAGCATGCTTGAAAACTCAGAGCAAGGAAAGAGGAGGGAGGGAGTGAGAAAAAGGAAGGAGGGAGAAAGTAAGAAAATATCTGAAATACAAATAACTATACTAATGGACTTATTCAACCGTTTCTGTAAATATGAGGGACGTTTTTACATAATTTTGAAAAAAATTAAAATTTTAAAAGGAGGTCAATAAACTTAAGAAAATGGCTTATGTTTCCAAAACAGCAGAAAATCAAGGAAGCACAACATCAAAATGAATTATTGTATCATCTTTCCACTCGATTTAAAACAGATTAGATACTGTAATAAAATAGATGTTCTTTGTGATTTCAGGATAGGGAGACCATTGTGCAGAAATATCACTAAAACAAAAAGGAACAGATCATAAGTTAAAATAATAATCATTTGCATGTTTTTGCAGTTTGTTCCTTCTCAGTGTTTATACTTCTTAATAGCTAAAAATAATAAAAATGAACCCACCCACAAGTATAAAAAATCTAAACTTTCCTCGTTTTATTTTTTACAAGCTCAATTCCGTTCTTGGATGAGTTTTAGATATTCCCTCTAAAGTCAGTAGGGGTGATGAATGCCCAGCCAAAGACTTAACTTGGCCTCCTGATTCTAGGGGAAGCAGATGTCCGTGTTAGTCTTCAAGAAAAATGATCACATTTATAGAAAATATTGCAAGTGTTACATAAATTATAAGGTTAAACATACTGGGGGGGAAAGTGGCATATAAATTATGTACAGTGTGTCTACTACAGAAGCAAATTGTATCTCTTTACCGAAAATCAGAGATAAATAATAGCAGAAAAAAAAAAAAATCTGAGTCACAGATTAGTGGCATATGTGTACAAGCCTTATTGGAAGCCAAGAAAATGAAATCAGTTAATATTAAAATAGTAACAAAATATTTTTATACAATTAAAAATGTAGCTACAATTGAAAATTGTATTGATTTGTTTTTAAAATAGTATTTCTTAACATGCATTATTCTTTACCACAGTTCCTACTAGAGTAAAAATGCTATTTTAGTGGTTGGAGTAGAAAAAAAATTGAGATATTTGAAAGACATATCACAGTCATTTTCATAAATTCATTTTTTCCCCCAATATTTGATTACTCTATGATGAAACATATACTTCAACTGCCCATTTCTCCTTATTCTGTCATGGTCATAAATAGAGAAAACTGATTGCTACATACTGATTCACTTTTAATTTAAGTAAAATTTCAGTAAAAATACTTAATTTTGGAACACTTGGGTGGCTCAGTCAGTTACGCATCTGCCTTTGGCTCAGGTCATGATCCCAGGGTCCTGGGATTGACCCCCACATCAGGCTTACTTGGGGAGTCTGCTTCTCCCTCTCCCTCTCTGCTTCCCCCTCCCCCTGCTTGTGCTCTCTCTCTCTCTTTCTCTCACTGTCTGTCAAATAAATAAAAATTTAAAAAAAATACTTAATTTTAAGTAAAAATACTTAAACTTGGTACTTAAATTTTCTTGACTTATCTTTTTTTCCCTACATGCTAAAATATATTTTAATTGTAAGTAAAATGACTAATGTATAATGGGGCAGATTAACTCTTTAATGTTCTAAGTAGAGAAGTTTATAAGGCACAAATGTATTGAGGATTTAGCTGGTAAAATGCGAAATTAATAAAAAATATTCCTAAATTTACAAAAGACATGAAGAGAACAATGATAAAAGAAAAAATATAACTAGTGAAAAACAATATACAGAAGGCCTTCAATCTCAGTACAAATCAAATGTAAATGAAAAAGGTACACTTTTATGCCTATCACGTGTCCTATCATTTCCCCTTTGTATCAATCTCAACAGATTTGTGTCCATTGGGGGGGAAAAAAACTCCCATAATTTGCTAATGGGAAGTATAAACTCATGTCAATGCAATGTCATATTATTTATCAAAAGATCCAAAAAATGTTTATTACTACTCATCTAGTAATTCTTTTTCCATTACTTACTCTAAAGGAACCATCCTGAACAAACAAACAACTTCAAAAACAAACAGCAAAACATTCTGTAAAGTATCTGAATTTCTTTTCCTGAGTTTAACATTTAGCCGTCACATCCAGGCCCACAGTGCAATGAGTAATAGGGGGTCTATATTTACTAATGTTCCTTTTTCCATGAATTTCCTTCAGTAAATGCATTTCAGAAGCATTAATGTGTTCTGAAATGATTTGAATCTTGACAGTTGATGAAGCAAGCAAAGCATCTAGATGATCACTAAACAGGGTCTTATAAAAATGAATAATAGACTGATTTTCTAGAATGGTGGAAAAAGGAACTCAGTAAATCCTGTCTCTAAAAGGCAACAATAAAGTAATGTATCACCAACAAATATTTCCAGACTGGATATTTATCTGAAGTATAGAACAAATTGAGAAGCTCTTATTTAAGAACATCATTGAACTTGTCAGAGCGGTAGGATTCTGTGGCATGTTAGCATAGGGCTGTTCCCATTCCCCTCCCCATTCATCCTAGCTAGCTGTCAGGTGCACCAAGGTGCCCCTTACCAGAGCAGGGCAAACCATGAAAATTAGAGCATCGGTGCCAGAGGGAGCTGTAAAGAATTTGAGCCTAACATGAAGAAATGTAATATCCCAAGGTTTTGTCAGAAATAGTGGCAATCTCAGCCCAAACAAACGGAATTCCATTATCATAGCTAGTTGACCTTGAAAATCTGAGTAGAACAAACACTAAATTGGTAGATTAGCTAAAAATTCAAGAAGATTATCAGGGAAATGAGAGCAAAAAAGTGGTACTTGGTAACTTCCAAAGTATCTCTAGTGGTCTAAAAGGCTCTATGATACACCCAGTAGAGAAAGAAGGCAGCTCTAGCTATCCATATATCCTTGGCTAAATATGAGGCCCTCTTTATGTGAAATGGGAGGGCCCAATGGAAAATGAAAGTTGGAGAAGATCTGTAAATTGCTTGAATTATGACTGTGTTCCTCATCTCACATGCAGACCCATGAGGAAAGAGTGGATGCCTGAATAGCTTCAGGTATTTGAATATAATGTCTGGCCAATTATATCACTAAGTTATGAAAATAGAGGAGAAAACCCCTTTGAGTCTAGGCTTCAAAATAAAAGTGATAATAACAAAATATATCAGAGACTTTAGATTTTGCTTACCATGACTGTAAGTGCTGCACTCCACAAGAGATACTGACTCCACAGAATTAGTTCCGACAATATGCTATAAGACAAACAAAAAAACAGCAACAGAAACCCCTATGAGTAATCAGAATTCAGAGTTGCTGTAACATATCATATAAAATGTCCAATTTTCAACAAAATATTTCAAGACCTGTTACTCATACTAAGGGAAAAAAAGCAAACATAGAAATGATCTCTGAGTGGGCCCAGATGTTGGACTTGGCAGATAAGGACTTTAGCATCGTTTTTATAAATAGTTCAAGAACTAAAGGAAGTAATTTTTAAAGAGTCAAATTAAAGCATGACCATAATAAGTCATCAATTAGGAAATATCACTAAAGAAATAAAAATTATAAAATGGAGTTAAATGGAAAATCTGGAGTTGAAAAGTATAAATGAAACAAAATTCACTAGAGGGGCTTAAATATATTTAAAAGAGCAGAAGCAGTCATCAATTTCGAAGATAGTCCAATAGAAGTTATCTAATCTGAAGGAAAAAAAAAAGAAAAGAAAAAGAATAAGTAAATGAACAGACCCACAGAGGCCTGTGAGGCCACGTTAGCATACTAATACATTAAAAATGAAAGTCCCAGAAAGAAAAAAAGGCATAAAAAATACTTGAAGGTTTATAATGGGGGAACATTTGCCAAATTGTATGAAAAACATGATCTGTACATTCAAGAAGGTTAATAAATTTTAAGTAGGACAAACATAAAAACACTCCCATCTACATATATCATAGTCAAAGTGTTGAAAGAAAAGACAGAGAAAAAACTTAGAAAGCAGTAAAAAAGCTGGCTGAAATTCTTGCCTAATGCCATGCAAGCCCAAACACAATAGTATCATGAAATTCCATTTGCTCACAACCATTTTCTTAATAGTTGTGCATGGGTACGGTTGCAGTGCTGGGACAATATCCAATTCGTGCCTCTTTTTCCTTTCCTCTAACCCAACACTCTTTGGAAGTCTGGAAGTCCAGAACGCATTCTGCTAGATGTGGGGATATGATCCTAGAGTCACTGCTGACTCTGATGGGCTATTATTGGCCAATCCAACCGCTAAAGCTACTTTGTTCAACGACAGTGACAGTGCACTTCTGTATTTAAATGAGTTGACAGTTGGAATGGTGTTGTCCATTCTAATTTTGGAAAGGGTAGCAATGAATACACTCTAACGGCCAAGCCCTGGGGTGGGGTCGGAGGGTAGCATGGGGGAGAGTGTAGCAAGGGAACAACTCTAGGGTCTTAGCCAAGATTAGTTCAGGGTATAGGCCAGATGTTATGGCTGTTTTTGAAAAAGAAAAGGGGGGGACTCTTCCTCCGTATGAATGTCTAAAACTACTTGAGGTGGGGTTGGTGTACATTACTGTATTGGCATTAGATGCTTTCAGCAGGATCATCACCTGGTGTTCTGTGAATTCTTTAGTGCATTTTTCATATATGTTGGGCTCTTTGGGTAAACTTCCAGGCTGCCAGCGCTGCCATCAGTACTGAATGTTACACAGAGAAAGTTGTTAACCAACCCGTGTGACCTGTAATACCACCCTACTCGTGGTGCCGCTGGGCCTCCAGATGTACTCTGTTGAGTAACCCTACCAAGTGTCTGTTAATGAAATTAGCTGGCGAGATCAGACTCTAGGACCTGTGGTTGAATAACCCACACAGGACTTCTCTTCTTCTTTCCCTAGACTCCCTGAACCTCCAGAGTCTCTTGTCATTGGAAGAGATTTGAGAATAATGCTGTAAATCCTGGTTAGCACTTTCTTGATCCCTGCCCTAGAGTTGTGCTGCCAGCTGTCATCAACTCCATACAATCTTGTGCTCACCAGTGGGAAGAACAGCCACCAGACGTAATATCCCTCCCAGGTTACTTTTCCTATGAGGACAGATGAGCTTCCCCTGTGTGCCTCAGATAAATAAACATGAACACACCCTGGACGTGTGGGTTCACCTGACCACTTCCCAGTACTTTCTAGTGCATCCTGATTCATTGTTAGGAATTAGCCTCGCAATTCTTATGGTACAGCTTCATTTTCTAACACAGAGGCATAGGAGACACAGAGGTTATCCCTTGAGAACAGTATCATCAACTGATAGGTAACAATAAATTTGACTGAACCCCAGTAATCTGGTCTCCTGTAGAACTCCAAAATAACCAGCTTCGGCCTACTGTTTAAGGCAGTTGATTCTGGTACAATACTGAGATGACAGAGCAACCTGCAGGTCTGCCATGTCATACAAATTATAACTTCAACACTTGGACGCTCGCCTCTGGTATTTCCACAACCAAGAATGATGAGGTAGCAGAAAAGACTGGGGGCCAGACTTCTGCCATATGACATTGCTCTGTCTGGAATATTAGCTCTCTGTCCCCTGATAAAGCCAAGAGAGGGACTTTCCCAAAAAGTCAACACCGAAGCGGCAAAATAAGGCAGTAATTAGGATGCACTGGGACACAAAGACTTGCATTCATTCCTCCTTTCTCCTCTCCAGCGAGAGCTGAGCAAGAAGCTTGCTTGGCTTGTGTCTGTTCATGTAACCGTATGTGTAGATCTCATCACGTTAAGTAAAAGAATGAGGTACAATATCGGACGCACAATATTTGTTATGACTGTCCATGTCTCCTTCGCTGTGTGGCTCCTAGCTTCTGGGGTAACATAAATGAAAGTTGAGACCTTTGTTCAACAGAAATCTCAGGACAGTTTATTTACTAGGCCATGGAATTCTGAGACTATTCCTGACTAATACCTCCTCAGAGATGGACGTTTTCACAAAGGTGGTATAAATGCCCATGTTGAAATCCTTTCCCAAGGGCCTTCCCAGATAGTCCATTTCAGTGTATGTGAGACACTTTCACCCACATGACAAAGGGAAGGAGAGTTTTGGGTGACACATTTTCAGGATTACTATCAACCCTCATCTTTTTGTCCTAGGAACTCTCAGATCCTATTAAGTCCTGTGAATTTCTGATATTTTAGGATTTTCTCTTTTTTTTCTTTTTAGAGAAAATGAAAATAAGGAGGGAGAAGAAGGCGAGGGAGACAGAGAGAGAGAGAATACTAAACAGGCTCCACCCTGAGCACAGAGCCCCAGGTGGGGCTTGATCTCACGACCTTGAGATCGTGACCTGAGCTGAAACCAAGAATCAGACGCTTAACTGTGCCACCCAAGCATATCATCTTATTAATAAATGGTTTTGGGACCTGAGAAATTACATTTTTCAAATTTTCTATTATGGCCACATATACTGTTCCCTGCAATCAGAATCAGTGTAGAAAGTTTGACAAGTAATAAAATCTACGGAGTCACCTCACAAATCTTAGTCTACATACATTATTTAAATGCCTTTATTAAATTTACAAAATATTTCAACTTTTTAGCTCTTTTATTGGGATATCTAGAGGGTTTGTTGTTGTTTGGGTTTTTCGTGTGTGTGTGTGTGTGTGTGTGTGTGTGTGTGTGTATGTGTGCACGCGCCTGCTTTTGGCAGAAATTTCACGTCATGGCATTTTTGGGGTATAGTTTCAATCACGACCTATATTTATCCTGCATCTAATTCTCTCATGTGTAGGGCTCTCTGGAACCATAGTTCTGCTGTAAGGGAAAAAAGAAAACAACTATTTTTATAGAGAGAGAATGAGCAAGGGGAAGAGAAAGAAGGAGGGAAGGAGAGAGAGAGAAAAGAGGAGAATGTGTATAGTTACAAAACAAAACAAAAGCCCAAATACCTGCAGCTTGTTTGGAGCATATTTGTGTTCTGATTGCTGGAAAATTCCCAGAGTCCATCAGAAGCAATGTCACAACCATGGGGCTGACGCTTACTACTAGGTTAAGTGCTATGATAATTTTATCCTTATTTTTCTGAATAGTGATATTTTTTACTTTTAAACCAGTAGCAAATATTTAGCATGTGCTTTGGATTTGGCATGTACAGTGAGCCCAGCATAGTGCTTTTCATAATAGAACCTCGGTGAATATTTAGACTGATGGAATGTGATTGGAATTAGAGCATACCACTTCAGCAATATAATTGAGAGTCATGCATTGGAAAATGGAGCTCAAATTTTAATTGAAAATCCTGATAAACATATCATTTTATAGGTAATACTATGGTGAGATATATATCAGCCATGCTGTGATAAAGATATTAATATAATACTACAAAAATAAAACTAACTTAATACCTTCGTATCATGAGGTATGCTTCCCAGATGAAGTTCTACCCAAACCAAACCTGAAGCATAAGCCAGAGTTAGTCTGGGAAGGAAGGGGAGTAGGAAGATCAAGCCAAGGAAATAACATGTAGAAAGGACCTCTGCTTTATTTTACTTTTTAAAAGATTTTATTTATTTATTTGAGAGAGAGAGCACGAGTGGGGTGGAGAGACAGACGGAGTGGGAGAAGCAGACTCCCTGCTAAGCAGGGGCCCTGCCCATGCGAGGCTCGATTCTAGGACCTTGGGATCATGACCTGAGCTGAAGGCAGATGCTTAACTACTGAGCCACCCAAGTGCCCCAGGACCTCTGCTTTAATGCCCAGAACTCCAAATTCTTAATCTTCTTCTAATAGCCAACTTGCATGTGTACCAAATTCCATTTTTTCAGGGCCACTGACTGCTGCAAGATGACTATTAAGTTAGATATAAAAATAACGCCTGTATCTCTTAACCATGCCCTCATTCAAATCCAATGAGGTCAAAATTTTTAACTGAATGTTGCAGATGACCAAATTAAAATTAGAACAGATAAGTCACAAGATACCTATTTTTTAAAAGCTCTCTGTTGATATTATCTTGAGACCTTCAAAGTACACTCTTAAAGTATTGGTACTAGTTACTGATACTCATTTTCAAAATTTAATTATAAGTAATTTATAATCATTTTGCAAAGAATATCTCTTATACTCAATTTGATGCCTTTAGAGTCACATGAAGAAAGAACACTTTAGTTCAAAAATTCTTAAATTTAAAGATTATAGCAAAGGAAAACATACAATGGTGAGAAAGAAATGAGAATTTTGAAATAAATATATGTATGAAACTTGGAAAAATAAATTGTCAACATTCTATATATGGTACTGTTGCACAAAAGTACATTATCGTGTTAATGTAGCTGTGCTGAGCCAAATGCACATATTAGCTTCAGATATTTTAATATCTATGTATGTGTGTATATGCATATGTGCATCTGTGCATATACACACATACATAGATACATGGAAATTTCTCTGTAAGCTTGTAATTATATAAAAATAAAATATTGAAAATGTATAGATCTATATAAAGATACATATAAAGCATATTTGTGTATGCGTATATAGGAGAGACAAAATTGTGACTTTAATGTGTTATTTCTGCTTCAAGAAAAAAATCTAGCTTTTGTTTTTGTAACTTATCATTGTCATATGTTTAACACCAATATACAAAAATTGATTTTTGTAAAAATGTTCTAGTTGTCTTATGGTACCTGGAGGGAACTTCCATTATTTAATTTATTTATCGTGTTTTAAACAAATAACAGGGAAGTTAGTTCAAATGACTAGTTTTCCCTTCCTCTTTACAATTATGCAAAAATATCTGTGAGCTTTTTAATCTGGGACTTTTTACAATTATGCAAAAACATTAGTGAGCTTTTTAATCTGCAGAACAGTATAAGGAGTCACCTCTTCTAGAAATTTTTAAACTTGTTTTAAATTTTTCACAGAGAAACTCTTATGGTCAAGGGGAGTACAAGAGCAATCCTAAAGTCTTGGGGAAGTAAACTACTGTGTCACAGAGATCATCTCTGAATGTGTTTAAGATTGTGTGCTCTATGTTAAACCTGATGTGATTTTGGCATCTTCTGTGACATAATTTGGGGAATGACATTGTGAGAAAGATCATCTCAAAAAACACTCTTAGAATCAGTGTGTCCAATTAACTCAGATTTTAATCCTTCCTCCTCAAACTTCCCTTTGAACAGTGATGACAATCAGGCCTATTTTTCTCAGGACATTCCTGTTATCCCAACGCAGTTACTAATAACACCATTTTAACTCTCCAATCTACCACAGTATGAATGGTGTTCCTTCTTAGAGCCCACCGAGGAAGAAATGCCAGGGTAAGGATTTAGAATTGTAGTGACAAGAAGTCTCTTGCTTCATCATTATCATAGTCATCTAAACACCAGGGTCTGGTCACTCCAAAGGGATAGGCAGAGACATTAAGATAGATCTTCCTAATGTTATCAGTGGAGGTCATACCACATTCTCAGAGGCCTGGTCATGTCCAACTTCTCCTTTCTTAGAGATGCCTATAGTTGGAGATCATTAACACATTTTTAAAGAGAGAAATGAAAAACAGGAAAAATTGCATGGAACCCAAAGAGTTATTTTATTATGAATTGGCACAGGACTGTCTCAGTCATGGAGAGAACTTTGGTTTTATCACTTACACTTTGTTCATAAATGAAAAACAGTGTGTGGATTTATTTGCCAAGTGCCCAATCACAGGGATAAGAATTTGACGTTTAATGGTGGTAATTCACTAATCCACTGCAGGCATCATATCTGTGCTAATTTTAATTTGAAATGGTTTTTCAAATCAATTAATGATTAGCTTACCAATAAATTTAATTTTCTGATGCTCTGATGACACCTCCCATATTTGCACTTTGGATCTCTGTATGCTTCAGTGCCATATTGTATCTCCCTGGGGATCATATATTCCAGGTTGACAATACTTAGTTTTTAAATGTCCAAACATTGATATATATGACTACAGTTATATTTTAATCCCGGTTCTCAGGTCAGGTTTTTTCTCTCAATCAAAATGCATCTTACTTAGTTTTCTCCTGGGAGGAAATAAGGCTTCTCTCCAGAAGCCTTGCTGCTACTTTTGTGGAAGCCAAGACATTAACATGAAACTTTTTCCCCCCAGGATATGAAAATAGCTAGGAAATGAAGGTAAACAGATGCACATCTGGTCACCTTATGCTTTTTAAACAGTTGAACCAGTTTGTGAAAGATCTGGTCCATTTTCATAGTCAAATTGAAGGACATTTCCCATATGGTTTGACCCTTGATTCTTATTATCTGCTTGTAAAAGTTGAGGGGCTCATAGCATGTTGATTGTTTTTCTTTTCTTTTTGACTAAGCCTTCTGCTGTACCTGTGCAGGCTTAAGTGGGAGAATGCTTGGGCATTGTTTCAGGAAATTGTCAAGACCAATAGAGAGTTGATCGGGAATTGGTTGTCAGCCAATTCTCTGAAAACATAAAGAAAAAATAAAAGAGAGCCAATTTTTGTGTTTTCTCCTGGCATAATATAGTTTGTCTGGGTGGGAATCAGAAAGAGAAATACATATAGAAAGAGAGTGTAAATGTGGACAGAATTAGCACAGAAAAGATGAGGTAGTGCATGAAGCCTTCAACAACATGTAAATCACCTTTGTGAAATAGTTTCCCCAAATTTTAAAGCCTACAACATGGGAAAGTTTTAGTTGGGTGTGGTGGGAAGAAGAAGGAGCTCTGAGCACGTTTAGTTGAGGGCTTTTTGTTTTGTGTTATATTGGATCATTTTCATAACTGATGTTCTCGGAAGAATCCTTGCTTGTTACAAGAAATGGGGTTCCTAATGTTAGTCATGCCCAGCGAGATTTTGCATATTCTCCATGCCAGGGACATTAACAAGAAAGGAATTTATGCAGTTTTCTCATTTAAAGAAAAGTGAGCATGACAGGAAAATCTTAATCAAGAAAAACATACTAAAATATTAAAAACCTTAGAATCCAGACAATAAATTTCTGCGGATATAATTACCAAATGCAGAGAACCTGAAAGGAACGTGAAATAAAGAGATTTACATTAGATTCGCATATATTATGAATCATTTTCTTAACACGTCCATTTTGGGTAGCTCTAATTAAGGCTTCAAAAAAGAAAGATAAGCATATATTTTACCTCAGTGTTACAAATTATCAGTGTATTCACTTGAGCCATAACTAAGCCCTATACTTGTAAATAATAATATTTTTAAACTTCTGTATTAGATTACCTAATAGACTCCAGAATATGTATTTTACAGAAAGGCTCTATGTAAAAATAGTTAGGAAAAAAGTTTGTTATTGAATTAAGGAAGAATTTTGCTCTCAAACGGTTAAGAATTTATTACTTATTTTATTAAATAATAAAAATTAATTTTAATTCATTTTTAAATTATGAGTAATTGTATTGTGAAGAACTAAAAATAAGTCATAATATGTTTTAGGAAAAAGAGAAAACATAGCTGTTTAACTGAGAACAGTTTCATTTTCTTTGGAGTCTGTGATTCTTGAATAATACATTTGACAAATAAGAAAAGCCTTCATATCTTTGAGGACACAAGTTGTAACCTAGGCTACCTTAAGAAACTTAAACCAGGTTTCAGCACCAAATTTGTTCAAAGCAAAAAGACCTTTGTCTTCCTTATTCCACCCATGAGTGGTTTCTGAACAAATGTTACATGCCAGCTAGTACTTTGAAGAAAGAGAAAGAAAGAATGAGAGAAAGAAAGAAAGAAAGAAAGAAAGAAAGAAAGAAAGAAAGAGCAAAAGGAAAGGAGAGGAAAGGGTACTTGCTTTCTAAAGAGAAGTGGAATATAAAATCATTTTGAAAAATTGAAATTTCCTATACACATATGAGCTGTTCCTTTTAATAATAAATCTACCAGTTTGCTGTGTATGTAAGATCTCATAGAGAAAATAATTGTACACAAACAAGCACATTACAAACCAGCATGTAAAACGTGTTGCTAGAGTTACAAAATATTAGGAGAAACTGAAGAAGAGAAAAAGCAAAGGAAAATTTGGCGAAGTGAAAGAAAATTGTAAAAACAGAACATTTGAGAACATCTCTTACAAGCTAGAAAGAAATATAGAGTATGTGAAAGAGAGAAAAATAGTCTAAGATGTAGTGAAGAAATGGGATAATATAACATTATTTTGAAAGGAGCTTTCAATAGAAATAGGAAAGTAACCCATGTCAGGCTTCAGAGGGACTTGGGAGGATAATGGCTCCAGCTTCATCTGCTGTTGTATCTGGGAATTAGAAGGATACTAGGACTTTAAGAAGAGTAAATTCAGTAGTTGGTTGGGATGTGGAAGTACAAAGCATTGATAGAATGAATAGACAGTAACTAAATAAACCTGAGATTGTAGATGTCTTTTTAGAGAAATTTGTAAATTAAAAAATAAAAAATTAGTCTTGACATAAAGATGCCCAGTTAATAGATTTGCAAATCAAATGTGTCAGTTGTACAGATTTTTCATGTTAATTCAACAATGCTGAATAGTTCTAATGAGTTTCATATTACCAGCAGCAACGATGTTGACTTCAACATGAGTTAAAAATGAAAAAGACCACAAATTACTCCATTCATATTACTGGAATCATTGTAAGATATGATTTTTAAAAGATTTTTATTTTAACACATCTATATTAACTCATACTACTTTGCATTAATTTGCATCATATTTGCAAATGGCAATTAATATCGCCCCTTTCATTTCATAAATATTTTTAAACTAAAGGTATCATTTCTTAGAAAATTCTGTAGATTGTTAGACAGTGATGAGATGCAGTACATTTCTATTATATCTGAAACAAGACATGTTAAATATTGTAAATTTAACCTTGCATAATGTACCATTTTTTCTTCCATGCAGCACCAGAAACAACACATCACGAGTCATGCCTAGCACTCATTTAAATACGACCTCAGAGTCACACTGCATGTTACAAATATCTGGGAGCTGTGTGATTAGTTAACATCTTGTGCATAACCCTTAAAATTATAGCAAGTTCTCAGGAGATAATTAGCTTACTCTGATTCCATAATAAAATGAACTATGTTTTAGCAATGCCTCTCAGGAATAGTCGCAGGAAAATGCCTTTAAATCGGATAAATTCAAGAATTGCAAAAGATAAAAATGGAAGAAAAACTTAATTTAATAGAATATTTTCCTTCCCGGTACACTTGGGCTCTAAGGGAGCGGAGAGGCAAGTTTCTGGTTATGAAGCCACTAGCGGTCACCAATTTGTACTTGACTGCACTACAGTAACTTTTGCTCCTGGATGAGAAAGCTAAGATATACACGAGAGCTTAAATTCTTTCTGTAGAGCTCAGCAGCTGTTAGACTTCTACATGGAATAGAAACCCTAAAGCTGAATGATGTCTAAGTTTACAAAAGGGTCTGATTCAAACCAGAATGAAGGAGGATTTCCAGAGAAAATGTGCTTTAGGTTCCACTCCATTGCTACATCTTGAGAGCAAGACAGAGATGGTGTTGTTATAAGAATGGAAACAACACTTGAAAGAAGATCGTTGACTATTCACCTGCCATTCTCCTTACCGACATCTTATGTTGTTAAAAATAAAAATAAAAACCTCATAACCCAGAAGACAGGCACAACAATAATAATAACCCAAACAAAACAAAAGCAAAGATGGAGATCTTTACGTCATTTATTATGCGGGTTGATTAGAAGCCTATGAGGATGAGATAAAATATTTGTGCAACTCTGCTTGAGTCTTGTGAATCAAAAAGAATTTATGACTTTTCCCTAATCCCAGGGTAAATCCTCTAAAGAAAGAGAGAGTTTGGCATAAAATTTATGGATTAAAGGCTTAGTACCATACTTTCTAGTTTGTTTTCTCATTTTTTAAGTGAGTAACAAGAATTCATCATAGCATCTTTTAGCATTAGAAGAGTGAATAAAATTTACACTTAATGGTATAACATACTTAATGGTGTGAGATTTATCCACAACAAACAAGCCAGTAGTTAACCCTAATCTAAGGGCTCAAGTTACATCCAAAACCAAGTTCCCACACAGTCTAGCTGCAAAAGTCTCTCTCAGGGGACAAAATTCTCAGCATACAGGGCACCAAACTCAGACCAAGGAAAGTTGTCAACTTGCGGTACAAAGTAATTTTAAGCTTTGTCAAAATGAAGGCATAAACTGATATTTGCCATCTTAGAAAAAATATACATCATTTCATTATTGCCTAACCCTGAAAGAAATATGTTATGGCAGAATTTTTAAAATGTTAAATGTCATAGTAGAAAATGCAATTGATAGTAATTTTATAATAATATGTAAGATCCTCAATTAATAAAAGACAAAAACTAATAAAGATAAGTTAATTCCTTTTTTTTTTTGAGATTTTATTTATCTATTTGTCAGAGAGACAGAGGAAGAGAGAGAGCACAAGCAGGGGGAGCTGCAGGCAGAGGGAAAAGCAGGCTCCCTACTGAGCAAGGAGCCCAATGTGGGACTCAATCCCAGAACCCTAGGATCCTGCCCTGAGCCGAAGGCAGACGCTTAACTGACTGAGCCACTCAGGTGTCCCAGTTAAGATAATCCTGTAGCTAGTCAGGGTAGTACGTTCATATGCATAACTTTCTGGTAATGAGGTTTATTAGAAAAGAAAGTCTTTGAGAATTTTGAGCAGTGACTCTCATATCTCTTGGCCTAATGGTTCTCTAAAATTTGTGAAAAATTGTTTTTGTGACAATATTTTTATTTTATTTATTTATTTAAAGGTTTCATTTATTTACTGAAGAGTGAGAGACAGAGAGAGAGAGAGAGAGAGAGAGCAAGAGAGAGCATGAGAAGAGGGGAAGGGCACAGGGAGAGGGAGAAGCAGACTCCCCGCTGAGCAGGGAGCCTGATGCTAGATCCCAGGACCTGGGATCACAACCTGAGCTGAAGGCAGATGCTTAACTGACTGAGCCACCCAGATGACCCTTGTTACAATATTTTTAAAAATCTATATCATATGAGAAAAATAATGACAGTTTAGTACTTTTTCATTGAGGTGTTTTATTTAATTTAAGGTGATATTTTACTTTGAGACTATTACTTAAATTATTCACATGGAAATGTCTTTTTTGTTGTTGAGTAATAGTGGCGGTGTATCCTACTTTCGATTCGTGTTTGTTTTATTTGCTTCTACATGTGCTTTCTTGGAAAAGTTTGAAAGAACACTTGACAATCTTATGTTGGTTGCCCCAATTATTTTTCAATTGTCATCATTGTAGAAATCCCATTTTCTATGAAGAACTGCTTTAGCATGCTCCTTTTGACTCTAAATGTATCAACCAGGTTTGAAATAAATAATAATTACCCAAATAAGAGATATTTTATTTTATTTATTGGAAGACAAGTTGTATACTGTGTACTTGAGAATTTGAGACAGAACATTTTTTTTAACCAAATAGTTTGATTTGTATTCTTTTTTCAACTAGCAGGCTACCACTTTTACAAAAAGAAGAATCTTGTGTGACCTAAATTTTTTCTCAAAAAGTCACTTTAGTTCTGTTGAAGTGTTGTGATTAGTTCTCTGCTAAAATTCCTGAATTCAGTTTTATATGTTATAAAAATAATCTTTGTGTTAGTAATTGTAAAAGCTTAAAAGAATGACTGAAAATGGATATTAACAAGATAGCTATGAAATTCAATTTGAGACATAACTAAATAATAGACACAAATTTGAGTCTTACATACTAAATATGAGAACTTGTTGAATAAGTTTGTGTAGTATGTTTAAACTGTACACTAAATTTTTTTTCCCTAAAAGTGGTGTTTGTAGCTTTAATAAAAGTATCGTTTATTTTTTTCTTTGAGTAATAGTTGTCCATTATGTTCAGTTACTTCTTAAGGCTCATTCTGGAATATGATTAGGGCCATATGCAAAGATACTTGCTTCCTGGCTGCTATAGATATGCACGTAAATGACTTCATAAAGCTGGATAAATATTATTTAAACAGTATAGAGAAGGGACTAGGGTACTTGCTCTATCAGAAGGTGATTCCTGACCCTCATAATTCCCAGGGCAATAGTTCCAAGACAAGATCAGTTCAACAATGATGGCATATTGTCAAATTCTGGAACAGCCATTTATTATGTGACACAGGCAACAACAATGGAGAATGATGGTTGAAACTAAAATCGTATTCTTCATGTAGGAAACTTTATTGAAATTGTATAGAATTTAATTTAGATGAAGTTGGTGCTGAATTTTGGAAGGTCAGATGAAAAATTGTTGTGTTCGTATCTTAAAGTTACTAAGAGCTACTGTTTTGACAGATAGGCTAAGCCTTTGGTTTCCATATTGTACACCCCTCAGGAATGTGCAAGTAATAAAGTGATTTTGAGAATATTGTATTTAAGCTTAGTAAATCCTGACATAATAACTGATATCAAAATTTCTTTTTCATCAAAATACTTTCATTTTCTATGATAATTGGACTTATTTTTGAACAGTGGAAAAACTGTTTTGTAGAATTCAGGAGGAATGGAAAATGTTAAATACCCCAGAATCATTATCAGTAACAAATAGTATATTTTGTCCAAGAGAAGCTTTTAAACTCCTTAATCTAGTCATGATCTGTACAGGAAGAAGTACAGCAGATACAATCTCTTATAACTAGAACACTAAATAATTTGTAGTTCAAAACAAACTTTCTTTTCCACATAAAAGGAGCCACAATAAATAATTTCACAGGATAACAGGCAAAAACTAGGACTTTCCCAGGTAAATAAAAAAGATAGGCTACTGTCTTTGCACTTATTTTTAGATTTGTAAAATGTAGTTAAGCACAGAATGGCTAATTGTAAAATATTAAATTATCCATTAATAATTATTTAGAAAAATCCATTGTCAGTAAATTAGCATTAATTAAATGAAGTGAATGGTTTTTCTATGAATATGTTTAAGTTGATTACTCTAGGAAGTATGCTTCCTTAATAAACCTTCCCCCAAAAGAAAATCTTACATAGTGTTTTGACGGGATCATGCCAAATCCTAACATTTATGACACCTGGGCTATCAGTATCATTCAGAAGGTGTACTGAATAAGGTATAATAGCTTACAAATTGAGAAAACCAGTAACAGGCATTCCTTTTGGTGTGAAGTCTCAAATGGTCAATAGAATGGGGATGTCCAACTTTGCCCAGCTCTTTTTCCTCAATGTGAAATAGGTAATAAATGTGGATGAGGTAGTGTAGGATTTCAAAACATTAAATTTGTTTGCCATTTATTGTTCCTTTATGGTTTTCCCATTTAAGAAACTAGATGAGGAGACGTGCATTATGCCAAAGTTCTTCTGAATGTTAATAGCCTAAACCTCCAGAAGGTATTAAAAACAGTGAGTGGTGACTCAGATACCAGCCTAGATAAAAACTAATCAAAAATGGATGGAACTGGTGGAGATTATGCTAAGTGAAATAAGTCAAGCAGAGAAAGACAATTATCATATGGTTTCACTCATATGCAGAACATAAGGAATAGAGTGGAGGACCACAGGGGAAGGGAGGAAAACTGAATTGGAAGAAATCAGAATGGGAGACAAACCATGAGAGACTCTGGACTCTGGGAACCAAGCAGTGGGTTACAGAAGGGAGGGAGTTGGGGAATGGGGTAACTGAGTGATGAGTATTAAGGAGGGCACGTGTGGTGATAAGCACTGGGTGTTATACCCAACCAATGAATCATTGAACGCTACACCAAAAACTAATGATGTACTATATGCTGGCTAATTGAACATACTACTACTAATAAAAATGGATGGAAAAGATGGAATCATACAGAGAAAGAAGAAAAAGGAGGAAGTGAGGGAGGGAGGGAGAAGGGAGGGAGGAAAGAAAAGAAAAGAAAAAAGAAAAGAAAAGAAAAGAAAAGGAAAGGAAAAGAAAGAAAGAGGAAGAAAAGGAAAAGAAAGGAAAGGAGAAAGAAAGAAAGGAAGAAAGGAAGAAAGAAACTAAGAAAAAATAAATAATAATAATTCTGTGAGGGAATGTGGACTTGGATCTCATTCATGATGAGGTAGGGGTATAAGACATAAAAACCCAAATGGGAATAGAGATGATTTGCCCTCCAATGTCCTAAGGAAAAGCCCAGAGAACTCCTAAGACACCAGAGCAGCCAAGTTGTCTGGTACCTACAGGCAGATGTGCTTGAACAGCCTCATGTAGTTTGTTCATACCCCAGGCACTGGAACGAGAGCAGTGAAGTAATGTCTGTGCTTTGCAGAATATCATGTGGGCCTTTATGATGGAGCATCAAGGGCCTACTGATGTGGCATCACACAGGAACTTGTTTTACTCAGAGGATAAGATGTAGGTGCAAACTGAGACTTAAATCTAAAATAGTATAAAGGCTGATGTCATCAGGAACTGTGTGTAAAGCCCCGACTGGAACAAAGACTTTGATCAGGGCCAGCAGTCATAGATTATAGACCCAAGCCAGAGATATTCCACCCCAGTAGCTTGGCATTAAGGTATTTTCCACCTATTTCAGAATAACCCTTTGAAGAGATATGGTGGACTTCTAAGTTTATTGAATTTGAATTTTGGCTACATGGCAAAATGCAAACTTATAATGAAAATTCATGTCAGTAATAGAAAAAACATTGTTATTTTTATTAAATAAGGTTCATCTCTACCACCTAAGAAATGAAAAAGAGTGCATGTACAGAGAATGATGATGGCGTACTGCTCAAATAATAGCCATATTTTATAATCCAGCTGGACAGAAGAAAACAATCTGCTGGTACAGAAACCCAAACCTCATATAATGCATCAAATATGTAAAACACAGTGGTGCAAACATCAATTAAATATGCAAACATTAAACATTTGGTATTTTTATTTTTCAACTATAAAATTTGATACTGAAAAAAAACCTAAAAATCAACTATTCAAAATCTCAAATTTATAGGTGAGGAAAGTGATGCTGAGAAATAAGAAAGAGGATGACTTGCATTAAAATGAATTTTCATAGTGTTTGTAACACAAAGTGACTGACTCACTTTCTAGCTTGTTTCTTACAGCTTCTTACAGTATCAGTCACTAATGGGGCTAAATTCAGCAACATTTATACGCATTGTATACCCATTGTTTGAAATGAAAAGATAGTCTCTAGTGAGTCTTTAATAAGTAAGAAATACCACTAATTACACCCATACTAGGTGACGGAAGACTTGGATTTAATCTGGATCCTGCCATTTTCTATCTGTGTGCCTGCCTTAGAATCTTAACTCTTGTTGTTAAAATGGTGGAGCTCAAGAATAGGTTGTACAGATCTGCTTACTTTCATTCTGAGAAGAGTAGTAAAATAATTCCCTAATTAAATATTTTATTTCACATGTATAGACATTCAACATGTCTAATATAGAACCTTATAATATTGCCTTAAAACTTACTTGATTCTCAACAATTTTTGTTGATCAGTTAAGCTAAGTGATCATTACCTTTCCCCAAACATGATCTATGGTTTGATGTATGAAGCCTATGTACTGCCATTCTATTTTAAGATGTAAGTATGTTGACATATGTATGGAATACTCTAAAAATAGAAGCAACAATACATGGAAGAAAAAAAAAGTGAATCAGTTATAATACTTGGCCTCTTCTTGAGCTTTGGGAATTTTTAAGTTCAAGTCTGGTATACAGCCCTGTTAAAATATTTGGCTCATGTGGTTTAAAGTGCATTGCTGTATTGTTACCTCATAAATGATTTTATATAAATAAAAAATCATTCATAACACACATATTCTTATAAAAGTAATTTTTTGGCAATATAATTCATGTGTTTGACCTACGCCTTTGTTAAAAAATGAATACTTGTTGATTTTCTCCTTGTAATGGCTAATGAGAATTTTTTAAAACAAGATACAAAAATTCAGACACTTGGAAATTCATTCTTTTCTCAGAACTCAGACTTTAGAGAATATGGTCTTAATCTCTTATTTTTAACAAAATTTTAAAATGATACTTATGATCAATACTTATGTTTTTATTTTATTTACTTTATTGAATTCCATTGCATAGAAAACTATAAAATACTAGTGAACTCCAAATATAAATATCCTTGGAAAACAGTGAAAATTGCATAGACTTAGCTGAGGCACATAAATTGACCAAATATCTGCAAAGAAATATTCTTGTTTTAATTTTGTCCTCCTTCCATCAAAGAAACTTGAATTCACAAATAATTAGAATTAGGACTCAAGTCAGTCATCTAAGATGAAGGCCCAATTTTTACTCAGTTGAGTAAAAATGAGGAGTCTTTCTTTCCTACCCTCCTTAGCATAATGAATATGGCTTTCCATCCTTCAGTCTAAGGTGCTTGGATAGTTAACAGTGGGTTAGAGCATAGGGTAGTTTATCATTTTCTCTGTAGACTTAAAGTCTTTTGACAGAGTTTACTTCTCAGCAAAAGATTTTTGCTTTGTGTTTGGGGAGTTTTTTCTTTCTTTTTTTTTTTTTTTAACAAATGTATTAAAACTAACATTTAATATGCAGGAAAAAAACCCCGAGGCAGCTTCCCTGTTTATTCTACTCTTGACTTCAAATTCCCCATACCCCAAAACTCAGAAGAGCTTTCAACTATGACATACACAAGAGTGCCCGATAAAAGAGGCAGTGGTTTTGCTAACTGCTGGAGTAAGGACCATATCTGGAAAGGAAGCAATAGGAGTTAGCAGGACAAGGTCACGGGGGAGGAGAGGGAGAGTCATGGCAAGATGGCGGCATTCTTCCCACTCCAAGTTTGACTGAGGAAGGCTCAATTCTGTGTATTTTTCAAAGACTGACAAGTTTTATGCACCTACACGACACCCTTCTTTCCTCTTATCCAGCTAGTGTCAGCTTGTATAATTTGCTTTTGTTTTTGTTTTTGTTTTGTTTTGTTTTGTTTTTTTAGAGGGAGAGAGAGCTGGTGGTGGGAAAGGGGCAGAGGGAGAGGGAGAGAGAATCTTAAGCAGGCTCCCCATGTAAGGCTTGATCTCACGACCATGAGATCATGACCTGAGCCGAAATCAAGGGTCCCACACTTAACTGACTGAGCCACCCAGGCACTCCTTACAATTTGTATTTTGTATTGGGAATTTAAAGTACATCTTTCCCTGGAGTTGCAAGTTTTTACATAAATTCTACCCCACAGGGCACAGAAAGCATCCCATTCTTGAGATCTCTGCTTTGTTCAAAAGTCTGTGTTGAAATATTTTCATATTTCATTTCATAGTGAAGGGATTACTAGTGTGGGTCACCCTTCAGAACATGATATGTAAGGAAGATTACTCTTCTCAAAAGGGGAATCACAGATCTTCCCTGAGATCCAAGGAATGTGTCAAGTTTCCAGGTCATATATGTTTATCAGTTTTCTCTCCTTAAACCTCCAACTTTCTCAATCATTAATTTCTCCCAAGTAAGTTATCAAACTTCAAAGCAGTGTTCACTTCCTAAACCAGCTATCACACTTTTTGAAACCATTTCACAATTATTTGAAAGCATTTCCATATGCTTTGCATCATTAAGCCCTTTTCACAACCCCCAGGACAAATGTATCATTTTTCCATCTCTAAGTGGCCATAAGAAGAAAAATAGATTGACAAAGTCTATTATAACCCGGAACAGCACCAGACAAAAGTAGAAAGAGAGACACTACCCCTTCTTGTTAAAAAACCAAATCAAATTTATTAAGAAAAATAATATGAGAAAAGTATATACTCATAAGTAATATATTCATATGCAAACATTATGCAAATGATTTACCAGTAAACATTGTCCACTTCTATCACTCATCGTTTCATATTTCTTTCCTGTGATTCTTGTCTGGGAAATGAATTTCAAGACATTATGCCTTTGCATGTATTACTCTACCTTGTAATCATCTTTAATGAAGAAAGGAGAAGGAGAATTTGCCCTTTTGTCAGTTTTTGTCTTGACCATATGACATTTCTTAGTAAGAGGCTTTTGCTGGAGAAAGGACTAGGTGGCCCTTTGTAATCAGAGTCCTTTAGTACATAACTAAAGAAAAGCAGAGCTGATATGGAGGAAATCTCCATATATGATATTCTTAGGGAGGGATGAAAATGCATCAGCTTGTTTTCAATTACATCCTGATATATTTGTGGTCAAGCCCATTTGGAGAAGCACCACTGACCTTTATTTTCTAGATCTATAAAATCAGTCTAATGGCTTTTCATCACTCAATCTTTAGCCTGCATTGAGGAAGTTGGTTAAATTTTGTCTTTTGTTTTTCAGCATGCATTAGATGGTCATCTCCATCTTTTACCCTTTTACCCTTTTACCACCCTTACCACTTTTAAATAATGGTCTTGTCTTCCTGACCAGGTACTCTTTTTTTTTCCTTTTTTTTTTAGTTTATTAAGAAAAAAAAAAGCCTTTTGGAAGGAGTGGGACACTTAACCAAATCTGTCAACATAATTCTGGAACATTCAGATAATTATTACAGTCATATCTTGTAGTTGACTACATACAGCTAAAATATCTGGGTAGTTAACTTTAAAATTTGGAGAATGGGTTCAGTTATCTGATTAATATAAAAAAGTCACATATATTAATTTTTTGCCTTTCCCAATGTCCACATAATCAACTAAATTTATACAAATATTTTTTTTACTTCCCTCAAATCATTGAACAAAACAGGCCCAGAGATTTTATTCAGCAGGTAACAATAACAAACACCCAGCATGTACAGAGGGTTTTCCATGTTCTAGACTGTGCTTTCCTAAACTAGCTCTTTCATTTCATTTTAGCAGTGGCTAAATGAATTAGTTTTTATTCTTTTCCCATTTCTCCAAAGAAAAAACAGCTTACAGCTATAAAATAATTTGTTTGAGATCATACTGGTAGAGTGACAATAGTGTTTTAAAGATTTAAAAAAAAACGAGCTGGAACAAAATTTCTGATCAATAGATTTTATAGAATAAAGTAGAAATAATTAAACACATTTTGATATCAAAATATTACAGAGAAAGAACATTATGTAAGCACAGGTAGATATTCACACACAATAGGAATGCACGGTTGTTTCGTACACTTTAGGAAACATGTAGCATTATTTTTTAAAGTTGAACATTCACCTACATGATGATTCAGCAAATCCACTAGTAAGTGTACTTTAGAGAAAGTCTTGCATTTGTGCAGGAGGACATGTATAAAATGTCCATAGCAGTACCGGTCATAATAAGAAACCATGAAGTATCTCAAAAAGAATGAACTCATAAACAGAGGCACATTCCCAGAGTGAACTGTTATAAAGTGGTAGAAATGAATGAACTATATCTACATGCAATTACAAAGATGAATCTTACGTACATGATGTTGATGGAAAGTAAGTCCAAGAAGGCTAATGAATTATGATATTTTAAATATCCCCCAAATAGTTATGCATCAATTAAATGCTATGTACTAAATAAATGGAATCATAAATAACGGTTGCCTCTTAGCTGGAGGGAGGGTAATGGGATATGACAAAACAGCATAGGGAGATTCATTCCTATCTAAATACTCTATAGCTCTTAGGACAAATCTTAAATCCAGGGTGATTATTACATTTTCGATTCATACTATTACATCTATTCTTTTTATCAAATATCATGTTGGTGGTGAGGTAGGTGTGGATCAGGATGCAAAAATTCTACAATTTATATGGGGAAATGTCAAGAAACTTTGGAGATTAAAAAAAAAGGTAGAGTAGAGAATGAGGGACTTATCCTGCTGTATATTAAAATCTGTCATAATGCTTCTGAAATAAAAAGTTTAAAATATAAAGAAATACCAAGTGGATGCAAGAAACAGGATAAACTATTTGGAAACAGATATACATATAGGAATTTAATATATTACAAGGTTTATAGATAAGTCCAGTAATTTATGCATGGGACAAATGATGTTATAAAATTGTCCATCTACTTAAAAAAATATAAAATGATAACAACAGTCTCCTATCATATTTTTTTCAAAAATTCCAAATTAAACCAATAAATATTAAAATGGAAACTATACAGCACTAGAATAAAATAAAGTAATATTTTCATCTGTGTGGGAAAGTTCTAAGAAAGCTAGAAATTCAGTAGTTATTAAAATAAAAGTATTAATTATATAAACATTTTTAAATACTTTCTATTAAAAGAGAAGGCAGACATGCAGTAGAATTTAAACAAATAATTTTATTTTAGACATTAAAACAAATAACAGTAAATCTTCCTATTGAAACATTTTAGCAGGTTTTCTTTTAATTTTTTATTATGTTATGTTAAAATAATGGCTATTCAAACTGAGAACTTGTATTTCAATTAAGTGTGTATTGATCTTATTAATTAAAAGGAATTTTAATCCATAAATTTGAGCATTTTTAATACCTAAAGGGAGCATTTCTGAGTGTCAGAATTTTTACTGATTAGAATGTAGTTAGCTGGACCGTCATAGATTTAATCAAGTGAGCTCTTAGAGTAGTTTTAAAAAGGCGTGATGTACAAAACATCCCAAACTGGGCACAACCAGTTCTTTTAAATGACAGTCATTATGGAGGATGGGCCACTGAAGAATGGGTCAGTCATAAAAGGGACCATTTTCGAGCAAATAATCATCTGCAAAGTTAGGGCTGAGTATGAGAAAATAGGAAGGCCATCTCAGATCAGAGCGAGAGTAAGGAAAGTTTTCCACCAAAAATTACTGGATGATTTTAGAGGGGCAGCGTTAAGAACAAATATAGCAGACAATGACACCATCAGTTCAAGCTGTGCTCTTACAAGGAATACCCAAATTTCTAGCACCTTCTTTTTCACAAGTCAGCTGTTTAAGAATGAGGATCGAAGTCTTTTACTTACAATGATTTTGCTGCTGTAAATTAATGATCAAAGTGATTTATTATTCAGTTGTTCAACTGCTGCTTTATTTCTGTTGATCTTTGTTTTTCTGCTTAATTTCTATAAATTACTGTACAGTTTCCCATAAGGTATAATTAAGCAGAATTGCTTAAGTTTTAATTATTGTGTATTATAGATGTTGAAAGCAACATTAGCACTTGGCTTTTAAAAATGTGATCGTATATTTATAAGAGAGCATTTATAAACACATTTACATATAGTTAAGATGAAAAAGGTATTTGAATTGTAGTCATTAGCATTTCTTCAAACATATGGCAGAGCAGCGGAGGCCATGGGCCATGCCTTCATTAACTGAACACTGTTTCATCAGTGTCTCAGCTTCCTGCTGTGCCACCCTGTGGCGTCCCCTTCTGTCCCCGAGGTTTCAGTGACAAGGGACAATATGTCCCCAAGGTGAAAATCTGGAAAATATAGCAGATTAGCCCTTAGAGAAGTTCTTATGATTATTTAATCATACTTAGAGAAGAAACACACAGCACCATTAAACCAGTTTCAACATTTTCCTGTCAGGCTCCATTTCTCAATTGCAGTGGTTGAGGTTATAGCGATAAACAGTGAACAAAGTAAGGTAAAAGGCAGCACATTTTTGCTGCCATTGTAAGGCTGACCTGTTTCGAATTTGTTGGTGTAATGGTCCAAGCTGACGTAGGTACTTACTGGTATCGTGGGTTAATTGTAATTTATTGGATATAATGTTTTCAGATGATAGATCAAGATAAAACCTTCTTTAATGATATTACATATGGCAGTTTCACTTTATTCCCTATAAAAAACTAGCAAATTAATAAAAACCTTGTCTTATGAATGTCATGGCAATGTTTCATTTGTACATTTCTCTAATACATAAAATACTAAGTCTGGGAGACAAAAGCATCTGTCTGAAGGTATTAGCCACCTTTAGTTTACATCTGCTAAATAGTTCTCTTTAATATAGCATTAGTACCAATAATATCTCTGATTATATAATATATATACATGCATACATATATAACAGACTTATTGGCTTTTAATTTGTGATTAAAAATTTAATAATAACTCCTAACATCTGGAAAAGGTATATCTTAAACATGAATATCTTCATATGTCATATGTTTATATTATTAAACAACTGTCATTAGTTTTTAATAGTTGAGAACATGAAACCTTATAAAATTATTCTATTTACCCTTTAATGAATGATTATGGCTGTTCTACTTGGGAGACTCTTGGGAAAATTGAAATAATGACAACGAATGAAAAAATTCAGAAGTATCTCAGTGATTGGAACAATGGAAATGAAGAAAGAAAGAGAAGAAACATTGATCTTGTGATTATATAGGTCTTTAAGAAAGGAATGACCAGTCACAATCTAATCTTAAATTCAGGAAACTTTCCAAGGTTATTTAAATTAATAGTCCCATCAAAAATACTGTTAATGTCATTGACCAATTCCAATTGAATGTAAGATGTGTGTGGACCTTCAGTGGAATAGCAATTCCTTAACAAGAAATTGTCACATTATAAAAGGAATTATTGTCTTGCTATTTTTGCCTTTTGCTTTCTCCTACACTTATCCATGTATTATCAAAACTAGCCTTTAAATTTTTCCTTCAGATCTGTAAAATCTCTCTCTATAACTCTTATGGTCATTATGTTTATTTTTTAAGATTGCATATTATACTGTACAGAAGAGAGATAGAAAGACAATAAAAATACAATTCCTTTCTTCAAGGAGATGATACTCTTCTATAAACACGAACCCGAATATGCAAGTCTTTGTTGATACAAATCAGATTATAACAATTAGTATTCTGTTCTTCCTTTCAGGGATGGACTCTTTGCATTATCTCTACTGCTATGATTAAAGCACAGACTCTGAAGCCAAGCTACCTCAACCTGAAACCCAGCTCCACCACAAACCAGGTAGGAGACCTTGCACAACTTATTCAAGGGTTCTGCACCTCAATTTCTTCACAGAACCATTCTTAGCTCCTACCTCACTGCTTTATTCAGAACATCAAATGAGTTAACTTACTTAGAGTATCCAGAAGATTACCCGAAACATGGGGCTTGCTTTAATGTTATTCAAAGGCTCATTCTTCCATTAATGACAACAACAAAAAATCTTCCTATATCCTTCTGCCCTGTAGCCTCCCTACTATGAACCCTGTTTTGGTCCCATCTTCTTCCTTCTTTCTAAATCCAAGGGTTTTGACAGAAGCCACTTAGTGGCTGCAGGCAGCACGAAGGAGAAGGGATGTAGAGTGAAAAGCATAATAATGGATCCAGAACAGGGGTGACTGGGTGGCTCAGTCGGTTGAGTATATGACTCTTGATTTCAGAGCAGGTCATGAACTCAGGGTCATGGGATGGAACCTAGTGTTGGGCTCCGAGCTGGGAGTAGAGCCTGCTTGGGATTTTCTCTCTCCCTCCATCTCTCCTTTCTCTCCTTAAAAGAAAAAATAAAATAAATAAATAATACATCCAGAACACAGAACACATTCCAGAACATAGGAGCAGGTAGAGTCATTTTTTGATTAATTGGATGAGAAAACTTCATAAAAGTCAACCTTTGAGTTCTCTTTTGTTGCCATAATTGTTGGTGTCCTGTGTGAGAGTACACATTGCTGGCACTAAGGTTGTTCTCTCTGCATGTGCTGAACAAAGGTGAAGACGAAAAAAATATAAACAACCAACAGGCTTATGATCTTGTTAATTTCCAGTGTTTAAAGAATATGTCCAATTGTACTCTTAATATTTGTCAGAATATGTTTAAATAAAACATTAATTAAATGGAATATATATCTCTTTATGATGAATCAGTAAGGTACAGTATTAAATCATAGAAATATATTTGCTTTGGGGAATTCCCTTTTGGACCCTTTTATTTTTCATCATCTCATAGCATATCACAAGTCCCCAGAAATATGCCATGCTAATATTGCCAACTGAGTTCTTCCAAGCAGAGATGACATCAGCCATCTGTCACGCAGTACTAATGCTGGGAAGCAAAGCCAACTATAGAGAAAATAAATACCTTTCATATCGATTAGCTAAATATTTATGTTGAGAACGAAATGATTAAAATCTCACTATTCAAGCTAATTGCTCTAAGTGAATACTTGCCGCCAAGGGAATGACATACCAACAATGTGCTTGCTTTATTACTTTCCTTAAACCAAATTTCACTGTGAACACGTGTAGTGCAAGGGGGCTTGTGCTAGACTTTGCAAGGTGTTGCAGTGCACTACCCTAGCGATCTTTCAGCCTGCAGGTGTATCTCCCGCTGCCTGGGTAGATTCAATCTATACAATGTGCTGCTCTGGTTTCCAGATGGCTGCTCTCTTGTTCTATTTTAAGTTACTCAGTCTCTTAAAGTCTGGTACTTTGGAGCAGGTCATTTCAGGGTCCAATAATTGGTGTTCACTAAAACTGACCTGACGCTGAAGCATTTATTTTTCTAGAAGTGCTTATTTAAAGATGGGCTAAATAGCTACCTGGCTTGATTACAATAGATGATTACATTATTTTCTAAATTGGGTAACCCTATTCAAAGACATAAGAAGTTTTTCCAAATTCAGTCACTGCTATTGTGGTTACACTGAGTCATTCAGTGTCAACAAGAAGACTTGGCTGAGCTGCTATGTCAGCTTTTATAGAATACATAAAAGAATTATATAGAATGTCATTTATATATATATATGTATATTTTGGGGGGGACAGAATTTGTTCTATATTACATTTAAGTCTATGGAGAAATTAACTATTTCATAAGGGTGTTGCTGTATATTTTCCTTCTATGAAAGAAGTGTAATTCTGAGTTTTATAATTTGATTAAGCAGTAAAAGGTGCTTTGAGCCCTCTTTCAGGTGACTTAAAGGTCACAGTATAGAATGCTTCTGTAAACTCAAGTATTTCCATTTAGTTTGGCTTGAAATAGCATCCTTTTCTAAAATAAATGAAACATGATGATACAAAAATATTTTGGGAAAGTCTGCAGCTTTATATAGTAACCAAAGTCATAGGGTTATATGACCAATCTGAAAGATCAATTACACTTAAGTCGCTCTGGATTGCTATTCTGTGTGGTTTCCAGGGTAGTCCAAAATACAATTGAAGTGAATAAACACTTATTTCATCTTCTGCTTCTTTCTAAATATTAAATTCTTCAGATGTATAAAGAATGTGAGTAAACGGATCACCTTCTTTTTTATTTTTATTTTTTTATAATTTTTATTTTGTTGTATTAGTCACCACACAGTACATCCCCAGTTTTTGATGCAATGTTCCATGATTCATTATTTGCATATAACACCCAGTGCACCATGCAATACGTGCCCTCCTTAATACCCATCCCAATCCCCCACCCCCTCCCCTCTGAAGCCCTCAGTTTATTTCCCAGAGTCCACGGTCTCTCATAGTTCATTCCCCCTTCTGTTTACCCTCCCTTCATTCTTCCCTTCCTTCTCCTACCAATCTTCCTATTTCTTATGTTCCATAGATGAGAGAAATCATATGATAGTTGTCTTTCTCTGTTGACTTATTTCACTTAGCATAATCTCCTCCAGTCCCATCCATGTTGCTGCAAATGCTGTGTAATCGTTCTTTCTGATGGCTGAGTAATATTCCATTGTATATATGGACCACATCTTCTTAATCCAGTCATCTGTTGAAGGGCATCTCGGCTCCTTCCACAATTTAGCTATTGTGGACAATGCTGCTATGGATCACCTTCTTAGATACTTGTTCGGCCCACTAAAAATTTCAGACAGAAAATTAATGAAGACCTGCCTAGATGGATTTAAAAAATTAATTTAATAAAATATGCCATTTTGCCTAGCAAGACACTACTAATTTTCATAATAGGAACATTAATTTATTGTAGACCATATTTGCAGACTATATGCTTTTCACTTATTATATTATTTTGCAGTGCATTATAATAAAATAATATACATTTCTTTTTATTGCTGATTTATATTTATTTATTTTTAAAGCCTATAACATTATGATTTGATACACATGTACATTGTGAAAGGATTCCTACCAGCAAGTTAATCCACACCTCCATCACCTTACATATTTATCTTGTGTGTGTGTGTGTGTGTGTGAGAACATTTAAGTTCTACTCTCAGCAAACTTTGATTATACAATATGGTACTGACAGTAATAGTCAGCATGTTGCACATTATATCTTCAGACCTCACTCATCTTTAAAAGTTTGTACTCTCCTTTAGCAACCTCACCCTATTTTCCCCACCCCTCAAGCCCCTGGCAACCACTATTCTACTCTCATTTTTTTTTTTTCATTTTGAAGGACAATTCTGCCCTTTAACTGTTTATGCAAATCTGTTGTCTCTCTTTTTTTTTAAGTTTCTATTTTAATTCCAGTTAGCTAACATAGAGTGTTATATTAGTGTCAGGTGTACAATATAGTGATTCAACACTTCCATCAACACCTGCTGTATGTCATCACAAGTGCACTCCTTAATCCCCATCACCTATTTCACCCATCCCTTCATCCACCTCCCGTCTGGTAACCATCAGTTAAGAGTCTGTTTCTGGGTTTGTCTCTCACTCTCTTTTTTCCCTTTGCTCCTTTGTTTTGTTTCTTAAATTCCACATGTGAATGAGATCATATGGTATGCTTCTTTCTCCGACTTCTTCCACTTAGCAAAATACTCTCCACCTCCATCCAGCTCATTGCAAGTGGCAAGATTTCACTATTTTTATTGGTTGGGTAATGTTCCATTGTATATATGCCACATCTTTGTCCACTTATCAATTGATTGACACTTGGGCTGCTTCCATAATTTGGTAATGCTGCTATCAACATAAGGGTGCATGTATCCCTTTGGATTAGTATTCTTGTATTCTTTGGGTAAAAACCAAGTAGTGCAATTGCTGGATCATAACGTAGTTCGATTTTTAACTTTTTGAGGAACCTCCATACTTTTTTCCAGAGTGGTCACACCAGTTTGCATTTCCACCAATAGTGCAAGAGGGTTCTGCTTTCTCTACATTCTCACCAACACCTATTGTTTCTCATGTTGTTTATTTTAGCCATTCTGACAGGTGTGAGGTGATTCCTCATTGTAGTTCAGATTTTCATTTTCCTGATGCTAAGTGATAATGAACATCTTTTCATGTGTCTCCGGCCACTTGGATGTCTTCTTTGGAGAAGTATACGTTCATGTTTTCTGCCCATTTTTTAATTGGATTTTTCATTTTGTGTATGTGGAGTTTATAAATTCTTTATATATTGTGGATAGTAACACTTTATCAGATATGTCATTGGCAAATGTCTTCTCCCATTCCATAGGTTGCCTTTTAATTTGGTTGATTGTTTCCTTTACTGTCCTTCTTATTTTGATGTAGACCCAATAGCTTATTTTTGCTTTTGTTTCCCTTGCGTCAGGAGACATATCTAGAAAAAAGTTGCTACAGCCAATATCAAAGAGGTTACTACCTGCATGTTTTCTTCTAGAATTTTTATGTTTTCAGTTCTCACATTTGGGTTTTTCATTCATTTTGAATTTATTTTTGTGTATGATGTAAGAGAGCGGTCCAGGTTCTTTCTTTTACATGTTGCTGTCCAGTTTTCCCAACACCATTTGTTGAAGTGAGTGTCCTTTTCCTATTGGATGTTTTTTCCTGCTTTGTCAAAGATTTGTTGACCATATAATTGTGGGTCCATTTCTGGGTTTTCGATCTGTTCCATTGATCTCTGTGTCTATTTTTGTGCCAGTACCATACTGTGTTGATCACTACAGCTTTGTAATATAACTTGAAGTCCAGAATTGTGATGCCTTCAGCTTTGATTTTCTTTTTCAAGATTGTTTGGCTACTTGGAGTCTTTGGTGGTTCTTCATAAATTTTAGAATTATTTGTTCTAGTTGTGTGAAAAATGTCATTGGTACTTTGATAGGGGTTTCATTAAATGTGTAGATTGCTTTGAGTAGTATAGACATTTTAACAATATTTGTTCTTTGAATCCATGAGCATGGAATATCTTTCCATTTCTTTATGTTGTTTTGAATTTCTTTCATCAGTGTTCTATAGTTTTCAGAGTACAAATGTCTCACCTCTTCGGTCAGGTTTATTCCTACATATGTTATTATTTTTGGTTCAATTATAAATGGGATTGTTTTCTTAATTTCTCTTTCAGCTGCTTCATTATTGATGTGTAGAAATGCAACAGATTTCTGTGTTTGATTTTGTATCTTGCAACTTTACTGCATTTGTTTATCAGTTCTAGCAGTTTTTTGGGTGGAGTCTTTAAGGTTTTCTATGTATAGTATCATGTCATCTGCAAATACTGAAAGTTTATTTCTTCGTTGCCAGTTTAAATTCATCTTATTTCTTTTCTGATTGTTGTGGCTAGGACTTCTAGTACTATGTGGAATAGAAATGGTGAGAGTGGATATCTTTGTCTTGTTCCTTGACCTTAAGGGAAAAGCTCTTAGTTTTTCACCATTGAGGAAGATTTTAGCTGTGTTTTTTTGCATGTATGGCCATTATTATGTTGAGGTGTATTCCCTCTAAATGTACTTTGTTGAGGGCTTTTATTGTGAATGGATGCTGCACCTTGTCAGATGCTTTTTCTGCATCTACTGAAATGATCATGTGATTCTTATCCTTTATCTTATTGATGTGACGTATCGTGTTGCTTGATTTGTGAATATAGAACCAGCTTTGCATGAAGTTGGAAATAAATCCTACTTGGAAATAAATCCCACTTGATCTTGGTGAATGATTCTTTTCATATATTGTTGAATTCTGTTTGCTGGTATTTTTTTGAGAATTTTTGCACCTGTATTCATTGGAGATATTGACCTGCAGTTCTTCTTTTAGTGGTGTCTTTATCTGGTTTTGGTATCAGGATAATGCTGGCCTCATAGAATGAATTTGGAAGTTTTCTTTCCTATTCTATTTTTTGGAAATAGTTTGAGAAGCATAGGTATTACTCTTCTTTGAATGTTTGGTAGAATTTGCCTGGGAAGCCATCTGATCCTGTACATTTTTTGTTGGGAGATTTTTGATTACTGATTCGATTTCTTTGTTGGTTATTGGTCTGTTCAAATTTTCTATTTCTTTTTCAGTTTTGGTAGTTTCTCTATTTGTAGGAATTTATCCATTTCTTCTAGGTTGTCCAGTTTGTTGGCATATAGTTTTTCATAATAATTTCTTGTAATGTTTGTATTTCTGTGGTGTTGTTACTTCTCTCTCATTTGTGATTTTATCTAATTGAGTCACTTCTCTTTTTTTCTTGAAAAGTCTGGCTAGAATGAGAGACTATGGACTATGAGAAACCAACTGAGGGCCTCAGAGGGGAGGGGGGTGGGGGAATGGGATAGACCGGTGATGGGTAGTAAGGAGGGCACGTATTGCATGGTGCACTGGGTGTTATACACAACGAATGAATCATCGAACTTTACATCGGAAACCGGGGATGTACTGTATGGTGACTAACATAATATAATAAAAAAACATGAATAATAAAAAAAAAGTCTGGCTAGAGGTTTATCAATTTTATTGATTTTTTTTTCAAAGAAACAACTCCTGGTTAATTGATCTGTTCTATTTTTTTTCTGTATCATGTATTTCTACTTTATACTATTTCCTTCCTTCTGCTGGTTTTAGTTTAGTTTTGTTTTTTTTCTAGTTCCTTTAAGTGTAGGCTTAGGTTGTTTATGAGATTTTTCTTACTTGAGGCAGGCCTGTATTGCTATAAATTTCCCTCTTAGAACTGAGTTTGCCGCATGTCAAAAGTTTTGGACTCTTGTGTTTTGATTTTCATTTGTTTCCACGTAATTTTTAATTTCTTCCTTTATTTCCTGGTTGACCCATTTATTGTTTAGTAGCATGGTCTTTAACCTCCATCTATTTGTGGTCTTTCCAGATTTTCTCTTGTGGTCGACTTCTAGTTTCACAGTCTGTGGTCAGAGAAGATGCATGGTATAACTTCAATCTTCCAGAATTTGTTGAGGCTTCTTTTATGGGCTAATATGTGATCTGTTCTAGAGAGTGTTCTATGTGCACCTGAAAAGAATGTACAGATTGGCATAGGAACTGCTGCTGTAAGTCAACTATCTTCAAGGATGTAAAATGGAGATCATCTGATCAGACCCATTTATCCTTCAGGTGACTTTCAGATACTTCCTTTGGGCATAGAGTATATATGTCATGAAAGAAGGGTCCCACTCTTTGGGCACTTCTACATAAAGGAAAGAGTGAAAATAGCCAATAAGCATTCTCTGCTGACATACTACTTTTTAGAATATATTAATAATTTCTTCTTTCATATATATGTGGAATAATTTCTTCTACCTTTAATTAAGCAGTATAAAATTTGGTGTGCATATTTCCTCATCTTTCTCTAGGCAAATATAAATGCATATCGTAGCAGTTATCTTTTGCTTCATAGAAAACTACATTAAAATGTAGAGGCTTAAATCAATAACCTTTATATGTTCATCATTCTGTGGATTAGCTGTTTGGATAGGAATCAGTCTGGGATATCTCCTCTGTGTGTCCTATGGTTCCGGATGGCCTTAGTCATGCAATTATGGTCAGTTATAATGTCAGCTTCAGCTAGATTGTCCTGAAGAAACCCATGTACCTGCCTGGTTGATCATTGGGGTTGTTAGTCTGTCCATCTTAACTTTCCCACATATGATTTCTAATCCTCCAGAGATTATAGCAATCTTCTTTGCGTGACTGTGAAAACATCTGAGGAAGGTGGAAACATGAGAAAGGGAAAGATGTTGGTATACTGTTTAAATGAAATGGAGGATTCTGAAACAACATTGCCTAAGTTTGAGTTTTAGCTCTGATGCTTGGTATATCCTGAGCAAGTTATTTATCTTTTCTTATTTCAACATGAATAAAAATGAATTGACTAATGATTACATAGTGAAAGAAACCTGTGAAAGAAACAATTTGGTATATTATATTATATATTATATGTTATAACTATATTATTAATATGATATATAAGTGGAATATGTACTTATAACATAAATATTATATATTATAATTATGTCATTATAATAATCAATAGAAATGTAAATAAAAAGTGCAGAAGAGAAGTCTAAGTAATCAGAAAATGTGACACTATAAAACTTTGGAAAGAAACTGAAGACTAAATAAACTGTGGAATATAGAACATAATAAAAATAGA
The DNA here is from genome assembly GCF_024610735.1 of Ursus americanus. Classification (NCBI taxonomy): domain Eukaryota; kingdom Metazoa; phylum Chordata; class Mammalia; order Carnivora; family Ursidae; genus Ursus; species Ursus americanus. The sequence goes on along the minus strand of NC_142129.1, from coordinate 59,469,390 downwards.
GTAAGTGATAGTAAGAAATATAGAGGATCAAGTTGAAAAGAGCCAAGAAACCTGGATCAAATTTGGGATGTAAAAAGAAAAAAAAAACATGTAAAATGGCCCAATAAATGTAATTTTTTTCCAGATTAAGAATTTATGTCCCTGAATAAGAAAATCTGCATATAAGAAGTGTATACTTTATACCTGAAAAATAATTAATCTAGTCCACTTGAGAAATAACCCAGTAAAACTGGGCTTCAAAGGAAAGAAATATTCCCAGTGCCTCTAAGCACAAAGACTAAATCACTTAAAAGGAATAGAAAGTCAATTTGACATCAAACATTTCTACAACAACATTGAATTCAAAAGAAGAATGAAGCATTATTTATAAGACAATCAGATGTAATCTCAGGATTTTATACCTAGACAATCTGTCACTAGATGACCAAATATACACACACATAACTGATGAGCATGTAAATCTCAAGGAATATTGTACACATGAGTAGTTTTGAGGAATCTACCGAAGGTCTCATTCAATAAGGAGATGATTGGACAGTTTTAGCAAAGGACTGGTTGTGATTATTGGATGAATTTAAAACCATATATGTAAGTAAACCAAAGGTAGGATAAAAATGAAACGTTTTATATTGTTGTCGACTCCTTAATGTGAAATTGTTGAGTAAACCTTTAAAAGAATGTCTGTAGATCTTCTGCATGTATGAAAAAAAAAGTTTTTTAGATATATATGAATAGATAGAATAGGTTCGTAGGATTTAGGATGTTTATTATATTATTGGTTTAGTATTATAAAATTATACATTTAGACAGGATTTTTTGTAATTACGAAATGGTCAGAGATTTACGAAAATCTTAGAATAGAAATATTACAATGTTGGGTTTTAACGTCAAATAGGCTAATTGATAGACTCATAAGTTTTCAAAAATCAACATCATGAAAGATTAGCTGCAACTAAGTCTTAAAGGCCTACAGTGAAGTCCTCTTCCCCATACTTTCTCAAGAAAAAGCTGTTAAAATGAGAGAGAATGAAGAGATAGTTTAAAAGTCTTATAAATGCTATATAGTAAAACAATATGAAACAGCCTATAATATTTAAGAACTGCTATTTTTTTCCTTTTTTGTGTTTTTCAGTAATTCTCTACTGACATATAAAATAAAATAAATACAAGCATATTATAAATAAAACATTAAGATAGTATGTACAGCAGGTAAAATGAAACATACCAAATCACAACAGCTTTTATTTTGGGGTCTAATAAAAGTTTACTTTGGGGGCTCCTGGGTGGTTCAGTTGGTTAAGTGTTTGACTCTTGATTTCAGCTCAGGTCATGATCTCAGAGTTGTGAGATCAAGTCCTGCATTGGACTCCATGCTGAGCATGGAGCCTGCTTAAGATTCTCTCTCTCTGTCTGCCTCTGTCCTCCCTTCTCTCTAAAAACAGAAAGTTTACTCTAATGGTATTTTTCTATTTATTTATTTTGAACTTTCAATTCTTTTGGAAGGATCATCCTATTAACTTTGAAATAGGCTTTAAGGTCTTACAACATAGGATATATTCCAAAGAAAATCAATTAGAGATTTTTAAGAGAAGGAAGGAGAGAGAGAGAGGAAGAGACTCCTGGAATCTAAAATAAAGAAAGATGTAAATATCACCAGAGCCTTCCTTTCTGTAATTGTATACTATATTTGGCTTCAAGAGCGGAAAGCTAGGGTAGTTAGAGATATATTGTCATACTTAATTTTTGCTTTCTCCTAAAAGAAAGCAAACATTTTTGTCAATATCCTGAAATTAATCTCAAATAATTATTATTAAATGCTTGTATGAGAAACAATCATGAGCAATCCATTCCTTCAAAAAAATTAGATACAGAAAACAGAGAAGTACTGCCTAATGCATGTTGCATTGACCTATAAAGACAGAATGATTAGTACGGAACTAAACCTCATGACACTGAACTATTCTTTAGGTCGCTAAGATAACAAAAATCCTAGACATTTACTTTCAAATGATTTCAGAATATGAAGAAGAAAGCTTGGGAAAACCAGGTATTTTTCCTGTAGTGTGTCTTTGTCAACATTGTTTTAAGTCAGTTATTGGATTATGATCTGTTTGTCACTGATTTATAATACAAGTAACTATAAAATAAACAGTTTATCTCTCTTGCTTAAAATGATTGCTGCATGTTTTAAATATTACGTGTGGCCTGGCTTTGACTTCAGGTTGCCACTGACAACGCTTAGCTAATAACATACCTTCAGTGTGAATTTGCTTCCACCTCTACAATTAGGGATCATTTATTCATTCACTCAACACATACTTACTGATTGTGACACCTGTAGATAAGATGGGTGATACTGTGGTAATATACTCCCTAACTCTCAGTGGCTACACACCACAAGTTTACTTCCCTGTCCTGCAAATCCATTCTGGATCCTCCATGTGTACACTCAGCATTCCAGGCTGATGCAATCTTCTGGCAACTCTTTATGAACATGAACTTCCAAGACCTTCACACAAGGAGGAAAAAGGAGGCTCAAGAGTGAGGAATCAACAATTAAATTCAATCACCTAGAAATAATATTTAGCATTTTCACTCACATTCCCTCGATAAAGTATGTGATATGTCCACCCCTAACTTCAGAGTATTAGGAAAGGACAATTCCCCCATGTGACAGAAGAATACATTGGCTTTCATAGGCAGTGAATGCTCACCACAGTCACCTTCAGGTTGTCCCATGCTGTCCTTAACTCCGGAGATAGAACAGCTCACAGGAAAGTCCAAATCATTGGATCTCATGGGACTTAAATTGTAATAATGGTGATGGGTTAAGGCTATGCAGATAACAGATAGAAAATATATAATACACCACAAAATGTTAAGTGTTATAGGAAAAAAGAAAGTAGCTTAAGTGGGAGAGGAAATGAAAAGAAATGGACAGCAACAGTTACTTATAAATTGTTTTAATATAGTTTGAAGGCATGGAAGACTGTACTTATAAGGTGGTATTTGAGTAGGGACCTAAAGGCAGCAAACTGTAAATATTTGGAAGAGGGAACAGCAAATGTAAAGCCCATGAGGCAGTAAGGGTATAGCTTAGCATTTCAAGAAACAACTAAGAGGCCAATATGGCCATAAATGAGGGAGTGAGAGAATAAAAAAAACAAAGAGATCAGAATAGCAAGGGGAGGTGAGATCCTGTCCAGACTTCTAGTCCTTGGTACGCATATTGCTTTTGCTTTGGGTATAATTGAGAATTTGGGCAGAAAAAAGGGCATTATTTGACTTAAAGTTTAAAAGGAATATTCTTGCTGTGTGGAGCATGGATTTTGGCAGTAAGAATATAAGCTGGAATAAAAAGCTATTCTAATAATTCAGGTAAGAAGTGATACGTTTTTACAATAGTAAGGTGGAAGTGAGTGGTGGGCAGTAAATTAACTGAATTTTTAGAAGCTACTGACAATAAAATTTCCAGATACATCAGGATAGTCAAGTAACAAGGGTTAATGAAAAATAATTTTAAGTTTTGTGATAAGAAAGCTAGAAAATGGAAGTTGTCTTTTACTGAGATATAGAAGACTACAGAATTCGATTAAAGGGGTTAGAAATGAAAAGTTTCTTGTCAGACATGTGCTGTGTGAAATGTTTGTCAGCTATGTAAGAAAAGAATTTTTGTAAATTGCCTAAATTGCTGGATTTACAACTTCACATCTGAAGTTAACTTGAAAGGTCTATGCTGGAATAAATATGCAGGAGTCACCAATATTTCAAATATGCTTAAAGCTATGAAACTGAATAAAATCACCTAGGAAGTGGTTGGGAAATAGAGAAAATGTGTGATAAACAGGTCCTCAGATACTCTATAATATAATAGTAAAAAGAAAGTAGCAGAGAGAGAGAGTATATACATTCCAGTAAAGAAGAAATGGCAACAACAGAAAGTCATGTCTAGAAACCAATATGAAAAAAAGAGTTTCAAGAAAGGAATGTGATGAACTGTGCTAAATGCTGCTGAATAATTCAAATAAAGGCAAACAGAGAGGCTGCCAGTAGTAACAATGGTCAGTTTATTCTCATGGGATAAATGACATGATACATAAAAACCATAAGCCCAATATTTACTTAGTAAGAATTCAATGAATGCTTACTAATATTACTATTCTGAGGCTGGTGTTAATCTGTTGTGAATTCATTCATATGTTGTGATTGATCTTAATGGCATTCAGTTGAATAAGACTCATGGCACTGAACAACCAGTGTAACATAGAAGAAAGAGAATGAGGGAGAATGCCAATCTCACCCTGTCATCTTCAAATGATGCAGACACATTGAAGGAAAAGAAGTTACCTATGTGATTTTAGAGAAAGGCCAAATAATGAACAAAGGCATCAAAAGTAAGAGAACAGGGCGTATTATAAGTTTAAACTGGTTGTTACAATTAAAGGAAAAGGAAGTATATAGTGATGATGGCAGAGGAAACTAGAATGTTAGACATAGGCTATTTTATAAAGATTTTTATATGACATATAAAAAATATAAAAAATGGAGAATGGAATTGAAATGTGAAAAATGCTATCTGGAAGTTAACTATTATATTTAGTATTGGATTAAATTGATGACAATATACTTGAAAGAAAGAGGATGAATTTGAAAAAATATTTAAAGTTAAGATAATTTGATTTGATAAATTGGATGTAAATTGGTGAAGAATAAAGATGAAGAATCTTAGATAACTTCCAAATTTCTAATAAATGTGTCTTGTTCAATAATAATTCTACTCACAAATATAAAAATACATTCTAGAAAACTGAAAATTTAGAAAGGAGTAGATAAATTCTCTTTTTGATTGATTGACTTTGAAAGAGCTTTGAGAACGGATAGGATGCTGTTGCGAGTATAAGTTTAAAGTCTAGGAAAGAAGGTATGGTTTTGGTTATGGAATTAAAAGACATCAGTGAAAATGGTGGCTGAACACAGTTTGTCTGTTTGTTTATTATTTTCTTTAGTAATTTGTCCAGCACACATAGAGTGAGACTAGAATAGTGTCAGGGATGGCCCCCGCTGATAAATCCTTGCTAAGACAGGCTATCCCATGTCAACTTGAACACTACTTATTGATTAACCTAACATTATTTTAAGAAAAGAGTTTCAGTTCTTCAAGGCACTAGGGAAGTTATATGATCAATAACTGAATATTCTAGTTAACTTAAGAATAGATGACGAAGGGAAAGGTGTTAATGGACAAGTGCTTCACTGAGGAAAAACTAGAAAGTATTAGTGTAGTACAAAATTTAGGTGAATAGTGAACCATCCTGTAAATGAATGGGTGGGTCTTATTCAAGATGATGTTAAACAATTTGAGAATGCCTCTCAATAAGAAATATTTTTGTATAATATTAATAGGAAATTTATCTCTATAAGAACTATGAATTATATTCATCTATTTCTCAAGACTCTTCTTGGTCATTGATAAGCTTAATCCATGCATTTAAAATTAGATGTGTATCTTCTTGTTGGCTAAGGTAGGAGGACAGATATCCCATTTACTGCACAATAATACTAGATACATAGGATATCACTACTGTAAGAAGAGCTCTCTGGACTTGAATAATACAGAAACAAAGGAAGTGTGGTTTTAGCTGTTAAAGTAATTTTTTGCTTTATATTGAACAGGGTCACTTTTAGAAATGCAAATGTATAGAAGAGTTTTTAGAGTGTTGGGTAATCAAAGGGTGGAGTGTGTTGGACCAGTCTCTCCCTCTCTCTTTCTCTCTTTCGCTCATATACACACCCACACCCACATCCACACACCCACACATAAACACTCCAAACCGATTAGACTATTAGTTCATTCAGAGAGTAGGACATGCTATGAGTTAAGCCAGCTCGACAGCTTTTACCATAATGAAAGCAACGATGCAAAGGCAGAATAAGTAGGTGCCCTTCAGGCTGAGGTCAGTCTTCACACGTGCAGGGTTCTCACCAAGTTATTTGTTCTATTAGCTCATTGTTGTAGTGGCTGCTGACTAAATTTCCATATGTCCCTTGCGTTCTGACCATTTTTCTTTAGCTTGGAGTTCAGTTCGCTTGTGAGCTACCCCCCTAATAGGTTCCTTTGCTTAAGTTAGTCAGTGTTACTTTCTGGTACTTGAAATTGAGCCTCATGGGTGAAATACTATGTGGCTCAACATTCAAGTGATTTGAGGCTCTATTACAAATTAAAATTATGCCTAATCTAGTGTTAAAATAAATACTAAAAAGAGGTGCGTTCTTAAAAATCAAATTCCACAATATTTCCTTCTGCTAAATTTGCCTAAAGGTAGAAAAGGAGGTATCCTTTACTTTCTTCAATCTAAATATAGTTGGTTTATATTTGCTAGGGGTCAGCCACTACCATTCAATTCTAAAAAAGCCATGCTCTCAAAACTTGTATCCTGAGATTTACTGTTATTTTGCTGTTCTCTATGAAGATCGGCTTTATTTGGAATCAGGTGCATAGCTGAAGTTCTGATTGCTTGAGAGCATCAGAGGTTCCATGACTATTTATAACAGTCTCAGAATGTTTACCTTGGAGAGCTGGGCAGATTTGGTAAAGAGAATGTATCTCAATTTAAATTATTTTCTAGAGGCTTTCCTGAACTTTCCCTTTGGACAAGGACCATTTTTCACCTTTTTTTGAACTACAGAAAATTTAACTGGCTATTTCATTAGCTGTCATCCGTTACAATTGGCTTTAAATACTAAGTATTTTGTTCTGAAGATTAGCTATCCGTCCAGGTTCCTGATGGGTCTCAGATTTATAAATAAATAAATAAATAAATAAATAAATAAATAAATAAATAAATAAATAAATAAATTTTGTTTAGTTGCCTAGGAAAGCAATTTATACCTGTAACTGAGTTTAAAACTTTTACTTCCGGGGATGGATCTTTGGGGATGGGAATGGATCTTGCTGTTTTCACCTAGACGCAGCATATCCTCATACTAGCGTGAAAAGATTACGTTTTGTTTTCAAGTACAATATAGCACTATACCTGTAGGGGAACAGTTTTTAATAGACTTATTCCGTAGTTTTAGTGGTCTCAAGAGAAAACTGCTAAAGGGCACCTGGGTGGTTCAGTTGGTTAAGCATCTGCCTTCAGTTCAGGTCATGATCTTGGGGTCCTGGGATGGAGCCCCGTGTCAGGCTCCCTGCCCAGTGGGGATTCTGTTCTCCCTCTCCCTCTGCCCCTCCCCTCTGATCATGCTCTCTCTTGCTGTCTCTCTCTCTTTCACATTAAATAAACAAAATCTTAAAAAGGAAGACTGCTAATATATGCAAGTAAGGATGACTTTTCATTACTTATTCTTTAAAAAATAAAGCTTGTTGGGGCACTGGGGTGGCTCAGTTGGTTAAGCGTCTTCCTTCAGCTGAGGTCATGATCTGAGGATCCTGGGATCAAGCCCTGTGTCAGTGGGCAGTCTCTTTCTCCCTCTCCCCCTGCCTGTGCTCTCTCTCTCAAATAAATAAATAAAATCAAGCTTGTCATAGAGCACCCATAGATTTGTATTTATTTGAAGAAAATAATTCATCTTAAGTGGAAAATAGCTAATATGTATAAAATCTCCCTTTGTTGTGATGTTCTGTTCTCAGTTTGGGCAATCTGGAGAATTTTAGCAGGTCTCTGAGCAAGAAGGGCTGTATGTACAATAGAGTTTTGAGTGTCACCATTTTTACTGATAATTAAAAATAAATTTTAACAATATTCCAGCTTTCAATACACTCTTTTCTTTAATTTAAATTCAATTAGGCAACATATAGTACATCATTTCTTTCACATGTAGAGTTCAATAATTCATCAGTTGCATATAACATCCGGTGTTCATCACATCACATGCCCTCCTTAATGCCCATCACCTAATTATCCCATCCCCCACCACCACCCCTCCAGAAACCCTCAGTTTATTTCCTATGGTTAAGAGTCTCTCATGGTTTTTGTCCCTCTCTGATGACTTCCCATTCAGTTTTCCCTCCCTTCCTCTATGATCCTCTGCACTGTTTCTAATATTCCACATAAGAGTAAGACCATATGATAATTGTCTTTCTCTGATTGACTTATTTTGCTCAGCCTAATACTCTCCAGTTCCATCCACGTTGATGTAAATGGTAAATATTCATCCTTTCTGATGGCTGAGTAATATTCTATAGTATATACACACCACATCTTCTTTATCCATTCACCTGTTGATAGACATCTCAGCCTTTTCCACAGTTTGGCTATTGTGGACATTGCTACTATAAACATTGGGGTGCAGGTGCCTCTTCATTTCACTACATTTGTATCTTTGGGGTAAATATCCAGTAGTGCAATTGCTGGGTCATAGGGTAGCTCCGTTTTCAGCTTCTTGAGGAACCTCTATACTGTTTTCCAGAGTGGCTGTATGAGCTTGCATTCCCACCAACAGTGTATGAGGGTTCCCCTTTCTCAGCATCTTCACCAGCATCTGTTGCTTCCTGACTTGTTAATTTTAGCCATTCTAACTGGTATAAGGTGGTATCTCATTGTGGTTCTGATTTCTATTTCCCTGATGCCAAGGGATGTGGAGCAGTTTTTCATATGTTTGGTGGCCATTTGTATGTCTTCTTTGGAGAAATGTCTGTTTATGTCTTCTTCCCATTTTTTTGACTGGATTATTTGTTTTTTGTGTGTTGAGTTTGAAAAGTTGTTTACAGATTTTGGATATGAGTCCTTTATCTGGTATGTCATTTGCAAATATCTTCTCCCATTCTGTAGGTTGCCTTTTAATTTTGTTGACTGTTTCCTTTGCTATGCAGAAGCTTTTTATCTTGATGAAGTCCAATATTTTATTTTTGCCTCTGTTTCCCTTGGCTTTAGAGATGTGTATCAATTGAAAGGATCATATGGTTCTTGCCCCCCCTTTTTAAAATAATGTGATGTATCACGTTGATTGATTTGCAAATGTTGAACCACCATTGCAGCCCAGGAATAAATCCCACTTGGTCATGGTGAATAATCCTTTTAATGTACTGTTGGATCCTATTGACTAGTTGTCTTGGTGAGAATTTTGGTATCCATGTTCATCAGGGATATTAGTCTGTAATTCTCCTTTCTGGTAGAGTCTTTGTCTGGTTTGGGGATCAAGGTAATCCTGGCCTCATAGAATGAGTTTGGAAGTTTTCCTTCCCTTCTACTTTTTGAAACAGCTTCAGAATCTGTATCAAATCTTTAAATGTTTGGTAGAATTCCCCTGGGAAGCCATTCAGCCCTGGACTCTTATTTTCTGGGAGATTTTTGATGACTGCTTCAATTTCCTTGCTGGTTATGGGTCTGTTCAGGTTTTCTATTTCTTCCTATTTCAGTTTTGGTAGTTTATACATTTCTAGGCATGCACCCATTTCTTCCAGATTGCCTAATTTGTTGGCATATAGTTGCTCATAATATGTTCTTAAAATTGTTTGTATTTCCTTGGTGTTGGTTGTGACCTCTTCTCTTTCATTCATGATTTTATTAATTTGGGTCCTTTCTCTTTTCTTTTTGATAAGTTTGCCTAGGGGTTTATCAATCTTATTAATTCTTTCAGAGAACTAGCTTCTAGTTTCATTGATCTGTTCTACTGTTCTTTTGGTTACTGTTTCATTGATTTCTGCCCTAATCTTTATATTTCTCTTCTCCTGCCTGGTTTAGGCTTTATTTGCTGTTCTTTCTCTAGCTCCTTTAGGTGTAAGGTTAGCTTGTGTACTTCAGATTTTTCTAATTTTTTATGAAAGGCTTGTATTGCTGTGTACTTCCCTCTTAGGACTGCCTTTGCTGCATCCCAAAGGTTTCGAACAGTTGTGTTTTCATTTTCATTTGTTTCCATGATTTTTTAAAATTCTTCCTTAATTTCCTGGTTGACCCATTCATTTTTTAGTAGGATGCCCTTTAACCTCCAAGTATTTGAGTTCTTTCCAAATTTCCTCTTGTGATTGAGTTCAGGTTTCAAAGCATTGTGATCTGAAAATACACAGGGACTAATCCCAATCTTTTGGTACCAGTTGAGACCTGATTTGTGACCTCATATGTGATCTATTCTGGAGAATGTTTCATGTGCACTTGAGAAGAATGTGCATTCTGTGGCTTTAGGATGGAATGCTCTGTATATATCTGTGAAGTCTATCTGGTCCAGTGTGTCATTCAAAGCCCTTGTTTCCTTATTGATCTTCTGCTTAGATGATCTGTCCATTGCTGTGAGTGGGAGTTAAAGTCCCCTACTATTATTGTATTATTATCAATGTGTTTCTTTAATTTTGTTATTAATTGGTTTATATAATTGGCTGCTCCAAATTTAGGAGCATAAATATTTATAATTGTTAGATCTTCTTGATGGATAGACCCTTTAAGAATGATATAGTGTCCCTCTTCATCCCTTATGACAGTCTTTGGTTTAAAATCTAATTTGTCTTATATAAGGGTGGCTACTCCAGTTTTCCTTTGATGTCCATTAGCATGATAAATGGCTTTCCACCCCCTCAGTTCCAATTGGAGGTGTTTTTGGGTCTAAAATGAGTCTCCTGTAGATAGTAGGGTCTTGCTTTTTTATCCAATTTGATACCCTGTGTCTTTTGATTGGAGCATTTAGCCCATTTACATTCAGAGTAACTATTGAAAGATAGGAATTTAGTGCCATTGTATTACCTGTAAAGTCCCTTTTTCTGTGGATTGTCTCTGTTTCTTTCTGGTCTATGTTAATTTTGTGTTCTCTCCTTGCTGACAGGATCCCCTTTCATATTTCTTACAGGACTGATTTAGTGATCACAAATCCTTTTATTTTCTGCTTGTTCTGGAAGTTCTTTATCTCTCCTTCCATTCTGAATGACAGCCTTGCTGAATAAAGTGTTCTTGGCTGAATGTTTTTCTCCTTTCGCACCATGAATATATCATGCCAACCCTTTCTGGCCTACCAGGTCTCTGTGGATAGGTCTGCTGCCGGTCTACTCTTCCTACCATTGTACATTAAAGACCTCTTGTCTCAAACTGCTTTCAGGATTTTTTCTTTATCTCTGAAATTTGCAAGCTTCACTATTATGTGTCAGGGTATTAATATACTTTCATTGATTTTGAAGGGAGTTCTCTGAACCTCCTGGACTTGAATGCCTGTTTTCTTCCATAGATTAGGGAAGTTCTCAGCTATGATTTGCTGAAATATACCTTTTGTCCTTCTCTTTCTTCTTCCTCTGGGACCCCGATAATTCTAATATTGTTTTGCTTTATGATATTGCTGATTTCTCGAAGCCTCCCCTCATGGTCCATTAGTTGTTTTTCTCTTTTCCTCAGCTTCCTTCCTTTCCATCATTTTGTCTTCTATGTCACTGACTCTCTCTTCTGCCTCATTTACCCTAGCTTTTACAGCATCCATTTTAGACTGCATCTCAGTTAAAGCATTTTAATTTTAGCCTGATTAGATTTTAGTTCTGCACTAAGAGATTCTCTAATGCCTTTTCTGCTTTTTTCAAGCCCAGCTAGTAACTTCATAGTCATTATTCTGAATTCAATTTTTGACATTTTACTTAAATCCATCACAATTAGATCTATGGCAGAGAGTATTACCTCTCATTCTTTCTTTTGCTGTGAATTTCTCCTTCTAGTCATTTTGTCTGGAGAATAGATGAAGGAGAGAACAATAAAAAATATCAACCACAACCCCGGTGAAATACACACTAGACAACCCTGGTGAAACACACACTAGACAAATCTGAAGAGGTCAGTAACCCAAAAAGAGAAGAAATAAAGGTGGGGGAGAGAGAATATAGTCTCACAGGTGGACAAAACAGGGTGATCCACTTGGTCCTGGTTGTATTATGGTCTGTTTAGAAGACACTAAATCCCAAAATTGTAAGAAAGAAAAACTTATATACATATAAATGAAGAATATATCTATAAAATGTAAATGTAAAAATGAAAATTTAAAAAAAGACTTAAAAACAAAGATGATCAAGTAAGAAACTAGTTGAAAAGGAAAAGAAAAAGAAAATTTTAAACTGAAAGACTAAAGACTCATGAGAAAAAAAACCCTCAAATTCTATATACTATTTTCCCCCAGCACAGGAATTTTTCAGTTCTGAGTGACCCATAAACGTGGTATCCAACTGATGTTCCTACTGGCTTTCTGGGGGAGGGGCCTATTGCACTGATTCTCAGGTGTCTTTGCCTGGGCAGGATTGCACCGCCCCTTGCCAGGGGGCCGGGCTTGGTGTAAGCTGCTTCAGGTTACTCTATGTGGCTTTCATCCCCTGAAGGCTTTTCAAGCCACTTGCAAAAAGTGGTTGATTTTCTATTTGTAGAATTGCAGCAATTATTTTCTTAGATCTCAGGTTGAATTCGCAGATGGTCATGATTTGATAGATATCGAGCTGAATTCAGGGGCCAGTTGAAACAAGGGTCCTCTACTCTTCTACCATCTTCCCTTCCCCCTCCAGCCCAGCTTTCATTACATTCTTAACTCAAAACATTATTTTTGTTTTAACGAAAGTGTCACTTAACATACAATTAAGTATTAAAAAAACATACAAAGCATACAGTTAACTATAATCTCTGAAAGGAACTAAAATCAGTCTCAAATGTTTGTAAAATTTGCTTCTTAAAAATATAAATTTTACAACAGCCAAGCCACTGTTTAAAACAAGGTAGCTAGCTGCCACAGAAATCAAACTCTAAAATCTTAGTGGCCCACCTTCTGTCCTGAGATGATGTTTGATATGAGTGGCAGGTCTTCCTCCTTCTTGCAGCCATGCCATCTGAAACCCTTGGTCTCCTCAGCTGTAGGGGAGCCTGGTGAATGAAGCACAGCAGGTTTTAATTGACTTAGCCCAGAAGCAACACACATCCCTTCTGCTCACTCTTCATTGGTCAGAAGTACTCATATTCCTCCAAACTAACTCTAAGGTTTCTAGAAAATACAAAAAACCAAAAACAAGACAAAACAAAAAAAAACACTACATGTAATTTTTTATGAGGATACCAATATTAAGAAAGTCTATCCCTTTCTCCACCAAAGCTGTACTATTGACAGGAAAATTTTCACCAAAAAATGTTTCAGTGCTTAACTTGACAAATGAAACAAAAATATTGTCAATTATTAGGGCAAATAAGAGAGAGATGAAGAAACTGAATTCAAATTTTGAAATATTTCAGTCAGTAGTTCTATCTTCATCAGCCTAGAAGAGCAACCTGTCAGTACTTACAGTCAGCACAGGAGTGATTATATAAGTACAATTACAGTATAAATCTTAGCTCTTTTAGAAATTGACATGGTACTCAATCAGTTCCAGCCATTCTGAAATAAGATGGTAAGATTGGAAAACTAAAAGAAAAGCTTTCAGAAATTTATTTATTTTTCCTTTTTTTCCCTTAAAATAATTGTGTTTTATTTGAGAGGAAAATATTAGGACTATGCATTGTAACTCAGGCTAAGAACAATGATTTACCCAAAATGGGAATTCCTTGTTATTTGAAAATTTTAGTTAATTTTGAAGATATTGTAGAGACACGATCCTCTTTAATTACCTCCAGATTCTCCAACTACTTCTTATACAGGAGAGATAAGGCAAATAAATATGTAGAAAATGTAGTTTTCTCAAAGGGAGGGAGAAGCTAACTAACATTAATTGAAGTTTTATATGCTGGGCACAAACCATCACAAACTTCAGAAAAAAGTAGTACTGTTATTATATTTTTTAAATAAATGAGGAAATTGAATCATTTATTTAATAAGTGAGCTTGAATTTTAATCCCAATTTGGCTTCCAAATACCTGTTCTTTATTCTATACCTTAAACCAGAAGTCTATAAATTTTTCATAGGGCATCAATACTATTTGAAATAAATAATCAAGAATATCCAATATATATGCAGTTCTACATTTGTATATATTTTCTACAGTGCATTATGTACATTATAAATGCAAAAATAAACATCTTGAATAGGTAAAGAACAAAAAGAGAGAAGTAGAGGTTCTAGCATTTTCTTTTCTATATGTCAATAGAATATCTTGTGCAATTTTCTAAACAAACATTGTGGGAAACAGACTCTTTTTTAAACCTTTTATTTTGAAATAATTATAAACTCACAAGAAGTTGCAAAAACATAGAGAAATTTCATGTACCCTTCCTTCTTCTTCAGTGGTAACACCTTTCATCTCAAAATGAGGAAGTGATACTGACACGCTACAATTAACTAGAGATTTCACTCAGCTATCACTCCTCCAAATACAGATTTTTATGAAAAAAAATGATCTTGCCATTTAGAATAAAAAGAAAATAATCCATAATACATTTGGAATGTATTATGCTTTTGTAATTCACCAAGCTCTTATAATATATAATCAACAAGCAAGTGAAAGTTAATAGCTCTTCCAGGATATCAGGATGTCAGAGGATCTAAGAGCACATGCTCAGCCTTAGTATGAAAACCAGTGTCAACATTTATTCTGTGCCTCAGTTTACTCATCTTTATAATGGAGCTAATAATAGTATTGACTTCAAAGGATATTAGCTATTATTAGAGGTAGAATTCTCCAAGTTATAGAAGAATAGATATACTCAGAGAGTTCAATCCAATTACCTGAAATCCAATTACTAATTAAATACACAGCTGGACTTAAATTCAGTACCTTCCATCTGAGTTCCAGTTCTGTTGTGATACATGTCTCCTTCCCAGGCAAGGAGGAGGGTTGGAATAGAGAATACTACAGCAAAACTCTCATTTTGTACTCTTCTCAATATTTGTAGACCTTTGATTCATAGTTTCTTGCTTACTTTTGTTAGTTATCCCTATCAAAAACCTCAAGATACCTCCAAATATTCAAAGGTCAGTTTTAGCCAATTGTTAATAAAAGACATTATTGTGCATAGTATCCTACTGATCTAAAAGTCATACATATTACAAAAGTAATGAAATAGCAAAAACATCTTAATTTCTGAGACTAATTATATCCTGAAAAATCTGGTTTTCCCTTTGAGTATAAGATTCCAAACTGTAGTTGTCATTTATATTTTCTTTTAATTCTTTTTTAACAATTTAATCTTACAAACAATTTTATTATAAATTCACTGGTCTTTAGCGACACCAGTGAATTACACATACAAACAAGCAAACAGGTCATTGTTATTTATCTAAGGTGTTTCCCGAGGCTGCTAGGGGAATAGTAGAGAGTTCTAAGCTAAAGACAAATTGGTTGTTACAGATCAATATGTAAACCAGAACATTCAGTATCAATTTTTCTTGTACGAACTTACTCAACCCCGAGTTTTAAGAAAACATCCATGTTAAACATAGACCTGTTCTGTTTAAAGCCACAGTATGAAACTACAGCCAGTTTCAGTTCAAAATCACACTGAATAGTTTTTCCAGTCATATGGGAAATTTTTATTTAATTTTCTAACCTTTTCTCAAAGTAATCTTCACATGGGTTTTGGTAAATGTAAACATTAACTGTTGCTATTATCCTAGTTTTATTTTAAAAGAATTATATTTACCATACCTACGAATAGTTCACACGAAGAAAGAAACCTAATATTTATATTTTACAGTAAATATTATGAATATCTCTCTCAGGGAAAGAAACTGTTTAGATAATCTGCTTTTCACAGAAAATCTTGCTTCTAAACCTTAGAGACTATAGTTTTTCATTTTAACTTTTTTCATTTTAGCGACAGTTTTCTTGTAAAGTAAAACAGTGCCTTGTAGCTATAGTTAAGGAACTTTTTTTTTTTTGCAAAGGGGGAAATTATGGAAGCTGTAAATAAATCATGATCGCCAAAGATCAGAGGAATTTTACATAAGACCAAAGCAATTTAATCAGATGCTTTGATACGAGTTTGTAAATAATTCAGCATAATGATAATAATGGCATCTTGAGAATTCCTAGCAACTGAATTGCCCTTGAAGGTATTAGAAGATGATTAGAAATTGAATATTTCTAAGTCATGAGTTAATTTTTGATTTTCTTTTCCAATGTGGGGGTGAAGTGTACTCTTTTAAATAGTTGCTACCCAATCTCTTTAGTGTAAATACAAAAAATGTTAATATACTGGTCCTCTGTGTAGTAGAATCCACTTAGCCTGAGGCAGAATAGCAGGTTATTTCCCAAAGACTCAAGAATGCAAAATCAGTAGGATTTTTAGAAATTTCTACTTCATACATATTATCTTCTTCATCCAATTTTTCCTCATCTCATTGGACATATGCAGACACATATAACCCAAAAAGGCCTGATTCTCAGACCAGAGAAACCAATCCTTGCCTAGTGGGTCAGTTTTGCCACTCTTCCAACTAGTTTAATCTTTGGCAGGTTAATTTTTTTCTTTTCCAGGAGCTTAGATTTCCTCATGGGTAAAATAAAGACATTGGACTCTGTGATCTCAATGATCTCCTCTAGTTCTGAAATGCTCTGAGCATATTGCTTTCTAAATAATCTCTAAAAGAGAAGGGCCTTCATTACCAGCCTCTTCCGATTTGTCCAGCCAGCCAGAGAATTACTGACAGTTCTGTAGACCCCAGGCTGCTCCATAAAACCATGCTGATTCTTGTGTAAATGGAAAATCCTTCTGCCTTCCTTCATAAAGGACACATCTTCTCATCCTTCAACACCTCATTCAATCGCCATGCCTTTGAAAAATCTCCTTATTCCAGCCTTGCAGAGATTACTGCTTCCTCCTGTAAAGCATCACTTTTACTGGTGTATTTCTCTATTTTCACACCAATCATTCCAGATGTTGATATTCTTTTAATAAGAATGCCCCCAAATAAATTATGATTTCTTGAAGATAAGAATCACGTTTTATCTTTGTTTTCTACAAATGATGGATTATACATTGTGAATACTCAATAAATTCCTGGTAAACGAAAGACAAATAATGAATAAAGCAAGAATATATTAATGTAAGAAAAAGACTGGGAACTATAATATTGAGATAATGTTATCAGTTCTATTATTAATTTTACTTATATGAGTCACTTCAACTTTCCGAGCCCTCTTGTCAAGTATCACAAATAATGCAAACATTGACTATCTTATTGGATTGGTTTCATGACTATGTGGTATAATACTGAAGTTAAATTACCTAAGTAGATATGTTATTAATTATATATATATATATATATATATATATATATATATATATATATATATATATATTTTCACACACACATGTGTACATATGTAAAGTACCTTAAAACTGCAAGGAGACATATAATTATAAGGGGTCATTATTTTATCTGGTCAGACACCACAGTCTAATATAATAGTGAAAGTTCCCTGCTCTTGATCTATCAGTTATAGATTTTTTTCTTAATCATCAAAAATGCTTTTTTAAACACTTTGATGGGAAAGTCAAATTCAAAGTTCCAGCTCACAGAGGAGTTAATAGTAACTGAAAAGTCATAATTGTTTTCCAAATATCAAGATGTCCTCTAGAATGTACTTTCCAGCTGGGCAGTTAACAGTGTTCTTTTCTTTATTAAGATACTATCTTCTGGGGCGCCTGGGTGGCACAGCGGTTAAGTGTCTGCCTTCAGCTCAGGGCGTGATCCCGGCGTTCTGGGATCGAGTCCCACATCAGGCTCCTCCGTTGTGAGCCTGCTTCTTCCTCTCCCACTCCCCCTGCTTGTGTTCCCTCTCTCGCTGGCTGTCTCTCTCTCTGTCAAATAAATAAATAAAATCTTTAAAAAAAAAAAAAAGATACTATCTTCTGCACAATATGCAATTGAGCTTTAGAAACACCCAATTTTATATCACTAATGAGCCATATTCCAGTGACTTTTCAGTTTATTCTTTCTTTAGCTTTATTTTACATATTTAATTATAAAAACATATTTTCTATGAGAAAGTGATATTTCCCCTTATTGTTATAAAAAACTGAAAATGGAAAACTTGAGCATGGTTTGTTCAATTGTCTTACACTGGTCAATGGAAGATACACAACTCCTTCTTGTTAACAGCAAGCAACACAAATGATCAGAATTCCAATGCCCAGGAAGGTCCAGCGAGAAGATATCTCACCTTAGGGTGCAAGACTCACTGTGATGACTAATCATGCGAGTTTGCAGTTAAAATAGCACTACTAAAACCCTGCCAGCGTGAGCTTCCCACTTTTTCATATCAAACTAAAATTAAAACAGTGAATATAGATATGATAAAAAAAAGTGACACAGGTGATCCTTACTGAGCACCATCTTCAAGGTGATATTAATAATCTAAATAAGAGGAACAACTAGGGAGCTGGCATAAATCCATATTTTCTCACTGAAAAAAATAAATGCCATCAGACGTAACACCTTTCTTCATTCAAATGCAGGATGTTAATGTGAATTTTAGAAAAGCTTCATAGATGTGCTCACTTTATATCTGATGAGAAAACCATTTTCATAATGCTATTCAAAACGAAAGCACAAAAAAAAAATAACTTCCCAGTTACGATATATGCCTGTATAAATGCAAAAGTATAGATATACAGATAAATAACTGTGGGTATAGACATAAAGACAGCTACAGAAATAAATATGGACATAGATATACATCTAGATATCTATTACTGATAACCGATACATAACTTTAGAAATACTATTAAACTCCACGCTCCATCTCTTCTAACACTTTACAGATTTGCAAACAGTGTATGACTTTCCAACAGGGCCTCCTTATTCACCCTCGACCCTCTGTTTTCACTTCAGTGGCACTCATCTAGTGCCATATAGACAACACTCTTGACGATATGTTTTGGGTATTTGTTTTCTCTAGTATTGTTAAACTAATGATGGTTTACAACCAAGAACAGTATCTGCTCTTGACTCTGTCTGAAAGCCCACTCAACCTTTATTTCCTTCTCCTTGAAAACTTTTATGGATGATGTGGATATTCTAAATGCCCAGACTTAACTCCTAAAAATTGCAGCTGCCTGGCTGTCTTACTCACTACATAAGAAATATCATATCTGAGAGAAAATCACTTTTTTATTTCTATTTCACTGAAGTGTTACAAGTTCTAAATTACAACTATAAGATGCTTCAAGTTATTTTTCATCGTGTCTCAGTATTTCAGTGACGGTCTGAGAAAACTCCAGATTACTTATATTTAATATACCTAAGGACATATTCATGACTATTCTCATTTAATAATCAAATATTTTCACCAACAGCACATCTAGTCTAAATATTTCAATGGAATAAGAGCAGAATAGTTATGGTACAGCAAATAAAAAACAGTATATGGATAGAGTTATGTATTTAACTTCAAACTTGGTATATTTTTTTTTTCAGCAGATTCATCTTACAAGTTAGGATTTGCTTAGGTTAAAATTAAGCCTAATTTCTTCCTTGGAAAGGAAAATGACTAATAAAGGACAACTAATGAAATATACTCCATGTGTATTTTCAAAGACCTTTTTTTTTTTTTCCCAAAAAATATGTGCATTTACACAAGGGGCAACACATCAGGACTAGGATGAAGTAAGCATATAAATCATACCCATTTCAATTATATATATAGTCCACAAATAAAGATCCAGTAGCATTTGGTAGTGGGTCAAGTGAGGGTAGTGACCATTTCATTTCCTCTACTGATGGTTCCTTCCATGTGGAGCGAATTGCCCTTGCTAAATTTTCCAGGTCCTGCTGAATCTCCTCATTTCCATCTCTGCAGAGGAGGATGAGTGACTTCATATGACTGGCTAATTTGGAAGGAGTGACAGGCATGACTAGCTTAGCCCCTTTGCTCTTTACAAGGTCGGCACACATTCTACTCTACTTTTCCATGCCATAAATCGTGCCATCTCTGCTCCTTGGTGAAGAGTCCCCACAGAACTGGGTAGGTAATCTTTCCAGTTCTAGGGTTTAGGATTAGAAAGCTCAGTTGCTTATAGATATAACACACCTCTCCCAGGGTGTTACTACTTCCTCTTATCTGCCTTATATAATTTGCCTTAATTTTTTTCCAGGTAGTTCAGGATTCAGATATGAAGATGCAGGGGGACAAATTTTGAATTTCCAGGTTCCCCCAAATTGAAATGTATGCTTTTATTTATTTTTTAGGCAGCTTTTTTGTACTAGGACATGAATTTAAAAAAAATCATTGAATGAAAAGACTGATTTAACTCAAAACTGTATGTTTATTTAGATAGTTACTCTAAAGTACAGAATCAGTATATGTTCAATACCTACAAGTGTTAACAGCTACAGTCAATGAAAATCCTGGGATCTCGAGCCTCTGGCTTGTTAATATTCTGCTTCCTTTCTTTGGCCTTCTTTCTCTTCTTGGCCAAACCCTGGTATAAGCAGGCTAGCCTTAATGGCCTCTCAGTGTGACTAAACTTTAGACAGGCTTCTTCCTAACTCTAGGCTCCTAACTTCCTTTTTCTTAGAGCATTTACTTCAGAAAACTTGCAGTTGCCCATTCTTCCTCTGCCTCTTTGAGATGTAAATCTTCCCACAGATTCTTAACCTGTTTCACAACCCAGAAATGTCTTTCTCAAAGACTTGGAATCCATCCTCTTGAAACGTAATTGTAATTATCGAAGGTGTTGGGTTCAGTCTCTCTCCCCTAGTGCAATGATCTTGAATCTTGCCTGCTTAACTGGTCCTGTGCAATTTTTCTTTTACAAGTGCCTCAGGGAGTATTTTCCCCTCTAAAGAGGCTAGCATAGAGCATTGTAGTGATATTTATAAGTAAATTTCCTTCAGGTTTGCAAATGCAGCCTACAAAATTGACATGGCTAAAATCAAATTTTGCCAGAAAGGAGATGTTGTGAGATTACCACCATTCCAGTATGAGACCAGTATACTCTGAGAAGGCTAGGCAAATCCAGGAGCTCTGTTGATATCAAGAATCTGGAAATTGTTAAGCTGAGCTCATTTTGGGTAACCATCAAAAGATATCATCGGAAACTTGATTTTTCTCTTGCTTAGGAGAAAAATAGCTCTTAGAATGTGGAAGACAAATTCAGTGATTAACACTCAGTGATTTATATCTGAACTTAAATCTCCTTCATGTATGTGGTAGAATGGATTAGTTGTCCAACTCTTCACTCCCTCCCAGTAATAGGATTATACACCCATTCATTCTGCTGTTTAACTGCGATGGAACCTGCCATTGTTGGCAGAATATCCATCCCAGTCCCTTGACTTTAGGCCCAGCCACGTGACTTCTTTGTCCAATGGATTTAAGAGATGTGAAGTGAGTGGAGGCTTGAAATATGCTTGTGCATTAGGCTTGTTCTCTCTCACCTCTGCCACTGTCATTAGAGGAATACCCCTCAGGTAGACAGCTGGTACAAAGGCAATGAGAAGCACCTGGAACAGAGCCACTTGCTCATGCCCATTAATCAGCAGTGAAAAGAACAGCTTGCCAGTTGAGCTAAGCCCACATCAGTTAGCCCCAGCTGGCACAAATATTAATGACAATTAATAAGCCCTATAAATTTGGGGGTTGATCATTATATACACAGTGTAAGTATAACAATAATTTACTAACAAAATGTACTTCAAAGATCATTGTTATAATAACTGAATAGCCTTCAATTCTTTTCCAAGAGGACTATGGTTCATTCTGCAGCTGACACTTTTGTTCTGGGCCACCAAATTTTACAGTGAAATGGAGGTGTTTCATGTGGTCTATCTTTTCCAACATGATATATAAAACAAATACACTAATTCTGGCCATACAGTTTGAAAGGTCATAAATGGTAAAGGA
Source organism: Ursus americanus (assembly GCF_024610735.1). NCBI lineage: Eukaryota > Metazoa > Chordata > Mammalia > Carnivora > Ursidae > Ursus > Ursus americanus. The sequence continues at coordinate 59,447,668 of NC_142129.1, read as the reverse complement.
TTTAGAGAAAAAGAGTGAACCTAATAACAGCTTCTAGTGATATTGGAAAGCAAGAAGTGAACAGAATTGTGTAAAAGCGCCAGGTGGGGATGAAGAAATCATGCTTTCTGTGGTGATGTTGCTACAGCGGTGGAACCCTGAATGACTACCTCTGTAGACCTCTGTGAGTTCTACCACCTTTGTAATTCATTCTTAAAGACGTCCAAATTAGGGATTAATTATCTTCTCACATTTTGTCTCACATATATAAAAATATATGTATGTGTATATATCTGGAGCAATATGACATATATATGTCTATATATATATGAGAGACTATATGTATGTGTGTGTGTGTGTGTGTATATATATATATCTCATATATACATATATATATGAGAGACAGACATAGAGATATATTCATGATGCTACAGAAGGGGTCTTAAGTAGGGTGAAATGTGAGTCTATAAAACTTAAATTATATTTTTGGTTCCATTAGAAATCAGGTCTGTGATCTTTGGAACATGTTATTTCATGTTAATCTGTTTACTCTTCGATAAAAATGACAATAATCAGGACTGCTTAGACTATCTCATTGTCTGCCTTGAAAGTAATTGAAGCAACATTTGTTAATGTGCTTTGTAAATCGAAGGCAGTAAATTAGTGTAATTGTTTTTAATAATGGAATGCAATATAGCTCAGATATGAAGTACCAATGGCAATTTTTTTATGTCATTCTATATTCAAAGGCAAAAAATAAACCTTACAAGAAATACTTTTTTAGTAAGGGAAGATTCTTCCCTTATAGATTTCTGTGAAGAGTACTACTCAGAGTAAACATTATATAATATTGGATTTAAGTCTTGCATTCTTGAAATTATAGCCACATTCAGTTAAGCTAAAAAGAATCCAAGAGAGGATAAGTAACCAGAGGCTCCACAAACAGGACTAATATGCGTTATGAGATTTTTTTTCTCAATTTAATCAGAATTTTACAGATTGCACTCTAAAACCCACCACCTTATTTTCCAATCAGAGCTACTGGTTATAAATATTTGCAAATTCTTTGATTAGAAATAATTCCGTGTTCATGGAGAAGCTTATAATCACTATCCAATTTGCAAAAGACCAATGAATTCAAGTTATAAGCAAGGACTGTTTCACTGAGATGCTGCAGGTAAATTGGTCTGCTCTCTAGTATTACTTTTTCATTTTCATTTAGAGTTCAGAAATATTTTAAAGTTAAGCCTTTAAAATAAATCTTTATTGAATGCCATATGAATTTTTTTTCTTTACCAATTTATAGGGAACATGTGGTTATGTAAACATCTCCTCTGGAAATGCATTTCAACGTAATCCTACATGAGTTACAGAGATTTAGATGATCACATAAACCTGTGATGCAGCCACAGATTTCAGAGAGAAACATGATTTCCTAGGTGGTTATTTTCACTATGACATATTTTATATACATAAGTGGACAAATCCAACTTGTTTCCAGGAATCTATTAAGAATTATCCTGTGATATGTTTTAAAGTTTTAAACTAAGTTCACAATGTGTTTAATATTTAGAATGGAGGATACAGGAGATTAATTATAGCACCAAACTCCAAATTGTTGAATGGAGATCTTTGGGAACTTGGTCTTAACACTTGTGATGATTTGCTAATACTTTAAAAAAACTTTTTTATTTTTTAATAGAAAATGCAATCAACTTCCAACTCTTTAAAAATCTATTTTATCAAAAAAATGTATTTTATCTGTATCGAGGATTTATTAGATAGTTGTTTGAATTTTTTCACTGCTTATTAACATGTCCTCTAGAGGAAAGAAAGGAGAACTTCAAGTCATTCAAATTTGACATGAAAATTATCTGCCTGAAGTATTTCTTGTCCAATGGTATCCCTGTTATTTTGGCTGATTTGGCTGACTTCCTCAACATTCTTTGTGAGTTCCTTCAGAATCTACCTGCTCAGCCAAAGGAAATGATCTTTAGGATAGAAAAATATTTTTTTAAATCAAAGCTTTAGAATTAGTTAGCTCCTTTTCTTTTTCAGAGGAAAAAATATTGATATGAGTATGGGCTACTCTTCCAATACCTTCAGGATGATTCCTTAGTACAAGAGATATAAGATCATGGGACTGCTCAAAAGAGGACGCACTAAAAGTTTGCCAATAATACAATGTCTGCTTCAAGTTGGTTTTCTTTGACCAGTTCAAGTTTCAAACAGTTCTCTTTCAAATAGCTACAATATCATATCCATGTGATTTCTAAATATACATTTTTGTGATCAATACCAAAATTAAGTGAAAAGAAAAAAGCCTCCCACTTCTGGGGGTGGCGGGATGTTAGGAATAGCAAGGCAGATAAGGGAAAGAGAGACAGAGACAAAGACAAAAAGATGGAGATATAGAGACATCATGGAAAGAAAATGGCAGATGCCAGGTGTTTGTTTGTTTTTGTTTGTTTGTTTTTGTTTTCCACTGCACAGACCAGGAACCAAGATTGGGTTACATACTAGTTGGGGTTTAAAACCACCAAGATATATCCAAGCCAGGAAACTTGTTCTCTGACATTAGAGGCCTTGGGAGATAATCTTTAAGGCCCAAGGCAAAGCCTCCTCTGAGAAAACCTGGTAAATAGCATGGGTGGCAAAGGGAGGATTTTTTGTGTAGTTTTACTGAGATACCCTTAGTTGTGGGTATGGAATGGACCTAGATGAAGCTGAGCTGGGTTTGGAGATGGCCCAGGAAGTATTTTATGAGATTTAAGGATTCTTTTTGATGGCAGGACATAACATACTGACAGTCAGATAGATGAAAGGCAGAATTCTTTGTTACTTATAGTCCCAAGTGAGAGAAGGCAGGATCATCTAGGGAATTCTATCTGGGCACAGGATAACAGCAAGCTAGAGGTATATAGGGCAGCTTACATATGGCAAAAGGGGTAAGGTTAGCTAGGTTTCATGGAATTTCTGTAGATTGGATTATTTAGATAAATTTGGGGTGTTTGGGATTTAGGGACTATTTCTAATTGTTCGATGTCTGGCCCTAGAGCAGTTTGGGAGGGTACACAGTGGCCCAGAGTTTGAGAGTCAGGTAAAGGAGGTGGTGGGGTATGGACTTAATCAGCTGCTCAAGAGGGGAAACTAATTGATCTCTAGCCAAACCCTCAAAACTGGGTCATGATAGTATTTCAAAACAAGCAAACAAACAAGAAAGCTATATTATATTTGACCCCTGGATGTCTTGGCATCAGTTTTGGGTTTAAGTGTTTGGAGTATTTGTGTGGCTCAAATAGTATAGGAGATTAATTTTAGAGTGTAGGGCATAAATTGTCCTAAAACACAGAGAGAAACTTAATTAGGAAAGTAAAAAGGAGGAAAACAAGTGTCGGGAGCCCCTATAGGCTGGCCCCATAACCACATTCCCCATTATATGGCATTAGCCAAGAAAACAAATTTGAAAATGCTCAGAATCTCTAACAATATCATGGTGGAATTGTTAAGTGTGTTAAAAGTATGAGTTTTCTTTTTTTATGACAATAACCTGGTGTACTCTTTGAGTCAAGGTGGCAGATCTAGCAGTTACATTGTTGGAGGGGATGAACTAAAAGTTCGGTAAAGTATATGTAAAGATTAGTTGTTTTTGTTTCTACCTAAAAGGAAGGAATGGTTATGGTGGTCATTTTCAGAGACACAAGGCAGAGGTCTGGTGACGAGTTAAATGAGAAGAGTAGAAAAAAGCTAGAAAGTGGGAGGTACAATCTCTAGGGGGCTGAGGGCTGTATCAACATGAGGCAGTTGCCTTCTGGGGAAAGCAATAATCTCCATTAATTTTTAGTATGGGACAGATAGTAGTACCCTCTGCAAGATTTCCCTTTCGGCATGAGTCTGTAGAGGTGTGTTTTGGCAAAGAGCAAGGAGGATACCAGGAGCATAGACGAAGCAAGCAGCAAGCCCAGGAGGTATGGTAGAATCTCTACTATCAAAGGAAGAAAAGCAAAAGCAATAAATGTCCCATGTCCAACTTGTCATTGCCTTAGAAGAGAGCCCATTCACCTTGTTGGGGTGTTGGTCTCATTGTCAGGGTGAAGTCATCTCTGATGCAGGGGTGAAGTCATCTCCATGGCAAGGTCTTGGGCTGGGATGATGTCTGGGCTGTGGGACTAAGGTATTTATTCTTCCCAAGTAGATATCCACTTGAGTTGATGTTGGTCATATTTTAGTGGCTCTATGGTATTATAATGAGGCAGAGCCCTTGTGCAATTTAAAGGTAACATTTTCCTGGGAGCTTACTTAAAATTATCTTTTACGTTAAGGGGCTTTGTATATGCAAAGCTAACAGAAGTGATGCTTCATCAGTGGTACCGCCATAATTGCATCAAATCACTAGAACCCCGCTGGTACAATTAAAGCCCTAATTAAAGGTGGCCAAATCTAAAAGCGCTTAATAGTTCAAGGTTTTGCCTAGATGGGTGATGAGAGGGGTTCTGCTGTAAATAGGTTTAAATCATATGGCCTAAGTTAGATTCATGGTGTTAATAGGGTACCTGATTGTTTGGCAATGAAAATGTCCATGGCTGAGCTTAGAGCTCCAGCATTAGTGTGTAGGCATGTGCTCCACGTTAGCCAATTATCATGGACCTTTTGCCTCAGTTATTGTTCAGTAGATGACAGGCAAGCCAATGACAGGTCTTTGGGCCCATGAACTTGCATTAGTCAAACTCGATGGCATGTGGGCCTCAGCATTTGCCATGTTTGGTTGAAACATGGCTTACTTGGAGAGTTTGGGCTTCTGGAATGCAAACCAGTAAAAGCATCCAGGCCAGCAGTAAAACCAACAGTCAATAGGAAGATATGTCGCTGCACCTGACAGACCTTTGTTGTGTGATGTTGATTTTCTTCTGGCTTGTTACCAATGAGAATTCTGTTTTTATCATTAAAGGATATGGTGTTGATTTTATTATTATCTCTAAATGTGATTTTTATTTACTAAGTGATGTTTTATATCTTCCCTCTTTGTAGTCCACACTGTTTGTGAACATGGCCCTGGACAATGATTTCAATTTCCTGGAGGAGATAGAAGAACTAGAGTTAATTATTTATTCCTTATAACCTGAATTTTGAGGAAGGTCTTTGGGGTGGTGGAAGTCCAGTTTCAAATGAGTCCTGTAACAGATGGATAGGTTCCTGCCCATGGAAAATCTATAGTTAATGGGCCCAAGAGAGTATATATCCTTAGTTGGCTTCCAGACCTTATGAATGGGGGCAGGATCAAGAATCTTATAGATTCTTATAGACAGAGGATGACATTTTTTTTTAATTTTTTTATTTAAATTTAATTAACATATGTTGTATCATTAGTTTTGGAGGTAGAATTTAGTGATTCATTGGTTGCATATAACACCCAGTGCTCATTACTTCAAGTGCCTTCCTTAATGCCCATCACCCGGTTACCCCATCCCTCCACTGACATCCCCTCCAGCAACCTTCAGTGTGTTTCCTATAGTTAAGAGTCTCTTATGGTTTGTCTCCCTCTCTGTTTTTGTCTCCCTCTCTGTTTTTGTCTTATTTTATTTTTCCTTCCCTTCCCCTATGTTCATCTGTTTTATTTCTTAAATTCCACATATGAGTGAAATCATATGGTATTTGCCTTTCTCTGATTGACTTATTTCAATTAGTATAATACCCTTTAGTTCCATTCACATCATTGCAAATGGCAAGAGTTCCTTCCTTTTGTTGGGTGAGTAATAGTCCATGGTATATATATACCACACCTTCTTTATCCATTCATCTGTTGATGAACATCTGGGCTCTTTCCGTAGTTTGGCTATTGTGGACATTGCTGCAGTAAACATTGGGGTGCTGGTGCCCCTTTGAATCACTATGTTTGTATCCTTTAGATAAATATCTAGTAGAGCAATTTGTTGGGTGGTAGGGTAGCTCTATTTTTAACTTTCTGAGGAACTTCCATACTGTTTTCCAGTGTGGCTGCACCAGTTTGCGTTCCCACCAACAGTGTAAGAGGGTTCCCCTTTCTCCACATCCTTTCCAACATTTGTTGTTTCCTGAGTTGTTAATTTTAGCCATTCTAATGGGTGTGAGTTGGTATCTCATTGTAGTTTTGATTTGTATTTCCCTGGTGCTGCGTGATGTTGAGCATTTTTTCATGTGTCTTTTGGCCATTTGTGTGTGTTCTTTGGGGAAATGTCTGTTCATATGTTCCGCCCATTTCTTGACTGGATTTTTTTTTTGTTTTTTGGGTGTTGAGTTTGAAAAGTTCTTTATAGATTTTGGATACTAGCTCTTTATCTGATAAGACATTTGCAAATATCTGAGAGGAAGACATTATTAAAGGGCCTCATATATAATACATCTTCATACTCATGGAGGTGAGATATATCCTCCTTTAAATATAGAAATGGTTTGCTTTGTTTTTAAACTGGTGCATGATGTGAGTCAGCTAAGGAGCCTTAAATTAGGAGAGATTGAGGCCTCAGGCAAGATAAACACCCAGTTGGGGTCCATTCATCATTTTGTAACTTAAATAGGAGTTTGCTGAGGAACTCTTTAGTCTCCCAAACTGTCTACCTGGGATCTAACAGAGACCTGAAAATTCCATGGAATGACTTTTCCAGGAGCTCAGGATTATGTTTTCTGAGAAGTGAAATGTGTGCCTTGATTAGTACCAGCAGTGTCTCAAACTCCAAAAGAAATAAGGAGTGTTCTGATATGGCCTTATATTCTCGCCTTTGTATATCATGTGTGACCTTTATTTGCATTTTGGGTATCCATAGGACAAGAGATTTCCAGAGTTCTATACCTTGAAGGGGAAAGCTGTTAGACATTGGCCCAAGAGTTTTCATAAATGTGTAGATGGAACCATTTGTTCACAAGGCCATTCAATGCTAGGATGATTGTCAAAAATTTCACCAGTTGGCCTTTGTGTCCCATTTTTTTTTAATCAGGGACATCTTGGTTAAAGAATGGATAGCAGTAACATTTCAGTGAGCTCCATCATTTTGAAGGTAACAACGCTACCCATATATCCACACAGTCTGTGAACTCCATTGCTATTCACTCAGTTGATTGTAAGGGGCTCTCCAAGGTAGCTAAAGGGTCTAGGAGAAGACTGGCTTCCTCCAGCATGCTGACATATGATAAGAGAATGAAGACAGGGGAAGTCATTCCCTCCCCTCTAGGTGGAATATGCCAGAGGGCCCATGTTTGGCTCCATCCTCCATTAAGGTGTCTTCCATAACTGTGCTGAGCTTGTGGGAGTGTTGCTTTCATGACTCAAGTCATAATGGGCAAGTAGGTATGGACAATCAGAGGTTCATTGTCTGTGAGAACCTCTGTTTCCAAGAGACCCCAGCATGAGGCCAGTAATTGCTGCTCTAAAGCATACAGTACCGGGCTGAGTAGCAGTCCCTTGCATCAAAACCCATGGCAATGTATGACCATTATAAGTGGTCCAGAGACTCTAGGAGGCATATGAGGAGGTTGCTAAAACTTCTGCTGTGAAGGAGTCTGTGAGGGTGCTGACATGGCTCTCTTGAGTTTAATTTGTATAGACTTTAGAGCCTTTTGTTGCAGGGGTCCCCATTTAAGATGGGCTATTTCTAAGCAATAGGATCAGTGAGATTGAGTAAACTTTTTAGGTAAAGAATATGTTGCCTTCAGAATCCAAAAAGCACTAAAAGACGTCAGACTTGTGTGTCCTTAATGAGTATATCAAATTCATCTCCTCAGAGGAGAATGTCATCAATGTCATGTCATGCCTGTGCTCCTGGAGAGAGATGGATGCAGGTCGGTTACACCTTGTATGTAAAGACTATGCGTTGGCAAAGGTGTTAAGGATCCCCATGGACATCCTGGGAAAGGTGGACTATGTCGCTTTGGACTTGAAAGCAAACGTAGCAGAGAAGACGTTGAATAAGAACTGAATAAATCACATGAGTCAAATACTTAATAGCAAATATATAAGAGCAAAACATTTTCCAGTTGCATGGAGCTGGTAATTTTAATAACATAGAGTATTAGACACAGAGGCCTTCATAGATGGGCCACATTGGTAAGACTGCAGTAATGGACAATGAGGCACCATTTTTCTTTTCAGGTTTGCAAAGAAGCAAAATTGAGCTCTCAATTGGAGAAGAAGTGGGGGTAATCACCTACTCATTAATTAGGTCTTACATAGCAAGTTTCAAAACTTAAAGATCCCATTTAACCTACATGGGACCATATCAACTATTTTAACTTGGGGTCTGTGGGCTCACATTTTGTTAAGCCAATTTGTAAATGCCAAACTCTTAAATTAACTTTAACTTATTATTCATTGTGTCAAAGCATCTATCCCACTCTGGCATATTTTAAGGCAATGCTATGGGAAATTTAGGCAAGGCTAAAATGTGAGGCACACCTACCTTTCCTCTATTCTATATTTAGGTATTTTCCTGAGACTGTAGGTGGTACCTTGTTTAAATTTAGTGAGATCTCAGGTGTAATTGTAATGTGAGACCAAGTATTGGTTACTTTCAGGATGCTTTTGCCAATTAGTGCATTTTAGCATATGTTAATATTCATTTAGAACCTGCAATCAGTGCCTTTTGTGTCTTTTTGTTATATAAATTCTTTTAGTAAATTATGAAATTGTCAGGGTTAAGGACGTTTCCCATGGTAGTGGTCATATGGTTTAAGGACTCCCAGCAAGTTAGGTTTGCATTAGCCTTTCACTGTGCCACAAGGGTACTGCCGACACTTCCTCTACATTCCCTCGGATTAGGCTTTTGTTGCGATGGGGTCATGAGTAGCAGAGTAACACAGTGGAAGCGTGTTGGGCCCATAGCCCAGAGGTTATGGAATTAGAACTACCCTCTGCTATGATTCTGCCTCTCTGCCTCCTCCCACCTCTCAGCCTTTTTCCCATTTTTCGTTTCTAGCCTCCTAAAGCTTGGTGTTCAGTTTCTATCTCTCTCCAGGGACTCATACCATGGACCTTTTAAGCATTACAGAGAAAGAGGGGAGAAGCCCCAGTGGCCTGCCCCATGGGCAACCATCTTTCATTTCAAGGCTCCCTAGTGTACCCCTGAGTGATTGGAGCTGGCACTTAGAGAACTATAGCAGCCAGTCTTTGGAACCCAGTTAGTCCCTAGTGCAAAGTGAGAGTTTGTTCACGTGTGGATACGAGACAGCAATTAATAAGGCCTGAACAGCCTGCCTGGGGGTCTTGTATTACTTACGGAATTGAGAAACTTCCGTATGTTTAAGGGTGGTGAATAATGAGGGCATGAAATAGTCAGTCTCTTGGTTTAAATACCAAGCTACCAGTCTTGGTCTCCAAGAGTGTGATCCATGGAACCCCGAGGGTCTGGGGAGCATGAAGTTTACTGATGATAGCAGCAAGGCATGCAGCACCAATGAAGACAGGTAGGTTGCTATCCCCATCTGAGCAAAGAGCAAGGTACCATTTCTCTAACTGGGGGGGACCCAAACATGTTCCTCCACAGGATTACCCTAGCACTTTGACAAATCAGGCCTCTGTGCCAAAGGATAACATAATAAGGAAACACGATGCTGATGAAGTGATGGCCCCTGGAAGAGTCCTCTGCCAAACTTAGACTGTGACTGGAAGCATAACCCCAGACCCCAGAAAGTGTGACTCAAGTAGCCTGTCACTCGTAGTACCACAAATCAGGCTCCTGACTGGCCTTGCATCTCGTTTCCAGAGTGTAGCCCCTTAATCCTGATCACTTCGAATATTCCGCTGAGGAAGTTTGGGTCAGGTGGGCCATGGCAACCAGAGGCAGGGACCAGCTAAAACGCAGGCTCACCAACAGATGGCAGTTCTGTCCCCAGCTACTCTCTCGGTGATTTGGAACCAATCAGTAAGCCAAGAGCAGTCTCCCGTGAAGCTACCGAAGAGTCAGTGATGATGGTCATGCCATCCTGCTCACGGTGTCAATTTTTTTATAGGATTTACAGATAATTTTGTGGGACACAATATGACACTGAGATCGAGGAGAGGCAGAGCTCTTTGTTGCAGCTCCAAGCTAGGCAAGGCTGCCCCTTAGGGCCCCACGGGAGGCTGCACCCAAAGTCAGGGCCGCAGCAAGCTGGAGCTAGAGGGGGCAGTTTATATATGGCAAGTGAAGTGAGGTTAGCAGCACGGCTCCCTGTGGATTGGCTAATCTGAATAATTTCGCAAGCTCTAGGGCGCAGGGACTATCCCTTGTTGTCTGATTCCTGGCCCTGGGGCAATTAGGGCCGCACCTAGTGGCCAGGAGTGTGTCTGATAAGGGAAGTAGTGGAGATGTAGATTTAGCTTCTCAAGAAAGGAAACTGATCAGCCTCTTGCCAGGCCCTCAAAACTGGTCAAGGCAGCATTAAAAATACATAAACAGGAACACTATATTGCAGAGGGCTGCTCTGGAGGGCCCAGGGTGACCCCGGCTGTGGTGGTAGACGCACTAGGCCCAGCAAACGGAAGTCACAGCCAGACCCCAGGCAGGTCTTCATCCCCGGAGAAACTGGCTCACCAACTGTTACTTTTTGGCTTACTTCATCTTCAAATGCCAGCAGAGCAGATAGCCACTGGGCTGGCATTGTCTATAGTCGTGAAAGTGAGAGGAACCACACGGCATGGTGTGGGTCCAAGAACCTCTCTCCACTACGCCAGAAGATCACATACACTCTACCTCCATCCCTGCCAGCCTCTTCCCGATTGAATATCTGAAAGATACTGGGAGAGAGATGAAAAATCAAAGGAATGATAATTTCACATTTAAAAAACTCAAAGGAATAACAAAGTTACATGCAAATACACCATTGGAATTACTGGATTGGATTTTTGGAATTTACTGGTTAGGACTAAAAAAGTAAATTTTTCTTTTTTTTATGCTGGTAAATTTTAGCCAACCCAAACAAAATGGATTAGCAGGCTGATATTTGTCTGTAGACAGCCAGGTCACATTCAGTCTCTGACTTAATCTATATTCATGAAGTTTATTGTTTTCCAATTTCCTTTAGTCAGTCTCCAGTACTTCCTAGACTCAGGGGGTACACGAGCACCCCCTTACTCCTTCTTAAGGATCAAGGCACACTCACTTCCTTCAGCGTAGATTCTCTGGGTCTCACACAGCATGGATAAATAACTTGCAAATACTACTTGCATCACATTGCAAACTACCCAGACGTCTCAATTTTCCCGTCTGGACTAGGTGATATATCTCATCCTGTTAAAAATATCATCCCTTGATCCCCCCCCCCCAACTCCTTGTAGTTAACACCCGTGTTTCTCTGTCCATCCTTAGTTAAATTTCCTGAACGTGGTCTCAATATTCATTTCTAGGTCTCTGTTTCTGTTTATTTTAAAATATATTATAAAGCATGTATACAAAAGAGAATATATAAATATACATATGGTTTCTAGAAGAAAATAAAATGAACTCAATGTATCCATTGCTTCACTTAAGAAGTGGAATATTACTAGAATCTTTGAAATCCCCGAATAGATAAAATCATCTTCCTCTGTTTCTCAAATGTGTTTTTAAACATTCTGCTGATTTTGATTTTAGTGCACATGCATGCTGATGCAATAATTGTTTGGTAATTCTTATTTTTCTTTTATATAAATAAAATCATGCTATATATATTCTTCTGCAACTTGGGATTGTTATCTAATATTATATCTTTAAACTTCATGCATGTCAGTGCTGGTATTGGTAGCTTGTTATGTTTTACTATTGTAAACCATTCCATTATTTGGTAAAAATTAAAGTTATGTTTCTATTCTGCTATTTATAAATAGAAGGGTTATTTTAATTTTTCTTATTTGAATAAGATTGTTATAATAATTAGGATTAAGTTCTGCTGAAAGTGACAGAAAATGTGAAGTAAATATATCTAAGCAAAACAGAATTTTCGTCACTTCCCCATAGGCTCCAGTAGGATATTCAGGGGCTGTGTTGTTCTCCACATTATCAAGAAACCAGACTCCCTTAGCCTTCATGAGTCATTGTATTTGGCCTTGAGTCCCAATTTCACCTCCTTATTCACAATTGCTAATGCAGTTTCAACCATCATGGTGGCAGTCTAGACAGAAGGAAGAAGGAAAGGGAAAGAGTTGACACACATCATCTTTTTAAAAATACCGGCTGGAAGGTACACTCACCACCTCAGCTCAAAACCCATTGGATGGAACCAAATCTCTGCCCTTCCAGCTGTGGTCTTAGTTCTGGTTGACTGCAGACACAGCTAATATTGAGGGCGTTTAGTACTGAAAAAGTATAAAAATGGATATTGGGAACAGCTAAAAAAAATCTCGGTTAAAGCCACAGTGGATATTCTTGTGTATGAGTGCTGGTGCACTTGTGCAGGGACTGCGGGCCAAAGCACACACACATACCCACATTCCTGGTGATGCGCAAAATTCTCCATACTAGTTGTTCAGTTAATACTGCTACTCGAAGACCTCTTCTTTCCCTCAACCCTTGGTACTTGTATATATTGAAGTTTATTGATATTATCATTATTTTGTGTTTTGGCAATCTCATGTCAAATGTTACCAGATTGTAGTTTTTATGACATTTCTAATGGCTAATGAAGTTAAACGTCTTTTCATAGGTTTATGGGTCAATAATATTTCCTCTTTTAATGTAATGCCTATTTATGTCTTTTTCCCATTTTTCAATTTGTCTTTCTTTTTATTCTTGTATGGGGGTTATTCATCTATTCCAAGTATTAATCCTTTGGCTGCATTTGTTGCAAATATCTTCTCCTACCTTATGTTTTTTTCTTTCCACCCTTTTTTATGATGTCTTATAATAAAATATTTCAATTTCAGATTTTCTCACTAAAAAATTCCTTTTAATCAGTGAGGTCATTAAGGTTATATTTTTCTAATAATTGAAAGGTCTAGACTTCATGTTTAGGTCTCTACTCAATATTGAATTAATTTTATGGCATGATAAAAATTGGGAATGTTTTTCTTCTTTTTTTTTTCTTTCAGAGTACCAATTGTCCCACACCATATACTGAAACAATTATAGCTTTGTTTTAGATCAGGATGTGTGTGTGTGTGTGTGTGTGTGTGTGTGTGTGTGTGTGTCCGCCCTCCTTATTCTCTTTCAATGATCTATTTATCTATCTCTGAGTCAATACCATACTGTCTGAAGACTTTATTGAATCTTGATGAGGCATAAAACAAATAAGCTCCTTTGTTCTTTAGATATGTAGCTTTTTATTCTTGGCCCTTTGCTACTGAATATAAATCTTAAAATCAACATATCAAATTCCATAAAAATCTTTATTGAAATTTTTAATGCAATCGCAGTGACTCTTGGTTCAATTATCTATTGAATATTGATTCAATTGTCTGTGGTTTACTCTAAAACTTAGGTACTTAAAAGAGCCATTTATTATAGCTCACAATTTTGTGGGTCATAGATTTAAGCAGGATTTACTTCAGTGATTAGATGGCACTGGTGGTATTCAGCTTGCAGATGGGCTGTCAAGAGGTCCAAGATGGCTTCCCTCATATGCCCGGCATCATGGGGGATGGCTGGAAGGCTGTGTTTAGCTATCACCGTGGACGAAAGTACTTTTGTGGGTCTTCTGCAGGAGAGAAGTCCCAGAGTAGTTGAACTTCTTACATGGCAGATCAGGGGCACCTAGACAGAGTATTCCAAGAGAATAGTAGAAGCCTTGAGTTTCTTAAAACCTGGGTCCAGGAACTGCCCCTGTTTCTCTTCCGCCTCAAAACAGTCATAAGACCCACCTAGATTTCAAGTGAAGGGGCATAGACATCACCCTTCCATGAAAGGATTATCAAAGAATGTGTGGTCATTTTTAATCTGCCACACATCTAAAGAGTGAGAATTGGCGTCTTCGTGATGTTGAGATCGCCTACCTGATGAACACAACGGCAATGGACTAAATGGCTGTATCCCCACCAAATTCATATATTGAAACCCTAATTCCAATGCGATGGTATTTGGAGGTAGGACTTTCGGAAGGTAATTAGGTCGCTAGGGTGGAGCCCTCATGAATGGGATGGGATTAGTGCTTTTATAAGAAGAGGCCAGAATGCGGGCTAGCTTTCTTACTGCCCTGCAAGAATCAAGCAAGAAGCAGGAAGTCGGCAACCCAGAAGAGGCCTCTCACCAGAACTCCACCTTCTAACGCTCTGATCTTGGACTTCCAGCCATCAGAACTGTGAGAAATAGGTTTCTTTTTTACTTTTTATTTTCTTTAAGATTTATGTATTTATTTTAGATCAAGCACGAGAACAAGAAAGAGAGGGATACAAGCAGGGGGGAGAGGCAAAGGGAGAGGGAGAGAGAGAGAGAAAAGCAGACTTCCCTGAGCGTGGAGCCTGGTGCAGGACTCGATCTCACAATCTGAGATCATTACCTGAGCTGAAATCAAGAGTTAGACGTTTAACTGACTGAGCCACCCAGGTGCCCCAGGAAATAGGTTTCTGTTGTTTGTAAGCCACCCAGTCTAAAGTTCTTTGTTACAGCAGCCCAAGTTGACCAAGATAAATCTCTGCATTTATTAGGTCTTATGAAATGTCCTTGAAAACAGTTTAAAAAGTGTTCATAAGGACCTTTTGCTTTTTCACTAGCTTTGTATATATATTTATGTTTAGTATTTATATATTGCATAATTTTGCCATTTTATATATATATATATATATATATATATATATATATATATATATATATGTTTATTTGTGTTGATATATAGAAAGGCAATTTTTATATTGCTTTTACATCTGGACTTTATATTTCAGATAGACTCTCCTATTAATTTTCTGTAGATCCTTTTGGGTTATCTATTTAGACAACTATTTCTCCTACAAATAGTGATAGTTTTGTATTCTCCTTTCCAATACTTAACATTTTTATTTTACTTGCTTATTTTATTTAAATAGCTGGGATGATCTGTATAATGCTGAACAGAAGAACTATTAATAAGCATTCTTTAAAAATTCATTATTTTAAAGGGAATGCCGTAAACATTTTACTGCTAACCATATGATTTTTTATTAATTACGTTTTTAAAATTAAAAAGTCCTTTTTATTCATATTTTAAGAATTTTTTGGTTAATGAATAATCATCAAATTACATTGAATAACTTTCTGCATTTATTGACAAAATAATATAGCTTTCTTCCTTTAGTTAGAAGAATTACATTATTAGATTTCCTAATGATATAAAATTTTGATTTCTGGATTAAATTCAACCCAATAATTTTAACTTTTAAAAAAAGATTTATTTATTTATTTATTTATGAGAAAGAGGGAATGAGAGAGGGAGAGCACATGAGCAAGCACGTGTGCTCGTGCTGGGAAGGGATGGGGGAGGGGCAAAGAGAAAGGGAGACAGAATCTCAAGCAGGATCTACATCAGCACAGAGCCCAGCGAAGGTTCCATGCTGGGCTCGATCTCATGACCTTTAGATCATGACCTGAGCCAAAATCATGAGTCAGACACTTAATCAGTTAAGCCACCCAGGAGCCCTGTCTTAATCAGCCTATATGCTTAAAGCATTTTTCAGGTTGGGAATGAGAAATAGTTACATTTTTCCCCCCCAGAACTTCTGGATTCTCTTTTTTTCTTTCATGTATATTTTTAAATCAGCCCGTTCTTTCTGTTTTAATCTCTCTTAGTATCTGGTCAAATGCAGGCACTAGCAACCAAAGCATGCTTATAGTATTGTGTTTCTCAGTTATTCCCCTAAAGTCAAAGTTGAAATAATCCATTTTCTATTTCTATTATTGCACAATACACTTTAGCAAATGTTTTTCCACAGTCCCAGTAATTGTTCCTTCACTTCTTACCACCTACCCTGGAATCAATGGATGATAATTTAATTTTTGTTATAATAGTATCTGTATTAGCTTTGGCTTCCATAACACAATATCACAAACTGTGTGGCCTAAACAACAGAAATTTATTTTTTTCACAGTTCCGGAGTCTAGAAGTCCATGATTTAGGTACTGGCAAATTTACTTTCTGGTTAAAAAAAAAAAAAATCTATCTATCTATCTATCTATCTATCTATCTATCTATCTATCTATCTATCTTCCTGGTTTGAATATGGTTGCCTTCTCACTGTGTCCTTGCATGGCCTTTCTTCTGTGCACACAAGGAAAATGAGAGAGCTCTCTAGTGTCTCCTATTCCTTTTATAAAAGCTGGGGCCCCATTGGATTAGGACCTTGTGCTTACGATGTCATTTAACTCTAATTACCTTCCAGAGTCTTCATCTCTAAATAACATCACGTTAGAGGTTAGGGCTTTACCGTGTGAATTTTGTTATAGACTTCTCAGTCTATAACAGCATCCTCCTTTTTTTTTTTTTTTTAAGATTTATTTATTGATTTTAGAAAGAGTGAGGGAGTGCGTGTGCATGCATGTGTACACGTGCATGCTGTGGAAGGGGCAGAGGGAGAGAGTCTTAAGCAGACACTGTGCTGAGCATGGAGCGCAATGCAGTGCTCAATCTCACAGCCCTGAGATCACTACCTGAGCTGAAACCAAAAGTCTGATGGTTAGGGACTGTACCACCCAGGCACCCCAACAACATCCCACTTCTAAATATCAATTCTTACATAGTGCTATCTACAGTTTATATTACAGTAACAACCCCCAAATCTCAGTTACTTACCACAACAAATACTTCTCATTCATGTTGATTATCACACAACTGTGGTCCTGCTGTAAGGCTCTCTTCTCTGTGTGTCTTTTTTATATTGGGGTCCAGCCTAATATAGTAATTCTTATGGTAGAGGGAAAATGCAATGGTAGTATAATATGATCACTCAGATACCATATATTGTCACCTCCAGTTACACTCATTTGGGCCAAGCAAGGCAAGTGAGTTAGCATGATGTTAGAAGAATAAGAAATATACACGTGACTTTTGTATGTCCTTACATTGAATGGTATTCTTTGTATTTCGAGTAGAGGTTAGCTCATTTAGATTCATTATAATGCTTGTGTATTTGAATTAATTTTGGCCATTCTAAAATCTGCTAATATATTGTCCTAATATATTTCCAATGTATGTTTCCTTTTTTGTGAGTTCTTTTAAGTTTTACTCTTTTCCTAATTCCTTTCCTTCGTTATTATTTTTTTCTAATCATGTAATTTCATTCTATCAGCAACTTTGCTGAAAATGTTAACATGGATATTTAATCTAAATTTAATATTCATTAATCAGTAGCACTTGTGATATAATCCAAAAACTTTAGAGTGCTTGGATTCTGCTTATCTCCCACCCCAATTTAATGCTTTTGTATATAGGATTTTAGTTTGATTTTCGTTTTTTTTTTTCACCATACAAAAATAAATATTAAATATTACTGTTTCGGTTTTAAACAGTGTTCATTTACACTTACTATTAAATTGATGATTATTTCTCTTAATATCCTTTTTTTTTGCATCTCAGAACAGTTGAGTTCTTCAGCTCTTGAATTTTTGGGTTCATTTGTCATCTTCCTGAAATATAACTTTAGAAGTCTCTTAAGTTGATCTGTTGGTAATACATTCTTTTAAATTTGTCATTCTGAAGAATCTTGTTTTTTTGACATCATTTGTGAAAAATTATTTCACAGGCTCTACAGATTTTCAATGACAGTATTTTTCTCTTAGTCTCCAGTCTTCTAACATGCATAGTTGTTAATAATGCTTCTCTGTCTATTTTCCATTCCTCTGCTGGAAATCCACTTGGATCCTCTCAGATTGCATTTGAGATCTTCTCTCTATCTTTGGATTCGAGGAGTTTCATTATAATTTGTCAAAGTATGGGCTTCTTTTTTAAACAATATTTGGGTTCTATAGGTTTTCCTCAATTCATGATATAGCATCATTTACCAATTCCAGAAAATTTTCATCCATAATCGCTTCAAATATTGTTTACCTCTATTTCTCTTTAATCTCCTTCAGAACTATGATTAGAAATATGTTAGACCTTTAAAATCTATCCTCTATTTAAACAATCTTTCCTAACATAACATAATAAAAAAATAAAAATAAATAATCTTTCCTGTCATATTCACCATTTCTTTACCTCTCTTGCTACATTCTGAGTATTTCTTTTACATCTGTCTTTTCAGATTACTATTTAAGTCTTCAGCTATGCCTAACATGATAAATGGCTATCCTTCTGTTTTCTAATTTAATTTGTCATAATTCTTATTATTTGCAGGCTTAATTGGTTATTTTTTCAAATGTCCCTGGACAATTTGATATCAAACTGATAGTATCAGGGTTCTTTGTTTGAAATGTATTTAAAAATGAGACAATTAATTCATTTGTTCGAACAGTATTTTTTCTAGGCTGCAGAGACAACCAACAAAATAAAATAAAATAAATCAAGGAAATAGCAAATAAAATCCTTTGAAACTGGAATTAATTAGTTCAAGTTGAATTAAACGTTTCAGAGATTTCTCAATTTTTAATCATATTTAATTCTTCATAATGAAAATAACACTTTTAACAACATCTGGTTCAAATCAGCCACTCCCACTGTTTTTGAAAAGAGACTGTTTTCACAAGCTCTACATCTGAGGGTTGAGCACATATCACAGGAGGTTTTTGGTTTCCTCTCCTCAGTATCTTCCTTGGTTCTTACATAATGACCCTTTAAACAACTATATAGAGATTGGTGATAAATCTACAAATAAAAACATTTTCTAAAAATTGGGTTATTTGAAAGTCAAAGTGCATCGTTTCTCCTACCTGTGCTCCTATAATAACAGGTTCATTTGTCAAAGGGGTTTAGATTCTAAGTCAAGAGTGCCAGAGATTATTTTTAATCTTGATAATTCAATTAGGAATATGATTAAAATAGAAAATAAAAAAAATGTCTCTCTCTGAGCTAGGAAACCTTCCGTATTTTTAAAACATATCCCAAAGGAGAGAAAATGGGAGTGCAGGAAATAACCATTTACTAAGTTCAGACTATATCCTTACCCTGTACTATTATTCTGTCCAAATGATCTCATTTAATATTTACAACCTTATTAAATGTCAACAGTCCTTCAATACCAAGAGCATTTCTGAGGGTGTTATTGTACCTATTCCACAGTCTGGTATATAAAGTCATTTGTGGAAGTTAGGAGACTGGTGAAATATTCTTACAGAGATTTCAAGCAGTTAGAAATTTAAGATTAGAGACATAAATTTGATGCTAGCTGTTCTTGTTGTTACTTGTTTTTTTGTTTTGTAGAGACATGATAGTTTAAAACTTATAAGTTAATGAGATCCTTTTAGAGAAAAAGTATATGCAGAGTAGACATCTGAATTGGACCAAATATATGTAATTTTCTCCTCCCTTGTCCCAATTTACAGATCCACTTAACTCGAGGCCCTTGGCCACTTGCTCAGTGGAGAGGTCTTGGCCACCACCACCATTGCCTCATTTCCTCATATCGCCTGCTATTTTGGCCTTTCCCTAAAGTGAGTGCTGGCCTCTGGTACAGCCTCATCTCAGTCATCATGGGGGGAACTAGAACAGGTCCAGTGTGAAAGCCCAACTTGACTGGACTTGTTGAAGTTTCCTCCACAACTTAAGGACTCAAGTGAATCATAGCACCATTGGTGTGGGATCTGGCTTTCCCAGAATCTCCTAGGGAGAGCACAGTAGTGTAAGCTAGAAATGTGGGCAATGTAATGTCCACACGGGCCACATTTTTACCAACAAGAGGTAGGAAATAGGATAGATGACCTGTGTATCTGTGGTGAAGGTGGTGTGGTGTGGTGAAGGTGAAGAGGTCCTGTGAGGTCCGAACAGAGATCTCAAATATGGCTAAGTAATCAGCTATGTTAACATGTGAAGCTGTGGCCCACTTGGAAAGACACTTTCTGGTTTTGCTTTCCTTATTTAATTCTTTCTATACCTTACTTAATTTTCCCTGCTTACCTTTTTTTTGCTCTGGAATGGTATCCACCAGTAATTAGGGATGACAGCTTTGTTTCAGGCACTGTGTCTAAGGAAACCAGGAAACCTTAATATCAAATGTCGTATACCGTAAGTCAAGAAGAGTTGGAGGAGCGGTGGAGAGTGGATGGTGAACATTAAGAATGTTAAATGCAACAGTAAGTCTTATAGGGGTGAATGACAAGAGAACATTTAATATGATGATTGGGAATTCTTCAGTGACATTTCAGAATGCTGTTGTAGTGCACTAGAAATGAAAGGAAGAAGTGACTCAGTATTAAAGAATGTATGATTATTTGTGTTTTTAAAAAATATCCTACCTTATATTTTTCAGGAAAATGATATTTATTCTATTTCTTTTTCTTAAATAGTAGAAATGTGTGTATACATCTATTTGTATATTCATTTATATTATTTATATTTATATTTATCAAAGTGAGACTTGCCAAATTTGAAAATCATTTACTATCTTTGTATTTATGTTTTATCTTCGAGGTATCTTTTATTTTATATAAACACACTCCCATACACACAAATGAAGAGCGTTTGCTGATGATACTGAACCAATATATATAGAATAAATGTACAAACAAAATGTATATATGTGAATAACGAGCTCATCTACAAATCAACGTTCACGACCTCTCCAAAAGTAGTGAAACAGGGCTAGATCACAAATTTACTTAAACAAACAACACATTTCTTAAGTCCTAAAAAATACTAACAGAAGTTTAATCCTTATTTCAGTTTTATTCCAAATGTTCAATATTAAATTAAATCATTTTTTACAAATAGTGAAAATACTGTCACTGGCGCATAAGCATGCAAATGTCCCCTTGGTGTATGTTAACAATAGAAGTAGTGATGGTGATAGCCAGCGCACATGCATTTCAGCGGCTGACGTGTGACGTCCAGTCTTCTCCGCCCGGCACGCGCGGGCTCGCAGCTGCAGCTGTTACGTGCAGAGCCTGGCGCTATTTCTGCCTCTGCCTCCTGTTCTCTTCAGAGCCCTTGTTCTCAAACATTACCTCATCACTGATGCCAAATGCCAGGTTGAGCTGTCTGCTGCTGCTATTTTTCCTAGCCACTCACATCTCTGTCCATCCTTGAAGTCATACTTCAGTGTGCCTTTGAACGAATTCTCTCTCTAACCTCTTTTCTGTCATGACGCTTCAACTCATCCTGCAGCAGTTACCAGGTTATCTTGCTGACATCTGTCCCCTGCAATTAGCCTGCCCACATCCATGGGCCAACTGCATTTTATTTAATATGAAATATGGAAAACCTGTGCTTTTCCTTCATATGGTACTTTATACTGCACAATGTGCTCTCAGATAAATTATTGTCATTGTTTTTAGATTGATACAGATCTGTAATTTTAATGGGGGGGTAGTAAGTTTTCTAACATTTACTGAATAGGCAGCCAGACGCTGTGGTGGGTCATTTCTACGTAGTATGATATCACATTGATTTTTGTTTTCTCAACATGTTATCCCCCACTTAACTAGTAAGGAGTCAAGAGAATAATGAGACTTATCTAAGTCGGTGCAGCAAGGAGCTAGAACACAGATACTCTGTCACAATTTCAGGGCTTTTCTGCTCTCCGCACCACCTCCTGCATCCTATAGGTGACTACTTAAACAAGCCAGCTACAAAACGCATACCCCTGAGTCATGTAACAATTTACATGCCTTTTGTATAGTACTTAGGACAATACGTAATTGTTACATGGGGATTAACCTGTGTCCTTCTTTGAGTTTCAGAGTATAACAAAGTTACCTTTTATCTGTAGCATTTAGAATGTTCACAGTAAATTTTGATGAATAAATGAAAGGATGAGTATGACACACAGAACAATACTTAGTAACAATCTACATACTTTAGGAAGGAAATTTAAAGCCACATTGGCATGCAATTGTTTTTAAAGATACGTTGATCTCTTTATTAGTATGAGTCAAACAGGACCGAGAAAACACCTAGTAATTTGAAAAGGAAAAATTTACTATAAAGAATGATTGGCTATAACAGAAGACTGGCGTACTGAGAGATTCACTATTAAGAAGTAGGGAAAAATATCAAGAATATAGGAAGTGCGGATTATAAGGAGTCAACATTATCCCTAGAAAGAGATCCCTCCACACCCAGCCCCAGGGCTAAGCTCAAGACCTTGCTGTAGTGGACAGAGTTGTGACTCACTAGTGACAGAGAAATTTCTGTGATGCACTCCAGTAGGACTTACTGGAAGTGTGCCCTCTGAAAAACGTAGGAAGTCAGCCCTTCAGGGTAGTGGGCAAAGCATTCAGAGAGATGTGTCACAAGAGGCACTCACAAGAACACAAGATGTGTTCTAGAGGAGGTGACATGGAAACTTCTCACCTCTGAGTATTGCCGGCTGCTATGCACGGCTGGAGCTGGCACCAGGGGAAGCCGCGGGAGCCTGCAGCTGAAGAACCCCTCTCACTGTATGTACCAGTATGGTGCTGGGAAAGATCGAAGCTGCAGGGCCTTCCCGGTGAGCACACTGGCAACCAAAAGAAAATCCTTTATTCCTTCACTTTCTCTATCGCCTCTATGGACAAAGCTTAACATTATGCAAGCTGGCGATGGAAAAAAAACTTTTAAAGGGCCCAAATCCATTTTCAGAGAGCAGACAAACAGGGTGAATTTGGAGCCGAGAAGCAATCAATTGGTAATTAGTATAGTCTTCTTGACATCATTTTAAATTATGATCACATTTGATTGTGTGTTTCTGTTCTTATTTAAAAAAAATTTTTTTTAAATGATGAGAAAGACTTCCATTCTATCAAGTTAGTCCTCGGTAAAAATGATAACAAGGAAAGCTGATGTGATTTGGATGCACGGAAGGAAGTTCCTTCTTGGCTACCTTCTACAGAATCTTTGACCTTTAATAAATTAACCTTATTGAACCATAAAGCACGTATGTGATGGATAACAATCTCTCCATAGTTTGTGGGGAGATTTAAATAGGATAATCTTTATAAAATCTCTGCATAATCTCTAGCACATAATATTCTAAGTGTCTCATGATGAGATTTATATTGTGTTCACCAGTCTAAGAAGAGAGACTTAGTATTCTGGTTAGTTTCTCAAGGACGTTTTAAGTCTATTTCTATTTATTACTCAGAAAACTCAAGATATATTTATTATAAAATTTTTGTCTTTGGGCCCAAAATAGATTAACCTTAGATTGTTGCAATTTAAACTTCTTTTGTTTCCTTATTGATGAAAGAAGTCATAGATATTTGGGAATCATGACTCCGTCAGGTCAGCCAAATCTGTGAGGTGACTGGCAAGGTTCAGCATATCAATAGGCCCACGTGTTCAGTGACTACAGTTCCGAGATTGATATGTTGTTCTTTACACCTCTGTTGTAATTGACATAAAACATGTCTGTGATACCACTTTGTTCCCTAAAGTCATAGCACAACTACATCAACATTTGGTGATTTGTGCTACTTGGGAACTCTTCCAGAAGGAAGCAAATTAAAATGTTTGCAACTAATGGGAAAGGATGTGCTACTATTTGCATACGGGTTGAGTCAGATAAACCTGATTTGGAGAAATGGATTTGGAGCTGAACACATGACTTCAGAAAATGTGCTTACACTGAGATTTCTCATCTGTAATAAGAGAATAGTACTACCACCTCATGGTATCCTTATGATTCTTAGATGGAATCATTTATGTGAGGTATTTGTAGATTGACTGATGGGGACAGCTCAGACATATAAATGGAACTTATATGTATTCTTTTTCATTCTAGTTTTTTAAATGGTTTAAATTCTCTATTTCTATTGTATGTATACATGTGTGTGTATATGTCCATTTGTCTCTTTCTGTCTCTCTCTACATATGTAAAATCTATACATATATAACCTATATATATGATGTATGATTTATAGATATAATATAGTCACATATATATGTGTGTATTTGATAAAATACATATTATTATTATTAAATACTCTCATATAAACTGATCCCCCCTCATTCTTTTTACTTCATTTCATTCACTCCTACCAGTCACTCATTTTCTCCTCCCAACAGTCTGATGTCCTGGGTCCTCACACATTAAGTTCATTCTCCCCTGCAGGCATTTGCTCTTACTGTTCCATCTTCCTGAAATGTTCACTCACCAGACAATCCCATGACTGGCCTCTTTCTCATTATTCGGTTCAAAATTCAAAGGTAAACTCTTCAAAAACACTTCCCCTGGCCATGCCCCCTTAGCTGGCTCTCCCTTATTGGCCAGTCAGCCTCTACTCAATCACTTCGATTTCCTTCATAGCAGGGACCACTGGAGGGAAGTTTTTCATTCACGTATTTGTTCACTGTTAAAAATGTCTTTCCTGCCCCACTCAAATGTAAAGTCTCATTTATTTTTGTCTTCACAATGTCTAGAAGAATATGTAGCATAAAACAGATGATTATTAAAAATATCTCACATGAATGGAGGTTTGAGGCAGACTCGAAATCTTGTGGAATTTCCTCACCGCCCTTCTTAAAGGAAAAACCAATTTGGACAGCTGTTGGAGAATTTATGGAGGTTTTTGAGTTTATGGAAAAAATGAGACACATTTGATTTCCGAAAATTCTCAACTTAAATAGCCAGAGATGCAAAAATGTCAGAAATAAAGTAGCCACTTTTCTATTAGTTGTCTATTACTGGCTAGCAAGACTTCCCCAAATGTAATCATTTTGAACAGCAGAAATTACTATTTCTCAAAATTCTGTGGGTCGGCGAGGCACCAACGCATGATCTCATGATGCACATTGCCCGTGAATACAAAGAGAGCGCTCACCTTCAGGAAGCCTAGCCAGCTTTCTTCGTGTGGTAGCTGACAGTGTTCTGACAGAACAGGCCTCAGCATGTCAGCCTATGCTTACATCACATTTGCAGAAATCTCATTGGCCGAACAAATCCCATGACTGGCCTGCCACCTTATCCACAAGGACATGGATGTCAGGAAGAGTGACTACACACAACAGGAAAAAATGCAACCTATTTTACTTCAATTTCTCTTGGCCTCATATCTTTTTTTTAAGATTTATTTATTTGAGAGAGGGGAAAAAAAGAGAGCACAAGTTGGGGGGAGGGGCAGAGTAGAGGGAGCAGCAGACTCCCTGCTGAGCAGGGAGCCCCACAGGTCACGGGGCTTGATCCCAGGACCCTGGGATCATGACCTGAGCCAAAGGCAGACATTTAACTGACTGAGCCACCCAGGTGCCCCATCCTCAGATCTACTAACATGGAACATAGATGTCATTGCCAGATTGTGTCTCCCTGGATCTGGGAGACTAAATTCTTTCTAAGCCACTGCCTTTTTATTCTTAGGGTTATGTCACCATTTTAAAAAATGTATGCTGTATAGTGTATGTGCTTCCATTAAGGAAATGGTGAAAAATGATAAAAAAATGTTAGGTTCTCCCACTTTCACGAAAAAAAAAAAAAATACCACTAGTGAAACTGTATCCACAGGGAGTCACAATAAATGAGTAGGAAGACGAGCAGATTCAGTGACCTATTGCCCTTGGACAAGAAATCTGCCCCTAATTTTCCAACACCTAGAAAACCTATTACCTACATTTACTTTCCATGCAATTATGTAGGTACATGGACTGTACATAGCAGATAGAAATTCATGTTGTAGTTTGGCAGGTTTTCCGTATTAAAATGAGTCATCTGCACAATGATAAGTGATATCAAAGATCATGAAACTATTTTTTTAAGTTAAGATTTCCTTTTGGCCAATTTATTCGACAGGTTAAGTGTCTAGCATATGCACTAAATGTAATGAATAAAAACAGCCTCTGGTCTTAAGATCTCACTGTCTAGCTTTTTGGCCATAAATGGGAGAATGAATGGGACCACTATAAGAAAGACAAACACTCGGGTATTGCTATGAACAATGCTAGGAGAAGGGAGTTACTGAAAGAGATAGTCTTCAAACAATATTACAAATTAGTATGGTTAGTCTTTGTTAACAGGTTTCATGACTTCCTCTGTTTACTGAAACTGTTCCTGGAAAGCGTAATAGTTCCCTCCATTTTTTCCAAATGCAATGATCTCTTGACTCCTATCCTCTTATTTGTTAGTTGCATTCGACTGTTAATCTTTTCTGCCATCTTAAAAGTAGTGTCTTATTCCTTTTTTTTTTTTACTGTGAAAGTATGCGCTCTGTTTTTTTCTTCCTTTGTGACCGATACTCTTGAATTCTGCTCTCTGCATCCCCCAGCTGAGTGTACCCGAGGTTAATTCTTACTCTTTTCTCCTTTATTTTTACTCTTATTTTCTTGATATGTATTCTGGCTTATTGTTATTGTTGATATCCTGTGACGCATAATTGCTGTTCCTATAATCTCACTCAGAGCGAGCACCGTCACACTCTGTGGACACCTAGGGTAATTTCTTGAATAGCTGCTTCTTTGGAAGAAACACACTTAGGAGAAACACACTTACAAAGAAACACAGGAGATATTTAAGAGGTTTAAAGGTTTAAGACCAATTCTCACTTAGCTAACTGTTCTGGTAGCATAAGCTCTCCAAACTCTTAATTTTCCTACCTGCCCAGCTAACTTCTACTTGGCTCCAAATTCTTAATACCAGATAAGCACTCAATCATGTTGTAAGAATGAGTGAGCTCTATTTCTCTCCATGGTGCTATCACACTCAAGAGCTGACGATGACTCCCTAATATTTACTGACACTTTCATGGCCTTAAAATTACTGTAGGATATAGTCTCAGTGTGTTACCTTTCTTATCAGTCTCAATGTAGTCACTCTCCTTGCTCTGTGTGGTCTCCTTTCTGCACTTTATAGATCACGTTCTCGTTTGACACTAACAGTTTTACACATAGAGTTTGTGCTACCCGCACTGGCCTCTTTTCTCATGTTGATACTTATAAGGATAAAAACAGTTGCTAGTCTTAATGAATGTTTACTATTTGCCAGTACTACTTTAAGAGCCTTAAGGCCTCAGCATCTTTAATCCTTGAAACAACTTTATGAGATAGGTATTTTATTTTTTCTGCTTTATTGACCACGAAATTGAGACAAAAGAGGTGGACGACTAGTCCAAGGTTACCCAGCATGTGTGTAGTGGAGCCTAAGTCCTTAGGCGAGAGTACTTTGAAATCCTTTACTCTTCTGCACTGTGCTACCAGTCTCCAAAGATCAACCCAAAGCTCACCTTCCCTTTGAACTTCAGTCTCTTTCTTCATCTTCCCCAATGTCAAGGGGCTCTGTATTCCCACAGTCTATTGTGAGCAAAAGTCTAAGTGTTTAGGAAGTACCTCAAACTTGTGTGAAGCTTAACAAGGAGAGAGAGAGAGAAAAGAAAAACCCTGAAATGTTTGAACATAATGTACCTATTGACTCTCGGTACTTCAGTACTATTGGTCAAGACTTGCAATGCCAAAAAGGTAATAAAAGGGTAGCAAGAGCCCTCCTCCTGTCATTAGGTCCCAATTTAGATGATCTCCTCATAGAGTCTCCATTGTTACTGTGACACACCATTGTAACATTCAGTATTGTGCTCCCCTGTCAATGCTCTTCAGTGAACTATGACATTAAAATGTTGTGTAAATTCTATCTTTCCTTGTCCTCTCTTTTTTTAATCACCTGGTTGACTGACCTTGAGGTTTATGAAATCTATTTTCATGTACTTTTCTCATACAGGCTTCCTTGGGCTGGCCTTCTACTTATTTTTGGATGCCATTTTGGGACTATCCCCGAGCTTCCCCCTCTTTCTACAGGTGCCTTTCCTTGCTAGATGCTCACTTTGAGCACGGACCTGACATTTCCTCAAGCAGTGCTCAGAAACTTTGCTGGAGGGGCAAGATCAGGTCATGTGAAAATCATACCTCCCATAGATTTTCAAATGAGCTTAGGTAGAAGATATTGGTGAGCTTTGTAACTATTGTTATTACTTTAGATACCTGTTTCCTAAACTATTCTAGAAGCTCCTTGAGAATAAGAAAAAAAAAAAAGTGCTTCATTTATTTACCTGGACTCTCTGTACCTACTACATAATAGATATTTAATCAATGTGTAATGCTATGAAAAAATGTAGACTAAAAATTATTTCATTTTGCCAGTATAAGAACAATTACTCCATTAGCTAGAAATAAGATTTGCAAAAACCAGAAAACAAAAACCGAAATACCAACCAACCAAACAAACAAAATACCTTACTGTTTCTAAACCCTTGGTGGGGTTGGATTCTTCGATCAGACAATATTTGAATTTCTATGTGTTGGAAGTTTTGGAGCCAGAGAAAGCCTATTTTCTATTTTAAATAAATAAATATCTTACAATTATCCTAGAAATACTACCTAAAGTTATCATTAAAAAACATTACAAAATACACCATTAAAATAATTTGCAAAATACTCATTTAGACCAAAATAAAGGAAACAAAAGCTGTCTAGCTTTTACCTCAAGAATGATTCTCATATCCCTCAACTCTTTCCACGGCAAGAGGTAAAGAATATCACTGAAGAGCATGGGTTTTTAGAGTCAGAAATTGGCTTAAATCTTGCCTCCTTTCTTTATTAACTATAAATTTGTCTGAGTTCTAGGACTCTCCTGTGTCCCTATTTCAGCATAAGAAATATAGGAATAATAACAGCCATCTGACAGGCTGCTGTAAAGACCAGATCAGATAATGTATGTAAAGCCTGTAATAATCCCTGGCAACTAATAAGGACCTATTAATTGACACTATTAGAATTCGTTTAATGTTCTCTCAGAAAATACAGTTCAGACACGAGAGGTTCACTTCTAATCCTGACATTTTTTAGTTCAGTTCTTTCTCTTTCTAGTCCTATTGCATAAGAAGTGTTTGAGGTCTGGTAGCAAACTTTATTAATAGTCAAGGCCTGTTCAACATGCTTTTCCAGGAAGAGAACCATATTTAACTTTCATTCGTCTCTGCAAAATGGTAGCTCGAATGCTTCCTTCAAACCAAAATGACTTGTTCATGTCCCGAGTATTTCGGAGGTATGTGCGTGCGTGTGTGTTTTCTTGCTGTTCTTTAATTTCAGCTGGATAGGCATTATTCTTCTAAAAAATGTTCTATTACAATGGTAGATCTTATTTGTCTTCAGTAACTTTGGGACCACTATATGATTTCTTTCTTTGAATCCTTATCTTTCTCTCTCCATGAGCACTAGAAAATAAGTGCCCTTCCTTTGAAGCAAACAGATGCTTTTCCATAGCCACACAGTGGGCTGTTCCCCCATCAGCTGAGTTCCCTGTGAACATTGTGAAAGTGTTCATCACGTGTCCACAGACTTAATATTATGGAAATCATCTCAGAAGCAATTGAAAAAATGGAAGAAATGGAAATATTCGCACTTTCAAGTAAGTCACAATCTACTTGAGGGGACAACATTGACACAGACAAGATAATTAACTCACTTCATGTCTGTAATAATTCTGTGTTGTTGATTATGTTCACTAATACTCTTTTTCATCATTATTTTGGGAGATGAGTCTCCATACCCCCAAATTAGGACTGTGGGTAGAAATACTTCCCTGATAAGTCACATGCCTATTCCCTTTATATAAATATATTCTTGTGTTTATTCAGCAAATATTTATCAAGCCTTTCTAGGGCTTGTCTCAGGAGGAACTTTGTGCCACAGCAGTGTTCAATAACAAAAATTCAACTGAGTAAATTTTAAAGATCTAGTTGGCTTTATTAATCGATTTATGAATCGGGCAGTGTCCTGTCTAGCAGGGGAGCTCCAAAGAGCTACAGGAAAGAAAAGGTTTTTAAAGGTAGAGAGGAAGCTGAAAAAAGACAATTACTAGCAAAGAATTCATGGTTTGAGGCAGGGTCACCCTTCTAAGGGGAACAGAGAGGGTTTATCAACAAACGTCCTAGTGCTAACCAGGAAATTCCATGTTGACTGGCTAAAGGTTACATTTCTGGTGGGTTGAAACTACAGTTAGGTTAGTTATTAAATCTTGGTTTATTGACTTGGGGCCTTAACCTAAGTGGCACCATTTGAGGCCTGTGGTTTTCTTTTTAACACACATTATGTTTATTTTATAACAACATTTTTCTTCTGAAGAATAGTGAAGCCTACAGAATCTAACAATAGGTTATCATTCAACTTGGAGTTATCT
The DNA here is from genome assembly GCF_024610735.1 of Ursus americanus. Lineage (NCBI taxonomy): Eukaryota > Metazoa > Chordata > Mammalia > Carnivora > Ursidae > Ursus > Ursus americanus. The sequence goes on along the minus strand of NC_142129.1, from coordinate 59,417,580 downwards.
TCTCTAGAAAGGCTTCTTTATCAAGCACCTGCACGTTTTTCAAGGTCTGGGCTGGGTTTTCCACCTAGAAGCATCAGCACCTTCTTGCCTCCTGACACTCCAGGGTAAATTCTGCTTATGTATCCATCTCCCTCACCAGACTTTCAAGTTAAGGGGAGTTTCTATGTGCTTATGATCACTGTAACCCCCAGGGCCCAGAGTGTAGGTCGCTTCCCAAAATGCCTGATAAATTACACTAGGTGATGCCTTTGTCTTTCTGAAAGTAGATTCTGGGTTGGACACTTTACACTAGTAGGTGACAGCTAAGGCCAGCCTTCATCTCAACTGCATTTAAGCTACCAAGTTCCACAGGATGGAATCTGGCTGCATACACTATATTTATGTCTTTGAATTCAAGTCCACTTCACTACTCTGAAGTTAATTCCTTGATTTGAGGCTGTGTTTTATTTTCTCACTTCGTACTCCTGAATATGTATGTCCCCGAATGCTTTGATAACTTAAAGTGAGAGCAACCCAGAACTCTCATCTCTCTGCACTTGAGAGCAACGGCAACTTTCTCCCTTTCCGAAATCACAGTTGAGGTTTTTTAAAGCTTTTACTAGAAATCTCCCTTTTTGCTTATTTATATTTTCTGGTCTTGTCGATGACTCAAGATGAAAAGCACACCAATCATTCGTATCGCCATGTCTGAGAAAAACGCAACACCCCTCATGTGAACAAAGGAATCGACGTGTTAAGTTCACCCTCGTATCAATGTTGATGATATTCTAACACGTCTTAAGTGATAAACAAAGAGTGAAAATCTTGGGCATTTTTGAATCATCTCTACCCACTTTCAAGTTTGCAAATGCTGATCTCCTCGAGGCAGGAAAAAAAAAAAGTCACTTCACATGGACATTTTGTCACTGTGGTTAAGAACTCCACCCCCCTTCGTTTTGATCCCAGGGATGCCAGAGACAAGCTTTTTAGGACAAAAGAAAAACCGACTTGTTTTCTCTGGTTTTTGGCTGTGACTTTAGCCATTGCTTTGTGTGATTGTAATCGGATACATTGGCATGAAAGTCGAAGTAGATTCCAAGAAGTATATGCTGGGCTTTTCATTGGCATATCAAACAGGGAATCATTCAGGCCATACATTAGCAAGCAGCCAAGTAATTAATAATAACACACGTGGAAGAAAATGAATGTTTTGGTTGAGAAGGAGAATGAGAAGTCAGACAAAGGCCTGGGCTTCATGTCCTTGCCCTCAGCAGCAGCAAAAATAATGTTATGAATAGCATTTAACTTGAATTTGCTGCAAACTGCTGCTTTTATCATAAACAATTGCCAGATGGTATACATTATCTTTCTTTTTTCTCCTTTCACAAAAGCGGCATTAATTGCAGAGCAGCCCAGGGCTCCACTCAGCTCATCAGTGTGATAACACTTCATGACCCTGATTAGCCGTCAGTCTACTCAATTAAAAAGATCATTTAGACATTCACCCAATCATTTGCCTATCGAGCCACCTGGGCCTCAACCAGGGGCTCCATTTTTAACATTCTCCTGCCCTCTCTCATCTTGCCTAGCTTTTTTACATATCTCCAAAAGACGTAATTGAATTAAATAAAGCGTCTCAGGGGCAGCTGCAACATCTGCTGTTTGTGGTATGTCAAGCCTTCAGCATTAAAAACAGTTACATATGCTCCAAATTAGCAGGTCGCAGAGATGAAACAGTCGATGATAGTGTTTTTGTGCCAGCGTGAGAAGCAGCTCACAGCTGTGTGCAATTTACAATTAAAGGCTTTATCAGAGCTCAATTGTACTAGTGAATCAAGTGGTGAGAGGTCAGTTAGTGAATTAGACCAATTAGAGCTTGTACAGTTAAATTATCTGTCTTATTACCTACTGATAAACAGCCTTGTCATATCTTTACTGGAATGATGAAGCTGAATGAGTTTTAAGGAGTGATAATACATGTTCACTACAGTGGAACTTAGTGGTTTGTGAATTCAAAATCTATATCGACAAAACAGCTTTATATGACCTTTTAAAACAGCTATAAAACAAGAAACTCAGAATTGGTTAAAAACACTTCAGATTAAGTTGTTGTAGCTACTTGTGAATTCATCTCCAAGGACGGGTTGTTAAGAAGCATTTTGTAGCAGAATGATATGTGGATCCCCAAACTTTATTTTTACTTATTATCAAATTATTTTTTTAAATTAACTTCAATGAGAATAAAGGAGAAAGCAAAACTGTGTCTGGGAAATTTAATGACCAAACATTTCAAACAATTTATGAAGAGCAGATAGTTTTCATGGGTCTAACAATTTATTCCTTTGGGAAATACAAATTCATCATTTATTCTCATAATCAGAAAAATATGTATAGTTCAGAGGTTGCAAACTCTACATACGGGGCAAACCACACCCATTTTTATATTTCTGGATTGTAGAGATGGGGATCCATAGATAAAAGACTGTGTTTAAATGGTCTATGGTAAAGTCATTGGTGAATTATTTGCATTTTGGCTTTCCTTTGAATGAGTGCTCATCCTTTGTCTGCTTGGACAGTCTCATGTTTAATAAGGGGGAGTTGTTATTAATACAAGTATTATTATTATTATTATTATTATTATTTAAGATTTTATTTATTTATTTGACAGAGAGAGAGAGAGACAGCCAGTGAGAGAGGGAACGCAAGCAGGGGGAGTGGGAGAGGAAGAAGCAGGCTCCCAGCGGAGGAGCCTGATGTGGGGCTCGATCCCAGGACTCTGGGATCATGCCCTGAGCCGAAGGCAGATGCTTAATGACTGAGCCACCCAGCCCCCCCTTAATACAAGTATTATTGACTAGGAAGACTAAAAAAAACTAGAGACAGAATCATTTTTAAGTCAATAGTCAGAAAGTAATCTGGAGCAAACATCTTAAAGAGCGCCTCTTAGTATATGTTTTCCCAGACTAAGAATTCAGATTCAAATATTTAGTACAGGAAAAAAAAAAACGCATGAGAAACATTTTAAACAATATTTGTGAATTGATTCATCCTTTTCTTAACAATAACTTTTTTAAAATTTTAATAATTTCACTTTATTTTTACTAAAGATATAGAAACAGTTATATTCTTTAAAAATAGTAAAAACTTTTACTTTGTAACAGATTTCTGTGGACAACAAAGTTTACTAAATCCCATCTAAGCATTATAGTGAACAAATTCAATAGTATAATGGGCCAAAAATATATCTTTCTTTGGGAAAAGTATCCCAAAGTTTTTAATAATCAAGAATCAATACCCTATTTATAAAATATGTTTATAGAGAAGCATAATCAATTATCTCTCTGAGACACAACATTATAAAAATATCAATTTATCTCAAGTTAATTTATGATTATATTGTAGTGCTAATTAAAATAATCAGTGTTTTATCAAAATGTAGAATAACTTTAAAATTTATGTAAAGTGTGCAAAGCACATAAAATAAATCTTGAAAAAGAGAATTAGGAAGAGAATATCCTAACAGCTACAAGAATGAAAATAATATATACCTGGTGTAGGCATAAATAGAGCAAAAGAATACATTTTAGATACATAAAGTCAGATGAAAGTCAATTTAGAGATTTTATTACCAGAAAATGTGATCTTTCAAATTCATGGGAAATATGATTTTTAATATGGTCTTAGAATAATGACTGACAGTTTAAAAAATAAAGAATCATATTTATACCAGAATATGATTTATTCATCATATTTGTATACCAAAAAATTTTAGGAGGATAACAACTTAAATATTAAAAAAAGAAATAATAAACTCACTAGAAGAAAATATAGAGGACCTAAATATCTCAAGTTGAATTAAATAGTGCCTTTCCAAGTATGACATGCTGTAAGAAAACAGAATCAGACTTGGTGATATAAAATATACTCATGATTCTATACTTAAAATTTTTTAGAGGGGCACGTGGGTGGCTCAGTCAGTTAAGTGCCCGACTCTCATTTCGGCTCAGGTCATGATCTCAGGGTCATTGTTACAGGAGTTCTGTTCCCTTAGTGCCTGAGGTTCTTGGTTGTGCACTTCAAAGAATGAGGAGGTAGACCAAACGAAGAGCGATGGGCAGCAAAGCAAAATTTATTGAGCAATAGTACAAAGCTCCCAAAGGGGGAGGGGACCTGAGAAGGTTGCCATGGGAGTGTCCAACTTTAGGGGTTTTTATGAGTTCTTTTCGGGAACTACCTTCAGCAACCAGGGTTTGCTGAGTCCTGCCAATCAGGGCTGTGATCATATATCTGTTTACCTATTAGGTTAATGTCTACGTGGTGATGGTCTTTTTGAGCTGACATCTTGGGGCTTGTGTCTTAATTGCCCCTTGCTCATGATAGTGACAAATGCTTTGTGGTTAATTGTTTTACTTTACGACGTTTTGCAGAAGTCATTTCTGCAAAGGCTGCAAAACAGGATGCTAGTGCGGCCCTGTCTAGGCTGAAAAACAGGATGTTAGTGCTGTTTTGTCTTAGCTGTCCTGACTCTGTATTTTCTTGTTGGGGACACTGACCCTGACTACCTAACTGTCCAACTAATTCCTATCATCATGAGATCCCCTCCTTGGGCTCCATGCTGAATGTGGCACCTGTTTACAATTCTCTCTCTCTCCCTCTCCCTTTGCCCCTCCTCCCACTTGCATGCTTGCATACTATGTCTCTCCCCTAAAATTAAAATTAAAATTAAAATTAAAAAACATTTTTTAGAATATGTATAAAAGCACAGATATTGGAAAACTCTTAAAAACATATAGCAGACAACTTTCTAATATCATTAATTTATAAATATTGTTAATCATATGTCTTTATTATTGAAAAATAAGCTAATGGAAAGGAAAAAAATAATTTGACAATATACACATATAGAAACACATAAAAATAAGTATGTAAAATATCTTTGCTAATAATCATAGAAATCCTAATAGAACAAAGAATAGGTGTCATATTTTAATTAATATAAGGCTTATTGTCTGGCTTTATGAAAATTCATCTCCTGAATCATCAGCAAAACACTACCACCACAGCAAAAAACTTAAAGGCAAATTTGTAGTAAAACTGAAAAACAATAGCTATTTTTTATTGAAAACAGTACAAAGTCCATGGCTTATATTACCTCATCCTCACAATAGTTGAAGGCAATCAAATACTAATAATTAGTTTCGACCTTTTACAAATGAGTAAACTGAGGCTCTAAAAGGTTAAGTGGTTGCTTGCCTAAGGTTACGTAGGTAGCACACACGTATATGTAGATGGGAACTTTATTTTCCATGTATATGCATGTATGTGTGTGTATTTTTCTTGTTTGGAAAATGGAGATAGTTCTCAGTTCCATTTACAAGGCAGGAACTGAGTTTTCAGAATCCTCCCACGTGGTGATCTGGGGTATGCCATAAATGCTCCCTACGGCTGAAGTGTAGAGTTTGCAAAATACTTTAATGCACTAACTATTAGCTTTTGTCAGAATGTCATTTTTAAATAGCAGACTACTTAGTTGTAAATATCTGAGCTTCCTTCCGACATCTTTATTGACTCCTTTAAGAAATTTAGGAAACAGACATTATATTGGAAAGGTGTTGTTTCAGTAAAGCACCGTGTAGTAAACTACTCAAAAAGAAAACCAGTGTTCGTGGGATGATTCTTTTGTGCTTATTGTCCCATTTGTTATAAATTTTTAGAAGTTACTATTCTGAACCATTTCTATAATTTGACTTTGCCAATAAATTATTTGAAATCAGATTTTTTTAATCATTAGTTTTGCCTCCAAACTCAGCCGGCTTAGATAAATTCATTTGCTTCTTGGGAGATACAAGATCCAGGATTCATATTGCACATAAAAAATTAATTCTTGGTCCATTATTATTTTCAGCCTGTGTTAATAATGTATTCGATGGGCTTATTGCATAGATATGGATGTATAGATGGGCACACTTTGGGTTAGGCTGGTCAGATGTGCTTCTGAGATCACTCTTATTCCAAACCAAATCTAATGCTTATTGGTTTAATGTTTTAAGAAATATGACTCAGTTCATAAAAGAGGTTTATTCAAAGTGTACTTATCAAAACATTGCCCTGGTAGAGACTTTATTTCTAATATTGATCAAGCCATCTTACCCTGGTGTACAAATGATTAATACACTATTAAATCTTATGATATGTGTAAGCCACAGGAGAACTTTTTTAAAACTGCCAAAGTACAGTTGCATAAAAAAAGAAATAACAGCATCATACACATCTTTCCTATTATTTTGCCCATTTTCACAGCATATAAAATAAGTGTATTTTTAAAATATAAAATGTTACACCTGAATAATTATATCCAAGAAAACATCTATTATATATACCATATACAACAGTACTTCCCATCTTTTTTCAAGGAAATACCTATTTTTTTTATTTTAAGGAATAAAGCCATAGATTAAAAGTAAATAAATAAAAACACAAGAAAATCTCCAAGTTCTTTAGCAAGAACTTCTCATCTCTAAAGAATCATTTTAAATAAATCATATATAAAGAAGTATTTTACTTTGCCTACAGTTCTTTCATAACTTAATCTATAACACATAATATTTAAATTATATTTTCAAATGTAAATGATGCTTCTGCTAATCACTTCTTAGAATTTAAAAATGTAAACATTAGTAGAACAAGCTTAAACTATTTGTACTAATACCTCTCACTTCCATATCTAAGCTTCTAAGGGTTGCAGAGAAAAAGTCCCACATCTATGCAGGTTAGTCCATCTCCAAGCTCATTCTCACCAGAGCTCTCCACACTAGCACAGCAGCACCAGCCCTTTTCTGCTCCCTACTCTACCTTTCTCCCTTCTTCCAGAGGGTCTATTTCAAACATATTTCCTTGTCCTCAAATGTTCAAGGCCTCTAGAACTATGCTGATCTCACAATTTCTTCAATAAGTTTTTGTCTCTCTAATCTACAGGAATTTATCCATGGCTTATTTCCCACCATAGAACACACTATCTCCTATTTATCCTTCAACTTCAAACTAATTTAAACGGGCTTTAATTTATTCATTCATCCAACAGCTAATTTCTGAGCATCTGTAACATGCTAGGAACTTTTGCGGTTTTTGGTTATGCCATGGTGGTCAAAGTATCCACAGCCTCTACCTTCACTGAGTTTTGTTATCTGCTCAGTGTCCCTATTGGCCAATATTGAGTTTTCTGGAAATACTGTCTCATAAAACCTGACTGTCTGTGGACTTCATTGGTTGGGAATTCAACTTGCTAGTAACCAAAAGAATAGTGGGAGGCAATTCCACTAAGCTCTGATTAGAACTTCACATTCCAGCAACATGGAGGCTTTTAATTCTCTCCCATCACACATGTAACACATCAGAGCATCTGATTATGCAACCTCCACTTTCTGGAATGTCCCTTCCCTCTTTGTTGATTTATACCTCAAGGCTAATGTTGGATTCAGGGATATTAAGTTAACTTATGCCTTGTACATTTTCTTTCTCTTCCAGGATGTCTTTCATAAGCCCTCCATTACAGATCAATTGTCCCTCGGAGGACCCAAAGACTTCATTTCAGTACTCAGTGCACTGTAGTTTGATAATCCCCCCTTTTTTTCCTTTTTTTGAGAGAAAGAGAGAGAGAGTGTGTGAGCAGGTGAGAGAGGAAGTGGGAGAGGGAGGGAAGCTTAAGCAGACTCTGTGCTGAGCACAGAGCTACAATGGAGGCTGGAGCCAAAATCAAGAGTCACATGCCACCCGGGCACCCTAATAATCCCTTTTGAAACAGGCTTCCAGGGCAAAGACATGGCTTTACTTATGCCTATATCCTCAGAGGCCTAGAATAATAGCCAATAGATATATGGCAAACTGAAATTAGCATACAGAACTAAAGCCAGCCTCACTGGGTTTTGGCCACATAATAATGAGGTCAGTTTCCCATTTCTGGGATTACAACACGGAGAGTTTATTCCTCACAAAGTGTGTTTGGCATGCCAGAACTTGAAATTATTCCCGTGATCAGATAATGTGTTTACTGTCTGTAACCTAAAAATAGGAACTCACTTCCTAGCATCACTATAGGCTTTCCAAATGTAACTAAACCATTATCCTTTATCTATTTATTTTTTTTTGTCTTTCTGTCTCCCCTCTCTGAGCTGATAGATGATGGAGCCATTCAAGACCAAAAATGTGTCCTCTTCAGCAAATTTTCAGTGATTCTTACTGTAGTCACACCTGTTCTTTCCAGGAAGGGTAGTGTCATGCTGAATCAGTCAGCTTTCGGTGTGTTCTCAGCACCGAGTGGCTTAATTGTCAGGGTGTTCTAGGCCACCTTTATGGCAGGGTTGCCAACTGTTTTTCTGATTTTCAAGGACATTAGTTGAAGAGAAACAGTGGGCCTCTGTCTCAATACCTTTGTTTTGCACAGGGATATGAAGCTTTAATTTCAAATATTTGGCAAATCTAAATGACATTTTAGAAATGCAGGATTATAATTCCCAATGAGTCTCTCTCTTGCCTTAGGCAGAGAATAAATTTATTGAGAACTTTGTGACATTTTATACCCAAGTGGAAGGCTAACTATTCCTTCCTCTGTTGTTGATTAACCAAAATAACTTAGCTGAAAGGTTTTGGTAGGAAGCACAAACTATATGAAAATAATTTATGTTACTTTGTGTATAGTTCAGTGTCATATTAAGATTTCCAAAGAAATGTTTAAATTCTTATTTGATCCAATATGCAACTTCAGAAATCACTAGCTATCATTAGTTATTCCTTTAAAAAGAAAAAAAACTACTTTTTTGACTACTTGCTCTAAGCTACAGATTGCTCTAGGCACTGAGGACACATCTGTGAATAAATGTCTGCCTTCATAGCGTGTGCATTCTAGTGTGGGAAAGGGATTACCTGCAAGGATATACATTTAAAATTGTAAAAAAAAAAATGCTTGAGAGAATGACAAGTGCTATGAAGAGAACGGTCTGTTCATGTGCATAAAATGTAATTAAGGTAGAAAGTGGTCAAAACAGCTCCTTTTAAACATTTGGGCAGAGGGCATTCGAGCAGAGCCTTGAATGAATAATGAATAGCAGCCAACAATTAGAATATCTTGGAAAAACAAATCCAGACAGAGAAAAATAGCAAATGGAAAGCTCCTAGGGAAGCAATAGGTTTGATCTGTCAGAAGAACCGCAAGGAGGCCAGCGTGATTACAGCATGGGTGTGACGGGGCTGACAAGAGATGAAATCAGAGGGAGGGACAGAGATCATGTAGGAGGTTGTAAGCAACGGAAAGGAGTTGCAATTTACTTACATAACATAAACCGGTGGAGAATTTTAAGTGCAGGAGTGTTGTGATGTGTTTTGTCCTTTAATAGTTAACTTGGGCTGATCTACAGAAAGTGGGCTCTAGCAGGAGGAGAGCTGAACGAGAGCCCGGAGAGGAGGCTTTTGGGGTAGTTGGGTAGTGAGGAGAATCCTCAGGATAGAACGACAGTGACTTGCATGGTCAGAAGTATTGATTCCAATGGAATTTTGAAGATGGAGACCACAGGACTTCCTGATGGGTTGGGTGCAGGAAGTATTGAAAATAAGGAATAAAGGTGTATACTTCAGTTTGGGGCCTGAGAAATTGGATCGGCAATAATGATGAGAGAGTCTAAAGGAGGAAAAGATGTGGGGTGGGAGAAGGCAGGTTCAAGGACTCTGTTTTGGACATGGTAAGTGTTCATAGGTGTCGTGTCATTGCACGACGTAAAGGTTCATAAGATGTCATCAAAGAGAAGCTTCATTTTCCCATAACCACTTCCAACAAACAACTGTCATTTCGAACACACATCAACAGTTCCCTTTTATTCACTATTTAAATAAAAACTACTGAGAGGTTTTTAAGATTTTGCTAGTCATTCTCAGATTTAAAAGTGAATCCTTTGATTACTTCACATGCACACACACAAACACACTATGGGATAATAATCAAAACTCTAAACTACCTTCAAACTTATAATACCTCATTCCCCCAAATCAGCCTATCGTGGGAGAATGAATCTGTGGTTCCCTTCTCTCTTTCCATCATGCATTCCCCTCCACCCTGACTGGCTGTGGCTTCTGACATATTTAAGACCAGAGAGAAGCTGTTAAAATACCCATCAAATCTCTTAAATAGAATCTTTCAGAGGGCAGTAAACCTCCTGGCCTTTCACTTCACCTCTTTAAATCCTTTATGAGATTGAGTTATTAGGAAACATAGAACTGGTTTTTGAATATTTGTTTTGTTATTACCACATGGTTATTTAGCACCCCGCTTTGCAGTGAAGTAGTTAGTGCCTATTTTCCTGGGAGTTCAACAAAACCAGACCTGAAGGAGTCTTATTTCTATTCTATTCTATTCTATTCTATTCTATTCTATTCTATTCTACTCTATTCTATTCTATATTTTAATTTTAATTCCGGTGTAGTTGGCATACAGTGTTATATTAGTTTCAGGTGTACAATATAGTGATTCAACATTCCCATGTATCACTCAGCGCTCTTCACAACAAGTGCACTCCTTAATCTCCATCACCTAGTTCATCCATCCCCTACCCACCTCCCCTCTGGTAACCATCTGTTCTTTATAGTTAAGAGCCTATTTTTTGGATCGTCTCTCTTTTTTTGTTCCTTTGTTCACTGTTTTGTTTCTTAAATTCCATGTATGAGTGAAATCATATAGTATTTTTTCTTTGGCTGGCTTATTTTGCTTAGCATTATAATTTCTAGCTTCATGTCATTACAAGTGGCCAGATTTCTTTCTTTTGTACGGCTGAATAAAATTCCATCGTATATATACCACATCTTCCTTATCCAGTCATCTGCCGGTTGGCTCTTGAGCTGCTTCCATAGTTTGACTATTGTAAATAATGCTGCAATAAACATAGAGGTGCATATATCAAATTAGTGTTTTCACTAATTTGAGTTCCAATTAGTGTTTTCAAATTCTTTGGGTAAATACCCAGTAGGGCCTCATTGAATCATAGGGTAGTTTTATTTTTATTTTTATTTTTTTAAAGATTTTATTTATTCGACAGAGATAGAGACAGCCAGCGAGAGAGGGAACACAAGCAGGGGGAGTGGGAGAGGAAGAAGCAGGCTCATAGCAGAAGAGCCCGATGTGGGGCTCGATCCCATCACGCCGGGATCACGCCCTGAGCCGAAGGCAGACGCTTAACCGCTGTGCCACCCAGGCACCCCAGGGGGTAGTTTTATTTTTAACTTGTTGAGGAACCTCAGTACCCTCTCATACAATGGCTGTACCAGTTTGCATTCCTATTGACAATGCATGAGGCTTTCTTTTTCTCCACATCCTTCCCAATACTTGTTTCTTGTGTTTTTGATTTTAGCCATTGTGACAGGTGTGAGGTGATATCTTTCTGTGGTTTTGATTTGCATTTCCCTGATGATGAGATCTATTCATGTGTCTGTTGGCCATCTGTATGTCTTCTTTGGAGAAATGTCCGTTCATGTTGTCTGCCCATTTTTTATTTGAATTATTTGATTTTTGGATGCTCAGTTGTATCAGTTATTTATATATTTTGGATACTAACCCTTTATTGGATCTGTCATTTGCAAATGCCTTCTCCCATTCAGCAGGGTGTCTTTTAGTTTTGTTGGTTGCTTCCTTCACTGTGCAGAAGTTTCTACTTTGATGTAGTCCCTCCCAATAGTTTATTTTTGCTTTTGATTTCCTTGCCTAGGCACAAAGCCTTTATTCTCTACATTTCTAAAGTCCACACATATTTGTCCACACTGATTACTAGAGAGACTGGGTTTATTAATCAAATGCTGTTTAATTTTCTGTTGTTAATTTTGATTCCACATTTCTTTGGTATCTAGAGAAATCTTGTTTCTATTTTTAAAAATCTTGAGGTATTAATTTAGTAGTTGGTATCTTGGTATAATTTAAAGTAACATTGTGTAGTTTGAGGTTGGTATCTTGGGGTCCTGCATTTAAACAGACATTTTAGAACCACTGTATAAGCTTTTTCAGTCACATGGAAATTCGTCTGTGTCTGATGGGACAGTTAAGTGAAATGTCAAACTAAATGGTCTTCTAAATGGTCTTAAGAAGACTGGAAAGGAGCAAGTGAGGAAATAAGGCCAAATATACACAAATCCAATTTTTAAAATCAAGGAAAATGCTCAATTAAAAACTCTTAGACAGTTGTTTCTGATTAAAAAACAATTGACCTCTTAAGGAGGGTCCTTGGATAAAAGAGCATATTAACCTGAAATAAACACAATCATAAAAATGTACAGTAGGAAATTCTACACAACTAGACCTCTTAAGACATGTGCCACTGTATGCGTTATTTTCCAGATATTGATTCTGTAAGGTGTCTATCAAACTGAACAGCGTCGGTAATCAAGTCATGGAATTTGAACATTTTCGGGTAGTAACCACATTCACTGAACATTCACTGCGCCCCCTTTAGCAAAGAAAGTACCTTCTTCATTTGTGGTAGATCAAAAACCTCAATGTGGTAATACATTAAAACAATGATTTCTTTGCTAGAACATCTTATTTAAAATGTTTTAATGACTATGGATGGCATTAAAATGATCTTATTATAATAAAGTGATAGTAAAGATCATAGTTTGAGAACTGCATAAAGAACTAATTGCCAACCATGAGTCTAGGCAAAAAAAGTGTGAAACATAATCGTACTTATGGGTAAAGAGAAGAGTAAAGCTACTTTCTATACTTTCTTCTCTGAGTGAAAGGAATGAAAAGAACTTATAAGTATGCTTATATTTGAGTAATATGTCATTGATAAGGTGCTTTCACACATTTAATCTTGTTTGATCTGAACAATGTTTTGAGGAAGGCAGGGCTTACTGGCTCAGAGCACCAAAAAGAAAACCAGATCAGAAATGTCAACAATCTGTCCACAGTTACAGTACTAAGAAGAGTAAAACCAGAGTAGCGCTCATACCTCCTGAAACTTAATCTGGTGTTTTCCAGCTACTTGTGTCGTAAGGCTTGATCAAGAAAGTTCAATGGGCACTGGGAAGGGCCTGCCATGGGAGCAAAGTTCGGAATAGTCACAGTGAGAGGAAACTCATATTTACCTCTCTCTTCTATTCATATATTAAACTTGAGGGTCTACTAGGTATAATAAGGTATTAAAATAGTTCTCTCTTCAAATATTTAAAAAAATTGTATGCCAACAAATTGGACAACCTTCCTAGAGAAATGGATAAATTCCTAGAAACATAAAACTTACGAAAACTGAAGCAGAAAGAAATAGAAAATATGAACAGACTGATTTCCAGCAATGAAATTGAACGAGTAATCAGGGTGCCTAGGTGGCTCAGTCAGTTAAGTGTCTACCTTCAGCTCTGCCTTCAACTCAGGTCGTGATCTCAGGGTCCTGATATTCAACCCCGTGTCAGGTTCGCTGCTCAGCCGGGAGTCTGCTTCTCCCTGCCTGTCTGCCCCTACCCTGCCCCTTTGTGCCACCCATGCTCTCTTTCTCTCTCAAATAAATAAACAAAATCTTAAAAAAAAAAGTTGTTCATTTGCATATATTAATTTGGAGAGAGAATATAGTATAAAATAAAAATGACAGAGATAATATATTAAAAAAACTAGTAAGTAATATTTTACATGAGAACATCCCAACATTTCAATTGACATATATTTTTAAGGTAGGTATTTTTTGAAATTTTTTGTTTTTCTTTTTTAATCTTTATAAGGATACATTTGTCAATTGTTTTTTAATTGGAAATACCTTTCTCACTGCAAAAGAAAAAAATTTCTTCATTTTCTGCTAATATTTTAAAGGTTATTTTAAAATACTTTAACCTATTTAAGAAACATGTAGTAAATCTTAGCATATGACATGAGGTTGTCTATTCACACAGCTATCAAATTGCCCTAGACCATTTATTGGGTTATACATTTGTCCACTCTGAATTGTAAAGTTATCAAAACAAAAATTACTCTACACACAAATAATTTAGTTCCTACATACTTTATTAATCCTTGACCTAACACTTTTACCTGTATCTAAAGAACACATTTTTTTAATTTTATGTAATATGTTTGATATCTGGTAGGTTACATTTTTGTTCATTTACAGACCTATATTTTTATATTACTGTGTATTTTCTCCATCTATCAAATGAAGAATTAGTTTTTAAATTTCTAATAAAAATCTTCCCTACTTGTTTTAATGGGTCTTGTAGGTTTCTTATTAGGTTTATCTCTAGATATTGCATAGTTTTTATTGCTATTACAAATAACATAGTTTTCCCATGATATTTTTCTGGCTGGTTATCACTAGTATATTCAAAAGCTGTTGGTTTTAAGATCTTCTTTTGTATGTAGACAAGCTATTGAATCATCTTCATAATTTAAAAATTGGGGGGCACGTGGATGTCTCAGTCAGTTAAGTGTCTGCCTTTGGCTCAGGTCGTGATACCTGGATCCTGGGATTGTGCCTCTTGTCAGGCTCCCTCAGGGAGTCTGCTTCTCCCTCTCCCTCTGCTGCTCCCCCTGCTAGTGCTCTCTCTCTCTCTCTGTCAAATAAATAAATAAAATCTTTAAAAAAAGTTTTAAAAATGTTGATTGCCTGTAAAGTGATAATATTTGTGCCCTCTCCAGTATTTTTCATATTTTATTAGCCTTGACAAAGAGCTCTCTTATGTGAAATAGTACCTAATACCATCTTAAGTGTTTTATATTAAATAGGAACGGTTTTCATGTTTTATCATTTAGTGTGATATCTATGTGCTGAGAGATATTCTTTATCCAGGTAAGATTTCCTATTTTTCACTTCCTAAGGCCTTACATTTCATTTTATCAGTAATGCTGACTTAACAATAATTTATTTATTTAAACCATCAAATTATATTTCTCCTTACATTTTTAAAATTTAATTTTGTATCTTGATTTTGAGTTACCATTAAATTACATAAATGACGCTAGTGCCATTCTAATAATGGAAGCCATGCTACTATTTTTGTATATCTCTGATTTCAATTTGGTAATATTTTAATCAGAATTTTGTCTTTATCTTTAGATGCATTATTAGACAGAAACTAATATATACTATTTTTAAAATAAGTGTTCTGTTAAGAAGACAAACATCTTTTTCTATGTTCTAAGTATTTATACATAAAGATTTTTTTAATTCTTTAAACATTGCTATTATAATCTGTGAGGTTAGTTTTTCCTTTATTTTCTTTTATTTATTTTTTACTTTTTTGACTAATCCATTGACAAATTTCTATATTATGATTATGATTTTTTTCTCTTTTTAAGACAATTTTGTTTTTTTAAGACAATTTTGGTAATTAGTATTTGCAACAGAACTATTTATATTATTTAGATTCTTTTTTTTTTTTTTAAAGATTTTATTTATTTATTTATTTGACAGAGACAGCCAGCGAGAGAGGGAACACAAGCAGGGGGAGTGGGAGAGGAAGAAGCAGGCTCCCAGCAGAAGAGCCCGATGTGGGACTCGATCCCGGAACGCCGGGATTACGCCCTGAGCCGAAGGCAGACGCTTTAACGACTGCGCTACCCAGGCGCCCCTATTATTTAGATTCTTAAATATATGTAGAATTATATGTAGAACTTTCCCTTTTGTTTTGCTTTTGGTTTTTTGTTTGTTTTTACTTTAGCTTATTTTTCCTTTCTTTCCCCTATGTTCATCAGTTTTGTTTCTTAAATTCCACATGAGTAAAGTCATATGATATTTGTCTTTCTCTGGCTGAATTATTTCACGTAGCCTAATACTGTCTAGATCCATCCATGTCATTGCAAATGGGCAAGATTTCCTTCTTTTTGATGCCTGAGTAATATTCCATTGTGTACATAAACCACACCTTATTTATCCATTCATCTGTTGATGGACATCTGGGCTTTTCCATACTGTGGCTATTGTGGACATTGCTGCTATAAACATTGGGGTGCAGATGCCCCTTCGAGTCAGGATTTTTGTATCCTTTGGAAAAATACCTAGTAGTACAGCTTCTGGGTTGTAGGGTAGTTGTGTTTTTAACTTTTTGACGAACCGCCATACTTTTTCAGAGTGGCTGCACTGGTCTGCATTCCTACCAACAGTGGAAGAGTGTTCTCTTTCCTCTGCATCCTCACTGACATCTGTTGCTTCCTGGGTTGTTAATTTTACCCATTCTGCCCAGTGTGAGGTGGTATCTCATTGTATTTTTTATTTGTATTTCTTTGACGGTGAGTGATGTTGAGCATCTGTTCATGTGTCTGTTAGCCATTTGTATGTCTTTTTTTTTTTTTTTAAGATTTATTTATTTGAGAGACAGAGAGAGAGCATGTGCATGAGCTGGGGGTGGAGCAGAGGAAGAGAGAGAGAATCCTAAGCAGGCTCTATGTCCAGTGGAGAGCCTGATATGAGGCTTGATTTCAGACCCTGAGATCATGACCTGAGCAGAAACCAGGAGTCAGACACTTAACTGACTGAGCCACCCAGGGACCCCTATATGTCTTCTTTAGAGAAATGTCTGTTCATGTCTTCTGCCCATTTCTCGACTGGATTTTTTGTTTTTTGGGTGTTGAGATTATTAAGTTCTTTATAAATTTTTGATACTAACCCTTTATCTGATATGTCATTGGCAAATATCTTCTCCCATTCCGTAGGTTGCCTTTTGGTTTCATTAATTGTTTCCTTTGCTGTGCAAAAGCTTTTTATCCTGATGAAGTCCCAATAATTCACTTTTGCTTTTGTTTCCCTTGTTTCCGGAGACCCAAAGAAGTTGCTGCTGCCAAGGTCAAAGAGTTTGTTTTATCTTCTAGGATTTTGATGGATTCTTGTCTCACATTTAGGTCTTTCATCCATTTTGAATTTATTTTTGTGTATGGTGTGAGAAAGTGGTCCAGTTTCATTCTTCTGCATGTGGCTGTCTAATTTTCCCAACACCATTTGTTGAAGAGACTGTCTTTTTTCCACTGGATATTTTTTCCTGATTTGTTGAAGTTTGGTTGACCATAGAGTTGAGGGTCTATTCCTGGGTTCTCTATTCTATTCCATTGATCTATGTGTCTGTTTTTGTGCCAGTACCATCCTGTCTTGATGATTACAGCTTTGTAATAGAGCATGAAGTCCAGAATTGTGATGTCTCCAGCTCTGGTTTTCTTTTTCAACATTCCTTTGGCTATTCAGGGTCTCCTTTGGATCCATAGAAATTTTAGGATTATTTGTTCCATTTCTGTGGGAAAAGTTGATGGTATTTTAATAGGGATTGCATTGAATGTGTAGATAGATTGCTTTGAGTAGCATAGACATTTTAACAGTATTTGTTCTTACAGTCCATGAGATAGAATGTTTTTCCATTTCTTTGTGTCTTCTTCAATTTCTTTCAAAAGTGTTCTATAGTTTTCAAAGTACAGATCTTTTACCTTTTCGGTTAGGTTTATTCCTAGGTATCTTATGTTTTTTGGTGCAATTATAAATAAGATTGAGTCCTTGATTTTTCTTTCTGCTGCTTCATTCCTGGTGTATAGAAATGCAACAGATTTCTATATATTGATTTTATATCCCGTGACATTGCTGAATTCATGTATCAGTTCTAGCAATTTTTTGGTGGAGTCTTTCAGGTTTTCTACGTAGAGTATCATGTCATCCGCAAAGAGTGAAAATTTGACTTCTTCTTTGCTGATTTGGATGCCTTTTATTTCTTTTTGTTGTCTGATTGCTGAGGTTAGGACTTCCAGTACTACGTTGAACAATGGTGGTGAGAGTGGAGATTCCTGTCATATTCTTGGCCTTTATGTAGAAATGTCCGACAATAATTTAAAATCTTCTTTATCTATAATTATGTATTTTTATGTTTTTACCTCTGCATTATTTGTTTGTTTGTTTGTTTATTTGTTTATTTATTTTGAGAGAGAGAGAGGTGAAGGAGCAGAGGGAGAGGGAGAGGCAATCTTAAGCAGATTCCTTGCCCAGCACAGAGCCCAATGCGGGGTTCAATCTCATGGCCCTGAGATCATGACCTGAGCCAAAATCTAGAGTCAGATGCTTCACTGACTAAGCCACCCAGCCAATCCCACTTGGTTAAATTTTAAGAGATATATTAGTCATCTTATAAGTCTGCATGTTAACTTATAATTCATTTTTTAACTTTCCATGGGTTCATTTTATTATTTTTCATCTTCTTTTATATGCTTAGATTATTTATTTTCTACCTTATTCTTTGGTACAAAAAGTACTGTGAAATATAATTCTTACTCTGAATACAGATCTGTTTACCTCTCAAGATTTTCAAATATAGTATACTCATACTTTTCTAAAACTCTTACAATTTAAATTTTAATATTATCTTAAATCTGAGTTTTATTAATGTTTTTCAGATTTTTCAAGTGGACATTTTTAGCTATTTTGCTTTTGTAATCTTAAAAAAATAATTTTACTAAATTGAATTTGACCAAATAATGTGATTTATTATTTTCTGATTTTTAAAAATTTGTTGACATTTTTGTTGTTTCATAATGCACAGTCAGCTTTAGTGATTATTCCATTTATATTTAACAAATTGTATACTTAGTACATTAGGAACAAAATTTTCTTTTTCCTTCTATCTCTCTTTCTCTCCCCTTCCTGTAATTCTGTCTCTGTAAACATACACGTATGTCCCCAACATATAAACCACCACACATTCTGGAGTACATATATCGAGCCTACTAATTGTACTATTCAAATTATCAATGTCCTTTTTTTTTTATTTTAAAGATTTTATTTATTTATTCGACAGAGATAGAGACAGCCAGGGAGAGAGAGAACACAAGCAGGGGGAGTGGGAGAGGAAGAAGCAGGCTCACAGCAGAAGAGCCTGATGTGGGGCTCGATCCCAGATTGCCAGGATCACGCCCTGAGCCGAAGGCAGGCGCTTAAGCGCTGTGCCACCCAGGCGCCCCCCCCCTTTTTTTTGGCATTTTTTATTTGTCCATTGCCGGAAAATGTATGACAAAAGTATCTCATTGAATTTTTGTCATTTTTTTTCATTAACTTATATCAGATTTTGATTTATATATTTCAAAATGTTATTAGGTGCATTAAAGCTTCTTATCTTTATATATTCTTAGTGAACTTCTTTTATGAAAGTAAATAAATAAAACACACATGAAATATTTATTTTCTCTGGAATTTGTTGAAAATATGTCTAAGTCAGAAGTTATTTATTCTTTTTAGAAGTATAATATGTGACGTTTTAGTTAGAACAATCATGTCTTAATTCCTGAAGACTTTCAACCACTTTTCTGTTGTAGAATTATATTTCTGTCCCATTTCCTTCTGACACTCCTATTAAAATGCATCAAAATTTGCTATTTTATCTCCCATGTCTAAAACAGGAGATGAAAGTTCATCTCCTTTCTGTTCCAAATTTATGTATTTTCTCATATTTATATTCCAGTTGGCATATTTTTTCTTCGACTCAATATAATAGGTTATTTATCTAATCAATTTTTAAAAATAACGATGACCATACTTTTAATTTTTAGCATTCTACTTTGCTCTTTTTCCAATTTACCTGCTCTTTCTTCATACTTCCAATTATTTATTATGATTTCTATTCTCTTCAATATACCTTTGATACTTTTAACAATAGATTACCTTTTGTTGGATTTTCTGAATTTCCCTCGTGGTGATAGATTTTATGACACAGTAATTTATTATTGTGAGCTCCTCTGCAGTAGAGATTTTTAGTTTCTGAATTTCAGCAGAGACATATGCATATGTCTCTATAAAGAAAATAGTATAGTTGTTAAAGGAAACATTTGGGTTTCAATAATCTTGAATAATCTTGAAAGGTTAATACCTCAGCTTTTAGCACACATTATCCTCCATCTAAAGCCCCAGACAGATACTTGTTTTTCTCGGTCAATAAGAAGAGTAGTTCTAATCTCTGTCATAGAAAGGGCTGCTCTTTGAGTCTCCTGAAGTGCCAGCTATTAGAGTCTCCTGGTGCATTACATTCCCCTCAAGAGCACGCCTTCTGCATATTTTCAGGTTCCAGCCCATAGCAAGACTATCCACCTAGGTCTAAAATTCCCAAAGTCTTCCAAATATCAACTCAAACTTGCTATTTTTGCTTTCATTATTCTCCTCAATTCTTTCATCTCAGAGTTTCTGTTTTGCAAACTCACATAGCCTTTTAAGAATTACTATATGTTCTATGATGTTTCTATGAGGGAGAGGTGGAAAGATGCCCCCGTGACTTAGCTTAGTCCACTGTGTTGCCAAAAGTTTAAGGTTTATTTTTCCAAAAGAACATCCAGTATCGTACCCAGAGTTGTGCAATAACAAACTTGGTCTATTAAAAGACAAACGTACAAGCTTAGATTATTAACTACTTTTTCAACAATGTAATCTTACCGTGTTTTTTATTTTTATGTGTTAATTATAAAGTAACTTGCTTTTAATCAAAAATCACCATAGACCTCCCCTCCATTTAGTCTGGAAGACAGAGATCCATGGTTTCCATTTCTATGATTCATTTGGCCCCACTTTTATTTTATTATAATATTCAATTTTTATAAAGCAAAGATAAATAGATAGCTATTTCAAATAGAAAAAAAATTATATTCTATTTCCACAAGATTTGAAACATATATAACAGCCATATGAAATATAATAAGCTAGGCTATCGCTCTCTTATTTAGAAAGATAAAATGTCTATATCCCATTTTCAGGCTGTTAAAATCTAATGAGTCTTATAGCTGTAGAATATTGAAAGCTTACCATTCACAACTATGCTAACAAATTTTCAGATATATCTCTCGCTGTAGCATCTTATCATTAGCTGAGTCAAAGGAAAAAGCAGAATGTCAGGAGAAACTACTCCTCTGTTTGATATTTGACTACATAAAGCATTCATTTTAGAATGATTCATGAATGAAACTGAGAAAAATCAGATGCTGTTTAAAGGGCAGAAATAAGCATATCAACTTAAATAATTTGTAGTTCTTTTTATTAGAAAATCCCAAATTACTCATCTCTTGTATTTCTCATGCATATATGTAAACTGAAGGTAGTTATGTTTTATGTCCAAATTTTTAAGGGAAGCCCCTTTCTTCAAAATATTTTCTTATTTTTTGTATCAAATTAATTTTTAATTTTTATGTACTCATTGAGTAACTTACTCTGTTTTTACACTCTTCATGGATTTGTGTATGTCTGTCTTCTCTGGACATCTTTGAAAACAGTGACTATGCTTTGCTTACCTTTCCCTCGTTTGTAGCATCTTCCATTTGTATGAACACAGCAAAGGCTCTTAATTGAATTAAAGTTCAATCTAGGGGCGCCTAGGTAGCGCAGTCCTTAGGCGGCTGCCTTCGGCTCAGGGCGTGATCGCAGCGTTCGGGGATCGAGCCCCACATTGGGCTCCTCCGCTGGGAGCCTGCTTCTTCCTCTCCCACTCCCCCTGCTTGTGTTCCCTCTCGCCGGCTGTCTCTCTGTCACATAAATAAATAAAAAATCTTTAAAAAAATAAATAAATAAAATAAAATTCAATCTAATATGGTTTTAAAATGTAACCTCATATTCTTTGAGAGACTGCAAAAGCAGACCTAGCCTTTTTCTAAATTCTTATGCAATATCCGAGTTGAAGTAGGAGTCCGGGAATACCTTTTGATTTTTTTAAATAATTTTTATTTTGTTATATTAGTCACCATACAGTACATCCCCAGTTACCGTTTGGTTTTTACGTCCTTAGAATTATATGTATTTCAAAGCAAGAGAAAACACAAAGCTTTTGACAAAAACGGTATATTGAAACTAATCAACATATTTTGACAATCCATGTACTCTCCCAGGAATCTACGTTGTTAAAGAGGGAAGGCATTACATCTTTATCAGAATCATTATGCAAGAAGTCCCCATTTTGTAATAAACCAAAGAAAACATAAAGTGACTTTTTAGTCATAGATAAAATGTTAAACACACATATATACTCACTTTCGCACAAACACATATATACATAGCATCTTCATGCAAATTTATTATTATTATTATTATTATTATTATTATTATTATTATTGCCACTGCAGCTCTAAAGGATAGAGTGACTCCCAGTATCAGGAAGAATAAGAGGGCAATCCACAAGTAATGTTGTTCTTGAGGGAAATACACCAGCTGTATTAGGACATTTTATTTCATTGAAAAATGACATATGAAAGCCTGTGAGGGAGTTAGATATAATTAGAATTCCCACTCTCCGAGACTCAGTTTGATCCTTACTGGATAAATTAGTAAAATATTGCCAAAAATTAGATATAAACCGTATATGCAGTAGTCATATAAAACCCAAAGTATCTAGTAATTTTTTAAGTTCCTTAGGATTAGTGGAGCCTTGTATCTTGTTGATTTCTTCAGATCCTTACAAAGATGCTGAGCGCTCAACTATGTTCTGTAAAGACTTTTTCCTAGCGATATTTTATGCCTCGAGTAAGATACTTGGAGATTCAAACTGAAGTTCAAATGCGCACCTATCTTGGCATAATAAACAATCTAACATCTATTTCTGCAGAAGAGAAGAAATGATAAGTACTTTTGAAATAAAGGAAGTTTTTAAAATGTAGCATTAGAAGAAAATATTTTAAGTCTACAGGAGTAAAGCTCTAGTGGTTATATGAAACCATTTCATATACTAAACCTCATTTTGAACTTACCTCTGAGGAGATAACCAGAAATAGCAATTTTATCATGAAACAATTATGAGATCCTTATCCTAAGAGCCTGACTATACTTCTAATCATATTTAGGTGTATCTTTTATAAATAGCATATTGCTATATTGATATGAATCTAATATGAAAATCTGACCTGTTTAAAATCACTCATTTTTTTCTGAAGTGCCTCAAAGAAAATTGCAAATAGCATATTCTGTCCTTAGATTATTTAATTTAGGTTTCTAAAAAGTATTTTCTTACACACAAAATAAAACCCCACCACATCATCATAACTCTGATGATTAATTTCTTAACTTGGATAGGTTATGGTGCCCAGTTGTCTTGTAAAACACAAGCCTAGATGTTGTGAAAAAACTTTTTGGATATGATTGACATTGACAGTTCGTTGACTTTCAGTAAAGCAGATTATCCTGCCACAAGAGGGTGAGCCTCGATCTGTCAGTTGATTGACTTCAGAGCAAAGTCTGAGGTTTCCGGAGTAAAAAGGAATTCTTTCTCAAATCGTTACCCTAGCAATCCTCCTGAATTCCAGCTTGCTGGAATGCCCTGCAGATTTCAGACTCCAGTCTGTAATGTCCAGCATGCAGAATTTCCAGCATGCTTCCCTGTGATCTAGATGTTATAATTTATGTCTGAATTCGATTTAAGTTAAACAGTTTTGGAAGAAATTTATCAGAGCTAATGTTTCAAACTTTGAATGACATCATTTCGGAAGACATATAATGTTTGTGTCCCAACATTAAGTACCCACTGGTTAGGGTAGTGACAGACTTATAGTCTTGTGGAAAGTTCCCTTTTCTTCTCTTGCAATCAAAAAATAATCTGTGCGATGTTATGCTGTGACTCTGGCACTATAGGAAGGTCCTAATCTCTTTCATACTTCTATCACTTTTAGCGTATTTATTAGCTTAACATTCTTCTGTGAACTGGCACTTCCCTTCTCTAGCTAGGGTTATTTAATTATCTTGAAGTATAATGCATTAGCAAATTTACATGAATTATAATTCATAGGACATTTGTAGTTATTTCTGTCATTTTTATTTCTATTTTGCTATTTTTCTACAACTCTTCTCCATTTTATTTCTTTTCTCTATTGCCTCTTTTGGTTTCATTGTTTTTCATTTCAACTGCTCCATACAACATACTCTTTTTGGATTTACATATCCTTTTTCTATTATTTAATGCCCTTACTACTATTACTATTTTTAATACTATTAATACTATTCAATACTTTGATTAACCTTAAATTTTATCAACTGTATTAAGCTTTAAAAAGTCCAAAGCTATTGTCATAACCCCTTGCCCCCAGAACAACTGAAGTGCCTTAGGCCCCTTTAACAACATCACCTTGTCTCTCCACTTATGTGCTATGCTTGTCAACATTTTTTATGTGTCTTCTATTGTTGTAAAACAGCATATCAGAAACCATTATTATTATTTTATTATTATTATTATTTTATGCAGGCAAATATTATTATTTTATTATTATTTACTGTAGGTTTAGCTTTGTAGACATATTTATTTCTTCACTCACCATTTCATCTTGAATCTCACATCTTAAAAAAAAAATCTTTTGATATCTGCTTAAAGAACATCCTTTAGAAATTACTTAAAAAAAAAAGAAAAGAAAAAAGAAATTCCTCAAACCTACTGTTGTTGACAAGCTCTTAGTGTTGTGTTTACCGGAACATTTATTGATTGTATCCTCCTTTTTGAAAATTAGTTTTGTTGGATACCCAATTCTAGTTTGACAGCAATTTTCTCATAATGAAATTCTTATTCCATTATTCTGTTAGCTACTAGACACTCTTTAAAAGTCTGCTGTTTGTTTAGACATTGTTCTATTGAAACAGAGGTGGCTTTATCTCTAAATTTGCTAAAATCTTCTCTTTGACGTTTTGTAGTTTTAGTGAATTTTGTCTAGTGTGGAGTTTGTGTTTTGATTCTAGCTTCGAAATCTATGGACTCTTCAATGTCTATCTTTTATAAATTCTAGGAAATGGGCTGCAATTTTGTCCTCAAATTTTGCTCTCCTTTATTTTCTGTATGCTCTGTTTTGGGTGCCCTGATTAGATATACATTGGAAAATTGTATCTCTTTAAAGCCTTCTGGTTTCTGCTTAAGAGTTTCTCCATACTGCTGTGCTCTACCTTCCTGATGACTCATTTTCTCTTCAGCTGTGTCTAATCTGCTATTCAGTCCGTTCATTGACAGCTTTACCCCCAAAGTAATCTATTGTATTTCTAATATTTTCATTTGGTTATTTTTTTCAAATTCATCTTATATGCTCAATCATATCACTTCCATTTTTATTTCTTCTTTCCTTTAAGCATTTCATATATAATTATTTTATATTCTATGTCTGACACTTCAAATTTTCATTTTGAGAGAGAAAGGGTTTAATATTGTTTGGTTTTGTGTAGTCTAACTTATTTTGATTTTTCTGATTATTTGGGGTGTGTGTGTGTGTGTGTGTTTCATCAATGGGAGTCCTGAGAGCCCACCTTGGAGATCCTGTCTCACAGAGCACATTTGCATTTCCTTCTGCTAGGAACCATGAAGTACCACTAAGGTGAGATTTCCTTGGTCCCTCACAGATCCACAACTTAACCTTGGAATTTCTAGTTTCACCTAAATAATCTGGCTGCAAACTGGTGCTGTACGGGCCCCCAGGAGAAACTGACATCACAAAAGCTCCTGCCTTCATTGTTCTATTAGTGCCTCCTGACTGTCTCTTGGGGAGAGAGAAAAGGCTCTTTTAGATTACTCTTGCCATTTATAAGAAACCTAGTAACACAATGCAAACTAAGCTATGTATGTAGATACTGGATATTTTGGAGTGGAACAGTGTGTTATAATATCTCATCTACCATATTGCCAGTGGCCAAAAGTACATTAACATTTTAGTCAAAAATTATTTGTATATTGCACTCTTAAAATAAGGAACTTTAAGATAAATAGTTTATTTCCCCTAATATATAAAATTGCTATAAATTATCTTATCCTTTTAAAGTTCATATGTTTCTTGATATATTACTATTTAACACTTTTTTTCTCTCATCCGTGGACAATAGAACAGTTGTAAAAATTTTAAAAACCATGCATAGTAGAGGCATATGGTGTTTAAACAGGAGAACCTATATTGACTCCTAAAAAGTTCACTCCTAATTACCTCTTTTTCACTAGCGGCTCTATGTATGCCCTTGCTTTCCAGAAAAGCACTGCCATGTGTATGGAAACAAATGCAGTGAACTCTTACTATGGAAGCTTCTAAAGATATAAACCATTTCTGTCTCTCTCATCACTTCACCCTTCAAACTGAGATGTAGTCAAGACTTTTTATTTATTTGTTAATTTTATTATTTTTTTATTATGTGCAGTTAGCCACTGTATAGTACATCATTAGTTTTTGATGTAATGTTTGGCTTTTTTTTTTTTTTGATCTTTAGTTATTTTAAGTTCCGCCAAATGAGTAAAGAATCTTTTGCTATTAAAGAATTAAACACCCGTGAAAGGAGGACGCCTGTCTCTAACATCCATGGGATTAATTGTAATGGATAAAAAGAAAAGCAACGTCAGAGTCTGGGCTCTGTCGTATTAATAGTCTGGAAATAAGTGTTAAGCAATACTTATTTCCTCTTAGTTAATTTTTGCACAACGGAATTCTTGAGGGCAAAATCCTTTGGCCTCACATTTATTACATTGCTACTTGACATGACTGAAGTGTCTGAAATGTTAAGTGGTCTTGTCAAAGGGATTCTTGAATCTTGCACATTTGAGTAGATTTATTTAAAAGAGGGTATTTTCACCTTTTGCTAGAGTAATATTCCCAACTCAGTAACTATGCCCAACAGATGACTAATGAAGGTCTTACAATAGAAATTAGCCTCTATGCTATCTCCTGGATTCAGTTGTCCCATGGAGACTCTCTCAATCTGCCTTTTCCATTCAGCTGGCCCCCTAGAGAAAGCTGGAAACAAGTGCTAGGGATCTTGTCATTAATTCAGATCAGCCGTGTCAGTTAATTAAGTGGAGGTTCTTGAACACGGCCTCTAAAGGCAAAGATGGCCAAGGGTCCAGAATGTTAAAATAAAACACAGACTTCATTTCATCTCTTAAGTCAGATTTCTTCTTCCTAATTATATCTCTTACATTTTTTAGTCTTAACTTAAAAAAAATTAATGTGGCCAATATAATGGGAAAAAAGATAAGATACCTCTTAATCTTCTTATATGTAGAATATCATGAAAACAGTGCTTTTCAACACAAATTCCACACACATTTTTTATACAAGATGAGAATAGATGGACCTTGGAAAGATAAACATGCTGTAAAACAGGATAATATCAGAAATACTGGATTTATTAAAGTCTTCTTTGTTGCCAAATCTCACCAAGCCTAAATCATACCATGTGATGTATGTTGTTATAAATCACTGAGATGGATACATTATGTATGGCTACACACATGTGCATGCGCACACACACACACACATGCATATAATTATGGTGTTATTTATTTAAACATAATTTCTTTCTCTATATATTTTTTAATTTTTGAGCATTTTCAACAACAGAATTTTATGGAACTTAAGGAAGCCCTGGATTGTTCCTTTATAGAAGGGTTATGCAACACTTTTGTCCAACACTTCTCATATAACTCACTTTCATTAAAAAAAAAATTCCCCGCATTATTTTTTAAAGATTTTATTTATTTATTTGGAAGAGAGAGAGCATGAGCAGGGGAAGGGGCAGAAGGAGTGGGACAAGCAGATTCCCAGCTGAGCAGGGAGCCTGACATGGCGCTCGATTCCAGGACTCCGAGATCATGACATGAGCTGAAGGCAGATGTTTAAAACACCCAGCATCCAGGCAGCACCCCCAGATTATTTTTATGTGAATGTCACATTAAAGTTTGGAGGAATTTCAATATCTACACTTCCATTGGGGAGACAAACTCTTTTCTGATATGTATGCTTGTCAAGGCTGGACTATCCACTTTGTTTTCCAGTCTACTTTTTGAGTTTTCATCTGCTTGACATCAAAGCAAAAATAATAAAAGGAAAAATTTCCCCTAGCATTTAGTTGAATACTGTAAGATTCCTTTGAAGAGGAACCTGAGGGCTTATGTGCAAAACAGAAAGAGGCTTCCCCTCTCAAGACAGTCCTTCCATCTGCTGCAATATGGTGATATACTGGCATGTGACACTGTGCTGCTATCTTCTGGAAAATTATCCTATGACGTGATTCACACAATGTGAATGAGGGCCCTAGGGTTGTGCAGTGCACAACTTGCACATCTCTACACAATTGCTCTGGAGCAGAAGTAAACACATTTTAGAGAATGCACAATATTCTCCCAAAGGCCATGCTTGAGCTTATAGTCTCCTCAGATGCAGGAGTCTAAAGCACAAAGGAAAAACTACTCTTTAAAAATTGTCATTTTCAGTTTTTATGGTTATCCTTACAACCAGTCCCTTCCTGCTTTGAAGCCCATATTACTATTCCATTAACGATACAAGCCTTTTACCTGTTAGTTGGTGCTATGTGATTTTTTGCACAATTTTTTGCAGATTCTCTAGAATCTAGTTAAAGGGGGGCTAACGTGTTATTAATTGCTTTCCTTGATGACCTTCTTTTGTTTTGGGCCCGGGGCGCATGCTGATTCAATTCCCATGGGCAATTTACCTATGCAAAATTATACCTTATAATGCTTTTCAAAAAGTCAATGTGTTGAAATTTTTGACACTATCACCGTATAAAAATTAATCTAGGATTACTTTGTATTTCATGCAAATGTAGCACTCACTGTGATCAGCTGGAATTTATGTGATCCAATTAACACAGATTTAGAAAGTGTTCGCCCTCAGTACCTTTAGAGTATGTGTGTGTTGCTGGTGTGGTTTAAATTATGGACACAAACAACTGCTTTCTGCCAAGAATCATCTGGCAAAACTATTTTGCAACTGGTAGGAGGAAAAAATTTCCACAATAACTTGTTGGGCACTTTAGCCGGAGCTGTGTAGACCTAACATGTTATCATCGGCGCCTCTGAGTTGCCTCTTAAAGGTGCTTGCTTTCCCTTCCATTATATTATTTGCAAGGTTCTTATCTGTTTACATCCCTTTCGCCATTGAGCTCTGGACTTTTAAAAGTGGGAACTCTCTTACTTTTCTTAGTGTCTCCACAGAGAATGGCAGAAGTGGATGTTGAATGGATCACTGATGGCATGGCAGTTCAAAAGGAGATCTCATCTCTGAGAGCAGAATTCTAGATACTTTTTAAGAATCCAGAGAAAACATCCCTATTGTCAACTGACCTACCTCCTTCTGTACATTTAAATCCCTTTTAAGATATTTTAAGTTTCTCAACTATAAAAGATTTAATAACTTTCATGAAGCCTTTGAAGTGAAATTAATAAGAAAGTATTAATATAAATACTATGTTTGACAAACAAGAACATTATGAAATAATACATTTCGTTTCATTATGTTTGCTTCCCAAAAACTACTGATGGGATTTTTTTTGAGAAATTCATGCAGGGTAATATCAGTTGAGTAATTTGAAATAAATCTGGAAAATACTTTATAAGATAATTACGATTTGCCCAGATGTCATGTTGTCAATTGATCTTAAAATATTGAAAAATCAGGTTTTCATGTTGTGACACCAATCACTGTTTATTTAAAACAGGCTTGATTAAAAATAAAGAAGTCCTTCACCTTCTCCTTTTTTATTTATACGGAGTCTCTTTGATGATTTACATTTAAGACAGATATTGATTTCTATCCTCTGACTTTGCCCTATAAATGCTACTCTATTTTCAGTCAAGTGTGATAGGGATTAGATCAGCACAAGGATGGGACAAATAAAACAACTATGTTTAAGAACGCAAAGCAAGAGCATCTCCCAAGTACCCACAGTTTCCTGCAATGTACCTTTTGCTGTACAAATAATGGAACACTGCAAACTCCAGATTCATGTACCGCTTAGTTGTGTTTATATTTCTTAGAAGCCTATATAATTTAATATTTTATGCTTTCTTTAGGTCCACTAACATTTTTGTTCTTAAGTGTCAGTTTTGGTGGGAGTATTCCAAGGGCCAATGAAAAAACCCTAATTTCCTAGCATTCCAGGAAAAACAATACAGGATGTGGGGAGCAAGGAGAAAGTGGTTGCTAAAATTTCTTTATGAAATTTTTAATGTGACCATCTCACATTACCCACATCAGGATTTGATGTGTTGATTACATGGGAGCTAAAGCCATGGGCTCAGGACCCAGGTGTCATGAGCAAACAATTCAATTAGAGCCAACAACCTAAAAGCTCTTTTGCTTTTGAAAAGTATGCAGTCTTTTTGAAGGAAAGAAATGTACTGAAATAATTAAATATGCTTCTGCAGAATGCCTACATGAAGGTCCTAACACTGCCTTAGGAGGAAGGAAGACATCAAGCAACAGCAAGTGAATTGCCTAAGAAAAATCTGTACTAAAGGAAACCTCTGTCTTTCACAACAAAGTGTGGCATGCCTATCAGATTAAAAATATAAACTTTTTGCTTTATTTTATTAAGTACTACTTGAATCAAGGTGTCTATGGTAGGCAGAAGAACAGTCCCCAAAAGATGTCCACATTGTGAGTCCTGGAAGCTGTAACCATGTAGCTTACGTGGCAAAGGGGAGTGAGGATTACAGCTGGAATTAGGTTGGTAATTAACCAACCTGGAGATGGAGAGTGTCGTGCATTACACAGGTGGGCTCAATGGACTCCTAAGGGTCTTTATAAAGGCAAGAGGAGGGCAGAACGCAGAGAACCAGAGAACTGGCGGTGTGGGGAGGATTTGGCTCCATTTTGCTAGCTCTGAGGCTAGAGAAATGCGGGAGTGGGCCAAAGATTACAAATACCCTCTAAAAAGAGGAAAAGAGGCAACAAAGCGGAATCTCCCCCGAGAGCCTCCAGAAAGCAGAGCAGCGCTGGAAACACCTGGATTTTAGCCCAGTGCAGCCCGTTTTAGATGTCTGATCTTCAGAAAAGTAAGACAGCAATTTTATTTATTCTAAAATGCCACATTTGTGCAACTTGCTACAGAGCAATAGGAAGCTAATATCCTAATAGCAAAATGATAGAAGACCTCAAGTAAGCCAGTCGAGGATGAATGGGATTCGGTTATCTTCAACGACATGTGTTGTTTCTTAATGAATTGCTTTTCTCTCTCCCCTTAGTTTGATTAGATAAATCATGGACTAGAATGGGGAGCAAAGGGGTAAGGGTGCTCTAAGGACTTGCCTGTGTATTTCAAACGTCGGGATCATATAAATCATGAAAATTAACTCAATTTTCCTTGATCTCTTTGATAAAAGGTTTTTAAAGTCCATATTTTCCTCCCACCATCACATTTTTTATTTTATCGATGAGTAAAAGGTTGGTTAAGAGGCTTAAAAATGTTACTCGTTAATATAGATGAGTACAATGCTACCTTTGAGGAGAAAAGAATTGTAGATGAATGACTTGTGAACATTATTAACAGGACTGGGAAGTAATGTAAAAACTTTAAATGTTTAAGCCTAACCATGTCGTACATCTTCAGAAATGAGTTATGTAAGACCTATGGAGAGGGCACAAATTAGAAAACTGTAAAGAGTGGGGTGTCCTAGTGGTGCAGTCAAGTTAAGCGACCGACTCTAGATTTCACCTGAGGTCATGATCTCAGGGTCGTGAGAGTGAGCCCCACATCGGGCTCTGCTCTCAGCTCAGAGCATGCTTAAGATTCTCTCTCACCCTCTTTCTCTGCTCCTTCCCACCCAGCTCTCTTTCTCTCAAAAAAGAATGAGCGAGAGAAAGCGGGACAGCTGGGTGGCTCAGTTGGTTCAGCGTCTGCCTTCAGCTCAGGTCATGATCCTGGAGTCCTGGGATAGAGCCTCTCCTTGGGCTCCCTGCTCAGCGGGGAGCCTGCTTTCTCTCTCCCTCTGCCCCTCCCCTGCTTGTGCGCGCGCTCTCGCTCTCTCTCTGTTAAATAGATAAAATCTTAAAAAAAAAAAAAAAAAAACAAAGTTAAAGTTACAGGTTTTTCCTGAACTCAACTGAAGTTGCCTCAGCTAGAAAAGAAAACCTTTAAGTAGTTGAAGGAATCATCTGCCGACTAAGCTGGAACCGGGAAAAGCCGCAGCAGGAGCAAAAGCAAACGCAGAGGCACGCTCCCTCCTGAAGGCCTTCACGCTTCCGGCGGTGTTTCTCCAGAGTCAGAGCTCTCCCTAATCTGACATGGCTTGGGTCTTCATTGTTTTGGGGTCTTCCATTTGTTAGTGAGGCCTTCCCACTTACTCCATTGCAAATTCAGCCTTCTGCTGTGACTTTCCACATCCCCTTTCCCACATTGTTTGTTCTATTGAGCACAGAGTACTAACACATGGTTGGTTCTTGTTTTTCCTGCCCGCCAGACAGGTTTAGTATTTGCTGTGCTCACCAGGTGTAGTGATGTTGCATTCAAACTCACAAGACACAGCACACTTTACCCAGCGCCAGGTTTACTTAAATTTGTGGGGGGAAAAAAATGTAGGAGAGGCAAATCTCAGTAATGGCATAGGCGAAGTCTCTGGACTCTCTGGCTCCGTTTCCAAATGCCTTTCATTCTCTACCAGCATGTGCGGGATCAGGAGAGACTATCTGCAATGGGTGTGGCCCCGCTCTGCTCAGGGACACTATGGCTCAGAGCCCTTTTTAGCTTTCATCCCTTGCTAATCACATCCCTTCGAGGGTACAGGATTAATCCCCATTTTCTGGGGGAAGCTGTATGCATCAGTTAGAGTTAATTAAATACACCTGGTATTTAGAGAACAAATTTGGTGTTGGTAGGTAGCATTTAACCTGGATTCCGTATGCTACTAGAGATTCTTTGAATCGTTGTTGCAAGGGGGTTAAACCAAGAGTCCTATAATCTGAGGGTAGAATAAAGACCACACAACCGGCTTTGAACATGGACTCTGTCTCATGGACTGAGAGGCTAATGACCTCAAACTCTATGGTACTGGACATTGGCAGTTAATAATTAGTAGAAATAAATCAAGGATGGTTGAGACAAATAACTTTTAAAGATGATTTAAATGAGGGGTATCCAGAAAGACCTAGAAGTGACCTTTTTGGCCATTCCTAGGAATCCTTCCCAATTCTAATAAAGGAGAATGATTTCTAGGTATTTGTAGTAGTTCCATATTGTAAGTTTGAGGTGAGAAGGCTTTACCTGTTTTTGTGTTTATTTTTCTGTCTAAAGTATTTGGTAAACATTTCATCCCTAGAAAATCCTTTCAAGATTACAAAATGTTCCAGAATTCTACATAATGAATATATTGTATATTTCCAACTGTTGTAATGGATTTTTCCTTTTAGAAATCTTGTGCTCAACTCCAGTAAATTTTTGAAAAGAAAATCATAAATGTTCTTCTTTTTCTCTTGCTGGGCACACAGGAAGGTTGTATTTCCCAGCCTCTCTAAGAAGAATGTTGGTTCTGTGTGGTGGAGTTGGAGGAATGGGAGGGGAAATGATGGGTCACATCCAGGCCAAACGGCGAGTACCGGTGTGCTTTGTTCTGTGCGTGCGATTTCAAGTGAGGGAACGTGCGCGCCTGCATGGCCCAGTCAGGTCAGCATCTGACTCTCGGTTTCGGCTTGGGTCATGATCTCAGGGTTGTGAGATTGAACCCCGCGTGGGCTCTGAGCTCAGAAGGGAGTGTGCTTCACTTTCTCTCTCCCTCTGCCCCTTCCCCTGCTCTCTGGCTATCTCTCTCTCTCTCAAATAAATAAATCTTTAAAGGGAGGGGTCTTGAGCGGCAATGTTGCAAATGGGGTATCCTGGATTCCTGGACACTTGTGGGAAGAAAGCCGGAAAATTTTGCAAGAATTTCACTGGTGGTTTAATGTCGTTGACATGGTATTTGTATGTTGGGGCGGGTTGTGTTAATTACACTGATTAACAGAAAAAATAGCAAAGGGACTAGTTGATCTGAAGGGTTCAGAGAAGAGATTAGTCATTGAATATCCAAAGAGATAGTTGAAGGATTGCAACATTATTCATCATACTTAGTATAATCATGGCATCAAAAAAAAAATCATGGCATCAAAGTAAATTTTTAATAAAAATTAGGATTTTTTGAGAATAAACATTGCATGCCTACATTCATGCCTGCAATATGACCTATGAATTATGTTATTTGCACATTAATACATAATCATCTTGTATTAAAAATATATGTAAATAGACATTAGCTACTTTATATAGCCTTTAGATCCACACCATTTCATAGAGAAAAATACTAAAGTTAAATGATGATTGATAGCTTGGCCTTGATCATAAATAATAGTAATAGACCTATGATAGTAACTTTAGTCTCTGTAAGTACAAAATCTTCATTTTCTTTAATAAGTTATACTGTTTTCTAACTGCAAATATGCATGTGCACACATAAAACTAAACAGGCATGATTACTCTTGACTATGAATTCAGTGTATCCAGTATCTATGTGTCCATGTAATCTCTCATGAGTAGTATTATGTTTGCATATTGAATTAGCTTGTTTCTTTTGGGATATTAACCTTAGAATATGATTATTTTTTTCCCTATTTTCCCATTGACTATTGCTATCCTTTTATCATTATATATTCTTAGAACTGTGGAGGGGAAGTGGACGCTAGTATTTTATATGCAGCAGTAAACACCTGTTCTGATCTGGTTAGGAGTTTGCAATAGATGGCATCAAGTAGTCGGCATGACATAGTTACCGGTGGCTGTGGATAGTTTCATAATGGACTATAATGGTAAGGTTAGGAAGGTAAATTGGATACCAGGGGCAATGCCTTTATAAGAAATCATGTCACATAAGTTTTTATTTTGTAGGTGAGAGTTTGCAAACTACGATCTGTGGCTTGGCCTCCTGTTTTCATAATGACATTTA
Organism: Ursus americanus; assembly: GCF_024610735.1. Lineage (NCBI taxonomy): Eukaryota > Metazoa > Chordata > Mammalia > Carnivora > Ursidae > Ursus > Ursus americanus. The sequence continues at coordinate 59,382,939 of NC_142129.1, read as the reverse complement.
GTATTGAAACCGATGCCCCATTTACTGATGTGTTGTCTCAGCTGCTATTGTGATACAGATGAACGTTGAGTACCCGTGAGAGACCAAGACTGTATGCCTCACTGGCCTAAAACCTTTACTATCCGGACCTTTAAGAAGTTGGTCTACTTTGTTGTAGATAAAGAAGAATTTCTGAAAAGTTTGTTGTGTTTGTTGGGCAGAATAAGAACCGTGCTTCCAGAAGCAAAGTTGGGGAGTCATGTGAGCAGTGGAGGGAGACCGGGAAAAGCAGCGGAGGGTGTGAGCACAATTCTAGTCCAGGGGAAAGGTGAGGGAAAGCCTGAGCTTTGTCTGAGAAAGAAAATCAAGAGAACAACTGCATGATGGAATTGTGGGGCTGGGATGCCACCTGTCGCTCAGCCTCTCCCTGGATATACTTGTCGCCGAGCAGTAGCTCCCTAAGTTGAGGTACTTAGAGGAGCTCTCTAACTGGTGACCAGGTACTTCTTACGCCCGCCTCATGCTGTGTGCGTGCGTGTGCACAGACCTCTTGCTGTGGAACAGGCCTCATGTTCAAGTTCTCTATCGGCCTTCTCTTTGCCCAGATGATGGTTCTTCAGTAAGACCCCCTTGTTCCGCTAAAGGCTCCTTCTGTGACAGAATTTGCCTGCCTTCACCATTTATACTTCTTTTGTCTGTCTGTCTCATGCCTTCTAATTGTCTGTCTCTCCTAATCTCTTTGGCAGGCCCAGAGTGGTAAATAATCCTGACTTAGACTAAATTCACTTTGTTTTACAGAAAGGTTTTCTTGAACACTACAGACATGACAAGAAAAAACGGCCTTTGGAAATAGTTCCACCAATAAAATTGTCTTTGTTTCTCCCACTTCATCCACGTTTTTCTCTCTACTGGTTCATCTCATCAGCATATAAACGTGCTGGAATACGGTGCAATTTATCCAGTCTCACAAGAGCCCTACACAGAAAAATTTGGTCCCATTTCTCTGTACTCTTTCTCCTTTCTGTTTTAGAATAGAATTCCTCAAAATAGCTGCGCATACCGTTCCGGTTACACTTCCTCCCACTCTGTTTCGAACCCGACTCGGTCCGATACCCTCCAGGGGAAAGTGCTCCCGCAAGGCCGCCGCTGTCCTCCACATCGGCCAGGCCAGCTGTACAAGGCAGCCTTGTTTTCCTGAGCCTGTGCGTCCTCGGCAGTTGAAAGAGGTGATCCTTCTTCTATTTGAAGTACGCTCTACTCTTGTTTCTGGAAACTGGTTCTTCTCTTACCCAGTAATGAGCTTTTGGGGTTTTATCAGTTTCTTAGAGCTCTATTACCTGTAAATGTTGAAATGTCATCCAGAGTTGTTCTTTTCCCTCATTTTTATTTTAGGTAACTTGAACCAGTGTAAAAGCTTTACATACCCTCTCTAGTCTAAGGACTCTAATATTGGTTATGTCTAGGCAGACGATTCTGCTAAAATCCCACTTGTAATCCGGCTGCCCACTTGAAGTCACTTGGCGTGCGGGTTTGTGTGGTGTCCGTTCAGCTGCACGGACCCTGTGCCTCTCAGAATTCGCTCCCTGTTTGAACCCAGGTTAGGGTTGGCGCCAAGAGAAATTGCTGTGATATTCGACAGTTGGAATCAGTAGCCTTTACATTTGGACAGTCAGTGTGTGGTGACAGTGCCGCCGTATCTTCTGCCCGTAGCCCCGGCTGATCATGTGTGCCGGTAGCCGCCCCCAGAATTGGGCTCCCCTTTCTCTACCCGATCATCCCGACCTTTAATTTCTCTGAGTCCTGAGTTAGGCAGGTCTGCAGTTCCGTGGAGAAGGGTGCCCCCTCCTTCTACATGTGATCGAGGCTTAACGTCCTGAGAAGCAAACTTGGGGCAAGTATGTTCTGAGGGGACCCAATGTATCTTCATCGATGCTGGTTTGTCCTTGCCCTTCCATGCTTTCCATCCAGATTTCCTGCCCGACGGCAACGGCTGAGACAAAGGGAGATTGAAGCTTATCACCAGATGTGAAGGCAGTGGTCTTGCCTAGACCCCTTAGCAGTATCCACAGCCGTGTGAGATCAGTTATCAGATGTTCCTACAATAAGTCCCCTGATTCCACATCATTCATAGTGGGTCTGCTTCCCTGCTTGAACCCTGAAAATTACACTCTGCTCTATTTTTCCTCGTAAGATCTCGCACCACGTGAATGGTAATGCTTACTGGTTTATTTCCGACTCCGTCATCCGGTAGAAGATAAGCTTCGTGGGGGTAGGGGGTTTGGTTTGTTTTACTCCAGGCCATGTCTATAGCATGCATAATTGTTGCCTGACCCATAGAAGTACGTATTTATTTTATAAATGAATAAGTAATGACCTATTTTGCCAGAGATTTTTTGGTTAACCAGAAGAGCAGTATATGAAGACTAGCAATCTGTGCTGAGTAAAATGTTTGACGTACAGCTTAGAAATATTAGCGTTAAAAGAGTAAGTCCCTCAAGTAGTAAAAGCCAGAAGACAAGGAATTTTTTTTTCCACTAACAGGTTAAATAAGTTATAGTCCAATTCTGTACGTTACCAGGTGCTCGTCATGACAACTGGGCAGGTTCTCTTAATGTGCAACCTGTGTAGTTTTGTCAACTGCTAAAGACTAATCAACACTGGCTCACAGGCAGTGACTGAAATTGCTAGAAAGGAAAAGAGCCTGTCAATTATGCAGTTACGTTTCACTTCAGAAATGCTATATAGGTGCAAGCAGACATTTGGCAAAAGGGTTTAACAAGAAACAAGACAAGCCATTACAGGCATCTAGTTTTTTCCTTTTCTGTGCAACTATGGGTTCTGTTTGAAATTTGGGGAGATAAATCTTCTTCTCAAAAAGGCAATGGTGTTATTAATTAAACAAAGGAAGAGGCAACTGAGGTGGGATCATGCTAAGCCAAAGTTGTTAAATTAATCTGAGTTCTCGTACGGAAAGCTTCCCCAGTGGTTCTCTAAGCTGTCACCATTTTAGTGCATCCAAGGAAATGTGCTCCAAGATTTGTTAGTGTTGGCAAAGAAATGAACTAATTTTAATTCTCCACTCCTAAATCTGACATCAACCCAGGAACTTTGCAGCTAAACTGAACTAAGTTTGCTGCACAGCCAACAATTACATTACGAGTATTACTTGAGAAGATAACAGTCTACCTGGTGTAAATGGTAAAACTGAAATTGAGAAGAAAAAAATTAGTTTTACTTTTTTAAAAGTGTTAAAATCTTTTAAAAATGCTGAGTCCTGGAAAGTCATAAAAAAACTCCTAGATTTGTTTTCTCTGGTTGCCTAGCTGGCTACAAAACTAGATTGCTTCCTGCTAGTTCTGCCAAAATAAAAATTATTAAAATACTGTATTCCCCAGCTGCCAGTCAGAACCAAGGATGCATGAAAGATGGTGTTTATTTGTACATGTGTACCTTCCCACCATAGAACTCAAGTTAAAGGTCACGACACTTGTTTCAGCAGTTTGTGAAAGCTGATTGTCGCACGTCTTCCATCCCGCTCATAATATGTAAGGTATGAGGACGCTCATGAAACGAAAATCGTTCTCAGCAATTTATTAGAAATGAATTTTTCTTCTGCCTCTGGCCAAAGCCTTGAGGGTTTTGTTTTGTCTTTGTTTTAATCACTATGATATTGAAGGTAAGATGAATGGCTGATTTTGGAAACAGTAAGAAATGTAAAAATCTGAATTTTCTTAGAGATGATTGCCTCAAAGAAGAGGATACATTCTGGGGAAAAAGGAAAAGATCCCACTGATTTTCCACTGCAAAGAGGGGTATGATTCAAATAGATTTTGAGTGAGGGAGAAAAGATGAGTGCTCTGCAATTTGGTGCTGGAAAAAGCCCCAATTCGCACTTCACTAGCTTAAGTGATTTTTTTTTTTTTAATAGCTAGGCTTTAAAGGTACTTTTTAAAATTCTAATTGTAAAAAGAGTTTTTTAGAATTTTGGTGGTGTTACTTTGTGACCCAAGATGTTGCTCTTTGTTTGTTTGTTTGTTTGTTTGTTTTTTAAGACAAAAACAAAATCTATCCCTGTTTTTATTGCTGCTATCTTTTAGATTATCCCAGAACTTGAATTTGCCAATAGAGGGCAATAGTCAAGCTAAGATAGACTGCATCTATCATTTTTGCAACTTCTAATGAGGTAAAAGGACACATAGAATCCTCATCTGCTTTTATGGATATCGCTGTGTAATTGCTGTGTAATTATGGCACACAACAGCTTCAGAAAATTATCTTTCAAGAAAACAGCTGGTTCTCTTTAACAAACTGGGATGAAATCTCATCAATTAAAAAAAAAAATCCAAAGAAAATTTCCAAAAATACATGCTGATAATAAACAAGCAACAAAAAACGAAATAACATAAAAATTTTAAATGGATAAATCAGAGCTGCTGATACGAAAAATAAGACACACAAACATAAGAAATTATGAAGGTAGGAGGTACTTCTGACGTATTGTTTGATATTGTAATATAAACAGACTTCTTGGAAAGATTTTCAAATATGTTTTTCTATTTTCTTTTCATTTATTTGTGTAATTATGTAAATGCATGAGTATATCTACTTCATATATGAGCTACACAAACGAACATGGATCTAAAGTATAGGGTTTTGTAACCAGTGCTCAGGAAAAAATTACGAAACAATTAGCTTTGGCCATTTAACACTATATACATTGGTAAGTTTCTTAAACTTTTAAATATGCCTATAATCCAATATGAGAGTGCCTTCAATAAAATTCTAATTAAAAATCAGAAGGTAACCAAGAGGTCATTAAACGAGCCCATAATTCGCTTTGGCAAATGACCTATATGTTATCTCAAAAGTTAAGTAGGTTTAGAATGGCTTAAAGATGATTGCATTTATAAAAAAAATTTAAAAGTCAAAAATACAAATGTTAATATTTAAATTTTCTCCAATTGGTATTTTCAGGTGGTCATTTGTATTTCGAGTGTAACGTAAGCATTAAAAAAAAAATTGATGTTTTCATACAGTAGCCTATTGTGACGGTATTCTAGCATTGTGGGCAAGTACACCTTATGACCCTTAGTTTTAGAAACTATTGGGATTAACAATAACCATTAACTCAGGGTATGCCATTTAAAGAATTAAACCCAGTGTAGTAAAAATTCAAACTAAAATGACATTAAAAACACCAATATAGTTATATACACATCTATAGTATATCTATGTTTAGATGATATGTATGCTTGAAAAACAATACTTAAGTATTTTTTTAATTGTGTAGATGAAGTTGCATATCTAGCAATATTATTCTTAGCCCATGGTTCTCCAGGTGTGTTTCCTGCAACATTATTACCAGTATCTGAGAACTTGTTTGTTCCCAGTCTGGCCGCACCCCAAATCTAGTGAACCACAAATTCCAGGGTTGGGCTTCAGCAATGTGTGCTTAAACAATCTAGGAGATTCTGTTACATGTGAAAGTTTGAGAACCACTTCTCTTAATGAATGCAAGTTATTTTCATGATTATTGTAATTTGGACAATTTGAACCCCTCTTCTCTCCTAGGCTTCTTTTCAAACAAGTTCTACATGTAAGTATATTTAGTTTGGGTATAGCTAGGATGCTCTTATCAGAGAGATTGCTTCTTCACTACTATTGGCTGGACCTTTTTAAAAACTATATTTTTTACAGATACTGTCTCAAATTGCCAATGGAATTTCAGCTTTACAAGTAGCTGAAACTGTGTAATCATGCAAAACCTTGGAAAACTGGGAACAAAAAAGTTTAAAAATACTTGCCAAATATCCAAAAGCAATTTGACATCAAACTTAATGTGAAATCCAAATCTTTTGACATTTATATTAAAGTTTAGTCAGGTTCGTTTGTAGGCTGTGGTCTTTAGTTTTCTGTCAGTGATAAGATAGCTGTCAAATATGTCCTGAGACGTTGGAACAAGTCAGCAGTTGGGGCAGTGGCACAGCCTCCTGAGCCATTCCCAGTCCTGGGACACCCAGCATACCTCCCCACCTACAGCACATCCCCCTCTTGACTGTGTGGTTGGTTAGCTCTTCTAAGAGCTATTGTTGGGCCCTGCCAAGACATGTTTTTGTCATTACAGCCAGGAGAATGTGAAATTGCAGTGTGCTTCTAGACTTTTCTTAGTTACTAATATACCTTTCTGAAACAATTGTATTATTTTTCTTTGACTGACTTGTTTGCATCCCTGCTATAAACCTGTTGAATATTTAAGGGTTAGTCTTTCTGATTTGGTGTGTGTGCAATTGTCTGTGTGCGCGTGTATCTGTGTCTGCATTTTCCCACCATCCTCGGAGCTTACTACAGCACCTGGCACATGCTAGGTGGCCAGCACTGGTGTCTAGATACATAAAATGATTAAATGGGGAACTCAATAGATATTCATCTTTGCAGAATTAACTTAGTAATGAAAAGTAATGCTTTTCATATAAACTTTGCACATACTTTGTGATAATGTAATAAAAGATATAATCTGTACATATTGTTCTAATTTGTTCATAACTGTATTAGCTCAATGCTTGTTAACCTCATCTGCAGTTTGGAAGCATTCACTGCGATTATCAGGGAGACCAGTATTGCTCTGGGCCACCTAAGCTTTATAGGAAATAAAGGGCCATGATGCAATTAACAGTTACTGTTGTTGAGCTCTTGAAGTCCAACACTTCAATTTCCAGCCACAGATTTCTAGGCATGTTTTCTGTGTGTCCGTGAGCTAGCCTTCCAGGATATCCCATGATGTCACTTGGCTTTTCTTTCACTCTGATTTCCAACATAAAGAATCTTGCATGTTCACAATACAGCTGAAAAAGCCGCAGATTCAGGTCACTGCAGCCATGAAGGAATATTGTCTGCTTTTTCTTCATGTCCAGCTGAAAGCAGCTCCATCTTCATCTGTTCGTTCTGCTAATGAATATGCATCAGACCCCAATAAGCAATACATCCTTTGCTCCCCGTGGGCAGTATAGTTGGCTCTTGGATATCTTCATCTTGATTGTTGTTCCTCAGATATCTCTATAAACCTATCCCTGCAAGCAGAGGCAAGAAAATTGGCTGAAGAGTTCTTTAGACTTCTGTTTCACCTTCAACATCTATGCATATGTGTATTCTATTCCATATGGAACAATGTTTTAGTATGAAAGGAAGGTTTTAAATTACTGCAGGTGAACACTTTTACTCCAGAAACACGTATTCTATGCCTTCTGTACTTCTTCAGTACCACCAAGCACACTTACCTAGTCTTGCGAGTACTCATGGACAGTTAGAGAAATTTAGCCTTACTTAAATTTTAGTGGAGAGCTTATGTTTTTCCCCTCACTGTTTATTGGAAGCTGCTGTATTAGAAGTTAGCTATACATCAGTGAAAGCTTAGGTGTGGGAAAACCTGAATAATAAACATTTCGCAACATTCAGAATTGTTCCCCCACCAATGATGAATATTTATCCTCAGAAATAGCAATTCTCAATAATGAAGCTCTTCCTTCAGGGAGAGACTTTCAAATGGGCTTTAATATAGGCCCTCAATATATACCCTGACTTGTTTGAATTTCAAGGTAACATTGACTTAGACTCTTGAAGAGGGATTCCCAAAATAGCAAGGTCACATCTTGAGGCTATGACTTTCCAACTCCAGATGCCTGTAGGCCTTGACTGTGAATGTGGTACTTTGTGAACTTGATCAGTCATTACTCTTGATGAACTTAAAAGTTGGCTATCTGATCCTAAGCAGTGAACATCACAGCTATCTTGTCTGGTTAAACTTTAGTTTTTAATAAGACAGGTGGTGGTTACCATTTCTCAAGATTGGCAGAAATGCCATTTCAGTGCATACGTGATTAATTCCACTTTAAAAGGTAGATTTAATCACATAAAATCTTTTAATGCTAAAGTAACTCGAGTAACAGAATGAGAATGCTTTCAAACAAATGTACTATAGTACAAACAGTAATAGCATAAATTAATAAACTAAACCATAATGATTCTAAGAAACTACACTATCATTCAGAAACCTTATGAGAAATTGGTCAGATGACAGGATTTTATCCACCTTTGATGGGCAAAAGAACATGGTCCTGTATTATGACTTGTTGCACAATACTGGGAAGAGTTTGAGAGATTTCTGAGAAACAGGTAGGCATTGCTATAGCCTTACATATCCTTTCTGAGAATGCAAGTTAACAGAAATATTAAGTGGATAAATATTTAATTCTTGTCTAGGGGGTAAGATAAATTAACTAGAATGATAGCCATAAGAAAATGCACTTGGAATGATGCACAACAGTGGTTAATATCACATGAGGGAATATAAGCAAAGGTTTAATTGAACCAAAAAAAAAATAAAATTGCATCAAAGTTCACAGTTGTACAATGTCTAAACCAAAGTCAACTTTTATTGATATTTAAAGCAGTGAAACCACTTTCATCGATCAATTTTGTGTGGTAGATGATGCACTATGAGAGACACGTCCGTAATGTGCTGTACAAAGCCTTATAAGCACTGTTAGCAATATATTAAGTAATGGTGATATTCCAAACAAGTTTTAACTGCTAGTTAAATTTTGAAATGAATACTTTCAGTGGTTTCTGAACTTCACTGTGGACTTAACACTAAAAGCAGAACTTGTTTTCCTAAAAATTGACTGTTACTCTATTATTAGATAAAAAGTTCCTTTTGTTGTCGAGTATTGGAAGTAAAACTTGCCAGTACTAATTGTACCAACATTTGAATTCCATATGTGTATAAAAGACTGAATTATTTTGAGGATTTAAAGAAATATTCAACATAGCCTTCTTGGATTAAATTTGAAAGGGAAGTTACAAGGTACATGAAGAAAAGGAATATATATATAGAAGACAAAAATGCACACATTATGCCAAAACAGAGGAGAGTAAACACTAGAAATATTGCTAATTATAACTCATTATTCTTTTGAAATTAGGAATAACAGCACTCAGAACACTCCTTTCACAGTGGGGAAATAAAAGGCATCGCCAGATTATTTTTCACTTCATTTTATCCAACTTCTGTAGAGTTACTAGATCGGTATAATTTTGACCACATATAACAGACATAAAATCACAAAATATTTTTTTCACCTCCAAACAATCCAGCTTCAAAAGTGTTATACTAATAGCACAAAACCTCGGAATCCCAACAAAGTAAAAAAGAAAATGCTGAGGATCTTGGTTAACTGTTAGTACTATTATCATTTATTTGAAGGTAATCGTACTTATAATGGCAAAATGTGAAGGCGTAAGTTTCGGAGAAGAGAGGTTTAGCATTTGCCGCTGAAACAGACATCACATTTCTAAAAGCACTTTGTTGTTTCAGCCCCTCTGAGATTGGGTTTCCTCGTAACACTCTTAGCGATTTCCTAAGATTCAGGTGCTCTTATGAAAGAATATACTGTTGGCTTCCTTCATTCACTCTTCCTTTTTGAATGTAGCTTCCTAAAGAAAGAAACCTCCTTTCATCTACTATGGCGGTAGAGGAGCAGTTTCTCTCTTCACATTGCAATTCTATAACCAGCTCCTTTGGTCTAGTTGTTGCTAACGGCCTCAAATCAAACTGCCACCTCGGTCATAAGGTTCATCTCCACAAGGCACCCATTCAAAAATCAATTCCAATTCCCATGATTAAAAATAAAACCATTATACAAGTCTACTGAACAGGAGGTCAGAAAATTATATTTTGTGACGTGACAGAAACTTCTGGAAGAAACGAGAGGAGGAGGAAGGAGAGAAAAAGCTGCAGATACCTCAGTTTTCATAACAACATACCCAATATGTTGTTCTGTGAGCCAAGTTTAGTCCTGTATATACACTGTTTCAGTTGTTCCCTTGTCAGCCCTTCTTAAACTTCTTTTCTCCGCTAGTCTTTGTCTTTTTATCCACACTTAAATTTCACATCATTCGCATGTAAGCTAATGTCTCACTACCATCTCAAAAGGACTTCCGTGGCTAAAGAGTAGTCTGAGGAAAGGAAAATGAAAAGGAGAAGCTGGAGTGCATCGGAGCGCACAGGGCCGTTGGATTTTATACAGGCAAGGGGTTTACAGAACGCCTTTCTGCGGGAGTGAACCTTGCGTACCGCTCTTGCAGCAGATCTCTAGGTCAGCCTTTTTCTCCCGTTTCCTCAGGCCTCGGCTCTGCAGATGTCCTAACTGGTGAAATGTGCCATCATGAATAATCTTTGCATTGTTGTTTCTCCCAGTTGGCACATTTGAATTCTGACTTTTTTCCCCGCTGAAGACAACGAAGGAATCTAATGATTATTATTGTAGTAGGGAAAGTGGGCTCGTGAGGGGAAGTTAAACTTTTTCTGTCACTTCAAATCCAATTTTCACGTGCTTTCCTTTAGGTTCAACCGCAAGCATTCACATTCAGGAAGACTGTGATGCCTACTGTGTTCTAAGCACTGCACTGTGTGTCTTATATAATGATCACATTTAAGGCCAGGTTTGTAAAATTGCAGATATTACCAAACTCTCTGTTGTATCTTGCACTTTCAGATTTTCGTCTGCCAAGGGCTCACGTACACCACCCATTTTTACCTTTATCTGTCCTTGCCCTTTTTCCCTGCAAATACCTTAGGTTTCCTCAGTATTTTGTAAATCGGTGACGTGTCTTCTCATTCAAAATGCCACAGCCATGTGATTTACTAAAAGTGGTAATTGATTTATCACTCTTATCATTTAATTCAGTGCATAAAGCTGAAATTTTGGCTTAATAGCTAAGTACACTGAAGATTTCCCACATTTAGTGTAGGGCAGTGGTGATTTCTTAAAGTTCTGCATTTACAAAATTGATAAAGGTGCAGTCCTTACAGGGTGTGAGTTTTGTGATGGAAATTAACGAAAGACCACATACTTGTTCAGCTTTATGATACTTAGTAAATATTGATAAATAAAATTTAAAAAATGAATGAAAAGATTTACCCAGCTCTTAGAGTAGTGAAGACTTTTTTTGGTCTTAGGAATATGTGAGAAAAATCATCAAGAACAAGGCTGGGAAGAGCCAACAAGCATTGTATTGCAGGTGAAGTGCAACATTGTTACCTAAGTATTTGGAAAGACAAAAAGTTCCTTTCATCTCTCTGTTCCTTGAAAGCCACATGGCCAGAATAGTGGGTAAACAGAGCCAGGTAATTCACTCTTTAAGACAAACTATTGTATAACTTGGGTGTGTGTGTGTTTGTTTGGGGAGGGGGCGGATTCGATCTTAAGGACTGTGCGAAATACGACCCACATTTTAAAAAAACTTGAGCATCTTCTCTCCTGTGAATTCACAAAGGATTAGAAAACTTTTATGCCCTAGTTTTATAGAATTACTTTTTCAGGCATATGTTGAATGTAATTATTTGAGAAGATGTTCTAATTTGATCAATTATTTTAAAAGTTGTAAACTCGGTTGCAAAGGTTTTCAGTGCTATACAGGTGGCCGCTTATGATCTGAAAGGGCTTTAGGGGGGTTATATTATAAGATGAACAGCTTTCTTCTTAGCCCCAGAAGTAGGGTAAAAATGGAGAAAGTTATTTTTTACTCCCCCGGTTCTGCTTTAGTTCTTGTCAATTCCGTAACTTTTCTCTGCATTATTAGCATCAGGGTCATAGAAGGAAATCTGTGTGAGTGATTTAATAGGTGAAGATACAAAAGCACAGGTTTTTCAACATAATTAGAGAAATCACTCAACAAAAGGAATGCCTAGAAACAAAAATAATTTTAAGCCTTTTTAGACAAATTCTTAAAGGTTTAACCTTACTTATTGCAAGTTTGTTTCCAGCTTGAAAAATCCAAGTAGTCTTCCATTTTTTAAATGTTCTTAAATACCTGGGCATCTTAGAATATAAAACAATCTTAGTACACTTGAACGTTAAATACAAAGAAATCACAATTGTGCTAGGTCACCAAAATAAGGGTTGAATGGTTGACTCGTATTAAAGAGAGGATTGAACACATTTATTTTTATTTTTGGAAAGATTTTTATTAGAGAACGCAGACAGGCATGAGCAGGGGGAGGGGCAGAGGGAGAGGGAGAAAGAATCTCAAGCCAACTCTGTACTAAGGGCAGAGTCCCATGTGGGGCTCGATCTTACCACCCTGAGATCCTGACGTGAGCCAAAAGAGCTGGGAACTCAACCAAGTGATCCACTGACACAGCCTTTTTCCTTTCTTTTTAAAACATGGTTGATTAGAAGATGTAATAATTTAGTGACAGCTTTGTGGAGAAGGTGTAATAAATCAACGTAAATTGATGGATCTGGATCTCAGAAATACTAAACTATAGATATATATAATACAGATTACAGTCATAAATACATACATAGACACATACATCCACGTGTGCATATATGTATATATTTGTGTATGTGTATAAAATCATCTCCTAGAATCTCTTGCTTGATATTCTGGGTGCCTGCTCCTGTAGGGAAGGAGGAGAAATACTGCTTAGTATGAGGGTTCTGCGGGTATGGTTTATACAGTTTCAGATGTAAAGCACACAGGTATCCTGTCTGGAACTGTTAGGTACGTGGGCTCTTTGAAAGAGTACTGTGATTAATGTAACATTTAGCATTAACAGCACATTTCCATCTAGAAGAAAATATATTTAAAGTAATGGGGTGCCTGGGTGGCTCAGATCATGATCTCAGGTTCTTGGGATTGAGCCCCACGTCAGGCTCCATGCTCAGCAGGAAGTCTGCTTGTCCTTCTGCCACCCCCCTCGTTTTTTCTCTCTTTCTAATAAAATCTTTAAAAAATGGTGTCTTAAAAATAATTCTCAACTTGGCAGCTTTCTTTCTGTATCTGTATGACCTGCGAGAGTCCTTCTCACCGCGGGGTATCTGCTTCTGTATGAGCTCATTTGAATCTTTCTTTATTTAATGTGCTTGTGATGTTTGAAATTGTTCTGTATCCGTGTCTCCACTGGATGAGCTACTCTATCTAATTTCCAAAGATGCAAAGTCCTACCTCTTCCTCAAGCTTGAAACCCCCAGCAACTGCCTCTCTGAGTTGAGGGAGCTATACGAAATCAGTGGGCTAGTTGCCGGATGGCTTCACTACAATTAGAAATAAAGTCGTATTGCCAAATAAGGCTACTGACTAGATCGGGGTGTTTTTTTTCCATTCAGCAGCAGTGTCTCCAGCCCACCATGGCTGTTATCCTGTCTTTTGTTAATCAGCTCAAAAAAGCCCGTTCTGATTTGTAACTACTTACACTGTATGTTGATTTATACTGTGTATCCTCTTTCTTTGTGCGGAGATTTTGCCTTGTGGATGTGTTGCCCTCACAGAACTCTTGAAAGTTTAGCTTTTTCAAGATTTTTATACAGTTCGAACCTGAACAAACCAATAAAGACAATCCTGCTTGCCAAAGGGGGAGGGGGCAGTGATACCTATTAAAAACAAGGCAACCATTTACTTAATAATTATGGTGTCCTCAACAGATTAGAAAAGGTATGTCAATGAAACAGTTCAGTTAGTGGATACTGTTCCACTGTTGTCTCTCAGCTTCTAAAACTTAATCTCTTCCAAATGTTTATAATCTGGAAAAAAAAAAAAAAACCAAAGCAAACAAATTTAAATGCAAAAATAATTTACAATGTACCCATATCTATTGAGGCTAATAGCTTCTATTATTTAAGAGCTAAGTAGAAGAAACAGATGAAGAAAACTAAAAGTTCTTGAGAGTTGAATAATGGTTTAGCCATCTGGTATAATTTCTTCAGATGATACACTATTTTTTATTTAAAATTAGCATATCTAATAAACTGCATAAAAGGAAATAATTGTTTTGATCATGTAAATATTCTTAGTTAAGTCAAGTTAAACACTAGGTATCACAGACTGGGAGCTATGGCTTTATTACCTACATAATGCATTTATGGGTCTTGCTAAGCTATTAGTTCCAATAATATCCTTCAGCAGGAAAGTTCTTGGGGTTAATTTTACATTGTGAAAACATTTCCATTATTTTGAATTGTTGCTTTTCAGTGTTAGTGGGTATATGTCTTCAGGAAGACAGAATCGCTGGGGGATATGTGTGCGTGTGTGTGTGCGTGTGTGTGGTTGTGTGGGACTACCAACACTATAAGAAAAGCGCTGACTTTATTTTTCCAGTTTCCATGGTGTAAATACTTGTAGCACAGATAATTTTAGGCTACTGTTGTGAGCTGTGTACACAGTTTGCTCTTGGAAGCTAGTACTAGCTATTTGCGCAACACCATTGCATCTGAGTGTTTTTTCCACATTATGGAAATATCAACACTTTAAAAAATTGAATTTAGGAGTCTAAACACATTCAGAAGACAAGTTAAAGAATTCCTAGTTTTATAATCAAAATTAGTACATGAGGCCCTTTTATTTTTATAGCCCTTTTTAATATCTAAAAGTAGCAATTTTATTGATTAATGATCATCTGCCAGCCACAGTAAACTGAGGAACTCCAGGAAAAGGACCTTATCTGTGAGGTAGACATGGTGTCCCTAGTAACTACAAAAATGGCTAGCACATAGTAGGCCCTCCTTTAATATGGTAAATAAATGTCAACATTTTGAAGTTAAAATGTTACATATTTGGTTGTAAGTTAAATTAATAAGTTTATAAGCCAGTAAGAATTTGATTAAAAAAAAATCTTGGTGATAAAGATCTGGGTACATAAATATTTTGTCACTAATCAATAAACACATCTCAATGCAGATGCTGGCTGCCTAACTTGCTTACACCAAACCTCACCCCCTGTGCTCTGGCAGCACTGCCCTTCTCAGTCAAGCTCGTCTCCGTCCCAGTCTAGTGGGCCCCTTCCCCAGAAAGCCAACACAAATCCTTGCCCACACCACGGCTCCCAACCAGAGAGTTCTGCAGGGCCTCAGTTCTGGTGGAGTTGGTGTGAGGTCTCCTTTCACAAGCAGACCAGAACACATCTAGTTAAAACAGGCCACATTCAGGCCAGGACCCAACACTGCCCACAGTAGCCAAAGAGAGCCCCTGCAGACAACTGGCCCGAAGGATAGTGCAGCCACAACACAACAGCAGAGTGCACACCGCATACACCAGAGACACTCCATGAAGTGCCAGGCCTTAGGTACCATGTGATCTATTCATAAAGCCATTACTTTCAAGAGCAGGAGACCTAGCTGATTTTTCTAACACCTAGAAGAAGGCAGAGACTTGGACAAAATTCCAAGATGAAGGAATTCCTCCCAAGTGAAAGAACAAAAAAAAAAAGCCACAGCCAGAGATCTAAGTGAAACAGGCATAAGTAATATGACTGATGGAGAATTTAAAGCATCAATCATAAGGATATTCAATGGGCTTGAGAAAAGAACAGAGGACATCAGGGAGACCTTTAGACACAGAGATAAGAGTTAAAAAATCAGAGATGAAGAATGCAATGAACAACATTGGAAACAGGCTTGATGCAATAAACAGCAGGCTGGAAGAAGCAGAGGAATGAATTAATCTCAAAGACAAAATAATGGAAAATAAGCTGTACAAAAGAGAGAAGGATGACACAACTCTAGAAGAGACTTTGGGAACTCCATGACTCCATCAAACGTAATAGCACTTGTATTCTAGGAGTCCCAGAAGAAGAAGAGAGCAAAGTGGGCCGAAAACTTATTTGAGGAAATAATAGCTGAAAATTTCCCTAATCTGGGGAAGGAAAGAAGCATCCAGATTCAGGAGGCACAGAGAACTTCCATCAAAATCAACAAAAACAGGCCAACACCAAGACCTGTTGTAATGAAATTTGTAAAATACAGTGATAGAGAAAAAAATCCCAAAAGCAGCAAGACAAAAGAAGTCTTTAACTTACTAGGGAAAACCCGCAAGACTAGCTACAGATGTCTCAAACAAAACTTGACAAGCCAGTAGGGAAGGGCCTGAATGATATGTTCAACATGCTGAATGGGAAAAATCTGCAGCCAAGAATATTCTATCCTGCAAGGCTATCCTTGGGAATAGAAGGATAGAGAAAGAGTTTTCCAGACAAATAAACTAAAAGCTTGTGACCACTAAACCAGCCCTGCAAGAAATATTAAAGGGGACTCTGAGTGGAAAGTAAAGACCAAAAGTGACAAAGACAAGAAAGAATCAGAAAATCTCCAGAAATAATGACAAATAATAAAAACACAATATATATCAATAATTACCTTGAATATAAATGGAGTAAATGCTCCAATCAAAAGACCTACATCTGAATGTGCCGGAATGTATGTATCTTTTTAAAAAAGTTTCTATTGAAAGGAAAATAAAAACTTTAAGCCACAAGCCAGTTTGTAAACAATCTGATACCTAATATTTGGACAATAACTGCAGAAATCACTTTAAAGATGTACTAGATGACTTTGAGATAAAGAAATAGAAGGGGGAAAAGGAACGAAAATCATTTTTACTGCCGTTTAAACATAAAATTTGAACTTACGAAGTTTCTTAGCGTTTCAAATACAATATAAAATTTTCATTTCTATCATTTGTTTAAAATACTTAGCATTTGCCATGTGCCTATAACTATTCAAGGTGTGGATTTATTTTAAGGGGAGAGAATGTAAATAAGAAAATAACAGTGACACAAACCCTAAGAAAAACAGGATATAAAAACAATCCCAGACATCTTGGACTGAATGATCAGAGCAGTTTTTCTAAAGAGGGACATTTCAGGAAAAGTCGTGCAAACCATGAAGGCGTGGGGAGGCAAGGGGAGCAGCAGGTATAAAGATCTGTAGGTTGGAGAGAATCGGAATAGTTTGGGGAGCAATAAGAGCCCCAGTGCACCTGGAATACTGTAAGCAAGGTGTGAGTGATGGGAACTGAAATGAGAGAATATACTAGATGACATTACTTAGTTTCCTATGGGCCATGTGAAGGAACTTTCATTTGATTGTAAATATGCTAGGTAAACTTTGGAGACTTAAAAAGAGAAGAATGATAAAATAGGAACTGGAATGCTTAAAGATCTGATGTGGAGAATAGATTATAGGGAAACACATAAAACCTGGTATATTAGGAAACTTGCAGATGAAAGAGGATAAAGGTGTTGTAAGAAATCTTCTCAAAAGTAGAGTTGCCAGGTCCTAGTAATGGATTATTAAGAGAGATGAAAGAAAGTCAATAAAAAATCCCAAGTTGGGTTTGAGCAGTTAGAAGAACTAGAGTGCTGTTTACGGAATTGGGAAGACTGGAGATGAAGTGGATGGGATTGTGTTGAGTAGGTATTTATTATGTGAATCTGAAGCTAAAGGAGGAACTCGGGGCTAAAGATGCATTTTACAGACTCCTATATGGATAGTATTTCTCTCCTTGAGGCTACATGAGACCACTAGTGAGGGAATGTAACTAGATGAAAATCCCCGGAACTAAGCACTCCACGACTCTCCCCTTTAGTGACCCAAGTAGTAGGAAGACCTAGCAAAGAAGTCAAAGTCAAGGTGGCAGGAGGAAAACCAAGAGTATAATTTTCTAAAAACCAAGAATGAGAAAAAGCTTGAAGGAGTGAATAATCAACTGCATCTGTTAAGAGAAGAAACAGATGGACTACACAATTTCACTGGAGCCATTTCATTAGAGTAGGAGAGAAGAAAACCTAATTGGGATTGAACTACAGAAAAAGTGAGGGGAAAATACAAGGATAGAAGCAGTATGTAAACTCCACTAAGGAATTTTGCTATCCAGGGGTATGGATAGGTGGACTGGCGCTGGAGACGATTTAGGAAAGTTAATTTTGTGGTTGTTATTTCAGTAATGAGATACATTGAAGTATATTGTTATCTTGATGGGAATGATCTTAGTAGGACAGAAAGAAGTAAAGAAAATGTGTAAATGGAAAACCATAAGTAGGCAAGGGGAAATTAAACTTTGTTCACAAGTGGCCAGATGTGGAGGAGGAAAGAATTCATTCCTTGAAACAGGTAGAATGGAAGGTGGAAATGGAGGTGGGAAGATGAGCTCCGTCTCTTCTGTTTGTGTTCTTTCAATGATAAAATAGTAGCAGTGCACCTATCATTTGACAGTGGGAAAGATTGATGTGGAAGGTTGGAAGAAGTGTAAAATGGTCAACTCAAGGATTTAAGAGTAACAGAATTGTTAGGCCCACTCAGGGACAGCTTAAGAGTGTGTGTGTGTGTGTTGCCACTTTAAGTGTTCAGATGAAATCAAGGATAGTATTTAAACCTATAAGGAGGAGTCCTTTGTAGTCATGGTATGTTAAATGATTTGTTAAATACTTTGACTAATATTTCTGGATACAGGCAAGTTAGAGTTAGAGTTGGTTATACCTTGGTTTGGATCTTACTAGAAAGGTATGGCTGAGAAAGAAAATGGCAAAACTTTTGAACATGAATTAAAATGCATGATTTTATTTAGTAATGGACTATAGAATCTAAGCCCAAGAAGGAAAGGAAATGAAGAAATAATAGTGGGGGAAATGTGGATAAATTGTGAAGTTTCCTATGTTGTCAATCAGTTCTTAGAAAAGGATTGGGGTAGCTAGCTTATAAATATGGACACAAAAATTATTTCCAACCAGGTATGCACATCCATTCAAATTAGTACTTTGCACTGTAACTCTTAATATAATCTATTTTTTTTTCCCTCTTAAATCTGGGCTGTCCTTCTGATGAGTCTTGACCAATATGATGCAGTGGAAGGGACATTGTGTGACTTGTGAAAACCTAGGCCTCAGGTTTTCTGGCAGCTTCTACATTTGCACTCCTGAAACACTGCTGCCAACATAGAAAAGTCAGTAGTGGTCACCTAGAGGAATAGAGTTAAATACTTACAAACATATACATTGAAGACTGAAGCTTGTTTTATTTTTGTAAATGTCAGAGAACAGAGAGGAGATGATTGGCATACTGTGGTGCTTAGATTCATCAATATGGTAAAATACTCAAGCACTGAAACCATTCCATCCTCTCAAAGCTCCTGCATCAGTTGGCACTTTGAGCAAAATCAGTCTACATAGTGGCTTGATTATGTTCTGGATTACCAGCAACCTGTACGCCATTGATAAGGAGCTCACGACAAAAGCCTAAGTACATGACAAAACCTATCCCCAGCTCCCATTGTTGAGTATGTGCTTCTGGGGACCATTCTGGATACCGATTTCTGGGTCCTACAGATTTAGTTAGGAGGCCAAAGCCACACCAGTTACCTGGATAGAGAAAATCTAATGAAAGGTAATTATTAACTAGTTAACTAAAATGTTAAAAAATAATACCTAAAGTATGACTGTAGCAACTACAGAGAGCAGCAAACACCTTCAGTTAAAAGAAACAAACATAGGACCGCACCTCCAAGTTTTAGTAATTTCACTAAGTGGCTGATACTCAGACCTGGATGTGCACAGCTGGTGTTGGCATTTCCAAGCTTGAGCATCTCCTAAACCAGGAATCCTGACCTCCAACAGTAGGGTACCGAGTTAATCAGTGTTTGAATCTGTGAGAATGAGACACCATGAAGTTGATTATGCGAGGGCTAGAAAAACTTCAAACCAGATTGAGCTGCTGGCATAGAGGTAACTGCCTCTGCTAGAGTAAAGACACACTGCCTGGTGACCCAGGGAGCACAGGCCTATAGTAAACCCACAGGATGCAGCAAGAACAGGAACCAGGGCGTTCCTTTGCGGCCCGCAAGGTTTCTCTAGAGCACCTCCTGGAATGAACCAATCATTCAACTTCCTGGCAGAGCTTGTGTGTTTCCTAGATTACCAGTTGAAGTATCACAAAATAGTACAGAAGGGAAAGTTGAGAGATGAGAGACAATAACTTAATAACTAGACTAAAACCCAGAGAAAAATAGGAAGGAAATCAGGGTGGAGAAGACAAATCTAAGGGTCCAGGTAAAATATTAATAAGACTTCAGTGTGATAATCCCCTCACTTTGGGTCAATGTCTAACGTACACAAGTAGAAAGAACAGAAAGCTCATTTACTATGGGGACTGCGTCTCCATCTATAAAACTGAATTAAGTTAATTTCATATTGCTACATCCACAAGGCACTAGGAAAAGGCATATCGAAATTGTAACAAGATAATATCATCATAGCTGTTACTTCTATCAAGAAATTGTAATATTTTCCAGGTAATGTTAACCCGAGCATGAATAATAAGTGGTAAAAAGGGTATAAAAAGGGGTTGCCTGGGTGGCTCAGTCGGTTAAGCGTCTGCCTTTGGGTCAGGTCATGATTCCAGGGTCTTGGGGTTGATTCCCGCCTCTGGCTCCTTGCTCAGTGGGGAGCCTGCTTCTCCCTCTGCCTCTGCTACTCCCCCTGCTTGTACCCACTCTCTCTGCCAAATAAATAAAATATTTTTTAAAAAAGATATAAAAGGAACTATTAGAACTCAATAAAAAGGCAAGTCACACAATTTTTTTTTAAATGCCCTATGCATTGCCAATAAGAACATGGAAGGGTGTTCAACATTTTAGTTATCAGGCACCGTCCCCAATATCCAAACAGTATAAGTAATACTCATGTTCATACAATCACATAATAGCCGTAATACAAGGAAACTGAACAAACTACAGTGATACAACATGGATGCTTCTAACAAAAGGTTAAGCAAATCATGTCAGACACGAGAATACTTGCTACATGATTCCATTTGTGGTAATTTCAGAAACTGTGAAAACTTGACAGAAGTAATGGAAGTCAGATAAGGATTACCGTGTCCATGGGGTTGTACCTGCAGTAGTCTTAGTAGACTGGTTGGAGCCTTGGTGGTTGATGTATTTCATAAGAAGATAACCACATGAAGTAAAGAAAGTTGCGATGAGGAGTCAATTTGCTATTCTAGTTGACAAATAGTCTAACAAAATATTTAATTGATTTGATGATGTAGTATTTATATTGTGAATGTGTGGACCTATGAAGAGATTATAAACAGTATTTTACAAAATAGTTATTAATTTTTAGCAACCAAGAACATTATTTTCTATACTCTCAGAGACCACTCCTTTTCATTTAAAAATATTTGGTAGGTGTTTTGCTATTACATAGCTTTATCCTGGTGGTCTCCTGGCTGACATTCAAAGACTTTGTTGTCATTCTGGTCTTACTGGCACCGGAATTCTACTTCAAACCCATGCTGACTGCGGTAGTCACAATCGTCTCCGCTCTGCGGCCCAGCACCGCCGTGTGCTGCCTCGCCCCCAATAGTATCTGCTACTTGCGAGACCTTCCCACTCATTTGTCTCTTAGCTGCTTATGTCCATTTGTGCCTCCAAATCTGTCCCCATCCTTGCAGTGTTAGGTCACATTTCGGCTACCTGAAAAGCTCCCTGATGCCTCCATCCTCTCCTCCTCATTTGACATGATCATAATTGATATCTTACATCCACACTTGAAGAACTTAAATGGAAAACTTTGAATAGTTCTCATAGCTTCGCTTTTTACTAAAGCGACTTACATAGGTTGTGACTTGCCTTTCTAAATTGTGAGCTTCAAAGGCCTCATCTTCCTTACCTTTCTAGTTCCCACGGCAGCAGTGAGCTCCCAAGGTGCTTCAGCAAATTGGGTTAAACTGATTTGGCTTCACTTGGTTGAATTTATTGTAGTCCTTTATTGTAGTCCCAAACTTTTACATATTCTGGGTTACTCAGGAAGCCTTAATCCCCTACGTCTACATCTGCCATTAAACATCCCTGTTTGAGCCCCAACCCCACCCCCCATTTCTTCACTTGACACTGTTCACAGTTGGCCAGGAGCTGGACTACCGAGAGATCTTCTTTACCAACATAGGGCTGTGTCTGAATGATTGCAGGAGACTTGAGTGTGCTCATTTAAGTCTAATGAGGTCCACAGAGGTGACCGTATGACTCATGACATGAAGTCATTTTTCCAATTAGCATTCTGACAAATGCATTAGAAGGAGAACCCTTTCAATAGATTTCCACAGCTGCTAAAGGGATCAGGTGTCAGAAGATTTTCAGCTTTGTTCTGCTGTTCTAGTCAAATAACTTATTTTTACCCAGACTCTGCCTCTTGATGCAGCTGGCGGCGATCATATGTCATCAGAGTCTGAGCCCAGTTTAAAAATGGTCCTTGTTACTGTACTACAACTGAAGACATTTTAAAAGGGACCAGCCATAATTTTTAATTGAGTCATTCGTCTTTTTAAAACTATATAGTATAATATAAAACTAGTTCAGAACTAACCCATTCTGTGTCCTACCAACACTTGATATAAAACACAAATTTGAGAACCTAATAAAGACCGGAGACACCTCCGTTATCCTAAAACCATATCTAGCTCCACACCTCTTACTACCTTTGTATTCAAATTCAGAACATATGTTCTCAGGTGGATAAAAGATGCAAAGTTTTCAAAATCAATAGTCACTCCTGAGTGAGGCTATGGGGTATGACACGGATGTGAAGGAGAATACTGTTGAGGGAATGGTCTCAATTCTTCAATATTTAATGCTCAAAAACTATAGTAGTCCTTTGGTGAAATGTGGATTGCATACTTGTAAAAAAAAAAAAAAATTCTAATGTAAATTTTCCAAACAACTGAGGCGTTCTAGATTATCTGCAGAACTTTGAATATTATCCCTCAAGATATTCAAAAAAATTAGAGAAATAATTATGGTAACTTTATTGGCTTAAAAAGATAAGAATAAATGCAAGAGATGAGTAAGTAACCAACTTAAAGACAGCTGAGATAGTTAAAAGCAAGAATTGTTTTTCCTTGAGCGTAACTCAATAAAAAAAAAAAAAATGTCTTTCGGTGCTCTTCTCAAGGATAACCCCCGCATTGAGTTGAGTCTCCCCACTGGTGATATCCTGTAGGCATTTGTTTTCAGACCTTTCAGTTCATGTATTTGTTGTGCCATGCACCGTGTTCTCTTCTCTTTGTGTTAGTATAGGTACGGACTGCGCTACCTATTCGAATAGTACAGTACTCGTGTGGGAAAGCGAAAACAAATTAAATATATAATAGTACATGCTTCCAGAATGAAATATGGGCTTCAAACTTAGGACTACTCTTCCTACAAAGATGTTAAAGTATTCCTAGCTCCTAACATCTTGCCTCCCCAAAAATAAAAGTTTAATCAATTATGTGTTTTTTAAAAAATCTGTTGAATAATTTAGGTATTATTATTGACCAGTCTTATTACATAAAACAAAACTAGTAGTTCCACTGAGAACAGAAAAGAGATAGGAAAATAAATAGGAAGCAAAAGAGTTTTCTTCACAAAAAGAATAGGGCATAATTGGAGTTCTGTTTTAAAAGATTACTCAACAATAGCTTCATTCCATTTTAGAAAAGTATGGCTCATAATTAATGAGCCAGATGTTTTTCTTGCCTTTATGGAGTCCAAACTGTATTCGGGTAAAATGGAATCCCATACTTGGGAAGCTATACTGAAAGTATCGAAACATTTTTCTGATAACAAAATCAGGTATATCAGGATTGGCAAGCTGTGCCTCACAGAACATATCCAACCCCTGCCCGTTTTTGTAAATAAAACTTTATTGGAAACAGCCACACCCATTCCTTGGGATACTGTGTACGGCTGCTTTGTGGCTACAAAGGCAGAGTCGCTTGGTTGCAACAGAGATTATATGGCCCACAAAGGTGAAAATACTTACTCTGGCTTTTTACAGGAGTTTCTAACTCCTGAAATAGAGCTCTGGTTTGTCTAATCGCTCTGTTTTATACATAATGTTATCTTATTAGACCTCATTAGAAATGGTTATTAAAGTACTATGGGCACAATATCAAAAACCTTAATAATACTTGTGTGGGCACATACACAAATAGCTGAGCCATTTATACTGTTCACAACAAGTTGGAGAATTTATCAAAAGGAAAATGAAAAGCAATATCATGTATATATATTTTGGTAACACATTGAGAAACTAACATAGGTCAAGTAGAGCAAGTGTAACCAATAACAGTGTGGCAGACAGGTGGATGATGAAGGACATTTAAAAAAATTACTTTGTATGAAGAAAGTTTGAAAGAATATTTTGCTTGATGAGGAAAAAAAGATTTAAAGAAGATGAAAGTTGTTTTTAAACACATAAGGTTATGCCATCTGAAAAAGAAATTAAATTTGCTCCTGAGGGCTCCTAGTGAAAGAGCAGAGTCACTGCATGAAGTTTTAAGCAAGCAGATGATTCATTGTAACAATAAGACACATTGACTCATCATCGGAGATGTGCAAAGTCGGGGTCTGGTGCTTCGGAACGTATAGAGGGAGGCCACTCTGAGGCTGTCCCAGCGGAGGCTGAGGAGAAGCCAGATGAGGTTAATGTATTTAGGAAACCTGGGAGTGATGGCTACACTAGGTGGATTTGAAGATGATCTGGACCTGCTAGTTTATCTTGCAAGTTATGCCTCGATAAGCTAGAGCAGACGAGTATATTCAAAATGAACACGGCAAAGTAGTAAAATGGAAAGTTCATACCTCACTGCGTTAACTTTGTATACTAAGGTGTACAAACAAGAACAGACAAAGACTACAGAGCGTTGTTTTTTTTTTTTTGTATGAATGAGTTGAATTTAAAAATACTGCAGTGTTATGAATTAGAGAGTAAGAATTCATTTATTTCACTAACATGCACACAAAGAATAACAACTCCCCCCACCCCGTAGAGCATAATAATTTTTATATCTCTTTTTGATGGACACTTGGACATGAAAAACAATCTGGCCCCAGAAACCTAAAACAATGTGCTTTAATTGGCCACAGAGTATTTAACTCTTAAGAGTTCATGGAAAAAACCATGAATAGAAGAAAACAAAAAACCTCCATCAGGTATAATAGCTAAGATTAAGAAAATAATAGAACAGTTGACTAAAACAACAGACATCTATTGTGGGCAATACTGAATGAGTGCAAGTGAAAGAGCGGTGCTTTCCCTTTGCTCAGTATGTGGTGTAGACGCTTCCTTCTTACCACCTCAGTCCCATCCACAGCATTGCATTAGACCAGGCAATAAGACTAGAATTATTGAGTGGTTTTGTGTTTGGAATTCTGGTTGTTTCAATAAATGCTTTTTAATGAATACCTTAATGCACTCCTTAATCTATAGTTCCTCTGTTTCTCTTCTTTCCCCACTTAGAGATTAATATTTAAGTAAGAAACAGGATAATTCTTCTAACTGCCAGGTTTTATTTTTAATTCCCTTAGTTAACTATTAATCTTTTGACATTATTATCCTTGGATTACTGTTAAAGCAAGATTCTTACAGTCAACATTCCTATGAAAAGGAGGACACTGAAGGACGTGCTGAAATTTACTAGTACATTATAGCAGGTATGAATTTTGAAACGGGTTTTACTTATGTCAGGAATACAATGCAAATGCAAATATTCCCCTGTGTAAAGTAATAGCAAATGAAAGGAAATGAACATAAACTACTGATTCAACTGATTGCAATCAATGCTAGTAAGGATGTAGAAATAGATGGTTTAGAAATTTTTAAGAAGGTGAACCCATCCTAATCCATTTTCTTGAGTTATTTAATACGTCTTTAATAGATTCCCATGCTGATGGACTTTGGTTTATATCCTATAACTGTCTTGTTTAAAAAACAGTTTATTACCTCTCTGATGTGGGGGAAAGATAGTAAAATGATTGCTAGATAATTTTTCAAACTTATTTTTGTCTAATTTTTCGCCTTGTGCTTTATTGCTACAACCTTCATCTCACTAAAAATTGAAGTTGGCTTCTGAAAATTAGTGGAATAACATACTTTGAACGAATTTAGCTTAGAGACTCTGGTGTTCTTTAAAAATAATCTTCCTACCTAAGCTACATTTTATATAATTACAGAATTAATAAGACAAGATACTACATTTTGGTTTGTGTAATTATTATTGATTTGCTTTCACTTTTCAAAGACACTTTCCAAGTAGGCCAGTGCTCTGGTGCTACTACTGTATCAGGTTTGCAGTCGTGTTTGCAAAGTGATTTCGGTCTTAGGCAAGAATGTTCAAATAAAGTGGACTGATAATCAATAGAAGAAAATCCTATAAGAATTGCTTCGATCTATATATTGGCTTGAGTATTTGTCCTAACAGCACATTTTCAAAGAGCATGTCTATAACCCATGCTTCGCTTTTTTTTTTTTTTTAACTGTGCCTTAGGAATATAAGATTGAGTGTAGTGAGGGGGTGCATAACTTTATAATGAGCTGTCAATACAGCTTGTGTCTGGCTTCAGAATTCCTTAATCGTATTGGATGCTTTCCTGATGATACACGTATCCCACGGATTAACATCACATGTAATAATAGGTCATGAAAAAGCCATTTCCTCATCTAGTGAGCATTGGTGAATGGGTTTTGGCAAGTGCGACCAAATCCAACCAGGAGAATTCTTACACAGTGGGAGATGACAAAGGGACGTAGGAAGAGAATATTCTTTCCACTATTTCCAAATGTGACTGCACTTGTGCAGCGGATTCAAGTAATTGACAAGATAGGATTTATCTAAGTCCTCTTTCTGGGAGCCTTCTTTAAAATAAATGACAATATCTCTCTCTCTCTCTCTCTCTCTCTTGTTTTTGTTTTTTTGTTTTGTTTTTAGTAGGACATGAATTACTTTTTCTTACATGTTCCAAATCACAGCATTATGCTACTGCTGGTACTGTTGTAACAACTAGTTTATCTTGCTCTGAAAAATACAGATGGAGGGACAGTTTTCTGAAGTATTTATGGAAGTTGTTTCCCCCTTGAACTGTCCCTTAAATTGCAGTTTATGTCTATCTGGGGGCCCTACACAAGGACATCCAACCCGGGGCTCTGGATGAGCTGAAATCTGGTCTATACTGACCAAGCCATGAATCCTATCATGGGGCTGTATTGACTGGGAGGAGGGGAGCCTCTTTTGTGCTAAAAGACACTATGTCATTGCCAACCATTGTATCCAGAGGACAGATCCACCCAGATAATGTGTGGTTTCTATTGCTTCCACCCAGAAATAGGGCCTTTTTCTGAATCGCACAAGTACGGCACAGTGAACATGGTTATCACGGACTGCTCCAGTGACTCAGCAGTGTGCATGGCCAAGGGGAAAGAAAAGCCACACAGAAAGCCAGAGAAAAGTGAGAAGTCAAGTTGTTTGATTTTTGGATTCAGAAATAATCTTTGAAATTGAGGAAAGACAGCTTTGAGAGGAAAGGCTTTGACTATAAGAATCTACTTTTTTGGGGTTTCAAAAGGCTAAGACCTGAAAGATAGAAAAAGAGATTGAAAATAGAGTAGATGGAAAGCTGAACTAACCCAAAAAGTGGTAAATGTTCCCATGTTGAAAGAGAAAGGGCTATCTGAAGGGAAGAATAAAACTTAGATACTGTTAGGGTCTTGATAAGGGACCTCTAACTTGCTCTCTTCTCTAGGGTCTAGTTTTCAGACAGGATGGAAAATGGAATCCTCAGTTATCTGCAGTCTTGAAAAGAAAGAAACTTATACCTTGCTTTCCAGAGTAAGTCTGGAGTTATGACAAGACTTGCAGAGTTCCCAGGACACAGGTGCAGTATGTCAACTACAGAATTGACATGGTGACAATGTATCTCATCAGAGGTGGATTGCAAAAACCCTCCTGCTTTCCCATAGCTACCAAACAGCTTTTCAGAATTCCCGTAATGTTTTCCGTGGCGCTGGGATAGGAATCAAAAGGGCACAGAGCAAGAACTGGTGGAGGTGAGAGAGTGTGGTAGACTGAGAGGTGGTAACCTCTGTAGTCCAGTGACTGGACACCGGACAGCTGACGCACATACCTTGAGCAATTCTAGCTGGGTTAGATCCTGGATATAAAACAGCAGAAGCCCCCCCTGCCCCCCGCCCCAGCTAGCTCCTAGACTCTATTTTATCCAAGAATTTAGATGCATATAGAGAAACCCACTTGATCATGAAAACTCTGCATCAATTATAAATTTTTCCTCTGCTTAGGCTCTGAATGGCCCTAAATTTAGTTATTAGGGATTTAAACAAAGACAGGCATTTGTTTTTGTTTTTACACACCCAAGTTTGTGCCCTGTGAAAAGCCATACTTTACTAATGGGTGTTTAAAACACACACACACACACACACATTGCAGAAGGGAAACCTCATGAGTGTTACTCTAGATTTGCCACATTGTTTTTAAACAGGAATTAAAATAGGACTGCATTTTTCAAGCTCCCGTTTACCTACAATTTTTGGGAGGTCTCAGTTATTACCACAGTTAAGTTCCCCAAACTATCTTGATGAATGAATTATCAATGAGTCAGACTCGTCTTCTCATCTAAGGTGAGGAAAATAAACTAAGACAGAAGAGGTGAACTTAGGTAACTAGGTTAAGACCTAGTAATGCCCTTTCAAGTTTTCTCCCACTCAATCCTGTTGTGTAAGAAACATCCTAAATTTCTAGCAATAACCACATCTTAAAACAACAAGCAAGTAAAAATATTGGCAAACATAAATCATTTGTCCGAAAACCAGAGTCATTGCTTTGGTTTATTAACGTCAAAGAAACACAAAGGAATTAATAACTTATATTAGTTTATATATGGATATAATTATATGGATTTTTATATTAGACATGAATAGAGAATGCTTTTTGTAAACTCACAAATACTTCTATTTATTGATCAATTTTGTTAATAGTTCTTGAAGGCTAAGTATTGGTTAAAAAAAATGTTCTAATCTTCAGTAAATTACAGTGTCATAGCAAATAGATCCAGATAAAAGAACTAAATTCTTTTACAGCACTGTCCCAACGTGCAAAATGAAACATGGCCTTAGGAGTCATCACTGCATATTTTAAAAAATATAATATTTTTTTCTTGAATGTATTTGGGGAGTAAAATCATTTAATTATAACGTGTGAATGTATATATAAAAACTTCAGTGAGAACACAGAATCGTTCAGAAATTTCACCTAGAGTGAGACTGTAGATGAAATACAAGGCATTTTTATGCTGGGTGTGAAAAAGCTGACTAAAATATTTACGTATTAATATCCCATTGCAAAGATCACTGTTAGCTCATTGGCCTTAAATTATTCACTAGGTTCAATGGTTATTATTTTTGGCTGCTGCAGCCAGACCTTATAAATACATTTCTAAGGTCATACACTCCACTTTTCATCTAAATCTTTCTCCTCCTTTTCTCTTTTTAAAACGGAACATTAAATGAAATTTCCTGACATTCAACCTTAATGAGTCAAACACTTTTT
Source organism: Ursus americanus (assembly GCF_024610735.1). Classification (NCBI taxonomy): domain Eukaryota; kingdom Metazoa; phylum Chordata; class Mammalia; order Carnivora; family Ursidae; genus Ursus; species Ursus americanus. Next base: position 59,353,753 of record NC_142129.1, on the reverse strand, counting down.
TAGACCACAAATGAAACTACAGGGATATTATTTTTTATATTCAAAGAGTGATCCAGAAGTCAGGAAATAGGGGATTTTAGTATCAACTTTAATAAATATTATTTTTTTAAAATGGCAGTCACAACAGTACGTCTTTTGTCTGAGAACAGAAATTATCATATCAAAATGTAGTTTAGAAATAGATTTTTTTTTTTAGCTTTCTCAGAGTTCATCTCATCAATAGCTGTTTTGCCTTCTGAATACCTTTGAACAACAGATACTTTAAAGGACTCCATGTTTTTCGTATACTGACTATGGTATACAGGTTTTGGAACGTGGGAATTTCCCATCACTGTGCAGCTGGAAGGGCCTTTTATTTTGCACCACTCCAATTTTACTTTGCTTTTAATTCAAACACAGTAAAGGATACATTTTCTCATCATGGGGTGCAAGGACCTGCTGAACATAGCCTGCTTCAGATCAAAGAGTCCATATAGAATTTAAAAACAAATGTACCTTTGGCATAAGAACAAGTTGGGGAACCCAAGAGATAAAACTAAACTCTTGACCTGTAGTTGACCTTAGGAAATCAGTTCTTATTTATGTTTCAGTCCAGTTACCTATGATGTCAAGTAACCTCACAATACCAACCACAAGGGAATTTGGTCAGTACCCAGTGAGAATTGTATTTCATTCTAGATAATACGATAATTTTCAGCTCTTGTTGGTTTGGGCATTCTCTCTGGAGCAAAGGCTTTGTCATTTTTCTCCATGCCTTTGTTTCTGCCTGATTGGGATGCACTTCCTTCCATCTTCAATCCTTTAACTTTTATCAAATGACTAAAACATCAACTAGACAAACACTTAGGGCTACCAACTGGGTAGTGGGTGTTACATTAACAGTGCTTTTAAAGTCTTTTCCAGGCTCAGAACAAAGCCCTCAAACTTCAGGAAATGTTTCTTTCTCTGGTTCAATCCTATTTGTCTTTTGAATACAAACTTCCGCTTCACTGCCTCTAGCCAGTACTCACACTGACCCCCTCTCATAGTCTCCACTCCCCGTGGCCACCCTCTAAAACTTCCCTCTTGGACCATGATACTCATTTCTATTTCTTATTTAATTCTCTAAGGAGCAGTAAGACTCTGGCTGCCGAATGGATAGGCTGGTTTTTAAGGCACAACTTTGAAAAGATGACCATTTGGTGGATGAGAAGAACTAAATTAGCGAATTCTGAAAGAGAATTCGTTAACATGTGTTTGGGGGACATCACCACCTACACAAGCGACAGTGGTAGTGTCTGGAAGGCAAAGTAGTGTTTTAATAAATATAAAAAAGATTACCACTGATAGTCAAGAAATTGTTCCCAATGGGAGAAAAGATGGGTTACTCAAAGAGCAATAGAGGGACAGACAAGACTAAATGGAATTGAGAAATCTACAAACAGGAAGGCAAAAGAAGGAGAACGTGGGAGTCAATTCAACAAATAGTTAGAGAACATTTACCTTACACTAGGCCCTAAGCTGTTTCTTCAAGCTACAGGATGGGTAGCCAAGGAACCTCAATACTTGATCTTAAAGCTAAAATTCTAAGTCAACACAGAGACATTTGGAAAGCAACAGAGGCAAAAATCAACAGGTGGGACTACACTGAACATACAAGCTGTGGCTCAGCAAAGAAGTCATCAGCAAAATGAAAGGCAGCCTATGGAATGGGAGAAAATATTTGCAAACCACGTAGCTGATAAAAGGCACATATCCCAAATATACAAGCAAGTCCTATAACCCAATAGAGTATAAAAACAACCCAATTAAAAAATAGGAAAAGGACCTGAGTAGAGTTCGTTCCAAAGACATACAGGTGGCTAACAGTACATGTAAAGGTGCTCAGCATCACTCATCATCAGAGAAATGCAAATCAAAACCACAATGAGATACTACCTCACACCTGTTAGGCCACTATTAAAAACAACAACAACAACAAAAACAAAATATATCAAATTGCGATAAGGGTGTGGAGGAAAGGGAACGCTTAGGCACTACTGGTAGGAATGTAAATTGGTTCAGTCACTATGGAAAACACTATTAAGTTTCCTCAAAAAATTAAAAATAGAGTTACCTTATGGTGCAGCAGTCCCACTTCTGGATCAATCCCTGAAGGAAAGGGAACCATTATCTCCGAGAGGTATCTGTACTTCCCTGTTCATCACAGCATCATTCACAATAGCCAGGATATAGAAACAACGTAAGGGAGAAGATTTTTTCATTTTTATTAAATCTGCATTTTAACTCATCCTTTCAGTTACTAATTACTATAAAAATTATATTTTCTTTCTGAAAGTTTGAATTCATCTACAAGTCTACCTGGTCAGCTTACATGGTGCCATTTTGCTGATTCATTTTTGTGACTCCATCTTCTATATCTTTAGACATATTCTCTAGATACTATTTTATTTTCTGTATTTACTAATTTAAACCCATGAAATCTTTGGGACTGTCACTATTACTTCATTGTATTTGGTGATTTATTAAAAAATACACTATTTTTAGAGCAGTTTTACACTCACAGCAAATTTGCTGAGATTTTCCACACACCTCTTGGCCCCAATGTGCATATCTTCCCCATTATAAATCCCTGACCAGAATGGTAGGTTTGTTACAATTGATAAACCTATAATGACACCTCCTATTATTCGAAGTCCATAGTTACCATCAGGGTTCACTCTTTGTTGTTCTATGGGTTTGGACACATGTATAATGACATATATCCACCACTATAGTATCCTACAGAGTAGTTTCACAGCTCTAAGAATCCTGTGTTCCTCCTATTCATACCTCCCCACCTTGAACTTCTAGAAACCACTGGTCTCCTTGTGTGCTTGCTGATGTTTCAAGGTGAGCTCTTACTTACTTCAATTATTGTGAATTCTCAAGACCTGAATTGCTGGTTCTTCCCTGCTGAGGGGATTTGTATTTACTTCTGCCACAAACCCAAAGGATACTGCCAACATGGGAACACTCTGGCTCTCTTTAAGGACACTCATTTCACATTCAATAAACGTATTTTGTTGTTATTTTACATTTCAAATGTTCAGAAAATATGGCTCATAGTTGATGGTTCATAAATGTAAATTAATTTATTCTCTCTGAGCTAAACATTTTTGATGAATATATATGAATCTATACCTCTATGGTTTCTTAAAGTAACAATCTTTGATTTCTTATACCTACTGTTCTCTTTTTTATTTGAAACTTCCCCATCAAAAGCAAGATGTAGTGGGAAACTTAACCAATGATCTGAACATACTGGTTTCACATGAGTTCTGCATAGCCAACATTCTGTTCATGTAATTTCTAACATTTGCTATAATAATGTTAAAGATAGGACTCTGTGTGACATGTTTATATAGGAAAAAATGAGTATATTTCATATTATAAGCTTAAATATTTCTCTGAGAATTACATGTGACTTTGTCCACATAGGCGAAGTGATTGGAACTTCTCTGATACAGAGAACCATGGGACAGAAATGGACAGAGTAGAACGAATGCATTTGGTACTAAAGCTAATCAGGCATAGAGTTTTCTAACTGGAGTAGTGTTTCCTACAATGAGCTTATGCTATGGTTTATGTAAACACTTTCGTAGTTCTACACATTTAGGACTCAAAATTTTAAAGGTCAATGAAAATATACCATATGATGGAAATAGAATGATTCTACAGAAGTTTCCACTTGATCTATTTTGCTATACCTCCCAGTGGTAATTTGAAATTTTATTTTACTGCTATTGTTTTTCAGTGCATATGTATTTGTCAGCACTTCCGAATTAGCATCCTTTTCTGCCAAGTTGTAACTGAATTTCAGTAAGGCTGAGAAATAGAAATATTGGGTATTGTACCTTCCATTAAAAAGGGTTCAAGAGTACAGCAAACTAAAAGTATACACACCTCAGGCACATTCTGTCATGTTTAGTCTCTCCTAATCTCCTCTGAGGCATGGCCATTCACTCCATTCATAATGCCATAATTTGGGTTCATAATGCCAAATTTGGGTTCATAGGAATTCATAAAATTTCACAGTGATGGCTGTTAAAAAAAATCACCATAGAAATAATGTCACAAACTTCCTAACCTCCTAGCATGTTTTAATTTTTTAATAGGCACTAAACAAAAACAAGGAGCATTCTTTTTTGAGAAATTGAAAGAGTAGCCTATGTTCGTTTTCTACTGTAAATCTTGGCAGATCTTTATTTACTTAAAAAAAAAATGCCACCAGGTCCTTTGAATCTGTTGACTTGTCAGTTAATATAAGAAAATAGAATCTGAAACCCACATTTGTATGGCTCAGATAATTTGAGTAAGATATTTTTTTTTCTCAAAGACAGGATTTCTACTAAGCAAAAACGTTTTTCTCTATTCTGATTTGAAAGGTGCTATTTTAGAATATGAATTGAAAAGCACACTTTGGAGAATCGTGTGACTCAGCTCTAAGACACTTGGTTGCACAGGAGCCATGGAGTGTCATTTTAAATGTGTAAGTGGCATGATAAACCTCCCACTTTTCTAAGAATAGAGCTCTCACTGGACCTGGTTATCTCAGAACCCCAAGGTACAATATGATAATGATACCACTTAACATCAGTGCCTAAGTGGGGGGGGGGGGGGGCGGGAGGAGAGGTGGGGGGAACTACAAGCATTTTCACAAGAAAGAAAATCAAATTAAAATATTAATTGCTGATTAATATAACATTAGCTGACCTATTTTCTCCAGCTTGTGAAACAACAAAGACTCATGAAGCTAAATAACTGCCTAAAAGATAAATGTTTTACGAATTCCCAGGGAGATGTTTAGCTCCTTTTTAAACATCATTAAAGAGAGGCCGTGCATATATCAGGCAGTTTTATGCTTTCTGTGCTGAAACACCCTGTTTACATTTATTAATGCAGTGTCAAGAATAGAGATTTGCTTAGGAGCCCTCCCTTGTTTCAAACTTAAGACCAGTAGGTGTCAGTTTTCTTACCTTGGTCATTCACTGTAGGATTTTACAAGAATGCAGATTCTTCCAAGGAAGTGATTCAGGTCACACTCGGAAATTTATTTTTTTTAACTATTCATAAACTGGGATAATATTGATTTTAAAAATAGAAACCAGCAGGCTGCTGTCCACATGCTCACAGCCCCAGGACCTCAGAAATTCAAGCTGGTCTTCAAAGAAGCATATTGTAAAGAAACAGGACGGGCTTTTGTGTTGAGAGTGGAGTTCCTAGTACAACTGTTTCTAATAACACGCGCAGATAAACCACATTTTTCTTTGTAAAGTTAGAGATTGTGGAACAAAATTTTTAAGTCTTTCTTGAATTCTAAAACTTGTAGGAATGTGATAAACTGAGAAATAAAATTCATTTCGATTCTGATGCATGGTCTGAAGAAAGTAGAATGGTTTTGTTAGGATGATACAGCGGGGATCCATGGGAGAAATAGAAATGATGGGGTCCAGTCAATAAAGTGTAAATGCTCAAGTTTTGGTAGGGAGATGAAGTAGGGTTACCCAAGTGGTGGTTGAGGCTGATGGAAAGAAAAAGTCTAAATTATCTTCTTAGCTCTTTGGAGTATTTTGTTGATTAATTACTCATTAACATAATTTGGGAGATAATGCTGACTTTTTGCTTAACATTTATAATGAAACTATATCCTTTAACATAAAGAATAATATGATTTTTTAAAGCCACTTTCCATGGCTAGGAACTCTTTGAAATGTCTCCTGAAGAGTTCATGCTGAGTCTATGCCTTAATTTTAGTGGCTCATGAAACCTTGAAACCTGTAGAGTTAGAAGTTTCCTCCCCTCTTTTCATTCAGTCTAAGTTTCACATCTATAATACATATTTCAAAAGCATTATTTTCTTTTTGTCAACTTCCTTAACAGTTTGTTGCTTTTTAAATGATCCATCCAATTTCAGAGCCCTGGTTCTTCTGGTGCAGTGTCTAGAATAGCCCTAGAGTCTCTGAGATTCAAGGTTCTGTGTTCGCTCTTAAGCTCTTCTTCAGTCGCAACTTCTCTTTTTTGTTCGTGTTCTGCTTTTCCCTCTCTGGGTCTAACACACGCGTGCACACACATACATGCCTTGTGCAAATTGGTTAGAATAGGTACTTGTGATGAGCAGTATAAGTTACTTTATTGTCCACAAAAATCAACAACAGAGACTGGGTACAGTGGTACACGAGTGAATGTTTAACAACTTTCTCTGGAAAGAAAAAAAATAAAAGCCCTGCTATTTAGTGTTGGCTTATTTTCCTGGTGTAAATATTCTCACCATGTCTGATTTCCAGCTCCTGAGGTGACCTCACTGAAAGTGGCCTTGGGACAAGATTATATATAAAAATTGGCACGCACTCTCTCTCTCTCTCTCTCCCCCTCCACACACACACACACACATATAAAATTGGCTCTTACGAACTGGTTGAAGTTGCAGGACTCTTCTTTTAGCTGGGCATCTTGCAAAGGTTGTTCATGCACTGGTAACCTTAAAGAATATATGAACCTCCCCCTTCACCCCTGTCCCTCAACCGGGAGCAGGCTTACTTACTGTGTAATTAAAAAAGGGATACATCCCCCAAGCTCCTTGTCCCTGAGCTGTGACACATCTTCTGTGCATGCAGCATTCATGTGGGCCGTATTATGTCGTACGTGGGGGACTGGAGAAAAAAGAAATAAATGCAAATATTCTGATATTCAGGCTGACTTATGTTCCATGAATATAAAATATTTCATTTCTTTGATGTCTCCTTTCTGCTGCCACCATACACGAAACTGCCAAAAGCCAACTTACTGTTTCGTAAGTTAGGGTTAAAATAAAACTTGATAGATATCCTATATGTTGAAACTGATGGAAACACACATAGGTGAAAGTCGTCTTTATACTTTGGCAATAAACAGGAATTTATTTTCATTGATCAAAACTCTATTCTAGTATAGAATAATTTTATTAGTACAAAATACTGTTGCTGTGGAACCTTCAAATTCTAATACTATACCAGTAATTTTTTCACTTTGAAGCATTCACTGACCATTTACGTACTGAATTCCAGGGGATTTTCCTCTTACCTGCCTTGCATCGCCATGTTGTGTTTCACACAATTTAAAATCTAAAATCTTCCAACACCGATGCCAAGAATATTTAACTATATGTCACACAATTTAAAATCTAAAATCTTCCAACACCAATGCTGAGAATATTTAACTATATGTCAGGGTTTTAAGTCAAATTGGAATTCTTTGACAGTCAAAATTGTAAGCACTTACTCTCAATATATGTGGAGATTACATATATATACATGCATATGTGTATATATGTTTGATCTAGAATCTCAGACCTATTTGCAATACTAATTATTTGCTGGAAACATTCAGTTATAATAGATATTTTCCAGTCATAATAAAGTCTGGGTCAAACTTCCTTGACTAAAATATATATACTCAACTGCAAGAGAAAGATGAGATTAAATCAGTGCCAGAAAATTGACCTTGCTACCATGCCCCTGCCAGGCTTCCTCTGACTGCAGACTGATGTGGTTTACCAAAGCACACCATTTCCTTCTCTTCTTTCTTTCCTTCCGGTTCTCAGTCTCAACAAATTATTATGTAGCAGATTTAAGGTTTGAGGTTTATTATTCTTAATCCCTACATACCCTAGAGTAAATAAATAATTTTTTGTGAAATTTTCATTTGGTATTACCATCCTAAGAATGTCACTAAAAACATTAAAATAACCTAGTGTTTCTTTAATAGAGTATTAAATGTCAAGATCTTGATAAAATAGTACAAAATAGATAATAAGTGATAAAAATTGTGCACATATTAAGCCCTAAATGCTGCTCAATATAGACTAACAAAAATTGTTGTTAATCAAGTAATGTTAGTTAATGATACTGTGAAAAACCTTCATTTATCTCATATTACCAGATGTAAATATAACTAATTATATTACAATAATACAATTTAAAACATATTAGGTAAGGAATATTAGAATTTTATCTAGTTTGCTTAGTATCCTCTATTATAAAAAGTAATAATGTCAGTTTAAGTGACATTATACCAAATAAGAAACATGAAATGAACAGAAATAATCAAGTGTGAATTACAGATAAATGTCCATCTATTTTTAACTCCTTGATGAGTTCACAGAAAGTAAATTCTTCCTTTTGTTTCTTGGCTGACAGTATCCTTCTCACCCACACTCAAAACCTACTTGAGTTTCATCCCAGTGCTATGAAAACATCTTGTGGTATTCTAATAGGGCCATGCCCTATACCCATTAGAGACAGCATATAGAGAAATGATGCCAAAAATGTGCCAAATGAAACTGCAGTATTTATTTCTGTTCAGCTCATAATGCATACGAAAAATGCTAGCTCTTAGTGTCCTTTTTATCAAGGTCTTTGTCCTAATATTCACTCAAAGGCTAATTCACTCTGTTTTTTAACTCTGTCCGGTTCTATTTGAATCACATTCCCATGGGTCTTAATGGCAGATAGCCTGATGATATCAAGGGCCACCACAATCCATACACAAACGGGGATCTACCGTGGTGGAAATTGTTGTAGCAGGATTTTAGGAATAAACTACAACATATGCCCTGAACTAATTTTGAGGAAATTATGCACAAGGGAAATAATTCAGAGATCTGTCCTTCCATCATTTGACAATCTACTTAGGCATTTTCATGCTGTCTCATTTATTCTGTGTCCTGCAAATGTGATACTATGAATCCTGTTTTAGATTTTAGACTCGACTTCACACAATTGAAAAGTGGTAGTGGGTCTTGATCAATACCCTATGCTTTTTCCAGACCTTTCTTTTTTTTCTTATTATTTAATAGGATTTTAAAAAGGGTTATCAAATTCCTGATCCTGATTTTGAGTGTTTCTTCTTATAAACAGATAAACTGTAAGAATCATAATTAATTTTTGCAAAACCCTATGATGGGTAGTGGTCCTATTCGGTGAAAGAGTAGTGTTGAAGGACCTCACAGTCTTACTTTCTAAAAGTTCATTATAACGTAATAAGAGATCTAGGATAAACACGTTATATATAAAACAGGTTTTAGTAGACCAGTAATTTATTTTAAACATGTCAATGTTAAGATATTTCTTAGACATAGTGAATCATTCTACATTAGAGGACAACATTTAAGGCAAGGTGCAACCTAAGAGAAATTCATCAGCAAGTTAAAGTATCTACATTCTATTTTTTACTTGCCTTTTTATATTATGGATAGTAACTCAAACATTTTTGCTTCACCTTACAATTATTATTTGTACCTTCACTAAAATTCTAGATGAGGTTTTAAATTTACTGTATATTATAGTAAGGAAAAATCCTATATGTTCATTATCATCTTGCTATTTAAGGATATAATCTGTGTATGTAGCTTTATGTTGCCTTTCTGGAAGAATATATGGAAGATATGAATCCAAGCTCATTTTAGTAGCTAAAGAACTCTGTTCTCCTTTTGCTCTTTATTTTTAAAAGTCTGTTTCAAAAATGGAAAGACATAAGATTTAGTTGTATCAAACAGAATGAACCCTTCTTAGGATTGCTCTATTTGAGACTATATGCTTCTAAAGCAACTATATTTTACCTTTTCTAAACCAATACAGCAAAGTTAAGTAAAAAGAAACTGGAGATTCAAGTCTGTTTACTGCACAGGGGTTGTGAAGTTCATGGTCTCCCACCAAACTTGAGATCTAAAAATAAAATAGAATCCATAAAATTCAGTGAATTTTTCTTTCTGGTAATAATGACTGAAACTGGAGGGGAGGACAAAAGATGTGACGTATTGTCATGGTAACTTCATTATAAAACCAAAACAGAAGGACAATTTCACAGACATTCAGACATAACAAGTAATAATACATGGGAAATGTCTTACGAGAACCAGGAAATAATCTGACAAATCTTCCCAGCTATCAATAAAGAGGTTTTTCATAGATTTTTTTAATGGAAATCAAATAGAATTAATGCACCTGCTTATCAACAGAAGAGATAGTTTGAAAGAAAAAATCAGCAAAAAAATCAAGATTTTCAGAACTCCCCTGTTACACTCCCTGGAATGTCACTGTCCCCCTGCTGTATTATGTTAGTTCTCCTTCCCACTACCTCCTCCTCAACATCCCTCTCCTTTTCTAAGACCTGTAGCTTTCTGCAAAAATAACTGTTTTACAATAATACACAGAATAAATAAACCTTAAGTTTCACTTATCACTTACCTATTTTGCTTCTACCAACATAACAACTTGATGATATCCTTTTCCTATTACACATTTTAAAAGATAGCCAAGATCCTAAAAATATTTGAGAAACATTTTTAAACCATCTTAGGAACTAATTTTATGACATGTGACAAGAAGCAGTCTGTATCTATTTTAAATATTATGTTCTGGATATTGTAACATGGTAAGCACAAAAAATCCCCCTTCATAATCAACCTGGTTAAAAAAGACAAACGATTGAACTCTTGTACTTTATATTTTTAACTTTTATATTTTTCTATTAATCATTGTTTTATATTAATTTATAATATAAATTTTATAACCTTTTTGTTAGTATTCCCACATTTCCTCCTCCTCCTTTTTCTTTTCTCCTATGCCTTTCCCCACCTTCAAAATTCTAAATATTATATACCTATTACTTGGAAATTACTCGATTAGGTAGTTTATATATGTTACTACATACAATCTTTAAAATCATCTTAGGAAATTGATGTTACAAACTTCATTTCAAAATTGAGAAATTTTAAGCTCTACAGGGATGAATTACTAAAAATGAAATGTCTCTTCACTCTACCACATGGAAGAATCAATAAAATGGAGGCATGCAAAAGAAATTAAAACCTTCAAAAATGATGCCATCACTATCCCAGGGTATCTTAGACTTAAAGTCAAGGAACACATTTCTTTTACATACGACCCCAATATAGTGTGTACTGGTGTTAAGTGTACCCATGGGAGAGATGACAGCATCATGTCCCAACATTTCAGAGAGGTACCTGAAACATGAAAAAGCAATGAAAAGAGCAGAGATAGAGGTTGAGAAGCATTTCCTGCCCAGCCTTGGAATGAACATTCATTGCTTAGCTAGCACAGATATAGTCCATCACCAATGAATTGCAAAATAAAGTGTGTGTTGATAAATGTGTCAAATTTTTCCACTACAAATTTTTTGAGAGTTCAGACTTCCTAAGGGTTAGTAGAACTGAAAGTAAAATGTCAAGGCAGGGAGAGGTGGACATAGTTGTTTAGATAAAAATAATACATGTCAGTGATAAAACTATTGTTCAGATATTTTAGTAATCATGAGAGAAGCAAGGCCTATGATTCGTACTTTATGATAGGTTTGCATTTAACAACTTTGTTGTCCTATAAGTCAAACAAGTCATTCCCAGGTAGAGAGCAATCAGCTCATAGGCATGACTAACTGGCTCATAGCAATTGATATTTTTCTGTCAAACTATAATTTCTACTACAGATAGAACTCTAACTCTGGGTGACATCTAGAAATGATATGAATTATAACGAAACAGCTGAACTCATTTTTAATTGCCATATTTTGACCTGAATTAAAATTTGGTCTTAAAAATATGAAGAACCTGACACAAGCAGGTAGATCCCTTGCTAAGTAACTCTTAATTACTGGACTACTTTTATGTGACTTTTTCAAAATTTTTTGTTTATACTTGGTGAACTACTGTGGTTAATTATAGGGTTAGATGAATTTTAAAGTGGGCACATCCATGTAACCACCAACCAATAAAACTACAGCACATTTACGAACACACCACAAGGCTACTTTAGGGCCCATCCCAATCACCCTCACACTTCCCTACCCAAGATAAACACTATCAATTTTTAACATTATTGCTTAACTTACTAGTTTTTGGATTTTATATAAGATGGAATCATGTATCATTTGTGTATAGCTCATTTCCCTCAACACTGTTATTTGTGTAATTCATCCATTTTGTTGTGTCTAGTTTTATGGTATTTCATTACCCTATAGCATTCCCTCCTACAAAGATATCACGGTTTGTTTACCTACTCTATCAATTGGACACGTGTTATTTATAGTTTGGGGCTACTGTAATAGTGTCCCTATGAATATTCTCATACTTTGCTTTCAGAGCCAAGCCCAAAAATTTATGTTGAGTGAAATTGCTTTGGCACTGAATCAATCTTGTGAACAAAACAGAAGCTCCTATAAAGTGTCTAAGTACATATTTGCTAGTCAGTTGGTGATTCCTAAATTTTTCTAATAAGTGATTCTTAGACATGACAAGTTACAGGTGGCATAAAAAAGAAAAAATTGTCCCTCTACCAGAATCAAGTAAAACTATTGGAAATTTGGGGTGAAAGAGGTGGCAGGGGCAAGTGTGAAAGCCTATGCCTCCCATCAGCCAAGTGGGACCAACTCTGAGGCACAGACTGTGATTCTGGAGACTCTGATAATCTATATCAGAAGGACCCTGAAATTGTAGTTTGTTTTCAATAGCACTTTATTGAGATGTAACCAACATAAAATAAACTGCACATATTTAAAGTGTACAATTTGATAAGATTTGACATGTGTAAGCACCCGTGAAACTATCTCCACAATCAAGATAATAGATCTGTCACTCCTCAAAGTGTCCTTGTGCCTATTTGTAATCCATTTCATTGAGCTCTTCCCAGATCTCCCTACTTCAGCCCTCCCCTAACCTTTCCCCAGAGATTCACTAATGTACATTCTATTACTACAGAAGTTTACACTTTCCATAAATTTGTATAAGCCACACAGTACATATTCTTTTTTCTTCAACTTTTAATTGAAGTATAGTTGACATTAATTACAGGTATACAACTGTAATTCAACAATCACATACTCTTTTGAGAGGCTTTTATTTTTTTACTCTCCATTTTTAATATTTTTAAATAATTCAAGAGTTCATTTCTTTTTATATCTGAATGATATTCCATCATATGGTTATAAAGCAATGTGTTTATCCATTCATCTATTGATGGACATTGACATTTGTTGAGATGATTTTTTGTCATTTATTGATTTTTGGGAATCCTAATGGCTTTTGAATGTTAAGCCAAATTTGTATTCTGGTATAAAACTCACTTGGTCATGAAGTATTATCCATTTTATGTAATGTTGGATATAATTTGTTAAAAATGTTGTATAGAAATACCATATCTATGCTCAGAGGGTTTTTGGTCTGTTGTTTTCTTGTAGTGTCTCTTGTCTAGTTTTGATATCAGGATAGTGCTTCTCTCTAGTTTTCTGGAAGATTTTGCACAGATTTAGCATTTTTTTAATGTTAGGTAGAATTTGTCACTTAAGCCATTTGGGCCTCAAATTGCTTTTGTGGGAAGTTTTTTAACCATAACTTTAATCTCAGTAATAGTTTTCAGGCTACTCAGGTTATCTATTTTATCTCGAATAAGCTAGAGGTATTTGTGTCTTTTGGGGAATGTGTCCATTTCATCTAAGTTCTAGAATTTATTGGCATAAACTTGTTGATAATATTTCCCTATCCTTTGAATATTTGTGGATCCTATAGTGCTATTATAACCCATCTCAAGTCTGATATTGGTTAGGTTACATCCTCTTTCCATTTTTTTTTTTTTTTTTTTTTTTTTTTTTTTTTTTTTTTTTACGGTTTAGCTAGATGTGTATGAATTTTATTGATCACTTCAGGTGACCCATATTGGGTTTGATTGGGTTTTTTCCTATTGCTTTTCTGTTTTCTATTTTATTAATGTTTGCTCTTATATTTATTTCCTTTGCTTGTTATATTTTGGGTTTGATTTGTTTTTTACCTAGCTATTCAAGGTGAAAGCTGGGGGTTACTGATTTATGAATTTTCTTCTTTTCTAATATTGGCATTAAGTGCTTTCCATTCTCCTGCAATTACTGCTTTAGCTACATTTAGCTACAAATTTTGATGTGTTGTGATTTTATTTTCATTTGTTCCCAAGTGTTATCTAATACTACTTTATATTTTCCTCTTTAACTTAAAGGTTATTTTCAATGTATTTAGTTTTCAATATTTGGGACTTTCAAGAAAACCTTTTGGTTTCGATTTCTAATGTAATTCCATTGTGACTAGAGAACATGATTGGCATGGCTTGATTTGAAATACGAGACTTCTTTCACTGCTCAGAATACCATTTATCTTGGTAAATGGTCCATGTGCTCTTGACAGAAATAGGCGTTCTGTTGTTGGATAGACTGTTATATAAATATTAGGTCAAATTTGTTGATAGTGTTGTTCAAGTCTTTTATATCCCCATGGATTATTGGGGGGGGGAGTCTACTGCTTCTCTGAAATGAAAAGGTGATATTGATTCTCCAATTAGAACTGTGAATTTGTCTATTCTACTTGCACTTCTGTCAGCTTTTGTTCAATGTATTTTGGAGCATTTTTGGTAGATGTATGTATCTTTTGGATTTTGTTTGCTTCTTTGGTTAACTGACCCCTTTATCATTATGAAATTACCCTTTGTTCCTGGTAGTAATCTTTGCTCTGAAGTAGACTTCCAATATTCTTATAGTTATTCTAGCTTTCTTTATGTTAGTGTTAGCTGTAGTTAGTATTTTTCTGGTTTGAGATTTATTGTATTTTTGTATGATTCCTTTCTCCTACATCTGCTATACCTCTTATTTTTAGTGGTTATTTTAGGGTTTATAGTACATATCTTGAACTTACCAGTCTGCTTTCAGGTGAGGTTATACCATCTCATGTGTGCTATAATGCCTTAGAATTACATCCTTTCTTTCTTCCCCTCCTAGCCTTTGTACTATTTTTTTCATACTCCTACATAATTTACAAACTATTTCATGTTGCCATTATTTTTGTTTAAGCAGTTATCTAATATGTAGTTTACATACATGAAGTATTTATAAATGTTATGTGTTTTCCAGTGTAATTACTATTTTTACGATCTTCATTCCTTTTATTAATCAACATGTCCATTTTCTTCTTGAATGACTCCTTTAACATTTCTCCTAATACGTTTCTGCTGATTATGAGTTCTTTCAGCCTCTATATGTCTGAAAAAATTTTTTACCTTTGTTTTTAAAGATAATATTGCTGAAAATAAATTGTAGGTTCACAGGTTTGTACATTTGTTTCTTTTTAGTTTTTGTGCTTTAAAAATATTCCATTGTCTTCTTACTTGCATTGTTTTAATGAGAATTTTTTATTTAGTTCTGTCTACTCTGTAATATTTCTTGTTTCCTTGGATGCTTTTATGATTTTTCTCTTCAGTGCTTGCTTTTATAAAACTCGATTATGATTTGTTTCTGTTTACTTCTCTATATGTTTCTTATGGTTGGGATTTATTAAGATTTTTGGATCTGCGTATTTACAGATTTTATCCAAATTGGAAAAATTTTGGCCATTATCACTTCAAATATTTTTGTCAGCTCTTTTTTTCTGTCTTTCGGGGAGTCAAATTTACATGTATATTAAGCTACTCAACACTTGTCCACACCTCCCTGATGAGCTTAATGTGTTTCTTCTGTTTCATTTCAGATAATTTCTATCATTTCTTCTCATTAGAGATCATATTTTTCTTCTTTAAAAAATTCTTGATTTTTTTTTATTGGATACTAGCCATGTGAATTTTACCTTGCTTATTCCTGAATAGTTTTAAATTTCTGTAAATAGTCTTGTGCCAGTTTCTTGGAAATAGTTAAGTTACCTGGAAGTAGTTTGATCTCTTAATTCCTCAGTTTTAAGATTTTTATTTTTTGAGGGGGTGGTAGGAGAGGGGGAGAGAGGGGAAGAGAATTAGAAAAGATACTGTGAGTGAGGGAGAGGGAGAG
Organism: Ursus americanus; assembly: GCF_024610735.1. Lineage (NCBI taxonomy): Eukaryota > Metazoa > Chordata > Mammalia > Carnivora > Ursidae > Ursus > Ursus americanus. The sequence continues at coordinate 59,337,907 of NC_142129.1, read as the reverse complement.
AGACTGACTCTTAAGCAGTCTTCACTCTCAGCAGCACTGAGCCTGATGCAGAGCTCAATCTCATAACCATGAGATCATGACCTGAGCCAAAATCAAGAGTTGGACACTTAAATGACTGAGCCGCCCAGGCATCCCAAGATTTTTTAAGTAGGACCAGAGCATTAACCTATGACTACCTATTCCCCAATACTGAGGGTAACTTTTGGTAACCTATCTCATGCTCTACGAATTATGATGCCTTTTGGTTGGGCTGGTGGGAGCAGACACTATCCTCAGCTCTATGTAAATTCCTACTATTGTTCCCTCCAATCCTTTGGGTAATTCTTTCCCCAGCCTTGGCTAATTTTCTTACATTAATAATTTGCTGAATAATCAAGGAGACAAGGGATTCTCTCCTTGTACGCCTCTGTCCTCTCTGGCACTCTGTTCTATGAACTTTAACTGCCTTTGCTGGACTCCTAGCATCACCACCTCCAGGAGTCCATCAGACTCTGCCTAGATTCCCTCCCTTGCCAGTAAACTCTCTCCAAACATTAAATCGAAATTATTGTAGGGCTCAACTCATTTGCTTCCTTTCTTTCAGGGATCACTTTCCTTCATTGCCTGATGTCCAATGCCTTGAAAACAATGCTTTGAATATATTTTGTCTGTATCATAGTTGTATCAGATAGGAGGCTGAATCTAGTTCCTGTACTCTGTCTTGAGCAGAAGTATATCTCCACATCTTTACAGTTTAAAGATTCCATGGGCAGCTGATTGTGTAGCTATGGTCGAGAGCTACTATTTTAGATGGCTATTATTGGATTTGCATTAGGGTGGGATAATTCATATAGTTAATGAAATTAACCTGTGTTTTTATCAGATGAAATAAAAGAGGATATATAGTTATTCCTAACATACACTTGACACTTAATAGCTACTGTTTACTTTCCATCATTTTTAGAGTACCTTTGAATAAAAAGAGACGGTGTACTGTAATAAAGAAAGCCATAAACAGGACTTGAATAACGTGGATTTTGGTTATTGGTTTCCCACCTATTAGTATTGGCAAACCATTTAAACTCCTGAAGTCTTTTTCTTACAAATTCTCTGAAGGTAGAAACTTTTTCCTTGATGACTTTGAGGATAGTTGGCAAGATTAAGGTACTAAAGATGACTACCCTTTGATAAAATGAAAAATGTCTGACTTATATATGATAATTGCATATGCAATTTTCTGCCTGGTACATATTTTATTCAGTTCTACTTTACTGTGTGTTCTGCTTTTCCCAAATGAACCGTTTTTGCATACCAAGTCCTTGAAGCATGGCCCTTAAAAATAAATATTTGGATGGATTTTTACAACTTTACATAGTTTAAGACACCTGGGTGACTCAGTTTGTTAAATGCTGGCTCTTGATTTTGGCTCAGGTCATGATCTCAAGATCCTGGGATCTGGCCCAGCCTCCGGCTCTGCTCTCAGTGGTGGGGTCTACCAGAGAGTCTCTCTCTTATTTTCTCTCTCTCTCCCTCTATCCCTTCCCCAGTGCACATGCACACTCTGTCTCTAAAAAAAACACTTAATCTTTAAAACAAACTTTACATAGTTCAGAAAATTTTTCAAACCTATTTTTAAAAAGTTAATAGAGAAACTGATTTTTTAAAGAATAAAGTGTAGGGGAAGAAACATGAAAGAAAAGTTTGTCTTTTGATAATGTCCTTATGGTAATGTATAAAAATAAGTTGATGGCATCACATACTATTAATATAAAAATTATAGAAAAAATATATATATCCATCCATCCATCCCACATGTTGGGGTATTGAAGTTCATTATGCCGATGATCCCCAATAATGTTTATATATATCAGAAGTCATCTGATCGAGACAGTTATGTTCCAAGAGACTTAATTCTGGTTCTGTTAGTATAATCGCACAACCACAAAAGCACATGCTTATTTGAGGAATAGTCCCACTTGTATGAGGAATACTTCACGGTGAACTACAGCCGGAGCAAATTGCTATGTAAATAGCAGAAGCAAAGCTGCAGGTACAGCACTCCTTTAGACCGTCGATCAGAAATGTTAAATGTCATAGTGCATAATTTATCAATGCTAATAGCCCTCGGTGCAGATCTGAGGGAATTAACCTATACAGCCCAACTATTTATCACATCACAATATATAAAATGTACTTTTAATTAATAAATGGACAATCTATTGCCTTCATGGATGCAGCTGATCAATCCTTTTTTATTTTCTGTCTACAGTTTGGGTCCTTTTAATGGGTTTTAATGGGTTTTTCTGTACACTTGCACAGCCGAGTTTATGCACTTACTTCCTGGAACAGTTTCTATACTTTGTGGCATAATTTCACAGCCTCTTTGGTATTTTTCCACAGCAATATCAGTATGAGAATAATCATGCTTCTTGGTATTTTAAAATGACATTCATTACTCTTGAGCTGACCTCACTGGCACTAACCTATCTGAAAGTCATAAAATTAGTATAATGCAGTTCCCATCAATATACTAAGTCTATAAAGGCCTGAGTTGATAGTTTACATGTGCAAAGATTTTTAAAAGTACAGTGGCTCACTATACTCATTAGAGGTGAAGCAAGCAAATAGAACAGGAAAAACAGTTTTAGATAAATGTTACCAAAGCATCTGAGATATTACTTAACATATTAAGGCAACTACTGAATTCAATTGTCTATTTACATTTGGCATCAAATCAAATTTAGTAAATTTGATGATACTGCCCTATTGCCTTTTCCATATTTACAAATAGGATATGTGTTTTCTAGGAGTTGGATTTAGAAACAGGAACAATTACTTCATAAAATAATTTTGAAGTCATCAGTGGGTTCAGTGCATTACACTTGAACAATCACAAGTATTTGTTTCTGCAAAAACAATGTGTTATAATTAATAAAAGAACACCTATTATGAGGTTTTTTTATATCACAAATAGTCTCTGAAATATGTATTGACTCAGGGTTTGTACACATTTGGAAAAATTATTTTAAACATTTCCTCTTAGGTATACCGTACGTTTTAGTAAAAGACTGAAAACTGAAATAGCAAGACTCGTTCACTCATAAATAACCACATTATTATAATCCCTTCATTTTATAAGGATGTTATTCCTTCTCATGGTGCCCTATCATGTCCTTATGCCTTAATACTTCAATTTTCAAATCCAAATACCAAGGAAGACAGAACAGCTTACAATGAGCTCCATTTTCCAGATTAATGCACCTGAGCAACATTTTTCCTTATTTAATATCCCTTACTCATTTCCTCTCCTGTTGTAGGGATAGCACAGCTGTTTATCTGGCAATTATCTTTGAATCTATTAGTGAAAATGTCTAAATTAATCATAAAAAGACAAGTGCATCCCAGAGTGCCTGTGCTATGAATACAGGACCATGTTGTATTCTTTCTGTCATTTTCGCTGGTTCCATATGGCAGCATTGGTTTCTTGATACTGCAAATGGTAAATGTATTTCCTATAGAGGAGACCTATATAGATTTATTAGGGTGTACTATTTACTTCTAGAAATCCTATCGTTTACCCCAACAACTCAAGTACTCTTATTTTCATCCTGTGGATGCTTTTAAACAGTCTACAAGAATTTGCATATCTGGGACTGTGGGCAATGGGCATAATCAACTTTGGTAACATATCCAAAAGATTAACAGATTCAGTATTTGAATAATACAATAATATTTGAATATATATAATAATTGAATTTCATAAGAAAATAGGTTTCATTAAATGTAATAAACATTTTCTGTTGCTTCTTTAATCTCTGCCGTGGGCAATCTAAAGATGAGGAAGGAAGATCAAGCATATAAACTGACAATTAGAGAATACAATAAAAAGTGGTATATGAATACTGGGCATATGCCAGGTTGTGTCATTAATATAGTCATTCAATTAAGGAACATTAGAATTGACAAGATGAAACCTATACAAGCATAACTTTTAAAATATGAGCAAAATACAGCCTTGAAGAGTTTACCCTCAGAGAGTTCAGGGTCTGTAGCGGTGACAGAAACGCAAAGGTGTAAATTGTAATACAAGTGTAAGTGACAGGGCTCTGATGAGAGGAAAATGCTACAGGTGCACAAAGTGAGGAACCCTTATCAGTGCCAAGCCAAGCTGCACAGACAGGTGACATTAAGTCTTAAAGCACAATTGATAAAGTTATATGTGGATTAATAAAAAGGGGGGAAAATCATTATTCAAAAATTATCCCTCAGGAAGAGAAATTGCCCTCCCAGCAATCAGGGAAAAGGAAGCAAATAAGCTTTTCAGATGTGTTCAGTCACAACTTAGTAAGAAAAGTAAAGAATGAGTGGCCCTCAGGATTGAAAACTCTCCTCTAGGTCTAACCTTACCTGATGTGAGCTGAGAGGTGCTCATCATCTGTTGTGTGGGTTCGGGATCTCTGACATTATAAGGAAAGTGGAGGTGCAGTCAGTCTTACTTGGCACATGGCGTCTTGATTTACTATCTTTGCTCTTCATATTCCATTTATAATTGTTTTGTTTCTAAGCACATATGATATATAAATGTAGTTGTGCTTGTATTATTAGTGATTAAAAGCAGTTTAGAATAACACATGAATGGCAAAATGGCTTTGCTCATGCACCAAGGGACAGTGCCCACATGGGGCCTGATATTAAGAAGGGTTCTGAGGACGTGTGCCATTGCCGATTAGCCCAGAATGGAAGAATGTCTTAGGAGGACAAGGGCACAATATTTATCGGCTCTGGAGTTACGAGTGAAGACTTACGTTAGCAGACTTGGATTCCAGTCTGGACTCTGTCATTTACTAGTTGTATCTCTTTACCCAAGTTGCTTAACTTCATTAAACCACTGTTTCCTTTCCTGTGAATTGGGGCTGGTAATGGTATCTACTACAGACTCACTTACGGTACTAATTACACGTGATAACACAGGTAAAGTGTTTCCACAGTGCTTAGCACATAAAACCCCTCTGTGAGGGTTAACTTGGTATGTGATTAAGTGGGATACTATTTATAAAGTGTTAGCATATTGTAGACCTAAATGAATAATAGTCTTAATATTAACTGCAGAAATTTTAAGAAACAAAATAAACATTCTTCTCCCACAGTAACACTTAGAGGTATAAGTGTACTGGCATCATAGTAATTGACTCATTCATTAATTCATTTAAACTACAAATATTTATTGAACAACTACAGTTTTTTAATTTTGTTTTTTACTGAGATGTAATTGACATACAACATTGTTAGTTTCAGGAGTACAACATAATGATTCAATATTTGTATATATTGGAAAATGAGCACCACCACAAGTCTACTTAACATTTATCACCATAGTTTCAGAAGTTTTTTTCTTGTGATGAGAACTTTTAAGATCTACTTTCTTAGCAACTTTAAAATATTCAGTACCGTATTATCAACTATAGTCATCATGCTGTACATTACGTTCCCATGACTTATATATTTTATAGCTGAAAATCTATACCTTTTGACTCCATTCACCCATTTGGTGCACCCTCGTCCACCACCTTTGGCAAGCCCCAATCTGTTCTCTTCAGCTACGAGTTTAAGGTTTTCTTATTTTTGTTTTGTTCTGTTTAGATTGCACGTGTAAGTGCAATCATATGGTGTTTGTCTTTCTCTCCCTAACTCATTTCACTTACCATAATGCCCACAGAGTCCATCCGTGTTGTCACAAAAGCAAGATTTCATTCATTTTAGGCCTGAGTGACTATTACCTAAAAGATAAATAGCAATTGTTGGCAAAGATACGGAGAAAAGGGGGCGCTTGTGCAGTATTGGTGAGAATGTAAATTGGTACAGCCATTATGGAAAACAGTATGGAGCTGCCTCAGAAAATTAAAAATAGAACTACCCTACGATCTAGCAGTTCTGCCTCTGGGTATTTGAAGAAAAAAACACTAATTAAACATATGTGCACCCCCATGTTCATTGCAGCATTATTTCCAATAACCAAGACATGGAAACAACCACAGTGTCCACTGAAAGATAAATGGTTAAAGCAAATGTGAGATAGATACACGCACACACACACACACAGGCACACACAGGCACACAAGCACACACACAGGCACACGGGCACACACAGAGAATATGATTAAGCCCTGAAAACTAATGAAGCCTTGCCATTTGCAACAACAACAGGGATGGAACACCTATTATGTTTTCATTCTAAACACTATGGGTGAAATAGTGTGATGAAATTTTTGCCTTTGTAGTGTTTCTTTTCTTATAGACACAATAGTCCCTCAGTTTAAACCAACCTGCTTATCATCAATGCTACTCCAATACAGAAGAGAGTAAGTAGCTGTTGTATATATTACCCTCATACTGTCTGATATTACGGGCCTGTCAACCCCGACTTACCAAAGATATCTTCAACATAGAAGTGTCTTAAACCTTCTGAAATTCACCCCCACAGTATCCAACTAGTTGGTTTTTTGCCAGGAGGAAAAATAAAACTTCTAATCGCTCCAGTTCTTCAGGGGACCTGGGGAACCACACTGAATTATTTCTGCAACGTAAGCAGCAATCACAGACATTTGTTGAAGTGTTGAGACGGTTCATCAGTAAAACCCAAACTTGTTCCTCCACATGCACAAGCCCTGGTATATAATTCTGAAGGCTGCTGAAATTATGATTTTCAGATGGCTTCAATGCTTATCAATCCATCTGAAGAGGGAGATTAGAACTTTATTTTTTCTTACCTCTAAATGTACCTGATTTGGATAAAGCTTAGATGCATGGTGTTCTAAGAAACAGGCTTAATGAGATAGAACTATAGTTTAAATTTAACTTTATATTGAATTCCTAAAGGCAGCATATACCCTGGACTTGAAAATAATGGAAGATTAGATTCTTTTAAGGCTTTGCCGTAAATAGATATTTTAAAAATTATGTTCACTTAATGGAAAATACCTTAGTTTTCAACTTTATGATTTTTCTCCTAGCAAAATAGATGTTTCGATTTTCTCTAATTTGAAAAAGACCATTTCAGAAATAATCTCTAAGATGCTGTTTCCCCAAAACTGATTATAACAAAGTATTGATGTTGACTTTGTAAACTCTATTTATTAAGGAGTACTATATGAATTCTATCCAGAGAAAAATAATAGATTTCAAAATTTATTATGTACTGTTTGTAAAAGAATAAATTCAATTATTACAGAAGAAAATCAGGTACAAAGCAGTAAAGATTTATTTGAGTATGTTTCTAATAAAATTATAAATGCTTACATTATTAACTTCAAAGTGTAGATTAAGGCTACTAGATGGCCCTGACTTGTAAATCAATATCAATTAAAAATAATCATGATCAGACAACTAAACCAAAGTCTGTATTGCTGAAAAAAGGGTTTGCCCTAGTGACAGATCATTGCGACAACCTCTCACGCCATTGGGTGATGTTTACCATATGTCCCATGATTGATAGTCAGATTTAATGAGTTCTTACAAGCAATTAAATAATCAAGAGTTCCTGCTGTTACATGGCATAGCTTGATAGAACAGTGACAAATGAGAGAATATCTACAACCTAATCAAAGGGACATATTTCCTTGGGAACAAAATAATATTATCCACCAGTGCAATCAAAGGACAAAAGAACATAGAAAGGACACAAACAGAATGAGATAAATTATGTCCTCTTTTCATTATTCTGACTGCACAGTTTCCATTTATTGAGCCCTATTGAATCAGTAAGAAAATTAGCCTTGTTAAATATGTTTGACTTTTTATAGATTGTTGGTTGGTGTATATATCTTTAAGGTTATATACATATTATACATATATTTCCTTAACCCTTCAAAAGAAGCTATCGGTAAAAGTTACTAGCAATAAAATGTATTACTTTTGAATCCTCTTAAGAAAAACATATCAAGAATAAAGACTAGCAGGCAAGCCAAGAAGTGCAAGGCTGCCTTAGGAGGTTTTCCTCGGGTCTTCAATGTTAAATGTTATTCTAGTGGCCCCCCCTTGGCGTTCAACCCAGGTAAATGTAACACAGTTTTGTTTTTGCCAGTTCAGCTATAGGTGTAAATTTACAATAAAATGATCTATTGCCTTTGAGGAGTCTCCTCCTCAGTAATATTTCTCCACAGTAATTTCCCATAAACTTCAAAAAAATGTCTCCCATGTATATAGTACTTCATGATATGATTGTTTTTATTTCTGTAATTGTTAGGAAAGTGCAGTGTTCCTGTTCTATTAAATTTTGATGAACTATAAATTTTTAAGTCCGTTCATGACATACAAAGTAATCTATTTCTATACTCTTGCTTACTCTTCTAAAATTTAAGTAAATAAGTAAAATAATAAAAGATAATAACAAATGATTGGTATAAACTCTGTGCTGGTATAGTATATTTGGTTTTTATCTAAAAAATCCATCACAAGTACTATCCATTTTGAATAGCTGTCAAGTAAAGCCATAAACAGGTAAGGGGCAGAGAGAATTTGAATCCTTGGGCTTTCAAAGTAGCTCTGTAGTAAAGACAAATGTTCTAGAATCAGATATACCTGAGGATGACTCTGGCTTTGTCAGTTACTAGCTGTTTGACTTTGGACAATTTATTTATATTCTATAAATCTTACTTTCTTCAGCCAAAAAAGGGGGGGTGTGATAATTTGAATAAAAAATATAGCATAAGTTACATAGATTGGCCATTTAATGTGTATCAGGATATATTCAAGGCAAGTCCGGCCCTTAAGAAATCCACAATTTAAACGAGGGAAATGCTTGAGTATATAGTATATTAGAACACAGATTGCCTGCCTGTGGTGTTTGATAAGCAAAGGTACAGTGCAACCTGAGCAAACAAAACTGCAAGAAGCATGACAAGTCTGGGTTGGGGTGGGACTGTTAAGGTAGGACGTCCTAGAAAAGCTGAATTTTAATCTGTAAACATGAGTCAGATGAAGAGTGAACTTAATGCTGGCTCATGAACCAAAATATAAGTCCGTGTAGTAAATTCAGGGAACATGACTCTGTTGGATGGCAGCTCAGGGCAACTCTGGGGGTAGGAAATGCTTAAGCTGAAGAAGTTAAGCAAAAAAGCAAATCATGTAAAGACATGACAAGATGTTTGTCCTTCATCCTGAAAACTATAAATAACAACTGAAACAAGTTAAGCAGTAGCTATCCAATTAAAATGGGGGGCAGCAAGCCCAACTAGAGATGATGATAACAGTAGTTGAGGATGGAGAGGGCCGGACAAATTCAAGGCATTAAAACAGAATCATTCCTGCTACATGAAGATTGGATGGGGAAAGTGAAGGCTGATGGTATGTTACGAGTTACAGGAGAAACAAATTCTGGGAACGGACATAATTTGTTCAACCTTGACAATACTGAAGTTGCTACGAAACCTCCAGGTAGGGATAGGGAGCATGCCTCTAGTTATCTGGATCAGCGGCTCAGGAGGGAGACTGGGGCAGGAGGGGCATTTTGAGGCCTCGGACATAAAGACGTCAGTTAAAGGTATGAGTAGACGGGGTTATCACGGGACAGTAGAAGTGAGAAGACGGCCCATGATAGAACTCCAGACAGTATTTAAGTGTCACATTAAGGATAAGATACCCACATAACAGATTAATGAGGAGTTACCAGGAGATAAGAGCAGAGTCAGGAGAGATGGATTTCCGAGAAGTCAGGGCCACAATGAATTGGAAAAGTAGAAAATGCTCAACACTATCATAAAACAGTAGAAAGAACAAGGAAGATAATGTTCTACAATGAGTATTATATTTTCAGTTATGACCACTTTAGATTCTTTTGCTCTCTCCTTGTTTCTCGAGCATTTGGCCATCGTACCTGTCCTGGCCACTGGGAGTAACCTGTTTCCCTCTGACCTCTGATGACTCTCTTGTGGGCATAAACCGACAGGTTTCCCGCTTGATGGTGAGGCGTGGAACACCAAAACCTCTGGCACTCACACGTGCACAGTTAGGAAGTACAAGGGAATTTAATGCCCTGTGGGGCTCACCTTTGACCGGTGGGAGACGATATTACTTTTTTTTTTTTTTTTTTTTAATGAACTGCCCTAAAAAGCAGTCATCTAAAAGCCTCTCGTGAGGCAGGCCCAGGAGAATGAGCAGTTTGTACTCCTATCCAAGGGCTGGACAGGATTAAAAAAATACAACTTCTTCTTGGTTCTTCCTCCTCCTCTGCCACACTGTCTTTCCCCGCATATTCCGGCTTCTGGGGCTGCATGTTGTGAAGCACAAGTAGGACTTCGTCCTTCGCTTCAGGCTCTGCTTTCTGGGGAAGCCATGCTAAGACAAATAGATATTATTGTTGGACTCCGAAACCGCCGTTGTAAGTGCAGAAAATCCGTGTGATTTAGTACCATGACATGAAAATTATTTATTTTCTTGTTCTTAACCTAGCATCTGGGGTCCTGTAGCTAAAAACAGAAGTTGATGAATAGATGGCCATGAAACAGACAATAGAAACTGCATTTAGAAAAAAAATAAAATCCTAGAGTAAATCGAAAAGCAAGAAAAAAATATTTAGCCAAGAGAGAATTCAAGCCACATTTCAAGGGAATTCGAAGTAAATATTCAGTAGTTCTAATACGATAAAGGAGACAGATGAAAATGAATTAGGGCATTTGGGAATGTGGAGCCTAGTTTTTCCTCAAGAATTAAAGATAGTTAGCTTAACCCGAGTGACTTCACTGTGTAGCTTTACACGGGCTTCTCCCAGTGTGGTGGCGAAATGAGCGGCATCAGCGTCACCTGGGAATCTGACAGAAAAGCCAATTCCTAGATCCCATCTCAGACGTACTGAATGACAAATTCTGAGAGTATCGCGCAGAAATCTGCATTTTAGCAAGCCCTCCCAGGATTCTGGTGCATGCTGAAGACAGAACCATTGCTCTAAATAATCATGGGCTATATCATTTGGGGTAAAGAGTAACTTGGAAAACGGAAATAATGTTTCCTCTGAATTCCCAGAGCTTTTTTATATTTTTTTTCTTGACATCTTAAGGACAACTTGCTGGAAAAAATTAATAAAATAGCTGTATGCTTGACTAGCCATTGTGAACTCTAACCTCTCTGTTCCCAAAAGGAACTGGAGCAATGAGGGCATCCCTTGCAGTGGTCACCTGGCAGAGTATACAGTAATGAGTAAAATCACAGAAAGCTTTTTGAGAAAGTGGCTTCTAGTTTCTGTAAGGAAAAATATGCTATGTGATATTGGAAAATTGTACACCTGATAGAGTGAGGAGTAGACGCAATTTACTCGTACTTTTAAAATGCCTTAGACAAGGTTCTACACTAAAGGCTATTGATCAAATTGAGTCAATAAGGGATTGAGGGGGATGTTTGGTTATAGGTAGGAAACAAACATTAAAACCATCAACTCTCCATTAGGTACATGTGGGTTTTCTAGTTTGCTGGTCCTCTATATTGAAGTATCCATTCTGGACTGCGTATTCCAGTTTTAATTGATGGATCCCCAAGGAATTAAGTAGGTAGCAATATTCACTAAACCAAAGGTTTTAAACCTTTTCAGCAGGGGGAGCAAACTTCCATCTACCTCAATTTTTCACAAAATGAAAATTTACCCAGAATTGTTCTTTTTAAAGACCAAGTAAGTGTAGCATTGTTCTGGTCTGCCTTTAATGACCAACAAGGTCTCTTCTCAGTAGTGATTTTTAAGGTGAGCGTGATGAGAAAACATGCCATGCACGCACTAGGTTTAATTCTGGGCAGCCTGCGAGCTAGCATTTAAGCAGACTTTTTTTTTTTCTTTGCATTAAAAAAAAAAAATCTGCATCACACCCTGTTTTCAGATTCAGTGTGTTCCCCGACAGGCATCTACCTTGTAGCTCTGATACCAGGCTCCTGCTGAAATCTGAAGCTGGTGCAATCAGGCAGCTGCCCCCTGGGCACCTAAGTGCAGGGTGAGGGGAGAGGCCCATCGCGAAAGACCTTTCTGGTTGTACGTTCAAAGTGGGGCAGATCCATTGGGGTTTCTTCTCGCCTGATTTAGCTCAGGGTAGTCACTCTGTGTCCTTGGACCCCCTCAAGGTGCAGATCAGGGCCTGAATTCCCAAATTAGACAGATTTTTTCGTATTTCATAATGGTCAAGTAGGTCGATTGTGAACAGCAGTTGACAAGCGGGAGAAACAGCCTCGCCAAAGTGGCGTGAGCACCAGACAAGCGTCACCGGGCAGGAGGGTTCCTCACCGTCCTCCCTGGTCGCCCCGCATCCACCGCACTGTCACTGGGGCCCTGGCCTGAATGAACAGGTGCAGCCATCTCACAGAGCCAGACCTGTCGGGGCTTCAAGGGAGCCTCGTGACCCTCACGAGCAGCCTTTCTTTGAGTAATTTTGTAAACATATTAAAACTTGGGTATTACCAATATGCAAACATCCTAGAGATCATCCTTGCATAATTCAAATAATCAGTCATGACATACACACTCCCAACATTTTCTGGTTTGTGTTGGATAAATAGCCATTAATGCTGTGCTGTGTGGTTAATCCCAAAGTGGAGTGCTATAAAGCCAGTTTTCATATTATATGTGACACTTTTTCATGCAACTTACTGAAATATTCAACCATATTAGACCTCTTAGACTATTAGAATTAATAGAGAGCATAAGTTTGCTTTAATGAATTACTTGCTTTCTTAAATTACTCTGAAGCTGTCTTAACTTACCAGGACATGAAAATACAGGACAAGGTATGTGATTATTTTACAGGTAAAAAATACATGTCTGTATACAAGTCTAGGAGTTGTAGATGATGCAACTCAAAAGAAGAAATTAAAGCTACAAAATAACTGAAGATGGAGTATGTGAAAGAATAGGGAGAGGAGCAGAATAGATTGTATATTCTTCTAAGGACATCTTCCACGTACATTTAGAGAAAAGTAGTTAATGTATAAGAGGCAGTGCGGAGAGATCAACAGCTGGCACTAAAATATTATTGTCCGTATACAAGATAAATGAAAGGTAAAAATACTAAAGCTCAGTAGCATTAAAATCCTTGAATCTCTCAGAATCAATAAGTTCACAAAAATTACACACCTCATTAAATTCTACACAGATTGCAAAGCTAGCTATAATGTAGAAACAGGCAGACAGTCTGTCTCAATATTATTACAGGAAGGGTTGGTTAAATTAATAGCTTCTCATTGATTAAAAAATCTTGCATTTTACATGTTCTTAAGTTGGTTCCCACCATTACCTTTCAATAACAGAATGAGTCTTTGGAGAAATGTGGTTATATTGAGCTACTGAAATATAAAGGTAGGCAGAAGATGTTTACAATATCCTCTCATTGTTTCCTGTTATAAAGTGCTATCTACCTGAAAATAAAAGATGTTTGCTTCCATATACTCTTAGTGATTTTTTCATGCTTAAAATCTCCTGCTAAAAATGTAATTAGCCTGTAATGATAACGAAGCATAAAATATTATTACTCCATCATAATATTCCTAAGTAAGACATCATTTTGTCACGTTGTATACTATCTGACATTGCATGTGATGAAGCCACTGGGACCTTGTCCATTTGTAATCATTGTACATTAGGAAATGCTTTCCTACCAGACTACAAGTTAACTGCATTTTTCATATAATCATTCAGCTCATTTCCATTTTTGCTCAAAAGAAAACTTGACGAAACATGGTAGTTCTAGGACTTAGAAAGATTTTATTATGAATGTGAATTCTTCATCTCATGTATTGACTTCTATCCAGTGGAAGGCCGAACTTGTTTTTTAATGCACATAATTCTTTATTCTTAATGCAATCTGCTTCTTCCCTTGAGGGTTTCAATACATAATTTACCTTGGGTGTTGTCAAGGATATGGAAAACAAATATTTATTATGTGCAGCTAAGTTTATTTAAGTTTGAAAGGTTTCTTCAATCAGAATTTAGCTGACGATACTGTCATTAGTACAGTTGGTCTCATTATTTCGTCCCTTGCACAGATGTCTTCAATTACATATGTTGCTATCTCAAAATCCATTTTTGGCACTGAAGCAACAGCAAATTACATTTATTCGGTAGTCTTGTATAATTTTTTAAATACCTTCTAACGTGTATTATAAATTAATATATAAGGATATAACCGTCCTATTCAGATACTATATAATTATATATTTTCTGTGTGTATACGTATATTTAAACTCTTTAAAAGATTAATTGAAAACAGAAAGCCTTAAACTGAGACCCATTTCCAAGCACAATCTATTTCTTAGTGAAATTTAGTTGTGAAAGATATGTATAAGCATAAAGCTATGCCATGCCACACTGTGTTATATTCCACTATGATATGAAACATTTAAATGCAGCAAGGTGAGTAATTAGGAAAGATTTAGGTGTTTTGAGGTTAGTTTGCTTATTCTTACCTATAATTACGCTATATATTTTAGAAATGTATTTTAGAAATACTTTTAAACATTTTAGAAACTATCATTAGATTTTCAGAATAGTCACGTGCACAATGTCTGCACAAACACTAAAATTTCACACTCCTTGATTTGGGGGAAAAAATCATTGCTAACTCCTCTTTTTTTCTCTGCTAAAGAGAGAGAGATGCTTTATATGACAGAATGATTTGCTATCTATGACACTGATGCTTTACTGAGGTGGTTTATCATCTAATGTGGTGTTACTGCATTTCATGTTTTGAACCGAATGACGTTTGCCCAAATTATATAACATTTGGAGATTACATAAGAATGGTCATATTGCAACCCAATAACATTTGCGTTTAATAACAATTATCATTGCTAATTGGGGATTGGGGCATATGTCAAATTCTTAATAACAACTAAAGGCCATTGAGTTCGTGGTGATCATGCTTTTTCAAATTATAAATAGCTCTGTGCATACTTGACATTGTTGTTATAGCAAAAAAAAAAAAAAAAAAGAAAGAAAGAAAGAAGAAACCTGGCCAGCCCACACAATGAGGTGAGGATGATTATTTCATCATGAAATTTAAGCCTGTCTTATGTTTGCTTACTTTGTTCTATCTAAACCTAATCTTTGAGATGGTGATACTAGTTGTGAAAGTTACTACATGATAACATTTGGTGCCCTGAAGTGCAAATTCAAATTCCACCTTTCAGTGGAAATTCATAAACATTCCTGAAATCTCAAAGTATTTGAAACATTAAAGAGATATATTTTACAGACTTAATATTTATAAACTTAGTTCACTTAATGAAAGGTACAGTCAACTAATATAACAAAATAAAAATTATAAAAAAAGAATGTTTCAAAACCAAAGAATTGTAACATGCATGAAAATAATTTGTATTATTAACTATATTCACTCTACTATATTTTGTATATAGTACTATATTTTGTATATAGTACTATATTTTGTATATAGTACTATATTTTGTATATAGTACTATATTTTGTATATAGTGTTATTAGTATTCATTTTAGTGGTAAGTGGAAATTAAAAGCAAATAATGAAAAAAAAATAAAGGGTACAGTCAGTTGGACATTTTCGTTTGTTGTGTTAAATAAGAAATAGACTAGAGTGTGAGCCCGAGGAAAAAAAAGGCACAATTAAGGAATTTTTCACCTTCCACTGAGGTCACTGGTATAATCACCGAAAATATCCACAAAAAATAAGAATCCAATGCCAAAAACATATATTTATAGTTTCTTTTCTCCTCAAAATACTGAATATAGTATATGTAGGAAAGCTTTACTAAATAGACTTAACTGACAAATTAATTAGCAAAAACATATGAGATAAGTTGCCTAATTGTCACCATGTGGAACGAATTTCTGTTTCTTTGTAGTGAATAGTCCTTTTTTGTGCTCGGGTGTTGAAGACAAGGTGGATGTATTGCTGTGCAGTGAATCCATTAATTTGCAATGAAAATTGACAAGGAAAGAGTAAATGAGAGCAATGCTTGTCAAAGATTCTGCTGTACATGTGATTACTGAAGCATTGTAATTATTACTTTGGCATATTATTTGTGTTGGAATAATACAATTACTGGTATAGATTCAGTACTCATTATGCACCAGATACTGACTAAGCACTTCTATTTCATCAGTGTTAACCCCAACAAAAGCATAGTATTATGGTGCTAGGTCTACATGTGGGGACATTGAGACCAGAGGTTATATGACTTTTCCCCATCACACTAGTCAGTATAAGAACTTTGATTTGAATGCTTTTACTCCAGATCTATGCTCTTAACCACTGCCCGGTAGAGAGGAGACTTACAAAGATGGTATGAGGTCTACTAGAGACCTTTTAATGTCCTGCAAACCTTGTTTTACCAGACCTTTATTTGGTTCTTGCAGCTCAATGAGAGATAATTGCATAGCCCTTTACTGTCCACCTACTCCGAAGGGCTATGTACTAACGTGCTAAAATAAGTTAACAGTAGGACTTACTAATATGCTCTATATTCATAAATGGGCCTTAGTGCTCTACTGGAGTTAACTGAGAAGTCTGTTTCTACCTGAGTGAGGTTATCACACACTAGAATTTCCAGACTTGGTGAAAAAAATATTCCTGTGGTTCTGTCCAGCAAGCCTAAATAAGATGACAGTGTTCCTTTGTGTGTAGATGGAATCCCTGCAATTTTCAGGAAAGATGCGTTGTTATTTTTGTACTATATCATGTTCTGAATTGGTTGCCATTTCCGATTGTTGCCTTTCATGCTTTTTTCAAAAAGTTTGTGGTATTATAAACTTCACATACTTAAATTGTATAATTTGATATGTTTTGACATACGTATATGCCCATGTAAATAGCAACACAATCCAGTCAGTGAACAGCACTTGGAAAAGAAGTTTTCTCATTCCCGTTAGTAATGTGTCCCTCCTGTCCCCCCCGCCACATCTCTGGTACACAGGGTATGAATGACCTTCTTTCTGTCGGTTTTGATTAGTTTATATTTTCTAAAATTGTATATTAATGGGACCAAACAGTATGTATACTTTTTTTCATGGTTTTTATTTCATTTTTATTGATTGGGGTTTTTTTTTCATAGTTTTTCCTCACAATAGGCTGTATTTTCCTTTCTTTAAAAAAAATGGGAACAGACATTTTGAATTTTATCTTGTGCGGTGTTCATATTCTGTATAATATTGTATTCTTAATACCTTGAGCTTTTTTGTGTGATGGAATACATTGTCTGTTTTTGATTTGTTTTGGAGGGACAGGAACAGCATTTAGCTTGATGTTAATTTTCCTTTACTGCTGAGACAAGATCTTGCTGAGAACTAACCTACCCACCCCCAATTTAAAAAAAAAATGGTGGCTTGTTTGGCTTGTGAAAGGGGTATCATTCCTTGTCCTATGTAAGCAACAGGTATTGCCTTCTCTAATTCTTTTGATTGGTCTGTCTTCCAATGTAGAGCAGCTGCCTGTGAGGCACGCACTGCTCAGTTTTCAGCTAAATATTTGAGAGGACCCTCTACAGATCTCCTGAGCTTTATCTCTGTGCAACTCATCTTTGGTATTCTGTGTTTTGTTTTGCTTTTGTTTTGTTTTGTTTTGGGAGGGGGGTGTTATTCTGTTTTATAAACTCAGTCATACTGGTCAATCCAACTCTGAGCTCTGTCTCTACCACTCAGGAAGACTTGAGCTCCTTCCTGGTTCTCCCTGCTGGTTCTGTGACCTGAAAAACAATCTGAGCAAGGTTCACCACCTTTGTTCACATCCTGCAGGAATGTGAGGAATACGTGTTTTTTATTGTGTTAAGTCTAATGACTTTGAGAACCACTGTTTCAGTTTAGTTCAGTTTTTATTTTTGGTGGTTTTTTGTTTTGACTTTTTTTTTTTTTTTTTTTTTTTTTTTTTTTGGTTAAAAACCTAAAAAGGCATTTTGGAGAGAGAGAGGAGATTGGGTCCTGCCTGAGTATTGGAGTGGAGTGTCTGGGCAGAAACTACAGATGAGAATGCATGACTAGGAACACTAAAGCAGGGATTGACTGGAGGGAAGCTTTGTGTGGTGATTGCTTCACATATGCAATAGTAATATTGGGGTATGAGGGAGAGGAAAGAAATAAGATATTGAAGTACATTTTTGGTGAGGCCAAGGGGAACATAAAGAATAAAATTTTACTGTAAATATCCAAATGCTAAGGACTTCAGGCCTTGTAAGCCATCTGGTCTGTGACGTCACAAATACTCAACTCTGCTGTTGGAGTGTGAAAGAAACTACAGACAATACACAGGGAATGACCAGAGCTGTGTTCTAGTACATGTTTAATTATGGATTAAATTATTGAAATTTGAATTTCATATAATTTTTGTATCATGAAATATTTGGAAGTTTTTAAAATATTTAAAATGTAAAAAGACATTCTTATTTGGAGAACTGTAGGGAGAACTGTAGGGAGTGGGACTTTTAGTTCAAACAAGATAGAGTAAACACACTTCCTATTCCTCCTTTAGTTGAGGAGAGCAAAAACCCTAAGAAGACTCAGAAAGTTAGAGGGCTGAAGACTGGCTAGGGAACTTGGGATCCAAGGAATGACATGGTGGTTCCCTAGGTTTTCCTTTTGACCATATATATTTTGAACTGGGTGTTTAAGAGGCTGGTGATTCAGAAACATTGATAAGTAAAAACAAAAAGTGCCCAGTAAAGCCTAATCTTTCTAACCAAAGGTCCAGGAGTGAGGCAGTTTAGCAAGATACATACTTTGTTTTGTTTTTAAATACTGTCATACTCAGGTAACACCACAGACAAAAACTGAAGCCCCCCCAACCCCATTTCTGCCCCAAGGTTAAATGGAAAGCCTCAATTTCCATTCCTCAAATGTAGTGAGGGATTCTGCCCATTGATGTCAAAGAAGGTCAAACGGAGAGGCAGAACTGTAATCCCTGCCTAGCAGTAATGAGACCCATACCCCCTTGCCAGTGAAGGCCATGTGAGAGGTAGTAATGAGATGCCTCCTGACACATAGGATATCAATGAAGGACAAGTGAGGAAGCTGAATTTCCACTTTACTCTAGCAGTAATGTGTTAGTGCTCTCCTTTTCCCACTGTTGCAGTGCCAGAAGCATGATGCTGAACCCGAAGATCCAGAATCACATAACAGAATAACAAAAATGTCCCCATGATATAATCAAAAATAAATCATGATGCCAAGTACCAGGAAAATGACAACTTGAATGAGAAAAGATAATAATATATACCAACACCAAGGTGACATTGGTTTTGGAATTACCCAAGATTTTAAAACCGCCATCATAAAAATGCTTTAATGGGAAAATAAAAGTTCTTGGAAAAAAAATAAAAGTTTTAGGAAAAAAAAGTTTTAAAGAAATTGGAGATAGACGAACTGAATAGAAAATTTTAGAACTGAAATACATGTAAACAAAAAAAATGGATGAAGTAAATAGAATGAAGAGAACAGAGGAAAGAATCTGTGAACTTGCAGAAAGAACAATACAAATTACCGAATTTCAACAGTTAAGATAAACTAGGGTGGACTTTATTCACTTTTTCTGTTCCTTCTCTATAGAACAGTTATTTTGTTGAATTTAATCTTTGAAAATAAATATGAGTAGTAGCTCCCTGCAGACAAATTTTCCTGCAATTTTCATAAAAACACTGTTCTCCCATCCCCATACATCTACTCACATGCACACATACAAACAAACATATACACCAAGCCCCATCCCACCCTAACAACTTCGGTCAAAGAAACAAAATGCCTAACTATATTCGTGAAAGGAACTGAAGGTGGGAAGGTGATTACGGAAAAATACATCTAGACCAAAACCGAAGGTCATAGAGCAGTAAATTATCTTACTATGTCATGGTATGGAATATGTGTTTGGGGAGTAAGGTAGCTATCACTGAGGGAGCAAAATAGTAGTAAGAAATAAAATAAGAAAAAAGACCATAAATATAAGAAGGTTTAGGAAAATTGCAAAATCAGCCTTTTTTGTTATTAGAATTCTGAGTCTTAGATTTTGGAATCTTTCACTGGTTCCTGACTTGCTTGTAACAGGGAAAAAATTAGCAACAATGAATACACCTTCTTTAAGAAAACAAACAAAAACAAACTGGATTTACGACATCTGTTCTCTAGTCACACATTAGACACTAACTAGTTATATCATTTAAATAAGTCACTTCTTCAAAGGTTGACCTCTCTCCAGAAGAATCTGGACATTTCTTATAACCTGAGACTTCTGTAAATTTTATGCATCAATTTGTGTGGTCTTTCAGCATCAATTTTCCAGTATGGAGATAGGAATAATTTTGGTGGGAGATTCCCTAGTGACTTTGAAATCACATCCTATTGTGACTAGTCCATTTCCCAGTAAGGTTGAGTACAAATGTAGGTGTTACCAGGAAACAGAACCAATAGCATCATGGGATTAACAAGAAAATACAGAAGGCAAAAATTTAGTTCTGATTTTCTCAGTGATGAAAATTAATCAAAGCATACCCAGTGTTGAAGACTTGAAATTTATTTTTGAAAATAGAAAAAGAAAATAGAAGAAATCCTTACCATCAATAAACAATAAGGAAAAAAATGACTATGAATTGATAAACATTATTGTGAGGTATTGTGCCATCTGCTTGATGTGAATTATTTCATTCAATTCTGAAAAAAGTCTACGGGGGATCTCAAATTATTGGTCCATTTTTGGATGAGAAAACTTGGCAAAACATATCCATCTGGTGAAGAGTAAAGTCAGCAGAAAGTCAGGTCAGCTGATTTCAGAATTGGTGTTCTTAACAATAGCTTGTTTCCTTCTTAAAAAAGTGTTCACACTAAAATTTAGGAATTGTCACAGTGGGACACAGGAGAGCTGTGGAATGGAATGAGGATATCTTCTCGGGCTTTTGAGGCAAACAGATCACCAAGCTAGTTGGAATCAGCCCAAAATGCTGCTCAAACAATGATGTTTTTATCAGGGTATTCAGATGCCCCACTTTCACTCCACCTTTGCTACCACTGATTTCATTGGTACTACAACTGTTACGGCACTGGAACAAAACCATTCATTTTACAACTAGAAACATTCCTTTAAATGCAAGGTACATGTAACAAATTGAATTAAATATCCTTTTTTAATGAATGGCAGGAGGGCTACTTTCCAGAAAGGAGATTATGGTGGTTAATGAGGAGCAAGGGAGTGAAGAGAGAAGAGGCTGTACTCCACAACAGCAAAACTTAGCTGCAAATAGGGGAAGGCAGGTGCGCCCAAGCTAAACTCAGTATGGTTTGCAAATGAGACGAGAGACAATCCAGTACAGAGCAATTCTATGACAATCACATTCAAAGGCATAAGTCAGTAGAACTACATGGGTATTTTTTGGAACCATCATTATAAAGACCTTGGGAATAAATGTGTTCGATGGTTATTCAGACATGAGCAACAAAAGAACACTATGTGAGCTTTAGACAGGCAGCCACGTGTGATTTATTTCAAAAGAGTTGCCAGAGAACATTGTGATATTCTCTGGCTGGCTTTTCAGTTATACCAGTCAGTAAGCTAAGGATAAAGGCCACTCAAGTATTATTTAGAAATGAAATAGCTATGAAAAACGATATAGTTGTATGTTAAAAAAGACACCAAGACATTTTAAGTCAACTGAGTTAGCTCTAGGGGCAAGAATAAATGAATACAAATGTAAGACAATATTCTGGTACCGAGAGTAATTTCACAGAATCTTGTACCTGAGAGTATGGAAAGGCCACTGAGGAGATAGTTAGCTGTCGAATACCTGCCATAAATGTCTATCATAGTAGTAGTTAAGTTGCCTGACACTTGAACACATCAAGTGAAAGATAGCTTCTTCGGGTCAAAGAAAAGCATATGGAGTCTAATTGCTCAACACAAAAGAAAAGGGATGGAGAAAGAAAACAATCAAAACAGCAAGTTTAATCAAAATAGAGTCTTCAAACTTGCAGAGAGATAAAGACAGAGTTCAGAAAAATGAATGGCTTTGCCCATTTAAGTTAGAAAAATAGGCAGAAAGAGGTAGAAGAGGGAGAGAAAAGAATATAGGAATCTACAACTTTCATATATGAAAAAGTGGCATATACAATGGGGAAAAAAGGAAATTAAAAGCACAACGATTAAAAAAGTTCCTTGCAAGAGAAACAATGCAATTAAAGAGGCTTTTTAGTAAATATATTCTAAAATTAATTTCCAGTTTCTGAAGTCACATGTCAGAAATCTGAGGACCCCTACTCTGTGACTGACCATGTGATGGGGCATGGTGACAAATATAACCCATATTCTATCTAGTAAATACTGGGAAATTTTCCATTTACATAGATAATGTTAGGTGTGAAAACAATGCCCTCCGCAATCTCATTTTGGAGATTGACATTCAAAAATAATTTTTTAAAAATCTGGTTCAATCCAACACCCAAATGTTATTTGGTCATAACCCTGTTGTGAAACATCCACTAAAATCTCTAGAATCATGAGAATATTTAACACTAGGTTAAGGAAGTATATAAAATGACATTTTAATCAGTTCTTTTGAAGAAGAAATTTCAGCTTTGTGCCTGATGCAATTTCTAAATTTCTACATAAATACAAGAACCCAAACAGAGTACAGCACTGTTGAGTAGTTCAGGAGACAATTTAGGCAGAATGGATCAGAATTTTAAAGACCAAATACCACAGAGAGCACAATGACACAGAAAAGCTATAGAAATCCTCATAGAGTTTCCTTAAATTTTTAGCCAAATAGCAAAATGAGCACTCGTGGGCTAAAATTCTATGATCCTGAGGAAACAATCAACTTCTACAAAGAGAACAAATACAAAAAGCTTTAAAGCAACCATTTCCCTGGGGCGCCTGCCTTCAGCTTAGGTCGTGGTTCCAGGGTCCTGGGATTGAGCCCTACATCAGGCTCCCTGCTCAGTAGGAAGCCTGCTTCTCCCTCTCTCCCACTCCCCCTGCTTGTGTTCCCCCTCTCGCTGTGTCTCTGTCAAATAAAAAAAATCTAAAAAAACAAAAACAAAAATAAAAACAACCATTTCCTAGAGCTTACTTATGTATCATGTAAATTGTCATCATCCAGATCACAAGACTTAGTTGAATATAAGGGACAGTCAATAGGTGCATATATGTAGATTAGTATACATAAATATACATAACTCCTTCATTTGTCAACCTAAAGGACCTAAAAGCAATGACACCCTGGTGGCAAGAAGCACACCCAGTGCCCAAATTATAATTTCTAGTACTATTCTCTGTTAAAAAGAACCAGGACTTTATTAGAGAAATAGTTGATTCTATGGCTGGGGTAGGAAATATACGAAGTGAGCCTGAAATGGGAGAAAATAAGAAAAAGATAAAACATCCCTACAAAAACCTAGAGTCAGGATTTGGGGGATATGTCAAAGGGATGCAGAAACCAACTAAAAGAACTATTAGTGATCAAAGGTGGAACAATTTAACAACAAAATTAACCCAAAGTATAAAATAGGTATCCGTAAGTCCATGCTGATAAATTATTGTGTAAATAATGTTGAATAAATATATGGGAGAGATTAGACAAATATCCCATGCAGAATAATTTCATATAATCACCTTCAAGGAGATGAAACATAACCCCACTTCTTAAGCTTTGGGCTGCACATAGTGACTTGCTATGTATAGTATGGAAAAGGAGGAAGAGTAACTTTACAGTGGAGAAAACTGACACATCTCAAGTGGGGTGATCAAAGTTAACACCAACAGAGGTTATATTGATATTATGTATTCTTGGCACTATGTGATGATAATTTCACTTTATCTCTGGGGACTTTGTTTCAATAGCACATTACTTCTAATCATGATAAAAACATTAGAAACATCCCAATTAAGGCACATTGTGACAAATACATCCTACTAACACAGGATGTTAATGAGGTGACTGAATTTGGGTTATTCAGGAACTAGTTCTACCATCAAAATATTTGTATAAATCTAAAACAAAGTTTTTAAAATTTTAGTACAATGTGTTGTTGGGTTTATAAAAATGTAGAAATAAATGTATGACACAAATAGCACCATGTATAGGAGGAGGGAAAAGAAAGTATGCTATGTTAATGTTCTCATATTACAAGTGAAGTTGTATATCACTAAAACTCAACTAATCAAAAATGAAAAATCAAAAAGATCCTGTGATTCCAAAGGAAAATAGCAAGATGATAGATTTAACCTAATCGTATCAATTATTACATTAAGTTCAAAGGATCTGAACAATCAAGTAAGAGATAAAGATTTGTTAAATGTTTTCCCAGTTTTCTTGAAATATACTTCATGTGGAATAATGTATGAGTTTAAGGTATACAACATAATGATTTGATGTATGTATATATATTGTGACTTTATTACCGTAAGTTTATATAACAGGCATCACCATTCAGAGTTAAAAAATACTTTTCCTTATAATAGAAATTTTTCCAATCTACTTTCATAACAACCTTCAAATATCAAAAAAAAAAGTATTTTTAGCTATAGTTATTGTAATGTACCTTACAAATTAGAACTTAGTTATCTTACTTCAGGAAGTTTGTATCTTTTGACCACCTCCACATAATTCTTCCCATCCCTCACCACCACCCTGGCAGCCACAAATCTGATCACTGTTTTTTTAGATTCTATATATAAATGAGGTAATACAATAGTGGTCTTTCTCTTATTTCTAACATTATGTCATCAAGTTCCATCCATGCTATTGCAAACAGCTGGATTTCCTTATTTTTTTATGGCTAAATGTGTGTGTGTGTGTGTGTGTGTGTGTGTGTGTGTGTGTGTGTGTTACATTTTATTCATTCACCCAATGATGGATGCTTAAGTTGTTTTCCTGCCTTGGCTATTGGAAATACTGCTACGATAAAAATGGTGGGTACAGATATCTCTTTGAGATACTGATTTCATTTTCTTCGGATATACAGCTAGAAGTGGAATTAATGGATCATGTGGTAGTACTACGAGAAACCTTCCTACTGCTTTCCACAGAGGCTGTGCCAATTTACATTCTCCCCGGCGGTGCACGAGGGTTTGCTTTTGCCCACATCCTCATCGGTATTTGTTATTTCTTCTCTTCTTGACGGTAGTGATTTTAAAAGGTGTGAGGTAATAAGTCACTGTGGTTTTAATTTGCATTTCCCTAATGATTAGAGACGTTAAGTGTTTTCTGCATACATTTGGATGTTTGGATATCCTTTTTGGTAAGATGTCTATTCAGTGTTTCTACTCATGATTTTTTAATTGGGTTTTTTGTTTTGCTTTTGCTATTGATTTGTGTGAGTTTCTTAGATATTTTGGATAGTAACACCTTATCAGCCGTGTTTCCTCCTCTTTGAGTTTTTAGAAGAGTTTGAGAAGATTTGGCATAGTTTGTAAATTATTTATCCAACTTCACAGATGGCCTTTTCATTTTGTTTCTTGTTTCTTTTGCTGTACAGAAGCTTTTTAGTTGGATGTAGGGCACATTTTTACCTTTGATTTTGTCGCTTGTATTTTTGTGTCATATCTAAAAAATCATTGCTAAGACACATCTATAAGGTTTTTGCTTAGGTTTTCTTCTAGAACTTTTATGGTCTTTGGTCTCAAATGTAAGTTTTTAATCCATTTCAAGTTTGGTTTCATGAGTAGTGTAACAAAGGGGCTCCATCCCAGGACCCTGAGATCATGACCTGAGCCGAAGGCAGATGCTTCGATTGAGCCACCCAGGCATCCTGGTGAAGTTAATTTCTAAGTATTTTATTGTTCTTGATAATGTTATAAGTTGAATTCTTTTATTTCTTCAGATAATTCATTGTTAGTATATTACAGATGGTACTTAGTTTGTCCTTTTTATAAGTTGATATTTTATCCTGCAAATTTACTAAGTTTGTTGATGAGTTCTAACAATATTTTGGTGGAATCTTTGGGACTTTCTGTATATAAACTCTTTTCATCTGAAAATATAAAAATTTCACTTTTTTTTCTAATTTTGATTACTTTTATTTCATTTACTTGCCTGATTGCTCTGGCAAGGATATCCAGAACTATATATTGAATAGAAGTGGCAAATGTGGACATTCTTATCTGGTTCCTGATCTTTGACAAAAACCTTTCAACATTTCGCTTTTGAGTATGATGTTTACTGTGGGCTTGTCATAAATGGACTTTATTACATTGAGGTACATTTCTTCTAAACCCAATTTGTTTAGAGTTTGAATCATGAATGATGTTTAATTTTATCATCTGTTACTATGATAATATACAACTGTTGATATGCTAATATGATTTTCATCTTTCTATTACTACAATGTGTCACATTTATTGATTTGCATGTGTTGAACCACGCTTGCATCCCAGGGATGCATCCCATGGTCATGTTTTGTGATACTTTCGGTGTGTTGTTGAAATTACATAGCTAGTATTTCATTAGAATTTTTGCATCTATGTTCATCAGGGATATTGGCCTGTGGTTTACTTATGTCCTTATCTGATGTTGGTATCTGTAATGCTGGCCTCATAAAATAAATTGGGCAGTGTTTCCTCCTCTGAGTTTTTAGAAAATTTTGAGAAGATTTGGCATTATTTTTTTTTTAAGTATTTGGTAGAATTCAATAAAACCATCTGATCCTGGTCTTATTTTGTTGGAAAAATTTTGATTACTGAGTCAGTCTCCTTACTATTGGTCTGTTCTAGGAATTTATCCATTTCTTTCTAAAATTTCAGTTTGTGGGCATATAGTTGTTCATAGTAGTCTCTTATGGTCCTTTGTATTTTCATGATATTAGTGTACTGTCTTGTCTTTCATTTACTCTTTTTTTTCTGATTTGGATCTTCCTCCTTTTTTCCTTGGTTAATCTACCTAAAGGTTTGCCAATTTTATTTACTTTTTCAAAGAACCAGTAGTCAGCTTTGTTCATTTTTTCCCTTATTTTCCTGTATTCTATTTTATTTATGTCTGCTCTAATCTGTATTATTTCCTTTCTTCTACTAACTTTGGGCTTAGTTTGTCCTTGTTTTCCTAGTTCCTTTAGATGTAAAATTAGTTTGAGAGCTTTCTATTTTTTTTTAATGTATGAATTCATAGCTATAAACTCCTCAGAACTGCTTTTCCTGCATCCCATCAGTCTGATATATTGTATTTCCATTTTTGTTTATCTCAAGATATTCTTTTATTTCCCTCTTAATTTCTTTAATTCATTGGCTAGTTAGGATTGTGGTGTTTAATATCCAGATACTCATGAATTTTCCAGTTTTCCTCCTGTTACTGATTTCTAGTTTTAGACCGTTGTGGTCAGAAAAGATCCTTGGTATGATTTGAATTTTTAAAAATTTGTTAAGACTGGTTTTGGTGCCTAACATAGGATCCCTCCTAGAAAATGTACCATGTGTGCTTGGGGTAAATGTGTGTTTTGACCTATTCAGAGCCTATGTTCTGTATCAGTCTATTATATCCCTTTCTATAGTGATGTTCAAATATTCTATTTGCTTACTGGTTCTCTGTCTGGATAATCTACTCATTATTGAGTTGTGGTATTAAAGTCCTCAAATATGACTGTATTGCAGCATATTTTCTATTTAAGCTCTGTTTGTATTTACTTACTATATTAGGTGGTCCAATGTTGGGTGCATAAATATTTATAAATGTTACATATTTTTGATAAATTGATCCCTCTATCATTATATAATTATACAATGACCTTATTTTTCTTAATTCTGTTTTGTCTGACATAGGTATAGCTACCCCTGCTTTCATTTGGTGATCATTTCCTTGGAATGTCTGTTTCTATCCCTTCACTCTCAGTCTATGTGTGTCTTTAAAGCTGAATTGACTCCCTTGTTAGCATTATCATTGGATCTTGTTACTCTGTCTATTCAAACATCTGTGCCCTTGGAAAATGTAATCCATTTACATTTGGGGGTGGGGGCAGAGGGAGAGTGAGAGAAAGAATATCAAGCAGGCTTTAAGACCACTGTGAGCTTGATGCTGGGCTCAATCTCATGACCCTGATATCATGACCTGAGCCGAAATCAAGAGTTGAATGCTTAAATGATTGAGCCACCCAGGTGCCCCTGTAATCCACTTAGATTTAAAGTAATGATTGATAGGTAAGGATTTACTCTTGACATTTTCCTAATTGTTTTGTTTTGTAGATCCCTGTTTCCTTATTATGCTGCTGTCGTCTTTTGTAATTTGATGACTTTTATAATGGTTTGCTCTGACTTCTCAATCATAACTTTTAACCACTACATGTTTTTCTCTGTGGTTACCAAAGGCTTACAAAAAATGTGTTATATTTTTAACACCCTATTTTACTTTAATAATGTTAATCTCTATAGCATTCCTTAACTTTATACTTACCTTCCCCCCTTATATTTCAGGTTATTGATGTAACAATTTATATATTTTTATATGGTGTATCTAATTATAAATTATTATGGCTATTTTTAATACAACGTTTTTAAATTTTTTTTATTTTAATGTTTTTTTTATTATGTTAGTCACCATACAGTACATCCCTGGTGTCTGATGTAAAGTTCAATGATTCATTAGTTGCGTATAACACCCAGTGCACCATGCAATACGTGCCCTCCTTACAACCCATCACCAGTCTATCCCATTCCCCCACCCCCCTCCCCTCTGAAGCCCTCAGTTTGTTTCTCAGAGTCCATAGTCTCTCATGCTTCATTCCCCATTTTTTAACTTTTGAACTAGAATTGTAAGTTATGGACCACTATTACAATATTAGTGAATCTGACTTTAAGTATCTATTTACCATTACCAGGGAGTTTTACACCTACATTCATCTGTTTTTACAACGTTAATTAGCACCCATATACTTCTGTTTGAGGAACTCTCTTCAGCATTTCTTGAAAAGCAGATATAATGATGATGAACTCCCTCAGCTTTTGTTTGGGGAAGTCTTTATCTCTCCATTTATGAAGCACATCTTTGCCAGATACAGTATTTTTGGGTTGACAGGTTTTGTTTTGTTTTGTTTTGTTTTCAATATTGTGAATATATATCACCCCATTGTCTCCTGGTCTGAAGACTTTCTTTTGAGAAATCAACAACAAATAAATGATCTGTAAAAACAGAGTCAAAGCAGGGACAAAAGAAGAGAGCTCCTTATTGATCAAAATGTTATACTGAGTAACTTTCTAGAGCACAACCATGAAGTTGAAAGAACAACACCCTATTTTAGAGGCAGAAAAGTTTAAAGACTCTCTGTGGAGAGTCTCAAGTATGTAGTCTTTGGAGTGTTGATGACAAACACTTGGTTTGCCAATATAAGATTATCAACTGGTATAGCCTTGAGATTGGATCAGGTCAACAAGGGACCACAGATCATTAGATCTGTGGAAAATGGGAAGATAGAACACAAAATAATTGCTTCTTCCTATAGTGGCATGATACCACTTACCCCAAATTGTGGAAAGAAAGGAACTGACCAGATTTGGCCACTGGAGGCAGGAAAAAAAAACAAAAAACAAACTTGTTAGCCACTTTCTTCTCATCAGCCCTACCAAAAATCCTTTCTCAGTTCCCCTGTATTCTCTCTTCATCATCATAAAGTAGGCAACATATTACTTCTTGTTTCTGCTTTGTTCTTTAATCCCAAATCCATTTAGTTACTAGATACTGAATTTTTTATTGCCATATTTCCTCTCTACCTTTACTAATCTTGTCTTTGTCCTTGTCCAGGTCTTTAGAATTTCTTACCTATATGAGTGCATTTCTTCATTCACTCACCTAATATTTATTAATCACCTACATCTTTCTTGGTCCCATGCTAATCATGGGAGAGGTACCTTGATGAAAAAAGGTTGATATGTCTATTCCTCATGATGGTCATTTGTTGTGGTTAATAGTGTCAAGTTTTTAAGCACTGATAAGTACGATTCTGAGGAAGAAGAGAGGTTTAAGGAAGTCCCTAGAAGAGTCATCTATTCTAAGCTTAGGCTATGCAACTTCTTGGAAAAATTGGTTCTAAACTAATATCAAAGGATATGGTAAGAATAAATTAGCCAGAGGGAATGAAAATACCTAAATGTAAAACAAACAAACAACCTCCCCCAAAAAAACAACCCAACAAACTGAATTCCTTTAGAATGTATGTCAGAATAAATACTTTTTAAAAGTGCTTTAAAAATATTTAAACAGTAAATTTTCACTTAGAGATGTATGTGCAATATATATATCTACAAACAGACATATATAATCATATATACACACGCATACATACATATGCATATAGAAATATACATATATGTAATTAGAGTAGTCATCTTCTTTAGATATACATATATTTAGATGACTACTGAATTTTAGAGAGCCAAGACACTTCTTCCTATCGAGAAGGAATTTTGGAGGAAAAGTAATGCAAATTATTTACTTTCAGAAACAATTCAGAACCATATGGAAAATCAACAAGGTAACAAGGTATGGCAAAGTCTTTCCTGTGTTTGCTGACGAGTAAGAGGGCAGCTCCATATGCTTTCATGTACATTACCCCAGGAGGACCCAGCCATATGTTCACACGTATGTCACCCTTCTTGGCCTTCTGTATAAGGCAGTGTCCCAAGGGGTATGTTGAAAGGGAAAAGAGAAAGCAACCACAACATGAATATAAGGTTGTGGTGTGTTTTCTCTGTTGACAGATTTTGTTAGACCATCACTTCAGTTGGCAAGCACCCAGAACAGCTGCTTTACCCTGAAGCAAAGGTCTTTGTGATAGTACAAAATCTCCCCAGTGAGCGAGACAGTGGAGTGAAGGTGATGTGCCCTTTGGGAGTGGACTTTTCCTCCCTAGTACGGCATGAGGAAAAGTAATAATTACCGTCTAGGACTTAATATTCACAGAATTTTGTTCTTACTCTTTTTGTCACCTTTGCCACCAAGTTCTTATAAAATGGATTAACATCTGTATACAGATAAAATCTTTCATATTTAAAAGGGAGAGACTATGAAATTTTAAAAATTCTGTTGATGAAAGTCTCTTTCATTATAATTTAGTGATTAAATATCAATGTTGTTTAAATATCAAAGTTGATTTCTGATTTCTTAAGCTTGTATCCAGGCTGTACATATGTTATAGTTTGGGCCAGATTTAGATTCTATCATTCCAGAAAGTGGTAGAACTGAGGGAAAGTATTTCACAATCTCAAAGAAAGTGACTCATCATGATTCACAGGCTCTGTAAAGCTGCTGAAAAATTAAATGGTTGTATTTATCTTGAATGCAGGCATCAGGAATAGATGAAGAGCACATTGTAGAGCAAATCTCAAAGAGCTTTGGTCTCTTCGCTATATTTCCTTTATAAAATGTGTAAATACACTATCTATACTTAGTTCTGGGTTTGAATTTTCCTAAAATTAAGTCATTCAAATACACTGAAAGAGTTAATAAAATATTATTTAAGTTTATATTTTCCAATCCATGTACATGGAGAAAATGTTAAATGGTTCATAAATCCAGTTCCCACTTTTGCAATTAAGCATAATTATATAAGGCTATTTTTTTTCAATTCTGTCCTTTACATTCCTGCTTCTATCAAAACGATACAAGATTAAACCAGTAATCAAGTGAGTGGCTGTGTTGAGTATTTTAAGTTGTGTGTCACAAGAGAAAAATTTGAATTTCAAAGTAAAAAGAAAACTGTCATTGTTATTTTTAGGCAAAAGCAATTTGAGATAGACATTTGGCAGAAACTTTTATTGTTGGAAAATTCTGAAGTACTTATCTGTGTTTTTACCAGCAAAAAATAGATAATAGTATCCCCTATTTTACATAAGTAAAAAAAAAACTCTTAGGAAGGTTTTACAACTATTCCACATAGCTAGTCAGCAGGGAGTACCATGACGTAAACTCAGGACCGTTGACTCCAAAACTTAGATTTATTTTTGCCACCATACTATGTTGTGTTAGGTAAATGGATCAATGCTTCCTCTTTGTTTTTTCTCACATAGACAGAAGAACAATTGTGAAACGGATCTGAGAAATCTCCTCTAAAGGTCCTAAGATACTGGGTCCCAGTCATCCATCTATCTTCTCCCGTTATTCCCTTCTTCCAGTTCCACCCCACTGTCCTTCCTTCTTGTTGCTTATGATTACTTCTCAAAGCAACTTCAAGGAAGCCTTAATCTCAGGGTCTGTGTCTTAGATACTTTTTCTTCCTTCTCCCTCTTCACTTTCCTTCCAGTGTCTCCCAAATTATTGTCTGCAGAATCATCTATTTGCTCATAAACCTTTGTATCAGACTCTGTTTCTAGGGAAAGCTCAAATAAAATGAATACTTATTTTTCTTTAAAAATTCCCTTTTCTCCATTTCTCTCCCTTTGCAGTATTCCTTCCCATGCCCACCTCCCGTTCCTTTTGGCATCCTTTCCCTTCTTAACAGGCACTCAGGTTTCCCACGGTCTCTCCATTTTCCCTTTCTATCAAAACCTGCCCTCATAGGATCTATTTTAATCCAGTTTACTCTGGAGAGTAAATTACCAATAAGATTTATGGCCTTCAGTGTCTTTGCAGCAATTCCACGTTGGCACAGCAGCCAGACGGTACCCAGTGTTCTAAAACATTGGTTCTAGAATTTTAGGTGTTTTGTTTATTCTACTGGGGATAAAAGCTACTTAAAGGTTAGTGATAAGAGTAGGAGTTTGTCTAAAATCATGGCTAATAAATACTCTAGTCTTTCTCTTGGCAAAACTCTGAAGTAATTTAAAATAATATATATTCAGATAATTTTATCAATATGCACATACTGATGGTTTCATTTTTTGTTTTCAAGAAAAACTCGTAAGGTCCAAACTTTATAAAATATTTTTTTTCTTTTGCCCCTGGGGCCATACTTTATTAGCCAACATGGTAATTTTGTTCTGAATAGTTGCAATTTTCCCTTGGTAAAGTTAATTATTTCATGGTACATAACCAATTGTCTACCATACAATATTTTTGAAAAGAACAATAAAAAGTGCTGGGATAAGAAAAGCAACTCACTCTGGTAAACAGAAACCAGAGTCCCTAGCATACTCAATATGATTAAATAGCACTAAAGAAGATCATTGTAATTCACATGAAGAAACTCAGATGGCCAATCTGATGCCACAGTTTGTGCGTTGTGTCACAACTCAAATTCTGGGTGGTAAACATGGCATCGGTTTCACTATTGGCAAGAGTATGAGAATGTGGAAGAAGCTGTTAGAGCACACAGCCTGTGATGTTTCCCCACCGCAGTCTGACTTGCTCAGATATCACTGTGCCAGAATAAACAGGAAATCACTCCAGACAAATATCATCAGAGCGTCCTGTTCCTAAAATGCCTAGAACAGTTTAGTAAATAAAAACAATACTTTGAAAGATTCCATCTATCGGAAGTCAAAAGGCTTTGACAATCCCTCACTGATTTCTATATGGTCTCTCAAGCCAAATGGAAATCAATTTTTTAAGTTAGAATTTGCTCTCAGAATTGAAGAAAATATGATGGATGCTTAGATACCAAGTTCCAAAGAGGATTTAAAATACCTTGAAGATCAAGAGATTCGAATGCTTAAAGTAATATGCTGTGGCAAATACACATTTTTATAAAATTAAACCCACACATGGCTAATTTCAGAACACCTCCTGTATCCTTGCTTTGATTCTGACAAATAGATATTAGAGAACCAGTGATATTCTCTGAATAGTTGTTCAAGCTTTTATACTTAAATCAGGAGTAAAAAATTTATGTAAAAGAAATAAACATATTAACTTTCATTTGATAATCACTTCTTATAAAAGAAAAACTCCACCCAAAGGAGTTGAAAACTTATGTCCACACAAAAACCTGCACACTGATATTTGTAGCAGCTTTATTCATCATTGCCAAAACTTGTACACAACTAAGATACTGTTTGCTAGGTGAATGGATAAATTGGAATGCATCCAAGAAATACAGTACTACTCAGGGCTAAAAAGAAATGAGCTATCAAGCCATGAAAGACATGGAAGAAAATGAAAAGCATATCCCTAAGTGAAATAAACCAAGTTATACGACATCCTAGAAAAGGCAAAGCTATGAAAACAGAAAAAGCTCAATTGTTGCCAGTGTTCAGAAAGAAGAGATGAATAAGCACAACACAGAGGACTGGGAATATCTTGACAGTTGTGCCTTTTTTTTTTTTTTTTTTTATGCTGTTAACCCTAGCATCTGGCATAATAGCTGCTCAATACGGGTCCCCTAAATGATCGCTAAGCTTTTAATAGAGTAGGAAGCGTACACTCAATGAACATCAATTATTTCTGTTGGATATTTGTGGAATATCACCTTAAGTTATCTATTGGTTACATGTTGGTTTATCTCCATTAAGATAAAAACATCAAGGGAGGGACACCTGGGTGGCTCAGTCGGTTAAGTGGCTGCCTTCAGCTCGGGTTGTGGTCCTGGGGTCCTGGGATGGAGCCCTGTGTCCGGGCTACCCGCTCGGCAGGGAGTCTGTTTCTCCCTTTCCTATCTCTCCCTCGGCGCGCCCCCTTCTCATGTTCTCTTTCTCGCTCTCAAAAAAATAAAATCTTAAAAAAAAAAAAAACCATCAAGGGACGTGATAGCAGATTTTAGACTACATACATATATATACTGCCATATTTGTTATCTTTCCTTAGTAAAATTATAGCTCTACAGATCAGAATTGATACCGGGGAAATAAAAAAATGTAAAGAAATTAATCGGGATCGATTAAGGGTGTTTAAAGATCTTAAAGGGATGGAGAAGCAATGTACATGCAGCTGAATTGGACTTTAAAATAACATGAAAAATATGATATATATTTTACTTTATAAAAATCTCCAGAAGTATTCATTTATCTCCCAAATAAATAATACTTACTGTCTTGATACACTCAAAATTGGTGAGGTCCTTAATTTTTCAAAAAAAAAAAAATTAAGGTGAGATACTTTAGAAATGAGTGGGCTATTTTGTTACCTATGGTACCGTATTACATTGTTTGTATTTGCTAAGATTTTCTTCCATAAAATTGAAACTGTATTTTTAAGAATAAAAATTCCCCAGGCATAGTAAATAAGAACCATCGCTAGTTAGTTTTTCAAATTTGATTTACATTCAGTTGAGTTGCAACTTTTTCCCCCAGTATCAATGAACTGCTATTGGATCGATCAATGGATTGATTTCTTGAGCCAATTAAATAAAAACATTTATTGTGGGCTCAATTGTAATAAACCAATGTTTTGTACAGCATAGCAGAATACATATCCTGCTTCCATTTGAAAACACTATGGTGTCACTTTACTGAAGTTTCAAGAAATTAACCACTTCACTGAATCATACAAATCTTTCTGTTCTCCAACAAGGTAGGAATCCTTTAAGATTAGCAGAATTGAGAAAATAGGCAAATTAATTTTTAAAGACCCGAGATTCTAGTAATGATCCTAGTGATAATCTAATGTGATTCTAGTGGTGAAGTATGTTGAGGAGGTTGGTCAAGTTTCAGTTGAAATTCCCAGCTGGTAACACAGGAGAGCCAAGTACACAGTCTTTCTTGTAACTGCATCTGTGGCTAAATCCTCTACTTCTCTTTTATAAACACCAAAAGTCCCTTCTTCACAATTCTTTGTTCATGTGCTAAGCCAGGCCATGATAATCTTATAGTTTAAATATTTAAGTAGACTATCAGCAAAGTGAAACTTCGCTGTCAACCTGTCAAAGCAATTTGTAGTGTCATTGTCAAAAGCCTCAAATAATGCATGATGAGAGTGTATGTCATACTAGATACTCTGCTCTTTTTAAAGACAAAGTTCAGGTTCATGGAATTTAGTGAAAGTAGTTATACCAACTGACCTCATTTTTATCCTGAACTTCTGTTGCTCCTAATAGTAAAGGTGATAAAATCTAGTAACATTAGCATAGTGTAGGGGCTAAGAACCAGACTCTGGCATTAGGCTCTCTGGGTTAGAAGCATGGCTCCTTCACTTCCTAGCTGTGTAAACTCAGACATGTTTCTTAGCCTCTCAGTTACTCAGTTTCTTTAAAGGCATTGTATTATGTACTTTACAGAGTTTTACTGACTTCAATAAATTAATCCACATAAAGCACTTAAAACAGTATTAGTCATATGGTAGTGCTATATGTTCAATAAAATGTTATTTCTTCCCTAAATTTTTAATATTTCTTCTCACTTTAATTTCTATAAAATAGCTGTAAAACTCATTTCTCATATCCTAAATTAAATCAGCTTTAGTCTTATAATTTGGAGTTTACATAATCAGCATTTTGTCTGTGCTTCTAGACATTTCTGTATATTGAAAAAAAAATTTTTTGATATTATAATGTTGGTTCTAACCCATACAGAAGTAAAATTTCTTGAACTTATACTGAATCCAGTCATCACCTGAATGTGAATATAGTGTTCCTCACAGTTTATTTGGGCAATTCTTTACTTATTATTTCTGGTATCTATTGCTTAGTAATGAACCTCAAAACTTAAGGGCTTAAAACAAAAATTTATTATTTCTTATGTTTTGATGTGCTTACCATCTGGGCAGTTATTTCTTCTAGACTTTTCTGGAATCATCATGAAATTATGGTCATGTGACAACCCAACTCTGGTAGGTAGATCCCAGAGGACCTCACTCACATATCTGGTGCTGTGAGGAGGATTTCTGAAATGGCAGGATGTGGACAGGTTTTCTGTGTCCTCTCTCTCTTTTCTTTACTCTCATCCTCCAGGTCTTCTTTGCCATGTATCATCTCATCTTCAGAGACTGACGTCTCAAAGCAGTCTCAATCACTTCTGCAACATTCTTTTCATTGGAGTAAGTCCCAAGTCCAACCCCAATTCAAAAGGAGGGTAAGTAGGCTCTAACTCTTGGTAGGAATAGTAAAGTCATTTTACGAAGCAGCATGGTAGGAATTATTACAGCCATCTCTGAAAATCTAGCACAGTTAGCCTTTTGAACACAACAACTTCACCCTTCTCACTTGCAAAATACACTCTTTCCGGTGTAATCTCTAATCACTTTTTATCCAATTATGACTCACCGTTTAGTCACATGTTTTGACCCAGGTCTGAATATGGGTGAGAATACTTAGGTACATTTCTTCGCTATGGTTCCTCTTGATCTGGAGACCTGTGACATTGAAAGACGTTTTCTGCCCCTCATGCACCCAATGTGTAATGGGGAGACAAAGAGAAGATAACCTTTGTTAACACACTGTTCAAAAGAGGAGAGCAAGGAGCACATGGTGACCAAAGGTCCATAGCAATTCTGACAACTATATAGCCACAGGTTTTCTGTATTCCGAAGCCCAGATTTTCTTGTCCTCTGACCCAGGAAGTCCTTTCCAGCCACTAGGACCCTCTATGTCTAACTCCCTGTACCTGTAGAACTCTGTCCTAATATTTTCATGTGAATGGTTCCTATCCTCCCAGTCTTGGATCAGAATTGAACTTTGCTTAGTGCTTGATGCTGAGAACACTGTCTGCAGTTGATCTTTCCTTCTCATATTTTCTTCTTGGAATTTACCACATTAATGATTATCTTCAATGTTGATTTATTTACTTGAATATTGTATGCTTATGTGCATAATAAAATCTCATAAAATCACAGAGCCTCTTTATTTCCTATTCACTAAATGATTCTCAGAATTTAACACAGAGCCTAGTACTTGAGAGATGACCAATAAATATCTGCTAAATGAATGAATGAAACCCTACAACCACCCTATAAAAGAGAGGTTTCCCTGTTGCAAAGATGAAGAAATGGAGTGAGACTTAAATAGGTTAAATAACTTGCCAAAGGTTAAACCTATTCAAGAGCAGAACCCAGCTTAATCCAGCAACATATTTTGTCTATAATTTCCTATTCTTTAAAAATGGAAATAGACTATATGACCTTCTGAAGATTGACATTGTTTTGGAATCTTCTTGCATCACTTCACTATTTCATGTAACTTCAGGTTATATTATATCAGACAACTCCAGAAGAATGCCAGTGACTTTCACCTTGCTGTCCCTTTCTGTTTATTGCCTTTTCACAGACAGTGTATATTATTTAATAAGTGAGCAAATGGAAACTGGCAGATGAACTCACCCTACACTGAGGAAAAAGACAGTAAGCACATGTTTTCTGCCTAATTTCTAACAGATTAGCATCCATTGGTGTCCCTCTTTTGGAAAGAATATCTTTCTTGATTCTTTATCCTTATCTTTAGAGATTGTTCACTCATTTAATATCTCTATTTTGATTTCCAAGCATATGCTTCCACAATGTGTAAAAAATTTCAAATGTGCAAACAAGTTTTATATTTGTCTTTCCTTAGAGATGCATCACATTTAAAAAAAATATCAAAATGCTATTAATACAATTGCAAAAATACTTTAGAAGCTAAAACCCTCATCTTTCAAGGATTACCTAAAGTGTGAAAGGCAGATAATCTCACTTATACACACACACACACACACACACACACACACACACACCTAAAAGGGGAATGCAAATATATTCCAATTTACTATCATCATTAATAAGCACATATGATCACCTACTATGGTCCTAGCACTGTTTTTGGTAATTCTTATTGTATACTTAGGATTGTAACAAATATGCCATGTAGTTATTTGCAGTCCTACTTTGCAGGTGAGGACCATGGGTCCCAAGGGCTAATGTTAGCAATTCCAACCCAGATTTGTATTTTTCAAAAGTTCATCACACCAACCTTAAGAAGTTGTGATTTCATCCTATAATATGAAAACTGAGACAATATAAAGCAGAAAGGAAAATCAGCTGCTGATGTGCATCAGCTCCATCAGAGGAAAGACATCAAAGCTTTGCTCTTGGGAGTATGTTTATTTTTGTTTTTTGCTTGTTTGTTTGTTCTTTTCCTGAAAAAAAGTGACAAAGTCTATTGTCCAAAATAAATGTGTTTGGGGTAATTGATCATTAGATAATAAAATCATTTAATTAATGTTTGCTGTAAATACGACTAAATTTTTATCAACTAAACATTAAACAAAAATAACATTTTTTCCATTTAACCCAAGTAGGCATTTCCCCCATGAATATAAATTGTGTAGTACAAGTTAGCATACGTTTAGCAACAATTCACAGATTTACCAATGCAGATTACCTTTTTTTTTAATTATTTAAATTCAGTAGCCAACACATAGTACATATTTAGTTTCAGTTGTACCGTTCATAGTTGATCGGTTGCATATAACACCCAGTGCTCATCATATCACGTGTCTTCCTTAATGCCCATCACCCAGTTACCTCATCCCCCACCCACCTCCCCTCCAGCAACCCTCAGTCTGTTTCCTATAGTTGAGTCTCTCATGGTTTTTCTCCCTCTCTGATGACTTCCATTTAGTTTTCCCTCTCTTACCCTATGATCCTCTGTGCTGTTTCTTATATTCCACATACGAGTGAAACCATATGATAATTGTCTTTCTCTGATTGACTTATTTTGCTCAGCATGATACCCTCCAGATTACCTTTTTAAATGAGGGGAAATTCCCTACCACATACCAGAATGGCCAGAGGTTAGTCTGGTGGTGGAGCCATGGGTCTCATATAATCAGCTACTTTAAAATGTTATTAAAAATAAGCAGCAAATTATTTTGCTTGACCTGAATAGAAATGTTACCATATAATTTGAATAATGTCTATGTACTGTGGTCCATACATGTGGGAAGGATATACATTCTTATCTGTATGACTATTTGAATTGGGTAATTAGAATAAACTTTATGCCCATTAGTTTCTCTTCTATAACTATGAGTGGTACATACCTTATAGATTATTGTGAGTAATTAATAAAGCAATCCATGAAGAATGTTCACCACAGTCACTAGAAAATGGTAAACAATATAAATAGGGATTATAATTGGTTCCAATTTGATTTTTTTAATGTTTTTTTATTATGTTAGTCACCATACAGTACACCCCTGGTTTCTGATGTAAAGTTCGATGATTCATTAGTTGCGTATAACACCCAGTGCACCATGCAATACATGCCCTCCTTACTACCCATCACCAGTCTATCCCATTCCCCCACCGCCCTCCCCTCTGAAGCCCTCAGTTTGTTTCTCAGAGTCCATAGTCTCTCATGCTTCATTCCCCCTTCTGATTACCCCCCTTTCTTTATCCCTTTCTTCCCCTACCAATCTTCCTAGTTCTTATGTTCCATGGATGAGAGAAATTATAGCAACTCTATCAAGGTTTATTTTATGCACATAAAATTCACCCATTTCAAGTGTGTGATTCAATTTTAGTAACTGTACTGAGTGGGTGCAGCCATTAGCATAATCCATTCAATTTTATTCCTATTTGAAAGTTTTGATTCACATTAAACATCTGTAAAAAGGAAAAATAAGATGGTCAATATTAAATGAGATTTAATAAAGAGACATATATGTATGTATGTAGATATTGTTAGTAGATAGAAAACATAACTACTAACTTCAACTTAGAAAGAACTAGGTAAATTTTAACCTTTCTCTACCATATCTGAATTGAATTTATGAAATAATTACAATTTCTTCAATAATTTAAGAATTTCTATTCCATGAATTTATGAACACAGTTTTCACTAAGATATTTTCCAAATTGTGTGTGTATGTGTAAAGAACCAACATTTCTTTCCAAAGTGAATCAATATAAGGTCTAACAAGAGAAGCCAGAGTTTGTATTGTTTCCATTGCAGAAAATCCTGAAAATGTTTACTTCATCCTGCTCTGCACTTAGTATTAATAGTCAAAAATATTAATAATTCTGAGAATTGTGCATAGGAAAAAAAATGTACATGTCAAGTTTAACATACATACACATGATATATGCAGTCATTACATATAAGTATTTGTATTAATATATATATCACTTTATATAATCATAATTTTAAAAATTAAGTAAATAAGGCTAAAAAGTTATATTCTGGACACAAATCTAAAAAAAACTTGCTGAAATATCTATTTACTCAGTTTTCAAAGGTTAGTAAATTTCACTACTTTGACATGTGGTTGCTTTTTTATGATTTTACCACTTTATTGGTACAAGGACATGGAAAAAATACCATTTAGTGCTTTGTTTCCATTAAATAACAAAATATAAGTCCTGAAAAAATATGAAATATAAAACAAGTGGAGAATCAAACGTACCAATCCTCTCCTCTAGATCCCATTAGAGTGTGATTTTACTGCCTGTTTAAAGCATTGAGTTTTCTTTTGCTCTGTTGTAAATTTCTTCTGCTGCTGTAGTCAAAGTCACTAGTTACATTTAAGATTATCCACTCCCATAAGGATCTAATTATAACTTTGAGTATGTTAAATAAATACCAATTACATATTGAGGGCCAAATTCTGGCCTCGAATTTAAACAAAGAATTTACACTTCAATTAAACCTGAATATCTAACACATTTATTACAGAAAGTCTTTGATGGTAAGGTATATATACACACACACAATGATATAGCTGTCTAGGGACTAAAAATATTTAATTAAGTATGATTTGAACTGGGCATTAGGTGTCACCAAAAGTCTTCCATGACAATCTTTCTATTTTACATTGAATTCTCAATACTAAAATTGAAAGACTAATGGGAGATGTACTTATAAAAACCTAAATGTTGTAGGTGTAAAAAATTTCTGTTTTGAGAGTGCTTATACCTTTTCTTCATGTCTTGAGATTCCTTTGAAAAGAATAAGAGATAATTCCCATAAACAGAAAGGATAGGGAGATTTCAGCAAGTGAAGTTGACCCCTTTGTTGGAAATCTTAGCAAACCATTTTGGGGGGCAGGGACAAAGGTATCAACAAATATCTTGAAACTCTACCAAATAAGGTTTAAATATCTACCCATTTGTAATAGTCTTCTAGTAGGCTATTTATGTAATAAGACACATCCTTGATTTTCACTCACAAAACTTTCAGACAGAATGTGAGATTCTTTATTCTCACAAAACATAACTTTAAAAGAGAATGAGACCTAAGAGAGGTGAAAACCTATGTTCACACAAAAAGTTGTACATTAATGCTCATAATAGTACTATTCATAATAGCCAAAAGCTAAGGGAAAAAAACAAGTATCCACCAACTGATGAATGGATAAGCCATGATGTGGTATACCCATAAAATGAAACATTATTTGGCTATAAAAAGAAATGAAGTACTGATACATGCTACAACATAGATAAACCTTGAAAACATTATGCTACGTGAAAGCAGCCAGCCACAAAAGACCACATATTTGATTAATATGAAAGTTCAGAATAGGGAAATCTATAGAAACAAAGTAGATTAGTGGTTACTTAGCACTGGGGAATGGTGGTAGAGGATAAGTGGTGAGAACTAAAGGAAATGAGATTTCTTTTTAAGTAATAAAAATATTCTATAATTGGCTATAGTATAATTGTATTTATCTATGATTATGGTAAAAATCATTTAATTGAACATTTTAAAAAGGTGAATTGCATATTGTGTGAGTTCTGCCTCCCTAAAGGTGCTACAAAATAAAAATAGAATTAGAGAAATTTGTCTGGTAGCAGGCTAATCCAAGTCTCATTTATAGGACTGTCCACGGACATTAAATATCATTAAATATAGCATTAGAGATTGTGTGTGTGTGTGTGTGTGTGTGTGTGTATGTATACTTTAGTTGTCGTTAGTTTTCTAGAAGTCTAATATTTTGAATTATTTTAATATACTTTCCATTTTTAGTCCTCTATTTTTAGATGAGAATCCATTGAGAAATGACTTTTTAGATGTTGAATTATATCAAAATGACCTAAAATGTTTTTCATACATAAATATTATTTGTCAACATATGCTTCATTTTATGTAATAAATTATCAGAATCTAATGCTCTGATCAGTTACACTACATCATGCTATTTAAAGCTTAAAGCCCAACAGGGACTTTTTTTTAATTTAGTATAATTTTAAACATTACAAAAATAGCTCTTGTACAGCTCCCCTGCTGTGTCTTAGATTATTGCCAAGGCTTTTTGTAATATGTTATCACTAGAGTAACATCTTTCTATAAATATTGCATCCTTGATTCTAATGTCACCCAAAATAGCAGTGTGGTGTAAAGGATATTGAGAGAAGAAATGTAAAGAAAGAAATTGAACTAATTTTATTTATTATCAAATCATTAAAACTTTCATATCATCATGCCTTCCCACTTATCTACATACCTTCCAAATGTAGAAGTCTCCCTTGGGTTTGAGGATGTTTGTTTTCAAGGTGAAAAGATTTTTTTCTTAGAAAATTAAGCTCAGTTGGAAAGCTGATTTGTCATTTGGTGGGAAAAAAGTCATTGAACATAGCAATTGGTAAAACCCTACTAACCAAGTATCAATTGCTTGCAGATTTCTCATTTCAATGACCCATTCCACAAAGCAATTTCTTCACTGTGCAAATTTTAAAGACCTAAACCTACTATGCTTTAGATATAGTCTAAATCTCAACATGAATTCTAAAGAGAATAGGATTGACACAGTTTGCTTTT
This sequence comes from Ursus americanus, assembly GCF_024610735.1. Lineage (NCBI taxonomy): Eukaryota > Metazoa > Chordata > Mammalia > Carnivora > Ursidae > Ursus > Ursus americanus. Next base: position 59,294,445 of record NC_142129.1, on the reverse strand, counting down.
CTTTTTTTTCTTCTTTTTTTTTTTACTTTGAAACTTTAATACTTTATGTATTTTGAGGAAAATTTAGACCGCATGTGACTAATTGTCGATTATACTTTATTCATCAAATTATATTTTAAAAGAGCTACTTGAGGCTCTAACTCAAAAAGCTTTTGAAATAGACTTTGGAAATTGTTTTTTAATAAGCTATTAAAATATTCTTGAAAAAGAGAAGGTCCTTATTCTGAGCCCAAAGTAACAAAAGATTCAAGTGCAACTTGAAATATTAAACCCAAAATGCTCAATAATTCCTACATTTAATACAACTAATTTGAGCTTCCATTCTAATTGTCTGCCTCTTTGGAACAGCCCTAATAGCATGTGGCCATGTTAACTGCCAACTTGTACATGACAAGGAAAAAGTGTTTTGTGGTGACTACAGAATGACTTTTAATCCCTGGTAATAATCTACTGATGGTGTCAGCTTGATTAGGCATCTACGTAGACCAAAAATATTTTTCTTAAAATCCCATGGAACCCCTAACAGTTGATTTTGGTAGCCCCTAATAACAAAATGACAAAGATAACCCCAAAATATGAAGCCAAAAAATTATGAGATCATTCATTCATAACATTAGATTGAATACTAGAGGCAACTCTGTTTATTTGAAACCCCATCACCACCATTCTCCTATACTTTATAAAGTAAAACTCCACAAGAATGGCAATTTTTAGTGAAGGCACAGTAGGCAAGAGAAAATCAGGGGAGAGAAGGGAAAGAGTTAAAGATAAGTTTGAGATTTAAAAAAAAAAAAAAAACTCTCAACAACTCTAGGCATAGAAATAATCCAGAAATGCAAGTTGTAGATATATTACACATGAAAAAATAGGAGGGTTGATAATAACTTATCCATAAATAGTAAAGAAGGATGTCTCTTGGTTATAGATGTAAAAGGCTCTAATCTAGCTCATAAAAGCAGCAAACCCAGTTTTCTATATTTGCTCATACCATACTATCTACTTTCTTACTCAAATGGTAATTTGACATACAAATTTAAGCGTCTTCAATCTCATGACACTGAAAATTTTTTTTTTTTCCTTTTCTTTCGGGCCCTTGTTTTTACAACTCCTCTTCTACAGTTAGGAGTACTAACTTAAGCTATCTGGAACTGTCATCTCAATATTGCTTAGTTCCTCTGCATTTCTGCACTCGATGGGACCACACTGTCAAAGACCCTCAGCCACCCCACTGTATGTGTGAAAAGGAATATCATTTCTAAAATGGCATGAGTTTTCATGTTAGTATCAATATCTCCAGGTTTAACTTAATTCTAATAGCTACCTTCAACTTCTACTTCTGGAATTTTATTTTCTATTTTATTTTTTTTTAAAGATTTTATTTATTTATTTGACAGAGATAGAGACAGCCAGTGAGAGAGGGAACACAAGCAGGGGGAGTGGGAGAGGAAGAAGCAGGCTCATAGCGGAGGAGCCTGATGTGGGGCTCGATCCCAGAACGCTGGGATCACGCCCTGAGCCGAAGGCAGACGCTTAACCGCTGTGCCACCCAGGCACCCCTATTTTTTATTTTTTTAAAGATTTTATTTATTTAACAGGGAGAGAGACAGCCAGCAAGAGAGGGAACACAAGCGGGGGGAGTGGGAGAGGAAGAAGCAGGCTCCCAGCAGAGCATGGAGCCCGATGTGGGGCTCAATCCCAGGACCCTGGGATCACACTCTGAGCCGAAGGCAGACACTTAACGACTGAGTCACCCAGGCGCCCCAAACTTCTGGAATTTTAAAGTACATGTCCAAAGTATTGGGAAAAGAGTAATGTTATTGAAATTATATTTAAGTTTCCTTACATCTTGTGAAGAGTGATACATCAGAAAAATAATTTTTTCCAAGTTTTTGCTTAAATTTGAGTTAGTTAACATGCAGTATAATATTTCAGTTGCAGAATGTAATGATTAATTACTTCCATACAACAACCCGTGCTCATCACAAGTGCCCTCCTAATACCCATCACCTATGTAACCCATGTCCCATGCACCTCCCCTCTGGTAACCATCAGTTTGTTTTCTTGGTTTGCCCCCCACACCCCACCGCATATTCATTTTTGTTTCTTTTTAAAGATTATTTATTTATTTATTTATTTATTTATTTATTTATTTGAGAGAGAGTGTGCGTGCACAATTGGGGGGAGGGGCAGAGGGAGAAACAGACCCCCCCTAAGCAGGGAGCCCGAAGCAGCTTCCTCCCAGGACCCTGGGATCATGACCTGAGATGAAAGCAGAGGCTTAACAGACTGAGCAACCCAGGTGTCTCTCATTTGTTTTTTCTTAAATTCCAAATATCAGTGAAAACTTAAGGTATTTGTCTTTACATACAGGTATATACGCTCACACATATACCACTTGTTTTTTATCCATTCATCAGTTGATGGGCATTTGGGCTCTTTCCATAATTTTGCTATTGTTGATAATGTTGCTATAAACATCAGGATGCATGTATCCCTTCAAATCTGTGTTTTTGTATCATTTGGATAAATATCTACTACTGCAATTGCTGGATCATAGGGTAGTTCCATTTTTAACTTTTCGAGAAACTTCTATACTGTTTGCCAGAGTGACTGCACCACTATGCATTCCCGCCAGTAGTGTAAAGAGTTCCCCTTTCCCTGCATTCTTGTCAAAATCTGTTGTTTCCTGTGTTGTTAATTTTAGTCATTCTAACAGGTGCGAGATGATATCTCATTGTACTTTTGATTTGCATTTCCCTCATAAGGAGAGATGTTGAGCATCTTTTCATGTGTCTGTTAGCCGTCTGGATGTTTTCTTTGGAAAAATGTCTATTCATGTCTTCTGCCCATTTCTTTACTGGATTATTTGTTTTTTGAGTGTTGGGTTTTATATATTTTGGATACTAACCCTTTATCAGATATGTCATTTGCAAATATCTTCTCCCATTCTGAAGGTTGCCTTTTAGTTGGATTTTTTCCTTCACTGTGCAGAACTTTTTATCTTCAGTAAGTTCCAATAGTTTATTTTGTCTTTGTTTCCCTTGCCTGAGGAAACATATCTAGTAAGTTGCTAGGGCTGATCTCAAAGAGGTTACTTCCTGTGATGGTTTCTTGTCTCACATTTAGGTCTTTCATCCATTTTGAATTTATTTTTGTGCATGGTGTAAGAAAGTGGTCCGTGTTCATTCTTTTGCATGCTGCTATCCAGTTTTCCCAACACCATCTGTTGAAGAGACTGTCTTTTTTCTATTGGTTATTCTTACCGACTGTGTCAAAGATTAATTGATCATATAGTGGTAGGTTCATTTCTGGGTTTTCTATTCTGTCCTATTGACCAAATGTCTGTTTTTGTGCCAGTACCATACTGTCTTAATCACTGTAGCTTTGTAATGTAACCTGAAGTCTGGAATTGTGATGCCTCCAGCTTTGCTTTGCTTTTTCAAGGTTACTTTGGCTATTTGGGGTCTTTTTTGGTTTCATACAAATTTTAGGATTGTTTGTTCTAGCTCTGTGGAAAGTGCTCATGTGTTTTGATAGGGACTGCATTAAATGTATAGATCGCTTTTGGTAATACAGACATTTTAACAATATTCTTCTAATCCATGAGCAAGGACTGTTTTTCCATTTCTTTGTGTCATCTTCAATCTCTTTCATCAGCATTTTATAGTTTTCAGAGTACAGATAATTTACCTCTTGGCTAGGTGTGTTCCTAGGTTTCTTATGGTTTTACGTACAATTTTAAATAGGATCAATTTTTTAATTTCTTTTTCTGCTTCATAATTGGTGTATAGAAATGCAACAGATTTCCGTACATTGATTTTGTGTCTTACAACTTTACTGAATCTGTGTATCACTTCCATTTTTTTTGGTGGAGTCTTCTGTGTTTTTTTTTTTTTTTCTATATAGAGCATCATGTCATGTGCAAATAGTGTAAGTTTGACTTTTTCTGTGCTAATTTGGATGCCTTTTACTTCTTTTTGTTGTCCGATTGCTGAGACTAGGACTTCTAGTACTATGTTAAATAACAGTGGTGAGAGCGGACATCCCTATTGTGTTCCTAACCATAGAAAAAAAGCTGTCAGTTTTCCCCACTGAAGATGATACTAGCTGTGGGTTTTCCATATATGACCTTTATTATTTTGAGGCATGTCCCCTCTAACCCTGCTTTATTGAGGGTTTTATCAAGAATGGATGTTGTATTTTGTAAAAAGCTTTTTCTCCATCTATTGAGAGAATTATATGTTTCTTATCCTTTCTTTTATTAATGTGCTGTATCATGTTGATTGATTTGCAAATACTGAACTACCCCTGCAGCCCAGGAATAAATCCAACTTTATCATGGTGAATGGCTCTTTTAACATACTGTTGGATTCTATTTGTGACTCTTTCATGGGGAATTTTTGCATCCATGTTCATCAGGGTTATTGGCCTGCAGTTATCTTTTTTAGTGGAATCTTTGTCTGGTTTTGGTGTCAGGGTAGTGTTGGCCTCATAGAATGAACTTGGAAGTTTTCCTTCCACTTCTATTTTCTGGAATAGTTTGAGAAGAATAGGTAATTAACATTTTTATTTAAATGTTTGGTAGAATTCCTCTGTGAAGCCACCTGGCCTTGGACTTATGTTTGTTGGGAGATTTTTGATGACTGAGTCAATTTCTTTGCTGGTTATTAGTCTGTTCAAGTTTTCTATTTCTTCCTATTTCAGTCGTGGTAGTTTATATGTTTCTAGGAACTTTTCTATTTCTTCTGGGTTGTCCAATTTGTTGGCATATAGTATTTTGTTGTTGTTTTTTTAATAATATTCTCTCATAATTGTATTTCTGAGGTGTTGTCATTTCTCCTCTCTGATGTGTGATTTATTTGGGTCCTTATTTTTTTCTTATTGGTAAGTCTGGCTGGGGGTTTATCAGTTTTATTAATTTTTTCAAAGAAACTGCTCCTGGTTTTATTGCTCTGTACCATCGGTTTTTGTTTGTTTGTTTGTCTGTTTTAGTTACTACATCATTTTTTGTGCTCTAATCTTTATTATTTCCCTTCTTCTGACTTTGGGCTTCATTTTTTGTTCTTTAGCTTCTTTTAGGTGTAAGGTTAAGTTGTTTGAGATT